>NC_134949.1:29315950-31974700 GCF_965638725.1 Aptenodytes patagonicus
CTCCAGGGTGCAGAGAAAAACCCGCTGGCAGTGACAGGTATTATGTCGCAGCCTGTTTTCTACCAAACAAAAGATGACAGGCAATGCAAACTGTTTTTCAGATGACAAGTTCCCGTCAAATGCGTTACTCTAATTCTGCACCCTTCCTGCCCTTTTGCCTCCAGAAACAATTATGCAAAAGAACATATAACAGGTCAGGATACCCCCAAACTCAATATGATCACAGTTGTAATCCTCTGGACAACTGTCAGCTCTTGCAACAGTTGGATGCTATCTCTAGTACCGCACGATCTATAAGCAAGTCTTGCACTGATAAGCCAAAGAACTGATTTAATAACAGTCCTGAGCACTAGAAGGAACTAAGAGGAAGAAATTTGAACAGTACATATCAGTATTAAGTAATACAAATGCCAAGATGCACGGACGATATTTAGGGAATCCCTGTATTGATTTAAATACCAGTAACTAGAAATCATAGACTTAACCCTGCAAAACCCTTACACGTGTGAGAGGACAGACAGACTACTTCAATAAGTAAGAATTGGAAGGAGACACAATCATGAATTTATAGAATAATTACCAGGTTTAAATTGTATGTATTTGCATTATATAGTATATGTGATCACAGAATATACACCACCATATTTAATCCTAAAAACAAATCCGAAGTGGAATTTTGTCACTTATTTCCTAGTATACAAATGCTACTCCCTACATTTACAATATTAGGGTGAAATAGTTAGTATCAGAATTGTACTGTTTCTATTCCAACTATTTTAATAATGAGAACATAACATGGATAATAAAATTAAAGAAGATGTAATGAACAACTTTAAAGCAGGCTCTCCAAATTTCTAGTCTTTAAGTTTGCCTAGCAAGCTTTTTCCCCTCAACTTACTCAATTAACAGCAATTAACATTGGTAGCAATTATACACACGCACAGGGAAGAGCAAGGATTGACTGTTCGGCCTCTGTAAGCGACATACCAATTTCGCAGTTTTCCAACAACAACGTCTATTGTTTGCTATGTGCAGACATGACGTGAATAACACACAAACCCTTGGATGCTCGTTGTAGGCGGATTTTCACTTTCCAAGGGTTTATTAGAGCCTGGCAGTGAAAAGTCACTGAGGAAACCCATGCTCACTCTGTACTGCAGATGGTTTCACCGCTGCTGCCATCCAACAGGGCAGCCTAGAAACACACATGGGAAAGTGTACGGTGACTCCGGGACCTACGCCTACAATGCTCGTGAAGACACCACAAAGAAGCGAACCCTAACCAACAGCACTTGGGAGGACTGACACACGTACGCGTTGCTCAGGGCTGGGACCCTCTCAACGGGTGAGCCGCCACCTTCACAATTTATACAACAGCCTGCAACCTCTTTGCACCCTAGGTGACCACGAGATACAAAGTACAATCATTATTTTTCATTCATCTTCCAGTTCGAAGTGTCCTAAATATTGAGAGGATTGGGCCACAGATCAGCAGTGTGGGGTCTTATGGCATGATGACAATGGTGTGAGTTGTGTGTCCCTCAGCATGGCACAGGGACACGTGAGGGCAAGCAAGGGCACAAGACTTGTCTTGAAGGATTGTCCTGGGTAAAGGGAGTCAGTCTGGCTGGAGAGGATCCAAGGGTGAACAATCCTGTCTGCTGTCGTGCTTTGCTTCCTGGGGAGGAAAAGCTTCAGGAGAAGGCCTGGGTGGGAAGTGGCACAAATATGGTGAGGGTGATCGGGCACCTCAGCAGGGAACAGAGAATAAGCCGGGCAGCCGATGTGTGTCACACGTGAAGTTCATACACACAGGTTTTACTCAAAACATCTTTCGCTTCATGAATGACTAAAAAAAAGTCTGTGGTTTCTGGTGATGATTATGGGTTGGTTCCACTCAAAACTCAAAGTCTTTAATTGTTAACACTATGTCAACACTTATCTCTTTTTCTCCCTCAGAAGGTTAACAAACTATGTTACAAACATCTTTGGTGAAAAATTTTACAACTTACTAGGAGTTTAATATTTACTCTACATCAATTTATTATTATTTTTTTTTAAAATTTGAGCCAGTGAGAATGTTTAATTGCTTGACCATTCTGTAATTAACTGTTGTGGATACAAACCTCTCTACCCATGTGAATCCAAGATAGATCATGTTTTGTTGCAAATAGTAAGATGCTACACACAGGAACCAACTGGTTAATAACAGTTTTTACTTAACAGCATGTGACCAAGGATACTAGATTAAAAACAGCAAAGTGGGCAAATATATTCCTTAAAGCCTCTGTTTGCAATAAACTACAAACATGTTCTTGATCCAGGGTGCTAATGAAACTCTGGAGAGGTTTTGGCAATCAAACAAACTAGAACAGGTTGGAGGGAGGGAGGTGTCTACATCTCTGCTTTAGATTCCGCCCCCCAATACTAGAGATCGGTGTATGTTTACCAGGAGGAAGCTATGACGACTGTAGATCTAGAGATACAACAAAGAAGAAAAGTGAGTTTCAATTCACTGTTTACAACCGATTAGCTGACTGATTGTTATTGTCCATAACCATTTATCACCAACATTTAATTCACAAAAAACCCGTTAGTATAACGACACCTTTTCTCCAGGTAGGAAACTTAAAATAAGCACTTGAGACTCTCAAAATTTATTCCAGCATGAATAGTACTTGAAAAAAAAGCCATATCGAAAGATACCATTCACATTTTAGCGAATGGCAGCCAGATATTCTATACCATCCAGTACTGAAGACAGAATTCAAAAATCCTCTGTCATATACACAAGATACGAAAGAAGCTGGAATGATTGGTGAAACCCTTTCCCTGAAAACACAGTTTAGTTTTTCATTATGAACTGATACACCATCTGCCTCATTGATTCTGGTAATATTTACAATTTCACCAGAAGGACTGAAAAATTAACAGATCTCTTTTGCCTCTATCAGACCTTCACAATTTGCAACCAGCTACCAACGCCAATCTTCATTTCAGGCTGTTTTGAGAGTGCGCCAGAGTCCACTGCCAATGGGCACGAGAGGCAATCATAGGGAAAACCTATTTTCACCAAAAAAACCCCAACAGTACCACTAAAACCATTCCTCCATCCTTAATTATTAAAGGACTACCTCAAAATAGAACAAACTCGCAGCATTTCTTGCCTTCACAGCAGCCAAGTTTGGCAGGTTCCCAGACTCTGGCTACATACACGCTCCTGTCTCCTGCAAAGCTACAATGTCTGACGGGATAGGAAACAACATAGTTCTTTCATTTTCAGCTGCAAGAAAAGGATTGGAAGTTCAATACACTTCACAACTAAGAGGCAGGGGCCTTCTGCAACTGGAGACCCCCGCAGGGCAGCACAGGGACATGGTCTTGGTAAATCCTAGCTCTTGCCTGCACCTGCCAAGGGGAGGATTAAGGGGTGCAGTGCTGTCCTTCTCAACATCACCATCGCTTTATCTCTGTTTGCTAAATTTGCATTTTTTTTTCTTCTTACTTTTTGAAACAGTAGATTGCAGTATTACTGGTTCCTTCCAATGGCATTTACATACCTCCCTTCTCTCATGACATTCATGATGAAACGTATCACAGTCAGCAAAGCAAATCAAATGTTTTTTGAAGATCTTACTCAACCAGAAGTTTTGTCGCCTGCTCCCACCCAAAGTAAGGCATGCTCTGTCCTTCCTTGATCAAGGTCTGCAACAGCCGCCTCAGCTCTTCTATTCCTGGCCTCATTTATTCCAGTTCCACGTTCCTGATCTGAGCTCCAACTCAGAGTTCGATTTGGTCTTTCTGCACTATTTTGGCTCTGACCTGACAGAGCAGTGACCTACTGAAGCTATTTTCCATCCAGAATAAGGACTGAAAAGGAAGCCTTGGAGGTCTGGACATTACAGCTCTGGAGATTTCAAACAGTGCCACCTACCAAGTCCCAGAAATGTTCACTCTTCCCAGTCACTTCGCAACGTCTTTTACTCTCACATACATCTCCATAATAGCTAGGTTCCACGTACAAAAACCTTATACACTGAAGAACAAATTTCTGATATATTTAAATAACAAGTTACTCCACTGCCTGTAGAAAAAAAATGCTATTTTAGTGAGGCCCACATAAACAAGGGCTTGAGCTCCCTCTGCAGGCTCCGTGTCTGTAATTAACTAAGAAATGCTTTTCCCACGGCCACGCAGTCATAAACGAATAATGATGATGTGCAGAAACAAAAATGTTTTGACAGGATTTGGCACGAGAGTAGTCGAAATTATCATTGATGTTGTTCTTTAAATGAGACATTTGGGGCAAATTCTGGCCTAGTATAAACAGGTGCACTCCACCGCAGCAAAAGGAGTGCCAGACACTTCGCTTCAAAATGGGTTTAGCTAATTTGGTGTTAGTTGGATGGCAGCTTAAATAAATAATGATAACTAACTACAAGAGCTAGCACCTGGGGAAAGCGTTATGGGAAAAGAGTGCCATCAAGACAGAATAGCAGGGAGCTATATGTAAAACATTAACTTCTAACTTTAGTAAAGCAGATTATGCTACTGCACCAGGCTTACACTGATTTAGTGGTACAGAGTATCTGGAGTGTACCAAGTATTAAACTCGCAAACAGAGACTTCTATCCCAAGTATCACCAGATCTGCACACTCAGGAGCTAAATCAGCTCTAAGTTTCACTGGAGCCACTATCTAATGGGATTTCATACAGGATTAGGCCAGAAATGTGGATTTCTTTGACGTTTCAAGTCCAGCCATTAAAAAGAAACCTTTTTCAAGCTAATAGCTTTTTTTCTTCCTTTTCACATTAGGGGAAAAAATCAGGATTTAGAGACCACATACAATCTTGGAAAAAGCTATTCACATTACACAGTAATAAGAATATAAAAGAGAGAAAATATATTTCATAAATAAAGCTACATAATAATGTTAAATTGAAATACATATCTGTGTTTAGTAGCGCTCCTCCGATCCAACTTTTCACTGTATTTCAGCCCCAGTCTGCTCTGGCTGGCAGTTCAGGTGTGAAGCCCACAAGAACAGAATGTGACAATGCAGCAAAGAGCTTCTTTAATAGCCATAGACATCAGAAATACCAAACATACAAAAATATCAGAAAATACAGTGATATCTAAAGATTCAGCCCATATATTTCTCAGCGAACGAGTCAAAAATTAAGATTTTGACTAGATAGAACTCAGCTATTTCTTGCAGAAGACACTGTTGTATAGTCACATGTTTCTCATTAATCACTTCTAATTGACATTCAGCCCAAATTTTCCCTGATTTCAACTGTTTACATGTCATATTACACTCTTTTCCTGTTCTTGTATCTTTGAGGTCTATGCATGCTATCATTTTTAGATAATTGCCCTATTTTTGTACTGCAGCCTCTTAGAGGTAAGACTGTATCACACTGCGGAGAGATCTGTAATCTCTGGTATGCAGAAGAGCTCTCAGTCTGGGGCCAGAAACAGTATCGCGGATTTGCTACGGCAGCTCTGCTCTGCTCGTCAGCCCACATGCATCTGAGACCCTCCAACACGTCTTTTCTCTATGTGTTGAGATGAGCTGTATGAAAACCAACTCGCAGCCAGATACTAGTGATGCTTCCCAGGGATCAGTACTGGGACCAATACTGTTCCAAATCTTTGTCAACAGCCTGGGCAACAGAATGGAGTACACCCTCGGCATATCCATGGATGGTCCCAAATTGGGGTGTGTGGAGGGGATGTGAAAGCACTACTGGGCTGCTATTCAGAGGGAGCTCAATAGGCCAGAGGAGTGAGCTAATGAAGAAATTCATGCAGAACCTCACCAAAAGCAAGTGCAAAGTTACTGCAACTGGGCAGTAAGAACCCCATACTAGAGATGAGGAGTCAACAGGATACAAAGCATCTTTTCAGAATAAGGTCTGACAAGTCCTGATGAACAAGTTGAACATAAGTCTGCATGTACCCTTGCAGCTAAGAAGGCCAGCTGTATACTGTATTAGCAAAAGTGTAGGCATCTGGTCAAAGGAAATGATTTATACTCTGTTTGGCACTTGTGGCACTGCATCTGGAGTACTGTGCTATAGGCTTCTGTACAAGACACCAACATACTACAGAGAGTCCAGCAGAAGACCATCAAGGTGCTAAGGGAGCCAGGACATGATGTATGGGGAGAGTTTGAGAGTACTGGGTTTGTTCACCCGTCAGAAGAGAAGGCTATGTAAGGATCCCTTCACTGTCTTCAAGGACCCTCAATGGTAAGGTGTGAAAAGGTGGAACCAGAGGTGTACAGCGACACGACAAAAGGCAATGGACGCAAGTTGCAACACAAGAATTTCTGATTAGATGATAGGAAAAAATAATTCACAGTGGTCTAACACTGCAACAGGTCTCCACCCTCAGAGAGATTCAAAATCAACTAGGAAAGATCCAGATCAGCCTGATCTAAATCAGCTGTGCTTTGAGTGGGGCATGGGGCCCCATCACCTCCAGAGGGCCCTTTCTACCTAAATTCCACCAGAAGCCCATGATTTTATCCAGTAGGAATCCTGGCTAATGGGTATCCTTGAGTACTGTAGACACTACCTGAGCCATCTCTGGCTGTCACATGCAATGGCCAGAGGATGTACAGAAGCGTTTGCCGAAGTTCCCTGTGCATGCACAACAGACCAGCTCTCGCACTTACTCAGCGAGCACAGCAACTCTGCCAAACTAGGGACACGCCAGGTTTCCTGTGCATGATCAAATCACTGCTCCAGCACCCTCATAGCAAGTCATGTCCCCTAGATTAGCCAAGACAAACTTTGTGCAGTAGTGCTATGCTAAAACTGCAACAGTTGGTTCTGTGCCTGCATGGGGCTGCAATGGGACATGCAGATCAAATCATTCACAGGTAACTTGGATAGCTTTGCATCAACTTAGGTAACACTGTTCTGGTAACTCCTTCTCATTTTTATGCTGCATCACAATGCATTGGAGCATCTGTTCAAAACAGCTTTAGATATGGTTTAAAAAAATCTACCTCATCTAAAAATCTAACTAATAGTCAAACTATATATGTTATAAAGTCCTTGAATCATCACCAAAAAAAAAACCCAACTCTTTTTCTCACTGAAACCCTTCATGTTTGTTTTGGTTAACCAAGGCTCAGACTTAAATGGAATATTTTACCTGTAGTAAATCACAGTTACAAATTACATAGTTTTACATTATAGCTACAAATTCATGAACCATTAGCTACCGACCTGGTGATTTGACACCCTGCTTATAATAGCACCCACATTTTGTAAAGCATTTTTCATCAGCAAGTCAGTATCGTTATCCCCATTTTTTAACAGATGAAAAAACTGAGGCATAAAATAAGGAACTGATTGGATCAAGGTCACGTAGCAAGCCAGCAGCAGAGACAGGAATAAAAACAAGGTGGCCTAAGACCTAGTGCAATGTGTCTCACTGTCATTTGCTCACCCCAACGTCTCTTTTGTCTGGGTTCCTGCATTTCAATTTACCCTCTCTCAAGTGTATTAACTTACTTTGAGGCAAAAATATTCTAATTTTCTGGTTGCATGACTGCTCCCTCTATTGTGGTCTTTATGGGTACTCAGATACCTTTCTAGATTGTTAAAATATAAAAGATGTGGCAAATGAGATTATATATACACTTTCTAAGATTAATTTAATGGTGACAGAATCTTGATTTCCTCATCCCTGTACAGATAGTTATCGTGTGCTGAAAGCTTTTCTTACTCTTTTAGTGCTGTTAGTGTTGACAACTCTAACCAATTAGTATCTTCTTTGGACTTCACTAACACGCTGTTTAGTAGTACTCTGCATAATTAATTAAATAAGAGCAGAGATGCCAGAAGGATCTGGGATTCACCAGTTGGTATCTTACCATATTGTTATTTACAGTCCTTCTAACCAGCTTCAGATTCTAACTTATTTTGGGGTTAGTCTTCATGAAATACTTTGCTAAAAGTTATAACAAAATTGCTGTTTTAATTTTTTTTTCTCGTTTTGCTCACCAGATCTATAATTCTATCAAGAAAATAATTACATTTACTTGACAGAAGAGATGACAAATTTTTTGAACACTGAAGCTCCTCAGATTCCAGAGTGTCTCACTTGGAAGTCTAAAGGCATGACTACACTCCACAGTTAAATATAACACAAACCATCAGCATTCAAGCTAGCTGCAGAACGGAGCTCAGGAACTCAGCAGGGCTTTTCAGCATTAATACCAAAATGAGTGTCTCTGCACGGACATACAGCTGTGCTATGCAGAAGTACTTGTGTGGATCAGTATTAGCTCAGGTAGAATGAGTATGTACTACAACACTTTCCGTTGTATACCACAAACACATTGAAAGCATCTTTGAAAGACAGTCTCAGTTCCCACAGACAAGTTGCAAAAACAGCAATTAAGGGCCTGAAATACCAGGTGGCACTGAAGCCTCTAAGTCTATGAAAGTAATCCAAAGCTTTGCCTCCCTGGATGAAAAGACGTCACTTAAGTGCCAGAAGTTCTGCTACCATGTATGCTGAGAGGCACCACTGTGATAGCCCCACACACTGGAGGCAGTTAGTGATTCACAAATTTGCATGTAGGACCCATCAGAGCTGCAAAGCTCGCAGGGATTATGCCTAGCAGCCAAGGAGAACAGCGCATCGACCATGAAGCACAGCAGCATGGGATACTCTTAGAATCACAGAATCATAGAATCATTAAGGTTGGAAGAGACCTCTAAGATCATCAAGTCCAACCATCGACCCAACACCACCATGCCCACTAAACCATGTCCCCAAGTGCCGCATCTACATGTCTTTTAAATACTTCCAGGGATGGGGACTCAACCACTTCCCTGGGCAGCCTGTTCCAATGTTTCACCACTCTTTCAGGAAAGAAATTTTTCCTCATGGAAAAAACCTCCCCTGGCGCAACTTGAGGCCATTTCCTCTCGTCCTGTCGCCAGTTACTTGGGAGAAGAGACCGACACCCACCTCGCTACAACCTCCTGTCAGGTAGTTGTAGAGAGCGATGAGGTCTCCCCTCAGCCTCCTTTTCTCCAGGCTAAACAACCCCAGTTCCCTCAGTCGCTCCTCATAAGACTTGTTCTCCAGACCCTTCACCAGCTTCATTGCCCTTCTCTGGTCACGTTCCAGCACCTCGACGTCCTTCTTGTAGTGAGGGGCCCAAAACTGAACACAGTATTCTTCTATATACTTCTTCAAAACTGCAGCAAGAAGAGGAGTTCAAGTGGTGAAAAAGCTGCAAGCCCTACAATAAATGCTGTGCTGTCCTGCAAAATGCCATGTTTGACATGGTAAATAAAAATGTTGCTGAATATCTCAGTAACTACATAGCTCTTGGCGGCTCACGTAGTATCTACTCCCCTATTATGATTTGATTCAGCAAGGTATTCAAAGCATGTTGACAACTAAAACTTTCCAAGTATTCCCACCAGCTCCACTACAAATAGTCAGTCCCCTGAAGTTTCTCACAATGCTGAACTGAGGACATTCGACATACGTCCTTACCCGTAACTGATACATCAAACACTACTTACTTAAAACTTCAATATATAGGTGTAAACATTGCAGTGATTCTTCACTTTCTCATTAATTCATAAATGAAAGATATATTGCACATTACAGATTGAAAAGGAGTTATTTTGCAATTCTTCAAACATTTTGCAATAATAAGAAGTTATTGCTTTGCACTGGGATGAAACCAAGTCTGATTTTTAAATCAAGCTTGTTTTTTAAATAGAAAAGAGATCATAAGAAACATCCTACCTATCCCACCGTAACATTTAAGAATTTTCATTACAAATACATCCCATTTGTCTTGAAGTTCCTGCTCTTAATTACTCATGAAAAATGGAACATCTCCAGGAGAGATTAGAAAAGATGCACTGCATGGTTCTCAACACCTCAGGCACCTCGTGAGTGGTATATACACACCGGATCCCTGGGGAGATGGAAGAGGAACACCAAACACAATTTCAAGGGCATAGCTCATGGTTATCTCTTACCAAGTGATAAACACAATGCCAAATCTGGGCCCAAATAATAAATGGAATATGGAAGATGAGGCCCAGGGAAAAAACAGTACAAATTCAAACTTTCTGAGAGGAGAACGAGGCCAAAAAGAATATAACCAAATTCTGGTATGTGATGGGAAAAGCCACAGCTGAACATGAAGCAATAAACTGGAGAAAGGCAGAGAAAGCAGCAGCCAAAAGGAAATCCTTTCCTTGACAACAACTGCAACCCCCCTCAGTCAAAATAGGAATGAACCTAAAAATGAGAAAGGAAGAAAACTAAATTTTAAGGAAGATGTCTAGATGTTGTCCTGCAGGGAGTAAGGACTGCTCTTATACAAGAGGTAGTGTGTACTTAAACCCTGTTCTTTATGGACCAAGCCTTTTCTGAATACTCCAACTCATCACAGGAACTGGGATGATAAAACCAGATATGTAGGCATATCTATTCTACCTATATATGCCCTCCTCCGAGTAACAAAGGAGGACATCTGACGGGTATTTTATAAGAAAATGACATTATTTTGACAACAGGAATTCTTTCTTTTTGAAGTTTGATTAAGTATAGTAACAGCTGAAAGCCCAGGCTGATGTCCCTCATCTGAATGCTCACCAGGCTTAGCTCTACCTAATTTCTCAACTCCTCTGGGGCTAGTAAGGATCCATTCATAATCCCAAAGTCACCATTTGCTGCCACTTTCAGGGACTTGGCAGCTTGATCTATACTAGTAAATAAAATACTGCCCAGAAACACTCCTGAGCACTAGAATATGATCACCTACATTTGAAATTGTTAAAATTGCTCTTGAAATGCTTTTTACTCATGCCAGCTAGCACTCTCCTAGACAACTTGCAGGCACAGTTCAGAAGTAAGAACATTTCAGGAACCATTCCAAATACACAGGTGGATCTTACCACAAATTGCTTTGGAAGCTCAGAGAATTTACACCATAGACATCAGCTGTTCTGTGCAGTGGGACTCAGAGCATGAGAATGATCCTGGATATGTCTTATTTAACAGTCTAGACACAGCCTAAAAATCCAGTTGCAGTGGTACCCCAGTGAAACCAAGGCTCACTCTAGTGATGTTTTTGTTGCTTCACTCAAAAAAAAAATCATTAGAAACACATAGCTGCCAGCAAAATAAAAACACTTGCACACATTTCCTTCCTTAATATTTTCCAACGTTCCTGAGCAATCCTTGGGTTCTAAACTATCCTGGAGCTCTCCACCTCCTCAGAAGGGTGCTCTTCAGTATCTTTCTTTTCTGCAAGTGATTTTCCATTAATCCAAGTCATTCCCTTCTGATAATATAGTACAGACCGTTTTTCTCAAGCCTGATCTGGCTTGACCATCACATGATCCTTCAGTGTACCTGCCTGATCAGTTATCCTGCTATGGCCACAGAACTTCACACAAATTGATGACTATCCAGTTGGTAGACCGTGGGCTTAGCCTTGCATTGGAAGATACAAGAAAGATTCACACCCACAAAAACCCAGCCAATTAGGTATACAACTGGAAGAGATGATCATTTAAGAAAATAGCACTGAGTTGAGGATAAGGAGTTAAAAAAGCGGTTTGGGGCTCTCTATCCTTCTTATCCGATTTTGGATATCTCGGTTTCTTATATAGGAAGAGCAGGTAGAAACTCTTTCTTGAACCTCCCTGAATGTAGTACATGCTGAAGAGAAATTTTAAAGTTTTTTGAGTCAAACTTACTTTCTCTCAATACTCATGATAGAAAACAAATGAGACTGACAGCTTCTTGGACCTTCCACTCTGGGTTTTAAGGCATGAGGGAAGAGAATATCCCCTTGCGAGCTAAGCATACATTAGAATGGATTTTTCATCTATTTTTAACAGTAATTTATCTAATTGCTCTGCATTATGCTACAGCACATCATGTTAAACTGCATTTTTACACGGCTGCATTACAGTTTCAGACATTTTATTACACAATCTACAATGACATTTTACTTGCTGTATTCATCCTGCAAGAACAATGCAAAAATGGCTACAACAATGCAAATGCAGTTTTCATATCATGCCTGCTTAGGATACAGGGATAATAATGTTATACAGTACTTATTAATGGTTTCTTAGTCAATATGTTATGATGTACTGAATTCTTTGTGTCATGGGGCTCAATTGCTTAGATTTGGCAGTCAGATGAAATTAGAAGAAATAAAAACCAGGTTAATCAAACATAAATGTGATCCTAAATTTTTATTGACTGCATTTATCCAATGTTATCTGTTAGGGCTGGAATCTCACTGAGAGGAGAAAGGTGGATAAGTGGTTGAAGTGAGTGAAAAACACACGTCACACCTGCTCTCAGTGAAAATCAAAAGTTTGGGGAGGGAGTGCTGTTTAAACTCCATTTTCTTTGCATGGGTGACCTCATTTCTAAAAGAATTATTGCCTCTGAGTGATAACATAGATATTTACATGTAAAACTGTATTTGAGATATGATATGTAATCATATGGAATACAGCAGTATCTTTGTTAGTTAGGTATGAGATGCATAAAATATGTGCAAGTGAACCAGGACTGGTACTATGCGTGGCATAACACTGTAGTGACCATTTTTTGTAAAAATTGCCCCCTAAATGTTACTAATATTTGATCAAGTATCCCGTTCTAAAAATTATTCATTCAGATTTCACTGGTTATTATAAACTTACAAAATACCTGTGTTCCTGCAGCAGTCTAAAAGGTTGTGCATCACGATCGGCCATATACATCTTTGATTTATACGTTTTAAATAAACTGGCATATTAACTAGCAATAACCAAACAGTTTCTTTTAAGAGGAGAAGGGGCAGCTTTCCTGGAACTAGTCCTTCTTAACTTATTATCTCAACAGATGCCGCAAGTGGAAGCCTGGCAGAAGATACCAGAATTAGTTCCTTGTTGTAGCATCTCTTCCTTTTTCCCTGAAGATAATCAAGGACAAGGTGGCACAAGATAATTAGCTACAAGTATCATTAGCTCCCTGAATCATCTCCATGACTGATACGGAGCTCCTGCAGGCAGCCCTGGCTTACAGTCTGCAACTCCCAGGGAGGATATTTCAACACAAGAAAGAGGCCCTACATCAGGGGAAGAAGGAGCTATGCATATGAATGACTACATCTTGCCCAGCTGATACGAGAACTCCTCAGTATTTCCAGCTCCTCACTGCTGGGGTAAAGCAGCTTACCATAGGGATACCAGACTGTTTCTTTGACCTCTGTCTTTTGCTTTTGGGAGTGTCTTCAAATAGGACCACTGTCACAAAAAGCTTCCATTTATTAACTCTAGAATAATTGTGTAATTTTTTTTAAATAAATAGGTAGGGAGCCCCTTACATCAATGTAAGTAAATAATTGGCCTGCATTTGTACTTAATAACATCTGTAGACAAAGCGCTGTATTGGAGATGGAAGATTGGAGTTTTGCCCACCAGGCTTATACCCCAATTTTACTGTACTGTTGATGTCAATTCCTGTTTTGAAACTGCATACCTAGAGGCAAGCTCAAAATTCCCTTACATATCTCAACAAAAGGTTCTAATTCTCAAAGGGGTGGAATAATTCCTTACTCCTGAAAACAACAAATAAATATGAATAAACACGAATAAATATGAAGAGCTTAACTTTAGACAATGAAGTTTAAAATTTTAATCTTAGTAATCCACTGTCTCAGTTTCTCAATCTTTAAAACTACTGAGTTTTTTATAAAGTGATTTTATTTTCTTGGATAAGAAGCTCTGCATCTGCTATGTATTCTTATTTACTACTATTAAAATGGTTGCCATTTTTGCATTTTACAAGATAAGTCTTTACAAGTAACATGAAATAAGACTGTTTTTTTCATGTGGCATCTTACTTACAAGCAGGGCAACACTTAATAAAAACAATTTTATATCTAATATAGACAATTTCACTACAAAAATTTCAGAATGCATACAATTATGTTAGAAGAGAATTTTACAAGTATCCATGAAAAATAATTACATCTTTTATTTTGCATATCCAGTTTCCATGCAAGTGACACATGTAAGAATGTGTTATTAATCCTGATGCAAAACCATGAATCTTGTCAACACTTACCAGGGCGTAAAAAAATAGAGAACGCTCTTGTTACAATGAAGGATATGGCACACACACAATTTCACTACACTGACTTTAATGCTTTAATACTACTACATCTTACCAGTAGGCAGCACTGTTACATCTTTTTAGATGTTAGCAATGTTAATGACATACAGTGCCATCTGCAACTTTCTACATAATATCTGACCTTTATTTCCATTCAACCCTCATTATTTTTTCTTCACGCAGTGTTTCTATCTCCCAGATTTTATTTCATAAAAGAAAATAAGAAGAAAATCAAAATGCTGGAATATTTTTTAGCACATCAAAAATGGGAATGGATATTGGAATGGTATATTGGATTGCATTAATCAATTACCATAACTGTCACTATTTAAAACATGGCAATATCTATATCAAATGATTAATTACCTTAGGCAAATATCTCAGTAACGGAAATGATTAATTTCAGTATTGATTAAATCATTTAGACATTTAAAATCTTAAAAGAACAAACTGATAGAATAAACAATGGTCCTGATCCAGAAAACCCTTGTTCAAATGAAGAGCACATGAGCCTTCAGTTATGAGAGTCATATCTTAAATCGGGCTATTCTTCTCAAGTAGGATTTAAAGTGTAACATTCACAACAAATGAGTGTTATAAACCCAATGATCTGTTCTTATTATGATTTTAAAAATAGCCAAACCTAACTATACAAACATGTACAATGCCCTCGTAACTGATAATTTTCAGTTTTTCCATTCCACAGAGTTTGTATCATCAACTAATTGGACCTTGATCTTATATTTGCTAAAAATTAAAATTCAATACTGAGTTCAATAGGATTTTTGGATGTACAAGAAAGGAAGAATTTTGTGCCGAATATACATGTACCCAGCTGCAAAGGTTAGTGGCAGGGGTTAATAAGTATACTTGCAAAGCACAGATAATGAATACTTACATTAGAATATGTATCTATTTTATATATATTTATATGTGTAGACACACACACACGTGCCCACACAGGCACACACACGTATTTATATGAGCAAAAGTTTAAAAATAAACAGTATTCTCTTAGTTCACTGGTAAACAAGATATACTAGCTTAAACAGCTTAGCAGTGCCAAAGATTTTTTCCCACTTTCTGTCCTACTTTCACACCAAAATTATAATTTCATATTTCATAAAAAGGCACTGAAACGTAAAATGGGCCAACATCAAAATATAACAAGGAAGCAAAGATAAATTAGAGGAATTCTTTGGTTCTTTCACTAACTAATCAGAGATATACAGAAAAGGACCTTTTAAGTTTAATGATACCTGCTCATTAAATGATGCTAAACACTAAAATACCACGAACAGCAGGGAATTTCAGTTTACATTAGAGAAAAAAATAAAAGGGTAAAAATGACTGAAGTTGGTCAGTTCAAGCTGATAGGGCACTTCAAATGAATAACAGAAGAATAAAAGAGACACTCTAGGTTAAATTAGGTTCTCCTATGCCTTTTCTTGAAAGTGCTTAACTTCACAAATTTTATTTGAATTAACTAACCTGCCAAAATCAAAGACTTGAATAGGGGTAAAGTTAAACAAGCAACTATACTTCACAGTAAGTTTACCCATTAAACAGCAGATAAAACCTCTGCATAAGAAAAGATGGGGGAAACAGTTTTAGAACGTGCATTTTTTCCTTCTCCAGTCAGGGAAAATGTCATCCCTTTCATACTCTTGAAGTAAAGCTGTACTTCAGAATAAAATTATTCAGATATGGAACTTAATTCTTGTAATAATTTGTTTGTAAGAATCCTGTTTTCTAAGTTCAGCACAGTTTTCTTTCTCTCCATTTGAGATATATAATACTTGAGTATTACCATTTTAGTGCGGTATTAAAGATATTAAACAATTAATTATACCGTATTACCTGACTAATAACTTTTGCAAATATACTGTAAAGCATTTAAAGGAAAATAAGCCATTTGAAGAAATCGTCAAGGTTGAAGGGAAAAAAAAAAGGGTTGTAAATAAGAAGGTGGCTTAAAATCTTTCTCAAAATACATGCTATACCCTATATTAATTTTGTTTGAAGGTGATTACATTTATCATTAAAAAGAATAAAAGAGAAGAGTTCCATTCTGGTTTTTTCTGTGCTAGCAGCTGTAACATACTAATAAAAAAACGTATTTCACATATATTCAATCTGTTCCTCACATTTCCATCAAATTGTCCTTCTGTCCTTAAATTAAAAAAAAAAAAAAAGACAAAACCCACTTTATTAACCAAGCAAACTTCTCCTAACAGATGAGTTTTAACTGCAAAAACTCCAGTCCTGAAAGTGGCTCCTTGTAGGCTGTACGACCTGCTTGAAAGACTCAGCTGTAAGATCAACCTGCTCACTGACTAGCATTTGGTTTTTAATTTTTTTTACACACAATACTTATAGATATAGTTAGCTATTTTTAGCTAGCATTTTAGCCATTTGGGAGAGGGACAGAGTCAGAGAAAGAGGAGAAAGGAGCAAAAATATATTTGGGTATATACAGGTAGCAAGCAACTCTCCCCATCTGGGTCTGTCTCAGTCAAAGCGAGTGTCTGTTCCTTAACGTCTCTCCTGGATTGGGACACAAGAGCCATGACTTTGGTCACTGACAGAAAAATAATTTTGGATTTGATTTTCAGAGGTGATAAGCAGTCGTGGTTGCCAAGCATGTCTCCAAATCCAGCCCATTCCTCTCACAGATTTAAATGCTAACTCACAAGATACGGGTAATGGTTGTCTACCTTCACTGAGGGACTGCAAGATTATTCTCACGGCTTTCAAACACTCCAAATACTGTAAGCATGGCAGGAATGCAAACAAACACAATCCCAAAGTAAGAGGTGCAGAGACATTTGTTCTCTTTGGTCACTAACTGACAGTGGACCCTTATGATAGCCAACTCCAAGGGGATGGATCCATGCCTCCATTTAGATAAGTGCCATCACCTTTAAACTTCATTCTCCAAACCAAAGTTGTTGTATCGAAATACCATTACATAAAGGTGCTGAGTGATGGCTGCTGTGTCAGCCTCAGAAAAAACACTGGATTGCTCTAATATGACACAGCTATAACTGGCAAGATGCAGGAGAGCATCACCAATCTTGGAGCAATCTTAACAACTAAAAAAGGAACAGTAGCAGTTGTAGAATAACAGTGTATGAAAACTCTGTATATATGGTGATAGATGGACTAAAACGTATGAGAAAGATCTCTGCTCTAGAAAAGTTCCCATAAAAAGACAAGACAAATTAAGGATGGGGATGAGATAAAGTAAATAAATAACATGATGACCATTATGATATGGGTTATGTTTTATTCCCCACTTTAACTGTTACTCGTATCTTAACTTCAAGAAAATGAATAGTTCACTTCCTGTGACAAAAGCCAGGCAAATCTCTTGGCAGTTGCAACCAATCTTACAGCATCGATCAAGGAACAGTCTCATGTGTATGCTCAGAAGTACATAAAGGCTCTCCTACAGTTCACTGCGAACAACTAAGCTTACTGTAGCATAAAGAACAGCGAGTTACATCTCCCCATGCCTTAGCAATACAATCAGAGCTAACAAGGACATGGTAGCTCAGATATGACTTTTTTGTTCACACCTGCACCAGGTTAACTCAAGTGAATACACCCAAGCATCTTCCATTTGTGTGAAACTCAGCAGTGAAGAACTTCCTTAGAGATATTTCTCCCAGTCAGAATACCATCAGCATGAATCTGAAAAAAGCATTGGTTGCACTCTGTAACTGCCTTCTCAGTCCATTCCAGATAACACTGAAGAATATTTCATGCTAAAGGCCTAAGCAGAGCATGAAAAAGATGAAATAGCACTACCGGTCTCATTAAACTGAAAATGGTATACCATCTCAGAACAAAATTTAGGAGGCGAGTGTGGACTTTTTCATTCAGTGAGAGGGAAGGAACTGATTTAATCTTTTTGTGGTCACCAACATCATGAAAAAAACAACTTTTTAATTAAGAAATATAAAGTTACAGGAAATACAGGAAATGAGCAGCTAGAAAAAGTTGCCCTTGCTTGTTAGGAAAACTAGCAAAGGATTAGGTAAGATTAGTTAGGCTTCGTTGAGAAAGTCACCTGTAAAACAGCATTGACAACTATGTAGTTACACCACCAGTTACACTGAGTTAACAGCTTATTCATTCTACTAGTAAATATGGATGAGAACAAACAGGACATTGTGATCTTCATTCTCATTAGTATTTTTACTAAAAGTGGCTGGAAGCATCAGCTGAGAGGCCCCACTGATACACGCATTCTGTGAACCACAGCAAGAGACATGACCACCAAAGAACTCATAGTCTGATCAAAGACACCTTGCAGAATAATTTAAAGGAATTTTATTCTTTCCCTAACTCGCACATTTTATTCTCAGTATTTTTGCAGCATGTCTTACAACAAATATTTCCTTATCTATTATTCTTAACTAATTCTCCTCCTATTCTTAAATCGTATTAAGTCATGTCATTGCTTTTCACCAGCAAAAATTCTCTCCTCTAGCATAAAAGCAGAGCTGGAAAATCTGGGGTTGTTCAGCTCAAAAGGACAGGAACTTATAAACTAAAAATGCACCCCTTGTGTTCACTTTACAAATGCACGATCCATCAAGTGACCAAGTCTACCTGGTCCCCTGTTTTTCCCAGAGAGGGAACAGAAACTGGAGCCCTGAATACCACCTGCCTCCCTGACTAACTCTCTCCCTGTGACCTTTGAGAATGTTACTATGTGTTTCCTGCAGAGTGGAACAGAAATGCACAGGGCAAACGCTGTTTATCCACTTGGGGACTGGAGAGGAGGGATAGATAAATCTTGAAAGAAGTACCAGTATACACAGAATTGATTCATGGAAGTTAAGGCTGGGTAAGTCTGATGTACATAGTCTGAAGGAATGTTATTCTCCAAAAAACCCCTATGTGCTTCGTTTACAGTTATTGTTAGAATACTGATACATGCCACTGCACTACATTCCACAAACATTCATACAATATTTGAATTAGACCCTTTGGCTGAATATTACACGACATTCAAGCTCTAACTGATGTCTTTAAAAAGAATGTAGAATAGGAAAAAATTCACCAGACCATCCATCAAGTTCATGCTACTTAAAAGCCAATACGCTCTTTCAAAAAATGATGTATCAAATATTGCAACTATTACTGTACTTTGTCAAAAAGCTGAGAAGTGCTTTGGTGATGCAAGAAAAAATGCCCTGAAATTAAGACTGGGGGGATTACCTGCCACCCTGGCAAGTAATTTGCAAAACCACTTTACCCACCTGCCTGCCCAAGAACGTCCAACTAATTTGAGAGCAATTGCTTTCCTTTAGAGCCCACCAAATTTACACAGATTTGAACTAGACACACTGAAATGTGTGCAGTCTATAGTACACAAATGAGAAATTCTCTCTCAGGTTAGTCTTGCATCTTTCTATTATTTTACTTCATTACCTCTGTTTTTTCTTCTATATATTAGAGTTTTGTTTATACATATCTGATTGTTTGTTGATCCTAGAATTAATTATTTTCTCATACACTGCCCACATTCCCTTTAATTTCATTCTCCTCCTTTGTCTAATTTTTTCACTCTGCTTTTCCCTTAGTCTCCTGTTTTATCCAGTTACTTCTCTACTCTGAAAAAAACCCTGACTTAATATTGAAGAACATACTAGTAAGTGATTCTTTCCTATTTTGCGTTTCCACTTTCACTTCTAGCTCTCTTCTCTCTCCCCTCTTACCTTCCTCCTCCTTCCCATCTCAGTCATTTATCCTAAAGTTTATATTGCTTTCAGTCCCTTCTGGCCTTAAAATCCATGCATCTTTATTGAAAACATTACTTATTGGCTTATTTGAAGTTGTGAAGAAGCAAGACCTAACACAGAATTGGTCTACCTGGATAAACCTGTATCTAGCATCTTACCACATATCTCAGAGAAGGCAATCTGAATGGCATTTGGTCCATCTTGAAGGACAGTGTGGTATCCAGATGATTAAAACAAACGTGTCCTCTTTTTTGACCAAATTAATACCCATTATATTGGTAAAAACCCTCTTTGCTAACACAGGTTGAAGGACAGTGTTTTCTTCTTTTGAAATAATTTATAAGCTTCTGATATTAACTTTTTTACAAATGAACCTAGTATCTATATTAGTGGCCACAATTTTTAGATATGTCCTCAGAATATATTAATTTAATAGGGAAATTATTGACTGAACTATCCATGACTATATGAACTGGAATTTCTTTTTTTTGGGGGGGAGGCTACCAAAATATACTAAATATCATCAAAACTGCTACAGATTGTGGAACAACCCCTGCACAGCATCAGATCCAAAGAATGCATACAATGTCCATTATAAATCATAAAATTATTTACATTTGAAAGCAACTACAGTGTGCTAGGTGCTTTCCAAACAGAGGAGAAGTGATGTAGCTAGCATGTAATTCCAGCTAAATGAAGTAATGTTTCTGCATTTGCAAACCGGGAATAGTGGAACCTGCCTTCTTTGGAAATGACATTTACAAAAGTAAGAAACCACCCTTCCAGAACAATATATTGCTATCATAAACCCAAAATTATTCTTGTCCAATGCTAAAATCTAAAGAGAACATATATTAAAAGACTAAAGTAAAGCATTATCTTAAAACAGATTGGCCAATATGGTGGCTATGTTAACAATACTAGGAGTCGTACTCATGTTTCCTCTCACTCTCCCCACCGTTATTTATTTGCTTCCTGCACAGATTCTGAAATAATTTAAACTGCTTACAGTCCACATCGTTTGTAATAGGAAGAGGCAAATGAAATCTTACAAAATCAAAAAGGACCACGAAACATATCCCTTTGGACTACTGTATATGGCAATGGATTGAAGCTGGCCATTGAGATTAAGAATGCACATGATCACCTCAATTCCTTTAGATGGAAGAAGAAGGTCAGAAACTTACCTAGGAAAAAGTCTAGATGAGGTGATACAGAGGCTTCCTTTATGCTGCTTTTAAAAAACTTCATCAGAAAGTGGTATTTGACCCTACCAAAGGTAAGCAGAGTCCAGGGATGTCTTTAAAAGTTAGTATTTCTCAACAGTTACCTAAAAATTCAATTTGAGATTGCACCACTTTCCATTCCAACTAGAACAAAAAAAAGACAGTGCATTATTCTTTAGTATTTCTTCACTTTATGACAATAAAATTTGATACCTGGGTTGCATCTTTCTGATCTATTTTGCATAGATAAACCTTAGTCTTGCATCATGGACAAACATCCTTAATATGTTTTGACAGTTTAGCAATAACTAATTTAGATTTAAAATACTCTTAAATACCAGGGAAAAAACTTTCCGTATCATTTGGACTTCATATTTTCAGAGAGAAGTACAAAGGCAGGATTTAGTTTCACGTTAAAGCATTTGAATTTAGGTCCTCATGTGTATGTTCAGTTTCTAATAATCTATTACAATCACGAAAAAGCTGTACTTTCTTCTACGGTCTGCACAGTCAATGGAGCTTAGAGAGAAATGAAACTGTCCACTCACAAGGGCTCTTAGTTAGTTGCCTAAATGTAGGTATCCGTTGTTATTTTAGATGATCTAGGGTATCATGCCCTATTTTTAGCTGCCAATCCAGGAGGACAGAGTCTCCCATTGGTCCTGTGTTAGATCTGCTAACCCTCTGTGGACATAACAGATATCTAAAGGCATCGCTAGTGACACTAGAAATGTTTGTTTAGTCAAATACATCCCACTCTAGACACCTACATAAGGGCAAGCAAAATCACTCTCCAGACTTAGTTGACTGTATTGATTAAAGTGGGAGCTCCATTCATTACAAATTGAAACTCTGCCACCTACTGCAAGCACAGACACCTATGACTGGGCATGTATATTCAGGTGCCTCAGCCTGAGAGCTGAACCTTATTCAAGATGTCTTCAGGTTTGTCAGCTGGACAGCATGGCTAAAAATAATTAAAACTGGTATGCATTGAATATAAAAAGAAATTGGTCCATATATGTCTGACAGGGCCACATATAAATTACAGCTGCTCAAATGAACCTTTTTTGTAGAAAAGTAACATCTCCCTTGGATTTCTTTTTACCAAAAATTAATATAGTATTTCAAGAATTTACTATTGAGCTCAGTTACACCTAAGACAATGAAGTTGTTCTCAATTTTTTCTCATGTGCAAGCCTGTAGTAGTTTTTCTTGTTTCCCCCTATTTAAATATGCATCCCTATTTTTCATAGATATAAACATACTGTTTAAGAAAACACAAGTTAGATTTGTATGTCACTTTATTAGTCCAGTTTTGTAAGAGAAGATCTGCATGATCATATTTTGCCAGTCAGTCAAACATTAATATCTTCTGGGCCATTTCCTCCAAATGTGACAGAGCTTCAACCCTCTGAAGTTGCTCCAAGTTTAATGAAAAACGAAGACAAAGGTGTTATTAAGGTACCCACCAAAATAAAGGCTATGCCACAATTGCTGTGCCACACAGACATCAGAGATTTCATGTGGATTCTACTGCTCATATGGGTTTTTTTAGAAATAAGACTGGTTTCTGTACCTTAGAACAGCAAAATTTGTATGAACATATTAAAATCCAGCTGCCATAATTAGAAAGCTAAGCGGATACTGAAGGCTTATAAACAGGAGCTTTCAATTTCCTACCTCCTGTTAAAACTGAAAAACTTACAAAGAATATCTGAAATGCAACCAACAATGAATCTGAGTTTCATCTTGAAAGCTTTACCTAAAAGTGGCAAAGACTGAAGACAATCAGATCTTCAGTACTCTTACATCTTTTGAACAATGTTATACACTGGCAGAGCACAGCTGCAGAGATTTTTCTATGTAACAGGGTTCTTCTTAGATACCCATTTTTTTCTAAAGCTTATCTATTGTGGGTAACAACAGGAAAAACGTAATGTCAATATGAAGATATGACAAAATGCAATGGGGAAAAGTATAAGAGGCTTCAAAGAATACCAAGCTCCAGCATAAATATTACACAACTACATGCAAATAAAGATTACACAAATGTTTGTTAAATAATCCCACCAGACAATTCTCTGATTTTTCACCATAACTCAATATGCCAAGAGGATATGTGATGCCACAATATTCTACTTCTAGGAGAAGCAATGGATGGATAATGATAATAATTTGCTAATTCTGTAGGAGAATATTAGTAGAATGCCTTACTTTATGAAGCATTAATACTCAATTCCACCGGCTAGCACTACTAGGTTGACTGAGAAAATTATAAACAACAATGATTACCTAGAATACATTAGGATCAAAAGCTGACTTCCCTAGATACTTGTGTCCAGCTGACTACCAGAAAGTAGCCATCAACATGAAGAAGAAAACCAGCCACTGCTACCTCAAAAAGCAATATCCGTGATTATCATTGAGGAGGTCAAGCGTCCAATGTTTGTGATTACTGAATGCCACACTAGAAAGGTAACAGGACTTAACAGTGGACAGAAGACTACTACTGACCATTTGTATTCTTTCTTATGGTTACAATTCCTTAAAGTCAGGGAGGCTACTGGACAATAAACTTTTTTTTTGACCCCTATCAGAGCTCAGATCAATAAAGAAGTGTATTTCTTTGCTACTGCAAGCAGTGTTTGATAACTGTAAGGGGCTCACCAGTATGGATGTGGGACAGCAGAAGACAAAGGTCTCTCTCTGCCCGAGTTATAGAATAACATCCTTCACTCTAAGGAAAACTTATGAGGTAACATCTTCTGCTTATCTTCCATGACTCTACTACTATCAGTACAGAATATTATAAAAGGGGAAGATAAGAGGGAAAGCATCTTACCTTTATCCAGATCAGGATAAGCAGTTGGACTGACATCACAAAACAGAGGAGAGGAAGAGAAATGCTACACCACCACTGGTGCAGAACTGCTACTGCAACAATTACTGCTTGTGCTGGGGTTTGTCCCCTTGGAACAAATACTGATGGGATTCATGGGAAGGGACCTTAAGAGCTGTTGAACTCTTGGCCAATCCAATGAAAAAGTAAGGGAGAACATTAGTTCCTCATCTGTGAACTTTAGGAAAAGGGAAACAGAAGAACAAACAGCATACTTGGGAGAGTAGTGCAAAAGACTCCGAAAGAGGTGTGGGCGCATAGGAAGCACATACTAGGAAGTATGTGTTAGTCCCCCAATATAGTGACACTCTCTGTAGAGTGTATCAGACAGTAAAAATCCTCCTTGTATACCTCCAATGAGAGGTTTTTCCCCACACCACTCAAATCCTCAGGTTTCCTTACATACATTCACATCTGTCAGTATGAATGTCTCCGCTCAGCACTTCAGAGCTTGTTCTGCCATAGGTTCTAAGTCTGTACATCAATGTGAGATTAAAAAACACAAGAACCATTCTCACATCTACCATGGAGTCACTACTACCAAGTCCTAATAACATCAGTGTGTAAGAAAACATTCATACAGTACATCTTATATACTGATGACTATACATTCATATTCATCATTACACTCTGGCCTCACGTGAGGTTTCCTAATCAGCAATGGGTTCGTTTTTTTCTTTCCTCTCTGGATAATGATTTAGAAAGTCTTTCCACTTCTTCACAAATTTGTGAGGGTCTTTATCTTGCATAGATACTCTGCAAAGGGACCATTCACCTATTCAGATATCTTTCATAATTATGCAACTTCGTGAAGAGAGCATCACTAAATCCACTGTCATTTTTCAGCTACTCTGGAAAGCAGATATGCTATGTACATCCCCTTTTTTTTTTCCTGCCAAAGCAGCTGGTAAAATTCTTCATAAACCAGTGAAGCAGAGGATAAATTGGGAATACCACACATGACAGGAATAGCCGTAACTCCATTCATGTCAACAGTGTTCATAGGGACAGAAGCTCTTTTTCCAGTCAGAAAAAATAAGGCTAGTGCGTATCTGGAGAAGTAAAGCCTCCAGGAAAAAAGGGACTGCTCCACAACACAGAGCAATGCATTTCCCTTATTCACAGCAGCTTAGCACAAAATAAAATACAAAATACTACCTTTTGTAATTGCATTGAATCCAATGAGTCAATGTTAAGGATTTGAGTAAAAGTAGCCACAAATACCTTGTAAGATATACAGATATTGCAGAATACTTAGAGATTACTTACCTCATAAAATTCAAAAGCAGCTAGAAGCTCAAGGTGGTGATCAAACCGATTTTACAATTGATCTTGTTCTTTTTCTTAGAAGATGACAGTGATGCTAGAAATCTTGGATTAAAATGTATGATTTCGGATCTCAGGAGAATGAAGTCAATGGGACAGCACCATGGGAAAAACAGGTAGAAAGGCAATAACATTGGTCAGTGCTACAGGGCTCTGGGATTTCAGAGAAACCCACTGTCTACAAGGGGGAATTTGAGAATGATATTGGGGAATAAGGAAGAGGTGGAGAAGAAATCTGAGCAGGCAGAAAAAGGCACATAATTAACATCTATTTCATATGACTGCACTCACCAACAGAGGCCACGCAACACTTACTCCCAGATATGTCTTTGCAGCAATTAACGTTTGTTCCCTACCATTTTGGAGGGCGTTTCCAGAAGCTGAACTATGCTGACAAGGTCTAGAATAATCCCTCGCGTATCAATGTTTGGAGTAACTTGGGTGAATCTAAGACTGGATCCAAATGCTTGGTCACTGGTTACCTTCCTTGAAAGAAATACAATCCGCCTTGTCACAATATGAGGAGGTTTTGGAAACATTCCTCTTCTCGCCTCTTACAGTAAAATATGCTCCTGTAGTTCTGCCTGGCAGCTACACTGGCCAAACCATAACAAAAATCTAGAATATACAAGGGCTCTTCCAAACACTTTTAGTAGTCAACATTTTAGTGATGACTGTTCAGATAAGCTTGGGCATGCTGTTCTTTTCAGACAGCAAAAAACGTTGATACCTTAGGTAGCCAGTGCACAATGGGAATGCGAGTGTATGAAATCATCCTAAACTGAGAACACAGGGAGGAATATCTAACTGCATGTCATCACTCAAACAGACTAACTCAGTCAGAAGAATTAAAAATGGTAGAGAGGACACATGCCAAGAAGTTACTGCATGTGTGGATGAATGGGGTGTGAGAAAGCAGTGGAAAACTAATGAGAATGGAACAGTTAAATTAACGATCAGGTGTAGTCATGAAAACTATAGAAGTGTAAATGACTCCCAGATAAAATCCTTTAAATCTATGGTAAATTAAAGCAAATTAATTAAATTGTAAATTGTGTTTGTGTGTCCATGTCTTATTCTGAAAAAGAAGAAAAAAGAAAAAGAAAAATCCAAACATACAAAAACATCCCAAAACCTTTTCAATGTAAACAAAATTCTTGACATTCATCAACAATTGCAAACCTAAAGAGGGGTTTAAGTTAATGCTACATATGATATTCACAGAATCACTACATATATGATTTTGTCTTTCCTGAATAGGTGAATGGTGCTACAAGTCAACCACCTAGAACAGAAACTAAAGATCTTTTCAGACAGAACGTAAAAAGGAAGGACATGGAACACTTGCAGGTTTGATCAGTGCTCACCACATCACCGGAACTACAGAGCAGAAATAAAGCAAAGGAAGCGAAAGGCAGAAAACCAGTACTATAAACCCCATATACTGATTGCAACTTTTAAAAAAGAAGAAAAACCAAATAAATCACAAGTGAAGGAAAGGATAGTCTTAAGAGGCTGCAAGTTTTTTTTTTTAGAAACACACTGAGAGTTAACAATATTTCAGTCATGCTGTAGCATCTAGGCTATTTGGCTTTGGGAAGGCCTGATGTAAGAGACACAGGGATAGCTTGAAGGTAGGCAGTCTGACCAGAGGCTGAGAGCTGTGACTGATGTGCCCGTTAAGAAACCGACATTCAAAGGACAGCCTAAAATCTCTTCTTCTGTGCAGGCCAGAGTGAGCGCTACAGGCTTTATTTATCTCTTCTATCCCGAATAAAATTTGAGACTACACCTGTGAAACAGGACACATTTAAAAAGGTAAGGTGGGTAAGTTGATTAGCTAATTAACCAAGCTCTTATATACAACCCATAGGGAGCATCTCAAATGCATAGGACATTTTTTGTTATTAAAAAAAAATAGGACAAGGAAGATTTATCATTAAAATATATTTCACTAATTATACCACCTGGAGTTCCTTCCACAAAACAAACTTTTAATTAGAAAATGTGGGTTTATAGAAAATGTTTGGTATAAAAGTTTGATTGTTTATTAAAAGTAGAATGTGGAAAGTTCCTTGCATGCTAAGGAGCACAGCTGTACCACTTCAGAGGGTGTACTTTCTCTATTTAAATGGCTCAGGAATCTCTTCAGAAACTATTGGCACTTATTTTTTGTATCCTCTTTAGGAACAGGAGAGGCATGATAAAACAGGTATTTGTTTCTACATGATGGAAAAGCTTCGCTAATTGTAGACATACAAATTATTTTCTCTTTAAGGAAGTAGTAAAACCT
This sequence comes from Aptenodytes patagonicus, assembly GCF_965638725.1. NCBI lineage: Eukaryota > Metazoa > Chordata > Aves > Sphenisciformes > Spheniscidae > Aptenodytes > Aptenodytes patagonicus. The sequence continues at coordinate 29,343,640 of NC_134949.1, forward strand.
GATGATACATGTAGTATGAGCCAACCTGAGAAGTTGAATACTCAAGTCCCATACAGGCCCTTTGGATCAGCTGAATGTTGCAAAGTAGCTGCTTTCTTCCCAGAAGCATCAATTGCCTCATTCTTCGCACCTGGAGAAACTCGGCTCATGCACTGCAATGCACTATCTGTTGCAAAGCACAGCCTTGCATTGGAGATGTAGCTACATCTGCCATGTATAAAATCACTTAAATTGCTTATAGAGTGTCTTAAGGAAAAGTAGCAAAGTACTGCTTTTAAGATATGCTGCAGAAAACAGCACAGACACATGGGAGCATTTTTGATGCCCATCATGCTCTTAAAATAACACTTCATCTATTTCTTTTACTGTATGAATATCCTTTTCAAAATAGTATTAGTTAAAATTTTTCTGATCCCCCCCCCCCCCCCCCCCCCCCGAGTATTTGTCTTAAACAAGGAGTTAAGAGAAAGCTACTGGACAGGCAAGGGAAAGCTGCATGACTCTCCATATGTGGTATCAAAGGGACAAATCCCTCTTTCATGTATTCCCTAACTTAGTCCTCGTACAAGGGAAGAACCGTGAGGTCCCATCTCTGGGGCTGGAAAAAGGAAGTGAACAGCAGTCCTCCAAAACCGGGAATGATCAAGGAAAGAACAATGACCTGCATTTATTGCCGGGTAGTGCTCCCAGTTGAGTTAATAAAGTTGTGGCCTAATTAAACTGAGCACTTCACATCTTGTTTTTCTTCTTGCATGGCCAGGACAATTAAGCATCCTTTGATGTAGAGTGCTCTGAGGAAATCTCCCAATTACTTTATGAACAATTTTTGTCATAAAGCCTGAGAGAATTTATTGAAACCACCTACAGCGGAATGAGGCCAGAACCAATCAACACTGGATGACCAGACTTAGGGCTAAGGATTTTAAGCTAGAGGCCACTAAGACCACAAGCAACACATCATACGGAGAAATTTAAGCTCTAGGAAGTGCTAGTCGGGTACAGTAAGCTGAACAAAATTCTACGGAAATTACTCAGTTTCACTCCTTGAACAGAAAGTGTTGACAATTACTGATTTTCTGTGTACTAGAGGTTGTATTTTACTCTGACGGTATTCCAACTGATAACTAAATTAGTAGTACATGTAACTGCTCTGCTTAATCAAGTTGAAAAAGGCATTTTGTTACTTTTTGGCAAAAATAAGCACGGATATTACTAATTCCACATATTAGTAATTTAAAATAATAGTTTATTAACCTAAAGCCAAAGTGTTCTGGACATAGGATAATAAGGATTATCTGCACCTTCAAACCTACTGTTATCATAGGCAACCATGCTGCATATTTTCCTTTATAAAGTGATCCATTTCCACATTAAAACTAGTCAGGTTAACTAATGTATCTGAAAAACTAAAAATGTAGAAGAAATAATCTTAGAAAGCAATATGCATGTATATTCCAAGTACATATATTTAAATCTTAAACTGTGTATTTCATATTTTAAATATCATATACTCTATTTCTTTACGTGGTACATGCAATTCATTCAAATTCAGATGCACTGTAAATACAACTTTTTAAAAAAGCAATTTTCAGTTGGCAGTAATAGGGAAATAATAATTTTAAAAAATAAACAGAACTGATTATAGTGCCTTTCAGTTTTAAGGAAAGTATCACTTTTGTGTTGTGCTAACATTTAAAAAATGTTAGGTCCAAACTACTGTCTCCATTCAGTGTCCACTTGTAGAGACAAAACCCAAAACCTAAAGAGAACAATCATGCAATTGGAACATCTAAAATATACTTTCTTTCCAGCATAAGAAAAGTATAGTATTTTAAACTCTCATCTGTTATTACTTACTTTGTCCATGGGGCAAAATTTATTTTGTGAAATTTGTTTTGATTGTCTGGATAACTCAGCTCTCTGGCACTGAGTCTTTACAATTAAAATGTGAATTAAGTTTTAAAGATACTGCTATTATTCACTTAACTAACACAAACTGGGCAGAAAATAAATAAATAATTAAAAACCAGCATAAAATCCCCTATAAGGCAATTCATCATTAGTACAAATTAGCTCTAAAACACATCACAGGCAAGTAAAAAAAGCTTCTATTATTTTTGTCTTACAGTATAATAATGAGTCTGGACGAGGAAAAAAAGATACAGTAATTTAGTAATGTTAAGATCTACCCACTGGAAAACACCACTACTGCTGTTGAAATATTTTAAGACATATATTCCATTCAACTCCCCAAACAAATAGCAGACTGTACTTCAAATGCATTGCAAGACTATTAGGTAATCTTTTTCTTTGTTTAGATTCAGTAGGGTTCAGTGACAAACATTCATCTTCTCCTTCTATAAAAGTTCCTGTTCTTTTGCTTAGTTAAGAATTGCTTTAGTCTTAGTAGCAACTCACAATTTACTTCACCTTTTATTAGCCTCACACAATAAACTTCAAACAAAATGCAAAAATGATCATTTAACCATTTTAAAATTATGAATTATTTGTTCTATGTTTAGATCACACACTGGAAAGAGCAGTTACATCTGTAGGTAGGCTAACAGAATCAGACACAAAGCTTCTGAAATAAACCAATACCAGCTGCTCCCATGCCTCATTACTCGGCAGTAGCTGCTAGCCTGAAATATTGTACGTTGCAGAATCACTGGCTTTCAAAAGCCACGAAGACTTTTGAGAAGATGTAGCAGTACAAAACAGACATTTCCCTCAGACAGAAAAAAAAAAAAAAAAAGAAGAGTCCTAAACTTCAGGGTTTGTGTTCAACTATTTTCCATTTTAAGGCACACATATTTTCCACCACCGTGCATTTTACTTATTTTAACAGGTGAAAGCAATTAGATTTTAAAATTATTACATTGTCAATGTTCTCACTTCTAAAAGAATATTTTAAAAATTCTAAAACTAATGAAATATCTTTTTGATTAGTAACATACACTTTGTGCTTACAGAAGATATTGAAGTAGGAATGACAGTATCATAATCAGTGTCCGATCATTTAGCTCACTAAGAGAGGATATAGTAATGAAAAAAAAAAAGTTTGGCTCCAGATATACAGTGCAGTCAAAAATGCTATGCACATACAGAATTTTGTATAGCTATAAACATGCTGTAAAAAACAGAACTTCTAAAAATTATCAATTTTCAAAATCCTTATTACATTTGTTGGGCTTGCTATACTCTGCAAAAATTAGATTGCAACAGCTAAAACTCTCAGTAAAAGGTACTGTCAGACCCTCATCATCTCAAATGGTCATTAAGAAAGCCTAAAGAGACTCACCTTCTTGAAACACAGAAGTAATTTTAATGTAAAAGTTTACACAATTAAAATTACAGAGGTTTAATTTCCAACAAGCCCCAAAGAATTCAATATTCCATGGCTCTCAGGACTCATCTTCAACATAGAGGGTTAGTTTTAAACGGTCATGTAATACATTTGGTATTAGAATTAAAAACTTGAGTATGTTTGAAAGAAAATTTATATTCTAACAGGAATCAATTGTATACTTCTAATTTGCCTACTCTGTAGATAACATTTTGATATACACAAATTAATTAGGCAGAAAAATTAAAGCAGACTGCTTTATTTTAAAAAAAATATTCAACACGGTGTTCAGTAGGTACTCTGGAATATCATGTAGAGGCAGTATGTCACAATAGCATTCTTAATTTTAAAATACTGAAATAATGAAAAACAAGTTCTGTGATGGTATATGGTTCAGAACAGCATTGTCTTTTTATATCAATCATTAAGTATTTTTTCTAATATTTCATTAACTCTGAAACTCTCCTCTGCATAATAAAATAAATTCAACTCACCGTTTTCAGAATAATAAGTGCTTACTGAATATTATGTGCTGTACTCTCAAGTGAAAAATGATAGAAATTATTATATGACATCTAAAACGTAAGCAGTCACTAGCAGTAAACATGTTAGGCAAGGCAATACCTTGTAAGTTCATCAGATAAATTGTTACACACATTTAGAGATTTTCTTGACATTTCAATGGTATGATATGGTCAGCATTATATCTTAGAAGACTATTCCATCTATTTTTAAATTACTTTAATTTAAAAACTCCCTAATAAATAAAACACACAAATCCAAGCTGAAAAATACTGAATATTCATTTAAATACTGAAATTCATTTAAAATATAATTTTCAGCTATTTTGAAGAAATAACATTATTTTCAGTTAAATCAGGCCTCTCTTTCTTCTGTATTTGTCAGATTTTAAATAAATTGTACTCAATATCCTGGATTGCCTTTGACAAATAAAAAATACCTATGAAAATTACCACCAAATAATAGAGGGGAAAAAAGCCTCCCAGGCCAGAGAGGTGAGCCATCATCAACTCTACGATAAGGCAGAATACAAACAGTGCAAACTTGGAACACAGGTGATTTTCTCACTGCTGGACACTCATCTTATGAAGCAACCAGGCATAATTTGCTCCCCCTCTAGCAGAATTAAGGCATAGCCCAGCTAAGGAGTCTGAAATAAACCAGTTCAAAATTCAACATCTACAGTGGTTTCCTTTATACTACTGTTGCATCCATGTTGAAGGCCATAAATTCCTTACCCAGTGAAAATGAGAAGACAAGAGAGTGTCATTTTTTGGCGTTACTGTGTCATGGCACTTAAAAAATAGCTGAAAGCATAACTACACTCCCAAACCAGAAAGTTTACTAACAAAACCTGAGTTATTGTCAGCAGGAAGGTTGGTTAAATCACGGCTTTTCCTGCCATTGCTTCACTTAAACTCAGGTAGCTCAGTTCTTTCCATAATTCTAGGGAAATATCTTTAGGCTCTGGATCAGACAAGACAGCATATTAAAGCTGGGTGTGTTCGTTAACATACTGCAAAACTTCATATCTGATCTCTAAGCAGAAAATAAAGGTCTATTAGTAATGCTGCAAGTGCAATCTCCATGCTACAAGCCAGCCAGATGCCTAACATGGAAGTTATCAGCAAACTATCAGCAAAGAAAGGCATGTGAGTAAGAGGAAAACCAAAAAGCATAAAAAAAAATCCACAACCATTAGGGTTTAAGAAAATAACAACCAATTCTTAAAATGTAATTGGGAAAGAACAAGCATTTAGCAAATCTCAATTTGGGAAAAAGGAGGACATTTTATTAAAATCCAGAGAGATAATTTATACCCCAAGATTACTAAAGCCATTGGAGAGCAATTAAAGCAAAAGCAATTCACTGAAACATTAATGTGGGTTTTTAACAAATCTTGGAATACTCTACAAAATCAAGAGAGTCGCAAAAACTTAAGGTGGTGCTCATGTTTATGAAGATCAAACCTGAGAAACTACAGGCAGGCTGACATCAAGCCAGTATAAATTCTGGAAAGGGTGAGCAGTAAATAATTAAGAAATGATAGCATAATTCATTCACTTCTAAGTCTTGTCAACTAAACTCGATACCATTTTTTATGCTATAACAAGTTTGGCTAATAACATTAACTTGTATTGTCATAGTACACTTAGATTGCTATAAGATTTAATCTTGCATGACATTTTCAAGCACCATACAAAATCAATACTCTACATTACATGGATTAAAACTGTTTAAATACACAGATCTTGAAAACTGTAATTGGAAAATTGTCAGACAACGTAGGTTCTCTGAAGAACTTTTATTGTCCCAAATTTATTACTTCCATTGTAAATCAGAGATTCATTTTTTCAGATGACCTCAGCCTTGATACAATGGGAAATATCAATCAAACAGATGGGCCTATCTTCCTCAGTATAACTTATCTGACCATCATAAAGCTAAAATGTACCTCTCAAACAGAAATTTTAAAATTATAATCCAATTCATTTATATAACAAAGGGTTAAGAGATAACTTGCTTATCAACTGTAAGTCTCTATAAGGCAAGAGGTACCTAAGAGTAGACAGCTGTTTAATTTAGCAGAAAAAAGAGCATTTTGGAATCCAATGGTAGAAAGCTATTACTTGGCTGTGTTCATGTAAAAGTCACATTTCTTTATTTCTAAACAATGAAAATAAATAATCTATGAGCACCAACTGTTGACAGATATGGTAGATTATCTACCTTTCTAAATCTTTACAAAAAGCTTTGATATCTTTCTAAAAGAGATGTCACATTTCAAGTGGAAGTTACAGTCTCAAGGAATGAATAGCCTTTCAGGAGGCTCTAAGACCCGCACTATGCAATGAGTCCAAGTAAATTAGTAGGACTAGATCACCAGTCTTGCCACACAGGAACCCACAAAAGGCAAGAGAGGAAGGCAAAATTTGGCCTTGACACACATGTGCCAGAAGTTGTCGAGGACAGGTAGACATTAGTAACTTAAACAAAAGGAATAGTTTATAGCGACTTACTAACCCCATCTTCTGGTTTTCTCCACAAGAGGCACTGCTGAGAGTGAATCTACAACTGGAAAGTTCGACAGTAGTCAAATCTAGACAGTATTACTAGTTTCTCTATACTCAAAAATGCTTTACTTCAGCAAAGCAGTTTAGAGCAGCAGCCATAAGAGGATTGGACTGCCCCATTTATTACAGCCCAGCTGTGCCTGAAGGACGCTGGCTGGCTAGTTGCATTACTGAGGCTCAGAAAGCCAACACAGGTTATGAAGGATTTTTACACACATACTTCTTATTGCAACTTCAGAAACAACTACATTTTACAAAGACCATATTTTATGAAGATGGAAAAGAAAATTTAATTATTAATGTGTTCAGAAGGAGGGAGGGAGAAATGGTAAGATAACCTAAAGAAAACACAAGACTGAATCTCTCTTTTCAGCAACAGAAGAATTTAATCTCCGATACTTACCAGAATATGCTAGGGATATACATGCATATAAATAGACAGACAGATCTATCTAAGAAGAAAAAAGGAAAACTGCATTTGTTATTTATCTGATCAACATTCTAATAAAGATACAGCATATATAAAGTGCTAGATTTTTTGTGATTAAATAACCAAGTTTATCTGTGAGCAGCAGAACTAACAAAGCTCAGGTTCCTTCCCAAACAGTGTACTGAAATTTCCTCATGCAAGACGTATTGCTTCTCCTCCCTTTTTACTGCAATTACTTTAAGTTCCTCCCCTCTTCCCTAATTCCTTCTCATTTCCTATCCTTTCTATTCCCTTTCCATAAGAGAATTCTCCCAGATCTCTTCTACTTCAGCTAACTCCCAGCTGGCCAAAAGTCAGCATGTGCTTTGATGACTTCCATAGAGACATGCTGATTTGCTGCTGAATACCCCTGTACTGACTACGGGACTAAAAGAACAGCAAATAATAGTTATTAAGCATAAATTCAGCTTGGGTGGCATATTGACATGTTGGTTAGGAAACCAATCTAAAACTAACTTTTTCCTTTTTCCTGCTGGAGATTAGTTGGTTTAGTAGGCTAGTACAAATGCTTTTCAATTCCTGAATATTTGATTCCAAATACCACAATCTGATCACACGCACACACACACACACACACAAAATCTTGGTTTAGACTCTATTGAACATGATTATACAACTGTGATGAAATTTGGCAACTCAGTTCCACTTCCCACTACCTGGAATCTCCTCAGAAATAACAAAACACAATTATTGGATTTGTGGCAGATGCCGATTAGGATAGCCAGACTTTAAAAATGAATATGCATAAACACATTCCTCACTCATATTCTCACTGACTAAGCCTTCCTTTTTCTTATCTGCCAAGCAAAACCTGTACTTCAAACTCCTTTTTAAATCCTTTTTAAAATCCACTTCTTTAGGAAGTCTTTTCATCTTTTACCCATTTTACCTCACGTTTGTATTACACTGCACAAAATTACAGCGCTACTTTTTCTTCTGCTGCTTTAAGTAAGGATTCAATAGAGAAGAACTCAAAAGCTGAAGGATATCTTATTCTGCCAGATCTGGGAGGAAAATCATATTGCAGGTACAGGAGACGGGTTCTAGGGGCTTCCAGAGCATGAAGAAGGGTTGAAGGCACAAAACCCTAAAGTAGTGAGTGAAAGCTTGTACCAACAATTCTTTTGTTGTTGCTGGGCTGGGGGAGGTGGGTGGGTGTTCACAGCACTTAACCCATGAAGTTCTGCTAAGGGGCAGAAACTCTCTAAAAACTTGCGTTTGTGTTACTGAGAAGCACGGTGGTGTATCTTGGAGCTTGCAGAAAGACTTCTATAAGAACACTTGTTATTTATCTATAAGATAAATAGTATTTATTAAATAGTACATGTGTAGGTCCTGTCTCATTTGCACTTTTTTGCCTCCAACTTCCTCTCTTCCACTAAAAGTTGTCTCTTAAAAACTTTAGAGTGTGTTTGAGAGGTTAATATGTATCTCTTAATTCAACTGTGTGAGTACGCTAACGTACAATGGACTGTCATAAACCTAAAAGCTTTCTAGGATATACAGAAATACACCATCCAGACAAATGAGAATACCTGTTCACCTTACTGTGGGTAGGTATATATTGATAGAACTATGGAAGAAAACTTGTTAAACCCTTGCATATTTACAGATTAATATTTGTGACTTTTTAAAAATTGTTACACTTATTTGAAGAGGTTAAATAATGCCAAATTAACCACACAAAATGAGTATTTAAAATATATTCTAAAATAATTGCAAATACCAATGAACTTTGCCTTTTTTCTCTGAAAAGTGTGGATTCATCACTGATTATATTATGCTTACTGTGAGATGCCCGTATACAAATACCATACGAGAATAGAGAACAATTCCCTACAGATCTCTAGAGTTTTTCAAATCTCTTTTCTTTTTATTAACAAAAGGTTTTAAATAAGATGTGCTACAGTTTTACAGAAAACACTCAGAACTGAAAGTCTAGAGCTCTCAAAAGGGAAATGCATGTTTATTTATAACCACCTCTAACTATGTGTACATTTACCTTGCTAAGAATAAAATCCACAGTAACAATCTAACAATGACAACAAGAATAATGTATTTTACTAAACTCAAATTTAAAATTTAAATAAGAGGTATTTAAAATAGATTTAAAATTTCATTGGAATTAAAATAGCCTATTTTTAAGTATGGACTCACTGTATGACATTTACATAAATTTAACAAAAGCAGTATTAACAGTAAAGTTTTAAAGAAAAAAAGTCAAACCAGCAATCCATTGGAAATCACCAAATATAAAATTAGAACCAGATTTCATTTAAATCCTAATCAGATTTTCAAACCAGGAACCTTTCAGGAAGGGCAAAATACTTTCCCCATTTCATTTCATTCCAGTTCAGATCCTCACTAGTTCAATTGGCTCATATGAACAGCTAAATGAAAAAGCTGAGAACGGTGAGACTGGAGGAGCTGTACTTTTTTTCCAAAATACTGAAATAAGTATATCAGAATCAGTTTAGACTAATCAGTTAGTTTAAACAACTAACAACATATAATAGTTTGTTAAATACCAGTTTTACAAGCAAATAATTTTTGTGACAGATTTATATTATATTTTTCTTACATATCTAATAAAGATGAGGGTTTTCTTACTTAAAAGAATTTTAATTTACTTTCTGTGTATTTCTCATCCTTTTCCAATTTTCTCTGGAATGAAATGATACAAAATAAATACAAAATGCTTCATTTTTAAGAATTTAATGTTAAAAAAGTATACCTGAGAATCAAAATAAAGGGATGACTTATAAGTACTATAATAAAGGTAAATAAAAAGAAAGCAGCATCACATTTAGGAAAACAACTGAAGTAGCAATACTAACATGGTTAAAGATAACTTACAAAGTTAAACTGAACCGGCTCACCATTTATCAAAGGAAAAGCATTTGTTGTTATTTTCTTTTAAAAAAAAAGTAAGATTTATAAATATACTGGGGTAGTACCATTTTAAAGAAGCGACTCAGAATTCTAATTTACTAACTTCTCAATAAAAATCCAGACATTATACACAAAGATTACTAAGTTTGAGGTTTACCACTCCATTAAGGAGAAGTTCACATTTCCGTTTGTCACTGATCTCCCCTATCTGCCATACAGGTCCTACCAAAAGTTGCATCATATTGTAATGATAAAACCAAAAACGTAACTGCTAATGTTTCTGAAACTGGAAGACAAAGTGGCTGAAACCCAGGCACAAAGATAAGTGTTACCTTAAGCCAGCTATGGGCAATGACTTCAAGAACTTTTTTTCTTTAATTGTAAGACAAAAAGAATAAAGTATATTTTAGTTTGTGTTTGTTATTTTACAGGTTGCTCTCAAGCAATGCCTTCCATGATCCTGTGCTCCCAACAGCCTATTTATTCCAGTGTGCTGGTTTCGGCAGGGATAGAATTAATTTCCTTCCTAGTAGCTGGTACAGTGCTGTCTTTTGGATTTAGGGTGAGAATAATGTTGGTAACACACCAGTGTTTTAGTTGTTGCTAGGTAGGGCTTACACCAGTCAAGGACTTTTCAGCTTCCCATGCTCTGCCGACTGAGAAGGCTGGAGGTGCACAAGAAGCTGGGAGGGGGCACAGCCAGGACAGCTGACCCAAACTGGCCAAAGGGACATTCCACACCATGTGACATCATGCTCAGCATATAAAGCTGGGGGAAGAAGGGGGGGGGGTGGGTGCGGGGGGCTGCGCGCGTTTGGAGTGATGGCGTTTGTCTTCCCAAGTAACCATTAGGCGTGATGGAGCCCTGCTTTCCTGGAGATGGCTGAACACCTGCCTGCCCATGGGAAGGAGTGAATGAATTCCTTGTTTTGCTTTGCTTGCATGCGCGGCTTTTGCTTTGCCTGTTAAACTGTCTTTATCTCAACCCACAAGTTTTTCTCACTTTTACCCTTCCGATTCTCTCCCCCATCCCACTGGGGGGGAGTGAGCGAGCGGCTGGGTGGTGCTTAGTTGCCGGCTGAGGTTAAACCACAACATCCAGCATAATCGCAACACACATTCTTTCACACTCCCTGGGACACCACAGTCCCAATGCCTCCATTCGTTATCTACTCCTGACGTATTTTGATTTGGGCAATATTGTTATGGATTTTCCCCGATTAAGTTCCCTGGTTAGTCTTGTATCGTTACATAAATTATTAATTAGGAACACCACAGTATTAAATCAACAGAATTCCTAATCAATCATCTGAAAAAAATACTGTCACTCACTCAAAGCATGATATTAATTATCAGAAATCACATACCGTCAGAGATTTAATTCCTAAATTAGAAGACTGAATTTGGCTCAGAATTTACTTTTTGTAGATGATACATTTTATGGACTCATAGTTGCACTTACATTATTTGGCAATAACATTGATATTGTATTCTTGGCTGTTAAGTAAAAACTCTCCATGAAAAAGGGGTGTTTTTGTGTTCTTTATTCTGTTCTTCAATCAGGCTGAAATTGCCAATCAGTACAAAATTATCCCTATGTGAAAAGATAAGATCTGTTAAAAACTTTGGATTTTCTTTAACCATAATGCAAAAAGAATGCAACAATATTCATACTTTTTGGGTATGTAATTTGGCATTGTTTAAGATCAATGTACACTTTGAAAAATAAACCTATTTTCAACGTAATCCACTAGCATAACATTGAAAAGGGAATTCGCGTTTAACAGTAATTTCAATTTTCCTTTAAAGAAAAAGAGTAGCAATATAGAATTTCTTGCTAGTCTACCTGAAAGCAAAACATTCATTTCAGAGCTGTGATTTTTGTAGTTTCTAGCTCATTCTAAAAAGTAGATATTCACAAAGGCTTGTATTTACTTTGAATTCACACACTGGAATTAAAAAATACCATTTGTTCTTATTTTGTAAATAACTTGTGAAAACATCTGAGAGAAGAATAGTAAAAGGTAAAAGAATAGTAAAATAGTAAAAATGCTGTAAGCATCTGTTGGAAACATTCATTCCAAAGTCTAGAAGAAATGACTGTTTTCCAGTAGAAGGGTATACTATGCAAACCTACATATAGTCGTCCTTCGAAATCACACGTGAGCTTTAATCAATATGTAATTTACAATTAAGCAATTATTTTCTGATTTACAAGCATTACAAGCATAACAAATATGATTAACCTAGTATTTCAGACACAAATTAGCTCAATTAATATACCCCACCTATATGCCACTATGAATCTATGTACATTTTTCCATTTTGGTTTTTAATTGGATATGAAACACAGCTCTAACACACAAGTAAAGATCTAAAGCTGAATTATTTGAGCACCTATATGTTCATTATAAAGCAATGATGCAAGTGTAATGTTTTGTGTAGATAAGCTATGCAACAAGTTGAACAGATTTCTAAATCAAATCAGAATATACCATCAAAATAGCATATAAGTTCACAAGAGTTATAAGATGAAAAGCAATGAATAGAAAAAAACCTCCTCTGTGCTTTAGGGAATGAGAGTTACCACTCTAAACATAATGTAGGCAGCCATGTCATAACCTAGCTCAAAGAGCTATAAGCTCTTTTACATCCTGACTCACCAAAACCTGTTTAGACATCTGTCTCAGGCTGAGATCAGTCCTTCTTTATAAATGTCTGTTTCTTTCCATTGACTATAATGAGTGTCTACATGATGTTCTCAGATCTACATATCTACACTATGGGCATCTGAAGCTAGGTGACATGAATCCCACCTTAGGTTTCGTAAAGTCAGTTTCTGATATTTGTTTCTGACAAATTGCCCTCCTTCGACAATACATTTGGATGATACTTGACTTACTCTTATTCTTCATGATTCTTCTGTTATCTAACTAATATTTATTAATGTATTCCTTGTTCATTTGTTTGTCCTTTATATGGTGAAGTTTAACAGGTATATAAAGTAGTATTTTTCCTATCTTTGTCTGTCTAAAAAGAAAGGATAAATCAAAATAGTTACGTATGAACTTAGCAGAGTTCAAAAGCTAATTAACGTTTAAATGGGAAGAGACAGAAGGAGGTTTGCTATTCAGTCATGCTATTTGGCAAAAAGATGTAATTCCTAGACAGACAAAAGTCTGTTAAAATTATCTATGTATCTGAGTTAAATCAGTTAATAATTCCTGTTCACCCCTAAATGTTGGGTTCAAAACACACCAAAGCAGGTGGTTCCTTACAAAGCATGGATTCAATCATGTAGTTCCTTGGTACAAGATGCTGTGGATGCTAGAGATCACCTGAATAAAAAAAAAACAAAAAACAAAAAAAACCACCAAACAAAAAAAACCACCAAAAAAACCCACACGAAAAACAAACTACGATAAAATTACGGGGGGAAAAATCATCAATATAAATTGATATTAAGCACCTCCTCTGGCTCAGGAAGTCCTTGAGTTGTGAAAATATTCCTCCTGTTTGACATGCTCATTTTCTCTTCCCTAGCGTATGCTATTGGCCATTATTGGTGACAGACTACGGGGAGGGATGGGTCTCTGCTTTGACCCTGCGCAACCACTCACTCCTACAGAGAAGCACACATACTGAAGTCGGTTTAGTGGCCTTCTGGAGTACGGGACTAACTCCACCTTTATCACAGAGTTTTTGTGTGATACTAAATAAGTGTTAACCCCCCCCCCGGCTGATATCAATTTATGCTTCCCTTTCTGAGGAGTCTAATTGTCAGCCTGATGTGCTTGACATGACAGAACGTCAATGAAAGCGGTGTGCTGGACAAACAAAGTTTTTGTAACACTCAGTACTCCAAAAAAATTAGATCACAGATTCCCCTGTGTCTTAGTTTGCCATTCACAGAACACAAATAATACCAATGCATACCTCAAATGATTGTGAAAATGATTCTGGAAATGTTTAGAAAGCATTCACAAACTACAGAGAACAGTAATGTAGGAAAGCTCATCCGAACAGCTTGAATGATGTGCCATAAACAAGGGAAACTGTCAAACATTTCTGATACTGAACTAAATTACTGGGTAGCTTCTTATTAAATGGTCACTAAATGTTGTGAGAACTGAAGAAAGCAAGGAGCCCTGCAGAACTATATATAACGTGACTGAATCACAGCTTGTACGCACAGAAGGACTAAATCAGGACTGCACTAACTACATGCCCACATTTTTGAGCATTATTTTATAACCTTAGCAAGGTCTTTAAAAATAGGGTTACTTGCAATATATGTATTATTTTGGCTGAAACAGAAGCTTCTGTTATTGCATGAATATATGAGAGGAAAGTCACCACTTCATGAAAAACACATCTCAAGCAATCACTGACATTTTCATAAATTATGTCCATGTTAACAAGTAGACAAAGCAACAAGAGCGGACCAACATGACCCATACTGCAGGTTCATCATCCACTTTATATATCCCTTGGTGGACTTTACTTCAGTCTGGCCCATTGTCTTGAATGTTCTCGGGATGATGGAACCCGAACCCACTTGATGTGCTCTTGGAGAGCATCTTTCAGTTTACTTTTATCTAAAGGCATCCAATCTACACAAGGCAAGGCAACTCTCTAATGTAAACCCAGACATTGTAGCAGCGATGATTGGGAGATGTGCCTCAAAAGTGCACTCCTCATACAAACTAAAATTAAAACAATAATTACAAAATGATCTAAAATTATAACAAAGTGGATATTGCAAATAATTTAAGAAAGTAGGCAATGATATCGACATGTCATTTTGTTTTATTCTCCTAGAATGAAGTTGGGGTGTATAATAAAAGTAAAGAGCATCTGATCACAGAACAAAACAACTTATACTAAGGTGATGCTAGATTAGTGACATGTATGGGCAAAAGATTTTTGAATGCCTCAAAAATAAGATTATCTATAAGTTAATGTGATATTATTGTCATAAAATAAATTATTTGTGGGAAAGCAATGAATTCAACACGTACATTTTTAGTCTGATTTGCACCTATGAAATACTAACTTGAACTTAGTGAACCTGCTACTTCAATGTATTTGGTTGTAATTTAGAAAAGTGGATAATAAAGTGCAACCAAATTGCTGACATTTATTCATTCATCATTCAGAAACAGAACCCAGAATTTGGGAATTGTATTCACATTACCTACTCTACTTTACTGAAAATTTTATTTATAGTTAATCTTAACATTGCAAACAAGGTTCCTAGCTGCCTTATTTTTACTTTGTATCTTTTTCTAACATGTTAAAGTGTTAATGAAAGGGTTAATTTTTTTAACCAAAGCTAAAAAGAATTGCTATTGATTTTAAAAGAGGTCTATGAAGGTCTAAAATTATGATGTTCTTCATGCTTTTAAAAAAATGGAAAAGAAATTCCAGTAATGAATTTTTTCCTAATGTCCAAAAGTTTTTTGCATACTTATTTTTCCCATTATTTAGCATCTACAAAATATAAGTGTGGTACATGAAAACATTATTTTAAAAAAGGCAAACCCCAAAAATTATTATTCATAACTCAATCACTCAACTCAATGAAAATGAAGATATGGAAAACTTAAATGAATTACTTATATCAATTCAAAACTTCTGCAGAAATTGTTTGCTGGAGGTATTATATCCCTTTTCAAAGGCTTTATTTGAACATTTTAGTTTTCCACGTTACTCCTGAAGGCTAGAAAAATTAAAAATTCTGTATTTTATCAATTCTCTTAGCACACGAGATCAAAATTTCAGTATGTTTTTTGACTCTAGAGAGATCCAATTTGGGGTAAAAATTACATTGGAGTAGTAGTATAGATTTAAGTAACTAACAGAGTAATCTTTAGCTGCAGAATTCCCAACACCATCAGACCGGGATTTCATCAAGGTAAGAATAATCGGTCATTTTAAGTGCCATTTATAATTACTTGTATTACAAACACCTTGTTTTAGCCTTCTACATCTCACAAACTTTGATGGCTTTGAGTCCTGATCAATGAACTTCAACCTCCTTAGCTTCAATATGTGAAAAGGAAGAATAATTTCAGTTTTATAACAACTATGCTGCCTCTTTGAGGATTAGCTCGATAGCCCAACCTCTCTTCCCTAAACTGATTCACCACTGATCAAATGAAGGAAACATCTCCATTTAGAGGTGCAGATTCAGAGACATGGGACAAGCAGATTACCTCTGGATATGACAGTAAAAGTAAAATGATTAAGAAGAGAATAAAACTCAGGCTTCAATGAACTCACTAGCAAAAGACTCCAAGCAATTTCAAAAGCCAGACCATTTTACCTATTGATGTACATAAACTGATTTTGCTTTTCATAGCGTAACTTTGGATATGATACTTAGGGCTTTATTTGAAATCGCACAATGTTTGGTATTTTCCTTAAAGCTTCAACTGTTGGAATCTAGAAATTTTACAAGAATTCCCCTTTTATTTTTTTAAATATAAATTTCCAGTTCTCATGGGTACAGATTAAAAGTTTAAAAGCCTAAAACCTAAAAGGTTCAGAGCCCAAAAATCAGATTAAAAGAATAAAGAGTATGTATTTTAAAAGCCCTCCTAATACATAAAAGCCAAATATCAAAATTTGAAGTGGCCAAATTGTGATTTCATGGAACTATTTAAACATCACAAAATTTTTTAACTGACATTGCAAGAGCTAAAAGCTTTCTTTTCTGTTTTCTTTCTTTCTCTGTTGGCAATATGTATTGCTACAATACTCATATACTTACTCTTACATCTGATCCTCATTAAGAGTGGAATCAGTTCTCAGTCATGGTTTTCAACCACACTCTGAATAGCTGCTCCATCGCTAGCAGTTAAGCAGTATTCAACAGTGGTTCAGAGAGACCTGTTGTTGAGGCTTATTGTCAACAAAAAGCACTTTCTCAGTGATGGCAGAACCTATATATAGAGCTTGGAAGGATGAGTCACAGTGAATGAAGTGTACAACAACTTTAGCATTACTTTGTGTTTATGCTTTATTCACAGAAAGGAATGACATTTTACAAAACTCTTCATCATTTGGACCTATCTGTTCAAACAAAATTCAGATTAGGACTTGGTCACGTACCAGTTGCTGTTATTTTTGCTATTTGGAACTTCTTATTCAGTACTATCTGGTTCAGGGTATAAATCATGAAATTTACTGTGTTCCTTGATTGAACGACCCAAACAGCAGAAGTTGGGAAGTGTGTGTTTGTCATCAACGGGTTAGTTTTTACTGTTTGCTTCTCTGTTGCTTTCACAGAACAGTTCAAAATGCTACTCAAAATTGCTGATACATTGTGAATAAAATCTTGCTGATGTGCTTATGAGCAAAGATTGGTGCTTTTTCATTAGAAACACTCAAATGCTTCTTACCTTTTCCCCTTCTGAAATCTCAGGCATACCTATTGCAGAAAACACACACACACTCCTCAGATTAATCTGAAACCGCTAACTAGTATGCTAACCTCATATGTAACATGAAATAGTAATATACTGACTACCAGCTGATCAATTCCTAACCAGAATATTGGTGTTTAGTCTTGCTATGGCTTTATGCAAAATGAAAGGATTTACTTTTGCAACCCATTCTACTGTTGATAAACCTCACTGTATTAAAGAACACATAGAAAACTGATTATAGCATTTAAGACTGGTGAAAACCTTTCCATTTCTTTTGATTTCTTTTACTTGGTCATTTAAAAGAGCAACCTTAAACTATTTGCAAATGTGTCTAACATATTATTCCACAGATCCACAGATAGTTGCTTATACTTTGATTCTACAGAAGGAGGAACCACAGGACAGTGACAACTAGCATGACTGTTCGTGTTTTGACTTAGTCAATTCAAAACTTCTTTAAAACTTCCCAAGTTATGACTGAAATATCATTTTTTAAAGTATTTTTAGCTTGCATTCTGGATAATCTAGACAGTGCCCACCTAAACTCTAAAGAACTGCTTTCTCTCTTTCTAGATGAGGAAAGGACAGGAGCAATCTCAATACAGAAGGGTAAACATATTTAAGTATCAATAACGTTATCTTGATGAAGCAGTTATGAAGCCACTACTTTCAGGAGCACACTAAGCTTTAATCACCAAAAACACAAACTTATTTTACAATTTCCACATTTGCTATCTTTCTTTAAAAATAATATTATGTGGCAAAATTTGTAATATACATTATTATATTCTTTCAAAAATATTTTAATGCCATATAGTAATGTTAATTCATTCACATTGCGAGATACATATTTTTCATCTTTATTTGAACCATGGCTAAAGAACTTGGTTTTCTCTTTTTTCTTCCAAGTCTACAGTAGTTCCGTTTCCATATGGTATAATATACAGATATAAGCCCTAGTATAAGCAATTGAACTTTTCACACCCTCAAAAGCCGCAAAATCAGATGGTCTGTGGTTTTTGCAGCTGGTGCACTGCACTCATATTGGGTAGTGTCATATGAAAAATATTTCACTCCCCAAGCCCTAAACAGAGTCACTCATTAATGAAATGCAGGCAGTACAATGAGATCATATAAGGTATAGATTTCAACAGCCATACTAAAAACAGTAAAGGGACACTGAACAAGAACACAAATCAAGTTCCTCTGCCAGAACAGGATTTTTTTTAAAGGAATGTCTTCTTAGATTTAACATTTGCTTTGAAAACAACTGCTAACCACTACCCAGAAAAACCTTTAGTACAAGTGTTAGCAGACTAAACAATCACAATTTGGCAGAGGAAAAACAGTAAATAACTTCAGACATAGTTACATTACAGGATGTCTCACCCCAATACACCACTATCAAATCACAAAATGATTTACTTAATACCACATATGGAATCTGCTTACTTAAGAAAATAAGCTGTCACCAGCGAAACTTTGTTTAAAAATAATTTCAGGGCTGAGGTTTATCGAATTTCACTTTAGTTTGTTTTTACAGAAATCTTAAAAAAAAAAAAAAAAGTAAGGCAATCTAGTTGCAAAAATATTATATTAAGCCCACTTACACAGAAATTGTATTCTTAGGCAGAATTTTTAAACTCTAGTACTATTCATTAAAAGAATGACCACAACTTTGCACTGTATGTCATCTCATTTTATTTCAATAAAATGTATCAGAATATATTATTTCATTTCTATCTTTCCCAAATGATACCCATCTGTTTTCCTCAATCCGAAAGCTTTCTTTAACTAAGAAGAGCCTCAGCAGCAGAAAAAACACCAGACAGTACAGCCAAGGTACTTTATGGACTTGATTCTCTTCTCACTGACTCTGATACAACTCTGTGGACTTTAGGGGCCTGAATATGATAGCTGTAACTGAGCTAAGTATCAGGCTTTGTGCAACTACTTTATAAATCTAAGGACTATAGCAGGTTTGTTTTATCTGGGGAGAATATCTGGGGAGAAAGTATATCCAAGCAAAATAGCTTATAGCTTCTATCTTTCCCTCAAAAGCCAATGAAGATATATTGGTAACGAACAGCCAACTACTTTTGTATCTCTATTACATATTTAACTTCTAAAATAACAGTATTCTGAAAATCTCATGCAATTGGGATAACCTTTTAATATAAATATAAATATAAATATAAATATAAATAAATATAAATAAAATGGACTACCTGTAATTTAGTAATTGAATAGACCAGGAGACCCAAGAGGTTTTTTCCTGCTACTCCTCACTCTTCTATGCTTTTCTTCTGCAATGTAGAAGAAAAACTTTCACTGCAATGCTTTTGAGAAGCAACTTTGTATTTTATGCATAGGAAGTTATGATTATTCTCTCTTTGCAGTAATTACTCTTGTAGTAATTTATATGCTTTTAATTGTCCAATATCGGTCAGCATAGAGGAATTACTAAAGGCTGTATCTCTTAGCCAAACAAGTATACAGTGCATGAGATAGATAGAAAAATGCCTCCATTTATCTGCATCTGTTGCCCATAAAATGTTTATACGCCTCATTCCTGCCACCTGGCAATAAAGTCTAGCTTACACTTGAAACACTACACGGAGTTGAAATAATCCATAGTACCACAGCTCAATATCAGAGAATTAAATATGAGCTAAGAATAGAGCTGCTTTCATATTAATCCTGTATCAGTACCGATGCAAAAGCCTACCAGGAGTCATAAATACCACATATACCAGGAAACAAAATACAGCCACGTATTTTGCCACAAGTTTGCACAATTACAAACCATCTGTTTAAGAAAAACCCAAAAAACAAAAGCAAACAACCAGCCCCCAAAACACAACTATATTTAAAAGCAATAGAATCACTGAATATATCAGGTTGGAAGGGACCCATAAGGATCATCGAGTCCAACTCCCGGACTATTAATATCACTATTAATTAGTAATTATTATTAATTACTATTAATAGTTATAATAAGAAGAAACAGGAGCTGAACTTTACTGTGAACTTCAATGACAGTATATTAAGAGTGTATGTAAAGTTCTCCAATATCTCTTACTGTAAGTACCTCATAAGAAATTGTATCACACACTGTGCTCAAAATACTTTTATATATTGTTTATTTTTAAAGTTGCATAGTAAGTATGCCAAGTTTATTTCAAACATTCAATAACAGCTCTTCTCAAATCAAATTCTTCTACAACTAACTTAAATCTAGAAAAATTGTTCCTCTTAATTTAGAAAATTATATAAATTTTCTAATTTATATAAAATCGGAAACCATTTTCTCTAAATACATCTCCATTTTTTTAATATATATCAATACAGCATCATGCTTCTCAAATATAAAAGTTAGGAATTTTTAGAGTAACTTTGCTTATAGCAATAAAAACTCATCACTGTGTTCGAACAAAATATTCAGGCGTATAATCTACTGCCATCTTTTACTTACACCTGGTTTTCAGCAAACTATCCCACTTGACTTCAGTGAAAAATACTTTCTGTGTATTAGCTTGCAGAGCACCACTCTAGGACTTCAAAGCAAGAATGATACAAAATTAACATCAAAAATATGTTATGGATTAAAATGGATTAGAAACAGGCAAATCAGTAAGTCTCAGAATGTAATTGCAAACAGGGAGTTATATTAAGGGCATTTGTAAGAGAGATCTGCTGTGATACGTTACTGGTCCCATACTGTTTCACACTTTTATCAACGACCTTCAAGAAAATGCAAATTCATTACTGATGACGTTTGCTGACAACACAGCAAACAATAATGAGGAGAGCCAGCTACTAGAATAAAACAATCTGAATCTCTGAAAATGCTCTACTTAAAAGGAATACTTTTCCTACCACCACATGTGTAAAGCTGTACTTCTAGCTACAAAGAAAGAAGTCCATATTCAGAAGATGAAACATGGTATCTTTAAAAAATTACGGACTTGGAGTTACGATGCATAGCTAAGTCCCATGGCACACTGGTCAAACGGGCAAAGACCCCTGACAGCATAAAGAATGGGAGAAGGAAGGTTACGCTTTTTTAAATCCCAAGGTAACACAACCATTGCAGAACACTGAGACCAGTTCTAATGTTCATCGTAAATTGGAAGAGTTTAAAAGACAATCCAGATAACATGCAAACATTTCTTACATATTGAACTCCAGGAGTATTCCTCTATTCAGGTTCTCAACAGGAAGGTTAAAAGCATGTGATAAACAGAAAGTTCTTCACTTCACCACATGAAAATCCAATGACTGCAGTTTGAACCCAGAGACACTCAAGATGAGAAAAAATACTCCCTTCTTTAGCACTGAAATTAATTACAAAATGTCTATGGATAGAACAGCCTTTTAAAACTTCAGTAGTCACCTTAATCTTCAGTGAACTATCCTAACTGATCTGCCAGCCAGATGAAGAAAATCTGTAAGCAATGGCTTTAGCTTGAATAAAATAACTGCCTTTCTGTATGAAATTTGATTGCCTATTACACACTCCTGCAATCCCATTCTAAAAGCAGCTCCAGGGTACAGT
This sequence comes from Aptenodytes patagonicus, assembly GCF_965638725.1. Taxonomy (NCBI): domain Eukaryota; kingdom Metazoa; phylum Chordata; class Aves; order Sphenisciformes; family Spheniscidae; genus Aptenodytes; species Aptenodytes patagonicus. The sequence continues at coordinate 29,365,454 of NC_134949.1, forward strand.
CACCATTATCTTTTAAGGCAAAGATGCAGCTATTCTATGGTGGCTATGGGAACACATGATAACCCAGCTACCATTCATATTGATGTTAAAGCCATGTAGATATCTGGTCATAAGGAATTCGATACCAGATCAGTCAGTACAGTTACTGTCTGAATTGTACCCATCTGTTTCATAAAGCACAAGAAGAGGTGCAGTCTGTAACATTACCCACTAAAAGTATCATATTTACATTGCAAAACAACGTAATTTGAAAATTTAAGCATACATAATAAAAGAAGTGGGCATAGTAAAATTTTGTAGCAGTGATCTCCTCTGAGTAAGGAAATAGAATTATTTGAAAATGAAAATGAGTGTCTACTGAAGATCAGAAGACCAGGTAGGAAAACTAAAAACCTTCCAAGAATATTAATACTTCATTGAAACTGAAGGCATTGTATTCAGAGGATACCTTCATTTACCCAAATATCTGCTGGGTAAACAAAATAAAGTCTCACCCCAAAATGCCCTGGCTTATGCAGAACACAAGCTTGTATTCCAATAGTAAAAAATCCCAGAGAACCTTTCATATGCTCTCTCTCATAAACAAAACCAGAATGTTAAAGGCATGATTAAACTTAAAATAATGTAGAAAAATTAAGTATATGATAAAGAATAAATCTATGACTACGCGGAAGTCCTCATATACTCAAATACTACCTTTGTGGGATCTTAAACTAGTGCAAAATTTTATGCGACACTCACATTGATCAGAGTATGACTGGCTATGAACAAACAGACTAATGACACATGACAGAAAGCAGAGGGTGGAAAAGATGTTTACTGATATATCACAACATCCAGTCAGTAGTACTCTTATCTGAGATCCTTAATGATCTGGAAATGGATGTGAATACCAGCACCAAAATCAGCAGTTTGTAATAAATTGGAAAATACTGAAAACCGCCAATGTAAACATAGACATTATTGTTTTAAAAAAAGACCATAAGGAAGACTAAAAACATCAGCAGCACAACACAAAATTTCTCAACTAGAAGAAAAATTATTAAAATCTCAGATTAAATGGGATGGAATAGCCCTCATAATAATATTCAAACATCCCTAAGTGTGCTCCTGGATAGCAAATTGGATATGAAAAGGAACGAAATATTACCACATGACAGGACAGAATCACAACACAGAAACACAAAAACATACAGAAGTACCACTGTCTGGAAAAGGAGGTCTCCTGTACCTTCGTACACATTTGGTGAGACATCACTTATGCTTAGCTCAAGTCCCAGTGTACTGTAAAGCCCCAGAGTAGCTGGAGTCCCAAAGGACTGTAAATCTTCTTAAGGGAAGAGGTCAATCTCTTTGCTTTCCTACAGCACACAGCACAGCAGAACCTGTGCTAATCAAAGCTACTACTTGGATTCCTATCCCAGTGAATAGCCACAGCAGGCCAAGCAAACCGTAGACCAATGACCAGACGAAAGATACAATAAAAAGGAGGACAGTGAAAGATTGGGCTTACAGACAAAATGGTATAATCAGTTAGGGAATATACAAGCTCTGGAACTGACCAGAAATGTTCGATGTAAAATAAACTACAGAAGAGCGGTTGGCCTAAATAGCAATGAGTGAATATTTCAACTGTGTAATAACTAATAATCAGCAATTACATCTACTTAAATTCTTTGTTTAATAACAACCATACAAGATGCACTGATCTAACTGCATCTATCTTGTACGGAACCATGCAAAAATCTTGCAAGTATATGAAAAAAAACAGGCCAATGAGGTAATTTCATTTTTCCAAACTTTGCACTAGGTCTGCATATAACAGTTCTTCACATATAAAACCATGGCTACTGAGGAGACCTTCTTTTCACTTGTTCTCAACTCCAACATCAGAATTCATACCAAGGCAATGATCAATTGCATTATGTTGTGTGAACTTGTGAAAATCTAACCCAAAATATAAAGAGGATGTTTCAAAACTCTGTACCTACAGGGACAGGATCCCTGTTTTGGTTTTCTCCTCTGAGCTGCAGTGTGCTGGCATGCCCTTTGCAACACCCATGAAGAACCCAACCTGCTCCATTTTCCTCCACGCCATCTCTAGATGGCAGCAGCAGCTGAGGCTCCTAGCATCAAGCCAATTGCAGTGAGGCTAGAGCGACTACTCTAACACAAATGTATGTTTAGTTATAAAAAGGAGAACTTGTCTTCTCACCTGACTTTCACAAAAAATGGCTCTTCTTTAAGTACCATATTTAGAGATGATTAGAGATGTCAAATTGTGGTCCAATTACTAAATGCTCAATCCAATGAGAATGTTGCTGAATTAAAAAGAAATTTTAATAAACTCATTGTATTTCAACCAGGTTCAATCACTTCATAAGCACAGATGAGGACATGGTCCTCATTTCTTGAAAACAAAATAAAACAAACACCCCAACATATGTTGTCTGAGTTGGGCAAACTAAATAACATGGCAAATATGCCTGAAAGCCAGACTGTTTCCACAGTTTCAAAGAGGAAATGAACATGTATGATCCTCATTTCACTGACAGGAGATCATATCAAATTATAAATGTAGACAAAAGCAAGTCCTAAAAGTAAGAGTCACATTAGTTAAAATAACTGAAACAGCATGACAAGAACTGGCTTCGGTAAATACCACAGTATTTGTAGCTTCCCCAGGTGTTTCTGCTTCCAGCCCACCACAGAGAGAGCATTCCTGACCTGCAAGGCAACAGGGGCTGCTGGAGAGGTGACACCAGGCAAGCAGGGGCTCTTGCAGGATGAGGCAAAGGAAGTCAAATCAGGGAAATCCAACCTCCAAGTCTCTCCTTCTCCCAACTCAGAATTAAAGAGGAGAGATCCCTTAGAAGATCTTTAGTAGGAAAAAAAAAAGAAGAAACATGCAGGGGGAACCCAGACGGGCTAAATGGTTAGAAGAATCTGTAGAAGCAGCAGCAGCTGCAACATCAGCTCCCTGAGATAAATTTCAGTAGGTTTTACAGGAGCAACTCTGTCCTATTTTGGTTGGACATTTGGTCCAACTCTCTCTTACATCCCTCACAATTTCGTCCCATAAAACTTAAGCTCGTACCTCTTAGTTTCTTCTCCCTGGCCCTCCCTTAAATTTCAGCAAACAAAGCAAACAGAAAAAAAATAATGGAACTAACATGATGAAAATCGTAAGACACATTCACATGACAAAATAGCTGGTACCCTCCCAAGTCCTTTCTTTGATCATCACATTTCATGTATATTAATTCATTTCTAGGCTTTCTTCTGGAAGAAAGTAAGCAAGGTAACTAGTTGTTTTCAAGCAGAAATCCAGACACAATTAGAAGGACAACCGGTTCCTGGGCCTGCTCCAGGTCAACAGCATGAAGCTGAACCATGTCATCCTTGGTGCCCTAAACCTGGAGCCTGCAGCATCCTTCTGCAAGAATCCCATGTGCTGCAAGACAATGGCCACATTGTTTCAGGCACTCTGAACCAACAATTTCCCCCAAAAAACAAACTCTGCCTTAAGCCACAGTGGTAGCATACCTGATTCAAAAGCTAGACTTATATTATAAAACAGCACAGGCTGAAGCATCATACTGCAATTACCCATTACCATTTCATCCTGGCCAGTGTCAGCTAGCACTGTCCCAGGCAATGCTCAGCCACAGGCTGTGAGTCTCCACAAAGCAGGGACTGCTCTCAACACACAGTATGGTGGAGGCTTCCGTTTGGCCAGTGGGGATGGGCAGTGAAGGGAAAGAGTGTAGACAGAAGGACAGAAGACACTGTGCCGCTTTCCTTTGGGGGTGGAGAACAGGCCCTGGCTCAGAGAGACCCAGGCCACATGCTCCATGCAGGACATGTAGTGTCAGGCTGCTCAACCACAGGCTGGCCTTTTTCTAAATGGGCACAAGTCATTCCACACAACCTGGCTGGGCCCAAAGACCACTCACTGGGATGGCCTTTAGCACTAAATGCAGTACTATCATTCTCCATCTGCCTATATGTACCTCCTTCTCTTTCTTCCTCCACATCCTATGTAACTCATGGCAGGGTCTCTCTGATACCTTCTGATTTTATACACTAACATCACCACAATAAATGTGAGCTGATACTCACAAGTTCTGTAGGACTACTTACAAGAAGTACACTTTAATTCACTATTTCCTTGTTAAGAAGTTTGGATTTGTGGCCATAACTGCGAAACACAGGCAGGAAAGGGGAAAACATACCAATGTTCCGAAGCGGTGTGTACAAAACAACAAAAGCACATTTACACATTTAACACTATACTACTCCTCCCATATACATCTTTACTGAAAGTCCAAGGGTTTCGGCTTTTTACAAGAAATGCAAGATTCTGATAAGAAAGACACTGCTTCCTAAATTCAGTGGCTTCACATAGGCAGGCTTCCAACTGCTGTTAACACCCATCATATGGAATAGCAGTGTCAGCCAGCAATCCTACTTGTCCTTCATGTAAGGCAGTTTATTGGCCTCTTATTCTGCACAATGACACCCTGAATGGGCAAATCTCCCTTTGTCCCACAGTGACTCCTATTTGTTACTGTAGCAAGAAGAGTACTTCTATGTGCTGCTCCCTGAGAAAATGAACTACACTCTGCAAATTTAGACTCCAAAGTCTTCACCACAGTGAACAGCACAGACTTATTTTAAACAAAGTAAAAAAAAAAAAAAAGTGTAGACATAGCACTTTTGGAGGAATTTTTTTCATGCGCAAACTGGAAGATACTGGTCCCAACTGAAAATCATGAGCTATCAGGCATTCAACTCAAATACGCTCCATTACATGGCCACACACTTATAAAACTTCTACCCAAACTGGGAAACTCTGCTGCTTTTATTAACAATAGACATTAAAGGACTTGAGCTGAAAACTGCAAAATTCATAATAACTAATACGAACTGTGGCAGAACAATCACACCATACTGCCTCTAGGAAATAAGTAGAAACAAACTATGGAAACAGATTAGGGAAAATGGTTACAATCACTGACTGTACATGTTTAAAAGATAAAAGGATCATTTTGCCCCACTTTTCAGCCCTAATACTTAAACTATGGCAAAAAGAAGAAAATAAAATACAAAGAAAAAAATCTTGAGTGTGTAAAAGAACAGCAATCTTATTAATATTGCCTGTAAGAGCAAGAATAAAATCAAATACATTTCATTTTCATAGATTTAATAATCTGCCAAGTAGTGACAAGAAAAAAAACTTGAAGTGCCCCTACTTTTCCCAAGAAGATCTTTTTTCTCTAAAGTTACAGAACCAGAAAAACAATTACATTACTGAAGTCCTCTTAAAAACTTGTTTTTACAAAGACTTGTTAAATAGACTTGGTTTAAAGTCATGGCCAAACATGACAGGTTTAGAAAGGTTCGGTGTATATTTGAGAACTGATGCAGTTCTCCAAACTGTTTCATGTGCATTATGTGTAGCATACCTTAAGGCAGTGTAGCCATCATATGGCAAAGGAGGGACTCTCTTTAGGAACTAATTATATGTTTTCTTACTTGTTTCTTCCCGAAGGTGAAAACACCTACATAAAAGAGTTTGTTTTCTCTTCTTCTTTCCTTCTTTATGATGTAGAAAAAGGCCAGAAAGAAATTTCCCTAGATTTCTCTCCCAAAAACATATGGAACGGAGACAGAGGTTACCTGGTTTCTTAGTTTAGACTCAGGACGACAATCACACCTATCCCTGTATTTTTTTCTAAAAGAGCTGGAGATCATATGAACTGGAATAGGAACTTTCCAGTTGGAGGGATGAAAATATTGTGGGGTTTTTTTAATAAAACCTGACTTTGTTTTCCAAAGGAAAGCAAGTTAAGTCAAGTTAGGTTAATTTAAATGAATTCTAAAATTTTAGCAAATAGTCTCTCTCCTGTAACTTTCTGCATTTCCCTAGTACACATGATACTATCATCTTACTCATTTCCCAGTCTTCTAGAAAAAACTGAAGTGAAATTCTCCCCACCAAAAAAAATAAAGAAGGAAAAAAGAGACAGAGAGAAAACTGAAAAGAATTTAATTGCTAAAGGATCAGGAACATCAAATGTAAGACAATGATAAGCATTCATTAAGTATTTATATCAGGGCATTAGCCTTTAATAGCACAAGTCTGCATACACATCTTACCTTCAGAAACTGCAGCGTAATAAATTATAAAGAATAAAAGTAACAGTTTTAGGAAACTCAATTAATAAAAGAAGTCATGTGGTGAGAGACAACTATCTCAGAACAATGCATCTGGACAACTATGCTGAAAACAATCGATCAGTGGAAAAAACCCATGGACCAGTCAGCAGCCAGGTGTATCTAGCTGTTCTTAGAACAGCCCCTGAATGGGAGGCAAAAGAAATTCCCTTCACAATATGTTCATTCTTTCCCCTTGTATAATCCCAATCTACCACCTGTATCTTGCGTTGGATCAAAAAACAATTAGACATCTCACTTAGACCAGAGCCATGTCTGTTCCAAACTACAGCAGGAATAATGGGCTTTTCCATGGACTTTTCCGCTGGTCAGTTATCACCAGAGTACAACAGGAGACCAAGGAGCGGGAACCTGAAGAGTGGCCTGGTGTATTTATTTCATCACATTTGCCAACTGATCTGTGAAGCATAGCAGTACTTTATTTTAAAGCGTTAACTGTTTCGGAGCAATGCAGAAATATTCTGTAACTGTGCAATAACCCCAATATCGGTTTTAGATGTCCATGGTCTATGTGAAAAAAACCAACTAAATATATTATTGCTTATTACATTATTACTTGAAAATTACTAAAGAGCATTATTTTATTTATAATTATTCTGTGTTTATGTTACAAGGAATATTGTTATGATCATTTTACTGTTAAACGTTACTTTTCTCATCCAGAAACAAGTTGAAAGTAGAAAGAGTGTGAATCGTGTGGATCAAAGACTATCCATCAGTATGTCACACACCATGTGGCATTGTGTTTTGCTAAGTCAAAGTCATGCTCCAAGTTTCAAAACTTCAAACAACTGAAATACCACAACATTCATAAAACAGAACTGAGCTACTGGGAGTAAGAAAAAAAATACAAAAAAGGTAACAGACCTCAACAGCAGATAGTAAAATTAACATTTCAACAGTTCTTGCCTTTCATCTCAGTCTCCATAGTACATTTTTTCTGGAAAAGCTACGATTTAGGTTTAGAAAGATGCAGAATTACATAAAACATCTGGAATATGGGACAAGGAATATTGGCTTATTATCCCTGGTGGACCCTCCCTATGAAAAATTTAATAGGTCTGTTTTGGTAGTTTTAATCTCCAGAGCACCCCAAGCTATGTTATGGAAACATCATCTTGGTAATTTATATTAGAAAGAACACCTGGTGATGAAAGCAAATATACCCTCTTTAAAATTGTGAGTGATTTTTCTTTAATCCTCAAACTTTTCATCTTCTTAAATATATAATTTTTAACAGCTTGACTAAAAATTAGTTTTTGTATCTTTGAGACTGATCACATTGTAACCATTGTGAACTTACACTATTTTATTAGAAAGCTACATTTCTTCATTCCTGTCTTCAGAGAAAAAGTCATTTTGTCTTTACTTTGACATTGGCCTTTTACAGATTAGAGAGGAAGCTCTGTTGAATCTTATATGAGTATCACAAAATCACTTAAAATGTTGTCCGTTTATTACTGCACAGCTTCAAACATTACGGGAAAAAAGAACTGTTAAATAGATTTCTACTATTCTTATTCCTATCTCTAATTCTAAAGGTAGAGTTAGCTGTAAATAATAATAAATATGTAAATTTTGTCACAATTTACTCTAGTACCAATTTCAAGTGACAGCATAGAGCATACATAAATTATACAAATTCTGGTCTGTAGTTGCTTTTTTGGTATCTATTATGTTTAGTACACAGTTTCAAAATAACCAGTAGAAATCTATACATGAAAGCAGAGAAATTATTTTCCATTAAAATCATTAACTGGATTCCTCTGAATATAAATACAGTTAAAATGCTATATAACTGAAAGGAATTTAACATACACCTTGCTGTTGTCCCACTGCCTCATGGTTTATTAAAAAAACACATTTTTAACTGTTGCTAATTTACTATTTTATCGATAAATGGGAAATTAATGAAAGAATATATCATGTACCAATCTATAAAACAAGTTACTACTAAAAATACATTCTATACTTTCCAGCTACAATTAGGTTTCCATTTATCAAATTCCTAAAGAAACAACACATGTACAAATTAATCTGTTTTTATCATTTAACATGCCTCACTTAAAATATAACCTAATACACATTTTGTACTTTCTAACAAAAAAGCCCATGATCTGTAGCCTATAAAGATTTTCAGAAACATTTTTTTATTAATTTGACACTGATACGCCTCCATTTCTAATATCCCAACCCTGCAACATTTTAAATGCAATTAAAAGTGGTTATGAAAGAGTGTGGACTTCCTTGTGAAGTAGGAAATCACTCTTGTGATTAACATGCAAACGAGCTCATGCTGGCAGAATAGATTGGGGTTTTAAAACCCCAATTACTTTTGTATGATTATCTATTTACCCGTACACAGACTATTTTCATTTTTCATCTAATACAAAGTCATCCTGCTTACATTTTTAGCACAGCAATTAATATTTACAATAATTATGACATCAAGCACCATTGAGAGTACGCCGAGTGAATCATTTACCATGTTTTTTAATATATATGTTATTAAAATAACATCTACGGTAATATATTGCAGAGGATGGAGATATATTATTGGCCTTCATACACAATCCAGCCTAATACAACATTCTATTGGCTTTAAATTTAGTTAAGGGGCATATTATTTTTAGTATCTCAGTAAGTCAACTGCTGTTCCTTCAGATTACAGACGCCAAAACTTTCAAGTCTGTAACTGCTGTATAAAGTGTAAGGTTTGTTTAAACTTTCACAGTAAAAATAACAATAAAATTACTTCCTCCCATTTTTCTTTTTTTTTCTTTTTTTTAGTAATAACAGACAATTCTTAACTTTCACTAACACTTTGATTCATACCTGCTACAGAGTGCACATATACACATTTTTTCCAGACTTCTAAAGAAAATTATAATGCATTAATGACAGGAACTATGGTAATGGAAAAAGGTCACCCTCTTTTGAACACCTTCTGTTTTAAACCATTATATATAAAGACATTTGAGAAAGCAAAGAATTAAAAGGCAGCCTTTGTGCAACCCATTACTGAAATATTATAGAATAATCTATATCAAATGTAGTGGAATAGCAGATTCTTTTGGATCTAAATTTACTGCAGCCATAGAAATGCTTTTATGCTTATTATGTATCTGCATGTTGATTCAATTATTAAAAGAACACCTGACAGCAGACTTACTTAATTGAATTAATTAAACTGGATGAATAATCACAGAATTACTATTGTATGAAATTTGTCCTGAAAAGTAACACTGGCATTTTGAAATTGCAAGTGATTTGAATGGTGAAATACACTGAGCAGAGAAGTCTTCACTTACTGTATTCTGAAAATCTTCACCTCATACATGAACAAATGGGACATACAAATGAATAGACAGCTGTGAGTAAGGAATGCTTTTTCTTATATCTTGTAATTTATTACGTGAGCCCAGCTATGTCACTAGATGTTTTCAAAACTTTGCAAAAACACTGGAAATAATACTAATAATTTTAATCTCTTGCTCTAAAATAATACAATAGAGTGGACTATCAGCTACTGACAGTGAGGTAGTGTAACACTAAAACACTTACGTAAAACAATGCTTCCAACCAGGATATCTAGAAAAGATTTGAATATGTCCAATTGAAATCATAGAAATATTGTTTACTGACTAAAGCAAGCAAATTAAAGATGTTAAATAATTTTTAAAACTTTTTAATAGATCAGTACAGTGAGCTTCTACCACTGATTTTAGCAACAGGCGAAATTTTCTTCAGTGATTAAATGTTATGACATGCTGTATATAATATATTCCTTTTAAGGTCTTCCGAAACCATTTTTTGTTATTATTTAAAACCAGTCTACTGATGAAGTTCAGAAGAATTTATTATACCCTCTTCTTTTTAGTTACATTTGAAAATTCACTAGATTAGACAGAAGTGAAATTTTTCATGACAGGTTTTTCTAACATGCATTTTCTGTTGCTACTGCTTTCACACCAAAAAAGACACACAAGAGCTTCACGCTGCTCAGAACATAAGTTTATACTGGCAGAGGACATTCCTGGAGTGCAAGCACCCAATCTGGCATATATCCAAGCTCCAGCTATTAGCTCTGCATCACCAGTGGGTATTTTTCTTACTTCCTCCTGCAGAGTTTTTGTTTTGTTTTGTTTTTGCAATGATCCCCATAATAGCAAAATGTATAAAATAGTCTAATTTTTATATGAGAGAATGGTGGGACTGGATATTTACCTTACTCTAAAATAAACTGCAGCATGGTAGAATCACACCCACCACCTTTTTTTTCTTTTTTTTCTTTTTTTTTTAAATCAGCAATGTGTTTTCTCTTGCTAAAAATGAATATTGATGATTCTACAAATAGGAAATATTAATTTAGAGGTGATTATTAATTTATATTACTAAAAAGAACATGAACATTTACAGGTATTCAGTCAGACTATCTAAAAATGAAATAATACGACATCTAACATCTATATACCATAAATCACTGATTTTTTTTACATTCATATTTTCCCTCATATTCCTACTTGAATATAATTCATTTTACAAATATGTCTGATCCTGCCTCTGACCTTACTACACTTTAAGCTCTCTCCTGCTCATGGAAAGCTAATTTGCATTTTTTAAAAATGTGTCTGTATTAATGATCTAATTTACCACAAAAAGGCTTTATATTAAATACAAAAAGGACAGCCATTAGCTTTCTTTCCACAATAAAATCAAAACAAAAAATAAAACATCTCATTTACACAACAATTAACAGGTTTTTTTCCTAACACAATGCTAAATGAATCTGTGCAGTTCAGCATTCATAAACATTATATATTGTGCAGAATTCTTGCTCTACAATCAAAATAAGGAATATTATAAATATGCAAAGTTTTACAAAACACTTTTCTGAGAAATCTATACATCCATTTTAATACCTATATTAATAACCACAGTGGTTAGATTTTTCTTTTACATAAATTATACAAAGTACATTGGCATTACATACCATTTTAATACCAGTTTATTATAGCTTTATTTCATAATATTGGAGGTGGAAATGGAAACAGTGCCATCATGTGATACTTTTCAGGCTACTTCACTTCTTTTATTTGCAAGGACTGAGTCTGTTGCTGCTATACAAATAAGAGTTCTTAGAAAAGCACGCAATGGCAGTATAATTTATTATATGCCATGTTGTAACTAGATAATTTTAGGTATTTTTATGCATCAAGTATTGAAAACACCTTCTAAATCTGCAAAGGTAAACAAGCATATGATCAGTACAAATGTTACCTAGCCCCTTTTATTAAGAGTACACAAATTATCCAACACAGTCTTGTGAAATTCCTTTCAGTTTACAGTCAAGATATTAATCCAAACAGCTTCATTTTTACAAAAGAGCATAGAAGTTAAATTCACTGGTTTTAATTAGTACTGGGCAGGCTACTTGGAAAAAAAACTAATACATGAAATTGTCACAGGCAAATATCAAAGCCAAATCCAACTCATATTATATTTACTAGACAAGATATTTTTAATGAAATCAGACACATGGTCATTTTTTCTTTTGTATTCATTTCATATTGAAATAAAGGCATTTTTCTCCCCAGTGGACACAATAAACTAGAAAATCCAGACTTGATGCTAAAGACACACATTTCCACTTATCCCTTCCCTTTTCCAGAGATCAAGACAACCATTTGACAACCGCTTGGAATCTGGAAATGCAAGTAATCTATTAAATCTGAAATCCCACTTTACTGCACAACTCACAGCTGCCAAATCTCAAACTACTTTACAGTAGTGTTTTTTTAAAAGATATGTCTTTAGACAAAATTAAACCCTTACAGTGAGTTCATTGATGCACGGGTGAAAGTTGATGAAAAAAAACACAGGAACTGTAACTTTTAAAAGCGAGCACAAATGCTAGATATTGCTTATGGAGTTCCAGAATTTATAGAATATGAACAATGACTGAATTCTCCAAGATTAAAAATCCTCACACAATTTAACTGCCTACTGTTCCACAGGAAAACTGTTACTATTATGTGCTTATTTGCAAGCATATGGGAACATACGCCATTTAAAAATGTTTAGATTTCTTTATGTAGGACTCAAAAATTCATGGTATACGCATGCAAGCCACATATATGAGTTATGCTCAAGTGTGTTTTGAGTCTGAAACAAACACAAGGGGATTTTATAAAAGTCAGTATATATTTCAAATATCCAGAACACCATTTATGGGTCAGCATTACAGCTGGTGAACATATCTGCTTTTGCTGAAAGGTAACAAAACAAACCCCTCCACCCTTGAGAACCTTCAGAGAGCAGGATTCAAGACTGGAAACATTGAATGTAAGAAAAATACTGCAGTAAGAAAAAAACAGGGAGAAATAATGTTATGTTCTTACTTAAATTTAATGTGTACTTCTTACAGATAACATTTTATAAATTGCTCAAACTAATGCAAATTGCATTTAGCAGGTTGGAAGGCAGGCCAATTGCACACTGCATAAATACTGATTTGTACATCTAGTACAGGGAAGTTTAATTTTTATGCCTGAAACCCAGCAAGAAAGTTTTTGAGGAACAGACTAAAAAGAAAAAGTGAGAGCTATTGTTTATTCTCCAAAAGCTTTATGTTTTCATTAGTGCCAGCAATAACCACCCTGGCTCCCCACCTGACACTTCTACCTTGACAAGCTCGTCAGGAAACTAATTTGACTGGAATTTTACCAGCACAAGTGATACAGGGAACTCTTTGCATGGTAAAGACAATCTGTAGCAAATTTAATACCTAATATAGGGCTTTTTAAAGCTTTTTTGTTCTTGTTGGTAATTATCATCCTTGAGGGTGATAAATATTTCTCTTTTTCTATGGTTAGGGTTTAGACTTGGTCCCCCCCCTAAGGGTGGAACAATCAGTAACAATTTCCTGTCATCATGAGACACGTAGAACCTACATCAGCCCTTACAACATAGTTATATTATGTTGATTATGAACTATATGATGAGTATTAACAATACAACCTTACAAAATACTGTCAGGATACTCACAAAGCTGTCCAGAAACAAGATTAAAATCAGATAAAATTATAACCCTCTAACTACATTAAGCACTAAGTAAAGGGAATCGTAACCTGGTGGGGCACTTGCTGGTTGATCAACCAAGACATTTGAAAAACCTGGAAAAGGGAGCCAAAACTCTGCTAATTTTCAGATCCCTTCCCAGTCACCCCTTCAGCAGCTAGCAGAAAAGGAATTTGGACGTTCTTTGTGTTCCGTTATTTCCTGTGGTGCCCAAAACAGATGCTCATTTAAGACTGAGATAAACTATGCTGCAGATTAATACTTTGAACATAAGTGGAAGAGAGCGTGCTACATAAACATTTGCGGAAGTATTTCTACAATTTTGAACCAAGGGAGAGGCTGCATTACCCTCTGGGTAAAAAGACAAAATTACATTTCTTATCTGTATTCTTATTTCTCTATCTCAGAAATCCAGTGTTCTAGATAGAAGTCAAAACAGCAGAACGAACACCAAATCCTTGATGGGGAAACTCTACTATCTCACATTCCTAATTGAGAAGATACAAAATTAGAGACAGTATTGCTAAGTGAAATGAAAGAATGCAAACATTTGTATGTATCAACCTACAAATGCCCATAAGGCATCTCATCCCACTAAAAAATTAATTTCTTCCCAGATCATTCTGATTTGGAGGAAGTTGGAGGAAAACTCCAAGTTAAACTCAACTTATACTAGCCATATTACAGAACATCTTATTTTTTCCCTCATCCAATCTGCAATTTGGTATTTCTAATGATATGGATTTCAATTTTGTAATATACTGAGACGAGGACAAAGGGTACTTTTTTCCGAAATTGTAAAAAAGAGAAAAGTAATTTTTTAATTTTTTAGTGCTGAGACCTTTAGATAAATGTAGATAAATGTGTTGGCTGGGAGTCAGATGGCAGACTTGTAGATGGCTAACCTGGAAGGCTAGTATTTGTCTAACCATGTAGCACCCACCTATTTGAATAAGTCACAAAACCTGAAAGTAGATTCCCAAATTATTAATTTAGTTGCCCCAACACAGAATAGTTGGACTTAGCTGGATCAAGATTAATTGGGACAAAACATATAATGTAGAACTTCTCAAGAAAATTATTAGACATTCTCTATAGTTTTGAAAATTTTAGAAAGCACAGTTTTGACCAGGTGCTGTGCGTAGTTACATGGTCTCCTTAATTTGAGAAGAGACTGAAAACAGAAAGAAGACTTCCCTATACTTAGCAAGGCACACTTGAACAACAAACAACTTTGGATAGTGTGTAAGGCTTTCTCAAATAGAAATATTGTTATTCATGTTAACTTTCCAACCCAAACAAAATGTCAGATGAAATAAGATATACTGTCAGAAAAGAAAAATAAGCCATAGGTGGTGGTTTAAAAACAGGTTCACTGATAGCTGCAGCACCATATTCCATCACCTCAGAGCCACAGGTTGCCTTATAAAGAGAGTTCCATTGTAAGGCGATAATGGCTGCCATCATTCACTGACATGGTTAGAAACTAGGAGTTTACTCAGCCCTTGTCACTCAAGTTAAATGGAAGGAACAGCTAAATGTTCTTTTCTGCAGGGACAGCTGAAACAAGGCCCTGACTGGAAGCAGCATGCATATGCCCATGCAGATCTCTAGTTACAGGTTACAAAGCAATGTATATCGGGATGTATGAGACATGGGAATGTTTCACTTAACAATGAAGCTCAAAACCATGCAAACTATCACGTCTTCATGAAACAGTCTTTTATAGGGAACTCTAAAGTTTTGTGGAGGAAAATAAATGTTACTTTAGTAAAGACTCTACTGAGCTCAAAGAATACGCAAATGAATTCTTATTAAGAAGCCAAGTAGAAAGTTGCAGAAACTGTTAATCAGAAAATACCAAATGAGTGCCATTATCAGAGTCAGTGTAACTGAAAATATTTTTGTATTTGATAAGAATATTCACAATGAAAAGGCAGAGATGGTCAACACATGGCTAAATATGACTGGATATATTTTTCTGTCTGTCGACTGACAGACAAAAGGAAAATCCCTAGAGGATGAACTCCTGCAAGCTTTAAAACAGCTTTAGTATAGAGTTTGATGTGTGCAAAAGACACAGGAGGTCAAGTAATCCCCTTATGGTTAGAGAATATATAGTAAAAAATTCTATTTGCTTGTAAAGTCTCTTTATTTCACTGGTCTTTCAGATAAAGTATGATGATTAAGTGACACATGGCCTTTACTAGGACACACTGGTTTCTGGAATGGTACCTACAACTGGAAACCTGCTAGAAGAAAAAAAGATTGAAATAAAGCAAAAGATCTGAAACAAAAAGAAAAAAACCCACTTAATCCCTAAGTCACTCATTCTGGGGTGGAACATTCCTTCCACTCTTACCTTAAGACTTTTTTCCCACCGAACTCACCTATGTTCTGCAAAACCTGCCTCTCTGTTGGATGGATACCTACTGCCAACCTTTCTTCTACTTGGACTCCTGTTTTACAGGAAGTAAAATACTTTCTTTTTCAATTCCTTTATGTTAGCTGCAGGGTTTCTGAAGGGCTTCTAATAATAATTCATTGGAAAGAACACACAATAGTATGTTCTATCTCTAAAGAAGCCTCTGATGCTGGTCCCCATACTTAGGCACTCATTGCCACCTGAGGCAAGACTCCTAGGAAATTAATACAACTCCCAGAAGCAACAAGAAGCTCAAGATCAGTTTGTCTTCTGTTGTTGTTTCCTTAAAGTAGGAACAACCTTAACGAATGCAGTTTCTCTGAAAAGAAACCAAGTGTTTTCAGTCGCAAGGCAGGAACAACAAACACAACATCAAGCAGTTTCTTGATGTTATTTTCATCTTCATTTAACAGAAATAAATCAGGCTGCCAAACATAGAAGTACTGAAAGACAAATGAAACTACCAGAAATTGTATCTCTTCAGCCTGTGAATATACAAGTAGAATCAGGTTTTAAGACAGGAAAAACAGCACTGGCTCAAGATCATACAGGTGACATTTTTCACTGTGAATCAACACTAGATCAATTTCCAGTCTTGTCTTAAGAGGAACGTAGTTGGATTTTGGCTGTTCGCTGTATTTCAGATGAGCCATAAAACAGAATTCCTGAACACTTGTGCTTACAGATCACATTGCACTTCACAGCTGTTGTGTTTTACCCCAGCAGAGGGTGCATTTAAGCAAGTGGAAAAAAGCAATTTTCTTTTACACATAGCTTAAAGTGCTTAGGGGTCTTTTTGAATGGCATGTAACACATACATACATTATCTTTAAAATATATTAAATAATTCGTAACAAATAATTATTATGTCTACCTGCAATGTTTGTCTCTTTTTTTTTTGTAATTCCTCATGTGCCACAATGAACAACAGCATAATGCTGCAACTAGTTGGAGGGAACAGTGAAGTCTGAGGAGCAGACCTAAATTTCACAACATCATGATAAATATGAGGTCAGTAAATCTGTGTAATGGAATTGCTATTATGGTTACTTTTTAAAAGTAAATTTTTGTTTAATCTTCTACATTAGAAGAATGCTGAAATTGCAAAAGCAAAGCATTTAAAAAACAGAACATGCCTGAAGTAAAGCTGTTCATACGGCATTATTTCAAGCTCCTCTGCATGACCTTTCCTCCATTCTTTGTTACTATGTGCCACATTACTTGTTTCCCCAGGACCTACGTTTCATTACTGCATTGGATAGACTAAGTTTTGAAGATGAACGGGGTTTTTTAAATACTTTTATTTAGTGTTACTTAGTGCAGAGACTGTTGTCTCTGTCCTGTGCTCCCTTTGTTGCTGAAATTGGAAGGGATGTGGCCAAGGTATGCACACTTTGGGAACTGGAGGAACTTCTTAGGGAAGCAGAATGCCGTTCCAAGGAGATGGGATTTCTGCCACAAATAATTTTTCATCACGCTCCATAAAATTAAAAAAGATGAACAATTTGCCATTCAATACAAATTCTTCCCTTCCTAGGTTGTACACATCTACCATTATGGTAGTTAGATGAAAAGAAATGCAAAGCTTCTTCAAAAGTTCATGCATATATTCTCTGTTGCATGTATGTTCTCCTATGAAGTCTCATAAATTAACCTACTTTCACAAACATTTTACTCCTCTGGCCAATATAAGGCAAAATTCGGAAAAGAAATAGTCTACAATTACCCCTCTACTAATTTTTCTTTCTCTTAAGTGAAAAAAAAATCACCTTTTAATGATTTAATGACAGAGTAAAAAAAGACAGCAGTCATTCTTTGTAAAACACAAACTAAACTGTATTTGAAAGTGCGGGGATTCCTACCAAATTGCACAGGATTAATCCCGTGAAGCAATTTTCAAATAAAACTCAAGTGGTGAAACATTGTAACAGGCTGCCCAGGGAAGTGGTTGAGTCCCCATCCCTGGAGGTATTTAAAAGACGAGTAGATGAGGCACTTAGGGACATGGTTTAGTGGGCATGGTGGTGTTGGGTCAACAGTTGGACTCGATGATCTTAGAAGTCTTTTCCAACCTCAATGATCCTATGATTCTATGAAATAACATGTGACTAGTAGTTCTACACTCGTAACTGCAGTTGGACATGGAATGAATAAACAAATAAATGATTATGGGTGGAAGCTAAATAACAACAAAACCAGTTCTGTGAGCAACAGACCTTATGAATAACAGCATGGACATACTTAATGCTGCAGCCTTTTTCCTCAGCAGATGCACTATTTTGCATGTTTCTGTTACATAGTCCATCTATTTTCATGGATATTAGTATCTTTGAGGCCTCTACTTCTCCATCAAATTTGTCTGAAGTTGGCCAACAGGTTCAAGAATTATTGTGCGGGACTGACAGATAGTATGATTGTATCAACTTACAAAACTTCTGTTTCCTTACAAAAGTACGATAAAAATAGCAAATCTAGGCTATGGTAGCCTAGGAGATAGACAATTCCACAGCAGGGCACTTTCTGCAGGGAAGGCCAAACCAGAAGCACACAGGAATTCAGTGTTCATGTCTAGCAGTAAGAATTCTTAAGCTGATAAACTGTCGTAACACAATAAAAGAAGGAAAGAGAGCAGATAAAAATATGCCCGGTACTACATTAAGTATTAAAAATAACATTAAACAATTAGAATATTTTAAATAGCATGCTTAAAGGAAAAGGAAATAACATCTTTTAATACATCATAATTACCCGTTGTTAGCAACTTTTGGTTAATTCTGTAAGAAAATCTCAAAAGGTCTTAACATAAAGAAGAGCTTGCTTCTTTGATTTCAAACTATAGCCGGGTATTGGTTCAGCAGCAGAGCACGATAGACCAAATTGATTTAACTGCAATACTTCAAATGGAGCTTTATCAAGGATTAATATACCATAGTACTTCCAATTGTTATGAGCATGTGGTCATCAGCTCAGGTGCAGTAACTCCCCTTTTAGTAATTCAGTCATGCTTTGAATACTCCAGTGCACCTATCTCACCTTTTATTTATTCATCAGAAGAAAAGCTGCTTGTAAAGAATGGCGTGGTTTTGTAATACAATCTAATCTCTTCATTTCATTTCATTCATTGTGTTGTTTAGTATGAAATCAAGATTAGCTCACAGAAGATAGCAAGCATCTTATATAGCATTACCACCAAAAGTATCCTAAGCATGAGGCTTACAAGGGAGACCAGTACTCCATTCACTGAATCTTGTTTCGCATACAGGTAGACCTATGACATAATACAGCGCATTCAACACATTCACAAGCATAGAGCCCTTTTTGGCCCCTCAAGTCAGTATCTCTGCTGAACAAGTAGCAGAAGCTACACCTACCCACATTTGGTGCACTTACTTTATTGATAAGACGACTGCTGAGGAATTCATTCATTCACACTGGACTAATGTTATATATAAGCTAGTTATGTACCCTAACTTTCTCTTTCACTCTTATGTAACAGACACAAAATTCATATCCACCTTATCTGGTTAATAAATGAGTTTCTCCGAATATAAAGTTACAGATACAGGAATTTTAACAATCTTCAATGGCATCACAAAGGAGATGTACAGCTTTGCCAATTTAAGTCTAAAGCAACTGAACAGAAATCATGGTTTACACTTAACTAGTAAGAATGGTTTCATATCCAAAATACTGTAGTAGAATTAAATTGTATAAGAAGAGCCACAACATCATTATAAAAGCTAGAAAATAATAACACAAGAAATGGTGAAACCATGAATTAAATTTCACACTTGCTACACATGTTCAAGTAAGTAAACACTGTTTTCAGAAAAGATTTTTCAACTGGAAATCAGGAAAAAAAGCAGGTGGAAGGAAAAAAAAAACAGCTAAAGAAATCTTTAACATTCAATTTAAACAGTTTAATATTCAAGATCTTTTTTTTTTAAAGTTATAGATGAAAATTTTGAGTGAGACCACATTCATCAAACAGTCCACTTAAAGTAACAATATTGCAACTCACTGAAGAATCAGCCATCAATTAGAAACTGTAAAATTTCATTAAACATATACTAATAATAGCTAGCACTGTAATGTGACCCGCACCTACGCATGCGCTTCATGCATCACAATATGACAGCGTTGCAACTGGGAAAACCTTCCTTCCATTTTCCCTGGTACCATCTTGAGGACTTAAAATGGAGGTCTTCAGAGACAAAATCAAAATAAAGTAACAGGGAAGAAAAAAGGAAGTTGCTGAAGCAGAAATGTAGAGACAAATATGAAACATCTGCCTGAGGCAGACATGAATTCAAGACATGGGTATATGTGTTCAAAAATAAAACAAACAAAACACAAATGCTGAATTATGGGACTACAGTTCCACCTTGATGTCCTAGTGACTATGCAATGTAGGCAAGCTTTGCTTTCATGCTTTTTGACCTCCTAAGAAGCTTCTCAATGGTATTCCAGCCCACTAATTCATAGCTGTCTTGCGTTTGTTCTAACTGTATTATATTATTATGGATGTTATTAATATGAATAATACGTAATAAAACCACAGAATACTACTAATCCTTTGTGACATCCCTGCATACTGCTCTAGAACTCTTACACTTTAATTACTATGTATTTTTATATATATAAAGCTGTAACATCTTTACACATCTTTCCTTCTTGGCCAGAGCTGACTTTGTTCCAACAGGGAATCATCTTAAACCAACAAAATGGAAAGGAATGAAAGTGGTCGAACCACCAACATCACTAACAAAGTCACAGGACACAGAGTCCAACACAGATTTTACTCACGCTCTTCACAGAACTTTACAAGATGACTTCCTGATTTAATTCACAAATGTCAGAAGACAAGTATTATACACTTACTCGCCAGAGCTCTTCCAGCCTTGTGTCTTTCCTCCTTCCATTCTGACACCATTAACAAGTTCCATCCTGCCTTTTCTGGATCCTGAATCTCCCTTGCATTGTGTCCCTGTCCTGAACAGCACCTTTTCTATTAGAGGGCTAATAGTTATTCCCCTTTCTCTGCTATATACACGTATGATTCTTTTTATACTGACTTCAGAATTATTCATTCACATGTACATTTTCCTCTCACTGCTGTTTTTCCCCAGTTCTTTGGGATCAGAACCAACACAGAAAGATTGAGACAATTGGGAGAGCACATCTGATGACTCAGCATGGCTGCCTAGCACCATAAAATAAAAATTTTAATTGTCAATAGTTATGACATCCAAATTACCACCACTGGAATCATCATTCCATATGTTAATAGCTTCTTACAAAGTCCAAAAACTTTAGTCCATTTTCCTTACAACACCATTTTACCTACTTCTTAATCAAAGACAACATAACATTTCATCACATTTAATATAGATGACTCAGTCCATCCTAGAAAAGCTGTCATTAATCTGGCTGATTAACAGTAGAAAAATTAGTGAAAAAATTGAATGGCAATAAAATGTAAACATTCTCATATCAATTTAACAAAATCAAATTCAGTTAAAATAAGTTATGAAATGTCAAACAGTAGACTAGCTGCATCTATTCTGCATGCACTTCTGCTGCAGTTCTATTAAGGCAGAAAGTGAGATTCAAGAGAGACCTCCTCAAAGCAGCATGATAGATCCTAGACAGGAGGACAGGTACATTAGGCTCAAGCTAGTTTTTCACATTCCTTAAAAGACCTAGACTGAGGTTTAGGTACACTGCAGCCACTGTTGTGACTACATTTCCACATACTTATTGGAGCTAGCCTGAAACTAGCCAGCCCAAGCGCTGTGAACCATGTAGCCATAGCTCTGATGAACTCAGCACAGGCGGAAAAACCCGCCTAAGAACCAGAATATATATGCAATTACTTAATTGTCTCTGTACCTCCAGTCCCACAGACATAGACATACTCTGCAGGAATCCCAGATCACTATAAAGGCGAGAGTGACTGCTGTTGAATGACACCCCTGAGCGCCCTTGGAATACCTCCAATATTGAATGTTAAGCACAGAGTCAGAAGAAAAGCAGGAAACAACTTCGTCTTTATAGTGAAACCAGCTAATTTAAAGATGAACAGAGAAACCAGACCCTAATATGACTGTATCACATACTAAAATCCAATTAAAAAGTAATACTTTTGGAAAAGCATTTTTAGTATTTGGCGTTATTATTTTAGTTACTTTATATATATATATATATTCATACACTTACACAGATCTTATTAAAAAAATTATTTCATTTACAAGAAGGTGTCTCCAAGATCTAACTATTTACAGTATCTTCTCCATTTTATGTGTTTCCAATTAAAAATTATGGACATTTTGGGACAGAAATACTTGCTCCAGGACAGAAAAAACAAACTTTTTACACCAAATGGTTACAACAGATTGACACACATAACTCTTACCTGAGAGGGACACTGTACCACAATGCTATTTTAATAAATCAGGCTCTAAAATACTAATTACAAGCACTGATTAAGCACTGTATTTTAAAAGAAAAACATTCTGCAAACTCACACACACACTTTCAAAGTGATGGGATGGGAACTGAGAATTGGTGCGTAGCCCCACGTTGGGAACCTCAGAAGATTAGTGTATCAAATTCAAATAACTGGAAGTTCCAGATGGCAATTCTTGTTTTAATGGATCAGAAAATCTGTAATCTCAGTATTTCCATAACTTTTTCACCATGTACAGTTTATTTTAATCGCCAGAATTTTCTGCTTTGTTTGTTTGTTTCATTTGGCTGAAGAAAAACGTTATAGGGGGGGGAAAGGGAGAAAAAACAAAACAAAAAGAAAATTATCTTGCAGATTTTTATCTAATTGTTCAATGAACGAGAAAATACAATTCCACAAATTACTTCAATAAACCTGTGTTTCCCAATGGATGGGTTCCACATGCCATAGATGAGAATCCAAAATGAGCAGGCATGGCAAGAAGGTTTTCATAATAAGACAATCTCTTCTGCTTTCTCTCACAGTTGGACAAGCAGTGTAATAATAAAAGCTGTTGATCTTTAGGGGGTTTCTGTACACAAAAAAATAGTTCAAAGCTGACTCATAGCACCACAGTCCCCTTTTATGGGTTAAGATATACAGTATACCAGTACCTGTAGAGACTGTCGCTGATAATACAAGACA
The DNA here is from genome assembly GCF_965638725.1 of Aptenodytes patagonicus. Classification (NCBI taxonomy): domain Eukaryota; kingdom Metazoa; phylum Chordata; class Aves; order Sphenisciformes; family Spheniscidae; genus Aptenodytes; species Aptenodytes patagonicus. The sequence goes on from NC_134949.1 coordinate 29,388,352, forward strand.
CATTACATTTTTCTTAAGAAGCGCTCCTGGGCTACTCAGGTAATCACAATAAATATAAAAGGAGATAACAAACTAAGTCTCTAATAATAGCTCTGGTATGAAATGAATGAAGGATGCCAAATTTCAGAGATACTGCTTAAGGCTTTCTGCAAAATCAGGATATGTCTTCAGGACATACAAGTATATCAAATCGTGAGTTAATCCAGTTGTATAGACACCCATAAATCACAGTAACATGCATTTCAGAAGGTAAGCACACTCACTGTCACAGATGGATTTACAGAGCACTAGTAAGGATTATACTATAGCTACTATACATTTAGTGCTTTCTAAAACAGACAGATTAAAGCTACCTCTAGCAGGTGTACACATACTATGACTGTTCTCCCAAGTACAAAACAATTTACGACAGGCAACACTGCATAGGCCATATGGTCGTATTTCCATGATCATGATGTCCAGAGCAGGGCTTTTTGTTTCCTGGGATTTGTTTGGTTTTTTGTTGGGTGGTGGGGGTTTTTTGGGGGGTGGTTGTTTTTTGTTTGTTGGCTTCATTTTTGAAAAGGAGAATCTGCCTAAAATCTTATAGTTTAGTCCTATCATGCTAGGAGTTACCATACGCTGCACTTCCAGCTAATTTGAGATGCTTCCAAAGCTTTTTCAATAAACAAATGCTTTGAAGTTTAACAGATTATTAAAAATAAATTAATTTTCTTATAAATACTTTCTGTAGTAAGTTTCCTCTTAGATACCAGCACACAAATATTTGCAGAAAAAGGAGGGACAGACATCTTCATAAACATAACATCTTCAAAACATAACATCTTCACCATACCTGTACAACATGTGTACTTAAGACAACAGTTTCCAGGTGTGACAAAGTAAAAATTACAGGGAATGTCACAGATCTATAGCTATGGAATTTCCAAACGCAGTTTTTAACCAAAGAGCAAAACGAAGGATGAACAAGCTATTCAATGTGCATACAGTTTGGAGAAGACCAACGGTTCCAGAGTCTGTTATCCTTCCTTCCACAAAAGCAAAAACAGAGCAGACTTAATTGCAACGCTTACTTACTGTGCAAGCTTCATCTGCATCTCTTATTGTGATACATATTATCTATGGCTGTCAATGAATGTACATGAATGTTCTGAAGGGGAAACAATCAGACTTCTTACTTCATGAGTTTTGAAAGTGTAGAGCTACCCTTTTTGTATAACGTTGGCTCTGTTAACTCCCTTTTTATGGGAATTTTTATCTTTCTGGATACAAAAAATAATGATTTTACTGTATTTGTCCTGAGCTTTATTTCTGAAGGGACTTGTTCAAGAACTTTAGGTCTCTCAAGATTCTTTTCTCCTTGAAATGTGAAGGAATGGGGTTCTAAATGTCTTTTATTCAGGGACCTTCATTGTCCTTGACTCCAATTATGCAAATCACATATTGCAAACTCCATTACTTGGTGCTTCAAACAGCTACAAAAAATAGATATCAATGTGTAATACTCCAGATTAATGATGGTGATATTGCAATTTGTCTTAACAAATACATGTAGTTTCCTGAACTCTGCTTCTCAGCTCAGAATGGCATCATACAGAATAAACTTGCAATCATATTTGGCAGAGGTTTCTGGATACTATGTCCTCCAAAAGTTGACCTTTTTAATGTATTCCTTATTGATTCTTTTAATTCATAACAGGACCAAAGGGTATATTACAAATCACAGCATTTTTGACTGTAGGAAAAGTCTAGGAGACCTTTTGAGTTCCAGTATCTAGAAGGGGACAGGAGAGACCCAGAGCTTAAGTGCCCCTGCCTTTTGCTCCTGCCTTTGCTTCCCTGTCACTAAGGGATGGCAGGACAAAGTTAGCGGTGCTTTAGGAACCTCGTAAGCTTCTGTGTCTCACTGCAGAACCTTTCAGGAATACTGTCTAAAAGAAAGAGCTCACTTCCCCTACTCATACCCATGCAATCTCTTCATAAAAGTACTATGAAAACATGTTATTTGTGACTGCTGCCACAGTTTTCTTGAATAGAATAGACTAGACTAGACTAGAACAGACTACTTTCAGTTGGAAGGGACCTACAACAATCATCTAGTTCAACTGCCTGACCACTTCAGGGCTGACCAAAAGCTAAAGCATGTTATTAAGGGCATTGTCCAAATGCCTCGTAAAAACTGACAGGCTTGGGGCGTCGACCACCTCTCTAGGAAGCCTGTTCCAGTGTTTAACCACCCTCTCAGTAAAGAAATGCTTCCTAATGTCCAGTCTAAACGTCCCCTGGCACAGCTTTGAACCATTCCCACACTGGATGCCAGGGAGAAGAGCCCAGCACCTCCCTCTCCACTTCCCCTCCTCAGGAAGCTGTAGAGAGCAATGAGATCACCCCTCAGCCTCCTTTTCTCCAAACCAGACAAACCCAAAGTCCTTAGCTGCTCCTCACAGGACATGCCTTCCAGCCCTTTCATCAGCTTTTTTGCCCTCCTCTGGACGCATTCAAGGACCTTCACATCCTTCTTAAATTGTGGGGCCCAGAACACAGTATTTCAAGTGTGTTGCTGTACTTTGTCACTGATCAACCCATTACCGTCACATCTAAAGCACTTACCAAACAATGACAGAGATGATGCCAAAATTAAACAGTTCTATTATTTTTCATCCAAAATGGACTTCGCACTTCAAATACATATTACATTAAGCTATTTACTGCTAAGCAGTGAATGTATAGGTGAATAAATGCAAATGCCAACAAATGAATACTGCTCTAACTTTAAGAACGTCTTGGAAGAGACGACTACTGATATACAGTCCTAAAAGATGCTAAGTACATATCACAATTCAGCCACAGATCTATTCAGTCTTAAAATTAAATGTGCATTTTTCTAGATTGAGTCCTGATGGCTCAAACTTTGTCAAGTCAAGCCATAGATGAATGTATCATCAAAACAATTGATGCTTCTACAGAACTCCAACATTAATTATTCTAATCATGCTTAATTGTTCCCACTGACAAAAAGATCTTTGGATGTTCAACTTCAACAGAAAAACCTGCAGATTTCCTGCATTTCTTTTTAAATTCTAGCCCCTTACTGAGAAGGTCTTAATAAGCAGTATTTGCATCATTAGCAGAGGGGAAACTACTAAATTAATATTTTTCCTGAAAAAAACTCAAGGAAATGGTAAAGCAAGAGTGGCAGCAGGGGTCATTCACAAAATAAGTAAAAAGAAGAATGTGGTATATTTCCAGCTATCTTAATTATTAATGAAATTGGTATTATTTGATTTGCTAGTTTGGTGAAAAAATGCCGTGACTACAAAGAAAGGAATGAAATCTCAGAAACACTTCCTGTATTTCATACAACTTCATCTGACCTTGAACAATGCTGGTGCAAAGAGCCCAGACAAATTAGATTTCACATTTACAAGAATTCCACACAGTGAACTTCTAAGAGTGTGAAAGCCTCCTGACAATTTTTCCAGGTTGTTCTCAAAAACAGGTAAAAATTTCCTTGCTAAAACATCAATCGGCTCCCAATGGGAGTTACTTTAGATAGGCCTGAGGAATAAGAAGCTTCACAATTACGGCCTTTCCGTCACAGTACAGCAGCTCAAGAAAAAGGACAAGAGCAAAGGATTAAGGAAGCTTAGATATTGTTCACAATTCAAATTAATCTTTGAGTAGATGATGGGTTACAAGTGACAGATGAATAAGGAAGTAGAATTTTCAAATAAATGTTGGTTCTGTCCCACAGCCAGGAGGATTTGCTTAGCTGAACTACAGTTTCCTCAGTGCCTGACTGATGCAAGGACCAGCAACAAAGGGTAAATTTAAGCTAAAAAGCTCACCCTCATTAATATAAAAGTTAAAGAAGAAACATGTTTTTATTTTCTTACTTTTTAAGCAGAAAGCTGGTAAATCAAGAGAGCAAATCAAGCAGCTAAAACTTAAAGAAAAAAAGAGCAACAAATACTAGTGCCTGAACTCTCCTAGAAGTCTCTTTCAGTCATTTGGAAAACCCTGCCATCAAGGGTAAGAGATCAGATAGGCGTGCTCATGTATATTGGATAAGAGTAATATAACACACCTGGAAAAGCCTAAGTAAACATGAAGTATCCTATATGTAATTATCCTTTATGCAATTAATTTAAAAAATTCATAAGAAATTTTTTATAAAGGTATAGGTATTAAATTAGTCAATTAGGGACAAGCTTTATCTTTTTCTCTCGAAGTGTGCATAAATATCCTTGACCCAATGAATGAAGAAAACAAACAAACAAAAAACAACCACTCAAATCAGTTAAAACTAACTGATTTCTGCATTTAAAAATGCAGAAAAACAAAATATGAATAGTTTAAGCAATCATGTGTAGTGTATTTAGACAGCCTGTTCTTGTACTATGTTTATTGTGCTGTGTCAAAGCAAAAAATCTGTTGTAATAAGTATAATTATTTTAATAGATTTGAATGAAGCTGTTCAGGACAGACTTTTAAAGCTACTTTATTACAGAGAGTAAGATAGAAGCAGTGGTTTTTAATTTCAGTGAAGAGGTGTAAAATATTTTAATAAATGCCTTTATGTTACAGGATTTTGTATTCCTGAGATGTAAATAAAACAGTAACTCTGTAAAGCTCACAGAATAACTGCATAAGCCATTTTACAAGGAGGATATACTTTTCCTTCTTTTCTATGAATGTATAAAGCTCTCCTTCAAGCTCTTACTAAATCTATTGATCTGTGAAACACAGTGCACTCCAGGGAGGCAATTCACTTGACGTTATATATCAAATGATGAGATGAATAATGATCATCCCATTTGGTAATTAAACGTCTTAAAAACCTTTTAACTGACTGAACCTCAGAAAGGTCAAATGAGATCAAGCCTATTTTTTTGTTGTTTTTAATTCTTTTCTTATATTAGCAATACAAAAGTAATATTTAACAGGAACTATAATACTACATAGCAAAACCAAGTAATTAAACAACATACTTTTCACTCCTGTATTATTACACAGTTTGAATACACAGAGAAATTGTTCTTTCGTCCTACAGTCCTACTATAATCTTAATTTTGTTAAGCTTTCAGAGAAGTAGCCACTCACTGGTATAGTACAAATAACTAGCAATGTTATTGGATTAAGGGAAATGAACAGCACATAGAGCAAATCTAAAATATACCAAAGCACCAAGCAATTAAAATAAATCTCCTTGTTAACTTCCTATATAGTTCTAAGAATCTGATTTTTTTATTAGAGGATGAGTACAGGCCATTTCAACAGTTTGAAGACCCTATCAGTGTTCGTCACCTTACACATTAATATGGACATTTCATCTATTAAAATATAGTAATAACTTAAATGTTTGACACTAGAAACAAATCCAAAATATTTAATAAGTCACCTACAACTGTAATTTCATGAAAGGTTTTGTATTTTGCCTGTAAATTTGGCAGCTGCAAAGGCAATCAAAAGATGCAGCAAAGATGGTTTATACTACAGACTGCCAATACTGTGAAAATCACTTGCCTCAATGGCTAAAAGTTTCTCTCCAACACCTCTGTCAAACATGGAGTTCCTTGAAAAGACAGTATCTGTTCCTGTATGACTTCGGCATAACCTTATAGGTTGTCATGAATCAAGGCCTTCACTGTCAGAAAAATCCCTCCACCTTCAGGCAAACTATCATCAACCTTCACTGCCCAAATAGACTCAGATCCCAAATATTAAAGAATGTCTTAGGATTTTCCTCTAGTTATTTTCCTAGAAAATGAAGAAATCTTTGAAGCTTGTGAAGAAAACATCCAACGTCTTTCTCAAAAACAAACTGGGACAGATTCAGTCAACTTTCACAAACATACAATCGCACAAACACACAATCAAAATCTGAAATAACTAAACAACACAACCAGTAACAGCCTATATGTATATTACAGTTCTGTCTTGCAGAAGAGCAAACTGGCCACTCTCAAAAACCATCCTTAGTCTACTGAGGCCAGTATCCCTGTGTTGCCCTAGGTGCTTCTGCACAGCTAGAGCTAACCCAGAAAAGAGAGGTTTCTGTGGCAGAAGCTGAAAGAGAGAGAGAAGATTTTTACAAGGCATCTAAAGAAGTAAGGCAGCAGATGAATTTGCCAGCCGAAGGAGAGAACTTTTCTGGAGAAGTCCCGTGTCTACGCTGAGGACTGGCTGTTACTATGGGACATGAGAGAGATGTGGGAGACAGCTTCTTAATATCAACTGCCAGTTGCTCACAGTACTTTGTCTTTCTTTGTCTTGAGGCTGGGAACAGAGGTCAAGTTTGCAAAATGAAGAAGAGGTAATTAAATCACATGCTCTATCTTCTGGGATCTTCTAAGTATTGGACAGGGTATTCAAGTTCGTAACGTAATAACTTCAAAACACTGTCCTATCAAATACATTCAATTAATCCAATATATAGCTTTTTCAGACCTAATAAATCAAATAAATTTAAAATACCTTGAACTAAAAATATTTCTGAAATGCAAAATTGAAAGAATATAAATTATAAGATTGCAGTAACATTAATACTTCCTCAGATCGCCATTTCTCATATAGTCCAAAAGTACAGCATTCAGCAAATCTTCAAGAGACAGAGAAAGAGCAAATACTCATGCTTCTAAAAGTTCAACATTCAAAATTTTAGGGAAAAAAGGTAACTTTACTGTAACTAACTGGAGTATTCCATTACCTTTTATAATGGAAAGTAATTAACTGTGCGACTTCCACAACAGAACAACTTCCCTTAGAAAAGCAAATAAACAGGTGCTCAGATCAAACTTATTTTAGAAGAGTATTATGCATGTGATTTAAGCACTGACCTGTGCAAAGATGTTCTGTGGAGGCTCAAGGGCTTCAACATATGCTCACTTAGCAAACAGCTGCAGCAGTTAAGGATGCTCCTGCCCTCTCCCTCCTTCCCCCGCTGTTTGTTACCTTCCCAGTGCCAGAGCTGCCAGCTGCCACTTAGGGGCTGGCAAAACAACCATACGAGCACTCCTAAGTAACTTTCCTGCAAAGCCAGGTAGCACGGTTTAAATTGTTATGGATTTTCCACTGCATCAGCTGGGGATCCCTTCCACATTCATTTCCATTTTCCTTTTTGAAAGTGACAGGTTGAAGAAGAGAAAGAAGAAAGGAAGCAAATACAAGTTCTGGTGTAGGGGCAATAATGAATTTCTGAGAGGGCAAAGACACCTAGAACTGCAGCACCTGTTCATGAAATAATTATGTGCTTTAATTATTAAAAGGATTATTGATAATGATGAGTTTAATACTTCTGCAATGAAGAACAAAGATTTACAAATGGGCATGCTTACCTTCCACAGTCCTTATAGCACTACTGCTCAAAAAGGCAAATGCAAAATGATTGTCATAAGAGAAACCTTTAAACATTTTTCTATTCATTTCAGTAATTCAGTTCAACACATCAGCCTTATTTGTAAAAATAAAATAAATAATAATGCTGTCATTCATTTAGTCCACTTAACCAGTAGAGAGAAACTGGTCCGAGGCAAAATTCCAGTTTAGAAGTTCTGAAAGGATGATGATGCAGAGATTACAAAATCCTGAACTTATTTTTTTAAATGAGTAGTAACAAGCACATTTGAGAAAAAGTACACCTACCTAAAAGTAAAGAAAAAGCCTTCGACTGGGTTGAGTAGAAATTTTGTATGCATTATTGTTTTACTTCTTTAATAAATGATGGAAAGAGAGAACTGGATTTGTATCATGTCATGAAAATATATCTTACAGCAAACAGAAAACAAAGTAAAAACTAATGGCAAGTGGCCATGTAAGAAAGTTTCCATCTTGAAAGGAAGAAAGCTAAATATTCACCAACTTGATTGTAGTATGTACTGTTCAGATAATAAATACTAGGTTCATATTAGTTGCAAAACATTTAAGACATGAGGTCACATGTCTTTGTCATATCACACTATCCATCTGCTCTAATTTGAAATGTTTAGTAGTTAACTTCACCAAAATAATACAGAACAATATTAGGCTGCAAATTCAATTACAGAAGCACAGGAACATCTATATGTATTTCAACAGATCTAAAACAAAATTTAATTCAGTTTCTCCTTCAAGTATAACAACACTGAATTAAAATTACAGTCCATTTCCCATTAGTGTAGTTACCTATAAAACAATACTCAACCAAAGTATATAGATTCTAGAATTAAATTTCTATTCTGTATATGCAGAAGTACCATGTTCTCCACCTTATTCTTGAGAAACCACTATGTATTGTTTAAACTATAGCAAGCATTTGTAACTTTGCAGCTTAAGATTACATGCCTGGTATTTTCTTTTGCAAAACCTTCACTGGATCTGTCATAATTTACTGAATCTTCATATAGGTACTTGAATCTATACGCATATATTTGCATGTAGGACCAGAACCACCATATGAACCAAAATGTGACCTATTTTGCTTCTCTAGAAGGCTCAAGCTCAGAAAAAAACAGTAAAAGTTCCTTCAGAAATTAAACTGCGAACATTTGAATTTTGTAAAAAAATGTCATGCAGTTAAGCACGGTTTTCCCCATCAAATCACCAGTAAAAACCTATCTCCGTGTAGGCTGTGACTGACAACAATTACCACTAAATAGCTGTTTTACAGACTACATTAAAAATTCTGAGGCCCAGTTCCTAAGGGACAGTGATCTTTGTCCAGTTCCTAGATGACAGTGCCCACATCAAAAAAAAATCATTACCTCTTTCTTTGCTAGATCCCATAATGCATTTTACAGAGGAGAGAAGAAATCACTCCCCAAGACAGTTAACAAGCACCACTTATAAATACAAAATTCATTTAAAATCAGCTTTCTAAGGAGGTTAACTCTCAAAGCAATCAAATAAACATCTATTCCATTTTCAAGATCCCATTTATTTTCAGGAATTAGACCTGCTGTTACTTCTTCCATATGCAGTTACTTGTACTGAATCGCTTTCTTTATTGCCTACTTTAAAAAAAAAAAAAGGATTTTAAATAGCTAGTTCATCACATTTATCACGGACTGATTTCTGAATAAGGTAACTTTGAAAGCATCCCAAAAATACAGATCATTTCTTTTACTGTGTTACTGGAAAACACAGGAAACAATAACATGAAAATCAGCCTTCCAGAATTACTTCAGATATGGTCAAGTAAGAGACCATGCTGAAAAAAACCAGCACAAGTAAGTTGTTCCGAGAAATACAGGAAACCACATTTGGTTTCCTTAAGTTTTATAGAAATCCGAAGTAAACTACTGTTGAGGTTTCTATTTCTCTTGATAAAATTAGCTTTTATTCTGTCTAAATCAAACTATGTTGGAGCACTCACAGATCTCAGCATTTTCTTCCAAATACTGTGGCAATGCTTAATGGCTTTCCAATTTAACTAGGAAAACCTATGAAAGATAGAAAAGACTTCACAACACAGAAATGAGCAGTGGTTCTTTGTCTTGGATCTCCTACCAGGGAAAAAAACAAGGCAATTCTATGTATACAATTAAAATCTAATTAAACTAATGTTCTCTGTTGCCTCTTCCGAAAGACAACACTTTCTAAGAACTTCATTTCATACAAAGCAGAGAAGGAAAACAAAGGGTTAAAACAGGGATTTGTGGCAGAGTTGTGTCTTCCTCTAGTCCCTTCCACAGAAAGACAAAGCTGTTGATGACAGCTTTTTATCCTACTGCATGAATATAAAGAGCACCATAGAATGAATGAGAAGAGACTTCCTTCAGGAGGATAGGAAGCCCTATCTTGCTGGCATCACTGCTGGGAGAGCGTTAAGAGTTTGGCCAGGCACACACAGTCATCAGCATGGCAACAACAGAAAAAAGAAAAGACCTCTCTAGAGCACAGCTGGTGCCAGTGCTCTGCATTGTAAGTACAATAGAGTAATTTCCCCTCTTAAAAATATGACCAGGATGAGAAAAACTGACAATATCATTCACATTTCTTAGATTTATTCACAATCATATTGGAAATACGATTTTGACCAGCACTGTCCCTGCCACTGCACACATCAGCACAACTAGCTGTGTATTCTGGCTAACAGTTGATCTGGAAATCCATCCTTACTATGTTTTTCCAGTCTGTCAACTCACTCCTGCAAGTCATTTTCAAATAGTTCATTCATAATTTATTTCAAACCCAATATTCGTGAAATCTCACAAGCATCCCATCATTAAGTACCAACGGTACAATCTGTTATAATAAATTTCTTAACTTTAAAAAATAAAATATAATTGATATCTAACACCAAAAAAAGATCAGATTTTGTTTAAACATAAAGAAAAGAGCAAAATGAATATATTTGTTATTTAAATGACTGTGTTTTCGAGGTGGAAAACCGAGGCTGCATCTGCAAATTTCATATATTTTTAACTTATATTTATTTCCTTTATTAACTCTAAGTGAGTTTGACATAATTTATCGTACTAAACTAAACCACAGATGTCTTGCTTTCTTGAAGAAGTGGTCCAACTAGTAAGAAGGAACCCACCAGTGTGACTAAAAAGACCAATACTCATTGTTATCCAGATAAAAGAACGAGAGGTATGTTATCTGTTGCATCTTAACTCACTTATTATTATGCATTATCTTATTTCTAAAAATGACATGGACATACTACACTGCTCACCTACAGCAATTCTTTCTAAAATAAAAGTGTGGTGAAGAATATTTGGGGTTTGTTGACCATTATTCTAAACAGTTTGTCACAATAGCTTTAGCAGTTCATATTTTTCGTGTACCGTATCACACATACTTTTAGAAATGTCAGGGCTTATTTTACCAACTTTAATGGTAATATTCAAAATTATGTCACTTAGTGATTATTAAAAACCTATAAAAGTAACAATCTATTTCACATTATTTCACAGAATTATCTTCTCAAATAATAAACTCACCCTCAGTTAATCTCGAAAATCTTGCAATGTACTCTAGAAATAGTACCACACTATTTTTTTAAATTAAATTTCAAGAGACTGGTTATCCATCACCAGTCTCTTAAAGAATCAGAAGCAATAAGAAAAGAAAATCAGTATATCCCTTACTCTTAAATTTAAAAAAAAATCCCTTTGTTTGAGAGAAGTAACAATTTAAAAAACAATGGAAATTCCATTGGAAATTATGATAATATTTTCAACAATCATAGTTTTGGTAAAAGCCATTAACAGTTTAACATCAAGCTAGCAGACACCTTTTCCTGGTATATTGTGCATAAAAAGTATTCCCATCTGTTTCAATGCTTTGGCTTTTTCATGGGCTTGAACCTGTCAAATTATTCCATTTGATTTCAGAGAATTCTCATATGGCAATCTATTTTATTTACTTTACCTTCAATAAAATGGTTGAGTGAGCATTAGCAACTATGAGACACAAGTTTCAATCAGTCCTCTGGCAAAGGCGTCAATCTACATTAGACCTACTGTGCTGTGAGCTGCAGCCAGAAAGCTGGAGTAAGACAGGGCAACAGTGAATGAGTGAGCGAGACCTAATAAAGCAGCAGTGAAGAGAGAGAAAATTCTCCCTAGACACTACCATACACTGCTTATATAATGTGTGTGCCTAGTTCAACACACCAGTAGCTCCTTAATAAAGCTGACAGCTAAAAAGGAGCTTCAGACTCCCAACTTTGTTTTACATGACAACTACAGTAATGGTCCTCTGTTCTCAAGCAGGCCACATTTAGAAACCTGTATTCAGTTCAGCTAAAAATTAAGAGTTCTCACCTCTCATTCATGTCACGTAGAAAAAAGAATCATAAAATTATTAAGATGCACACCATGTCTCCTCATTTCATACAATTACTTGAAAAAACACCAACCAGCTTTTCAACTAGCTAGATTTCAACTAGCTTTTCCTTAAAAATTTCTATGCTAGAAACCACAAAACAATCAGTGTATTTGAGCAATAACTCATTTCTGAAGACAGTACCATTAAGGACTAATTCCAAGAAATGTGGGGCATCACTCCTAGATGTCATGAAAATATCTCCCAAAGCACAAACTTTGTAATAAGTGATGCAAGTTCCTATTTGATATGGACTGTAAAAAGCAGATTATTGTAATAGCACTCTTCCCAGCAAATCAGACCATTAAGACTGTACTTAATGTTCAGCTGAACTGAAAAGCTGGCCAGTTTAAATCCATAGTTTGATACTTTGTATAATCATAGCAAAAATTTACTACCTCATAGTTCCAGGCCACAAATTCGATTCTATCAATGTAAACTACTTTTTTACAAAAGTTGCCTTCAGGTTCCCTCAAATCAGTAATTTACAGCTATTCACAATCACCCTGGAAAGATAATTAATTCCAAATTCTACAATAAACAATGTCTCTGTTCTAATACAATTCCATTAAAATGTAAAGTACTGTTTATGTTTCAGACTCTTCCTGGTGGAAACCAGATTGAAGACAAAGCCCATCAATCCCCATCCAATTACTTCTTGGAAAGCAGATACCATCTTTTCCTTTCAGCATTATGCTGTTGATCCTCCTCCCCTTCACCTATGGCAGTATCAAAACTTACTTGCGTTCTGACCAGACATGTGGAAGGGTTAGCCACCTTCATGGACAGACTTAATGCCAAACCATTATCCAGCTGATGGAATGATTTGTACACCAAATGTTTCACATGTCGGTCATCAACATGATCACCAGAAATGAGCCCTTACATAACTCTTGAGAGAGTTCCAGTTCGGCTGCGAGATAATTATATGAGATGTACTTTTGTGCTAATCTAACAATATTATTATGTTTGCCCTATGCAAAATAAACATAGGGAGAGAGACTGAATATTTGGTAGGTATACAAAATGCACACATGTACAATACGTGTACATGAGTCATGCTGTTTAAAGTCCTGTAGTACCAAGAAGAAACAAGAATGAGCACAATGTCTCCTCTTCCACAAATTGCCAATACAGAAGAGCTAGATCAATTTAACAATAATTAATGCCACAACTACAATTCAGTTCACTAACACAGAAAATATTCGTATTTAGAAAACTTCCTTAGCTTTTTTCCCAAAGCCTAACTAACTCAGGAAATCCAGATGCAACTGTGCCACTAATAGTCCCCAAAAGTGTTCATTTAAGCCATCAGTCCAAAAATGGAACATTTTTTCTCTGCTTTCGCATTTTTCCAATATGGATTTTTGTCTCGGTTTCAGTTTTTCCAACTCTAACTCAGTTTTCTAAAACTAACTCCTAAACAGTTAAGTGGTCTATTGAAAGACAGTATACAAAGCAAACAGAATTTTTCTCTCTGTTAATTAAAAATGTACTCATGAATGCAATTTTATTTTTATGTATTTCTGTCACTACTTTTATGACTGAATCCCAGTTTTCAATCAGTGCAAAGACACCGTGTTCTGCCATAAAAAACTATCAACTCTAAATGACATACTGAAGAGCTACCATTCAGAATTTACTACTATTTCCTCATGAACTACAAAAACATTCCCTCTCCACTTTCATATACTGCAAGAAATAGAGACCAGTGCTAAAAAGGCCAAAAATATTTTGGCTTTCTTTACAGAAAGCATTTTTATAGATTGTATTTAACTTAAAGTTATGGAACAAAATAATGGAGGAAACAGAGTACCAGTTACTTTCCTCCATATGCCTTAAGTTCCAGACATACTGGAATTCAATAAAATGATACTGCCAAACTATTATGGATGCACAAGTCAGTACTACTGCATTTCTGACATTATTTGGTACAGAGCATAGTAAATTTCCAGAAAAAAAAATCCTTCAAAAAATAAAATCTCTTGTTGGCTCACCGGATTTCAATTACTATACAATTACTACACAGTTTCTATCAAACCCAACAGTTCTCCAAGATACTGACACTGTCTATGAAGAAACTATCTAGTATTACTATGGCCAAGTTACACCGTTCAGACATATGTGTATTAATATGTTGTAGAAATCCAGTCGTATTTCCATTGCCACCTAGAAAGCAAAGAAACTGACCTTTTTTACTGTTTTATCCATTGAGTGATGTAAGAAAAAAGTGTTTTGCAAATGTATCACTACATATTTACATACAGCCATACACAAATTTATATGTGATGCCAGTAATGTCTACAGTTTCCCTATATAGTGCTGTATATCCTTTGATTTACAACATTGCTAAAGCTAATATTGTACCTTTTCTTCTTTTTAGGATTTCACCATATTCATACTGTACCCCCTTCAGGCCAGTGCCTTAAGTCCTTGGAAAAAGGTGAAGTTAAATCGGAAGAAAGGAATTTTCCTTTCTTATTACCCAGTGGGTAAAGACAGTCAGTGAAACACATACCAGGACAGTCTTGTTTTGCACTGCTTTGAATTAGGTTAAAAAGGTCTGTGCTTCCTCCCAGAGGGTGAAACTTTAGAAAACTTGTTATAAACATAGTTTCAGCACTAATTACTCGCACCATCATTAACTCCCCTGGAACTACTTCTTTTTCTTGCCCTTCTGAGCCATCAAGTCATGAAGATGGATGCATCAATTTATGGAGTATGTAGGTATATTTTAATATTTCATAGTAACTTAACAGTTACTGCACATGGCATACAGGGAAACAATACATATTTATTTTGGAAACAATGCTGTACATAGAAGCAAGTGGGCCTGGTTCCTACTATGGTAAGTTAGTTTGTTGTACCCTGTTGAAATCTGCATCTATAAGATTTAGCATCAGGCACCAGTTGAGCATATTTTGCAATTTATACATTAAAATATTGCCTAAAATTTTGAATTTGAAAAATTCTGGAAATACTCTCAATAAATTTTCTACCCCTGTAGGAAAAGCAAAATGTGAACAACTGCAACACTCAACATATAGATTAATTCTTTATTGCAAAATGCAAGCATGAAGAATCTGAAATAGAAGCGAGTGGCTTGCTAAGCTCTCATCTTACACTAATTCCTTCAGAATGTCCTTTTCCAGACTTCTCCAAGGTAAAAAACCTGATATCCAGTTGTACATGATTCACGCAAGATAGCTGTGAAGGTCTGGAGCAAAGCAAGGTATTCAGTGCAGACATGCCAAGTCCCAGGGTGGTACTATACTCACTAACAGTGTTTCTGCACAGGCAGGTTCAGACTGTTAGTACACAAAGCAGTTCAAACAAGATTTGAACTCATGGTCCTTGACATCATGGAGTATTCCTGGTTACCAATGGAACAGAGATCATCCCAGCTTCAGGAAACAAGGAATATCCAAACTCAGGGATACATTACTATTTAAACTTGCCTTTTAAAATTTTAATTTATTACAAAAAATATTTATACAAATACAGTCTAAAATAATTTTCTAACCAAATTAGCTTAATTATCATACTCCTAATGCAGCTGATGTAACGGAACTATATAGTGAAACTTAGCTCCAGGGTTCCAGAGACCTTGGTGAGAGAACCATGTTTTTGCTTATTTCTGTGGCAGGCGCTGAAAAAGCATGTAGGGAAAGCCTACATGACTTAAATATTCTCTGCTATCTAGTCATAACACAAGCAGTCGTACATCTCAGTGAATCAGAGGAAGCAGAGATCAGCTATTTGACTACGGACTAGTAAGCAACAGCAGCAATTCCAGAACAAAAGAAAGTTGCAAAAAATAGTATGCAGTACTCACCTGCTTCTTCTAAGCCTCAGAAAGACCTTTTAACTTCAACCTTGAACCGAAGTGATGTCCAAGATCAATTCCAGTATCACCATCCTGACAAGACAAAGCAAAATGTTTACTGCTATTTAGATGACATTTAACAAAAACAAAATAAGCATTTGGCTTTATCAGACCCTCTAATTAGTTCCAGATGTGCGTAAGTTGATTCATAAGTATTCTGAAAGAAAAAGGAAGGCGTTATAATTTTTAATTTTTCTATTTTGACATAAACATTTTGGTTGAAAGACCGAGCAAGTTGAAAGAGAAAGATTCTCTTAGTAGTCAGCTTAAATGTAGTCCACAAAGAAATAAAATTGTTCATCAAGTTTCTGCCTTGCAGTAGAGGGACAGATAAGGCATCACTCAAAGTCTAGTCTTATTTTTTTTAATTCTGTTTTTATTATTAAAATACCTAAAGGCAAACAAGAGGGAAGCTTCCCTGAAGTAGTTTGTTCCAGACAGAGAACTGCACATAGTATCACTACCAGTAAGTTCATCTGGGAATGACCAGATGACCAATAAGGGTCATCTGAAGGAAGGAACAGAAGCTGGGAGACAGCATGCCAATGAAATTTAAAGCTACATGCATTTTAGGAAGGACAAAAGGACAAGTAAAAAGAAAAAAACAGCTTTGAAGCTGAGACTGCAGGACTGCATTGAAGGGAAAAGGTTGGACAAGGCAGAAGAAATAAAGACCATGCAGGTCCACAGAAAGTGTATTTAGATTACATCTATGCCCGAGCACATTTCCCTTTGCTGAAATCAACTGGCACAGATAATCCTACATCTATGCTAGTATATACTCACATACGCTCCGAAACAGAGGGGCTGCATGCAAACTGCCTAACGGAGGTGGTCAAATAAAAGTCTGGGAATTTTCTGGAACAATGTTAGTTTGCAAAGACCAAATCCGTGGCAGAGACCTGGAAATATTTCCAAGCATTGTTTAATTTACTAATATAGACATAGCCTTAATGCCTGAAACTCTGCGACTTCTGAAGTTGATCCTACCAGCCTCTCAATGGTGCCTCTTGGCAATTCTCCCTTGCTGACAAGGTCAGACGGAAGCAGACTGAAGAGTAAACTGAATGTAGAGTTTCATGAAGAAAAGACTGCTTTCCCACAGTTTAAAAAAAAAAATCTGTGTTCCAACTGGCATTATTAATACACACTTTGTTACAAAATGTTTGGACATTTAAAAGAGCTGCAGTTCTAACTTCTTCCTTTGTTTGTAGAGTGTAACAAAACCTGCTGGGAAGGTCGAAGTTCCTAGAAAACTGAAAGCTACCTGGCAGCCTCTGTAGTAGAGCAAGTGAAGAAGGAAGAGCAAAGAATGACAGGCTGGAGGAATAAACACTACGTGAAACCCCTGCACAGTAGGACAGCACTGGGAAATGAGAAGGAAATCTTATGAGCTCTTAATACAAAAAGAAAAAAGAAGAAAATGTTAAAAACAGGTAAGGATCCTAAGCCAAATATGAGGAGGTGAAGGTGGGTGGCAGTTCTTAAAAGTTGTTGGAAAGTAAAATATGTGTCAATGAAACTTTGCTTGATGGTCATGTGGTCACCCTGGATCCAGAATGGAAATGTCCAATCAGTTGAGAGAGAAGCATTCACCTTGCTCTCCTATTTCCCATTAAAAGATTGCAAGTGTAGCTATGCCTCTAAATCTTTTGACGTTTCTTGTGCACCTGAAGTTTAGACTGAAATACACCATATGGTTATTCCTTCAACAATATGTGTTGTTTGTTGACAGAGGTTAATATGTAAGCCTCAAACATCAATATTCTGCATTTCTCTTTCTTCCTATATTCCTTTATGCCAAAAAATTTTCCAACAATCAATTTTCTTAGCTTGGATCATATTAAACATCACATTTTGCTTCAGCACAGAAAGCAAGCCAAGATAGTTATGATATATGAAATCTTACAGCAAAACATTACCTATTTTGGCAAGATACAGCCTTCTTAGAAGAAATTTTTGATTATAACATTTTATCGTAATCATTCTTAATATGAAAACAACCACACTCATTAGACTTGATTATTAAAATTTTATCTTTGGTCTTTTTGAATTATCAGGATTTCTACAATTTTTCAGAAGTCAGTAAGGAATGTTTAAAGTGGACAGGATCACACATAGTAGATATAACAGATATGTCACAGACAGATGGCAGGCCTTACCTATCAACTTTCTTTCTACTGATACAAATCTTCACCTTCAGAAACTTGTGTTTCATTTACGCTACATTCCAGTGGTTTACCTGAGGAAGGCAGCTGCCTCTTAAAAATAATATTACTTTTGTTATAAACATGGATTTGTTTTGATTTTTGTTTGCATCCTAAAACCTGGACCTGAATCATTCCAGTTATTCCAGTTTAACAACAACATTTCTCTACCCTTCCTCCAAATGAGCCTGCACATTCTATCCCTTGGACCATACCAGGTAGATCTTTAATGTCATTGTTTACCTATCCCATATTGGCAGTGCTTACAGAGATATTTTTTTCTATTCTTCATATCTAACATTTCCATCTGAATTCCATCTGAACCTTAAAAGTTTACAATCAAATTCACAGAACTTGCCAACCAATACCTTAAAAGCATCCTGACAGAATTTCTTTTTTAAATACAGCTGCAGTGGATGAAAGTTCAAGCAATTCTGGCAGCTCAATGTAGTATAGTTTACTGAGGCAGGAACACTCTCATCATGTGAACAGCAGAATACAATTGAATTGAAAGTCACCTGCATGCCACTCATCTTTAACTTCCTATTCAGGTCCCTAAAATTTGAGTTAAACAAGCAAATACCACAAACTTTTGTAATATCTGAGAAAGGAAAAGTGCATTCGTCAATGACTAAATTAATTTGGTATGTAGACGCTTGTTAAAATGTAGATTTAAAGGAATTCTAATGAATTTTTTCTCCAAATGATAAAGCATGTAACAATTATGATCACCCACCTAGCACAGAAGGTAGATAGGCGATAGATCAATTTTCAACACTGACAAAGTTATGCAGTTGGTACCATTTTGTCATACAATATGCAGCACTAGACTTTTTACATAATAAAGCATTATTCATTATGAGCACAACTAACAGAATTTGGCTCTTATTTATGTGAATTGTCACGGTTGTTTCAGAAATCACTAGAATATAAAAATAATTTAATTCAAAATGAAAGCCAAATTCATTCCTAGATGAAGACATTCCTTTGAAACTTGACTTAAATAAACAAATACAATGCCCACATGCTGCAAGCCATTCCCTTTAACTCATTCATTTATTTGTTTCATTCATCTCTTAGCTCATTTTACGTTTTGATCACAAATCATTAGGCTAAGATTACCTATTATATGTTTGAACACTGCCTCCATGACAACATTTTGATTTGACACGACATGCTCTTATTCATTATCCTGCCTTGTTGGTGGCCTTTGGTATTTTTTAAGATATAAATAACCCCACCAAAGTGCACTACAACTTTTAAGCAGTATTACTATTTGATAGATCAACAGCCACTCTGATGTGTCTCTATTTCACATAAGACCTACTTATTCACTTTTTTGCTGTAGTAAAAATGGTTCAAACTGCATTACTCCTTGAAGTGGGTATTTGTGTAAAATATTCCAATGAAGCACTGCTCACCGAAGCATTCAGGAATATTTTAGAACATGGTTGAGGGCCACCTATATAAGGTATCTTTAGATATACTTATTTTGAAACAGATAGATTGGGCCAAAGACACAACTGGTTTTAGTAAAGCAAGAATTACTTGCTAGAGAGACTGGCTATTATTTTAAAGGCATATACATTCACTGGTATCCATAGCTTCCACTTTTCCATCGTATAGCCCTCCCATGCAATTAAAAACAAAAGAAGTCTTAATTCATAACAGGACTTCTGAGCAAGTCTTAAATTGCACTATGTCAATGGGACATCCCGAATTTTATTTGAAAGTACATCATTTACACACAATCTATAATGTATATCTTCTAAAAGTATGAAATAAAAATGTTTGAAGTTACTTAATAGTCAGACTATGTATTTTTAGTTATATTTAAACTACTTCAAGACATTAATTTACACTACAAAAAATATGCATTTTTAAAGAATATTATGTAAATTACAGAACTGCAAATGGAAAAAAAATACTCCTTTTCTTCCTGAATCCAAGTATTGAGTTAGACAATTTCTGCAAGAGAAATACTCAGAAGCTCATAACCAGATGAGCACTACTGAATGCCATTATAATTAACAAGAACATGCAAAATAAATTAGTAGTTATGTTTTATAATCATTCCAAAGTTAAATGAGCCTATGAAAAGACCTTCATACTACTGTGATCTCATTAGCCAATTTTTACAAGCTACTCTACATTACTACTTAAGACGAATGAAGGCTGGCTTTTGTTACGTTATTAGTGGGTCCAAACAGAAGTACTGTGGTGGTGGGAGAAGCAACCATTTTTTTACCTGTCACAGAGAAAATAATGAAATCCTGAATGCTTCTTGAGCTGTCAACCTTCCCCAACTATATCTTTTTTCCAAAATTTTTAACAAATGCTATGTACTTACAAAATTTCACATTATATTCTATACCACTAAAATTAATCTTGAATTTTCACAACATGGAATTTGCTAATCAAAATATCTATACTCAATTCATCACGACAACATGCAACTATGCAAAGAGATAGGTCAAGGAAAATACTAGAATTTACAGAAATGCATTAAAAATTTAGTATTTAATGTATTTATTAGTATACTAATACTAATGTATTTAGTATTTAATGCCTTGGAAATTGCCCAGTGAAAGAAAAAAATTTATGACAGGGACTAAATATATCATCTACTTCCGATTATGTCCCATTCACTGTGTAACTGATATAACAGGTAACACGTGAACTCCTCTTGGGGGAGGGGGGGTGGTTGGGGAGGGAGGGTGTTCCATTTAGGTCTTACTTATCCTAAAGATTAATAGGACACTGCCTACCTGTACTTATAAAGGCACAGTGGAGAAGATGGAGACAGTACAAATAAACAGGAAGCCTGGAGCAAAGGAAAAATCACCTCTCCTCAGTCTTCTCTTCCAAAACCTCCACAGCAGCATTGTCTGAATAGTTTGGTATACAGACTAAACCACCCCTGAGGCAGGTCTAACTTGCTTGACTTGCACTTACATGATAGATAACCCGTGCTGACACTAATCTTATAAGTATGCACGATACCAGTATCATATTCATGGATATTTCTGAACAATTTATCCAACGTGCACAGATAACCATGCCTTACTTTATCTTCAGACATGTCTGTCTGTCTTCTGAAAACATGTAATTTATTGTAATACAGCTCAGAGAAGAACCACCTTCCACTTGTTGAATTCTCTTATCATAATAAACTGCAGCAGCCTACAGTAATTGAGGGAGAAGAATATAAGCAAAAATGAAAGCAATGAACTATTCCTAAATAGTATGATCTACAATACCACAAACACAATGGCACTGCAATTTTGTGAATTATTTCCAGCATTACAATTTGTTTCTCCCATTTTCTCATGTGACATGATTAGAAGGGATTCAGGAATACTATCAGATGAGAATGTAAAAGTAACAACTTTAAAAAGTATTATCTCATAAGAGCACATGTGGTGATTATCCTGGGTTGTCTTACATATCTAGTTTGTTCTTGTAAGGAGACGTATGTACAGATTTATAAATCAGTAGCACATAAAGTCAAAGAGCACCTGACCCTTCTGCCCTGATGCATGCACCGTATCACCGACTCATTCACTCACACTAGGAGGTTGTCTAGCCCAAACTGCGTAAAGCAGCACCTGAATTTAGACTGGGTCACTTAGGACATCAGCCAGGTGCATCTTCAAAACTTTCAAAAAAGGCAATTCCACAACCTGGCTTCTCTAGGCAACCTGTTCTGCTGCATAATTGTCCTTTCATTGAAAATCTTTTCCCGTATATTGAATCAAAACCTTCACACATAAGAGCTCCACGCATTCCAACTGCTCCTTCATGTAAAGGGCAACCCTCCCACCCCTTCTCTGCCTGACTCTTCTGCAGAGCTTGCAACCATCCATCACTGAACTCCCACCATTCAAGCTGTTCTGCCACTTGGAAGTTTATTCCAATGACGCCATAGTTCTGCATCTGCATGCAGAGCTCTAGCTCCTCCCGTTTCTTCCCCACCCACAAAAATCTCATCTAAATAAATAAACTGAAAACCCAACAAAAACAACAACAACATATAAAAAATTAAACAGCCACACAAACAACTTCCAGGGGAAAAGAAACAGAACAGTTAAAACTCCAGCCCCCCAAACAATGCAGAACCCACCTAATCAATCAAAATCCACAAAAAAATCCACAAACTGCCAGAAAACATGACACATACACCCCTTAAGCTTCTAAAGACCAAAAGGAAAACCGGGTCGGGGGGGGGGGGGGGGGGAACAAATAAGCCAAACAAACAGTGGAAAAAATGGAAGAGGGGAAAAAAACCAACCAAACAAGAAAAGGTTCTAAGAAAACCTACTTAGACAACCACAATCTCCTGCCAAAAGAGCCACCAGGAAAATAAAGACAGGCAATTGTTCCACCAATTGCTGTCATCTCCATTAGCTGACTGTTCCGCAGCATCTGCTACATAGGTGTTTTCCACTTTGGCTGAACAGCAGGTTATTCCCTCATCAGCATGGGGCTTCCATGGGGCTTCCATGGCCTTACCACATCCTCAGTTTGGGCACCTCAGGGACTGCTTACACTGCTTATGAGGTTGGTTCAATACTGATATGACCACCATGGTTAGCTACAGATAACTGTCGCAAACTAAATGTCCATAAGACTACTGGATTCTCGCAGAGGTCCCTACCCTAAAACCGACATTTGGCACGACTTCATTTATTTTGTCTTTTGCAGAGAGTTTTGTGTCCTTGATGGCATATTCCTCTCAGAGACCCTGCCCAGTGACCTGAGTAAGAGGCCTCTCTAGAGGACACTGCTCACACGTCTCTGTCATCCGTTCCTTGGTTCCCTACTCAGAGCTACATGGAACTGTGGAGAAAAAACTCCTACATACAGGCCAGTCCTCCCTGTAGACACAAACGCACAATCAAGTCTTCAGCTATGCTATAGTTTCATATGGACTACTTTGGGTTACTGGGCAAGCTCAGACATTCAGGGTTTTTTTCACAAAAATTAGAGAATTACTGCTCCTGATTATCAGATCCATCTGGAAGTTAGCAGTCCATTCATACAACCCAGAGACTCCCCTTCAGCAATGGCCAAGGAAGATGACATTGAGAAAGAGGATATAAACATTACCCATGTTCTGAACCAGTCCCTAAAGACACACAAGAAATAGAGCACCTTCATAACACTGAAAAATGTCCCTGTAAGTATGGCAGATAAATATTAGGGCCGTTAGATATTTCTGCCTGTCTTGTACAAGTACACATCACATCGGGGTATGACCCAAAGTATATTTCTAGCCACAACCAATAACTGCTTTGATGTAGATTGGAATCTGTGTCCTTGAAGGGGCAACAAAAGCCAAAAAAACCCTACCACTATTTCAAAGAGGGTCACTGAATAAAAATGAGTAAGCTTGTTACAAGGAAGAAAAAAGGGACAGCTACAAGAGTCACATCTTTACAGGTGGCACGGAGACTGATTAAAGACACCTTTTGCAAGCTCAGAAGAAATGCATACAACCTATCAAAAAAGACTGAGAAAATCCAGAGAAGGGAGCTGTCATGAACAAATAGGATAAAGGAGATTATTAGAAAGAAAAAGGCATCCTTCTAAAAGCTTCAAGTTATGTCCAAGTGAGGAAAACACAAAGGATTGTAATCTCTGGGAGGCTTAAATATAAATACACAGTAAGGTGTCAGAGGGCTGCAGGGACTGGTAGCTCCCTATGGGCTGGGGGCCAGGAGTGGCGGGGGCTGTCCATGGGCAGGGCAGGACCTGGCCACCCTCAGCCAGGGAGCATGGCAGGCCAGGGGGCAGCCGGGGGCAGCCCCAGCCCACAGTATCACACACCTCAGTGGGGACAGGCCAAGGCTGGGGGTCAGGATCAGGCCTAGTGAGGAGCCTCCCACGTACAGCCACCTAGGAGCTTCTGGCCACGGCTGACAGAGAGAAGGGGCCACAAAAAAATTGGGTTTGCATCCGCGGTAAAGGAGATTGGAGAAGTTACTAGGCCAGACACCCTCCTTAGAGAGATACATGAGAGGATCTGTCTTAAATTGAAGTGCCATTAGAGAAGATGAGAACAAAAGGACAAACTGAGCTCTAATGGATTATTTCACTGGAGTGTATCCCATCAACAGCTCTAAAGGAACACGAGTATGAAATAGTTGAACTTATAAAATGGACAAATGCCTGCTTCAAATTGTCTTAGTATCAAAGGAAGGTGGTAAACAGGAAATCAGTCCAAAGAAATCTAGTGAAGATCCAGAAAACTACAGAACAGTACACATGGAGTTCACGCTAGGCAACTTGGTATAGACTATAATAAAGAATACGTGTATGTCGATATATATAGTATGTTGGGAAGGAGTCAACATTCCAGTATGAAGAGGAAAGTCATGACTCGGATGATCACAGTTTTTTTGAAAAGTCACTGAGAACATGGACAAAAGATATCCACTTGTAAGTCGTGTATTTCCAAAAATAATTTTATAAGCTGTCTTACCCAAAGTCTCTAAAAGAAACTAAACTGCATGGGAGAAAACAAAGGAGTTCCTTGCACTGCTTAAAATAATTAAAAGACAGGATATTAAGAATAAGAATAAATGACAGTTTGCAGTATTTCCCAGAAGGAGATCAGCAATGGAGACCCAAAGCACCTAGCTGTAAGAAGGCCAGTGCTGTTCAGCATATTCAACAATTATCTGGAAAGGGGATGAGCCATGACGTGACAACATTGTCTCCAACACTAAACCACGGGTAGTAAAGATCAGGGCAGACTGAAGAACTGCAGAAAGAAAACATAATACTGAATGCAAAGTGATAAATAGCAGGTAATATTTAATGAGAAGAAATGTACAATGATGTCTACGGAGAAGAAACAATGCTAACTATGCAATGATGGGCTTTGAACAACTGAAAAATGAGCATCTGCAACTATAAATTATGGTCCTATGAAAATCTCAGCTCAATTTTCAGTAGCAGTCAAACTGAACAACAGCAAGTGCTAAGAAGGAGGCGGGGAGACACGGACAAAAAGATCATCATGCAACTGTATAAATTCAGTGGCAACGCAACAGTGTCTAGAACCTAGTATATAGCTTTTTCTCCCTTTCCCTCCCTAGCCAAAAAGGTTACCGTAGACCTGTAGAACATTCAGAGAAAAACAGAATAGTCAAAAGTACAGATGGCTTCCATAAAGGCAATAGCTATGTAGACTATGATGCTACAGGTTGGAAAAGAGATGATTGAAAGAGATATGAAAAAAGTCCAAAATGTGGGAAGGGCATGGAGGAGGCCAACACTCCAGCATAAGAATTAACAAACCAAGCTACCGGACACATGTTCAAAACAAACAAAAAAGGGTGATTTCTTACAAAATGTGTAACCAAGCTACAGGACATTACAGATGCTTAAAGTCCTTGGTGGATCTAGACTGGCTTGGACCTCAAACCCAACTGTGGGCCGCCCACCCATGTGCTAAAAAGTTTCTCGTATCACTGCAGTATAATGCATAAAAAGTTGCAAGCATGCAAAAGGTTAAAAACTTTTCTTTTTTTTTTTTCTTTTTTTTTTTTTTTTTTAAGAAAAATAAAAAAGCTAGATAGAAATAAGTGGCTTCCTGGAGGCCAAAAGGCACTAATAACTACAATAGAGCAAGCTGAGAGGAGAAAAAGAGGCACTGGTAGGGCTCATTTTCAGGGACTTCCAGGCCGCCAGCTGTAGCTATGTCCAGTTCTCAAGAACTACGTGTTCCACTCATGGTTACCCATCTTCCATTGTGCAGTCACTTACACAATGGGATCTGTTTTCCTCCTGTAAATTAGATGACCCCAAAAGCACACTCACTGATGTCCTGTTCCTCATCTGTAACTGATGAATGACACACTCACGGAACAGAAGAGGCCTTGTTCCTAGGAAGCAGCAGACCTAAATGGAGCGTCCCTCAAGTTCTGGACAGTGACTTTTGCACCACTGTGCTGGTGGAGAAAAGCCCTATGCTCCTACTAAAGGCTGACTGCAGCCAGGACGGTGGTATGGCTGGTTACTGCTGGTGAGCAGAGACCTGTGGCTTACTAGACACAGACACTGTGCCACTATCCTCTCTGAATGTGCCCCTGGATTCTGAGAGAGTCCACGTCATCTGATCTGACTTTTACTCATCTCCATTCACATTACTTTTGTCTGTAGTCATTTGGTATCATTATTTTGTTGCACTTGCATTTAATTGTCAGTAGCAAAAAAGGAATGAAAATAGTAGCCACTGATACCTGTACAAAATGTCCTATGATAGGACAGGGTAACAATGGAAACTTGATCTTTTCTACTTTCCAATCTTTTATCCTCATACAGTTGTTATGGAAGAATGATGAAAACTACAGGAACTGAGTGCTCTGAGCAGGAGGACAAGGGGTGTGTCAGAATGCTGAGTACCAGTGCCTGGCTTGAGAAGGGATAAGTTGTCAATAAATGATATACAAGGTATTTCAAACATGAGCCAGAATGAATCTTCATCTCTCTCTACATGCACACAAGAGTTCAAGCATACATAAAAGGGATTGTGCATGAGCATTGTACACAATTGTGCAAGTGAACTAAACAGTATATTTTCAAATCTCTAATCTGCAAATGATCTGAGCTGTAATACAAAGATCTGGTCACTTAATAATTATAAAGAAAAAATACTGTAAACTGTTATCCCTTTGCAATAATTTTCTTGTGGATGTTTCATAAATGGCCCTTTTTTTCCCTGAAAGGTACATGTCCAGCCTACACAACACGCGTACATAGATGTACCTCAAAGAAGTTGATCCATTTTGGCTAGCAGAAACTCTCATCAAGAAAACAGGATCTTCAGTCAAGAAAAAAGAACATTTCACAAATAAGTTTTTATCCACCTTTCTGTTCAAAACCAGCATAAATGCTCATGTTAATTGTAATTATAACTGAAGTCACTGGTATGGTATTAACAGTAAAGACACAGGAGTATAAATCTAGTCCTGCTGGTCTCCCATACCACTCATTACCAAAATGAAGTATGTAATAACTTGCAGATAATAACTTGAACTTTTATGAAGAAAAATTTGCATGAGTGGTAAGTTTCTAAGTTGGACCTTAGGTAGAAAAAGTAATTACATGCTTTTTAAAATATTTTTTTCTTGGCTGCTGTTATTGCTCTGCAATACCCTGGTTGTGCTCTAGCCGCACTTTTCTCAGATCCTGTGTGACTTTCTGGACAAAAATTTTAAATTGTATGAAGAAATTTGAACTCAACTTTTGAAAATACACTGTATACAAGGTCCAAATGTTGCCTGCAACTTTTGGGAACTGTCTCACATACTTGCAGAACTGCAGTGCAACTCTTCACACTCAGTAGGTTTTTGTATGTGATCCCACAGTAAATACAGAGGTGATATCGTCTATAACTAGTTTTAATTACCTTTTCGACAATATTGTCACAGCAGCAAAGCCTCTTACCCTGGTGATTTAAACCAATGGTAAAAGCCAAAGAAAGAGTGATCAAATCTTTGATTTTCATAAGATAAGAAAGTGTATTTGTTCATAAAGCAGCAACTGTGCCGGAATGAGTTTAATCTATTTAATGGATTTAAGAAAACAGTAATTTCCAAACTAAATGAAGGGCACAAGTTAATTTAGGCATTTATACAAATTCTCATTTCTGCATCAACTTTCGTAATAAATGAGTAAAACAATTCCCATAGCAACTTCCTGCACTGTATGATGCACATGTTGCTCATGAAACACAAAACATCTTCTATCTGAAACATACAAAACAAAACATAATGGGAATGTGGATAGCTTTTATATGTTAAAAGCAATACATTTTCTTGGACAGACGTTTTTGTATTTTTATGCTCATCTTGTGACTTTCTTCAATCAATCAATCAATGTTACATGAATAAAATGGCCCTCATACAAACACCTCTGGGCACTGTACAAACTCAATATAAAATAAACACAGTATAATATTAATAAGCTAAACTATGTATTTTTGCTTTCCAAAATAGTAACATATATTTTCTTTTAAAAAGGGATGATTGAAATGCATATGGTAAGAGAATCCTGCAAGGTAAGAACTTCACTTCAAAAAGGTACAATGTGATTACTTTTGCCAGTAACATCGTTTGCTTTGGCTGCTGCAAAGCCAACGAATTTTAATTTATGACAATTGACTGAATATGATCCTGTCGAAATTCCTGTCAGGGATATGAGTCTGATCCAACATCCCAGAAGGAAAATCTTTCCACTGACCCACTAGGACTCATTAAAACTGTCAGGTAACATAGAGGCTCTGTTCCTAAACTGCTTTCATTTTTATATATAATCAGTGGCACAAACATATAGTCTCTAACCCTGAAAAAGTAAGCACCCTCCCCTATAAAATCAGGAATATGAAACACAAAAACTAACATTTACATTCCACAGAGAATTACTACGTAATACCTAAATTTCAGCTTTTAGTTTCCAGATCTTACTGTGTGATGACCAAAGGCCTCTCCTTGCAAGAAAGTAGTTCATGTTTTTTACTGTTCTATCAAAATAGTAATTTAGCTATGGTGACAATATGCTTTAACTATTTAGGTTTTGGTTTTTTAGACCAAGTAGGCCAATCCTCACCTACCCTCAACCCCTCTGTCGCGCATCTCTCTTGCCAGAACAGCACTCACTAACGCCAGCAGAGCTAAAGGGAGCTATCTTGATTTAAGTTTTTGTTTCTCACTTCACCCAAAAACCTAGAAAAACATGCCACATTGTTCATGTTGGGTTCCTTTTTTCCTTTCAGTCACAAATAATTATCTCTCTCACAAGAGTACTACAGATCATTCACTGTACTGGGTGCAGGTGCCCAGGTGCTGGCAGCGGGGGCTGCAGGGCGGCCTCTGTGAGGAGAGGCCGGGGCTGCCCCGTTCTGGACACAGCCGGTTCCAGCTGGCTCCAACCGACCCAACGCAGGGCACAGCTGAGCCCCTCAGCCAAGGTGGTGGCACCTCTGGGAAAAGAGATTTAGGAAAGGGCAAAACCGCCACACAGGAAGAGAAGGAGGGGGAAAAAAGTGTGAGAAACAGCCCTGCAAATACCAAGGTCAGTGAAGAAGGTGGTGAGGTGGTGCTTCCTGGGGAAAGCGATGCTTTAATTTTATTTCTCGCTACTCAAATCTATTTTAATTGGCAACAAATTAAATTAATTTTCCCCAGGTCAGGTCAGTTTTGCCCATAACAGCAACTGGTAAGCAGTCTCTCTGTCTTTATCTTAACCCACGAGCTTTTTTTCATCCTATTTTCTCCCCTCTGTTCTGTCGAGGGGGGGGAGTGAGCGAGTGGCTGGCCAAAGCTAACACACCACACTTACTACTGTCTTTACAGAATCACAATACTGGACATTTTGCTAATACTTTGAAGGATGTTTATATACTATAACATTGTGAAAACTTACTGCATATATTCTGAAGACTGGTAGCCCTAAAAGTGTGAAATTAAGAAAGCAGCAATTTAATGTAAAAAACTCGTACTGCTACATAGATGGTTCCCAATATAATATGCTTCAGAAGTCTTCCCTACGTAACTACAATGTACATTACAGTATCCCAACTATAAAGTTTTTTAAAACTTCTAGCTCATTTAAAATAAGTCAGACAAAATCTAAGCTGTCATACTCATGGCTTGTTTCTGTAAGGAACGCAAATATTGTCACAATGGCTGAAACTTCTCTACAAAAAAGACTGTTACACAGAATTGATGTTGATCCCATTGCACCAAATCACTATAGATACATGCAGTAAACCTTCTCAGCAAAACAAGCAGACTTTTCTTGTTTCACAAGCAAATTTAACAAAAGAAATGGGAAATATCTCAATATCTCAGTTCAAAACTGAGAGATGAAAACGTGATAAATGGTAACAGAAGTGAAGTGCCAAAAGCAAAAGAGGACAGTAAGAGCAAGTTGTGGAAGCCAGGGTATGTACCTGGTAGAAGGGGAAAATAAGGAAAGCACAAGTAAGCATACTGGCAGACAAGTGTGTTACTGCTAGGCGTCCTGGGTTGTAGACTCTAACTGCTTTGGCCTAGCTCTGGGTGCACATGGGGCCGTGCAAGCACAAGGACAAACATATAATTCCAGTACAGTAAATGAAAAAGATCAAGTAAGCTGGTATTTAAAGCATGTAGATGGTCTGTCACACTACAGCAGATGCACTTCAGATGTTACTCAGCAGTAGCTTTTCCACCTGCCCTTATCCGGAGTCTTGTGCAGTGATAACAAGAAAAACACAAGCAGCTGAAGAGTTAAGTAACGAAAGCGGGAGATAGAAAAAAGAAGGAAAGACAGATGATGGAGTAGAAGAAGAAGAAATTAATGGGAATAATGAAAGAATAAACAGTGAAAATGTTAAAATGTGGGTAAAGACAAGCACCAATATGGTGGTGTCAAAGTAAAGGAGATTAAAGTCATGGGTTACTGATGCCATGAAGCATTTATTTAAATATGATCCTGCTGCCCTGAACTGTAATGTAAAAAGGACCCGTTCGAAAACTGCCTGCCAGCAGTCTCAGAAAGGCCTTGTGTTGCATACTGCCTGTAGGAAATCTAAACTGTCCTTGATTTAAAGCAATTGAAATTTTTCAATGAAATACAAAAATAAACTTTATTTCATGTGCTATTACCATTAAACACTTTAAGAGGTGCTTTCTGAAATGTTTCTTGATGGAAGAGATTTCCAGGATAGCTCAGGACTGATATAATTAGGCTACCCTAAAATAGTGAAATCCCCACCGATTTCAGCAGAACAGATTTAAAGCCAGAACTCAGGACTTCTGAAATTCCTTTATTTGTGGATTCCATAACTGGGATACATGCAATGCTGTTATACCTATGATTCCATCTCCACTGCACACCTTTCGGTAGATATAAGGAGAAATAAATATACAACTGGGATCATTTCAGCTTCTCTGAGTCAGCATTCTGTTGACTTTACTGATTGTAATAAAATTCTTTGCCTGAGACAAGCAAACAAGATCTGGCCCTTGAGTTCATAATATTCAAAATACTCTGTAGGGGCCTTTCTAAGGATTCAAGACACCCATTAAAACCAGAATAATCTATAAAATTGCAAAGCACTGAAAATATCCTTCTTCTCAGTAACTGCAAACATGGCGGGCTCTACTCAGTTGCCCACAGAGTGCCTACTGTCCAAGATAATCCCACGTAGCCTCCAGCTGTCACTTCAGAAGGGTGCAGGTGTCCTGTGTCATATCTGCCAGCCCTCTCAAGATATCTCAGATTTGCAGGACACAGAATGAAGCCCACCATGTCAAGTACAAAACAACTGGGCTACGTTCAGCAGATTTTACATTATTGTTACAAGGCTTCAGTAGCGAGCGATTATAGCAACATTTAAATCTGCTCAGGTAAATTCTTACATTTGGAAGCCCATCTGAAGCTTAACCAAAGAATTCCATGCCTACCCTTGCTCTTTTGCATCTTATCCACTTATTTTTAATCATGAATTTATAAATCACTTTCCTGATGCCAAAATCTCTGTATGATCTATTAAAACTCTATCCCAACTAATTCATACAAAATACTTGCTAATATGTCTACAATAATCGCAAAGCAAACATAAGAATTTTGCTGATAAATCCAACTTTATTTTGTCATGTTCCAGATAGGTATTGAAACAGTGTTCATTGACACGCAGCAAAAAAATATATTTGCAATATATTTTTAATCTCTTTCATTGCTGAAGTTAATAACCTCTGACCAAAATTACTATGGTTAATTCTGTTTTTTCTCTTTCAATCATTGAAGTGTAAAATAGAGGGATTTTAGTTGGTATTAAGTGTTAATTCCAACACAAGTTTAAATTTAGTGTTCCTAGTGCACCTCTGTGTTGTTACATGTGAAGAAAATCACAAAGCAACAGGTGGCTTGAATTGTTTGACTGATGCTGGTTATTGCATGAAATGAAAGTACAGTACTGCAGTTTCATTTAGTAGCTAAAGTTATCCATTTCAAAATTTCAACAGAAGTGAGGTATATAAAATTTTCTGAAAGATACTTTTCCTTAAAAAATTTCAGCAAAGTCGAAGATACATTTTCTACAGTTTCCATATATCTCCTCTCCTTTTGTGACACCCTATTTTATCGGCACTGCTTAGATGGAATGGAAAAACCCTCCAGCTGCAGATAATTTAAGAACTTTGGATGGCCAGTACAAAAAAAAAGGACTATTCATCGCCATTTGCAGATTAGTAACTTTAATATATATCACATCTATTGAATTCTAAAGTGTGTTATTAACTTGATTATGCACCCAAATTGTACAACCCCCGACACAAATCAGGAATGTTTGCACACAGAAATTTCTGAAATCAGTTGTGCTGTTAGATTGACTCATAATATTTTTCCATTTTTTACTATCATTAGGATTCTGCAATTAGAAAAGCAATCAAATAATATACTGACAAAAATCTGCAGCTGCCATTATGCCCTCCATGATAGAAGTATTTTGCTATACATTGAAATATTGATCATCATCAGATGTGTTCTGGGACCGTGTGTACTCTCTCTGAACAAAAGGCAGTTTAGAGATATATGGAGAAGATGTAACAAGACAACTTACTGCATATTAGAAGAAATAATAAAGTTGCTGGAGCACAAAGAGAAGCAACTAACCTAGTATAATTAGAATTTTTGAAGTCATGTTTTCCGTCAGAGTATTCTAAAGTGAATCAACAAGTGCTTTCTGGGCAGCGCATAACTATAAACAGGAACGTGGGATGAGTCCTCAATGAAACCTCTGCCTCCAGGACACACAGATGGGATGGGGGGAGTAGGAGGAATCCACCACTATCAAGAGAAGGGAGGATGGATCTCCTGTCAGTAGTAGGTATCTCCAATCTTCTCACAAAAATGAGACAGCTACCAATAAAAACTGTCATTGTGGCTACGAGAATGTGAGGACACTAGCACACCAGCTGCATGAAATAAGTCAAGATTTGATGGTAAGATCAAATTCCTAACCAAAGCAAAAATTTGCTTTTCATTTTAAATATCTTCATAAACTTCAGTCACAAAGAATGGAGAAAGATCAACTAACCCTTGGAATGGAACGTGATGAGCCAAATGGCTGCTGCCTCCAATCAGACACAGACCACACTGGACCTAGTCCTTAGCTTCCTCTTTCTGATTCCGAAAACTGTGTCCTTAAAAAGGCCGTGTTCTCAGAGATAAGCACCAGAAAGCTGAGCATGGATATATTCTCTGGGTTTGATGTACTTGCAGCTCTTCTACAGCCCGATTAACTCTTTCTACAAGGGAAAGATCTTGCTTTGCTTTGCCTCTTGCTGGAGAACATTAGTGTGATATTCCTTATGATGCCCAGAGGTGTGCACCAAAGTGATTCACAGATTCTGCAAACTGCCTGAGCTCCAAAAGAACAAATTTCTCATCGAGAATAAAGACCCTGAGCTTGGAGGTACTCCGAGTGGCTTTTCCAGCCTTTTAATGAGGTAAATCAAATCGCCAGGAATGGCAAGGGAAATACGAAAAGATCTTTGCTGCAGATACCTTTTGGATCTTTTCACTGTACCAGAGAGGATAACCTTGGTAAGACATACCTGAAAAACATTCAGAGTTCCCATTTACAACTAAAGACTCACTTCTCCTATATGCTATACAAACAGCAGAAATGCAATTTCCCAGAGACAGAGGCTAAAGGAAACAAAACCAGAAGAAAGACAGAAGCAATGATTAAACATGCTATCAGCAGGCAATCAGCATGCAGGCACATTATTATTTCTTAGTAACAGTTAATTTCCTTACATGTTTGCTTTAGTTTTGAAAGAAAAAAAATGTATGCATTTAATTGAAATGCTCAGTAGCTTTTTCAATATTTTTTTATAAATCAAATGCATTTTATGTATATGGATATATTTGGCATTTTCACTTCCATTTTTTTCTTGTTACTACTGTAACAGTAGTGAAAGCATTCATTACTTATGTTCAGTTTTTGCCTCTTTCAGTTCTTTAATAATCAGATTTCTAATAATTCTTCCCTATTCAAATACTGTTACAATGTTTATACATTTATTTTATAGAGATGTTACTGTTGCTTTCCATAATTGGTTTTAAAAGTACTTATATTTGAAAACAAGCAAAGTGACACCTAAAGCCTGTCAAACCAATCAAGAATATTTCTGCTAAACTGCAAGCATTCAATAATTTTGAGAGATATTTTCCCCCACATTCTATGATTTTCTACCATTTTCAACATTATGTTTTAAAATATTCCATTTATATGACACTTTTACACTATACTGTCACAAATTCCAATCTAAGCTATCACAAGAATTGGTCACCAGCATAACCACAAACACAATTCAGGAGTGACAAATGCTGCGTTCACCCATGAACAAACAGTATATACTCCTACACTTGCGATTTTTTTCTGTTATTTTTAATGAAGATAAAATTGAAAAATATATATTTTATACCTAAATATATGACATACCATCAAGCTCTCCAATTTTGCATATTTTCATGGTTGAAGAATAAACTCCAGAAAATATTAACCACCCACAGAGATCACCTTGACATGCTTTTGCTGCAGAAAATAGAACATTATACAAACTACTGAAGCCTGAAGCATACTCAAAACATCACATCCTATTTGTAAAATGCACAGAAAGAGTAATGGGATCAGTAAGAACATTTAAAAAGTAATGTGTTATATTCATTTTTAACTCTGGGAAAGAAGGTTTCTCAAAAAGCAGGCATACTTACTTTGCAACAAGCTCAGACTACGCTGAACATACCTGTTGGATAAATTCTGCTTAGTTTTACCCATACAATCTCAAAGACATTAAAGAGCAAAATTAAGCCATACCCACAAAAAATATGTATGCCTGATATGAATACCAGAGGACAAGCTACTGAACAACCAATGCCCTTATATGAAAAACTGGCAATCACATCAGAATTTCCCAAATCCGTATTTGAAAGGAATCTAGTATTCAATTTAACCTACTTTGAAGAACAATAACATTTGTAAAAGCCTTAATCTAAAAATTACAGTGTACTTCCAACTATGACTGTTCTTCAAGTTAGAGAAATCAGTGTGAAGGTTCAGGATGTACTTCTCCCTCACGGGTTCATGCAAACTGCCACAGGACTTCCGGCCGTACAGAAAGGGTTATGCAAGTTAAATCCAGTTATGATTTTAAATAAAATTGTTAAAAGGAATTGCAAAGAAAAATACGGTATTACAGCTGTGATAATAAAAATCAACCTTAGTGACTCAAGGAGAACCCTTCCAGTCCTAAATTCTGAGGCCAATACACAAATTCACACAAATTCGAGTTGACTATTAGCATGTATAGAGAAAGGACAGATAATGTAATACAGTTTCATATACAAAGATCCTTTATTTGTCATTAATTGTGCTTCGCTCCACATAGAGAAGGAAAAATATGCATTGTTAAAGTATATTGAATGTTCTACTAAACCTATTTAATCTCTTAATTGCTATGAGTCCTCAATAAAGAGGACAACACAAAATAATAAGAAATTACATCTGTGAAAAAAGAAATATGCTACATATAGGTATGTTTCTTTTAAAGGAAATACGATTCCACAAGAAGGAAAACGTTATCTATTTGCCTAGCAGTAAATAAAACTGCAGCACGTAAACATGGAAAAGACCCATTAATTCATGTAATATATTCACTGGCAAGACAGCAGTCTTTGTTTTTTACTACAGAAAGTATTGAGATACTCAAGAACTTGATGGTCTTCAGCAACTTTTCTTGGGACAATCCAAAAAGTCTATTAGATTAGACTAGCTAGAAATGTCAAACGGATTTCTGATATTCTTATCCCAGTACGGTCTTTCTATACTGGTGAAAAAAAGAGAGGGAAGGAAAGAGAGAGAGGGGGAAGGAAGATAAGAGAGAAAGACCGGGGGGGGGGCAGGGAGAGACAGACACAAATATTCTTCATCTATTTTAGCTCACTTAAACCTTTGCTACACTCTAAGTCTCATACAACCTTCACTGAATACAGTGGTATGAAGACATTTCCTTCAGTCTATTACAAAATAGCCTTATCATCTGGCAACAGGGGAACTCCTTAAGGATTTGGCACTCAAAATGGCACTACTGAAGAGCATATTGTTTGGATGCTTCCTAAACTTCAGTTTTCTCCCTTCACAGTTTTTGTGCCAGAACAAACCCCTTTCAATTTTTGAAATAGTTCACATTTTCACTGGTTTGGAAAGAATTACAGGTTTCAAGTTACTACCAGTAACATTGCCTCTGTCTGTCCACATCATCTCTTTTGAAGCGCCTACACCTGTGGACTAAGAACAGAAACTTCAAAATCTGTAAGCTACCGTGGTGGAAGAAGGAGAGGACTGACATGGAAGGAGCTAACAGGACATTCAGGGAGAAGCCAGATGAATTTCTGGAGGTTACATGATGCATTTGTACAGAAATTGGTAGATTTAAGAGTTGCTGTGCTAGAAAAACCATTCTGTTTCGCCATACGTTTCATGCAACATTTGTTTAAGTATTCTGATGCATCGTTAGTATAGGCATCAAAACTGAAGTTTTCTAAATCACTAAAGCTTCAAGCAGGTAAACTATAATTACACCAGCTGTTAGGCTCCCTTTTTATTTTTTTCTGTGATCTGTTTTATTCCTGGGACTATCACTCTGCACGTGCTGCAAAAGTCAGTAAAGCTCAAAATTTTAATCTAGGACTCTAATGGGAACAGGCTGGGTACTCCAATCGCATACTCTTGCCTGCATATTTCCTTCCATTTTCTTGCATTCCTTCCATACAGTAGCAAAATAAGTCTATTATATTTCTTCCACTACACCCAAAAATTCAGTGTGTTCTCATTTCTGCAACTGGTGTCTCTAGTGGAAACCAGCAACAATATGACAGACTAAGGAGAGTGGGAAGAGTGGCAGCAATAGGACCAGAATATAAAGACCTCTCATAAATACCTCTCAAGAAGT
This sequence comes from Aptenodytes patagonicus, assembly GCF_965638725.1. NCBI lineage: Eukaryota > Metazoa > Chordata > Aves > Sphenisciformes > Spheniscidae > Aptenodytes > Aptenodytes patagonicus. The sequence continues at coordinate 29,425,275 of NC_134949.1, forward strand.
AAAAAATACAGCTATACCAAATGCTGCTGCCCCATAAATCTCTGTATCCCTTAGGTCAGCATACTGTGTTGCACATTGATTACACTAACTAGAGTATCCACTGAGCTACATAAAGCCATACTTGAACAAGCGTGGTTACTGCAATATCTTTTCATATCCAAGGAATGCTAAAATTATAGGAGATCAATTCCAAATTATCAGAAAAAGTGTCCCTTAGATGCATGGTATTTTCTAAACTTTTGTTGGACTGCTTTTTGCCTTATCCTTTCCTTTCTTCTCTCATGAAATAACTCACCACAGTGATTCTCAGGATCCTTTCAAAAACTGAACTCAACATATTTCATAATTCCACAGGATTTCACAATAATCAGATGATTTTTTTAGTAAGTAATTTTGTCTGTCATTTTCAGTGAAAGCAAAAACTATCTTTCAGAATGACAAATGAAGCAAAATAATGTAAAAACTTAAGAAATTTCATAAACATACTGTCAGTAATATCTACTACTGGTAGAGTTTACAGTGGGAGAAAAAGGAACCATTCAGAGCAGATCCTTATAAATTCCAATTACGCTTGTGGTTTTTGGAATGTATCTCACATTTTGGCAAAGCTTCACTCACCATGTAGATTTCCAAAGTAATGTACTGAGCAAAACAGGTGTATGAACCATTTCATGAAGTAAAATTCTATGAGCAATTAGCTGCTGAAGTGTCATCAGTCAGATACTGAGAGCTCTTTCACGTGCATTGTCACCGCACTCTTAGCGAATCCTCAATGTAGTCATTAGGGAGGAAGAAAATTGAGACTTATCTCAACAGAAGAGGCACACAAAGCATTTAGAAAAAGCTGCACACAAAACGTGATGGCAACATGAGTTCAATTATCTCCTTATGCTACAGTATGAGCATGGAGGATGTGAAAATAGAAGGGAAATAGTACAAGTACTAAGATGCAGTGTGCACAATACAGAGAGCAGTTAAGTAAAGGGCATAATAAACCATATCTGAGCACTGTAGTGAAGAAAAAAAACACAAAAAGGTGTGAGAGCGAGGCACCTGAGGGCACCATGGCCTGGAAAGCAGTTGCGTTTGGAGGATTATGTTGGGCCTCAGACCAAGATCCTTTATTGGCATAAAATGGCAAAAAATCTGTTAACTTTTTAAAGCTTTTTTTAGAATTCTGGTGCTCACTTTATTTTATTTAACATTTAAGTAAAGACAGTTGAATTAAAGTCTTCCTTTTACCATAATTATATATCAACAGTTCATTAACACTAATGGTATTTATCAATATTTGAAAACACGGACAGCAATTCAAAAGTTTCATAAATTACACCGAAAAGCCAGATGCCAGAATCACATGCAGTCAGTCACTCCCTAGTACTATTCAAATAGTGGTAATTGCATTATACTTTCTTAGGTCCTTACATTGTGAAAGCAGTATGCAGCACAACTAGGATCAGAGGTCTAAGTACATAAGACGCAAGGGTTCAGTCTCAGCCGGGCATTAGACTTGGTGCCCATTTACACACTAAGAACATTAATTTGGGTAGAAAAACAAAGGCTAACCTGCAACTGAAACCTAGCAGAAATTGCTCAGACTCTCGGTATAGCATTTCTTTCTTCAGTAACAACCAATCTCACTGTTCAACACTGTCCAGATATGGCGCAGCAGAATATTTATGGACATGTGCAGCATCTTTTTGGAACTAATACAAAATTTAAATATAAATTATAGGTTCACACTTCTGAAATATTTATATTTAAATAAGACCCAGCATCTGATAAAAATACTAGATTGAGGTCTCCATGTCTTGGGGCATGGGGGACAGCAGTTTAGTTCTACACATCATTTCCTGCAGTTTTCCATGTACAGCCAGGGAGAATTTCTTTAAATTTCTATGGAAAATTCCTGCTTCATAACTGTAAGTAGACAGTATGAATTGATACAAACATTTTATTGGCCAAGTTCACAAAAACGGCAAGTGTTTGTTCTCAAGCAATAATCCCAGCATAGCTAAAATCATACTGATATCATCATATGCAAAGCTGTTTTCCAAATCATTTAAAGTTATTCAAAGCACCAAGTATACTCATGAATATTGATCAGCATGAACTAGGATCATCAGCCCAGTTTAAAATGACACCTGACTTAAAGTGGCTCTAGTGGCTCTAGTACTCTTGTTGAATCTCTGTCATCCTGATCTTAAAGCACCTGCAACGTATCTAGAACCAGTTCAGACCAATCTAGGTCCCCAAATGACACTAAGCAACAGAAGTCTCTAAGCAGTCAATGGAGAGGAAAGAAAAAGACATTTCTAAAAAGTCTGAAGAGATTTACCACAGAACCCTACAGTTGTCTGAAGTGCTTTCTGGAGCCTGTCTCTCTCCAGGGACTATTAACAGATTTTATGTATACTAGCCTGCTAGCGTAGGCACCTAGAATTAGGCTGCGAGAATACACTCTTTTTCCTTGTAAGTAGACACTTTGTAATAGAAACTACTGAAGTTGTGTTTTCTTTTAAAAAGTTGAGAAGGCAATAACATACTTCCTTCACATCTCTGTTAATATGAGACTTTTGATCTTTATGCTTCTGTCCTGTGGCATCTTTATTTAAAAAAAAAAAAACAACACAAAAAAAACCCACAGAAAATGATCTTCACATAACAAGCAATGTGTTTACTGCTTCCAGCACAGAAAACCATCTGCTTATTATCTCTGATAGTATGAGCTTTTGCTTTATTCTCTGCTAGGCCATCACAACACAGTGTCAGCAACATTGCTCATAGATGTACCCAGAACCCATGATAATGCAGAATGAATTTTACACTAGAAAAGACTACATCAATGCTACTTTTAGAAGACTTTCCAACAAGTGGTGATGGCAGGGCAGAAGGAAGGCTGAAAGATTAGAATCTACACTGCCCCCACTTTTGCACAGTTTGCCCAGTGGTTGCAAATATCCTGCTTCCTAGTTTCATCACTGATTTTATTTAGTAGTCCTGCACTGAAACACTGCTGCAGTATTCAAGGTTCTCCATCAGGATATGTCCTCCCTGTCAAATACCTCCATAAAAGCAGAAATATTAAAAATACAGGTCTTCCATGCACATCTGACAACTCAGTTACTTAAACAGATGTTCTGGTATTCAGCATCAAACCAGTTAAAACATGTTTTGCATCTGCATTACAAACCTCACATCTCGTACATAAACAAATGTGTTTGGGTAACCAGTAATGCTTTCATCAGCCTAGGTTAAAACAGTATCTGACTAAAAATGCCTCCTGTAACATTTTGGGTTGAATCTCTGTAGTCTTAATCTTTATGTACCTGCAACACATCCCTACAAAGTCAGTTCAATTAATCAGGACTTGATGTACCATTAGACTCTAACCAAACACATAAAAAATGCAGATGTCAGCTTTTCAAATAATATCTGGTACAGAACAATATGAAATATTTACAGCTTTACACAGCTCTTCATAAATGTCTGCTTTCCCCAACACATCAGTCACTTCTGATCACTCTGTCAGTGTAACTTCATTGCGGCACACTGCACTGACATATAGCTTTAAGTTAGAATGGAGATTTGTTTGATAGTCTTCCAAGAGTATGGAGATTTTTTTAATCAGTTTTAAATAGACAACATACGGGTGTGCACAAGTATCTCAGATTCTTTCGGGATTTTGTTTAAATCCAAGCTATTTAATTTAAAAATATTATTATAGAGAGAACATATATAGCTACAAATAACTACAGAAAAGATATTACAATAACCTGTAAAAACTTCAAAATGGAATTAAAAATATTTAAATTAACTTTGGAAGTTTTACAGAAAAACAAGCCATTCAAAAAGGTAACCCACAATTTTGTGGGTTATTACACGTAGGGGGGAAGTAGGGCACAGGGCTATTGTCAACAGTGCTGCTACAAACTCTTCTTAGGGCTAAAGGAACACAGGTTCTATGGCAAAATTATGTATCAGTATTTTAAAAGATTCCGAAGACTGATCAAATCAGAGATCTTTAGAGATACGGCAAAAAAATAGACTGCAGGAATGACAAAAAAATTAACAAAAAGGAGTTGAGCTTAATGAAGACAGGAAAACACACAACTGAAAACTGACTGATGGCACAGATCATTTGTCATCCGAATGACAACCAGTTTCTCTTCAAAGAGAATAAAGAAAGAGGTGAGGATGCAAAAGGCAGTATTAGTATGGCTTTCTGGGGAAAACAGAGCTAGAGAGAAAGACTAATGCTATAAAAGCATTTTCAAGGGTGTCAATGTATGGAGAACAGACTAACTACTAAAAGCATTTTAAAAAACAAAAAAATGAAAAATAAGGACTAAATGGACACGTGCTACATTTTTTCCTAATAATTTTGTGATTTTTAAGTATTCTGAGATATTACAAGAAGGTCATATTTTCAGACTTGAAAAACAGAATGAAACGGATAGCGGTAATTACTCCCTAAGTATTACAGATGATAGAGTAACAGCTTCTAACACTTCCTCCTGCTCTCCATGCCGTACCTGGGCAGGGGACTGGAAGACATCCCCACGGCTGTGTAAGACCAGTTAGGTAAAGCCCAGCTGGTTAAGGCTACCGACTTCAGTAACATCAGCAAATACCCACAACCAAACCGATCGCCAGCAAAAACTATGTGCAAAAAAATCTGATAAAAAAATAGATGCATCCACATCTATTTCTACCCCCACTTCAAAACATTGGTGCAATGTTTGGTCTTAGTTGCTTGCAGCTATTCAGACAATATTTGCAGAAGAGCAATCTGAAGACTTCCTATGCAGAACAGTTACTCCCTAGCTGCTGGCCTTTTTCAGGATTAAATCTTGTCTGCCCCTGTAACACTCCCCATGCAACCTACACTTTAAAGCTATGCCTCTATAAACCATCAACCCTGGAAGGTGCTGTCTCATCCTCCCATATACTCACCTTTCAACTGGACCTATATGGCAGACAGTAGACTTACTATCTCACACTCCACATATCACTGCCTTTGATCTCATCTCCTTTTTAATCACACGGAGGTTCAATCTTCTTTTTTTTTTGGCTATCAGTAGCCAATTCACACAGTATCAAAACTGATAAGAGTCCTAGATGAGCTATTTCATGACTCTTCCAGCGTATGACGTCCTGATGACATCTTCTTGTTCCTGGCAAGAGTATTAGTGTTCCACACTGAAGTTGGCCCACAATTCAGCCACTATCTCGTACTGAGTCTCCACATTACTTATAACTGCATAACAAATCAAGCTGATCAGAGCCTTCAAGACAATGTTTTTCTAGAAATACAGAAAAGATTATAGGAAGGGGAAAATATAACACTACAAAAAAAGCAGGGAAGAAATGAACAGAGGAGCAAGGGAACATAGGTACTCAAGGCAGGTAAGCTTTTCACAGGTATTTCGGCTGGATAGCGACTTCAAGCAATATAGTTCTGTAAGTGTTTATTAAAAAAAGAAAGGAAGGAAAAAAGCTTCAGGAAAATAAATACAGTAGGGACTCTGAGTGAGGCAAATCAGAATGCTGCTTGGGGTCTTTGCTTCAAGTCCAAAGGGTCTTTTTTTATTTTCTATATGAAAAGCAGAAAAGAAAATAAAGTGAAATAAATAAATAAAGCCTTCCAGTTTTAAGCACGCACACACAAGCATTCGCACACACACATTCACTCACACACAATTTCAGAAGGGACTGAACTTCAGCCTACAGTTATTAATCCTGCAATCTTACTGTAAGTCTGTATCACAGCTGTTTTACTTAGCTCCCTATATATTATTCTTTGTTACAAAAACAGCTCAGAAAGTTTTCTCATTGCTGAGCATGCCTATAACAACATATTTTAAGATAAAATCTTCTAAATTGCCATTTCATATTTTTAGTACATACAATAAGTTTTGAGCAGGGAACTTCAAATTTCTCTCTTTATATAAACATCTAAATCTTTTTACTATTTCACAAACTCTTAGGTGGAATTTTTATTTAATCAATATGTTTATTACAACAAATAATGAGTGCAGACACATTTCATGTTTCTGGACAAAGTCAGCCCAACAGAGTAACAAAATAAGTAATGACTGCAGGGATGACTTTGCTAGTGTGCAGGTAAAGGTTAATAAAGAAATCAAAAGTCATCAAAAATAATATTCAAAAAAAGAACAAGGTAGACACAAGTGATACTTCACAAAAATAAGACTGAGAATTTCCAGAAACAAAGACAAACATATATGACATCTTAATTTAAAAGATTAATGAGAGTGAAAGGTAATTAAATTGCATATACTTAGGGTTTAAAACTTAAGTAGCTAAAAAAAAGATCCTTCAAAAAAAAAAAAGAAATATATATACATAATGGAGACCTGAGACACTCAGCTTCTTAAACTCCTAGAACAAGGATTCTTTAGACTGTTTGTTCCTGTTGAAGAATGTTGCAAATGTTCAGAAGTACAGCCACTAAATGACTAAGGCAAAAAAAATGAAGAACTGCCAGTAATGAAATACAAGAGCCCCGAGTTGGTAGATTTTAAGCTACACGGATGAGGAAGAACATTTACTGAGCTCCAAAATGCATATTGCATGCCATTGAAACAAAATGTGAATATAGTCAAAAGGGGTTTACTTCATAAAATGTACTTAATCTGTAATTTTTAAAGGAAGACAGTTCTTCATGTGAGGGAAACACACTTTCCAGATACAGAGATTTAATAACCATTTTGACAAAATACTTTAAAACTATTATCAAACAATAATAACATGTAATTACCACATATTGCCTTGTCATAAAAATAACTGAGAACCAGATGGACCAACACATGATAGAATTCTCAACATTTAACCTCCGACCACAGTCGAATTTAGAATCAGCAAATGTCTAAAAGCTCTTCTTAGTTCATGAATATGTGACAACCTCCATGAAATAAGCAGATTCTGTTTCCATTTGTACCAGACAGATGTTAGTAATAAGCAATATACTTATTTTAGTTACACAGATACAGTTTAGATACTTAATTACACAGAAGTATCTTGACACTAAACATATCCAAACGCATTCATTTAGATTATGTCCTTACACATCAAACAACACTGAATAGCAAAACTGGCCTGACACTGGCCAATTATAGTCCCCTGCACTGCCCTGCATTGCCTTTAGGGACCTTGCCCAAGCCAGCACCGTGCTGCTTGGTTCTTCTGTCCCTCTGCCTCTAGCCCTTTGTCCTTTCCTCTCCACTTCTCCACTTTCCTCTCCTGCATCACCCCCCTGGCTCCAGCTAGCTCAAAGGGAAAGAGCTAGGGTCCCAACCTCCACCAAGCCCCACAGATGTCTCCTTCTCCCCAGAAAAGTGATGAAGCAGCACGGGGCAGCTGTGAATTGCAAAGGCCAGCAGGTCCTCACTCAGCACGCAGCACAGCATTATGTGCTGAGAGGATCCAGCGGGGGGGGGGCGGGGGGGGGAAGTCCTGTTTGGATGGATTCTGGTCCTCCAGTAAGATCAACTCAGCTGGGGAGAAGAAGGAGTTTTAAGAAAGGAGAAAGAGACCTCCACATCCAACCACAGTCCTGAAACTGCCACTCTTCTGTATTTCAACACCTAATACTATAAAGTTATAAAAAAATCTAGTGCCATTGTCTGTCACTGCTGGATGCTTACAGAACAAAGATTCAATACAATCAGCACAATACAGTTACCCATCAACTGGGGACCTAATGAGAGCCAGATTCTCTCTTTTTGTGGAATAATGCTCTAGACAACATGTAGGAAACAGCGCCAACTATTATGGTAATAGGATGACAGGGAAGTTGAAAGTATTGCGTGGCAGCAGACTAACACTAAAGAGAAGGCAGCTTTCCCACTCTTCAAAATTCCTCAAAAGCAGAGAGCAAGTTTTAGTCAGTTAAAGAAATTTAAAGAACAAGAAGAATTGCCTATGACATACACTCAGTTGAACAAAACTCTACCATGTTAAAAAAACCCATGCTTTGAAAACGTTCAGTTATACTGAGAAGGCAAAGGAACCATTTCAGTACTTCTATCTAAGCTTAAGGACAGGAAAGTGGAGCAAAGGTGGGTATAAGCATAGGTAGACACACTGCCCTTGGACAGCATTAACTGTTTTAAGGACAAAGAAATCTCTTGAAAAGTATTCCTTTTCTGCAAGCGACATCTCTCAGACGGTTAAAGCAAATATGAAGTAACACCATAAAAGTAAGAGAATAATCTATACTTCTGGGAAGCTTCTCCCTTAAATGATATGCCTCAGTCTACCTGCTTATGGCTAATTGTTTTGTCTTTTTAATAAACACCTGACTGGAAATCTTTGTGAGTATTTGCAGTAAGCAGGTGAAGTATATGAAAGCACTATGGTAAGAATACATACACACGTATAAAAAATATTATTAAAACAAAAATAAATGAAGTTGAGACAATTCGGTATTGGAAGTATATGACATGTCTGAGAAGCCAGAAATATAATTTAATGTACAACCACAGATAGTTTCATTACTTCTCACACTCAGGACGGGATGCTGTATTTTAAAAAGCTTAATTAAACCTGTACTAATTTTATTTTATTTTACTGATTTTGCAAATCTTTGTTTATTGCTGGAGAGAACACTGAATCCCACCCTCCTCAGGACTCGCATGTCTTTGAATGTTACACCTCTGTAGTTTCACTCCAACTGTGTTAGAAATTCTTTTCAGCTGACCCAGAGGCATTGTCGAACGCTCTGTGCTGCCATGGGCAAGACCAATATTTGATAGCTAACGTAGGATTCCTGCTGCCTGAACTGGTAGAGAACAAGCATGTGGTAGAAGTGATGAGCTTGTTCTCCCGAGGGTAGGGTGCCAGCTGCACTATAAAAGAGAGAGAGTGTGGAATTAATAGTGGCCTCACAGGCAGGCTGTCTATTTTTCCTTTCAAAAGAAAAAGTCATGCCTTAATGGAAGCTAGAATGGAAGAACAAAGACTCAGAATGCAGAAAAGACAACTGCTACCTTGCAAAATGAATTTATTTCAGTTTTGTGTACTTCAGTCTCACTATTGCAGGATGCTTTTCAGCTGCTTTAAAGGACAGTTTGCGTCTAAATAAGCCTATAATCAAATGACAAATGACTACAGGACTGCTACAGAAAAGTAAAGAAGACAATAGAAGCAAATTCTGTATATGGAAACTTTTGACTGATGCATGCAAGAAGGCAGAAGTGGCCTTATGAGAAGGATGCATAAGCAAATGCAGCAGAAGCTTTTTTGATGAGCTTGTGAGGTTCCCTCATGGGTAGAAAGCTGTGGAAAACAAAATATAACTGTGAGAGAAATTGTCTCCAAATATGTGGACAAGTCTGGAAGTACTGGCAAAGCAGAATGAACAGGCATGACATAAAACTTGATGATAGGAAAAAAAAAACCACAAATGACAAAGTTCAAAGACCAATTTTCTGAGTTTTTGGACCTAACAAACAAACTTGCTCAAAGAAAATCAATGAAGCACTGATACTTGATTCGGTTCCACAGACATTTTCCACCCCCTCACAATCTATTACTGGACTGCTCACCACATTTGGAAAGCACCCATGTAAAGCTTTGCGAGTAGCTTAAATTGGAGGCAAGAGGTCTTGAGAAGAATATAAAATAGGAAGGGATATGAAAATGTAAGCAGACTAAAAGGAGGAATTCACTGACTACATTTTGCTTTAAGGCAAACATCTGATTTGCAAACCAATGAAAAAAAAAGAAAGAAAGAATGAAATTGCAAAAGTTAGGGCAGAGGAAAGAAGGCCCGAATAAGAAATTTAACAGGAGGATCGAAGGAAAAAAGTGGATCTGAACGATATTTAAAAAAAGAAGGTGCAAAAGCTGGTTCTGATCAGGATGTATGAAGCATGAGGAAAGTAAGAGTAAAAAATAACCCTGAGTCACTGAATCTGAGTGACAAGAAGGAAAATGCTCTTGTCATTTGTGATAGAAAAGGAGAGAAAGAGATACAGTTCTGTTTTGAAATTATAAGATAATTAAAAGACATCATGTTGGAGATCCAGCCTGAGACACAGGATTAGATGGAAGGAGCAGTAACTTTACTGGAAAGACAGGTTTACAAGTCATCTGTATAGCCATAACAGTAAAAGCAATGCAAGTGGCTAACTCACCTGGAAACAGAGAATAAAATGAAAAAAAAAACCCAAACAAAAACAGAAGTCCAGGAACACAGTCTTGGCAAATTCCAGGATGAAATATGAAAGACAGGAAGCAGATGCACTGAAAAAGGCGTTGAAGAAGTCACAGATAAGAGAAGAATGAACAGAGGATTATTTCAAAGTGACCACAAAGATATTAAAATACAATTAAATCACACAAATCTAGTAACATGACATCTCAGAAGCTAGAACTGCACTAAGAACTGAACACGAGAAATGCTATTGAGACTACTAGCAGTTTTCCCATGACACAGTAAAGCAGTACACGCAGATGTAGATAAAGAAACATTAGTCATCATCCAAACACAATTCCATTGTGCACAAGGAGCTGAAACACGCCAGTAGATCAGCAGCCTTAACGCTGATGGTGGTAGTAATTCTCCTCTAGGCTCAAATGCTGCACGAAGCACCAGTATCAGTAGATGAACTGTAAGAAGCAAAGACTATTTCTGCTCCTTCAGTTTTTATTTTCTGTTTTACGATTAAATTTGCATAGAGCATAATTCTGCACGTTGTAGTTTGGAGTTGTCCCACTCGCTATTCAACAGAATTATTGACACTAGATTCAAAGCCAGAGGATAGTACAGGTAAAATTGCTGGTGATGGCTCCTTAAGACATGACATTTTCCCAAAGCTGCTTTCTTATCTCATCTGCCTTCTGGACCAAGTGATGGGAAAAGCTGGATTTTCTGCTACCCACAGAGTGGAGCTGGATCCCTCAATGTTTAACACCTTTCTAGACCAATTCAGGGAAATTAGTTTTAGCCTCACCTCATGAATCAAGTCCTCGCATGAAGCAATTGATTCATGATATACTGAAATATGGAACTTATCCCAGCAGTTATTACCCTAGATAGCACTGGGTTTATTAAAGTGCTCAGTACATAAAGATTCACAGTAGATTGTTCAACTGTGCCACTGTTTTTTGTACCATTTTGTTACTTCTTATGGAGGAATTGGCCCATCACAAGGCCGATAGGATTAAAAGGCTTAAGACATACCATGCACAGGAGAGGCTGCCCAGTGGACCTCCACCCAGGTGGGTAAGAACAGTTCATGATTACTAGCAGAGAACCGTAGGACCGAAAGGGACCACAGGAAGTCACCTAGTTCACTTGTGCTATTCCAGAGGAGGATCAGCCACCCATGCCAGGGAGTTCTTAAAGGCTTACGCCTATGAAGAGCCCACAGTCTCACCAGAGCATCTATTCCAATGTTCTATCCTCCCACTCCGAAGTACTCCTAATGTCTAGCCTTAACCTATTTTGCTGTAATTTAAATCTGTATTTCTTGTTCTAGCCAGCTGGAGTAAGGTGAACAACCCTGCAGCAACTTTCTAATGCATTTGAATATTTATCTAGCTTCTCTCACTCTTCTTTAAGCTATCAAATTTTCTAAACTTACTATAACTGCCATTGCTCTTCTACACACTCTTCAGTTCATGCACATCTTTTCTGAAGTACCCAGAACTGAATATACTAATCCACATGAAACCACTGAATATACTAATGCACATGAAACAAGATAGTTTCATAGATCTTCTGTAACATACTTAATTTTCATTATCCAATGTTTGCACTTTTTACAACAGTATCAAATCAGTGTCTCATTTTTGGTTGGGATCACTTGCAATCCTAAAATCTTGTTCTAAGGAATTGCTATCTAGATAATTATTCCCCATTCTGTATTTCTTCAGTGGATTAGTCTTGACTAATGCTAAGAATAGCATTCTTTCTTTTCAGAACATATTTCCAATTTCTATCATCGTTTTGAGTTATAATGCTGTCCTCTATTGTTGCTGTCCCCCACCAAACTTGCTATCAATTACACATACACATTTACATACACACATATAGAAAAAGGAAGTAAAGGAGAAGCCAATCTGCCATCCACTATTACTTGACTTCATAAAAACCAAATCCAAACTATGAGAAACACTTTTGTGATTCCATAACCGATAGCAAGAAATAACCCTCCCAGACAACTATCAATGCACAAAACTGGGTAAAGGAATTCACTGAAGAGGTTCTTAATACATGTAAATACCTTCTTCTACTTCTTATGATCTTTAGGTTGTGTCACTCATTCCTTACTAAAACAAAATTTAAAGAATACAGAAATCATACAAAAATGACGATCCTCTAAATCTTTCTCTTGCAGCCATGCAACTGCACAGTGAACAATTTGGGTAAGATGGATACCAGGAAGAGAGAAGATAAAGGAGGTTCGCATCTAGCTGCTGCACATGGTAGATGCGATACTCAGGTAAATCTCTCATAAGCATCATAACTGAAACCATCTCCAAACATTACACAACTTACACATTATCTGTGGAATTACTGTAAAATGCTTCAATGTGTAGTGAACCAGCTGAGCCAGAAGACACAGAACAAAGAGAAATCACAGAGGTTAATGCTCCAGCCAAACTGTGGCATCCCAAAGACGCATCACATGGAAAACTAGTTTAAACAGTCTACAGAATATGCTGCCCTGTTCCTAGATGTATAAATATTCCAAATTTATTATTTGGTACATGCATGAATAAAATGTTATTTACTCCTTCTGCCTGCCCTTAAAAACTGTTAATTAAAGATTTGCAGGGAAAACTTGCAAAACTTAAATCATTTTAACCCATGACTGACTTTATGCTATAGTTGAAGAAGCTATAGGGGTTTTGTCATCTTTAAAAAATGCTATTTAGCAACCCAACTCACCTATCTTTTCAAAACATGAAGATTACCAAATGAAAATACTTCACAAGTTACACCACAGATGCTATCTAATGACCCACCTCTAGAGTGCAATGTACTTCTCAGTGACCCAGGTAAGACACAGTGTCCACAGACGACGGAAGTAATCCGTTCTTTCTGTTGTTGAAATGAGCTTGGCCTATCTGAAAGTTCTGAGAGTAAGAAAACTAGAAAATGAAATAATCCATTACTTATCCACAGAGCAGGTGTAGCAGGGCTGAGGCAATGGAAGCTCCCCTAACTACACTGCCAATTTGTCTCATTTATGTCTGGCTAAGCCAGTTCACACCTTAGCTTCCCTGCTAAAACAGGTAACAAGTGTGTAAATTAATGGTAGATTACTGTTACGTGGATATACCGATGAAATTGTAAGAGTTTGACACTTTCTGCTTTGAGTTGTTCTTGACAGCTGCAGAAAAGAATTAGCTGATCAACAAATAGTTCCAAGCTAAGGTCTCAAGTCAGGAAACTGCTGGAATAGCCATAACTTCTCTTACAGGTGGCCTCTCTATAGCTTTGAGCAAACCAGAAAGTGAAAAGCTTTTAGGAGGAGCTTTGAGGGAACACAGAACATGAGCTTCTGCGTCAGGAATTAACAAATTCTTGAAATTGCTGATCAAGTTCTCTCTCAAATTTGCTTTAAAATTCTCCGGTTACAACAGAACTCAAACAATATTCTTCAACAAGGAATAAGAAGGTCAAACTAGGATCTTCTACAGAAACTGACTTTATGGTTGCCTTTCAGTATTTTTATTAATGATTTGAAAACACGTACAAAGCTACAGATGAAAAATGTGTGGGACAGACAAGTAAGGTAGAATGACAAATACAGATGTTGGCAAGACAGTCAGACCGGGCAGCACTTCTCAGTCCCTGTGACATGCATTGCCAGAGAGATGACGCAAAGAGCAAAGCGTGAACCATCCGTCCCTCAGAAACCCAACGCTGGCACAATTTTCAGTTGGTTGTGCTGAGAAGTGAAATCAGACAGGAGTCACTGAGCTGATTACTTAGTAAACTGGATCTGTTCTAATAAAACCAATCCTAAGAGAGCCAGAAGCTATTTTAAAGGTCAGATTTCTACAAATGAAGAATGTGCACGTGCTACAACACAAGTGGGTGTGACAAAAAGAGAGGATTCCAGGTTAACAGTCCACTTATTTAAGCAAGCAAATAAGGCAAAGTTGTGGCAACAGACATAGCATAATTCTTATTTGAAGTCAATCCTTCCACAGCAATCCTTCAAATCTGGCCTGTGGGACAGACTACAGGATCAGGGGGTGGTTTTTTCCTTAACACTCCAGCATCAGATGGGATTTATAGTATGCCTTCTTAGCCAGCATGCTTGAGAAGTTACACAGAAACTACTTGCTCAATTTAGAACCCAAATTAAAGAAAAATGTCATAAGAACCACAGGCTTTAATATCCATCTACAAATTAGAGAAACATGTCCGTGTACATTTATACAGCTTATAAATGGCACATAGAAAACAGTTGCGAAAGTATCTTTCTTAGCAACACCTATATGTCAAACTGTCTCCCCTTTACAAGAACTTCCACGTTTCAGGAAAGGTGAGTAAATGTCCCAGAGTCAAGGACTCCACTTCCATAAGCAGGACTCACGTCTGGTAGGGGAATCTGAGCAGAGCACAGTATTTGTAACGGTGTACGAGGACTACAAGCCACCTACGTCAACATGGCCCTTCTGCTGGCAGACTGAGGAGAGTCAGGACTGTGGGAAGTGAACATCAGCAGCCTGGCACTGTAACTACTACAGGAGGAAAAAAGCCCACTGAAGTGGTGCCACTTCTGAAAGGAATTCAGAAGGCACCAACCACAGCGGTTTGGATGTCAAGATTTTTAACAGAGAGCTTACTTGGAACCTGAATATTGCTTCACTCGGCAAAATGAAATCACAGACATCAAGAAACTATCCTTTCACCTCAGAAACTTGACAATGTAGATGAGGTTTCGGTAAAGGTCCCTTTTTTCAGTTTTCAGCAGACCAACTTATTATGCTCCTCCCTCCCCCAAGAGCATAAAGGAAATAATTGCCAAATCAAAGTTCTCATATAAAATCAGACTGAAATCAAGCACACAAACACCATTTTACACAGGGTGTTGAGAAAGAATGGACTCACATGACTACAGCTGCTTTTGTTTCCCAGTCGGTATACAACTCTCTCATAAAACTCATCTGTAGTGACAGGCTGACCTGCAATACTTTGCAGACCTCCTCAGGACTGTCCTGGTGATGCCAAGACATGGGCACCATGGGTAAATACACCTGCAGTGCTCAGATCCCCACCACGCTCTCACCCAACAGCAGCCTCACAGGGGTCACACAGATCACAGCCAGCACAGCTAACCCCTTTGTTGGTCTGTGGTGCCACAGACACGGTGACTGTGCTGGGGACCCAACCCTGCCTAAAGCCATCCCAGGACATGCTACACTACATCTCTTCCAGAAACAACCTTCTCCTTCTCCAGGAATGGATAAGACTCCGTCCCTTGTTCATATAAATGGGAAACAGACCATCCACCACTGCTTTGTGGTCAGTGAAAAGACAGGATAAATCAATCCTGAACAAAAAATGTTCGTTGTCGATGTACACACAAAGCATTCCTGTGAAAGGGCTATTCTTTCCCAGTACGAAGTTGGAATGTGAAATAAATGGACAAGTAGAAGCTATTCCATGTCAAACGCCACACAAAATTATCACCCAGTCTGTAAAACAACTTTATATTTTCTATGGGCTCCTCATTTCTGAGTGAGCACTTCTGTGACCACAACAAATTATGAAAGTAGAATTTGGAAAATTTTCCTGGACTACAACTCAGACCCAGTACACTCAGTCAGGAATATTCCAAGTTTTTTCCCATTTTCACGTATGCATCCGTTTTACTCCTTCACTTGAAGGCTGCAGTGATGTAGCACTGGTTGGATGCTATCTTATGTCTGTCTTGTTGGTATGTTCAGAGAAGCCACTGATCATGACTAAATCCATTTTGTATTGGTTCTAACACATGTTTTTGTCATACTTACAGCATGCTGAAAGTATTAAAAATTGGAAGTTCTTCTAATCTGAGCAGTACCTGATGCCGACTGATGTATTTTATAAAGATCATTTTTGCTGTAAATAACAAGTGGGATGCTGGCTAACCGAAGCTCACCCTGGTATGCCAAAGACAGAAAGACCTGCCAAGCCACACCGAGAACAGAAATATTTTGTAACTGTTTTCAGTTCTCCTGCCGCTCTACAATATTTTTACTGAACAAACTGAACTTAAAACAAACTCTGCTCAGTCTTTCAGTACTAATGTGAAGTAAGTTCGCTTAGTTTCATACGACATACTTAGTATGAACTTTTCAAAAAGTGCGTGGGAAGGGCTATTTTCAATATTCAAATTACTGTATGTGTGTAGCTGTAGCATCCACAGCTTCAAGAAAATGTGACAGGACTTTCATTAATATAACAAGATGTGATTGTTGCTCTTAAATTTTGCTTAGATTTTAACTTTTGCAGTTTTAAAGACCATTATTAA
Organism: Aptenodytes patagonicus; assembly: GCF_965638725.1. Classification (NCBI taxonomy): domain Eukaryota; kingdom Metazoa; phylum Chordata; class Aves; order Sphenisciformes; family Spheniscidae; genus Aptenodytes; species Aptenodytes patagonicus. Next base: position 29,441,783 of record NC_134949.1, read on the forward strand.
AATGTATTTATTCTTCAGTTATTTTTAATCATAATATTAAATTGAAGTTTGGGTCAAAATAAATAACCTGGCCCAAGGGCCTAATTTGCAGCGAGGTCCTATTGAAGAGTTTGCTGATAACCTCATGAAGAAATAATTAGAACATTTAAAGTGACAAATTAAAGCCAATGCAATTAGCAATAACCCTCATGATTACTTAATATTTTCTAAGTGCTTTTGAAAAAGCAATGACAGGTTTTTATGCCACAAGATAAAATTCTATTCATGTGGAGAAGTGAATTACATATGTTTACCATATTAAACAGGGCAAGAAAAAATCAGATGGAGTAAAAGGGTATTAATAAATTATCACTAGGGAGTATTACCAAAGTAAAATATCCACCCTGTCACTTGGTTCCTGTCATGGCGGTCTGCCAGTCCTGAACTTATACCTAGCCAAAATAGATCTCAATTTCCATCTTTAAAAGTAGTGTGTGATCATCTGAACTAATTTAGATTAGAACATCTGATCAGAGAATCACATTTTAAAAACTAGTTTTCATGCACAATTCTGTGGAGTGATCTTTTTTCTGTAGAACAAAATAAAACTGCAAGGGACCCAAGAAAAGTCAGGCCTTTGCCCCAAAGACAAGCATGTACCAAAAGTCTCATTTTTTTTCTTCTCCCTCACATATCATTCTCAGTTCTTCACTGTTCTCAGAATCCCATACAGCACAGTCTGAAAACTGTTCAGGGATCAACTGCATACTACATGCACACAAACATGTATACCTGCATTTACATATATGAGACTCCATTGAAAGAACTCAAATCATCAATAAGCCTAAAATTTTTCAGTCATCCCTTGGTTTTCTTCCAATTTAGAATAGTTTCAGAATAGGAAATTAAATTCTCTAAGAGTCAGTGCTACAGTGCTGCTTGGAGAAAAAAAAAAAACCTGTTGTACTTGAAACCTGTGAAAAGATTTCCCATCAACTTCCAGGTCTGGAAATAGGAATAAACTCATTAAATCCAAACAGACTACTGCTCAACTGAGAAACAACTCACTTCAGAAAAAGAACTATCTGTTCGAATGGTTAGAGACAGGAAATATTTTCTTTTTCTCACCAAATAATCAGTAATAACAAATACACTTGAATAAAGTAACCACATGAAAATGCACAAAAAGATTTGCAGTAGTAAACCAATTAGCGCTTTATGCAGTATCATTTATATGTGGGATGTGAAACAAAGTACAAGTTCTATGCCCCTATGGAATACATACATACAAGCTAGAACAAAAAAGTCCCCAAAAGCTAAGACCTTCCATCATAAATGCCTGACATATTAGAAGTGCAAATTTACACAAAAGACCACCCTTCCTAAACATTTTACAATATCAAATGTGGTGTCCAGTTTCATATGTGGACCACAGGCTTTCTAATATATTTTCACCCAGCAAGCAGTGTACTTTGTACTCAAATGCAGGTAATATTAAAGGAAAGTATACAAGCAGGGACTTTTCCCAACACCGAGCAGAGCAGACTCCTTTACCTTTGCATAGCACAGATGTTCTTTCCATCCTCCCTGCTCCTCTCCCTCCATATCTAACCCCAGAGCAGAAAGGGAACATTTCTTCCTCTCTCCATTGGCACGAAAAGGCCAATGTTGGTTTTATATGCAACAATTCAGTCCCCATTCTCATCTGCTGTTGAAAGCCATTCTCTTAACATCTAGGATAGGTTTTCTTCATATGGGATAGGAATACCGCAAAGGAAAAACCACCTTCAGGAAAAAATCTAATGCACAGCTCAGACAGCATTAAAACAGTAAATGCTGGTTGTTTCAATGGTTTTCTGTTTTGTGCCATGAAGTTTTTACGGCGATTCGCTTCTGTTAATCAGACTAAGAACATAAAATAAGCAGCACTAACTATTAACTCTGTTGGACTGGTGGAACCAACACTTCAAACAAATGAGGCACAGCCCACAGTAACGTAGCACAGGGAGATGGCACACCTCTGCTCGCTGAAACGCCTACTGCTGTTGAATGGTAAATTCTTCTCTCCTGCCTATACATACTCTTTTTCAAGTGTCTGAATGTTGGCAATACAGAATGTCTCAATCTGCCAGTTAGCACGTATCACCAGGCAGTACTGACTGCTTTTTAAGTCATTTGCAATTGAGATTTTGCTCATAAAAAGCCTTTGCTTACAGCCACCATGATTGCTCTCTGTTTTCTTAAAAATATTAGCAAAACCAGGTTTAAAGCAAAACAAAAGTGTGCTTTGTTGCTTAGTAACCTGTTATGTGAAGTTTTAAACTCCCTCTCAAGTTATTTTAGATGGGTTGACCATTCTCCAGAGAAAAAACTCTGGCTAACAAGTCAGCAACACACACTATATTCCTCTATCCCAAATAAAACAGATTTTCATTATCTTCCATTAAAGAAGCAGCAACAACTGCAGCATCTGCCACAACATCTTTGTAGATTCTGTAGCATTCTCACCAACTGGAAAAATGATTGTAGCAGTCACAACCCAGGCAGGAAAAATATCCAAAAGTAGCTGAAGAGTTTCAGGAATTTTCATGGGCAGACCTTTAGCATCTCTGTTCCTTCTTCATTATTTCATGTAATGTTTTAAAATCAGCTAGGATGACACAGCAAATAGAAGTATTTTCATATCAAAACCAGTCATCCTTGGATCACTGCCCCTGCCAGTGGATTTGAGTCAAATGCTGGTTAGGCTGGACGAAAACCCTGTGTCCAAGGACACACGCACCACTGCCAGAGGGACACTCAGCATGGTTCTCTGCCGTGGAGGCTGGAAGCAAAGCACCATACTCACACGCCGCTGTACACAGACACTGCCCCATGCCCAACCAATAGCTCTGTTAGTTCAGCAGTACTTCAGAAATGTCAGCAACACACTCCACTGTCAGATGAAGATACCCTACATATAGCTTAATACTTATGAAAAACACATAGACGCTGATGCCAGTCCCAGGCAGCTAACTATCCCATGGGCTTCTCAGCTGCGCTTTCAGTGAAAGAGTACTGAAAGCTTAACATATCCATAAAATGTTCAAGTTTTGACCGGTTTTTATTTGAAACTCTCAATCTTCTTTTTTGAATACTTTATTTTCCGGTTGGCAATATTTTATTAGAGAAAACCCCCAAACACACTTGCATAGAAGTTTCTGTGATGCAGATCTGGTTTCTTGTTCTTGGTGGCTTTTACAAGCTTCTGGTGAAATCCAAATTTCTTTTACACCAATATTTAAATTCTTTCCCATTGCCCAACTCGTCACAGATTTGCACAACCTGAGAATTTTATTTAGAAACTTACATAATCCTGAGACTACCACCTCAATGTACTAATCTATACAAAAACCTGCATAGGAGAATATTGCAAAAATATATTTACACTGCAAAATAATCTATTCAGCAGTATTTAATTTTTTCAGATTCTCATAAAGTTCCTGCATACAGGCTTCATTCTCCATTCACGTTACAGGTAATTCACAGTAAATTAAAAATTAAACATTTATTACAAAAAAAATAAAGTTTGTATCAGACAAGGGGAAGACCATTGTTATTTACATCAACTAGAAAGTGTCCTTTTTAAAAATGCAGATGTTATTAAGTAACTACTAACTAACTACAGAGTAAATAACTTAATTACATATTTACTGGCTACTCTGAACTATGACTACATTAGTCTTTTAAATGAATTTAAGTGAATGCTTGTATTCAGTCATTTAATCTTTTTTCTCCAAAGTAATCAATTTTTAAAAAGTCCATAAAAGACTACAGAGAGATCTGCTGTTTTCTAAATAATGCATTTTAAAAAATTTCAGATTCAAAGAAGAATTATAAAGCACGAGACGGAGCTTGTGGAGACTTCCACGCATGAAAGGCATCTGTCAGGATGGAGAAGGAAAAAAACAAATCTAGCGGCATAAGTACCATGAAATACTGAAATGATAATTGCTTTCAGTTTGAAACACAGGATGTGGTATCAGGGAAAAAAGACTCAGGGAAAAAAGACTCAGGTAAAATGTTTCAATGCCCACTAAAAAGCAAATAGGGTTTTTCTTTTCAGTAAACAGAGAAACGTTTCATCTTTCCCTTGAACATACCTGAATCCTTTCTGTGTTTATTTGTTTCTAATTCCACTGGTAACATTTGTATCAATTTTTCCTTGTGTGATGGCATACTAAAGAAAAACTGTAAAAAAAATTTAAAAGGAGAAAAACAAAAAGAAAAAAATCAATGAAAGAACACAATGTTAAGAAGCAGTAATGTTTAAGAGAGAATCAAAGGAGAGGAGAGCAGCTAAAAAGACTGAAAAAGATAAAGGGCAAAGGATTTAAAAATTAAACAGAAGGAAAAAGATTAAAGAAAGAATGGCAAAAGGCAATGTGAAAGGATTTAAGAAGCCAGTATAAAGAAAAGACATTGAGTTATGAGAAAGGAATAGCAACTACTAGAGGAAAAATACTTGAATATAATGAATCAAAAAATGGAACGAAAAGTTAGAAATTCATTAAAAAGCAGACAGAAAGTTAGAAAACTTTCTTTTTCTCCATGAAATGTAGGGAATAAATACACAAAATCCAGTGAAATTTTTAAAGCCTGTTTCTATTATATACAGCACCATTCAACAGTTTTCCTGTTTTAGTCATTTTAATGATATGAAAACAAAACACAAAGCAATGCAATGCAATTACTTCCTATGCAGCTATTTATATGTAGTATGTGCAAAGCTGAGAACAAAATGCATCCCTATCTAAAATATCAAATCCCTTTACTTTTATTAAGAATAGTATTAAAATTCAAGGAATTTGTCTGTCTACTTCATACAGGGTTTCAACTTCATTATAAAGATCATTATCATTAAGAATTTCTGAAGGGTTAATAAAGCTTACAGCTGCTTACTTTACAGCTAGAAGTACTGTATGGCAAGCAGTTAAAGACAAAACTATAGCAACCAACAGATCGACTGGACTTTGTAAATCTTATAATTAATTTACTACTAATGTTATCACCCCTTTAAAAACTTCTAACAAATGTGCTCTTGCTATAGTAGAAATACTTTTTACCTCAGCAAAGACAGACAGGATAGAGAAAAGTTGAAAGGAATGTAACTCAGAAGATGGGAAGCACAAAGACAGTTCAAGGGTGGCATTCTCCTTTGAATTATATACATTGTGATTTTTTTTATTTATATTATATAACCTAGGGGATTGTTAGCTATTCATTTCAATATTTACTCCACATACCCCGATTTTCTCTCCAAGCCAGTAACATCCCAAAGCCAGTAAGTTTTGTCACATACACAGCCTGCATTTAAAGGTACTGATTTTTTTCCATCTCCCTTTTTTTTTTTTTTTTTTTAATTTCATTGACTATTTCCCTGCTCCCTGGTTTTATTAGAAGAAGTAAACAGATTTTCAAATTTTACCTCTCTATACTATTCATTATTTTATATACCACTTACCAGGTCACCTCTTTTTTCTCCACTCTCACTAGTGATCTTTTTAATCTCTATTCACATGAAATCATTTTCATGCCTCCAATCATTTTCAGTGGCCTTTTCTGGACCTCTTCTGTTCCTGCAATATTTTTCCGAGATGAAGTAACCAGACTACACAGACTACTCAAACTGAAGGCATAACATCGCTTTATTTAAATGCATTCTAATGCTTGTGGGAATATTCTCCAAGACCACTCAAAATACCACTTTTTTTTTTCTTTTTTGACATGACAATATATATTGCACAAACATTTTATGTGAACAGAACAAAATAACACCTATGTGTCATTACTCGGTAGAAAAATTTCAAATGTGTAATGAGAAGAAGTCCAAGTTCCCTCTCAGCATGCGTTGCCATTTTGCACCACCCATTGTTAATTGCCTACTGTGCTGAAAACTGATCATTAATGCAACTTTTTGTTTATGTATTCCATAGCACTCTGTAAACCAGGCAGGTAACATAACCTCTTCTCCTAATTATAAAATTTTCTTTTCAAATCTGAAGGATGTAAGATCAACCAGTTGTCCTGTTTTACGGAAATGTCATGTAGACTGAAAGACTGGAGGAGCACAGGAATCATTTACAGAAAACACACCAGATTTCCGCAATCATGTTTTTTCAAGCTTTTTAATTTGTAAGAATTAACCACACTTTAAACAAATTTACTACTAAAATAAGGCTTGAATTTGTTTATTCAATGCAGTAATTTCCACTGTTTTGCTCAGTTCTCTATCTCATTACTTATATATTTATTTTGAAGGTGTACACATTGCCTTGGTCAGTTTTGTCCACTGTTATGAAAATGAGGATGAAGAAACTAATCCATATTATCAATTTAAAAAAAAAAACAAAAAAACCCAAAAAAAACCAAAAAGCCAAAACAACAAAACCATCAACCACAACAAAAAAACCTTCAAGCTGAAAACCACACCTATTAACATCTGTGCCACCAGAGATTCCTCTGAATGTTTTTTGTTCCAGAAATTACATCCCCATCTACCCTTTCCTTAGACAGAAGACTTGCAAAGCAGGACATTCTAGACAGGTAACAGCACGTCCTTCCATTTGATTGACAACTTTTCCATAAACAGTAAGTTTGAGCTTAAAACTTTAGCCCTGATAGAAGGAACAGCTGTAAAACATGAAATTTAATCACATGAACCCATCAGAAAACGGAGATGTCCCACACAGTGCAATCAATAGTCCCATGTAGAACACTCTTTGTACATGTACAGCTGATCATACAGCAACTCTGTGTTGCAATGTAGTGGGAGATTTTTTTGCAAGCCTAATGAACAAGTGTTTTTCATTTCAGGTGACTGGGGAGATTAATTCAACTATGGCCCATGAATGACTTCATCAGCTACACAGAAATTAAGTCTTCATTCTTCACATGGCTAATCTGACATGTTCCTTTACTTGGTCCCCAAAATAATACAAAACCCAGGAAGAGATGTGCTTACAGTAAAAAAAGTGTGATGTGCATTCCCAATAGGATTCCTTCTGAAGAAGAGACTCGAATTTTAAGATCAGTGTAACTTTATAGAATATACTTAGGGTGGATTACCCTGGATCAGGCAGCCAGCACTCAAGGTCAGTGCAATAAGCAAAAAGTTTTCTAGGAACTTACTTCAGCATGCTTTTGTCAACTAATAACAGCAAATAAACTAAATAAAGCATTGATTCACATACTAAAACATTCACTGGATTACACATACTAGGACTGTGCACACTTAAAACAGATATGGGATTGGAAATTAATTTTTCATATACATTTGGCTAGGGTTCTGGTATTAGCATGTTGTATCTTACCAAGTATCTTTCCAATTATGGCTATGTATCATTCTGGTTTTAAATTTCTAAAGTTTTCTCGATGTATATATTTTCTATACATATGAATCCAAAATTATCTTTTACTAGTGTGCAAAATGTTGCAGTAACACAAATGCCACCAGACTGTCACTTTCAGGAACAAATAGGTCACAGAGAAGTTTGTTTCTCACATTTTTGCAGTTGTTCTCCTAACAATGTACAATTTAAATAGACAGCATTTACTGAAGGATGTTACAGAAACTCTTAAATTAAAACTTCTTACATTAATTAAAAGTCATGGAAGATGCACCAAAGAGACAAAAAACACACTGAAATGCTGGAAAATGCTCTGGAACAGTGCAAAATTTCACAAAACAAAGCAGGGCAAAATTTAGAGAAGGTGCCTAAGATGAGTATGAATAGAAACATGTGGTCCAGAGCCTTATTTTTAAAGCACCCTAACTGCAGCTGAGAAAAAGGAATGCAGCAAAAGATCTGTGATAGCTTTGTAAGAAGAAAATTCAGAATAGTTGTACCCTAAGTAATGATGAGTTCAGAGGTAAAGGGAAGAAGAGAAATGAGAGAGCAACTGCAGCAGCAGGTACAGCCCAGGACAGTTTCTGTGAATGCAGGCTGTGCACGAAAGGGACTGGAGAGGAATGAGACGTTGAGGGAAGATGTGAGAAAGTAGAAACATGAGACTAGAAAGCAAGCAAATATGCATAGTGGGACAGCTGCAGGATTGAGAGGTACTGCACAAAACCGTGCCAGTGGCAACGGGACTATCTTTAGCAAGCCTAGGCAGATAGCAATACTTTTTTTTCACATTCCGTATTTCTAAGGTTTTCTGTTCCTAAGGTACAGAAAGCAAAACAAATTTATTTTCTAAATGGAAAGCTTGCATCCTACAGAAGCTAATGCAAATTGCCAGAAGCAAGCCGGACAAATGAGAAACTCCAGCCCAGGGAAAGAGACAGCAGAGTAATGCTCGAGTTTCCAGTTGGGAGCCAGATAAAAGTAGTAGAAGGATGAAAGAGAACAGAACTTCGAACAGCGTGTTTCTCAGGTACAGCAAACAAGAAATGAGGAGGAGGCAAGAAGAAAAAGCAATCAGTGAGGAGCTGAAGACAGCAACGTAGAAATGGCTACGGAAAACAAAGGGCAGTTAACAAAATTATTTGAAGAGATGACATATAATACAGATTATTATTATTATTATTATTATTATTATTATTATTATTATTATTATTATTATTATTATTAATTGTTGTTGTTGTTTATTTGTTTGCCGCAGGAGAAAAGCAAAGCATTAGGCCAGTAAAAGGAACCGGTATTTCCATAAGAAAAAGCAATTAGGGCTTGCGTAAGGGCTCCCTTACTGTCCTACCTTCTTATCCCAAGTTCCAGTAATATTTACATTACGTGATCTCAAACAGCTATACAAGGCAAAATCCTGCTCACAACATTCAGACAAGAAGCCCTACTCAGATTCTGGTTTCATGAAACATCTTACCTGACTGAGCAGAATTTGGTTTGTATACACCTGTGGCAGCTACGCTTCCTCTCTTCAAAATGCACTTCGTTAAGGACTTCACACTTGTCTTTTCCCAAAAAGAAACTGATGAGTTTGAGTTCAGAAGATGGAATACTGATAAACTACTTCCTTTTTGAAATCATTCTTATTTTATTGGTTTTGATTACTTGATACTGAGAGATACTCATATAGGCACACTTTTGAAGAAGAAAGTACTAATTAGAACAGCTATATTAGCAAAGACTAAGCGTTTTCTTAGTAATGAAATACAAACCATTTCCCTAGTTAGAAATGACCAACTGCTTCACTTTTCTTCTGTAAATACAATGACTACTTTTGACTGTGTGAAGTACCTCTCATTTAGAAGAACATTATAAAGCCATTCTTAGTCTAGTGATTTCAGCCCACTTCTTGATTTGACAAAACCAGGTATTTTTGCTTCTGCAGAGCTGAGGACAGACTATCGAGATTCATATAGTTATTTCCATGTGGTGACAGTGCCCTGCAGTGCTCTTAAGATCTCAGCTGGCTGGAATCAGGGCTTCTACTCCGGGCAGTTGTTATTCTAGGAGCTGGACCTTTTGCATCCAACCACACTTCACGAGGCAGATGGAGGCTACATCCCACGGTGTAGCAGTTCGAGCATCTACCTCAAAATGGCAGTGGTCACCTCTGTTTATGAATCCAACAATCTACAGATTACAGTGATGTTAAGATGATCATGTTCTTTCTGCCCTTCTCTTCTTTCAACTTCATTACAAGATTACTCTTCATTCCACTGGCATTAAAACAAAACCACCTTTATCAAGAAAATATGCGCAATCCCGCATAATCGAAAAAATTTTACTGTCATATTGTAGGAAAGAATCAAAAGTTTTCCTCATAGTAATTTTACCCCAAACTTGCCTCACTGATTTTCAGTAAGATCTATTATTACATAAGAAAGCATTATATATTCATCATGTAAGAAAATAACTAAATCGACAACTGTAATACTTCCATCCAGAGGGGACAGTATATACAGAAATGTTATAACAAGTATTTTAATTTTACTCAGCAATCTAACTTACAGTTAATTAACTGATTTATAGTCTCAATTGTTTTTATTTCTTAATTCTCTTCTTTCTTTTCTACATGTATTTTATACCACTTCTTAATAACAGATGACATGAAATCATTCTAGCAAGAATTGCCTATAATGGCTATCATGACACAATACTGTGCAAGTGACAGCAGTAAATACAAGATATACCTTAATTTCTTAAAGCTAAAATGAGTATTTTAAGTTTTTTTAACCATTAAAAAACTGATTAAAGTGGCACTGATTAAGTGACCTCAGAAGAGCTATGCAGTTTCAGGTGAGGCACACTGGCAGGAGGGCGCCGAGCCTGAGGAGATCCACCCCACCACCGCTCCCACCAGGTTGTGGCATGGGTTCAGCTCAAGGCACTGCACTTTGTAGGGAGGGAGGTGAGAGAAATTTCAGCAATACAAACCAAGCAGCTAGCACAAATGATGAGGCAAAAACCTATCTATGCTCCAGAGCAAAGCTTCTTAGCTTCAAACTTTTTGTGTCTGTACATGACTGAAAACAGAAGGACTACGGAGTTTAGGAGCTGTGCAACAACCCACAGCCAGAACAAATAAAGATAATCACCTAGCAATAGGAAAAAAAGATTTTTTTTTCTCCGAGAAATACCATGGACTATTTCACCAAAAATCCTATTAGGGTACATAGCGTAAAAATATTCACATCGCCTCCTGTTAGATAAGCAGAAGCTTTAGACAGACACACAGTGACAGTCAACACATTTATGGAGAGTGATGGAGCTGCAAGTGTGATGTAGGAGCTGGCAAGTTTTCCAGGCTTGGCACACCAGATGAGAGGGTTTACCTTTTTGACCGGGGCTCTCCTACAGTGAAGCAACACAGAGTATCTTGTACAACTTGGCTAATGCAATAAGCTGACAAATAACTACAGGGCCCCAACGTGTAAAGGGATTTCCCTTTGCTGTTATCTACTTTCACCATTCCCACGTGTTTGAACAATGTAATTCCTCATTTTTTGTTATCTTACTTTTCATATTAATCTCTACATTATTAAGCATCAATAAGAAAGAACCAGAAGCAATGAAATTTGACATAAAATCTTTTAACTGACATTAAGGTGTGCCACATTTGTGTATGGCTTATTTCCAAATAACTTTTCATACAGGTGAAATTTAAAAAGAGAGAGCTGAGAGTATACGACCAAATGGTCTGGGCATTACTCTGATGCTTTTTTCCCCTGAAAATTCAAATGATCCCTGCAGGCAACCGACAACTGCTAGATCTGTGGAATGTGCTCTTTGAACTGTACAAAAGCCTTCAGCCTTTCGTGCATTGCTGCAAACAAAAACTGCCAAGTGTAATTATTTCTCAAATTTAATGTTACGGAAGTGTTGCATCATTTTTTTCACAGCTCTGAGAACAGCTGTAGAAAAATAAAATTTACAGGAGTATTTCCCCACAGAAGTTATACACTGCATTTATCACCTTTTGTAAACAACTGATACAAATGAACACCAGTCAAATCTCAAAGAGTGCCACCCTTTCTTTGGTGCTCTTACAATTATATTTCTATGGAAAGAATCAAAGGAGTAAGTGGAAGGAGTCCTCCCAAGAACGGTTTTTCATCCTTTAGCCTTTTTAAAAGAAAAAACCCCCACCACTTGTATCAGAAGCACCAAACAGCGCTGAGGGAACAACAGAAGCTTGAAAATTCATAGTTCACTTCCCACTTTTTTTCTTAACCTACACTGCTGTATCCAGCGTTCCTACAAACATCCACATACTGAAAGGTAACTTGGTAGATATATTACAAAATACAAGCACAGCAGTCTAGATGATCTTTTAGGCATCTGTAGTTCTAATAAGAACTGCCTTGTTTTTGAACACAGATGTATTCAACTTGTTGAACTGAAAGCATTCGAACTTTACTCACTGAATACAGACATACTCAGTAATACGACTTCTATTACTGACTTCAGCTGTATCTGAGATTTTTAAGCTAAAGACATTGAGGTGAAACCAACTGCCCTTAAATAAAGGTTTCCACATCTGAAATAAACGTTACCCAACCATGAAGACATCAACATTCAAAACAGTAATTTTTGTTTGGATTGCGGAAGTGCCTTGCTTTAGAGAGCAAGTTAGTTCCAGTGTAAACTTCATTACAATTCAGACATGAGGTGGAGCACTGTCTACACGCCAACTAATTCCCAAAGCAGACCTAAGCTCCTAGGTCTTGTCCAGGATCCCTCGCCCACACCCACACGTTAAGTTAGCCACAATATCCTGTTCCAAAGCAAGAGGAGAAGGGACCTGCAAACAGCCCTATTCAAAGAGACCAAGCTCTGCCTTCCAGACTCTCCTCCTCAGCCCAAGCAGATTCAGTCATAGCCCATGAACGCCTCTGAAGATTCAAGCTGTGAAATAGTCCAGATGCACGTACCCTCCGAATGCAATCCTTAACTGATACCAAATGAAGGTGAGCCACCACATGGCAAAAAAAAAACCAAACAAAAACAAAACAACAAATGAAATACGGGATCCAGAAGGAGATCAAAGGAAAAGGAGCCTGACTCTTTAGCTTGATCATGTGGACAGGATGGACCAGGTGAAGGCATTTAATATGCTTACAGCTCCTTCAGATTCAGTGAGGGACAAGAATTAGAATAAAACCCTCTGTCTAGCATCTCCAGTTGGTTGCTACATCTATAGGGAGTCCTCAAGTCAGCGGAAGCAATGAAATTTTTTTCAAGTACATAAGGAGGCTAAATACTTGAATCACCTTGCTTGTACCACATTTTTACTTTAGCCATACTTAAGCTGCACGGGCAAAAAGACATTCTGAATCATGTCCTCTGGCACAAAGAACAACAGAATCTGGACCAGAGTAAGTTAGACACAGCACCTCCAAGCTGCTAAAGGGCTATGCAAAGCAAAGGAAATTAAAAGCCAGTGCCCCAAAGAGATGTTCCCACAAAAGAGCTGGGAAACTAAGCCATTTAACTCATGCATTAAGAAAAAAATAAAAAGGATATGCTGCAAAGGCACCAAGGAAGATCAAATTCTTATGCTATTCAAATGTATTTTGTGCCACTGCTCAAAGCGAAGCAGCACACAGCATCATATTGTACTGCTACTTTTTTTTAATAGAACCATATTGTCATATTTTAGGCAAACTTCTGCATTCAGAATGACAACAGGACTGTCATGCAAACAGGCAAGATGCGATCAAGACATGGGTCACTGACAGGCAGCAGCCCCCCTCTCACTGAGCTCCTGCAAGTGACAGGACACATCCACTTTTCAGCTGCAGCAAGATGCAGCTCCTCAGCAGCAACTTGCAGCAGTGCGAGATGAACGTGCTGTAAGCCACTGATTCACCAAGGAAGTCAGTCAGTGGTACGCTGTGTCATATGCTATCATGTGTTATCACTGAGTTTCTACAGATGTTATAAAAGGGGTGCCCTAAACTGTTAACGCTTTACTTTCATTTTAGAACTCTAAGAGAGACAAAGAGTACTGCTTCGGGACAGGCAACACCCCACTGAACACCTTGCCATCCCCTGGATCCTATTTGCTTGTTTGCATCAAACATGGACACGTTTGCTATTTTAAAAATAGAATATATCTTCTTTTTTATTTTTTTTTAACTGTCTTTGTGGTAAGTGAATCTTGGTCAAGCTTCAGTGTTAACATGGCTTATACAAACACCGAAGAGCAGACCACAGAAATGCCAGTGATGAACATAATGACATTAAGAAGGATGTGGTCTCCAAGTTCATGGTAAATCAAGCCAATGCAAGCAAAACTTGTAATGGAGAAAGTGCAATGAATTTTGAATTAAAGTGTGCAGTGGCACTGTTTCTCCTTGTTGATCTTTTCAGCAGGACTGCAAAAAGCAAAATAGTAAGTATGTTCATGGGTTTTTAAAAGCATTCCGTGTAAAAAGCTACAAAATGTAAAGTACACGCATAACATCATGAGTGAGAAGATTGCACTCTGGGAGGCACAAGAGCTAGGCAGTTGCTGTTGCAAAAGAGACACAGTTGTTCGTTTTAAAAAGTTACAAAATAAGCTGAAAAATGCAAAAATCTGGCATCAAAGCAGATGCTTACAAATGCTACAAAATAAACAAAAGCATACTCTTTTTTTATCAGTTTCTAACATCTGTAAAAAAACTAAAATTAAAAAAATCATTAATTTACCTTTGATATTGTTAAGCTTTTTTCAAGTAAATGAAGTGGAACATCTCTTAAGTCTTACTACTCATTTACCAATAAGGCGAGCAAATGTCAGGATTTACAAGAGCAAAATCAGTAGAAAGGTTTGTTGAAAATAATCTTAAAATAGGCATGATAAATTCAATTGTTGTGAAGAAAAGCACTTTACTAGTGATTTGCATAGGAGTAGTGATGCCTCATTTTCAAGATGTAACAAGCTTGTTTCCAGCTTTCTTAAACATATCACAGCTGAGGCCACTCTAGATACCCAGATGCCACAAAGGTAGAAAGTGTTTACACCTGAAGATGCTTCCATATATTGTTTATGTGGGAAGTGTAAGAAAGGCATGTGGAAAGCAAACATGGGATAATCTGTTCCTCATGAAGGTTTCCCCAAACTTCTTAGAAATCTGCCTAATACCAGTCGTTCCTCTCTTGACACAAAAATTTCAAACCTGTGGATCCACATGGAAGCATTAGTGTAATGTTGTCTATCTTTTGCACTTCCTAAAACATGAGTGATTAAAAGAAATCTGACAAAAAAATCTGCTCTTGGGTAGAGGGTTTTAATGCCAAACTTTAGCCTAAGGCACATTTCAAAGCCCAAATGTTAATCCTTGGGGGAGGGGGGGAGGGTTTATGATGGTTTCTCAATTAGAACATTTGTGCTGCAAGTGTCTGTAATCTCCTAACAAGAGTATTTTCTTTCCTCAAATTCTGGGATTCCTGTAAGTAAATAAAAATAACCCAATGGGTAGCCCATAGCTTTGGTACCGCACTGGGTAAAGGCTAGCAGACATAGTTCTGATTGAAGTGAGTTAACATTTTAATACTGTAAACAACAATAACCAGAGAGAACTCCCAACTTTTACTATGAGCTATGATAAAAGAATTCACTAATGGTCTCTGCATTCCAGATTTCAAGTCTTGTATCGTCTTTCTGAATTTTTCTTAAAGAAAAACGTCAACAAAGCCCACTAGAAGCTGGCCAAATGAGCAACATATCTCAGCCAGAGGGCAGTTAACTATAAAATCAAAGAATAAATGAACCACCAAGACTAACGGTTTCTGGAAGGGGCCCTCCACCTAGAATAAGAAAATGGAAACCAGTCACAAATTTACAAAATGCCTTTAGACATCAGATCCCCCATAATGAACCAGTTAGTTCAAAAGGAAATCTCCCCTCCCCTGCTCGTTTTTTATCTTATCCTACAAGTCCCTCCCAGTCCAAGTGTATTTCTCTTCTGCGGGCTGTCAAGGTTGTCAAGAAGAGGGCCATGTGTTTTGCAGAAGAATGGCCAAAGTTGAGAAGATTCATGGATTAAAGAGAATTTAAGGTCAGAAAGGACCATTAGATCATCAAGTCTGACTTCTTACAGTATCACAGAATATAAAATTTCAGGCAGTTACCTTATTATTGAGCCCAAACACTTATAGTTGATTAAAGAATAAATTCTGTTTTAGCTAAAACAATTGTTTCATGTCATGCTTTTTCTGCACTAGATTAAAGAGCTCTTTAGAGCACCAGATATTTTCTCTCTGTGAAGGTATGCTGTAATTAAGTAACTTCTCAAACATATTTTTGATAAGGTAAACAGACTGATCTCCTTAAATATTTCACTGCAAGGCAATTTTCAAGCTCTTAAATCACTTTCATAATTGTTTCTGGCACCATCTCTAATTTTCCAAAAGGTTTTTTTGTTTTAGATGTGGCCACAAGAACCATAAGCTGAAATTAGTCTGTTTACCAATGCAGTATAAAAAGATAAATTCACATCTTTGCTGACATTTGGTTGCCTGTACATCCAGCACAGTTCTTTCTCTGTTGCACAGCATACTGTGTTTTCTCCTCAGAAAAAAAGATCATATGAATGAGGTTTTTTGTGACAAAGCAGTGTGCAAGCAAGTATCAGCAGAACTTGGCAATAACAAGGAACCTTAACTATCTGGTCATCTTTTTGGAGAGGAGACAGCAGGACACAGGCTATCCAGAAATGTGTTGGCAACCATTTTTCAGTACAGAAACTAAGGAAAACACTCAAAACAAAAAATGTTTTAGATTCTACTTCAACCTTCAACTCACTGGAAACGTGAAAATTGAGGGCAGCTTGGTTGAAAGAAACCATAACATGAGAGAACTCCCATTTCTAAGGAAGGGAAGGAGAAGGGAGAATAGGAGAATAAAGTCAATGGAGATTACAGAAGAGGACTTGGATAAATGAATTGGTGGCCAAGATCCTGCGAAAGGTAACTCGAAGGGAAGAAAAAAGAGTTCAAGAGAGCTGGCAGTTCCATAAATGACATTTAAGGCCTAAGAGCAAACTAAGTCAATGTTGGAAAAGGCTAAATCATAAACTCTTCAAGGACCTGCAACTTAAGAAGAGTACAGATCCATGAACACAAGTATGCAAGAGAGAAAAACATGACAATACAGGGAGAAAGTCAGAAGGGCAAAAACAGAAAGTGAAATATAACTTCCAAAAAAATTGAATTAGTAGCAAGAAAGCATTTTTTACATTCCTTAATAGCAGTAGGAAAATTCAAGAAAGAGTTGATTAGGCTATTTGCCGAAGATACAAAGACAAATATATTTTGCTTAGTCTTTGATATCAAAGACAAGTACAATCTGATAGCTAAAACTAGTGACAAAAGGGATAAAAAATTAAGAGTAGAACAGGGAAAACAGATGAAAAGACACTTCAGTAAGTTAGATGCTGTCAGATCAGCTGAGCCTAATCCAGCTCATACTTAGGATAGGTAAGAACATGATGTTGACTTGTGCTGTGAAGCCAGCTGAAGAATGCCAAACTCCAATGCCACCAATGCCTCACTGCACTGAAATTTTGCTAACCTGTCATTTATAGCTACTTAAAACCAAATCAGTGAAATTATAAGAGTTTAAAATAATCTTTATTTTTGAAATGTACTTTTAACTCAAATCAATCCAGTGACTAAGGTTTCTACCCCTTATTCCCACAAACAGCTGCATTGCCTCAATAGGTAGGACAGTTAACTGCAGTGCAAGGGACTCTAAGAGAATTAATTGAAATTCTTTCACAGCCATTAGCAATTTTTCAAAACTTTTAGAGAATGGATGAAGTTCCAGACCAATGCGAAGGGAAAAATCCACTGCCTGTCTTAAAAAGGTGAAAAAAAGAGGAGGTTAAGGAATGACAGATTTGTCCAATTAGTTTCAGTTCCTGGAATATTCTTGAGAAAAACAAGACCAACAGGATTTTTTTTTCTTTTTTACAACAAGAAAATAAATACCTGCCAATATAGTTTTGTCATGAGCAAAATCTGGCAAGCCAATTAAATTTCTCCTTCAATAGAAAAATAGTTTGTGAATGGGAAAGAAGCAGTGGATGACATATAAAAAGAAGTGGATGACTCATAAAAAGCAGCTAAGGAAACAAAGACTGAATTAAACTATTTTAAGGCAAACACAAAACGTGTTCAAAAATTTGATGTAGAGACTAGTAATAAAAGAAGGACATTATGAATGGGGCTGAACAGGGGTCCATCCTGGTCTGGTGCACTGGGTGTTTTCTTTCATAACTTGGACGGTGAAATGGTCATCCATATAGAAACTGTACTTTTAAAATTCTCAGATGATGCTAAGTTTGAGAGAGAGAAAGACAGGAAAACATTGGTCCTTCTTTCATGGAGTTTACCAAAAGTAGTAGGAAATTACATTTAATTAAAGATGTACACACATAAAAGTACATTTTCATAATTTTGAAGAGTTATTAAGAACCATGAGTCAGTTCTGAAGCAGCTGAACTCACAGTTACATCAAACGCAGTTTAAAACCCATAATCATTTGATTGGATGGCATCAACATGTAGCAACAATAGCTCAATCTGTGCACTGCACTTAGACCTATGTTTTGAAGTATATCCCATTTTCTTCTTAACCGTCTTTCTCCACCAGACTTTTCTCAGCTCTGCATTGATACATAACAGAGGGCCACAGACATAGTCTGGAAGATGTCAGACACTCAGTTCTGACCATCCCACCCTTTGAACGCATTGTACTACCAACTGTTGGTGATTCTTGGTCGTAACTGCTGGGACAGAGTGAGCCAGCACTACCACCGGTATTAGAATACTAATGGCATAACTGACAGCGTATTTCAGCTTGCTGGGATATTATCAGTGAACTTTCTGGGGGCATGTGGCCATGTGGAAGACACCTCGCTCATCCCACCTACATAGCTGAATACAGGCTGTACACTGTCTGCCCAGTCACAAAGGCTTCACGTCACCCTCACCCTCAACTCCTGTTCCTGTAGATGCCACTCTTCTACCTCAACTGGCAAGCTGATTTTTTGTCTAGGCAGCATGATCAGCGAGGAGCTGCTATCAAGGGGCCTGTCAACTCATGCACATGCACCTCATGTTGTGCAGACAACACTTCGGCAGGTATGTCACCATGGAAAAGCAGGGCTGCTCTGCTGACGTTCTCCCTGCCAGAATGCAGTACCCATGCCGTAGGACCATCCCAGAGATAATTTAGTGTATTCCCCGTGGGACCGCCGGACGCTGCCCAGATGGCTGTCAGGAGTGCTGCGCAAGAGCAGCCTGCAACAGCAGATACAACTACCATAATTGTGCTATATTAACCAAGCAACATCAATGCTGTATTAGAGGCCCATGAGAAAAATGTGAGTTTGGACTGATGGACTGATTCCTACTTATTTGAGGCTGCATAGAATACGGTGAATGAATGGTGGCAATTTGCTTTTCGTGCACTAAGAAGTGTATGTGTTTGGGTAATAAAGTAACAAATAGAAAATATACTTTTCAGGAATATACCTACAATTACGGAAGTATAGAAACTTCAGAAAAATATGTTATGTAAATACACTTTAGTGAAGAATTTAGACAAGGCATCTCAGAAGACAAAAATAAATACATAAATTGATTTAATTTACAAAAGATAAGCTATTGAGACCTAGATATGTAATATTCATTATTCCTTAATATTTGAGGTAAAATATCAGCAAAACTACAAAATGAAACGAAACGGCTTCCTATTTTCTTGCATATTAAATTAAAGATGTCTTGACCTTCTAAGATGAAATTGCTTCCCTGCATTTCCAAGATCTGATTCTAACCTGATTATCTATTTGATCTTCTTTATCAGATCATACAGAACATGCAGAAGAAGAAAAGAACCATTTCCCAATGCATTGGCTGTCACGGTATTAAAAAATACTGCTTCTGGATTTCATATCCAGCTATTTCCTAGACACCTTCCATTGTTCTGTCCATCTTTGATGCATAGGTAGTGTGGTCAAGTGAATGCTGCTATTGAAACCTAGAATTTTGCATTTCTCAAGTGCAGCCCAAACGTTGCATCTATAGGGGTTTTTTGCATTTAATTTCCTAGGTTCCTTTTAGGGCAAAAAAAGGAAAAAGTCCTTAAGGCAATATAAGCACTTAATCCAACTCAAATACTAAAGAGGACATAACCTTTTAAATCATCTTAAATATTTACGATGCCATAAGCTCTTAAACTTCCTGGAATACTTAGCCTTCCTTAAAACCTCACAGTACTCCAAGTCCCTAGAGCAACATAAGCACCTAAACTGCTTCAAATCCTTCCAAAGGACACAACCTTTAAACCAACATTCAGGGTCTAATTTTTAGAAATATTTTTGTTTCTTCAGGCACAGTTCTGCCTGGTTTTGTCCACAAATCAGGTAGCTATTTAAGCACTATTCACATGCTTCCCTTGACACAATACTTTCATCTCATGGAAGACGTGTGCATGGAAAAGACCTAAAGCACCCTGCTGCACCAGGAAAGTCAATGCAAGTAATGGAAATGATTCCCTTGGTGCTAAACCTGGCCAGCACTCAGCTTCACAGAAAGAGAAGTAACAGAAACACAAGACAGTCACCAAAGCCTTCACAGCACCTTGTTCGTACCTTTAAGCAATGCCTGATGATGAATCAAGCCAAGTTCGTAATACTTCACCATCAACTTATGGTAGCAATCAAGAAATCACAAAATTTGACATCTGCAACAGCAGCAGCAAATGTGATCTCTGGGTGGGAACCCAACAGCAAGTATTAAAAATAGAGCCAGTGTACAAGTCACATTTAAGAAGCATTCAGTTAACATGTACACAACCACACACTGCTTCAGGACTTTAATTCTTCAGGATGGTGTCACCCCCCATTCATTTTCTAGCCTGATTTATCTTTTTAACAACCGTGTGGTGAACTTAAGTCACTCTGTTTCCTTCCTCCATAAGCCTTTCAGATAGGTCTGGACTAAGCAGAAAAACCTTTCAGAGTAAAGCAATCTTACACATACTAACTTGAAAGGTAAAGGTATTTCTCCTTCCAGAATTTCCTGGTTCAGGCTTTCAGTGTTTCCTATGGCCTAGGAAGGGAATTGTCCATGTTCCACTCCAAAGGATATCTCATTTTTTCTTCCAAGAGTGAGTGGAGCGTTAAGTGAAACATTAGTGTTATAGATGCTCTCGAGCAGTTAAGAAAAGTTATCAACATTTGGGGTTTTTTTAGTTTTGAAATTCACATGACAGGTAGTAAATGGTAGGTCAGAGTCATGTTGCTCCTTCTTAGGATGTAAATAAAGGTAAAGCATCTTCAGAGCACACTTAAAAAGTCACATTTATCAGACTTTTGCAAAAGCAAAGTCACTGAATATATGCATCTGCAATTTTTTAAAACTTATTTTTACATGAATCATAAGCCATGCCAATAAAAGTGCTGTTATCCATCAATGAATGAAAAACTTGAAATATACAACTTAACATTAAAAAATTTACCATATGTTGATGTTTCAACATGTTAAAAATCTGAATGTTTGGAAGCTATATGGCAATGGCTTAACAGTTTTGAAGAGTCTGTGTTTATGGTGAGCCCTGTGAGCAATTACGACATTGTGCAAAACATTATAAAGTCCATTTTATCAGCTTTTCCATTTTCTTTGTACCTTTACCCTCTGACCAAAGAAATCAGTCGATGCTCAAATATTTGACTACCTCACCCTATAGTGGTTGGTCTAACACCACTGAGAGTTAATGGGCAATTCATAACTAATGCCTCCTGTCATTCACCTGGTCTGTTTTCCCTAAATTGCCACCAACTCTTCTTTTTCTCCTTTTCCTTGACCTCTTTTATATATATTTACAAACTGCCTATTTGTTACATCCCATGATACTCAGTTTCACCTATGAGCACAGAACAGGTACAAACTTTTAATCTATTTGAGTCAGTGTCACTGTTTAAAAAATTATGCAAAAACATGTATAATTTTAAATTATGAAACAGCAAGCTGCAGTGGATACAAATGTTGGCTTTTGAGTAATTCCTAAACACAGTATTTGGGTTTTTACCTTTGGCACTTCAGAAGTATCATCTTACTGTTTCACAGCATGCTACCGAAGTAACTATCTACTGACTCAATTTCAAGAACACGGGACCGGGTAAGTCACTAACTCAGTGCTATACATAGTCTCATGGAAACAAAATATTGGCTGATGGACCAAAAGCAAAGACTTTGATAAATAAGAGCTCATAAATCATGGTTAAGTGTCCAATGAAGAACTACAGATAACAGCATATAGCAATTTCATTTACAAACACTGATTAGGATAGAAAAACTCTAGAAACGTGCACAAAAAGATTAGAAACCTGGGCACAAAGCAGGGAGACTCTGTTTAGAAAAGCAGACTAAATGCTTCATCTTACACACAATGAGGAGAGCAGCATGTACTACAGCCGATGCCCTGTCCAATGAACTACCTCATCAATATTGCTGCTATCAGCAATACTCTTTACTATGTGCCATACTAAATTCAGCATAATATACATGTATGTGTGTGTGTGCGTATATATACACCACCCCCCCCCCAATTTATTACAGTACAGAAGATGATAGAAGATTACGAAGAAAAGACACTCAATTTTTGGCTTTTGATATTAGCTTCCATTTTTTTCCTAACTATTGATAAACAAGCAGTAAGTTTGCTATTGCTTCATTTATCATATAACCATAGAAAAGGGAGCTGAAAAAGACAGCCCTCCACAGGTCATCTAGCTCTCCTCTTCAAGGTATCTGTTTAATGTTTCCCTTAGAAATGTGAATAGAGAAGGTGAGATCAAAAATTCAAAACATCATCCTTTAAATGACAGTTTTAATGGAAACAGACTAGATAAAAACAACCCCTGCTTCAGTACAGTTTTAAACATACAAAATAAAAATAGCCCACTGGTCATATAAGTACATGTGAATATTGGAAAACATTTTAATTCTGGAAGAGACCTCTACAGTTACAGACTCTAATCCGCTATCTGAGCAAAAAGTGGAAATATTGCATTACTCACAGATAAAAAAGGTGGGCGGTTTTTTACAGACTTTTTTATGACAAGGATCCCCGTGGTCTTATTTAACTAAGAAAATATCTACATTAGGAAATAGTGGAGCCCAACAAGAATGGCCTTGTACACCAGAACAGCTGGAGCCAAGCACTTTACACCCTTGCGACGTGCTTCAGGGCACTTTATTTTGTACTACTGCACACTTTTGGTCCATTTTTGGAGTACTTGCCCTTGTCTAGCTTCATCATCAGGAAGGTTCAAAGGGAAGCTATTTTACCCTGATACTTCTGAAGTGCAGTCCTGATTTGAACTAAAATACTAACGGAGATGCTACCGAAGCCTAGTAGTACTAAGATGATAACCATTTTCTGTTCTATGTACAGACCACATTATTTTTTTTGTACAGCAGTTTGTAAAGATTTCTTTTGCTGTGGCAGATTTGTATCTTTTATCTCTTCAGACAACTGAGTATTTCCAGCCATAGGCAGGGACTCAGCTTCATAAGCCAACTCCAGTATAGGAGCAACTCATTTGCAGACAATGAAGAGCTTTGGAATTTAGCTGTAGGGCTTCAAACCAAATTTCTCCAAAGACACAGGAGGTCTCAACTTCAAAATACCCAAAGGTTTCTATTTCATCACAAATTTTAGAGGATTTTACAGTAATGTATGCATGTTAGGGGATTTAGCATGATAAACTTCAACATGCATGCACTAGATTATTGCAAAATCAATTAAAATTAATCTAGAAAAATTTTATCAGTCACTGATTTTTGCAGTTGAAAAAATAGAAGTACATCTTTTACTAACATATGGCTGAGGATTGCTCACAAGAGACTGCACAGTTTCAGATAGTTCATCTGGAGCCCATCTCCCCACGTTGAACATTTTCATCAGAAACAAGAACTGAGAGATAATGACCTCTTGGGGGAAGGTTGATGACCTCGATTCTGCTCTCAATAATTGTCTCAGAAATCATTTATCAAATCTTGCAAAAATACAGGTATAAGATGCACCCTGAGAATCAAAATACTATTTAACTGCCCCACTGAAGAGCTCTTTCTCACTAAAAGACCTGATGACAGACCATTTTTTCGCCTGAGCAAAGATACCAGTTAAAACTGTGTTTCTTTCTCTGACAGAGTAAAATTAGGGGAAGGAGGTGGAGAGAAAGGGGATCACATTTTAGTTTTATTCCACCGATGATGCTGCCTGTCACTAAAAGATGAAGGGCTGAAATCCCATCAGTCTGGATTTGCAGATCTGAGGATGAAGAATTAGTATTTTTCTGTTTTTGCAGAAAACTCCTTGATGTATGGCTCCATTATTGAATGTTAACAGCTGCAGTTTAAATTACAAATGAGGTTCTATTAGCATAACCCGTAGTTGGTTTCTATTTAAAAATATGATTTTAGCCAAAATTGTGTCAGCTGAGAACGTACATGTTTTCATTTGTTGCTACAGATAAAGGAGAGAAGCAATTTTATATTTCATTACTGCAAAATACGAGGTCTAGAATAGCAAAAACATTAAAGAATACTTTTAAGATACTATTGATATCTCCTCTGACAAAAGGGACAAGAGGAGAGTGAATGGTCCTTAGCAATGATGCAGAAAAGGCGGCCTTAAATAGGCAGCAGTGCTGATGGGGCAAAAACCAAAGCGTCTGTTACAGTTGTCTCTCCAAACCAATTTTCTAAATAAGATTATTTAAAAAGCCCTAAATTGCATTGTAGAAAAACTGTTTAATTAGCTTTGGTTTCCATCATGGATGTTTTCATCAAAATACACTACACAACAGATGGTTTCTGCTCTTACACTTTGCGACTACAGTGTTTGTGCAACTACTGTCTTGCCCTTGGAAAAGCTGTTTGTGTTTAATGTATCTCATACCGATGGTTTTAACACATATAAATATGCTGGTTTTCTGACATATACATATATCAGCATATCAGAACTCATGAAATTGCTACTCTAAATGGCCAGGTTCCAACTGCACTGTGTTTGCACAGTGTTATTTTCCGTAATATTACACAGCGCTTCAAACTGCAAAACAGCAAGGGACGACAGTATTAATTCCAGGTATCTGAAGTTAACTCTTTTCATGCGAAGCAGTCAAAAACGTCGTCTTCACCACGGAGCACAGTCAAGGTCTAGGCACAATCCCCGCACGGCTCAGGGGATGCACATAACCCAATGGCGGAATCCGAAGAGACCCAGCAGCCCAAGCCAACCATCGCTGCAAGCAGCTGGACAATTTTGGATGATTTTGGGGTTGGGATGCTTACGCTGGAGTTACTGTCTGCCTGTACCAAGTCAATCCATTTCTCTATGCCTTAACATCTCCGTGTTGAAAATATTGATCGTGATACATACGACTGAAGCTTCCTGTATTATCTGTGTGCAGCATAGGCATGGTAACCAACATACAACAAAAAATGCTATTTCCGCATTCAGCCCACCTAATGATTTAAGTAGTCTTAGCAGTAATCCACAGGGGGTTAGGGTGATACTTAATTCATTAATGTTTTCCATAAAGTTATTTGAAATCCTCAGATGAAATGCATTGTATTATTATTATTATATATGTCATGACTTATGCCCCAAAGGATCTCACCATGCTTTGTTAACTGGATACAACAATCCCTTCATTACCATTCAAATGCTTCTACCTCTGAAGCATAGCACTTGCAGCTGTTTACCAACAGGCAGTAATCCTATATAAACATTTACCGATCTTACATGAAGAATATTGCGTTCCATTACAAATGCATGTTTCATACCATTTCCAATTCCTGAACGGCTCAATGCCAGGGAACTGCAACTGCATGCAGGAGGACACCAGAGTCTATAAAAATGGTCATTTCGGAGAAAGGTGTCTGCTTAGCTGGCATCCTTATTTAGTCTATCACCCATCTTTCACTCCCTTGTCCTTCAGGAAAGATACCTCAAATTAACTAATACGACTCCATCTCTCACGAAGTAGAAAATGAAGAAAATTGACAGTCAGAATGGGCATAAGGTCCAATTAATTGATGCTGTCAACCAAGTACTTCAGGAATCTAACCATCCAAAATCCACTGGAGACGAGAGCTTATATAGGCTGAAGAAATGAAGACACGCTGGTAAAGTTTTCCCTCCTCTCCTGCCTGCTTTGTGACTAGAGACAAGGTTCATAGCACATGGGTAGTTTTAGAAAAACTATCAATACATAGTCATACTTTCTAAAAATGCCTGCAACAATCAAAACATATTTCCCTTTTTTTCCTATTTGAAACTTCAGGTTGCCTTTAAATTTTGAGTCAGACCAACAACGTGATGGGAATTTTATTCACTACCTACATGGAATGGGATTGACCCCGTGTGGAATTTTCTATTATAAAAAAAACCCTGCTGATTTAGATGCCTGTGCTGTGGGTAACATTTGCTCTGTTCATTTTGTTGCAGTCATTAATGAGTTTCTCTAACGGATACTCCTCAGGTTTCTATACCCAGATTCACTCACTGGACCCAGATATTCTCAGCCTGTTGGATCTACTCAGTTTGAACCCTCTAACAGGGTCAGGACAAAATATCAATTATAAAATAAAATTTATAGTTCAATAAAAATACGCACAGTTCTTCACTACCCAAACATCCTCTGTTTAGTGGCATCTTGGCTGAACTGCCCTTTTCGTTTTCTCAGAACTAGGGTCTTTTTGGTGGATTCTTGTAATAATGCATAAAATGCCATTTAAAACTAAACATTCTTAAAGTAGTAAAAGGATAGGAATATTACAAATCCAACTCAAATAAAGCCAGACAATCATGAAAAAAATCAAGCCTATAAAACTTGTATCAACCACACAAAGAGCCAGCTTGTCAGCTTCAGCGAATTTCTGCGTATTTACCAGTGAGAATCTTGGCCAGCAAGTACTGATATGACAGTGTTTCTAAGGGAAATATTGTGTTCATGTTTACAGCACATGGCTTACTGAGATACAAACACCAGTGAATGTTATTTTGTGCAAATATTATATATATATAGAGAAAGATAAAATACCTAAAAATTATTAACATGAGATTGTTTCCCTTCTCTAAGCACTTTCTTTAGGCCAATTTGCAAGTACTCTTTAAAAAAAAAAAAAATCCCTTCCTCAGGTTGAATGTAGATTCCAGGAGTCAGGTATTCTCTGTAGTTTTACACTGTTATACATGCACTCCGCTACTATGCAATACTTAACTAAATGTACCACTTCCTAAATAACAATGAAAAGATGGAAACAAAATGAAACAACCCAGATACAAAAAGTAATATTCAAAACAAAATTAAAACTGAAAGAAAAATTTGATACACCCCAATGAGGTTAATCAATCAGCCATAAGTGGAAGTATAGAAATACTGCTTACAATAAGCAATCATGCATTTCTCCTACAATGGGACAAGTATAATACTGAGACCATCTTTGAAGCATATTCTACTGTTGTCCACAGTTTCACAACAGTGATGTTAAAAACACATATGAAATAATTCAGGTAAGTCTAGCTGTCCAAGGTAATCGTTCCAACATATGGTAATTAGCCACAAAAAGACAAAGTTACACTAACATTTCTTTGTCCTATGCCTATATCTTAACTAAAAGCAAATAGGAACGTTGTACGTTCCTTCTAATGCCTTTTAGACCCGTTCAACTATTCCATGGCAAGAAAGTACTCCCCACATACGGCCCTTATCCATGAACACTGCAACTGAGGAAGGTGGTATGTTATCGTCCTGTGTTAGGCGATGTAGTTGCTGTTACTCACCGACAGCAGTTTAAATTACTGAAGAAATCTACAATACTTCAATACAAATGGGAAATAGCATTTCATCACAATCTCATTTAATAGAACACATTATCAATATCAGTTGATAGTAGAGCCATCTTTTTCAAATTGGAAAGTCATCTAATTACTTGCTTTTAAAAATTAGTTAAAAGCGCATTTTCATCTGTTATATTAGCACCGTATTTTTTCATTCGGTCTTTTCTTGCAAGCAATACTAAAGCAACAATGCTAGAATCTCATGATACATCACTTTTACTATCTTACTAAAAATTAAGTAATGACATGGAGTCAAAACATTTGCATTTCTCAACCTAGAGACAAAAAATAAGAAAAAATTCAAAATCCATTGATATTTCATAGTTAAAATGTCATTTGAAAAGCATTTTTTTAATGGTTACATACAACGTCTAAGCAATATGGAAAATGTCCTTTTAATAAGCTCATATGCATCACCATAACCACAAAGAAATAATTTCAAGAAGAAGTTTACTCATGTGAAAGCAGGACGTTTTTGTCAATGTCAGCGGTAACATTCCTGCCTCTTAAGTCTCGCATTATGTCACATGAGATGGAATTTATCTGTCTTAACATAATAGAAAAGTTAGATGTCTAAATTTGTGCCGGTCACCTTAGGCTTTTATTTTCAGTGACAAGAAACAGGCATCTCCAAACGATGAATCATCTCATCTTAAGACAGACATAAAAAGAGGCTATGGGAATCCTCCCCTGGAAGCCTCCATCTCTCTTCACTGACTAAAGAAGCCTACAGTGACCATCTCAGATTTAGAACACCTACGTTTTTAGATGGCTAATGTCAGGGGAAATTAATCCCACTCTTGACATCCTTCTCAAAGAGTACATGGGAAAAGTAAGCATAAGATGCAGAAAAACACAATTCTCAACAAGCATAAAAATCAAAATACACTGTCCCAGAAAAATTCAAAAAACAAGACCCTTTTGTGAAAATAACAGGGGATCTGTACATTTGAAATGTCATACAGTGTTTGATCTCCAAGCCAGGACAGACTCAGTAATTTCTAGGACCTTAAGAATATACAGAGAATATTTTGAGAATACGCTGACAAAGTAGTATGCCTCTTCTGATTATGAGTAAGCAGCAATTTTCAAAAGCTTATAATCCAGTGCAATAAGGATAGACGTTCAGAGGCATGGCAAAAGGCACATCTTATAACCCATTAAAGCTTCACTCTCAAATTTCAAGTCCTTGCTCAAAAGCAAAGCAGAGTTCCTAGACCTATTTTTAGAGCATTTTTTCCCCCATTTTCAGAAATGATACACCCACCTCACGGAAGCTTTTGAAAAGACATTCAGCCTGTAGCAAAACTGTAGACAGAAAATGTCTGCCAAACTAATCGAAGTTGAAAATCAAGAAAACTGACATTTAAAGAGTGAGTTCCTTTTCCCTAAGTATTTCAAAACACAAGGAAGGCCCTGAATCACACATTCCTAGAAGACAGAAGATTATATTGTGAAGTGTCACTGTACATTTGCCCAGTTTTTTACATGTTTCCATTGGCATCCACTTGAATTACAGACTGTCCCAGAATGGCCATTTGCAAGTACCTGAAAACAGAGCTTATAATGAAATTGTTAGGCTGCTTTATAGGTCTCATTGACCTCTGGCGAGACTTCAGGAAGACAGCTATTTCTATTGTGGATTAATGGATCTCTTCTCCAAGGCTTTGTCCCTAGTTTTGTCCTTTTTTTTTCCAAACACAAAATGATACTAAAAATGTATCTTCCTTTCCACGGATCAAGTGAAAAAGGTACTCACTTTAAACATCCAAAATCCCCATCATGTGACTGTCCATATCACGTGAATTATGGTGCTAATTCATAGCTAAAAAGTATTTTCACAGACTTCAATGTGATTTTCAGTTATATTCACGAGTCTTTAAATATAATTTAACACATTTTAGAAAGCTTGCAACTTCTGCCATCCCTCATCTTTAGCCAAAACTTAACTAAAAGCCTAAACTGAATAGCTAAATACATCAAAATAGGAAAAACAAAACAATAATAATTAAAAAATTAATATATTACAAAATAAAATAGCAGAATCTTGTCTGATTTTGCTTACCTATAAATATTCCCAGAATCATAGAATAGCTGAGGTTGGAAGGGACCTCAGGAGATTGTCTAGTTTAAACCCCTGCTCAAGCAGGGTTAGATGCAGCAGGCTGCTTGTCACCGTGTCCCATTGGGTTTTGAGCATCTCCATGGATGGAGACTCTACAGCCTCTTTCGGCAATCTGCTCCGGTGTTTGACCATCCTCAAGGTAACGAAGTTTTTTATATTATCTTCAAATGGAATTTTCTGTATTCAATTTGTACCCATTGCCTCTCATCCTGTTACTGGGCGCCAGTAAGAAAAGTCTGGCTCTGTCTTCTTTACACCCTCCCATCAGGTATTTAACGGGAGAATGAAATGTTATTCAGTACTTTACTGTTCAGGAGAGGCAAGGATGCTGTGCCTAAATTAGTACAACCGCTAATCATACGATACCACCCAACCCACACATCATGCTTGGTGCTATACAAAATCAGGCTAGCATTTTTAAGATTCAGAAATTATGTATGTATATATGAATTATACAGTATCATGCCTACACTATAGCTTACTATAAGACACCTGCTTACTTGCTAGCCATTTGTGACCATTTCCTGGTTTTGGAGATCTGAATTTTAATTTACAAAGGATATAAAAGACCCTGCACTACCAGTGTGAAATGCACAACAAAACAGTAGTTCCCCATTAAATAATAAGTAAGGGTGCCTCACTCAAGTTCTTCCACTCTTGTAAATGGCAGAGCACTAAAAGTATCTACAAGGTCTGAGACTACAGCTCACCAAGCAATTTAAGCTGCAGAAACTAGCACAGCTGCCAAAAGAAGCTATCGTGCACTCCCCCACACTTCTGGCTGCTAATTCCCACCCCCATCGCCCTTTGTACCAGTCACGGCCCTTGGACAGCCATATGGGAGAAGGCTGGGATAAACCCAGCTGAAAACAAAACCATACAAATAATTGCTTATTTCCAGCCAGACTCATTCTCCAAATTTATGAACAGCTACACATGCTGAGGGAGGATGACAATATGGGGAGGGGAAAAGAAGTTGGCACTGCTTCTTACACAGACATGCCAGGTTAAAGTGTTCATTGAACACTTAAGCTAAAGCTAAGCCATCAACAGAGAGACACAAGCTACTCACGGAATAATACTGAATTCCCTAGCCATTACTTTTAGGATGAGCTGGATCGGCCTCTGGAGATGCCTGCTTCTCTCCCGCGGGTAAGCAGAATCTAGGATGACTAACTGAGATTTAGCTGCTTAGTTTCTACGTATCTAAATTAACTCAGATCTAGATGAGTAGAAAATGGTAGAAAAACAGGTTTGTGATTCTTACAGCACTTCATTTCCATTAACAATTGCCATTTGGAAAAAAAAAATTGTAGTACAGCTTACCATCACACAAACATAGGAGGAATACGTATTTTCTGTATGCTCCACAAATTTCTTCCTAAACCATGTTTTACGTCTATAAGCAATACGTTTCAGTGACGTGGTACTGTATTCCTCCCACAGAGCATATAAATCCACAGTAGAAACAGCCACAGCCACAGTTCGGTTAGAAATCACTTACATTTCTTCGGAGTCACTTAGTCACCTTGCTGCGCTGTCGGAAGGGACGGTCTTTTTCTTTTTGCTCAAACTGGTCCTCCTTCCAGAAGTGTCTGTCAACTCTAGGGCAGACAAGGACAAAAGGTCCTTAATTTTCACTTGAAATTATCTAAGGGAAAGGAATACAGTAAGTGCAAGCATCCGTATTGTGTTTTATAGCAAGGTATTACAATCACCTCTTTAAAACACACTTCAGTACGTTTACAGGGCCACATTCTTACACACATGTACTGCACACCCTGGAAGAAATTCCACGTTTTACATCCTTCTTTCTTTGTATGAAACATGTAAAGTAGTCACTACTCCTAAAATAGTCACCTACTCCACGCCTGAGATTCATAATAACAAGATTGTATTATTTTAAAAAGTCTAAGTGTACAAATTAGAAGATAATTTCCCATTATTGATGATTTATGTTGCACCACCAAGAAATTTTGAATACTTTTGGCAGGGTTCAAGCAGGCAATCACAATTTTCTGAACACAGGTTCACTGGAAACAGTCTTGGTTACCCATTACTGATAAGTATTCTAATCTGAATCTCCTGTTAAACAAAACAGCTCTCTATTGCACTACATCTTAAGCTCAGAAAGTGAGACTTGGGGTTTATGACAGATAGCTTCATGAAAACTCAACTCACCACTCCATCAAAGTCAAAACCATAAATTGAATGTTAAAAATTAGTGGGAAAGGAATAAAGAACAAAGCATAACACATCATTTGCCACTGTATTAATCCCCATCTTGAAAAGCACGCTCCACTCTGGTGTCCAGCACAGAACACAACATAACAGAACTAATTAGCAAAGGTTCAGACAAGAAAACATACACGATCAAAGGCTTAGAATGGTTTCCATATGAGGAACAATTCAGTATGCCACACCTATCCAGACTGGAAAAGAGACAACTTAAGGGAGGGCATGACAGAAGACTACAAAAGCCTGAAGATGAAGAATTTGCACAGACATCATCTGTTCCCTATCCCTTGAACTCAGGAACTGCCTAGTGAAACTCAGGTGGTTGAATTCAGGTGGTGGTGTTGAATTCAACAAATTCTTATATCCGTTTTGCACTGATATATGCACCACACAAGAACTAGAATTACTGCATTAGGTACATAGGGAGTCTAGTCTTACTTGCATTTGAAATACAGGCTAGATCCTTTTGAACTGCAAAGTGAACTCCCATGGTTCTCTGTACTTTACTACATGCTTAATAAACTTGATTGACTTTTCCAAAATAGCATCACCACAGAAAAAAACCCCACAAAAGTCTTACTGTAAAGCAGCAGTAGCCTTCCTCTCCCCGGTCGACAGTCCCAGAGCAGCCAGGGCAGAGAGCTACAAAGCAAGGTTCTGCTTCTCAAGTTGTTCGCTGGTCTCATGTGTTTGAGTCTGTAACTTCATCCACGTGTTCCCACTCAGTTCAACGCTTACATAAATGCAGGTCAGCATCTCCATGTCCCAAGTTTCATCTCAAAGCAAACCTTAAAAATCATATACTCTGTATTCCAGTATCTCCTCTTTTGCTTTAATCTCTAGGATACAGCACTGTTTCTGATTTATTTTGGGTAAGTGCAGATCAATTAAAATTCCTTCAGGGAAGCCTTCTGAACCAGCAGAAAGTGAATGACTGTCATCAGGAACAAACACTTTTTGCTGTCACGGACTGGCATGTCACTTTTGAGAAAAAACTATGTTAATTAATTCTACCCATACCTACCAGGTGTACCAAAGGAATATAACCAGTCCCTCCTGCTGTCTTGCTAGATACAGATCTTTGTGCCTGTGAACTGAGTATCCCTATATGAAAACTTATGCATTGGCACATTATACGAAGCAGCAGCCTGTACTAGCACAAAAAAACATAACAGGACAAAAATAACTTTGTTCAGACATCAGTATGCAACCAAAGTCCCTTTTGCAAAATGCACGAATTAATACCCTAACGTTTCACCCAAAAATCAGAAAGCTTCCACTACATCTACACACAGATCTATTTATTAACATTCTTTTTAGACCCTACAGTGAGGAATTTGAATTACTGATACTTTTTTTGGTCAGCTTGATATATCGGATCAAAGTATGTTTACTGTTCTATCTATTCCCCCTCATCACTTCTACACTCTGCAAAAGAAGAGGCTGCTACGATGTTTGCTGTTCTGTTTGCTTCTGCAGCTCAAATGGTTACACTGAGGATGAAAGAAAATTCACTGTACAGCATGCTAATGATCAAAGACCCATGTACTACTGGCCTACAGCAACATTTTAGGCCACCTCTCCCTTCTACCATTTGTCCAACTTCTCTGTTTAGAATGTAAAATCTTAAGGGTAGGAATATAACCCATCCAGCTCAAAAGGAATCCAAGTTCTGTTTGATATCCTGCACGTCGCTGTGATACTAACTATAAATAAGAGCAAGCTGTAGCAAACAAGAACCAAATGTCTTAGAATTGATATATAAGCAAAGACAAGCTTCTCGCAAAATTGCAAAATTCACAGCAGTGGACTCCAGGTATACTACAGCAGGTAAAATACTATTGCAGGATAAACCCTTTTAAAACAATTTGACAGTAGTAATAACAACAATTCAGAATTATCATCGCCACTACTTCAACACTGGGAAAGAAAAACCATGAGAACAGGTATTAGAGGACGGCTGCCTACTAGTTGCCAAATAAAAGCTGTGCTTCTCACTCTTCCCATGTATGGCTTCAAGTTACAATTAAAAAGTTTACAAAATCTTCCTGCGAATGTGATCTTGGCTCTCTCACACAAGTGCACGTAAAGGGGGAAAAGCTGATATGCAATTACCTCAGTTGCAAGCGCTGGGAATCAACAGTTACCCAAAAAAGTGTGTAAACTAAGAACGCTTTCTTTTCAACCACTTGTTATATAATCCCATCTGAAGGTTAAACAAGCATTCATGCTTGCTTTAAAAATTTATTCCATATATTCCCTAATTCAATTATGCCCCGGTAGAAATCCACTTACATCAAAGATATATGAAGAAATTTTTACATGAAGAATTTCTTAGCTTATGTTTTTGATTTTTGAAACAGCACAGCAATACAAGTAACCTATAGGATAAAAGACACAAACATATTCCACAGTACACATATATTAATTTGTGATATTAAAGGCTACGCTTGTGTGCAAACTCACACGATTTCCGTAAGTTACCTAAGACACAAAGTAAAAGCTATACATGGTAACGTGTTCTTATCAGCTTTACTGTTACGGGACTTTTTTGGCAATTCATAAAGCCACAGCTACATTACAAAGCCATCCCAAATAAGCATTGATAAAATACTTTATCCCATGACTGCCACATATTTTTAGATTATGTTACAGAAAAATGTGTTAGAGTATTTGAGGACTATACAAGCAAGTTTCTCAATTGTTCTGGGATTATATACCTTATTTACAAAAAAGCCAGTGGCTCAGGTCCCTGACTAAATATGCTATAAAATTCCATTTTTGTTCATAAGCATCCTATTAATTTTACTTTCAATATCTATAGTCTATTGGGTAAAACTAAGTAAAAGACTAGTGCAAGATTTGGGCTGAATCATAGCATATAAACAACCAAGGACTGGATTGGAGTTTTGGTTTAAGATTGAATAATATTTACTCTAGTATGTAATTGTATAGTCAGCCTAATGTAGTATTACAATCATGTGTCTTTAGTACGGTGTTTATCTAAAAGCCTTTACCAAGAAATCTTATCTCACAAAAACATAAACTCACAAAACAATCACTGCTTTGCTAGTAAACGCTGGAACCTCTGTTAAGAAAGACGTATTAAAATACAGCAACAAAAGACACAAATATATCTGTGCAAAGGTGCCTTCCAGCTGGTCTCTGGTATCATGGTCCTAATCCGGAAACAACATAATGAGTAAACAAGAGATCAATCACAACATAAGTAATAAAAGAAGTGAAAGTGTTACACTGGAAACTTCCCTAAATGTTGTGCTATTAAACTGAACAAAGCTGTTTGGTTTGTCTGCAATTTGAGGAAGATTATTATGCTGTGATCAAAACACAATACTTCAGAAAACATCAGAGTTGGCACTACTTCCCTTCTTTCACATAATAAAAAGAGAAAAGCAGGACAAATGATCTATCTGCAGGTAAAATGGTCTTTCTACTACTAGAGCCCGTGCATCAGTGCCATTAAGATAACCAATAGTCTTCCCTATACGTTTATATAAATCTCCTGCAGGACCTGAAAACACCCACTAAAATTTGAAATATTTTAAAATCTAGTCCTCTCATCAGTTATATACTGAACTCTTCATCTTCTGGATGTGGATCGACATTAAGACCCAGAGAAATATTCCTCGTTTCTCTTGCAGATTTATTCAAGTTTTATTTAAAAATATATTGACCAGAAGTACAACCTTAAACTGAGCTGTAAGAGGATGGACTGGCATGAAAACAAAGGTAAGACCTGTGTCTAAATAACTCCATGCATGGCTAGCCATCTACCATCCCAAAGTAAACGCTATATACAAGATAGATAATAGAAGACACAGGCTAACTAGCTGTATCAGGCAATCTGCCAACAAAGATATAATGCTGGATTTGGGACAATCAGATGGAGTAGTTTGTAAACTGCTGTTAAACTAACACCCAAGTTTAAGGAGGTTAAATAGATAGCGGTAATCTTGTGTAGTAGCTCTTGTGGCAATCTACGGCTGGGAATATTTTTCTCTAGCCATCCCCAGTGGGAGGAGTGCCACCTACTTCCTCCGATACTCCTCCCAGCTCTATCTGCCCTTCTCTTTTCAACGTTACGCTGCCATTCGACACAGGGACACACAGCGGCATCTGAAGAGACGAATGCTGAGCGGTTCGGTGTGATTCCAGACATGCAGCATCACACACAACCCAGTCAGTCAGGGCTCTGCAATCGGCACTAGCACTGACAAGACAATAGGTGGAATTCAAGTTTTATTTTTTAATGCACCTCATTTCTAAATGGTTTTGATCCCGATCACCTGAGAGAAGATGACTCATTAACATACAATACTGTTACAGTGCTGCAGCACTCCTAGACTGGGGGTGGTGCAAAAGGTTTCTGTAGTGGAAGAGATGCAAGAAACTCCATAAAACTTTGGTATTTTTTTCCTCCCTTTCTCTTTTTCCTCTTTCGCCTCGCGCTCTCCCTTTCGCTGAAAATGCTCTCCCCTCCCGCAGCCCGTGCATGGAGCCAGCAGGGACAGGAGCACAAGAGTTGAGCATTCAGTGAGAGCTGGGATGCCTCCTTGTGACCTTAGGCAATGCCAGGACATGGGAAGGGCTCAGACTGGACGGAGCAAGGGTCAGCGATGCTGAAGCCAAAGGTACAAGGGCATGAGGTTTGAAAAACAGACTAGGATTGATAAACTCTGGAGACCGAGGCAGGTCAGACAGTAGGAGCATAGTGTTTATTTGAGGGGATGATTTAAATTGTTATACAAAAGAAGGGAGACCTAATCTAAAAATCCGAACACCACTGTGCCTGAAGGGACTTGCTCTTGTGGACCTACCTGTTTGCTCCTGGGTGCTGTAAGCAGGATGACATCCTTGGGACATCTTCTAATCCAAAATCTCCCTTCCGAGCTTTGGCAGACTGGGATGTAATTAAATGTTCAGATACACTGCAGAGTTTTCTAGGAGAGTTTGATTTATTTTATTGTCATCGTTATATTGGCTGGTAAATATTTATTTCACAAAGCAGTCACCTTTTTGAATAATTGCTATTTGTGTTGTCTACTTCATTTTACACTTGCAGAGCACACAGTGGTTCTGGGGCATAAAGGCAAGGTTTCCAGAGAGGATGCGGCTGCACAATGACTTAAGGCACTCTAAACTGGGGCTGAAGTGGTCCTAACTTCCCTCACCTTCCTCTTCAGCTCCAGCTGCAGACTCCCACTCCTTCCTTGTGCTGACTTAGACATTTGTGCAATTGCAAGGTGAGACAGATCAGGGAATTCAATTACTTGAAAACAGTCCTGCAGAACAAGTGATCAACTTTTGACCAAAACGGGGACATCCCTGCCAGGGCAAGAGAGGAGTGGGGAGATGTGGCCTGGATAAACGCGGAACCACACAGTCATGATGTCATTTGGCTTGCACTAATGAGGAAGCTCACCCTGTGCGTCTTGGGGCATAGTCTGATGAACGCGTCTTCCAGTGGAGGCAGCTACAGCACCACCTCCCCCCTTCCCAGCACTGCCCACTGAGCTGTGCCAAGGCAACTGTGCATGGAGCTACGTGGTCAGCTGTGCTGGGGAACTAGTCTAGATTACAAGTAACCTGGCAAAATAAAAGCTGTTTTCAACCCTATAGAGTCCACCTTGCAGACCCACAAACAACTGTATGAGCATCTTCAGAGGTATAGCAATGAGGAGAAGGAACCAAAAGATGCTTTAGCCAGCACTACTACTAAAGAAGCATTTACCACCCCATGATCTAATTAGCCTATGGACTCCAGCAGCCAAAAGCTACCAGATACAGCTGCAGCCTACCAAGTGCCGTCATCCTCAGCTGCCTCCCCCTCCCTTCCTCTCCAGCCTACAAAGACGTACGAAGACCCGCACTACAAATGAGATGGAAGTGAAGTCCTCGGGGCACAGGTATGGGCTCTACAACAGCAACCCAGGGACCAGGATGGGCTGCAGAAAGGCAGCAAGGACTGTAGCATTAAAATGCAGCAGCTGCTGGTTTTGATTTACATGTCTTAGAGAACTGGGCCCCATTATTAGAGTGGATGTACACCGGCCTAGTACGCCTTGCCATACTATTGTTATATCTGTACATAGGTACACACACACTTGTGACTGATTCTCTAAATAGCCCATTGTTAGTATTTATATTATAAAGTGAAAACTAAATCAAAGTAAAAGGCTGGGTTTTGGCCTTAAGATTAAGTAACTTTTTTAAAATTCCAAAAGGAGACCCTAAATTCTACTTTGTATCACTGTTCATTTTAATCATTTTTGAATTGTAAAATATATTTATCACATTTTTTCCAGATAACATGGCTGTACTTTAGCTAATACAAAGTACAAAATTTACATATATATTGTCTACATCATTTAGAGCACACATAAAAACAATTGTGGTCCATCATTCTACTAAACTATTGTCCACCTTTTAATAGTTTTGTGTAATAGATACAGGAGGGTAATCATTAAATGAAACCTTAATATGCGCTATCAGTTTGTAAAGAGAGCTGCATGACTGAATTCACAGTTCAAGAAATTCTATTTTTTATATTTAATAATTTTAGATTTGCTTATATATTCATTTTCCCCACAATAAAAAAAAAATTTACAAAAACCACTTAGAGGAAACAGGGGAAAAATACCTTATCTGCCTTTCCTTCGCAATTCCATTTGGACAACAGTATTTCCTAAACGTAGCCTATTCACGGCTGGATATGTAATTACCTTCAGTTCATAGTCTAGACATTAATGCTTTCGTAGTATTTAAGACTCCTTGTAACATGCTTGCTGCTTTAAGTAAGCAAGGCTAAATCTTGACCAGATAAATTAGCAAAGAATGCAATAAAAGCTGCAATAAAAGAACTTTATCCTCCAAACCTTCAAGTTGCTGCTAAATGAGATTTCTTTGAAATGCAGATCAGTTGAACTAGATTAGTGAATTTTAGCTCCTGTCAACATCATAACAAAATACAAATACAATTGTTCACTGGCCTTATCTCCATGCTTCCATCTGCTGCCTTGTTATTTACTTTCCTTGATTTACTATGCAGATCTAAATAAGACACATCAAGGAGGGCTTACAACACAATGGCTTCTTAAGCTTTACATCAAGGTATTTGAAACTGAAGCCCTGAAAGGGCTGCCATCAAAGACATATCTCTAATGAACTTCCATATCAGAGAAGGTTTGGTATTTAATACTGCTGTGAAAAGAAAAAGCTACAAATCAGAATGGCCTATGAAGGAAAATGTCTGCAAATCTTGGTGAGATTAGCACCTACCAGAATTAATATCCCAATAAAAATGATATCTGGTTCCTTGAAGAGTTAAACTTCCAACCTTTGCAAAAATAATGCCTACTGTCAGAATGGGAAAACTCAGCTGACAAGGTCGAAAGGTCAGGGCGGTCTTCTTTTTTCTCCACAAAATGTTCAAAAAGCGTTTTTGCTGGTGGCTTGATTAAGATACTGTTGACAAACTAGCCTTGGAATGAAATAATTAACACAGTCGACAGCGCTACTATGGTACTTTCCGCAACAGCGGAATTTTACAGTATCTTTACAAAAATTAGCAACAACTTCATGGTGAAACAACATAATCTAAAATGACAGCATGCAACATTTGTTCATCAATTTTACTATTTCCCTTTTTCCCCCACAGCAATCTATGGCAGCACAGGATAAAATCTTCTGTCAGTTTGCTCAAAAAAAAATCCTTAAGTGCCATTTCTATTACATGCCACAACCCTACTTGCAAGTGCAATAAATGAAGAAGTTTCCTCGACATGATTTAAACTCTCTATATATCTGATAGATTAAACAAATATAAACAGCTTAGAAGTTTCCACAACCCACGCGTAACCTTGTGCAGTAAACCATCAGCTCTTGCAGCGTGCTGCTGTTTGACAGGAGTTTTTTTTTCCTAGGCACCAAAGTACATAAACAAATGATACTTTTCTTTCTTAAGAAAGCATTTCAATCATTTATGTTCTTCTATAGCAAGGGAAGATCCCACAAGCGTGTTCCATACCGTGGATCAATCAGCTCCAAACCGAAGTAGACATGTTGTATGCTCCAGTGCCCGGAAATCATGCTGCAGGCTTACCAGATGATGAAAACGGAGGTATGCAGTGTAGGGGAGCCCCACATGGCACCCACTAGCTTCTGGGCATGTCAAACTTCACAACTACCCTACAGTCAATGACAGCAAACACCTTCCCTTTCCTTCTCGCCTCCAAACATATACTTGCCTTTCCACCCTCCTTCCAAATTACAGGCAGTCTTCCAGAAACAAAGCCCCCAAACAGAAGCAGTGTCCCGTGGCTATACTGCAGAAACCACAGTTGTCTTTTTGCTAGATTTCATTTCATATGGGCTATGTTCCAGGCTTACTTACGGCCACGAGAGACCACTACCTTACCCTGTTTAATGAAATGACAAAACAACAGATTTGCATATGTAGAAGCAGGTGCTGTAACAGGTTTGACTACTCTTGACCTAAAGCATGTAAAAAAGATTTATCAGCAACAGCTGTCCCTAAGGTATTGGGGCTCTGACGGACAGTCAAAACTTTACCATCTGTACTGCCGTGTGTTAAAAATGACAATCTGAATTAAAAGCTGGTCAACAAATCTCGTATAACTAATGCCTTCTGTATCCCCATCCATATGTTGAATTCCCAAGATACACAACACTTGGATTATCTATTATAAATACCAATTTTTAAATCTGAATAAAATAAGACAATCTAGGAAGATGTACAAAGTAAGTCTATGGGAGCTGCCACTTATTCACAAAACAAGCATTTAAATAATACTTTGAATGTACATAAGTTTGAAATGCTTCAACAATTTCACATCATGATGTAAACATCTATTCTTTCAAAATAGTATTATATCTCTTTTCAGGATTAAAAAATAGCTATACATATTTACATAGGCTAATTTGAAGATTTACAGTGCTACAGCATTGTTTAGCTTGTGGATTACTAACCAACACAATTTTTGTTTAGCTTAACCTCTCTGAAGCCTTTCTTGAATGCCTTGACAAAAAAACCTGATTGATAGCAAAACATCTCAGAGCATCTCTGTGTTCCCCTGCACAATGAAGGTATCGCAGAAAAGTGAGGTTGGTGGTTTATGTTCTGATTTTTCCGTATGAAGAGGAACTGTGGTTTTTCCCCCGGACCAGAGGAAGGAACCTGAGAGTCTGAACATGACCCTTCGGTGAACACAGTGACTTGTTCTGGAGCTATGCTAGCAGAAGGTAGCACCATATGCCCCAAGCCCCAACTCGGATGCTCTTTCTACAGTCTAATGTGCTTGTCAAAAGATGTTAAAATCACAGATTTACTTTCTCTGGATATACTTTATTATTGTACAAAGTAAAGAGAAAGGATAATACAATTTATTATGACTTACATAGACTAGCATCCAAAACATTCTTCCACCGGTTTAAACTGGGAGATCTTTTTTTATCGGTGAACAGTTTCGGAGGTGTTTAACATTACAGCAATCTTCTGCCTGATACCAAGCACAGCTATTATAAGTCTTATTGATTACAAACTAACTACATTCTAAACTTTAGCATTAATAATTTTCCTTCTCATACAAGTGTGGAAAAATACAGCTCATTACCTGAAAATGAATGAAAATTACTGATCTTTGATCCAATGAATTTCACTGAACTTTTTAATTTAAAAAAAAAAAAAAAAGATTCTGAACACCACAGATTTTATCACTGTAATCCAGGCAGGAAAATTACTAAAATAAGAAAAAAATAATCCATGGAGCACATACTGGAAGCAAATTTAAAATAACAGAAAATGTGCTTCACCACATTTCTAATGATAATTTTAAATGTCATGGCACATGTAAATTCATTCACTTTGTGTTTTGTTCTTTAGTTTTTAGAAGAAAGAGAAGCATTTATATAAATATATATGCACATATATATTTGCAGGCACTGCTGAAAGACAAGAGGCACTTTTTCTCAAGTGAATAATAAAACTATCTTGCAGAATTTTGTGAGATTCGAGTGATCCTTCAAACAGTTACAATTCTGTGCAAAAACAACGCAGACTTGAAAAAAAAGAAATACAATTTATTTACTCGCTAGGTTGTAACTGTCTGTTGAGAGCTACAGTGACCCCCTCAAAAGCATAAATATTTAGACAAACTTTAAAATGCGTATTATATACTTGACAGAACGTATTTACATGACAGCTCAGAGCTTAAGCAAGCTCATCAGAAGTATTTCCCCTATAAAACAAAGTCAAGTTAGAAAAAAAAAAGCAGCTCAGCCACGTAAAGAGGCTTGAGATTAAAAACATAACCATTTAGAAACAGATTAGCCATTTAAGTGTTTGCGTCAAAATTGCGATAACCTTCATCCTACTTCCCGATTCACTGGATCCTGTGTATGAGTTTATGAAAATTGAAGATGAGCAGCATACGGCATTAACTCTGTGTCTTCTTTTACTAAGCTGTTTAATTGCCTGCTCGTTATCTGCTGCCCTCCGCTCCCGCAGGTGCCACGTCCCCGGCTGGCAGGGCGGCCTCGGCGTGGCAGGGACGCCCGTCCCACCCGGCCACCCAGGGGAAGGTCAGGGGCTGGGGTAGAAAATCACCCCTCTCCTACCCGGCACAAACCTGGAAGCCAGCTCCCTGCACAACACTGCCGAGGCGATGTCCAAGAGTGACAGAGATGGGGAAAAGGTGGAAATAAACCTTACACACCTTAGTGGCGAGTGCAGACACCCACCATCTCCCTGAAGCCCAGCACAGCTCTCCCCAACACGGCCACTGTGGGAGCTCAGGGCTGCTTTATCCCTCCGTGATCTACTGCTCTTTATCTTGGTGGTATTTAAAAAAATTACGTATTTTGGGATCAGCTACGGTGTCTCAGGGTTTGGCTAACAAAAGCACTAACAAGCACATTCATCAAGCCCAATTTTAAAACACCACCATGACTGTAGCGGGAATCTTCCCTCTGACAGGACACCGCCAGGAGTGGGAGACTCGGGACCTCAATGCGGCCGAAACAAACTGCCAACGCGTGAGAAACACATGTACAGGAAAATCCGGTAAATAAACTTACACGCATAAACTCCCACTGTATTCTCTACTCTTCAAAAGGGAGAGGAGCTTCGTAAGGAGGCAATAGAGCCGTCTGAACGCAGCCATCGGACACTTCAACGTGAACTGCTGCCGCCGAGCGGCTGGTGGCCCTGGGCACACCTGGGAGGTGGGGACCTGCAGCACCGTCAGAAGAGGAGGCGGCACAGGTAGGGAGTGGACAGAGAAGACCGGAAAAAATCATACTGGTTAGTGCCTACTGTTCCTGAAGCATCAGTCTCAGCATTTAAGTATAGAGGCTTCCTTCAAATCCAGCAACCTACCAGAAAAAAGGTGTGAAAAGTTTGTAAGAATACATGTATTGAAAAGCTATCACGAGAGCCACCTGGAGGACCATTTACACTCTTGCCAGGGAAAACGGGTACCTCAGGGGAACTATTTACATTAAAAGAAGATGCAAAAGCAAAGACTGAAGGAATTAACAAGGAACGGACCCAGAGCCAAACAGTAAATGGGAAACGCCTCGTCAAAGAAATTAGGTTTGGACCATCTTTACTCACTGTTATGCAATGCTAAAATCAGATTCATCCTGCCTAACTTTAAACATCTAAATAAGATGCAATCGCTACCCAACGCCGAGCTCCAGCTCTCCCCTGTATGGGAAGCCAGGGAGAGTGCCGTCCCGGTTAAAGAGCATCAGTGATGATGAATGGATGAATCCAGCCACTGTTAGGATGAATCACAAGTGGGAGCAGACTGCAAGAACGATATTTTTGGAAGAGAGAAGGAATTATTGGAAACTCTTCTAAATGTAATGCAATCTGAGTTTAAAAAAAAATTAACACTCAACTTTAATAGAAAAAATCTTCAAATCCATATTGTATGTGAAGTTTTACAATGAATATGTCATAAAGCATAAATTACAGTTACATAGATTTTTTCCTAGTATTTTGGACTGTTTAAAT
Source organism: Aptenodytes patagonicus (assembly GCF_965638725.1). Classification (NCBI taxonomy): domain Eukaryota; kingdom Metazoa; phylum Chordata; class Aves; order Sphenisciformes; family Spheniscidae; genus Aptenodytes; species Aptenodytes patagonicus. Next base: position 29,485,539 of record NC_134949.1, read on the forward strand.
TCAGTGACAATTAATGCTGAATTCTGTGAATGTAAAGGTGTTTGTTAAGTTAGCTATTTCACTTACAGAACAAAACATGTTTGGTTATATTTAGCTATAATTTTCACCACTTGAATAAATCAAAAGCTAGGAAAAGGTAGTAAAAAAATGCTGAGGATATTTGTTTTAAAAAGCCCCAAAACAAAAAACAAAATCCCAGCACACACGGACACCATGTATTTGTGGACTATAAACAAACTTGTCAAAGAAATGATTTCTTAGTCTACTCTCCTTTCAAATTATAAAGCAATCATTTAGACTTAATATTGAAAACTGTTGCCTTTTGTAAAAAGACACGTGCCTCATAATGCACACAGAATGGTTTCTTCACACAGACTTGCTTACTTAATATATTAAGTAGCATACAGAGGTAAACTTTATGTTTGCAGCGTATAAAATCTAGATTATTAATATTTTATATTAAAGTAAGCTGCCAATTAGTGAATTTTCAGATACTAATCTCCCCACTAAAGTCTATTTCCTTATTGTTTACATACGGCAATTCTCCTTTAAATTTTAAAAGTGGGTATCTTAAAAAGTGGAAAAATACAATTACAAAATGTTCTTGATTTGCAATTAGATTCCAAGGTTGCAGAACACTCTATCTGTCCCAATTTTACAGAACTGCTTAAGGCATCTGCCAAGCAAGTTTCAAGAGGATTAGCTGTAGTGAAAATGCAACATATGTAAATACAACCACATATTTAAATGTCAAATATTTCAAACACAATAGGAAAATTACAAATTCAAAGTTATCTTTCCAAACATATAATTCTATCAACTCCTTCCATGGAAGATAAAACCTTGGAAACAGCATTTTTATACTGTACAAAACACACAACGTGGCAATACGTTAACTTAGCCTTCTTAATATATCTCATTATTTAACTGAATGGGGAACACACAGCATACTCCACCTTTAACATCAATTCCACATACTTCAGATTCACCTTGTAGATTCAGAAGAATCTTATTGCTTGTGCTAAGCTAGCAAAAATAAGGTATACTATGAACTGTAAAAAGCACCTTTTCCTTTGTGCGCTTTGGGTATCTTGTTTACTTGACATAATGTGTATTAGCACAGGAGAAAGAACACAATTACACAAGAAAATAAAACAATGCAGCTAAAACTCCTCTGACTTCAGACACATTTTTCTCATCTCTGGATGTGGTACAACTTTGCTGTGAACTATTAAGTTTCCACTACTTAGAGACAGACGGTTTCATACTGCTGAACAGAGATTACTGCTGTCTGTCTAAATAGGGCTTAGAGTGGCATCAGCATATTGTATTAACTCAGAACCATAAATCCTATTCTTATATGCTCTCAAAGACCAATACGCCTAGGGTCAGTTAAATTTACAACAGCGTGGCACCTACCAGGAAGAAGCTTCGAAGTGAGGATATGCTCCTTTCCAATAGCCCCCCAGAAATTCTGGTATCTATTGAAAGTTTAAAAAGCAATACGCCATTCTTGATATTAAACGACAGTTTCCCAAGCAGATTTTTAGCTCACTGCAATGTTACACAGTATCCGAATACACTCTATAATGCCTCACAATACAGGTTTTCTTTGTGGTTCAAGAATTTTCCCTCCTTTGCGTGATAAGCATGTATCTGCAGGCTAGCAGATCTTAACATCCACTCTTCTGTGACTGGGACAGTGAACGCCTGGGAAGGAAAAATCTCCACTTTTTTGAGCATCCAAGGAATATTCCTTTATATTCCATTGCATATCAGTACATGGAAGTGCTCTTATTAACAACAACAAAATTATTTTTGCATGTATTTCTCTGCAATCCTCCGAACTCGCAGAGGAACACAATTATATCCTGCGTAAATACTGCTAAGGACTGGATAGCAAGATGAAAACATGGAAGACAAAGTCAAGGAAGCCTAAATAATGTAGAATTTTTCAATTATACTCAAACTCTGCAAACCAAAAGATCATTTTAAATAAATGGCTGGTGTCTACTTACATGTACCTTTATTCTCCTCCCTCTGAATAAAAGGACTAACCATCACAGGTGACTCCCAAACAAAATTTTGACTCTACAGAAGCAATGATGCAGTTATCTAGATAAACACTGTTTTTTCACCAAGGTGCACCAAACATCGTTTAGCCCCAAGCAACTTTCAGAAATACAAATCACATCCTAGTGCCTCCTTGGGGGAAGAACCAGCCTTGGCATCTCCCTCTGCATCGTTCAGTGACACCAAACTCTGCAGGGTAGTCAAGCAGTTTCCACAATGCAAGAGAAGCACTGCACGACACTTTGCTGAACTTGGAAACACTAGAAGCAAATACATACCTAACTCCATCAATTGCTGTATTTTTCACCCTTTTTTTCCCCCAAGTGTCCTAAACCAAAATCAGACATCACGAAGGTGGTTTTGCCTCCCTTGTCAGGACAAGCCCTGCACACTGAGGAGAGTCCTTGAGTCCTTTTCTAAGAATGGATTACAAAGGTAGAATCAATCCATATATCAGTAATTATTGTAGTGTCACTATTATTAAATATCTATAATGAAATAAGTCAATGACTCTTTAAAAATCCCTTCCTTTTGCTATAAACAGCCTTATTTAAAAACATACAGGCTGTTATCAAGGTTCTACAATTTGGGGATCCGATTTTAAAGTAATAAACTGATTTTAAACAAGATCTTCTCAAATTGCAGACCATTTACTATTTTATCTTATTTTTATTGTAACACAACACTATTCAGTGGAACTTCGCTCTCAAATAGCAATTTAACAATTCAATGCTATCACTGCTATGAAGAGAAAAACAGTGAGCTTTGAAGCCATTTGATCTCCTCATATCAAAACTGCAGTCTTGTACTGATTTCAGAATCTATTTAATTTGCTATTTTGCAACAAGAAAGAGACTACAAAAAGCAAAGTGCCAGAAGTAAACATTTTGATCAACCTAATTCTCTTTTAAAAAACAAAACTCCTGCTGTTCTTTTTTAGAAAAATACCTTGACATGTAAAGACAAAGTAAGTGCATGTGTGACTTGTTTACATCAGATAGAAATAAACCCCTCCTAAATGTAGAAAGCACAAAGTTTTCTTTTGGTAGTTTATGAATATTTAAGGAAATGCTTAAAACACTTAGCAAATCTTACAACAATTTAGCAACCTCGTCAGTGTAGCTGTTCAGACACCATGGTGATGTGCATCATATATAGACTTCTGAAAAAGAAGCACCAACTCAAACATGAGCATGTGGTTTTACCTTACAGAAAAGGGACAGGGTGCAATTATACGGCATGTAACAAGGTAGGTGTTGCAGTATCAAATGGTGTATCACCAAGTAATGGGAGAAGTGCTGAGTTGGAAACACTGATGACTTGCTATGATGTGCATGCCAGCAAAAATATGGTTTGGAAGGAACTAATAAAGTGGTTGGCCCACAGAAAAAAAAAAATGTGCACTCAATACTTTAAGCATGAAGACTTATAATAAATATGAAATTCAGCTACCCAAGTAAAATTACACAGAAGCTCCTTTCTTCAGATGCATCCCAGCCTGCATCTGCATGAATGCCATGCTGGCTTTGAGCAAGCTGCCACAGCCTCTGGTTTCTTCTGACTCAAACTCCGTCAGTTATTACTAGGTTTTTCAATTAAGAGATTTCACAGTTGGGCAACTGTCACTCTGCCCACTATTTTACAACAACACCGTCCTCAGAGATACAATGAAGACTCACAATGATGTAGGTGACTTTTTAAGGCCAATCAATGTTCACAGGATTGTTTCTTGAGATGGGGCAAGCAGATTTAACAGCTCACTACTACCACAAATGGAATACTCTCCCCTCTTCTCCCTCTGCCTTCCCATGCCAGGCACTGGCTCCCATTGCTTACCTTACGCTGTCTGCAGCGCTCTCAGATCCCGCTGTGAGCCAATTCAATTCACTGGAACAGCAGAAATCATACTCAGGGTTTTTGCCAGGTTGGTTTTCTGCTATTTGCTGAGTTAATTTGACCCACAGAAGGGTCTGCTGAGCTCCACATCCAGCCCAAGAGAGGTCACAAGCCCACATATGTGAGAAAAGGGAAGAGGACGGCAGGCTGAGTGGGCTGTGTGCAAGGGACCGGGGGGAAGCCCCTCTCCAAACTGCCAACAGCATATCATAAGAAGAGATCAGCTGCCTGTGAAACTACAACTCCACTCCACTCCAAACCTGATTAATCATCTCCAGTTCATTACTTAAAATGAACACATTTCTAGTTCATTCATAGGTTCCCTCTTCACTTTCTCAAGCACAGGAGCTTTTTTCTTCCCAAGACCTAGCTCAGACTTGCTTCTCAGAAAATGCTGGGTCTACTGTCCTCTATATGTCATCAGAGCATTGGCTATCCAGTAGCTCCAACACCTACTACAATCCTGGCCAAACAAGCCCAGATTCACACTTCCCACCCTCATGATGGTCCCTAGTGCGCCAGGTGCCTTCACAGCATCCTCTAATTGAACTAGCTGTCACATGTCCAACAAAAGGCTTTATTTACTAAAAGCCTACATATAAACCATCAATAACTCACAACACTACCTAACAGGCTCTGTGCAGATCAGGGGATAATTTGAGGGTTACAGTCAAAATGCTATTCAATCTGTCTCACAGTAAACAGTATCTAAATTTGTGTATCACTTCCTTCCAGTTTACACAATGGAAATAAGCACTGGGTTTGTGAGTTATTTGTTTGTTTACGTTCTTAGGAGAGGCAGGGAGGAAACAGAGAACAATAAAAGGAAAAAAAGAGCGTGTTACTGAGCCATCGTGTGTCCCATTATAATGACTGCTCTTGGATTTACCAAATAGATTTACATAGTTATATGTAATCTGGTGTTAGGCTCACTTTCAGCCTGTGTTAAAGCAAATCCCAAAAAAGGGGGGAGAAAGAAGACTACTTTGTCTCTAGTGTATGCACAGGCTACTGCAAACCAAAACACCAGCTCAATAATGAGAACTCTTAAATCATTTTAATGAGGTTGTGAAAGAAAAGTCTCACACTTCCTGAAAGTAAAAGAGCAAGAATTTCAGCAGAGAGATGGTATCTGGGCACACATTTGGAGAACAAAGCACCATTTGGTCCTGCTAATAAACTGCAAGCAAAACTCTCAGGTAGACATTATCTAAAAGTTATCATCTAAGTCATAATGGTCAAAGATCTCAGGGGATGACAGATGGGCAAAACAAAGTTATGAAAGTAGCAGAGACAGGTTTCATTGGTGACATTGACAGGTTTCCAGGCTACTACCTAGCTCCAAATTAACGATGACTAAGCATTTTGTCATCAACAACTTGAAAAGCTGTTGTTCAAGCTTTCAAAGCTTGAAACTAAGCTTTAAAAGGTTTTCAGAACACAGGACTTTTTACACAGACTTCCCAACTTAAACCTTGGATATAACAACCCTCCTTTATGGAAATGTGGCTTTCGAGAATAATTTATTATCAAGCTAGAAGCATACACTGCCAAGTGCAACCCAAGATCCTACAATGGACACTACATGCTGTATATTGCCAAAGAATTTGCAGAAGGCTGCAGGTCCAGATCTAGACACACCAAGCTGCTGATGCATAAGTTTCTTGGTTGCGAACCCAACTGCTTATTCAGTCCATTTTAATTCTTCCTACTCACAGCAAAGCACAGCCCAATTTTTTACACACAGCAAATATCCACAGTTCTTCCAGAGAAGCATCTACTTTCTCCCCTTGACAGCTGACTTAGTTCACTATTAAAAGTACTATCTGTGGTACTGGGAAGATGTGGATTCTCTATGACATGCAACTAGAGAAGTGTAAGATACCGTTTTGAGCACAAGTACATTTTAATGCAAATTTAGGCATTATGGCAAATTAAACCTTCAATATGGTGACATTAGTGATTCATGTAAACTGCCTTACATGATAATCTGAGATTAGAGAAATTTTGTCCAGGGGAAAGAGTCCAAGTTTCTTGTTTCATCTTACCACAAACCCAAAGGACGTCTCCTATCACACAGCAGTCTTACTTGTCTACCCTCTGAAATCCTGGAACTTCAAGAACTACCTGCAAGACAGCTCCAACAGCAGATCTTAGCACAACAGCTCTGCGGGTGACTCCAGGTGCAATCCCACTGCAGCTGAAGTTTACCTCCTTGTTGAGCACAGTCCTTCCCGACCTCCTTCTTTCCCAGCCTGCTCTCTTCTATGTTTACTGGACTGCTGGCTGGACTGTTTCAGAACAGAACACCACAAACAAAACTACAAAAAATAAAGCATATTTATCAACTTAGCATGCTGAAATGATTTAGTGAAGTCCAAGAAATACTGGAGTTGATGCACGGAAATTAGACTACACTGAAGTGAGACAGTATCACAGGGTCTACTGAAAAATTCAAATCAAATTATTTTGTATCAGTAATCTCAACTTCTCTACTTTCTCTCAATCTCTGGTTTCTCTTACATAATTTTTCATTCCATTATTTTAAATTTACAGAAGTATCTTTGAGATCCTCCCTCTGACAACTCTTCATATTTCTTTCCTAGTTCCAGTCCCTTCAAATGTTGCTCCGCCTTTCGTATCTCCTTCAGAAAGAAGGGCAGCTTTCACACGGTACAAGCTACAGCTCTCCTGCTTTCATTTCTTCCATTCATATTCTTTATCATTATGTTTAACAGAATGAAGGAACACTACAGGTTCCTACTGAACAAAGAGATTTACAACAAAAATAGAAAACTGAGATGGCATTAAGGCACTGGAGTTTATAGGCAGCTGCAGGAGACAAGAGCACAAGAACACCTGGGAAAAAGTAAGGTATGATATTTAATGCCAAGGGAGTACTCTCTCAAAAATCCTTAAAATCTCTCCTTTTTGCTGTCCACAGTACCCAGCAGTCACACACCTTCTGATGTAAAATATTTCACAGGTATGTCAAGAAGCTCTACACGGATACAAGGGATTTTATTATAAGCCAACGAGATTTTAAAATATGCCATTTCTCTTGTAAGAATGATTTTTTTTACTAGCTTATAACTTTTTAGTGTAGACCAGTAATATGTGTACAACTGAGATTCACTGTGGTGTTGCCAGTTCTCAAAATGTTACTACAAATACTTTTATACCAGCTTTCATACATCCCATGCAACTCTAAAAGAACTCCATGCCTAAAAAAAAAAAATAATCTGTACTTCATATCAGAGATAAAGTTCAAAAATACATATCTGAAGTCTTCAACCTGTGGACAAGGTTTTTAAAAATATCAAAAATAATGAAAACTTCATACATTCTGATGCCTCTGAATTTTACATGAGTTCCTAAAAGCACAAGATAACACTGAAATGACTGAATTCATTTTACTGACTTATTTTACTGTCCCATTCTGATTCTGAAATGTGACACGTAGCATTCTTTAAAGAACTGGGACCAAGACAGAGATGAAAAAATGTCACGCTTTTTTATATAAAAGAGAAACTCATTTTGTTACAAGGCATAAGGAACAATGCAGAAAGCCAAGCAAAAGCTGGAGAAAAGACAAAAGACTGTGAATGTCCGCACCAAGATATACGGGTCGTTCGTTCTCAGTGCTGACTAATGTATCCAAGTTTACGATGTAGGATGTCTACAGAAAGCTGGCATCAAAGACCATGGCTGCACAGTTAGGAATTCTAACAGGGTTTGACTTGTATTCTATACGAAGTTTTAAGAAGGTTACATCATTTTTTCAGTCTTGAGAGTATCGTTAACAACTAGGAATTCTTTATGAATGATGTTAAAGACCTCTGCACAGAAGGAAGGTGCTAACATAAAAGCACAGGAAAGGTGCAAATGGTAAGCACTTCTTGCCCGAGGAAGAGTCCTGTCTCATCCCTCTCACCTCCTCCCCTTCTCGATAGGTGTCCATTTGAATGCCAGTACCAAGGGAGGCATGGGATAAACGAAAGCGAGAACTTCGATGGTACTTCCCAGAGCTGCCTACCTTCACGAAGCTCCCCGGATGGGATGGCAACACTTGCAAAACAACTTGCAATTAACACAGAATCCCCACTTGAAATGTGACTTCAGAAATTAAGTAGGAGGGACGAAACCGTGGAGAAACACTCAGCCGCTCAGTTTAAACTAGAATTCTGTTTTCTTTTACTCATGATGTCATGTTTCTACCTAAAACATGATGTTAAGTCTCTCTGAATAAATCTATTTTTGTTTTAATATTAAGCATATTTAGTGTTGAGGGAAAGCTGAATGAGAGTGGAACGGACACACTTATCATGACTACTCAAACAAAGCAGTGTGTGGAGGCAGCACCAGGTGTGCTCAGGGACAATGGGACAGGCATAGCCCAGTCTACCTCTTACAGGGAACAAATGACTGAGACAGAGACAGCTACACCTCAAAATATCATACACAAGAACCGAAAGGAAGTCAAAAGAGCAGTTATTAGATTGGAAGACAGACAACTTTAGGCAGCAAAAGTTTATTCGCTGTGATGCTACAATTGATCACTGTTCCTTGCCTTCATAAATGCAGGCTTTACGTTACCTAGAAATAATTCTTGTAGTCATCCAATGATTTTCCAGTATCCAGCAAGATATACTTAGGCTTGCTTAAATTTCAGTCTTTAACTTTCTGTGGTTACTGTGGTTTGTTAATTAGTTTTGCTTCCTTAAGATAATTTAACAGGCATTTTAAAAATCTGGGCTCACATCTTCTCCACTGGACAGCAGAACATACATAACTTTTAATGAAAAAGAGTAACGACATACTCCAGTAAGCATATAATATTTTAACTATATGCTATGTGATCAGGCTACCAAGTGGAACCATCACATCTATGCCTGCCTATTTAAAGCTCCCGTATTTCAATGCTCAACAATAACATTTCATCAATTTATTTATCTTCTTAAGTCAGTCTCTCATATGAGACAGCATACAGTTTACAACTGAGCAAACAGAACGTATAATATCCAAATAAAAATCAGCGTTAAATTTCAAACAGAAGATGATTGGCAGATGACCAATTTGCCATTATAACATCAGTACCAAGGTTATACCTAACCTTAAGGACCAAGCCTTCAAGAAGAATAAATGACATCTAAGAAAACCAAGGGTGTTTTGTTCCTTGAGGACATTCAGAGCAATACTGGCAATGGTCCCACACTGACGTAAGAAACAAATCAGCTAAAAACAGTGGCAATGAAAAAAACCACAAGAGCCAGCAAATACCATCTCTCAATAGCAGATCAAACTCAGCAGCTGAACAGAAGGTAGTAGAGGACAAATTGATTTCAGAATAAGAAGTCATGAGGTCCAGAGATAGCTGTTACTGAATGATGTCTCTTAAGAGACAGAATATTTATTTCCTGTTGGAGGATTCAAGAAGTCTGCTTTCTCCACACGTTAGACATCAGCATTCTGTTAATTGGCTGAAATAGCCTGTCATTGCTATTTTTAGTAAAGAACAGTAGCCACTTTCTTTCTTCAGGTTTCATGTAAATGCATAACCCTATACAGAAAAGGGGAGAGGGATGGGAAGGGGAGGACTGAGATTCTGCCACACGCTCTCTTTATTGCTGCCATCCTGTTTTCACAGGGGAGAGCAGTATTCATCGGGGGCTGTGTACGTTTTCTTTCTTCTCTCTTTGGTGCTGATGCTGACACACAGAGAGATTCCACTAGAAATGGCAGCACTGTTAATTATCAAAGGACACCCTGGGCTGAAATTGTGCTGGTACATACTGTACCCTGCACCTTCCTGAGCTGCAGTGCTGTGCTCTACAACTAAAGCTTACGTGGCTTCTAGCCTTTAGAGTTTGTCAAAATAATTTTGAGAATGCTGAAGGTTACTTACTAGCCACTGTAATTTTTCATGGTGTGTAATCCACAGGTATTTTCACACTCTGAGAAACACCTTATTGCTTGAGAGTAGAGAAATTTTCTCCTTTGCAGGACCAGTAGAGGGTCTACTTTCATTATGAGTGAGTGAGAATACTGAGAAGTGCATTCCAGGTAGCATTTTAGTTCCCTCTCAACCACAGAGAAATACAAAAGAACTTCAAAGAACCCAGAAGGAGGTCGGAAAGCCAGGCAAAAACAAATGCAGATGAGGATAATTATTAAAAATAAAAATGAAGTACGCAAAATTTCCATTTTTCAGTTGAATGAGAGTCCACATGTACACTCACACTGTGAATGAAACCAAGCCATTAAGCCTCCGTCATAAATTACCTAGCAGAGGACCTCAGAGGCCTCTAGGCAAACAGAAACACCATCAGCCATCAGTGTCTCAGACACCACATAATGCCTGATGAAAATGTGCATGCATTTCCACGTGGTCACTCAACAATTATTTGGGCTTCAGTAGGACAGTTCCAATCAAGTTAAAAGACGCTGCTTTGGCCATTCACTGCAGATCTTGACACCAACCTTTTCAGTTAGAGGGCAGCAACCACACAGAAACCTTTGATGCTTTCAGCAAAAGGCGTGGAGGCTCTGCCCATGCTAATAAACCAAAAGGGCCACAACATATGCTCAGGTGCTGAATCTGTGAATACAAAAACATAGTACTCACTTGTGCTGCCCTGACATCAAGTGTCTGAACAAGGAAACTTGCAGGTCTGAGGTTTAGGAAGAAAAACTGGGAGATTAAGATAAAATGCAGCCACAAACGGAGAAATGTAGAAGTTTTCCTCTACACATACCCAGCCTTCAAAAAAATGTGCATGGAAAATACAGATCTGCACTTACCCCACTCTTCTTGCACCTTCATGGAAAGGTGGAGCCGCGAGTGGGCAATTAAGAGGTTACAAGGCAGTCCCGTGTGGCTGTGCATGGCTAGGTTTAAATCAAACCAGCCACTGGACACAGCAAAGCTAGGTTTAAATCAAACCAGCCACTAGACAAACATCTTAACAAGCCTAATAAAGCCTTTGATGAACCTAGAAAAGGGCAGAAAATGGAAGCTTACTCTTTAAGTGAGCATGAGCAGAAATGGGTGACAGATGGGCTTTTACAGAGCTAAGGGAGAGGACACTGGAACTGGTAACAAACAAACATACTAAATGTCAAACACCCCTCTCTAGTATTTATAGGGACTGGTCTAACTGAAGTAAAGGGTAATACTCTCACATAGTACTCACAAAACACGCAGAAAGCTCTCAAGTCTTCAGCACCCACACAGAGACAGTGGAGTATTTTGGGAAAGTGGCAAAAGAAACTAATCTGTGGGCAACAGTTATGAGAAACAGCAGAGATCCTGCAGGTCTTCACCACAAAATGAAGAAAATCCAGGCATTGTAACAGTCTCAAATATTCCGGAGAACTGTAATGACCAGGGCCCGGCTCAGACTTCTTACGGACAGAATTCCTAGCAATGCGGCAACTGGATTAAATCCTTCCAACAGCCCACCTGAGCATGGTATCAAGAATGCGCTGAGAGAGAGCCTGCACCTTGACCTCATCGTCAGCAGAAGCATGAGCACCTCGTGCCAGTGCAGGAAGTAAAAAGGATTTATGCTAGGCTGACTTCCCCTTGGAAAGATCACAGAATCATAGAATAGTTTGGGTTGGAAGGGACCTCTAAAGGTCATCTAGTCCAACGCCCCTGCCGTGGGCAGGGACATCTTCAACTAGATCACGTTGCTCACAGCCCCCTCCAACCTGACCTTGAATGTTTCCAGGGATGGGGCATCCACCACCTCTCTGGGCAACCTGTGCCAGTGCTTCACCACCCTCAGCATAAAAAATTTCTTCCTTAGATCTAGTCTAAATCTACCCCCCTTTAGTTTAAAGCCATTCCCCCTTGTCCTGTCACAACAGGCCCTGCTAAAAAGTTTGCCGCCATCTTTCTTATAAGCCCCCTTTAAGTACTGATAGGCTGCAATAAGGTCTCCCTGAATCCGCCTCTTCTCCAGGCTGAACAACGTCAACTCTCTCAGCCTTTCTTCATACGAGAGATCTTCCATCCCCCTGATCATTTTCATGGCCCTCTTCTGGACCTGCTCCAACAGGTCCGTGTCTTTCTTATGCTGAGGGCTCCAGAGCTGGACACAGTACTCCAGGTGGGGTCTCACCAGAGCAGAGTAGAGGGGCAGAATCACCTCCCTCGACCTGCTGGCCACGCTTCTTTTGATGCAGCCCAGGATACAATTGGCCTTCTGGGCTGTGAGTGCACCTTGCTGGCTCATGTCCAGCTTTTCATCCACCAGTACACCCAGGTCCTTCTCGGCAGGGCTGTTCTCAATCCCTTCATCCCCCAACCTGTATTGACACCAGGGGTTGCCCCGACCCAGGTGCAGGACCTCGCACTTGGCCTTGTTGAAGATGCAGATGAGGCAACCAGAACAGATCTCCTGCACACCCTCAAGAAATGTGACTCTGTTTGATGAATCTGACAGACAGCTGGAAGATCAGGGAGAAGAGCTGATCCTTTTCTCTATGGACCAACTGTATAGGGCCCAAATAATAGAGAAGATGTTGCACATTTCTGCTCAGGCACGCCATCCTTTGATGATCTCCAGAGCCTGGAAATCTCATGTAGAAGTATTTCAGAGGCACTCTGAGTTCCAAAATAAGTAACATGAGGCTCATGCTCCTGTACAGACCTCAACCCTTTGACGATGAGATTTATCCTATGGGATCCCCATGCCAAATAGGATGTGCCAGCCACCACTATCTGACTGGGGAAGGAACAGGAGGAGTATTGTCCTGTGGCCTGATACTGCCACCATAGCAAAAGCTTCCCATACTTTGAGAAATGGTAGCTGGCCTGCTGAAAGGATACAAAGTAGGAGGCACGCAGAGGGGAGACATACTTAGTGCTAGATGATGTGTGGCACAAGGTTAGTTGGGAAGTGTATTGTCAGAAAAGGAAAGCACAGACTAGGATCTGTTCACAGACAAAAGACCTCTCACAAATTGAGAGTTAATAGTTTCTCCAGTGATCCCAAGGATTTGCAGTAATATAATTTTTGATTCAAGTGTTCACCTTGGGACCCAGATGCTTGGAAAGAGACTGAGCCATTTGCAGAGATTCAGGTTTTGCACCTTTGTGGCACCCTTGATCAAGCAAACAATTGTAAAAGTAAATGAAAAAAGGCACACAGAGACACAAGAAGTTAAGAGCAATGACTGCCACCACCATGATGAAAAATTCAAGGATTACAGACAGGACATATGGAAAGACCCTGAAATGAACACAGTTATCATCTGAGAAGAAAATAAATTATTGGCAATGGATCAGATTTATAACTGTATGAAAATACGCACCTACGATACTAAAAAGTTACAGACTGCCTACTGACCAGACAGACAAATGCTACCTAACTCCATAGCGAATTCCAGACATAGGAATACGGTGCCAAAACACCCCTTCTCTTGGCAAGAAACAACCTCTGTAAAATCTGCTCTACTTGGGTGTGCTGCAACTGCTGTAAGACACCCATGATGTAAAGCAAAAACCACCCACAGATAAGGCACACTTTCATGAAAAGGGTGTCTGAAAAAGGAGACAGAAGTGGGGATACATGGTGAGCTGGATCACACAGTCATTGTTCATTATGCCTGGTCCCCAAACATCTGATGTTTTGTTGTACCAAGATGGTAGAAAACCTGTCCATCTGGCAACAAAGTAGGAGTGGAAATACACATTAAGGCGACAGACGGCAAAGAAAAGCATAAGATCCTGGGACAGCATCAGTCCTGCTGCCTGCCTCTACACCATGACCTAACAGAGTTAGTATCTAGAGTTGTCTACGATCTCAATCATAGTTTAGGCTGTTCAAATTGCAATCTGGAACAGACTGCCTGAAGAGGGCATGGGGACCGTTTGACAAAACACAGACTTCTTTCTTAGGATACATGGAGACATGACCTAGGAACTGGGTGTCCCTCACAGCTTTGCAGGAGTATGGAACTTCACTTGTCCAAGAACTGAAGAAAGAGGAAACATCTAATAGGAGGTTGCGGACAGATGTCTGGAGCCAAGATGAACTTCTCATCGGACGAATGGACACCACAGATTGACCGGAAGATTCTGTCATAGTTACAGAGACTAGCAAGAATATTCTGTCAACCACCTATGCCTCAGAAGACATTAGAGTGCAGTCTTCCAACGTGTAAAGGGAAGAAATCTGAAACAGGCAAAATCTTCCCCAACAGTCTGATTTACAAGATGAAACTGCAATGATGCAAATGAACAGACTTACTTCCTCACTACCATAAAGTCTGAAGACCCTGGTCACTGAATCACAAAGATGCATCGTTCCTGAATACAGCAACTGCTTCCAGGGATGGAGGAGGAGTTAAGAGGGATGCAGAGAAAGTCCACACTCCCTGGAGCCTGCTGTTTCTTGCCAAGTCCTCCTGGTGGCAGAAGGAGAGTAGGCTGTAGCAGAATGTCTGGCTCTAAAATTACCTCAACGGGGGCACTCTCATGCAAAATGTCCATGCATCAGGCTTTATCATGCTTCTACCTCTTTATTAAGGGGAACCCTAATATAGTCTGTGACCACTTAAGTAGTGGAGAACTAGTCACCATAGTCCTCCATACCCTCTCGATGCAGGAGTACGACAGGTGATCCAGATATCATCAACCATCAGACAACATTGTCAAGGTATGAATATTTTACACACACTCATGGGTGAAAAAAATTCAATCTTGAGAAGGCAAATAGGAAGACCTTTTCTTACCACAGGGAGAGAAGAATGACAAGTAACTGTTGCATTGTTAGCAGGCTTTTTGCCTCAATAATGCAAACTGCTTCTGAAGAGATTTTTGTATCAACCACATCAATACAAAATGAAACAGCGATAACTCAAGCAAAAGCCTTTATAAAGGAGATACATACAAATTTGAAACAGATTTCTCAAACAATATTTGATAATATGTAACTATGCTTACCACATGGATGCAGGTAAAGGACATGAAATGCCACAACAGGGCATGTATCTGGTCACTTCACAGTAGCAAGATCTTTTATTCAAAATTTTCATTTCAGACATTAACTGAACATCAAATCACTCAAGCATATGGCTTTAACTTCACAGTTTATTACATTACTTTATTTGTCCCTGCATTTCCTTTTTTCACATAAACATTTCTCTCACATTGCTTTCATTTTTAAAATTCAATTGCATAACTGGTGTTTGATGACGAGGCCTAAGAGGAAGCTCTCACATGAAACTATAAAATCTTTCTTGTTCAAAATGAAGCCAGTAGAAAACTTTGAAGTAAATTACTGAATTAAAAGCCAGAGATAAAGAAAACTGCAAAATTTCCTCTCAGAAAAACAAAATCACCACAGTTTTAGGACATTACTTTATTAAAAAAAAATCAGAATTCAAACCTGTAGAGCAGCATACTCCTAGCAATGTCAACCTGCATTCAGTTCAAAAAAGAGTAATGCTGGCTCATTATTGTTGATGTTATCGTGTTAGGAAATAGTGCTAGTTAAAGATAGCAGTCTCTCAACACAACCACAGTAGTAAAGATATAGCTAAATTAGACCACATAAATAATTCATTACAAGAGGCCTGATTTCGCATTATTCCTGTATTACTTTTAAATTGCAGGTTACTCTCATGGATAGCATAGATTGTAATTTGAAGATCCTCATGATTTTTGGAACTTTCTTGGGCCTTGGTATTAAGAATTAAGGAATCTGCAGTTCAGGGTTCCCTTCTCCATGCCCTCAAAACAGATCACACGTAGCAACAAGAGGAAAACACATCTCCTGCATTTTTAATCTGCAAGACTGTTAGCCCATCTTGTAAAACCTTCTAAATACATTGCATTCCTAAATACAAGATGGTATTCCTACAGCGCCTAAATATTTTTTTTCCCAAAAAATAATAAACCTAACCTTTAAAACATTGTTTAAAATTGCAGCCTGTACAAAAAATGGTTCTGCCTTCAGCCTAGAGCTCTTTTATCTTTGTTTCAGTTCTCCTTCGGGCCGAAGAGGTGCAGAAGTCACTGAGGAACGGCTACACACCGCTTTCCCCTCAGGAAAGTGCAACTCCCCTTCCCTGGCTCCTTTCTAGATGCCCCGAGCTCTGCCTCTGCCTGCGCAAGCAGAAAGGACAGAAATGCAGGAAGGAAGCAGAAACCCCTTTAGGAGAGGTCACCGCAATCAGTCCCACGCAGTCAGTGCTGCCGACTCCTCCCAAACCCATTGACTGCGCCAACTCTCAAGTGCCTTTTCCTGCTGCAGTGCCCGTGGCCGCCAGCCGGACAGGACACCCTGGCTGCAGGCTGTCCTCCCAGCCCTGCCCTCCGCCCCGGGATGTGCTTCCCAGCACTCGGGTGCACCTGCTGGAGTGGCCGCCACCAGCATCAAAGTATGAACCCTTTTTTACGCAATTTGAAGTCCAGTAATACACAAAGGTAGATGATATCTGTGGATACTGGAGATAAAGAGTTTACGTGCTGAAAGTCATAAAAAGCTTTGGAAACAAGCAGTCCACCTGTGTTTTTGTAGTAATGTTATGTATCAGAAACCAGTATCTACCAAAACAGGAGAGATCTGTAAAGGAAGTTTACCTTATGCACTCTTTGAACTATGGATGAAGTAACTTAAGATTATCTTAACATTCAGTGCCATAGATATACAGAAACAGAAATATAAAATGATCAGATCATGTCTCAAACTGTTTAAAATAAAAAGTTTTATGGCTAGAATATACCATATGCAGTATTGAGTCATCTCTAAGTAATGTTGGTCAAGTTCAATTAAGTAGAACACATAATTTCAGTGAACTGCAATCATCATTGTTTCAAATTAGCGTAAGTACAATATTAATTAAGCATTCTTAGAAAGCAAGACGAATTAGGTGTGAAGGAGGATATGAAATAGCCATGATTAAAAAAACTCCCTACAAATCTTCTGCAACACTGTTATGATAGACTAATTTTTTTTCTTAATTTGACATGCTAAAGGTTACTTCCTATCATATGTGTAAGACACTACAGAATTTTTAGACCGATACGTCACAGTACCAAAACACCATCACATTAGGCAACTAAGCATGTCTCTTTTGCCACCCGCCACTTCTGTCAGCCATCCTGAGCAGTTCACTAAATCTTCCAGTGGAAAATGATAACATGCCATCATTTATGTTCAAATGACATGCTTTTTAACCAGGACCTGGTAAACAAGCTCTGAAGCACTCCATTAAAGCTGTCCAGAAGTTCCGCAACCACTTCACTTGAATTAGACAAAGTGTACGAGGCAGACATTTATCAAAAAGAAGCAATACAATGATCTCTTAGATCCATATTTAGTATTCATGCCATTTTGTGCATCTCTCTACCATACAATTTTTAACACACCAAAAGTTTTGTAATAGTAATGCTGGACAGCTTTGACAAATGGATATCTGCAAACTGTGACCTGTAAGTGGGACAACAGTTTGGAAATCCCATTTTAGCAGCCAGCAGAGGAAATACGAGATGGGTATTTCTGCTGAAAGGGCTCAGCATTGTAACAGGTACCTGCAGACTTGCCACTGGAGAGGGGCTTTAATAACATCAGCATTAATATGGGTCTCAGTTCTCTAAAGAGTGTACTTCTAAATCCTGTAATGGCACGTCCAGCTAATACAGTTGTCCTTCCACAGCTTCCTACAGAGCTCTTGAAGACTACCTACTAGGAGTACAGGCCTACAAAGAAAAGAAAGAAGGGAAAACAGACAAAAGAAGAGCTTTCGATTTCTCCTTTTGCTCCATAGACCTCCAGTTTTCAAAATTAGTAGCAGTAACTACCAGAAAATAGAGAAAGGAGAATTACTGCTATAAAACGCTTCACTGATTCTTTTTTTGCAAAATAAACATGAAAATCATTTTCTAAAATAAAGAATTGGTTTTACTTAAGTTAGTGTCAAATGTGGGCAGGAATGGAGATGCAGCTAAAATAACAGGAAAAGGTAGAGAGGTTTCTGTTACATTGTTTTATCGAACCAATTAACTATGGAAAGAAAAGCCACAGCATTAAACAAGCAAGCTTCTCTTTATACTTGTTCCATTTCATAGAAGACTGCTTCCCTTCCTGTCTATATTTCTCCTCTTTTGGGTTGTCCTTTTAAATGTGCCGCATAACATGTCTGTCAATCTAGCCTAATTTTGGTTCTCTTTAATTTCCTTCCACCACAGCCCCATAATCCTCGAGAGATCCTTCCCATGAGAACCACAGCCAGAGATCAGTAATCTTGGGACTGCCCAACAGTTTGGGTCCTTCTCTCCTTCTACTGCACAGCACAGGGCTTTCTACTTCTCTGGGAGTGAAGTGCATCTCACTCAGTGAAAAAGTGCACCTGCTTACCGAAAAGAAGATTATAGCACAATTTAACCACAGCCTGGAAGTACCCAAACGCAGGGCAGAAGCTTAACAACGCTGTTTTATTCCTCCCTCTCCTTCTCTAAGGAAGGTGTAACAACATCCTGGAAAGCTGAAGACAAATTCAGATGAGAATTTAGGGACAAGGACCAAACACTGAATTGCTAACCACTACAGCAGGCTACTGAGGGCTACAAAGGATTTTCCATCACTGTAAGTTTTCCCTCCCTTTACCCCCCCTCCATTGAGATCAGCTGTTGTGATACCTCTCAAGAGGTATGACTTACTCCAATCTTTATTGGCCTTAAAGCAGAACTGGAGGAAGTCCTCGCCACAAAGGAAGTCATACCCAAAGATTACAGCAGTTCTTTACAGGCTTAAAAGCTGTTAAAGTAGGACAACAATAGCTCAAACTTCTTTTAATCTTTTATGCCCTCATGACATGCTCATCGGCAAGAAGCACCTGCCAGGGACTAAGACCCTGCTCTACTCTGCGCCGTATAAACACAACATATAGGTAATCCCTGCATGGGAAAGCTGAAAACCCAAACATATGACACAAGACAAAACAGGTGGATTCAGAGGGAGAGTGGGAGGAAACAAGGAAACAATACGGATCAGCAGGAAAGGCAGGAGCCCTCCCATCCGCAGCCCATCCATTGTCACATTTTCTGTAGGCAACACAGCAAGGGAGAGTTTTAATGAGGGATTTGAAGTCGGACAAGTTTAGACCAAAAATAATTTTTAGTAGTGAGGATAATTACCAGTGGAGCAAGTTACCAAGGGCTGTCATGGGCTCTCCATCACCAGGAGTATTTTAAAACAGTGTTGATTTTTTTTCCCCAAAAAGATATGCTCTACTTCAAATAGAAATTAATTCAGGAAGTTCTATAGCTACTGTTATGCTGAAGATCACAATAGTCCCCTCTGGCTTTACAGACTGCGTTTTCCAAGTAACTCTTGCCCCTTTAAAAAGATGTAACATACTCTCACGTTAAACAGTATTATTAAGATCAGTTTATGGAGTTCCACAAAACCAATAAAATTATTTATAAGACATATCAGCTACAAGACCATCCCAGCACTCTTTTGCACTTCCCCCCCCCCCCCGCCATGAAATAAGTAAACATGTAGAGAAGTGGACTTCACTAAACCCACATGCCTATCATACAATTAGGTCATTTACACAGTTCAATGAATTGTCGAGTTCCCCAAAGAGGATCATAAAAGTATTATAGGAAAAAAATGACAGTATCACGCTCATGCTACACAACTTACTTTGCTTTAGAGAAATAAAATGAAACACAGAGAAAGATAACCAGAGTCTAGAACGTTGAAGAAATCTGCAAACCATCCATTCAGAAAAGATGGGGACCATTTGCTAACAGGTTAAAATAACATATATATCTAACAGGAAGTAGCATAAAGAAAAGGCTTATATTGTCTGTGTTAAACCATTACTCAAGTTCTCAAGCTAGCAAGTCAAAGAGCTTTGGGCAGTGCTCGGTCAGTCACAGAATCACAGAACAGCTGAGGTTGGCAGGGACCTCAGGAAGTCTCTAGTCCGACCCTGCTCATAGCACGCTCAACTATGCGATCAGACCAGGTTACTCAGGACTATCAAGGGGTCAAGAATTTAATACTCAGTTCAGGAAACAAGGACTTAACATCCCTGACAGAATGACCACAGTAACCACATTAAGCATACAGGCAAATAGGTTTGTAACATAAATAAATTTGTGTTTATCATCTACTCATTAATACATTTTTTAAAATTGTGTTTGCGAGCCTCCTAAAACTACCATGCGGGGAAGGTTTTAATCAGTCAAAGTACTCCTTTTCAAATACTCCTATATATATGACTGCACACAGGTTCCTTTTAAGAGCAAGCTCACATTGCTGATAAATTCCAAAATTACTTAAACAGTATGGCTTTGAGCATTACAGTGCCTATCTTTCTAATAGCAAAATTTTGAACTAATCAGCCATGGTAGGCATCTATGAAACCCCTGGAATAAAAAAAAAGTAAAAAATTCTGTAAAATAATGTTTTGTATGATAGATGTTTTCTAAAGTGGTTTAACTAACTTTAAAAGCATTCATTCTGATAAACAACACATTAAGCAATGAATAATGGGCAAGGTAAAAATGTAAAAGGAAACTGAAGTCTTGGTCAAATAGTTGAAGAGACAATGGAAAGTGCCCTATTACTGCATTTGCATAAAAATCCCCATGTTACTGGGAATATACATCTCCTAACAAGGTACCATAATGCAAGGATAACAAATCAGCATTCTGAAGTGTCCTCTATAGGTCAAAACAGATGTTGTCTTGGACTACTTTTAAAAAGTTTCTTTTGCATTTTCACTGACATAGACCTAAAATATAACAACACTATTAGAGTTGCTAAAGTTGACCAACCTTTGTAATGCTCTTCCAGAAACATTTTTGAGGATGTTCAGTCAATGTATATACTTGCCTTGCAAGTAGAAATACAGTCTAGTAAGAGCTTTTACCTTCATAACGTTTGTAGAGAGTGCACTCAGATGATTCCTCACACTTGGCACATGAGTACGCACAGCCAAATATGTTTAGTTCATTCCAGTTTTTAAAAATCTTAAGATGGGTATCTTGAAGGGCTGAGGAAAACAGAGGAACATGCCAAACTAACATATACATGGACTACATATATGGAAAACCTGTAAGAGTCAGCTTTTCATCTTTTGAGTAATAAACCACAAGTAATAAACGTCTTTTTGGGTAATAACCACATTCTTCACACCATCGGTGATGCCTAGCAGTAATGTACAAACATTTATTTTAAGGTAGGTGTGATGAGTCCTTCACCTAAGCAAGGCTCCATTGTTACACGAAGAAACACATCGACTCTGGATGCCTTTCCAATGATGTGAAGTTTAGTGAAGTTTGGACAGGATTTCCCTGATCAAACGGCATTAATACAGACATTTGACAGTGAGCCACTGATGTACCTTGAGCCAGAACTCAAATGAGAATTCACTTTGTGGCCACCACATAGCATTGGCTCAATTTGCACTTTGAGACTCTGCATGGAGGTAGCTACACCTTTCTATCTGCCAGCTACTGGGACAAATAGTCTTGAGAACCATCTGAAGAGAGTGATTGCATCCATACAAAAGCAAGACCCCTTTTGATGTTGAGGCAATAAAGGAGCCTCTATCCCAGAAGTATGGGACTTTGGAGGAGGGAAAGGAAAGACTTAAAATAATTTCCAGATTAAAGAAAGTATTAGAAACCAAGTTTTTAAAATCCTGAAAGAATACTATACTGAGAATATATGTGTCTGCCAATCCCTTAGAAAAGTATTCTTGCGACAAAAAATAGTAACTTCTGAACGTAACTATCTGAATATAAGAAAACACATTTTTACTGTGAGGTGGCTGAACAGTGGAATAGGTTGCCTGGACAGGTTGTAGACTCTCCATCCCTGGAGATATTCAAAAACCAACTGGACAAGGTCCAGGACAACCTGCTCTAACTTGCTTGAGAAGGGCAGGTGGACTAGGCAACCTTCAGAGTTCCCTTCCAACCTCAACTATTCCGTGATTCTGTGAACTTCATGGAAGAGTACAAAAGTGAATAGTCACTAAAAGCTTTAAGATCTTAAGTACCAGATTTGCATCCATTTGTGGATTTGACTCCTTAATATCTTAACCAGATCTTCAAGTAACCTACAGAATTGAAATGTGGGTTGGTATTATTGGTAAACAGACCAGGATGAAACTCGGACAAATCTTGAGTGATTCAACGAAGCTACTCAAGACTGTGTGGGACAGAAGTCTGGATCAGGTGGACAGATGAGAACAGTGGACTGGGAATATGGTCTACTTCACAAGTCTCTCCTGGAGAGGTTTCCGCTACAGGTGTTCCCTCTAGTGAGGAGAGTCATCCAGCTTTCAAAAGGTAAAGTAGTGAAACTCGCACTGCCTTTTGGCATACTCCCAAAATTCTGCATTAGCAGATCTTGAAGGAGAGGCAGCAACCTCCAATTATTCCATGTAAGGTGATTCATCTTGGTATCAAAATTGTCTATACCATCCCAAGTGACTCTGATAATTATAGCCCTTTTTGTTTTACCTAAAAGAGAACATTTATGGGTACAGTGAAAAGGTATGTTACCATTCTACCTCGCCAAAGGAATAATAATAAATGCAACAGAGACTAACACCATCCAGAAAATGCATGAAAGGTCCAAAACTTTTGATAATGTCTGAACTAAATCTCTGAAAATCATTGATAAGCTTCTCCCAGGGATGTCAAACGGAAGTCTTCCATTCATGGTGCCTCAGGGTGAAGTGGCTCAGTTCATTTGGCAATATGATCAGGACACCCCACAGGTGGTGCCAACACCTTGTTCCAACACCTTGTACACCACTGTACCATTTGCAGAACTTAACTACTTCCCACAAAAGAGAATCAGAACTCACACTAGCTTGCCAGGTGTTATAGTACATCTGACAGAGTTTCTCACTTGCACATGAACGTGATAACCATGAAGAATGGGAATAGGACTTCGCAGAAGCATGCCGACTTGAGCTCCAAGCCACTGATGCAGAGATCTTCAGACCATGATCCCTGAAATGCTGTCCATCCAAGTGGAGAAGAAGAAAATACTTTAACTTAGAAAGAAAGAGATCTAGATGGGACATGAAAGGGCACTTTACAAAAGGCACTGCATCTGAGTAGTAATATTTGATCTGTAGTACTACTTAATTATGTAGTAATAATTAATGCCCTTAAGACTAATGAATGCTTCCTAGGTAGCATCCCAGTCTTGTATGCATGCCCAGTTTGTTTCGGTGGCACAGTCTAGTATGATGCATTATACTGCTGCCATATATTCCCAGGAGAGCCTATCAGGACTTTGCAAGGGAAAAATACAGTCCAGCAACTGAGTACCGCATGACAAGAAGTGCAACCTTAACAATTGCCAGGTTATAAGAGCATTCAGTACACTGTACATTAATTCAGTTTCTGAAGCAGATTCAAGAAGATTTTAAAGTCAATTTTACCGGAGTCTCATAAGCAGGAAACATGAAGGAACTTCCTTTTAAAATGAGCAAAGCCCTAGGTAAAAAACAATCTCTGAAAAACCTTTGGGGATGAGGTTTTAGAGCCTCTGAGCTCTAGAAGGTCAGGAGAGAAGATCTGTGAAAGTGATCTGTCATTTTTTCCAGAGACTTCACTGAAGGGATACAAACAAGTATGTTTTAAAGAAGGAAGCACAACCGTGCCATCTGGGTATCTGGCACAGAAGGTGGCTTATCATTACTTGGTGGTAGACTGACAGGCTTTGGGATGTTTTTATATATATATATTAAAAAAAAAAATATATATATATATTCCAGAAACAGAGAGTCCAAGAAAACAAAATTGATCAAGTGCATATCTGGATATCCTCCTCTCTTAAGTCTCCTGGATCTCCTCACATCAACAAGAAATATCTTCTAAGTGCGAGACCACAGCGGTGGGGTGGTCTCAGATGAGGAGCTGATATCCTTTTGCCACCAGACTT
This sequence comes from Aptenodytes patagonicus, assembly GCF_965638725.1. Classification (NCBI taxonomy): domain Eukaryota; kingdom Metazoa; phylum Chordata; class Aves; order Sphenisciformes; family Spheniscidae; genus Aptenodytes; species Aptenodytes patagonicus. Next base: position 29,509,448 of record NC_134949.1, read on the forward strand.
CTTTGGCTACTAAGAGTAGGAAAACTTACTCGAAAGCGTTTCTATCCCTGATGCAATTACTTTGAATAACTTCTGTTGTGCTCAATTTTGAGTACCTCGAAGTACTGACGAACTTTAAAAAAAAAAATTGTCAGGAAGTTAAGTTATAAAATAAGGGACTAGAAATGAAGGCTTGAATGGATTAAATAAATGTACAGACTGGTTACACAATAAACTGTCAAGAATATGGTGATAAATCACCTTATCCTTCCAGTTGCACGGAAAATACCAAAGGGGGAAAAAAGAAGCTACTTAGGTTGGTTAAAGCTTGTAACTAACTACAGCAAGATAAATCAAAGGAGAAATTTAAAGGCAGTACTCCCATATGTATAAAACAACCAAGAAAAAACGAGTTCAGAAAGTCCCAGGATATTATTGTCAATAACACTGAAGAAAGTACTTTATCTGAAAACAGACTGAGGAATCTACCCAAGAATTAAACATGTATTGGAATTGAAACAAACAAAGTAATTTTAAAAAGCTCCCCTAAGATTCCATCTACAAGTTTTCACAGTACTGTGCAACAAGCAAGCATGGGGGTTTTACAGATCTAATTAGGCAAAAAGATGGGCATAGGATCGGAATGAACAATCTGAGTCACCGTGTGTAATCTTTTGCTATTTAAAGCAACTGTATCATGCCAATTTTGCTGATAAGACCCCCTCTTCAAAATCTCCTATCCCCTCCACACTACTTGAATGCTTGGTTCTGTCTTGAATGCCCTCTCTTCCAGCCTAAATTTATCCAGGGCTAGTTTACATTCATTTGTACTTGTTCTAGCCATGTCCCTTAGCTTAAACAGCTCTTCTCCCTCCCTGATGCCTTCTCTGCCTTTCCCTAACACACTTAGAAATATAAAAGAGAAATCATATCCTCTCTCAGTTTTTGTTTTATTAAGCCAAATATGTCACACTTTCTTAGTCTCATCTTGCAAGATAAGCTTTCCATTTCCTGATCACCCTCGCAGCCCATCTCCGTTGCTGTTCCAACATGAATTCATTTTTCCTGGGAACAAAAAGAACAGCGTTAGGGCTAATAGCCTGTTTGTCCCTTCCAGTTCATGCCTATCCTCAATACTCGTGTCATGTCCCCAGAGTTACAGTTCAGATTTAGGTAGTGTCTACTTTACACCATAGTAACAAAAAAAACAATTACAGATTACATAATATTATTTCAGACATGATAACAAACTACTGTTTATAAATGCTAACTTTGGGAAACAAGCACACAGTGCTTATTTGTATCATATGCTTAAGTACTACATAATCTTTCACAACTAAGTGACCACCAAGAAAATAAAGCCTGCTTCTTAATACTATAATAAAATATATTCATTCTAGTAACCCACACATTTTTGTCTGCAAGGATGTTGCAAACTGAATTTTCGGACTCTGCATATATCTATGCGCTCAGAGAAACAGGTTTAGCATAGGTTGTTTACCTCAGTTACCTAAAGCAGATCTGAAGTAACAAGCTGATCTGAAGTGAAACTCTTATCAACTTAATCTATATCTAATCACTTTCAAAGTGACCAAAGAAAGAGTTTGAAGTCTGTTAGTGGCCAGTAGCCATGTTCACTGCACATACCTCACTACGGACCAAGCCCTCCAGGTAAAACAGGTCAGGGATCGAAGAGAGTGCACATACAGGTGGCTTTGCTCATCCCTTCTTCTCTGGGAAGTTTCTCCTTAATATCCCAGCTTTCCTACACGAAGGAAGGGATAGCAAACCCCCAAAGATGAGGCAAGGGTATTACGTTAATGGCAACATGTGACCATGATAGTCTACAGAGAAGCACTCTGTCTACAGTTCGAAGCTTGGGGAATTTAGGCATCTAACTTCAACACTTTCATTTCCCTTCCTGGTGTCACCTACAACCAACAACCATATCAGCAGCTCCTGACTCAGTAGAGATAGACATGCATATTGTGCAAAAGCAACAGCATCCACATACAAACCTGCACAAAATCTTAATTTACACAGTTTCAACCCCTATCAGTTTTAATCGATCACTCAAGAGTGACTCGGTTGCTTAAAAAAGTGATGGTATCATTACTTGAAATAATAAACATTCTGTAAGTAATTACTAAAATGAATTGCATGTCCAAAAGACTGGAGTCCTGAAAATAAATGATGTCTTCACATGCAAGACATGCAACAAGTATCACATCTCATACTTGAATATACATGAGTATTACTAAATATTACTCTTCCCCAAATGAAGATATTTATTATGACAAAATATTTAGTCTTTGTTTTGAAACAGACTTTTAGAAGGCAATGTTGTATCTTCCAAATATTTGTATTTTTTAAAAAATCAAAACCAAATGATCTTCTGCTACACACACACTCAAGAGTCAAGAAGATACTCGTCCATTAGCCTGACAATGAACAGACATGTAACAAAAACAAGTTGTTCAACTCAGTACAGGTAATGCCTTCAAACTTACTGTTGGTAGTGAATGAACGTGCTGTAGTACCAGTTATTAGCTGATTAACAGATCAGATAATAACTCATCCATTTATTCCAGACATTCTACTTAGAAAGTGCTCCATGAAGAGAAATACCTCACACAAAAAAAAACTTAACAGCTTCATTCTGAAAGCTTTCCACCTACCTGACGGACATGTACCATACATAACAGTCTACCTGTACTACTATTATGTTACACTCCAGAGAGGTTATTTCAGTCACGACTTAGGTACACTTGGTTTTTTTAAACTTGTGAGAGACAAAACACCTCTACTTAAATGATGTTCTTCTTAACAGAGTCCCTAACTAGCGCATTTCAGCTTCCAGCATGACAGCCTTCATCAGCTAAATATGAAAGCAGGGCCCAGAAATTCTAATTCATAGCGCAGTAATTACAGCACTTATGATTCACCCCATACCAAGGAATGTGATTTTTATCACTGTAAATACAATAGTTTAAATTTAAAACAACAAAGCAGCTTTTAGATTATTGTTTTCCAAAAAATGTAAAGGACAAAATTAACTCACCATTAATGCTTTGGAAATAATAAGTCTAATTTTTAAGTGTATTGAAGCAAATGGATACTTTTGTACTGATGTGAGTGATTAAAGTACAAGAGCTTCACAGACTCAGAGATGTAATGCAGCCCTTTTATCAAAAGCAGTCACTCTATCTCGGCCTGACAGTTAACAGCATATGATCTAGTAAACAAATACTTTCACACAGTACAAAAGTGCCATTAAAGGCCAGAACTGTCAACACAAATTCCATTCTTACAAGAGAAAAAAAATATATAAACTGTTGATCACCTCTGGTTGCCTTAACTAGCATGGAGGTTGTCATGGAAACATTTCTGCGAAGTTCACAGTGATGAAACACAAACACTTCCAGTTTAATTGCTATTAGGTTTAGCATACCAGAGTTTATTTATACTCGAAGAGCATTATGATAAAATGCAGTAGAAAGTAAAGCTAGTAATGATCTGGCATAACAAAGCCAACAGATTAAAAAAAAAAAAGAAAGAAAAGGAAAACAAAGCCAAATAGGAGGACTTTTTTATTAGGCTGAAACAAGACAAAAATGAATTACCTCTTTCCCAAAAATATTAACCAAACTTTCAGCTAGAACATGACTTATCCATGACGGTTTTAATGTAGCTGTATTAACATACTGACATGTGAAGATATTAAAGAAAAAAATACATCTTCAAACAAAGCAGCATATACTTGAACTACCAGATATATAAGCATTTATTACACAGATTCAGAACAGATTCTTAAAAAAACTTGTAACATCATGCTAACTTCTGTAGCACACATCATGTGAATCCATGTATAGGCATCTCTTTTTTCCAGACAGAATAGACCTAGTACTGCTATTTTCTTACCAACAGAGCTCCCCCAGCATAAATGACAATTCTGTTGTCCTTGCAGAAAAATTGAGCCCAATGAGATTTCAAATAATAGTGCTGACTGACTACATGAATGTAAGTCAGGGAGAGCTTAATTTTATTTCATTACAGTTAATGGGGATTCACTTTTATTTTATTAGAATGAAACAAAATTTATAGAGATGCATGAAAGTTACTAACTAAAATCTGCAGGTTCCTTTCATGATAATCCAATTTCATTTTTTAATAATACTACATTCATTCTTAGTGCATGATTTAAGTTAATGCAAAAGCTTTAATAAATTCCAGTGACTTTTTATCTGTTTTCATTAGCAGAAGTTTACTCAACTCAGCTGACAGCCTGCAACACTGAGAAGCTGAACAGAGGTCAGGGGTTTGGAAGAGGGACTGGAACCAGTCAGTGCATTGAAGTGCGGAAGGCACGAGTACAGAACGAGCATTCAGACGTGGTGCCGTGGGCGTAGGCTAAACATGGATCGGGAGCAGGAAACAGAAATCAAGTAGGATGCATCACCCTTACTTTACAGACATTGTCAAATTCCTGGCTGCTGACTCTGGCATACAAGTATAGGAATGCAATCTATTGCCCATAACCTGCCATCAATTTTTTCATTCACATGAGTGATATGTTTTGAACAAAGGTATGGAAGGGAAAATGATCTATAATGAAATAACTATATTTTTAATCATTTTTCACTACCTGCTTGTTACGTCTAGTATCAAAGTAGAAATACATTCATCTTTACAATTACCATATTTATGCCTCTTAATTCTGTTTTTTCTTTTCCCATTTGCCCCTCTTGCATTTATTCATTCTCCACTTTTCTTCTTGCTGATGTTCCTGACAATCATCATTCTCCCCTTCCCAGCCACAAAAGTTATCATAAATGAAATTGTTAACACTGAATTTTAAAGACCATCATTAGGTTTATAATGAGTACCTAAAAAAGGATTAATAAAGAAAATGGAATAAGGATAGAGTTAGTGTTTCAGATTACCAGCAGATTCAGGAAAATAACACAGTAACAAGTTTACATTCTCAAGATTACAATTATTATCCCAACATGAATATATGGATTTGAAATGAAAGCTTAGATCTGGAGCAATTTGAAAAATACCACAAACGTTTTTGTCAAGTAGGCTCATACCCACCATGTAGAGAATAATTTCTTTTATACTACTTTTATTAGCTAGCTATACTTCAGCTCCTACTACATAATTTAGCTTCTAAGATGCTACTTCCTGTTAATTAATAATATGCTTCTGATCTATACAAACATTATTTCTGCAAAAATTACTGGAAGACAGCAGTTTCTTTAACCCCGATACGCTCTTCTGCAATATTACCATGGTCATTCCTGCAGAATCTGAATGTACCCAGTTCTGTCACTGTAATGTATTTGTCTTCTGGTCCTCTTCCCACAAGGAAGAAATATGCAGATGAGCATCCTTTGCTCTTCTACTTCTGTGAGTTATTTTGTGAGCTAGGGCCTACTGGAAAGTTGGTCTGTTCAGAGAACACACATACAAATAAACTCCCATGTACTCATACTAAAGAAAAAAATACTAATTTAAAAATACTTTGGATTAGACGTGAAATATGATTAAAATCATAATGGTCTTCAGTTCTTCTTTCTCCAAGACTTGGACCTTCCCCTGAGCAAGGTCTCTATTCTGCACAGAGGATCTTTAGCTTTTCCATCACAGGGAGCTCCCTTTTTCTGGAGAAGCCCAGTGATCCAACAGAGGCTCTACGCCCGAGCTCACGGGGAACCAGGCCCAGAACTCTGAAAATAAATACCAGGACACCGAACATCTTCCAAAGTCCTGTGAGGAGATGACACAGAAATCAGAAGACAGATATATTTAACTAAAGATAGCATGTACTGCCTAGTTCAGCATTTTCAACTGCTACATCTTCACATCTGCTTGTGCCACACCGGTGGTACTGAACGCAAAGCTTGCAAAAGGTACCGATACTGAAAATTACATCACCACCTGACAAGATGGTGGAGTGTCCTAGCTTACAGAAAGTCTTAAATCCAGGTAATTCCCCATGAAAAGACACATTTGGGAGTTTTTATGCATCCGTTGAACAAGTGTGTCACAATTGTTCACAATACTTCACAATGAGATTTACAAGAATTTATCATTATTCCAAGTAATACTTCAGTGAACTCTCTGAACGTGTTGTCTAGGGAGTGCTTGATAGAAGGTTATAAAATCTGTGATCGTTTTGACCCCAGCCTCAGCAGTGAGATACCCGAGATACCTTCTCATTCAGTTTTCTTAGCAGAAGCCCACTCAGAAAAGACTAAACAAATGCCACATGCTTTTAGCTCCATCTGGACCTGGGAAGGACCTCCCACCAGGAACACGTGGTGGGACATCACAATGCCATTTAGTCTCAGACATATCCCAACGTAGGCTCATCCTGCTGGTGGCAGGTCTTGCAGCGATAAGCATCAATACTCCATCACATTGCTTTGTGCTGCCTGACATGGCTCTGACTGATGTAGCGGTTTCTTCTACTGAAGGTCTCAAATCTGGCTGCTTTTGGTTATTTCCTTCGTTTCCTTGGATTTTTCTTCCCAATTCAAAATAAGACAAGTAGTGGAACAGAAGCCTGGGAAGGGCTGGATGGGAAAATGGCTCCTAGCCTTAGCCAATGTCAGGGGAAATCGAGGACAGCTGAGGAGCCATAATCATCTTTGATTACTGAAGTGAGGAGAGCTGAACCAGCAACATGAGAGTGCAATGTTTCAGTGCTGACAGAAACTAACAAACAAACAAACACAAAAAAAGGAAGATAGAGGAAAAGAAGACCCATTGCCATTTACTTGAAACAAGCTGTCCAAGAGGCCACATTCCCCTAGCTGCCATTCTCTGTCTTGGCTGGAGAAGGCAAGGAGCGAGAAAAGGACGCAGACATGACTGAACACTAAGCAGTGAGCTAAACCTGCAGCATAACTTCCTGATGAAGAGGCCATGCAAGTCAGGAGAAGCAGGACTGGGAGTCCAGGACTCTCTGTGAGAGAGGAGAGTTCCCTGACAGCTTTATTCTTGGTGGCCCCTGTGCGAAAGGTGAAGGAGCTATGGGGGAAACCCCACCTCCCTTACAGTCTTTGATTGCCTTTTTCTCATCTGTTTCCAGTTCCTCAACAACAAAATATGACCCTAGGCACACCTAAACCACATCTTTTCTAGACGAAAACAGTCACTTTGAGCCAATCCTAGTGCTCTACATCCTCTTGGCAATTAAGAAGAAAGGGGCCAAAAGAAGAGAGAACAAATCCCATTACCGAGTGTCAAGATCCCCGTTTATTTCCTTACTTGGTAATAAAAGCAAAAGGAGATATACTGAAGATGGAAGTGGAGCATCAGACACACTCCAGTATGCTAAGTCTTAAATAGACTGTGGTACAAATGAGAAAGAAAAAAATCCAAATACACTAATAGGATCTAGAGCCTCTTTATCACTGCCCCAAGTGATTGAAATCCCTCGAATTTTAGGCATTTGTTTCCCAAGAGATTAAATATTTCAGGCAGAAAAGCTGTTAATATTATGACTGTTTACCTCATTGGTGGCAGCATCTTCACAGGTGAGCAACAAGCTCATTCTCACTTTCACTCAAAGTCAGTCTCTCTCTCAGTGGAATGACACCGCAAAGAGAGGGGATGGTATCTTTATTTTAAAAATTTTACTTATCATATTTATTAAAAGCTGCATAGTCAATTCATTTAAGTTTTCTTTGTAACACAGCGGCAGTCTGTTAGAGGCAGTTCCACAAACAAGAACAGAAGTGAAAGGAAATAAACCTCTGAAGAAAATAATTGATAAACTTAAAAAACCTAATTGCAATGCTGTTAATACTGTCACTGGCAAACATACACTAGCAAGCTTACAGCTGATGTGTTCCAGGCTACACCAAAATTATGTATGTGTAAAATGTTCATAATAGAGTATAAAAAGTCTAAAATTTATTAAGGTTTCATGCTGATCCTCCAATCTGGCAAATGTTTGTAAAAAGAAAAATAACACAGTTAAGTAAACATTTCAGACCTCAACCTTCTTTATATGCCTTTGAACCTTTGCTTTCATGTGCAATACCTGACAGCCCACTGAGAATAAATGCTGAAAGCCCCAAAGATGGGTGAAACAGAATTTCTGACTCAGGAAATAAAGATCAGCTGAGTATGATTCCCATATGGCAAACCAGATCAATGGAAAGCAAGACCAAAATTTACAATATCTATACTGTGCAGTACAACATGGAGGTTGTCTTTTATTGCTGGTAGCAAAACTCCCAGTGGCCAAGAATAAAAGCAGACACAAAGATTATACATCCACTAATGGTGAACTCTAAAAATACACATTGATAGATATCAGAGGAGAAAAAGGAAGAGGAGAAGATTTTGAGCCTTTATTTAGTGTTACTGAATACCAATCAGCAATTAGAGCAATCAACTTTCAGCACAAAATCCAGGATTATTAATATAAAGGCATGCTTTCAAAGCCAAGGGGGAAAAAAAACCCAGCAGATCGGATTACCTGATATGAAAAGAAACACTCTTTGCTGTAAAACTAAAACAGCTTCAAGGCTACTTTTGTGATAGCATGTGTGGCTGAATGTGAGAGAATGTATAACACTATTATTACTTTTATTTCAAGATTTCCTGTAAAACCTCAGGTCATGCTCATGACGACTTTCTTAAAAAGCAATGATAAATCTGATGAACAGTTTTTAGAACTTGAAACAAGGACAATGGGCAGGGGGGAGGTAATCAAGCAGTCCTCAGCGACTGAACTGGCACAGCAACACTCCAACTTGGGTTAGCAGGAATCCTCTGTCAGGAATCCCAAAGCAATGCACCTAGCTATCTCTGCTGGGGTCTCAGAGGGCACAAGTAGTAAGAAGTCTGCAAGTAAAGGAAAAAAGCTCAACTTTTCAGATTCTTCTAATACAGTCCAGATGGAAACAAACTGAAGGGAAATTCTTAAAAAGAAAAAATCTACTGACTTTTTTTTTAAATATGCAACAGACCAAATTAAAAAGACATAATATCACTTTTAAACGTCAGTAAAATAATTGCTCTATTCTAGCAGTAAAGTCTCAACAAAATAAAATGAAACCTCACAGTGTCTCGGACCTACCTCACATTACACTACTCCACCGTTTTGCATTTGAGAAAAAAGATGGCCACAGCAACATGAAAGCCCTGTGGTCCCCCAGACACCAGAACTGGCCCAGAAGTGGCCATTCCAGGATGTCCACAGAGACATGAGGGCCGAGGTCAAAACTAGGAACTTCATAGCAATGTTGTGTCCTCAATCCCTCTACAAATAAACAAATGAAATACCTTGGCACTATATATGGACAGAGACGGTTTGCCTAAGCCAAAGCAATTCTTCCAGTAGGTGGAAATATACCCTATATATGTAAAATAAACAGTGTACATGACAGAGATTCTACTGGCATCCAACCTGGATGATCTTCATAACTCCTGGTTTCACCACCGGGGAGCAATGCAGTCAAGCCAATCCTGGCTCCGAAAACCTAAATACTTAAGCATGTTACTATGTGTACCAACACATAGTTTCCATGGTACTTCATCAACAACGGTGTGATATACTTCAAGCATAACCTTAGGCTTCAAATGCTGCCACTAAAGAGCAATACGGAAACAGCAAAGAGCAGTGTATTTGAAGAACTTTATGAAAGATCCTCTGATATCTTCTGATAAAGGAGGACCTCATAAAAATTCTGGACCCCACCAGCTCACCACTCACCCGGAGCAGGTTATTTTCCCCCTATCACTGACAGCACACCGCTGCTGTGAGCTGGACCACAATGTTGTACAGTTAGAAGACAGAGAGTGTATAGTCTCCTCTACAGGACTAATAAGCTCTCCTCTTGCCTCCTTTCTTGGGCAACATTACTATTCATTTAGGCCAATAATTGCGGCATCATCTTTGGCTTATACATCTCCCTCAGTCTTCAGACACAAGCATCTAGGCCTTATAGATTCACAAATTCACAAAAGATTTACATGTAAATATTGTAGGATCTTTACAAACACTGTCTTTAAAGTATGACTCTCCTCTCAAACTGTACAGCTATTATACTCCCATCCCTCTTATTTCAGATCTTGTTCCTATCTTGACAAATGCAATCTCGTTCCACTGACATAAATCCAGTATCCCATAATATATTAATCACTTATCTTCCATGTCAAAGCCTACCTATCATCTCTCATTCCATATCTAGAGGTAAACTCCCTTCTCCTTTAGGTCCAGACTGCCAGCTTCCATCATCTATGTGTTATTTTTTCAATTAAGTGTCTTCAGGCTTTTTATCCAGGCTGACATCTCACACATCTGTGAACGTCCACAAGACTAACTGATTAACCTCTTTCAAACTGCTTTGGCAGAAGACCTACGGAAAATTTTAAAACAGATTATTTGCTGATATGCTATGGTAACTCCTTGTTTTCCTGTCTTCCCTTGTCTGTTTCTACCTGTTGCCTCTACCCATATGTTTAAATCGTCCTACTTCTGGGTTGGGACTCACAGTGGTTCTGTGCACAGCACCTAGCCGTGGCCTTCCAGTCCATGTCCAGTGCTCTAAAATACTGTCAAAAGACAGACATGGAATTAATGAATATTGATATGCCAATAAGCACACTAAGCACTCTCCTGCCTCTTTCAAAAGAAAAAACAGTGGTCAAACCAACATTAACATTGATACATTTCCTGGTTGTAAGGGGCTGCTGGTGTAATTCCTTCACCAAATTTGAGTGTGTGTTAGAAAAGCCCTTAAATCACAATCTGAAGTTTCCCAGTGAAATCTACTTTGAAGTCCTTAATAATGTCTTCTTGCAAATAACTACTCTCAGTGTTAAAAACTGCTGCTCTTCTAATAAACTTTGTTATGCCTTTATAAGATGGACTGACAATCCTCTATTACCAAGTTTCTCCTCTCCATATAGTCTCTTTTCCATATAGTTTTTTAAGAAACTATCAGAAAATAATGTCAACACCAAAAAAGGAAGGATGGAATTTAGGCAGAAACATCGAACCTTGTTACTCCTATTTGAAATGTATCTTTATACATCCAAGGGTGTAAAGTCCCAATTTAAATTTAAAATGTCCATACTCATCTGATTAGGCAGCATAAATACATGTCTTTTTCAGAGTCACAACTTTCCACACTGGATACAGACACCAATATTGAAAGCAAAACCTGCAATAACGTCTCTAGATGTATGCCCTTGTATTTGCTTGTACTTAAACACTTTATTTGGTCAGGGCTCATATACTACTCCAATCGCTCAGTATCACTTTCTGTCTTCTTAATTATGTACTTGCTTTGTGTTTTATCAATTGACATATTTCCTCTCCGCTTTTTTAAATTTTTTGATCAGCTTCATATTTCACTTTCACAGAACTAGCAAGTTTAAAAAAAATTAATGACACCTCCAAGACATCAAAAAAAAAGAAATCCTTCAAAAATATCAGACTATTCTTTTCACCTTTATTATTCTATATTACTTTCTTATAATTTTTTTTTTTTCCTAAAATCAAAGTTCTTGGAGGAAATGAAGCAGTGCCACTCAACAAAAGCAAGAGACAAAGCAAGAAAACTGTTATCATGTAACACAATTATGAGAAACAGTTTCAACTCTCACTTACTCAAAATTCGAAGATTTTCAGTATCTAAAACTACAGCACATCCTTCTCTCACATTTTCATCCCTGTGGTATAAAAATCAAAATTAGAGACATGCCTCCAAACTGTGAACTGACTTTATTTTCCATCCCTCTTACTCTTTTTACAAGCTGAATGGTGTTCCTACCAAACCAACTTCCCACACAGCATGCAAGATCAATGCAGGTCTAGTGTCTTCCCTGATGAGCCCCAGCTGTGGTGGATGGAAATCTTGCACGCTGCAGAACACATGGGGTACCAAGTTTTAATAGCCTGATTCTGTAACACTCGGTTCAGGAAGTTTTTACACATCCTATTAATTATAATAATATCAGTGAGGCTTACCCAGCAAACAAGCCAAAGCAGCTGAGCTCTGCAAGAAGTTTTTCAAAGGTATAATGGAGTTAACCAAAGGGCATTAGTAACTACTGAAGGAAAAGGAGGGGGGGAGATAATAAAAACAGGCAATCAGCTACAAAACATGAGATGAGACTTGAAGGCTACTGTTCCCTCTTTCAAGCATAAGATTGATTTTCTACTGCATCCCTAAGCAAATTACTTGAATCTTTAGCCTTACAGAAATCAGGTTCCACTTTAACTTTTTCCTGATACATCTGACATTTCAGCTGACACGAAGCACTTTCCATTGTACAACGATTTCGGTAAAAATGTGATGGTTTCTGGTACTACCACTGTATTTTATGCAGCTTCTTCACTTTGTGGTATACCTCTAGTTACGTAGAAGTTTTAGGACCCTCCTTCTTTGATGAAATACTCCTTTTCCAGAATCATCCCCTCCACTGTTAGGATCCACTTTAAATAAGCACAAGAGGAAAAAAAACTGAAAAAATACAAGCAAGCGAAAGCAAACAGAAAAAATTCAGAGCTACACTCCTCAGAATTAGCAGTGCTCTTGAAAACTTCCAAAGGCAAAGATTAGAAAGGATTACAGCAGAGGAAGGTTTCTTTGACCCATATTCTGGCTTCCAGAAGTAAGTATCTCACAGCACGATTACAGGGGCACGCTTGCTTAGTGCCTCAGCCCTGACAAGCCACTGCCGCTGTGCAGGGCATCACGTGCCTTGCCACAGCTCTTGTCCAAAAGCCCTGTCCTGGCCATCCAGGAGGGCTACAGCTACAGCTCTAATGCTCTAGTTTTTCCAAGACCTGTATTTTTATAGCTGAACATGAAATGAGTTAAAGCACTTTGGAGAGCTAGAAGCAAGTTAAGCTGTCTGCATAGATATAACCTTTGTATTTTCTGACAGTTCTATAGCAAAGAAAATGCATCGTAATCCCAGAAGTTCAAAAAACATTAACTGGTCTCCTTAAAAAACGGAGAACGGAAGTTCCCCCCCCCTCTTCATCCTTTCATTATCAGCAGGATTATATTTCTTTTTTCCTGTTTCTTTTTTTTTCTCTTTAATTTGAACAAATTTTTCCATCTGGCCTCCCTTAAGATTTCAGAACTCTCCTGTCTGCCCATTATGTCTGTATGTGAAAATTAGTATACTGCCAAACCCAGGAGGCAGATCGTGTGTTTTCCTTTACATAAACAAATCCATACACAGTGACAACACAGCTTTTTTGTCAACTACACAACTATTGGTGAGACAGCAGAGGCACCAGGATTCCTAGTTTCTACTTTCTAAGAGCAGCACATAATCAAACACTTCCCCAGACGAACGGTAACAGCATCTTCCTTTGCATCACCAGCAATGACTGGGTTCCACCCTGTACGTGGAAACCATGGGCTCCTACTTGGGCCAAGTTAAGCAACTCAATTACCATTAAGAGACTAATCCTTTGAAGTGAGGGTCACACTGTCAATGTGACTTACCCAAGCATTCAGGGCGGTGTGTGTTTTCTGAAAGGCAATGCAGTAAAGCAGATGGGCCACAGGTCTCCTGGACTACATATCTCAATCGTATTTTACATTTTGTATGAACTGACTTTAGTGCCAACATTCATCCATCCGTTTTACAGGTAAGATAACAGAGAGTTATCTCCTTTAAAGAAAGAGTACTAAGCCTTAATGAATAGTAATTACCAGGGAAGGCATACGCATTTTAACAATATTCAATGTAAGAGATAGGCCTATTATTCTTGCTTCTATTAAATCTGCCTTAAATAAAAAGATACTTGAATGAAAACAGGGTGATCTTTTTCTCTTTCTAAATAAATAAAACTGCATAAAAGCAAGAGCTTCCACAACGGAGTCTACAGCAGGTGCAGAATATGCTTCATGAAATAAATTTGCACTGCTTAGTATTTGTTTCAGTTTGCAGTCATTTGCTATTGTTTCAAATCTTATTTATCTATTTAAATACTTAAGTTATTAGTGGTCAAATTTAACATCCCATACAAACATACAACTATCAACAGAAAATTAAACTAAAAAAAATACAATAGTCTGCATAAGATTATACTGAACTGCAAACAAAAGTGGCAAAAGCAATTAATCAACCTTAAACGAGCAAAAGCTCTAGATCAACAACAGAGCTTAAAACAAATTAAAACTTTGCAAATGGTCACAGAAATGGCTTTTTTTATTTCAAGTACACTGAATTTTAAGGGACTTCAAACTGTTAAAATTGCAACCTGAAGACAGACACACTGCTTATGTAGTTACTCGCTATATATATTCATGCTGCTAGAATTTTTTTTTTAACTTCTTCCCACCAACAACAAAAATGCAGGCCTTAAATGAAGTTTACAGTTGTGGAAGAAGCAATGCCTTTGATGCTATATTGCAACAATCAAACTGGTCAAGTCAAAAGTACATTTTAGAAGATGTTGATTTGTGGTACAGCTAACAGTTGGGTTTTGTTCGGCGTATTTTTTTACTTTTGTGAAGTTTTACTGAAACTGTATTTGCTGCAAGTACTTCAAATTTGCCATGTAGAAATCAAAAAGCACAATTTTCATTTATGCAAAACACATTTTGTGGGAAGTGGATGGTAGAGCTTGAAGCAGTTTGGATACAATTATTACCTGTTTTACACAGGCCTTATTACAAGACACACACACACGTGAAGTAAATTGAACTTAAAGAATTTCTTTTAAAGCATTAGAAAATTCCAGGATGAATTATAAACACTTATGTACCAGCTAATTCACTTTCAAATCTTCTGTGACAAACTGAACAGTACGAACTACTATCCCTGTACTCAAAATGCACAGAAGTCTTTGCAACAATGAAACCTGGTTGATGCACTTCAGCAGTAACAGGACTCCACCTTCCAAATACCACATCCACATTAAGCCTGTAGGGAATACCAAAAAGACAGGTCTCTTACAGCAGGTTTTTAAGGAAACCATTCCCATTCCTTCTATAATTGAAGCAAACAGATGATCTGGGGGCTAATTCAACAAGAATTGTTTTCCAAATCAATATCATCACTCATTTTTTTCATTCAGTTTCCTTTTACTGGATATGTATGGCACTTTCAACTTGAAATAAAATCCAAAACAGCAACACAAGAGGAGAAAGAGGCTTACTCAGTACCTCACTTCGATGCTGCACAAGGAGGAAGACCAAGAGCTAATCTGCAGCAAAGCTCGGAGAAGCTGTTCCATCCTGTTGGCTTACTGTCCCTTCAACTCAGCTACCAGGCTTCTGAAATCTATGTCAAACGGGTTGGCCAAAAGAAACACTGACGTTTACCATCGTAAAATGGTTCTCCACTAGCTTTTCACCTGCCTTTTCCATTCACACTCCTCATTTCCCAATAATCTTACTGAACTGGGCTGTCCTGGTTGAGATGAAGAAATGCATGGCAAATGCTGTTGCAGATGAGGCACCAGCAATCACAGTCTTATGTGCAGGCACAGAAGCCTTCATGCCAGACCTTGTGGTCTGCAGCCATCTGCAGTCCTGTACTTCTCAGTTCAAGGAGTAAACCAAATTGTCTCTAACCCCAGGCTGCAAGTTGGGGTCACTGGTGAAACAAAGGTTTGGGGCACGCTGAGAAGCCATCCAGCCTGAGCTGGTGGGTACCTGAGTCTCAAAGAGGGAAACCCTCTGGACGCTTACCCCAGGAGGGTCCCCTGACTACCAGCCTGCCGGAGAGACCAGGGAAGAAGCTTTCAGCTGCTCCGCTGGCAAGGCTGGGCCATGGCTAGAGAAGCACACAAAACATCCATCGGGAGGCTGAGTATGGAGCTCACCAGTAACGATGCACTGGCACAGAGGACAGGGAGAGGCTCTGGTCCTTCCTCAGGAGATCTCTGGCACAGCACATTCAAGTCCTCGAGTAAAGTGTGTGAAACAGCACCAGAGAGAGAGAGACTGAATCCAGCACCTCTGCCTGTTCCATCTGTGCTATCCTATTTCTTGTCTGCCTCCATCATGATTCAAGTCCACTTTAGAGCTCAAAAGGTTACACTACGGTTATACCTTGATATAGTATAAAGCAAATTAACAGAAAACAGTGCATTAGATGTGGAATACCCTGCATGAAGAAACAACCTACCAAGAAAAAACACTGACACTTTCCTAAAGAATATATTTTCCCATACGTTTCTATTCTTAAGAGCTCAGGTTAAAAGTGTAAAGTGAACACTTTCTTCATGCAGTTGAGCTACCCTTTGTGCAAAAGGCTACTTTCAGAGGTATCTAATTTCTCTCAGAAATAATTTCTGCACACATTTAAATAATTCACAAGGAAAATGCGCAGTCTACTGAGAGGATGATAACATTTGTTTAGATCAACCAAAAAGCCAGATGTGAGCAATACTGCAACACCACCAAAAGAAATGGGTTTAGCTAATTTTTCTCGTTTGGACCGTATCTCTTTTATCAGGTCATTAGCTTCTTAATTTTTCTTCTGTGTAAGCGTCAGGGCTATCACAAACCAGTGCAGAATCCAGGCTGTTAGTGAGAAACATAATAATCTCCGAACATGATAAGTAACGCAAAAACCTGTTTCTGCTCTCCTTTCTCCATACAGTCTTAACTTATATTGAGGAAACACTTCCAGTCCTCATTCAAGGATCTCCCTTTAGAGAAGCCAACTTAGTTCTCGCAGTTACTGTGCCTGGAGTAGGGCTAATTTCTCAGTCTCCAAAGCCTTTCAGCAAGTGAATGGGAAGCGGCAGATAGATTAAATTAGAAGATCAGAGTTAACAGTCATTGAGCTTCAGAAAGCAATTTACTGGCATTCTCTATTTAATTGTATCAACACCTCATAACCATTAATGAATTTATCTTTACTACACTGAGATTAAGCAACTCTATCATAAAGTTCCACAAGAAGTCTACATCTGAGCCAAGAATTATACTTATAAACTTTAGGATGGCACTTTGTCTACATCATCATCATTCTTCACAATGTTAAATGCAGTTAATTTCAATCTCATGAGCCATGACTGCTGCCCCCTTCCCCACCTACTTAAGATAAAAAATGTTTGTTTCTCTTAAGGCCATTCTTGCCCACTACATCTCTATTGCTGTGCTCACCCCTGACAACAGTTTGTTGAACATAAGAAAACCAAGTATTTCTCAGTTATAGGCCGATAGCCCAACATGTGCAAAACCTGCTCCCCCCTCCAACCCAGAATGCCCCCTTGAGGCCAAGGGGAAGGGAAATGAAAAAGGGAGGGCGGGGGGGAAGAGAGCTGAACAGTGGGAAAAGAGCTTTCTACACTAACAGGGGAAAAAGAAAATACGAATCCCAACAAAGGCTGTCCACACTTATGACACTCATCTTATCTTTCTCTGCTTAAGCACTCTGTTGGGGGTTTTTTCCTGACCTCCTTTCTGGTATGAAACTTCATTGCCTTCACCACTGTTTAGACCAGTTTCAAGAAGGGTGCAGGGAGGCAAGTTCTGAAATCCTTTCCATGCACACCAAATTCTACATATACAATTAGGTATCTGGTAAAAAAAAAAAAAGAGGGAAAATACTTAATTTTAACTTACAACTCTAAACAAACCCGCATTTCTACAAGGCAATCAAAGGTAGACAAACTAATACCCATAGATATGAGCAAAAGTACCAACATTTGTTATTCATAAAGATTAATCTTTAAATCTATTATAATCTAGTGATCCCTACAGACCTCCAACACACATGGCCCATGCCTATTTATCAAGAGTTAAACAAGAAAATAAAGATTTCTGGGAGGCTTTCAATTTTGTGCCTAAAATCTTGGGTTTAGGTTGCTCCACTTGAAATGCAGAGAAAGAAAGAATTGTGATTTACCTATTGTATCCGATATGCTTTGGTATTTTTGTATGCATCAGAAGTACAAAAATTTTCTGGAGACAGTAATTTGCACTAGGTTAATAATTACCGGTAAGAAAGATACTGGAGAACAAAACAGGTTTTCTCAATATACTGTACCACCTTCCGCTAGCAGGCACACACAAAACACAACGAGAACAAATTACATTCAGACAGTACTAATGTTCAGGATTTTAATATCGCTCTCCTTACTACAACTATATAAAACTCTCTGCATAAAGGTTACCTCTAACATATCTTCCAACTCTTAAACACATTAAAAAAACACCCTTATTACATTGTACATTTAACCACAACACAAGAAAAGGTTAGCTCCCAATAATAACCTTATAAAGAAAGTACGGTATCAGTTAAATGGATTTTAAGTAAGGGTCTAAGATCATATTAGGCAGCAATTATAAGCTACAAATTGTATTTCATATCTTCAGCAAGAGTTAGCACAAGTCTTGCTGAGTCAAATCTCTGCTATAAAACCCCTTGCCACGCTTTAAATGCCGCAAGCAGCTGAGCCCTGAGGGGTTAAAGCTAATGCTAAAGGTAAAGGCTTGAAGAGTTGACCAGATATCTCGTGGCCATAGATCTAAGCGTGTCAGTCATGGGCAAATATACCGTACTGTGTTCGCCAGTGAAGGGCAGGAGTAATAGATCAAGTTCATCAGCTGCTGCGGAGCCTACCAGGGCAGCAGCAGGGCGAAACATTATTTTCACTGTGCCTACAGCGATCTGAGCAGTAAAGGTGACACTGGATGGTGACTCACTATTTCCATCCGTCAAAGGAAAGTAAACATATTAAAAGTGTTTCTTCCAAACGACGCCTCCTGACAAAGAGACCCCCTAAGTGTCGGGAGTAAAAAGAAACCAAAAAAGAGCCCATCCCAATCAGAAGGCCTCGAAGAAGGAGCAATCTCTTACCACAGCCCCCCAGCTTAGCAAAGCAGCCGTCCTTGCAGCCTGACCCAAAGCATCACCTACGCACGGCACAAGCCACCGCTCTCTGCAGCCAGGCTCTGAGCACTCACTGCGCCTCCTCTCCCTCTGCCTCCGGGAAGGTCCCCCCAGCCCACGATGAAGCAGGGGGACCCAGGGGACTTCCCCACTGGAGGAGGTCTCCAAGAGGAGCAGCTCACTCCCTCCCAAGCATGTGGCGCAAGGCTCAGGTCTGTGTCTTGTTTTGTTACCGAAGCATTCCAGGCTGCGTCAGTTTGGATTGCAACATAAATATTGTGCAACTGCAGACTCCTTAGTTCCAATTATGGCAATATTGCAGGTGACAATGAGAAAGATACTTTTAATAGTCTGTGGTCACATTCTGCTCCCACTCATCCGTGACTTAGATGAAGAGAAATTCAGCTAAAGGAGATTTTGTTGATAACTGAATTTGGAGCAAAATTGCATGCCTAACGGTGACCTGAAAAAATGGTGTCTTCCCCATTCTGGCAGTAATTTAGTGGTAACAACAAAGACCCAAATGGCAGTCATTGGGTATAGAAGAGTATTTATAAAACTATATTTAAATGATACGTAAGTATAATTAGAGGGTTTGATATAAGCACTACTGATTCACAAAATGTACAGGCGCCTATGTATAATAAGGGTAATAGTTTAAGTTTAAAATTTAATTCTAGTTACTGAAGACATGTACTGAAACAGAGGTTAAACTAGCACTCTAATTAAGTCCAGGACAGTAGGTTCCATTTTTACATGTAACTGAATAACATAAATGTATTCTTCTCCTGAGTCACACAATGATTTAAAGTACAAGTGCCCAGCCTGCAACTCAGGAGGACCAGTCGAGTATTATGTAGTTTGCTCCATCCGCCACCTTTCACAGACCTTACAGTAACTCTCCTCTCATGTGACAACCAAATAATAAGGGAGAGGAAGAGTCTCAAGAAATGAGAGCAAGGTCCAACCTGTAGCCACACTCTCTCTAGAGGAATATGTAGTGAATTACCGATGTTCATCCACCACGTTGCCAGCCTGAAGCTCCTGGGAAGTCCCAGACTTGCTGCACATGCGCAGTAGCGCTGATCATGCGGCACAGAACACCCTACAGCCACAGCACAAGGTATGTCATGCTTGGCTCATTAGGCTGGACACCACTGATTTAAAACCAGTATATATGTTCATCTTTTAAGGAATGTCTTTCTCATATGTCTTTGGATCCTCTCCAATGATGTACCTGACTGCCGTACTCTTTAGGATTCATTTACTGAATAAATGGAAGTGAACCCTTGAAAGTATTTAAATGTTATTAAAAAGTCACTTTGAATATGGATTTTTCATCTTAGTGGTAACTTGCTCAGAGCCTATCAACAGTTGGTGTAAGAACCTGTATTGAAAGAAAAACTGAAAACACTTGGATTTGGCTTAAATACACACAAGCAGTCCATCGCCAGCCCCAGTCTAGGTGTCTCTGAAGAGCAGCTAAGTAGCCAGTAACTGCTTAACCTCAGAAACCGGTTTTCCACATGAATGTACAAACACATCCAAAGCATCAACCAACCTCAGTGCCTAAGCCAAACCAAGGAGCCTTCACATCAACTTCAGGAAATTTGGGATCAGTGCTGAAGGTCTTGGGAGAGATTTTTCAACACAAGTATGCGGCCATCCTCTCAAGTACGACCTCTCCTGAGGCGTAAGACAAGTCAAGCTGCGAGAAGGGCACCTGTGTGCCACAGGAGCAGGGAAGCTCAGTCTGAGCAGTGGGTCCTGCCGGGCGGCAGACTGTTGCTTGCAGATCGAGCTGCTCCATCACTCACCACTCCAGACCCCACTGCCGGTCCGAGCCCCCCCCCCCCAAACCCCACAGCCACCCCAGGGGCTGACCAGCTGATGGGGCACAGCAAGACACCAATGCCACAAGCCATGCTCAGTCTGGAAACAATTCAAACCTGGTCTGGGAGCACCCTCCCCTCATTTTTTCAAGGAAGATTTTGGAAGGGCAGGTTTTCCCACCACAACCTTTAAAATACCTTTTGTGCATTGTGAAAGCCACCCTCCAGCATGGTCAGTTCCTGCCCAGGAGAATTCCACTCCTCGAGCACTTTCGCTGTTTTAGCAAAGGACTGAACGTTTTTGTCTTTACTGACTGCACTCTTCTATAGGATGTTTTCTGCCCCATAACCTGAGATGCAGTAAATCCACCCGATATATTCATTTTCCTTCTGAAGGCCGTAGCCTCCTTCCCAGAAAGCTGTGGATGGACACAGGAGCCCTGCACTGCTGCACAGCCACGCGTGCGGGCGCAGGCACAGACACACGCTGGTCCCAAAGCTGTACAGCTCCACAGAAGAAACATCTGAGCAACCATCAACTTCCTCACCTAGCAGTGTCCTGCAGCTATGCACAAATATTTTGGCAGTTTTACCATTCTCCTGGCTTCTCTGTGATCACTTGAAAGCATGATCTGGCTCCCAGATACAAAACCAAAAAAAACCAACAAAAAACTCCTCAACTAACATTTTTAAAAGGTTGCTATATCGCAGTTCATGAGATACAAATTTCTGGTTGCTCAGGTATACTTCACGCCCTTTCCTGGTCAGTAATAAACAGAGGCCCAAGAACAGATTGGCCACCACACCCAATGCTAAACACATCTTTAACTCTTTTACAAGACGTCAGTCACTTAAAATAGAATTAAATACCAAATATGTCAAAGTTTCTGTCACAATATGCTTAATTCCTTTTCTTAAGCAAAAGAATGTGCAAGGATTTATGACACTATGTGAAACTTCTTCCATATATTCAATATAGTTATCTCTTGAATTACTGACCATACGTATTCTTCAATGTACACTGACAGTTATTGTGTACCAAGAACAATTTACAGGCATCATCACAACATTAAAAGTAATTTAAATGCATTCAAGACTGGTAACAAATGAGTCTGAATGAATTTCTGCGTGAAGGCATTTCATGATCTTTAGCAAAGTACCATCCTAATATTTTCACAGTTTTAGCACCCATATATTCCACTAATTGATTTTCAATTAAGAATTATTTTTAGCATATATCAGGGAGTCCTCAGCACCCTTCCTCTTACATTCACCATGCTGTACAAATGATAATGATTTATTCCTTATTGAATTAAGTGTGTTCTACAAAGATGAGAACATGTTGACACAAGTGAAAAGCACAACAGTGCTGCAGTCTGTGCACACCTGACTGCATTAGGTTTTTGTGTTTTCATTTTTAGGTCATGAGAATACTGTAAGTACTGTAATGAAACCACAATCCTGTCTGTGTTCTCTCAGAGAAGTGCCTTGAATCATAAATATTTCAATTACTGTGTTTTGTGACTCTAAAAGATACTAGCCTGTTTTTTATACACTTTTCTTCCCCTGTATCTTCAAAAAGAGCTCTGTCCCTCCTCTGTCACACCAAGAAGCTGATACTTTGATTTGCAGTGATTAAAAATCAACTTTCAATGCAACAGCTAATAAATAAGCTTCCAAAGACAGACATTGGAATTAACAAAATCTAAGTATTTTTTAAAATAGCTTACAGCACTCTACGATCTAAATCGTGGCCAGCATAAACTGGCATAACTCCCATGCCTGCCAGATCTGTGCATGACCGCGCGCATAACGCCGGCGTGCAAAAAGTTCCTGTTTCTTCCCACAGATGAAGTGAAGGTGAAAAAATTTTATTTTATGTATTGGGCACCAGATAAAAATCACATCGCCCTTTCTTCTGCGAACCCGAGCCCCTATTCTCTGAGCGGCTGCCCACCTCCTGGCAGCGCTGCCCGTGCCTTCGCTGGCTCCTGCCCAGCCACGTGTTTTCTCTGGCCTCTTTCCACAGCACTCCCCAACTCTCCATTGTTTGCGTGTTGTCCCTCTCCTTTCCAAAGCCCTTCATGGCTTCCCACCACTAACCCTTAAAATTTCCTCTACATTATTTGTACATGGTAAAACCTGACAGTTTCTGACCTAATTTCCAAGCAGTTAAATGTCAACTACAGGGGTTTATTACACAGGTATTACCCATCGCTTGTTTTACTAGGTGGGTTACAATTCCAGGAGAACAACGTGCCTCCTCAACATCAATAGTAAGACTTACAAAAAGAGAAATCAACAACGTAATGGAGAGTAACTTTTTTACAAGGAGACTTAGCACTGACGGAATGACAAAGTTTAAATGGTGTTTAGGGATATTCACCTCTCTTAAATTTTCTTCGCCGTTCCTGGGCAAATTCAAAATCAACATCTGATAGATCCTTAGCACAGTATTATGCTTGAAATAACTTGGCAACTCTGAGATTGTTTCTCTAAACACAAGTTCCTTAGATTGCACACTGAGTTATCCGATTTGGTCCTGTTAGACAAGCAATGCAGTACGCTAAACTTGTACAGCCATTCTCCTTCCTTCCCTCAAAGGACAGATCACGAAAATCATAGTGGTAACATCCACCAAGATCACACTGTTTTAGCATATACATGTGTCAAAAACGTAATTTGTCAAATTACATCAAATACATAATTTCAAATTACATCAAATACATAATTAATATTTATAAAATATGTATCATGTTGGTTTAGGTTGAAATAAGTAAGCTGGATAATGGAATAAATCAGTATTTAAATTTACTTAGGAGAGAAATTCTGACCAAAGTTGCAAAATACGCATAAATGATTTTAATAGGATCATCAACAAAACATCAATCTTAAAAGATATAGGGAATTTTTCATAAAAATGTAAATACTTATCCAAAGAAATAATGTGCTTAGAAAAACCCAAGAACTTTCTAGTTATATATAGCAATATACCACCTAGCCTCAAAATGCCACTCTTGAAATTAATTTCCAATTTTGGGCCCAATAGTAAAGAGTATCTCCCACAGGGACAAGGTTGGCATAGGCCCGCTGGAGTCTCGGTCATCCTCACAACATCCTGGAGGCAAACTAGCCGAAAAGGGACTGAGATCAGCAATTTACAGAAATACTTCATTTGATGCAATTTGCAGCCGTGGTCTGATGCACAGCAGAGGTCCAAAGGACCAGCTCACCAAGCAAAGGACCTGCAGCACCTCTGTGGACCCTGCAACCACCAATGGGCTGGAAACGTCTCAAAACAGAGACACCCCACCACCTGCTTTCAGTACCTGCTGCCCGTAGGAAGGAGGGAGAAGATCAAAGTCTGTTGGTAAACAAGTAAGCTCCACAGGTAAGCCAAAGCCATCCTGTGAACCCCAAAGAGGGCTTGGGTTTTATGATGGAGATCTGTAGTCACTCCTTCCACCCCAGAAGGGCCATCACGCAGCAGCGGGGGGGTGGGCAGGGGAAGACAGGGCAGAAAATGTCCCTTCTGCATGCTGAATGAAGGTGCTGCCTGTCCCTTAAACCTATCTGCCTGTTGTTCCCTTGCACAGCCTGATCAGTTAGAAAGTCATCTGCATTACCTACAGCCACAGCGAAGCCCACTGCCACCGAGCGGAAGAGACACCCACACTTGGGGCACCTCGAGGGTACAGCTCGCGGTATCCAAGGGAATCGGCTCTACCCTCAGCAGCCAGCCTGACGAATGTACATATTTAAATAAGAAACGAACTGCAGTGAAACCCTTTCCAGATACAGACGTGTGATTACTATTTGCAGGAAGAAGAAATAACTAACTAAACGGATAAAAAGTTAAGCCTACAATGTTCTTATTCCCCCTCCTCAACCTCTACAATTTACTAAAAAGAGTTAAGATAGTTAATAGTATAATACAATATGCTTAACATTTTAATTTCATTTTCCTTAGAATAGGAACTGAAATCGTGATATTAAACACAATTCCACACATAACTCACGAGTTCACACTTTACTTTCTAACACCATCCCAAACTACACTTTGGTGAACCAATAAACATCGTAGCAACTGTTCATTAAAGAGATTATTTTCAGCTACTTCAGTGATGACAGCATAGGCAAGCTATTGCTGGCACTTTTAAATCCAGCTTTCTGACACAAAACATGGTCTTGCCCTTAAAATACAAACCTAGCAGAAGGGGGGGGGGGGGGGGGGGGGGGCAGAAAAGCCAAAACAGATGCAAATTTTGCATCAAAGGATAGATGCCTCTTATAATTTGGCGTAAACATCTTGGAAGATTTTAAAAAGTAGTGTGATTAAACTACTGAGAGCCTCAGAAAAGAGAAAAAAAGATGGTTAGTGTTAAATGATACTTGTGGGACTGCTCCTTGTTTTTATGCCAATTTAGCAAGTTTTGAAATTTAAGTTTAAAACTACGCTTGGAAATTATTACAATAAGGTAAGTATGCTCATTCTGTGAAGGAGCAAATGTGAAAGAAAACCTCCAAACAACTAACAATGGACTATATAATTGGAATTTTAAGAGTAACTTCAATTTAAGAGGTTAGTTTATTACAGCTAACCTTTTCTATAATTTCTTCTTTTTTATTCAGTTTTTCTGGTGCCACTAATTTACACATACAATCAAGAAAGATCTCAAGTCAAAACAGGACAGGGAACGGGAATCTAAATGACAAGTATTTCTTCTAACAAGGATTAGTTGAGAGGTATGCTACAGTGGCTGTGAAAAAAATTAGATAATTTGCATTACTTCTAGACCCACTAGCTGTCACAAAATTTAAAAAGAGTAATCAGTTCAAGTGTACCAAAAATTACTATTTTGCAACAAAGTTGATAGCATTTTTCAGTTTGACCATGATTTGCAATTTTCTCCCGTCAAAATCATTCCATGGGTACTTCTCAGTGACCTATGTCCTAAATCATTTTCAATTCCTACGAGCAAGTGACCTCTTCACAATCTGACTCACAAAGCAAATACACGATGACTCCCATGAACCATTCTTTTTCAACCACCATCAGAATTTAATTTCTCCAAAATAAACCTGGTAAAAATAGAAATGGAACAAGAGTACTCAGTGTTCAAGAAATATTAATTAATCACCCTATCAGAAAGATAGATAAATACCAGCCCTCACATTTTGATGATGAAAAACAAAGAGGTTAAGTGACATTTTCAATGACACATAGCAAAACACTGCCACAACACGGATCACATCTCAGAAGTTTTCTATTGTTTTCAGCCCACTAGCCTTGAATAACTCCTGTGCATGCAATGCTGAATCAGGTATATTCCTCAGAATATAAAAAGCTTATTCTGGTTCACGTAAATCAGTCCAGGGAAAAAAAAAAGCTTATGCTACAGTAGTTTTTTTTAAATACATTAGAGTCCAGCAAGAACTTTTCTAAAAATATACTGGAGTCCGATAGGAATGTTTCTAAGCAAATACACCTTCAATCTTAAAATGTTAGTTTTGACACATTCTATTACAGAAAGCATTTAAAAATGTATAAGCAACAGATGATTACCGAAAAAAAATCAGTCACTTCAAAAACCTATGAAACTCAACACCTGATTACTGTACAAACCCTACTGCAGCTTTAAAATAGTACCATGTATTCACTAATTAAAATGTCCTGAACTTGATATACTTCTTTTACTCTTCCTCATACTGGAAAAACTCTAATTTGGTTGTTCCCTATAGACCCTCTGGTAATTTTACACAAATCTTCACTAAACAGAAAGCTACAAAACATTTAGATTTTTTCCTCTCTCAAACGTTATAAACGCTTTGCTGTAGCAAAGATCTTGCGACAAAAAGTAAGAATCACTGAGGTTAAACTAAAAACAAAGAAATACCCAAATATTTATGCAATTGATTCTGCTTAAACTGCCTGGTAAGGTTACTGTTAAATCTTAAAGCCTACACCAACAAGGCCTCACATGAAGCAATGCATTTCAGGTGCTATATATTAACAAAATAAATTAGAATGTCTAATTACGTATCTTTTGTATGTCACTAAGTGACCTATCAATTGGCACCAAGGTTACTATATGTGTTTTGGAAATGCTGTATTTCAAACACTCTTTCCTTTCCCTCAACCGTTTAGTAATCTACTATTCTGAGTAGTTAAATGAATGATTTAAGTACACAAAAATGCTACAGAACACTAGCGTTTTGTAAGAATGACATTAAATAGCAAATTACTGCAAAACAGGGGTCTTTCCCATATCTGTATTTAATATGAACAAATTATTATAGTCAGGAAAAACCTTAAATTAAAAATAAATACTAATTTGAACACTAAAATCTATATTTCACTCAAAAGGGTTTAGTGTAGCATTAGAGAAACCGATTTAATAATTAATCATATTTTCTTTAGAGTAATATTACTAGCAGTAATGTTTTTCCTTAATGGTTTTAAATTACCTAGCACGGGAGGGGGAAAATTAAACCTGTCTAAATCTCTTAAAACTTTGCCTCTGACTTCTTTTTTCCCCCCACAAATTAACGTGTGTACAGAGACACTGTGCGCAACTTCCCAGTCCCACATTTGTAACGAAATTTCCAAGGGCCTGATCCAAGCCCATTGAGTCAATGGAGCGATTCCTACTGATGTCAATGGAAAGATTCCCACTGACTTGGGTGAGTTTTGGACAAGGGCTTTTATGCGGGAAAAAGACCAGGGGAAATCCTCTTTGGAAGGGGAACTTCTGTGCTTCCCTCTGCAAGAAAGCGCATGAACACAGCTTCTTAAAAATAGAAGCGATTCCCAGGTAGAAATTACTGCATGTTCTTCCATCTGCAGCTCTGCACTTTTTACGTACAGATGATGATACTATAAATTTATGGTGGTTACCTTTGAGATTATTTTTCCCCTGAGAATATACCAGCAGCCCGCTTTCCATCCGGACTATTCTCGCAAGTTTTAAATGAACGTTTTCCTGCCTGCACTTACTGCTCGCCCGCAGCCCAGGCTTTGCCCCTCCGCCAGAAACCCCATCCTGGGACCTCACCGGCGCTCACCAGTGCACTCGGCCAGGGGCTGCGCTGGGACACGGGCCCGCAGCCTCCCCAGTCTGACATGAGCCGAACTGCGGGAAAGAGAGCAAAAACGCCTGACGGACTGTCTTCACCTTCTCCATGCAAGCTCAGATGGGTGGCAGACGGCTTCCCAGCAGGTTAAGGGAGGCCGAGAGCTACGCAGCCTGCGCATCCCGCGCTCGGCACAGCAGAAAGCGGAGCGAGAAGGCACCCGCGCTCGCCCTTCCCTCCTCTCTCCGCCCTGGCACTCCCCACTTGAAAAGCAAACCCCAGCACGCCTCACAGCCACGGGCTCGCTACCTCTCCCCAAAATTAAACTTTCAAAACTTTCCAGGTCCCGCAGTCCTCTTGAATTTCAAGGGCCAATTTCAAGGGAAGGCCCCCACGCACGAGCCACGGAAGCCGCCTCCAGAACTCCGCAGCTCTAACATCATTAGCTATCAATCCTTGGGTTTAGGCTTTTTTTGTCTCTGGGGAGGGGGGCAAGCGAAAGGGGAGGGGGGACACGCTGTTCCCCGCGCAGCCCAAACAGCGCCGGGAGGCCCCGCGGGCACCCCCGCGGCCCTGCGCTTCCCTGCCCACGCCAGCGGGGGCGCCCCGGGGCAACACCGCGCGGGGCGCCCCGAGGGGGCGGCCGGCAGCGGCGGCCCCTCCGCGCGGTGCTGCCGGGCGGAGAGGCGGGGGCTGGGGGGGTGCGCCTCTCCCTCCGGCAGGCAGGCAGCACACAAAGGAGAAACGTGACACGTTTCTTCACCCGGGCTGTCTGCTGGGGAGGTCTCGGGGAAAAAAAAGGGAAGAAAAAAACATAAAAAGAGGGAAAAGAAAAAAAAAAAACCCACACACGGGGTGGCGAGCCGAGGACGGCCGAGCCTCCCCGGCACACGCTCCCTCGGAAGCCCGGCCCCGAGCCCTTCCCGCCTCGCACTTCTGTCCCGGTACGGGGAGGCTACAGGTTGTTTGTTTTTAATTACGCGGAGGGGGGGGGCGCGGGTTCCGCGGCGCTGCGCGGCCCTGCGCGGCGGGAGGGTGGCCCCGGCGGCCCGCTCTGCCAGCCACGGCCAGCCCGGGAGATTTGGGGGGGAGCCGCCGCCCCGCTCCCGCGGCCGGGCCGGTCCGCCGGGTTAGTCAGGCACAGCCCAAACTCCGGCCGGGGCACAAGCAGCCTCGGGCCGCCGAGCGCCCCCCCCTCCGTTCGCGGTGCATTTTTGGGAGCGGTGCCCCTGGGTGCCGGGAGACCTGACACATGTCACTCCTGCGGCCGCGGCCAAACTTTCCCGCGGCGGCGGCAAGTCAGTGAGCGGCGGCGGCGGCGGAGGGGGGGGAGCGGGTGGAAGTAGCAAGTCACACCGGGGAGCGGGGGGAGGAGGGGACGGGTGTGCGGGGGGGGGGGGGGGGGGGTAGCACTTACCGGGAGGAGACACCGTGCAGGGCGTCCCGGCGAGCTGACACCGAGAGAAAGGGCGAGCGGAGCGGCGCGCAGCCGCGCGCACATGCAAAGTCTCTGCGGGCGGAGCCGCCGCCGGGACGCCCGGGCCGGGGGAGCGGGGGCGGGCGGGCGGCGCGGGGCCCTCCGCGGGCGCGGAGCGGCGGCGGTGCCTCGCGCCCTCCCGCCGGCTGGCGCTGCCTCGCGCTGGCGGTGCCGCGCTCCCTCCCCCGGCGTGCGGGTCCGCCTGTGTGCGGAGTGTGCCGCCTGTGTGTATGTGTTTTGTTGGGAATGCAAAAAAAAAAAAAAAAAAAAAAAAGAAAAAACCCGCCGCTGCACACACCGACTCCTTTGGAGAAAGGGGAGTGAAGAGGGAGCCCTCACATGATCGCGAAGTGGCCTGCACAGAAGTGCTAATAATGCGCGGGGGGGGGGGGGGAGCAGCGGAGGGGGGATGGCAACAAAAAAAAAAAAAGTGCGGCGGGACGCGCTGGGCCGTGCCCCGCTCCGCGCCTCCCCCGGCCGGTCCCCGCCGGAGCGGGGTGCTGCGGGCCGCGGCGGGCGGCAGGTCCACCTGCTATGTAAACAAACCGTCGGGGAAGTTGTTTGCTCTCGGCGGGTGCCCCCTCCCCGCCCCCTCTCCCCTCCCGCCGCTCCTCTCCTCCGGCTCCGTTAGACACAACGAGTTTAGCAGACGGGCGGAAAACAAAGCCGGGTGTTGTACTGGCAGTGCCGGCTGTCTGCAGCTTGCTGGCAACCTCCGAGGTGCCGCAGCCCTTGCGCGAAGGAAGGCCCGGGGGACCCGCGTGGGAGGGAGGCGGCGGCGGCAGCTTTGCCGAGGGGGCACGCGTGGGCCCCGAAACTTACTTTCTCCCCCCCCCCCCCCCCCCGCCCCGCTCCGCTCCCGACATTTCGGAGCAAGGTGCAGGAGCCCCCCGGCTGCCCGCAGCGGGAACCAGCCGCTTTCGGCGTCTCCGGCGGCCGCCCGGCCCGGGGGCTGCCGCTCCCCCGGGGAAAAACACTTCTAAGTGACTCCCGAGTGGGGGAAGGGGGGGCGGGGGAGACGTGCTGGCATCGTGGCTAGAGAGGGGAAAAGCTGCTCCCGTCTTCCCTCGTCCCCGCCGCGGTTCTCGGTCACTCGGCGCCGGGGGTGTATTCGGGTGGAAGGACTCGCGTGAGCGCGGCAGGCAGCGCACGACACTCGCGGAGCGGAACGTGGGTTTTGTTAATTCAGCGCCCACCTCATCACAGCGCGGTAACCCCGACCCGGCGCCTTTCGTGTGGTTTTGAATTAGAAAGGCTCTCTGTACTCGCTGAGGACCAGAATCAAAAGTGACTGTCACTCAGCGTTAACAGGCACCGCATTTATTAAATAAAATTTAAAATCCCACAAACTTTGCGGCTCGCTGTTCCGGGCGAAGTGGGACACTGCCCGCTCGCCGCCGCGCCCTGCGCCGCTCGCTGCCGGGGACGCCGGCGAGCCCCGGCGGGGGCACTGCGGGCCGCTCGGCCCCCGGCGGCAGCGGGGGGGGCCGCTACCGCGGGGGCGGAGCCGCCGCAACTCCGGCAACTCGGCGGGGTCCCCCGCGGCGGCCCCCGGCCGCGGGCCGCCCCCCCCGCCCCGCCGCGCACCCTCCCGCCCGCCCGCGGCGGCGGGGCCGGGGCCTGGCCGGGGGCCGGGGCGGCGGCGGGGCCCGTGCGGGGCGGCGGCGGGGCGGCGGGCAGCCAATGGGGCGCGGCCGGGTTCGCGAGGTGAAAGTTCACCGCCGGGGCAGGCTCGCCGCCGCCGCGGCTGCCGCGGGGGCGCGGCGCTGCCGATGGGTGGTCGTAAAATATATTTATTTGCTACTCGCGACTCTTTTGTCTCGCCCCCCCCGCTCCCCCCCCCCCCCCCGCCCCGTCACTGCACGGGTTACCGGGGAACTGCTTGTTTCCGCGGCGGTTTGCGAGCGCAACGGTTGCGGGCGACACTCGCCGCACACCCCGCGGGGCCGCGGCGGCGCGGGACAAAGTTTCCGCGGGCAGCCGCCTTCCGCGGCTCCACCCCCCGCGGGCCGGCGGGGCGGGGAGGGAAACGGCGCGGAGCCGGCCGCCCCGCTCCCCGCCGGCCTGCAAACGAAATCGGGCCCCGCGGGCTTCGGCAGCCGACGGGTTCCGCGGGCAAGGGCGCGGGGCGCCGCGGGGGCGCAGGTTGCGCGGCCCGGAGGCCGCCGGCCCCCCCCGGGCGGGCGCGGGCGGGCGGGAAGGCGCGCCTCGGGGGGAGAGGCGGCTCTCCCTAAGGAGCCGGCGGCGGCGGGCGGCCAAACGCCGGTGTCGGCGGAAGGCGCCGTGCCGCGCACTTGTTGGAGGGAGACCCCGCGGCACCGAACCGGCGGGGCGACGCGGCCCGGCGCACGGGCACCGCCAACTTCGTTGGGCACCGGGCGGCCGCGGCGTCCCCGGACGGGCGGGCGGGCGGACGGGAGCGGCGGCACACGGCGACCCCCGTGTCTGCCCCGGCCCGGCCCGGCCCTGCCTTGCCCCGGGCCGCCGCCGTCGGGCCGGGCGCCCTCCGCTCCCGCGAGTTCCCGCAGCGCTCCCAGCCCCGTCCCCCGCGCCTGGCTGCGCTTTGTTCCAGGGAGATGTAAAATCCCCCCCCGTTCAAACGGCCCCCGCTGACAGCCTCTCTGCCTCGTGGGTGATAACGCACGGGGAACAATACGGCGCTTGGCTGCTTAAATTACCCGGCGTCGGTCGGGTCTGCGCGGCTCGCCGGTCCCACGCAAAATGAGAGCTAAACAAACACACACTTTTCCGACTCTGGTTTTTGGGTTTTGGTTTTGGTTTTGTTTTTTTTTTTAACAACGGCGTAAAATATAACTGGGCTTTCTAATGAAAAAGGCTGGTGCGTTTTATTTGTTCCTGTTTACGGTTCGAGATTTCATCTGCACAATTGTATTATTTCTCGCTTCAAATAAACCGCTTTGAAACCGTCTTCGTTTAATTAATTTAATATATTTTCTCCGTGCAGCTGGCAGGGTTAGGTGTCTATCAGATTGTCATTTTCCATTAGGATTGTTTAGAAAGCGAGTAAGAAAACAAACAGACTCCTCTTCTAAATAGGTTCGTTCCCCTTCCTCCCCGCGCACAGCTCCCGAGACACTTCGGAAAGAGCAGAAAATGCTGTTTTTAACCGAAGTCAAATCGAGGAGAATCTGTATTACAACATCAAAGCGAATGGAGACGTTACAAAATTGGTGGAGTTACACCACCATCTGTCGTTAAGCTTCGGGACTACAAAAGTTCAGACGTATAATAAATCTTAATAAGAGCTGGCAACTTTCTTTTTTCTCTTTTGCCTAGAAATCTTGCCCGCGTGGCAGAGTGGGTTTCCCTGCGTGGTTGGAGCCTCCTGAGTGACGGGCGGCAGATTGCCGGTGCCCTTCAAAAACGTGTCTGTCCTCTGCCACTTGCCACACTGTGCCCTGCGAGGCCAAAGGGTTTCTTCTGGCACCTGATGGCCCCAAGCAGTTGCTCTTCAAAACGCACTGGCACCCACACTTCACAGTACTTCTTTGCCTCAAGAGGCTGCATTCATAAAACACAAACACACACCAAGAAGTTTAAATTAAAAAAAAAAACAAAACACAACCGAACCACAAAAAATAGAAAACACCCAAAAAAACCCACAGAGCTCTTATCCCTCCAACTGTAGGATTCAATTTATTCCATTTTGTATTCCCATCCTTCTGCAATGCTGCGTCCTGAAAAGAAATATATAGATAACACACCTTGGAATAATATCTGGGAAAAAGCTGTGATGTTCTAATGCCACCTCTGTTTACTCTTAAAATTTCAAGAGCTGTAAAGATATCCTTAGTGGAATCATACAGTGATTTATATTACCCAATGTAAACCTGGTACCTGCTTTTGTGAGATGTCCGTGTGAGAGCTCCCATCAGACATCAGCTCTTTCTACATTCTTCTGTTAAAGGGCTTGCAAATGCCCATTTGCCATAGTTACCAAAGAATCAAGAAGGAAGATGTGTTTCCTTTGGGATTTTCTGGGTACTGGTGTTCCCTGTGTTTCAGAGGCCAACTGCTACTCTGAAATGAGGAACATGCAAGCAGGGATCCTCACAGAACCCTGCCATGAAAACCATCAAGTTTATCATTATTTTATCACAGTTCCTATTTTAAGGCAGGTGTGGTTTAGTAAGTATTGCTCCAAATGGGCTGCTGTATGGAGTGCTTATCATTAAAAGTCAACTTTCAGGTTGTTTCTCCTCCACCGTGGAAATTCACGGCTTTTTTGTCTGTCTGTAGCCCGACATTTTGCAAGTGCTCACAGTCCTTATACTGTAATTAGCACTAGGCACTTCCCGGTACTACTATGAGGTGAAGATGGCAGTTTAACATGCTCATAGGAATCCTGTTTCCCAATCTGATTCCTCGTCCCAGAGAAACTCAATTTCCTATATCCTACCAGTAGCTGTTGATACTCAGAAGGAAAGTTCCACTTCTAGCTTGTTGACATGTCAAAAGAAACTTGTTTCCTCTGAAGCTATACGTCCACCTTCCAGGCTGTCTCATAAAATGCGGAATTATCCTGCAGGCAATAAACACTTTCAGCATTCCTTTGTCTACTGTGTTATCTTCATGTTATTCTGAAAAAAAAACCTACATTTTTTACCTTCTCCATAGTCAACTATGCTCTCATAACCAGCTAAGCTATTTGAATCAACATTAAAAGTTAAGGTTTCTGAATTGGTGAGAAAGGTGAGCTGGTTGAAGTAAGTCCTGTGACACTCTCAGCTTTGAGAAACAGCTAGGCCATTACAACCAATTACTGGTTTAGGAACGTTTGGTAAAAAACTTGTGTCCAAAAATTTGCTGATCATTTTAGAGTTTGCACTGCCTACAGTTTTATATGTGTTTGAGTGTAATTTCATTTTTAAGTTATTCAATAGACATTATAGCAGCAGCCAAACTACAAAAATAAAATAATTAAGAGTTGCTGGAGAAAAGAAAAACAAAGCACGGTGCTCAAAGTTGTCTTGCGAGAGTTGGAACGAATGCTGCCCTGAACAGTACTGACCAAAGAGGGGGATTACACTGTGTCAGTCTAATTTCTTTGATACAGGAAAAAAAAAAAAGCTGTGCAAATCTTCGACTCGATTTGTGTATTGGAAAAACATGGCAGAATTTTTGGCATTGTATTTGGCATCTACAGATAAAGATGACCATCTTTCTGGATTCTTTTCCTATTTTGTGGCCAGGTTTGGAGAAATATGCCATGCTGACATTTCGGGTCCTGGTCCCCAACTATTAGTTGCATATATGAAAGTCTTATTTACCCGAAGGTGAGGAAAGTTTTAAGACTGCTAAACCTTTTGGTGAGTTTCCAAAGTGTAACCCGGGGAGCAGTATCACAAACATACATAAACAAGTAGCTGCATGAGTCCCATGAACAGCTCATAACTTCTGGAAAGTTTGGCATCTGACCTGTAAGGTGGTGCTAAAGTTTAGGCACCTAAATCTACGACTGCGATCTTCCAAATCCTTGTTCAGCTCCCAAGGAGTTAAAATTGATAAGTTGCCAGTAACATTCCTTAGGCTCCTAAGATACCACTTCTGAAAATACTCGAAATAACAACTGTCACAGTCAGCCTGAAAAGCTTGGCAAGTTTCCTAAGCCTAACCAACCTCCTAAACTAGGCATCCTCTGTGCAGCTGAGCATTAAATTGTAATCGGGTAAAATGCCCAATCAGTCCTTAGAGCAGCAACTGACCCAAGCCTCCCTTTCCTCGATACGCATCCCACCTGCTGGGCTGCGTGCCCACACTTCTCCCCCTACTCCAGCCGGTCTTCAACCCCTGTTCTGCAAAGTGACACCGCGGCCCCACGCCACACCAACTGAAACCAAGTGCTTAGGTCATGGTCCTGAGAGGTGACTGATGGCTTAGGCCCAAGGAGGCTCTAGAAGCCAATTAGAATAGCATAATAATTTAGTTACTGTTTAAAAAAAAAAAAAGACATTGCAGCAACTCCCCTTTGCTGTCATGTTTCAAACCATTGGTGAGAACACCTGCTGCTTTTATGAAACAGACCGTATAAGCACCATCTCCAAAAGAGGGTTCAGGGCTCTGAATGGCAAAATAACAGGGCATGGCAACCCCAAGAAGGGGTTGTCTCTTCAGCCTTTCCTGCAATTGCCTTGAGCGACTCAGAGCACTGACTGCTGTGGGCAGGCAGCCCAGATACCCATCTCAAGGTTATGGATTATATGGGATTGCATGCAGGAGCCAGGTAAGTCAAAAAGCAGGCTCAGCAGTGAAAATGTAGTCCTGACTATAGAACAATGAGTCTTCACAAGTTCCACCAAGGTCTGAAGTCCATCCTTTCCTTTTCTATCTCGTGCTCATTTATTTGCATTTTTCTCCTTGATTTCCTCAGATCAAAACTTAAGACAAGGACTTGCAGAAATTTTTCATTAAGGCTGACAGAAATCTTCCTCACAGGCAGATTTTTCTTTTTTATTTCTTCTGTTGCTTCCACTCTCCTCTTCCAGCTGTAGTGCTTTCTCACCCCTCAGGAGAAGGTTGTGTAGAAGCATCTCTGCTACAAGCTGTGCTCCAGTGGAAAGCGTCACCTCCAGATGAACTGCTCCAGCCTCATTCAGAACAAACAAGGTCTGTGGGTTGGTAAATGAGTGGGCTTCTTGTGGTATGGCTGCGCAAGGCCTCTGATAGACTTGTCCCATGAAGTCTTCACAAGGCATGCATGAGTTGCCCACGGGTTACGGTTTGCTCTCCCGGAGCAGAAATTCATCTGCCAGAACCTGAATTCTGTGGAGGGAACAAACAAGGTTCTGCTTCACAGAAGTAAACAGGATCGATTCTGTTCTCTTCCAGCCCCAAATGTAGTTTTCAACACTGATGTTAAACTATGACTTTGTAACACCAAAAGAGCACATAGTTATTTTCTAGCTCTTTCTTCTTAAGCAAAAAATGCTTACATTTAAGGAAATATATTTAGTAACCAAACAACAGTTACAGCTGTATCTGGACAATGCTTTCCTTTGGTAACACAGACACAAGGACCACATTAGAGATGCAAAATTACGTTCAGTTTCATGACGTTTACACATCTGTAACAACATTCTGGGCATTCTGGAAATTTTGTCAGTATTTAAGGTTAGGGGATGGAGCTGTCTTTTTAGAAACCATTTCTGTGTCATACACACAAATTAGCATGTATTAAGTAGTCATCTTTCCGCCCACAAGCACTTGTGTAGAATTCATGGGTTTGGGAAGCAAATTGAAAGCAGACCGTGGATGTTAACAATATGGTTAGAGACAGGAGTTTTACGATAGTCAAACACTAAATAAACAAGCCCCGTTTTTAGGTTTATTTAAGAGGACTGCAGGGGCGCAACCTCAGAATATGTGTTTTCAAGGCAATAGAGATACTACCTTGTAGATGTGAATTAGAGTTCTGCGATACAGGAGAAGCAAAGTAATTTGTTTTCCAAATTTATACAAAACTATAATCAAATAAATGACAAAATACTACTTGCTTCCTCAGCACACCACTTGTCACTTCCCTTCAACAGCAAAACCTGTTTCTTTTTATTGCTACAGCCACATAGCCAATACAGCTAGGAGGAGAATCGGAGAAATTTAGGATCACGCACTGTCAACACAAGTGGATATCATAGCACTGCACTTTAGTCTGTCAGTTATTTTACTCATTGTGTAAGAAGCAAAGCAGTAGGCAAGGATAAGTGACTCAGAAAAGCAGTACTTTTTAGAACAAATTATCTGTAAAGAAAAGAAGTACTATCTGTAGCCTTGGACATTTGTACGAAGGCAAGCAGTTTAACAATTTTATACTCAGTCATTAAAAAAAAGAATTTTTAAAGAAATTATTTTTATTTACACAGTCTAATTTTTTGGTGTTAGACATCATTTCTTTTCATGGTAGCAAACTGCAACTCACCCAAATCCTTTCAGTAATTCATAGTTCCTGATTGCAGTTGAAGGCTGGAACCATGCTAGCTCCTGTGGTCCGTATTCCCAAGGATGAGGCTCCAGCTGAAGCTTAATCTAATATTTGGAAAGTGTGTTCCAGAGTCAGCTGCTTGAAACATATGCACCTTCCTATCTCAGTCCAACCATCCAGCAATTTTGTGTGCATTTGCTGGAGTGCTTTGTTCCTAAAACTTGGCAGTGAGCATCTTAGCTGTAGGAGAGAGGTCGTCGTTTTCTCATCAAGGGAACGATTCTTCCATCCATGAGTGTCCTTTATGTGTCAGACTTTCCAAAGAAGTCACCGCTTTAGGAATTAAAACAAGTGACCAGTGCACGCTAAAGAAGTCAGCACCTTTTAAAGAAATCAGATTATCGAAGGGTACAGCTGAATCTTGAAAATCTGGTCTTTAAAAGTACTTAAATGGCTGCTGACTTCTGAAAAATCTCTTCCGGTTAGGGGTACTACACACATAAAATTCTGGCATTCTTCTTTATTGAAAATCTAACACTGCAGCACCATGCTGCACTATGCAGATGCACAGAAAAACTTTATTTTGGACCGACTCCAAATCCATGCGGAAGAAGGGAAAAGCAGTAAGCGCCCATTTGAAGAATTACCTGTACTGCTCGTATGTCTGCATACTTCTTACAGTAATTTATTGAATTTAATATAACAGGTGAACTGGTGCTACTTGCTGTAATAAAGGTTTAAGAGGGATTATTCTAGGAGATATCAGCTGGTTTATTCATGGAGTTTAATGGGGGCTGGTCTGGGCCTAATATAAGCATTACCTGAAAGCTTACCTGATGCAAGCATTACTTAAAATCTACAGAAAGATTGCTGGTTTCACCGCGACTATGACCAGCTAAGTACAAAGTGTATGGAAACAAACAAACAAAAAAAGGGTCCTTAATAAATAAGAGCAATAAACCAGCAAGGTACCTCTTGTATTCTTTATACTGATATGAAATTCAATTCATGTTATAGTAGTCTGTGTTCGTGTATCACAGACCATTTAAAATGTGTAACTATAGTCTAGAAGCGGGGAAATAGTTTGGCTTTTAAAAAAGTATAAAACCAGCAAGGATTTTTCTTTTTCTTCAGAGTTAAGCTTTGGCTTCTTTTTGGGCAGACAGGTTTGAAAGGACTTTAAATATTGTGGAGAAACTTTAAAATAGTAGTTAACCATCAAAACGACCCTGAACAGTTCCTGCACTGTCCTTAGGTAATATCTCCCTCTACTCACGCTGATACCAATGGATATGTAAGCAACTATCTTATGATACCTCAGCATTGAATTAACCCTCATACCAGAACAGAAACACTCCTTTTGAATAAAATTCAGGTACTGACAGCAAAATAAAAGACCAAATTCTGTACTGTACATCAGTGTCAGGAGCCTGAATGCTAAACAAGAGAAACTGGTAATGTTCATTTATGAAATGAATTTGTCTTAGTTGGCCTGAAACCTGATGGGAAAGTATATACATGATTGGATTATTAAAATGAATGTTGTAACCTCCTTAGAAAAAATGTAGAGCAGGTAAGCAGAAGTAATCAAACAACTGAATTTTAGGCACTTCCTTAGATACTTATTTTATGAATGACGTGGTCTCTTTAGGTTTCTTAAATTGTTAGATGAGACAGGAGATTCGTGCTGATGCTTTGAATCCCCGTAGTGTCTTTCAGTTGAGTATAGGGAATGAGACAAACTAGCCTTCAAAACTGAAGACTTATTTTGGTTAATATGTGCTATAACTACCCCACTGAGTAGAAGAATGACATCATCTCTTTCCAAGTCATGACAAATGGCAAACAAGCACTAATGCATGAATGTCCTAATGGAGCAACAGGGGGTGTCCACTGCAGAATATCGAATCATATCATTTGGCAGTACCTTAAGTACCTACCTGTAGCAATGGAGGGAGAAAGATTGTGTTAAAATGAGGAAGTTCAACCCAAGCTTAATAAAATGGGGTTTAGCATTGCAAGTTCTAAAAAATGCAATAGAATTTAAAGAGAGGGTTACTCTTATCAGTAATAATTTCCTAACTCAGAGAGTTGCATCCACCATACCATGGAATTAGGGGAGAGCGTCACATAAGGAAAAGGTGATCACAGAATTAAAAATTACAAAGATAAAGCAGAATGATTGGATCATAACACATGATGAATATGCAGTTTTCAATTTTAGAGCCACAAAAGAGGACAATAAGCAGCAGTTACAAAAGCTAGAGATTTTCAAATAAATAGGCATAGATAATTGATATACAAGAGTCTTAAAAGAGTGGGATGAGGTTTTTGCTTTACCATTAATATAGATTTCCAATAAATCTGGGAAAACAAAGGAAGTTCAAAAAGAATGGAAGAATGCAAAAGCTCTAACTGTATTTCTAAGTGGTAAACAGGACAGCGTGGATAGGCTTGTCAATCTGATATCAGTCCCAAACAATGAATGAAATACATGCTAAAATGATACATGGGTAAAAGGAATGCAAAATGTGCACAGGATATTTGCTGGGAGGGGCTGAGGGCGAGACAAAGGGCCTGTGTTGGAAAAAAAACATCACTTCTAAAAACCCACATGGATCACGACTGATAATCAACCAAACAAAATCCTTGCCCAGGCCTGAGTGCAAAGCTGTGATCAGAAAGAATGTATGTCCGCAGTTCTAGAGAGATGATTAAAACTCGGAAAAGGCTAATGGAAGAGTAACAAGAATTCAAACAAATTTAAAAACATGTATCACGATATCTACAAAACAATATGTTTTGATAATAGAGGGGTCTTCACTGTAGCAGAGAACGTATAAGAGATTCCAAAGAATGGTATCTGCAGGGAGACAAAATCAGACTAGAGCTCAGAGGAACATTTTTAAAAGTAAGACTGTTGTGGACAGTAAGACCATTCTGGAATAATTTCTTACATGCTGTCAGGGGTTCCCCATCACAATCAATTTTTAAAGCAAGCGTGGATGTTTTCCTATGAATATACTATCATTAAAATAAAAATTAAGTCAGGAAAATTTCATAGCCTGGGTGGTGTAGGAGTTGAGGCTCCATGATCACAATAGCCAGGTCTGGCTTTCTAATCTATGAGCAGTGTTGACCTTACAATTGTCATCACCAGGTATTTAACACCCCATGAAGATAAGTGGGACCATCCATATCATTCCTTACGGCTGCTGTTTCAGGCAGTTTAAAAACTCAGGAACACTGCTGTATTGGATTGCATGTGGGAAGATGTATTCATAAACAGAAAGGAAATATTACTAAAGGAAATGTGTTATAATTAATATTTGAGATTTCTATTTCAATAGCAGTTAACACTTGCAAGTTGGGGACTCTGTTCTACCATGCACTGTAAAAAATCTGTTTCAGTTAGTTTACAATGGATCTTGCAGCACAATTTGAAGTCAACGGTAATTTGTAGCCAGGGAACAGACATAGCCATAGCTGTTGAAGGTACGCATCCTATTACTCTGAAACACTGTTTCACTCATTCATGCGGCATGCATCACTTTATTACAGCACGGAAAAATTCCGGGTTCAAAGCTTAGCTGGATTCTGTCTTGTAATTATTCTTGATTTTTTATTAATGTGCTGAAGCAAGTGTGAAAATACAAGTATGAAAGTACTCACAGCACATTTGCAAGTATTTTGTGGTTTGTTTTGTTAAACAATAGTCTAAGATGTAAAATATACAGTGTTTGGTAGTCCACAAAATATCTGTGTAGCAGTAGTACTGTAGTTTTTGTATTTTGACTTCTCTGTAACATTGCACATGAGAGGAAAATTTTACAATTAAACAAAGGACCTAGCCTCTCTGGTAAAGCAAGGGATGTTCCTCACAAACTAGAACTATGAGTATTAAAGAAATGTACATTTTTTTCTTTTTTTTTTTCCTTTCATGAATTTTGATTGAAGACTTGAGTACTGGGTGCAAAAATCTCCATTTGAACTAGCCTGAGCAATCTCTGTGTTCGTCGTTTTCTTAATTGCTTTTCAACGTCTTGTCCAAGGAACACTTTGCAAGGCATAGCTGCATGGGCTATGATGTAATGAGATCTTGTTAGCTAAGCAAGACCAGACCTCAAGCTTAAGCAAAATAAATTCGGATAGGCTCTCTGCCCCTTGACCCAGCTGTTTTGCAGTCTTTGAACAGTAAAGAAACTTGGAATCTGGTCACAGATGCCAGTGTAAAAATTCCCCTGGCTGAAGGGAACTGTCAAACGGTGTAAAACCAGAGGAGCTGGTTCCCACTGCTTTCTGTCTTGTCCAAAAAAGCATGTTAAGCAAAAGAAAGGTTGGGAAATTCAGAGAGAAGATGAACTGTATCTTTATTGTGATGATTTCTGGCCAACATATGGTCCCTTAGGGACCAAAGCCAGCTTCATAAATTAGAACCATATAGAGTTCACAAACTTATTTTATGTTGTAACTTCAGCTGAGGAGCAAAGACAGGACAGGGCAGGCTGAGAAAGAAGAAGCTGTAACTAGTTCTGACAGACCCTCCAACATTTCCTCTGACCACATTTTTGAAGAGGAGCAAATATGTCCTTCTATAAAGCTTTGTGCAAAACCAGCATTGTTTGTCCCAAAGAGCTACAAGAATAAATATAATCTCTGAATAACACTGAGAAAAATAAGGATTACAAAATAGAAGTAAAGAAGCACATATAGTGTATGTAGTATTTCTAATAAGAAGTACAATTAAGTTATCCTTTTCTACCCACTGAAGATTTCTCTCTTATTACTAAATGCTTTTCACTAACAAATTGTTATTTGAGAACAGCTGGAGGAATAGTGAGTCAGTGAAATCTGGAGATTATCTGAAGTCTGCTTACTTTAAAGATGGGACTGGGTATACCTACTCATCCTGTAAAATCTGTAATTTTATGTAGGACTTGCTTAAATAGCGTCTTTGGCTAAATATTTTTCTTTCAACCAAACATTATAGCTTAGGAGTTGTTGTTTTTTTTTTTTTAGCAGAACTGTAAATTTTAGTGTTATTTTTCAATTAAAACTCATCATATCATGAATTTCTTTGGATAAGAGGTGAGAAAGGATGTTCTAATCAATCACTGGGATTCAGGAGGACTGGTGTTTGCTCTGGCACTGATGTTATGTAGCCTACTTTGCCAAAAAGATAGTTTGAGGAGATTTAGTTTAAATTTTTAGGATTGCAAAGATATTTTAAAACTATTTAATCCAGTCTTTGTATATGCTCTCATAATACATGTATTAATACAGTATCGGTGACAGGTTAATGTAGAGCAAAGGAAACACAATTCATCTTCACACAACAAGTTCTTGAACTGTGATGTTCAATACCAAAAGATGGTATTAAGTACCTTTATTTTGAAAGGTCTGGAGAGTTTCTGATCAATAGCAACTTCCAGATTTATAACTGATGGAAGAAAGGCGATCACCTTCCTTGCTCATCTCCGTGGGATCCAGAAATGCATCTTACGAAGTCATGGCTGAGAATTATACCGTTCTCATGGGAATGTGCTTTGAAAGAGTCTTCCTCCATCAGCTGAACCTTAAGGCATCGACCATTGCCCCAGGTGGATCACCAGAGCTGGGCCGTCAGTGCCCACGTTTGGAAGCAAAACAGTGACTGGGAGGAACTGTCAGTGCAGAAGGTCATCACCAACACTGAGTAATCAAATCACTTGCAAACAGTACGGAGGTGAGTATGGAAGAATATATTTACCATAACTAAAAATGTAAGAACTAGCATTTCAGCCTGTAATTAGAGAGTGGATCCTCAGTTCTGGGAAGCAATGCTTCTCAAAAAGCATTGGGGATCAGAGTTCATAGTCATCTGGGTATAATTTCCCAATGTGACACAGTGCACAAAATGTCTAATATGAGCTTAATAAATAGGCATCAGAGGAATAATGAATGAAGATAGGTGTCGAGAGTTATTACACTGTTGTTGTATTTAGCACTGATGAAATCATTACTGGAATATTTTGTCCAGTCCTGGGGTCCATGGTTCAGGAATATTGTTGAAGAAGTTCAGAGAAGAGTCACAAGCATGACTTGGGGACTGTTAATCATGCTTCAGGGTAAAAGACTCAAAGAGCTCAATCTGTTTAGTTTATCAGTTGAGAATATTAAAGATTGATTTGGACCTAACCTCTAAGATGTTACCATGGGGAATTATACAGGTTTGATTATGGACTCTTAAATCTAGCAAATACATGAAATTAGCAATAATATCAGGAGGTAAAATGGTAGGAAAATGTGGACAAATTCATGCTAGAAATAAGGATGCGTATTTTTCCCAACTGGAGTGAGCAACTTCCTAAGGTCTGTGACAGATTCCTTTCAATAGCAATTTTTAAATGTTTTTTCTAAAAGATAGTTTGTAGGTCAAACAAGAATTAAGGTAGGCAGCTCTAACCACCTGCTCTATACAATGGTCCTTCTGGTTTTATCATCTGCAAAAGTATGAAAAGACCAGGCTGAAATACTGAGCTTTAGGGACCTTGCAGCCATCAAAACAGAGGCCTCTAAATGCATCAGTACAACACATGCTCCTAAGGAATGAAAGGAGTCCTTACTGGTAGCGTCTGAACAAGCCTTTTAGGAGATACTGTTGTGCTGGTTTTGGCTGGGATAGAGTTAATTTTCTTCATAGTAGCTAGTATGGGGCTGTGTTTTGGATTTGTGCTGGAAACAGTGTTGATAACACAGGGATGTTTTCGTTACTGCTGAGCAGTGCTGACACACAGTCAAGGCCTTTTCTGCCTCTCACACCGCCCCACCAGCGAGTAAGCTGGGGGTGCACAAGAGGTTTGGAGGGGACACGGCTGGGACAGCTGACCCCCACTGACCAAAGGGATATTCCACACCATATGACGTCATGCTCAGCATATAAAGCTGGGGGGAGAAGAAGGAAGGGGGGGACGTTCGGAGTGATGGCGTTTGTCTTCCCAAGTAACTGTTATGTGTGATGGAGCCCTGCTTTCCTGGAGATGGCTGAACACCTGCCTGCCGATGGGAAGGAGTGAATGAATTCCTTGTTTTGCTTTACCTGCATGCGTGGCTTTTGCTTTGCCTATTAAACTGTTCTTATCTCATCGCATGAGTTCTTTTACTTTTACTCTTCCGATTCTCTCCCCCATCCCACTGGGGGGGAGTGAGCGAGCAGCTGGGTGGTGCTTAGTTGCCAGCTGGGGTTAAACCACGACTGTATTTAAAAAAAAACACCTCCAGAGAAACTATATGTATACCATTGGAATTTGTTTTACAAACATTAAACTAGTTTGTTAAGTGTACGCTAGTGTATAAAGTACTAATAACTGTAAAACTTTTATATAGCAAAAAAATGTCACAGTGTTTTACAATTAATGAGTAGAGTCACTTAGAAATCCTGTGAAGGTAGTAACTATTATTTGCATTATACAGAGGACAAATTGAGAGACAGAGAGTGCTGAAGATCAGAGAGGAATTCTGGGACTTGTCTGGGAATGAAACAAAAGCCTTCTGAGAGCTGTTCCTGTGCTTTAACCACCTTTTTTTTTTTTTTGCCAGGCATGCCGTACAGATCCTGGCAGGTGACATTCCTGTTCCTGTGTCAGTATTGATCCAATCCTGTGTCCAGTGCCAACAGACATCTGATG
This sequence comes from Aptenodytes patagonicus, assembly GCF_965638725.1. Taxonomy (NCBI): domain Eukaryota; kingdom Metazoa; phylum Chordata; class Aves; order Sphenisciformes; family Spheniscidae; genus Aptenodytes; species Aptenodytes patagonicus. Next base: position 29,554,262 of record NC_134949.1, read on the forward strand.
CTGAAAGTGCTGTCTATTTCTAATGACATATAGAAAGTAAACTCCTGAGCAGTTATCCTGTGACTTATTCTCATTGCACTCATATAAGGAAGAGGTGATATTGATTTTGGTGTCTTGTCAAAATTCCAGCTTGGGTTGGAATTACCTAAACTCCTTGAATTTCCATATTGGTGATACTTTTCATACACCTCCCTGCAGAAAAGAATACCTATACTATTACAACAGAAAATTTTGCAGTATTAAATGGACCGAACTGAAGAGCAGTATCATGCATCTGCCACTTCACAAAATTTTTGTAAAGAGCTCTGCAGTAAAACTGGTTAGTGGTACACCACTGATTTCAAAGGGGTATAAATAAAAATAAATTTTAAAATGAAATATTAATGCAGGACTGTCCTGTGCCCCAAAGCTAAGATTATTTTTTTTATCTCTGTTTTTAGAAAGTTTAGGAACTGCCTTCATGATACCAAATGTCCATTCTCATGGGTATGTTATGGGTGGAAGACATGATGCAAATTCAAGGATAAATGGTGAAAATGACACATATTAAACAACAATCAGCTTACTGGACTTACAGTAACAAAAAAAATGGACTTCTAGCAAGAAAAAAACCTAGTCCCATCTGTTACTAGCATTGAACAAAATCAACATAAAATGAACCAACATTATTTTGGTCTTTGATCTCTTGGATGCTTTATGACAGAGGTCATAAATCACGTAATTATTATCTGATATCAAGACAGCTTGAATTAACCTCTTACATTCCTAAGGCAATAACTGCCCTCATCGCAAGTCAAAATCTGCTTGTGTGGAATAAGTAACCTTACTAAGGGAAACAAATTCCTTTCCTCCCATTTAAGTCTAATCCGGACTTTTGAAAACTTTTTAGTCGTTCAGAGGTGGAAAATATCACACTGAAATTCATTGGATCACAGACGTTTCCTGTTTGTTTCTGGAAGCTGTCGTTAAGATTTGTAAATCACATCATCACTTGGGTTCTGGCTTCTTTTAATAGTAGACTTCCTCCTTCCTTTTGCTCCTCTTCATCAGTTGAGGTCAGCTTAAGATGCCTCTATGTTTTGGCTGCTGAGATCCAGGAAAATTCGGAAGGCCTTTAATTCTGACATTTCATTCCTGCCGTTGATAGGAAACAGCCTACATTTGACGAGCTTCAGAAAACACAGCAGAGAATAGTATGCACTTGGATTTTCTTTTTTCCAACAGGCAGTATTGAATAAGACTGGGCTTTGTTTTTTTTCCTCCCTGAATAGAAAATTTCCAGGAATGCCAGTGCTGCTTTTTTTTTTAACATTTTAAAAAATTTTACTGTAAATTGGCCAGCAGGAATGATGGGCACATCATGATTAAAACACCTTATTTTTATGTATACAGCAGACAATCATTTGCAGTAGGCACCATACATATATATTATGAAAACAGGCACACAATAGAAGTTCTTTCACAAAAGAAATGTACTTTTTCAAAAAGAGTGATGTACCCAAAATACTGTGTAACAAAAATATAGCAGCTAGACTAATAACATCAGAACCAGGTCACACAGAACCATGACCAATAATTCAGCATTTTGAGTACAAGAACAAGAAAAGAAGACAATACATAAACTTCATAATGAAAAACATAACAGAATAAACAGAGGAGTTGCTTTTACTGGCAACACTTGGAGCTGAAAGGCAGCTGAAAGGGCTGAGTTTCGTGCATATCCTCACAGGAAGGGCATGGGATTAGGTAGCCCATAAAATGATCTGTGCTTGAAAAACAGTTATGTACTGCTTCTGCCCAGCCAGATGGCAAGTCCTGTTTTCAGGCAGCTCTTGTACTGGATTCCCCACCACTGAAATGAAAAGCTGACAATAAACACAAATTTGAGTCAGGTGTTTTTTCTAGTAGCACGCCACTTTCACTCTGATCAGGGTCTTTATTAAAGATTTAACCACTGTTACTATCAAATGTGGCCAACCACTTTTTTCTCCACTTTTCACTATGCCTTAATGGTGCAGCATTATTATTTCTCTACTTTTTAAAATTTTTGACTTAAAATAATAAAGATGACTGTTCAAATTTCTGAGTACTTGGCCAGAATTATGTACAGATACTGTATTAGATGCTACCATCATGAAAACAATCAGCTCCATGGGCTTGTGTCCAGCTGGACGCTACAAACGAGACCCAGAGCTCAAGCTAGTGTGTAAGCTGTGTAGGGTGAGCTCCGGCATGGACCAAAGCCTTGAGCTAACACGGCAGCGCAGGTGTAACCAGAAGTTGAGGTGCTGTGCAGTCAGGGCCACACTGAAAGAACCCTTCTCTTTTCTGCAAAAACTGTATTTGTCATTGCCTTGGCTTTTGCAGGGGATTCATAAGATCTGAGGAAGGCTCCTATTGCCCTTTTGTCCTGCATACACATGCGAAAGATAGGAACGGACCCATCCAGGCTGCAAGGCACTGTGTGAGAATAATACATTTGATAACTTGTCTAGTGTATGCGCAAATAAAGACTTACGCAAGTGAGCAAGCACAGTTCACCATTTTGATGACAGAGAAAACAAAAGGTTTGGAGATTTTCCATGATATTGAAAGCTTAGTTCCACTGATTTAGATGGACAATTCTGACATGAAGTTTGGGATCGCCATCACTACTTCATGACTTAGCATTCCTTCCTCGTAACAAAGGAAGGAAAAGACAATGTACAGTATGGCATAGGATCAGGCATCAATCTCATACAGAGCTATTCCTGGATGAAATTATATAAAGACAAACTATGCAAATTATGCTATATTATATAAGTTATTATAACCAGCACTTAAATGGACTCACAGAAAGAGTGAAATTCTTTAGCAGGAATGGAAAAAAAGAAGAGTTTTCTGAAAAATTCTACCAGCACTATTGCCTAGACAAGACTCTTTTGAGCTAAGTCCACATTTGACATACCACTATAAATTAGGGTAAAATCCCCTGAAAACAGGAGAGATATTCTTAAAATCTGCTGTAAAAGACAGGAAAACATGATTTAGGAGTAGAGCCACGGGAGAATGTAGCAATAGCAGTTCTGTCATACATATTAAATGTTCTGATCAGGCTAACATTTATTGGTGCAACTTCTTCCTGACTTCCCACAAATCTACGGAGGGGTGTTTGAAAGTTCTTAATTCTGCTATGCCATCTATGATAGAAAAAAAAGTAAGAAAAAGAAATGTGTAGGCGGTCTGTATTTGTAATGGTAGATCTCAATGTGGAGTGTGATGCACAAGAAACACATAGCTTTATGCCAGATTTATGTTCTCTTGAAATTGGGGTTGACCTGAGCATCAAGTTAAAATAACTTATCCTTTATGTAAGTTGCATTTGATCTAGCTATAAGTAAAAATGAGACTAAGGGCAGCATTGCTTTCTGAACAAAATATTTTAGACTGATATTGCACATATTCAGGAATTTCAGATGACCTCAGACTCCTCTAAAGAAGATAAACCCAGGGTAGGCAGTGTCTCATGATTAGAATAAGTAATTACCTGAAAGCCCAATGTAAGATCCATAGAAATCAACAGAAATCTATTGACTTCAGGGAATTTTAGATCAGGCTCTGGAAGAACTCAGGGAAATCACTCCTCCTGCACATCACTTCATTCATCTGCTCAGCGACTACAACATACCTACACATTCTGTGACAAGCGAGAGTCTGTCAAGTGACTCCCACGGCATTTTCCCCTTTCATCCGGGAAACTCCTTTATTAGTGATAAGCCTCTGTGCCCTGGCATCCGTGTACCAGCTGAGGGGAGGAACCTGTTTGTAAACTAGATGCTTTGACATAGCTGGAACTTGGAAGGGAGGCAGCAGTACTTGGCAAACAAACTTGTAATAAGTGCACTTTGCTTGAAATGTTTATAATTTGTTCTTGAAAAATATGCTGAGAAGATGGGCACTAGACATACTGCTCGACTTTGAAGTTCAAGTCTGAAGGTGGGGATCCTGAATACCTCCCAAGGAACATTTGAAAAAAACAACCTGGTGCTCTGTAAAGTAAAGAATGTGCTTGAGGAGAGGGGGTAGGGAGAGTTAGTAAGTCCCACTGTCATGCCATCTGCAGAGAAATGATCAAGGTCCAGAGAAAGGCAGCTTCATTGTAAGCAGCAACATGTTCTTATGAAGCCTCCCTAATTTGCTGGTAGATCTTTAATAAGCAGCACACAGGTATACCAAGTATCCCTTCCAATCCATGTTGATACTTTCAGTTTAGCAACATACTAAAAAATTATGCAAATACGTAAGCACAAAAGGAGTCTCATTGACTGTCTTACAGTAGTTAGTCTTACAGGACCTGGGGGAGGGCAAGGTGGAAAGCTGGATTGGGGCAGGTTAGCTGGACCTTGAAATGAAGTTTCAGGGAGGAGAAATAGACTCTTGTACTCTGGGGATGGCCAGTGTGGCTGGAGGTTGGGGACCTAAAATCCCACAGAAAATGCAAAGGGCTGAACGGAAGCAGCTCTGGAACCACTGCCTTAGAGCCTAAGTCAAAAGATAAGTAAGATGGAAAGAGCTAAGGAAAAGAATACCTAGGGATTAATAGTTGCATAAAAAGCAAAATAATAATCTTACAAAATTTTGTCTGGTTTAGTTAAGCATATGAACAGTTTCGTTGAAACCTAGTGGGAATACACGAGTAAAGATAAACACACAAAATAGAAACCTGAAATAGGAAATGGTGCATAAAACCGGGAATAATTAATATGGAATAGGAAGGGCTGAGGAAAAAGAGAAGTGGAGAGATAAAAGAGAAGGGCAAACATAATTTTTAAAAGAAAGAAGCAAATTAGATGCAGAGAAAATGATACTTCATTGATTATTTTCTGTTGATGATTTAAATATATAAAAACATACAGAGAAAATGATACTTCATTGATTATTTTCTGTTGATGATTTAAATATATAAAAACATATTTAATACTGATATTGCTTTTAAAGGCTCAACTTAGAATACATTAAAGAAAGTATATTCAGCTTCCTCGGATTAGTAAGCAGGCAAGATTTGCATTTAAAATAAGAGTCCAGATCGTGCACCCTCTCAGACAGGGTTAAACCAGACCAGAAAAAATTGCAGGGTCAGGGCCAAGGCAGCTGCCTGCATGCCTGTTATGTCTGTCATTGTTTGTTTTGTCTTTTTGGACTTGTAAGCTCTTCGGGCTAGGAACACTCCCCATGGGGCCCGTCCAACCTCCACTGCCTTCAGTGGGCACTGGGTAAGGCTTTGTTTGTCCAGCATTTGGCTCAGAGGAGTCAGGCCCTGGTTGAGACTTGTAAGTTACAGATGTATTACCAGCAAAGTATCACATGTAGTCACTGAGATATGGCCATGCTTGAATATTTTTTCTTACATTGGAACTCTGCGCAGCCATGAAGTTGCACCCATAGCCAGACAGAGTTTTTGGGTCTTAGACACCGTTATGATTGGTGAATATAGTGTAAAAAAACAGGACAGAGGAAAAGGCAGTTTAAAAGCAGTCCTTAAAAGCGCATGTGCTTATTTTCACACTAGTTGTGGTGGCACGAGCTCTGCTGCCACCACTGCCATAGACGAAAGAGGAGCCCTTGGAGGAGCAGGGGTCCGGCGACTCTTTTGGTGAATGCAGATGACTTGCTGTCCTGTTTCCATGTGCCAAGAATAACAAGTATTACAAGGGCAGAGAAGAGCTAAAAAGGTGCGAGAGAAACCCTGCAAACACTGACACCTGAACTGCGGCATTGATAAATACTCCATTCACACTTGACCGAAGGGGCAGTAAATACACCTCGGGCCCAACACCCTTCAGACGGCTCTTCGCTTCTTTCAAAGACCTGCTGGTTCCTCGCTGACAGGTCATTGCTGTGTCTGCCCATACCTGGCCCCCGGGACCGCACCGCGGGCGGACCGAGGGTGCTTCCCCGCGCAGCTGCGTACTGCGCCCCCCGCGCAGAGAAGGGAAGCGATCCGCGGCCGCGCTGCCTCTTGCCCGGTCCGCGCCCTTGCAGCGCGCACAGCGAGCCCGCCCGGGCTGCAGCGCTCTCCTCCGCCCGGGGCGCGGGGCGCGGGGCGCGGAGCGGGGCGCGGAGCGGAGCGGGGCGGGCGGCGTGGAGAAGAGCAGCGCTTTGGTGCCACCGCGTGGCTGGCGGCGGAGCAGGGCGGCGGGCGGGGGCCGCCCCCCCCGGACCATTCCCGGTGTTTAATTACTCCTTGCCGTATCAACGCAGCGGAGCAAGGACGTGTTGTTTCCAGGATGAGGCTGTGCGAGACGCGCAGGGAAAGATTCCAGGACTGAATGGCACTTAACAAGAAAATTCTTTGGGTTTTTTTCGTGTAGAGTTACATAAAAACTTTGAAGAGCGGGGCCTGCTAATGCCAGAGGAGGAGATGTGCTGGCTGCCGGTAATTGGATTGCAGCTTTGCTTCAGCTGTGGTTGAAGCGCAGATGGGGTCATTGTGCAGCCCCACGATAACGCACCGCTCTCTCCACGCAGATGATCCACTACCAGCAGTCGTGTTTCGAGTGGAGGTTTGGGGTGGCCTGTCATTCCTGGGGTGCAGCAGACTGAAGCGTCTTCTTTGTCTACTTTTTGTAAAATATATATTCTCATTTTTTGCAAGCTATATATTCTCAGGGTGCATCTTTTAGAATCATTGGGTGCAATGTTTCTCCTAACATTGCGACAGAAATTGCTTGTAAAATGTTATAAAACTAGAGAACCAGGGAGAAATCTCAGGGTAAATTTTGACTTCTGGAATTGGAAGAGTCTTGAGGTAAATCAGTCATGTGCCGCCTCGTGTTCCATCTGGAAGCCCTGAGCCTAATTTGGAGAGCATGTTAAAGGTGGTGTAGTTTGGGCTGTTTCTCTCCACCCCATTTATTGCGATAAGCAATGTCTGAATAAAGTCCAACAGAGAAACTAGGAGTAAGCGTAATGCTTGCTGGGGAAAGAAGAGTGACCACTAATTTTATGATGCACCTGTACAAAGAGTAGCAAAAGCTTCTCATAGTGCAGCCATTTACCTATTTGGCCCAGCTCTTTCCCTTCCTTCATGGCAATTAGTGTCTGAGGAGTGGTATCAACCTTCTCTTTGCAGTTAGGGCATGCAGAAAATCCTGTGGGCAACTGGTTGAAGGACTATGCGGGCCCTGAATACTCTTTATTACAGACTTCATTCTTGGACCTTTAGAGTTGAAACTTAAAGTCTGGGTTCCTGCTGCTGAAAGTATATTTCAAGTGTTACTTGCTGTGTGCAAATATTTAGAATGTTAAGCGTAACTCAAGGCTGCCTTTCCTGGATTTTTTAGGCTTTTTTTTTTCTTTGGAAAAAATTGCTTTGCTTCTGAGCCATATTTTGTGACTATGATCTAAATTTAAGAAAACAGACTGTAAGGCTAAATCCGATAGTACAAAGTAAGACTTGCTGTGAGTTCAGTGGCAAATTTCATTTGTGCACAGGAAATTCTGGTCTCATTGAAGGCAATGACAGAAGTTCTAGTTTCAAGAGTGCAAGAATTTCCTGCTATCCTTTGTTTGTTTAAGAGAGTATTTAAGAGAGAGCCCAGAGAGAGTGACAAACATTGCAGCGTTTCAGAGTTATTTCTGGAAATAAATTCACCAGAAATTCACAGGTGTTATGTATGCTCCTGTGTATTATTTCAACATGTGAATCAGTTTTGGGACTGAAGAAAAAGGCTCTATGTGCCTTATTCTCAGGTTAAAGTTAATGTATAGTAGTGTAAAGGTTATATACTGTCTCAATCCATATGTACATCTTCTAGTCTATGAACAAAGCTGCTTGTTTATAGCATTGGAAAAATGCATAGAAAGATTCATATTGAAAAAAATGCAGACACTGCAAGCCAAGAGAGAAAGATACCAATGCCATGTATTGCCTCCAAGAGGAAAGCCAGGACCCATCGTATACGGGAATTCAGCGATGACCCATCTTGTGTATCTGAACGTCTCCACGCTACTTAGCGTTGGCATTAGCTGAGTCACTTGCTACTTTCAGTTATAGCTCCCTCATAGAGAAGGTATATTGGAAAAATCAATAGAAAAATCGATACATTTTAGCCAAGTTATCAGATGTGCTCCAGATGCTTAAGTTGCTAAATAGCATTTGATTCAAATAAAACGTATCTCACATCCTTTGTATTAAAGTGAGAGTTGGCATATACTTCTCTTCCCTCCCTCTCCATTCCCAGTTGAGTAGCATTTGCACTCTGGCACCAATTTATGTGGAATTTCAATGTGTTTTTGAAATAAAATTGATTAGCATTTTCTCTCCTGAAAAACTGTCTTAACATCATCCCAACAATTATGGGGAATTAGGTTGTATAAAAATACTTTTTAGTTTTATTTCCCAAATAAAGAAATAATGCAGCATAATGAAGGGTTGTACAAGAGAGCTCTAGGAGTACTTTGAAAAAGCAACAGTCAGTGAAGTGGAAAAATGAGGGAACAAAGACTGGATTTCACAGTATACTGTTTCCATTGGATTTCATCTCTAGATATTACATTGATATTTTATGTGCATACAAATTATATTCCATTGGAACACTACGGGGTAAATTAACAGTGCATTGCACATAGATTAGACATGCAAATGACAAAAATGGGAGGTAAGCATGTAGAAAATGTATCCGTAAATCAGCATGTACTTAAGTCATCGACAAACAGGAGCATCAGGAAAGCATTTTAAGACATACTACATTTTGCAGGAAGGTGCATAGCTTTTGGTAAAGATGTTGGTAATGCTCTTCTCAAATTCTCTCACAACAGCATTAGTCTTTAATGCAAGACTGATAAGCACTTCTTTTGGCAAGCTGATTCTTACAGTAAATCTATGAAAAAAGCCAAATCCAGGGCTGCATGGTTTCATGGTGATAATAGGACACAGGGCCTCTCCTCTGTAGGTTAGAATCACACCCTGGTGCCCCGTTAGTGAACTTCCAGTGACATGGGAATTTCAGTTATTTCCAAAGCTTAATAACCATGTCACCAAAGAAACCCACCGCTGCAATTTGCCATGATCTGCCTTGCTGACAGATCTAACCAAGTGACCAACATTTGAAGGAATGGGAACACTGAAACTATGAAAGTCTGGGGGAAAGGAGGAGGTTATCTACATGTGTAGGTCACCCATGCAGTATGAGTTGCGTCTGTTTAAACAGACTTGCATCCATGCAGTATAATTGCAGTGATGTAGCTAGCAGATTACTCTCGTGGTTTTACTCCATTGGAGTCATCAGAGATTTCATCTTACAGCAAGTTAGCCAGTACTGATGATTTCTGAGGCTGGTATTCACTGTAAACTCTTGTCCTGACTTGACCAGCTGGTCTGCTTACCTGAACGATCTTTACTACTCCAGCATCATGGCGGCCAGAAGTTACATCTCATTAAGTGCTGGCTCGTATTTGTATGTCATATCTATATTTATGCTTCCGGTGAGACCTCTGTGAGCACCTTGAAGGTCCTCAATTTCTTTGTAAAAGTAGAGACAAGGAATTCATAGAGTTCAGAGGTAGTCGCTCAAACATTTTGGAGGAAGTTGCTAAGAAAACGGCAGTGCAAAGTCTTCACTGCAATGTCATATAGAGCTCTACTGAAACAAAGGGTATGAAGATGTTCTCAGAGAAAGCTAAGGACTTTTCATGTTTGAGCAGTTAGTTAGACTGTTGTTGACACAGACTGCCAGCATCAGCCAGTATCTTGTTTCAGACCGGTCAATGCACAAAAGGATTGTGTCTCCTGACTCAGCCTTTTGTGTCAGTCTTGTGTCACTTGCCTCCATGACAAAGACTGATATCAGGCACGATTTGGGATACCAGGATGCTATTGATTCCCCCAGACCCAACCGGGAGCTCAGAAAGATTGACCTAGCACCCTCCCTTCAGACCCATTGCCAACCAGCCCTCTGCCTCTGAAAATATCTCGTTTTGAGCTGAATATCACTGCTGAGAGGACTGAAGAGCATGATTGCACATGCTTTAATTAAAGGTCACAGGTCTGGCAGGCTGTGACGTTATCTAATATCCAGCTTTTCCTTTAGAGCTGCAGAACACCGCTTTGTGAGCCAGTACTTTTTCTGAGCACTGTCCCCAGTTCCCTGACTCACACTGTTGACATGATGGGCCCAAAGTAGTGATGAAACTTTGAGAATGCGGTAGCTCAGCTCCTGCTTGTGCCAGGTCACTGCCAGTCTTCTCTTTTCTCCTGTCCTTCTGACTGAACAAGGTTTTCAAGAGGCAGCTGGAGTCTGTGATAAGCTAGAGAGTGAGCAAACTCGCTGATTTGGGAATGGACAGACTTTCTGCCAGAGCTATCCCTCTTCACCCCATTTCCTCTCTTCTCCCCACTGAACAAGTGTCCTCATCCCTGCCACAGGCTCAGTGCAGTGGCCCCATCTGTATAAAATCTTGTTTGTCAGAAGTCCTGTTCTTGGTTCCCTCAATTCCCCTTACACTGACCATGCTGTACACCTATGTGATAACTGCAAAATATTAAAAAAGAGAAAAACAATAGAAGCTCGTGGAGGCTTCTGAATCCAAGTCCAAAGTGAAGAGAAATTCTCAAAGACAACAATTCAAAGGACATAGAAGGAGGAAGGAGGAAGGAGGAAGGAGGAAAGGCTTTTCCCCTTTCCAGGGCCTCTTTGTGGGCAGGTAGCTGCCAGGGAAAGGATGCACTGCAGCCAGGACTGGAGTCCTGCCATGGCACGGGAAAAATGCCACAAATGGCCAGAAAGATGCTAACGCAGCTGGTGAGATAAAATACAGGGAAACTTTACTGAGGAACATGAACCCGCGTGCTGCTGTTGTCCTCTGCGTCTCTTCACTTCAGCATCCCTGGAAAGTCACATCAACCTCGACCCTCACTGGCTCCTATTCTACAAACTTGGGAGCATTTCTTTTGTTATCAGCCTTCAGTGCACATGCTGTTCGTTCTTCTGTTTCTCTCATGACATGCCTCCTTTTGACTCCTCTAATCAATCAGTGTCATTCCGAGCCATTTCAAGATTCTGGCCAGATCTGAAACATCTCCAGGAGGCTGGGACAATAAACATCTGTGAGATGATCTGCACTGAACCAGGGCTAAAGCATTTTGAATCCTTCTTTTATTCAAAATGATGGAGTTGGCACTTTCAGGAAAATGGAGATGGTTTGTTTCAAGTGTCAGATCATGTATTTGCCAAAAAGCCAGGTATATTGCATGTGTTGAATACGTCTCTGCCACACAGTTAAGAAAGTATACAGTTCTACATAGCAGGTACAGCAAACCCTTCATTTAGTCTCTCTCCTCTTGTAAGTCACAGAACATAAAAATTCATAAAAGTATATTTGAAACTGGTGTCTTCACTCACATAGCCACGGAGGCCCAGACTTTGTGTCATCACTGACATAGACCCTTCAGTAAAATCCCAGACGCCCTTATTTTACAGTAGGTTTGCATATGTACTTTGCCTGGAAGAGTGACTCCCTAATGTGGAACAGTCTTAGGTACTTTGTTAAGGTACTATAGAGAAGTTTGCCATCCTGCAGACAAAGGGGTAATTTTGCTTTTCAGAGTAGCTGCTGTAACAATTTCCAGAAGAAGAAAAAATTTGCTTTTAAAGAACAAAGTTCTGTTTTCCAGTAGAATTAAAATTTTGTTTCTTATTTTAGTATTTGTCCACTGTAAGTTACTATTTAAATCACAGCATAAATTCACAGCAACATCCGCTAGCCACGTTAGGCCATATTTCTTCTTTGGTCTTTCAAGTGAGAGTATTCTATTGAAATACAGTTAGAAAAATTAGCCTTTCCAGTTGCTTTTCACATGTATACGTCAAACTGCCATTCTAGGAAACAATTCATTGGCCTGGAATGTTGGATCTTAGAAACTTGTCTTTGCTTTTGTTTGCTAACAGATTACTTTGTTAATTCCAAAGGTTTAACGAGCACCTTGTTTTTTCCAGCAGAGTTTCATTCATCTGTTCTTGTTGTATATGAATAGATGTCTTCTGGTCGCTGAGAGATAGGACTTTGCTCTCACATTCAAACATTTTCCCCTGGCTAATTGTTTGAAATGTTTGATACCCCAGATATACAAACAGTCTTTGGCCTCTGTGGAGTTTGTCAGACTGCACATTGGCAATGGATTTAAAAAATGCATTTAGACATGTTTTGAATCTGTAAAACAATGTATTCACTGTAATACACTGGGCCTGTTCTCTACTGCCCTTCACAGTCATTCACATTGGCACAAAAATCAGAGCTGACTTCCATGAATTAAGGATCAGGCTATTAAGGAAAAAAAGAAAAAAACAATATATTTGACAAGTGGAATCCTGGGTTGTATTCTCAGAGTTATCATGACCAGAGTTTTTTGTTTTGTTTTTTAATTTTCTGTTGCTTAGATTCTTTTCTTAACATGCTACAGTGCTACTGGCAATCTCAAACATTCTTAAGTCAGGTCCCCCCAGAAGACCAGAAGATTGTCTTGAATATGATCCATTTTGACTATAGTCTGAAACAATCAAAGAGGAAAGAGAATTGGAGAAAGTATAAGAACAAGTGAGAATCTGGCTTTGTGAGTATGGTTATGAAACTCCTTTGAGAAGCAGAGAGAAGATCTCTTCTCCAGATCCTTACCTACTGTGTATTTGGAGTAAATAGTGAAGGATGTGCTGCAGCAGGGACTGCATCTCGGAATTCCCTCCTTGCAGGAAGCTGCCCCGTGCCACTGGGCTGTGGGAACATACAATATCTAGTTAAGCTCTTACTGATTGTGTGTTGCGTAGCTTTGCAATGCAAAGGAGGAGCTTCAGCAGGAAAATCGGCGTGCCTGGGAAATATCCCATGACCTGTTGGGTGGTGCATGTTCCTCTAAACTGAGGTTCAAATCTTCCAGAGATACTAGGAATGCAGTTAAATGCTTTGAAATCGGTAGAAACCAAATTTTGATTTTTAATTTAAATAAATACACACCAAAAAATATCACTATTTTCTCAGCTTTAAGGTACAGCAGGTTTACCTAAGTTTCTATGCTTGTGATGCACAGTAGTCATCAGGCTGGCTGCTGAATTATTTCCTTATAAGATCATTTAACTTCAAAACTTCATGTTATACAGGTCACATGTTCTGGTGATATTCAGAAGGGAATTGTCACTTTCAGACAACTAATATCAGTCATTCTTCTAGCTATATTTGGATTGCAGGCTCAGGAAAGTGTGATGGCAGTTATTAACTGCTCTCAAGAAATCCACTTGCAAGATGGATTTATTTCTTGATTAATGATGGAGATTATTCAAGTATTAATTCCAGTTTTTTATATCGCAAACTTGATATCATCCTTGTTCTCTCCACCCTTAAAATTACTATGATTACTCTAATTGTTAGAAAGCTATTATTTGATTCAGATTTGCAAAGTAATTATCAGCTAGTAGCACATCTGCCATTTCTTACTAAATTTTGGTATGTATTGTTGTATCTCAATTAACAAAAGAGCTACTAACTGAAGCATTGCTGTATGAATTCTAGTAAGGCTTTCAAGCATGACATAAATTTTGTCCTGATTGATTCTGACTCTTACTGTGTGCTGCTTAATTTGTTGCTTTGCATTTCAGAATTGTTCTGTGAACCCAGTGCTTGATGTTTTATACAATGATTTCTTCATCTGCAGCAATCAGATGTACATCTAGAGGTTTTAACTGATGGAGCATCCTTTATGACATTATTTTTACTTCTGCTTTGCGAGTTGTATTCTCATTACCTTTTTTCTTTGATTGTGTCACAGGCTACAGGGATTAAATAGAATTATAGTTTTTAATCTCATCTTTGAGATGGTACTGCTAACATAATGGGATAATTATCTCCACATGTCTAGCTTCTCTTTCATGAGTATGAGGAGCAGTGAAGGCAGCAAACACACCAGCTATTAATACTCAAGCATCATCAATTTGCTTTTTACTTCTTATATAAAGTTGTTCAACTTGTTGCAAAATTATAAACCATTTAAGAATGAGATTTTGAGCATTCATAAATAAGCACACATGGTTATGTACACAACCAGACACACACATATACTGCAAATATCTGTGAACATTTCCATATTAGAGAAACAATTTCAAAAACTTACTACTGAGCTGGTTGAAATGTGTCGTGTACAGGTAATATAAGAATAGTTCTGTTCATGTGCAATGTTGCTTTCTTAACACTGTAAACTCTTCTGGATTATGAAGTTCAGCTTATGTATGTTTTCTGTAAAAATACTTTCACGACCTTTTTTAGAAGCTATTATCAGACAAAATCCATTTCAAAGTGTCTGCAGGCTTTTCTCAAACTCCTTCTACAGTCTCCAGATTTAGAACAATCTCTGATTACAATGGTTTCCCTTTACAGCTTCTTCTTATTTCAATAATTTTACTTACTGGTTTTACACATAACAATAGCCATGAAAATATTAATAGAAAGTTGAAAGTTAGAAAGAAAATTAATTTAATTTGTGGAATCCATACGTAGGTTGGGAAGAGTGGAATATATGCTGTTTCAGTTGCATTTAATGGCTGCTTTACTTGCTTATTTAGGTAATTTTATTGTCCTTAGTATTTACATGTATTACTGTCATACCAGGAACCCTAGCATGTTGCTTGTGTATTAGAATGACTAAATAATTCTGAAACCCTTGAACAGACTGGATTGTGATCCACAGCTTCAGAATGTTTATGGAAGAGGACCAAGAAGTATAGTAAAATTTTCTCTTATAATGGAGCTGTATATTCCAGGCTATAGAGATATAGGTTTTTCTGAATTGGTATCTAACCTTTTTATAATTTCTTGGGTTTTGAAGCAGTACAGTATTCTAGTTATATATTTTGATTTTTAACGTGCTTATTTTAAAAATTGAATTGCATTTTCTATTATTAAAAAATCCAGTCTGAGCACATATGGTTAAGTCTAATCTGTTTACAGTACAGAAATACATACATATCTGTCAACATCAATAATAGAAGAGTGGAGTATTTGAATTGCTTAGAGTAGAATGCTGTAACACTAATTATTTCCTTTTAGACTTGCTGTGGAATTGGCTTCTACAACAGCAAAATGCTTGAATTACATGTTAAATCAGTTTATTTAGGGTGAAATTCACTTATCACATTGCTGTTTCTCATGTCCAAAATTCTGGTGTGTAGCTGTTTGGAAGAGGAACTGTGCTCTCCTGGGCATGGAGAGCTGGACTCTCCTAGGAAAGGCCAGCATGGGGGAGAGCACTGAGGATCAGGAGTCTTTGATTTCATAGTCCTGCACAACATTCAAGAGCTGCAGCTTCTGTTACAAATTAGGTGGCCCTCTATTCCCTTCCCTCTTGCAAGTCGGAAAATCAAGTATATACTAACTGATACATAGGGCTTTCCTTTTTTTTTTTTTTTTTTGATTCTGGCTTTGTTAAGTGTCGTATCTTTACTAAAGTTTTCTCTTACACCCATTTGGACAGCATGGAAACATGAAAACACTTTTCCAGCAGGCGGATTAATGTCTTTTTTCTTACTAATGAAAGTGGGGAAGCTCTTCTGTTGCAACTCACTGCTTAAAAAGGCAAATGTCTCATTCTCCAAAACAAAACCAATATTCTTTAAAAGAAGCCTATTCTCAGGCTATTTTTCACTACAAGTTCAAATTTATCTGATGTTTTTTCCTGGTGCTGAGGATTCCCCCATTATTCTACTCCTTCACTTGGAGAGAGGCAGCCATTTAAAAATCCAGCAGGCCTGGTGCTTTGTCTTGTTTCTACCTGATCAGATGTTCATTCTCAGCTCCAGACATACCAGACTTTAGACACACTAACACTTCACAAGTGTAGTGTAAACCATGTACTCTCTTCAAAGGACACAAGTAGGTAAGCTCTATGTGCTGAAAATGCAGTACTAAAATAAATGTTAAAACAGTTAAATAAAAATGCTAAGTGTTGAAAGCTCCAAAGGGTTTTTGAATAGCTGACAGATCTATCTGGAGACAAGAACTTCCCAGGAGCAAGTCCTTTAACTGAGACTTTGCTTGCTGAGCTATCAGGTTGAGTCAAATCTACTACAGATTGTGATGAGAAATCTGTCGGGTGCACAGGAGAATTAGTACAGTATGATAGAAATAAAGTCCGCAAGCCTGAGTTTTACTAACTTTATGCACTGTTGCTTCCAGTGAAATTAGTTCTTGTTTCCATGGTTGTTGGTAGGGTCAGAATCAGGCCCTATATCATCTTTTTACATTGTTCTTACAGGAGTTGTTAAAGTCTTATTCCAGTATGTTGACATAAGTTTAGTTCTATCTCTGATGAACTGGGAATTTTGGGATCCAGGGTTCCGCTTTGACAGTGTTGGCTGAGCCATACATAAGAAGGTAACAGAGTAGGGCCACAGGAAAACTTGAAGTGGGAAATTCACATTGGAACTGGAAGACAGCAAAGTGAACGCAGACACAGAAGGACAGAGTGAACGCTGGAGGAGGAGGAGGAAGAGAGGATGAAATAATTAACACAGCTGGCCAGGTCCTCAGTTATACTGGGAAGAGGTAAGATGCAGAGGAGCCATTCATGGACGTTATATCCAATTTCCTACCTAAACATAGTGTAAACACAGACTAAAACAGCCTTAAAGATCACAGAAGAGTCTGACCTCCAGCTTCTTTCAGCCACATCCTCTATGCCAAAGTACCATTGAGGCAAGGTGGTACATGGGTGCTACGGTGGCTTTCTGCCATTTAAGACAGCCCTTCCAGGGCATTTCTCAGGTGCTTGGATGCACCTGGTCAGGAGTCTGTGTTGGCAAAAAGGTTCAAAACTTGGTTTATGGTACAAAAATTGCGTAGTTTGACCCATGTCCACATGATCCATTTGGCACGACACTACACCTTCCTAATACAGATGGAATTAAATTTGCAAGTAATTATCACTATTTGGCGTATAATGTAGATTAGGGATGTTACAATTGTTGCATAGTTTTAACATACACAGGCCAGATAATACAAACCTGGGAAGGTCCTGGTTAAAATTACACTTGAAAAAAATTCAAAGGTTTAGGTACAGGAGGGCACATTTAAATCAATCAGCCACAGCTGTGTCCTATAGTGATGCTATATTGTTCCCGTGTGATTGGGGCATTTTCATAATCTCATTTCCGATTACACCAACTCTCAAAGAGGCTTTGAGTGTTTCCTTTTTTTTCTTTTTTTCCCTCATGGTGTCACTACAGGCCAAACCTGACATATCCCCATGCATCCATGTACACAAGCCTCACCATGCTGGAAGAGGTGTTTGTGCTCTGCTGCCTCCTAAGGGGAGAGTTGTCTTCCATGACCTGTTGCAGGGAGTACAAGAAATGGATAACTGTTGGGTGAGCATAAATTAGTGTGCATAATTTTCAGTGGCTATACAGCTTGGAGGCTTCTTTTTCTGCAAAGCTTTTATTTGTGCCCCCAGACAGTGGTTATTTTCAGTATGAAAGAAGACAAGTCTCAGAGTCAGCAGTGGTGCCGGGCAGCAAATGTATCAGAAATTAAACTGTATACTAACTTTCTGGGCTTCATAGGCTGAGACATTTTATCAAACTTTTAGAATAAATATTTGTATAAACTGGTGAAGGTCAACTGCAAAGGCAATGTTATTATCTGGCTTAAAATTATTACCTGTAAAGTGTTGTTAAAAGGTTCTCGTGTTCAGACCTAGTTCTCTTACTGCTCGTCATTAAGATACAGTTTATTGAAAGTGTTAGCAAATGTATGGTTCAAACATAATTTCATTATGCTGAAGTCATTCTCTTTAGTGCAAAAAGAAGAGGAGAGCAATTGGCAGTATTTATTTATGAGAGCATATGTGACCTCCATTTCAGCTATTTATGTCATACACTGGCATTTCATCTGTGTACTCCCAAAGTAGATCTGCTGTAAAAAGATGACTTCTGTCTTATTTATGGGCAAAACAGAGGTGACAATGGTCAAACTGCTGAGATTCTGACTTCCTGACATTTTTATCAACCCCGGTAATGCATTTCAGCTGGAAAATGCTGAACTTGTCAACATGCAGTTTTTGGATATTGTGTTCATGTCAGGTTTTCTGTAATTCAGCATTTGTAACTGTTGTTTTTACTTCTAAGGAGTCTCTTACACCACATGTACTGCCTCAGACATTCCTGTACAAGCATGTAATTCATCCATTTAATTTTCAAGAACATTTCTGTCTTCTCATTAAATGGTAATTTCCTGTATCAGAAATTTAATGTCCTCTCTAGTTGTAGGATGATATTTCAAGATCAGAAAATTATTTATTTTTATATGCTAAGTGGATTTAGGGGTTTGGAAATCAGGTAGAATGCATAACTTGATTTGTTTCTTATTGCTTTTAAATTTTTACTTCAGGTTGTTTGCAAATTAGTACTTTGACATTTTCATCACAAAATGACATACTAACCCTACCCCTTCAGCTGTGATGAAAAACATTATTAAGATTGCAATGTCAAGCTTTCAGAAGCTAGGGGGAAAAAATGGCATCTTGCCTAAATTGTGCATTCCTAACTTGGCCCTTACCTCAGTTGAAGGCATTTACAATATTGCCTTTAATTATATGAAAAAGTCTATTTTTCCCTTGCCTTATTTAATATCCAAAGTAGACCTGTTTTGTAGATTAGTTAGAATTGCATAATGAAGAAGTGCTGGGTTTTGTTGCAGAAGTTGGGAGGTATTTAGTGAACTCGGTTGGGGATTGCAGGAAGAAAAAGGGTTGTCTCTATTATGGCAGTTGAATTTTGCCTAAAAGAGATGGATTCCTCTCTCTCATCTGCTGCAGTATTTCTGGACAGCTTATTGAAATCAAACTTTTCACAGATGGTCACTGATTTGCTTGTTGCTTGGGGTCATTGGAAATGTTCTGAACACTTAAAGCTGAAAGCCAGGGCAATGGAAGGTGGGCTTTGAGCACATAAAATGCTATACAATGATTTCACAAACATGATGTCCAAAGTGAGCATGTAATTTTGACCTCAGACTTTTAAACCTATGTTTCAAGATGTTCCTCATCTCAGGATATTTTGAAAGTAAATTATATTATGGCTTTCAAGGATAATAATAAAATAGCGATTGGGTAATTTTGTCTTCAGAGCAGTGTTTGAACCATGCACAGTAAGAAAGCCACAGATACCCACTGAATGATGAGGACAAAATAAATAGTTGCTCATTACATGAAAAGAATCCTCCTGCACTGCAGCATGCAGGTGCTATACAGACAAACAAAAAATTAAAACACATTGAAAAAAACCCTAAGAAAGCATACTGACAGCTACATAATCAGACTGGAAGTATTTAAGATGGGAGTTCTCAGGCTACGGTATGTGTACCACTAGTGGTATGAAAACTGTTTCAAAGTGGTCTTCAAATAAAATCTGAGCATCTGAGCAGAAGAATGTCTCCTCCTGCATGTAAGTTCCTCTTATCGCATTCCCACAGGAAACTGGGACGAAGATCTGGAAGCATGTGTATGGTTTGGTACATGCCACATTTCCACCACCGTCACTAATCCGGTAAAATGCAATTCTTTTTTCAGAACAAACTAAAATGGTTACTCCAGGCTTAAAGGATGTCCTGTTAAGTGATAGGTCACACTACCTCAAGCAAAGTGCCATGTTATACACTTACTCCCCTCCTCCAACTCTTAATTAGCAGGGAAGATGAAGTCAAATGGCATTGTGTCCTTCTAGGAATATCCTCAGGTGCACTTCACAAGCTTTTGCCAAGTAAGCTAATGGAGCCAGTGAGAACAAACAGGAGTAACTTGTTGTCTTGTGTAATTTTAAAGTAATTTGCTGACAGCTAAAGAACTGTGAGTATTAAATTCCATCCCAGGCATTCTAGTACATAAACTATAGCAGGCAGACACTTTCCCCACCTGCTACTCCTTAAACCTGCCCTGACTCTTCTTATCCCTAGCTTTCATTTTCATCTGATTATAATTGCCTGGCATTCACAGTTTGTATTCCTCAGGCTTCTCACAGCTCCTTGTTCCAGCCCCAGTTCTCGCTGTCGTTTCCTCAGCCCAGTCTCCCCATCCGGCCGGCCCCTGAACCCCGCCTTCCCCCATCTTTGTCCAAGTCTCAGGTTTTCTCCACACGCTAGGGCTCTTTGTGACTGAGGCACAGCAGAGTCTTTAGGGCTTTAGTACTCAAATCTACGTTTTCAGTGAGCAAATATTTCAAAGCAAGTTTTTCTGAAAGTTTATAACGTGGCAAAAGCTGGATGTTTTCACTGGAATGCTTGCTACACTTTCCTGATTAAAAGTTCCTGTTACAATGAGGTTGCTGGATAGATGCATACATTTAACAAATATATTTAAGTGAGTGCTTTACTCATCGTATACTCTGTAACTATGTCAGCAACCATGCACATACATATGACTATGTAAACTAAAAGCATAGATATAAGCTTAAGCAATTTTGCGTAGGTGACATCATCTGAAAAATGAAAATTTCTTAAATGGCTTATGTCAGACTAATGGATAAACTCGTAATTAGTCATGCTGTCATTAACTAATCATTTAAGTAGGTTAATTAATATGTGGCTATGCATTTAAGAACCAGATTTGAACTCAAACCCATATTAAAGATAATATTGCAATCCTATTTAACTTGAAATATTTATTCATCTGAACATTTATTCAAACAGAAGCAAGTATCCGCTTTATGCTAAAGATACATCAATGTACAGTGATTTTTGGATCAATACAATGCACTGGAATTAATAGCGCCAAGTGAGTCCTAACCAACATATAAAATTAAATTATTAGAATAACTCACTTAGTATTTCCAACAGTATGGGAGGTGACAAGTAGCATTTCAAAGACATTCACAACTGTCAAAGGAAAAACGTATTAATGCTTCCTACTCAACAGAATATAAAAGTAAATATATGGGTGTACATGTTTGAATATATAGTTATAAGTACACATACATGTGTATTAATTTGAATCTAATAGGGCAGTAGTATACAGTAATATGATTAATACAAGACAATTTAAAAATTATTTTATTGGGCAATCAGTGCTAATGGATTTACTCTTATACTAAATAGTCTATGCACTGCCACTGACGAGTAGCATTATTAAAAACAGTATTCATTGTTGTCATTTCAAAGCTAATACACTTAGGTAATAATCATTGGTAACCACTGGCTTACATAAGTAAGTAAGCTCTTTTGCTGTCTTTAAACATACACAAATGTTCAAACCTGAGCAGTATACATTAATATATTGTATCTTGACAGAGTCCCAGACAGATCTGCCTGCGAAGTTACTGCACTTCAAGTACTTTCTAGTACTTACAGATGTGTCTGAATGCTTCACTTTGTTGCTGCTGTTGAGAAGAGAAGGGAATTAGGGAAAGCCTGTTGAATATTTAGGAAAATATTCTGCTGCATAACTGAAGTAGCAGGAGATCCATAAAACCAGTCCACAGAAATGCTCTGTGGTTTATCAGTCTGTAGCGGAGGTGAAAACTTCCCCATGATTAAATCACTGTTTACATTCCATTTTTGATATTCATGCACAAACTGCAGTCTGTCAGCATACAGCATTTTCCACAGAGGATCCATAAAATAATGTGTTTGGTAAAGCCAGTTTGGTGCTGGGTAGGAGGGATAGTGTTCCCATGGCATGAAATAATTCACAGCAAGGCAATGCTCTAGCTCCTTTTGACGCCCTCGCTTTCGTGACCTTCGAGGTTGCCTGAAGTCCCCGTGAACAAAGTCATTTAAATTTGATGGGTGGATACTCCAGTAGTTTCCTTTGCCATCCTCACATCTTCCCACCTTGATGAAACAATCATTTAGTGAAAGGTTGTGCCTTACACTGTTTCTCCAGCCTCGACCTTTGTTCCTATAGAAAGGAAAATTATCTTCAATATATTTGTAGATAGCAGCTAAATTCAGTTTATTTGTAGGGGAAGAAAGAATTGCCTTTGCAATTAAGGCTATGTAAGATAGGGGTGGTTTTTCCAGAAATCTTGCTTCATCCACACTCACAGAAAGACCATTTTTGGCATCTACGTGAGAGCTGGGAATTCGGGGTGGAATCCTGTAAACCAGTTTTCCTTCTTCTCCTCCTACTGTATGGATATCTGGACTTCCTTCATTTTTTTCAGAAAAGTCTTCACTCATTATAGCAGCATGAAGTCTAGCATTTATTTTAAGCGTCCTGATGTTTTACTGCAAGTAGTCAGTTGAATAATAATTCAGTAGTCCGCTGAATATAACCAGCAGGAGAAATGAAAGTTAGACTTTAAATGTGCTGCTCTCACATATCCAGATTCCTATTTTATACTCTGTTAAGTCAACATCCTTAACAATGAAAACTGAACTGCCTATGTTTACAAAAGTCAAGGTGCAAGTCCTAGCTGAATGAAAAAAAAACAAAATAATTATACTATGTTAAGTATGAAGATAAACAGACCATGACGTTAGCCTCTCACTTCATTATAATCTGAGAAAACACCCTTCAGTGTTCCCCATTGAAACATAATGATTAATGAAAAATTGATGGTGGCTAGATAGAGTTGTGAAAGGATTAGACCCTCCAGTGATATGCAGAACAAATTGAAACCAACATGTTGGTTCCTGTGTTCTACACTTAGTCAAACATGTTGTATTTAGTACAGTAAACATTTGTTTTACGTGCTAAAAGAAAGTGCTGTGTGAAATGAAACTTGCTATCAAATTTTGTAGCTGCAGGTTACCTATTCTTGGTGAAATTGAATTAAAGCACAAAACCCCCACAGATTGCTCCCCGTTTTTCTTATTAACTCTTTGATCCCAATTGTGCAACTAGTTTTCATGCTGAGTATGCATGTGACTGGTCCTGCTGACCCAGGAAACCACTTGAGGGAGGAAGTACTACTCAGAGGAAGCGAGTGTTGTGCTTTGCCACCCTCAAAGCATGAACTGTCGCTTGAACTTCGGCATCGCCCTCAGCCTCCTGAGGTATGACACTATTAAGGACAAGGTAGTCATGTGATTAGTCAAGGAAGGTAGTTAAATACGTTTAAATATGTTCTAAAGCAAAACATACAGTAGAAGCTTTGAAAGAAGACGTATTGTCTTCTTTTGGGTTACTTTTGATGTTCAAAATATGTATTCCCAAATGAGATTCCATGTTTCAAGGCATCAACAACAGCCTCAAAGATTCAACCTTATGAGGCTGAAGTTGATGATGTTGTTCAGGCTCTGATGGGTTCTGAAAATAACCCTTGGTTGCGTCCTTCAGATGCTAATTCTGGCAAAGAGAGAGAGAAAGAGAGACACTAGGGCACCCATTAAACTGATCTCTTTCCCTCTGAGCTTGAAGTTCACAGCCTGGCTGATCGTCTTGATTGGGCACTTGCAAGCCTTTTCTCAGGCTTTCCAATCCACGAGCTTATGTTTCAAATGGTAGCCACAATGTTTTTAGATCAGAAACAAGACTCGCAATGTAATGCTGTAGTTTACATGGGTTATCCAGCATTTCTGTGTCAGGGCAGAATTGCCACCTACTTGCTTGCAAGATTTAATAGAGGACTTTTCCACTAACCATTGTGAATGGGATGTACCTGGTATTTCAACAGCCTTGGCTGTTCAAAAATCCTAGTGATGACATGATAAGCTACTAATTGTTTTTCCTGGGTCTGAAGTCTCAACAATGACTTCTTTTAAAGGCATTCATTTGACCTGCTCTGTCCCTACCAACAATTCCCTGCCTGGCACATCCCAAATTTGCCATCATCCTCCTATTACTGGTGGCTTTTCATAACCTTCTGATGACTACTTTACCCTGTTTGTTCTCCTCCTCTCTTATTTGCAGCTGAACGGTTGCCAGATCATAGCAGAAATTATTGAGATTAGCTCCGAAATGTGTGATATGGCACTTCAGACTATTTATTACAAATCATCCCATTTCTGTTGCTGCAACTGTAAGCAGGTCATGCCTAAAGGGGTTCCTACAATAACAACATCAAAAGTTTGATTTCAATCCAAAATATTGGATTCACGATAGATTTTTAGGTTATTTCTACTGAGATTTGTGTTTTTATGGAACACTGCAGTTGCAGACTGGAGAAAAAATGCTGCTCACATGACAAGGACTATATATTCCTTCCTCCATATCCCCAACAAAGAAACACAGAATCAACCACATGTTCTGCTATTTTAGTAACCACTTTGTAAATAGAGAGGATTTTAAAGAAGGACTGGGCACAGAGACTAGACTTTGAGTGCCTACAAATACCCAAATTAAATCAAGAATAAGCAAAACCATATTATTGAGGTTTTCAGTTTTAAGGGCAGGTTTTCAGAAACTGAGGAAACTGGGGTTATTAAAGGGAGCCAGACTGAAGAGTTCAGAAATTTAAATGTAGTAAATGCCCAAAAGTCGAAAGCATGAAATGAACTCAAATCCTAAGCAAGAAGAAAAAATGTGTAAGAAAGGGCTCCTTACTTGAAAAGATGATCAGTCCTTTCAGTAAGTAAAGGAAGATTCTACAGGGAATGAAAGATAAAAGGGTGAGCAAAAAGAGCTACATTTGGAAGGGCTGAAAGCCCTGATCTTCGAGATAAAGATTTTTTTTTTTTTTCCCCAGATATGCCCTCGAGGAAAATATTCATCCCATACTTCTGGGCATCTTGCTTGTTCCTCCTTTCTCCACATTATTTCTGGAATTAACTTTTGTTTTCCTCTGAATCCTATCTTTAAAGGTGAAAGGGTGAAAATCTCTCTCTTTCCCCAAATTATGGTTCCTTCTAAAAAATGTAAGGCGAATTCCCTGTTTGATCCTTATTCTTTGTGGGAATCTTCTTGTCACTGCCTGAAATGTCTGCAAAACTTTCACATTAGAGGGAGAACCACCCTCACTGGCTCAATGTCTGAAGAATCAGAGGCAGGGAAAGCATACTGCCCACTCTTACTATACAGACTTTTTCCAAATCAGGGAAGCAGATTCTTCTTCAAATATTCACACACACTTTATTAAAGCAGCATTTTTGTTACTGCATTCTCTACAGTGCTGCTAAAACATTGGATAGTTAGAAATCTGAGATTTCCCACAAAACACCATAACAAAGATGGGGCTATCTTTATCAGCCAGACTAGTTAAATTGTTTGTAATTTTGATTTGTCAATAAATGAAATGTTCTTGAAAAGATGAATGAGGAAACCAGAGTATTTGGAAATTCTGTTGCAGTAATTCAATCTGTTTGGAATTTTCACTGTGCAAAGATTGTCTTTTCCTTCGTCAGTGTTTGGCTCTCTATCATCAATTTAGGATAAAGAGAGTTTTGTCAGTGACTTAGCTGTGATTGTATGAATCTGGGCTATCCCCTTACAATAATTCTAATGTTTCTTTTTTATGTATTTACAAAGACTGCAATTTTTCTGCTTGGCGCTCTGAAAACAATACAAATTTTAAAGAGTGAGCTGGTTTCTACTCTGGGTCACAGAGTAGACCAGTTGCAGTCATAGGACAAAGTTTTGTAAAAAAATTCTGACAGTGCATACAATCTGTAACTAAGAGCAGAAAACAATGGAGGGCAGCCTTTGTCCTCGCTCATCCTTTATTACTGACATTTAACTTCAATCATGTGTAATTTAGAGAGAAAACCTTGCTTAAGTGAAATGCTGTGCTTTCTTCTTAGCTGTACATACTTTAAGAATGAATTGCTGTTTCAAAGTACCTCTCGCAATATGCCAGCAATGTTTTTTTCTAAAGGATATAACCTTTAAAATCTTTCTTCTACCTCTTGTTCAGCACTTTTGACCATTCAACAGTCAGCTAGAATAGTGTTCTCTGCAAGGAGAAAATGTTTTTATGCCTTATCCTAATAGATGTATTTAATAGCAGTGAAGTAAGTAATACATCTCATACTCTCAGCTGAAGAAGTGCAGTTTTCTAGGGCATCAGGGAATACACTGTTAGGAAGCCAAGTGGAACCAGATTTTATACTGCTCATCTTTAGTCCATGCTTAAGACACAATTGTTTTTCAGTTGACACAGAAAGGTATATTCTCTCTCCTTCCAGTTAAGGCCAAGAAAGATCAGCTGGCCAGTGCTAAAGTAGGTATGCCAAAAACATAGGCAGGCGCAAATATTTTTTAATTAAAGGTCTATTTGGCTATTGCTTTTGTTGCTCTGCTGTGTGTTTAATTAAGCCCCAAGCCTGCTAAGTCTGTGACATTCTTCCCTGTCATGTTTACTATGCTGTTCAATAGAGAAGCTATCCCATATAGAGCCGTCTTATTTTCTACACAGTCTTCCTCAATTCTACATGTTGTTTCCACTGTTACTTAAATAGTATTTAAGAACACCTGGAAACCATTTGTCTTGATTCAACATTTGAATTTGGTGTGTTTAAAAAACAGTGAGGAAGATGAGGCTTTAGAAAAGAAGTGATTAGAGAAGTTGTCCCATTAAAATGTTCTAAAATTACCTGTTGCTGTTACAGTCTGAAAGGAAATAGTTCCTCTGTTGCCCCATTTAAATATTTTTGGGCACCATTTTGCAAGATGCAGAGAACAAATGATATTATTTTTCATTACAATATTTTCAGTGTTAATGCAATTCTTATATGTATAACTATGCTTGCTTTGGTGTTACTCTATATACATGTTTGATAAAATACTTGCACTGTCATGAAAAGTTTAACCCAGTACAAACTGTCCAGGCAAGTCCTAAATCAGATGGAGAACAGACGTATACCTCTACCCCTCTGTACTGGAGATGAAGCTTGTGGATAGGAAATTGCTTTCCACGAGAGTGTGGCCTTCCTCTGTTCTCAGCTATGTTTGTTGGTCTCAACCCTTATAACTACTGATATTTCTTTCTTGTGTGAAGGCAGAATCTTTTCCCTCTTTTATATTCTTTATAACATATATCGCTTATAAACATTTTTCTGTTTCTTATTTTAACTGACCTTACTAGGTACATGCTGCTTCTCTCACTAGATAATGGCACGGGACTGAAGACTTTGTCGCTCAGTGGTAGCACTTAGGCTAAACTGCTAAATAACCCTTTGGTTCCCAGCTCCCATGTTTCTTTACATCCAGGACAGAGGTAAAGGATTTGAACTCAATGAATGGCAAGACAGTTACAGGTGCACAGAATAATCTGAGCCAATTATAGTCACTGATATTACTTGGTTTAAAAAATAAATATTTGAATACATCTTTGTTTTCAGAACATCCTGCAGCCCTTGTCATGACATGTAGGGATTTGATGGCTTGGGCAGATTGTCTAACCTAGTACCTGCTGAAGCCAATGGAAAGGGTCTCCTTGACTGAACTGGTGCTCGACTAGACCAAGACAAATCACTGTTTGGTTTCAGTGAGCATTAAGAAAACAAAAATTACAACAAAAAATAATGAACAGATCAAAACCCTCTTTAACTGGACTTTAACCTATTTTCATACAGTCTAGCAGCAATACTAGTTTCCATGGTTTTTCTTTTTCTGCTTTTCTCCTTCCATTTTCAACTAAAAATGAACCCATTCTCAAAGCATGCCTTGGCCTGAGAGACACTCTTCTTTCCCCCGAGCACAGTCGGTGGGCAGCCCTCCTCCTTCCTGCACCTCTTACCTCTGTGACCCACCAGAGTCCACCGGGGAAGTTACCTTCCCATTTGCATTTGTCTGTGCAGCTTTTTGTAAAGAAACATACAGAATGAAAAAGGGGAAATGACTTTTCGCAAAAATATGTGTAACCCTTAGGGTAACAGTGTCATAAATAAGTTCTTCCTGTTTGTATAATTACTACAGTAGTATTTTCTTAGATTATGTTGACAGAAGAAATTGAGTTGCCATTAGAGCAAGAAGCCTCATTTCCCAAAATGTACCTAATTCACACAGTACAAAGCCAAAATGTGCATGCGGCAAATCAGCTCTGCAGCTATGTACAGAGCAGTAAGCGGGAGCAGGCAGAAGTGATGCTTCTGGGATCCCACTGAGAAAAACTCTGGACTCTTCCCTGGGGGGAGCTCTGGAGATCTCACTCCTTTCTTAGACACTCATGAATACATGGCTGGATAGCACTACTGTCTATCTTTAAACAAGAAATCTTGAATGCTTTTACCGTTGGCCCTTGTTGAAAAATACAGCATTGTACAGTACTGGTTCAAAATCACTAATATCCCAGAAGTTTATGGGCTGAGGTATGGGTTTATGTAGTTTATGGTAGAAAGCTATTTTATCTCTCCTTATATGCTGTTGTCTCCAAGTATGATGGTGCTAGGGGAGTATGAATGTTTTTACAGTAGCAGGTGGGATGGCTATTGAGAGGTTAAGATGGAGAAGCATTGGTAAGACCTGGAGATGCTCTCATGGTGTGGGAGGATGCCTCATCAGAAAAGGGGATTCATGGTAAGGTGTGGTTTACTTTGTTGTCTGGTGATAGACATACCCAGGTCAGCTTTAAAGCTACCAGTGACACTGTAACAACAGGGAGAGGGATTCAAAGTGGCCTGCAAGACCTGAGCCATTTGGAAATGTGAACGAAGAGTTAGGTTTCTAGCCTGCACTGAGATCTGTGATGATGCCGCTAATTCTGTCAGTCTCTGACGTGGCTAATTCCAGGCAACTCCTGTTATATTTATTAGCTCGTACTGCACCATTAGATTATAGTGTAGGCTTACCCTTTGAGACAGACACAGGGGAAACAGGAGAGGTTAAGCAATACGAAAGAAAAAGGTGACATGTTGAGTTCATGACCTTTGTCCCATAAAGACTGTGTCTTTCCATGCGTGGAACACCATAAAAGTAAAAGCCAAATGCTAACTGATTAAGCTGATTGAGAAGCCACGGTATCATTTCGTATCATGGGAAGATGTCCTGCACAAAGGTTGAAAACCCTTTAAACAGTGTTTCTTCCTCCTGTTTATAGCTGTGTGGCACAGGGTTTGTGTTTCAGGGTTGGTTGCACAAGTTAATTCTGCAAGTTGCCTTTCTCCCCGTTTGGCTGGATGATGCTAAATGCAGTCTAGCACTAGATGATTTCATAATCTAATTAGTGGTGAATTCAGTCATATTTACAATGATGCATTACAAGTTCATCTCCAGTGTACTCGCTTCAATGTTTTATAGCATTTCTGGTTCATTTAGGTTGTGATGGCTAATCCTTGGCTAGAAAAAGCTGGCATAGTCCTAGGATCTGGCCCACTGAGTTAGCATGGTACAGAGCCAGGGCAGAATGTGACATTGCACTTTTATATTGGAAAACATTGTAAAAAAATGGCCTTGAAAATATATGCAGGAATAGTTTACAATATAGAAAATATTTACCTGGTGAAGTATACATCCTAATCAGACATGAATAGCTCTTCATTTGAGCAATGTGATGAATTTGTTGTGCAACATAAGTTGATCGTCTAAAAATAGCTCCATTTGTGCAGTTTAACAATGAAGTTAGTTTTTAAATACTGTTTTTCTTCTTAGCATGTAGAGTCACATAAAAATAGGGAATGCAATATTTGAAATGTATCGTTGAAATTATAATACCTAATACTGTCAGATGGAGGACAGGCCAACATAGCTCACACACCATAGCATCTATTAATAGGCCTGACTCCCTTTTGCAATGTCAACTGTAACATTAATCCTTGTTTTAAATCACAGCGTCTCAAATATCAGCTGCTACTAGTTGTACAGTTCTCTTTCAGTGTATATCAGAGAGCCCAATGGAGTCTTTTGAAGGACCTAGTCGGGTTAGCAGGGCTAACTTATTAGAAGTCCCCACTGTAAACGATTTCTCTTCAGAGGACGAAGATGTTAAACCTGACATTAAACATCGTTTCTCTCCACTTCCCCGAAGGCGGAATTCTGCTTCTTCAGAGGAAGAGGAGGCAGATGCCCCCACCACCGTTGCAAGAAAAGTTTCATTTGCTGATGCATTTGGGTTTGATCTTGTGTCTGTTAAAGAGTTTGATACCTGGGAAATTCCAAATACAGGACAAAATGATGACATAGAAGATGAAATTTTCCCTCAGGAGGAATATTTTTTCTCTCAACTGTTTACGTTACCTGCTTCACAAGAAGAACTTTTGCAAAAAGTACGAGAGCAGAAAGTACTGTTGGAGTCAATCGTGTTCCTGCCTGGGATTACCTGTATGAACGGCATTATACGAGTCCTCAATGTATCCTTTGAAAAACTGGTGTATGTTCGAATGACACTGAATAACTGGCTCAGTTATTATGATATCCTCGCAGAGTTCATGCCTAATTCTTGTGGTAGTGAAACCGATCAGTTCTGCTTTAAGATTTCTTTGGTGCCTCCTTACCAGAAAGATGGAGCTAAAGTGGAGTTCTGTATACGCTACCAGACATCAGTTGGTACCTTCTGGGCAAACAACGATGACAAAAATTACACACTGATTTGTCACAAGAAAGAAACTGTGCCCAAGGTGGATAACAAACCACACAAAGAGGTCACTGATAAACATCTTAAAGGCTGCTTAAAGACGACACAAAGCAGGTGAGGTTACACCTTAACTTTTGGTAATTTACAATATAGGTGGCTAATGCTAACTTTCTAAGTGTGCTTGCTGGAGCTAAGACTGCCCATGCTGGTTTTTTCTATTGTTTTTTTTTTTTTAATGATAAATTAGACCTAGACTTGTTTTCAGTAAAGCTCTTGTATATATCAGCCAGTAGTTTTCTGCAGACAGATTAGTTGGGATCATAGTTTTAATATACGGCATGCATGCCACTCATTTGAAAAGTAGTGTGAGGGTCTATAAATTATGGGCTGTGTACCAATTTTGATCTCTGTAGGATATAAATTGAGCTGACATCAGTAAGAGCTTTGCTCCAGACTGAGGTAGCTGTACAGTTAAAACACTTTACATCACTTCCTTGGTAAGTCAACAAAAATTTAAAAGCAAAACAAGTCCTGGGTTTTCACATGATTTATTTCCTATTGCATTCTCTACATGCAATTATTAAAACAGAAATGGCACTGGTGGTTCAGGAAGCTGATAACTCAGGGAACAATCCTATTGCAATTTGAAGAGCTGGTACAAATTTTCTGCAAGTTGTTGGGCTATACTGCAAGTTGTATATTAGGGTAATAATTCCTTTTTCCTACTACTGGTTGATGTTTCTGTTTCACAAATAGTTAAATGAACAATGATTTATAAGGCAGAATTGGTAATATATTAAAGAAAAAAGATATATAGAATTTATCGCATATATATTATTCTAATTAAATGTACTATGTTAATTATAGAGTAAAGTGGCACTGGTTAACTTATAACAACCCCACATAAAGAGAGACACTCAGGTATAGTAACTTTTGGCTTCCTACTCTGTTTTTAATTCCTCTTCTTTCTGTAAGCAAAACAATGTTGCCCGCGAAAATCTAATTCTCAATTTTTTTCTCACCAAATTTGCTATAAATCAGTTGGAGTTCTGCAGAACCAAATCTATATTTTACCTGCAGCGTCCTTTGCAATACTTAGATCCCAGAACTGATTTCATGTTGAGTTTTTAGCTCCTATACTCTTTCCAAGTAACGCAGTGCTGTTTGATTTCCCTGGTGCTCTTCCACCGGACCGAACTGGTGAAGAAGGGGGAACAAAACCGCAGCAGTGATGGGAGCTTAAGGAGAAGGGAGACAGCCAGGGCTTCCCCTGTGCGGAACCTCTCTTCCCAAAACCCAGACTCGCTGCACTGAGAGCCTCTGCCAGCCCTAATCGCACGTCAGCCCTGTGAGGAGAGGCGTGCAATACCGCTTAGTGCCTGCATCAACACCATGGTGTAAGAGCAGCCCGGGGCTAACCTGAGGCCCGATTCATAGCCAGTCCACAAAGCTCTCCTGATAAGCGTCCCTTGGGCCAACTCTGGGGC
Source organism: Aptenodytes patagonicus (assembly GCF_965638725.1). Lineage (NCBI taxonomy): Eukaryota > Metazoa > Chordata > Aves > Sphenisciformes > Spheniscidae > Aptenodytes > Aptenodytes patagonicus. The sequence continues at coordinate 29,586,147 of NC_134949.1, forward strand.
CACCACGATGATGCTTCCACGGGGGTACGTCAGAGCAGAGGGAACGATGCCTTTACCTGCCATGTGGTCAGACCCTGACATTTGTGCCTGGTTCTGTACATCGTATCTGTCCTTCCAGAAGTATCACACAACCCATTCTGGGTAAATAAGATAGCCCGAGGTCCCCTGCAGAAGGCCTGTGATATCAAATACCGCAGGCATATGCAGGCAGTGTGACTTCAGCCTGAGTTCAGGTAGCCCACATGGAGCAGATGATGGACGCGGTGAGCTGAGTCTTAGTTTAGTGAGCCCTGGTCTTCCAGTTGCTTTCAGGACTGATCTGCAAATTTAGATAAAATTGGGCATCTGAGGTCGAATGACTCCTAAGAGTTTAATTCCCTGAAGTCTCCTGTGACATACCTAGTGCTAGCATAAGTTGTAGAAGCGTTTCTTCTGGATGATCCTCTTTTACATGTATATGCTAAATGTATTATATGTAAGTCAGACAGAGGTATTTTAAAAAAATGGGAAAGGAGATAACATGTCTACTCCTTAACATAAAACTACCTTGTTTCTAATCGGGGTGTAAAGTTGTCTCCCTCCATATCAGGCTGCAGAGGAATGTATATATGTATATATGTGTGTCTGTGTGTATACATATATATAGGTATATATACACATATGTATATATTTGTTCATATATACACATACACACATGTATATCTGTAATATTAAACCCAAAGTGGTCAGATTCTTGTTTACATTAAGATCTGTTACACATTTTTGGCAAACACTTAACTAATGTGCACTTTCAAGACCCTCTTTAGTGGCAGAAGGATGTAAAGAGACCTTACAGTAAATGCAAAAATAAGCTGAAAGTATTTTTGGAATATGGTTTCAGTGGTCATCAAGGCTTCTGAAAGACAGTTCTGGCAGATTGTAATCCAGGACCAATTTTATGCTGCAGGAACTTCATTGACTTCACAGGAGTTACAGCTTTCACCAGTGTAAATGAGGTCAGCATCAGGGCCTTCCGTTTCAAAAGAACTAAGATGCCAACCTCCATTGCTCACTTCTTTTTCAAAGTGTCTTTGTACATGTTGCCCCTTTGAGTGAGGAGGAACACCCTGCGGACATCTGCAAAAGTACCTCATTATTCTCCTTCAGACCCTCATTAAAACTCCTTTGCTTTGATGTCTAGAAAAAAGCACAAGAAAAACAAACCCCCCAAAATTGGCAAAGTGAGGCTGCTGATGTGCTATGACTCCTTCATATCACGTTGAACAGTGCTGCCTGTTTCCCTGCCCTCCTCCACCAGCCCGTCTCTCTCTCGCCTCTTGTTTTCTCTTCAGATGATGAACTCTGCAGCACTTATATATGCTGTGCTGGATGTTTATAGAACATTTAGCAAAGTGGGGGTCCTGGACCATAACTAGCTTGTCTTAGGAGCTGCAGCAATGCAAACAGATATACACAGAAGTAATAACAATTTTACCTATGGTTCACACAATAAATACACAGGTAAGGAATATTGCTATCCATGCCCAGGAGCTGGACATCTTAAATTAAAGATTTCTTTATAGCAATTTGAATAGAAGGATATTTTAACAGGACGCTTATTTCAAATTTAGAAACCTGTTATAACTTTTTTTTTTTTTTAAATCTTGGCTCTGAGATATTTATACTTTCTCTTAAAATGTGCAATTTACCTCTTCAGTTAAAAAATAGGACTGTTAAAGAATTATGTTTTTTAAGCAGGGAGTCTGATCCACTCTAGGGCATACTTGTGTGGCTCATTAAATGTCATTAGCGAGGATTAGTTGCGTCAGTTAAGTGAAAGGAATAATATGCACTTTCAGAGGAAGTTACTGAGGAAACACAATATGACTGTATCATGTTACCCTTAAGAATACGAGCCAGGACAAAGTTGTGTGAATGAGGGCAATGGGGTGGCTTCTGACACCATTATTAAGAAATAAAATAAAAATGGACTTAACCCTCAAAAGTTGCACCTGAAAAAAATGATAGTGAAAAGCAAAACTGTATGGAATAATTAATGCTGAAAACTGTCTAGATTTGGATATTCAGAACCACATGACTTAAAATCCTCCCTATTCATTACATGTTTCATTTGCTTTTGCTTCTATATCTAGGCATAAACAAATAGTCTTCTCTTAAAATTTCATAAAGTATATGCTTCTACCTGTATTTTTCCAAGCTAAAAATCTTTCCAATATTTTAGCAATTTTTGCATTTTTCTAAAATCTTGAAAGGATTCACAGGCACAAAATATAGTTTGAAAAAATAACATTTGAATGAATTAGTTTATGTTTACCTGGAAGTGTGCATTTAACTTATACATACTTATAAATATACTTTGGGGAAAAAAATTGACTCCTAAAATTTGAAGGCTGTCATTGGAAAAGAGAGCGCTTCTGTCAGTAAACAACCCTGATTTCTATCATATATATACACATCTAAACATTCAGAAAAATGTAAATTAATTGTATCAGCTCCACTCTTTTCTCTTTTTGTTTGACTCTTGTGCTTTTGGGACATGGATAATGATTCTGAACACAAATTTCTCCTGGTCCTCAGGTGTGGACCACATGATTTTGTTGTGGACCCCAGGCTCCTGCATCGGTCTGATCAGACAGGAGCTGGTTGTGTGTTGCATGAGGCAAACTCCTGTAGATCATGCTGCATGGCGCAGTGATAACTACCTGCAAACCATTCCCCCGGTCACTGGTGAGGCTGCGCCCCATTTCTGTGCTTGGTCCTGGTTTGCCATCTGTCAAGAGAGCAGTGGGAGCAAGAGCACAAGGAAAATGGTTGATAAGCATGAGAAATGTTTTACAAAAGTGTAAAATGTGTATTTAGACTCCTGTCCTCCGACAAGGAAGGGGGAGGCTAGTATTTTTATCATAACTATTAGACTTATCCCCCTCTTACCTCTCTGAGCACACAAGTGTATCACTCTGAACTGATGTTGGTCCTGTGCTTTTTTTCATAATTGCCAGACTGTACCTTTCTTTGAATGGTAGTACACCAATTCACTTCCCTCCATGATGCCACTTTAAAACAGAACACAAAATAGGGCGATGTCTTGTACAAGACCTGCCCTATGTACAATGCGCGATGAGAAGGAAGAGATTAAAAACCCCGAGTCTGTGGGCTGCCAGTGCCAACTTCAGCAGCATAAATGCTGAATGGTTTTAAAGCAATTGCCAGTGAGAAAATTTCTTCTGTGCATGAGTACTCTCCCGTCTTCAGCTGCTGTCTCATCCCCTTCCTGATGGAAGGCGAAGCTGCTGAAGATCCATCCTGGCAGGACTGCACTGTGCTCAGTCAGTCTTCCCCAGGCAGATGGCAGACCAGCGCCTAGGTTGCCTCGAGAAATGCAGTTCTGCATCAGCTCCTCTCGGCCTTTCCCACAAACCCATGATATGATTAAAAAATCAAAGACTTCTAAGGAAGATGTTTGGAAATAGCTTCACATATACTTTGCTATGAGGAACAACTGTACTATTCCCAGCTGGTCTATTTAAAATATGGCATTTAAATTATGTTCCCTTTTAATCCTTGTTCTTTTGATTATTGCACATCATAATCGGAAAGGGAAAAGGAGAGCAGAAAAGGTGTTAAAACACACGTCTTCTTTGTGTACTGCTATTTTATCTCAAGGTTGTTTCTGGCATCTCAAGTCACAAGTTACACCTTCATCAGCATACAGATATGGGATTTAACTAAAGTTTATTGCTATTATTAGGAAGTGACTGCAGTCACTGTTTTTACCAGGAGAGCAGCTGCTAGAGAAGCTATCCATTCACAGGGAGCCAGCTAAAAGCAGCACTCCTCTGCTGTTCAATCTGACCTAGTATTCCCAGCCCTTCTCTTGCCTCCTGGTCATTGCCAGTCTTTGCCAGTTGTAGAAGTAGGTAGCACTGGCACCAAAATAAGACTTCTCCAGGTACTTGAAGACCGTGGTTATCAGGGACACAGGATAATTTTTTAAGCTGGTCTAAAATATATTATTCAGACAAGTAGGGTAAAAGCAAGCTGTGGAACTGAGGCTGAGTATTAGGACATGCTTCTCAATAGCGACTCGAGTTATCTTTTAGGGAAATTGCTGCAGCCTTACTCTCCAAAGTAATTTAAAATAAGTTAAGATAAACCACTTGAAAAATGTTCTACAGGTAACAATCCTACTTGGCCAGGAACTACGCTCAATGGTCTTTTTTCTATCTGTCTAATCATAATATTTAAAAATCCTGGCATACTTACTATATTTGAATTATGAAATACATTAAAGACCCTAAAGATAGATATCTAAGTTAACGGCATAAGGCTCTGAATGCTATCACAGAAATGCTGAAGAAACAGGTGGAGGTTATGGATGAGAATGGCATGCACAGAGCAAATAGACACTTGCTAACCGTACTTGTGGTCTCCTAATTGGAGAGTACCTGCAGACTGAAAAACTGTCTCATTTTTGCTTTCGGTGATTGTGAACTGTGCCATCCATTTGTTGCACTGGAAATACTAAAATAAGCTTCTAAACTTTTAGGTAACAACATATGAAAATAATACGTTGCTTTGCTGGCAATCTTAGTGTAGTATTTACTCTGGATCTTATTAGTACCAGTGGTTTCTCACTCACTTCCATGATCTACCTTAGAAACTGCTCTCACCAATGTTACAAAACAGAAATGTGTGCTCTAATATATGGGAAATACTGGCTGCTATAAAGCTTTTTTGCTTGTTTGCATAAAACCATATAAAACTGATGCTTTGTGATCTGAGTATCATTTCTCAACCATATGATAAGTAAGTACTTGTAATTATACATGCATTGCTTGGCTTTACACTTGTAAGATTTTTTTTTTGCAGTTGCTACAATTTCATCAGTTTATTTAAATATGCCAATACTGTAACACTATTACAACTGACTCTTAGAGCTCTTTAAGGCAGCAACTGGCTTGATCCTGCAATAGGCACAATAAATAATTTAATGTACATCAAGAGTCTCACTGAGCTTGGTAGAACTCTGCATGTGTAAAACTATCCTTGAATGTTAATATTTACAGGACCAGAGCTTATTTCTGTGCTCTTTCAGACCACCGATTAAGGACCTTTGGACAAACAGAAATATATTGCTAAAGAAACTCCTGTATTACATTGTTCAATGACTCTTTTGTTTAGTGAGATATCTGTTTTGCAAATTGAACCAGGCTGCTAATGAACATTTCAATACTCTGTCTGCTGTCCACTGTTCAGGTATCACAGTTCATAAATGTTCAGTTGGAAAAAAATTGTTCCATTACATTCACCTTGACTTGGCTAAATGTTAGTACTGAAAAGATGTTTAAAGTCAGTGAAACATTAACTGAGAGCACTGGAGTCATATTTAATCAATGCATTCACTAGCAGTGTCATCTGAGCTGTTTATTCTGATTATGAACTTTAAGCCATGATCCAGCTACAGCACTGCAGCTCTGAAATGGAAGCAATTGATTCAGCTACAGTGTAAGTCCAGAGAACCAATCGCCCATCGTACTTTTAAGATAAAATGTGTATTATCTTCTCAGTTACAAAAGGTAGAAAAAATGGTCCAACCAAATACTTTGCAAGTTAAATGCAGTCCCTGCCTTAGGGCAAAGGAAAAGATAAGAACTTTTAAACACCGCAGGAGCATGTTAGAAGTGCCTATGTGATCCCTAGGCCTTCAGCGACACACAAGAAAATATTAGTTGATATGCCAAAGCATAATGGGGGCTTGGTTTTCTGACTGTCTCTCCACTCTCCTCCTGATCTGTGGAACCAGCTGGTACTCTGACGCTAAACCCAAAGATTTATTCCTGCTGGTTACAACTAGCAGTCCTAAAGACAACTGAAGAGCACCGAGCTACACAAGTGAATGTGAACTAGGTAAAGCTGTCAGGTTTTTCTTACCTTACACTTAGGTGCACCAAGTGGATTTGCATTTACATTTTGCTTTGATGCATAATAATTGTCCCTGCAATAATGTTTATGGCTGTTGGACAATAAGCATAAGATGTTGAAGCCTGGATCACTTCATGTTGTGGTAGAGGGTTGGGGAGTTTGTCAGTCTTTCTCCCTCCCCAGCTACTCTAGTAAATCCGCACCAGTGTCTCCTAGGTTATATTCCAGGTCTTCTTCATAGAAATATTGATATGTATCACACAGCTGCCTTCTTGCTGTGTGGTAGTAAGACAGCATGTGGAAAAAAAGAAGGTTATAAAAGTCTCTTCTTGTCATGCTAACACATGGGAATTTTATCCTCTTGAGATACTTATTGAATTTACAATTGCTTTCCAAGATTTAGATCATAGTTGTCCTTTCTCAGGAATGACTAGCTAAGTCTTTTTGTGGTCACCCATTCTGTTCTCCTCCCCGGGGGTGGTATCTGTGTCTTAGTCTCACCTGACTGCCATCTATCTATCTACAGTCTCTCCAAGGCATCTGTCACCTTCTTGCATACATGCCTCAGCATATTGCAGTCAGCCTCTAGGAAATTACTCTCTTCTGACGTGCCAGTAGGGGACTGCTCCTTCTCTATTTTTTTCCACATGAGATCCAGGGAAAGACCAGGTGCCACATAGACTAAGGTCTTTTTCCTCTCAGATGTATCCAAAATAGATACAGTTTGGGAGAAGTGCAAGACCTGTTGATGGTACTTGGTTTACTCTCCTTCCATCTTTTAAAACAGTGGGAGAAAGAAGCAAGAGAAGAACAGAGGGGTTCTACCCCCAACTCCTTTCTACAACACCATTTTGATATTTGGCCATGGGCCTTCCAGGCAAAATAGCAACCTAAGAAGTGTCTCCTCTGACCTCAGGCCAAGCTTAGCCCTTAGGAAACTTGACTCCTAAGTCATCTTTTCAGTAGCCTGGCCCTGGAAATAGGCATCCCAATAGTAAGGTGCTGCATTAATAATTCACAATGGAGCTGTCAATAGATCTTCTGACCTTGTCCAGGGAAGTCTTTCCTAAAGAATTTCCTTGTTTCTCAAATAGTTAACCCATTCTGTTGAGGGATTTATGCAATTTTCTGACCAATCTGTGTACAAAGCAGCTGTGTAAAAAGACTTCTGAACTGGTTTATTTTCAACATTGTTATGTGCATATCATAAGGTACAACAATCATGACAGAGCTATAAAAGGGTCTGATAAAAGTTGCACTCTTCCTGTTCATAGTTTCTGTAGCTTAATTTGAGATATAACTGACTTATTATGCATGGCTTTTTCTGCAGTCTTCATACCTATAGGCATGAGAACTGGGGATAGACAGGGCTATATTAAAGGTTTGAGCCTGGCACGAAATTGATGTTGGGCTCCTGGTTCAGACTGTATGGAACTAAAATCTTCAAATGGACAGATATACATCTATAGTTTTAAAAAAATTGTACTAATGTTTTGCCATTAAAACTCAAGGTCTTTTTTAATGAGCTAGAAAATAAAGACTAATTTCTTGGGACTCTGCTTGCTTTGAGGCTATGATTATTCTCATCCCAAACCAGGCCAATGCATTTTGTTCTGTGCCACCTATGTCCCTGCTTCAATCATAAACTAAGACTGAAAAATGAAAATGTTAGTAATTGGAAAATATAATCCCCTGGATAGCACCAATCCAATAATCTTAATAAAAATAGGTTTATTACAAACATTGCCTGAATCCTACGGGGAATTATCTTTTCAGAAAAAACACTCAAATTCCCTTACAGCTGCTCTCTTGATCAATTGTCCCCCTCGATACTATTAATCATCATACTATATACTGCTTATTCTGAGCATCTTTTTCCACTTTGCTTTCCAAACTTCCTTTCCAATTTCTCTTTGTTTAGAATCTACTGACAGTCCTTCATTGTCCTTTTGCCTTTCCTCCTATTCTGGTGTCAGCCCCTTTTCTTAGAGGAGATGACCAAAACTAAGGAGTATTTCCTCAAGGTGGGGAAATACCACAGATTAATATTTTCTTCCTCAGATTTCAAATACTTAAGTAGAGTTTCCTTGTGGCTCTATTTTTGTGCACAATGCTTGTGAAGGTTGTTAGGCTGGCTCTCCTGATAATGCAGTCTTCTATTCACAGCATAGTATCAAAATGGTAGCTGCAGTGCAAACCTTCATTGCCATGCCAGCGTGCGAATATCCTCACCTACTGCTCTAATGATGAGTGGGTCACTCCATCTCTGTGCCTCTATCCTCTGTGTCCTGACTATCAACAAGGGAGCTAATTAGTGTCAGTCCTGTTTGTTTGGTGACACCTATTTACTAAGAACTAGATTGAGCCTTCTCTAACACCGCTGGTGGTTGAAGGTCATATAAGAAAATCAATCATTAAGGTTGGAAAAGACTTCTAAGATCATCGAGATTGAGAAATCTTGCCTAGATTTGTAATAAGGGCTCTGATTTTATGTACAGCTTAATTCTAATAGGATCACTTGTAATGGCATAATATTTTAAAATATTTTTCAGTAATTTCTAATTAATGTTCGCACAGCTATTCATTTATGGCTGTTGATTTTCTTTGCAGCTTTTGCTTTAATTTCTGAATCTTTTCCTGTGTGGTCCAAATCAGTTTGGAATCTAACAACGTAATTTGAATTTTCTGCATTGTTTAAATAAAATTATTTTTCTGTTGTGCTTCTATTTTTTAAATACCTCCTGAAAAAAACTTAAACATATAAACAGAAGGCAATGATACTGGGACACGTGACATGCAGTAGCAATGTCGTGGTTCAGGCACACATAACATGACATCTCCACCAGGAGGGATCATTTGAAGCTGAAATGCTCTTAGGTAGGAATTAGCCGTATATTCAGGTAAAGCCATCTGGCAAGTAGAAATTCAGGTGTGTGCGTTAGGAGCCCAGAACTGAGGAACGGTGCTCGCTGAGCTTCAGTCGCCCTCTGCTTTGTTGTCAGCACGGACAGCAATGCTCCACGCCGCGCTCACACCGCTCTCTGCAGTTTCTTGGTCTGTCTGTAATTTGTGCAGCTGTTGGTTTCTGCTCTACCTAAGGTCTAGTTCCCTGGACTCTGCCTCGGGTTTTTGTAGGAGGCAGTTATTTCAGGCTGAGGACAGCCAGCTGCCCAGGCCCGCAGCCCAGCCACCTCCTGAGCTCTGCTCCCCAACACCTCCCTGAACTTCGGTCAGGCGCCATCGGTTTCCAACACAGCTGTGACGCCCCTACCTAGCATTAAGAGCAGCTTCTCTTAACAGTATGTAAAAGCCTGCAAACAGCTTAGAGCATTTCCCTGAAAGGTGGTACAGCTGAGTACTTAGTTTTCTTGCAACTTTCTTTCAAAGCCACTTTACTGCTTTCCCCCCCCCCAGTAATGGATTTGGTAATTCAGAGCTTACACATGCTGCAGTGTCGACACTGACTGCCTTTTGCTGGTTGTCGTCTTCGCTCTGCTGCTCACTTTGTCCTCTCCTCGCAAACCCTGGGCAGACTGTCCCTAGTTCTGATTTTAGGTGCCCAGTACTTCTGCCTTCTTGGCCAGTCATAATTCTGTGTCCAGCTGTTTAGTGTTCTCCCTAGGGTCTAATATTTGAATTTTATCTCATTGGGTTTCATCCCTATGTCCTATCTTAAAAAAGCAGAGGACCGTTTAATTTTCTCATGCAGTAATGTCACTTTTCTTGTATTTTCTTCATATCTACCCTAGTCTATCGCAACATGTCTTCTTGTAGGGTGCACATCTTTTTTTATGCATCCTAATCTTCATATGCTGCAAATCTGGTTTGAATGATTGAAATTCTTTAGCAATCATAAAAAACTTTTTTCTGTATTTAGATGATTCCTAAGAAAAAAATGTATTCCCTTAATTTCTAGCAAATTCTTATCAATACCTTTATATACAAATTGTTATAAAGATAAGCTATTGTTATCTAATGGTTTCTAGGAGTTTAAGACTGTCTCAGCAGGAGTTGCTGAGGGATGAAACTCTAATGATGATTTAAAGCAGTGAAGTGTGTAGGCTGAAACTGAAATAATTATTGCTGTAACCCTCTAAGCACTCTAAGTTCCTCAAGAGAAAATACTTTGTTCAGAACAGACCCTGAAAAACAAAATGCTAAAAAAGTAAAATAATAATAAAAAAAACCCCTTGGAGCAGGATGATAATTTAGAACTAGAATCAGTATAATGTGAGGATGTTCTCAACAACTGCTCACAAATGCATCAGACATCACAATTAAAAAGGAATAATAATTATGGCCCCATTCTAAAGTATGTAATATTCTATTCCATTCAATAAGCCATGAACACTTTAAAACCATCAGTGTAATCCACAAACCTATATTTACAACATTAAACTGGATGTTCTGCCTTTTCAATAACTGTCATCTCATCTCTATTATTTTCACCTCAGACTCTAATTGTTTCTTTTATAGGAGCTAACCTACCAGTGTCCTTGGCAGTACAGTTTATGGCTCATGCATTTACAGTAATTGTTTGGGCAATTTGCCACACAGTATAACAATCTTCACATCACAATCAGTTTTTATAATAAACAGCATTAGTTGTGAAAAATACAAGTGATGCATGATTCTTATGGTAGAATAAGGGCACTGAAGATGCCCTTTAGAAAAAGAAAGGAAAATGCTCAAGCCTTGAACTGCTTGAGAAAAATACTGATGTCACAATAGAGCTAATTAATTTGATGGTACAAACAAGAGGGGGAAAGGGCCTTGCATTCATTAGTGTCAATTCCAAATGAGAGCATACCGTTCATAAAAATAATATTCTGCCTTCGTTTAGACAAAATGTGCAGGTAAACAAATGAGAAATAAGCACCAGTTCCTGCCGTAACGATGATTTCGCTCCTTAGCTTTATCAAGGCTCTTTCTCTTCTTTAGCCGCAGGGAGCTCAAAGCCTGCGGGTAGACCTCTGGACGAGGTCGGATCCTGTTGCCCACCAGCCTGGCTGGCTCCTGTGTGGCCAGCACTGCCGGGCGCTGCTGGGCACTGGAGCCTCTGTGCATGGTACTGGTCTGCTCCTGGGAAGCTGAGCGCTTACTTAACGGCTTCTCTCTACAACCCATAGGTGGTTGCGCATAAAGATGCCCCACCTCATGCGGCTCTACTGAAGACATTTTGTGGCCTCTCGATTTTCAAGCGCCCAGAAATAACAGGTCAAGCGTTGCTTGGTGGGGAGGCTGTTTGACACACCTCCAGCAGGCAGTCTCTCCCGCGTTAGAAATTCTCCAGAGAAATAAGGTATATGCCCTTTTATGCTGGTGTACAGGCAGGTAATCCTCAGCCTCCCTGTCATCTCCACGCCACCTGACAGCCCTGGCTTGTGCTGAGGCACAGTGAAGTGAGGCCCCAGGAAGCACAAAGGTGGCTTCAAGCCAAGGTTGTACCTCCCGTTCTCGAGCTAGGCTGTGAATTCTCTGGCAGCACCAGGGCTTGAGACTAATATTTATAGGGTGCTGGAACCACGTGTGATAAGAAATCGTGGAGTGGTTGTATTATAAGACTATAACTTCAACAGTTGATAACATGGGCATCAATTTAAATCAGTAGGAGACTTGTCCCTATAGTGAGTTTTGGACTGAGCCTTATGGAGGCAAGGAATGAGTTTATCTTTACTTGTTAAATATTTAGTTCGTATGTTCAATGAGGGAGATAGATAGAATAGAATAGAATTAACTACGGACACCCCTTCAGAAGAGGAGTCAAAGACTGCACTTTGGAGATACACACCGGGATTCTCGGTGGCTCCCAAACCCCTTTTGTGAGTTGTTGTACAACGGCAGAGAGTCCAGGACATGGTCTGGATCCAGATCCCGGAGGATGGGTGGGATGTATCTTCAGTGGTAGTCTCACCATGATAATAAGCCTAGAATCAAGCTTATGGTTTTAACATTTTTTTTTATAGTACCAGCTTTTTTTCCCTTCTTGCATTTTCTTCTCTCCATGAACTGGTTTTGCTAATATTTTGTCCCCTGTCCCACTGGTATTTTAAGACAAGTATAAATAGAGCAATATTTTAAATGTAATTTTCCAGTAAGCCAACTGTTTAAGGGGAGTTATATTAGTAAAAAATGGGTTGAATTCTTACTCTACTGTGTCTTACAAACAATTTAAAAGAACTTTAAAGCTCTGCTTAGAACTTTACACATACACAGCCTTTCCTACTCCTTTCCAAAATTTCTTCTTCCTTAGAAATTTATTTTTGTTGTGTGTTCAAGGGTTTTGAATGTCATCATTGCATACAATACTACTGAAGTTCAGAATTACATGTGGAAAATCCTTTATTTAGTTTCTCATAAATGTTCTTTTAACCCAACTCCTCCAAACCTTTTACAGGCTTTCTGCTTCCCATGTACATGTAAGATTTTTTAAATAATTTTTGTTGTTGCTTTTTTTTTTTAAATACATGTAGTTATTTCCTTTTCTACTTCCCTTTGACATGACATCTGCTGCAAAAATAACCAAACCAAACTACCAGCCCTTCCCTCCCCACTTGCCCCTCTTCTTCCCAGCTTTGTGGGGTTACAGATCTGTGCAGGATGCCTGTTTGGCTCCAGTGACATCTAAAACCTGAGCGCTTACCTGCACTAATTTACTTTTTGCTCTTCTGCTTCTCAGTAAAACATTGCTGACACATTTAACTACTTCTTTTCAAGCATCTCGTATGTTGTTTACATCCCAGTGGCATCATTCTTCAGCAAGGTTGGCTATTTTCGGCACTAGATCCAAAAGCACTAGTTGTATTGAAGGTTGCTGCTGTATTAGGCTCCTCTTAGGTTTAGAAATCTGACCTGAAATTAAAATAGAATTACTCTTTGGTTAGCAACTTCAATCTTGCCAGCTCCTTTCATGAGGACATTTTAGCTTCATCTCAACTTCAGGGTAGAAGAGGATTGTTTTGATTTTGAATGCACCTTGAAGTAAAAACCAGAAGCATGAAAGATTCTGTGAGAGCCTAAGCCTATCTGAATTTTTAAATAAATTTTATTGAAAATTTTTTTCCCTCTTATGTGTTTTTAACTAAATATTTGAGAAATATATTCTTTAAATATTTTAATGTCCCCATGCCTTTTTAAATTTCAGGCTAAATAATATATTCCCACGTTTTCTTTTAAATATGAGATAGTATAAAATTGTTCAGGTTGCATTAATTTCAAGAGTTTTACAGGTACATTTTCATCTTTCCATACTCTGTACTCCAAGAATTTTAGCCTTTTCCCGCATTCTGTAAAATAAATATCTTGTGATTTAGGTATTATGATCTAGCACAAGTGGATATAACACAGAACAATGTGAATGATGCTGTGGGTTATACAAACATACAGACACAACTTCTGCCAAATATTGGTGTGTGAATTAAAACCGTGACAAGCTATAACAACCTCACCCATTATGAAGAGATTAGTAGCTCCTGGCTATAGTCCCAAACCTATTTCAGACCAGACCAAAGCACCTGTTGTTCCACAGTGAAATGTGCGCTCCTGAAAGCATAACTCTCAGGGCATATAGCTGCATAGGAGCATTTGAAATAGGGCTGGACTGGGACTACGGGACCATGAAGTGCTTATCCCTTAGGAAGTATGTTGCATAATCCCGTTCAGAAAAAGATATCCATATTTCCATACTGAGACCTTCTCAGATTCTTGCGCCTGGTACTTGCACTGAAAAATTACAGGATATACTTTTGTAATGGTTACGGATCTTCTTTTAAGTTTCCACAACAAATGTTTTTGTGAACTCTTTCTGTTAATACATTAACAGAGTCTTGCTGCTTAATATTTTTTTTGCCTTCTCAGTATTTACCCCTTTGCTATAGTAATAGATGGCATTTATTTCTCCTCTCAGACTTTATTTTGCTAGGCTGAAAATAGAAATACTCAGTTTGTCTCCTTAGTTAATATAAATTTTTCATCCTGCCAGTCTTCTTGTAGTTCTTTTCTGCACCTGTTCCAGTTTGAATTAATCTTGAACACTGTATACAAATGTTCCAGAGGAGCTCTTACTAGTGCCTGGTGCCGCGACATAAATATTTCTTAGAAATCTTTCATTACTGGGAATACCTACTCCGACACATTACTGCAGAACTCTGTTTGCCTTGTTGCCACGGCCATGTCACACTGGTGGCTTCGAACTGTTTTCTGCCAAAAACAAACTCAGATTTTTCTTGTTCGCCTGTTTCTTCCAATTTCTGACCCCTCATTTTGTGGCAGAAACTCTTTCTAGTCCCTAAATGTATAACCTGGCACTTTAAAATTTTGAATTTCATCCCTTATCTATTATTCTGATCCTCCAGGCCAGCCATTTCTTTCAATCCTCCTCTGTGTTGATGATGTCTCCCAACTTCCTATCTGTCACAGATTTAATTTAACTTTGACTTTTTGTGCCTTGGTCTGTAATAACATGACTGAGTAAGTCTGATCACATGACTGGTCCTCTCCAATTCCCCGGTGACGTCTGCCAGCTCTGCACAGCCCAGCTCGTGGGGCCCCGCTTGGCACCGAGTCCCTCTCCCACCACCCAGCTCTTGCACTCATCTCCCTCTTCTCCAGTTTAATTAATAAATTTCCCATGTGGCTGCACAACAAATGCTTTAATGAAGTCCAGATAGATTAGATAACTGATTTTTAGACAAGGGAAATATAGTATTCTTATCAAAGACAGATATTATCAGGTGAGTTTGGCATTTTTATGCCATTTTCCATTTATCTGTATTTATTCTCTCATTTAAGTTTTGTTCTAAATCTATTGTGAAAACTTTTTGAAGACACCTGGGCCTGTAGTTGCCCTGACACCACTTCTCTTCTTTTTCCTAAATATAGATACTACTTTTCCTACTCTTCTGATACTGTTACAGTAGTATCAGGACCAATTTGATAGATTTGAATAGCAAAGATTTTAAACCAATGTGTGATTTCCTCTGTTGGGTCTCTCAGTATTTTGGGTTGGAGATTATCTGCTCCTCTTAATTGGAGCATATTTAAACACCAAGTTCTGCTCCCAGACTGGATGAAATAATACAATTTTCTAAATCTCATTTCCTATCAGTTGTGCCCTGTAAGATCTCTGTTCCTGTAAGATTCTGCCCCACTACTAGCACTGTGGTAGAAAAGTTTAGAAGTCTTTTGTTTGTGGGGTTATACATAGATTATCTGAAATCTTGATAAAACCTCACTTCTAAAAAAAATAACTATTTAACTTAAAAAGACTAATTGCAAAGCATTGACATGTCTTACTTTATCCCAACCCTTTCTGAAGTCAAAGCAATATTGTTTATTGGCTAATTAATTTTTTTTCTCATCACTTATTCGTTGTCTATCTACTCCTCACATATTTAGGGTTCAAGTCTGACATTTTTTCTCTGTTTGGGATGCCAATTCCACATAATTTTGGGACTTCTGAAATCCTTCGCATAAAGTCCATCAACTTTTCAGTCTTCTCAGTCCTACTAATTAGTC
Organism: Aptenodytes patagonicus; assembly: GCF_965638725.1. NCBI lineage: Eukaryota > Metazoa > Chordata > Aves > Sphenisciformes > Spheniscidae > Aptenodytes > Aptenodytes patagonicus. Next base: position 29,601,585 of record NC_134949.1, read on the forward strand.
CCTGGACTTCACATTTGTTCGTTCTAAATGCAAAATTATAGTGATAACCTGTTTTCATTCCTGCTTTCTTTTTATCACTCAGTCCAAGTGAATGATAATTCCATCAAGAATGAATCGTATGAGCATAAGTATTTTTTTTGAAGCTGGTAGAAATTCTTAAGTTCCTGATGTACTTTATGAAGATGTGCCCCATTCAGCTGAAGGAGAAAAAGCAACTGAGTTTCTGCAGGTATACAGGTACTTATGTTGGAGGGGAACTGCATCAGCTGATATCATGGATTTTTCTAGCTTGCATTGTTGTCAGAATGCCTGGATCACTTACAAATAAAACTGAATGTTTTTAAACAGAACACAAATTTTGTGTCTCTCACTACACAATGTAGGCACATTTAGATCACCCTCCACAACACAGTGAGATAATTAATTTCAAAAACAAAAGCTTAATTAATATTATAATTAAAAAATCTGCTCATGGAATTCTGATAGTGAGCTAGGAACTTTGCAGAGAAATATGGAGAGAAGTCAGTCAAAAAACTTGGTAACTAGACAAACACCTTCTAATTGCCACTGTTTGATGAAGGGGCTAATTTTTGTTGGCTTTTGGGAAGTATTTCAGTCTTTAGGGTGTACATATATGTTTGAGATTGTTCTGTAGTTGTATGCACCCGTAGTCTCAGCACCTTCATATTACTTCTTAGACTGAAGTAGTGCTGTTAAATGACTATTTTTTTTATGCTCCTATTGTGATCCTCAAAGACTGCAGTATCAATATCCTCAATTTAGGTTAATTTTAGATTTCCCACTAGAATAATTATATGAGGACAGGTATTTCTGATGTAGAAGTAAAATAAGGAAAATAGCTGTTACACTGACTTTCCCTGTACTCAGGTATTTGCAGGACAGGTGTGCACAAATAATGGGTTGTAAACCAGCAATCTTTATAAAATTCAGTGCAACATGCAAGAAGTTACGTTACAAGCCCTGCAGTGTGGATCCAGGCTGTGAGGCTGTATTATCATTGCTATTTATTACCTATGTTGCAGCTGTGAAAAGAAACTCGGGGACCAGATGCTACTAGAACAAGAGTTAGGGACAAATTCAACTCTAATCACAACAAAAGTAAAACTGAGGGGCTCAGGTCATTCACTGTGTGTTACAGCCCCAGCCACTAAAACTCAATAGCTGCATTCCAGTTTGAATTTAGAGTTACAAGGTGAGATTCACTCAGCTGATTTCAGTTACCTAAAACTTATGGTTCCAGCCTAAGGCAGTCACTGTAGGTTCCTTTTATGGTCAGTCTCTTCCAGAGGCAGAGAAGCTCCTTTGAAGGATATGTCGCTCTATCTCACTCGTGGTGTCCATGACAGAGGAAACGAATTTCCCTTCGGAAGCGTTAATCTCTCACTGCTGATGATAGGGATGATGTACACGACTGCCTGAGCATAGGTGCTTAGAAAACTAAGGCTAGATAAGGTAAACCCCATCCTGACACATGCCCATAAGCATCCAGCTTGAAGCAGCATTATATTTGTTCATTTAAAGGTTCAGAAAATAGGTACTCCTCCTTAGCATCCTTATTCAAAGATTGTGTCTATATTTTACATTGAAAAGTTGTTAATCAAAACCAAAAATAATCACTGGATAGGGAACATAGGGAACAGGAGACAGAATCCGGTTTCTCTTTTCTCCAAGGAATGAAGAGTAAGCTGAAGAGTAAGGATCCTGCTTGTACATCCAACTTCAAGAGCAGTAGGCAAATCTGCCCTCCAGTTTGCCCCCAGATGGTCTGCATCCTGGTAATTTGGGTATTTTTTGGATGTGTGCGCAGTGGGATTTTCAATCCCATCAGGGTGTGACAGAAGCTGAAAGTGCCACTGCATCTCGGATGTGAGCTCTGACTGCCAGTAGACTACTATGTCAGATGTGGGCATGAACATCTCTCCTTCTTCTGGGAATGCTTCTTGAAAGAAAAAAAAAGTGTCAAATTCCATTCCTTTAAGAAGTAGATGAGGGCCCCTTCTAGCCACAAAGGATGCCATCCTTCCTTCCCAAGAGTTGCATCCACATGGCTGAACGCTGCAGGTAGCCAGCTTTGAGACGCTCTTTTTTTCCCACTGGATAGCAGTAGAAGGTTCCCTGCTGTGCCCATGCGGTTTTGGGATCATTATTTTGGGGTGACTGACTCAGCTCATGTGTTATACATGTCTTGGCTCCTAATTTGGGGCTTTTGCAGACACCCTATTAGCACCTAAATGCGTTAATGCATCTGTCTCATGGTTAAGCCCCAACCTACACAGTGTCTAGGCTTATGGAAGCAGGTGGGTGAAAAAGATGCAAAAGGGCAGAAGAAAACTGAGAACTAGATGTAACACTAAGACAAGCATTTGAACAGTAAAAAAAAAAAAAAAAGTATAAATAATAAGCAGTAATGATGTACCTTAAAAACCCCACAGATCTACTGAAAATAAGGGCCTGGCTCTGCCAGCCTTTTAAGGATGAAATGCAGATTATAGCAACTGCTGGCAGGGAAAAGTACAACTCGTGAGTGGGAGAGTGAGAAACGTGCGGAGGCTATGCATGTACCAGAATTTGAGAGTGACATGACATTCATATGGATAGCAAGAATATTCAGCATTATTGCAATTAATGGTGAAAAAGAACTGTTGAGAGAACGTTAAATCTTGTGCTTCAAGGACAGCTTCTAACAACAAAAGGCCAAGAGGAAATTTAATAGGGCAGTGCAAATTATTCGAAGTATTTTCCTACAAGAACTTTACGTCTTCCCCTGAAGTGCCTGATGGTGGCCAGTGTCAGAGATCGGATGCTAGACTGGCAGAATCTTCTGTCTGCTTTAGTCTGGCAATCCCTATAAAGGCTGGGTTTTAAAAAGTTGGTGACAGTCAATGTCTAGGTTCTTTTAACAGAGTATAAATTTAGCATCCTCCTTCTGAATTAAGCATTTAGGTGGCAGAGTTAATGTTATATCAATTCAAATGAAAGACGCTAGGAGAAAATAGAAGGGGAAAAGATTAATATTTGAAAATTAGAAAGTAATTTTCAGTAACAGAGGTGGACGGCTGGTTGAAAAACGCATAAATTAAGGCCTACAGAAAAAAAATTGCTCCTCATAGAGAAGTCATTAGGAGTGATATAATAATTTACATTTTACATAAGTGACATTCTTTTTACATTTTTTTTCCCTTTTCCGCTAAAGGTTACATCCCTATAAGCAGGCAATTCAAACTGCTATCACTTTGCATTGATATTGATGAGGACTGCAGGCACTCAGCATCTCTCTGTAGGTGTTTGTCGTGTTGGACCTGGCCTTTGTTTTCACAGCCAGCAAAGCAACAGCAAAAATTGCACTAGCTGCAGGGAAGCAGAATTCATTCCTGCCGGCCAGGCATAGCTTAGCAACAGGATTTATACTGTATACACGCAGGGAGAATCTTTTGATTTATTTCAGGTAACAAAGATGTCTTTTTCCAGGGATCTCTGTATGCATACAAATATTTGAAAAATATAAACAAGAGAGAGGCCCAGTCTCCTGAACACATATATCCTTCCAGACCCTTGCCTGACCCCAAAGTTACGCTCTCCTGTCACTGACCCATCTAATCACCTTTGTGCTGCTTTCTCAGAAAAGGCCTGGGAAAACCCATCAGCTTTGCAATGTAATCTGAAGGTCAACACATTTTCATTTTCTTGGCCAATTCTTTCTTTGACCAAGACTTAATATCAGGTCACTCAAAAAAAGCTACATTTTACAAAGCTGTTATTTTAAGAATTTCAAACAACATTCAAAATTTCATGTAATTAACTACCGGTCTTTATAGCTGAGTCTAAGAAGAATGAGAACAATAATTTTTGCAGAATAACACAGGAAGTTTCTTTTTGTTTAACAGCAAAGAAGAAATATTGGCAATGTCTGACGATGACACATGGAATAATTCAAGGACTTCAGGTACAACACCCGCTTTAATTAGTTCTTCCTTACTGCACAAGTTAATTAAAAAATAGCGAAACAAACAACCTGATGGAAATTATTCAAGTATGTTTTTGTTAACTCTTCAGACACAAAGATTCCAGAGATTGTGTATTCACAAGCAGAAGACAAAGACACCAAACCAGCCAATGAAAATATAAAAGAGAAAAATGCAGAATACAACCAGGGTGATCATGAAGAAGATGAAAAAGAATTAGAGTTGCTGGTAAGTGTTAAACAATTATATCTACAGTATTAAACAATATGAATCCATTTACGCTTCAAAGCTGGTGAAATGCCCGCTTTTAACAGAGCTGACTGATGCACTAATTTACAAATGTAAAGCCTTGGTCCGTACTTTCATTGAATCTCTAACGTTAGATTCAACAATAGAAGGTGCTTTGATTTCAGTACAGTGCGTCAACTTTTTCTGGTCTTAAATTAATGACTTCTCCCTTTTACTTCTTTACCAGAGGCTCTCAATGACAGTTTGAAGGAATTAGAAGAGTAGCATTTCAAAAATCTCCCCTCCTAGCCTCTAGGATGGGAATATTCTTAAATAAATGCTTTATATTTGGTAAAATTCTTATATTTATGGTACTGTTTGCTTTTGGGGTTTTTCAAAGGATAACTATGTAACATGCTATGTGAGCAAAATAAATATATATATTTATATTAGCAGATTTTTCTATATCAGTGTTTGACATTAAATTTTTTATAATAAATTTCACACTCAGTGAACATTCAATCTATTTGGATTTGTGTGTGTGCATGTGTGTGTGTGGTTTGGCTTGCATTTTTCAGTGTGAAAGAAAAAATGGCAATAAATGAGACACATACAGCAATCTATTATTCTCAGTGTCTGTTCTCAGCTCATATCATTTGAGTGCATAGATTCATAATCATAGATTATAATAGCTATCACCTGTGAAAATGTGAATGCTGAATCAGACAGGAGAGGAAGATGAGAACCATTCTTTTTTTTTTTTTTTCCTTATTGATAGAGAGAGAATAAATTCCTCTTATTTGAATATAATTTTTTCTTGTCTTTTACTTAAAAAAAGTTGAAAATTGTTGCCTATTGTGGGACCTTTCACTGCCTGAAAGTCAACGTCTTTTTTTTTATGGCGAAACATAAAAAGGAGGACCTCTAAAATCCCTTGTTGTTCTCGGTCCACCCTGTTACAAAAAGCAAGATCAAATATAACCGTTTGTTTATCAATTGCCAGGATTGTCCGTACAATAAATGAAGGGGGAGCTATAATTTAGATGTTAATTTGCACTATGCGCTCTTTAATGAATTAAACAATGAAGGCTTATAATAGATGGAAATACAACCAAATCTTTGAAACGCACAGGCATTGGCTCACAAGACAGCTGTGCAGTTGACAAGTAACATGAGCCTTATGTGAGAAGAAGGGGAAATCGTAAGATTTGCATATAATTATTGAGATCATGCAAATGTCAGTTATGAGGAGGGGAAAAAAACACAGGCATCTCACTGTTAAATCCTGACAGTTGGCATCACCGAAGAACTCAAATACACTTGAGCACTGGTTGGCAGAGGGTCATTAAAACAGAATTTGCAGAGACATTAGCTCCCTCACTTTTCTTTGAGTGACGTTTTACTATTAATAGTTTGCAGAGGCTTTGCAGAAAACATATTAATAAGAGAAACTGTAATGGGGGTATCTACAGCAAGTGCAAATGCATAAAGGGGTGCCCAAGAAGCTAGCCTCTAATTGATCAGCTAGTGCTATCACTGAGACTATGCTAAAGTGAGAAGAGAGTGTAATGACAAGCAGGCATAGCTGAACAATACAATATGATATTTGGGAGCTAGGAGGGAGAGTGATTAATTTCTGGCCTTTTACTTCGCTAATCTCATTTCCAACTCATGTCTTACCAGATTGTCTAAAAACAGTCTGGTTTGAAGCCTGTAAAATGGTCCCTGAGAGAAATGAAGCACAGATAATCCTTACAGTATTTGTCAGTGTGAAATGTGTCTTTGTTTTACTGGACAATACTGTACATTACCAGGCTTTGATGTACTGTATCAATGCCCTCATTTAAGCGCCAGTCCTCCCCCCCTCGCCCCACATCTCCCTCTCTCCAAACCTAGAACCGAATGTATAGAGAATGAATTAGCCTTTAAGGAAATATTCTCTTCAGATTTAATTTGTATAAAACGCACTAGCAGCTTACTGAACTCATGAATAAAGAGAGAAGGTTCTGAATGCTATTTTATTTCCTGCTCCTTTCAGCACCACCATAAAGCTCATTACCTATGTTAAAAAATACATACAATGCAAATTTTGCAAATGGTTTGGAACACGTTTCCATAAAAGCTTTGTTACTGAAAACAAAACTTTCCACAACGAAATCCTGCCTCCTTCATTTGGAATATTTTTGCAAAGCGCTTTTTGATCATTCTTTTCTATTCTATTGTTTCAGCTAAATCAGCACTTCACAGGAGCTAGAGGTACCTCTTCCAGAGATGAAAGGAATTTATACACAACAGAACCAGTTAATTTTCCAAGTGAAACTGAAAGATTGGAGAAAAAGCTAACCTGTATAGAAAGAAGCAGTGACTTGCTAAGGTACCCTGTGCCTATCAGTTCCTCATCTGAAAACACTTCACAAGAGATAGGAGGAGAATTAAAAGATAAAGTTAAGTATTCCCTAAGAGATTATAATAGTCAGCCATCAGGCAAGGAAGTTGCTGCTGGCTCAGTAAACAGTGGTGAGTGGTCTTTGGAACATACTGGTACCAGTGAAAGCCTTTTACCAGCAAAATATTTTCCTGGGACAAAGCAGAATGAGGCTATCGATATTACGGCTACTGTCTCAAGCCGACAAGGAGAGAGCCACACAGATATTTCAAAAGGTGAAACACATAGAGCCTCGGGAAGTAAGATGATGGAAAGGTTATTCATCAGTGAGGATGCTGCTGATACCTCGAAAGGGGCCTGTGAAACGAGACCAGAAACCATTTCTCCAGAGCATGATGAATCCATGCAATTAAATGCATGCATAGCGGGAACGCTGGATGGCAATGCTAATCCAGCTCCGGAGCACCAGGCGCCGCAAATGTCTCACCAAACTCTGGATTCATTGTTGTCAGACGCTGACAAAAATGAAGGAAAAATCAAGATGATTGAAAGCCAAGTTCGGGTACATTTAAGAGGAGATTTATATGCCGACACTTTTGCACATGCTGATGTCTCAATAGATTCCACAAAAAGCCAATATATGCAAAAAAAAGAAGTTGGTGGAATGTCAGGAAAGAACTATAACACTGATGCAGGGAAGGAGAAGAAAGTCATCGAAGTTGCAGACTTAGCACTAATCGGTGAGGAGGAAGCACCCAAGCCTTTCAAGTCACATAGAAAATGTGCCGCCAAAGCGTTGAATACAACGCCTCTGTCAGCCGAAGACAACAAACAGGCACCCAGGCCCTCACAGGCAGATCCCCCGGCATCCTCTCCGGGGGATGAAAGGACAGCTGAAGACACTCGGGAACACAGAGGATTCACGAGGTTAAAAGACAGAGGAAAGTCAGACAACACAAATAAAGAAGGACTAATAGGAAAGGAAAGCAAAGCAAACCCTGCGGAGCAGAGGTGGCAAGAATTGGGTAGCGAGGTTTGGTGGGGAGCGAGGGGGAGCACAGGGCCTCGGAGTACGGCTTCCACAAAGGAGTTGTTTACCTGCCAGGAGGCAGAGAGTTGTGAAAAGTCTTCTGTCTCCGAGCAGGGTATTACAGAGGAAGCAGAGGCAGGTACAGCTTATATAATTAAAACAACATCAGAAAGTGCTCCAGAAAAAATGTCTGCCAGTGAAAAAGCAGTAATTGCTATGCTACCTCAAGAGACTGCACTAAGTGACAGGCCCACAGAGGAAAAGGAAACAGCGTTTGATACACATGAAGGGAGAAATGATGGTTCACATTATGCTCTTTGTCAACTCAACACAGTGGGTGTATTATATGACACTGAATTTGAAAAGGAATCAGTTTTAGATATTTATAATGCACGCGTACATGAAGCACTGCAAGGAGAAACGATGTCTGTATGCAATAGCAGGGAAAAACGTGCCAAAGCACAACCAGACATCGGCAATATTCTACCTGTAGAAGAAGCAGTAAAGGCTTCTGCTACAGGAAAGAAAGAAGATCTGCAGCAGGGTTTATATTCAGAAGCAACTAAACGTCCCTCCAGTGCCCAGAAGCATCTATACAGTGAGGAAGCAGAAGCGCTCTGTAGGGAAGAAAGCCATGTTGGTGCACCTTCCTATTTATGTGCTGAAGCTGAAACAAAAATGCCACCTTCTGGTACAAGTGCTGTGCCCAGTTGCCATTATAAAAGCTCTTCAGTGGCATCTTCTGAAGGGTCCACTGTGGTAGGAGGTATGGAGCATCTGTATAGACACTTTGAATTCAAAGTCGTTGACAAGGTTGCTGCTGAGTCAGGGTACGATTTAAGTCTACCGAATGAAATGACATGTATTAATAAAAACCTCTCTCCTGAAGCTGAGAAAAAAGAAGTACCTTCCACTTCAGACATAGCAATTTCTAGAGAAGGAAGAGGAAGGAATATAGGTCAATGTTTCCATCAAGCAGAGTTCAAACAAGAGAAGTCATTGAGGCCAGAGGTTTTAATTAGTAAGCTTACCGAAGAAGTTGGAGGGACAAGCTCTCAATCTGACTGTTTAATAACTGAGGGGAAAATGCTCAACTGGCTTGATGACTCACAGAAGGAAAGCCAGCACATTTCTGATTCCGCAGATATTTCTAACCAGAAGAGTGAAGCACTTAAGTTACCCAGTGAGTCTCCAGGTTTAAAACATATTGCTTGCAAAATCTTTTATTTCTTCTTCTTTCTTTTATTTGCTACAACACTCTACCACTATGATTTGATGGTTTGTCTTGCACTCTACCTGTTCTCCTTGTATTGGCTATCCTGCGAAGGAGGAAGAAACAAGGAGTCTGTCAAGAAGGAATAACATTGATTGTCAACTGTGCTCAAGATCCATGGTCAATAGTCTCCAATTCCTCCAAAGCATTTTCACTGTTAAAGAGCTTATTCGTTGTTAGAACCAAAGCAAGTTTTCCACTGAAGCATCTTTTTAAAAGATTACATATGAAGTTGAGCCTTCATATAAGTAATTATACTATATAGGACCATTATGTTTGGGTCATTAAATACCTATATGAATATGAGTTCTGAAGCACGTCAAGTTAAAATGAAGTACAGCTGTTGCTCCTTAGCAGGATATGAAGAAGCAATGCTTCATATCTCTTTAGTACTTAAAAACACCATTTTCTTGCATTAATTTCTTTTGCAGTAAAGCTTCATATTTTTCTGGGAGTTTTTTCTAAGGTTTTGTGTAGTACATAACAACACAGGGAACGGTATAAAAACTAACTCAGTATTTTGGCACTGACATTGCAGTTGATAATCTGCTGGTGTAATTAGCCAATGCTCTAAAAAATGTGATATTACATCATGTAACTTTCAGGATGTAAATGCGTAGCAGAACAGATGTGCTGTTTCCACCCTGAAGAGACCGAAGGCCACAGCCACAAGCCTCTTACCATTCACTCACATGCACAAATGTTTTTAGTTTTTGTAAATGAGGACTGTGTAACATGACTGAGAATTTCACTGAACTAAGTGTTATTCCAGACAAAGCTTTTGAATGACATTTTCTCATCAGTGTTGCTTAAGCATATCTACAAAGCATTAAATAAATTTTACAAAGGAGTGCTATGACTGTGTTGAGCATGTCTGAATTAGGTTTACTGCTTTTTTCTATGGCTTGTTACCTAGAGCTAATCAAACACCAAGAGAAAAAACAGAGCATAGCTTTGGCATTCAGTGAGGCTGCTTTGTGTGGTTTGGGTGAGGCAGAAAAGCCTGGTATCTGCCCTAAGGAGAGTGCAGGTTGATCCTGTGCAGCAGGAGTCCCACGGGGCAGGCACACTGGCAGCTCCACTGCTCCAACATCGTGGGTCTCCCACATAGGGTCATGCCCAAAGTTTGTCTGGAAAGAAAAGGATGGACAGATTATGTTGCGCTTCAGCCATTTTCCAGATGATGGTCACAAATGCCATCATAGGTAGTATATTAAAAGAAGCACCAAGGCTACATAATGTTACTGGAGCCCTAGAATTTAAGAAGGAAAAAGAGTTGTTTTTAAGCTGTGCTTTTTTCCCCTCTCCTCACTCCCACTGTGAAATACCACATCAACTGTGAAAGGCTTGGTTGCAATATATGGCTGAAGCTATATAATAGTGAAGTTATTTAGTTGTTAGCTTAGCTCTAAAATAAATCTTTTAAAGTCCATTTAAAACTTATTCACATGTTTCAGGATGTTAGGAGACTCTGCTACAGGAGACACCTTGGCATTCCTGTTCTCCAGGGGGGCAAAACTTTGGAGCATTGTGGAGCGGTGCATTCAGTGGGGTGAGCAAATGTGTGGGTGATCTATTGCTGATGTGCGTGCTGACGGCTGGATACCTTGACAACTTTTCACAGCAGTCCATGAATGAGTTATAGTGATGGGCTAGAGGCATTAAGGAGTGACACGGAAGGCTGTAATACTGGTCCAGATATTCAAAGGTACATAGGAGCTAAATGTTCATTGAGATAAAGAAATTAATTCAATAGGCATTAGGAGCTAGATCCAATAAAAAGCTTACGCTTAGACTTAAAGCGGGATTGAGGTTGAATCTGTGTAAGTCCAAAATAATGATCGCAAACCCTTCTTTACCTGGAGACCACAAATGCTGAAAGAACCTAGCCTTTTCATGATGTTTATTGGCACTTTTAAAAAAAGCATGACATTCTCTTACTTTTGGTGGTTCGCTCTCTGCAGTGTGGCAAGTCCCTTGGTCTAAGTGGTTCAGAATTTCAGCCTCACTGGGATAGAGACGTCAGATATTGCTTTGCTTCCCAGTACAATGGGAGCTCTCAAGTAGTGTCTAATATATTCTGACAGGATCAAGGTCCTCAGTTAGAGGGCTAAAAAGGTGAAGAAAGCACCCTGCATCTGTCCTGATGAAACTGTCACCGTGCAGTCAAGTACCAGACTCCTGGGGCCAGAGAGGACAAACACGTAAGACACATTTTAGTCTAATAGTTAAAACCACCATGCCAGAAAGAAGAATTTTTAGATTCAGTTCCCAGTTCAAAGCCTTCTTCAATCTAATTTACCCTATAACTGTTTAAAGCAAAATTCATAAAATTCAGAGCAAGGACCAAAACCCAGGTTCCTGTCCCATTAGGTAAATTCACTAAACCACAGGATTCAAACCCATGTTTGAATATCTTCAGCTTTACCGAACCTGGGCCTTCCATCCAGCAGGATGTACTTTAACCATTGGAATACTATTGTTGTCAGGAGGATTCTGGTCCCCAGGGTTTGGAATTACCTCTGTGCATAGGTGGGTTCCTACTTTCTCGACTGAGTTAAGCTGAAAGTAGTTCTTTGCTCAAAATAATAGCTACTTTGCTTTCCATTTAAGGGTAGAGATTTTCATTTGCAGCTCACATCCCGGGGGAGTTTTCTTCTCCCAGAGCTTTGGTCCTAAAAGAGATATGTAATGTCTATTTCTTACAGAAATCTAAATCAGACGTAGTCCAAATGCTTAAGCATCTGAGATAGCTAAATAACTTTAAATATCTTGGACACAGGCCTTATTGCAAGCAGAGGTGAGCAGTTCAGCCACCATGGAAGTGGGAAAGCCTGGTTGCATTTTTTACTGAATCTTGGGGACTCCAAGAAGTGTGCACTTTGGGAAATCTTTTGCTCTTTTACCTGGGAGCCATGACATGCTGGAACCATGGGAACCTCTGTGTGGTGGTCCTCTGTATGTAATGTGCAAGTTGAAAGTGGTTTCTCTCATTTATTTAAAGCCAAAATATTTGGTCAGTTATCAAAGATGCAGCTCAGCTGATTGGACAGCAAGAAAAGGGGTCAGGGATAATCGATGGGCCCAGGACTATGGGTGGAAGAAAGTCGTTGGATTGAATCTGTCTCTGGAAAACAGCAGAAAAATGTTACGGAGAGCCCAGGAGGGTCAATATGACCTGCAAAAAGAATGCAGGGGTTAAACAGAGAGGATCTATTAATACAGACATTAATTAAAAATCAGTGGGCTTTTAGTGTGTGTCATAATATATTTAAACCAGTTGCTAAACATCAGCTAAAATTTAGCTAAGTCACTTCAAGCTCTGCAGAAAGCTAGTTTCAAACAGCTGTATTCCTGTGTCCAACAGGTTAAACATCTGGGTCTGCCATTTTAACCCATACAGTCATTCAGAGTTGGAATTTAGGGTAAATATTTGAATGTTAGAATAAACATACTTCTTCTACATGCAAGTGGAATACTGTTAGCATTTCTCAGATTTGGAATGGGATTTTATGTTCTATATTTAAGATATTTAGTCAGCGTAGCGTACCTTATGATTGCAAAACAGGACTCTCGACTGATCTGTGAACACAGGTGCCCGAACTTCTAAGTACTTACGTACTTAAAACAACAAAGCAAGTAATTTAATCTTTTTTATTTATCATTTGATAAGCTATCTTTTTAAAAATCCTCTTATTTTTGTTTGTAGTATAAACACAACACCTTTATAACATTGGCAAAATATTCAGCTTTTACTTATTTCAGGGAATAAGTGATGTGTTGCATTTTTGCAATGATTCATATTTAGCTTGCCTACTAGGCCTCAGTAATATATATTTCTAGTTAATACTTTCATTTCTAGTAGTTTCTAATTATTTCTTTAGGCTATGCAACAGAAAGAAGGTATGATCCTATGTGGCTGGTCCGTGGTCATGAAAGGCTCAACTATGATATAATACAGAGATTAAAAACAATATAGTGGGAAAAAGCTTGCTTGCATTGCTACAGGTATATGAGGTATACACAACCCATACCAAGGGAGGTGTATCCCACAGCTATTATCTGAACTGTAAATGTAACAAATACATTAATTTTCATATTGTGACATCTATAATCTGTTGAATTTACTTAAATCTAAATTCAGGGCAGCAGGAAGAGGAGTGGGAAGAAGTTCTGTATCCAGGTACCTTGCTAGCAGATAGTGAGAACAAGCCGCATCATTAATGCCTCAAATATTTATTGTTGCTAATTGTTTGTTGCTTCTTATCCATCAGTGACTTTTGGCTTGACAGTAGATAGGCTACAGAAACAAGCTACAGGCTTTAAAGGTCTATTCAATATTGGAAATGAAAAATAAGGAGGACAGAGTATGAACTACATCCCTAAAGGAAGTTTAATATGCTAATATTTAGAGTCACTACGCTAAATTTTAGGTGCCTAGTGGTATCTGCACCCCTGAATAAAACATCTAAGCTCTCTAGTCATCGAACATATGAATGAGAATCAAAATAGACAATGTGTTGAATAGGGAGCTGCCAAAGTTATCTAATAGGAAACCCTGATGGCAGAGTTGGGTCTTATACCCTTGCCCTGTCAGAGGGATTAGATACTTAATGCTGGGTTGCAGGGACATGTTTTTATCAGATCAGGTTTCATATCCTGCAGCCGCCTTGTGCACAGAGGTACCTAAGCTGCTGCTTTCAGAAACAAAACACTTTGCAGAAAACAATTCCAGAGTTTTGGGACTGGAGAAAGGAAAAGTTTAACCCCTTAAAGCATGGATTGGGACATTCACCTAAGAAGGGATATGTGGAAATAATCCCTGTTCCAAGAACAACTTGTGCATTTTATGCGAAATTCTAGTTAGATAAAATACAAAACTGACACCAAGACCTTGATGTCTCCTCGGTGAGGTCAACTTCTTCCTTAGTCTATAAAGTCGCTCTTCCAGGCCTACACCAGTGCCTCACAAACTGGGACTGGAGAATTGTTCCAGCCATGAAGCTATCATAGGAAAAGGGGTAACATCTCCAATGGCCGAGCCCACTGCTTTTTGAAGAGCTTGATCTTATAACTGTACTTTAAGGTCAGGCCCCTCCTGATCAAGCACAGTCAGGATTGCTCTGCTCAGTTACATAGACTGGACCAAGGAACTGGACTGGTAAAATGTGTAAATGTCTAAAGATGGTGGAATTTGTGGATTTTTCTCTTAGACCTACAAATGTGCTTAAATCCCAACACAGTCCCACTTCCAGCAACCATGTCCTTTAGTGAATCTCAGCTGAGCTTTCTAAGACTTGCAGCTCTTCTGAGAGCACTGTCTGCAAAGGAGACCATGGAGGTACATGGATAAGGACAAGACTCAGGATGCTTTGTTGATACAGGAGGTCTCGATGCTGCTGAGGATTCAGAGTTGAGGTGGTAATCCAGAGCTCTGGTATTCTCTGGGTATCAGGGGAGATTTTTTGACCAAAACTACATATGTCTGAGTGAGGACAATATTTGTGAAACAGGGTGGGTAGGTTGAAGGGAACTGATAATTTCTGCATTCTGAGCAGGCATGAACTAGGTGAGCTGAGTCATTTAATGAGTGAGGTATGTATGACTTGGTGGTACATATGAGATTTGTGTGTGCGTATGTGTGTGGGTGGCACTAGGACAAGTGGGTGGAAAGGTGAGAACTAGATTTCATGGGTGAATGGAGAAGAAATAATAAACAGAATGGCTAATTGGAAAGTTTCTGAACAGCCTTCTCTAGAGATGTAAAAGTTTAATAAGTTCTGAGTAGGTTGGACAGATAACACAAATACGGTATTAGCTATATAAAGTAGTAAAAATTAAAGTATATGCTAACTTCTTTTTGTAACATCAATTACCACTTAATGGAATTATAGTGGAGAATATCTTGCCCTTGACCTTAATAGTCAATGATTCAAGATTAGAGCGTAGCTCTGAGGACCAGAAACACAGGCTCCTTCTCAGGATGCTATAGCCCTCCAGGGAGGGACAGCCTCCAGCTGGAGCCATGAACCCCTTGTGGCCATTTACTCAGGTCAGTCCCCAATGACATGAAGCTATGTGCATGTGGTGGGTTAACCTTGGCTGGATGCCAGGTGCCCACCAAAGCTGTTCTTTCACTCCCCCTCCTCAGCTGGACAGGGGAGAGAAAATATAACAAAAGGCTCATGGGTCGAGATAAGGACAGGGAGAGATCACTCACCAATTACAGTCATGGGCAAAACAGACTCGACTTGGCGAAAATGAATTTAATTTATTACTAATCAAATCAGAGCAGGATAATGAGAAATAAAAAAAAATCTTAAAACACCTTCCCCCCACCCCTCCCTTCTTCCTGGGCTTAACTCTACTCCCAAATTCTCTAACTCCTCTCCCCACAGAGGCTCAGGGGAACGGAGAATGGGGGTTGTGGTCGGTTCATCACACGTTGTCTCTGCCACTCTTTCCTCCTCAGCGGGAGGACTCCTCACACTCTCCCCCTGCTCCAGCGTGGGATCCCTCCCACAGGAGACAGTCCTCCATGAAATTCTCCAATGTGGGTCCTTCCCACGGGCTGCAGTTCTTCACAAACTGCTCCAGTGTGGGTCCCTTCCACAGGGTGCAGTTCTTCAGGAACAGACTGCTCCAGCGTGGGTCCCCCACGGGGTCACAAGTCCTGCCAACAAACCTGCTCCAGTGTGGGATCCTCTCTCTACGGGTCCACAGGTCCTGCCAGGAGCCTGCTCCAGCGTGGGCTTCCCACAGGGTCACAGCCTCCTTTGGGCATCCACCTGTTCCGGCGTGGGGTCCTCCACGGGCTGCAGGTGGATATCTGCTCCAGCGTTAACCTCCATGGGCTGCAGGGGGACAGCCTGCCTCACCATGGTCTTCACCATGGGCTGCAGGGGAATCTCTGCTCCGGTGCCTGGAGCACCTCCTCCCCCTCCTTCACGGACCTTGGTGTCTGCAGAGTTGTTTCTCTCACATATTCTCACTCCTCTCTCCACTGCTGTTGCACAGCAGTTTTCACCCTTCTTAAATGTGTTATCACAGAGGTGCTACCACTGTCGCTGATGGGCTTGGCCTTGGCCAGCAGTGGGTCCGTCTTGGAGCCGGCTGGCATTGGCTCTATCGGACATAGGGGAAGCTTCTATCAGCTTCTCACAGAAGCCAGCCCTGTAGCCCCCCCCCACTACCAAAACCTTGCCACACAAGCCCAATACAGTGCATCAGGAGAAAACAAGAGTACCTCTCAGCCTGTGGTTATTAGTGCAGAAATAGAAAACTATCTGTAAATAGCTAATTTCCTGCAATCCCTGTGTTGTCTAGTATAGTTCAGAGCCACCTAGGAACGTCTTTAATTTCTTTTTGGTATACATGGCTGCAGGATGACATTCAGATTCCCAGGGACCACAGGGTATGAGCATGCCTCGCATATGTGTGGTGACAGGGAGATCGTAGGACATATAGACTCATATGAGCCACTATGCTGGTTGTATTTATGTTGAAATTTCTCCTCCTCTCCACCAGGGGATCTTTCTGGGGCTGAGTGTGCCAACTGTTTGTGTTCCTGGCACTGCCTTCTCCAGGAGAAGACAGAAGACTGCTCCATACTGCCATACTTCCCTGGAGTCTCTGAAGGGGGGAATGAGAACTGCCAAGGGATAGACAGTGAAAAAGCCAGCTTACTAATTAAGGCCCCTTTATTAGGGAGGAATACCTTCTACTCCCAGGGCAATCAGGGACAATTAGGAGCAGCCTGAACTCTAAATACAACAACAGTGACCTATTTGGGGGAAAGTCCTGATTAAGCTCCTCAGAAACTCCTTATTTCTTCATACAAGCTGCACTCCTGTCTGTCCCTCTGTGTTATGGATGACCCAAGATCCATGACTGACAGATGACAAGGGTAGGAGGCCTCTCTTGTGTAGGTTTCTTACCTCCTTGAATGGTCTAAGCAGTTGAATGTCTTGGGGCATTTAGAAACACTAAAAAGTGCTTTGACCATCCTCAGAACTAGGCAATCCTATGGGAAATGAGCCAGCAGTCACAGGGGTACTTGGCTTGTACCCATCATAATTTCATGTTATGGGGGACCGAAGTCAGGCTTTTGTAAGAGATGATGTGTGAAAGAGAAATACTGGCTGATAAACTACTGGTTTATCCATAGCAAAGTATTTGCCTAATAAAAGGACCTTCTAAGTACTAACTAGAACTCTTTTACACAATTTTGTGATGTAATTTTAGTGTATAATTCTTTTATATAACGCTGTATTTTTGTAGAATTATGGCAGAATTATTAATAAACCTTTACAAACCAGAGGGAAGAAAGGAAGAGAGAGAGAGCTGGAAAAGAGAGCGAAAAAGCAAGCAAGCCTGTGTCTGCATTGTTCCACAGCGGGCAAGAGATTCAGAAATAGGAAAATGTTATTCTTCTAAGTTCAGGTTGAGCTTGTGATCAACACATCACTGTTCTCTAAGGCATGCTGTGCTCCAGAAAAGGATACAAACCCAGACAAGTCTTTTCATTTCCCCCCCTTGTATGTAAGTAATAACAGCAACATCAGTAATAGCAAGCCAATTGCTGAAAGTTGTGCTCCTAAGGGCAAAGGCAATGCCTCTGTTCACCTTGCAGGAGAGGTGGGCAGGCTGCTGTAAATGCAGAGTGTTTGGATGGTGTGGCCGGGACGTGCTATCAGCCCACTTTGCTGGGTCTCTGCTTCCACGTTTCACGTACACCCATTCATGTGACCATCAGCAATCAAGTAAGCCACCTATGTCCTGGAGCACGGACACTTGCCTTCAGTCTTATGCTAACGTGCATGGTAAACTGCACGTACATTAAAGCACTTCTATTCTTTACATGATATATAATTTGGTATAAAGAAATGTTTAAATAAGCTGTTATTATCTTGAAATTATCAAATATTGCAAGACATAAAGTGCAAGAAACTCAACACTAGCAACTGCGGCTGCGACCTTTTAGACTAGCTGATCTGGACAGACTTACACCTGTAGCTGTACGTCATCTTTTAGTGTAATCATATCAAGTGATAAGGAAACATTGTGGTTTTTCAAAAGTGTGTTGTTTAATACCGCATAAGGCAATAGCATGACTTGCCATGTACTTTCCTTTTAATTCTACAAAAGTTAAGAACTTACACATTCAGCAAACATTGATTATAAATTAGATTCATGACAACTGTAATCTCATTAATTATATTTTTAATAAACCAGTGCTAACCCATGTTCTATTGTGTGGATACAAAGCTACATTTTTTGCTATGTGCTAGGCATCACAATTTTCATGTTTATTTGTTCTGTGGGATATTTAAGCCAGTCATACTGTTATGGGCAAGTTTTCTTCACAGTCAACTGGGCTTGACCCAGTGGAGGGCTCAGATGCCCACCAGCTGGGAGTGCAACCCAGAGCCCTGAGTAAGGCTTCTGTGCGCATAATCCAATGCCACGGAAAATGAGCTATTTCAGAATGACATCTCAGAAAGCCACTGAATATGGCCTCATCTCCCTTTTGAACAGAAAGGCACCTGGTGAGTCTAAATAAATCCAGAATTAGGTAGAAGCCACGGTCGAGTGTACACAGTGGGGAAGAGGTGCCAATGCTCTGGAGAGTTTTACCCTCAGAGAACTTCCCACTCCAGACTCCAGGTTGGGGAAGGTTGGGCTGCCCCACCACTCCTCTGCACATCTGTGTTTCCTTCTCCGGAGTCACTGAGAGGAAAGGACATCAGGTATATGTCAGGTCTCCTGGTGGGGATGACCAGGAGACCATAACTTGGGGCACGCTGTGGACCCTGCCTTACAATGAAAAGCCATCATGAGTCACTGGATTACAATTTTGGCTTTACATATCTCAGCTCCACCTAATTCTTGTTTTAAGCACCCGAGACCTTTACTGAATATAGGCTAACATTATCCAGCCTCTTCAGTGCATGAGAAGAGACAGTATTTTGGAATAGAATTTAATGTTACTATTAATTAAATTAGTAATAAAAACTTGCAGTTCCCCTTCAATACCTACCTTGTTTCTTTCTTGACAATATTTTGCTTCCTGTCTGGCATCATAGCTACAATTAAGAGAACCTCCTTTTTAGGTGCCCAGTTCCTTAATACTTATGTCCTTTTAAATGTTCATATGCCACAAGCACTCCCATTCAATCTGACATTATGGAGACTGCATTTGGCTTTTCATACTTCTGCTTAGCACAAAAGCGTATTTATGCAGCTATATTTTACTCATATGCAAATAAAAACCATAGGATTATTTAATTTATTACCATTACATTTGTGGTAAGGAAATCATGTCCCAAAACAGACTGATGCCAGATATGCCTGAGGGTGACTGGAAGGTCTAACAAATCGCACTGTATGACTTCTGGGGTAATTTTGGCTACAGTCTTTGTTATATGCTACAGTGATAATCTATTTCCTTACACCATATTAACAGCACCTCCTTGCTATTATTACTTGTGCTCTGTATTATGAAGACTGTGTATTTTGGGCTGAGTATTTTCCCATAACAAGATGCCTAAAACCACAGCTACCTGTTCATCCCTTGAAACTGAGTGGAAATTAAAAACACCAAAGAAAACTACAGATACAACAAGGACATTTTCTGAAGATCCTGGCTACTGCCTGGGAGCTGCAGACACCTCCACTGAGCTATGAAATGAGAAGAAAGCAGAAGAGAGGACAGAAAACAAGCAGAAAGAAACCATCATAGCACAGTCCCCTTGTGCTTGGCTGGATTTCCAAACAGAAATCCCTACCTGACTTATAAGTACTGCTTAGGCCAGCTATAGCTCCCCTACTTAGGATCTATCCTCCTCCAGTGCCTCGAGGATGGGACTAAGGTAGGCTGGAACTGGGTGACAAATCCTCAGGTGGCTGGCTCTGTCCTTTAGCAAGCGCAGGGACATCCCCTGGGCTCCTGGATCCCCTGGTTATTTAGGTGAGAGGCAGGTCTAGTCCGCACCCCCAGCCAGAGCAGCAGGGGTGGGAAGTACTTAGGGTAGAAATGGAGAAAAGTCTGCGTTGGAGTGGAATTTGGCTCACTGCTTTGCAGCAGGTATGTGAGCTATTCATGCCTGGGACAGCATTTAGTTCAGTGTTTGAACATCTCTTGGCACAACAAAGTCCAAATATTTAAGTCTAAGAAGTAACAGCTGTGATTTTATATGTATTAGGGTAGTGAAATCAATGAAAGATGGCTAAAACACCTCTTAATTGGGCTCTTACATCTTAATAAAAGATGGGGGATAACTTTTTCTTTTGTAAAACATTTTCAGAGCAATTACTATATTATTTTTATTCTAACAAGTAAAGAGATTTCAAGGCCACGTGGAGGGGTGTACTAGGGGCAATGTGAGAGATGCGGACCAAATGGGGACAAATAACTCTAAAACTTGCTGGCTGTTTCATCTGCAGGAAAGAGGGATTGCAGGCTGATGGCAGCTGACAGGAGCCAGAGCTCAGGCATGTGGTATGTGAGTGTCCCAGGAGCCAAAATGTTCTTTGACATCTGTGGCAAAAAATGATCATCATTATTATGATCTCCTGCATAGCACAGATCGTGGAACTTCAAATGGCGAACCCAGGGTAAGAGATGGTGTCTTTTAAAAATGGACCTACTCTTGATTTAAAGAGGGTGAATGAGAATGTATTGTATCCTTTGATAGTCGGTTCCAGCGATTAATTATTCTCACTGTCAAAAATGCATGTTTTTTTTTTTTTTTGTTTGGATGTATGCTAATTTCAAACAGGTTTTTGGTTTTGATTGTGCAATTAAAAAACTGTGGAGAAATTTACAAGGCACTTTAGACAAATGGAAATTCTGAAATACTTCTTTATTATAAAACTTCACAATTATACAATTATGATAAAACTGTTTTTCACCTCTCCCTTTAGCTGGCTTGTAATGATTTTTGAAAGAATTTGGCACTTTAAAGCTATAATTAGGAAGTAAAGGTGTAAAACATTTTTATTTCTATAAAACAAATGTAGATTTTATTTTAATTGGGAAAAACACTTTAAGTTAGTAGTTTATTACCAGCTTAACTGTTATAAGGCCACAGCTTTTGCCAATCAAAATAGGACTGCACTAAGTGTGAGATAAACCATTCTGAGCCAGCCCCAAAATAAAGCTGGTCTCAGAGCCTCACTTCTGAAATAATAAAATGGGGAAAAATGAAGTTATAACAGGTTAAGACCCACGTGCTGTTGTTGCACCGGGTACAGAGTCATAGTACGTGCCCGACCCACCTCTTTATAGCCCACGATACCCTTTCCCCACATCCATGATCCTGCAGCACATCCCTGGCCATCCGAGAGTGTGCTCTGTGAGCTCTTGGCAGCGATGCTGCTGCCTGCCAGCACATGCCACACACAGCCCGTGGCACCACATGCGGCTGCATCCTGCTCTAGGAAAAACAGCAGTTCTTAGGGACACTACTTAAGGGTCAGAAGAAGGTGTGGAGATCAGCCATGCACGGTGGTGATGGTGGTGGTTCAGGCTAGAGCCTGCACAAAGCTGGAGTAATGTGGGCCCACGTGATGGGAAATACATCTGACAGCAGTGGCACGGCATCAGCCTCTGCCTTCTGCAGGTTGTGGCTGGGGAGATGCTGAAGTTTGTTGTGCTGTTTGGTGTCTGTTTATTATTACGGCTTCTCTCACCAAAGCCCAGCCTTATGTCCTCAAGTGTATGTCCTACCATATCTCGTATGAAAGGTCTGTGTGTATTTCCTTTGCTGTTCACACGCATTATTAGCAATGAGAACTTGCAGCATCTCAGAGCAAAGCAGAAGTCTGTGAATGTAGCAGAATCTTCCTCTCTGGATTAAAACCAGTTCTGGACAAATAGGACACATAGTTTGGACCAAATATAGTTTATACTGCTCACCTCTTCCCTTGCAGTTCCTCAAAAGGTAGCAGAGAAACAACCAGCAGAATGGGAAGCAAAAATCTACTTGGTCGAACGTATTTCTTTAGTTTCCTAAGCTTCTGTGGCAGCTTAGACGTGCTGCAGCACAAGCTCTTCCACCAAGCCGTCAGGTCAAGATGTGACTTTAAGCTGGCCAGTGGGAAAAAATGATAGGGGAGCTTGCAAGTGAAATGTCAGGAAAGAGGTATAACATTTGGCACATTTGTGAAGGTGTCTTGTGATTTTGGGTGCTTGGCTGAAATAGAATATGGGCCAGGCATCTTCAATGGGCACAGGAGTTGCTTTTGGAAATATTAGCTATAATGTCTCACACATGATGTAGTCACGCCGTAGTCAACAGGGCACTGTAGGTCATGACATAGCACAGAATTTGCACCTGCAGTGTTCACACAGAAGGGCGCACTGCTGTCCTCACACCTGTGCAAATCAAGATCCTTTTCAAGAGTTAGCATGTTGACTTGTATAAAATCAGGACAAATAAGATCATGTACTGAATAGTGATTGTAAAATTCTGGAATTATTACAGTTTACACTAAGATATAACAGCATAAATTGAAGTTTGCATCACTGTTTTGAAAGCAGTTTGATCTCAGATATTGTATTTGCTACTAATTCAACAGTAAACCAAGCTAAATGAGAATAAGATTTACAGATGGTTAGTTTAAATGTTAATTTTTCATTTATTGTTATTTTTATTTCCCAAATTATTGTTGCATCCTGCAGTGCTCAGAAACTTATTTTATAAAAGTATTATCTTGTTACTGTGAGATGTGCTTGTGAGTCACACCGCAGTGAGGAAAACAATGCTATATTAGTCAGCCCAGCAGCACTGAGGTAGCTATAGAACAGAGCTGTGTCCCAGGGACTCCATGAATCTTTAACAAGGCTATCAGTACTCCATCTAGATGCTATAGTTATGGTCACATTAGGAATAACAGCTAAAACCGTACAGATATGTGGCTTCCAAAACAAAATTACTGATGCTTATGTACTAGATTTGGCAGAAAGAACACAAATTGAATTTTAAATGTCCAACTTGGTCAAGCTGAGTTGTCAGTGAAAAAAAAAATTGCTTTTGACCTTGTAAAGCGAGCACATAATTTTCTTATGTGATTTTATTCAAATTCTGCATTTTAAAATAGCATATGTACACCTATAGTTTCAAACTGTAAAAATAAGAATGTAAGAGGAAACTAAGAATGCCTGGTATGTTAAATGACACAAATTTCTTAGGTCTCATATATTACTTTCACAGTCTCACTACCATTAGCCTCAATCCTTTTTAGTCCACCATACCAGAGAAGTGAGCTAGACAAAGTGAGTAAGTGAATTCTCCATCATTCACTTCTTTATGTTATTGTGAGGATCAATAAATGCCCATTCAAAGGAACTGAGGTTAAGCCACTCATTAATCCTGCCTCCCAGAGATTCTAAAATATGATTTTATTTTCTCTCTCATCACCTTTAAAGCATGCAAAGTGCAGTTTATGGAAAGTGGGAATAATATAGAAAAGAACTTGATGGAAGATTAAGCAAGTATTTGTATGGGGAAAACTCAGTGTTCATCGAACAGGTCCTCTTGTAATCTGTGGTTGGGCCACTTGTAGCACTTTTTTTCTTGGCAAATTCTTTGCTCTAGGACCTGATTTCTGTCTGTACTTAGTTTTTTTTTTTTCAAAAGATTTGCGTTGCTTCACAGACAAAAAAGTGTGTCCTTGAATGTAAACAGCATTTGACAACATTTTTTAAATAATAAACTTGGAATATAAACAAAGGAATTGTCAGACCAAATTCAATTAAAAGCTGCTCAGAACTGTCGGACAGCTCAGAATGGCTTTGCTTATGCATCCTAATATTTTTTCACTCTATAATTTTTATCTTCTTTTAACTGTCTTTTCAGTAAAGAGGGAATCGCTGCCACTCACGTTAGGCTCTAAGGTTCTTGAAACACCAAGGCATAGAGTGACTGTTGCAACTCTTTTGTCACTTGTAACCGAAATGCTTTACCTTGCGCTGCATACTGCAATCCATTTATGCTTTCCCACCCGGACTTTCAGCGCTGGGACTCACAGCAGCAGGTGCTCCAGCTGTTTGAACAGTACTGTACAGACCGGCTATCAGGAAGGTCTGCTTCTGTTTGATTTTGTGTTTATTTTGGCAAAAGCCCTAGACTTAATGTTTGTTACTCTAAAACAACTTTAAAACTTGCTTGGGAGTGAACCATTCAAGGTATGTACAAACAGATATATATCTGTGCTGGAATACAAGTCTGGCTTGGGAACAGGGTAACAACATATGCCTGAGCTAATAACCTACCTTGGAATATGAATAAAACAAACTTGATTTGGTTTGCAGCCATCTACTCAGATGTGTCATAAATTGTCACTCAGATCAGGGTCCACCTGGAATGGCAGAAGAATAAATAAGTTGTTAACTGAACCCACTGCACCGCACAGAAAGATGCTCCAGTATGAAGAGAAGAAGGAAGCATGCAGCTAGGGCTGCGGGCAGAAGGCAACCTGCCTTTCCAGCTTCAGTTCACTCTAAACGCAGCTGTCAGCATGCATCCCAACAATCTAATAAAAAGTGAGAGACTTACTGCAATGTAACATTATAAACCAAACATTTCAAAATAAATGCATAAAAGGCCTTAATGAGAAATTATTTTACTTTCCTCAAAATAGGTATTTTTAAAACCTTCAGGATTCTAGCTTTCCTAGAGAAAGAATTTACAGGAGTAGCCATGTTTTATTTCTGTGAAAAGTTGGTGAATTTGTGTGAAAGTCTAGTCACATACCCTGCATGAGTGATAGAGAAGTATGTATAGAGCTTCTTGTCTAGATAATTCATTGCAGTACCAATCCTATTCTGTAATGTTAATGGGATACTGTACAAGACTACCACTGCATAGGAAACCACTCTTAAATCCATTCATCTCCTTTCCATCACAACCACAGGAAGAGAAAGACAACGGCAGGATGGATTTTATGTCTATTCAGTTACATTTTGTACACAAAGAGAATACAAATATATTGTTAGTCTTGCTCTTTATTAATTGCCTCACTGGCTATTGACTCAAGCTCAGGTGGCATATTTTTCAAAAGCATTAATAACCTCTTTGTGTTCTAGGCTAGTGCTTCTCAGCCTTTTCAGGATGATGATTCCTTATTTCAAGTCAATATTACAACCACCCTTCCAACATTTATTGCAGAGTAAGAGTAAAAAAGGTTTACACACTCATAGCGATGAGCTGGTTTAATCCAGTGTGTTTTGAAAGAATGACTCTATCCATGTCTAAAAACCAACCATAAATGACATGCCTGGGGCCTCCGTACCCTGATTGTCCCCATCTGGGACATGACCCACCTGTGCCCTAGGAGGTGCCCAGCTTCCCTACCCACACAGGAGGGTTCCCCAAGACAGATGCCGTGCACCCAGCTCTTGTCCTAGTTGAGACAAAAGAAGAGATTTTCACCCAGACTGGAGAGCTAGGAAGCGCTACACAGTCCAGCATTTTGGTTTTAGCCAGAAAACACTGGTGTTTTAAAGCTGAAGTCCTATGGGGACTGAAACAGCAAGGAAGGGTCACTTGTGGTGGTTGAGAGGAGCAGATCTCAGGTACCTTGATGGTTTTGACATCCTGAGAGTTATTCTGGGACTTCTTTTCTTTGACATGGATTCTACTCATACTTCCAGCTCTTTGCAAACCCACTAATTTTGCA
Source organism: Aptenodytes patagonicus (assembly GCF_965638725.1). Lineage (NCBI taxonomy): Eukaryota > Metazoa > Chordata > Aves > Sphenisciformes > Spheniscidae > Aptenodytes > Aptenodytes patagonicus. The sequence continues at coordinate 29,627,168 of NC_134949.1, forward strand.
GTCACAAAGTATCACAGGGTAATGATGATCCAGCACTGCTACTCCAGTGTAGCAGTGTCTACTACAGAGGGGGTGTCTTATGTCTGGTTCTGCAGTTCTCCCCCTTGTCCTGGTTTCGGCAGGGATAGAGTTAATTTCCTTTCTAGTAGCTGGTACAGTGTTTTGGATTTAGGATGAGAACAAAGTTGATAACGCACCGATGTTTTAGTTGTTGCTAAGTAGTGCTTACACTAGCCAAGGACTTTTCAGCTTCCCATGTTCTACCGACTGAGAAGGCTGGAGGTGCACAAGAAGCTGGGAGGGGGCACAGCCAAACTGGCCAAAGGGACATTCCATACCATGTGACGTCATGCTCAGTACATAAACTGGGGAAAGCTGGCCGGGGGGGGCCGCTGCTCGGGGACTGGCTGGGCATCGGTCGGCGGGTGGTGAGCAATTGTACTGTGCATCACTTGCTTTGTGTATTATTATTATTATTATCATATTATTATTATTATCATTTTATTTCAATTATTAAACTGTTTTTATCTCAACCCACGAGTTTTTCTAACTTGTGCTCTTCCAATTCTCTCCCCCATCCCACCGGGTGGGAGGGAGTGAGCGAGAGGCTGCGTGGTGCTTAGTTGACGACTGAAATTAAACCACGACACCCCTATTCACAGAGCCCAGTGTTTTCTTTGGAAACCACACACACATGCAGGTTCAGTCACGACCACAGTGCCTCGTTTCTTTGCACCTCAGGCTTCAGCTGGCCTTTTGGTTTTGTGGAACCCCATAAATTCTCTTCCTTCAGGCCAATACTTCTGGCACCAATTCACTGCAGTCACCCTGGCAAGCCAGAATGTATTTCTTCACTTGAATCCTTCTCTCCTTGAAGCCATTGCAGGGCAGTTCAGTCACCTGCCAGCCTTTCAAAAGCACAGTAGCATTAATTCAACACAAAAGCATATCAGAGAAGCAACAGCTTTCCATATCTGAAATAATGGGTAGCCAGTGCTTGAGGTTGTATTAAAACCCAGATAAAATAGCTGAAGAGACTACAGGCACTCTGCTGTCTGTGCAAGAAGGCAGTTGGGTCTAGCTGGGCTTACTGGTTTTGTTCATGTTTCTGGACCTTCTCTGGTTCCCACAGAGCTAGGAAGGAGCTCTGTGCTGTCAGTTGTGCATTCAACAAAACTCTCCACAGTGGGCAAACTGCTGGTCCTGAGATGGTTCCTGTGTCCTAATAGTACTGGGCCCAAATTAAAAGTGTCCTTGCAGAGTAAGTAGAAAGTACTGTGGAGCATGAGAAAAGTTAGTGGAGCAACATGGAATCAGTTCAGGTCCTACCTGGCCAGAGCAAATGGGCGTGGTAGGACCCAGCTTGATTCCAGGGGGATTGGCTGGGTGTTGCTGTGATGTTTTTAAGTGCTTCTAGCTCTGAAAGTGCCTTGCAGGTTTGCATGAGCTCATTCTCCGTGGAGCCAGCTGGGTTCGTTCATTCCATCTCCGAGCCGTATGGAAAGGAGTCAAACCCTTCCCGAATCTGCAAGCCAGGGCTGGGAAGGGGTGCTCTCACACACCTGCCAGACCTAAGCTGTCATCTGCATCTGGGGCATGGACAATCCACAGACAAAATCATATCATCATGGATACAGCTATTTATACACACACATAATTTACTAAGTTGTCTTTTATCTTTCATGTCCTGATATGTCTAAAGGACTTCAGGAGTGACTGCATGGCCTGTTTCAGTCTAGTGTTTGCTAGTTTTCTTGCAGCATATCTGTAGGGCAGAATATAATTTAATGTCTCCTTAGGCATTCACCTAGGTAAATGGAGGTGCTTCCTCTTCAGGAAGGTGAATTTATGTGACCTTTCAAAACGCTCGTTATCATCCATCTTTGGCTGCTGGAGATTTGCCTTTGTTTACCTCCTGCTGCCTTTAGAAACTGCAGTAAATGCTCCTTGTTGTGGCCACTCAGACAGCAATGTTAGAATTTGCAAGCCTCTAAAGGTACATTTGTAATGCTGTGCTCATGGTGTGTTTTAGTAGGTTTGGGTTCTGTAACACACAGGTTTAATGTGTATTCAGAAACTTTTCACCCAGGCATCCATGGACTTCAAACATCTGCTTTAAATTGGAAATACAACTCATGGGGTGTGGCTTTGAAGGTAATTCCAGTTTTTATCAAGTCAGATGTTTAGTTTAGCACTGTGTTACTCTCTGTAAGGGAAACCTAATATGGCACTGTGTAAAACAAATTCAGATATGGTGGAAAAGTATATCAGTGTTCCCAAGATAAGGAAAAGTACAGTTTCACGTGCAGTATTTGTACTCAGACTTATTCTCTGCACGTGAAATAGCAGTGGGTCAAAAGACAGATAAAATCACTTCAAGTGGCTAAGTCACAGTTCCTTCTTGATTGTTATCTTCTGTGCAGAAACACCACCTAAAGTTCATGGTATAATATTACATTATTATGGTGTTTTTGCATGAACGTGCTGCATTAGACTGAATGAAAATACTCAAAATATCCCTTATTGAATTTCTTACTCTCTGTAACTAGTACCTACTGAAGACTGGAACACCAAAAAATAAAATAGAATTGCATGCTACAGAAAATTGCTTGTCTGAAACCAGTTTACTACTATGAAGTGTGTTATTGCAGCAGAGTTGCATAGTTGCTATGTCACAGAGTGACACATTTTGGAAAACATCAACAAAGCTGGAGTTTTCATTATGTTTCTAGGGGATTTTAGAAAAGGAAAATAAAAGTAGATTTTTTTTTTATATGCTTCTTCACATTAGCTGATTGAAGCGTTTTGAAGTAATGGTGAAAAACCCAATTATTATTATTTTTATTTGTCAGTAATCTTTAAGGATCTTTGTCTTAATTAGGCTAGTAGAAGCTTCATCATGACATATTTTCTGTATCCAAAAGGCCTTCAGAATATTTAAAGTCATAATGCAACAAAATAAGAAACCGGACCATAAAATATAAATACAGTATGTACAGATGAAACAGTAATATACATGAATAGAGGGGACATAAAATTTGCCATAAAATATGATTAACCCAGTTCCAAGGAAAGACTTACAAGTGGTGATCTCATTAGTGACTTATGGGGGTTTCCACATGAGTGAGGAAATCACGTATAATGGTTGCTCATTACATACCCTATTTATTCACAGGGCATCTTTAGAAAAGGTTTTCTCCCCGATTAGGTTGGGACTAGTGAAAAAAAAAAAAAAGAAAAAGACAAGTAGGAGATTCCCCAGAACTTCAATTTCTTTGATTGTATGAGTTCTTTTCACTGAAATGAAAGTTTGTCAATGCAAAAGTAAGAAAACCAACCAACAACAAAAATCCCTAAACCCCTAACTCTTCTCTTTTTTAACAGATAAATAGGAAGTATGTTGATTTTAGAAGTTATTTGATAAGGACAAAAGCAACATGTCTGCATAAGGTCTCTGCAAGCTTTTTCAGCATCAAGATTTCAACTTCATAGACATTTATGGCAGTAAGACCAGGGTACCGTGACGTGGGCAAAACTGAACAAAACCCCTATTTTATATGTACTAAGAAATATTTTCCAATCAGTAAAACTAAATAAAGAATTAGATCTATTATTACTTTGGAACTGAATAACAAGACAAAGGTACAGAAATACCTGGGAAGAGTTGTAGGCTGTGAAAACATCTCCTAGCTGTCCTCAAACTCTGCTGCGTAAGGGCTGCTTAAGTATCAATAACACAAATGTAGAGTTCACAGATAACAAAATGCTGTGAGATACTCCATTAGCCTACTCTCATCGATTAACACCTAACATCTGAAGTTGATTTCCCCCCCCTAGGTTTAGTGGGAATATTTACAAACAAAAAAGGGGAATCTTGATTTTTTTTTTTCTTTAATTTTCTATTCCACGGCATTTTTGTGCCATGAAAAGCACTAAATGAAACCAGTCAAATGTGGAAACTCATACTCTTTTAATAGAATAAAAATGGAATATCAAGAGCTGAATTAGCATTTTTGGTACAATTCAGAGCAAGAGACTATTTATGAAATAGTGAGACTCTTTTTGGAACATACACTTTTGAACATTGCTGATGTTCCATGTTTCATTGTTCTAAAAATTTCTAAAAAATGTCAGGGTACCTTTTTAATATATGCTGGGACAATTTTTCTCCGAATACAGTTTTCCCTTTAACTAATAATATCACTAAAACAGATATTTTCAAACAATTTTCACTGCATTAATATTTTGTTTTCCCTCAGTGTGAGTTCTAACAAAACCTATGGTATTTTGATAATGTTTAAACTTGAAATACAGAGAAACCGTTCATAATAAATTTCACATTATACCCTCAGCAGACAGGATACAGTTTGGGCTAGCTTGCTCTACTCCTAATGGAGGGAAATGCTTTCTCTGTGTAGTCCCTCTTCTCACATATCTGTCTTAAAAATAACAGCAATAAAGGATGTGATATGCCAGTAATACTCATTAGGCCAGACCTGGAGCAATTCATACTGCGGATTAAATTTCTAGATATTGAAAATTAATCTAAAATTCTGACACTAAGTAACACTCACAATAGCATCATAATATTTGTATCTGAAATGTCCCAACTAGAAAAAGTGATGTGATTCTAGAAAAAGTGATGTGATTCACCGGCCGGTCCCCATCCTGATGGACAACACGTGAGCCTTTCTGCTCAGTGAAAAAGGTAACTTAGCTACCTGCTTCAGGGGATGTGTCTGACTGCTTACATTTCACGTTTTCCAGGCATGGAAAGCCAAAAACTTGATGAAGAAATTCATTCCTAAGTGCAAAAAAGGAACGTGCCTGCTTTCTGCATGCCACTTTATATGAAGAGTCTGGCACATTTATTAAATTTTAGTGACATTTTCTGCAATACAGCATGTACTACAGGGAAAGTAACAGCCTTTTTCATATATAATCGATACTGTACCAACCCGGTTCAAAGACAAGTCAGACTAACAATACTTTGAGATGGCTGGCACATTATGCATTCTGGAAATTCTAATTTTATGTAAATTTGGGAAATATATGCATGTGCCAGAGTTGCTCTTTGTTCATGCACTGTTTTAGCATGTCTAAGTAGGAGAGGCTGCCATACAACATGGGTTGCAAAACAGCAGATGGGGGTGATTTAGTCTCTGAGGAACTCTAATTTCCTCTGAAAAAGTACTCAGGTTTGTTATTTTATTACTGTGGGGAAATATGTATTTTAAAATATATTAACAGTTACTGCTTGCCTAGTTGGAAAATATCTCAGAATACCTTTAAGAAATAGTTCTCTGTGTGGACACTAATTCCTCTGTAGGAGTCCACTGTGAAAATGGATTAAGTTAAACTGGAAAAAAAAATCCCAAAGTCTTAGTGTTGAAGAGCATCTACATAGAGACTTAGAGCACAGCAGTTATGGTGCTTAAAATTCATGCCCTGACATATTTTGTTGCAACTTCCCCATACAGACAGACCCACACTTTATTACCTCCAGATGGAGTTATGAAATGCTACTATTTCTTTCTGCATTTACTGATAAAATTCTACACTGAAGCCTGATTAGGGGTGACAAAACTTTGCAGTCAGAGGTTGAATAGTGCATCCCTGAAATACTCATTTTATGCAGATTTAGAAAATAAATACATTTACAATGGTTTCCTCTTTGTTCTGCCACTGTTCTGGCATGTCAGATTAGTGGTAGATGCCACACAGCAGGAGCTAGGAAATTCTGCCTGAAAAAGAGATGAGGTTTAGAGTCATTTTAGTCTCTGTCAAGACCAGAGTTCCCAAGTAAAGGGACACAGATTTAATACTGTTGTAATCAGGATATTTTAAACATTTAAAGGGTTCATGTTTGTGTTGTCAGATTATTTGCTGGAGTTTCATACCCAAGCAACTGTGTGCGTGTGGCGGGGGCGTAGGAAGAAAGGAAGCTTGTAGTTACTGTGCTCTTTTACATTACTTCAGCCTCAGGAAGATTTGTAGCTAACACAACTTTGATGTAGAATGTCAAATTCATACCCCTGAAATCCTCATTTTGGTTATCACCTTTCAGCTGTAGAATGCAAAGGTGGCTCTAAGTCTTGTTGGCAGTAGGATGAGGTCAGTGCACACAGGGCTTGATCCACCACTCGTCTGAGTTTGTGCAAAAGTTCCCGCTGATTTTAATTGTACAGAATCAGGATACTTATGCTAAACTTATGGTGTTTTTGAAAAGTGTGGTTAGATTACAGTGTCTACAACCTATGACTTTTCGAGAATGTCAAGATATATTTGCCTGTAGAAATACTATGTGCAACTGAAAGTCCATGATTTGTCTGTATTCAACTTGGATCTTTTGAACATATAATTAGGTAGCAAGAACCTGTTGCATTTCTTTGAAAAATACTGGTTGCAGTGAAAAAAAATGCTGAAATACTGTTAGGGGAGCAATCACAAAATTCTGTACGGTGATGAACCTTTAGTCGTTAACAGGCTGGCATGGGTTTGCAAAGTTCCCTCGCTAAGCATTTATCGGAATTCTGAGTTTGAATCCATGTATTCACTTGAACACTTTTTAGCTCCATTTGCTCAGGGCAGCCTTATAGGATTGTCCTTTTCCTTGGCCTCTGGCTTACATCTAGGCCTAGAGTGTCTACAAGACACATCATCTTCAAAGTGAAACCCAAATATACAAGCGGCTGAGGCCCCAGGAACAGGCCTGCTAAGTTTCCCTGGTGACAAAAGCGTTTCTTCCTCAGAATAACCCTTTCATGGAGATTTAAGTAAATATGTTTTAAGGAAATTCATTTTACTTTGCAGACCTCTAGGAGCACACATATGGAGTCAGCTGCCACATTTCAAACAAGCCACCGCATTTCAAAAGAGAGTATCATGCTTAGCAACTATGGAATTATACAGGATCATTTTTATCTTTCTTTTTATAAGCATATGTGTATTAGCAGGATCCTGATCTTGGATTTTACATTCTGGTGGACACAATGACCCAACTACCCTTATTCTGTTCAACTATGAAGAAATAAGTAACCACACATTGGATCAGAGAGAAAGAGAGAGATTCAACTTGCAGGCTGGGATATGAAAGTCTCTTTGGTTTTAGTTTTCATTGGAGACGATTCTGTTTCATCCTATCTGTCGCTCCTTATAAATCATATCACAAATTTGAAACCTGAAGCTTGCTGTTGTTGGCATTTGAACCTAATGTCAAAATGCTTTTGCTGCTTTACCTGTGAAGTAGACAATCTATATTGAATGTCCTTGAAATAGTCATTTTGGTAGACTCTGACCTTTTTCATGCAGAGCAATCTCGGTTTAGAAGCACAGATAAACCAAATATTGTTAACATTCATTAGCCCACTTTCTCACTCATGAAGTGAGAGTTATGAGAATTAGCTATTAAATTACCAGTGGGAGAAAAATGCAACAGTCTGACTGCCCTTCTACAATCCTGCAGTCTTTGGCCTGCAAAGGAAGAGGTGCGGAAGCTTTACTTGTCCAGGGGCAGCATCGGCAACCTCTATGTCTGCCCCATAAGGAAAAGCATCATCTATCTCATGACTGTTTCACTAACTACATCTTCCATGACAGTTATAATGCTAGTTTTACATAGTCAGTAAATTACATTTTCATATTTTCACAATTGAGATGGTCTTGGATCCAGTCTTGGGTCTAAATCTGATAAGTTTACCAGTGTGTAAACCTGATAAGCTTCACAGTGTAGCTTTGCATAACTAAATATTTTCAACACATTCAGTGGATCTGTGCTTCACATTAATTCAGGAACATGCGTGATCCAAATAGGCCCTGGAGAGCATGACGTGACTTTCTAGAATATGCAGATTATATAAAAATCCAAAGTATATCCTAGAGCACAGATGCAAGCTGAGAAGCTAGTACATTGATATGACTGAAGCAATATAAGTATATATAAATAATTTCCCATTTTAAGAAAATATTTAGTTTTGCTCAAATTAATAATAAACATTTCCATAGTGGAATAGTGAATATAAAATAATTATAATTTTATCTTGCCGCTTATACTTATTTACATCTTGCATTAGTCATACATTCTTTTTTTCCTTTGCATTTCCTTTTTCCAATGTATTACAATTACATTCTAGCACTTACTTCTTTCAGGCTACTTCTACAGCTCACCTCTTTCCTGGATCCACTTATGAAGGGTGTATCCTTCACTGACAAAACTCAGCGCTGTTTTGTCTTTGATATTTCAGCTCTTGTAGCCATATCCAGCCTCAAAGATTGACACAATCGCTGCATGTCCTATTGATGCAGTAAAAGGTACACTTTTTTTTTAATGTTTGCATTTAAAATTGCAGTGTATATGAGGGTTCAGCTGAGGTTTTAAGCTGTGTTTGTACACGTAAAAACTCAGATTTTGAGGAGATGGACTGTGCGAGAGTTTTTGCACCTAGCACCAAAACATGCTGTATTCAAGTTCCGCTTGCCTCCTCAGATGAAAATTGCAAAGAGGGCGTGATGGGGGTGTGTGGGTGTAATTGTATAATTAGGCACATCTGCTGTATTTTAGCACATACTGTCCCCTGCTGGGAATAATCATATTACTAGTAAAAGTAATCTTTAAGTGCAGGTATGTGTTCATCCTTCCACCTACCATCCCAAAAGGTAGGCTGGTAAGGCCTCCTTTGCCTTTCCCCCTCAGATGAAGGTATGGCCTCCCTGACCCATCCCTTGACCACCATATGATTCTATGATGCCAAGAATGTAAGCATTTCCATTTCTTGAGGATTTCACCCCATCAGATAGGACTGCTGTACACAGGACGCAGTTGAAGGCACTGCAGAGGCTCCCGCGGGAGGGGAATGGCATAGTTCGACCTTTTCATGGGATGGGCTGCCATGTGCCCATCAGCGTGTCTGATGTCCAGATTTGTTGCCCTGGGGAAAATCTTCTCATGGTGTTAGTGATTGCCTGCTGGCTGCCCCACACAACCCTCACTGAGCTTCAGAACCATTTTATTTTTCCAGAAGGTGTCAAATGGAAAGGAGTACTCTCTGCAAGAATTCCCTGTTTTATTGCAGATGAACATTTATATTCCCCCCTTCTTCTTCCCAGAGGTCAAAACCTTCCCTCACTACTGCAATGCAGAGCAGCCGGTGATCAGTGGAAAGCAAAGGTCTGGAGCATGAGGGCAGCCTGGCTGTCATGGCCTGGGGTCTGAGAAACTTAACAGGGCTTCTGGCCTGACCATGACCCCGTGCCCATCCCTGCTCTCCCCCATCTCCAGGTCACTGGAGGTCTCCGAGGTTATTTCACTGCCCACACTCTCAGCAACGGCACATCAATGCAGTCCTTTGGTGAACAGCAGGATCGGTGTTATTAATGCAAAGCTGACACTGGTGGGAGTCAGATGTTTTTGTTTACTTAGAAGATACAGTGGTTTTTTTGGGTGCGTCTGGCTATCCAGTTTAAAATAGTTCTTTTGGTGCAGCTTTGCTAGACTTCATGAATTTGTTTATGCTCCTCTTTTTCCTCTTCAAAATTTGATTTGTTAGCTCTATGCACATGAGGTAAATTCTTGCCATGCATTTCTACCTGGCAGTGGTGAGATGAGAAGTTTCAGGAACTGAAGCTCCATACATCCTTCATCAACAAATTTTCTATTTTGAAGATGGAATTTCTGACATTCATGTGGCATTTTCTATAAAACTTAGCAATACATCAAATACAATGACTGCCTGGTGAAGGTCTTAACAAAATTATGTACATCTTGACAATTTTGCAGCCTGTGTGTGACTTTCAGAAACCAAGAACAATTTTTGTTAGCTGCATTTTATGTTGATGTCCCTCTGTTAATTGCCATTTTGTTTTATCTTTCTCGGCAGCTGTTTGTCTTCCCTTTTAGAGGGTAGACTGTATCACAGACCCAATGTGTTACCAAATATTTGTTTTTCTTGGAACCTCAGAACTGAGTGTTTTGGATAAGAAAATTTTTCACTGTGAACCACTGTTCAGATTCTTCTTCAACACATCGTGTAGATAATATTAATAAAGATATAAAATAATGTGTGAGTAGGAATCCTTTGTTCCCTTATTTAAAAACATAGTAACAAATAGGCAATCCAAATTATCCATTGCACGTAGAGATTGATTTACAATGTCAGTCATGGGACGTGTTGGCACATTATATGGACTTTACGTGAGCCCATTATTAGAGGATGCACATGCTTTTTTTGTTGTATATTAGTAACTTTAATAATACAGACTATAATGAAATGGGAACTGTAGGAGAGAAAATAGTCTAACTCAGAGCAAACAACTTCTGGGGCATTTTGATTTTAATATGTTTTTTCGTTGTCCTTAATGCCTCATCTCTAATGTTTCTTTACCCCTTCCCTTTTAAAATTATTAGTTTCCTGTTAAAACAGAAACAAGAGAATAAAAAATGAAAAGGAAAGGAAAATAGGGGAAAAATTCATATTAAGTGCCACATATGTGCATGTGGAAACTGGGTGCTCTGTAATACTCTGTCCATATGGCAAGTGAATGTATTAGACAAAATCTCCATTCAAAACCATTGATGTTCTCTGAGTAAAACTCCTTTAACAATTTTTTCCTTTCCCTAAAATACTAAGGACTTATACAAAGGATTTCAGCACCCACCAGGTTCACAGGAGAAACTTGAACGATAGATAACTGCTTAGCAGGACTGACAGCTTCACTCCTGCGTCCTTCCTTAACTTACCAGTTCTTATCCACCTTGCCTTCAGCTCATGTTGTAAAAAAGGTACAAGACAGAAGTGTTATCTTTCAAACTAAAAATCTAAGAGTTACATTCACAAAAAAGTGGTCTTTGTGGAACACGGGGCACATCTACGTGCATGGTGAGACTGGATTGAGCTCCTGTCCCTGCTCCAAGCTGCTGGAATGGGGCCGGATTCCGGCTAGAAGCTGTATAGCCAGGCAGAGGTGATGCTGTCTCTATGCTAATATGCTGAAAGAGAGGTCATATTGGTGTGCATGCTTTTTTTTTTGTTCTGTTTTATGTTCTCCTGAAGTTAGCTCATTCTGGGAGAAAAGGTGAAGTCTCACTGTAAAACACCCTAGACCCTAATGCTTAAGGTATCCTCCTGGAAAGCAGGAGATATGAGTTCAAGTTTCTTCATTGGCTGGGGAAGCTCTGCATGTTTGGTGCCTGAGGAACCTCACTGGTGAAAGTAAAGGATATCCATGATACCTCTGAAACATAAACCCAAGCCCCTGCATCCCCACTATCTGTCTTGCTTGGGCACAAGTTTTGTTTTAACAGAATTGGGTAGTTTGGGGTCTAAATCTTATGATGACTTTTATATGCAACTATCCTATATTCCTGCAATTTATAGATGGTACCTCATCTATGACTTTCATCCTCCCCAGACTGGTCCCTAATGTACAATACAGATCTACTCCAGGGTCCTTACCTGCCTACAAAATTAAGTGTTAACAGAGTTGGAGTTTTGAGGATGTAGGTTTGAATTTAGGGTATAAAATATGATTTCACCACAATGGACACCTATATTCTTTTCTGGTAATAACAAGCTGAAATAACTCTGATGTATTACACTCAGGCATAAAGGTCTTAGGGAAACTTAGCTGTATTTTTGGTTAATAGAGAAAAATTATATTTTTCTCTATTATGTTTATATGTTTATTCCTTCATAAACAAAACATATTTCTGATTCATTAATTTTAAAATATATTGAGCAAAAGGAATATGCTTCACTGGACTTGAAAGTCACTGTGAAGAAAAACAGGCTGTGGGAAGCAAGAAAATGCATGCGTTAGCATCTTGTGAAATAAAAATTTTCAGAGGATTTCCAAAGGTAGAGTCAGAGGCTCGATACTCAGCTGTCACTTGTGGCTTTAAAGTCCTTCCCTCGTGATGAGCAGTTGCCTGCAGGAGAGCCAAGGGACTGGGTCTCCCTCCACTCTAATGAGCGTGGTGGGAGCACGTGCCTGGGGTTTAGGCAGAGGACAGGAGGGACAGCACAAGGTGAGTCACTTCTCTTACCAGATGCCTAACCTCTTTATTTTTGTTACGAACATTTTTCAAGTGAAAATGTCTGTGTGAGAAAGCCATCACAAGCAGTGGCCAGGCTTTGGCTGGTCGCTAACAACAGGAGCATCGACACTCTGCTGTCCTGCTCAACTTCCCCTGTTGCAGTCAAAGCTTAAAGAAATAATGTGCTTTTTTACATCTGTTCTGAACCTACAGCTTTTTGAAGAAAAATTGCCAACATAAAATAATAGAAAAAAAAAGTTACCTTTGCAGTAGTTTCCTTTCGATTTAAACTAGACTAGAGAGCATGAAAACTGAGCAGATAGTTATAGGAGAGGTATCACGCTGGCACCACTCTTGTTGCTCTTACTGAAGAAAAGATTTTCATCAAGAAATGCATGCGATGTTTAGACTTTCACTGCAACACCTCTCAAATATAATGTTGCCCTAAACAATAACATTGACGTCTGTTTTCCTAAGCACTGTATTGGTTAGTACAATGACATCTATGTAATTAAATATGCAGATGGGTGTTTTAAATTAAGTTTTAAAACATTTTGAGTTGCAGTAATTAAACCAAATTCACTATGTAAACAATATCAAACCATCTTTACAAGATAATTATTCTGATACCGAAACAGTACGCGCTGTATTTTTTGTCTCTCACTTAATACAACAACATGCAGTGGTGGCAACGTTAGGGCATGCATTACATTAGTTTTCTTCTCATGCCATGTGTATGGCAGAGGTTGATGATATCTGGAAACTGTTGAGATTGTTGGAAAATACTCTTACCTTTGCTCTCGGGTTCATGGTGATTTTAGCCATTGGTAACAGAAATAAATCAACTTATTTGAATCAGCTTATTATATTTAAGTACAGGTCAATAAAGATTCACGGAAGTATTGAATGGCTCTCAGAGCAACTGGAGGTTTTTTACTGGTTTTGAGAAGTATACGTTTATATAAACCATCTGAATTATCCAAACCTCTTTGTTATGTGTATTAGGACAGAGACTATGAAACTATGGTTTTCCGTGGGGTAATTTACCACTTTTGCCCCTTTTCAGAGCTGAATAGAAAAGATACACTATGCTGTGTGATCTGGTGGGTTAAAAAGCAACTCTATTATTTACCCTAATAAAGATTTCAGCCTACACTTGTTTCATGGGTGAGCAGCTTTTTCGAGCCAGTCGTTCCAGTCATCTCTTAAACACAATATATACAGAAATAGTCACTGGATTTAAAATGAATGTTTATATCACAGAAAAATAATATATTTGTGTACATAGGAATATGAGACCTTGTAAGAATGTCATCTTTCCAGATGCTGCCAGTTCTAATGATTTGTTTTAAGGAAAGTCAACTATACTTGACCAAGTGTGGAGTCTTAATTAAGCTGAATAAACCAGCAGTGAATCCAGTGCTTTTTGGCTCGTACTGGGCTGTCTGATTTAGGTCCTGCAGGGTGCAGTGCTACCTTGCTTGGTGAGCTGAATAATTATTTATATCTCGGTGAACACTAATATCACCCCTTATCTAACTTTACACAGGCTGTCAAGTTAGCAGTTCCTGAAGAGATCATTCAGCTGGGCAATGTTGTCCCACACGGTGGGTCAGGGTCCAGCTGCCCTTTTCTCATTCTGTGAGGATGGCTTGAAAGTGCTGGAACAATGGTTTTACACCACATTGATTTTATAATCCCTAATCTAATGTCTCCAGGGGGGACTATAATTCTATGTAACAGGCATAAAACAAATAGATAAATGTTAAAGTTCCTAATGAAAGTAGAGGCATCAAGGACCCACTGAGGGTCTCTGTATTTATTTTCAGGCTAGTGATTCACGCTACTTAGGTAAATTATTTTTTAAAAAGCATGTTTCTTAGAACAGCGCAGTACAAATAATGTATGTAGCATGGTGCCAAGGTTTGTCAAGTTGCTAAATTGAACCCACATTGATTCCACATTAATCGAGTTTATATAATTTAGTGATGCTGTACAGTAGGCCTTTATGAAAGAGTATTTATGCCTAAGGTATGCACTGAGGCACTGAGGCGTGAGGCTGAATTTATGCCATTTAGCTTCACATACTCCTACAGATATAGTCTAGAGAGCCTTATTTTGACTTGGAATGTGAAATTATCAAAGATTAAGGAAATTATCTGAACTCTCAATTCATAAAATACTCATGACTTTTGTCTACAACTCCACAGTCATTTCAGGGTACAGGAATAGTGCATGTTTCTATTTTGTGCTGGAAGCATGCACAACTCCAATAAATGATCTGGATGAGAATAAAATTGTGGTTTTAATAGTAATAATGAGCTTTAACAATGGGAAAGCGGACACTGAACTCCATAAAAAACATGGCATTACCATCATTTTTCCAATTTGTCAAAACACTCTTGAATTCCTGCTCCTGTTCTCCAGCATCCTTACAGCACTTCCAGCATAGTGTGGTCTGCAGATTTAATAAGCAACCTCTCTTTTCCATCATCCAGGTCATTAGCGAAAATGCTGAAAAGCAACAGAACAAGACAGACCCCTGTGCAAGCCCACTGCATGCATCCTTCCAGTCCTGACAGTGAAGCACTAATAAGTACTCTCTGAGTATAGTTTTTCACTCATCACATAGTAGTTTCCCGAAAGCTATGTTTTCCTATCTTGCTTTTAAGATTATGATGTGAAGTAAGTTTCAAAAAGCTGTACTAAAGTCAAGATATATGACATTCATTGTTCTCTGCTATACTCTGTTATTTTATGCTGTCATACAAGGTGATCAGGATGGTTTGACTTGATTTGCTTTTGATAAATCCATACTGGTTGTTACTGATCTTAATTATTTTTAGCTATTTATCCATCATTTGCTTGCTTATTTGTGCCTAAGTTTTTTTGGTCCCTGAAGGAAAATTGCCTGTTTGTAACTAATTTTCTAATTTTACAACTTCTTTTTCCCTCTTTTTAGAGATTGTCACTACAGCTGTATTCTTGTAGTCTTCTGGGACTTCCCTTGGGCTCCAGAAGTTTCTTGAAATAACAGCTCTACTATTGCTTCATCTGGTTCTCTCAAGTGCCTGAATTTTATTTGACTCAGCGGCTTGGAAAATACTGAATTTATCCACATATTCACTAATGTCACCTATTGTGGGAGTAAATGCAATACTGCCCTGGCTTGCAGCTCCAGTGGTAACCTGGCAAAAGAGCAGGCAGGTGGTTTGGGGAAGACACAAACATAGCTGATGCAGCTGCTTGCTTCAGTGCATGGGGCAGAATCCCACAAAGCTGAATTGCAGGATCCAAGTGGCCAGGCAGTCTGCGGGCCAGCCTTTCCCACATACCAACACCAGGGCCCTAGGGAAGATGCACTTACATCAGCAGGAGTTTTTCTGTTGAAAACCCTACACAGGATGTAGCAAGAAAAAGAACTTTTTTCCCATGGTATTTTTCCTGTATTGTTGTATTTGGAGTCTCTACAGGCACACTCGTGTCAGTTAGCCAGCAGAATTATAGAGGCTGAAGTTGTTGGTGTGGACCTGCCCCAGGCTCTGCCCCAGACCTGCAGGCTGAAAAATGGTGCTTGAACTAGGAAGTCCAAATTCAGGAGTCTCGGAGTCTACAAGACAAGTCTGTGCAGACTATTTGGCTAGAAGCTTATTTTGCTGTTCTGTTGGATCTGTATCTTGTGTCATTGTTTGAGACTCAACTAATCTCTGTGATTGTATTGTATTATTATCTTGGTTTAACATTCAGAGGTCCTGAGCCTTGCCTTTCCTTATAAGCAAGAAATTTAAATGAATTTATATCATAAACCTATTTTTACAAAAGATAAATCTCCATACCTTGATGCTGTCACAGTTTGTTGAGCATAGCATATATATATGCTAGTCTGAAAATTGTTAATTGAGCATAAATGGTGAA
This sequence comes from Aptenodytes patagonicus, assembly GCF_965638725.1. Taxonomy (NCBI): domain Eukaryota; kingdom Metazoa; phylum Chordata; class Aves; order Sphenisciformes; family Spheniscidae; genus Aptenodytes; species Aptenodytes patagonicus. The sequence continues at coordinate 29,643,114 of NC_134949.1, forward strand.
CTAGCAAGAAAAATCAAACATCTTCTGAAAAAAAATCTGAATTTGAGAATTAAAAGAAAAAAATGTCATTCCTGAAAGAGCACTCCTCCTTGAACACTTGGTGCCATTGAACTTTGTAGCTGTCAAGTGTGGGAATAGAGTAAAAAAGATGGCTGGGGTCCTTTCATCCTCACAATGGTAGAAAGAGTTATGCTTTGTATGGAACAATTAAATACTCATCAGACACATGGGAGGAGGATCTTTGGTGAACGCACAGCTCCCTGCTGAAGCCCAGCCACAGCAGGCCCAGGAGCACATCCACACAAGTTGAGCAAGGGTGGTGCTCTTATCTTAGGGCCATAGCACAGAGCCTGGTCCCCTGGCTAGCTTGGTCCCCAGTGGGTGTGTGCAACAGGGATGTCTCCACTGCTCAATGCAGCTATGTGCATCATATTGATGCCCCAATTAAAAAAAAAAAAAAAGCCTCTGAGGCCCAAAGGGACCATGGTGATTAGTCAGGCTAACCGCTAAAGCCTAGGCTTAACATGTCTTACCCCAAAATTCGTCCGTGAAGCCCACAGTTGTTCATGATCTGCATATCCTTTTGTGCATTTTAATGGATTTTCAGTCAGCTTGAGGACAGCACTGAACAGGCTCTGAATAGTTGAAAGAGCTTCCACAAAGAAACAGTTTTCCTCTCCTATCTTCTCTGTGCTCAGAAGAGGCTACAGGATCATCTAACATCATTGCTTAATGAGGAACTAATTCCTCTTGCAAGTCTAGCAGCTGTGGTGGAGCTTCAGCTAATCACTCAGCAATATCCAGTCCTGCTAAAAATATTCAGTGACGGAGATTTTACTAGAGCTTGGTAAGCTCTTACTCAGCATAATGGGAACTAGGGGAAAGGCAGCTACTTTTAGACCACTGTTCTTGATGCGCTCAAGGTTCCTGGTGATAAATAGAAAGTGTCTATATGACAGCAACATCTTATGGAAGTCCTAAGCTCTGTAGCACTCTCCTCATGGTATCCTACCCTGTGGTCTCACCTGTCTCTCCACCTTCATCCTCACAAAGATGCCCCCAGACATCTGTTTTGTGGCTGTCTGTATGCTGCAGGGAAACATGCAGTATAATGAAGGCTTTTAATGAAGCTCCAGGTATTTTATGTAGTAAATAAAAGCATGAACAGAATCTCATCCTGTATTTACACAATTTGAAGGAATGAATTATGTTAAGTTTGGTGTCAGAGAGAAGTATTTGTCATTGAAAATGTATTTAATGATGAAAATACAAAAGCCAGCAAGAAATGCCATGCATTCACCTAAAGTTTATAGAATTAATTTCAAATATAAAAATAATTGCAAATTAGAGTTCAGTACATCTGAATTCTTCAAGTTACACATTGAATAGGCTAAAATCCCCAGTAAAATAAACTATAATTGATCTCATGGTGCAATTCTAACAAAACTCAAAAAACAATGTTAAGAAATTAATATATGTATTTTCTGTAGGTAACATGACTGTAAATTGAATTTCTCAAATGTCTTTAAAAAAACATTACATAAGAAAAGGTACAAGAAAAGAAGACATTAAGTGAACATAAAATTCCTATACCCAAAACTGGAAGCAAAACAGTAACGTCTCGTTATGTCCACTGCATATATAGGTCTGTGTAAATTAACTGTGCGTATGTATTTGGTCCCAAAAGTCATCTGTCCTATGACATAAAAAAGTGTTCTTTGGGAAAAGGTTTCACTAATAATTCTTTATGGTAGCAGATCTTTTTTCCAGGGTCAAGCATTCCAAATGTTGAATTTCAATTTTTAACAACAGAAATTATAAAACAGAATAATTTGAGATTAGTCAGAGAAGGGTTGACAGATCAAGGTACTGGGAATAAGTATGCATTTCAGTCTAAAACACCTCTTTCAGAAAATGCAATCTGTTTGTCAGCAACGAAATAAATTGTGAAAGCTTAAAATAATATTGCACTTAAAAATTGCTCAAGAGAAACTAAAAAAGAAGTTGTACCAAAAAACATTCAGAGCCACAGCAGCCCTTCTAAACCTACCAAGTTGCTTCTCATCCAAAGCCTGCACGTAGGGTCACTGGATAGGAGACAGGTACACATCATCCACATGATAAGCCATGACTGCCAGCTGGCCAAATGGCTGATGCATGATTTGCTGTATGATACAGGCAGTTCACAGCACGAGTCCCATGACTATCCAGGCTGAGTAACTTTCCCAGACAAGAATTTGGGCTTGTCTACTCTAGACAGCACTGCAAAGGCACTCCTAAACAAGGTGAGTGTCAAAGAAGCATGGGATTATAGGCTGCATATCAATGAATATTGGGGGTCTTAAAAGTAAGACCCATTAAAAAGGTGTCAGAGCACTCTGCAATTAGGGACATGAGGTTGTCCCAGGACAATTTTTCATGGTGACTTGGCCATGACTGTCTGGAAGGTGGCAGATCATGCATTTTAAAAAAAAAAATTGGCAGGTGTTTCACACCTGCAAAGCAAAAGTGATCCAAATCTTTTCAAGGGAATAAATAGCAGGACACAGAAAACTGTTTCTCTGTGGCTTTTTATATTAAAATTCAAAGGAAAGTCTTCAGAATTTTACACTGATATGAAAATGTATTGGCAATCACAATGCACAAATTTTACTTTTCTCCCCAAATGTTCAGTTAAACACTATAGAAATCATAGGCTGTTGAGTACTTCCTCAAACAGAGCTGAACTTGCTAATTCACAAATAGCCATTTAAGTAAACATAGCATAAAGGAGTATACCTATTTTGCTGAAAAACAAGATCAGGAAAGATTTCTAAAATGCATTTCTTCATTTTCCTATTCACCTGTTACTATCTTTTCTTCTTTCCCTTCTCCCAAGTGTAAATTATATTTAGACTAGCATACCAACATGTAATTACATGTATTTTCATTATCTCATAATTTGGCTTGGGAATCTACACTGTATGCACAAAATGCTGATTGCCTGCAGCTGCGGACAAATGATTATTTAGATACGCAAGCTAGTTGATGAGATGAACCAGAAACTTGGAGGAAAGTCACTCTCAGTCTTGGTGCTTGGTAGAACAGCTTGAACCCCTGGGGCACATTGGGACTAAAGGGCCCAGATAAACTCATCTACTGTATTTGTTTTGGCATTAGTCCACAACAGTATACAATATCCTTGACTGCTTACAGTATAAATATTTACTTCAAAATGCTTCTGCCATTTAGACAGTGGTCCAATTTTAGGGATAAGGCAGTGAATAGCAAAGTAATACTGAATAGCATTTATTTTAACCAACTTTACTAACCATCATACCCCTCGTCTTCGTTTCTTCACAGCTCGCTGTTTATTTAGCAAGTGGTATCTTTCAAATTAAAAAAAAAGGCAGCCAAGAAAAATGGAAAGCTATGGTAATGATTATTTCACATAGCTTTCTGAATGAGAAAGTAAATGTCTGCAATTAATTGTAACACCTGTGCTTTTCAGGTGTCAAAACCACAAAAAACCCCTGAATCAAAAGAAATCTGAAAAAACAGCTTCAGCCTCCTGAAAAACTAACCTTTCCATGTACCTCAAATATTATCAGCAACTTGAAAAATAAGAAAAAAAAAGGAAGATAAAACATACTTCCATAACACAGAACTAAAACTCCTGGTAAGGAAAAACCCAAAACATCTTTAACACCCTCACTACTTTCCCAAGCATCTGAATATCTCAAAGCCTTCAAAAACTCAGCCTGTCCCTATGATCTTGACAAGTCAAGAAATGCCAAGTACACAAATGCAGTATTTTAAGGACAATATTTCCATTAGTGGCAGTAATACAGTAAAACACCTTCTTTACAACAATGACTACAGAAACATAGATTATTTGAAACTAATAACGTGGGACTGACAGCATCCCTGATGTCCAGCTGCAGTAACACCTTCCCCAGGTCCTGTGCAGCCTCCCGAAGTGGATGGCCCCGGGGCTGCTGCTCCGAGCCCCCGGCCCAGTGCCCTCCTGCCTCCGCATCCTGGGGAGCGGTGCTGCTCCACCCCAGCCTCTGCTCCGTGCTAATGCTACAACAGGCCTTTCTCCCCAGTAGAGCCAAAATAAGAAGGTGGCCCATTGTGGGTCCAGTTGAGAAACACCAGATTGTGTGGTGAGACCTGCCAAAACTAATTTGCAGTGGGGAAAACGAAATGGAAAGAAGCATATATTCACTTGCAAAAGAGGATTTTAATTTCATGAGCCACTATGACCTTAAAGATAACAAAAAAGGCAGTATGGTGAGGGTACATTGTTTCTGCCTTCAGACAGGGAAACACGGTTGAAGAGATGGCCTGTCAATATTCTTTTTGGCGATATTTTCTATGAGTTTTTTTCTTTCTAGGCAAAATGTTTTCCACGTAGTAAATAATGACAAACATCACTGTAAATTCTGTACTTTCATTCAGCTTTGTTTAATTCCTATTCTGGAAACGCATACCTGTAACAGAAAATTTGAAAATAAAATCTCATCTGACCTTCACCTGTGTAACATAGCTAGGTTTAAGATAGTATTTGAAGATGAAAATCACTCTAGTAACTCCAGGTGTATCAGATATATATAGTTCACATGAAAAATAACCGAACACAAGAAGCCTTCTTTTTTCTTTTTTCTTTTTTTTTTTTTCTTTTCAGAATGCAGGTGATTTTATTAGGTCAAGTACGTGGTATATTTTTTTTTTTTACAGGGCAGAAAATAATTTCAGTGTTGGCATCCTATTTTAACAGCCTGACTGGAGTTGCTTTAGCAAGATATATATTTTAAGACTGTGGCAATGAAAGGTCTCATTTTGAACTCTGTCCTAAATACACAGAATCCGATGCATGTATTAACTATTGAACTTCAGTGGGCTTATATAATTAGATCTGAAGCAGTATTTCAGAGGTGATTCCTGTTCTATCTCGCTATACATATTTTGCATTACATTTTATTATTTGTTCTCGATTTACATTTGAAAAAACAGTGTCTAAAACAAGCCACGTATATATAACGTTATCAACACATTTATCTGTGAAGCTTTACCATTGCAGTCGGTAACGCTTTAAGAACAAAAAGGTTGTATCTGCGTATTGTTAATAATTATTAGGAAAGTGTGCAAATGTAGCAGTCCTGTCCCAGGGTTTGGTAAGTAAGGTCATGGTACAATACGGGTTGCAAGCTCTGTAAGCATTAGTTGTATTTGCATATGTCAGAACAGTCTGTGAATACTAACGGCACAAACACTTCACATCTGCTTCTGTTTACTCCCATGCTAACAGTCAAAAGTACAAAAGTACTGTGTTAATTGCTCTGTTACATACTGACTGTTGACACATTCTCCATAGAGCTTTCATAAATACACTGTTGCAAACAAACTGCTAATGACTTTGCTTATTTCCAGCCCATCTTTAAAGGAAATCCAGAATATATACACAGATTAATGATTCCTCTATTTAGCAGTGTGTCTTGCTTGCTATTGTGGAGGCTTGTATAAAGGCAGTATCAATTAAGTAGCAATTATCTATGAAGTGGGAAAAAAAGTGATGATATAAATAAGTAATGTGCATGAAGTGAGAATTTCTGAAAACAACTTGAGGTGAACTCTGAGGCAAGGGCACCGACTAGTGAACAAACCCTCTCCATCTGCTCTTCTATCTAAAACCATTAGAGCCCAATTTGAAGTCTGACTAAACAGCAGTGATACCTGTGGGCCTCCATTGAGATTTTTCGCTATATATGACATGCCCTGGAGAAATTTAAAAAAAAATAGGATGGTAGCTGAGGGGAAAAAATAAGACTCCTAAAAACCACCACTAACAAGCTAATCATATTCAAATTTGTGCTTCAAGTTTCTTTTTGCTGTGACACTTCAATATAGGAATATAATTATTTTGTTATTAAAAAACAACAAAGGAGCTGCAAACCAAATCCACTGTTATAGTTAGTGTGGTATTCATCTGACAATGGTCTGCTTCTTTCTGAAGAGAGAAAATCTCATCGTGTGCCTCGCCTTCTTCAAGCAGCAAGCACTGGTGGTTTTCTGAATGTCCCTTCTCTTAAGAACCTTTCCAAAATGGTGCTTTCTCCACCTCCATCATTCAGGTGTAGACATTAATTGTTATAAACGCAGCGTAAGGATATTTTATTTCTTTTTTTTCAAATGGTTTCCTTTAATTTAATTTGTGTGGCAGGACAAGGTAGTACAAGTTAGCGCTCTCTATCTTATTTGTTATCACATGTCTGTCTCCTGCACTTACGCCTTTACTCATTTTGATCAGGACAATCCAGAACGGACGACAGTCACCAGGAGCAAGTCACTCTTTTATTAACTTAATCTTATTCATTCATTCATGTCCTATACATTTAATCAGGTGCAATGAAGAGTAATAAAGCATTATAGCTAACAAACCACGTTATACTTTTTTTCTATTTATTTTCTTGCAAATATCCCCACTTTATTATACGTAATGCAGATGGAGGTGTACAAGGTAGGCCTTAGGTCTGTAAAGACACTCTCTCTTGCAGACACCCCAATGAAGTCCCAGGCCTCCTTTATGCCCGGCAGCTGGTGCCTTCAGCCTCAGCTCAAACCACATTCCAGCTGTGAGCTGTGGTGGTGTCACTGCCCTGTCTCTATATCTGCCAGTGCCTATGAATCCTTCTTACACAATTCTCTTATCCTAGTTTTCCACAAATGTCTAGCTATAAACCCGCAAAGAAGGTGAAAAATCAAAACCATCCCAGAACAAACCTAAACAGATTCTAGGTAGGATGGAGGGAAGAGTGTGTGAGCACAGCTAAACTGCTCCCGTGTCCCACTGCTGACCACCCACCCAGGCGCTGTGAAAAACCTGTAATCCCAGCAAATAGTCTTCCGTACACAACTGTTGGAGGCATCGTCTCCAGCTTCTCCCACACCTCTACGTTACTTCCTCCCTTTCATATGGCTGTTTGACCAGGCCATGTTTGACCACCTCTTCCAGCTGCTGTTTTTGTGCTACGGACAATCCCTAACCATCTCTGTGCACGTGCACATGTGTGTGCAGGGGACGGTGCAGAAATGGGCCTAACTGAATAAAAGCATTTGGGTGGCAGAAACAGGAGGGAGCACTCTGACCATCCCACCCCAGCCCCATGCCAGCAGCCCTGCCAGGGGCCAGAAGGTGTCTCCCAAAGGGCAGTGCCGTGCCCTCCCTGTGGTGCAGACCATGCGTGTGGGATGACCTTGTTACCGGCCCAGAGGCTGCAGGGCTGGTGCTCCCTTGCTCCTGCTGCAACTCCAGTGCCAAGGAAAGCATGGTGGGGCGGAGAGGGAGGAGAGCCAAAAACTCTGCAGCTGTCTCCCCATGAACACTGGGCTTGGTAGAAGCTGATTTTGATTCCATGTTTTAACTCAGAATAACATTACTGAAAGCAGGTATTTCTCCAGGCTCACGTTTGTTTATCTCAGCTCAGCTATAATGATCCGTACAAAGCTCCTTAAAATCCTTCAAGGTCCTACCCGGTGGTCTCTGCTCTATCTCATTTTTTAAACTGTTGTCGGATCTCGAAGACAGATTTCACCATGAGCCAGAATGACCAGAAGTCAGAAAAAGCATTTTTCAAAGAATTCTAGAATTATGAATAAAAGTCTATCAACATTATTCTTCTGAGTATGAAAATTAGACATTTCCAAAGAAATCTAAAAGTGGTTTGCTCCTTAGCTTCTGGCTGAGCCTTGGCTTTGGACTCAGCACTAAACACAGAAGCTGAGCACAGGCTGGAGCCAGGGCTGCCTGGCAGTTCTGTAGCAGGTGAAGTGGGGAGTCAGCAAACACTGACTCCAGGGTGTGAGTGTGGTTTGCAAAAATTCAAGTTTCCTTGTCCTCCAGCCAGGACTTGAGAGTCCAGCCACATTTAGAGAGCCCTTTAGAGAGAGCCATTCCCAAGGTTTCTGTGGACTCCAACTTCTCAATATTAGAATAAAAATGTGGATGAGTAATTCTAGGGAACTGGAAGATGCTGTGTTCTTGGGGTCTTGACTGCTTGCACTAAGGTTTGCCATGAAATATGGGAGCCAAAAGCTTCCTTGGCAGGGTTGCTTCTGGCAAAGGTCATGTCTGTGCTTGGGCTGGCAAAACCGAATAATTTCCACCACACTTTCATTAGAACACTCCTGATCAATTTTCTGTTTACTTGCTAAACTGGTAGCTTATTAATTCAGACTTGGGTTCTTACAGGTTATTTTAGCAATGCTGAGAGATCAGCAACAGTCAGGTTTCTTTGTTGCAGTATTGCTTATTTACAATAATGTATGTAATCCTGGGGTTTTGTTTGTTTGTTTGTGGTTTTTTTTTGTTTTAAATACATGAAAACTCAGGCAACCAGAGAACCTTTCTCTGCTTTCAGCTCCAAAACTGACCAAACACCCTGACTCATCAGTCCGCTCTATCTGTAATGCTCTCAAAGGTCTGACTGCTATGGCATCCTTCTTCTAAAACTGGTTTTTAGTTCTCTCAAGGTTTTTCCATCTCAGCCATTTCTCATTACAGCACTATTCAACATCATTTCTTCATCTCTGTGTATAGTCAGATATACATGTATTGGAAAAAAATGATTGTTTAGGCTAACTGCTGCTATAAAGGAAGGCAATGATTTCCTGCTATTTTCCCAAAGAGAAGTTTTAAAACAAGCAGTGGCAAAAATCTTCAACCAAGCCTACAAAGAAAAAAATCTCTGTTTTCACTTTAGAAAATATATGTAGAAGAGAAATCTTAGGATCTCAAAGGGTTTGGCCATGCCTAATTTAAACACTATCTCAGTTGGTTTTAACAGTTCCTATGAGTTGAGGTGTTTGAGCTAGCAATCCTGAACACAGTAAGATTAGTACAACCTGGAGTATGCCGGGAAGGCAGAACTAGGAGTGAGATTGCCTCATGGCTGTGTGAAGACAGGTAAAGTGCCCTGTGTAAATACTACGTCTCTGTGGGTTCTCACTCAGTGAAATGAGGAAATGATACTTATTTTATTTTATGAAGTGCTTTGAAGTCCTTAGATAAAAGCACTATATAAAGGAGAGCCTTGAATGTCTTGAAAGTCCTGAATAGATTGGTTTCTACCTCCGTCTAAGTGCTGTTGAGATCCTCAAATAAGGTATTTCCTCACCTATAGTGAGCAGTTCAATCCAACCTGCTCAGGGTATCCCTAAAGCACACAGACAGGACTGAGCTCTTCAAAAAAGCACCCCTAACTTGTGATGTATGTCCACCTTGTTAAAAAAAAAAAAAAAAAAAAAGAGGTCTATCCTTTAATGTAGTAATCTAATGAGGAAGAGCCTATCCTTTAATGTAGTAATCTAATGAGGAAGAGCAGAGCTCAGTTCCTTTTTCTACCTCAAAGAAATCAGGTACACATTTTCCTACCTTTTAGGCAAATACCAACTATCAGATTATCAAAGCCCTTTCTAGGGACACTCACTTCATTTTATATTCAAATTTAAAATTACGTAGGTCAGCTCTGTGTCTGGATGTCTCTGTGGATCTAGCATTAAGTGATTCAACTAAACCTGCCTGGAAAGCATATGTCACAGCAAAGAACATGTCATTCTTCTCTAATATCCCTACCAGCACATATAAAAGCAGGTAGGTAGATGGCTCTGTGGCTCTTGGATGCAAATTAAATGAACCAACAATGTGCCAAATCATGGTCATATCTCTCATACTGAACTCATAAAAAGAGATTGCAAAGTGAAAAGTATAGGGAAGTCCTTTGGTTTGACATTCTCAGTTGCAAAACAGAGTAATAGTTTTCTACAAATTTTACATGTAAATATCTTTCTTACCTTAGATTTGTCTTCACAAACTGCCGAAGTGAAGAAAGACTTTTAAAAAGGAGGTATTACAGGGGTGATAAGTAGATGAGCATGGAGAAAAAAATAGAAAATTAAGTGTAGGAACAGTTACTAGTCACCAGCATGTCAGTGATATACTAATGCACTTATTCTTTATCTACTAAATATTAGTCCTTTATTAAAATATTTTACCTGAGCTACAGATGTGCTTGTCACATTCTTATTTCCAAATTACAACATTCATAAGTTAAAATGAAATATTTGAGATATTTAAAAAGGTGAGGCATATTTAAAAATGCTGACACGTAGCAAAAGAACTACAACACATAGATGCTAGCTAATGAAAACATGTCTTTCATGAAAATATATGTTCCATAAGTATTTTGGTTATTTAATTACTAGGTAACGTGTAATTACCTTGACATAAAATGTCATTAAAAGATAGTCAGGTAGGTTGACTTTCATTTAAGTTAAGCATGGTGGAAGGAGAAGAACTGAAGCATTCCTTTCGTGTTTGGTTTTCTGTATAACATATCACTATTTTTAGAAGTGTCTGAGTTTCCCAATTCCTGTAACTAACTTAACTATATTAAACAAGAGATTTTTCTGTCATTGGTAACAAAATCTCTGTAAAATCTGTGGCAGTTATTTATCTCCAGACCGCTTCAATTAAACCTAACGTAATTGGCAATTTGAAAGCCTTTTTTTCCCCGTAACATCCATAACATTTAAACACATACATGCAAATAACTCCAGTTTATGGATGATTTTTTCAGACACTTTTAAGATGGTTGAGAAGCCTTAGACTTTGAATGTCGTTTAGTCAAGTCAGACAACAGTTGGCTGCCCATCCTTTGGCTTGGCAATCAGTAGGGCTGGCCTTGGTTGCAAAGAAACATGATAACCCTCAATAATAATTTTGCTTTTGACAGCCTCCTCCATGTATACAGATGTATCTGAAACAGTTTCTGCTTTCCACTTACAAACTGAAGTAAATATATTACAGATTTTCTCAGGAGTCCTGAAATTGCACATGTCAAGACCTAGGTACCTGCATGTGTGACAACGGAGCAGTGGGTTCTGTGCCATTCAGTGTTTCTGTTTCCTGGAAACGTGATTAGTATGATATATTTAATGGCTAGCTGGCCATTAAAGAAGTGGGCCCGTAGCCATTGGCTCACAGAAGTTTTACAAGTGTCCTGCCCTTCATCAGGCCTGTGGAAGCTGATAACTAAATGCTCCTTTCCTTCCTGTTAAAACCTGCCCATCTTGCTTGGGATTGCTTGCTCAAGTAAAGAAGGGTTTAGCTCTGCACAATTATCCAGGAATTCTTCTTATCCATCTTAAATGTTGCTCTGTCCAGACATTACATGCAGTGAATCGGTACAACTGATGTGCCATATAGACTGCAAAGAATATTCTGCCAATGTTTTAACAATTGGCGTTTCCTAGAAAGCATCTTTGTGCCATGTATGTCTCAGGTAGCAATGCTACAGAAGTTTACTGTGCACTACAGGAACAGATTCACACAACAAGTACTGTGAATCACAGGGTTTCTTGTTCATATTTTATGTTCAATGTTTAGATTTTTTCATTTTCTGAACAACGTTTAATAGGTGGTGAAGCTTTCATACTGCTTTGACCGGACAACGCACCTAACAACTATAGTTTAACATGCCCATCCTTTGTGAGATTTACCCCTACACCTCTATTTGCTTCTTTAAACACTCCATGGTGGCCAAATAGTTATGTCAGAACAAGTACATCTGCAGCTGCTTCCTGGCTCTTTTTAATGCTCTGCAGTGATCTCCCATTTTCTCTTGTTTTTCACATTGGCAAAACTCAGGAAGAAAAGTGATTCGGTCTTTCTGGCAGTTTTCAGCCAGTGTACCATTTCAGGGCTGAGTCCATTCCTGGTTTTTGGTCTCTGATATTCTGTGGCTCTAATGGAATTCCTCTAAAGGAATTTCCTTTGGGCTTTCTAGTCTAGGTTTATAGTAATATTTACCAAGAAATACAGAAAACCGGTGAGAAAAAAAAGAGGACCTATTCACTGGCATATGTTTAAAAAGGAAAGAAGAATTTGTCTATGCATTCGCCAATTTTCACACTCACAGCTTTCCGTTTCATGGCAATCTTAGTCCATTTCATGCTGGAGATGTGTCAAACTGAGAGCCGAGGGAAAAGGATTGCCTAGTGAACAGAGGTTAGCAATATTATTATATACCTAAAATAAAATCATCCTCGTTTTTAGAGATCAAAGTCAACCCAGGATATATAATTTTTCATGTTTTTCTCCACATTTACTCAAAGCAGCCTTCTGGATTTGAGGGGTCAGTGAAATAACTGAGGGACAACTGTCCAAACCTGACTCATTCTTTTTCTAATAATGCTGGTAGGAAAAACCTTGGAGATCACTCATCTGCCGCAGAGGAGGTGGTGCTCAGCTGCTCATGCTTGTTAACAACTGAAATGAAGCAAATAATTTCCATGAGCAATCTCTTAGGAAAATGTTGCCTGTTGGGTCTGTTTATGAATTGTCTGAGCAGATCATGCAATTCTTGGATTTGTCCACTCCTTTTGAATATTTGGTTATTTCCTCATTGAGTAAATCTTGGTTTAGGACCAAGTTTACTTGGTTACAGCACAGTTTACTGCACATTCTTGAAATAAGCACTATACATTGTTTTGGTCTTCTGCACAGGTGACATTGTACTGTTTAATTTTTTTCAGCTACAACTCAAATAGAAAATTGCAAGAGTTACAACTCACAGTGCAATTTCGAAGCTGACTTTGTTGAATTAGCTGAGCGCTTCACCTCCAAAGTCTGCACTTCATGAATATTCATGGTAGTAAAAGCTGTGTACTTGAACATTCCTGGAAAGGAAATAACAGATTGGTGAGAATGAAGCCAAACGAAAATTTAGTTTAGAACTTGAATATGAATATTTATAAATATTTTTTCCCAGTTTTGGGGAAAAAACGTGCTGCCACTGTGTTCTGCTGTGTTGCCAAAATACACTTTTCTAACTAGGAGGGGTAAGGAACTGCTTACCTATACAGTATAGAAGAAAACTGAAATACCCACAGGTGCTTTCATGGGCATTGGATGTGATTGAAAGAGGAAGTGGTTGCTCTGTCCAGAACCACTTTCCCTAATTTTCTGAATGTCCCTTGATGGAGCTATTCATGACGTTCAGAACAGCTCATATAACACAGTATCATACAGTATTATGTGTCTATAACATTTTCATCACTTGCCTTGTGGTCCATTCTGAGGCCCCAATCTTATGAGAACTCACATGCTCACCCACCTTGGTAGTCCAGCATTTCTAATCACTTCACTGAAGTATCTATGCTCTGTTATGCTGAACGAGGCTTTAATGCTCTAAGGGTACAGGGGCTACTTTAAAATAAAGAGCATATATAAATCGCAGTGTTATGTACAATACTAGGGCTCTTCTTGCCTATTTCTTTCGACTTTTCTTTTTTATTACCATTTCCATTTCCAACATCTTCCATCCAGTTCCAGACCACTGTTGTATTGGGCTTTTTTTTAACTCACCCGTTTATTGCTCACATCCTTTGCACTCTCACTTTATTTTTGTTAAGCAAAACCATCTCTTCTTCTTTTGTTAGCCATTTCCTTTGCTTTGCTTCCTTTCTTCTGCTTCCAGGCTGATCTTTGCAACCCGCACTGCTCTCCCTGCCCTCATAATGCCATCTGTGTGTTCTCTCCATGGCCTCTCCACTAATCTTCATTTATAATATAATTCATAAATAATACTTAGCATTTACATATCCTTTTACAAATATTAATTAATTAGTGCTCATGTACTTGTAGAAAGCAAGCACATTGTCCTCACTTGACAGATGGGGAAACAACAGCTGAGAGGACGCTGTCTGCTCTCTGCTTTCAGGGTGCCTAACACAATGGGGTCTCTTGCAGTATTTGGTTTACAGACATTACGGTAACAAATATTAACAGCAGCAATGCTAAGTGATTTAATCAGAGCAGAAATCAGAATCAGATTGCAACAGAGGTGTCCCTGCACTTACATTTGATTCTTATTCCAACACGGTACCTAATCCAGAGCATTGCTTTCCTAATGCTATTATGATGGTACTTCAGTGTTCTCCATCGCTGAAGCAGCTGGACACCTCCCAGATGTTTCAAAGGAGAAAACCGCCCTGCAGAGCAGGGAAGGAAAATACTACAGAAGTTTAATTTTCAAGGAAAAAACCCACCCCTCCCCCCTCCCCAGGAAAAAAAGCTTTGATAAGATTTTAGCATTAAATATTTTTTTTTTCAGTTTCTAGGGCCTAATGTAACAAGAAAGGCTGGGAATTTCCTTTCGAAAAGGATTATTATGATTAGCCTTATCACATTAGTGTCCAAAATCAGGGAGCTGCTTTATCAGGTTTCCTGAACCCCAAAGGCCCACTGTATTTGCAAGAGTACATGTCTAAATATTGGACATTACTGAATCTATTTGACTAAGTTACTACCAGTAGCACAGCAGCTGCTGTACCGTTTTCTAACCTAACATGTATTTGCCAGCCATATTATCAGATTTACACAGAGGTTGTTGTTGCCAAAAGCAGAGGAGAGGTAAATTCCAACACTGTGACCCTTTGCAATCAAGAAACCTGCATTTTATTCCAGTGCCTCTCCATGGAATGCAAGGGAAAGGCTCCCAATGAACCCAGAAACTCATCCACACAAATGAGTATAGATTCAGTGTTACAGATAACTCAGATACCACTGTAAAAAGACAGTGAGCCACTCCACTGAAGAGAAATTTGTGGAAACAATGTTTGGAACAAAATTTTTAAGATTAGAAAAAGTAACACTCCAAGTAGCTCAAAATTTGAGAATTCACATGCCTTAATATATTTAAATACATGTATACCTACAAACATACACACACACCTCCTGTATCCTTCACAACAACGCCGTTGGGAATTTCCCTGGAAGTGAGCTCGATGTCAAGCCCAAGCCTCCGAAGCGCTGGACATAGGTGCCTAAAAAAATTCTCCCTCCTTGTAACTCGTAACACGATGTCCCCAGCCCCACAGGAGCAGTGCTCTGGGGAAAGGTGCAGCAAAGCAAAGCAAAGCGAAGCAAAGGGAGGGCAGGCAGCTGGGGCACCAGAGAGATTACAGCAGTTTTGGAGAATATTTTGGAAAAGGGACGGTCACTAATTTTGGCTATAGACCCGTGGCAGTGGAGATCTCACGGATAAGGGACCGGTTTTGTTTTTGCTCTGCCAGAGCTTCCCATCCCTGTAACAGCTGCAACTCAAGGGGGAAAAAAAAAGCCTAAAAAGGGACGTGGTTGCCAAATACCAGGTGCCATCTAGTGGTTAACGGATAAACTGTCGCTGCGTACTCCGGGACGCGCAGGAAAACTTGCTTTGCAAAGAAGTCGCCGAGAGCGCGACATTTCTCCGCGGCGACGGCGGGGGCAGACCCGGCCGCAGCCGCCGCCGCGGTGCTGCGGGGCCGCCGGGGCGGCCGGGCCCCAGGGACGGCCCCGGGACCCTTTCAGCGGGGCTGTCCCCGCCCTCCGCACAGGCCGGGAGGTGTGCTGGGGTCTGGCCATAAGCCACCCAAACCGCGCAATTTTGTCATTGGCGTTTAGTGGCGTTTGGCAGTTGCTTTGCAGTCCGTTCTCTTGGGATGCTGTGAGCTTAGACTGGCTTCTGCTGAGCCTTTCTGATGAAAAATGCCATGTCGGAACTTGCTAAGCTCTAGCCCTGTGAAGGAGAAGCCAGTAGACTGATCGTAGATGCCAAGCACCTGCTGGGAAACTGCCTTTCCATAGGTCCAAAAATTCACCCAAATCCTTGTTCGCCCCAGCTGTCCCTGCTGCCTGGGGTTACCTTTGCTCCGCTGTAATGCAAAGGCAGACAGCTGGCTGCGGGACAGAGCCCACGGCTCCCACGTGGGTGGCAGCTCCCCGGGCAAGGGAAGTGTTGAGAGTCAGACCCTCTTTTGTGAGATGAGAAACGTTCCTGCACTGACCTTGGGTCCAAATGGTGAATGCCTTCCTATGGACCAAAGGTTAGAAACACTGGCCCTGTGTCATGACATAAATATTAGCCTACAAAAGAAGTTTGGAAGACACAGACCTTGTGCCAATGAGTGGTATTTTCCCCTTTGCAAGGAAGGGTTTGTAAGGTCTTATCAAGGATTTCTGGCAAAAAATACAGCATATTTGGGGGCAGGGTGTGAATACATGCACGTGTTCTCAAGGTTAAAAAACTGCTCTTACAAACTTTTAGTTAGACAGAAGTGCACAGACAAACCTGAGGTTTTTGGTAGTAAAAAATACCTCTATTCTGGTTCTGATGAAGTTGTCTGCTTAATCTTGTAAGAGGCTAACTTGACTAAGAACAGCTATTTGGTCCACAAGTACACTAATGATTAAAAAGCATCTTAAGAGTTTGGTTTGGTAAAATGCAGCTTTTTGGTAACATTTAATCAAATGCACGGAAATAACTACATTGGTGAGTTCATGGCTTGTTTTCATGGTCTTGATTGTTGCTGTGACCAGCACTTTTTCACCAGTCCCCTCCCATGTGTGAAGCAGAGAACCACCTCTGCCGCAGATGCTCTTTGCTAAGAGAGAGATGTCCACATGTAATTCTGAGAACATGATGCTGGGAAGTGGCCATGATGTTATATGAAAGCCAAGGAATATACATCTTCAGGTGGACTAGTGCCTCAGAGGAGCCCATGTAAAGAGATGATATCTAGCTTCAAGCCAGCACTTGTGTTCCACCCCCCCCATATGATCTACCTTGACCCGGTGATCCAGACATACACTCCCACCACATGGATTCTTATAGTCTTAAGAATGGTAAACTTTACTGCTAAAGAGAAAACAAGTGAATATCCACATCACTGTTATCTAGCAGTCAGGTTGGGAGCAGAGATTTTGGGTTTAAAAAAAAAAAAAGAATCTCAGGTTCCAAATTCCAGGACACACTTTCCAATGTACATGTCCTAACCACCGCAAAATAGTCTCCCTTTCCTCAGTTCGCCTCCTGGCTCTGTGACTTGTGGCTTTGCTGCACAGTGGTCCAACATCAGGAACAGGCTGTCTTGCATCTCTGATTCAAATGCTGATGACTCAAAGAGATGGCATTTAGTCTGTCCCCCTGCTTAATGTCTCCTCCTGGTCAGCTCTAGGGTGCTTCCTGCACAGATTATTTCAGCCCTTTGCACCACTGCTTTCTACATACTCTAAAGGAAACAGAAATGTATGTATGAAGCTTTGAAACTCTTCTGGGGGTTAAGCACAACATTGAGGAGCTGTTGCAGTGCCTACTAATTTGTGGGTGACCAGCTTCTCTTCTTCCAGCTCTTACCTGGAGTCAAATGCTTTACAGAAGTCTTGAGGAATATGTTCATCCTAGAGAAGAGAAGGCTTTGGGGAGACCTTATTGCAGCCTATCAGTACTTAAAGGGGGCTTATAAAAAAGATGGCAGCAAACTTTTTAGTAGGGCCTGTTGCGACAGGACAAGGGGGAATGGCTTTAAACTAAAGGCGGGTAGATTTAGACTAGATATAAGGAAGACATTTTTTACACTGAGGGTGGTGAAACACTGGCACAGGTTGCCCAGAGAGGTGGTGGATGCCCCATCCCTGGAAACATTCAAGGTGAGGTTGGAGGGGGCTCTGAGCAACCTGGTCTAGTTGAAAATGTCCCTGCCCATGGCAGGGGGGTTGGACTAGATGACCTTTAGAGGTCCCTTCCAACCCAAACTATTCTACGATTCTATGATTCTACGATTCTATGATTCTATGATTCTATGTGTGTGCACGTCCTCTCTGTCCAAGCTGCCCCAAGAGCTCAGGCATAGTGTGTACTGACATACCTACGTAGCTTCCAGGTCAAAGCTTGTTGCACCTAGCTGGGTAGAAGAAACTTAGCAGCAGTCTGCGCCTGCTAGTATAGATGTGCTTGAAGAATTTTATAACCATCTTTATCAATCAGATGGGTATATAAAAGAGTAATAAATGAACAGATTTTTCAGTTATAAACAAATGGGGATCTTGATACTGTACTTAAGTAATCCCCAGTTGCATCCAGACTCTATGTACCATCTTACCTGTGCTAACCTTAGAGCTACTTGGATCATCCAGTTCTTAAAATATCAGTTTGTCATTAATGTCTTGAGTCTTCTGGGATTTCATCTGTGCAATGTTGATGTTGATTATCTGTGGCACAGTATTCGACAGTTTCTTGGCTAGGTTAGCAGGTCTACCAGAAGGCTGTCGCGGGGATTTTGATACCTCAGCTAACTTGAGCATCCCAGTACCTCTCTGCATTGTGCAGAGAAGACTTAGGTTTACACTTCTTTCTAAAGCCATTTCTTTTAACATTCCTGAGTGCAGCTTTCTGGCCCTGAAGATAGGGCGACATCATGTTGTTTAGCATCCTCCGCAGTGACTGAGGGAATAAAATGCATGGTATATAAAATGAAATAAAACATGAATTCATTAACCTCCTTTCAAAACAGAGGAGCAATATGTATTAATGATTCTTTAGTATTCTGTATTCCATATTATTCCTCTTTATCGGTCTTATTTGCCTTATTATTTTTTGCTAGTACCTTTAGATTCTCTCTTCAGTTAACTTCTTAGCTTCTGATTTGTATTTTGCCCATTTTCCTTTGTATTATAATCTGTTTTATCAATTAGATTGGAAGTTTCATAACAGATTTTTCAGCCTTTTTATGAACCATATAGAGTGCCACTTCCAATTCTTTTGCTAGTAGGAAAGAGGAAATGCAGAGTCTTATAAGAATATACAAAAATACCAAAAGAATCAACAAATTATTCTAAACTTACAAGTGTTCAACAGGAATTTTGGCCAAAAGCTAGTTGAAACACCCTTAATTCAAAACATGAACTGAGTATATGGGATATTTGTGGGTGAGGATGTACATTTGGGAGCTGGGAGGACCCTCTCAAGAGATTCCTTTCTGACATTTAAATTCTTGGTAAGCTGCATAAATAGATAGATAACAACTAACTGTGGCCTATCGACCAGTGGTGTTTCCCAAATAATTGGTTGATCTCTTCAGTTTATTTCCACCAGCTAGAGTGACACCACAGACAGCTGCACATAAGTTAAATACTTTCCTCGTATTACTTTTCCATGTGAGCCACTGCTGCAATTGCCACAGGGATGTTACTCGCTCAGTAATGGGAAGGGAGATTGCCCACAAAATGTCAAGTGGGGAGAAAAGCAGCTTGCAAAACTGCAACTGTAAAGTTGTGGTCTCCCCTACAAAAGCATTTGAAAACTTCTCACCTATGGAGTTTGAAATGTGCTGTAATTATCAGAGAAAGAAATGGCGAAGGAGGAGAAAGTTTTACCTAAAGCATCCATGAGCAAAGAAAAGCAGAATGAGTGCTAATCTTTTTCTCTGAAGTTAGATTGAATTACAGCATAAAAGGCTGACTGCAAACGCTTGCTATTTGTGAGTAACTTTACTCACATGAAAAGTCCTTGACTTCTGTGAGATGACTCTCAGTTACTTGTTTTCCTCCTGTCCCTCCCATCTACTCTCAATGTTTAGACAGTATTTCTGATGGGTTTACCTTCAGCAGCAGTTGTTTGACAGAAAAGATCAGAACCAGACCTAAAACATCCATTTGTGGCTGAGGGGTTGATGGCTGAATCAATTTCTTATTATTTTTAAACAGCATACTTCATGACTGATTGGTTTTTTCCCTAAATTTTCAGCTAGGCAAAAAGAAGATGCCAAATGAAGTATCCAAAACAAATTATTTCCTTTCCTGAAATTCTTAACTAAAAACAGAAAGTGAGATTTCCAGGGAGATATAGTGCAAACACAGGAAGGAACCAAGGGTTCCTCTCTGGAGTAAATTGCTATGCATCGTGAGTAAAAGTAGCAGAATTTTACTATGTATCAATAAGCTGCTAACATGCAATGTACATAGATTATCTGTGTTCATGCACAGATCCTGATTCACTGTTCTAACAAGAAAGATTATGTATACAGTAGAGATGACACTGAAAGCTATAGGCAAGGTTATAAATATATATTTATATATATCCTGCCTGCGGAGCCAGGCAGGCTGCCAGCCCCTGACCGGTGGGCTGGAAGGCTGGCAAGAAAACACGCAAAATGACTTGATTCCCTATCGAAGGTTTTGATGGAATTGAGAGGTTCCAGTGAAATGTTTTCATTCTATTAAATGAAAATTTAATGATGGAGAACTATTTTGCTGGCAAATTTCTGACTGACTGGCAATCTCAGCTTCGTTGTAGTCATGTGTCCTGCAGAAATTATACAGTTTAGGACCAGAAGTGCTTGACTACATTCTTTAAGTCAACACCAGTTCTGGTAACTCAACAAATGTTACTTTAAAGAGAAAGCTACACAAATCAGAGATTATTTGGGACACCAATAGTCATCTTCATTTTCCATTTTATAAGTAAACAAGTCAGACATAGCCAGGTTTGTTTTTTTTTTTTTAAGCTGATGGTCAATAGAAATAATTACCTTTAAAAGTTACAGGTTGTTTCTAGAAGCTGCTTTACAGCTGAGAGTTATAAGCTGATGTTACAGCCAGCTGTCCACCAAGAGGGAACATCCTGCTTTTCTTGGTAGCTGCAGCTCCTCCACACACCTTGCGTGGGACCCATAGCTCACGTGGCCACAGCACGACTCAGGTCAGCGAGCTGATGCAAAGGCCCGTTGTTTGGTTTGGTAGTGTAACTTCAGCCAGATCAGCCAGCTGGGCCACTTCACCCCACGGTCCCCGGCTGCTGGACCAGAGTGGGGGAAACAGCAGCAGCCCATGGACTAGTAGGCCAGGTCCTCGCAGAGCAACTAGCCACTAACACATGTCTGCAGCATGGCTCCATCCCTGCACACACATGCAGATACTTCTGAAACTTCACTGCCATTGTGCACAAAAATAAAATGCTCTTCCAGAAAAATTACTAGTTGTGTAATTGTAAATGTTTGCAGCATCCTTTGTCTTTAATCTCTCACAGTGCAGTGGTACAGTTTCTTACAGTTTCTCAAACCAATGCCTATGATTGTACCTGGGATGATTATTTATTATTAATACCGCGTTTACTATCCCACTAAATTCTTTGAGACAATGGACCGTTAAGTAGTATGAGGCTGATTGAAGTGCCTCCACCATTTAGGGGTTAGCAACTAAATGGCATTATATAATTTGAGTCAATTTCTGCCCAAGATTCCAGGGAGTGAACTCATCAGGATTACTCATTGTGAAAGGACTGCCTCAGGGTTTAGTACTTTGACTTTATTATTTTTTCCTTTAGCTATTCAAAACCTTGGTTCATTTGTAGGAAATGTTAATTATCCTTTCTGTGCTGATATCCCACTGCTGTTTTATAAGCAGAGCTTTGCTTGTACAACTTCAAAAGAAATCTTCAAACTCAATATTACCAAGTTTGAATATTATCTAATTAACCTCCCAGTCTGTCATGCCTTGTTGGTTATCATGAAATAATCACAGCCCCTCAGGTGTTGAAGCTCTAGATGCAGCTAAGTGCCTCTAATTCCCTAAGGGGGTGATTAGCTCATGATAACAATGCTCCCTTGAGTTGTTTTATTACTTTTAAAAAAAGACTTTATTGTGGGGGAAATGTTTATTTTTATGCAGGAGGAAGAAGGAGCTGACAGTTGAGGCTGGTGAGTGACTGTAGCTGTTACTCCTGAGCCGTGGTGCAAACCTTGATACATTTGCTCATTTCTGATACTCCTCGGCCAATCACAATGTTCTGGCTGGTAATTAAGCTCCTGCTGAACTCACAGTGTGGAGATGGAAAATAAATACTTCTGGTTCTGCTAGAGGTGAGCAGTTAAAACAAAACAAGATGAAGCAAAACAAAACAAGATGAAGTTGGAGGGGGCTCTGAGCAACCTCATCTAGTTGAAGATGTCCCTGCCCACGGCAGGGGGGTTGGACTGGATGACCTTTAAAGGTCCCTTCCAACCCAAACTATTCTATGATTCTATAATTCTGATTCTAAAAGGTTCCTTCTGCTGCGGGGATCATAACCTCCAGAGTCTGGAGTATTTCGATGCTCTGGAAGTCACCGGATCAATTTCTGTGCATTGTTTCCTAACAAAAAAATCTTTGCTTAAGTACAGAAAATTGAAAGTTCAAGTCAGTAATTTAATAGCTGGACATTTCTTACAAAGTCACTACTGTTAGCAAAATTTCTAAGCATTAAAACCCCAAACATTTCAATCAATAGGTTAATTGTAAGCCTCTCGCCATTGATTTGATGGCTTATGTTATCTAGACTTTCCTAACCCTGCTGCCTTCAGATCTTTGCCTCCTCTCTTTTCCCACAAAAGGTACACTGCAGAACATAGCTTCTACAGTGCCTCGCTGTACACAGCCTTATAAGAAATGCTGTGTCTTCCTGCCAAGTTGTCCAGCCCCTTTTCATGTAAACAAAATGACTTTCCACTCTAGTCCGAAGACGTGTATGTGAGACTTGCCTATTGAAAACTAGGTGGTTGATTTTTATGGAATTATAATGCTTGGTTGCAGAATTGGTTCATTAATGATGAAAGGAGAAAAAGAGTCCTTAATTGACTAAACAAGAGTTGAAAAAAAGTGGGTTTTTTTTCTTGTATGGAATGACCACAGAGAAAAATAAGCCAATTCGCACAACAAATATACTGTGAAGAGCTGCTTGCTATAGCTAATAATATAAAACTTTGTCAAGGATGGCTAATGTGGGCAGAATGTCTCATTCTGGGCATCACTGTGGTAGTTTTCACATTTAGAGCTAAATTTTCTGACATTTTTCCTATTTTTAATACAAAGAGTTCTTGTGAGGATTTCTAAACCTTAGGTTATTGACATACACATTTATCGTTGCCATATGCTCTCAGCCTCATCTTGTATTTTTGTTTCAAATCATCCTTTGTTCTTTTGTTGTAACAGATAGACCTCTAATATATTCCCTCTCAGAAATTATCTCATGTTAAAAAGCAGTCACTTTACTACAATAGATTTATGAAAGGCTCAGCATAGGGAGTGATCAGGTCTGGATTTATTTAGAATCATTTGGTCATAGGCTCTCAACGCTCATCTGTTAACAACGTCATATCCATCAGGTAAAATATACTCAGGAACCCTCAAAATTTACTTTTCAGAGGCCAATGCAACAAGCTTCAGAGTCAGTGACCATGAGATTCAGCACTTTTTAGCAACTTCCTTTCATATGTGGCTTTACATATTTACATACAGTTTTGTATCTCTATATCCCAAATTACAGATTGACCATCCTTCTCAAATTCCAAGAAATCTTTCATGCTAACTTTAGGTGTAAAGATAATCCTCAATATTTACCTTTCCAGAGTCAAAAGTTTTGAAAACTCAGCTTTGTCTTTGCCACCAACACGTAATGCGCAAGGGAAAACGAGCACCTCAGGACCATTATCTTCACAGCAAACTGCGATTGAATTATGTACGTATGCAAAGGCAAGAAAGTTGGCATGATAGCTAAAATCTTGGGCTGCTTGTCCAAACAGTCCATAATCTCAGGGCTGGAATAAGAAAATCAGCTGTGTGATTCAATATTCTTTTTTTATTTATAAAATTCAGCTCAGATTTTGCTATTAATGTTTGGCAAAAGAATGTTGAGTTTAAGATATCAGTTTAGTTACACAATGGCTACATATTTTAATCCTTCCTGTGTCATCTTTTTACTGCTAACTACTTCCCACAAGCATACAAGCAGCACACTCACCCTCTCAAGAAAAAAATAAAAGATGGTTTGCCTTAACAAGAAATCTTTTTTGGCTGAATAAGATCACACTAGTCAATCTAGCCATTTCATGACTGTGGTTTTTGTGGTATTCAGACAAGGGTATATTATAAGTACTGGATCAAAGCGTTAAAATGCCTTAGAGTATTAGTGGGAAAGGTAACTCTGAAGAAACTCATACATAGTATGTAAGCGCATTTTGTTTCCTTGGTAACAGCTCTTGGCGATAACAGTTACATATAAAAAGCTGCACATGGGAAGCCATTTGCAGTGTACAACTGTCACTGGTGAACAATACTGCCTATTTTTGAGCATCATTATTTGGCATATCATCTCTTAACTACAATATAAGCAACCATATATAACACCTCCTTTGCAGAGCACTCTTGTAACTTAGGTACTGTGAGTGATAATTGCCAAAAACATTTTCTCAGTCGCAATGAAATGGAAAGATTTGGAGGTAAGTTGATGAGTAGGCTGTTCTGGAGGGAAAGCTCTAGATGCTTCTCACAATCGTTAGATGAGGCTTGACCACAGCACAAGCTCCCCCGCCTGAAAAAAAGCAGAAACAACCAGCAGATCTTTCCATGATTGTCCTATTTAGTAGTCTATAAATACATCCCGTGTAATCAATACTAGAGCTTTACATTAGTAATTTAACCCTTGAATTATCTTTTTCCATAAAAGAAGAAATTAAATATTCATTTGAACAGAAATTAGTATTGTATCATAAAAACAATGAAGGAACGTGCAGATCTAATAAATTGTAATGTACAATTTTATTCCACTTTACTGTGAAGTTCTCACAGCAATTTAAGGTTTCCTTAAAAAACTCATTTTCTTTTCCAACCATGCAATTTAAGTTATTTTTCATGCCCTATTGTCAATCAGAATTAAATATTTCATTTAATAATAATTGTTATCCTATCACTTAAGTTCCAAGAGTGCTTTGCAAAAGTTGTTTCTGTGTCTGTGTGCATGTTTGCATATACATTTATGCTTCTTTATAAATGAAATAACATGATTAACATTAAAAACAATATGCAGGCATTTTTGTGATTTTTACTGTAATGAAAATATTGTCTCTTAATGAACCTTAATGAAACAGTACTTTACACATGGTGTGAAAAGTTGCCAAGAGGTATAAAGCAATTATTATGACAAAAAGCATGAGTTTTGAAGAGCCATTTCTCTTGTCAAGAGTGTGTGTGAAAAAGCAGAATGAAGAAGTCCTTAGGGAAAAAATTAATTTTAATAAGCTTCTGTGCATGCTCAAAAACTGTATAAATCTAGGCTCCAAGTATAATGTGTAATACAATAATCACCTAGAAAGCTAACTTGAAGTAAGAATCCTAAACAACTGTCTTGCCAGTCTGTGAACAAAGACTAAGTTTCCATTGCCGAATGATGAGAACTTCATGCTGAAGATGACTCAGGTGAAGGTCCCTGCCACGATCCCCTCTGAGAGGCGTCTGCTGCCTCCCTGGGCTGCCCAGCCGCTCACGGCAATTGCTTTGCTGCTTTGCCTCGCTTTGCTTTTGTTATTGCTGCCATATTTCCTGGGGTGTTCTACATTGTCTGTGCAGTTTTTGTCACAGTTTACCTCCAGGAAATGAAGGTTCAAATAAATATGGGTCCTTGCTAAAATTAATACCTGCAATTAGGTAAAAAATAAAAAGAAAAGAAAAAGCATTTCTAGAATCACTGATGCTCTTTGTCCTTAGCAGGCTGCAGGTTCTTCTTTTCAGGCCTGTCACTGTGCAACACCAGCAAAATTTTATTAGAAGGGGCACAATTATTGAGTATGAAGTTACTAGGAGTTAACTGATACAACTGTCATGTACCTGGCAGGCTAATGTATCCCCATTTGCTGATGCCTGAGGTGCCCACGTACGGATTGTTACTGTGAAGAAGCTGCCATGCATGAAGTTCAGTCCCATCAACTGACTAATTCAAACCTTGTGCACAGTTTGGGTTATTTGTAAAAAAGTAATGGAGGATTTCTGACCAGAGAATTTACTGACATAATATGAATATTCTCTCTGTAAATGTATATTCCTCTACACAGCATTGGGCAGTGACAGACAGCTGCTTCTTATGGGGAACTTCTATCCATCTGAGGTTTTGGGTAAGTTCTTTATACAGTGGAAGCAGTTCAAAGGCTCTTCTTTAACAACAACAAAGCAGTCAGCTCCTTCCTTTTCTACAGGTTTGCAGGAGCAAGAGGGTGTCTGCAGTGTAACATAGAGAGGGCACATTGGAAATAGCTAAGAAACTTTCCAAATTGGTCATCAATGTGAATTATTCAATAAGAGGAAGGTAAAGAGTTAGAGAATGCGAACAGTTCAAAAGCAAAACACAAATTAAACAGTGGCCAAAAAAAGAACCATTACAAAAAAAAAGACAGCAATGGAAGTGGTCTGTTTCAGCATAAATCAGCCCTCCGCTGGGAAGAGGTCATTACATTTTTTGAAAATTAAGTTATCCAGTTCCCATTATCAATATATTGAGCACTCCTATGTCATGGACTTCTCCCCATATCTGCAGAAACCCTACTTGCAAAACTTAATCAGTCTCTTCCTAGTCTGCCAATAAGAAATACTCCCTGATGTCTACTCATCTCCTATATATTCGTCCCTTTCATGATTGCTAAGAAAAGTGGGACTGATAAAGTCAGAGTTAAACTGTAATATACTCCAGCACAGTGAAGAAAGGCCATACTCTTAAGTCTAATCCAGGTAATCAGTAGTAGAAGATTCCTGTCTTAAACACTCACCATTTTTTTTGGAGTTTGACCATGCAGGTATTAAGGCAGAGGGAATTCAATAATGTACCTTAATCTTTCTCCCAATTTACATAGCCCTGGAAAAGTTCTTTGTCTGGAGTCCAGAGGTCCTTGAAGCCAGCTGGTCAAGTACATCCAGTTCATCACTAGCACTGCCAGCCTCCAGTTGTAGTGCTTGAATGCCACTTGCATAATTTGTGTGTTTTCTGGTCACTGTCTTGCTGCCAAGCTTCATAAGGCCGATCATTTTTCTCTGTATTTAATTTTCACTATCTAGCTGCGCTTTTACACTTCCCATTAATTCATTTTCTTTAGCTTTTCTCTCACTCTTATCCACTCATCTTGTATGTGTGACTAATTTTAATTACTGTGGCATTCCCAGCTGGGAAGCTAACGGGAGGCTTGATATTGCTTTGGATTGGTGCCCAAAAGGGCTGCACTCTCATTGGCCACTTGCGTATTTTCAAATAAGACAACAGCAATAATGTGAAGCAAACCCATCCAAGGAATGCAATAAACCAGAGGGGAAGAGTGCCCCACACTTTTCTCACACAGAGTGCGAGCAGGATGCGAAAGCTTCGTCTACGCTGTATGTGATGAAGGTAGCTCAGATGAAGTGGGCCAAATTCAGTGTGGTCCATGACCTGGCTCTGCTCAGCCATACCTTCACATGTCCATGGTGTTACACAATCCAATTTTCGATTACTCATCTCTTAACTGCCCTGTACCATGGGATGTTGGATCCTTACAGGAAGGCACTTCTCTGGCTGTCATCTATGTCTCCAACCAGCTGCATGGCTGCTGTTGCAAAGGAGATGAACTAGTTCACACAGCATTGATGGCTTGTTGGCATGTGATTGGCTTGGATGGGCATGTTGTCTAGACTGCCAGCTGGGGAAACAGGAAACAAATTAGGAGTTCACCTCAAAGGAAAAATACCTCTGAGTAGCATCTGAACCTAAAAATATAATTTTTATTTATCTTAGCATATTTCTCAGGCATTCCAATAGATATTTCACATAAAGAGCAGGAAATGGCTCTGAAGCACAATGTCCTCAGAGAAAACTGGGAAAGAAATTTGATCCTCATCTACATACAAGAAGCACTTGAAATCATGAGAACTGAAACACACACATTGAGAAAAACGGAATGTACAAGAGCGATTTCACTGCAGTAAAATGCAGAGAACTTCTGGGCATGTGAGTCTTAAAGGTTTGCAATAGCTGGGAAACTGGCAGATGAGGTAGCATGTCATCAGTGTGTCAGCAGTGTGGCGGCAGCAGCAATATGCTAGCCTGTCATTGCCACTGCTAGTCTATTGTAAAAAGAAATAACTCATGGCCTTTGTGAGCCTGAATTAAATGTGATATATTTCTGAATCAAAATGAACTCTTTGAAACAGTTCTCTGCCAATTAACCTACTGGCAGCAGCACTGGCTGATTACTTCTGTGACTGTCTCAGCTTCTCATGCAAGAGTGATGATTTTCCTACAAAAGATTTCAATGTGTTTGTTTTCTGGTCAAGTTACTCACCAGTGTTACTACATACATTCACCTCTTTAATGCAAAACTTTTAATGGCCAGATCAGAAAAAGAATTGTGGGTAGGGTTAAAAACCTAAAGCCAAAATGAAGCTGTAGGTCCCCTTTCTCTTTATCGTCTAGCCCGCTCAATAACCTGGGAGGTATTAAAATCATAAGCATCAGCATTTTCTCCAGCAGAATTTCCTCTATGTTTGCTGTTCTGCCTCTGAGCACGGCCAGCTGCAGCTGGTGCAGCACAGCCTGACATCTCTTTCATGCCTGGTCCATGAATGATCCTCCATTCACCTTGTCTTCAGAGCATGATTTATTAGACACTGTTAGTTCAAATCTAATGAATCTGACTCTGAAAAAAATCCTGCTTGAAGTGGTCCTCCCAAAAGCTCAGTGGTTTCTGTAGTCATTTGCCATGTGTGAAACATGCACTCAGTTTTGTCTAAGGGGGTATGGTAGGAACCTACATTTCCCAAGACACTTTCATAACCACTGGATTGTCAGATATCTTTAGATGAAATACTCGT
This sequence comes from Aptenodytes patagonicus, assembly GCF_965638725.1. Classification (NCBI taxonomy): domain Eukaryota; kingdom Metazoa; phylum Chordata; class Aves; order Sphenisciformes; family Spheniscidae; genus Aptenodytes; species Aptenodytes patagonicus. The sequence goes on from NC_134949.1 coordinate 29,671,615, forward strand.
CAGAACAGTCTTCTCCATCCTTAATGTCAGCTTCTAATGTCCTTGGGCACTTAGTGTCCTAACCACTAAGTCACACATACATGAAGTCACACTTTCTCTGGCTCCAAGAATATATAACTAGTCTATGCAGACAGAATCAAAATGTTCTGCTGCCCTCTGTCATAGCTTGATTAATATGTGTTTCTTTAGGACATGACATGAATTTAAATTACGAATGCCTGGGTTAAAAAAAAAAAAAAATAGAAGGCTTGTGTCACAATTGTTTCCTATGGTGTTTTGGAGAGAGACTTATCTCAATTTCTAAGGGCTTATATACCTCGAAAAAGGCTCAGAAAAGTGCATTTTGAAGGGAAATGGCATCTTCCATCAACAGTGTTCAGCACATGATGAATGCACAGTCTGAAACACTGTCCCCATCCTTCAACACTTCCCTTTCCTTAAACAGAGCTTTTGCAGTTGGCCCATGATATCCTCCAAAACAATTGCATATCCAAGGAGAGTGCTAGATCACATGGACAAAAATTGTCGATGCAAGTTCATACACCAGTGCATCCACTGCTCTCATAAGAGTTCTAGCTGCATTAAAAATCACTCATGAGAAGACTGAATGGGGTGTGATAATGTAATTGAAACAGAGCACATTTAATTCAGGTATCAAAGCTGTGCTCTGAAGTATATATAAATTCCCTTTATAAATAGCTGACAACTCTTCATTCTTAGCAAAAAAATGACAAATTTCAGCAGAAAATACATTATATGGTCCAGACAGGATAAATCAAAGATCTTCATTTAGGATGCACCTTAAAATGACCACTATGTGGGGAAGATTTACATACAAAGGAACTGGTAAAATTTGATGGGGGGGGGAAAGAATCAGTGTAATTTATTGGCACTTAGTCCTCTACTGTTATGAAACAAGATGTTCAAGAAATTGAGTCAAGTTGTCATGGAATGAACTTGAGTTTAGATGTGCCAGATTGTACAACCGCAGAACTCTCTCCTTCCTTAGCAGCCTCATCCTCAGAATAGAACTGGTCTTATTTATAGAGTAAATCCTCAAGTTTGATCATTTGTGTTGGGAATGTTAAAATGGAAATGGAAAGTGATAGGTACTGATTTAAAACAATTAATAATTAATTAAAAAAATTGTTTCAGGGAAACTAGGCACAACTTTTTTTATTGGTTCAGAAGGTATAAAATGTAGTTAGTTCTTGAGAAGAAACAGTGTTCTCAGGGTAAATGAGGGCTGTCTTCAACACTTGCATTTAATACTGAAACTGTTAAAGGATATGGTTCATGCATTATTCTAGAGAACTGCTGAGTACAATAAAAACTAATTTTGTCCCTGCAGGGAGGGTAAGAAAAAGGTTGGGCATTGCTATCTATTCTAATCAATGTTTTTTATAGGTAGCCTAATTCCTTCATGAATGGAAAGGGGAAACAGGGCTTCAGGTGATGAGTAAGCATTGCAAGCAACCTAACCAACAAATACTTTGAGAACACAGCAAAAACCTGAAGAGGTTTTATCACTTTAATATCAATTGAATAAATACAATTATTCTTGATTGCTATCAGTCAAGTGTTCTGATAGTTGATTATCACAGAGCAATTATTATTGAAATACAGATGAGGGAATTAATTTGAAAGTCCGTTTTTTTTCTATTTTCATGCTGAATACTCAGACACTGAAGTTTGTGGGAGCTCACAGTCACAGTGATATTTTTGTTTTATTTCTCACCCTGCTCATTTTAGAGTCAAAATGCTATATTTCATGCCTATTGGTTAAGCATTTTTAAGAGGACCCTGCTCCATGAGATTTAAATGGATTTTTTTTGTTGTCCACATTCTCATTTTTTCTTGTTTTTACATTAGCATCTTAGGCTTTCAGCCCAGGAAGCTGAAGTTGCCCATGTGGGATGATCCCATCTAAAATTTCTCAGTGAGGTGGCTAAGGGCATCTGTTGGTTTTGGTCTGGATGTGCTGTTCTGCCTGAAAATCCAAAATAATCGCACACTTTGACCTTGAGCACTCTTTTGCACCAGAGAATTAAATGGTCCCATTTCAACGTTACTGGCTTTTCAGAGTATGTAAGTCCTTATTGGAAAGTCTGTTAGAACAGAAGGAAAACAGAAAGTGTTGAAGTAATGCTATAAAATGCAACAGGGTGTATCAAAAAGCCCACAAAAAGATGATACTATTCTACAATAGTTATACATTAATTTCTGAAGTGCTTGTTTTCTTTTAGTCAAGTTAAATTCTGTAAGTCACATTAAATTCTGTGTGTTTTATATACTCATATCTCCTTATGTTTGTGGCCCTCACTTTTTCCATTGCAAATACCTATTTTACATAGCCTGAGCTCTCTCAGATGCAGAAGTGTCACTCCTATTGTGTATTGGTATAACTGAAAGAACATTAGGATTTGTTGTGTAAATGTGAGAACATGCCATCTGTTTGGCAATGGGAAGCTGAAAACTGAGGGAAAACATTAGCGGTGTTAGAATACCTACCAGCTGGAAACTGAGGGAAAACATAAGAAGAAATGAAATATCTGCCAGTTGGAAAACAGAAAGATACAGCTGGTTGCAAAATGCCTGCTTTAAGGGTGCAAATTCAGACGGCAAGCTGCAGAAAGACATGCTGGGAAAAAGTTTCTAAAGACAACCTTGAACTAGAAAATTAGTAGATGTGAAGAAATTGCTGAGGAAGGGGATATTGAAAACGTGTTTTTTATTGTGGTGTCAGATACCACTGTTCTGACACATTATATGCCTGTGATGTTTATATTCCCAGACAAAAGCCAGTAGAAAATGATATTAAGGGAAGGAACAAAATAACTTCAGTAGGAAAAATTACAGGGGCATTGTCAACTCCACAGTGATCTCTGTGTGGTTCGGTAATTAATAACTTCAGAAGCAGAGATAAACACTCTACTGTTCCTGTTTATTTGATGGTCTTGATTAATTAAAGTACAAGTTTCCTTTAAAAACTCAAGACTGCCTTTAATTATATTACTAAGTGTGGCACTTTATTCTTCAGTAGCATTACACAGTGCATGCAGCCAGTTTTGCTGATTGAAGAGGTTTAAAAAATAAGGCAGGCTGTGTGGACATTTAGTAGCTGACTACAGCAAAATTGGTTAATGACTAGTATCATCTAAATGAGGCAGCAAGCTGAAAGACTCATAATCTCTCCCCATGCACAAATTTTAATTAAATAATTATAATGTCCTTGTTGTAATTATTTATCAGTAACTATGCTCCTGAGTATTGTCTCTTTTGCTTTCATCTGTTCTGTCAGCTCAGCTGTACAATGAAAAAATCACTTTCAAAGATCTGGTATGATTAATTCTTATTACCGAGGGCCCTATTCTGCTGCCATTATTCAACCTGATTAGTACTTTACTGCACAATTAGTCACACTGAATTCAGCGGTTCTACGTGTGCATTAAGATGCTGCTCAAAGGGGTTGCAGAATTGGACCCCAACTAACAATAGATTTGGGACTGATGGTCTAAAAGGATGGCTAAGATACCAATTCACATTTTCGTCTTCTTGGTGAGAAGCCAATCAAGAAAAGAGCTAGCTCCATGAAGGCTTTGGGTGCCTCTGAGGCTAGTTCAAATGTTTGGTGTCCATCCTTGCACCTGGGGACATGGAAAGACAGCTCAGCCACCACAGTTTTAACTCCCTGCTGAAGTGTGGGTCCCATATGCTTTCCTTCTAGCAGCTGAGCCAGACTCACTCTTCTGTTTAAAATTATCAGTCTTTGCTTTAAGCAACAGCCTGGTTGATGGAGCACTGGTTGAGGCTGTGGAAGACCTGAATTCAATACTTTCCTCACCCTTAGGAGGAGCATAAAGCATTTTCCCACATTACAGAAGACTGTTCTGAGTTATGAGAAAAGTTCTGGAAGTGGGCTACTGTGCTATCACCAGTGGAAACTGTCTGCAGTCACACAGGTATGAGCTCAGGTCAAGTCCCTTTGCAAGTCTCTGTGGCTTCAGTCTATCCTCTAGTTTCTTGGCACCTCAGTAGCTATCAGTAAGACCGCAGTTTTTAAATAAAACTTAAATGATTTCATTAAGCTGTTTTCTTTTAAAAAAGCTGCCTTCACACATAAGAGTACATGAATACTCAAATCCCAAACACAGAGATGTCTCCTGTTGTGACACGATAGAGACCAAATAACCTGAATAAGATTAAAATGAAAAGAATTGATCTTGAGTATCTCAAAAATTTATTCTTAAAACTGCCACAACCTTGAAACACAGTTAAAACTTCAGCATAAGAAAGTTAAGTGTATTGTGTAAAGAAAAAGACCCACATCAAGAGCTGCAGGGCAAAATGTGGTATAATGCGTCATAACCAACAGTGTTCCTGCCAGCTCTCAATCAGATGGTTTGGCTGTCGTCAATACAGCCCTGCTAAATGCAGCTAGACGGCACCAATAACTGCACTGCCTCAGCCAAGTCAGTTTGCTTATGCTTGCATGGCATTTTGTTACTAGTCTGCAAATCCAAAAATGAGCAATGAAAGAAGCAGAGTCAAAGAAAACCTACAGACTGCTTGAACCAGCAATAATTTCTTTCAGCAAAAGACACTGCTTTGTTAATGCATGTGTCATACTTGTGGAAATCTGCTCTTATGTTAAGGATGAAATTTCTAGGCTGGGGAAGGGAAAGAGTAGGAGGACTGCCTCTTGGTTTCCATACCCAGCTGAGCTGGGACACAGACTTGATACAGAAGCACCCACCCTCGGGCAAAACCCCAATCAGCATGTAGAGTCATACTTTTCCTTATCTGCCAATAAATATTTAGATGGCTAGTATAAAGCAGTAGAACACCTAAAAGCCAGAGAAAGAGAGCAATAGGTATTACAAACAACAGTTTACTAAACATTAAGGAATAGAGCTACAGTGTGATTAATATGAGGTCAAAGACAGATATACAGAGAATAACACAATAATATAAAAGACTAACAGCTAGGACAGATCAAAGTCAGAATATAATACAGTTTTCTCTGCAATAGATGTGCTGCATTTTCTACAAGACTGAGTTTTCTTCTTAAAGGAAATTTCTAAATATGAAAATTCAGGTTGGTTTCTGGATATTTAATTCTTTAGGATGAATCAGAAATATACAAATCTGGATTCCTGGGAAAAGTAAATTTGGGTATTAAAAACACATGGAGGAAGAATGTATGAAAAATTTAAAGAAAAAAAATAGAGTATAGTTATATGCAACTATTTTTAAAGCCCTTGCAGAATATGTAGGGATGAAATTTTTTTGAATGGGTAGAGTAGGTATTAGTACAGACATTTCTTCTTCTATTATGTGTGTGTTATGTGTCTGTGTTTAGAGACATGACAAGCAGTTACTTCTGGAAATATGAGTAAAGATGAATGTCTCAGCATTCTACTTTCTAAAATGGAAAGTACTGGAATACCTGTAACTATATAGTTAAATCGCTCAGTTAAGAGGTATTATAAACTGTTATGAAAACTTATTCAATCATGTGCAATTGTTACAAAGTAAGAATGGCTGGGGAAAGCGGATTTCTCAGAAATGCTGGGTAATATACAATTTCATGCAGAAAACAAAAAAAGACATCTTTATTCAGGGCACCCTGTGACAGTTAGGTGTAGATGAAAGATGTTTTTCGCTCCCCTTATGCAACTTCTAATAACAATGCAGAATTTCTCTCTAAAAACCTATCAGACTTAAAGACATGACTGGGTCTGTACAGGTATCACTCAGACCATCTCTTTCAGTAAAGGATTTAAAAGTTACCAGGGAATATATAATGACCAAATGCAGTAAAAGTTTTTATCTTCAATAATAATACACAAACTCAAGAGAAAAGGGTTGATTCCTAAGCTGTACACAAAGTTTAATCAAGAAAGGGAAGACAGGAAGGTTAACAAAATGGAGGCAAGCCTTGTGCATTTAGACAAAGCCAACTTTTACAGAATACCCTGCAGGTGGTACCTGGCTCCAGCTGGGATGCAGCGCAGGTTTCATAATGTTGATGCACCTTGCTGGAGATGGTGTGGACAGAAAGTGACGTTTGTGTTTGCAGTTCCCAGAATTCTTGCTAGTAGTGACCTGAATAATAGACGTCATGGTGGGCAACGTCCCTCAGTATCTGCTGGGTTGTCTGCTTAACACTCCTTTTAAGAAAGTTATGCAAAAGGAAAAACAGATATCAATCTTGTTATAAGCAGTTAGACTTCTCATGAGGAAAAAATCATTTTTGTATAGATTGAATTATAATTTTCAATGAAAAGTTAAAAAGGTTAAAAAGGCTAATAGTCAAAATGCATTAAAACCAACAATAAGAAATTCTTTAACTGTATCGGGAAGAACACACTAAATAAGTGTCTAGGTCAACTGGACCACTAAAGTTGTAATTAAAAAGGATGAAGAGATTGTGGAGAAATTACATTAATTCTTTGTAATCAGTCTTCACTAATGAGGATGAGGCAGACATTTCTAACTCAAGGTTAATTTTTACAGATGAGGCATTGTCAGAGAGAGTGGCCTCTGAAGATGAGGCATTAGAGCAACTAGATAAAGTTAATGGTAGAAAATCCCTGGGGCTGGATAGTATAAGTATTCATTTGAGAGTTTTAAAAGGGAAAAACAAAAAGTAGTCGAACTACTAACTAAAATATGTAATATACCTCTAATAGCAGGAGCCATTCCTGAGGATTGATTTTTATCTAAAGAAAGAAAGAACAAAGAATGACCTTGGGAATTATAGAAAAGGGAACAGTGCTTTAGTACCACTGAAATTGTCCAAAACCATTTCCATAACCAGCCATTAAAGGACCTTTTTAAAACTACCTGGTATTATTGCTATAAATTTATGATACATTTTTAAATTGATCTTCACAGCTTCTCTGGGTGTAATTTTTATTTTTCCAACCTTACAGAAATCCAGGAAGGAAGCACCGAGGTTTTTAGCTAGGAATACAAGTAGGTATAATATATCTTGACTTTCAAAAAGCTCCTGATGATGTCTCTTGCTAAAGACTGTTGCCAAATACTAACAACAGCAGACTGAGAACAAAAAAATCTGTCATGTATCAAAAAATGGTTGGTGGATGGGATATGGTTTGTGAGTATTCATCAGGCAGCCTGTCTGGGTGACTCAAGATTTAACATACTGTAAATTCACAAATGGTCTGCAGGACCAAAACAGGTTAGTTTTCCCAGGCAAATTCTTATTTTGCAGAGACCAGGAAAGCTGTATTACCATCACTTTAAAAAAACCCCACCAGCAATACCTGCAGTAATCTTTGGGAGAGCCCAGCACTTCCCTGCTGGACCCTTAGGCTGTGGGGCATGTGTGTGTCTGGAGAACACGAGGTGAATGCTCAGTCCTCAGCGCTCCAGTGGGACGTGCTGCACAGGAGGGCAGCACAGCTGCCACAGAGCTGCGGGCTCTGCTTTTAAAAATAAACTGCAACCTGCAGGAACAAAACTGCTGAAGGAGGGCATAGGCTACCTTTGGTGTGCAGAAACAGGTTTGTCCCAAAAAAGAAGGCAAAAATACCAGGGAATGTCTTCAAGAAGGACATCTAGGATGTTCTTATGCTTTACCTCATTACTGCAGTTAGCTAAAGGCTCTTCGACTACGGCTTTTCTTTAATGAAAGAAATAACTATTTGGGAGGATATTTACTTTGTTAGTGACAGTAAATTGTTGGAAAGGGTTGCAGAAAGAAAGGATTATGAAAATCATGATGAATAATGGAGATAGGCTTATTCTGTGGCACATTAAATCATTAGGGATAATGTGCAAAGCTATACAGAATGAATGACTAGATGGAAAATATTTCACAAATAATTTTGCATCCGAAGCGCCCTCATAACCTATGATCACCTGTGAAATTTATATATATATGTGAAATCAATAAATTGATGCCAAAAATGGCTTTGCAGCTAAACCCAGCACTTTACGTGAATTTTTTCATTAGCAGAACTATAAATAAGTTTTGGCAGGTGCTAACTTGCTTACTGTAATCACAGTTAAGATTTGGAATAGTGTTTAGCAAAACAGTAACTATAGTTCCCACTGATTATCGACAACAGTGGGGGTAGAGCAATATAGCTTTTGACATCGTAACAACCTCCATGCTGGCTTAAAGCGAACCTTTATAGTTTTTGCTAACCTTTAAAAAGAAGAATTGTGGCTTTGTTACATTTATGGACCATTCTTTTTGTTGCTGAGCTAGCAAAGTATAGGCAACTATGCTTTAAAGTTTTGTCGTAGTTATATAGCTAATGAGATGCTGCTACTTTCCAAGAGGGGAGACAGTAATAAATTAAATTAGTTCTTAATGTAACCACACCATATTAGGGCTTTTTGCAGTTTAGCTGTGTTTGTTAAGGTATGATTTCTTCATAATTGTAACCAAATAGGCCACTGAAACTTTCTAGGGCATTGTAGACCAGGACAGAGTGACTTTTTCATTTACATGTTAATGGAGTCTGCTCCAAGTAAAGTTAATTGAAGAACATGCATAAAGATTTGTTTGCTCTGTGGACAGATGCAATGGAAAAATCTGTTTAAAGCCGTACACTAGGGTATGAATATTGATGTGAATGGGAAAGTAAATTATTATGGGAAAGTCATTTTTATCACATACGCAATATAGTTTGAATTCCATGGAGGGAAAAACATATATGCAGTTTCATACATCCCTTAATTTCAAATAAGAGACAGCAGTGATTAAGAAACTAATATACTCTTTGTTTCCCTATTGTGCTTCCTGCAGTGCTTCTATATTTCTAGTTCTAAATCGCTGGATTCTCAGCTGTCAAGGTGGACAACCTCAGGGGGGTGTGCAGTATATCCTTGAAGCCTCTATGAATATGTCAGCTGGCCTATGTCTTTCCTTTTGCCTTGCATTTTCTCTGTGTCTTCTTTTGAAGCCATGGGAAAACAGAATGTTTCCTCTGAGGGACCACAAGCAAGCAAGGTTGGGAACAGATTTGCTGGAGCTTGAGGTGCGAGGGTGTTTTCCTGCCAGCTCCCTGGCCACAGCTCACCAAGAGATAGATATGCCTTGAGCAGCATACACCTGCGAAGGGAAACAAGGGACTGCAGGTTGGGGCTGCAGTAATTTGAAGCAGACGGGAAAAGTGTGGGTATTCACACATTTGTGGGCACGGAGCTAGGAGAAAGAGATGTCCAAATTATTTAATTGAAGAAAAGGGGTCCAGACAAAAAAAGCTTCTGAAAATGTTTAGGCTGCTATATTTTGGGACAATTCCTTTTGGAGAGCCTACTTGTGACTGTGAACAGCTCAGGACTCAATTTGCTTGTCTAAACATAAGATCTAGTGCCATCTCAGAGATCCTTTGACTCCAGCTGTCATTGCCAAGAGGGCACAGATGTCTTTCATATATCCTATGTTATATCTGGCACCCCCATGTAGATATCTGAGATACTCTGGAACCTCTAAAATGGCACTAGACACCTATGTTTAAGAAAAAAGCTGAGCTTTTAGGATGGGATTCAGTTTGAGATTAAGACACCTTGTCATGAATGGATGATTTAGATCACTTAAAGAACCACTGTCAAAGTTATTAGCAAAAGTGGTTTTAATATAATGTTGTAAAAGTGCGACTTAACAAAGTTCGATGGCAAGGTTCACTCTGTTACTCTGCAGCACAATCATTTGAACAACGATTCAAAACTAGTAAGACAAAGTCAAAGTTACCAAGACACAAATCAAAGTTACCAAGTCAAATCAAAGTTACCAAGTCACAAATCAAAGTTACCAAGACAAAATCAAAGTTACCATACTACAAGGTTATGCATGATATCGGTCACTCAACAAAGATCTGCCATTGGTAAAAGGTCTCTCTGCCTCAAGGAGCAACCTTGAGAGGCATCCCAGCTCAAGGGCAGATCAGCGCCATGCAGCCACACTGCCTAGCAGGGAGAGCTCAAAGAAGGCTCACTTAGGCTGTCATATTTATGGAATAAAGTGATTGGCTTGTAGTCAAATTGCATGCGATGGGAAAGGTATGCATGAGACTCTTTGTACCCACAACTTTCTTTGTTCTTTGATAGATGAGTCTTGGAAAAGCCACTCATGTTAATTGCATGACTGGTGTTGCAAGTTCATATGCATCAATGCTCACTGTGTCACTCTGCTTCTTTGTGGGTTTTCAGAGAACAGATTGGAACTAGAGGACTTCTTGGCCTGGCTACGGCTCAGGCCTTTATCTCCTTTGGATCCTGTACTAAACTACCGCTCGCTTGGTTAAGGGGTCGCGTCCACCTGTCACACACCTGGATGCAGACATCTACATGTAGCTATTGACACATGACCTGAGTACCTAAATCCCACTAATAGACCATGGGATTCAAATCAGCTGCCAAAACAGAGCGTGATTTGAGATACCCTTGGGGTTATCTGAGACATCCACATGGGGCTGGCAGATGTGATACAGTCCTGAGACCTTTAGGAGTGGAAGCTGGAGGCCAGATAGGACTCCTTATGCATTGGAAATGCGAACACGCAACTTTAGTCAACTGAATAGCGACTGCTATTCAGTATTCAGTGAATACTGAAATAATGCAGTTTTCCTAAAACATCATTTCAGCATTTTCACAGAAACTAGCAAATGACACTTTATATTGTTTTGATGTCTGATGTTCTCTCACTTCTAATAAATATAGTGTTGCTACTCACAGTATTGCCAAAGGTATGTTCAGAAAGAAATCCAGACATATTTGGCATGGTTACAGAAATTGAGGCAGAAGTGTGATGCCATAGGTGCTTGGGGCGAATTTCAGGCTCACTGATCCCATGAACCCCCAAACAACCAGAAAGCGATCAAAACATGATTACGTTCCTTGTTCTTTAACTATACCATCTGCAAGGGCAACAAGAAAGAGTGCAATCTAGAAGCACCAAGGCAAACCACACGTCACGTCAGAATCACCATGGGCAGAAGTGAGCCAGAGGGAAAAGTTTTGTGTCACTATTGAGCCACTATAGTAGCATGCTATGTCCCCTTCCTCCCTGGTCCCAGCCATAAGCTTCTGCTACTTCCTGGCACTGTCTCTGGGACTTATCTGAGCCCATGGGAACCAGATTTAGGGAGCTAAGTCAGCAGAAGACTAACATTTGCAAAGAGATAAATAATGATAACTAAGTAACCAAACATTTTTCTGTCAGTTTAGTGAGCTGAACCAGTTCACTCCGGAGTTGAGCAGGTGCCAAAGCCAGCACAAAGGGAGAAGACTGGAAAAATAGTAAAAATGAGACACTTTTTGTGGAAGCTTGCTTTTAGGTTGACTAAAATGTAATATATAACCCTATTCTCAGGTGGATGGATCTGTCAGTTTTAAAACAATTCTGGACCATTGCAATGCCAATAATATGCTTCAAATACAGTTAGAGTTGCCTTTTCCAGTGGAGACATACTTTGAGTAATACAAAAATAATTAATGGCATTTGTTTTCCTCTTACAGATTTCTAATGTATGGTGCTTGATGAAAGCTGCCGGAAATCCTGAGTCATAGGAGTGCCAGAGCATGTAAATGATAGAGAGATGAGATGGGGAGTCTCACAGCATGCCAAGCCCAAAGCCCAAGCTCTGCAGTGCGCCCTTTGTAATGGAGCTTCTTCGTCCAGCAAGAGCTGCCTTAGAGGTATGTGGAGTGTGACGGTCACAAGCTTGCTTTTATTATGAACAGCTGAAAAGGCAACAGAAAACTCTGTATACAAGTAAGCAGATCGGTCTTCACGTGTAACGAAGCTGTGTGCATGTGGGGAGGGTGTCCAATTTATCACGCTGCTTCTTCACACTAATGTAGTTGAGCTTCACGTATTTGTTATACTTTACCTTTGCACTGCTGGCAAGTTTTTACCTTACAAATTGCTATGGATTCTCTTTCGAATGTTTATTTCATTAGCACACAGATCTAATAAGACTGAGTCAACAGGCTCGGAGCTGCTAATCTAGCCCTGTCAGTTATGACATTATACAAACAAGGTGTCTAGTTTCTTTGGACAGGAGCTGGATTTGTTGGATACCAACAGTTCTGTTGCTTTATGCAATCTCCTAACAGCTGAAAGAAATTGGAAACAGTAAGTAACCTTTTATTTAGGACAGACAAAGATTAAAGTGGCAGAAAGGAAGACAGAAACAACAGGATTCAAGCTCATATTATATTTAAGATTTTGAATAGTAGCACTCTGATGTAAATTTAGTTCTGTAATACAAGTATATTGACACTCTTTGCTGTCTCACAAATACTATGGCTGCACTGGGATCTTTTGGGTACCCCCAATAACTCAGATCATTTAGGCACATTGAATAACTGTGAGGAGAGACTATAGGGAACTCAGCTCCTAAACTTAGGTGCTCTGCATCACACCTTGGTTAGACGCCTCAGATATAGTCTTAAGCAGATGGTGTAAAAACCCTCTTTTGTATCTAAGTCAGTCAGTGGACCATTTGAAAACACACATACTAACAGACCATCAGAAAGTGAAACAGAGAACTAGGGGTCATTGTAAACCCTGCTGTCTCCAACATTTGCATCTAAACAACAGGCGCTCTGATGACATAGAGTTAGAAGAAATATCCTTCTTTCACTGGACTATATAAAATTGATAGAAAGAAATTAGCAGTAAAGAGTTTCCAGATCAGGGTTTGGTCTCTTGGGGGCAACAAAGTAGACTCTGAAAGATACACAACAGCATTTCAGCAATTGGGTACCATGCTTTGCTAGGTTACTTAAGACATTACGAGTAATGTATTGTTTAGTTGTACCCATGTACACCATTAAAGCTATTCCAGTGTGGCATAGAGTGAGCAAGTTGAGGTCATAATATGCCAGCTGGAGAATATTAGGGAAAAATGTTCCTTCAATTTCTGCTTAATGTTCTGATGAAAATAAAGAAGCCACTCACTTTTACTGCTGATATGTTTACTTACACTCCTTTATAACTACCCTTCTCTGACTTACACCGGCTCTTGCCGGTGCAAGAGACAAACATCTCTTGCCATTTCCCATTCTTGAATTTCTCACAGACTTTTCAGGAAGGAGTTTTTTATTTCCATCATGTTTCTTTTGCAGGAAAAAAAAAAGAAAGATGTAATTAACTGTAGCAAGATGTTACTGTAGTTGTTTTGGGGTTTTATTTTTATAATGAAACTATGTTAGAAGGAAAAATTATATAAACACATAAGCCGCATTTGGCAATGGTCTACATAAAAGTTTTATGGAGACAAAACCCTATAGGGTTCTTTTAGAGATAATTATTCCAATATGCAAATTAAAATTGTGCATTATTCATTTTTTTGTCAAATAATTTTCATTTGCTTTGCTGCTCTTATAATAAAAATCTGCCAACAGGGTTTCCTCTTAACTCATCTAAGGAAGCCTGTGAAGAACACTCCATATTTAACTCTCTTTTAGATCACTGTGGCTTGAGAATACTTTTAATCTCTTTTCCATTTATAACTGTACTGCTTGACCTTTTTGCAGCAAGGTGTCTTGTATATAAAATGTCAAAGAGAGGATTATAGACATGGGACAAAGATATAGTTTAATTAAAAAAAGTCCTGTGAGACTGAAAAAGGTTACTGGCCCAGATCACAAATATTTAATGCCAGATTACTATTTATGATGTTAAAATAACAAAAAAGGGTTTATGGGTAACTTGTAATTGACCAACCTTTACAGGTGCATATGATAATATTAAGCTTCAAGTAATAACTTTCATATTAGCTTGGAAATTAGTTTTAAAAATTTAAGAAATATCTCCTTAATGTTTTCTGTATGTTACAGAACTATCCTTACAAAACGAAATGGGTTAGTGGTTTAAAGTCTGTTTCTAATTCAAAATGGTGCTGTAGGAGAGCATAGGATAAAGTGTGCGGTTTTGCAATTTATTTGCGTGTTCGTTAGTTTCTGTCTCTGACATTTAGGCATGGATAGGAGTATGGTTTTAATACTGAATGAATGGTTGAGAAAGACCAATCTAGATTTGTTGCTGATTTTTCCCCCAGAAAAAATGAATACATTCCAAAGCTGAACGGTCCTACCAGGCTTCTCCACTTATGTTCACATTGTGGGACAACATGATGGGAGAGTCATTTTTGCAGTTCAGAGACAAAGGGAAGGCCATGCACAAGTATTCCCTGAAAGAACCCAATTTACCAGTTAATTTATGAATCAAAATGAGCGTATGATGGCACTGACTGGATTTTGGCTTGAGACTGGGTGTTAACAGAACAATGATTCAGCAGTGGAGAAACAAGGAGATTTGAAGCCCAATTTTAAAAGAAGTAGAGCACCCACAGATCCCTCTGACTTTCACAGACAAACTCATGGAGACATCAGAGAAAAACTGGCACACCATTTATGCAACTATTTCAGTTAAAGTGTAGTAAATGCATTGCGTAGTGCTAGTTTGTACCTGTGATAGTTTGATTTTTATTTGTTAATATAACACCAATTTTGTGACTTTTGGTTAAAATCATTATGTAAAAGTTTGTAAAGAAACAAAGAGAGATAAAGTATAATATAGAATTTTATCAAGTCTAAATATTTTTAGGGGAAAGTGAGGAAAAGGGTAAGATGAAAAAACCCCTTCTCCTGCATAGCAACAGGAATCAGACTCTGCTGTAAATATCCCCAGCTGAGTTTGAATATGGGTAGAGATATATAGAATATTGTTAGAGAAAAATACTATCAGAATTCCCATGAGAAGCCCCATGTCACTATGGGGCACTCTGGAATTCCCAGGTACTGAATGGAGAAAAAATCCTGCTAATAGAAGCAGTGCTTAGTTATGTCCTACTATGCCAGCCAGTACATTTCAATAGAGACAATAGTGTAGAAAGTGGGGGTAAAGACAAGACTGGCAATGAGGATGAGGATTTGGAGAGCAGATTGCCCAAAACATAATGAAAGTATTTACTTAAATAGTTAACACTCTTTTGATGAAGGGATCCAATAATTTCTGTCTTATAGTTCTGAAGAGCTGATAAATGAAACAGCAGGTATTCTAAATAAACCTACATGGTTACTGCCTGGTTGGAGAGCAGCACGTACAGTATTTCAGACAAAAATAAAAAATTGAGTTGAATGCCTGAAGAAATTGTAGCCTGATCTTAAGGTTACACAAGACTACTAGAATAAATGGACAGATGTTAATAATTAAAGACATGCGAGTAAACAGAAAATGTAATATGATGCAATATGGATTTTCCAGGATCATCATGGTAGAAAAGCCTGATATCTTACTTTGATCAGATAATAGATTTTATAAAAAAAGGAAACGTGATGGATCTCATCTAAGAAGAGGTCATAAATTAAGCACTGTGTCATATAGAAGTTGTTAGATAAGATACAGAAGGTGGGCATTAGCACCAAAGCAGTAAAGCAGACAGGGAAATGGCTGGAATGTTCTTGGGTCGTTGTTAACACAGCACCGTGAAACGTGGGTTTGGAAAATGCTGCATTTGAGTTCCTCCAGGTTACACTGACAAGTTGTGATTAGTCTTCAACATAGAAAAATGGACTAGCATAAATAAAAAAATGAAATGACCCAATGTTTTCAAAGTAAATAATACAAGATATGAAGTAATTTGCTTGAGGATCAGTGACAGAAGTCCCTCCTTCATCCCACCTGGGACAGACTGCAGGCTGCACTTCTGCTTCTCAGGGCTCCCAGGCTGTTGGGTATCCTGGAGCAGAGACCTTCAGCATCTACCAGTGTTATAAGTGTCCACGTAAAATAGGTGTTAATTAGCACACAGACCTCAGCTGTGTTCCCAGACACTGTATTATCAAGTTACTGTCATTTCCGATGGGTCAATGAATATTGATTAAAAACAGCATTTGCTGCCGGGCAGTTTACACAGCTCCAGCCCTGCTTGTTGGCAGCAGGTTATTCCATTTTTACTGGCTTACCTCTCCCATGTGCCCTATGAACCTGGACCCTAATTGATCACTACAGTGCAGGGCACATACAGGCTGGGCATTGCAACACTTGGTGCTGTGGCCCCTTTGTCCTTTTGAGGATCTAACCTCCAATGCCTGTACAGTGTATAAAGAAATAGACAAATCAGATGTTTATTTTATTACTACAGGTATCCAGATTTTCAATCAGTGTAGGTTGTTAGTGTTCAGCCAAAGGTTTGGACCTGAAAACAAATGTCATGTTGTTTTTACATTCAGAAATATTTGGTATGTTTGCAGTTTTTAATAAATATTTTGTGTAAGTAGAACTCACTGGTATAACTATTTACTTTTTTTGATCATAGAGCTATATTAAAACATGTAAAACCCTTCATTTTTAACAAGCATACAGCCTGGCCCTTCCCTCATCCCTCTCTACTCTTTCTTTCTCTTCTGAAAGAAAATGAAGTTTTCAAATGTGTTATGAAGAGAAATACATTTAGCATCACCAGCTACAGGGATCATGTGGGTTGTGTCAAATCCAGCCTATGCCACCAGATTTACACTTCAGATTTCTCACCTGTAGCATCATCACGATGTTACCATTTCCCATCCTGTGAGACATATGGGCTGATCCTGTAAACCTGGCAGGGACAGGACAGAACCTGGCAACAGACACCTCATGTTGACTTCAGTGTTTGCAGGCCGCAGCCTTTACTTTGTCTACTGATCTGACAGGGAATAACAGAAAGGACCATCGTGATCTGACATCATTATCCTTAGGCACAGTGTGTGTTCAGATTTTGCCAATTTCTCTTGAACTCCAATAGGACATACAGCAAGGGTTTTCCACAGTATATCTATCAGCAAAAATTTATTCCCAAATACACATATTTTTTCTAGAATGGGGTTTCTCAGACACAGGGCCATGACTCCTGTCTAGGTGTGCAGAGAATGACAATGATCTTCTCCTTCTGTACCCTCCTTTCCGATAGTCCTTTTCAGTTCTCACTGTGCTGGTTATGAATTTGAAAACATGGCTCTATAAATCACCTATAAACAGAATTTGCTGCGGTGATGCCCATTTGAATCAGCAGAGGGCCTGAAAAACTGGTCTTATGAGATGTACGTTGTTCATTCACTTCAGGAGGTGCCTTGAGCACTGTCCTCAAGTAGCAGCGACACTTAGTCAGGGTATATATACCCAGGGTATGGTTTCATGTTACAGCTAAACTAAATTAAGGGCTTGCTTCCAGTAAAAGCAGGAGGTGTCAGTCCCTCTCCCGCCTACTCTGTTCCTTCCTCCCCTTGCCTCTGCTCCCAGCTGCTTGATCTTTTCCTCCTTTGTGTCACTGATACTTATCTGATCACACGGTAAGCTGGGTCAATCTACTAACCTTGCAAAAAAAAAAATGTTTTTTTGTTTGGTTGGTTTTTGTGCTAGATTTTTTTTCTGCAGTTTTAATGAATTAAAATGGCCTGTCATGCCATCCACTGAGCATTGGCTTGGCTGGTGGGAGCCCACAGCTGGGCTTCAGCCCACGGTGTGTGTGTGGGGAGAGCAGGGGTGCAGCGGAGGGCAGCGGGACCCCCACCAAGGCAGTGGGGAGCCAGTACCTCCGTTGCCACCACCCCCTAGTATGGTGCTGAAGGCAGAAGTTTTGTGGCAGACATCACGTTCAGCTCGGCTTTTGTTGTCCTCTCCCCTTGAGTTCCCCTTGAACTTGCTTGCTGATCCCTCCAGCTTTTCCTTTCAAGAGAGGGTTGATTAGATGACAACTGGATATGCAGCATGTACATTTGAAAAGATGCATGAGGGAGGGTCATAAACACTCTGCCCTTCGTATTTTTCTGAGGTAGTCGTAACTGTATCCCAGACCTTGGAAGCCCTAGCATGCAACACAGTTAGAGACCCAGATGCCTCTAACTCCAGAGTGGGCAAGCACTCTGTGCAGTGCAAATTTTTGACCTGTGAATTTAAAAACTGAAAACATTTTCAGGCAGGTTCACATTTCCTGAGCAAAACTCATTTAAATTCTCACAGCTGATCTTAAACTGCAAGCAGACTCACTTAATTTGTTATGTGCCCAGTAGCTATTGACAAAGATATTACTCACTGTTCTTGTCTTTCTTTTTTCCAGAGAAATCTTCCTTATCTTCTTGTGTCTTTCACAAGTACTATTTTCCATAATCCATCAGATTTCATATTATCAGATTGTTTGAAGATGTATGCTCAGATTTCTTTGCTTGCTTAGCAGTATGTAAACACTGGAGACCTCAGTTAGATTTATATGACAAAGGAAGTGACAGGATCTCTTTGACGAAGCTAAGCAAGGAGTCTAAAGTATTAGACTTCTGGAGGATGTAGGTTGAAATTAGTGGTTAGGACCTGTCCTCCACCGGTGGCACAGTAGATACACAGGGTGATGTACCCCTATAGCCAGTGTGTAAACCCAGGGGGGATCCTGAGGGGCCCAAGGTAACTGCCCTGTTCAAAATCTAAAATTGTCTATCAAGGATTTTGCCCCAGATCTGAGAGCTGCTCCAATTGTTCTGCAGGATTACGTCACCTCATAGAAGATGTGGCTCAAAATGGTGACTCACTAGGTCCTTCTCCTTAGCAGAATTCTAGCTGATTATATGTACAAACATAATATATAAAAAATTAAATACAGATAGGATGTTATTAATAAATACAGAGAGGTTTGTGGAGTTACTTGCAAGTTTAATTGACCACTTGGAATGTGTAGGTATTTAAATAGATGATTTGGGAGTAGAGACAGTTATGGTCTTCTTGCTGAAGATGAGAATACAAATTGCCATGAGTTATCAGATCTACAGTTCTGGCAGTGGCATATCTTCTCTTACTTAGGTGGGAATTTTATCTCTATGCACTTTATTACTGACCATGTGAGAAAAACTGCATCATCTGCACATCACTAGACTTGGTGCTCCTGGGTACTATAGGTTTACTGACAGCACTATTGCAGATAAGCAGTAAAACGTCCAGAGTGCAGTATTACAGCATATTGCTTTTGCCATACATACTGTTACTGCCATACAGCTGCTACTGCTCCTTCAGATTAAACCATCCAACTGTTT
This sequence comes from Aptenodytes patagonicus, assembly GCF_965638725.1. Taxonomy (NCBI): domain Eukaryota; kingdom Metazoa; phylum Chordata; class Aves; order Sphenisciformes; family Spheniscidae; genus Aptenodytes; species Aptenodytes patagonicus. Next base: position 29,690,662 of record NC_134949.1, read on the forward strand.
GCCTGGCATCCTCTGCTACTGTGGCAGAAGTTTTCTAATACCATAAGCAATTGCTTGGTAAACAAACTGAAAACATATCTTGAAATGATTCTGTACTGTTTTCAAGTTATGTTTTGAAACCCATGTGATCAGCTGCTCTTCAGGGCCACTGAACACTCTTTTATGATGTAGCAATATGTTTTATAATATAAGGAAATATATTTTTAAATGTGAACAATTTATAGCACCACAAAACCAATTTATCATAACAATACTTACTCTCAGAAGGTTTAATTTTCTTTGAAATAAGCTTGAAAAACACCATGAGGAATCCCAAATCCTAGGTTGTGAAATTCCAGGAGCCATGGAAAATGTAGGAAAGGGTAAAGGAATGACTCTCCTTTTCTGGTATGCTCTCAGCCCACCAGATTGGTCTGCCTGTACAAAGGAGCTTAGAAAGGGTCAGATTTGGCCAGCTGGGAATCCCTGCTATACTGTCCATATGTTTTAACAGGTGGAAGGGTTGCTCAGTTCTTTGCTCTTCTGCTTGGAAGTGGGTGGTATTTGGAGGAGCCCAGAGGGTGCCCACTGGGCTGGACCAGTTCCAGCACTCTGAAGCTGCAACAGATAGGGTAAGACTGAGGCATTCACAAAGTCAATCTTTAACTCCTTTGCAGTGGGGAGAAATAGTTTCCTTCAGGGGGCATGGAGAGCAGTTAAACTAGGCTTCTGCTCTCAATTTCTTTCCAGTAACTCTGCTGGAAACTCAGGGAGATAGCTTAATTGGTCCTCTCTGATGCACTGGTATAAATAATAATAAAATTCATGCTCATTTGCTGTATAGTTTCAGATGAAATTTCTACCAAAATGCATAAAAATAATATTCACCATTGTAGTTCTATTTTCATGATTCATGCCCAATTCACTGAATAAAAGACATATGGAGGGGGAGAGGCAGAGAGAGAAATGGAAATCAAGTTAATACCGAGGAAATGTGTTAAGTAAACTCCTTGCAAACTCTCAAGGTCAACAACATGAAAAAGCACTCAGGAAACCTAACAAGCAAGCAAGTAAAAATGACCTCGTAGTTAGGAGAAGCCAGACAGGAGAATACGGCTTTGCGTTTGCCGTACTGCTGTTTGCGTTTCCTGTGGCTTTAGTTTGCTGTACTTACTAATATGAGATTCTTGGAGCAAACAAGCAACATAAATTTGCACCTCCATCTATGACACGCAACAACTGCCATGCAGAACTGAAGGGAGAGTTCACACCCTAAGCATCTGAGGACGGTATTTCCAGGGGAACCTTTCAGGACTCATCACCACTCCCCAGACTGAGAGGAAATTACAGGCAAACATTCACTGGCAGGTGAATAGCAACAAGAAGCTTAATAAATGAGCGCTTCCTTAACCCAGGTATATTTAGGACTTCATGGTTATGTAAAGGACCTTTGCAACAAATCATAACACACTTTCAATATTTATAATATACCTATTGTATAACCAAAGAACTTTAAGCTGTAGAACAATGCTGTTACAGTTTTAACAGGGTTATGAAGCCAATAAGATCCATTTTTAACTCATTAAAAATGGAATACATTACCTTTTTTAGCACATTTTCCATCAGCTTCAAAAGAAATTAAAAAATCTGTCAGAATTCTAAATTCCTGGTGATACAATTTTGCACATCTGTTTTGAAGGAAATTTCAAAATTTTGAAAGCTTTCATGCAAGACCTGACATATAGGAACTCTACCCAAAAAAGAAGAAAATAGTAAATCGTGTGTCTTTAGCGACATTGATTTCCTCCCCCCCTTGAAGAAAATACAGCAGCTGGCTGCCACGACAGTTACAGATCTGTCAGGATATGTAAACTGGGAACAACCAGAGAAAGAAAACAGTGACGAAAGGGATGCCTGCAATTTCTGAGCATTTGAGCTGCTTCTGTGTCTTCCTGGGCTTTTGGGCTCTTGCTGCACATTAAGACTTGAGAAGCTCTGGGATCCAGTTGTAGAGATGGTAAATGAGACTCCTTGGACACGTAGGAATATCATTGCTGTCTATGCAGCCCTTGCAACCCTTGGTCTCCTTAGGCAAAAGGCTCACTAGCTTTCTCTAGTCCTCAGTGACCTCCAAAACAAACTTCTAGGAAACAAGGCAGATTTTAGATGGAAAACCTGCCTGTGTTTCAGAAGAGATTTACCCAAATATACATACTCCTATCTAACCATTTTTGTTTCAAAGCAATTTTCCGGGAAGAAGAAAAACCTGAAAGTACTAACCAGCTCTCTTCAGACTTGTGACACTGCAGTTAGTTGGACTCCACTGAAACAGTGACTGAGCAGTCAGGGATAAAAATAAAACCCTGGTTCACATTTCATTCATGCTTGCAGAGCAAGATTCAGGATATCTGGAGTAAGCAGTGTTTGACCGCTTAAAGTCGCTCTTTTATGTTAATTTTTATGAACTACTCCACTGATAATTAATATGACTATTAAATGAATGTCAGAAGCTGCAGTTGTTTAGGTCTAGGCTAATATTCCTAAGTTATCAGTGTTTTGTGCCTATCAAGTTTTTTGTCCCTTTTAACCTCTAGGGAACAGGAAGAACTGTTCCAGTTCCAATAATATATGATTTTATCTGATTCCCAGGATCATTTTTAACAAGCTGCTCTACCATACCTAGTGTAGGGACTAAGTGTGTTTATTTTGTTGATATACTTTGCTGCTGGACTGTGATCAGGCGCTCATGCCAGTTTCATTAGCTTTTTTGGCAGTTGTTTATGCAGATGATTATAAACTGCAGCTAATTCATTTGCAGGGTCTCGCAGCAGTGGCAGGAATTGATTTTTAGGGGCTTATTTTACTCCTGCTGGGGGGACAGAAAACACAGTTGCACACCATTGCTCGTGCAGTTCAAGGATGTCCTGACAGGTCCTTTAGGGTTACTTTTTGCTATTGTCTCCTTCTCAACATATTTGGCCTGCAGGGAAAATTCAGGAACATTGTGAATTGATGATCCCTACGTATAACCATGTTATCAGACTAGCATTTATTTGAGTGTCCATGTTAGCAATGATGAAGAGGTACGTTTCTCTCTAGGCAAATGACTCTTGGCACTTCCAGCTCTGATTAAGCCAGTGGTGCAGGGGTTAATGCCCAGAGCTGTGGAAGGTGAGCTTAAGGTGCTCCCACCACGGTGTGTGTTAGAAAACTCAGAGACTCTGGGATTGATTACTCCTGCTTGCTCTTTTCAGACTGTCTCCTCCAGACTGCCTTTTCAGACAGACACCTTCTGAGCAGAGAAAGCTCAGGTTTTGCATCCATAACACCTAGTAACAGCATGGACTGAAGGGTTAGCTGAGTTGAAACTCTTAAGTGTGTATGATAAATAAATTCAAGAGTAGTTAGCAATTTTTTCCTGGGTAATACTCAGAGGAGATGTGGATAGATGGGATTCACATGCTACTAGCCTAAGCATTAACATGCCCACCATCCCAATGCAGACACCCAGAAAGTCAGACTGCCTCCTGGCCAGGCGGTCACCAGTCAGGCAAAAGAAGTCAGAATAGGCTGTTCCTTGATCTTTCTGAGGTCTCCAGGATTTCTACTGATTTCTAGCTCAGATCATGGTTTAAATCATGATGGTATTTTTCTCTTGAGTATTTGAATTACTAAGTGCTAGCATGTCAACAATTTCATTTCTATCAGTGTTTTTCTTATCTTTCACATCTTTCACAGCTTTGGCTTATGTCCTATCTCACAGATCAAATTTTTTTTCAGAACAGGTAAACCAATGTCACAGAGTTGTGCAGCATAAAAATGGATGGTGGTTCATAGACAACTACAGCACAGCGTGTTTCACCTCTGCTACCCAGCAGATATTTTCACTCCTGTTCAAGCAGCCTCCAGGTTGACCTTTTCTTCATGATGAAGAAGAGCATTGCTGATGTTGATGTTCTTCAGGTCCATCCCATTCAGTCCTGGATGCCCATCTGAAGTCTTTAGGTAAGAAAGGCTAAGAAATGGTTGGTGTGGCCAACTTTAGGGACATAAGATTGAGGGTCAGATGAGGCACAGCAGGCACTGATGGCATGGTGGAGAGTACTGGAGAGCTTCTGCATGTACTGCCCTCAGGAGATGACCATACCATGTTCACGTGTTTCATGTTGTGTTCCTAGGCCAGAACTAGTGACTTTGCCTTCCTATCATGAAGGTGGGCAATTGCAACAGTCTGTTCTCCAGATGAATTCTAGAGACCACTTAAAAGATCCAACTCATCTAAAGCAGTTCTTGCTTTTTATGTGGGAATGGCTGGCATGAACACACACTCTTTGTGCCATGCATCTTTGTTTCGGCATAGTATTTAAAATCAAGTATCTTACTGACCACTTCTGTCAGCTCTTTTCTTTTGGGGAAGAAATAACTGAATATTTCTTATGGAAAGTCCTTGCCATGGGAATTGTCACCTCCTCTGTAGCTCAGATTTGTAGCTTAGATAAAAGTCACATTTACTTACTTTAGGTTTTCCTTAGCCTGGGCAAACAGCCAAAGAAGAAAGAAAGATAGCACTAGGGTGGTTTGGTTTGTGCCAGTTTTTGATAGTGGTTATTCTAGAGTCTTGATAACTGCAAAAGTCATAAATGGCGCAATGGTCAGTGTGATAATAAAAAAACAAAATTGAAAGCCTATTTTTAGAGACTGCTTGGAGTTCACTTCAGGACAAAAAAAAGCTGGAAATCACTCTACAGCAACAAATGTTATGTGATTGCACCCGTTACATAAAAGCTTTTAAGTGTAAATCTCTTTAAAGACTTTCCATATGGGGAAAATGTCAGCTGGGAGGACCTGGGTAAGTATCATGGACCCTGTGGAATGTAGTCATGGACTTTGTTTGGTGAGCTGGACAGCTTCCCAGCTATCAGCAATTCCACTGTGGCCTGAGACAAGAAATGAAAGACAGAAGTCTCTGTATTTGGTATAAGCCAAATGTAACCTGAACCATTGGAGCAATAAGGGGGTCTTTACAGGGGGGATTTCTGTGGCTCCCAGACAAATAACAGGCTTGAGATTCACCCAGAAGTTTTACCTCCGAGGTTCTCACCCTCCAGGTCAGCCAAGCTTTTTTAAATTGATCTGACAGATAGGCTTGAATATCTGCCTCTTCCAACAGCAGATGGGCAGTCAAAGGCTGTTGGGCAACCAGTCCTCTGGCAGCAAAGAAGGATATACAAATTCTGGCTCAGAAATTCTTAGATAAAGTATAGGCTTCAGTAATTATCACTGAAGAGGCTGGAGGAACTAAAAGCCAGGACCATAATTCAGGCCAATTTTAAAGAGATGTCAGATCTCCAAAGAATCAATGATGTGTTTCATTTTTATTCCTTTTCACTGAAGTAATCTGCATATTTTGCACTGTGCCTGCATGCTCCCTTACTAGCATTTTGATATGGTAACCAGGTACAATTCTATCTGATGCTCAAATCTTCTTACCAATGGTCTCTAAGGACCTATGAAGAATGAGGTATTAGGATATAATATATGGGACACTTTTCATAATAAACACAGAAATCCTCCACTTTCAAGGTGGGAAATAACACAGCTAAGAAAACAATTTTATATGCAGTACACACAAAGTTTTGGCTATCATAGATCAGCATATACCAGTGAAGCCAATGGAGCTACTCCAGTTAGCAGTCGTTAAGGAATGTATTGCTCTTAAATTGAATATTTATTTTTTAAGCATTACATGCATTTTACATCATGGTCCAGCAACCTGTGTATCTCCTGCCACTGATATGGCCCCATGTGCCATCTAGTGGAAAAGGTCAACCTTAAAAGATACTCTCAACCTGAGCTAGGAGGGTTTACCGTGGAAAATAAAAAGGAAAAAAAAACCTAAGGAAAAAGGGAGTCTTTCTATCTGAAGAGCAGCACATTGCCAAGTGCAGATATATGATAAGTCAGTGGAGAAGGATAATATTTGACAATTTGGAATTAATAGGAAAATTATTTCCAGTATAAATAAACACCTCTGATTCTTTAACTGCATAGAGAACAATACTGTCTGAGGGACAGAAGAACTTGTTATTCTGATTCTAGTGATTAGTCTTGATTCCATAAATGTAATTTGGAGAAGGACAAGGATGCAAAGATAAAAGATAAAAATAGAAAAGAAAAGTATGGGTGGAACTCAGAATTTGAATGATCTTGAAGGAAGTAGTAAAAGCAGTTCTTAGAAACAATGTCAATTTTCCTATTGTCTGAAATGCAAATGTAAAAGAAAGCAGTGAAATATAAATATAGCAAATTACGCTAACAATTATTTCATGTTTAAAAATAATTGGGTTTCATGTTTTTCATCTTTCTTCCATTTTGTTGTTTCTCTCCAACTAGTCTGCTCCAGAGATCTATTGTCTTTCTTTTTTTCTCATTGTTGTAGAATACAGCTCCTACATCTTCCTTCTTTCTTCAGAGTCTTTCCTCTCTTCTGGAGTTGCTTACAGCTGTTCTTCCCGATCTGCTCTCCCTGTCTTAGTCTCACTTTTTATAGTTTAGAGTAAGACTGTGACTGCAGAACTAGTTTAACTGTATCACCTACCAAGTAATTCCTACAGAAATCATCTTCAGAGACACTTTTCTGAACCAACTTTCTCTCGACACTTAAGTTGTAGCAGCATTTCATACTGTACTAGAAACACGTGGGATACTAGTAAGTACAGGCAAGTCAGGTAAGTCCTCTCCATGGAGCCAGGACATTGCAGCAGTGCCCTTAGCATCGCGCGCTGGGAGGAAAGTTTTACCTCCAGCTAAAGCTTTTGTTCTGAGACCAGGCAGGCAAAAATTTGTTGCTGCTTAAAGCAGAGTGAACTAAGATCCCCCACGAATGAAATGTGTCAAAGTTCAGCACGTTCTCTATGCCCTTGCATGCTTGGGTCTTAGATATAAGCTATTGGCACAGAGGAATATGTTTGTGGAGGTAGTGGAATTTCCCCATAAATGATACATATTTTTCCCCTCCTACTTAACAGTCTCAAGCCATTTGAATGATTCAGAGAAAAAAAGAGAAAAAAGGACTAAGAAACCAAATGTGGGCCCTGATTCTGTTCCCACTTTTAACACGCGTGTGTATTCACTACATGTGTTACTGCTGCAACTTCAGTAGAAAGGTCTGTTTCATTACTTTTAACATGCTACAAAAGTTGACCTGGAGAATGTAGGTAAAGACAGGAAAAAGTGATTGTTAGCAAATTCTATCTTAGCAAACATATAGAGAATTTGGTGAGATAAAGGATGTGTACTCCCCAGTCTAACAGCATATCCCTGTCAAGTAAGTCTCAGCATCACTGACAGCCTCAGAGGCGTGGGAACGTCTCAAAGAAAATATTCCCCAAAATCTTTCACAGTGGAAAGTGTCAGCTGAAAGACGGGACTTGCTGACTTCCCTCCTCTTGTTTCTCTCTTAATGGATCTCTTCTCCGGTTAGATGAAGACATATCTATATGTCTTCATACACTAGCATCAAACAGACATTTGCAGAACAACCTAGTATTACCGTTCTTAGCCTTCTGATCCAAGACAGGGGTTTAATCAACAAAGAGTATCATAACATGAATTATTTTTTCTGGAAGAAATAACACTACTGGAAAGTGTAGAATTTAAATTATTCTAATTGCTTTGCTGAAGCAGTTCTATATATTCTCTGGCCCTGCCACTCACTGCTTTAAAGGCACAGTTCTCTAATGAGTGTACTTCAAATATGTGAAATGTGTATAGATACTGCAAACATAATCCTGAGCTGTGGAGATTCAGTGAGTATCTGTATGCTGGTATCCACTAGAAGAGCTGAATGATGAGGAAGGGGGACTATGCAGTTAACTTCTCCAAGAGCATGTAGCACATTAGCTGGTGCTAATCAGGGAGCTAGACCTTCCTTCTTGCTCTCAATAAACTGTTCATGAGTATGTTTTCCACTTGTGTATATATAGATATCTCGCACTTGTAGAGCTTTTCCAGGTTATTCCAAAAGTGCGTTCCCAAGAAAACATGCCCATAAAATATGGTGTATTCCTTTCCCCTTATAAAATATTGGTACGTCATGCTAATTTCTAATCCTAAAATCAGGGAAAACATAATACTACAACTGCCAATTCTCATGAGAATGGGAAAGATGCTAGCCCACCCTGGGACCAAGAAAAAACATGACATAAATCAGAAATATAACTAGATTAATTTAGGGTAGAGTAATTAAAAGATAAAGTGCATGAATATTAGGTTATAAAATTATTGGCATGAATTTATTAAAACACACTTCAGCAGTCAGAGCAGAATAAAAGCTAATTTGCAACTGGTTGTAATGGGCTTGGAATCAGCTTTAGTATTAGAAGAAAGTTCAAATACAGTGGGAAGGAAATGTAATACAATAAAGCAGTGACTCAGGGGGCTGATTGGGATAATGAAATGCATTTCAATGAATTCTGATGGGCAAAGTATTATTACAGCAGAGCTTCTAAACAAGAGAGGAATAGATGAAATTTGCAACAACGATACTATACTGTCACAGTGACTTTTATTGCTATAGAAATTATTTCAAAGTGTGAAAGGTACTGTACTTCGTGTTCTAATAACGAATTTAAAGTAACTATCTCTATTTTACTGAGCTTTGGTGTTTATCAGCATCCAAAGTATAGACTCTGTGTCTACTCCTTGACAGAACTGCTAATGCTCTATTCATCTTGTCAGCTGTGAGTCTCCTCTGCATGCTAAGACCTCAGAGCAGACATTCTGCACATCTATTAATATGAAATCCAGGGAGGCTGTGGAAGTTTGCTTTTTTGCCTGCTCTGTGGGGGCCTCCTGTGGCCTGAATTAGATGGCTCCTTCTCGTACGGCAAGGCAAAAATAACTCTTGACTTACAATTTGTGAAAACATCATGGCTAATGCCAAGATCAGTGGTTTGCTCCTTGTGTGTTTTGAAACATTGCAAGTCACATTTTATGAACTTCTTATTTACGTATTATTCGCTTTATGCGAATATATGCTTTCTTGTTGAAATGTTCATCATTTTATAACCCCAAAGTTGACTTGCCTCAAAATAGTAACTAAAAACTCCAGATTTTAAACTTGTACAACTTTTTGATAGATTACTTCATCAAACTTCATCAACTGTGTAATCAAAACTTATTAGGAACTGAGGAACATGCAGCAATTATGTAATTTCTTTATTTTCCCAATGCTGCGTTGATAATGTTACAACATTCCCTTTATCTTAGATACTTTTAGTTTGAAAGGAAAACTGTGAATCTTTTCAGTTTTTGGAATATTGGTTAATAATGGCTGTGAATGGTGCTGAAGAAAAGAGGGTAGGTGAGAAGACGATATGTAATGTATCCTTTAAATATATTTGAGATAGCGCTAAAATAATTTTGCATCTAATAAGGCATAAGATTTCGTCAATGGCTTAATTAATAGCAAACAGTATCTCTTTTCCCACCATCTTTTTTTCTCCTTAGACTGTATGTTCTAGATGGGATTATGCATGTCTCTTACAGGGTTATGCTTTGTTAGCACACAATATGTTTCAGGCATTACCACAGTATAAGGATATGTTTCCATATTACTATCCTGGCTGAAGCAGATCTGATTTAAGATGTGTCTTTGCCAGTTTCCCACTCACCGGCAATTATTTCTGGCTGTTCTCCAAGAGGTTATGACACACACACACACACACACACCTTATTTGTGCCAATTACACTGCTTGTGTGATCTGGGAAATTATATAATTTTCAAAAAAATACAGCCTTTTACTATTTTTTGAAAAAGATGCATGCATAGATCTGGTGCATGATGCAGTCACACTGTTGAAGGGGCACAACCAAGGACTAGTGATGTCTTGCAGGAGATGAGGAATGAGCACCTCAAAGGCGAGGGGGAAACTCTTAAATCACATCTGTTGCCGAAAGTGAGTTCTCACTCATTAGTCCTAGTCTGTTTGCAGTTCATAAATGTGTATCTTTCATAGGTTATTAAATATCTTGCCCCACAACATGATTAATAACACCTAATGACAGCTCATATTTTACCTGGGCAACCTGTGAAACATGCTGAGTTCATGCCCTCTGTAGGATATTTTCATCATATGTCTCCTTATTCTTTCTCACATCTGTTGAGGGCATATAATAGAAAGGGAACATGAGCACTGGAGAAAGAGCACATGAGCTTCACAGCAGGGACCATTCCAACTGCCAACAAAATAAATCATATTACAGGAGGTAAACGTGAAGCCAATGAAAATACCACTTGGGATGCTACTATGAGTAAAGAGCTGTTTGCATGCATCCTGTTCACAGGCATTTCCATGTTGGGCAACCACATCGAGGGAAAAACAAGCAGCATAATAACAGATGTGACAGACCACAAAATGCTACACGCTATATCAAACTAGCCCAGAGCCCATAACTGAGGTTAGTCAATAATAGGCAGTGCCTTCCCCATGTGGAGTGAAGAAGACGACGAAAAAAAAAACCATCTTGTTCCTGCCCAAGAAATATCATTCGTATTGTGTGTGGATGTGTGAGAGCAAGGGTCATCCATTTCTCAGCTACAATCAGCCTTTGGAAAGTAGCAGACACACAGCAGGTAGCAGGTTTCAGCAATCACCATGCATCATGTGGGACTGGCTGTCAGTGGAGCGCAGGAAAGCAGAAGAAACAAGCATACAGGAGGGTCAGTTTGCTGCCTCACTGTCTTTAGTTTCCCTCTCCCACCCCCAAAGCCTTCTGTCCTGCCTGTTCAAGCACTACACAGTGAATGTGCGAGAGCAAACCAGTGCAGTTCAAACGAATTCAATAAACACAACTGGCCTAACAAATGGTGGATGTTGAGCAATCTAACAGTCCTCTAAGGCAAAGCTTCACAACCAAAATAGGCTTTTGTCTTGTACGTGTACTTGATATATACTCTAAGCAAGTAGGAGCTTGCTGTGTATTGGAAGGCAGTGTCTCTAGTGCTCACAAAAGCAGAATTGTCTGGATTCAGTCTTTCATCTGTGATAAACAGGTCTGCATTCTGTACTGTGCTCTGGGTTAATATATTTCTCTATGCTAACTGCAGAGGAGCGATAGTTGTGAATGCAGGCTACCAATAACTCAGATAAAGCAGTTCTGCAGACGTACAGATGGAGAAGTCACAGCAAGAAGCTCCACTGATATTACCTTAGTGCCCACCGGTGCCAACCATGGGCCGGGGACCCCCTCTGCCAGAAGTCATCCCAGCTAGTGTTGGGTACCACCAGTTGCATAATACTGCTGTGTATTTGTCTCTATACACTCTCCAGTAGTATACGGACAGGGGCCAAAGGGATTTTAAGGGGGCTAATGTGGGGATCTCTCCCCTCACTAACTCCTCCACAATGTAGGATGTCACGATCTCTCCCTAGCAATCTCCCCATGGGAGATCTGCCTCTTCACACCTCCCTGCCTTGTTCTTTACCCTGTGGGACTCCATGATGCCCCTTTACCCCACATCTGATCCAGCATTTACTGAAGAAAAGTTTCACCAGAGGTGGAACCTAATCTTTCTTCCTCCCCGCTCTTTTCCCACTATTAGAGATGCCCTCTAGATACCATCACCTCACTCTAAGACGAGGAATAGGGAGTAGAAGATGTAGGAGCATGAGAGAGTGAGGTGAAGAGGGACAGAGCAGTCCACAGAGTGTTGCGGATACGGTAGTGCTATTGGCACCTTTAATTTCAGTATTGTCGGTGTCACTGTCATTTAGAGCTGCAGCAATACCATAATAACAGTATATTGCCTGTCATTAGTACAAACAGGGCAAAAACCAGCTTTGCAATACAAAACCTAAGTTTGGGTTATGAGTAACACTCCACACTAAGTAACACTCCACAGCCATAGAGACATGTGGTCTGTTCCTTATAAATCAAGTTGTACTTTATGTAAGATTCACGCTTGATTCTTTCTAAGAACGCACAGAGGTAGAGCCTTTCCAATAAGAAGGAAATGCATTCTGTCAACAGAGAGAGATGTAAACTAGGGGAAATTTTTTTAATAGTTGAGTTACTAAAAGCATTCAGCATCACCTATTCTATGGACGCTTGGGGAAACACTTCTAAAACTTTTAGAGCACCCTGTAAGTTCATCTTTTTCTCAGGCCGTGAAGAAGAGCCCTCTTGCCCGACTACTGCTAAATCCTGGCAGGCTTACACTGCAGCTGAATGTCTGTCCCTGTGAAAGAGCGTGGAGTTCCTACGAGTCACCGGATTCTCAAGGTACTTAACCCGCAGCCCCTGCCGGCGCCCGGCTGTCGGAGGAGCCCGTTTGCAGGCGCCGTCGGTGCGGCTCCGCGCCGGCTCCTGCAGAGGGCGCCGGAAGACAGCCGCAGAGGCGGCGCAGGGCGGCGGGGCGCGGCGGATCCCCCGCGGCGGCTCCCCCCGCCCCGGCGGCTCCCTCCCCCGCCTCGGCGGCTCCCCCCCGCCCCGGCGGCTCCCCCCCGCTCCGGGCAGCTCTCCCTCCCGGCGGCTGCCCCCCGGCAGCTCCCCGCCGCCGCTCGGGTCTCGGGGTGCCGGCACCTCCCGCTTACGTGATGCTGTGCGGGACCGACATGGTGATGTAAGCTGTCGGGCTTGAGGTAGCAGCAGCTGTGAACGCCTCGGGTGAAATTCCAGCGAGGACTACAATGCGGCCTCCCTGGCTGCTTCCTACGCTTCAGAAAAGTGTAAGAATGTGTTAAATGGGTGGTGAAAGTCACCCTGCACACAGCTGAATCTTTCTCTAGCTAAAAAGGCAGACATACAATTGTGGTGTCAATCACTGGGAGTGCTTTTCTTGAAAGTTGAAAGCCGCATGTTAAAGGAAACAAAAGAGTGATGCACTTGTAAAATGATGTAATAGAACATCATGCGATTTTTTTTTTTTTTACTTTAAGCTTCTGAAAACCTTCAAAACTAATTACTTTCTGCAAAGGCACAGGCCGAACAGTAACTATATGCACTCAGCAAAGACCCCTTCATATATGTCAGAACTATTTATATATACAAATACATGTCAGAACAATACTGACTATATGACTACTGCCAGAACTTCATATATGTCAGAACTATGACTCAACCTGTCAGAACTATTACCAAAAAACCACCCAACACCAGAGAAAAACGCCACCATAGCAAGCACATGCCTCCCAAATCCTATTACCTTCTTTTTTTTTTTTTTTTTAATGACATGGACTGTTCTTCTTTCCCAGCTGCTGGTCAAAGAAACCAGGCAGAAGGGGTTTCAATTTAACATCTCAGCCAAAAGCTGGCACCTAACCAACAGTCTGATTCAGCAAAGTGCTAAAGTGAAAGCTTCAATGCTTTCCAAAAACAGGAGGAGCTTAAGCAAATGCCTAAAGTTAAATATGTCTGTAAGGGCTTTGCTGCATTTGAGACCACGGATGCACAGAAATGTCAGCCCTGGGCTTGCACCTCCATCTTGACAAGAGGGTTTTGGTCTGAGAAGAGCAGTACCGACTGAGCTCGGTACTTTACAGACCAGATCTGATAGGAATACTGCACGCTTGCATAAATGAACATCCTGTAGGTTTCTTGTCAGGGGTATGACAGTAACACCACAAGTGAAAGAAGTTTTCCTCCTACGTATTAAAAATTTTAAAGGAACAGTTTTGAATATGAGAAAGGACACCAGGAGAACCTGAGATTCCCTACTTCATCTTTGAGAGTCAAAATGTGTCTTTAATATCATAGAATCGTAGAATCATAGAATAGTTTGGGTTGGAAGGGCCCTTTAAAGCTCATCTAGTCCAACCCTCTCTGCAATGAGCAGGGACATCTTCAACTAGAGCAGGTTGCTCAGAGCCCCATCCAGCCTGACCTTGAATGTTTCCAGGGATGGGGCATCTACCACCTCTCTGGGCAACTTGTTTCAGTGCTTCACCACCCTCAGCGTAAAAACTTTCTTCCTTATATCTAGTCTAAATCTACCCTCTTTTAGTTTAGAACCATTACTCCTTGGTAATTACAACAGGCCCTGCTAAAAAGTTTGCCGCCATCTTTCTTACAAGCCCCCTTTAAGTATTGAAAGGCTGCAATAAGATCTCCCTTGGAGCCTTCTCTCCAGGCTGAATAACCCCAACTTTCTCAGCCTGTCTTCATAGGAGAGGTGTTCCAGCCCCCTGATCATTTTTGTGACCCTCTTCTGGACCTGCTCCAACAGGTCCGTGTCTTTCCTGTGCTGAGGGCTCCAGAGCTGGATGCAGTACTCCAGGTAGGGTCTCACCAGAGCAGAGTGGAGGGGCAGAATCACCTCCCTTGACCTGCTGGCCACGCTTCTTTTGATGCAGCCCAGGATACGATTGGCCTTCTGGGCTGCGAGCACACATTGCTGGCTCATGTCCAGCTTTTCATCCACCAGTACCCCCAAGTTCTTCTCGGCAGGGCTGTTCTCAATCCCTTCATCCCCCAGCCTGTATTGATACCAGGGGTTGCCCTGACCCAGGTGCAGGACCTTGCACTTGGCCTTGTTAAACCTCATGAGGTTCACATGGGCCCCCTCCTTGAGCTTGTCCAGGTCCCTCTGGATGGCATCCCATCCTTCAGGTGTGTCAACCACACCACTCAGCTTGGTGTCATCTGCAAACTTGCTGAGGGTTTGCACTCGATCCCACTGTCTATGTCATTGATGAAGATATTAAACAGTACTGGTCCCAGTACGGACCCCTGCGGGACGCCACTCATCACCAATCTCCATCTGGACATTGAGCCATTGACCACTACCCTCTGGATGTGACCAACCAACCAGTTCCTCATCCACTGGACAGTCCACCCATCAAATCCATACCTCTCCAATTTAGAGAGAAGGATGTTGTGGGGGACCGTGTCAAAGGCCTTACAGAGGTCCAGATAGATGACATCCATAGCTCTTCCCTTGTCCACTGATGCAGTCACTCCATCATAGAAGGCCACTAGGTTGGTCAGGCAGGACTTGCCCTTGGTGAAGCCATGCTGGCTGTCTCAAATCACCTCCCTGTCCTCCATGTGCCTTAGCATAGCTTCCAGGAGGATCTGTTCCATGATCTTCCCAGGCACAGAGGTGAGACTGACTGGCCTGTAGTTCCCCGGGTCTTCCTTTTTTCCCTTTTTAAAAATGGGGATTATTTTTCCCCTTTTCCAGTCAGTGGGAACTTCACTGGACTGCCATGACTTATCAAATACGATGGACAGTGGCTTAGCAACTTCATTCGCCACTTCCCTCAGGACCCGTGGATGGATCTCATCAGGTCCCATGGACTTGCGCACGTTCCTTAGATGGTCTTGAATATGTTTTGGTGTTGTCCTTGATCATTATGTGATTATGTAGTTTGCTTACTATAGAGGCAGGATGAAAAACTGGCAGCTTTCTGAAATGAATTTTCTATGAAAAATTGTTGTTAGACACAATTCTGACAGGTTTTCAGCATCATCCCATTTTTCTGAAACAAGAAAAAGAATTCTCTGCTTTAAAAGGTGTGCATCAGATTCAGGGAAGGAGAACTAGAGAATGAACCAGACATTCATTTGATGCAGGTCAACAGATATGAACTACACAGATATAAACATTCAGTGGAATTGCACAAGCTAAGGATGGAGCTTGGCCTCTTCAGGAAAGATGAACAAGTACTGTTAGGTGTACCACGGTCACCGCCCTAGCCCATCATTCTTCCTCTAAAATTGAAACCACTAAATGCTTTGTGTATGAGAGAGGGATTTGCTGGGGGAGGAAACATTTCTTTCTCTCTAGCAGCAAATGACACCCTTGAAAAACTGGGTAATTAATCAAGCCTGTATAGCTCTGATACTGTATCATAGTAAAATTGATCGATCGCAGGGCGTACTCCGATGGAGACTGGTAGGAGAAATTAATTACTGACCTGCACATATTAGGAAGTTTCGGTGTAGTGTGTTTGGCGGTGTATTGGGGAAGCCTGTCACACATCACCTAGTGAAAAATGAAAAAAAATAGCCCCATAGGACAAAAAACATTATATCTATAGACAAATAAATTGAATTATAGAGAGGATCAAGATCTAAAATAAGACCTTTTTTCTTGGCTGTAGAGAGTGATGTAGGATATAGCAATTTGTTTAAATAAGGCGTGACACTTCTTCGGACCTAGCTCTTAATAACTGAGAAGCATAAATCATCAATATTTCCTCATCTTCCAGTAATTAATGGCATTCTAGAAAGCAGGTCTCGGAGAAACATTTCCTGGAAAAATGTAGTGATTTTTTTTTATTAAAAATTTGGTGGGCTGAGAATAGAGATTTGAAAAACTGTTATGAAGAACGAAAGTGAGTAGCAACAGGGTGAAGAAAATTTTTAGCACCATAATTGTCCTAAAATTAAGAGAGGTAAGATATAAAGAAAAACAGAGACAATACTGTAGACATAAGATGAACTGCAAGAGATTCACCACGAAGAAAAAGGAGCTTTTCAGGTAACAAGCATCAAAAACATATACAGGTTTAGCAATCAGCATCAACAGCGTGAATTTGTACTGTGGGAACATACAGTAAAAATAACACTAGCATAAGGTATTCTCCTACTGCCAGATCTGCTAAGCAAATAGGAACTTCATTTTGCACCAGCTGCAGCTTCCAAGTGGTCTACAAATGTGACATATGGTCTACAATACATAGATTGGTGCTCTAATACTATGGCTGCCCCCCACTGTACCTAAGCATGTAGGACATATGTTAGACTGCATTACTTAATTGTGCATTATCTTGCATCTGTAGGCATTAATTTACAAAACTCCGATACATTTTTTTAATTTAAAGCATGAAATTTTCTGAATTTTCTGGGCAATCACATTTGGATTCCAATTTAACATCGTGCTGAGTCAAATCTTAGTTGCAGGCCTTATGTTGTTTTTAATGCACTGAGCATGCAAACCCATATGCAGGTTTCTTTGCTTTGGCTACTGTGTTATACTGGGATCTGTTCTGGGATGAGGTGGCAATGTCTCACTGAAATTAATAGAGGATTTCTAGGGGACTATACATACTCATACTAAGGTCTAGACAAGAAGGAGAAACAATATAACAGTGAAGAAGTCATGTCAACATGCACCACCAATAGGCAATACTAAGGTTAGGGTGGCTCATACATCAGACTAATGTTTAGTGGGATACATTGATAGTTACATAATAAATACAGATTTGGTGAAAAGTTCTTTAAATCGGCAAAATTAGAAAGGAAGAATTGTTTTCTGACTATAGCATTCCACAGTTCTATATATTGCTCATAGTTTTGCTGTTTGGTGAACTCTTCATACTGAGATTTTTTTAGGGTAGTAGGATAATTGCAGTCATGCCTGTATTTATTGATTCTGTCTTTTAAAATATTAGTGGATTATTCATCATTATGTAATTGTCCCTTCTGCTATAACATGTACTGGCAAAATGTTTGATTGTGTTTTCAGTGTACTTTTGTCCCAAAGATTTAAAATTTCCTGGGATATTGGATATTAATTTGTTCCACATACTGAAAAATTTGACTATTTAAATTTTTTAAAGGCGTCTTCATTGTACTCCACAGAGTTAAAGTGTTCAAGGCTACATACTCCTTATTTTTTTGTATTTTGGATCCAGGGAAAGTTAGTCTGTGTCCCAGTGAGTTCCATAAATTCCTGATGGACAATCACATTCAGCAGGGGCCTCTTTGAGTCTCGGTGACTTCATAGTTCCCACTGTGATCACATAATCTCCTAGTAGGCAAAGGATCGGACTCAACAGAGGAAAACTTCTTGAAAAATAGCTTATCTTTTAAACTTCTTTACTATAGAAAAGTAATGGCTATATTAGCATTCTCTAACATGTCTTTAAATGTGAGATTATTAGTATAATAATGTAAAAGTCCTCAGAATAGCTCCATCTTGTTTGGCTATTCCTGCTGCAGAAAATCCAGTCTATGTTGGATGAACCCTGAAAGAAAAGTCCATCTCTCCTCTCTCTCATTCACATTTTTACAGGGTTCATGAATTTCTCTTCCATTTTTATGCTGAAGCTCATCTGTTATTTGAAGAGAAAAAGGGGAATAGCGAATCTCAAAGCACTGAACAAGAAAGTATATTTCCATTTACTCAGGTTATGTGATGTTTAGATTGCTATGGGGTATTGGGAGAGCCAGGTTATCTGTTCTAAAAAAAAATCCAATCGTCCTTAAAATTTTAATTGCCGTGAGATTAGGTTTTGACAAAACTTTATGTCCATTTTTCATTGTAACATGCTATTGTGCAACATGACAACACTGGAATAATCTAGCACATAAGAACTAAAAATGGACAACAGTTTGTATGAATTTGCATCTAAACCTGCTACCTCTTCACATATTGATCTTAATTAATGGAGCCTGATAGGGTATTTTTATCTTCACAGCTAGTTGTCTCTTGAATTGATAGGAAGTAACACCTTAACCCATAGGTTTGCAGGAGTTTAGATGTAGCCTGAAGGAAATTTCACTGCCTTCTTTTTATAGTCTATCCTAAACTGAAGCTGTTGTTTGGGAATGCATGTGGGGAGGAAACTGCTGGCAGAGACAGAGCACCAGCCTGTGCTTTAATCTGATCCAGTAAACAAGTGCTTATAAACCTATGAAATTATATTTGGTCATCTAATAGCATGACATGAGCAAAAGTCAAAAAAAGGAGAGTTTTCATTTTTGACACAGAAATTATTTTGGCCTACAATAAAGTAATTTGTCTAAGGCCATCTAGACAATCAGGAGCAGAAGGAAGGAGGTCTAGCTTGTTCTTCCATTATTAGACTTCTTTTTAGCCTTGTATAACTTCCCAAGATTCAACAGGACTCTCATTTTCTAGTTGGCTGTTGAAGAAAATGGGGAGCAGCTAAATAGTAATTTAGCAACATTTTGTAGTGCATGGAGCCATATGGAGACAATGTAATTCATACCTAAGAAAGCATGTACTTTCTGGTCATCAATATGAGAACTTCATTTGGTTCATGACTTGTGGGTCATGAGGTTGGACAGTTGGACAGTACACTGTCAAAAAGCATTTTTATCTTTAACCCCTTAGTGTGATTTTTGTCTCGTTCTTAATGAAAGCTTTTGTATTTGTGTATTTATCTGCCTGTCTGTCTCAGGCCACAGTTGAGTAAGTTGAAATACAGCTCTTGGACTGGTGTTTCCAGTTGGAAGTTTTACAGGAGCAATGACAGAAGGCTTAGTTCTTGTTAGGAAGTACAGTGGCTCAGCAGCACAGGTCATTTGAGGATGCTGATGCAGAAACACGGGATTAAATCGAGTTGATATTTCCCCTTAATATCTTATCAGAATAATCTTCTTATCCCATATCATTAAATCACATAAGAACTTAAGATGACAGCTAAACACAATTAGAATTTCCTAAAGGATACAGCAGGGCATCAGAGTATGGCTTTAAATACATGTACAGGAATCATGTTCCTGTTCAAAAGGATTCTTTTCTCCAAGCGTCCTGCAGGGATTAAGCAATTCATACTAGAAAGCCATTGGTCTAACTCTCCCCTGTGCAACCAGGAGTCTTACTCAATGGTCTAGGACAACTCAAAGTCACTACAGTTGAGGCCACAACATTGAAATATTGTGGACATAACATACAAAATTTAAAACTGGGAAAGAGAGATAATTTTCTAACACAAGTAAAACTGACTGACTTCATGTAAAATGTGTGACTAAGGGAAGGGAGGGGAACTGCTTGGCTTTTCCAGCCTTCTCCTTTAATAAGTGTGCACTACTCTTTACTATATTTGCATTAGCCATTTTTGGAAAGAAGGGGACTGAAACTTTCTCCTATCCATTAAAATAAACAATATTATTATCCTGGATAGGGTACAAAGTTCTGTTAAAAAGGAGATCCTCAAGGACATTCATAGGCTTAACAAGGTAATTTCCATGTTTAATTGTAAAGGTTGTTCAATTAGCAGCCAGGGATATGCCTAGGCCACCAGCAGCAGTGTAACAGGTATTTTAGTGTTTCGTTTCTCATTTTTCAAACTGTGACTGTGTTTCTTTATATTAATGGGTTTGGACCAGACACAATAGTGTTGCATTGCTTTCTCAGTTTGCCAGATAATGCCAAACGTTATACATGAACATCAGTCTAAATGAAACACATATATTTGCTGTGTGCATGTTGGTGATGATACCTATTTCATGTCTTAAAACTTGGGATATATTGATTCTTCTTGTTATAATTTTAGCAGTTTTAATTCTGCTGATGGTTACCTGAATAAAAATGATAAAAATATTTTAAACTTTTGAAGCAATCTTCAATAATGGGAAATGATTTCCAGAGAAAAGTAAAGGACAAATAATTGGAGTAAAAAGCAGAAATTCCTCTATTGATTTTTTACTAGTTTAGGTTTATCACAATCTTAATCCCTTTGGTGTTCTGCTAATTTATTTCTAATCTCTCCTGCCACTTCACTCTCCTTCTCTCTGAGAGTCAGATCCAATAAAAAACCCTGCATCTCTAAAGAAGTATTTAGGTAGGATGGAGGTATCTAAGGCCAAAAGTTCAATCTAAAATCCCCCTTTACTCAGCTGCCACCTAATGATGGAGGCACACCATCTCACTCAAGGTCTCACTGGAAAACTTTCCAGGAAAACCCTATTTTATGCAGTACTTACATATTTCAGAACCCACCAGCTAATGAGGATTCATTCAGTTGCCTCTTCAATCCCACTTCACCCAGGAGAGTACCAAAGCATCAGGCAATATCTTAATTTGGGTAGTGGCAAAGGAGCAGAAAAGAGAGCAAGGAGGAGTGTGACTTGGTATCGCAGGGCTCCGAGCATTCTGCAGGGATCCTGGGTTCTGTTCAGGGACCACAGCTGCATTTTATGCAATGCCTGTTTAAAGGAATTTCTCAGTAAGTCTTCTGCTGATTTGAATTTATTCTGCTTTTATTTTTTTCCCCATCCTGGGGAAGTAGGAGCTTAGCATTGGCTAAGCAGAAATTATGGCAGCCTTGGAGCTCATGAGAACAGTTTTCAGGAGTCTTTAATTGAGAATTAACATTTTTTATTTTTAAAATCTTCATTTCTATTTTTTCACAATAAATTTCAAAAAGAAAAAGGAAAGGGAAGTGTGCTTATTTAGATTTAATTGCTTCTGAGGCCTGGTCTACAGACCGGCTTGATCTTCTGTGGTGGATATTTTCTGCAGATCGTGATCCATATGTGTGAACACAGAAGAATTAGCTAGCCAACAAAATAGGTACCAGCGGGAAGATGTGGGATGTGAAATTATGGGGAGCTGATTGAATAGTCTAGCCATAGAAATGTCCCCATCACTGAGATCTGCCAGGGACTTGGGGTCCATATGGAGCTCTTCAGCCACTGATCCTGGACCACCCCAGGGTCCACACCTAGCGTCTCTTATGGTGACAGAGCCTGCATTTGCAGCCTGTTTTTACCGTGGAAAGCTCTCTCCATAGTACACAGAGATTGTGCCATTAGCAGATTACTCATTCCCTCAAAGGTAGAAACCACTTTTCCCTCCAAGCCTCCCGCAGCTCTGAGTTAGGGGAGCGAGGATGAGGTTTATTTATAATGAACCTCTCTCCTGGTGCAGCTCTGACGCTCATCCGTCAAACACTCATGACAACTTGTTAGTGCTCTGTCCACCCAGAAGGTAAATTCATCCTCATCAGCAAGCCCTAAATGCCTGCCCCGGCCTAGTGGGTGTTGCCCAGACACTCTATCAGCTTCTGCTGCCTTTTCCTCTGGTTTATCAAGAGGTGGCAGCAAAAAGCCATTTAACCTTTGATCTCAGTCTTCGGGGCCTCTATCTGTCACAGAATCATGGCAGCCTCTACCCACCCACCCAACTCATCCCGCCAGTGCTGTGTTAACAGAGCCGTCTGCTACAAACAGCGAACAGCCCGGTGCTTCGCCTGCCACGTCACTTAGGAGGGCGGTGGGAATGACAGTCAGGACCAGGCACCATCAGCCATGTCCCATGCGCAGCAGTAACCAATGCGGTGCAGCATAACCGTGCAGGTGCATGGCGGGTGCTGCTGCACCAGGAGGCTTCCCCACCGCGCCTCTCTGCAGCCCTGCCTGCACCCTGCCTGCAGGAAGGCTGGTCAGGCAGCTCAGGGTCAGGCTCAGCAAGAGCCATGTCCAGCTGTGGCTGACATGAAATCCAACGATAGAAGAAACCAGAGTTGCCTGGTGCCATCAATTAAGTATCGATGGGGCTTCCCCTGAGGCAGAAAACAAGGTGCTATAAGGGTCAGGCATTAGGTGAAGGCGAATATTTCTGAAAATGAGCAGAAACAAAACTAATGGCTTGAAGCATCCAAAAAAAAAAAAAAGGCATATAGAGAGTAAGCTCTTTTGGGGGATCTAGCCCTTGGCTTTGTGTTCATGGTGGTGGGAATTCCCATTTTAGAAAGGGCCACAAAATATTCAGACTGTGTGTTGCTATCATGATGCTGTGTCCAAGGTGAGGGACACAGGATGGAAGTTTCTGATTCACTGTGACAAGCTGACAATTTGTTTCCTACAGTGACATTTGTGAGAGGGGAAAAATTGGTAACATAACACGTCAATAAAGACAGCTAGAAAAACGTATTTTAAAATTAGACATGATTAGAAATATAGCACCTAGCTCTATTTCAAATATTCTTTAGTTTTCTTGCTAAGGAAAGAAATAATTGTCAAAATAATTGGACTTAAACTGGATTTTTTAAAAGTTTACAGTAGTCATTAACGAATAGCAAGAGACCTCATTATTATAAGTGTCGCAGGATGCTTTACAAAACTGGTTTTAGATAAAGAAGCTAGAGTCAGCTGCAGTTAAAGTCAAGACAAGCTCTGGGGTTTTCAGTGTCACTACTTATTCTTAAATGTCACTGAGGAGCTGTCAACAGGTATGAAAAGGCATCCAGCTGCTCAAGCCACCCAGCTACTCAAGCCTCTTTCAGTTGGAGACAGAGAAAGAATGAAATATATGTGGAGGGAAACTTGGGTTTCTAGGGATGCAAATAGCAATGTACCACATGAGATGGATCCCTCTTCCTTTAACCTTCCTGGTTTTCTGTTGCATTCTAATTGCATCTTAACCAAAAAGGGCCCAATTCCATTTTCATCTTCATGAATGTGAATGGGGATTGTTTCTGCTGGCAAAACAGAGTCCCTCCATAGTGGTTAGTTTCAGTTTACCTGAGATTAGAATTTGGTCTCGGTAGAAATAGCAAGCAACAGCAAAATGAGTTCTTTTGTTACCATGAAGTCTTATGTGGAAATCTTATGTTGTTATTAATAGTTTTATCAAATGTTCATGTGGGTAATTTTCTATTATGCTATAAAGACTTATTCTGGATCAATAAAACTTGATATAATATAATCAAAGTATTGTTTCTAAATGAGTGGATTTGTCATTTGTCAAAAATTAACAAATCATGAAATGTGATGCAGTTTCCTTGATTATTTTCCATTTCTTATATTTGCTCTCACTTTTTAATTTCTTAAATCAGCTCTAATATCAATCAACAAGGTTAGATTGAGAAGATCTAATGAAAAACCAAATCAGATTAGTAACTGGAGAGGTGAATAAACATACCAAAAAAAGGATAGGCTCCATAAGAGGATTGTTTCCTGAGGTATGTCTGACATTTAGTGAAAATTACATTATCCTTTTTATTTAATAAATGACAGAACTTTCTCTCTTCCTGCCTGGCTGCTAGAAATCTAACAGACGTCTGTAGAAGATGTATGTGTGAGCTCTGCTGCTTTGGGTCTGTCTCCGTGTTTGTCTCAAAGCATCCACCAATGACACATTTAACTAGTTGCAGCAGTCTTAAATGCTTTATGTCATGACATCACTAATGAAATCACCTCTGGAGGAAACATAAGCTTGGCATCCTAGAAAATTATCTTCAGATCTCAAATGACTGACCTCATAGGGATTTGGCCATCAACAGGTTTCTAAAGCTTATAGTGACAACAAATATAAGCATTAAAATAAATCATTTTGTGAAAAAGACGTCACAGGAAAATTAGCTTTCCTTCCCACCCTTTGTCAGTGTCGTGGTTTAACCCCAGCCAGCAACTAAGCACCACACAGCCGCTCGCTCACTCCTCCCGCAGTGGGATGAGGGAGAGAATCGGAAGGGTAAAAGTAAAAGAACTCATGGGATGAGATAAGAACAGTTTAATAGGTAAAGAAAAAGCCATGCATGCAAGTAAAGCAAAACAAGGAATTCATTCACTCCTTCCCTTCAGCAGGCAGGTGTTCAGCCATCTCCAGGAAAACAGGGCTCCATCACGCCTAACGGTTACTTGGAAGACAAATGCCATCACTCTGAATGTCCCCGCCTTCCTTCTTTTTCCCCCAGCTTTATATGCTGAGCATGACGTCATATGGTGTGGGATATCCCTTTGGTCAGTGGGGGTCAGCTGTCTCAGCCGTGTCCCCTCCCAACTCCTTGTGCACCCCCAGCCTACTCGCTGGTGGGGCGGTGTGAGAGGCAGAAAAGGCCTTGACTGTGTGTAAGCACTGCTCAGCAGTAACTAAAACATCCCTGTGTTATCAACACTGTTTCCAGCACAAATCCAAAACACAGCCCCATACTAGCTACTATGAAGAAAATTAATTCTACCCCAGCCAAAACCAGCACAGTCAGTCTGGGTTTATTATAGCACTCACCATGGAATGGCAACCAGCTGAACAATGCTAAATCACTGCATTAAAATTCTGGCCACCACACCACAATCCTACTATCTATGCGTGGAGACTATATAAAATCTCTCTCATCATTCAGATGCCCCTCAACTGAAATGTAGTGGACAACTATTAATAGGTCAACAACTTCACCTAGCAAAATTATGCACATCATTGAAGGATATTGGTGCATAGCATTTGGCAGCTCATATGTAATTTCATTAACTTGCCAGACAAATTAAAAAAAATTAGCAATTCAAGTTATATTGCAGGTATAATATTACAGAATGACAGAACATAAGTGTATAAGATGATTCCTGGGTTGTAACTCTGGCAGTGCTGAACTTCCCTGTCTTTGTCCCCTGGAGTTCCAGTGAGTTTTCCCAAAAGTCAGTTTTCTTTACTCCACATACGAATTTCCCCACACTTAAATGTTATGGAATAACACAAACCTGTGTGTGACATATGGGTCGGCTTAGTCATTGCAAGGTAGCATGGTATATTTGGTGTTATGTTTTTCAGAATAACAATTACATTTTTCAGAATAACAGTTTGAAAGATCATATCTACAGTTTAGGCTGCCATGGGTCAAATACTGAGAACCTGTATTGAAGTGAGTCTGCTGAGGACATTGCTATGGGTAGAGCACTTCATTCTTCTCTCAAACAGCTATCACCTTTCTCTACTGCTGTTGAGCTCTAACTGCAAAGTAGATTTAGTGACTGCACTTATATGTGAAAAGCTGCCATATCAAGCATCATTTGGAATTCAAACCATTCAGCTGCTATTGTGCTTGCAAATAGATCCGTCTTAAAAAAAAAGATGTAACGGTGATTCATAGGAAAGTTAGGTGTTAGTTCTTGAGATAAAAATTCAGGTACAGAAAATATTTGTTTTTAGTAAGATGGTAAGCCCTACGGTTTAATGAAAATACTGTTAATTTGTATATTTTTAGGTTTCTATGTGTTCTGTGTGACTTTACAAGTTGTGAAATATACTACATGGGTGGCAGAATGTGAGAGGAAATTTCCACATGTGCACGTAATCATATATTTCATACTATACTATCAATACTGAATCAAGAGCAAATACTTGAATAGTTAATCATATGGGAATATATACTATGCTTGCCTATGTGGTAGATAGAGAATACACCAGTGCAGGCATGGTTTTAAGATAAAAAGTCAGTATATTGTTACAAATTTTCAAAATCACCTCAGATTTCTCTGAATTCATCCAATGAATTTACTTACCTTACTTTATTTATTGAACAAACTATTTTTCTAGACTAGTAACTTTACTTCATTTCAAGTAGCAATGCTGTGTGGTACCATCAAATAATTGCAGTGCTCCTGTGGTACTACTGCCTTGTGATTCTGTGGACACTACTGTAGCTCCCGGTTTCTTCCTCATCTGCCACCAATACAAATCAGGACTGATAAGAGACTTTAGCTTAGTTTCCATAGCATAGGGCAGTGCAGTGCCAGGTTTGCACGTCTCTGAAGTTAGGTATTTTTCAGTGTCCCTGTGGATGAGCTGTGCAATTCCCACTGGAGCTTTACCAAATTGGGAATTACAGCAGCAGCAGATTTTTTTATCACACGTCTGGACTTGGAGGAGTTCTTTCTTTTCCAAGAATAGCAGCAGCTCCCATCAGATATAAGTTTTGTGCAGTTTCCTCCCTTGCTGAAGAGATTTGATTCCCAGTGCTCTGGAGTGTGCATCAGCTGCCAGTTTATTGTGTGTTTTGTTGAGGGAGAAGAGAAGATAATTTCCACTCTTCCAGCCAAGATCTTGCTGTCAGGCAGAAAAGCATTCAGGATTCATTAGGTCAGAAGAGGAAAAGAAAATTCTCTTGCCTGGTGACTTAGGACATTTGAAACTCTTTCATTCCATGTTCTAAGGGCTGGATAAAATACTTAATGCTTGACTATTGGGACCTTGGTTTGTTTTGCACTGTGAAAAAATGTCGAGAGGTAGACGTGAGAGCACTTTCCTGTGCCCTCAGATGCCTCTATAAACAGGTGGGTAAGACTCATTGCTTGGAGATATGGATCTGAAAGCCCTCAAACAGAGAAAGAAACTGAAAACAAGATTTTCTGACAGAAGAACCCCAAAGGTGACAGCAGATGGTAGGAGGCTGCCTGTTTCCTGTGACATAATCTGGCATGTAACTATTTCTTATTTGTTGGTAGTCTTCCAGAAGTCATCTATGGAGGCTGTAGTTGATCTCTATGGTAATACCTAAAGCCCAGTGTGCTCAGTGGCCCACCCTCTACCATGTCACCTGCAGGACCTGCGTGGCCACGGGACTCCACACAAAGCTCATCCAGTCTGGTCTGCTTGCATTCCAGCTGCTTTTGTGACAGGCAATGTTTGGGTCCTTTTAGTAAGAACCCTAATGACACTAAGTCAAATTGTCTTAGCTTTGGTCCCAAAACATTGCTTCTGGGACAATGAGTATCCAGTTTGGAGAGTGACTGGTTGTGATGAGTTAACCTTGGCCAGCTGCCAGACACCCACCCAGCTGCTCTCTCATTCTTCTCAGGGGAGAAAATAAGATGAAAAGCTTGTGGGTCGAGATAAGGACAAGGAGATCACTCACCAGTTACCACCATGGGCAAAACAGACTCAACTTGGGGAAGATTAATTTACTTTATTGCCTAGGATAGTGAAAAAGAAAAAAAAAACAACCTAAAAATACCTTCCCCCTATCCCCTTCTTCCCAGGCTCAACTTCAATCTCAACTTCTACCTTCTCCTCCTCACCCGAGTGGTGCAGGGAAAATGGGGAATGGGCATTGTGGTCAGTTCATAACACTTAATCTCTGCTGCTCCTTCCTCCTCATGCTGTTCTGCTCTAGCGTGGGGTCCCTCCCACAGGATACAGTCCTTCACAAACTGCTCCAGCATGGGTCCTTCCCACAGGCTTCCCACAGGCTGCAGTTCTTCAAGAACTACAACACGGCAGAGAGGAAGCAGTCTAGGAGGTTCCTGGAGTGTGTGGAAGACAACTTCCTGACACAGCTGGTAAGTGAGCCTACCAGGGGAGGTGCCTCGCTCGACCTGCTGTTTACTAACAGAGAAGGACTGGTGGGAGATGTGGTGGTCGGAGGCCGTCTTGGGCTTAGCGACCATGAAATGATAGAATTCTCGCTTCTTGGTGAAGTAAGGAGGGGGGGCAGCAAAACTGCAACCATGGACTTCCGGAGGGCGGACTTTGGCCTGTTCAGGACGCTGGTTGAGAGAGTCCCGTGGGAGACGGTCCTGAAGGGCAAAGGGGTCCAGGAAGGCTGGACGATCTTCAAGAAGGAAGTCTTAAAGGCGCAGGAGCAGGCTGTCCCTGTACGCCGTAAGAAGAACGGGTGGGGAAGACGACCGGCCTGGCTGAACGGGGAGCTCTTGCTGGGACTCAGGAAAAAAAGGAGAGTTTACCGCTTGTGGAAGAAGGGGCAGGCGACTCAAGAAGAGTACAGGGATCTCGTTAGGTTGTACAGAGAGGAAATGAGAAAGGCAAAAGCCCAGCTAGAACGCAATCTGGCCGCTGTCGTTAAAGACAACAAAAAAAGTTTTTACAAATATATTAATGACAAGAAGAGAGCCAAGGAGAATCTCCATCCTTTATTGGATGCAAGGGGGAACATTGTCACTGAGGATGAGGAAAAGGCTGAGGTACTCAATGCCTTCTTTGCCTCAGTCTTTAACAGGCAGACCAGTTATCCTCAGGGTACTCGGCCCCCCGAGCTGGAAGACGGGGACGGCGAGCAGGATGAACCCCCCGTAATCCAGGAGGAAGCAGTCAATGACCTGCTACGCCACCTGGACACTCACAAGTCTATGGGGCCGGATGGGATCCACCCGAGAGTGCTGAGGGAGCTGGCGGAGGTGCTCGCCAAGCCGCTCTCCATCATTTATCAGCAGTCCTGGTTAACGGGGGAGGTCCCGGAAGACTGGAGGCTTGCCAATGTGACGCCCATCCACAAGAAGGGCCGGAAGGAGGATCCGGGGAACTACAGGCCTGTCAGCCTGACCTCGGTGCCGGGGAAGATTATGGAGCGGCTCATCTTGAGGGCGCTCACAAGGCATGAGCGGGACAACCAGGGGATCCGGCCTAGCCAGCACGGGTTCATGAGAGGCAGGTCCTGCTTGACCAACCTGATCTCCTTCTATGACCAGGTGACCCGCCTAGTGGATGAGGGAAAGGCTGTGGATGTGGTCTACCTGGACTTCAGCAAGGCCTTTGACACTGTCTCCCACAGCATTCTCCTCGAGAAGCTGGCGGCTCACGGCTTAGACAGGTGGACTCTGCGCTGGGTCAAAAACTGGCTGGATGGCCGGGCCCAGAGAGTTGTGGTGAATGGAGTTCAATCCAGTTGGCAGCCGGTCACGAGCGGTGTTCCCCAGGGCTCAGTACTGGGGCCGGTCTTGTTTAATATCTTTATTGATGATCTGGATGAGGGGATTGAGTGCACCCTCAGTAAGTTTGCAGACGACACCAAGTTGGGTGGGAGTGTTGATCTGCTCGAGGGTAGGAAGGCTCTGCAGAGGGACCTGGACAGGCTGGATGGATGGGCCCAGGCCAACTGTATGAGGTTCAACAAGGCCAAGTGCCGGGTCCTGCACTTCGGCCACAACAACCCCATGCAGCGCTACAGGCTTGGGGAAGAGTGGCTGGAAAGCTGCCTGGCGGAAAAGGACCTGGGGGTGTTGGTCGACAGCCGGCTGAACATGAGCCGGCAGTGTGCCCAGGCGGCCAAGAAGGCCAATGGCATCCTGGCCTGTATCAGAAATAGTGTGGCCAGTAGGAGTAGGGAAGTGATCATGCCCCTGTACTCGGCCCTGGTGAGGCCGCACCTCGAATACTGTGTTCAGTTTTGGGCCCCTCACTACAAGAAGGACGTTGAGGTGCTGGAGCGTGTCCAGAGAAGGGCAACGAGGCTGGTGAGGGGTCTGGAGCACAAGTCTTATGAGGAGCGGCTGAGGGAACTGGGACTGTTCAGCCTGGAGAAAAGGAGGCTGAGGGGAGACCTCATCGCTCTCTACAACTACCTGAAAGGAGGTTGTAGCGAGGTGGGTGTTGGTCTTTTCTCCGAAGTAACAAGCGATAGGACGAGAGGAAATGGCCTCAAGTTGCGGCAGGGGAGGTTTAGATTGGATGTAAGGAAAAATTTCTTTACTGAAAGAGTGGTGAAACATTGGAACAGGCTGCCCAGGGAAGTGGTGGAGTCCCCATCCCTGGAGGTATTTAAAAGACGTGTAGATGAGGCGCTTAGGGACATGGTTTAGTGGGCCTGGTGGTGTTGGGTTGACGGTTGGACTCGATGATCTTAGAGGTCTTTTCCAACCTCAATGATTCTATAACTGCTCCAGCATAGGTCCTCTCCATGGGGTACTTCAGGAACAGACTGCTCCAGCGGGGGTCACCCATGGACCGCAGCTCCTGCCAGGACTATGCCATGGCATGGGCTCCTCTCCACAGGCTGTAGCTTCCTTCAGGGCATGTCCGCCTGCTCCAGTATGCACTCCTCCACAGCCTGCAGTGCGGATACCTGCTCCACCGTGGTCCTCCATGGGCTGCAGAGAGACAACCAACTTCACCACGGTCTTCTCCATGGGCTGCAGGGGAATCTCTGGTCTGGAGCCTGGAGCACCTCCCCCACTCCTTCTTCACTGACCTGGTTGTCTGCAGGGCTGTTTCTCTCACATTTTTCTCATTCCTCTGTCCTAGCTACTGTGCAGCATTTTTACCCTTTCTTAAATATGTTATCACAGAGGTGCTACCAATGTTGCCAATTGGCTCAGCTTTGGCCAGCAGCGGGTCCGTCTTGGAACTGGCTGAAACTGTTTGTGTCTGACATGGGGGCAGTTCCTGATCTCTTCTTACAGAAGCCGCCCCTGCAATTCCTCCCTGCTACCAAAACCTTGCCATGTAAACCCAATACATTGGCCCAAACACACTACAAGTGCATGACTGGGTTCTTGCTTAAGAACAGCAAAGGATCAAGCTTGCTTTCACAACATGCCACTCTTCTTGCCTGAACCCTCTCATGAGAGCTGTCCCTTTCACAAAAGTCCAGGATCTTCTTCATGTGTGTATACAGGCTCTCCTGTGTCTTTATCCATTTCTCTTTCCTGCACCGTCAGTTTGCTTCTTTCTTCAGAAAGTCCCCAAACCACAGATTGTTCAATCTGAGGAAATATTCTGGGAAAGCACCACCATCACGTGGCTGCCATCTTCCGATGCATTTCTCTAAGAATCTCGGTTGCTGTAGGGGATTTTGGAATAGACATACTTTGAAACCACCCAGCATGGATGTTTTTGTGTTCTGTTTTCTATTGTTCCTCGGTTAGAAAGGACCTTTTGCTACAAAAATCTGTAGGTCTGTTTTATCTGATCTATTTTTCCTTTTATGACTTCAGCTCACAGAGATACACATGATGTAATTTTAGGCTAGCTAGCTTGGATACCACTAGCCGTATAGATGTAATATCAGTATATCTCAAAGAACTGAGTAAATTTGTGAGTGGTTGACCCAAGCTGAACTGTTTTCCACTGTGCTTACACTGTTAGTTCTCTTGTTATCAGTCATCAGCTTGCACATGTCTGTGTGAGCTGCTGTCTGTTTAAAGTTAACCAACCTCACTATGTTTTTCAGATCCTGCATTTTCTAAAACACCTGTTCTCTTCTTCAAACTTCAGCTCCTTGCAGGGTGAAAATAGGCTTTAGCTTGGAGGTAAGATGCTCGCCCTACAGTCAGATCTTTTCAGCTGTTAATAGTTTTTAATATCAGCCTGTGATAGCACTGTCTTGCCTTCTTAGTGCAAGATGAATGAGGCATAAAACAGGAAAAGAGAGTTATATGACTTAAGGGAACAGCACTTGAGCTCAAACTGGCACTCACAAACCACATAGTGACAGATTCTGAATTCTCATAGTACCTCTTTAAGATTAAACATAATCTGATTTCTCTATTATTGGAAGTTATATATTCAGGAACAATATTTCAAGAGAATAACTCAAATTATTCCTTATATTGAAGAAGCTTTATGTTAAAGAATCTCTCCTAGCAGAAGTCATTGGAAAAATAAGTTGTGCTAAAGATTGTATCTTTTTAATAATCTATGCAAAATTTATGAGAAAGTACATATTTTAAACCTTGAAGCTGCCACCGATTTTTTTCAGTTTTCCATTCATATGTGTATTGTGAAAAACTTACTTTAAGAAATCAAGGAAAACTAACATTTTTAGTTAGTTTTAAAACTAACAATTTTAAAACTAAAACATTAATTGAAAACAGAAAAATACTTCTTTACAAGTGTAAGTGCTGCAGGTCCTTCCAAATAGAAGGTTCTATATGAGATTTTGGGAAGGCACCTTTTGTTTCTTTAAACTGATCAATGTTAAAACTGCACTAGAGGCAAAAGGCAGTTTTCAATATTGGTTTTTCTTAGTGAATAGAGAGTGAATTAGGTACCAGAGGGACCTTATAAAATACTTCATGCTCTTCCTTTATGTCATCAAAAACTTGTCAGCCTGGAAGAAAGCTGAGATTATATTAAAAGTGAAACACAAACACCCCTACTGTGTATGAAATAAAGTGAATTAATGAGATAAAATTGACAAAAGATGTAACAGCTCTTAGTTTCTGTTTTTATTTATAACTACATACCACTGAAGCCCCATTTTGAGGATTTAAATGAGAATTTGAATGATGAATTTTCTTGAAGAATTTATGGAATAAGTATAACCCTAAGTGAAATATTTTAAGGAAGATTAACTTTTTGTTGATCTGACAGAATTGACTTAGTTCTCAGAGGGAGTCATTTATAAAATTGCTGTTGTACTGCGTGGTTGAGTGAAAGAGTGATGGAATATGAAAGATGACCTTCTCCTTTTTCTTTACCCCCTTTCTTTTATTCTGCACCACTTTTTGTTCAAGATGCTTTCTCGTTTCTCTGAGAGAGTGGCTGGGTTACCCTGGCAGGGGCTGGCTGCCCCAGGTTGCTCCTGAAAGGGCTTGTGAGCACTGCGAGGGAGGCAGAACCCCTTCAATCAGGCAAAACCAAAAACCTAGTCACTTTGGCGTGAAGCAGCTCTCCTTAAAGTAGGACAAAGCTGTCCAGGTCACTTGACCGAGCAATTTTTCTTCCTGGCCTTCTTCAGAATATGCTGAAATCAGTCATTTGCAGGGAATCAGATTCATTACCTGGGCCTTTGGATGCAAACCTGTGTGCAAAACAAGGAGAAACCTCGCCAGCTGTGACCATTCAAAGACACTGTTCTCTTCCTTCTCCCCTTCCTCACCCCCAGCAAATTTTGCCTTTGAGTCAACAGGGTTTGAATACAGGATGAGAAGCAAAGTCCGCTAGCCTGCTAGGAACACTAACTAGTTAAAACGTAGGGGGTAAGGGGAAGGGATAACTTGGAAAAAGTAGGGGAAAATGTAGGATAGTTTGACAGTGGAAAGATTCAGCTGTCTGTGTTGCAAGGCCTAGTTTGGTGCAGCAGAGCTCTGTAACCTTGGCTTGGTTTTACTGAGAAAATTGTCCCGAAGGTGTGAGCTAAAGCTGTGCAACATAGGAAAAGAAACACATAGAAGTAAAATTTTTGATACTGCAGTAGTTAACAGGAAAGGATTCAATGGTAAAAAAACTGCCTTAAAGTGTATAAAATCCCAAGAATAAAGCTGAAAATTAGGTGAAAACTCAGCAACCCTAATGATCAGCCTGTTCCAAGGAGCAACAGAGACGAGCCTTATCTGACGTGACTGATGACTGCCTGGCCAGCAAAGACGCATTGAATGTCTCATTAAGGTTGGTGAGAATATTAATACCTAGTTCAGTAACTCATTAATCCTAAATATATATCAAGTGTATTAGCCAATAAATAATTGCACTGTACTCTTAAATCGGCTATATTCTGCTTGAAAAGTCTCCTTGCACAAAGTAAAAAGTGGCCACAAGTGCCTAATGAGGAAGGGTTATGCCATTTTTTCCCTGAGCTTGGTGCTGCTCCCCCAGGTGAAGCCCATCCCTGCTCCTGGCACCGGCAATTGCAGCCTACTCCCATCTCCACAGAAGATTCCCTTCCATCCACACACCACGGCTGTGCAGAAGGAGGCTGTGGAGCCACAGTGGACTCCACTTTCATCCCTGTGCTACCATACTAGGCTAATTCATTCCTGGGTCCCTGGATTAAAACACTATGCAAAAATTATCTTCAGCATAAGCATCTACTTTCATTAGCTAATTGTATGAGCTTATGTTTATTTGTAAACAAATGGCTCCTCCACAGCTTGTGAGGCTTCTGCTCAACATTACCGTCTAGTTTGCTACCTCTCATGTCCTGTTAGTCCTCTAAACTACAGCAAGATCAATTACTGGGTAATTTATCTGACCCAGGTGGGGTGAGTTTGATCAGTTCCCTGAAGATGGAGGTCATACCTCACAACAGAGGTGTAACAGGGATTGTGAAATTCCCTTTCCTTATGTGTCTGAGAGATGCTCCACCTTTCGCTGCAATTGTCCTCTCCTGTCATCGCCCACAGTGTTTTTTCTCTTAGTATTTCTCCAAAGACTTGCTCCAGGTGGGGAAATGCTGTTCTCCATTGAAATTTTTGGGCTCTGCAGATAAAAGATTCTAAAACTGTGTGAGAAAGGGACACGTCTGAAAGTCAAAGTTGGTAGGAAAAGAGCTGGATTTGAATGGAAGAAACATGAAGAGGGTTCTAACCTCTAAAAAGAAAAAAGTTACATTCATTTCTAAATATGTTTATTTGGTGCCAGCTAGGCACAAATTGCACACAGTGACTATCTATGGCCAACTAATTGTCCCTTAGCAATAACTACCCAGCAGTACTTATTTTTAAATACAAAGTATTTTTCTAAATATGTATGTTATATATAAGCTTTATGTCTCACTGATTTCTATTAATCAAATGGAGCATTGTAAAAATGACCATCTATCTTTCCATGCATCCCAAAAATTATAGTATGTGGTAGATATTTGATATATAAAGGCATCCCTGCCATTGATCTTATAAATAAGTCCAAGGAATAACCCATAATATGAGAGAAAACCAAGCCCAAGAAAAGAAAACAAGGAAATGGGCAAAGCTATAATAGTTCATTCCTCACACTTCAGTTCAGTCTGCACAGAACTGATGTTAGTGCTTTTCTGCAGATGTTTCTGGAAAAAAAAAAATGAAGCTTTCTTAGATGTGATGACCCATGTTTTGCTCTTAATTACACCACTGCTAAACTTCAGTACCTTCATCAGTTTCAATTACATGTTGTTTACCCTAGGTCTTGAGAACAAAAGGAGCAATTTATCACAATTCACATTTTCTCAAACTTCTGCTTGCCCCTCACTAGTCTGAAAAAACATAGACAAATCATTGTATGAAAGAGAGTAAACATTTTTAAAAATAGAAAACCATTCAGTTTTTTGAGAGTGTACAAATTAGTTTCATAGAGACCAAAGGCTTTTTCCTTAAAGTGTACATATTCCCCCTTCATAAAGTAACTTCAAGCCCAAGTGAGGGACCCAAGTTCCCCACAAAACACAAGGAGCAAGTTAGATGCCTATCAAGGAGTTTCATAAACATGATGTTGAGCATAGAGCCTGTTCTAGTAACCGATAGGGAAAGTCAGGTAAAAGACGGAGGAATTAAGTACTGAATCAAGGTCAGCTCTTCCTTAAGGAAAAAGCAAACCAGACATTTGTCCATAATACCTAGTAGCCTATGTGGGTTGTCAGCTGGACTGGAAGAAAGTTGTTTTGAGGAGCACGGTTGGATTTGGAGCAATGTCTTGAATGCAAGTTTCCTACATGCTTGTTGTTGCAGTAACATGCATAATAGTTGCTGTCACAGGCAGCAGATCCTAAGCCTTTGTCCTTCCACTGTATTCACATTTTGAATACTTGGAAAACAACTCATGGAGTGAGCCCTGTAGATAAGTCTGGTGGGACATATATTGTCTGTGAATGCCACCACAGACTATGTGTGAACTGGGGCTCTGAACAACTCAACAGCATCAGGATTTGTTGCATTCTTTACAGGAAATAACTATCTCTGCAGCTCTTTAGATGCTGGAAGCTCCATGTGCCCAGGTCTTCTATTAGATCCAACTTATATTAAGCTGTTGTTCTGTAGGAAGAAGCACTCAACACTGTTTCTCTCGCAAAGAAAAATTAGCTTGGAGAGTAAACATCTTAATTTTACTTGGAAATAAATTGCATGGAATTGTTACCTTAATTACCTCTATCATTATTTCCAAAATTAAGAACTAAATAAAATGTTTTCTCTATAATAAAATTAAGTTTCCTTGAGGATTAATCTTTTCCATTTGCAAAGAAAACCCTCTTGATATAAGTACTTTATATAAAGTACAGTATGTAAATGCTTTTCTCAATGACTTTTTTTTTTCCTCCAAAAGAGCTGCCAGAAGGATTGTCAATCCTTGAGCATAGTGAAATCCTCTTTTCTTTTCCCTGATGGAAAATGACTCTGTGCACTTTGTTTTACATCTGTGTTTCTGGAGCTTTGATGGACCAGGCACACTGAGAATAATGCTCTTACATTAGAGTTTTGCTTATTACGATTATCTGATCAGATCTTAGCAATATTGGTAAGGAAATGGTTAGAAAAGTCTCTCTGGACAATGGAAAAGATACAAATATCTATTCTTACAGCAGAAGAGCTTCCCTGGGGAATATGTGATGAGCTCTCAGCCGTGAGCTCACTAGAGCCAAGAATAATAATAAGACTATTGGAAAAAACCCTCTTTTATTGGAAAGAGAAACTGCTGGAGTTACTAGATTATCGCTAATGTAGGAGAGGATTACAGCTCAGCTACAGAAACCTGCATGCCCTTACATCACATACACAAATAAAACTCCTAGTAAGGGCAGTGCAAATGAGTTGATGTACTGTCAGTCTGAAGTAAGAGTTGTGAAGACAGGCACAGACAGACGAGAGAGACGCTGCTGAGGAGCCTCCTGGAGAGCTCTGTGTCCTGGAGTGTGAGAGGTCTCAGGCTGAGCTATTTATTCATATAACTAAGGAAAGTTCTGTCTCTTCTGCACACAGATCTAACTCCAAATCACTTAGTAAAATACTGCATATTTCAGGAATGACCTCAGCATAGCACACCCCGTTTCTGTTTTTTGTTTGAAACTGGTAACAGTGGAAGGCTTAGATTTATCTTATGGACACAGTTTACATAATATGTCAGTGACTTCCTATGAAGAGCTGATAGATGTATTGTTTTACACATTTACCATGCATAGAAATAACTTGGTTTTTCTACCAAAATATGAGTAGGGTCCTGACATGTTACAGGGAACTACGAAAAAGGAATATTATATTTAAAGAAATCATGAACTGAAGCCTGAAAAAGAAGATAGTGTATTAATTCTGGTTATTAGATGTAGAAATTGTTAACAGTCATGTACCAGGATGAAAAGGTTTTTATGACATATTCTTAATTTTTAAGTTTTATTTTAAAAATTAGCTTCCCCCCCCCCAAGTTATTAGCTTTGCCAGTGTATTTTCAGGTCAAGCAAAAACTGATTGCCATAATAAAATAAATCTTTGACCCATGATGAAGATTTTGTAACCTCCCTATCATAGAATTAAAGAATGTTCTTTATGCAACTATTACACAACAGTTTTATGGTTAAAACAAAATTAACAAATACCTATTAAAAATATGAACTGAAAATTAAAATTTTAACTTGAGATACTGTTACAAAATCATTCAAAGTGCAAGAAAGTAATTTTTTTGGCTCTCATATGTGGGAATTCAGTGCTTTGTTCAGAACAACTATATATATTTCATGCCTTAAGACTTTCCACACCTATGATTAAATATATACAGTTGTCTAAATGCATGACTTAAATGTTTAGTATATAACTTTTAGTTGTCCTCTGCCCATCAGAAATACAGTAGCAAAGTCAAGTACGCTATTCTATATTCATATATCACTCTTTTACCTCCAAACCCATAAACATGTAATAATATTTCTCTGCTATTCCAATAGCCAAGCTAGCCCTCTGGCACCACAGAGACAGCCCTCTGTAGTACATCTCTGCAACACTACAAAGGGGAGAAAACCCACAGTTACTGTTACTTTGTTTCAGTTTGACCAAGATTCACTTTTTGGCACTTTATTTGGTCTGCAGGTAGGTCATACAGTCTATGCCTTTTTTGGCTCCAGAAAAGTAGACTCAAGCTACAGCTTTTCACTGCTCGCGTCGTTATGGAGAGGTGTGTGACTGTAGTCGGCATATGGTTTGGGAATCAGCAAAAGAAGGAAGGGATAAGATTGATTTTCAAAAGGCAATCTGTCTGAGACCTCAGAGACAGACACATTGGTTTCCCCAAAGTCTGACCTCTGTGAAATGTTAAAATAAAAATGTTGGAAAGTACAAGAGCATAAATGATCTTCTGATCTTAGGCTGTATAGTCAAGATCCAGGCCATCTGCTGGGGGCCTTACATCTATCACTTTCATTGCTTCATATAAAAAAAAAAAAATTCAAAGAGCCGTGAATTTTTCAGGTATCATTTTAAAGATAGATATTAATAATCTTTTATTTTGCATAGTTGAAAAGCTAGTTGATAGTAAGTAATGACCAACTGGTGAGGCATTGTACACTAATGAGACATAGGGAGTGTCCAGTATTTGAGACAGTGAGTTACACTTTAATTGTTGATTGGCAAAAATCACTTCTGGCTAAATTTGTACCCTACCTCTTCAGTGCATTGCATTGCTTCAGGACATCACTGAGTCACTGTCATTTTAAAATTTTTAGTTTCAAAACCATCAATATTTGAATCTAGTTGCTAGCACAGGCTTTGACCTGCCTGATATTAATTCAGGAGACTGACAAAGCATTCATGCATGGTAACTTTGCATTTAAATGTTACCATAAATTAGGGTGTCACTGAGAAGAATTTTGTATAGTGGTTCTCAAGATGATGCTAGGTTCAAAAGGCCAATGCATACAGCACATCGGCTTACTTGCTTTAATTGTAATAGTTTTATGGTAATATCCAAATAATTATACATTAATGCTTAGCTACCTGTAGCTTAATCCAGTAAAGGACTTTGAAGCCAACACATTAGATGCTTCAGTGTCTACTGTTTAAACTCTAATACCTGCAGAAGAAACCTGAGTTAGGTTCCCTCCTCTGGGGACATAGAGAGGAAGGAGCCTTATTACCCAATCCAAAAGACCACATGTGTCTAGAATCCCTCTCCTAGGAGACACAAAGCACCAGGGGAATGACTACAACTGTCCTTTTTCTGGCATCTGATGACCTCTGTCTACATATGGACCTTGAGCATCCTTTTTCTGAAATAGGGGTTTCAAACTATTTCATCTTATTTCATGTCACAACCTCATGTCTGTGAGGTTGTTTCGGAAATGAGTCCCTTTGTCTGACTCAATTCTTTCTGGGGCGCCTTGTGTTTACAATGGTGGAGGCAACCATCGGATGGCTGGAAACATATCCCGTGCCCCATGCCACTGCCCGGAACACTATCCTGGGCCTTGAAAAGCAAGTCTTATGGCGACATGGCACCCCAGAAAGAATTGAGTCAGACAACAGGACTCATTTCTGAAACAACCTCATAGACACCTGGGCCAAAGAGCACGGCATTGAGTGGGTATATCACATGCCCTATCATGCACCAGCCTCTGGGAAAATTGAACGATACAATGGAATATTAAAGACTACACTGAGAGCAATGGGTGGCATTGCCACCCACAGACAATCTTATTTCATAGATTTCAAACTATTCATAGTTTGAAAGGAATTTCTGGTTCTAGTTCTTTTGGAGTAGGAGCATTATAGAAGAGCCTAGAGGTTTTTTTAAAAGAATGTAACCAAATGTTTGTTTTATAGGAAGCCTGATCTCATTGGTGTGTAATGAGCATGTTCCAAAAACACTGATAAGAATTCTGGCCTCAGGGATTGAAGAGGGGGGCTTGGGGCAAGCAAAGTAGAATGAAGTTTAATAACAGTGATTGGATTTATAGGTCACAATTTGGGACTTAGGTGCTTTGATTCCATCTGACCTCTTGTCGGAAGGACCAAGTTCCTTACTGAATCTTTAGCCTGTAATCTGTAAAATGAACTTTTCAACATCTTCTACTCAAGTAGTCTTTCTAGTTCAGAAGTGAATTTGTGATTAGCATGAATTCTGATTCTGTTGAATCAAATATTAAGTTTTTAAAAAATCTTAGTTAAATTTGAGACTCCTTTGAAGAATTATTTTTAAGATGCTCCTGTATCTTTTACCCCAGTTTCCTTTGATTTTTGCTTCCCAGTTAGAGTTTCAAATTACTTAAAATAAATGCAGGTCAGAAATTTGCTAAGCCGTCATTATATTGCAGCATTGATTGCTGGTCATAATCTCACTGGTTTTACAGTAACTTCTAATTCATGCAGTACCTAAGTCTGTTTTGATTAGATGCTTTATGACAATACAGGATAAAGGAGAAAACTAAATATGGAATGACAGCTTAAAAAACACAGTCCTTTTAAATGCAGGTCCACCAAAATGAGCATCACTTTTTCATGTTGCAATTACTCTCTGCTGTGCATTGGAGTCTCCATTCAGTAAACCCTTGTTGAAGAACTGTGAAAGGTTTGACAGATGAGTTGCTGGGTAATTACTTAGTTCCTTTCCATCTCGCTAGCTTTTTGTCTGATAAATGAAGGCTTAAATTCTGATTTCAACAATTCTAATCTCAGTACCACAATCAATTACAGTAAAATGCCAATATATATTTT
Source organism: Aptenodytes patagonicus (assembly GCF_965638725.1). Lineage (NCBI taxonomy): Eukaryota > Metazoa > Chordata > Aves > Sphenisciformes > Spheniscidae > Aptenodytes > Aptenodytes patagonicus. The sequence goes on from NC_134949.1 coordinate 29,731,171, forward strand.
TTCCAGAGTCTGGCCAATTTAAGACTCCTTCCTTGCAGTTGTTTATTGTTTAGTTCAAGGGATAGCATGTGTATGATAAATTTATCTAGTCAGAGATGAAAGAGAAACGTAACTTTAAGTGACAGGTGCATTTTTAGCTGATGCTGTTACCATCTACCAAACAATACCGTAATTCTCTTTTTAAGCAACAGCTAAGTATAAAATGAAACTAAGAGGGCAAATTATTGCTTTGTATAAATATCTCACAAACAACAATAAGAAGAGAGAAAAGCCTCTTCCATGAGAGAAAGCTAACGGACAGTGTTGCCACAAGAACATGTGTTTTTAGAAATTAAAAAAAAAAATTTCCAAGATGTTAAAATAGTGAGATGACTGAATGTTTTTCAATGGAGATAGGGGGTCAAAAGAACTAGAATGAAAACTGTTATATTTGTAAAAGGTTCTATATGATGCTGTCACTTGCAGTAGTGGAAGACTTGGTTGTGCTTGGTTATCTGGACTCTCGTCTTATATTCTTTCTGTACAAACATGTTCCTATAAATAAAGGGTCTGAGGCCAAATGGGTGATTTTTTGGGCTATATACTATAGCTGAGTGTGAATGTTCAGACGATTCATGCAGATATCTGACTTTTACATTCAGATTTAGGTCTGTTTTACTTCTTACTGACTTATACTTGAGCATAAACAAGGAACACCTTCAGAGCTGAAGTCCAACACACACACTGTTTTAAATTTAAGGTTTTTCACTAGCAAGCAAAATTGAACATTGTTGGTCTAGTAAGATGATATAATCAATTAAATAATACCGAAAAGTTTCTTGATATTTTATTCAGAACTAATCATATTACTCTAGACTGCCAGGTATTAATGGTATTAATCAAAATTTGAGTCTCCTGTAAATTAAGCCAATGGATAGGACTGTGGTTCATACTTCATACATATCTGCAACTAAGTAACTGATCAATGTCTATGCAGGTAAAGCAGAAATATCGACCAAGTGTAATACGAGAAAAAGGCAACAGGCTGAAAAGAGGAAGTCAGAGGATGTCACATTTTTCAAAATGTCGTGCATTCTTACTTTCCTCAGTTTATGGTATTTTATTGGAGGCTTGAAGGCATTACTTCTGAAAGGGAATTTAGTGGCTTGTATCCTGTAAACAACTTTGAAAATGTTTTTTGTTGTTGTTGTTAAGAAATGCTTTCTGGAGAAAGCAAGGGGGTTCAAGGAGAAACTGTGAGTCGGTGGCATCTTCAAAGGGACGGAGCAAGGAGCAGCTTTTCTGTCAAGGTGACAAAATGACCAGTGGATTTCTTTCAAGCAGGCATCTGTCTCAGGATACCTGTTGCAACTTATAACAAGTTTCTATAGCTTTTTTTATTACTTGTTGATGCTTAAATGTGTGGCAGAGTCCTCATGCATCTGCACTTGCTCAGAAGCTCTCCACGGGGATTTCTCTGGCTATCCCCGGGTTTGCTGACATGGGCACGGAGGAACTGGGGCTAAGCACAAAGGAGGGGGTACTGGAGAAAGTTACAAAGTCCTTTACAAGTAATGAATATTTTTGCTTTCCAGCATATAACAACTAAATGTTCACATCTTGTTAATATTATTTTGATAGTGAATGACCTACAGTTTTTATATTTTGCACAATATTGTTCCCTGAAACTCTGTTGTATTACATGCCTGTGTGTCTGTCTGTGCACACAGACTTGCCCTACAGAATTTTCTCTTAAGGTCCCAGCCTGCTAAAAAGCTTTAGAGCTGCCATGGGTTTCCAGAGACTTATCTACCATCAGTGCTGGAACTGCTGGACATATGCCTCATATGGATGAGGGGACGATACACACACTTGAGTGGATACTCTATTTTTCTCATCTCTCAGCCAGCTGATGGCTTGCTTTTACCCACTTCTATGTCCCACCACGTGGAGAGCTCTTATGTTAATCAGGGAAATACGTTCAGCTCTGTTGGTAACATCTGGATAACAAAAATACCTGAAGGAACCCGGTGTTGAAGGGATCGGTTGGGTTTGCCCAACCGGCTTTATTTCTGGTATTCTTTCAAGAAGCATACCCGTGAGACTCAAACATAACCATGACAAGAAGTTCTCAAACTGCTAATGAGTTTACTATTAACCGTCTATAATCCATGAATATTTATTCCTGATTTTTTTTTAAGTTCTTACTGAACAATTATTTTCATCTTCTGCAACAAGGAAAATGTTCCATATTCACATTTCATCTTTTTGTTGACAATTTAATTATTTCACTATCTTCAGCTCAGTTGTTGTTTGGTTTGGGTTTTTTTTTATAGGGCTTTTTCTAGGGTTAAAATTGTGCACTACTTGTATTCTAGATTAACATACATACTTAGTAAGTAATTTTAAATATGAAAATGAACCATTACAACTCACTTAAGGGCTCCCACTGAGTATGTATGTTTATTTTTTTTATGATCTTTTTTTTTTTCTTTTTCAAATTCCTTATTGATTAAAGGAAAGGCTTAAAAGAAAGGTGACAGCAAAAATAGGCATAGTTGCTCAGAATTAATATAATAATGTAATTTCTTAAATGGCACACATTTGAACTATTAATACTTTGGTTTAAAAAATCCATTTAGCTTAGTCCTTGAGATTACTGAACAATTTTCTCTTGCAGAAGTGGCTTGTACTAGAGTCTGAAATAAACAAAAGAGGAGTGTAGGTGTGTTCCATCACATACTGTGGGCCACAGTGGGTCAAATTCATTACCTACTTTTAAATGCCTTTTATTGAAGGATGAAGAGAGTTTGATTTATATGTATTAAAATATTATTCTTTTCTTCATACCAGTAAGCACTGTTAAAAGTGGCTTTTGATTTTCCATACAGGCTGCCAAACACTGGAGAGATTTTTCTGAAAAGGGTTAGATATTTTTGTTGTTGTTGAAGGATGAATCGGAAAAGGGCATCTTCTCCTGTCCTTTTCTGCCTGTTCCTGCACTCATCTGGCAGAGGGCAGGATTCAGGCTGCTGTCAGACAGGGAACACAGAAGGGCTGCACCAATCCGTGTTCAATGAGGGGCTCAAACACCAACACCAAACTCACTGGGAATATGTTTTCCAAGTAGGCTTTGGGTAGTTTCCTACCTTTGAGGAAGTGGAGAAGGGATTCCTGAACCAAGGTAGTGCACCAAGGTAGTCATTGCATCGCCAATATTACCTGCCTTCAACACAGTGATGTCATCCAGTACTTCTGAAGGAGCTAACTTCAGTTGCTTGTAAGATAAGCTGAAACTAAAATAAAAAAGAGAGAGGTAGTCACTTCTAAAGACCTCCAGACAGTGGTCTTCATCTAAATCAGGTGTCTATCCATCCTGAGTCTAGGATTCTCAAATGTGTAGAATAATTCAGTATTAATAGGTGGTACGGCAGGTTCCTTGGCAGTGAGTATTAGGGAGGTGGACTGGTAGAAGGCAGTGAGAATCTCCACTAAAACAGGAGAGGAGAGAGACCTAACATGGAAACAATTTTTGCTGTATATATAGCAATAAACATAAAGATCGTCCATGTGATACACTGTAACTAACCATACTGTAAATAGTCAGAATACAGAAAACCTTCAGAAGGCTGCATATGCATTGATAATGCTTTAGACTAGCATAAATGTTTGTTTGCTGTCTCTAGCTGCTGAAAATAGATTTAAATATAACTAGATTTAGGGAAAACAAATATCTTGATACTTGCCAAATTCTAGCTTTAGTCACTACAGTGAGCCCATTTGAAATTAATTCTGCAATTTTTGTTTGATGAAGGGTATTGCTTTCTTTCAAATCTCCACTTATGACTGATGCTAGCCAGAAAATAATTTTAAAGGGTTAGAAAATCGATTGGCTAGATTTACAGTGTTTTAAAACTTGACACTAGTTCTTTCTTGTTGAGAGTCATTCTCAACTCCCTCAGTCACTCACCAGTCTTCCTTTTGGGAACAATGTCTGCAATGGCTATGGGGGACAGCACCAGATATGAGCATGCTGAGCTCTGGTGGTATCACTGGCAGCTTTGAGTAACCAATCTGCAAACCTTGGGAATTATTAGAGCTGGACTACAGCCTGACTTGGGCCATCTCTAGCTACTGATCAGTGCAAAGATTTCTCTAGGTTTTATACCAATGACATTTGATACAGAACCATTTGTCATCAGAAAGCATTGGGTTAACCTCCAAACTGATGAAATGCATGCACATAGAGTTAGCACAAGTCCTCCTTCCCCCCCAAATCTGTCCCCACAATTTCATGACAATCTGAATTTTATCCATTGCTTTATGACAGCCCATGTGACGCTGCTGGGTGACAATCCATTGCTCTGCTGTAAGCTACTGTACTTCACTGCTTCCCGGGATTGCCCGTGAAGTTTAACTTCTATCTTCTGAGCATGTCTTCATGTGCTGAATATATTGCTGTCATGTAGACTGTAGTAATACCAAGACAAACTTCTAAGGATGTGATTACACCCCATATCTTGTGTTAGATGTTTATGGTACCTAAACCAAAAGCTTAGCCTCCCAGAGTCATCTTCTATTCAGTGCAGAGGGAAAGGCTTTTATGGATATCAGTTCAGGGCAGAATCCCAATTTAGGAGGAACTTGTCTTTTGCTCTGACTGTCATCTCATCATTGTCCTTAGGGTTAGGTGGTGTTAATAATGCTTTTTTCTTTCCTGTCTTGCATAGAAAACTGAAAGCTTTGTCGGCAATTTAGAGATAATAAATAAAAATTGCGTAAGTCGTGGTCATTAATGATACATGTTGTAACAGCACACGAGTCTCCATATTTCTATAGAACGGCAAGGGGTCTAAATATGCCTCAATAACTACAGTATACATGCAAATCTAATCTAATGTTTTCTGAGTACTTCATATCATTTTTTTGCCAGAGTAGCTTTCATAATTGCAATAGTCACAGTCTTCTATTTTCTAACATCACAATTTTTGACACTAATATATTATGATCTCCTTTTCCTGGTTAACTAACACAGTGGAGTCAGTATTCATTCTGTATGAGGTAATGCTACATTACAGTCTCATATAGTATGAATTTTACTGTCAGATACTGATGAATGCTGATTGTCAAACATTTCATTAAATTCAATACATATCTCATGTAACTTGAATATAAATGCCATATCTAAATCTAAACTTTTCAGAACTGTTTTATAACTCTCAGCAGTGCTTTTAATATCAGGTATCAGAATACTTGATATATAAAGGAGTTAACAAATATATACTTTTCCTGCACATTTTGTTTCAGTGAAAGGCTTTCTTTTCTTCAGTTGGTTACTTTAGAAGTTAAAGCTCCATGAAGGCCCAGTCTAGTACATTAGCTAGTTCCCTGAAGTTTGATTATGAATCAGTTTCTATCTTTACAGGGAGGACATTCTTTATGTCAGGCAAAGTACACATTTCAGTGTCAAGCTTGACATTCTTCTTTTAGCCCTTTGACATGTTAAATAACATAGAAGTCAGACTGCAATGTGTAGAACATCTTTTAAATTTCAATAGCAGAACTGTCTTATATCTTTTAGTCAAAACGATCCTGTCAAATCCACGTGGCCTTCTGAAGCTCAGCTGTGATTGTCACAAACGAAAATTCAAAACTAATGCAGAATCATAAAGAGATACCCAGTGAGATCACTGTTAATGTTCACCTTTCATTTCATTTGTAACCTTAAATGTGAAACAAAAAGTCAGCCCGCATATGTCAAACAAGACACATTTATCATACAATCAGTTAGAAAATATGTATTTCTGGAGGGACTTGGTCCTTGATCCACCTCATTTATTAAAAGGAAGAAAAGATTCCTGTCCCAATGTAATTAAAGTAACGGGCATGCCATGTGCATGTCATACATGGAGTAGTCTGTGTTAGGATTTGAGAGCAGAGAAGGTAAAGGAAAAAGTGAGAGATCTTCTCACACGCCCTTTCACAGGTTTAGTATAAGCTGAGTATTCAAAATTTTAGACATTAATTGATTGCTCTTTTCCTAAGGGCTTTTATGCCCTTTCTATTACTGCATTGTCTCTGTCTGACTTATTTGAGGCTAACGCACTAATGTAGGGAAAACAATAACTCTTCTGAACTCTTCCAGCTTCTCAGAATGACGATTTTGAGGAACTTTGCTGTCCATTGTGTCTATCCTTTTGCAGGTAGGTGTTGTTCTCTACCGGAAGCGTTTCTGTGCTCTTGTAGAAACCGTCTGTAGATAAAAATGAAAATAAAACAAAAAAAGTAACAATTTGCTAGTGTTTCCAATGAAACAGAGGGGTACCCACAGGGAAGTTGCTATCATTTCACTAAAGTTTTACCATCAGTTAAGACAACTGTGTCCTCTGTTGTTTCCTTAAGAAGGTGGTTATTTTTCACTATTTACCATTGTATTTCTTAACTTTCGAAACTGGTACTGTGTGACACAAGAAATTGCACTCCTCATTACAATTTCAGCATCAGTACATATTAAGTGTTGGCATACACAGTTAAACATATGGCATGCTTTTTCAATTGGATATATGAGGTCTTAATTCATGTTGAGTGTTATGTTAGACTAGGCTATTATATAGCATGTCTTTTCTTATACCAGGGAACAAAAGGAAGGTCGTTAGAGTGAAGTGAAGTCTGCTGCTGTTAATAGAGAACTACCTTGTCATGAAGCTCACCTAAAAAGTGTCTCCTAACCTTACAACATATCCAACAACAATCTTTCTATGTGCTCAGGTAAATATTATGTTAAATTGGAGGGCGTTTGAGAGTGTGTATTTGAAAGTACAAAGCACTCCACCTTTCAGTGAATGAAACTTTGCAAACTCGGGAAGCCTTGAGATTACTCATATACCTAGATATGTTAATGTAAGAGATGCATTAACGTTAAAGCATGAAAGACACTATTAGTTCTGTCTACCACTGGGCTACATTATAACTGAAGTGTTAACTTTTGAAATCTCAGAATAGATAGATCAAATGATTTTTTGAAGAAGTATATTTATACTTATAAAATAATTTTAATTCAGTATCATCAAATATTTTGGGTAATCTAGTTTTATGATGGACATACACATATACAATTTTAAGATTAAATATGCAAGAGGTCCTGTTACAAAAATCCAACTATATTTAAAAGAACATAATGATATTAACATATAGGCAGATTCCAGGATATACAAGAAGATAATAACAGAAAACGCAGAAGAAACAGTGAGAGTCATCTGATCCATCTTCACATCCCAAGAAAAGATTAACTCACTGTTAATAGATGTTGCTGAAATTACACTGCAAGTCCTCTGGTTTTCAGGGTTGGCTATATCTGACTTCTTTCTTTTGGTCATCTTCATTATTGTCCTTGGTCAAGGAAAGGATGAGAGACAAGGAGTGATCATGGGGCTAGAAACCGCTGAATTTTTGCAGCATAGTTTTTCAGGTTTGCAATTTTCTATGTTAGTTTGGAGGACACTAAACAAAATCACTATACCAGTGTCATATTCATGCTGTATTAATTCTCCATGGTCCAACCTTGACATCTAAAAAGGGAAGATACCATTCTGAAGACCCTCCTTTGTCTGTATTTCCCCCACTGTCTCAGAGGCAACCTCTGTGTTTGGCAGAGAACTACGACTTTTGCCAAATGGGAATTTGTGGAGTCGGGGAAAGGAAGAACAGGTTGTGCTGTGGTTACAGCTGCCCACCAGAAAAGGGGAAGCAAGATACTTGCTGAGAACAATCTCTTACTAACTCCTGGGCGAAGAGCAGGCTCTTTTGTTGGTCTGTGGACCACCATACAAGAAGCCATTTACCTGGTTGATCTGATTTTGCTGCTTGACCAGTTTTTCTTCTTTTTTTTTCTTGAGAAAAGGTGACTAGCTGTATGGAAACCTCCTACAGTCCAAATGCATCCTGTAGCCTGGACAGCATTGCTTTATCATGACATATAAAAGTCTCCCTTTGCATCGCAGCAGACCAATGTTGAAGCTCGTGCTTCTCTTCTACAGGTATTCTTAAATTAGGACCATACCAGTAAAGCAACAATAAAGATAAATGAAAGAAGATACACCATTTTAATGGAGTTTTAGTTAGAGTAACAAATAATTTCTGTGGGTTTGCTAATGCTTCTTTAATTAGAAGTATAGGATGCGTGAACAAAAAATACAAACATAAACATGTATATACATGCACACACACACACTGAGATTCATTCTGGAAAAATCACTGTTATGGGACCAAGTTTTCTTCTTCTCCTTTGTAGAATTATTGTTTTCTTTTATTCTATTTTCAGATTTCAGTTGTTTGAAAGGATTGGCTTTTATTTTAATTGGAATTTTCACTTTGTTATCTGAAACCTATTTTTGTTAGTGATGAGGCTACTTTTTAAAAAAAAACATATTTACAAGAGAAATGTGGAAAGAATTTTACTCCAAAAAATCCCATTGTTAATCTCTTTATTTTATATATTATGAAAGTATCTGAGCTTTGTGTTTGTCATATTTTAAGTCCAGAAGGGAAAAGATAAAGGTTTGATACATAAAATTGTGAGACGGTTTAATGCAGTGGAGGTAGCCATGAAATGCTTAAAGGAATCTAAATGTGGGAGAACTTCAGTTTTCAATTACAGCTATAGAGCTTGCCAATTTTTTGCTGTCATTTTGCATTGACGTGTGGAGAGTGTGAAAGATGTCCCAAAGGTTTCTCCTTAAATGGGAAAAGTGAAAATGCCACCCCAGATTTTTTCGCTCTCTGTATAAACAGAAAGTCACTTTCCTTTTATTGCTGCTTGCATTTGAGATCAGGACTGAGTACCATAAGAGACAGAGAGAACTAACTGAGAGTAAGAAAAGGTATCTTGCAGATGTGGAATAATTCTGGAAATGTTTTAGACTGCTGCATTTCAGGGTTTTAGCTTTGAAATCGTTACATATGTATGTAACTACACCCATACTTTTTTCCACTGGCTTATGTCAGGTTTCACAGGAGTTTTTTACCCCTTACTAGAGCCATAGCATTCAGTTATTAGATTCTGACACTTGCAAACTTGACTTCTGTGTAACTGTTTGGGTGAAAAACATTAAGCCTGCTCAGAAGCTTTTGCAGTCTGTAAGAATTAGTGACAGATTTCTGATCTTTGACTATTCTTGACATTTTGTCTGAGAACAAATTTCAGACATTTTCAGTGTCCAGAACTCATTTTACTTGGTGAAACCTGATTTTGAAAGCTATAAGAAGAAATATTGCTGGTCCATTTCAGGCTAGTAAAAAGTTAAAATTTAGGACTCTGAAGGTTATTTCAGTGTTTCTAAATTTGAAAAAAAAAAAAAAAGAAGAAGAAAAAGAATCATTCAGGTACCTCTGATACAATTCTATGGATTTGTGAATGGAAAAATAAATCTCTCTTTTTATGTTCTTAAGCTTCGGGGTAATCAGACAAATAAAGGCAGTTTCTCTATTCACAACACAAATATTTTCAATGAGCACTCAAACTGAGAGCCCTCCGTCTAGATTTCCCTGTGAGTCAAATGTTAGTGCTTGGTCAGACTGTACTGAGGTTTCCTGGTCTTTTATAGTAGATCATCACAGCATAATTCTGTGCTCAATAACTAAATACAGGTAACTAAAGAGGAGAGCGAGGTGCTCAGAACAGTTTGGCATGGGTACTTTTCTGGAGCTGAAGAGCAGCAGTACCTCCACGTGGCATTGCGTTGTGCTCTGCGGATGTAGCCCTTCATTTCTGTACGCCCTTTTCCATGCCCTCTGACTGTGCTGTTTATGTCCCTTCTCAAACAGTACCTGCACAGAGCCATTTTTCTGAAAGCACTGAAGAGCTTTGTACTGTGTAAAAATATGCCAACCTATCAGTCTCAGGGAGGTTTGATCCAGCCTCAAACATTATCTCCTAAATTGCACATTTCATTTCAACATTTTAACATTTAACATTTTAACCAAAGCATCAAAAATACAGGGAAAAATTAATGTTGCATTTCTACTGATGTAGTTTACAACTTTAAAATTTCACCAACATGAGCCTTACTAAGACTAACAAATTAGTTTGAGTAGCAAGTAGTTTAGTTGGAGCTCCGTAAAAACTTGCTGAGGCTAAATGTGAAATGCTCAAATGGCTGATAGCAACATCTTTACCACCTGAAGTCAGTATCTCATTACCCAAAAAATCTCATGTTTGGGTCACAGGTGGCCGTACTAGCAACATTTGGATCCTCAGGGACTTTTACTTTTTTGAAGGTGGGATATGAAAATGCACTGAAGCCTAAAAAGAGATTCAGCAAAAATATAAAGCAAAACGTCCAGATATAACAGGTTGGCATTACTTTATATTACTTTATATTTAACTTTGAGAAACCCTCTAACTGCTAAAGAATAGAAAAGTTGATTAAGGAAGAGATTTCAGAAAATTACTGAAAGGCTGTAAGATCTGATTCCCCTACAGTGCCCATGAACATTTCCAGGATAATAAATCCTTAAACACAGTGAAGGTGATGCATTAGAGAGTGTCAAAATTGTCATTTGTCCCAGACAAGCTGGTAGTGAGTATGCATATGTTATTAGTATGTGGTCTGATACAATCTGTGAAAAATGACTTTGTGAGCACAGAGTCACTCCAGTAAAACATTTTTAAATGCTTTTTTCTGTGCTGTGGATGAAAAGGGCAAATTTTGGATCATTAAAAAAATTCAAGAAAGAAAACAGTTGAGCAAAAGGGAGTAATATGGTGTTCATACTAGAAATAGTCCTAAGTGAAGATTCTCTTTTATTATTAAGAAAGTTTTACTATACTCAACAGTGCTGTATGAAAATATTGAGCACCTAGCCAAATTCATCCCAAATTTAATAATGTAATATAATAATTACAATATACAGAGCCAGCTGAGAAAGCACAGGCTTGTTTGACAGTAGGTTAAATCTCTTGGTTTTTTTTTTAATTTTACAGAAATATAAATATAAAATTAGCACAAGCCTTTTGTTATGGTTTTTTTCCCTTTTCTTATACAGACATAGAGAAAGGACATTTCTTATACAAGCTCCAAGCAATGTCCCAGTTTAGCAGGGCATTCAGTTGGAACACAATAAGGTTTGTTTTTAAGACCATCTATTTTATAGGTCCACCAAGGGAAAAGGAAGGAGGGAAAATGGTTAATGACAGACTTGGGCAAAGTTGTTATTGTGAATGGTTTAATTTCTGAAAACTGTGCTTTAGAGAGTACCAAAATGATTAGATTATGAACAGCTTTGATAGATCCAGAAAAGAAAGATCAAAAACTTTTGAAAATACAAAAATGGAACCATTTAAATAAATTTTGTTTTGAATTTAGCCAAATACATTTAAAAGGATTACACAGCAAAAAGAAATGAAAACTTTGCTTTGGACTGAATTAAGCATTTAATTGAAACCTTTTTTATTTTCCCCTTTATTTTCATTCCAGTGAGATAAAGCTAACATTTTCTGTTTCAGATTGACCAGAAATTCACTTTCTCAAATTATTTTTTTAGTTTATTTATATAAAAATATACTTTTTCCCCCCATTCTTTTCATGAGGGAAATCACTTTGCCTGAGCTGATAACACCCAGCTCTCCAGCTCTATCGTGTCCACTCTTGAAGCAGCAGGTTTAGGGCTGTTGATCTATGAGGGAGGGTTGCAGCGGAGACGAGTCACAGTGAAAACCAGGATTGACGCTGGACTCCTAAGCTCTGCTGGGCTTGTTGGCACAGACCTCTGTGTTAACATCACAGCATTAAATATCAGAGGAGAGGGAGGGAGGAAGAGCCGCTGGGGGGGAGACCCGAGCAGCAGCAGCAGTCTGGAGCATGGCAAGGCAAGGCTGCAGCAGGGTTTCAGCATCGGGGGAAGGGAGGAGGCTGCAGGGATGAAGGGAGCAGCATCCAGCCTTGGTGAAAGCCAGCGAGGACGCAGTTCTTGGTCAGAAGGGCAAGGCAAGGCAGGCAGCAGTAAGGCTGGCTCCAAAAAGCTTGGGAGCTGCTGATCTGCAAGAAGCAGTTGGAGGTGAGATAACAGCTGCTCCATGGCAGAGGGCAGATATCCATCAAAACTAACAAGTTACAGAACTAATTAAATTCCCAGCTGCTTTTAGGCAAACGAGTAACAACATTAATCAGGATGGCTTTTTCCCATCTTCACTGGTCAGAGGGCACTGGCCTTTTGTTTTGCATTCAGATTGCACTATTTGAAACCACCTCTGCTATCTCAGTAGGAAATCATTGAAAATAAACACTTTCAGAAAAGGAGTCTGGAAATGTCTGATGATACAGACATTATTTATAATAATAATGACACACCATTATTTATATTAGGAGAGGGTTCAGAATTTCCTATGCCCAAAGGATCCTGGTCTCGGCAATCCCCCCCAAATCTCTCTGTGCCTTTGCTTTCCCCTCCCTCTCCCCCCCAAAAAAGCCCCACAACCAAAAAAGCAAGTTGAACTGGAGTTAATGGGAGGGTTACTTTCTATCTAATCTTGAGTTACTGTGTACCACATAGGCAAACAATGACAGGAACAAGGTCACGATCTCACAGAGCAAAGCATCATAACTCTTAGGTTAGGGAGTCCAGTTGCTATTTGTTTGCTTAATTTGGCTCAAGGATACTTGTATTTTTAGCTTCATAGTAGCACAGCTTCATGAGGAGAGCACTCACTGTGTGCATTAGTGAACAGCCTAGTTATTCAAGCAGGAATCTGTGAACAGGTTTGGAAAGTGCTCCCCTCTAACTTTATTGGCAGGGTAAGATGGAAACAAAACCCAGCTCTTCAGCTTATAGCTCTGGAAAGATTTATCACAAGAAGAGCCCAGGCATTGATCCTCAGCTAGGCTTTTGGTGAAAGAAACCATGACTCCTGTGCATTGCGCTGTTTCACTGTTCCTAGTGCGAGTTAGCCATGAGCACGCCTGGACAAGGCTCTCCCAGGCAGGCAGACAGGCATCATGGCAGCCTGTGGCTGGTGACCGGCTGTCCAGAATGTGCAGTTTGTGCACTGGGTCATAGCAGAAACCTTCATGTTGTGAAAGAAGGTACTTGATGAGTTTTGACAGGTACTTTACTGGTTGGACAGCGCCGGAGAAAAAAATTTTTTGATTGCTCTTATAGATGTAGAGACTTAAATTCCTCCCAGTTTTGGTTGGGTTTACACAATCTATGTCTTCATCTGGATGCTCCCTCCAGCCAATGCATTGGGATAGGGTTTGTTCAAGATTTAGAATCCCTTGTCTCACTTTAAATTACTGTACATTTTGGTTTTGTTACTTTTTGATCTGTGGGCTCTAAAGAATTCATTTCAAACTTTGGTATTAATTTTCCAGTGTATTTTGCTTTTCGATTGAGATAGCGACTATTGCCTGCGCGCTACTCAGGGGATACACACTGTATCCCTGTATACCAAGCTATGTTTAAATATTTAATGCTGCATTAAATGGCATAACTGTGTTAATGTCTTTCTCTCAGGGGGTTATTCCATGAAAATTAACAAATATAATTAATTTATGCAGGATACTTCATTTTCCTATGCCAGAAATGTCCAACATTTTTTGCATGAACCATTTTTACATTTCAGACTAGTGATCTATAGCTGGTTTCTGTTCAGGATTCAGTTCATGACAACAAATGATTTATTTTTCATAGATAATACTAATAGTACATCCATTGATTTTATACAGAATATAATGCACATAATAGGCATAAGCCATGCTGAAGGTTATCTGATATTCACTTTGGAGCTGATGAGTCAGTATTAACCATGAATTCAGTCTGTGTCTTAATTAATCTTAATTTCTTGAGCTCCATCACACCTCCACTTTACAAGTCACATATGGACTGTCAGCTCTTGAACGGCTCTTCAGCCATGTGCTCATGATCAGTCACAACCTGGCGATATAGCTGAACCAGAGGTTTAGAACAGAGGCAGCATGCTTCAGGGATTGACTGACTCCTGAATTTTTTTTTTTCTTGGATATAAAATAATTTGAATTTAGTGCATGAAGGACATACCACAAAGCCCATCTTTTGTGGTGGGAATAAAATATAGGACTTTGAGAATTGTGTAACATATTTTTCATTTATTATGTTCTTCCTCACTGAGCTATTTTATTAAAGAAGAACTAAAAAATCTTTGTTTGTATGTATTGCAGTTTGAAAAGATGGCAGGATATCTAACCTGTACAATGCAATTCACAGATATTAGAAGCATGAAGACACTAAAGATATGAAACCAATTCATCTAGAGCAGCTTTAGTTCTATAATACTAATCAGGTGGATTCAATTTAGGTAAAAGTGTAATACCAAATTCAGTTTCTGTTAAAAATAAAATGCAATTTAATTAATTATTCTGTTCTATCAGTTTATCTTCATGATGCATAGACATTAAAGATGCCATGAAATTATAACATCTTAATGTCAGTGTGAAGCTATTTACATCCACCCTGTGCTTTGGTTGCAGTATAAGATAAACAAATATAGCATGCTCAGGATTTGATGAGTAACACCTTTATTATGCCTGTTGTCTAGCGCTAAATTAGAACATAACACTCCTGGCAGTACACATGACAGCTGCATCAACATAAAATGAATTTCTTTCATCAGTATATTACAATTAATGGCATATGAATTCATAATGATCAAACATGTCTTATGCCCAAGATATTTATCAACTGTTCAGAATACAAAAGGTACCAGCTCATCTAGGTACCCTTGGAATGGTAATTTTGGATTGGCTGGTAAGTTGCTGTAAGAAGAAGAGGTGACAAAATCAATATCTTATATGTATTTCATCTTATGTGACACCTCCATAATGGCGAAGGTTTTACAATTACATTTAAAGTTAGTGTCTGAGATGTTCCAGAGTCCCAGGAACCTCCAGTGCCTTTTGTTTACTGCTGACCCTTTAACTGTCCTGACCTATTCAGTCAGACCAAAAGACCAAGCACAACGTTTCTCTAGGCTTTTTAAATAGGGCTTGGAGGTTGATTGTATTTTTGTCTCATATTGCCACGCTTCAAGATACATAGTTCTAAGCATTTGTGTAGCATCCGTTTTGGTGGCAGCTGAGGACATCATAGATATTAATGACAGTTATCCAAAAGTCACCTCTCTGAAGAAGAGAACTTTTTCCCTTTCAACTGAGATATGCCTTTTAGGTCCTGATTTATGAGGGAAGATCCACATTGCTAAGCCCTTAACAAGTGTCATGTTATCCTTGTCTCAAAGGCCATATACAACACACAACATCTACGATTACCTCTGCAGAGTTAAGTCCAAGAGTGCTCTCCATTTGCACTCAAAAGCCAGCCTTCTCTATCATCTTAGTTCTGATGGCGAAAAAAAACCCAGACACATGTCCAAACAGGAGTCTGACAGGTAAGTATAAGTGAAGTAGCAGGAGTTGTGGAAATAACAGAAACAGGAAGATAACCCAGGTCTGGTAGGGCCTACTGAACCACATTCCCCATCTGATTGCATGATCTAAGAATAACTCTCATCACCCACTGCCATTTTTGGCATTTACTTTCTGACAGCTTTATTTCATCAAGCAGAATTATGAAGTACTTACAAATAGGAGCATACACTCTTTGGGACACATAATCTTTGTTTCATCTGTATTGCGAGATGGTTTATGAAGTTCTACTAATTGCACTGTCCACATGCACATTGACTAAGGCAAATCACTGGCTTCTAATGTCTTTGGTATTAGGCAAACACAGTAAGAAATAGCTTTAATTCCAAAGAATGTGCAGGCCAACCCTCTATTTAAACTGAAATTGTCTATCCTCTGCAGAGAACTTACAGGCTTGAAATGAACATTTCTATGTCTGAAAAACAGATTAACTTCTTGTCACGTCCCACCTACGGGAAGGGGAGAGTGACTAAGGTCCGCAAATCCCCTCGGTGTGGATTAAGGTGAGATAACACTCAAGGTCTATACATGAACATCAACTTTAATGGAACGAACACTCTATAAGCATCAACCCTCTGTGTATTAATATGTCACATAAGCTAAGTGGCTTTATGAGAAGTTGAAGTAGGCCTTGTGTTTCTTAGCAGCATCAAGGGCAAAGAGCGAGAAGGAGGGGAGAGAGAGAGAGCTAGGAAGCGAGCGAGAGAGAGAGAGAGAGATCACCAATCCTGGATCAAGTGTCAGACCTGCCAACGGGGGGTGTCAGTGTGGAGAATGCCCCAAGGAGGCTCGTGTGCACCCCTATTTATTGGCCCCAGTCCAAGGTCTCTAGAATCTTCTCTCACCCCAGCTTCAGGAGTGGTTGAGATATTAGTCAGTCAAGGAGAGTGACACTGGGCCCCTCCCCGTGGCTGGCTTCTGGAGCTTTCTCTTGGGGCGTTGTCTGTCCTCACAGCACAGTCACCTGGGCCTCGTCCCTTACACTTCTATATAGCAAATTGTTCTTGCTTTTGACTTCCGCTAAAAAAGGGATGTCAAATAGAAGATTTAGCAAGAAGGATGATGAAACTTAATGATAACCTAGTCGCAAGGCAATAATGGCTGTTCTGCAGTGCCTTTCCGTTTACTTAATGACTGCCTCCAGCCTGATATTTAATAAAAAGTAATCATTTTTATATTCAACACTATATTTAAAATCTATTTTAGTGTAATCAATGTTTTCCAGTTTGTAATATTATATCACTTTAATTCAGCAATAATAAGAAAGACAAATTTGAACCCATGCACAAGTAAACTTTTAAAAAAACAAAGAATGATGAATGCTCCTGATGTTTGCTCATCTTGCATAAAATTGTTGCTCCTGAATAATATGGAATGATCCCAATCTAATCAACTGAATCTTGTTTAAAAATTCAGCACCTATTTTTATTTGTATTTGATTAGCTGTGACTTATCAAAGTGCTTTGACTTGCATCTAACTAGTTCCATTTCATCCTTCAATGAATTTACATATTGTGCTTGTGTTATGGAAGGTCTTGCCAAGAACTTGTTCATATTAAATACTCTGAATTCTTTTTTATGCAGCCTCAGAAATATACTTTCAAAGCCTCAAAGATGCATTAAGAGATCTGCTTCAAGATCACCTGTTTCACAAATAGCCAAAAGAATGAAATCTTACTATGACTACCTTAAAATCTTTTAGGCTATCACTCAGTATGCCAGTAAGGAGAATATCATGGCTCTGAAGACCATAAATAAACTTTTATTTCTTCTTAAGGAAAAGTAATTGCCTTGTTTAGAATTCAGAGAAGTGGTAGAAAATCAGCTGGTAATCTCTCACTAAGGAGCACTCATTTTAATGTCATCGGGCATAGAAAACAAAGAGTTTCTTTTTGGTTGTGAAATATATACACTTGCAGCAGCACCGCATGTGACTATACAAGCAATCCCATTTAAGGTATAAAAATGGTAAAATAAATCAAGCTTTAGGTCCCCTTAAAATATTGCAGTTGCAGCTGTAATTGGTTTGATGGCTCTAAAATAGATTGATTTCTTTCTGAATCTCTGATCTTCATAATCCAATGAATCACTGCTTAACAAGACTATATCATTTATTACTATGTACAGCTAAATGTCTTGACAAGTTTAAGATTAATAAAGTTTGCACCTTTGCATCCTCATTACTGTACTCTGGAGCTTATTCTCTAAGCTTTCATTCATGTATTATTCCTCAGCCTTCTATGTAATGCTAGGGTCTGCATAAGCCCATGAAAGCTGTAGAAACTGAATTTCAATCAAGCATGCAGAATCAGCAAATAATAAGCTGACTTCTGGAAATGTTGGAGAACAGAGTGGACTGGAAGGTGACAGGTTCATATTCTCCTGCCTCAGCTCAGCAGTACATGATGGAGTACTTCACACTTTAAATGCTGTTTCTCTAGAAACTGAAAACCATAGAAGATGGTAGATGTTAATCTCACTTCTGGTTAAGAAGACCACTGTTTTTGGTAGGGGTTCCTTCAAAAACAAATGAGGAAGACTTTTATTTTTATGAAATTACTGAAGGACAACTGAAAAAGAAATACCTAGAGCAGGTGAGTTACGTGAAGTACTGATGATGATTGCAACATCCTTTTTGTTTGAAAATTTGAACTCAAGATTCTCCAAAAGTAGCAGAGGAGGGAGACCTATGTCACCTCAGACTCTATATTATAATATATTATATTATATTATGTTATGTTATATTATATATTAAAATAAATAATATATAATATTATAATATAATATATTATTATATCCGGGGAACTACAGGCCTGTCAGTCTGACCTCGGTGCCGGGGAAGGTTATGGAGCAGATCATCTTGAGTGCCATCACACAGCACGTACAGGGCAACCAGGCGACCAGGCCCAGTCAGCATGGGTTCATGAAAGGCAGGTCCTGCTTGACCAACCTGATCACCTTCTATGACAAGGTGACCTGCTTTGCATATGAGGGAAAGGCTGTGGATGTTGTCTACCTAGACTTTAGTAAAGCCTTTGACACTGTTTCCCACAGCATTCTCCTGGAGAAACTGGCTGCTCATGGCTAGGATGGGCGTACTCTTCACTGGGTAAAAAACTGGCTGGACAGCCGGGCCCAGAGAGTTGTGGTGAATGGAGTTAAATCCAGTTGGCGGCCGGTCACAAGTGGTGTTGCCCAGGGCTCAGTTTTGGGGCCGGTCTTGTTCAATATCTTTATCAATGATCTGGACGAGGGGATCGAGTGCACCCTCAGTAAGTTTGCAGATGACACCAAGTTGGGCAGTAGCGTTGATCTGCTTGAGGGTAGGAAGGTTCTACAGAGGGACCTGGACAGGCTGGATTGATGGGCCCAGACCAGTTGTATGAGGTTCAACAAGGCCAAGTGCCGGGTCCTGCACTTGGGTCTCAACAACCCCATGCAGTGCTACAGGCTTGGGAAAGAGTGGCTGGAAAGCTGCCTGTCAGAAAAGGACCTGGGGGTGTTGGTCGACAGCCGGCTGAACATGAGCTGGCAGTGTGCCCAGGTGGCCAAGAAGGCCAATAGCATCCTGGCCTGTATCAGAAATAGTGTGGCCAGCAGGAGTAGGGAAGTGATGGTGCCCCTGTACTCGGCCCTGGTGAGGCTGCACCTCGAATGCTGTGTTCAGTTTTGGTCCCCTCACTACAAGAAGGACGTTGAGGTGCTGGAGTGTGTCCAAAGAAGGGCAATGTCACAACCCAGACTGGGTACCTCAGGGGGTCACAGTAGTTTCGTGATCCCCTTGGGCTAAATTAAGGTGAAATGACACCAGACGATCGATCAAACGTTTTATTTATGGTAGAAGCAATCTGAACTTGGAAAGCGTAATGACAGGTGGCGTGGGTTCTATTGAGACATTTATAAGAAAAAAAAAAGGAAAGAGAGGAAAAGGAAAAGGAAGAAAAGCTCAAGACTGTGCTTCAAAAGAGGTTGTAGCAAGGTGGGTGTCGTCTTCTTCTCCCAAGTAACAAGCGATAGGACAAGAGGAAATGGCCTCAAGTTGCACCAGGGGAGGTTTAGATTGAATATTAGGAAAAATTTCTTCACCAAAAGGGTTATCAAGCATTGGAACAGGCTGCCCAGGGAAGTGGTTGAGTCACCATCCCTAGAGGTATTTAAAAGACGTGTAGATGTGGTGCTTAGGGCCATGGTTTAGTGGTGGAATTGGCAGTGCTAGGTTAATGGTTGGATTTGATCTTAAAGGTCCTTTCCAACCTAAACGATTCTATGATTCTATGATTATTATATAACGGGATATGATACTATATATAAATATATAATGTATTATAAAAGATTATGTTATATTATAAACTGCAGACTCTAACAATTAATAATTAGGATCTGAACAGATTATTAAGGGCTAATCTATAGGTACTTCATTATATTTCAAGGTGGATGAAGACAAAGTGCTGATATTCAGGACTATTTCTTGCTCACTGAAACCACTGTAAGCTACTGGTGTCGAGCCTCTCTGACAAGGAAGTGAAAATTGTTGATTAGATACTAATAAGTATTATGTTTCCAAACCTTCCTCCAGTGTGTGAGGATGTTAACCCGGAAACCTCTGTACCGGCTAAGGAATTCGTGACTAATTTGCTGCAAGTGTTCTTTCAGAAATCAATGCACAGGATCTACTGTATTTTACAAGCTCAAGACTGTGCTTCAAAAGACCCTTTAACAGAGCTCTGTCCAGTCAGAAGCTGTAACTCATGTTCCCTGACCACTGATAAAAAATAGCCCCGGTGCTGTAGCACTGGGATTTGGAAGAATGACCTGTCGAGCAGTGCTTCCAGAAGAGGAACAAAAATCAATACTACAAGAGTAAGAGAGGGCAAGAGCATGTGAAGACCATATCAGGGAAATGTTTCACAGTGGATATTGTCTGGTTGATAAACCTATGTCAAAGGTGAGATAAAAGGTGCAAAGACAGAATACAATCAATCATCTCCGTTTTCAATTTGCATTAATATGTTGTGCTTTGTATAATGCCACAGAAACAGTACAAATATATGAGATGCCACACAGTAAAAGAAGTCTTCATCAAGAAGTCTTTATTCAGACATAAATCTTATTGGTTGAGAGACTGTCTGTGAACAGACCTAAATCCGATAGGACAAATATGATCATACATCACCTGGGCGAACAGGAGGCTAATAGGTCAAAACAGGGTGAGGATATAGCTACTTCCAGCTCTTAGGAAGTATTTTTTTCCTTCCTGCCAGTAATTTTGCAGTATTGTGTAATTCTTTGCTCTAACTTCAGTCTCATCACTGCAATATTGTCACTTTGCTCACATCTGGTAGTAGCTTTGGCTCCATGCACACGCCAAAAAAAAATCTTTTGATGTTTGTGGCTAAAAGAAGCATTTTTCCCCAAAAGAATCAGAAATCCTCTTTACTGTGGAATACAAAAATAGATCTCCCCAGCATCTCTGCCACAAGAAAGAGAGTGTCTTTGCAGATATATCTAAATTGCTGCTTCATTTCCTCAGGTCTTCATAGTAGATAAACTTTCATATTTATTGAGGTAAGCAATATTGATAGAAGAGACCTAAGTGCTTGAAATATATGTGCGTTTCACAAGAAATAGAATGTAAAATGAAGAAATCAAATTCTAACATTGGGAAATACTCCTTTTCTTACTTTGTCTGTATCACCACTGGGAGGTTCAGTTAAAAACCAGTTTTTTCTATTTTTTATTTCCAGCATGATTCTTTCAAGATAAAAAAAAAAGGGGGAGAGAGAGAAATTTCTAGGTAAAATAATCTTAATTTCACAAGATATTATTCTTTATTCTTTTCTGGAGCAAATTCCCACTGTTTCATTGATTTTAACTGTCTAGATGAAAAATTGGCCCTATATCAAATAATATCAAAGTTTGCCTTTTTTCATGCGGTGAGAAATGACCTTCAATAGTGTAGGCAGGGAATGGCATACCCACCCACACATCCAGTCACACATGCACTCGCTCAGCTATTAAAACATGACCTAGCTTCAGTTTAGTTCCAGCACCACACCAGGGAACCCAGGTTTTCTTCTGGCAGAGGACTGACGGGCTCTGTGTAAAACCTGTGTAAAAAGAAGGAAATAATTTTGCAGTATGGGATTTTCAAGGGTAATGTCAGAATGCAAACGTGTAGCAGACTATGTAACAAAATACAGAACCAAGCAAAGAAAAAGAGAGTCTGGGCTGACACTGGAAAAAAATACAAATACTGGAATTAATTACCATTCTGAAGTTGACAGATTTATGGTTAGTGCAATCACAAAGGATATGCTTTTAGCTGGCTAAATATTTGAATTACTGGTGCAATTGGGCTGTTAGAAATTCATTAAAACATTATTATTTGTACCTCAATTAATTGCATTTATAAATGGTGATGGGTTCAGAATTATCACGAGTAATGTATTTTTAGTGTGTACCATGAAAACAAACTTCATGTATCAGTGATCCCCGTTTGATTAAATGTTATCAATTATTGGTGTGCACGTGCTTGATGTGAGTAAGAGCTACATGTATCAATCACGCACAGATATGTATTCAAAGGTAAGCATAGTTTACTATGCTACTGCTATTCTAAATTGTTGTACAGTCATTATACTCTAGTCTCTTCCTCTATGACTCAGATCATGTCTTGGTCAGCCCACATATTCTTCTTATGGGAACATTTTCTTTCTATATCTGGGCTATGCTAAACTAAACTGGATTTTGTTGGTATGAAATATCACCCTTAGTTAGGTTTCTATAAACAGTTATCACCTAGCAGCACCTGCAGAACCTCTTCAGATTTTGGGAGGTGTAAAAATATTTAGATTAGAGGGAATTTCTCTTAGACAACAAAATGGTTTGAAGAGCGTAGCACTGAAATTGTTCAGCCATTCTGTTTTGCTTGTTACTGAAGTCTTTCCTTCTCCAGCTGGGGACAACAGAAATGCATACAGGCCACAGGGGCAAGCTGACACTGTCCCTTAAAACCACAAAACTGCTCTGAAGGCAGGAATATGAAGAACATGAAAAGGGCCATGTCCCAGAGGAAGTCCCAGGGAACGTTCTGGCTAGTTGAATTCTGCAATCGTGTTAATAATCATAAGTATAAGCCATAATACAACGTGTTATACATGCTATGAAGGCAGACAAGTCCCAGAGGCTGCCTCTTCCCTTTCTTCACCCGTCTGAAATGAACTACAGTCTGTCCTTTGCTTTGATCCAAATCCATCTCTGAACTATGCCATATATTAAAAGCATGGCTGAAAAGCACATTCTGCTTTAGAGACTGTGGTTGAAAAAAATACCAGATTCTTAGTTTTATCAATTTTAATGAAAAAGGTTCCAATTTGGAAGAGTAAAATGCTTACTCTCTTCACTTGGCAGACAGCTCAGAAAAAGCCTCCACTTACCTGGCCACTAATGATCCTCACAGAGACTTCATTGTCCAACCCAGCAGGCTAATCAAAGATGCTTTTTTCAGCCAGTTCTGATAACAGAAGGGAATATATTCATCATCATTCTGAGACTTACATAAATGTTCATTATTCCAGAAGAGAGAAGACTAAAAAGCCAGAAGATCCTGTAATCAGTGAAAGTTTCTATCATTGGACTAAATATAAAATATTATACAAAGCAGTATGAGGGCTGCTCTAACTTTAGCCCACTGTCTGACCCCTTGTGCTCTTCTGAAAATTTCCTGATCCATCATCTTTTCTTCTGACTGCTCTCTTCTCCATCAGCCTCAAGGATGGGGATATTACAGGAGAGGCTCCGTTGACTCTGTGCAAGCTGAGGATTCTTTTACATACCTATATATACATGTAGATAGATATGCTGCTGCATATTGTGATTTAAATGATCATGTGCTTGAAGGTGAGTGATTTAGGTTAAAATGAGTGTCTTAGCATGAGTTTTCAAAGTGTTTAAAGTATTCTGAGAAGCTGCTTTAGAATATTCTAGTTATCTATGGGGCTTTAGAAAAAAAACATAAAACCTTATTTATAATTAAGGAGGACATTGAGTCCTTTTCTGCAAGTCCATACTGATATTCAATAATGCAGATTATGTTAGAACAAAAAGTATTGATTTGAATAGTTGAGGTTTTTCCATTTTCTTATTGACTACCAACCACTATTCTGTTTTTCATTTTTTATTTTCTTAGGTCTGTACTTCCAGATGTTTGGACAGATGCTGTTGTCAAGGAACACGCAGTTACATACCTGGAACTCTACACTGTTAATTTATACTAATACAGAGAAGATTAATGCCATGTCCTGGGTAGATGTAGATTGTTTATAGTACCAATTTGGGTGTGAAAAGTTGTTCGCTACTGTTTGCTCATTAATGTTAGCTAGGTTGTCAGTTAAATCATAGATCTTCACAAAATGTGTTCCTTTGGTCCTGGCAGGTATTGTGATTAAAATTTAACTAATTGTCACGGATTAACCCCAGCGGCAACTAAGCACCACACAGCTGCTTGCTCACTCCTCCCGCAGTGGGATGAGGGAGAGAATCGGAAGGGTAAAAGTGAGAAAACCCGTGGGTTGAGATAAAGACAGTTTAACAGGTAAAGCAAAAGCCGCGCACGCAAGCAAAGCAAAACAAGGAATTCATTCACAACTTCCCATCAGCAGGCAGGTGTTCAGCCATCTCCAGGAAAGCAGGGCTCCACCACGCCTAACGGTTACTTGGGAAGACAAACGCCATCACTCCGAACGTCCCTCCCCTCCTCCCTTCTTCTTCCCCCAGCTTTATATGCTGAGCATGACGTCATATGGTGTGGGATATCCCTTTGGTCAGTTGGGGCCAGCTGTCCCAGCCGTGTCCCCTCTCAACTCCTTGTGCACCCCCAGCCTACTCGCTGGTGGGGCGGTGTGAGGAGCAGAAAAGGCCTTGACTCTGTGTAAGCACTGCTCAGCAGTAACTAAAACATCCCTGTGTTATCAACACTGTTTCCAGCACAGATCTAAAATACAGCCCCACACTAGCTGCTATAAAGAAAATTAACTCTATCCCAGCCAAAACCAGCACACTAATGCAACATGTGTGCCATTTCAGTGAAGCCACCGAGGCGAAGGGCTCCGGAGCGGAGGATCGCGCCAGGGGACCCTTCCTGAAGCGGCAAAACCGCGGCCAAACCCGCGAAAAGCAAAAGCGCAGGGAGCGAGAGGGAGCCCCAGCCCCCCCATTCCCCGAGCCGGAGGAGGGAGTTCCTGACGAGCGGCAGCTCTGACTCAGCGTGGGCGGGGACAAGAGGGGCAGCGGCCAAACCCCCTCACTCACAAGAGCAGCCCCCAGGGAGCGCGAGTGACCCGGAGCGCGGCGAACAGGGCGGGCAAACAGGGCGTGGCGCGTCAGAAGGGCGTGGCGCGTCTGAAGGGCGTGGCGCGTCAGAAGGGCGTGGCGCGTCAGTTTGCGCGGCAGTTCGCGCAGGCAGGGCATGCAGGGAAGGCGAGCGGGCAAGGCGCAGCCCCACTCCCGGCTCTAGAGGCCAACTCAATTGATAATCGTCGGCTTCCGAGAAGAGTACCGGCTATGGTTTCCACTCGGCCGAAAGCCGTCGCCAGAAGGAATGTGGTGACCCAGACGGAGCCCTCATGCAAGCATACAGCTGTCCAGGTCTCTGGCTGCAGGGAGTGCCTGAGCCTGTCAGCTGTACCGGAGGGCAGCAGAGACACCACCTGTGTGCGGTGTGACCAGGTGGATGATCTGCTCGGCCTGGTGGCAGAGCTGAAGGAGGAAGTGGAAAGGTTGAGGAGTATCCGGGAGTGTGAGAGGGAGATAGATTGGTGGAGCCGCACCCTACCGTCCCTGAGGCAGAGGCAGCAGAAGGAGGCTCCGCGAGAAGCAGAGGATCCCCTGCCTTCTTGCCACCAGGTAGAAAGAGGGGACCTAGGCGACGGGGGGGAATGGAAACGGGTCCCTGCTCGGCGTGCCAGGCGAACCCCTGCCCAGCCTCCCTCACCTTCCCGGTTGCCTTTACACAACAGATATGGGGCCCTGGAACTTGAGGGCGAGGCAAACGAGGATGTAGACGAAGGTCCATCCGGGGGGTCGCCTAGGGTGAGGCAGTCAGCCCCACGCATTATGACTGCCTCTGCTAAGAAAAAAAGGAGGGTAATTGTCATAGGCGATTCCCTTCTGAGGGGAACAGAGGGCCCAATATGCCGACCGGCCCCGTCCCACAGGGAAGTCTGCTGCCTCCCTGGGGCCCGGGTCAGAGACATCACTAGGAAGCTCCCTGGTTTGGTACGGCCTTCTGATTACTACCCGCTGCTGGTTATACAGGCTGGCAGTGATGAGGTTGCAGAGAGAAGTCCTGCAGTGATCAAAAGGGACTTCAGGGCACTGGGGCGACTGGTTGAAGGACCGAGAGCACAGGTAGTGTTTTCCTCTATCCCTACAGTGGCAGGGAAGGATACCGAAAGGAGCAGGAAAACACACCTGATCAACACATGGCTCAGGGGCTGGTGCCATCGGAAGAATTTTCTTTTTTTTGATCATGGGGAGGTTTACACGGCACCGGGCCTGCTGGTGACAGACGGAGTTCAGCTGTCTCACAGGGGAAAAAGAATCATGGCTCATGAATTGGCAGGGCTCATTGAGAGGGCTTTAAACTAGGTTTGAAGGGGGAAGGGGATAAAACCAGGCTCACTAGAAATGGGCCTAGGGGTGGCGTGCTGATGCCGGGGGCGAAATCGATAGCCCAGCTCAAGTGCATCTACCCCAATGCACGCAGCATGGGCGGCAAGCAGGAGGAGCTGGAAGCCATTGTGCAGCGGGAGAGATATGACTTAGTCGCCATCACAGAAACATGGTGGGGTGACTCTCATGACTGGAGTGCTGCAATGGATGGCTATAGACTCTTCAGAAGGGACAGGCGAGGAAGGAGAGGCGGTGGGGTGGCCCTGTATGTTAGGGAGTGTTTCGATTGTCTAGAGCTCAATGATTGTGATGATGATACGGTCGAGTGTTTATGGGTAAGGATGAGGGGGAAGGCCAGCGAGGCAGATATCCTGCTGGGAGTCTGTTATAGACCACCCAACCAGGATGAAGGGGCGGATGAAGTGTTCTGTAAGCGGCTGGCAGAAGTCTCTCAATCGCTAGCCCTTGTTCTCGTGGGGGACTTCAACTTCCCGGATGTCTGCTGGAAATACAACACGGCAGAGAGGAAGCAGTCTAGGAGGTTCCTGGAGTGTGTGGAAGACAACTTCCTGACACAGCTGGTAAGTGAGCCTACCAGGGGAGGTGCCTCGCTCGACCTGCTGTTTACAAACAGAGAAGGACTGGTGGGAGATGTGGTGGTCGGAGGCCGTCTTGGGCTTAGCGACCATGAAATGATAGAATTCTCCATTCTTGGTGAAGTAAGGAGGGGGGCCAGCAAAACCGCAACCATGGACTTCCGGAGGGCAGACTTTGGCCTGTTCAGGACGTTGGTTGAGAGAGTCCCGTGGGAGATGGTCCTGAAGGGCAAAGGGGTCCAGGAAGGCTGGACGATCTTCAAGAAGGAAGTCTTAAAGGCATAGGAGCAGGCTGTCCCTGTACGCTGTAAGAAGAACGGGTGGGGAAGACGACCGGCCTGGCTGAACGGGGAGCTCTTGCTGGGACTCAGGAAAAAAAGGAGAGTTTACCACTTGTGGAAGAAGGGGCAGGCGACTCAAGAAGAGTACAGGGATCTCGTTAGGTTGTGCAGAGAGGAAATGAGAAAAGCAAAAGCCCAGCTAGAACGCAATCTGGCCGCTGTCGTTAAAGACAACAAAAAAAGCTTTTACAAATCTATTAATGACAAGAAGAGAGCCAAGGAGAATCTCCATCCTTTATTGGATGCAGGGGGGAACATTGTCACTGAGGATGAGGAAAAGGTTGAGGTACTCAATGCCTTCTTTGCCTCAGTCTTTAACAGGCAGACCAGTTCTCCTCAGGGTACTCGGCCCCCTGAGCTGCAAGACAGGGACGGCAAGCAGGATGAACCCCCCATAATCCAAGAGGAAGCAGTCAATGACCTGCTACGCCACCTGGACGCTCACAAGTCTATGGGGCCGGATGGGATCCACCCGAGAGTGCTGAGGGAGCTGGCAGAGGTGCTCGCCAAGCCGCTCTCCATCATTTATCAGCAGTCCTGGTTAACGGGGGAGGTCCCGGACGACTGGAGGCTTGCCAATGTGATGCCCATCTACAAGAAGTGCCGGAAGGAGGATCCGGGGAACTACAGGCCTGTCAGCCTGACCTCGGTGCCGGGGAAGATTATGGAGCGGTTCATCTTGAGGGCGCTCACAAGGCATGAGCGGGACAACCAGGGGATCCGGCCTAGCCAGCACGGATTCATGAGAGGCAGGTCCTGCTTGACCAACCTGATCTCCTTCTATGACCAGGTGACCCGCCTAGTGGATGAGGGAAAGGCTGTGGGTGTGGTCTACCTGGACTTCAGCAAGGCCTTTGACACCGTCTCCCACAGCATTCTCCTAGAGAAGCTGGCGGCTCACGGCTTAGACAGGTGTACTCTGCGCTGGGTCAAAAACTGGCTGGACGGCCGGGCCCAGAGAGTTGTGGTGAATGGAGTTCAATCCAGTTGGCGGCCAGTCATGAGCGGTGTTCCCCAGGGCTCAGTACTGGGGCCGGTCTTGTTTAATATTTTATTGATGATCTGGACGAGGGGATTGAGTGCACCCTCAGTAAGTTTGCAGACGACACCAAGTTGGGCGGGAGTGTTGATCTGCTCGAGGGTAGGAAGGCTCTGCAGAGGGACCTGGACAGGCTGGATGGATGGGCCCAGGCCAACTGTATGAGGTTCAACAAGGACAAGTGCCGGGTCCTGCACTTCGGCCACAACAACCCCATGCAGCGCTACAGGCTTGGGGAAGAGTGGCTGGAAAGCTGCCTGGTGGAAAAGGACCTGGGGGTTCTGGTTGACAGCCGGCTGAACATGAGCCGGCAGTGTGCCCAGGTGGCCAAGAAGGCCAATGGCATCCTGGCCTGTATCAGAAATAGTGTGGCCAGCAGGAGTAGGGAAGTGATGGTGCCCCTGTACTCGGCCCTGGTGAGGCCGCACCTCGAATGCTGTGTTCAGTTTTGGGCCCCTCACTACAAGAAAGACATCGAGGTGCTGGAGCGTGTCCAGAGAAGGGCAACGAGGCTGGTGAAGGGTCTGGAGAACAAGTCTTATGAGGAGCGGCTGAGGGAACTGGGACTGTTTAGCCTGGAGAAAAGGAGGCTGAGGGGAGACCTCATCGCTCTCTACAACTCCCTGACAGGAGGTTGTAGCGAGGTGGGTGTCGGTCTCTTCTCCCAAGTAACAAGCGATAGGACGAGAGGAAATGGCCTCAAGTTGCACCAGGGGAGGTTTAGATTGGATGTAAGGAAAAATTTCTTTACTGAAAGAGTGGTGAAACAATGGAACAGGCTGCCCAGGGAAGTGGTGGAGTCCCCATCCCTGGAGGTATTTAAAAGACGTGTAGATGCGGCGCTTAGGGACATGGTTTAGTGGGCATGGTGGTGTTGGGTTGACGGTTGGACTCGATGATCTTAGAGGTCTTTTCCAACCTCAATGATTCTATGATTCTATGATTCTAAGAGTAGCACCCTAGGATGTCCTCCAGGTCTGCGCTGTTGATTGAGTGAGATGCTTCGCCTTGGGCACTCTGACTGAGGTGATTTTTAGTGGCCAAGGAGCCAAGATGTGGCCAGCATCTCTTTTGGCTTTTGACCATTCAACCTTTTCCTTCTGTGACTGTATATCTTTCTTGTACTCTTTGTACAACACCTTGCAGTCTAGACTTCTAGGCATCACAGTGTTGCCATTAACAAGACACAGTGCCCAGAGATCATGGTTTTGACAGAAAAAAAGAGTGTGTGGGTTGAGAAAGGCCCTACCTATATTCAGGCAGAAGGAAAAAAAAAGTTCAGGGACCTACACCTTCTTTTTGGCTCTTCCTTCTGAATACACATATGCTTCAAAACAGTCATGAAACACGGAGTCTTATGACCCATTTTTTTCTAGCATAGTTGCCTGTTATCGCTACCAGTTTTAATGTCTAATCCTACTTTGATTCCTTCTAAATATGTGGATTCCAATAATGCCTCCTGGCACAGATCTTTTGGCTATTGCTGCATATTTTTTGATAAAATGCGCATCCTTCTGTATCCAGCTGAAACAAACTCGAAAAAAAAATTAGTAAATATCAGTACCAGTTTATTAAACCTGTCAGACTTGTAACTTGCTGCTGTCAGCCATAAATAGGATTCAGTACTGATCTGGGGCCATCATTTGCCCTTTTGCTCTCTCTCATGATGATGATTATTAATCATTTATCTTATGACACCAGCAGCATGCTAGGTGCTTCACAGTTAAAAACTAAAGAAAAGATCTCTACTTACAAAGCCTATCATCAAAACAGACAAAGAGTGGGAGGAGTTACAGCATAATCATGACTGAGCAAGGAGGTTTTGCTCAGCTTTTTCTGACTTTTTTCACGTGGATTGTGTTGTTGGGGTAAGCCTGAGGTTTTTGGTACAATTTTTACTTCCTAATATAAAAGCCACATGACAAAATTAAGACTGATCATTATTTTCCAGTAGATGAGCTCAGGTTATCTGATACTGGGTGAGGGCAGACACTCACAACCACAGTGACGTCCTGGCACTCCAAGAGGTGCTTCTAACTAGAGCAATGCATGTGGGGCCATTTATGCGTTAATCTTTCTAATGCCAGAATTGAATGCCTCTTGCTTTGAATATCTGAGAACCCCTGGTGGCTAAGGCAGTCTTTCAGATGAAAGGAGGAGGAAATCAGACTCAGCTTTCCTAGGTCCAACCACAAGGTTATAAACAGTGGATGCCGCCCCCTTCAACAAAACAGGCAGCATGCTTAGGCTTTTTTGAAAGAATAATGCTACGAATGTGCTATTGAAAAATAACATATTTTTGTCTTCTAAATCCCAAATCCGGCTTCTTTCAGCATTGGTTCTCTCCAGAGAACTTAGACTCTGGAGAGAAATGGGTTTTCAAGCACACTTCTACAAATACCATGTAATGCTTTAGGGGCTCCCTGCTGTTTACATCCTTTTCTGAGGTGCCTGATTCCCTTTCTGTAAAGAAAGTCAAGTGCCTCAGCACACAAGTGAGTATTTCACTCTGAGGATCTAAAAATTATACTGCCAGATTTACCTAGTAGAGGCATAACTTGTTGTTCTCTGAGGAATCATATACCTATGCTCCAAGCAAGCACCATTTGAAGAAAACACAATAGTAGCCAAATGAAAATCTATCTGTCTCCCACTGGAATTGCTCCAGCATTGCCCTTTAAGCTGCCTAGATTATCTAGCAGTCATTTGTTAAGTAACGATAATTAATATTCAGTCAGTAGCTGGTATACCTTCAGCTGTGCCCCTTGCATATCCCTAATAATGCAGCCTTGTCTGATGGGATTGCTCTGAAGCAGCTGGTGGCATGAGCCTTTGTGGACATCAAAGCTTGGTCACCATAACCTCACTGTACTTCACAGATAACAAAATAAAGTTATTTTAATGGAAGAGTGCATTTTGGGTAGAATCATAGAATCATAGAATCATTAAGGTTGGAAGAGACCTCTAAAATCATCGAGTCCAACCATCGACCCAACACCACCATGCCCACTAAACCAGGT
The DNA here is from genome assembly GCF_965638725.1 of Aptenodytes patagonicus. Taxonomy (NCBI): domain Eukaryota; kingdom Metazoa; phylum Chordata; class Aves; order Sphenisciformes; family Spheniscidae; genus Aptenodytes; species Aptenodytes patagonicus. The sequence goes on from NC_134949.1 coordinate 29,762,272, forward strand.
CCCTAAGCGCCTCATCTACACGTCTTTTAAATACCTCCAGGGATGGGGACTCCACCACTTCCCTGGGCAGCCTGTTCCAATGTTTAACCACTCTTTCAGTAAAGAAATTTTTCCTCATGTCCAATCTAAACCTCCCCTGCCGCAACTTGAGGCCATTTCCTCTTGTCCTATCGCTTGTTACTTGGGAGAAGAGACTGACATCCACCTCGCTACAACCTCCTGTCAGGTAGTTGTAGAGAGTGATGAGGTCTCCCCTCAGCCTCCTGAGGCTGCACTTGGTTGAGTGCGTTTCTGTTCACATGCATGTGTGTGGCCTCGTTGTGTGACAGTGGGTCCTGGAGTGCGGTAAGCACTAAGGATGAGACACAGCTTCCCAGAGCCAGTTTGCCATCTTTCCCAGTCAGGCTCTCTTGTTTTCTTTCCATTTATTTGAGCTGTGGAGTATTTCTTTTTAAAGCATCGTCACTCACAGCCAGGATTTATCCTGCCACAGGACAGTCTGGGAACTGTTTAGCCTTCCAAGGTGCAAGCCCCGTTGCTACAGCAATGTAACTAGGCTTTTAACTTCAATTCTGTGTTAATATTCCCGATGCAGGAACTGATGGGGTCTTTTTCTATTTCTAAAAGATATGAACAAATCACGTGACACAGCCACCTGCAGAAATTAGCCTTGCCTGAATTGGCAGGCTCAAAACCAGTAAGAAATGGAAGTCTTGCATTAGAAAGGTGTCTCAAGCATTATTTTTTCATCTATCTATGTTCCTAAAAGACTGGGGAGAAGTAATTCCTGCAAGAAAGCAAGAAAGCAAGCAAACAAGAAAGAAAAGAGGCATACAGGAAGAACAGGGAACTATATCTTTATTTTTACTGATAGAGGCATGTACTTGTTCTGAAATGGTCAAAAATTAACTGGCATGAAAAGACAAGCATTTACACTAGGAAATTTACTCAATTTGTTATTCCCTCTTCCTATCCAAAATACATAGCATTTGAAAACAAGGCGTTTGTGGTTAATGTGGCCAGAAAGTTATTCCTGAAACTTTATTCTCTAGAAAATACACAGGGAAAAACAGGGAGATTGTTGTTATAGATTCATATTTCCTGATTTAAGCAATGTGGGTTGAAACTTAAGCAAATCCAAATATACTCAGACATGCTCCTTTACTAATCATCTTAATTTACAAATTTAAAAAATAACAGGGGAAAATATATTAAAGATTGCCAAGAATGGTGGGTCAATAAGAAGACAGCTGCTACCTAGCATACACACTTGTTTGCTTTACTTTTGGGTGGTTTTCTTTCTATGAGGTGTGGACAGGGGTTTGACCAATTGGTTTTACCATACCTTAGTTTTCTGAAAAGGATAAAACCAGAGGAATATTCTGACAAAATGATCCAAATTGTCCTCATTCTTCTGAGATAAGAGAGGACACCACAGAATGTCATCAGGAGCATTGATTGTACCAAGTAAAGAACTCCCAGAAAGCTTTATTTGAGTCAAATCCAATCCATCTGACCATCTAAAGAGAGCAGAAAACTTTAAGGTGTTTTTGGGAGGACTGATTGCACGATTGGACTGATATCCGTGCTCTCTGGTCTAACCACACTGTGTATGGACAACATCCGATATTTTTATAGCAATTACTATGAACTAAATACTTATCAATGTGGAGTCAGAACAGCCACTAAAATGTTAGTTTCCACTAACAAAATTGATGTGGTATAAATCCTGAAATCAACACATTCAGAACCTAGACCATTTTTGTAAATATTGACTTTTTTATATTTCACTTTAATTAAAGTTACAATTCTGCAGAGATTGAAAGAACAGAAGCAGACCACAGGAAGTATGCAGCCAGCCTAGGTTTGTGCATCAGAGTGGTAAAAATAATTTAAAATAGGGAATAAACATCAGTGAGAATCAGAAAACAGTAAAGGAAGTACATGATAGAGAAACTGCAAAGAGCACCATGCTATTAGAATGCTTTGCAGGCACTGGGGGAAAAACAGAATTTGTATAATCTTGTTTTTTATCAGAAGGGAGATATACTTATGAATACAAATACAAAACTCCACCAAGCAGAAGGTAATTCTTAAGAGAAATATTTATGTGACATACTGAATGATGCTGACGACTTCATTTCTCAGTATCTGTGCATATATTATATATGTTTCTTTGACCTGCCTATAGTGTGACTGTGCTATAATGAACAGAATATCTATGCAAGTGGCAATGAAATATTCACTAAAGCAGTCAATACTGCTGAGATACAATCCAAGGTTAAGAAACATGTAACCTTGAGACTGAAAAAAAGCAAAGTTAACACAGAAAAGTATTTTTTGTCACCTAGTGAAATATATTGAGAAATCCATAAATCTGAGGTTGTTGCTTGCAATTGTTGTTGAATAAATTATTATATTATTCTGTGACTTTCAAATAGAAAAATTATAACAGTACCCTAGTCTTCTATATTTTAACTAGAGATAAGGGCTAAAAAAACCCCTTCATTTACATTCACCATGGGGTCATGTCAAAATACATTACAAAACACCATACTAGCATTGTGAAAATGACTGTAGAAGCTATCGGGAAAAGAGATGGTTATGACATCTCAAAATGCAGCAGACAGATGAAATAAAAAAGCCACATTATTGATCATAATATTTTCTTCTGGTAGTGCATATAAAACCACAGTCCACTATTTCTTTATGCTCATCTGACTTCATTATTTCATGCCAAATATTCGTGAAGTTGAGATTCTTCTGCCTTCAATTAGGCATCTGAAAGTTGGGCATCTAACTCAAAACAGATTACCATAGATTTACTTTATAATCAATGGAGAGAAATAGGCCTCTCTATCGGGCAATTCATCTCATTGTCAGCAAAAAGCAAGAATCAGTTTCTCCAAAATAGATATCTTGGGCCTTTTGAGATACACATATCTGCATGCGCTGGGCAGATGGGATGCAGGATAGGTAGGACACCCATGCCCCTGTGATATGCAGCCTGGTAACCTGATGTGCCAAAAGTGACAGTAGACACCTGTGTTACGACAAGTGAATCTTTCCCTGAGCATCCAATGTAGGAGTCACTCTCTGGAGGGCTCTGTTCTATTCTCCTAGCTATAAAGGGAGCCTAGGTTGGTGACTTAAATGCATATTTACAACTTTTAGATATTTAAATTGGGTCCCACCTTTTATGCTAACATTCTTCCTACTAATAATCCACGTAATTTTTCACATACACAAAGAAATAGATCCTCTCTGTTTTATATTTGCTGTCATATTGTTGACTTCAAGATAATTCATATCAAGAGAATCTATGCATAAGTAATTTCCTCAGGTGGCTTCCAAAATGAGATTTTTTTTCCGCATCAGAGATTAATTTGGGGGAGGAGGGGCTAAATTTAGTCATTCATGAGACTGTTGCAGTATCTGTTTTTAGATTTAGAAAAAAAGGTGAGAGAAAGACACAATAAATATTATGGGTAAAATTATTCTCTTTAAACATTGCCTGTGGTTTTGCTGCTTTGCTCTCCAAGGTTGTCATACTGCCTAATACTGCCCAGCTAAGGGCAGTATTACTTTATGTGCTTAATTTAGGTTTATACAGCAGGAGGGGAGCAGGTGATTTAGAACAGATCCCTCTGTAAGGTGCTCTGAATTGCCTTCTAGAGTAGCCAAGTCCACGCTTTGACCCTAGACAGCCAAGAGGAACAAGTCTCTCCTCTAAGCCATGTCAGTCCCACTTCATGTCGAACACAGACAGAAGGTTTTACCCGCTCCTTTCTTTTGCCTTTTTTGTTTCTTTCGCTGTATATTTACGTAGGGAGGCTCACATCCTCATTTGCCTGCTTTGGAGAACAGATTAGAATTTGCCTCTTCAGAAAGTCTCCTGAACAATGGAGTACATATATTATAAAGTAAATGTCTGTTGTTCCTGTAGAAGTGGTTTCCTTTTGTATAACTAATTATCACTGGAGTGAGAATCACTCAAATCTAAGATGCCTCCATCTGACATGGGCACTCCATTATGTCAAGTTTTCTATTTGTCTGCCTGGCCCAATGAATGCTTCTTTATTTGAGGTATGAATGGGAGAAAGTAATAGACATGTTTCTCAGCCTCATTTCTTTGAAAGTACAAAACTGGAATTCAAGTGGGTTTTCTTATATCTTAGCCAGAGAAGAAAAATGAACTGGGGTCTCCACAGGCTGTTTTGTTTTATGCCTTATCTAACTACACTGTTTGTGACTTGCTAGCAGGAAACAGGCTGGTACGATGATGATATGACTGGTGCGTATGCAGCTCCAGAGTCAGAAATGTACTTGTTAGAGAAGTTAACTGGTGGAAAATTGGGTGCTGTAGATAAGGCAGCAGATATTTAACAAGGCCCACAGTGTGGGTCCAAAATGTGGAAGCCGGTTTAATGGCGGGTAGACACCTGCATATCACTATGGATCCAAAAATATATGACAGCATTTTGTGATAGATGACAGATGGCTTTTTTGTTGTAAAGCATGCATGCGAGAGATGAGTACAAGGTACTTATTTATAAAGTCAGCAATGGATATAAGTACTGGTTTTGTTATACATTTTCATCATGTAGTTTACGTAAAATTATATAAGATTATAACATTTCATTACAGGAATGGTTATGCTAAGCTGGTTCTTTGATAGCATTTGCATTCTTTTAAGTGTCTGCGTGATGACAGCAACAGTAATGAAAATAGTGGGCTTGGGGTTTTTTTTGTAAATAGGCTAGAACCAGCTGTCATTTTTGGTAGTATAGATGAACAGTGCTTTACAGAGCCAGGGGTAGATAATTTCTAGGCAGATTGTTTCTTAGTTATTCTTAGAAGAAGCATATGTGCTGCATATCAATGCCAGGAAATCACTTGCAGCAAGTGTGTTGGTAGCAGAAAGATACTGCTATTAATTGGCGCTTATAAATTTGAACTACTCGTACATTTTAGCCAGCTATATTACAGATACAGATTAAGAAAGAATGGGAATCTAGTAAAAAAATATGTAGGCTTAAGTGTTAAAACAGCATTTCTGCAAAATGCCTTTAGCAGGAAATTTTGTGGCATCAGCAAAAATTATACAAATTTAGTTACATTAACAGTTTTTGGAATATTGGCAAAAATTTCAGTGAAGTCTTTCAAGGGATGTTTTTGGGTGTTTTGGAATTCAGAATAGGTTAATTGCTTAAATTTCATCAAATGGTACAGTTTAACTGATCCAACTCCAAATTTTCAAACTGGATCACTATTTTTCTCAGGGAATCATGGGAGGAAAAAAGTCTGTCTTCAAAATCAGTAAGCATACACAAGGTAGGTATTGCAAGCTAGCCAGTAGAAAACCTAACCACAAGGTGAGTATGATGAGAGTTTGCCATTTTCCCCCCTCATTATTTCTACAAACTAAGCAGCAACTCAGCAAACAAGGCTTAGTGGAAACTAAAGCTGCTTTCCTCAAACTGAACGATGCACTACAATTATTCCTGTCTCTAAGATGTGATCCAGCTTCCTCTTATATTCTTAGTAGTAGTAGTACTCATAAGGAGTATTTCCTTATTTTCCCTAGACATTTGGAGAACTTTCTTCAGCAAAACAAACAAAGCAAACTTGCTTGGCACCAAGCTATTAATGTGCTGAATCAAAGAAAATAAAGAATTTTTTAAAATAAACAAATTATGTAGCTATGTATATATACAAACAAAAATAATTAGAATGGCAAGATATGTTCTCTAAAAACCGTTCTTTGGTGCAATAAAAAAGCTTAACAGAAACTAAATATAATTCTTCATTTTTGGAGAAACTCAGAGACTGTAGGGTTCTGCTGTATGTCACTTCGATACATGGGAAACCATGGCCCCAGCCAAAATTTATCTGAACAGTGCAAAATCAGTGGAGGAGAAGGAAGATTGCACTGTATAAATTGTGCTTCTGATTTAAACCCAGACTTCTTTGGATGGAAAGTTCACAGGCTTCTACAGTGGCACATAGAAATTCTAGTGGTTAAGATGATTTTGTGTAGGTTGTGGAGAAGGTGATGAAAAATTGGAAGTTAATTTCAACCTGACTAGCACAGCATGATAATATTACACATATGGCCTATAATTGAAATGTTCTTTATTCTCTGAAACATTTGCAGTATCCTGCTGTGGAGATGGGCTTATTTGCTGCTGCTGCTGGTTGATATTATTTTATTATGCTTTAATTTGCTAATCTTCAGTCTTGTGATTAACTGTATGCTGCGCACAGTTTGTATGGATCATGTTCAGTACTGCTTAAGCTATACATTAGAGCAGACAGAACAGAACTAATTTGGTTTCAAAGACTTCAATCTTTGAGAGTTTTCAGCATTTCAAGGGTTTTTTCATAGCTTTGTACCTAATATACTTTGTGGTTTGGTCATCTTTGGTCTGCAAACAGTCAATTTGCTTTGAATGCTATTGATTAGTAATTTGGATAAAATGGATAACTGGTATGATAAAAGAACAGTAAACTCTGTGTAGGAATTATGGTTTGCTTTCCTCTTTTATTGTCACAGTAAATATTTCTACATTTATTCTATTTTGGTCAGAACATCTGATTCCTTTTGTAATGTGACAAATAGTACTACACTGATCAGTAACTAGAGTTCAGATTTTCAAAAGCTAGTTAGCAGGAAACGCTTCCATCTGCTTGGAGAGCTTTGGACCAAACCTTTAGAAAAGAAATGCAATCTACCTTCACTTACTGTAAGAAATACTAAATATAAACTATGAAGTAGCTATATTTTCTAGAAAACTAAATGGACATTCTAAAGAATAGTGTAAGAATTCTTTTATTTTAAAGAAAATCTATGATCTGCTTGCTTTAGGTGTCTCCATTTGTCTTTCAGACCAAGTATAGTAACTAAGAAAAGCACATCTGAATCCTTGAATGAGCACTGGAATATGATCATTTGGCACTGTTCAATTTCTTCTGCGATAATCATAGAATCGTAGAATCATAGAATCTTCAGTTAGGCATAGGATTTTTTCTTTTATGCATCTTATTTATTCTATTTCTTACATTTCCATGGAGAAATTATATGAAAATAATGTCTATCTTACTCTCTCTTGAACCTGCTGGAATTTGTTTATTTTCCATGTTATTAGTGGAAGGTTTCTGAAGAGACTCTAAAGCATGATCACCTTCACTAGGTGGTTCTTGAGATATATTGTTAAAGACCTTTCACACTGGAAACTCTCCAGCTTTCTCAGGCAGTTAGTTCCCATTCTTCTCATTTGACCATTTGAAAGTTTTTCTAAACCTCCCATGCTTCAGTTTAAGCTCACAGTTTTTCTCAGTCAACATGGTCTTGAAAAGCTTGTTGTTTGTATTCTTATTGCAGTGGGCAGCGCGATACAGGTGTCAAGAATGATGACACACATCCCCTCCTTCTCTTCTCCAGACTAACCAACTGCACTTCTTCCAACTCTTCTTCAGGTGGAATATTTATTAGTCCTCTGAAAATTCTCATTCTTTTCCTCTAGACTAAGCAGCTGGTCCATATTTTTCTTGACAGTGGTGTTCCAAATTGCATACAATACTTCAGCTGAGATCTTTTCAATATCCAATGCACAGCTAAACAGGGAAATGATTTCACATATTTTAGAGGCTATACGCCCATTTCTGCATCGATTCATGTTGTTCACCATTTCACAATAGCATGACATAGCTCTCGTGTTCAGTTTTGTGGTCTTCAGCCATTTCTTCTCTGTATGTTACTTATGCATTTGAATATTCCTGCCCAACTGTAGTACTTCCTATGGGTCTGCTCTGAATTTCATCCTTTTTTCCATTCCATCTCTCAAATTTAACAGGCCTATTTTGAATGTAGTTTCTGTTCTCCAACATACTGGCTGTCCCTCCCAGGGTGGTATCAACAAATTTAATGGGTAAACTCACTGCTCCATCATCCAATTCTTTAATGAGAATATTTAATAGGACAATAGAATAGACTCCTGCAAAATTCCCTCTATGCATCCTCCTATCTTGCCAGTGAACTATTAATGATTACAGTCCGTGTACAGTTTTCTATTCTATAGTATTATCATTTAGACTGACGTTTCTTTACTGGCTTATGAGAATTTCATGAGAGAGAATGTGTTTCTAAAGGAAAGATATATGACATCTATTGTTTCTCCTCTGTCTACAAAACCTGCCATCCTGCTGTGGAAGGAAATTAGATTAGCTAGACGTGATTTGTTGTTGGCAAATCCATGTTGGCTGATGTTCATTTCCTTGTTGCCTTGCAGGTGCTTATGAAGAACTGGTATGATGATTTGTCCAACTGAATAGAAAGAACTGAAGTTAACTCAGATCGCTTGTAGTACTTGGCTCCTTCTTTTTATCTTTTAATGGAAGATTTTCCTTTCTCTGGTCTTCAGATATGACATTTCTTTCCCACAGTATCTTTAATATGACTCTTAATGGCTCTAAAATATAATCAGCCAGTCTTTAAGTACCTAATGATGCTGTTTGTCAGGATCATTTGGCCTGAAAATACATAACTTACCTAGTTAGCTATTGAGACTAGCCCCTGGACACACATAGACATATATATCTAGATACCTACTTTGATTCAGCTGAAACATAGGCATCCAATGGCATTATAGACACTGTGGGCACCCTTCCTGGCCTCCAGCTTCCACTCCAGAAGGATGTGCATCTCCTGAAGAACCTACATCATCTCTTTTGTCCTCAAATATATAGCTAATTTACAATAGAGTAAAATGGTATTAACACCTATATTTAGGCAACAGAATTGTGCCTGTGCAGCCAAAGAAATCCAGAAAATTATTTTGTCACTAGATGTCCATTGCAGGGTGATTTGAATTGCTCTCCAGGCTCCCTTGACTATATTGACTAGATCACCAATGACTATTCTGGAGATACCTACCTTCACATAAAGATGCTAGCTGTAAACACTCAGAGCTTGATTCAGTTGTCTAGACGTAGGCATTTGTGCCAGCTTAGAGAGCAAACGGCATCTTGCCTGGCTTCCAGCTGATAGTCCAGGAAGGCACATGTAATCTTTAGCTCCTGTATCATACCTGCCAGTTCAAATGGTGCCAGATGCCTGTGTTTAGGAAATTAATCGAGACCCTAAATTTCAGTCTTAATCTGGAACTTAATCCTGTTCTTGGAGTTGAACTGCTGTGTTTACCCTCATCTTCTATGTTACCCAGGTTAAGTTTGCTTCGGCTGAAGTGACTGGACCTTTTGTTATTGTAAAATACAGTTGCCACTTAAAGCCCTGTTTAAGTCCTTTAGCTGTGACTCATTTTTCTTAGTCATAAACCAGAGAAAAATACTCAGGAGTTATAGCAGTTATAAAGGAACTACTCTTAATAAGTGATATGAATATCCCCAAATAGGACTTATTATCTAAGTCCCAGTTTTTATTATTCTTAACCAAAGAAACTTTGGGAGTTGACATAAATTCTAAAATGAAAGCATCTATTGTTAACAATGGATAAAATGTCTGCAGTTTCCCTTGCTAAAATTCAGGCCCCTTCTAAATGAGACATTTCTGAAAAGATTGATTGAAAGGTGGTAATGGAAAATCTGTAATTGTCATGAATCCAATTACAGTCCATTATGACAGACCAATCATCAGAAGAAAGCTACAGTGAAATGCATGTATGAATATTATCTGAAACACTTGGTAAGCAGGAGGCCGGCAACTTCTCAAGCTTCTTATGGAAATACCTGCTTCATTAAGTTTATTGCTTTTGTTTTCAGGTCTGTTTGGGACAGACTCTAATTTTGTTAAATGTCACAACCAGGTAAATAATGACATACAGCACAATTCTGTGCACTGTAGACCCAGGGGCTTGATGTGCAGGTTCAGTTCAAGAAGATAATGAGTATGATCTCAAAAGGTCCCCTCCAACCTAAACAATTCTGTGAATCAGGGGAATGCTATTGCTCATACTGGCCAAAAAAAAAAAAAAAAAAAAAGATTGTAGTACAGATAATGACCAAAGCAGCCATTGGATCCAGTGATTGCATTCTCTGGCTTCAAAATAGCTACTTCTACTTATTATTCTGTAGCCTAAAGTCATCCTAAAAAATATGTCTCACATTTCTGGAGAGTGAGTCATAACTGATGGAAGATAATATTACCTCTTCTGCCCATTTTTCCTTTTTTTTTCTACCCAAAGTTCTTTGTTTCTACCCAAAGTAATGATAGTTGTCTGTGTGCTTGAAGTGGTTTCAAGCTCTGCAGAGGCAGGTGTTTCAGAGCTGCACAGACAATACATATGCCTAAGAGACAGAGACAGGGCTTTAGACCCACACTTCTTGAGCCTGGCTTAGGAACTCTGTGCTCAACCTCTTGACACATTTAGGTGTCTGAGTCAATGTCAGTAATTTGTGTGTGAGTACAGCATATTTTCTGCTGGATGGCATGTCAAATATGTGCATGTGTTTGGAAATGTTGCATCATTCTTTAAAGGCTGCTAAAACAAAAAAATGAGACATAAGAACACAGTTGGTGTTCCTTGATCATGAACTTAGGAAACTGAAATGGTAGAGTCCTTTCAGTGTGGTTGCTGTCTCATTTTCTGTGTTGGATGGAGTGCTTGTTGCTGAAAGAATATCATTCTAAGGAAGTCTCTACATCATTTTTCAGCCTCAACAAGGATTTACAGATTTCATCTGCTGTTGATAGAAGTCAGGACAAAAGCTACAGTAATTTGTGACTTGCTGGGCCAGCTTAATGTAGTCCACAAGATCAGGAAATTATAAGTAGCTCTCAAATGTCTTACATTCCAGCTCTCCCAGATTCTGAGTGCAGTTTTAAATTCAATTAAAAGAGAATTTTTTGAAAGTGCCAGGCCTGAAGCATCTGGGCTCTGTGTTTCTTACCTTTCCCTGGAGCTTGGGTGGTTGAAATAGTTTTCAGTTTGCTGCATCAGGGGAATACTGTGGCTGAGTAAATCTTCTCTAACCTAAGTGAAAGTACTGAAAAGAAAGCCTTGATTTTTAAAGCAGCAGTAACTCAGTTCTAAGTGCTTTAAAATTCAGACTACTTAAAGACAAACTACCAAATCTCCTAGACTCTCTTCCCTCCTTCTTCCTCCCCTTCACCTCTTTCCCATTCATCATCACTCCTGAACTAGATAAAAGTTTAAACAGTCTGTCAAAATGTTTATGTCTATTTTTCTGTGTTAGTTTCTAAATCATGTCATTTTTCCCCAGAATGAGTGCTTTGATTCATGCCATCTGAACTTCAGAATCTTTTGCCTCAATTAAAACAAAAAATTGCCAACATCTGTTCAAAACCTGGTCCTATTCCTCTGCTTTCAATCAGAACTTTTACTCATGCCTGAGAGTTTAAAGCTAAACTGTGGGCTTTAAAAAATATACCTTTACTGAGCTTGTACTAAGTTTAGTATTTTGGAAAAAGGCATAACTGGAGTTACACTGGAGAGAGGAAGCTGATCTAGAGCATTAATTATTTGAGGAATGAGAAGAGCAGCAAATTTTGAGTGACATTGTATGATGCTTCAACAAAGAAAATGCCTTTTACTGAATGCAACCTACATTGACATCATTGTCTGCTTTTGTGTCTAGAATTTTTAAACAGGACTCGCTTGTGTATTTTCCAATTTTTTTTTCTTTTTTAATAAGAAAAGCATTGTGGAAATGTTTTGTATAAGCCTTTTCAGCATGAAGTTCTATCATACAAGCAATGACTCACAAGTTTGGATTTCAGGGCCTATCCTGCTTACAGGTTTTGACTTTGGCTAAAATCCAGGACAACCAACAAAGAAACCACAATCATAACTCTCTGAGAATTAGTTACAAGTAAATAATAATAATAAGGATAAACAATATGGAAAATCAGAAAGTTTTCTTACTAGATTTATTAACGGTTCTCAGTGCATAGATATCTATGTCTAGTATCTTCTAATGCTATCTTGGCACTTTCTATCCCCACGTGTTGGTCCCTGAGGGCTACGGAGCAAAACACCTGTTGACTTCAGTAAAACATGGATCATGCCTTTGCAGTAGCACCTTGGAGAGTTTTTTGTTCCTTATTATGAGTAATACGTCAGGTGGAGACATGGCATACAAACTTTGTGCTCACAGATTCCTTTCTAAGGCAGATCCACCAGTCTGCATCCAAAGACACTATAGCTTTCTCCTATTGGAAGTTGGACTACATGTATCTTGGCTGTGATCAAATGCCTCACAACTGCAGACAGAAGAGTAGGATTTGTGATGTTGAATGCAATTAAATTTGGCAGCATCTGTTATCAAATTTGGATGAAATTCTATCTACAAATGCCTGCAGTGGAACTCTGCAGCTTCTGTTCTTTCTTCTTTCTGTGTGTTTATGCTTTTTTTATTAGGCGTTTGTAATGATCAGCTTTTCTTTCCTGGCTGCTTTACTTTGCAGCTAAAAACTTACAAGACAGTGGGGTGAAGGAGGTTGAAAGGAGGAGCCAAACATAGTCCATAGGCCACCCTAAATGCATTTCTTCCTACTGGTTAGCTAATGAAAACATTTATTTTGAGATAACCCCATCCATGTGTTTACCAGGCTGGTAAATGCATTTACTGGTTTTCTGAGATAATCAGCTGGTATTTTACAAAGCTTGCACAATTTCATTTTGGTGTCTATCTGTCTACTGCTGCAATCAGCTATTACCTGCATTTCCAGACTGAATAGGCAATAAGGGTCCTCTCACCACATGAAGAAATGCAGTTCCCAAGTAGGAAAAACAGGTTGACATTGATAAAATGTGATACCTTGCAGCAAATGCAAAGTCCTGTACCTAGGATAGAGTAACCCCATGCAGCAGTACAGACTGGGGGTTGACTGGCCTGAAAGCAGCTTTGCCAAAAGAAAAAAACCCAAACAAACAAAAAAATCAACCTGGGGGGACTCGGTCAACAGCAAATTGAACATGAGCCAGTGGTGTGTCTCCACAGCAACTGTGCTGTGGCTAACATGAGTCTAGCCATCAGGTCAGGCGAAGTGATTTTTCACCTCTCTCTGTCTGGCACTTGTGAGATCACATCTGGAGTCCATGCCATTTCTCCCCACATGACAACAATGACATGGACACATTGGAGCATGGCCAGGGGAGGCTTCCAAGATGGTTAGGGACTGAAGCACACGATGTATGAGGAGAGGCTGAGAACTGTGTTTGTTCAGACTGGAAAAGAGAATATTTGAAGGAATCTTAGCTAAACCTGCTTAATGTGACAGTGCAGAGAAGGAGAAGCTAAAATCTCTTCAAGAGGCACACAATGAAAGGATGAGAGGCAACAGTCACAAGATGTAATTTGGGAAATTCTTATTTGAATCTGATGTAAGTAGCACATTTTTTACCATGAAAATGTTCAAACACTGGAACAGGTCACCCAGAGAACTGTCGGATCTCCATCCTTGGAGACTTGTGCTTGCATCTCAGGTACCTTTCAGCATTACAGATGTCACTAGATTATTTAGGCAACTGAACTGTCTCTCATGTGTCTACATTCATAATATAGCAACTGTGGTGCCTAGAGAAGTACCATGTGCACTCACTGACCATGACCCCACCACGTTAGGCTCCTTACAAAAGCAATTCCAAACAAGCTAAGGAGAAATGAGCATATTCCTACTGAACAAACATCTAGTTTATTGCGGGTGTATTGGCAAACAGATTTTGGGAGAGGTTCTGAGGGAAGTAATAAAGCTGCTTTGAGATATTTATTGGGAGTGCCTCAGGGGGCAACATGAGCAACAATATTTCTTGTTTGAAAAGTTTAAGATGCATTTTGTCATAATTATCAGTTCGAGAGTGAATTTGCAGGAAGAGTTAGCAGGGGAGATAAGCTGAGATGAATCTTAAAAGTGAAGACAGGATGCTGGTGTTCAATTCAACAAAGATGGGGGAGCCAATGGAGGAATAGAAAGGGAGGTGGTGTGTAACTGTTCCTTCTCTCCAAGGTCTCAAAGGCCTGGTACTATTTGTAGTGCTCTTCAAAATCTACCTGAATCTGTTGAAAGAGAAAGTGATATATGCTTCACTCAGCTGTCAAACATATGCTCCTGACAGTCAGATATTTTTCCCATTCTCAACAACTGCAACCACTATCCTTCCTGAATGTAAGAAAGCCTTCAGGAAATAAGTTGAGGGAAGAATCTAGACAAGAGTATAAAGGTGAAAAAAAGGAAACACTAAGAGTTAGCCAAGAAGCTGGATAATTGGATGGAAGTTTTGGCCAACTTAATGGGTAATTAGAAGTTAGGAGGTGTCTGACTAGATGGAAGATTTGTTTTCATGAAAGGCATATGGCTCCTCTTCATTAAACAGGTGTCAAGAAGAACCAAAGCGGTTCTTTGTTATGTTTGGATGACCAAAGAGCATCAGTTGACCAAGTGTTTTCAATTACAGCTTGCTTAGAAGTTTCATTCTTTCTTCCTTGACAAGACTCTTAACTACAGTGATATGCACATGGATATGTGTTAAAACATGGTAAGTGCATAAGATTTCTGTATTAAAAGACCATGTCTCCTCTATACGCCTAACATTAATCAAAGGGAAGGAAAAGTTTGTGCTGCCTAGACTCAGTTACTCCATTCTATAGTGTAAATGTAAAGATAGGAGCAACCTGGAAATGACTGATTTGGCAGTTCTGTTAGGTACTAATATAGAAATCTTCACCAACTTCTTAAATAAGAAGAAGTTACATGTGAGGTCCTTTGGCCATGCATGAAGCAGGGTAGATAACTGGAACTTTTTGCAAAGCATCTTAAAGTATTGTGTGAAGATGTATCAAAACTATGGTTGAATTAATATTTTTCATGCACATGGGCTATTTGAAAACATTTTCCCAGCTTCTCCATACACCACCTACTTGTCAAGGCTCGTTCTATTAAAATGGCTGCATTAGCAAAAATGTGATACGGCACCATCCCCCCAGATAGCACAGAAGCAAAAAACTTGGTCAGTTTTTCTAACAAAAAGTGAAAGAGAGAGAAGTTATTATGGAAGATCGTCTAAGCTCTGTATGGTATCAATGATCTTAGTATAATAATTTCAGGAAGTCAAGGATTCGCTCCAATCTGAATAACATATTGTACTCTGCTGGAAATATTTTAAGCAACCTGGAATTATTCATATACAGAGTCTATTATTAACAAAGTAAATACAAAAATCATATAATCCAACCCAAACAAAGCAATAAAACACAGCTTCCTGAAGGAAAGTACTTCAGTGCACGTGTACTGGTACTCAGTCCTTCCAAAATTCAAGACAAGGGTTGGACTGACCCTGTCTTTTCCTTCTGTTCCACAGTAAGATAAGTAGAAACAGCTTTGAGGAAGGAAATCTTCACAAGACTCCAGTCTTGGCAATTCTTCATTTGATCTCTCAGGGTAGGAAACAGACTGCAAGTAGAAAACATGCTGGTAGAAGCTGTGAAAACAGGAATATGAAAATGATGTTCAATAACAGGCAGTGTGTTGAGATTTGTGTTCTGTTCAGCACCTACTCCTGTCTAAGGAACTGTGCTTTGTGCTTCAGTCTTTGTGAACCAGGTAGCAGGTTCAGGAGAGCTGTGATGAAAAATACATAAATTACTTAGAGCTCAGACAGTATACAGTGACAATAATCTAAATATGTAGGTATAAATGCAGATCCAGATCCTTATACATGTGCAGGACTGGAAATGATTCCAGTATGAAAGGGTGAGAGGAGGTTAAATCCCTTCCCATGTTGTGGCACACCCTCTCTCTGGTTCTTCTTAGAAGGACAGTCTGTGGGGACAGGAGCTACTAGGAATCCTGTCCTACCCACAGTGCAGAACACTTCTGAATATGGAATTCAATGACAGACACCTCTTTGGCTAACGCTGCTTTTCCATCAAAATGCTGATTTGTTGAGACCAAACTGTTTTGTGAGAAGGGTTCTAATTCAGCAAGCCTCAGCCAAAACACAGGCAGTCATTTGAAGGAACTTGGACCATCGGGCAAGTTTCTATCCAAAACTTGTGTGAGTTCCTGCCAGCATGCTGGAAATCCTGCTCAGCAAGTGCAGCAGTTCGAAGATATCCACCTGTGAGCAGGGACAGGGCTCACCTGGATGCTTGTTAGACACACCTGAGAGCTCCACCTCTTGGCAAATCTAGCTCCTGGCTCCCCATCCGGCAGCCAGTGACTGCTGTCTGTGCAGCGGGGCTGTCCCATGTGCCTGGGCTCTGTGAGCTTGGGAGCCTCACTCAGTAGCCTGCCAGCCAGGCTCACAGGAGGCTGAGAAGATAAGGAGTGGGACTGGGATCTGGTGAGCTTTAGTTTGACACATATTTTCAGAGCTTTCCTTTTAGTAGAGAAGTCACCAAAGACATTTCAACAAGTAATCCAGAGAAGAAGGAACCTGCCTGGTCATTTATAGGTTGATTTGAGCTTTTAGAAACGGGCCTTTTTCTTCTGCTTCTTCACTGGGCATCTTGGTGTTCAGGGGAGTAGAAGATGCTGTTACACCACAAGAGGAAAAAGAAGGATGCAAGGACTTTTAAGGGGAATCCTCATGCAGGAGGGAAACAACAATGGTGAGGAAGGGGTGAAGTTTGGCATCCTCCTTCATTCACATGAAGACAGTGTCTCCCTCTCATTAGGAGCAGGGGCAATATTTATTTATATGGCCTCCACTATTATAGTGTCTGAACAGCTATTAATCACTAACGGCTTTCTCCTCAGAGCCCTCCAGAGAGGGGTTATCTTCATTTAAGAGATGAGGACTGAAGCGCGAACGAGGGTAGCAGAAGTTTTCATGGCATCGATGTTGCTGTTTCCCTTCCACGGTAAGAGAGCAGCGACCCTCCCTCTCCCAGTGCCACTGGTCCTTGGACGAGTCTTTCTGTATGAGGCCCGCAGTGCCCCATGCTTCCTCCAGCATGGGCTCCAAGGGCGGTTCCTTCTGTTGTGCCCAACAAATCCATACTCAGCTGGTACAAAATCTCTAAGCCTCATGACATGCACAAGCACTGCAACATGCTGCTGTACAGCAGGCTTCTCTTGCTCTCTTCAGCTTCTTCATCTTCCAACACCGGCTGCAGCAGAGCCTCATCCTCATGGGGCCTCATCCCCTGGTACAAGGGACTGAGGCTCTTACATTGTGTTGTAAATTTTGGGGGAGACAAAACAGCAGAGCTGCATGTAATGAACATGACTGTTATTGCTCTGCTCTCAGCTTCATTCATGGAAAAAAAGTGCTGTTGGGTTTTTCTCTTAATTTGGAAATGAATCTTCAGGTACAGGTAATGACTGTGTTTTGGAAAATATCACAGTGACTAAGCAGCTCTGCTGGGAGCCTGAGAATGGTTCTGTGGAATTTCAACATTACTTTATGAAAAAAATTAATATAAACTCTATTTACATTTCTCCCTTCTTTCCTTCCTGCCACAACAAGTGCCACAGGACTTACCGCAGCTGACTATGGAAATGAGCTAAACCTGGAAGCAACACTGAGCTATGCTCTTTCTTCTCCTCAACTCACTCTTTCTCTTTCTGCTCCTCCTTATGTAAATTTTAAATGTACTTAGGAATACTCATTAGCACATATTAAGATTTGTTTCAACATCTTGCGAAGAACAGATGGAGAGAAAGGAAGATGAGAAAAACTGAAGAAAGGATACAAGAAAATTGAAAAAAGAGGACAAAAGAAGAAAACTAAGGAGAGGAAAGTCTAGAAAAAGAAAAGGACACAGAAATGATATATATTTGTGGTGTCCTTTTCATGACAAATACCAACATACTTCTCAAGTTAAAAATTCACACATCTATTGTAGTGACTATAAAATATAGTTCAGATCAACTTGCACAGTAATGACCTTACTGAAGTGCCATGAGATGTTTAGCTGACTTCAGGTATTTATTCACAGTACAGCCTCTCCTGACTGTTCACACAGTGCTAACAACACTTATGCTTTAAGGACCTATTATTTACTTATTCACAGCAAATTCCATGGTATTCCACGGTTTTCTAGATCATCCCTGATAGGATCCTAGAGGCTAAACTGCTTCACTATTCATTCTTCTTTGCTCACGAGGCAACTCCAGGCTATGTTGAGAGCTGCCCAGTTGGCATGACAGGGAAACATACTCCAAAGGACATTCATCTCTATAACTGCCCCCGGTGTGTCTCTCCCTCTGCCAAAGCAGCCTGCACAGCTTGCATGAGGGATCCCTCCGACAGCACCCCCGGTCCTTGTAAGCACATATGGAAAGGCTGCCCTCAAAACTCATTTCAGGGCCCCGATACTACTGCACACAACTTTCTGTAACAACCCTGTGGCATCATCAAGGTGCCCACTAGCACTGGAGAGTACCCTATGTGATTCTTGGTATGGGTAGCTAAAAAGTAGGTGCAGGTAACTAAAACTAGAGCCAGCATTTTCCATAAAAGTAGCAGGTCAAGGGGTTTCAGCTGTGTCTATTCAGTCCGACAACCAACCAACCAACCAGCCATTGGTGAACGTGAGACAGCAGTGGCCAGCTACAACACCAGTGAGCATCATATTTCTTGTCTATACCTGGTCAGCCAAACTGATTTAAAAAAAAAAGGCAAATTAAAACTGAAGGACTTACCTTCCATTACCTGTGCCCATATGAAGGCAAATTAAAAGTAGCAAGACAACAAAGCTCAGAAATTTACCCAAAATGACAAAGCTGAATAGTAACAGATCTTAGCACAGGACTGGAGCTTATCTACCCTTTAGTCAGTGCATTTTCCAAGGGACCTTGCCATTTCTGCAAAACTACTGCAGGAGACTTGATAGTATCAAACTGCTAAGACTTGGGGATATTATTGTTCCCTCCAGAAGCAGAGACTTAGTGGGAAAGAAGTTATAAAAATTGAAAAATTAAAAAGTGAATTAAAAAGTGAAAAAAAAAAAGGGAAAATGTGGTAGAGAAAAGAAAGAGCAAAGAAAGGTGATAAATAGTGACATGTGAAGGACGAAGAAACAGAAAGAGAAGCTTAATAAATGAGTGAATGTGAAGAAAATCAGGAAAAGAATGTAAAAGATATATAACAGGTATAGGAAAAGTGAGGGGAGCAGAAGAAAATGAGAGAAGTAGAGAGGAAAGCTGAAGGTTTTTCAGGTATAAGAGTCTACCCCTACACAATGAAACATTTCCAGACAGAATCATTATTTTCCAGAAGACAATTTTTGTTCTTAGAATGGCTTTTCCTGAAATGACTTAAACTGGAGAAGAATCCATAATCTGGAGAGTCTGATGGACATTGACAATGGAATGTTTTAATATCAGATAATGCTCTATCTTTTGAATCTGTCTGGATGTTGCTTTTCTAACACTATTTTTTAATTACTACTTTGCTGTGTATTCTAATATTTCTGCTAACTCATTTGACTGATCTTAATGTGCAAATAAACTCACATCCAGTAGTTTTGCAGAGCTGAGTGGAGTGTGGGCCACTATCCGTTACAACTCTTTTGGAATTTCATGACACAGACAACACAATTTGGATTGTACCGTGTAAAACCAGTCAGAAATCTTAAGAAATTTATGGATAAATACATATTTTATTGATGGAATTTGCCGCATATGTTCATCTTACATTTAACTATGATACATTTCACTTTTGCAGTCTTATGTGTATTATTTAAGACTGCAAATGTGTGTGGCAATATAATAATAATTTGTCATTGTATTTTAAAATTACAAATATGGGTATTAGCATTGAGGTTTATGTATCTGGCTTCAGCTTGGTTACTATTACGACATGATTTTTGTGCAGACACTGGGCACTTAGAAAAATTCTTCTTCGTAGTTTCAATGTTTTTACATAACATGCTAATCAAAGATTATACTTCTTCTGTGACCCCACTTCTTCATTCAACAAATTGCCATCTTAAAGTAAGTTTTATTTTACCTCTTCCTTTTTTTTCCCCACAAGAACGTCACAGTATATCAGTAAAATATTCCTAAGTACTGATTGGTGTTATTTTGGATAACCTTTTTACATATTAGATGTCACCATTCCAGAACCATTCTCCCACAATGTATCTGATTTTCACATGATTTTAAAGCCACATCACAGTGCTTTTCACTTTATTGAGGAGCTAGTTGATGAGATTGTGTCTTAGATTTTTATAGGACTCCTCTGAATGAGACAGTCTCTCAATTCAGTGATAGTCATTTATTTTTTGGTAGTATAATTCTGAGGTTTTTCATATTTAAAGCTAATTTTATTTTTGAATGTTATTTTTATAGATCTGCCACTTTTTCTTCAATTAAAAAGCAGGAATAGTTGCTAATAACTTAAAATATAAAGTTGATCCTATTTCTGAATAGTCTTCATGGGAGGAATTATAAAGAAGACATCCATCATGCTGTTATACATCTCATCAACTTTAAAAACAAACATGGTTGATTGCAGGTTTACACATAACAAAATACCATAGTCCTTGTAAGCTCTATTGTATCGTACTGATTTATTCCAATGCTTCAATCCTACTGTTGCTTTTTTACCTACTTCTAATGCCAGTAATTTTAGCAAGACTGACCAGCTCTCAGCTATATGTAAGACTAGAACAAAGATAGAAGATGCAGAATGCCAGTGTCAACCAGATATTTTTTTCTGCACCATAATACCTAAAGATTAACTATAATATGAGGAGAAATGGATATGGATTTCTACAGATAATTGGATTTAGCATATTAAGAATAACTTACAGTGAAGGTGGTAGTCACTGATGGATATTTTTAGCCAGATCAAGGCCATCTTTCCCAGTTTGCAAGAAAAAATGTGCTTTATGTTTTGAAATGTGTGCTCGGTTTGCATATCTCTCTCCAGGTAAATGATTTAATCTTTTAGCCATCTGGTAGTTAGAAGTAGGACTATTCAAATTTCTATGCATAATTGAACTACAGATGCAAATTTTGCAGACAAAGTATATTCACAAACATGAGTCTCGCCCTTTTGGAAATTCACCTCTTCATTTGCACTTGTTCCACTATAGAATGTCCTGAGTCGAGCTTGTGCTGCCAGTGCTTGAGAATTATCCACCAACAAGATGTCTCGTTAAAAAGAGACAGTAACAGATCATCATGGCCCTAAGTCAGAGGGACCTTTTACTGAAGAAATAGCTTTTCCTCTTCTATTGGACTAATCGCTTTTGCATGTCCTGCCATCCCACTCACGCACTGGTCCTATACCCAACGTGAGAGCTCCATTAAATTTTGCCTGCCACCTTCTGTGGCATATGGAAAACTCCATGTGAATCACTACTGCTGTTAGCAAAGCTTTTATCATGCCCATACAGTGCCTGCTCAGTGATCTTCCTCATCATCTGGAGAGTTATCTCTACCTTACCCAACATTATTGCTGCCAAAATTCCCTTCCCATTCATTCCATGAATACCCACCGCACTGGCCACCTTGTGTGCCCGTGTCTTGTCTTGAAGGCTAATTGCTTGCCATGTGAGTGACATGGTCATTTTACAGGAGAGAAGAGGAAGCAGTGACACGCATCCTTTAGCTACAGGGTGACTATGGAAAAGGTGATGTATACAGCAGTGGAAAGAAGCCCTATCGTCTCCATTATTTCAATGTGGCTGTGTTGAATTGTAATCGCTGTGTGATAATTCTAGAATTTATTCCAGTTGATTTTGTATAACCAGAATAATGTCTCATTATGCTGTGTAATACTCCACAAAGAAAGACCATGAAATAAAATAGTGCTTTAGTCAGTGGTGTCCTACATGATAAGAGTTCTCCTATGAGAGGCCTTGTACCATCGTTTTCTTCAGTGTCTGGCTTTTTTGTCTTTCATTTATTACTATTTTGTTATGACAGTGACAGAGATGTTGCTTTTCAAATTCATTATCATTGTTGTTTCCCAACATTTCCCAAATGAAACCATGGTGAGATAGAGCGCCATGCTTCCATTTCCCTGATAATCACTTTCTCCAAGGAAACTGATAGGTTTCAAATTTATGTTGATAATGAAGGTACTATTTGTCTACAGCTATCCTGGTAAGCCTTTTTTCTCTCTTTTTTTTTTTTCTTTTTCTCTTTTTTCTTCTTTTTTTTCTTTTTTCAGCACAACAGCCTTTGTGCTTTCCAGGTCACTGAAAATGGGACAGAATGCTCTGAGCTATGTGCCCTACTGAGTGGAACTGTTTTGTTCACATGCACTGATGCTCCCTTTGTAAAGAAATAAAAAATGCAATCAGGAAAATGCAGAAGTGAATGTTTTTAATGTATGCTCTAAGTTTAACAAAACAAACACATTACAGATCTCCTCTATATTTGAAATATTTCACAGATGTGGTCAGGTGCTGATTTTGCTATGGCGTTTAATCATTTTTATTGCACTACAAGATTAATGTTTGTATGAAGCTGTTCTATTTATGCAATGACACTTTAATGTAGTAGGATTGTCCAAAGAAAACTTATTTCTTTATGGATGTTTTCTCTGCATAAATAATAATTTTTCTTGTTTTATTCTAATATTTCTAATATTAAATTAAAAAGTAAAAGTTTTATAAAACCATGTAACAGCACTGAAATAATCAGAATAATTGCAAAATCTGTATTATTTTAAAGGATCTCAAGGCACAACATATGCTTTGCACAGAAATACAGTGAATGTTGGCTGGCCTGAGATGCAACACAGAAGAAAAGCTGAGGTGAGGGAAATCTTTGCTACAAAGACATGGGTTTTATAAATATGGAAAAAAGGAAGTCTCCTGCTGTAAAAAGAATGGAGATAGGGAGCTCACCCTGTATTGGGTGTAACTTATTAGTTTTTCCTATCTGCTATTTTGTGAGATGAGTACCCTAAGACTGATGGATTCTAGTGCAGAAGAGAGACAGAAAAGGCAAAGATTCAAATATTTCAATACAATGCACTTTTAGTAGTCATTTTGGGAAGGGAAGGGAAGGGAAGGGAAGGGAAGGGAAGGGAAGGGAAGGGAAGGGAAGGGAAGGGAAGGGAAGGGAAGGGAAGGGAAGGGAAGGGAAGGGAAGGGAAGGGAAGGGAAGGGAAGGGAAGGGAAGGGAAAGGAACAAGCTTTGAAACTATGACTGGGTAATCATGATCATAGAAATTATATTCTAAACATGTTTTGAATGTTATACCATAAAACAAACTGGATAGAATCCTCCTTCTTATTCATGTCTATAGAAGAGCAAACCATTAAAGACATTTAGCCTTCATCTCTAACAGACTGAAAAATTTGGCAAACAGATTTCCTTTTCCTGGGACATTACAATTTTTACAGCTATGGCAAAAATTTTGGAATATACTTACAGATTTTTTCCTCTTAATGTGAGCATCTTTTCATAATTTCAGTAGAGGAATTGGTGTTGACTATCCACTCAGAATCATCCATATAGTGTCTGACAAAAGTTCTTCTTTCATGAACGTGAAGACAGCATATATATATGTACATATATATCTATGCACACACAGAGACATAATTTGAGATTGTTCCGTACTTAGGGCAGTTATATTGTTCAAAGTGACTATTGATTTTGAATGCCTTTATTTATCAGTACACATCTTGAAGCATCTGATGGGGGACAATCTTCATAAGGCAAATGTAGATCATTTTCTGAAAATCTTATTTTTTAATCTGAGTACTCAAAAACTAAGCCATTGCATAAATTGATATTTTTGCAAATATAGGTCAATGGTTCATAACATCCTGGATGCTTTATTTGTTTTCTTCCTTTTTCTGCCCACCAGTGTGCTATTGGAAACAGATAAACAGATAAACTGACTCCACTGTAGGGAAACTCAGTTATGCAGACTATTACCAGAATTGATGAAAACAATCCAGCTCTGTATTCTGTATCACAGAAAGAGGCATGAGCCCAGCTTTCCAAAGTACCAAAGACTCCGACTCAGTCCAGCCAAGCATGTTTGCATGGGTCCATTTCAGGAAGGGACTGATCACTCCTTTCAGTGCTTTGCTGGAGCAGTGCCGGAGCGTTTAGTACTTTGCAGTGTTGAGGTTTATGTACTGCTCACCACCTCTCTGGTTCCCTTGACTTTGGAGCATGTTTTCACTTACGATTCAGAAGCAGACTGCCACCTTCTGAAGCACTAACACCATTGCTTATAGAATCTGGATTTTTTGGAAGCTTCCAAGCAATTATAAATCAGACCTTGAGCCTGTCAAGCGTAGGAAATAAGACCAGATCTCAGGCTCAGGTAGTGCCTCTGATGGCTTCCAGAAACATATATTCTCAAGTAAATATACACATGTGAGCAGTGTGTCAGGGGAGCTTTATCAAGCCGGAACACTGAAATGTAGCAAAACAAGAAAGTAATTAAATGTCATTAATTACCCTGGACTATCTTCTACAGGGGATATCCTTTATCATGTGCTGGGAATCTTTGATGTTTAACCTGAATTTTAGGATAAACTGCCTAACCTCAAGTTTTAATTCTAGGCACGCTTCAGTTTCTAAAGTTGTCCCCAGGCACTTCAATGCAGAATCTCTTTGATTCACTGCAAAATAAAGTTTGACATATCTTATTATGAAGAAATACTTCATTTGAAAATATACAGAATAGCTCTAGGAAAACAACAGCAAACTCAGAAAACCTTGTCAACAGTGCAGCCTGCCTACAAATGCAACTGACAAAACCAAAATAATATTTCCCATTAAAAATGAAGTTTGCAAATAGCTGTGAGTGGAATCTGTGAAGGTACTTTTGCTATAAGACTGTTAGCTGGAAAATGTTGAGAATTTATAAATTTGCTATGCTGTCCTGAGAGCACTTACAGAGAATTCAGTGGTCTGACTCATTGTTAATAACAGTCTCACCTCTCTTTGTTGCTGTGGGAGAAACATAGGTGGAGTATTTATACAGCGGGTCTTGTGGTACTGGTTCCTCTGAGTGAGTGTAGAAGACATTTCACAAGTGAAGTGACTGAATCCCAGGTTGCATGAAACCGGTCTGTCAAAACCTTATATTCATTTTGTCCTTCTTGGCAGAATATTATCATTTATGTGAAATCAGTGGAGTAATGCCCATTTACAAAAGGCTTGGACTTAGTTCTGCAGCTTTTTTCCCCCTTCTTTTCTTTTTCATTCGTTGTTCTCCTCTTTCACTCACATCTACAATGGTGTCTTAAACACCCAGACGTGGCTGATATTACACAAACTATAAATCAGATTGTTGATTCACCTAAGTGTTTCACATTTTCTCAGAATTCCCTGGGATGTCATAGCCTTTTCCTTTCCTCCCATAGAAAACTGCAAAACATGCTCCCTGTTTAGCTCAGTGTGTTGAGACTATTTCACTGAATAGGCTGGGGGGGGGGGAATGAAGAAATGGACACTCTTTATCTGTATATGCTTTTATTTGTTAAATTTATCAAAGAAATCTGTCAGCCCTTTCGAGTGGAAAGGTCATTAATGGAATGTGCAGGGGTGCATGGGATACTGGAAGCAAGCTAAACCCTCATGGCTTTCTCATCATTCCCATTACCACTGTGTCCTCCTAGCATTGTTGAGGCTTACTCATGCTTGGGAGGCATCTCAGTGATAACCAGCTGGAGGGAGAGACCGGCAGCCTCACCACCTCAGCCCACTTCTATGAAATCTCCAGGAATGCTTAGGAGAGAAGCAACAGATCCTACTATCACTCCCAAGGGGTCACTTCCATCTTCAGCTTTTTTCTATTTTTTTTTTTTAACTCCCTCTCCATTTTATGTCTAAAAAAAGCTAGTTTGCAAATCTCACCGTTTTGTTGTGAACCATGACTGACATGTTGAGATAAATCAATGCCTTCAACTGGCAGACACTGGGAAGGACTTGCTAGCTATATGAGCAGCCCGTCTGACCAGGTGCTGCATTTCTGTAACAGAGAGGGTGTAAAAGGGAGTCAGCACCAGAAACAGAAACATTTTCCAGAAACACTTTCCCTTGTCATCCTTTTGTTTTCCTTGGGGTGCATTTTTTGTCTTGTCTACGTAAGAAAGATAATCCAGCTACAAGAATAGTCCCAAATTTTCTCTTCCTCCCACAAAGGACTCTTTAAATAATTTTTTGTGCTATCCAAAATATTGTCCTATGGGGGGGGAGGTTTATACACTTCTGAATGAGAAGCATGCAAATTTTACTTAACTGAGTGCTCAGAAAGGAGGCAGTAGGTTCATTGCAATATTCCTTTTAATGGTTTGTAGTGTGGGCGATGAGATGCATTTCACTGTGCAGACCAAGGTGTCTCATAGTACGGTTAGGGTGAGTACAAGGAAAGGCAATCGGTACCGCTCCTCTCAGATGCGGTGTATGTGCACAGCCTAGCAAACATGATGACTGCACCATGTCGCCAAGTGGCCTGACCACAACCCATTGATTCACTGGTGCCCCACTTAGATAGCAGCCCATTAATCAACTTACCTGCCAATTGGACAGAAACATTCTGCATGTTCTTCCAGCTCCAGCACAAACACTAAAAGTCTAGATTTTTAATATTATATGCAGCTGCCTTAAGAGTCACATGGCAATATGGCATTTTTTTTCTTTTTCTCACTCACTTTCATGCATGTAAATGAGGATGTGAGGGTGGGCAGATATAGAGAGCTGTCAGTTACCTCATATTCTAACTTCTTGGCA
The DNA here is from genome assembly GCF_965638725.1 of Aptenodytes patagonicus. NCBI lineage: Eukaryota > Metazoa > Chordata > Aves > Sphenisciformes > Spheniscidae > Aptenodytes > Aptenodytes patagonicus. The sequence goes on from NC_134949.1 coordinate 29,788,916, forward strand.
GTAAAGTCATTCAGAAATACAGCAGGTAACAGTAGCTTTGAAAGAAACATAAAAAAGTCTCTTTTACATGGTGGCATCTCCTTTACAGGTGTGCTGAAGAAGGAGACCTAATTACTTTACTGGCTGTATGCAAACAGACAGATAAAATGTAAAATGTTACACCCTAACAAGGGGACCAAGAGGTGAGAGCAGGAAAAGGAAGGGTAAGAAGATAAAGAAACTGTGGGGTTTTGTTACAAGGAAATCAGTATAATCTTTCGGAAAATGTGCTGAATAACTGGCCTTTGAATCGCCATAGCTAGTAGCTATACAGCAATCTAAAAAAAATGGGTGTTTTTAACCAGGCATTCAATTAATAAGATATAATATAATAGGTGTTGCCACTTGCTCCACCTACAGTTGTATTAATAACAAAGTGCACAGAGATGATGTGACCTCTGTCTGCAGCAGCACGTTGGAGAATTCAGGAGTTCTCTGCGGCTTGTAAATGCTCTTTCTTTCTCTGGAGACGCACACAGGTGAATAATATCTGTAGGAACTGATAGAAGCAGTTCACCAAGATAAAGTGTTCTTACATTTCTGACATGTCAAAAACATCTGCTTCCTTCTTAAATAAACCATTGAATGAATATTCTCATACAGCACTACTGAAGCATGCACTACAGCTTCACTAAAAGCCTTCCACTGCCCTCCAGATACACTTAGTAAAATAACTCTAAATGGAAGGATGATACACGCAATAGCTAAAGGGAATGCAATCACATTCAGAGAAGATGAAGAAATCATAAACAGCCACCTGCATTTCTGGAAAGTCCTTGGGCTCTTGCTGTTGGCAATTCTAGCAAAACACTTCACAGCATACACCCATGTCTGCTCCCAAAGCTTTCAGATTGAACCACAGGCTCTGGCTTGCATTGCTATTGTGAAAATAGCCTACCTCTATGAAAGCTGTTACTTAGGAATAGGAAAGACTATTAGAAATAAGTAGTAGCCGGGCAATTCTTCCCCAGGAACTGAAGTGAAACTTTCTTAAGCATTAAAAAACCAAAGCAGAGGAACTGCAGGTGAGCTAAGGGATGGATCCCCAAGACTGTCTTCTGTGGATGTCAGGGTACCCCAGCAGGCTAGGCCCAGCTGCTTGCATAGGGAACTCAAGTTTAGATTTTGCTTGTGCCATGGGACAGGGGGAGAATTTCTGTCCTGAGACCACTGTTTGAAATAAGATTGGGAAGAGCTGGTCATGACTAAGGTTGTTTGATACCATCTTTCAGAAAAAATAGAAAGCACTTTGGCAGTCAGAAGCAAGAAAACGTGATTAGCCTCATACTAGGACATCAGTGGGAATATATATGGGAATATGTATTGACTTTGATCTAATTGTACTCTGGTTCTACAAGTCCTTGATTTCAGATTCCCTTCCTTCTAGAAAGTTTAAATAAAAAACATTTACCTGCTTCTTATATTCCGGTTGTGTTAGTTTCCGCCTTTGAGATAAACTCTTAAAAATTATGATTTTGTCTTTACTTTTCACCTATAAATATTAGCACAGGCAGATTCCCACACTAGGCAAATGGACTGTTCCCTAACCTGTCAGTGGCTGAGTATTGTATGTGTCCCAGGGAACTCTCTCCTAATCCTCCCAGCTGAAGTGCTGCTGAGCGCAACCCTCCCAACTGTTTTTGCTCCATAACATCTTGACTATTTGACCCTTGAGCTCCACAACAAAGCCTGAACTGAGACATCAAACAACATATTCTTAAAACACCATCATGTCAAATTCTTCATAAAGGATGTACAGGTCAGCTGTAAATTTTTAAAAACCCTTTCCTTTTTCTATGAATAAGACCTGGATTTTTCAAGTGTGTAAAATCCTGGAGTAAAGGCTCTTTCTAGGGTCTTTTCTCCTGTAGAGTTACTACCTCCTCAATAAGAAAAAAGGTGCTCTTGTTTAAGGCTATGGGGGGCATACAGAGCTTCCCATCCCATCCCCTCTTTTAAATGTTCTGCCTTTCTTTCCCTGAAAAATCCTGTTGAAAGTAGTATTTTTCTTAGAGTGAAATTCAGAGAGAAGGACTAGAATAGCTTCCTGCAGGCAGTTGCCAGGTTGATATATCAAAGTGATATTGCTTTCTGAATTGAGTGGCACCAATCAGCAGGAACTGTCAGTCTGGGGATATAATAACTGTGGTGCCAGTCGTCAGGAATCTAAATGAAAGTTTCAGCTGTACTTGTATATTTAAAGTGCCTGTTGGCTCGGGGAGGGGAATAGGAAGGGGGAAGAGCTTTGCTGGCAGTTGTCAAGGAAAAGATGGCATCAGAAGAAAAATTTGGTGAAGCACAGAACACCTGGATTCTCTTCCCAGAGCAGTGTGAGAGTCAGACGACCGAAGTCATGGCATGAAATGGATCTCGCATCTGCGCCCTCTGTAATTCCAAGCCCCGTTAACTATCTTTCTGAAGAGAAGGTGAAGATTTGCATAAGCCTGTCACATTTGTCACTATGACATCCTACCGAACTGCCTCTCCGGACTCCAGTCCAAATATAGATCCCAGAAATCTCTGCTCGGCTGCTGCCTGACTCTGTCAATGCCTGAAATCTGTAGACACCTGATTTTTTAGTGAATAAATTTCCGCAATTCTTACCAAGATGGTGATACAAACTCCCTCAGAGCCCGCAGACCCAGCACCCTTCCCTTCACCTTGCCCAGCTGGGGCTCCGGGCACACGAGGGAGCCCATGACCCCCACAGTGCCGATCCAGGCGGGGAGGGCACAGCAGTGGGCTCAGCCATGGCATTCATCCATGGAGCTTGGAGCCAGGGGAGCCTGTTTCCACCTTCCCAGGAGACTTCTCTAGTCTTTGGGTTGTCACTGTAGGCACAGCTATTTTGTCCCTCTCGTTGAAGCTGTTTCCCTCAATGAGGATCAGGACTTTCAGCTGAAGTCAGAGAGGGAGCATCAGGCTCTGGTTTCTGCTTCCAGGGCTTTTTCAGAATACTATCATGTTAAGCCCGCTCAACACAAAGAAATAGTGTTTGAGTAAGGACAAAACCATGGCTGCCCCCTCCTGAAGGAGTTCCCACAGCACCAGAAGGTACATGTTGGAAATCCCGAGGTATTGCAGCTCTCAGTGCTATGACATTGGAGACCTTTTGCAGATCTAAGACTGAATAAAATAACTGATGTAATGAATTGGACCACCGTTCTGCGAGGTCCTGGGATCAGTGCCATTTTAATCAAATTTTGGTATATGAACTATATTTTAATTGGGTTTCATTTTTTTAATACTCTGCACTGTAAACATGACATAAACTGTTATATCCATGCAGTACCTGTGACTGGTGAGTAAGGTCACAGCGTTGATTCAGTTTTCTGCATACATGACTGTGACTCACCAGGCAGAGGAAAACTCTCAGACCATAGCAGTACAGGTATTATAAACAGGTAAAGCTTGTCTTTTCTGGACTGCACAAGTGAGCCCTCATTCCCAAAAACTTTAGCCTGATGTAAGATTTATTGTGAGGGGTGCAGAGTCTCAGCTTCATTCCTGTCCTTGTACTCCCATGCTGCAGATCTGCGACTCCCACCTAACTCGCATAATCGCCTGGATATCCGTTCTCCTGCTGAATCGAGTAAAAATCTCACCGTCTATTAAAAAGGGCAAAGTGATACTGTATGTGCCGTTACAATTCCTGATCTGTAGTTTATAGGAGAGTAAGACACAACAACCCCCGCAAAAAAAATGGAGACCAGAGGAGGGCCAGGAGCCTGGCCAAAAGGGATTCTTCCTTAAATTCCATGAGTTGGAAGTATCTGTGATTCATCCAGCTATTGTAGACACAGAAGTAAATATTCTGCCTTTAACAACATTTGGGTTTTACCCTCTTAAACCATGCAAAGTTGAAACTAAAATCTCTAATGAAGAAAACACCTTTTAAAATAAAAGTAATTTAGAATAAGATTTAAAATATGTATTCTAAAAATGTAGTCTTCCTCTCTCTCATTTACTTCTTCCAGTAATGAAAACGATAAATTATGGTGTCTGTGGAATGGGATTAAATGGATATTTTACACAGTTTCTTTGCCTGGGAAAGAATCAGATAAAGGTAGTACAGGTCTGATTTCTCGATTTATCTGAGCGTGGTCTCTATAAGATGATAGCCACTGAAAAGGTGATAACCAGTTTAAAAGGATATGTAATATTAATTTTTAGAAATGGATTCAGGTTAACCAGATATGACTGCAGAATTTCCTACCGTCTGTCCCTTTGGGGAGTGCTCTGCAATAGTACCGAAGATTCATGGCAGATCTCATGCTTAGGCTCTTCAGGCTGTTTTGTCCTCCTGGATGTTGTCAGTTGCATTTGCATTTCTTTTTATTCTCAGTATTTTGCACCCTGGTGTCCACTGAGAAACAGATTCTTGTGTATACATCCTGTGGCGTACCTGCAGGCAGATGGTTTCTATCCCAGTACATCATTGGCTGTCCTAGAATCAACAATTTCTTTTTTAAAGGATTTTGCCTGATGTCTACTGTGCCTTCAGGAGAATGAATTTTGTATTATTCAACCTTAGAAGAGCTGTCAGAATAAGAAAGAATTGTTGAATGTATCCAAAATTGTTTTCCATTAGATAATCAAAAGCAGATTCACTTCATCAAAATGTTTGTGAAATCTTAAACCTGGAAAAAAAGCCAAAGCCAATATTGAATGGCTGGAAATTTAAACTAAAAGCATTCAGAATGGAAAGCAATGTGCCAATATTTAATAGTGGCAGTAATTAACCACTGGGAGACCTGATTATGGGGAGGTCATAATAACCTTTAGTCTTTGAATCAAATTCGTCTCTCTCAGTATTGACAGTCCTACTCCAAAACAGCTCCTTCCTAGGGACTATTGGTTCAGATTACCTGATTTGCACCATGTGAAAAATCAGAACATATCATAATGAATATTTCCAGCCTGAAGTTTTCACCCCCAGTTTTATATGGAAGTTATTTCCTTTGGCTTAATGAATGGAATGAACCACAAAGAGCGAAATATAGTTAAACTATTCAGTGAAAATCAAAATCAACTTGTTATAACTGATAAAAGGAAATTTTAAGTTCTTGATTCTTGTTTATTTTTGATGTATCATATTTACATTCCCACTGGTTATCATTGCATCTGAGAGCTTCTCAGGATATTAAGAAGGATAAGCAGTTACAGAATGAGAACAACTATAAATCATCTACTAACTGTGAGGAGAAAAAAAATTCCCTGATGACTCCACAATTGTCAATTACAGTGATTTGAGTACATTCCTCTGAAGAATCACGCCTGGGCTGAGATGTGGGGACAGCACTAGATGGATCATTGTCTTGATGCTCAAAACCTGATATATTTTTGTGTTGCAGCTTTGTAGTTTAAAATTTTCCAAGCTTTCTTAATAGTGCAATAATCATGATTTAAATGTCTCAAAATCATAACAGTTATTAGATTATAAACTGTCATACCCAGCTAGTTAATTTTCTTTATATATTTTCTCCTCCATGGTTTCCTCCCCAAGTTTCTTGTTTTTTGAAAGGCAGAGACCATTCCTAAAAGATGCAAGGACAGGTTCAAAGAATGTAATGCTTGCAGGCAAGCTCCACTTTTTTTCACTTACACACGATGCTCCCATTTAGCTGAACATTCGGCAGTGTCTTAGCTCACTTGGCTAATTCCATTTGCCAATTTGATTTGCCATTTGATTGATTTTAAATCAATAACAAAAAAAATCTCCATACACAAATCCTACATCACTGCAATATCTGTTCATGAAGCAGAACAGCCCCCTTGCAGTGTGAATGCTTTGAAGATTAGACATTTCATGAGGCTGTCATATAAATACACTGGTAGGTATTTAGACAGTTCCAGGTAGGCAGCTGGCTCCTTGAATTTTGATGTATCTGTTTGTTAACAACCTTAATTTTATTAGCTGTGTTGGCGGAGAATCATGGATTGCTTGGTGGGGACAAGGGGTTTTTATATCTTATTTTAACATTTTTTCAGGAGCTTGTCCATTGTTTCTATCTTTACCAGATGACTAGCTTTATATGAGCTGCACGTCAGAGATATAGAGATAAGCAGAAGGAACTGTGCAATTTAACCAGCTCTTGGGTAGATAAATTTTTAGCAAATGGTTTCATTGTGTAAGGACAGGTAGTGCAAGTGGCACACATCAGCTGTCTTCTGCTCTCTATTGGCTGCTACAGATGGCACCATCACTGGAAGAGCGAGTAGTGATGCTGAGTTAAACTCATCTGCCAATTTGCATTATAAGCCCCCATTTGCAGTTGCTTACAACTTTGCTGGACTTTGGCCAGAGGACAGAGGAGGGCTGGCCCCATAACTGCTGGCCCCAGCTGTGCGGTGCTGGGCACAGGAGCTACAAGCAGGGAGGCCATCTCTCCTGCCCAGCCAGCAACGGCACGGACACGAGGCAAGATGGAGGGTTAAAATGAGCATGGATGAGGATAAAGAAGAGGAAAGTCAAGTAGGATGAACAATAGGGGTTTTAGCAAAAGGCACTGCAAAGAAGAGGCCTGGGAGAGGGGACGCTGGCAGCTATATGGCTGCTGGCAGAGGGGGACTGAGATTAAACAAGGCTCTGGGATGGAGACAGGAAGGGGACCGGCAGGAGGGTGACTCTGAGATGTTGCGTAAGGAGGCAGAACTGAGGTGGAAAGACTGGGGCAAGGAACCAGGCTCTGAGTGTAAAAAAGCCCTGCTATGGGGTAGCACGTGGTAAGGAAGCAAAGACACTGAGTCCATAGGGGACAGCAGGTTTGGGCAGTGAGCACCTGGGTTGAAAACGCTGTGGGAGGAGTCCAAGGCTTTAGGTCTGTGATGAGGAACGCAGTGTTTGGAGGGGGTAAAGGCATGGAAAGAAACAGATTAAATAAAACTGTTGGCTTGATACAAACTTTATTTATCTTTATATTAAGGGGAACATATATTGACAAGATCTAAGACAGCTCTCTGCTTTGAGGTTAAAAGTTGCTAGGAGAAATGTAACCCTGCAACCAGTCAAAGCCATAACAGTTAGTTTCCCATCTCCTTGTCTGGTGAAGGGCTAATGTGACAGCTGCCATGAGGCATCCACAGTTATTCTAAGAAATGCCAAGAGGATGTAGGAAGATGTAGGAGTATGGGTGAGTGACAATAACTGTTCATTAGTTTCCCTCCTGATCATGTCAAGGCTTTATGCTGGACACCTGGTGCCATCTGCTTCCTTCCAGCTGTTCCCATCAGGGAGACTGGGGTAGCTCTGTTGTAACTGTGACCTGTGCACCACTTTGCTTATGCTGCCGCAGCCCACACTGCTCTGTCTTCAGTGAACGATACTGCAAAATAGCTAGATTTAAGGCAAACTTCCAAAACCGTCCAAAGGTTGGACTTGTCAGTGTTGAGTTTTATGTAATGTTCGTATGTTACTTCTAACACTGTCTGGACCACATGAACGATGTCAACCTACCGTCATCCCCCAGTTTCTCCATTAGCTCAAACAGTGGAATCAAGCACTCAGAATAAAAGTTGCATGAAGTGGAGCATTTTCTGGGATGACTCAAGTTTCTGATGTAAGGTCCCTCAATGCATCCGTAACAGAGGCTGAAAGGCTTGTGTTGAGGAAGACTGGATTTCTGTAAGAGAATGAGTGGTCTTGTGATTAAGACAGTCTAACAACAATCCTATACCTATTCCTGCCAGAAAATTCCTACCTAAAGCTAGATTAATCATTGCACTAAATACGCTACAAAATATATGGTCTTTGGTGCCTCAAACTAGCTGCCCAAATTAAAGGATAATTTTAATCTTAATCTGTCTGCCTTTCTCCACATTGTCCTGGTTTCGGCAGGGATAGAGTTAATTTCTTTTCTAGTAGCTGGTACAGTGTTTTGGATTTAGGATGAGAACAAAGTTGATAACGCACCGATGTTTTAGTTGTTGCTAGGTAATGCTTACACTAGCCAAGGACTTTTCAGCTTCCCATGTTCTACCGACTGAGAAGGCTGAAGGTGCACAAGAAGCTGGGAGGGGGCACAGCCAAACTGGCCAAAGGGACATTCCATACCATGTGACGTCATGCTCAGTACATAAACTGGGGAAAGCTGGCCGGGGGGGCCGCTGCTCGGGGACTGGCTGGGCATCGGTCGGCGGGTGGTGAGCAATTGTACTGTGCATCACTTGCTTTGTGTATTATTATTATTATTATCATATTATTATTATTATCATTTTATTTCAATTCTTAAACTGTTTTTATCTCAACCCACGAGTTTTTCTAACTTGTGCTCTTCCAATTCTCTCCCCCATCCCACCGGGTGGGGGGGAGTGAGCGAGCGGCTGCGTGGTGCTTAGTTGCCGACTGAAGTTAAACCACGACAGTCCTTTTTTGGCGCCCAACGTGGGGCTCGAAGGGTTCGAGATAATGACAGGTTTGATTGGAATGTGCTAGATCGAATTTATACCTGTTATAGCTGTTTAGCTATTAATTGGCAGGCTCCTGTGCTTGCCATGGGGCTTGCTTGCCTTACTGTATATTAGAGTCCAATGCTCGTTAGTGGCTGTTTTTTGCTTTCACTGCTTGCTGTACTGCTGTACTGCTTATCATCGTATTCTGCTGTGCCTGGGAACATTTTGATAACGCAATGGCGATGTGCCTGGGCTGGCAGATGGCCAGGGCATCCCTGCTGTTTCTGTGCTGCTGTACTGGACAGGCTGGAACTCCAGTGTGAACTCGAGTCGAAGGGACTGTGACCTGTGGATGAGTCCATGCGGGAGCAGGACACCCCAAAGCGTCTGTGGCCGTGGATAAGCCCATGCCAGAGCAGGTACATCTCGAAGCGTCTGTGGCCACGGTTACGTTTGTGCTACAGCAGGTTTACTTCTGAAGGGACTGTGGCTGCGAGTAAGGCCACGCTGGAGCAGGTATATCTCTGAAGACATTGTGGCCCATGGAGAAGGCCGTGCTGGAACAGGTGCATCTCAAAGTGACTGTGGATAAGTCTATGCCGCAGCAGGCGTACCCCTGGAGAGACTGTGGCTCATAGATAAGGCTCCACTTGGAGCAGGTACTACCCTAAGGGACTGCAGTCTGTGGATAAGTCCAAGCTGGAGCAGGGGCAAGGGGAGGAGTTCATTGCAATGTTAAACCCTATGGTTTGATCCAAAGGGACCAGGGGTGGAGATTGTAATGGAAACACCTTTAAATTGTTGTAACCCATGATTTGAGTTGCATGTTATAGGAATTACTATAGCAGAAACCCCTTGTTGCTAGCCAGGCTAGGAGCAAGGGGAGGAGTTCATTGCAATGTTAAACCCTATAACCTGGCCCAAAGGGACCAGGGGTGGAGATTGTAATGGAAATACCTTACCTTTAAATTGTTGTAACCCATGATTTGAGTTGCGTGTTATAGGAATTACTATAGCAGGAACCACCCGAACAAGTGGAGGACAAGCCTTACAAGAAGCAGTGCAAGTGCAGCAGTGACCTGACCTGAGCTGGCTTTGGTACCCAGTAACTCCACGCAACACACCACCTCTCCTGTCCTGAGTGACCACCATCACAGATGGAGCCCAAAGTCACGGACTAAATGAACTCAATGGATATTTCATGGACATTTCTGGACATTTTACAGACATTCCACAAGGGTGGTCCATAGACTAAGGGAATGATATCTGTGTGTTATATCAAAGGATGGAAAGCGGGGTGGTTGGTTAATGAGGTTGCACTGGAAAATATGGGACTTGAGCATGACGTAGATGGTATAGAATAAGGGGTGGATACTGTCCTGGTTTCAGCAGGGATAGAGTTAATTTCCTTCCTAGTAGCTGGTACAGTGCTGTGTTTTGGATTTAGGGTGAGAACAATGTTGATAACGCACCCATGTTTTAGTTGTTGCTAGGTAATGCTTACATTAGCCAAGGACTTTTTAGTCTTCCATGCTCTACCAACTGAGAAGGCTGGAGGTGCACAAGAAGCTGGGAGGGGGCACAGCCAGGACAGCTGACCCAAACTGGCCAAAGGGATATTCCATACCATGTGACGTCATGCTCAGCATATAAAGCTGGGGGAAGAAGAAGGAAGGGGGGGACGTTTGGAGTGATGGCGTTTGTCTTCCCAAGTAACCGTTACGCGTGATGGAGCCCTGCTTTCCTGGAGATGGCTGAACACCTGCCTGCCCATGGGAAGTAGTGAATGAATTCCTTGTTTTGCTTTGCTTGCATGTGTGGCTTTTGCTTTACCTATTAAACTGCCTTTATCTCAACCCATGAGTTTTCTCACTTTTACCCTTCCGATTCTCTCCCCCATCCCACCGGGGGGGAGTGAGCGAGCGGCTGCATGGTGCTTAGTTGCCGGCTGAGGTTAAACCACGACACACATATATGCAGTTAATATGACTCCTCATACCACAAAAATACTGCACAAACAAAACTTACAATGAGTAACACCATAGAAAAATCCCCTGAGGACATTTGTGATTCTGTCAGATGGAAAGGTTTGAGTAGCATAAAGTAAATGTATCCATGGGCCATGCACTGAAATATGAGGGTAAAACAAAAATATTGAGGAGCCACTCAATCACTGAGTGCTGTCCACCCAGGGCACTGTATGAGACAGTCTTGCAGAAAAAACAGTACGTGATCCTCAGTCAAACTGCCACAATTGATACACAACAAGGGGAGAGCCCAGGGCTGTACAGACAGAAATACAGATAGATACACAGAAAGCTTAATTCAGGCATTTTGTAACTTTTCAGTGCTTGCATTACAACCTTACTGTAACTTTATTGGGTGTCTTTTTAGAACATTCGTTGACCAGAGGTGAAAGGTATCCTGATAGTTTTACCGAAGTTCCACTATCACCTACATATTCTTTACATACTTTCAGAACAAGCCACTTTCATTTCAATGTGCTGCAATTGTCCTGAGCCCCTGTTGAAATTATCTTCTCATTCAGTAGTCAAATTGCTGCAGAAGCAAAGTCTTATTGGATAGCCATGAGACGAAACCTTTCATAATTTGGTGCTCACCATATTATCATCATTATAATTTGGTCCTCCTGCATTCGTTTTGACATTTCAGTTTTACTCAAAATATACCATGGCATCCTTTCACATTACCAGAGATACATGCAACATATGTTCACTTGCCTTAGATGCCAGATCATTTTCACTAGATTTTGATTTCTTCTATTCTGACTGACACAGGCCTCAGAAATCATACAGGAGCAAGCACTTTTGAGCTCATCCAGGTACATCTTGTATCTACAGTGAGGGAACTGACTGCAGTAACCAACACCAATGCAGGTAAGAAACATGCATCTTAGCCCTGCTACAAGTTAGTGCCTGCAGCAACACTTGCTTCGTGACAGGTGCAGGCAGGACTGTTCACTGGTTCTGGCCCCAGGGAATTAGCTTGCTGTATATACAGATGGGAGCACATACTATGCTCATTTAAGAGTGACAGGAGCTGCCACAGCAGCATGTACTATCATGCAGGTGAAGGGATGGTTCAGGTTAAGCAGACCAGAGCACCTCCTGGGACTCCCATTCTTTCGTTGTCCCTGTGTGATCTGGAAATTCAAAACCACAGTCAGACCTAATATTTCTTAACACGTTTGATTTGGTCAAATACAAGATTTTCCTAAATGTGGTGCAGTTTTCTGGACTTTGTCAGCTGAAACAAGAAGGGAAAGTACATATCTCAGCGAGTGTTGCAGATGTGCCCTACCAGCTTGGTGCAATATTCAAAGGATGAGAAATGACAGTTCAAGCCTCTTTTGCTCTAATGTGCTGAATCTGAATGCCCTAAAGTGAAGAAAGCTGGAATTTCAATTCAAAATTCAACACCCACATCCCTAAATTCAAGAGCCTTTGGGGTTAGTTTTTAGTGTTAGTTCCTTGCAGGGATAAAAAAAATTTGGTCTGAAGCCAGAAAAAAATCTGGGGTCCTCTCTGCCCTTTGCTACTGCTGTCTGGCAAATGAATCTCATGCCTAATTGAAGACTGCACCTGCAGAATATTAAAGGTGGGGAGTGTGCAATGCATTTTGAGTGACACTCACCTCACTATGATGGATGCTTTCAGACAGTGGTCAGGCAAATTAATAGTGTGCCGTATGAGGTGCGTATCCATACGAGATGGGCAAATGAGACCCAAGGACCTATAGCAGACCTGTGCCTTTCTGTAGTATCAATTGGGGGCAGGTAGGATATCCTAGGACATCTTAAATTAAACTAGACACCTATGTTGAGGCAATGGAATGGGTGGGGGGTGGGAGAAGAGGGGCTCTTTCATTGGAGCCTAGAAAGTTTCTCTGGAGTTGACACCATGGACTCCATTCAGTTGTCCACACCAACGTGGTTTGTGCTATTAGAAATGGTCTTCCTGGCCTCTGCCCACCACTCCAGAGACAAACAGACTGTGGTGGGTTGACCCTGGCTGGACACTAGGTGCCCACCAAAACCACCCTATCACTCCCCTCCTCAGCTGGACAGGGGAAAGAAAATATAACGAAGGGCTCATGGATTGAGATAAGGACAGGGAGACATCATTCATCAATTACAGTCACAGGCAAAACAGACTTGACTTGGGGTCGAGTTTTATTGCCAATCAAATCAGAGTAGGGTAATGAGAAATAAAAACCAAATCTTAAAACACCTTCCCCCCACCCCTCCCTTCTTCCCGGGCTTAACTCTACTCCCAGATTCTCTAACTCCTCCCCCCACAGAGGCTCAGGGGGACGGGGAATGGGGGTTGTGGTCAGTTCATCACACGTTGTCTCTGCTGCTCCTTCCTCCTCAGGGGGGAGGACTCCTCACACTCTCCCCCTGCTCCAGTGTGGGATCCGTCCCATGGGAGACAGTCCTCCACAAACTTCTCCAACATGAGTCCTTCCCACGGGCTGCAGTTCTTCACAAACTGCTCCAGTGTGAGTCCATTCCACAGGGTGCAGTCCTTCAGGAACAGACTGCTCCAGCGTGGGTCCCCCACGGGGTCACAAGTCCTGCCAGCAAACCTGGTTCAGCATGGGATCCTCTCTCCACGGGCCCACAGGTCCTGCCAGGAGCGTGCTCCAGTGCGGGCTTCCCACAGGGTCACAGCCTCCTTTGGGCATCCACCTGTTCTGGCGTGGGGTCCTCCACGGGCTGCAGGTGGATATCTGCTCCAGCGTTAACCTCCATGGGCTGCAGGGGGACAGCCTGCCTCACCATGGTCTGCACCACAGGCTGCAGGGGAATCTCTGCTCCGGTGCCTGGAGCTCCTCCTCCCCCTCCTTCACGGACCTTGGTGTCTGCAGAGTTGTTTCTCTCACATATTCTCACTCCTCTCTCCACTGCTGTTGCACAGCAGTTTTTCCCCTTCTTAAATATGTTATCACAGAGGTGCTACCACCGTTGCTGATGGGCTCAGCCTTGGCCAGCGGCGGGTCTGTCTTGGAGCCGGCTGGCATTGGCTCTATCGGACATAGGGGAAGCTTCTATCAGCTTCTCACAGAAGCCACACCTGTAGCCCCCCTGCTACCAAAACCTTGCCATGCAAACCCAATACACAGACCTTCCATTGGCTCTGCACTGTGTTTGTTAGCCTCATATGGATGTATCAGATAGATACCCAAATATCACAAATTACAGTTTGACCTTCATTCACTTCAACTAGAGTCTAAACAACTAGTTCACATGGAGACAACTAAACTTTGTCTGAAAGGATGGCAATGAGCTATTTTTCCTTTAAACTGAACTAAAACCAGGGTCATATATTTTTTTCTTGGAAAGAAAGTGAGCTGCTGCAAAAAGCCTTCAGGAGAAAAAAACCTACAATGAAATGAAAAGTTCTTTTGACTTTTGGTTGCTATGAAGATCTTTATGGCTCAGAAGCAATTAAATGTTTGCATGCTGGTTCTGTGGAAATCTAGAATTAATGGAGAGTTGTTTAACATCACATTTGTTTATCTGAATATTTTCACTCGACTGCCTCATTATGTCTTATTATTTTCATGTTTCAGCCCTAAACTATCAGCGCAAGGATCAATTATAACACTACATTTTCCTGTTAAAAAAGAAGTTCATGGATCAGTGACAGAGTGCTGAAACAGCAAAAATATATTTCCCATAAAAATAACCTTTTCTGCATCGGTCTCGCTGATAACTTTGTTAAATTATGGAAGATCTCACAATCCCCATAAATGTGCACATAGGTCTCCTGTGCCTGTGCTCTCTTGGAATATTTGCACTTACCAGAACCAAGCTATGAAAAAAGGCACTCTTTCTCCCTCATTAATCTAGACTTATTTTCAGAGAAAGACAAGTGTACTCAGGTGGCTTGGTTTTTAAGTCACTACCTTGAAACACTGAAATCTATTCAAAAGTGCCAACCAACTCTCTGAGAGTTGCGTCCTATTAAACATTTCATTTTGTGCAGCCCAAACTGGCTAAGTTAAATCTCACATTAAAGCTAAATGTAGCTTTATGTTAATGACATTTGTTGCAACTAGAGGTAGAAAATGTCTGCTCTAGACAACTAGAAATGCAGATATGTTGCCTTTTGTTTCCATCAGTCTGGTGCACGTGTAGTTTTTTCTCTCAAATACAAAGACTACCAAGTTCACACCAAACTTCAGACTCAGGCAGCTGGCTCCTCCATGCTTCTCCCTCAGAGAGGAAGATGTCTTTGGATGCTTATGTGGTATAACCCCGCACCTTTCTTCTGCTTTTTGACTCTCTACACTGCATACAGCTGGTCAGTGGGTTGCAGTGACCACACCACAGCTGTCACCAAGCAGGAGCAAGATTGGGGTACAGCCCTGCAGCCATGGACTGTTCCCTGGTGGGGTCCTCAGAGGAGCTCCACAGCCTGGCACATTTCCCGCCTGCAGATCGCCGATGCCCCATAAGCTGATCTACCGGAGGAGAGACAGGCCACACTGCTGGCCTATGGAAAAGGGTAGGAAAAGAAGATGGTTGAGATCTGTGAACAAGAGGGCTAAAAGGTGCTCTTCCTCCACAGAATAAAAGCCTGGATAGATGAGTCTATCAGTAGGATTTAAAAATCGGCTCTGACAAGAGATGGCAATACAACATTTGTTTCTTCTCGTATATTTTGCAATTCAGATTTAAGCTTGTGACACTCTAGTGTATGAGAAAGCTGTCAGAGGCATTTTAAGCATAGTTATTTTTTTCTTTCCTAGGCTGTGTTAAGGTAACCTGGGTTTGTAACTTGAAGAATTAAAGTAGAACATTTTGTAGAATTCTGAAGTATTTCTTAAATACTTTCTGCAAGACACAGCTTATGCTGCATACGTGGTGGTGGGGTAATGTTTATTAGTATTCACTTGATATAACCTAATTTATTCATTGCTTCATCACCCCTGAGAAATATGCACCCCTCCAAGTGAGATGACTAAACCGTATAGCTTACCATCATACATTCTCTCTCCATAAGATTCCACAAACAGTAAATGCATGGGAAATATGTTTCTCCCTCCAAGATTAATCCGTGCAGTCAGGGAGTCTAGGAGATATGACAAGGCTGATGTATCGTACGGCAATTCATTTCAGTGAAATATTTCTACATAACTGTTGATAGAGAACAAAGTTGGAATTTACTGAAATGGTTGTATATGGTATGTACTAGCATCTCAACAGCAGGAACCTTTTTAGCAGTACAGCAGCTCATTCCTAAAGGGTTCTTTTCTTAAGCCAAGATGCAGCAAAGTTGGCAGCTCGGCCCCATCTGAAGTGGTGCTAGACAAGATGCAGAACCACAGGGTTTGGACAGATGTACCACTGACAGATGGTGCTGAGATTAGTCATTATCAATCAGCTTCAACTTGCATTTATTCCTCTGGTTCAATGCCAGTCAACGATGAGCCTTGACTGATAATGCCTTATTACTGGCTAATATTTATTAAGAGTTGCTGACTCCCTAGAGGACAAAGTGGAGTCATAGACCCTGCTCACGGGAAAGCACAGACATAACATACTGAGTTTGCTCATTGTCACTAAGACTGGTGCTTACAACTCCAGCATGAGATCTGCCGCTGCCATCTCTGCAGAGGGATTAAGGGTTGAACACAAGCAGAAAGACCAGCTGCCACCTCTCTCAGAGACAGTTCCACCCAGTTAAGTCTGAAGTGTGCTTTTTGGGATAGCATAAGAGGAGCATAAGTAGGCACTAATATGTAGAAAGCCAAGACTGGCAATTATATAAGTACTATGTCCACTTTAAAAATGTTAAAGAAATGGCATTTTATTTTAAATCTGTATTGGGTTTAAGTAGCAAGGTGACCCTGCCAAGGTCAACCCACCACAAAATCCTGAACAAGGAATTGAGGAGTTAACTATGGCTCAAATTTGAAAAAAAATGCCTGTGTTTTCTTGTCTCAGGGGTAAAAAAGAGTGCATATATAAGTACATATATACATACACCTACGTATGCATGTTGTGTAGAGACATAAATATATAAGAAGGTAGATGGCACTGTACATCTCTCCCTGCCTTTTCCCCCATTATACAATCTCATGATGTGGCCACGACAAAGCAGGACTGGCTGCACTACATCCTCTATGAGCACCCACAAGATTGTAATACAATACTAAACCCACCCCCCACCCCACCCCCCCCCAAACTACAATACTGTAATATAATACTAAACATCCTTACTCTAGACTCAGCCTTGATTTACTTAGACACAACTCCACTGAATCCCACTCCAAGACTGAACTCCCTCCCTTGACATTACAGAGATTGAAAAATTGATGCTAAAAATAAAGATAGTTGTCCTCACAGTCTGAGTAGTATCTACAAATTATATTAAATTCCTCTAGAGAAAAAAAAATGAAATTATGTTATACACAGTAGACAACATATTGCATGTTCATTCTTGAGGTCTCATGGAAAACTTTTCTAAAATCATCATTGCTGATACTGACTGGAAGAAAAATAAAGCTCTGATAGATAGCTGGTTTAACAAAACTGTCCTAGCATGTCTTTTATTTGTTAAGGATTAAAAGAAAATTACTGCATAATGCAACATACCCAAGTCAGCACAGCAGTAAGAGGAATCATTTTATCTACAGGATTAAGTCTCACAATAGAATAATCCATGATAGAAGTTACAGGAATGGAGCAAAAGAGAGAGCTAAAAAGGTTGTGTTTTGCTTCCCCCCCCCCACCCGAGTTATAATAAGATGATCTAATGCTATGTTTCCATAAGCAGAGTTCTTTCCCAAAGCATTTCCCAGGATCATTTCTTCTTATATTTAATGAATTTCAGGAAGTGAGGAACGTTGATGTTTTATGCTTAATGTGGTCCCTGAAGAGCAGAATACAGCCGTGAAGATATTCTATGTATCTTATTTTATAGCTGCCAGAAATGCTTTTTTTTCGTGGACAAAAACTTTCCAGCAATTTATGAGTACAGTTAAATGTTCAGACATCTCAGTGCAGCAGAAGTTTTACCTGTGCAACTGAGGATATAGGGAATTTACAAACCTCAGGTTTTCAACAGAAACCTCCTTCCAAAGCAGTGTTTGAGAATGGAATTCTCCCTTGCAGAGAGCTAGGATTTCGTGACAACCCCCCCAAAACTGGTTTAATACCAATACTCTCCAGCGTAGGCTGGGCACAGTGTCCTGCTGCCTCTCCCAGGATGGGAGGGCCTCTTGCTGAGGGGAAGCACGGCGAGGTGGCTAAAATCTCCGCTGGGAGGTGAAGCCCAGCAAGGAAGCCTAGCTCACAGGAAAGACCACCGCTCAGCTGCACCTTCCGTGATGCAATGTTCAAGAACCAAGTAATTTCTGACTCAGGACATTTCTCTGCAAGGTAGGAAGCATAGATGGATTCAGAATCCCTGTAGATAATTCATGGCACTTCCACAGGTGCGTTTCAGGGCTAATGCCATCTAAATTTAAAAAAAAAGTCTTTAAAAATAAGGACCTTGACCTACTCAGAATTCATTCTTCAATGGAGTATAGCAAATCTGAGCAATTAGTTGGTCAGAAAACCACATCTAATTTCTCAGTGGGAAATGCAGAGAAGGAAGGCAACTTATCATTTAACTTCTTTTTTTTTAAAATCATAGACCGGCTTTCAGATAAATATTAACTATAATGAGCTAGTAGAAAAGAAGAAGATTTGAAACACTTTAATTCACTGAGGTTCATGAGAAAATAATCTGAAATACCTTATGTGTTATCAACTATTTTTATGTGCAAAATATTAGATTGGGTAATGTTGTACTTAATAGCTGAAACACAAGCTCAGCTGACAACTGACACTGTTATTTTAGGGAAAAGACATATTTACCGAAACAGTTTTCCTGATCTTTTTAAAAATCCCACAAAAGCTAGCGCAATTTGGAAAAAAAATATTGAATCAATTCCAGACAAACGTACCTGAAAAAAGATTCATAGCTTAAATAATAGAGGTCTGAACTTGCAGCACTGACATAGATAAATAGGTTGCCTAATAGGTTGTTTACTGTGCTATTGGACCTGGAGCATGATAAAGTAAGCAGAAAAGGGACTGTATAAGCTTTATCTCCATAACAACCAAGAAAAGAATGATTACAAAAGAGCATGGAAAAGCCACCTTCACAAAACAGGCTTTAACCTTAGAGCAATGGGAACAGCTCAGCACAGTACTGCTGATGTCTAAATAAGAAAAGACACAGTCTTTGCTCAAAACTATTGCATCTCGCACCAAGTTGGATGCTCCAGTTGGAATAATAGAAGTGTAAAGCTATCTAATACAGCAGTCATATGGAACAATAATTTCTTTTAAAGAAATTGAATTATGATCAGTATGTTACAGAGGAAGAAAAAACAGCATTGCATTAAAGCGACTTTCAGAATATACCGGTATATCAAGAAATCGTTCACATAATACTTTCATTTAGCACGTTTCAGGGTATTTAACTATTTTAAAACTAGCTAGTTTTTCTTTCTTTTCCACAAGTTTGATAATTCAAAAAGCTCTTCACTGTAGTTTGACCTGGCTGGGTGAGTTCTTTAAGGTTTTACAAGAAAGACAGCATTCAAAAGCAGTCTTCACAGAAACCTCCTAGCTGAATAAAAAAGGGGCCAGATGTTTGAAATGAAGGAGTCATTGGGAAGGTAGACTCACTTGCAGCCTGAACCTGTTGCTACTCAAAACGTTGGCAAAACTCCTGCTGGCTTTAATGAGAATGGGATCAAGACCTTGGGTTTTCTCTTTAGATTATGAATTAAGCTCCTTGATATTAAACTACTTGTAGGGGAAAACTGCAGCTTTCATGTACAGGTTGATGTACATGAAATGTTCAGTAATGCAATGTCTAGAAGAGCCTTTCTTTGGCCAAAACTCCTGGGGGCATTTTTCTTCCCCCCAGGCACAATAATTTGTCAATGGAAATAGTGCAGACATGCTACAGGTATATGTAGCCATGCAGAATGAGCACAGCTACCCTGGCTGCCATTAGCAATTGTAGTTAGCTCTTCCCTTCTCTCACAACCCACAAACTCTTTGCATGATCTCTCTCACACAGTGTCATCCCAGTGGGTTAGAGGCAAAATGAGAATTACATTTCCTTTAAGAATTTAAAAGCTCTTTTAACTGAGACTATTTTTACATGAAAAAAAAAAAAACCAAACTGAAAATGGCTATTTGGCTTGGATATTTTTCCTAGGCTGCTTGTGAAGAGGGGAAAGATAAGGGGACTTTTTTTCTGGCAGATAAGGGTTCTAGTAAACAAGAAGTCATGGCACAGTTTTTCACACAAATGTAAATCAGTTTGGAGAGAAAAAGGCCATTTTCAATAGTAAAGCTTTTAATTAAAAATAATTTCAATGGCTCTAGAGAGCAACCCTGACCCATGCAGCAGATCCCCTGTCCCTGCCCTTCCTACCTTGGATCCTCCAGCCTGCGGCAGGGAGCAGGCCTATGCAGGTCCTCGTGCCTATGGCAGCCACAGCACAACAAAGACAGACAGGATGCTTGCCTCAGTTTCCTTACTCGTGTGCGGTGCCCTTCTGCAGAACAGAAAAATCTTGCCTAAGCACTGAGCACGTTTGCCCCAATATTGAGACACTAACCTGCCTACATGAAGAACTTTCACAAACACTTACAATCCAAATATCAATTACATTTTTTCTAGGCAAATGTGCTACAGGTATGTGTACAAAGCAAATAAACTGAGAGTGGATTCAACTACAACTGCTACAATTAGCAAATATGTATGTAAGATTTAGTTAAGCACTAGTCATTCAAGACATTATTTATTCTTCTTTTCCTTGCTGCCATATGTCTCAATCAAGTCATAATTCCATTATTACTTGCCAAAATATTTGAATTACAAAATTCTTTCTCCAAAACAATGTATAAGAAATACAGTTGTAAAAGACCTGCCAAGGTTGATGTTTCATATTTACCATTTCAATATTACTTTTACACTGGAACATGTAACTTCAAGGGTATGAAAGAGGTAAACTATTTTTAGTCATTTTGCTTTTTTTTTTTTTTGGTAATTTTAATGCTCTGCTCTACTGAGTACATGAAGGCAGTGATACTAATCAGAGGAAAATGAGAAACTAATGTTTAGCAGATGCAGGTGTAAAGCTGCTTAGGTATGAGACTGCAGCAAGACTAGCCTATTCAGGTATTAAGACTGAAATACTACCTACCAAATATTAACTCTGCATCAGAAATACTGGAAATGGCTGTTTTAGCTTCAGTAAAAGACCACAGTAATCAGTAGATGAAATCTGTTGACAAGAACCCCTTTTAAATCTCACACAACTGGATGTCTTACTTCTCACTCTGGGAACAAGTAGATTCGGGCATATTGCTATCATGACTGGAATATGGAAGAAGGGCTCCCTATGTAAAATCTTCCATCACCAATTCTAGCAGCTTTCAAATGATATATTCACAAATCAGTTTTGCATAAACTTGCTCTGAGGTACTCTTACTGAGCAGCTGAGTGGGAAAATATCATACTAGCACTAAACAGAGTTAGTTATTCAGATCATCTTGATATCTTTCCATTTGGTAGTATTTGAGAAATATTGAAGTTTTATACCAAACTTTACAAACATGTATAATATCTAATTATAAGGTGTTACACCCGTTAGTGTGGTTCTTTTGGAATACTGGAACCCCCTCCTGGACTGATACATACACATTCATCCTGCATACCATTCATAAGCAATTTTCATGAAAGCAATTGTTTCTTTGCAGACTAGTGTGCAAATCCTACTTATAAAGCTTACAAAAGGTTAATGGTGAAGAAATAATTTAAGATATAACCAATATCTGATAGATGACCTCATTTGCTTTCACAAGCGAGTTCTTATCTTTTCTTAGAAGAGAAGATAAATGTCATAAATGAGCATCACATACCTAGACACACACACATACAAAGTATGCTAATATTTTATTCAGCTGTGACATAATGAAAGGTTACACTTGCTGATAGTTTTTTAGCAACATATTAGTTATGTCAGTGCTCTTGTGACTATTCTGATGACACCAAGGGAAAGCCTCCTATTAGTACCTCTCTGTAATCAGCCAAAGTCAAATCACAAGGGGAAAAAGCATAAAGGAAAGGACTATCTTAATAAATTCAGGGAAGTTCTAAGACTTTTGATTATGTTTGGTTGTATGGTTTTTTTTGATAAACGACTGTATTTTAACTGCCAGACATGATGCTAAGGCAGTGTTGCAGCTGTTATTGTTAGGTAACTAGGTACAGTCATGATGGGAGTATTCTGAGACAGCCACCAACATCAAACACTAATTTATTTATGTGCTAATAATAGGCAATCTATCTGTCAACAACTGGGTGATGCATTAATCAAACATATTAGTCAAGCCCGATGCCATGTTTTTGGCTCTGGTGACTGCAGATTTTGATTTTTCTTAGTCTCTGATGTCGAGATGTTTGATAGGGGAGCCAGAACAGAAGTGGGTCTCTTCTTTCTTCCTTAAGCTCTATTGCAAATCATTGGCATTTCTGTATACTTTTCCCGTGGTTCAAGACCAGTTATGTCCAAACGGTTGCTTCCTCGTTCCATATGTCAGAATTAGGCTGTTCTAGCTTATTCAGGTGGGCATGACCTGCCAGGTGCCAGTCCATTTAAGTCTCTTCAGATGTGTGTTACCTGCTTGCAGAGAGGACGCCAGACATTTGATTCCTTCAAGCAGTTGCAGAACAATACTGTTAAACTTAGTTTTACTGGTTTTATATAACTATGCTAATCAAGCAGATATTACAAAATATTTCACTACCTTCTTTACCTCAAGCAGGCTTATGATAAGTCTGGGTGTAAGGCACGCAGAACATGTTTCAAAAGTTAGCCTTCGTGTTACAACAGTATGATAGTTTATAGACCAAATACAAATATATTGTGTGTGTGCATATATATATATGCACAAACTTACTAATGAGACCAACAAGTCAAAAGTGTAAACATTATAAACTTGCCAGGAGACTACAGAAACTTTATTTTTTTGCATGCAAATGGCAGGATAATATGAGATATTATATGAAATTCTTATTTAAAGATAAATTTCAAAGGAAGCCAGACCAAAAAGAAGGTCACCCAGACAGGGCACATCTGCATAACGGCAAACCAACCCATTCCTTACAGGGAGGGAAGCACTTAAAAATCCTTAATAATTAAGAGCTAGGCTGAGATTTTCTTCCCAATCTGTATAGCTGTCTACAACAGAAGCTAGGCAGACAGGAAAGAAATTCAGAATTTTCACAATTTTTCCTACCTTTGCACATGCCCCAGTAGGAGAAAAATAATGTGTCCTTCCCTCACCTCACCTGTCCTTTCCTTTGGTTATACCGAGCATGGCAGTTGGCAGAAGGGGGTGTCAAAGTGAGTCCATCCAGCAGCAAGGAGCTCTCTCATGACTCCTAACACAGGGAGTGAAGTCAGTGATACAGCCTTCTACGTTTCTCTAAGTTCTTCTGAAGTAAGCCAGAAAGCTTCTAGAGAAGTCATAGCCTAACAGAAAGACTTCAACTTAACCAGCTCAACCATTATCACTTGTTAACACTGCACTCAGAGGATCAAATCTTCAAGTTAAATTTAAATTAATGGGCAAATTTGTAGTGCTGCTACCCTTTCCCTTGGTTAAGATTTGAACATGTACAAACCAAGATGCCAGGTTCCTTTCATATCCATTCAGCTAACTGTGTTCTTTCAGAGCACTTCAGTATATTAAAAAAGAGAAAAGATTAAGAGGTCCATATCTGAATTCTTGATCTCAATTGTATCTTCATGCAGAGTGCAGATATATTGGAAAAAAAACCCCATGTTTTAATCTCCTATAATTTAATCTACTATAATTTTACTGGCCTCAGTAAAATTATCTGAAATTTATGTTGTACATATTGCACTGTTGATTGTATTCCTCCATGACTGAATAAGATCCTTCTATATTCAGTACTGCCCAAATTCATAATAAAACTGTTTCCTCCTTCATGAATCTGCAATCTAAATAACACTCCATGCTCTTGACAAGATTTTGGTGATGAACATCAGCAGGATAGCATTGTTTCAGAAGTGTTTCCGAAACACTGTTTGAACCTGGCTCAGCTATGAGCAACATTAGTTTGGCCAATTTACATATATGATAAAGAACTCAGAGCAGGAAGGTTTCGCAAAGCTAAAGCAGCTCAGTTCACATCCTGAAGAGCTCTGCAAAGGTAAGTACCTTTCCTCAGGCAATCAGGTTTTGAACAACTTGGTGACTAGCCTGCACATGACAGGAATTCCATAATGTCTGCAGACAGCTCGTTATTGCCTGCAGACTTACTGCCTCATCCATATCTCTTTATATAAAATTTTTAAGATCCTTTTGAAGGTAAGTGAGCACAAACAGGCTCAAAAGATTAAATACCGGAGGAATTTTTTTCCAAGGCACAAAGAAAAGTTAAGTACTTATCTCTATACATGTTTGTCTTTAATGAATCTTGCCGTGAACCAGTGCAATGACATTTACAGCAGCGTAATCGTGACACAGTGCTAGCTCATGGCAGCCTGATCTTCGGTGATGGAATTCAAGTAACACGATAGGGGCAGACAGATGGAGAAATGGCAGCTCCTTTCTCAGCATCTCAGCTCTGGGAAGTCATTCCTGTCTGTACATACTTCTGGGGTGGCTGCATGAAAATAACACCATCGGGATACTACTGGCATGCTGTAATCGTGCCATAGTGTAATATTGGATCTGCCAGAAATATCACAGACTGATCTTGTCTCCTGGCAGTCAGGAGAGTGAATTCCACAGCATTTCTAGTGCTGAGCTGCATATTCAGTCAATTTGCAGTTCAATACGAGAACGAGGCAAAGTCACACAGTGATGAGCAGCAACAAATAACACCCTGTTCCCCTTCAGCCTAGGCGGTGAGGCACTTTGCTTTTCCCAGGCAGCCAACACTGCCCTCTCTGTTGCTTTAGCCTACCCATTCAAACCTCTTTTTTCTTTTCTCTCTCTTTGCTAAAAGAACCACATTAGGTCTTCCTCTCCCTCTGAGAATACAAACATTCAAATTACCCCCTTATTCTGGGTTGAAAGCCTATATAAATACCAACAACCAGAGCCCTTGGTCTCATTTTCATGACCTGTGCATGGTTTCCATGCAGTCTGGAGACAGCTGCACTTTCAGGCTCTTAAAATACCCACATACCTCTTCAGGATTCAATCAGGTTACAGTATTTATGCACTCTGATGGTCCTTTTCTGGAGACCTCATGCTCTGCCCTCTTCCCCAGGAGGGGCAATTGTATGGGGACACAGGGCCACTGCACTGTGTGCTTCTCATGTCACACAACCGCAAGGCACAGGCTGCGCTTCTTCAGCATAAACTGTGCCAGAATAGTATTTTTTTGAATACTGTTTTGTAATTTAAACAGCAGCTTTCCCTTTCAATTGTATTTGTTTTCTTACCTTTTTATTACATCTAACCAGAAATACTTTTGCCCTGCTGTTCATCTGTGCTACCACTGCACTGTCCTGGGCATAGCAAATAAACCTGTCAGCATAATATCCAGATACTGTTAGGGTAAGTCTATCTCTGAAGAAATAAGAGGTTGTTGGCAATGAAATTGCTGTCTGCAAGAAAATTCCATGAAGTAAAGTCTGTTTTGGCAACAACAGGATACGTGGTATCTCAGTCTTTGCTTTACTAAATCTGGAGAGGCAGGAGAGGAGTGGAAGTGGAATTGGTACATATCATAGCGAGCAACATGCCTGCTAAGGAAGGATTGACTTGATCCAAGGGGAGAGAGGTCAAAGAAGACTGAGATGCCTTCAGAGGGCTTGATCATCAGGAAATGCTTAGCAATATCCCAACTCCTCACCCATAAATGACTAGTTATTTTTTGAACCTTAAGTCACTAGGCAACACTAATTCGTGCCCAATTCTATTTTTTTTTTTTTTAAAAAAACTATTCACATAGTTGTACATTTAAGTATGATTTCTAAAGACCAGAATTTAGAGAAATACAAAGCTTCCAGAGCCATTTAATATGTGGCTTTATTAATTAGCAGCATTATCTCTGTTCTGCTTGTCATGTGGTTTTGTACATTATAGTAATAGCAAGAGAAGATTAGAGAAAATAGTCACCACAACAGAGGATACATCTAGATTAATATTTTAGGTTGGAACAGTAGTTCAGTTTGGAGGCTTAGGGAGGCCTCATCACACCATTTCCCACACACTGGTCTGGACTGCAGAGCAATACCTTTGAGCAAAGTCAACGGACAGTTGTATTGCCCGCTTAGGGTGCCTCCAGTACACAGACACTGAAAAGCCACAAAAAGAAAGATAGATAGATGGCAGTGTTCAGCTCTACAAGGTTTTTTGTAGAACTTGAGATGTTCAGCACTTTCCCAAAACTTCGGTTCCCAGAGCTATGTTATTACCTGAGAGTCTCTGGTTTCATTAGAAAAACATAAACTTTTAGTTCTCAGGAGTTCAGAGAAAAGCTTAACAATTTTAACCGTCATGACTTTAAAACTAATCTCATTATTTGGCAACTTTCCCTTTGATTTTTTAATGCTTTAAGCTAGCATCTTCTAAGTATTTTATCTAGTGATGGTGACCCAGAATAATCTGTGCCAAGCTTGATTTTGACAGAAAATTGAACTGACACCAAGGGATAAACAATTATTTATATGCCTATGCCTATATTTATATACATGTTTTATAGATATGTGCAGTATGTAAGATGTGGCAGCATGCACAAAATAGCTTACCGCTGATGAGCTAGTTATTCTAGCCTTGTTTCAACACTATTACTATTTAGTGAGAAATTAGCAACATTTAAAATGCTTGCAGAAATTATGCGTTCTAGGTTCAAACTGAAACATCCAAATTTACCCCCAAATGAAACCGAATTGTGCAGAACATTCTAGCACCGTTTATTTGACCTTTATTCTCTGAAATATGACCTTTTGATGGTTCATTTATTAATAATCTTGTGCATATGATGAGAAGTTCAAAGGTTCTCAGCTTTAATCTGAAAAACTAAAGCCATTAGAGCCAGAATTAATATGTGAATGGGAAAAGAGCCTGCGCCCTCTCTCTCTTTCTCTCTTGTACACGCATGTGTCGTATGAATCCCATACATTGCCTATTAACCCATCCAGAAAATTCTGAATTGTCAAACTTAATGATTTCTAGAGTACAGGCTAGGGATGATTACTTATACTTGATTGATAGTTTCCTTGCAAATAGAAGCAAGCTTGTATGCTTTATTTATATTATCTTTTTGACATGGACTAACTGATCTGAATTTCAGAACATTAACATAACCTCATTGTAATAAAAACATGATATTTTAAATGCAATGGAAAACACAATTTACCTAAGGGGGGAAAAATTCTTTCTTAACTGAGTAACTCGCATAAGAGTCAGATGTTGCTAATAAAATACATTTAATAGAAACTCAGTTTGGCTTTGAATACAAAAGAGAATCTATGGTGAACATTCTCCATGAGTCATACATGTTTTTCATGAAATAAAGGGCTTGTGTAGTTTGAATGACTATGTGTTTTTCTTTTTACAAGGCTGTTTGTATAAAAATAATATATCGTACTTTCCCCAAATCCAAGATGGGCCAAACTGGAGTCATGTGAGCCTCAGGCAATGGGAGGCCTCGATACAACTGCTGTCTTTTCTCTCCAGGAGACAAGGAATAACTGATATGGCATTGCATAGGGGTCCAGTGTCCAAATGGTCCAGTACTTAGTCCTGAGCTACTCTGTGCATTTAGGGAAAGGCACAGATACATCGCACCTCCTCTGAATTCATCCAACCTGGCAGCTGTGGATGCTGAATTAATGTAGCCCACAAGGGGCAGGGAGATGTCAAAGCATGCAACCTACAGTTGCAGAAAGTTGGTCTGAGATGGCCACATAAACTCTTGGATTTCATCTAAGAAAGATTTTGTGTTATCTATGCTGTCATCTGTGATGAAGATACCGTCAAAGGAGACCAGATCCAGTATTGACAAGTGTGACTAATCAGTGAGCACCCTGAGACTGTGGCATCCTCTGCTCCTGCTAGCACTGTTGTGCTCACTCTGCACCACAGAGAAAGAAAGAGCACAGAAAGATCTCATCTTAGGAAATTTTTCATGCTGGGTGATGCCTGCATCCAATTAGTTTTTCTGGGAAATGATGCAGTCATTTCTAATAGTGAGAGCAGATGCAATATACAGCTTTACCTACGTGAAGCCTGGCAGTCTTACTGTAAACCTCTCCCGACCTCACGCTTCTGAGGTGGCAGCTGACATCAGTCAGAAGAGTTAATTCATACCGCTCACATGAAATTTTATCAAACCTGTGAAAACTTACTCAGATTCAGCCAAGTGATAAATCTCTGGAAAACCTCCAGTCCAAGGACTTTTTTGCTCAATTTCCTGTCTCCGACAGTGACCAGTAGCTTGAGGAGAAGTATCAGAAAAGGCTAAGTATGTGGTACTCCTTCCTTGGCATGCATCTAAACCCTGGCCAGGACGTTGAGGTTATCCTTAGAAAGTGATCTTGATCCACTCTTGACTTCTGAAAAGCAATCACATATGCTTTGGGTGCTCACCTAAGGTCTCACAAAGATCAACTGAATGAAAAATAAGAAGAAAGGAATAATTTTTTAATTTTTTTTTACAAAATTTGAAGGGGTTGAAGGAGCTAAAGAACAATCCAGACATGTAACAAAAAGGGGGCGGGGGGGAGGGGAATAAAGAAAAAAAGAGAAAATATCATTTTCCCATAGGATCACTTATCACATAATTAATGACCATATCATCATATGCTTTCACAAGGTAACAAATAACATTTCTAAATACAAATTATTAGCAGCCATTTTCCAGTTATCAGGTGTTTTGCAATGTAGCCAAAATAGTGTTCCGTAATAAGGAAACTTGGTTACTGACCAGAAGTTAATCTAAAAGACATGAAATGGTGCACAGAATAAAGACATTTACAGGTTTAAGACAATATGTTTTGCTTTGCTAATTTATAATGACTGTACAATTAAAAAAAAATTTTAGAATGTTTTATATTTAATACCAATTTAATATGCAATCTTGATTCCAGTTTATTAATACACCTGCAGTTTTGAAATGGAAAACACAATTTATTTTGAATAAAATAAAGAGTGAAAAGTCAGACTTTCTTTCTCTAAATCTTTATTAAGGTCCTGTCATGATATACGAGGATATAACATCTCTGCTGTTTTTCTCCAAACCCCAGATAAGGATTTGATCCATGTTCTGTACAAGAGCATACAATGACAACATACATATAACAGCTGTATGGAACAAATTGTGATAAAAAGGTAGAGGTAATTCTATAGTTCCACCTTGATGATCTGTTTTCTCTTTTTGTGAATATAAGGACAATGAATGTTGTCTTTTAATGATTTAATAACACAGATGGATCACCTTTTTAATACAGAGAAAGAAATGCCTCCTTCATGTACAAAGGTCAATTATGCCTTGAAGGCTTGTAGAAATCAGTGTAGCACTGATAATGAAAGGTTACAATTTAGATGAAGCCTAGCTATATAGTAAGTTAAATTCCAGTAATGAAAACTTGAGAAGTGCTCAAGATAAACCCAACAGTTATAACCCTAACTAATAAAAAAATCCTTCCAAGTAGTTTCTTCAACATTAAAAAAATTAATATAAATTTTGTGTTTGAGATAAATTCTTAAGTCTGCTCAGAGAGATAACCAAATTACAAACTTATTAAAAGGCCATCTGAGCCTCATACCCATGCATGACTGCGTATTTTAACTGGAATTAAAAATGTTCACCTGATCTCATTTTCAGTAAATAAGTTGAAAGCCATTTTCCTGGTTAAAGTGGTGCCCACTAATGTTACTACAGATAAGGGTCTGTCAGCATTTTCAGTATGCAGTCCTATTTTTAGAGATTTAATGCAAGTTGGCTGTCAAATCCATTTCATCGTTGAAATAAGAAATACAGTGACTCAGACCAGTGAACGTGCCTTAATAAAAGAAAAGAAAAGAAATTTTATGTTTAAGAGTATTTAGGTTGAGAGATGCAAACTAAATGTTTTTAAAGCAAAGGTTAACTACAGAGCAATCATTTAAACTCAAATAGGTTTACAGGATCCTGGGGTCAAGTTATGCCCTAATTTAATAACAACTACATTTTATGGCAATTCTCATTTAGTAAAGATCCTAATCATGTTGGTAACTTAAATGTATGAATATTCCTTGCACACTTAAGCCAAGTCATACATATAAACAATTTATTGGCTCAGAGAAAGAACCTCAAAAGCACTTTGTACTACAGGTACCAAGGACGAGAAAAAGATCCTCAAAGCCATATGAATAAGGAGCTATCTATGCTTAGGAGTGAGATGCTTGGCTACAGTGTCTGACTCACTCTCTCCACGTCTTCCTCCAGCTGGGATCCTGTGCAGTTGACTCTTGTCTTGCAAATGTGTCCACAAAGACAGCAAGACAGAGTCCTTTGAGTGGTGAGCCATCTTGTATGTTTTCTTGGGAGCGGGTTTCAAATCTTCTCCCTGAATCAAAGTAGAGATACAAGCTCAAGTCTCTTTAGCACTGCTCCACTTCATACAATGGCAATATGTTCATGGGGCTATTGTCGGAGCTAAATATGGAAGGGAAGTGAGAGAGGCTTATTGACTTTCCTGGGTAGGAATTAGGGCACTATAACCAAATCTTACATCGCTTCATTCAAGTGCCTTTTTTCATGTACAAAGAGACTTTGCAAGCAGATTAGGCACCAGGTCAAGTATAAAATAGTTATTTATTGATCAATACACACAAAAAGTATCTAAGATTAATGAGCTCACCACCCTGATGACATGTCTTTTCTGGCCAGGTAAGCATCACTCAGATGGGGAATATCTGACTTCTACTGGTCTCAAAGGCAGCTCCTCCACGCTGCTGACTTGCTATCTTCCAAATCCAGTTTTTTTTTCCTTCAGAATTATTTATCTTTCCAAGTTGGGGTTTCTTCTCCTGAATCCTCAGGCTGCTAATGAGCCCAGTCTCAACAATCTCACATCTCTGCAGTTTTTCCTTTTTGTCTTGCATAGCATGACTCCATGGCCTTTCTTACACCTCTTTCTCACTTCACAATCCCCTCAGAAGTCTGAGCCAAGGTTATGCATATGGACTGTGTAAGAGCTGGATCTTGGATTCTTGGTCACAGATAGCTGAATCCCAGGGTAATGATAAGGTTACGGTTCCCCCAGGGCTGTGGGATAACCAAATTCAGGTTTCTCTCTGATTAATATTATTAAAGTGGAAGAGCTACAGTAAAAGAGGATGAGAAAGTACCATCCTGGAATAACTAATAACTGATGGCTTAATTATTATGCATCCTCTTGGAATAGAAAAGCTAACAATCTTAGAGCAAAATTAAGATGAGTAAGGATGTGAAACACCACGCTATGACTCTGAGACATCCTTTGTTTTTTCTTCTCAACTAGGCACTTTCACCATTAGTCTGAGGGACTGCAGCACAGTCAGAACTAGTTAACATGGAGAAGAGTGTCAGTGGCTATGTGCCTGCCCACAAACAAGATTCAGGCACCAACAGAGTAAGGCAGCACAGCAGTAGTTCTGCAGGCATCAGAAACACAGTTCTTTGAACAAAATGCATTAAAGGTCCTGGGACCTGGAAGGACACTGAAGCCTGAAAGTTTCTCGTTTAGCACCCTGAATTAATTACATAAAAGATATCCAGCACTATAACTTTTTCTTTTGTACATGCTTGGACCTACACATATGTTAATCCATTAATTATGCTGAGAATGGATGACAGAGTCTGTTTGGGAGTCTGGTGGAAGACCTCCTTTTCCATTTCTTTTTCAGGCAATGAAAGGTTTTGTTTCAAAAAGGTAAGGGCAGCTTTAAGCATGTTCAGAAACTTAACTATAGTTCCTGGGACACAATAAAATGAAAATTATAGTGCCTGTGGAGGCAGAGAGGTGACTGTAGTGGAGCAAGGATTACAGTCAGACACATAAACATATAAAGCCCATCTTAAACTCCTCCTTAGATACCTATCACCTGCTCCTTTAGTATATTCAGTCCTGTATCTAGAGTACTCAAGAGATAAAATCAGGGCAGTGGATATAAATGAGCCCTTCATTTTCAGTATTCATGTTGCATTCTGTGGTAATGATTTAGATCCAAATTCTATTTAGAGCTAGGGAAAATATCTTTTATAAAGAAGTCATTGTAAATTTTGGCAATTTTTACATCACTTATTCACAGTCCTTTATTAAGCCAGCTCTATAAATGGCTAAACAATATCATACGAATAACATCCATTGCAGATTTTTGCTTTTTTTTCAATGAATAATTATCTATCTTGACATTTTCTATTTGCTCAAACAGCCCTTATTCTCAGATATATAGATACACCACTAGTAATACTACATCTGGAATATGCTGAAAGTCCAAGTCATAAGTAACCAAACCTACATTTTCAAGCAATACACAGACATTACAGTGTGCAATGCCTATTAAGTTTCATAAGAACTGAGCTACTAAATCCACATTCCTGTATGATCTCTCAGCATATAGAAGAGAGAGGCATCCTTTGTATTGAATCCAGTGTTAATCTTCATTCTCGCTCTTTTTCATGGTGAATCTCAGTAATTCCTCTCAGCTCCCTAGCTCACAGACTAGCTTGAATAGCTTGTGTTTAATGCCATCACCGCATAAAGTCCCCATAAATCCTCCTACTGGACTAGATAGCTCTGAAATGTGCTGCGAGCTGTATTACATTCCCTGTTTTGAAAAATTAGGGGCAAATGCTTAAAGAATGCTGTGATTAAGTTGGGTGTTTTGACTACCAATAAGCTGGAGCACACAGGTGCCATGATTTATAGGACTTCAAGGAGTACTGAGACTGAACTGGATATTTCTAAAGTGAAAAGAGATATGTTTTAACATCAGCCGGTTCTTCATTTGCCAGGAGAAAAATGCAGCTCCTGGAAGCATCGGACCAGGCTTACTGGTACTTGGCATAATAATTAGAATTAACACATATCTAAAAACAGGTGGTAAAACTGAGTTTCCTTAATCACAACACTGTTAAATATTAAGGAGTGGTGTTATTTTTCACAAGTACTTAGGGTAACAGCCTTTGCAGAATTTCCTGTGCCTACTTTGTCTGTGGAAGAGCACTGGTAAGTCCTTGGCTGCTGCTGCTGAAGGAGCAGTCAGTGTGTGAGGCGCAGCGGTGATGGCCCATGAGCTGCCTTTCCCTAAAGCAATTTGATCAGCAGCTCTGATTTTCCAGTGTCTTTCCTCCAGCCCTTGCCCCATCATGGCCTGCCTTCCCCTTCCAGTAAGAGGAGGAACCCGAGCCTGACCTAACCTTGGCTTATCATCTTTTAGACCGCAAAATTCAGTTCTGCTCACTGTCCTGGTGAGTCTGCAAAAGGTTCTACTTAGAGGAGCTTTAAAATAGAAGGGAATCAAACCTGACACATTTTTAGCCGTATAACTAAACAGTGTTGTATTCAGCAGAGAGAGGTTATTTTTACTGGATCCATAGATTGATTTCCATGGGAATTCTGTACCTAGGAGGTGAAATTCTTGTCTTAGCAGAGATACAGAATAAAGGCTGTGAGCTGTTTATGCCACATCTTGCTGTTGGTGTTTCTTATCTGTTTAGATATGTTTGCAAGCACCTGCAGACAGGTGAATTTCAATCAAAGCTAGCTTAGGATCAAGTTCTAAAAATAATAGATGCAGTCACTCGTTGCAGTTTTGCAGTCGATGTTGTAGCTTGGTATTTTAATGACCATGTTCCACATAAACATAAATGAAATGTAAACCCTACTGTGCTTAATTTGAATCAGAAAGCTGACATGAGCTCACAAAACTGAAACAGGGATGGAAGCAGACGCTTAGGGAGTAAACTTGAATACAACCTTTTTACCTTTTTTATTTGTCTTTAAAATTTTCCTGCATGAAAGCATTATAATTTAATCTACACAAGAACTTTAAGTTGTACATATTTGTCAGGATCTGCACCTACACATCGACCACAGCTTCCTGCAGGGTTTGGAGGTCGAACTGGAGCTGTGGGGAGCCATGGGGACAAGGCTTCATGCAGCCCCAGGGCTAGGTTCCCTGCAGCAGCCAGGGTTGAGCACAAGGGCAGGGCAGGATCTCAGCTAGGAGCCGCAGCCTCGAGTCAGCAAGCGAGGTCAGGATGAGGTCTGGAGACAGGGATCTCTGTCCAGGGCACAGCCACGTAAAGTCCTGGAAGGGGAAGGCATTCAGTTCCCTTGCAATATTAATCCGACTTGCAGACTTGAATTAAGAAGATCTTTTGGTCTGTTGGTTAAACCTGGTTAAAGCTGGTTGGTTAAAAGTCATATTAAAGAAAAAACTACAGCGATGATTTTTCAGAACTTAAGTACTGCATAAGAAGAAACACGTTTTTCCACAAATATTTTTATACCTGACATACATATTCGCATTGAAAGTACTATTTTAAAATATTTTTTAAAAAGTATTCTTCATTCTTTTAGAATCACTACAAGTGGTGATTTGTGTCCTCACAGAGGAAACTGCCCCTTTCCTGACACTTTCTATCCTTTGGGTTGGCCTTCAGATGTAAAAACAAATCCTCCTGTTTGGGACAAGCAGCAGCCAACAGCTGTGTTTCACAGAGCCCCGACTGATCAGATACTGCTGGTCTTCATTTTCTTGTCAAAAATACCATCTTTGTATCAATTTCATAATAAATTTGAAATGTCTGTCAACCTCAGAAACAGGAGTACAAAATTCCTAAGTATTTCTTAAAATGTGAGGGAGTGCATTTTTGGTACAGCTGCCAACAGTTTAAAAGCTAAGGTTCCCCCCTGGCTCGCTAGAGCCTGACTCTGCATAGGAGATCTTGGAGTGTGCAAAGCACATTGAAATAAGCTTGTGACTGGAATGCTAAAACATCCTGGGGGACCTGTTCTTTCCCTCCCTGGGATCCACAACTCAGGACTCGTCATGCCTGTGACATCGGCCTACTGGTAAGAGTCATCGCTTTTTTTCTGAAATCCTCTAATTACCAGTTTTGAATTCTAGTATAGTCCTCATTCCCCCAAACAAAATTATCCCCCACTGACTTACAGTGGAAACTTGAAATCTGGTGTGATTTTGTGTATTTGATGCAAATATCTCTTTGATTGTCCTAGTTTTGTGATTCTCAAGGTGTGGAATAAGTAATTTTCAAGAGGAAAAATGAGGAGAAAAATGTGGCAAGTAGGAAGCCTGGGTCATTTCTTACAAGTTCAGACCGTCCCTGCTCCAAAATCTTACATGCAGTGGTAAGAAGTTAAATCATCACAAATGGACATTCAAGGAAGTGTTGTCCAGGACTCAAATGCTTGAAATTTGGAGTGCCAGAATGAGTGAATTCAATTTGTCTTAATAAAGGTCTTAGTGAAATAAGAGGTTTTAAATATTATATCACGATAAGGCTTTTGCACATCACTATGGAGCCAGCAAGGGATTTTAAGAGATCATTTATCCTATCCACAACACAGGACCAGCTGCAGCTATGTAATTCAGTTCACTGGCAGATTGGGAACTGAGGCTACACCGATGCTATTGCACTGAGCGGTGCCAGTGTCCACACCACGGAGCTGGCAGAGCAGTTTTGGGAACGCCTGTGCCAGCCCTCACTCTCCCAGAGAGTTTCTGGCACGGTTTGGGAGTCCCAGCATGCCAGGGACTGACCACAGCAGACACACTGCAGGTAGAAAATTACTATTTTAGGTTCTATTGATAGGCTGATGACAATGCTGCAATTTTAGAAAATTGAAAAAAACCACCAAGCAAGTCCTTTCTTATTCAGTCATAATTATTAATGCAATTTAAATATATAAATTAACTCATGGGCTTATGAACAGAAATAAATGTCTTTTAATGGTTAAAAAACCATCCTTCTTTTAATTATCAAAATGATACCTTCAGAAGTTCACAACTGTTGGAAAGTAAATAGCTCAGTAACTAATAGAATTAAAATATCTTCTATTTTTTTTTCTTGTTAATTATTCCATGGCTTACGAGTCAATTCAATTTAAACAGTGTCAAATTTTGTTTAGGCCCAACTGATTTATAGCATATTTTGTGCCCTCACTTTATTGGGAAAGCCGCTTGGCAAAGAAAGGCAATTTTGCTTTAAAAAGCACTAGAATTATCTAATAAAGCTCAGTATCAGAAAGTTATTATTGAATCAAACTCTTACCTTTTCCTCTAGGAAAACATATTTCATGTATTAGTTCTGTGGGTTTATATAACATGAAGATATAGGAATAAAACTTGTACTTTGATAGCAGAAACGTCATACCACCTGCCCAGTATCTAATTTATAGAAACAGAAATTTTTAAAAGCAAGTATAGAATTGTATTGCATGATTTTCAGTAATGCCAAAAACTGCTGGTCACACAGCATTTTTTAATAATCAGGTTGGTTGCAGCATTGATTTGGCAGATTAACATTTGTCACTTAAAAATATACGGGTCATAAACTGTGTGGGGTTGACCTTATTTTAGAAATATTCCCATCAGTGTAAGTATTAAGTTTTAGATTACAAGGATTAGACAGAAACATGTGACACAAAATTTAGAAAAAAAGGTAAAATATGCAATTTAAATTTTTTGCCTGGTTTCTGATGTTGACTGCTCTTGATTTATTCGAAAAGAAACCCATCAGCTGTGCTCCTGAAAATTCATTTCTAAAGCAAGCAAGCTAAATTGCTTATCAACAGGTTATCTGTCATCGTTTTGCTCCAAACTGTTATTACTACCTGTGGTTGGTCAAAAATGTTTATCAAAATGGATTTGATGGAAACTGTGCTATAAAACTATTTCATTAGAAAACAAATAGGAGAGCAAAAGATTGAACTTGAAGGGAAAGTAAGAGGTTTTACATATCTACTAATCAGCATCTTAATATTATACGTTATAACTCTATAAAAATGTAATAAAAACATGTAGAAATACAGATTACTTTTCAGACATTTTCATTAAAGTAATTAAAATTTGCAAATACAGTTTTTTGAAACTCCACACCATGGGAAATACTAAAATATTTTTGATGTTTCATGAAAACAAGCTTCAAGATATCAAAACTGTTCACAAGTCATCAGTTTAGAGTTATGGCCAGCTCTTCTCCAGATAAATAGACTAAATATGGAGAAAAAGGACAGAATACTATTTACTAATTTTGTCAATCAGCCAATGAAGATTGGAAAATGAAGCATGAAGTAACATGTTTCTGCTCTTCATAGGCAAAGCAGCCAGGAGAAATAAAACAGTGTGCTGAGCTTCCTGCAACTTCCTTTTGTTCTGTGGAGACTCCCACCGATAAATATTAGACATTTCTTCTTGGTTCTTGGTCCACACATTTTGCTGAGGGGTTTGAGGCTTTCTTTGCAATTAAACAGTCCCTTTTGTTTCCAGTGAGACAGCCAGGAAGTTTTTCTGTCAGCAGCTCCTGTTCATTTTGTGAGAACCTCTCTTTAGGCATCTTTGAAGTCACGGGAATCATATATTGTCTACCTCCATTTTCTCCCTTTAATAGCCTAGCTATGTACTTAAACAGATAGTCATATGCTTTCCCAAACTGAGGTCTCAATTAAAAACAGTCAAAAATATATGGCTTAAGAATATTTACAGTCTTGCTGTATCCATGGAAACATGATAGGTGGAGATAGTTCCAACAGATAACTGTTTCCCCAGATGTATTAACACACATGCTTGCTAGAAACATATCTTTTTTGGTCTTTGCCAAGTTTTCTTATCAATCTACCTTTCAGGGCAGACACCCTCAACATAGAATGTGAGCATCTGCTTTTCTTCTGTGTTTATGGGAATTCCCATTTTTATATCATCTTCATGCTACCCAAATGTGTTTGGTCAGTCTTTTAAATAATTTATGGAATTATTAAATATATTATATTTATTTTTATATAATTTATAGTTGTGTATGATTTTTATAATGACATTTGTATAAATGTCAGCCTAACCAGTCACCATCTTAACAGTTTCCCTCATTTCAATATGGCAGGAAAGAGAGGTTTCATAATTATTATTTTTTAAAAGTCAGATGAAAAATATAAATGAGAAAAACACACTAGCTTGCAAGGGAACACTGAAATTCATCTGTGCTCGGAGTCATACACTCACTGCTCATTTACTCACTGTTATTAATAGATGGAGGTTCTATTTTTGTTGGATAGGCTCAAGTCATATATTCTTTTCATTACAATGCTCAGGAGCACTCTAAGACGTTCAGGAACAGGATTAGAATAATAGAAAACCAACACAGACGTGCATTGTACTGAGTCTTTATTTGTCATAATCAAGCACTAGAAAAGCAGAAAAGGAAAGCTTTCCAGAGAACTGCCTCCTGCCCCGAGACACTCTTACAACCCAAATATCCATCTCATACCTTTCCCACACATGAAACACGTTTCTAACAAGAATTACAAACACAGAGTTGGCAGTCATTAAGAAAATATTTTCAAGTTATACCTCCAAAAGCAGTTAGGTTTCTTGCCCTCAGTATGCTTATTGGAAAACTCACCACCCACCCCTCTTGTGATCAGAAACTATTTTATAATTTCCGTTCAAAATATAGCCAATTAAATACTATTCAATCTTGAGGTTACTTTGTTCTTTAACTCAAAGAACTTTTCTTCACCTCTGGTGTCTACTTCCTTTGCATATTTACAGACACAATCCTGACTCTCTTCATCTTTTGTTTGGCCGGGTTGGGCAAAGTAACTTATTTTAGGGTTAGATTACTTGAACAAGAACTCATGCCTTTATATATCTCATTAGCCACCTCATGGAAGCTGCCATAATATTTCTCCTTGGTAAGTTCAAGACAGTTTATCTTTCAGGGACAATGAAGAAAAACTACCTTGAATTTACCATGAGACAAGTGCAGGCAGGCAAACACTTAGTAGAGACTACTTCACGATAACTAGTAAACCTGCACCCTTCCCAAATTTGCAGTAACTCATTCACATATCCATATCCTGAGACTCCTCTTTCATTGCAGCACCTACTCAGTTTTAATTTTTTAGGGAGATTTTCATGTACAAACTTGAATATACCCTAAAAAAATGTCTTTTTGACCACTGGAGTAATGGTTCTGTCCATTTCTAGCATCGCTGGAAATACTTTGCAAGTACTTTTTTGACGGGCATGTCCTTTAAGTGGCTCACAGGCATTCTGTGGTTGACTTACACTCGCAAACTTGCCCTCCTTTCTCATTTGCGTCTGTTGCATTCCCAGTTTATGGCAGTCATTCTTCTTCTTAGTCCCTGAGTGCATGACCTTGCACTTGGTACTACATGTTATCCTCCTGTTGCTATTAATCCAGTCCTCAAGGTCATCCAACTCTTCCTGTATGATATTCTGTTGCTCCTCTGTATTGAGTGCTGCTCCCAGCTTTGTGTCATCAGCAGATTTCATCCGCACATAGCTACTCTTTGTGCCAAGGTCACCAATAAAAACATTACATATAATTGGCCTCAAGACCTATCCTTGAGGAATTACACTAGCTACCTTCCTCCAGCAACACGTTCCCTTTTTAGCAGTCTCCCTGTCAGCCAGTTTTTTTCCTGCTTTGCAGCTCTTGTCTTGTGCTCTATCATCCCCAGCAAACTGTATTAGGGCCAGGTGAATCTATCCTTTAAGATTTTGCTCTCTTTTCCTGGGCCTTAATGCTTCCTTTGTCAACAAACACAGAGATCAGGTTGGTCTGGCATGATCTGTCATACATTATCCCCCATTGCCTTTTTTTCCTACTTTCCATCTGCCTCTTTCTCGTCGTCTTTTCCTTCAAATGTTCTATAGCTTTACTGACCGTTCTAATCAGACTGTCTGGTATATAATAGAAGAGGCATATATGACTACGAACTAGCCTGTAAATAATTAGCAAATGCAAATTCAGATTTCCATGGGGCATAGTGGTAAAGCAAACTCAGAACCACCTCCTGTTGTTATTAAAACAAAGCCTTAAGGTCAGGGATTAAGTCTCTTACATCTTCATAAGTACCCTAGCTACCAGTTTAGTGGTTAAAAGGACATTAGGGCTTGCTCTTCCAGTCATGTCTTGGAATAAACAATTTCACTTTGAATGCTGAAAATAAGTAAGCTCAACCCCTTGTTATGAAAGAGGTGCCCATTTCTGGCTCAGAGAAGTTGACTACATGTCATAGGCAGGATGCAAACACTTCTGCTCTCCTTTGTATTTCTGCTTTAGTAAAACCTTTTTTTAGGCTTAAAGCTTTTCTCCTTGAGTTATATAAGAGAGCATGGGTGCCTCACCTGAGATTGTGAATTGCATTGGGTGCCAAGGAACCTGAAATTACTCATATTATTATTATTTCCATTTAAGAACCCATCCTAATGTGATCTAGAAACTAGATTCTTTAAAACAGCATAGAGAGTGTTCAACCGAAAGGGTTTACTTTATCATCATCTATTTTTTTCTGCTTGTAAACATGGAGAAGTGGATAGCAAAATATATTCTCAAGGTTGCAAACCTTCCAGGGCAAGTGTCAAACAGTGTTTGGCTTCATCTCAGTTCCGATATACTTTACAAAGCTGATTTTCTTTTGCTTTTGCACAGAATACCAAGAGGCTCACCTCACCTTTATAGTATTTTACCCCACATATATTTTTAAGGGATTTCAAAGGCACCCACTACAGTAAAGTAGGCTTCAACATTCACGGACATTCTTCTCTGCTTTCCTGTTCTACGTCATGTACTCAGAGATAGGCTAATTCCTCCTCCCCAAATTAGCTATAAAGTGTATGATGCTAAGGTGGCATTACTTTATGCACGATGGGCTTCCTCTAGCCTGTTTCTAACATTTGCTGGGTTATTTTTGTTGCTTGACCCTTCAGAAAAACTCTCACATATTGATCAGATGCTGCTTTATGATCTTTTTGCATGTTCTCAAAAAAAAAAAAAAATTAAAACTTCTAACCTTCTTACTTCTAGACAGAGCAAAAAATAAAACTCATTAATCATGTCCTGCAGAATGTCACTATTATAGATGCTGTGGAGAGTTGCCACAGTGGCAGTAAAATATTCATATTTTCAGAAAACCAATTACAAGGTACAGTAAATCACTTAAATGTGTTATTGGTGATATTCAGAAAGCAGTGAGAATTTCTTCCTGTACACATAATTACCTGAGGCAACCGCTTCTTTTCATGGTCAGTGAGGGGTAAATGATAGTTGATGGTGAAAAGAAGAACTTGTGTTTGCAGAAACACTTTCCGGCATAAAAAAAGTCACCATTTTTCACCCTTGACTTCAACAGGACCTGAATGCACTCTTCACCTCAGTGGTTAGCAGAAAACGAGCTCCAGAGATCCCTTTTAAAACCTTGCCAATAGCCTACTGAAAGTACAATTTGATTACCCTGACCACTCCTGTACTACCCCTGTCCATTTGGTCTGCGCTTCCTGTGAAAACAAGACCAATGAGATTTTTCCTGGCATTGTAAAAGGATGTAGTTACTTTGCTTTGTGACAGTGGTCCTTATTCTCACCAGTATTCTTCAACGTCCACATGAATGTAAGTTTTTGAGAAATTCTGTGTCACCATTCCTCATGGTCTCACCTTTTTATGTTCTAAATCCCTCTCTCACAGCTTTTCCTACCACAATGCTGACAGGTCACTGGCATGTGGCTTGGGGAAGCTGGGTGTCATCTGTGGTTTATGTGACCACTTTATATGTATGTGAGGAAATCCATGGTTATTGTCACCTTAGCCCCTCCCTTAGGTCCTCACCCCTTATGCATCTGCATGCCTTTTGCATCATTATAAATCTGGACTGCTTGTTCTCTGGATTGGAGAATAGCCTTTTCCTGTGGGTTTTGTATATTTTATAGCCAGGAACTCCAGGTGCTACCGTGACAGAATGAAATAACAGTAGGAAAAAGCCCCACAGGTGTGTATTTTTAAACTGCTGCATACAACTGAACAATGCTGGGTATGTGGCAATGTAATTGTTGAACAATGACTGCACATATTTTCTTTGCCTGGATTCTGCTAATAGTTACTATGGAAATGTAAATTAAATAATTGGCGATGTGTTGGACTATAAATACACCTGTAGATGTTGGCTGCAGTGCCCACTTTTTAAAGCAAAAGAATTTTGCATTAGATGTAAATACAAGAAATGTTTGCCTGAAACACAACACAAGACCTTTACTGAGCTGCTCTCTGGACAGCACTCCCAGACCTGAGTGAGAAGACAAAATTCTCTTTCTCCTTCCTTAACCTCTCCTTGTTTTATTCCTTTCCTTCCTTTTTTCTTTCTTCTTTTCTCTTTTTGTTGCCTTTTTTTTTGTTTGTTTTTTTTCTGTTAGATGGTTTCCTTTGTTCTCTTTGACCTCTTTTTCTCAAATATCATCCTTTACTCTTGTCACAGAAACTTTGTGGAGTTAAACTGCAAAGTTGATAAGATGGAGAATTATTTCTAAGCACACTTGCCTGAGTTTAATTGCTTTTGCTTGGCAGTCCCTCTAAATCTCCTTCCTGTGCTATACCTCCTTCCTTTGCCATTAGTGGCTTGATCTTCATAACCTTCTTCTCTTGCCCTGCCAGTTCTCCCAGGAAAAAAAATGGATGCTTCAAAGTGCCACTGACCTTCTTTGACTATAGATTGGTTATGCTGTGCTTTCCAGAAAAACGTGTCACCCAAGAGCCAGCAGACAGTAACCTTTGGTTGCAACCAGGGTTATTTTCCTGTGTTTACCCTGACATGAATTGTAAATAATCCCACTGAAGTCAGTGAGTCAACTCTGTGCATTGGTATGTATCTGAAATGAGAATCAGACCTCCTATGTTATTATCTCCATATATTGTTAAAAGCTTCCAACAGACCCACTGCATTCTACACA
Source organism: Aptenodytes patagonicus (assembly GCF_965638725.1). Classification (NCBI taxonomy): domain Eukaryota; kingdom Metazoa; phylum Chordata; class Aves; order Sphenisciformes; family Spheniscidae; genus Aptenodytes; species Aptenodytes patagonicus. Next base: position 29,831,397 of record NC_134949.1, read on the forward strand.
CGGCAGCTTTCATACCCATAGGCACAGTGCTTACTTATAAAAGTTAACTGGAATTAAGTGTCTAAAGAAGGTCAGGTTCTTGAAAGATCAGATATTGTTTTCCATTGCTTCTCTTTTGTTATTATTACGAAGCAATACCGTGACTGCTACCAGTTGTAAAAAGGTACATGACTTTGCTTTTATAGATGAAGCTCTCAGAACAGGAGTGACACTTGGCAGCACGCTGACCATTTCAGTTTCTTATGGCAGCACTCTGTGATATAAGAAGTTAGCCCTCCACACACACATAAATATAACACATTTGGCTTGGAATTGCACTATTCACAGACACATAATCTACCCTACATATAAGCTGCACGCATGCTTTGTGCTGGCCTACAAGACTTGAAATGCAGCCACATACTCAATCACTTAACACTGACTACATGGGCAGAAATCATGACATCATACCTCCTGTTTGTTAAAACACGTAAAACGATTTGATCAGAACTTTCCCTACCAGTGTGTGTGCGCATAGGTATATACACACATATACAAGCACATGCACGAAGACACAGAAGCACATGCATCCCTTACAAGAATTTTGTTATTGACTTCAGTGAGAGCAACTTTTCATCTGTGTAAAGGTAAACTGATGGCAAATGAGAAATAAATTACAGTTTCTTGCCCTTTGACTACCTAGCCTATGCCTATGCCAGTGTATCTCTCTTGGGAATGCCTGCAACATAGCAAACCTACGGGCCGTCTGAAAGAGGGCTGAAAGTGTTTTAAATCAGCCTCCAAGACAAATATTTCCACTTTCTTCAACATGGCGGAATTTCAACATCCAAATAACATTGTGTTTCTGCCTAACAGGTATAATAACATATTTTTGTTGTACCTCCAGCCCTTTCATGAACTTCATTGGACTTGCTGCTAGCTAACTTTGTTTGAATCTTTGTCTTCAAAGCAGACAGCATAATGCGTAAGACTGTATACTACAAAAATATCAGTAGCTACTTCATAGTTAAATGGTTTGAGATTTGCAGGATTAAAATGTCATTATTTCACACTTTAAGGACTGGATTTCATGTCCAAATTTAACAAATTAATTCTTCAGAGGACAAGTGCATTGCTATATTATTTTTGAATTTGATACTCATTGACTGCTGCAGTGGAAACAATTAAAATGAGCCTGCTGGAGCAATTAAATATCAAGAAATGAACAACTGTAATGCCTAAGACTTTCAAACATCAAACATGCATTTATTGTTACGACATCTCACGGAATATTTATCAATATTTAAACATAAACAGAAACTATTTCCAGTTCTTTTCATAAAATGTCTCTTTACAGAAATGCAGTTGGAATCTCTCATAATCATAAACAAATAAACATCCTTAAATCTTCTTAATTTTAAGGTATTATGGATTTTCTCTGGTGTTTGAAACTGAAAGTAGGTGTGTCAGAAACGTTTTTAAGCTTCCACCTAATCTGGATTACGGCTATAAAAACCTGGATGTGCCAATTCTAGTTGCACCTTCGTGATGAAAGGAAGTTCCTATGGAAGTGAGAGGTGTGCAGCTACATTTCGGTAAGTTTGGATATAACCTTTCACTGGACAGGAAGACATGTCTTGTCTACATGGGAGCAGTAGTTGGCCTTTGTATTAACTGTGATCCATAATGCCATCTGTATTGCATGGTGATGGTGAACATGGTTAGGAAATACCTTGAATTACAATGTTAACTGTAAGTAGTCCGTCACTAGTGTTGCAGATGTTAACACATGATGTTCCAAGAGCTTGCCTGTGTTTTAGGAGCCAGTTAAAATCAATATTAAACTAACTCTACATTTTCAGTGGCAAGAGTATAGTGCTTGACAGACTGAATACTGGTAAGTTTACCTGTCACGATTTGATTTTTTTGAAAGAGCCAAAATGCAATTATCACAATGAGGGACTCTGCCTTTTCTCTGAAATTCTGTTAATTGTGACAAATCCATGGAATTTAAGTTAAAATTGTGATAAAAGGAAAAAATTCAATTTCCAGCTGTGGTGTAGCTGGGTGTGAGGGCTGTGCCTGTGCGCACACCCGGCACACTTAGGTATCATTTGCCTGGGTGGCCCAGGAACTCCTCAGCTAGTCCCTGCACAGGGGAGACAAGTGGTTCGACGGGCTTATTTGATACAAATATTGACTTGGAAGAAGCTGATTGACTGAACTCCACAACAAAGCATTTGACTAACCCTTACAGGAACTCTCCAGGTGGGAATTTTGGACAGCCACTTCCCCCAGGCAGGTTCTGCTGTGCTTAGTCCAATTACTAGACGCTATTTTTGTGCTTAAAATGTGCTGATTAACTCCCTGCGTGGAGAAACTGGCAGTCCCAGGGACTTCCCCAGGCAGTTTCTGCTGTAGAATTGACCAAACTCTCTATATATTATTTTAAACAGTCAGTAGCAACTGTTCCTGAAGATGCAGAAATGGTCACATGGGGCAGTATTTTGTGTTTAGTTAAGATGTGACATTTTTTACACAGAATTCGAGATAATCAATAGCAATGGTTCATGCATATGCTGGAGTAGTCACATAGGACCATGGCCCAGCTGAATTATAAGAATTCACTGGAACAGTTCAAAGAATCTCATTTAACATAGCAGAAGTTGTCACTGCAAGGGATGTTTGTAACAAAGACTTCCGTCACCTTCTGGACCATGACTGACCATCCCATTCAGGAAATCTGATTACACGCATAAACATGTCCTTATGCAAAAGATCTTAATAAATTAGGATTTTTAAAAATGCTCTGTCTATGAGTATCGGTGCAAAACAATAGGTGGGTTATTCAGTACACTCCTTTCCATAAACCCTGTGGATAATGCATATATTCGGAATATTATTTCCCATTAAGGTGTGAACTAGCCTACAGTCTGAGCTGGTACCTGCAGTGCTTAAAACCACATTTGCTTACCTTTCACCTGGTATTTTCTGTTCTGTGTTTTCAGAAGCCACACAGAGTCAGACCTCAGTGTATCTGTTTACAAATTCTGTAATAACTTTCCATGGCTAAGAATATACATACATAAATATCTCCTGGCCAACAGAAGAATGAGCAGCAGTCTTCATAGGATTTTTAAATTCCAGTAATGTTAGAGCTTTGCAGATACACTTAAAATACCAGAAAGTGTTGTTTAAAATTAGCAAGAGGAAGCCCTTTAAGAAAGAGAAGTGTGTATGGGGCTGGAAATGGGATGAAATCTTGAGATTTGCTGCAAATGCATGCAAACACTAGTAATGAAAAATACTTTCTTTATTCTTCTCCATGACAAATATATCAGGATAGTAGGTGCCAAGTGTGGAATAGTGGACGTAGGAATGGGAATGGACAGAGGCAACGAGTCGCTCTCTCTAAACAGAGCAGAAGGGAATTCTGAGCTAAAGAAGAAATGGGACGGTTCCCCACAAACTTTTGTGAGGGAGTCTGAACCTGAGGTTTCAGAAGTATCGTAGTAGCCAAAGAGGACAGTTCATGTAACTGTTAATACTGGGGAAATAAAGGTAAAATTAATGGAGCTTTGCAAATATTTCAGTTCCTAAATGCTGTCGACCTCTGTATGACAACAGTTTCAGTGTTGGTTTTCCTGCACCCATTTTTTTATTTACTTGAGACGTGGTATATGACTTTGTGTTGCCATTTTACCCACCAAGATTTCACAAAAAAGTACAAATGATTAATCACAGAAATGCCTACCATTGCTGTTTCCTTATTCAATTTAAAAACAAACAATGATCTTCAAGAATATTTAAGTAAGGTATTGCCAACGGAAGAAAAATAAGAGGAAAGAAAAGAATAACATTTCATTACAAAATAAAAAGTAATTATTCCAGTGCATTCCGTTATCTTCTTTCATTAACAGTGATTGCTCCCCTTCAGTTGGTTCACTTAACTTGCTGTTTTAATCATTCATTTTATCAAATTTAATTTATCTAGACATAATCATGTAAATTATAAGCAGTAAATCAGGTAACAAGTAATAATGACAGATAATGCAGTTACTTTATTTTATTTTATTCCCCATGCAATACAATGATATGGCTTTATCAGAGAAGGAAAAGAGAAACATTACCTGATTTGTCAGTGGTCTGTTTATACATGCAACAAAGCGGAAGACTGGGTTTTGGGTCACAAATTTGGTTGTTCCTATACAAACCAACAGAGTCTGGAAGAATTGACCTCAGAATCTTGAGACTGGAAACAAAGATTAGCATTGATCAACATCTGTACACAAGAAATAGGGCCTATTTTGTTACCTGAGAGTCATTTGTTCAAGGGAGCTGCAATAACTGTAACTCTGAATTCCTTTGCTCTAGACTTTGCTCAGCCCACAGCTGTGCAGCTGCAAAAGTCAGAAGAATGAGTGTAGGATTGCATTTCTGGGCGTGTGCACATGTGTGGGTACACATGTACGTAACCAGACGAAAGGCAAGAAAAAGGTCTGTGAGTGTTAAGATGCTATGCTAACTTGATGACTTCTTTAAAAAAATATTTTTGTCTCTCAAATGCCTAAAGGAATTTCATCCAGCTATTTTAGCCGTCCCAGTGACTGGAATTAAGAACTCGTCCTGAGGAGCCTGTGCTCCCATTATCTTGACAGTCTTATTCTATAAATATGTACCTCTCCACTTGTGAATACTCAGGCATGTGGTGTACCAATCCTGGACCATTCCACGCACAGAAATTCAAGTATTTGAAAGTCTATTGAAAATAAATACAAAAGGAAGACTGGCAGACTCAAAGCAAATATTTCTTTTAAGATCTGAGACACAACTCTGTAGTCAATATTTTTTTTTAAAATGTGCAGAATTTGCATATCTGTAATACCTATATTTTGTACTGAACAGCAGAATTGTTCAGGATGATCAATTCATACCTATCCGCCTCTGTTTTCCAACCACAGGATGATGTACAACAGTTGCATGAGACATAAAAATGTCATTTCTGAATAAATGTTTTTAGAAAACAACAGTGAAAAATAGGCAAAGAAAATTATTGTGACAGTGCAAAATAAAACCCACAGCAGCATCTAGAAAACAATGTTGATAATTATCCACTTTAAGAGAATATTATGTTTAACTGAAATAGCAGCCGCTTAGTCTTATAATTATATTCAGTTCACACACGCACAATACATAGGAATATCTATTTAGAATCATAGAATCATTAAGGTTGGAAAAGACCTCTAAGATCATCAAGTCCAACCGTCGACCCAACACCACCATGCCCACTAACCCATGTCCCTAAGTGCCTCATCTACTCGTCTTTTAAATACCTCCAGGGATGGGGACTCAACCACTTCCCTGGGCAGCCTGTTCCAATGTTTCACCACTCTTGCAGTAAAGAAATTTTTCCTCACGTCCAATCTAAACCTCCCCTGGTGCAACTTGAGGCCATTTCCTCTCATCCTATCACTAGTTACTTGGGAGAAGAGACCGACACCCACCTCGCTACAACCTCCTTTCAGGTAGTTGTAGAGAGCGATGAGGTCTCCCCTCAGCCTCCTTTTCTCCAGGCTAAACAACCCCAGTTCCCTCAGCCGCTCCTCATAAGACTTGTTCTCCAGACCCCTCACCAGCCTCGTTGCCCTTCTCTGGACACGCTCTAACACCTTGACGTCTTTCTTGTAGTGAGGGGCCCATATTTGAAGAATGAAAAAGGTCAGCTACAAGTTTTCAGAACAAAATATCTTCAATTTTCTTCACAGAAGCTGGCCAAGTATATTTGAACTTTTTCAGTAAAACTGTTCACCAAATTTTAGTAAAAAAACTTCAATTATGACTAATTTCCTGCTTTGTTCAGTGAATTAACTTTTTTTGAATACACAGACCTTTACAATTTAAAATTTACTTTGGTATTTAGAATGCCAGCCAACAAAGAGTAAATTAATTTTAAGTTTCTAAAAACAAGCTCAAATTTATAGAGTCACTTTTCATTCTTTTACCCCCATCAGATACTACATTTTCCTCTTTACTTTCCCAGTGTAGCCTCATATGTATAGCATATTTCTACCCAATTTCTACACAAAAATTTGCATTTCAATCCTGCTAGTGGCAAGAATGCCCACATAAAGCCCCCAAATACTGGCTTGAGAACATTTTGCCAAAATAGCCTAAAAAGTTTCTCTGCCTTGGAAGTCCTGACACACCCTGATAATCACAAGAAAATCAATTTGCTGGTGAAATTCCAGGAGACTTCACTGCACACTGCAGAGAGATGTTTAATGCCTTTTAGGGCTGTCAGAAATATTCACCAGAGCATATTTCAGCCCAGTTCTTAAAATCATTTCATGTCTGTGGTTCTGAGCCTCACTTGCTGGGAAAAATCTGTGGCTGCTTTGATAAAGCTTTAGTAACATCACTCTTCTGATGATGAAAGAGTGGAACAGGATTCCTGGGCCTAAGTGTCTTTTTCTGCAGTTGTTTCCATGAACAAAAGATCTGAATTTCAAGGTCAGCTCCAGCAAGTCCCTACATAGTCCTCAGATGATACAACTTCTGCTCCTACCATCTGTTACTATCTCAGGTGTCCAAACACAGACATAATTGTGAACGTGTTTTCTTCTGGTCACTTCGTTGAAGACTTTTTCAATCTTGTGCTAAGATTCAAATGCATGATGAAAATTGGGAAAGGCTGTTCAAACCAGTAATTCTTAAAAATAATAATCTGTAACAGTAATATAGTGTATGCTCCTAAATGACTCCACTAGAAAGCAGCACATCTGTTGAGTAAATAGTCTATGTTTTCTGCAGAGCATCCAGTGAAGACAAAACAAAGGTCCTTCTTTACATCAGCAGTCTTCGGACTAGGCCCCAGACCTAGACAAGCTGTACAAGCACTGTATATACATTCACCATTGACCTCTCTTCAGTATGTTCTTCATAAATCATTTCCGATAGTCTCACCTTTTCACCTCTTGTTCAGGACCATAAACAGAGCACCATCCTTTACTCACATCTTACTTTGGCCCCAAGGCTACATCTAAATACTTCTTTCTACATAAAAACATTCAATACAGGTCTCATCCAACCACCTAGTTGAAAGTCTTGCCCAAACTCTTATCATTCTGTATTTCTGTTATTGTAGTATCTGTTTCTTTGGTCTTGATGAATGCAGTTTTATGCTGCTCATGTCCATTGAGATTAGCACTGCAAAAATCAAATTTCAACCTAATCCTTCTGCCTTTTCACTCCTCTATTTCTCCACTAGCACGTTCTTCTCTTCAGACTCAAACACAATTTAATTATCTCCATTTTCAAGGTCATTCTCCACCTCACTCTTTTGACACCATCAAAATGCATTTGCTGGTTCCCTCATGACTCATGACCCACTAGCCACTCAGTCACAACTGCCTCTTAACTTTTACACCCAGGATCTTTCTTCCTTATTGCTCCTCATGCTTGAGAAGACCTTCCAATAACTGTCTTCAAATCTACTTCATTGTTGTCTTTCAAATTCCCACTTAAATCCTCCTGTGACATTTAGAAACACCTGACATGAGTTAGGCCTGTTTAACACCTTCAGTTACTGCTGTCTAAACATTTTCTTGTGGTCTCCTTTTGTCTGTATGTTGTCTTTTGTTTTAACTTCAGATTGCAAATACTCTAGCACAGACACATTTTTGTTCTGTGTCTTCTCACCTCTTCAGACATTACCATTCCACCCATGACTGTGAGCTAAAGTAATTGAAGTAAAAATTATTGATAATGGATCATGTCAGTTGTTGCATACAACACATATTAAATCTGAAACTTTACTTATAGCGGAAAGCTTTATTTTCATATTCCTTTTTAATGTCTCTCTCTAAGTTCTCTCCATAGACTTTCTTTTTCAGATTTTTGTCTACTTTCATTTAGGAAATTATTTTCTTCTGTCTCTTTCACCATTATTGTCTTGTGCTTGTTTCCTCGTCTGTCTCAGACCAGTCTTAATTTATGTCTCTATTACATTTACATACCTTCTTTCTCTCTCTTCTATGCCTCTCTCTCTCCCACTTATCTTCCTTTTCCAACTCTTTTGGAAGATTCAACAGCTGCATCTGCATAAATGGAAATAAATTGAAGTTATTCTTGACCATAATACAAAAGTGGACATTCAGGAATAAATAAGCAATTTTTGCAATGCCTGTTTCACTAAGTGGTCTGCAGTACATGTACCAGGATCCAGTTTCTGCACCAGTCTCACCCGATCAACATGCAGACTGTCTCATCTTGCAGCTTTTGGTCTCCAAAAAGTCAAGTATGGAAAAGCAGAAACAATTGCATGCTGGCAAGTACGCTATAAAACAGAATTCTGAGAGGGGAAACCAGTTGCTTCAAGTCTATTTCTTTTTGCAGGTATGAAGTGAGTTACCATGGTATCACAAAAGGTGCAGCACTGTATTTTTCTGAGAGTTAGTGTGTTTAGACAGGTGTAGGATACTTCATGGAACCCCATCCTTCCCCATCTGTTTTCCTAGCTTTTTTTCAGCCTAAATTTATTCATTTCAGTAGAGGGAAACTGGGCAGAGTTAGTTAGAAATATTTTTTTCCCTTTGGAAAAAAAATGTACATTGTTTCTGTCAAAGACTAAAAGCAATGTATCTTTTCTACAGTATTTTTAACAATAAACTAGAAGCCTCTGCTTCTTTGCCAAGATAGACTTTAAGATGATCACAAGGTACTTCTTTGCTCCAAATTGCTCAGAACTCAATACCTAGCTGACACTTTTAACTTCATTTAGTTAAAAACACCATTCCTATTGTAAAAGCCACTTCAACAGATATTTTTTTAAATCTAATAATGTTATCAAGCTATCAGATCAGATGAAGAATCAGGCTATACAATGTTTTTCCTGCTCATGAAATTTTTTTTTAAGTTTTTACCTGAAAGAATTTGCAATCACAGTTATAACGTGATCAGAAGGACCATTGTGGGGGGATACTGAGGGCTGAGAGACAAGCATTGGAACATGTGAAGTAGCTAAGAAAGTGCTAGTGGAGGAGTGTTTAATGGAAACAGCACAAGAAATCTGTAGAAAATCAGGCTTTTTTAATGCTGCTGCCCACAGAAGAGCTTTTTCTTTCTGTAGTACCATCTACTGTGGTCTTTAGGGGGCTTGAGCTCTAACAGATGACTGCTGGTAATGCACTGTGGTGGTTTAAAACATTATCAACCTCAGCTGTTTGTTTTCTTACCTCTATTGAAGGCTACCATTCCCATAGCAAAGGCATTAAAAAGCAGTCTGTTCCCACATCCACCATTCCAATGCACAGGGCTTCTAACAGCCTAAACTGCCTCTGAAAGGATGCTGAAACACTAGTTTGCAAACCATAGAATCATAGAATAGTTTGGGTTGGAAGGAACCTCTAAAGGTCACCTAGTCCAACCCCCCTGCCGTGGGCAGGGACATCTTCAACTAGATCAGGTTGCTCAGAGCCCCCTCCAACCTCACCTTGAATGTTTCCAGGGATGGGGCATCCACCACCTCTCTGGGCAACCTGTGCCAGTGCTTCACCACCCTCAGCGTAAAAAATTTCTTCCTTATATCTAGTCTCAATCTACCCCCCTTTAGTTTAAAGCCATTCCCCCTTGTCCTGTTGCAACAGGCCCTGCTAAAAAGTTTGCCACCATCTTTCTTATAAGCCCCCTTTAAGTACTGATAGGCTGCAAGAAGGTGTCCCCGAAGCCTTCTCTTCTCTAGGCTGAACAACCCCAACTCTCTCAGCCTTTCTTCACAGGAGAGGTGTTCCATCCCCCTGATCATTTTCATGACCCTCTTCTGGACCCGCTCCAACAGGTCCGTGTGTTTCTTACGCTGAGGGCTCCAGAGCTGGACACAGTACTCCAGGTGGGGTCTCACCAGAGCAGAGTAGAGGGGCAGAATCACCTCCCTCGACCTGCTGGCCACGCTTCTTTTGATGCAGCCCAGGATACAATTGGCCTTCTGGGCTGTGAGCGCACATTGTTGGCTCATGTCCAGCTTTTCATCCACCAGTACCCCCAAGCCCTTCTTGGCAAGGCTGCTCTCAACCCCTTCATCCCCCAGCCTGTATTGATACTGGGGGTTGCCCCGACCCAGGTGCAGGACCTTGCACTTGGCCTTGTTAAACCTTATGAGGTTCACACAGGCCCACTTCTCCAGCTTGTCCAGGTCCCTCTGGATGGCATCCCGTCCCTCAGGTGTGTCAACCGCACCACTCAGCTTGGTGTCATCTGCAAACTTGCTGAGGGTGCACTCGATCCCACTGTTTATGTTATTGATGAAGAATTAAAAAAAAACGGACCAGCTAAAGCAAGCTGGCTGCTTCCCGGCAGCCAGTACAGCTGCTGTGACAACCTCCAGCAGAAGGTTATTCCGCTCTGCAGGACCATCGTGTCCTGAACAACTACAACTCCTTGCTCAGTGAATATGATTCAGAGCCTGTAGACCACATCCACCACAATAGAAATCGCTCTGTGGTCAAGGTGTTTTTGTACTGGTTTCTGTGTATTTTGTCACAGTACACTCCCATATAAAACAGTACAAAATGAGAAAAGAAAAGTGACATAAAATGTACTGGACAGTATTCATAGTGCATGCTGTTGTGTAAATCAGGACTATGATTACAGAGTGCTATGAGAACATGAAAACAGTGTAGGTCACCGTAATAATGATGCTGCCTGTTCTTTAATTGCTCTGCTTTACATTGATTCAGAAAGTGGTTGAATTGGACCCTCGTGCTGCATTGTGAACTTCTGCAAAACCACTAGACTTTGTCTTACATCAGTTAACATAGCTGAAACACTCTTTCCGTGGAGAGTCATAGTGTGCCTGAGAGCCTTCAGTGCCACCTATGGCCCCTGGAGGACATTTCTGCTTTCTTTGGCACATGTGGTGCCACCTCTCCATGGTGCCTGCACAGCAGGGAGGACATGCAGGGGAGCTGGACACTTGCTAGGATGTTCCAGGGTCCTGCTTTGTAGGTTTGCCACGCTCCTGGGTAAGCAATGCTGTGTCATTATGTAGCTAACCTTAAAAACCTGTCTCCAAGCAGGTTAAGGCAACCGCAACTGAACATAATTTCCAAGGCAAATTACCTCAAGAAAGGAAATGACACCTACCGCATTATTTGATCTGAATAGCACAAACGTAAAAGCTCTTGAATGCTAAAAAGGCTTTCACAATATTTTAAAGAATTGCTGATCTGAAAAGCAAGTTTGGAAAACTTTTTCTTACAAAAAAAAAGGCTCTCCATTGCCAGCATGCTGACAGTTTAAGTGAGGTTCCTCTCATGGCAGTTTTATTGCTAGTGGCACTAATGGTTGCTGATCCACCAGTCAACATGCACAACACGTTTCTCTTCCGAAGTGGCAGCCACATAAAAGTTTGGCTCATGTATGAATTTTTACTGTAAACAGAAAAAAAAATCCCAAACTACTGTATAACCATCTTATACCTCACTTCAGAAAAGCCAGTATACAAAAAAACTCTAAGCAATATCCAGTACTGGATATTAATTAATAACGAGATAATTTAAAGAGAGTTATTTTCTTCTGTATTATTTTAAATGAAATCACTATGAAGAAAATAGCTTGCTGATCAAATAACACTTACCTAATTCTTCATGCTTTTTCTCAAGCCTTCCTTTAGCTCTAGAAGTCCTGTGTCTTGTCACAAGTCCTCTGCCCTACTCGGAGTCCGAGGCTGCAGTACTCCTGTCCTGCTGACACTATGATAAGGTTGCAGCCACGGATGTCCATCATTCCTACCATGGTCTGACAGCGAACACGGTAGCCCATCTTGATGCTGCCAAACTCAGGAGTCTGACCAAAATCATATTCTGGTTTGTAGCAAACACGCACAACCGTCAAGCAAGGGTAAGGGGAACTGGAGCCATTAGTTATAGGTGCTCATCTTTTTCTTCTTTGATCGTTAGAATAAGTAATACTTTAATATTAGTTAAACTCTCTTGTACCACAAGACATTAAATCATGCATATGATTAGCTGATAAAGAAATGATGAACAAAATATGTATTTAGAGAAGAACAGAACCCGCTTTTCCTAACTGAAAATCTGCATCACATGCTTCAGTGATGGAAAATATGTCGCACTATTCCTGCTTTTAATTACTGTAGCAAAAAGCAGAAGCTTTGAATATAATCTACCACTTGTTAAGGGGGGAAAAAAAAATCACTCACCCCAGATGACTGGGGGAGCCAAATTTTGCAAAGCTGGCTTTTAATCTTGAGGCAATCGCTTTTCCCCTTTTGACTACTCCATGCTGTCCTAGCCTGTGTCACCCCAGGCCTCTAGTCCGTCTGGTCTATAGGTGAATCTACCACTGCCTTCTGTCATTTGTGACAATTTTTTAAAAGTTGTGGTATATATAGGAAGAGCGAGAAAAACAGACATAAGCAAATTCTGGTTGATCTTTCCTTACCGGAGAATCAAGAATAACTTTATTACTGACTATTCCTGCTTTCTATAAAGAATAAAGAGAAACAAATGAGAAACATTAATTCTCTTGTTCTGCAAAGACACATTCTTGAGCATAATAAATTCATTGTTAAAACACCAGCTTGGAATGGGAAACAAAAATGGCACTTGCAATATTTAATTAATTATTTTCTTGGATTGACCTTGTCACCACCAGGAACTCTTGTTTGTTGCTTTCCACAATTTTACTTTTTCTCTTGTGTATTTTTCTGCTAGGAGTCTTTCCCAGACATCAATGAGGAGTGACTTAAAATGCATAAATCTAAAATAAAAAAAGAAGAAAAGCTGCCAATTTAGTCCCCAGGCTCCTCACTTGATATTCTCTAGCCCCCTCTAAGCTGGCCATCAATGCCACTAGCAGTGAAAGTGAGAAGCACAATGTTGCTGATGCTAGCACCTCTGTGTCAATTGTTGTAAGATCCAGTGCCCTTGGGATGAGAAAATTTCTCCAAGCTGCAAGCCATTAATGCCACTGTTAAGTGTCCTCCTCCAAAAGCCACTGACAGAAAAAAGGGAGTGCTCTTCCTGTACTCAGTAAAAATACAATACAGTATATGGGAAATTCAGGTAATTGCAAGAACACAGAGGCACTTTTAAAATATGATTTAACTCCTTGGGCATCCAGCATAAGTACAGTGCCTGTGAAGAAAAGCAAGAACTGGGATTCATCTCAATTTGGGTAACTTCAAAGTACTTATCAAAAATATTGTATAGAAATGGGCACATTTCAGGTTCTGTTTATGTAAACTTTCCAACACATACAGTAAAGCCTGTTCGAAAATGATATAAGAATGGATTTTCTAAGGAGATTTCCAGATTTCATGGTCTTTATTGAGGTTGTCATAGCTTCTCTCCTATCTGGTACTTCAACCCTATATCTTGCACAGAATCAAAAACTAAAAAAAAAAAAAAGGAAGAATGAAGAAACATCCCAAAATACTGGTGCTGTTATCTATGCCCTCCTGTGATAATCTTCTTCATTTTCATTTTCTAAATCACCACAAGCAGGGCAGAATAGACACGCTGATACCTTTAGAGTATCTGTAGTCACTTTGAGGATAACACAGTCTCAGGGCATCTCCTTTCACAGGAAAAGCTTCAGAATGGAGTGGTGGAAGAATATAGCAAGAGAGTTCTTCACACTGCAGGTGAGAGGTACGTGGCATTGGAATTACCTAGCCTCACTGAGATTTAAGTACACCTGTTGCATGCTAATGCACAGCAACTCATTATGCCACAGTACATTGGCCATGAGAAAAGTCTAATTTTGGAAAAACAGCAAAATTGCTTCCATGTTCCTCCGGCAATTTAAGGTTTACAGCTGTGATAAATTGCTGATCTGAGCCTTCACTTAAATCAGTCAGTGACCATTTCAGTTATTTTAAACATTGATATAAATCAAAATGCAACTGCTTTTATCTACAGCCAATGCTACAGACACAATGTTGATAAGCACAGTATACAATCACCTAGGTTGAATAACACTGATTCCTTCCTCCCATTCTCACTCTTCCCTCAGAAAAGAATCAAATGTTGGTTTCTAAAGTACTAAAAATACCAAATACAGTAAGGTGTATTAAGAAAGCCTTTGTCAGAATATCGTTATGATTTATCAAATAAGGGATGCTTTGATCTGGAATACTGAATAATAATAATAATGCATTTACAAACATAGAGATTTCTTATTAATGAAATGTATATATTAGAAAATGAAATGTATATATTAGAAATTAATGAACAATGTGATTATATAATGCAATATGAAGTTACAGCAAGACATTACTTGAGGGATAAAAATAAAATTAAATTGAGGGATAAATTGCATGATGAAGTTTAAATTAAACTTAAAGCCCCTAAACAAAGGAAATTAATATCTATCATGAACCGAACATTTTTAAATAAATTTAGTAAGAAGATTTATTCTGGACATTCAATAAAGATTTTTTAAGTGTTGGTAATGTAAATTTGATACACTTTTAAAAGATCTCTTAGAGAAAAAAAATCCTAAAATTAATGTTACAACTTATGAATCCAAATTCTACTTTAAAAATAAAATTACTGGAAGTACCTTTTTTCTCTGTAAGCCACCCTTAAGCTAGTAATTTTTGTGAAGAAAATTTCCTTTGCATGGATTGTCCTGTAATTTTCTTCTTCGAGGTTTCTTGCACATTCCTTTGAAACATTTAGAAAAGACCGTTACTGGAGGCAAGAAACAAGCCTTGATAGACTGTTCCTTTATTGACAGGTCTTTTCATCTGTGCTGTATCAGTGCCTATCAGTGCACGGGATACCGCTAAGAAGTGTGGAATGAACAAGGGACGTATTTCTTACTGACACTCCATCCGTATGCATCCATATCCTGTGCCCCACCAGAAAAGCTGTCTCTGCAACTGCCTGTAACACAAACCTATACCACATCTCCTACTTGCTTCTGCATTGGTCGAAATGATGATTATGTGTGGCTAGTGAGATGTAGCTGAACCAAAACCTTATGGAAAAAGCTCTCACAGTCAATGGGAGAAAGGAGGCAAAACTCAGATATGAGTCTCAAATCTGTGGTTTGGCCCCACCTCTAGTTAATTTAAATACTCAAGGATTCGTGGATGAAGGGGGAACAATGGATGTGTAAAAAACATTATGGTCAATAACAAATCAGGGTAAAAGACTCCCAAATGGGAGTGGTTGCAGTACTGGAATCTATATGGAAGAACAATCAATGATTAGACATATTTATGATATGAATAAACCGCCCCAGTGCTATTCAGGAAAACAATTTACTTTTCCAAAATGTTACTGGCTAGAATTCTCCTGTTTTAAAATTAACTAAAACTTTCAAAATCAATTATTACCCACCAACTACTTTGCAAGCCAGATGTCTTAGGGAGAAGGAAACATCCATGCTGTTCTGATAAATCAGGCAATAAGTGCAGGACTGACAGGTCTGATGGAAGCCATCATGATTAGCCTTATCTATATTTCCTTGTTTATTACAGACATTTTCTATTTCAAGAAAATACTCCCATCTGCCTGCAGCATAGTTTAGAGCTAGAGTGAAAAATCTGTTTTTTCTCACCATACACAAGCAGACTAACTCAACAATCATTACACAGAACAGACATGGAGAAGAGAAACTCAAAATGTCGCATCAACAATGTTACATTCTCAGTTCCTGTAAATCATTTTAAATTGGACTTCTGCACACATCAAAAATAGCCAGTTAGAGGACTTATGTCACCCTTTTAAACCGCATCCTAGTAGATCCTACTTATTTCTATCCTATCAATAACTGGATAGCTCAGTTACTGCAGTGCCAGTGTATAACAAGCATTTACAATGGCATTGTGTTATTTCATCCAGGTACCTCAGGTCAGAATGCTAACAAAACTCCTGGGAGAGGAACAAAGGGGAAATCGCTTGAAGATCCTCCTGGTATCACCATCAGGAGGGGTGTGTGGTAGGCTATGCTCATTATCCGTTCCAGTCCTGTGACCCCTGTGGATTTGAGAGCATCATGGGGGGAGCAGCAAAAGACCACAGGTATCTTTGTAAGCACCCAATCACCTTTGCAGACCCAGGGCCTTCTAACTTTCCTGAAGTCCACGTTCCCCTTCTCTACAGCTCACAGCAGCAAGGCTTTAGCATGCCTGTCTACCAAGGCACCTTACCTCCCTCAAAGGTGCTGCTTTCCCTAGCCATCTCTGTGAAACCAGTATGTCTGCAGTCCTCTAGCAGTCCCATTTTCCAGCTCCTTCACCACTTTCAATCGTCCAACAAAGCAACTATATCTGTTCTGTATTTGTATTCTGAGACATGTACAAACCCTTGGTCTTCTGCTTTGATGTATAAAAGGTACTGCCGTGGTTTAATCTCAGTCGGCAACTGAGCACCATGCAGCCGCTCGCTCACTCCCCCCCACCCGGTGGGATGGGGGAGAGAATTGGAAGAGCACAACTGAGAAAAACTCATGGGTTGAGATAAAAACAGTTTAATAATTGAAATAAAATAATAATAATATGATGATAATAATAATAATACACAAAGCAAGTGATGCACAGTACAATTGCTCACCACCCACCGACCGATGCCCAGACAGTCCCCGAGCAGCGGCCCCCCCCAGCCAGCTTTCCCCAGTTTATGTACTGAGCATGACATCACATGGTATGGAATGTCCCTTTGGCCAGTTTGGCTGTGCCCCCTCCCAGCTTCTTGTGCACCTCCAGCCTTCTCAGTCAGTAGAGCATGGAAAACTAAAAAGTCCTTGGCTAGTGTAAGCATTACCTAGCAACAACTAAAACATCGGTGCGTTATCAACTTTGTTCTCATCCTAAATCCAAAACACTGTACCAGCTACTAGGAAGGAAATTAACTCTATCCCTGCCGAAACCAGGACAGGTACCTGCACACACACTTAATTTTTCCCTTCCAATTATTTACACATAATTAGCTTTTCAATCCCGATAGTTAAGGCTCTGGTTATTTGTCTCTTTCTCCAGCCATATTTCTCTTAAACAGCTTCAGACTACATTTTTCCCGGATGTATTTGATCATACTACTCGGCTCTAGCCAAAACTGCATTGGCTAAAGTGATGTCTGTTCTTTCTGCTCTAAATATTTCAGCTACAATTGAACTCAATTTGCTTAGAAGCTAAAATTCTTAGATTAATACTTTAAACTTGTGTTTATTCAAACCTGTATGTTCTTTTGATCAATTCCAGCCTTACTGAGTCTAAGAAAATAGTGAAAAGGGATGGTAACGGTTAGATCCCCTTCCTTGACTGAAAAAGCCCTAACTCTAATCCCACGTATTGATCCTGACCGGGAGACTGTTACACATTTGGGAGCTACTGATCCACATAGCAGTTAACCTGAACAGGCACAGGCCTGCCTTGTGCTGCACAAACCCTTGGCCGCACGATGAGCTCAGCTCACTGTAACAAGGCCACCTGCGTGGCCTTGCCTTTACCTAACAGTGCAGCAAGAAGTTTTCATGGGAACATCCTTTACGAATAGAGTTGTTTTCTCGTAAGGAAATTATGTAATAGCTTGAATGGCTACAAGGGAGAGCTCCTCTCCATGGACAGGATCTGTGCACTGTGGGAAAATCCATCTGGGCTCTGTCTGATGCTGCACAAATAAGGGGTGCCCAGCATCTGAAGAAACGTAAGATTTACTCACTCTCTCTCTCTTCGCATTCTGTTTTATTGACGCAGTTATCTTATTAAGCCATTTGTTGTCAAGCTTTTCTCATCGAGATGCAGAAAGGATCCTGCACTGTCTCTCTCTTTCTTCACCTCCCCCCTGCCACAGCCGGTGCAGAACACCCTGTGACCCCAAGCCTTCAAAAAATCCTAGGATACTGGTTCAACGCCTTTTTTCCATAAAATATCTCTTACCAGTTCCAAACTTTAGCTTTGCTTTCCAGTAGTCATAGTCTAAACATTATGAGATACTCCATTGTTTTATGTAATTCAATAGCCGGAACTAATTAGTATTTTTATATTACCAAATTTTGTGTCTATTAATCATATTTCAGAAGGAGCTTTTGTATAGGTTTATATTTTAGGAAGACTGAAAACTCCCAGTTTTTCACAAAAACTACATGAAGCATTTCCTTGTATATGAAAGATGACTCATTTTTAAGTATTGTTTTATTCTGTAACATGATTTGGGAAGCAATCAGCCACAAATGGATACTGACTGTCACAGTCTAGTTTCTGCTGGACTGACTTTCACTGATTTGAATAACCCTGGTTCCTACTGAAGCCAAATGGTGCTTCAAATGTTCAAATCCTTGAAAAATCAGGGCACATCTAAGCGCAGGATATTGTCTTTTCCCTCCTGCACTTGCTTCCTTCTTTAATTCATACAGGGTATAGCAACATCTTTAAACATGCTCTGTAGATTTCCTCCTGATTAGTTCCCTGATCACAGCATTTCCTCAGGTCATATGTCAACCACTGACTAGATCTGAAGCGGCAGTACAGAGGTGACAAATAATAGAAATATGTGGCACTATTTTGCATCCATAAAAACCAGTGGTTCAAAAGTATAGGAAGATTTGTTAAATAATTTAAAGAATTCTCAGGTATTAGGTACAGGACATCCTTTCACCAAAACAATTTAACCCCAGGACTGAATATTCTCCGATTATTTATAATGGCAAAGCTGGACAGTGTTAGGACAACTCCAATACTTCCGGAATTGTCTCATAGTCTCACTTGGGAAATGGTAGAAAAACTCAATTTAATTTTTATATCTTGCTGGAAATTTGTTATTCTAATTTCATATCTTGATATATCATACGGCTGTCAGGATAGCATGTGGAAAAAAAAGTTCTTGTCAAATATACCTTCCAATCTTTTCATCAAATTTAGAGCAAAATACTACAATGTCTAAGGAGACTGGTGTGAAACGTACACTTCAACTTCTGTTTACTTTTTTAATGAACTAAACTTTCATATGTTATTTACTTGAAGACAGAGATATGATTGATGTCAGTCATTCTCAGATTGGGTGTTGCACCTCAAATATCTCCTGCTGCAATATTTTGGCTTCTATTGATAGTGATGTTCACCTGATAAATATGAACTCTGGACACCATTGCAATATACAATAAGTCCTGTGGAGAAAGCCAAAGAAACTGGCTACCGCAAAAGTTGCGTTTGTGCCCTCATATGGTATAAAAAAGGAATTAAGAGAACTCTGCATTGATAATATGAGTACAGAAGCCCTGAATATCAGTAGTCATTAGTTAATAAAAAATTCCTAGTTTTGTTTTGAGCCCATTGGAAGCTGGATGACAGAGGAAGTTATGACAGCAGGAAGAGAAACTGTCAAAGGAGCACCAATGTGTAATGAGAGAAGACATTTCAGAAAATAGAATATGGCTCCATTTCTGCTTGTCAGGATTCATTGAGGCTGAATAGCTCTGAATTCACTGCTCAAAATGGACAGTGTACACTGATGACTAGTAGCAACCAGCCGTTCTTCAAACTACAAATCCATCTCGGAAGGGAATGCATGCCCAAGCACTTCCAGAGTGTGGTGTCTGGTTGCATAAGCCTGCTCTCTCACGGTGATTAATGTGATTGTCAAGCATTTACCAGTACTGGCACTTTGGCCCATTTACAGTGGCAAATGTTTATCATCGAAACACGATTTCTTCCATTTTTATAGCATGTGCTCAAAAAGGAGTTAGTGCTTCCTTTCTTTGGCTTGCAAAATTGATGTGTCCCTTGGAGTAAATTCATTACTGGGAAAATAGGAAAACATTAAAAGAAATACATGGAACACTTCCTAAATCTAGACAGCTATAAATTACTATATATGTCAGGAAAGTGCCGTTTCAGTTAAATATAGTGTAAATACAATTTAGCTATGCATTGTGTCTTTCAAGTAGAAATCAAGAAAATACATGTTCTTTTATCTCTACAATCCTTTGAAAGACCTGTCTCTAGTGAATCAGAGCTAGAGATTCTTGGAAGCTTTATGTCTACAAGCAAATGTATAAGACACTTTCTTCTGGAAGGAAACCTCCGAGGCTAATTGGTCCGATGTACTGAGTGACATTTTACAGACACAACACAAGATGCATGTCCTAAATGCACTGACACAAGATAGTTCCTTCCCAAATCTCACATAGAGACCTGAAAAAGCTGTTGACTTACCTAAAATTGTTTACAATCTGAGTCCTGCTATAAAACCTATTGAGAGATAAAGAGCAAAACTCATGCTGATTTTGATGTTGACCAAGCTGTAAGATCAACTTTGTGCCTTGTCTCCGCCATGAGTGAGCAGAGAGGAAGTCCCTCTGCATTAGGTCAGAACTGCACCTAGAGGCATGTGCAACATAGCAAATCAGCTCTAACCCGGTTAGTTCAGTGCTCCCACAAAGCTTTAGAGAGGTCTCCACAGAGCTACATGGGAATTTGGATTTGGCAGCTAAAGGTGGATAAGTACCTCAGCTTGATGAAAAGACATACTGCAAACTCATTGAATCCCAGCGTAGCCATCTTCCACCCCACGGAGAGAAACAAGATATAGAAGCAGCCCAAGCACTCTGGGGAGTCCACAGATTTCTCCTTTCTAACAAGAGGTAAAGGAAATGGTAAACTCATAAACTGCAAAGACTGGGTGAAGATTTGGGTAGCCATATGCTCTCTTTCATCAGTGACAAATGAACATAAGCCAAACAACTGGTTTTTTTCAGGGAGGAACACTTGTGATTACTTTGGATTTGGAATCATTTTAAAGAATAAGCAAAAGGGCCCAAGGAAGAGAGTTAGCAGTGAATAATAAACCACAAAGGACTGCAAGTTCAGAAAAGAACTGTTGGAAGTTAGCATAGATCTTCTAACAAGCCTACACCTGCCCAGGAAAATCTCCAGGTCTCCCCATGAGCTGGTCCTAGAAATGGCCAGACACTCCAACATGAAGAGTGATGTGGTGAAGTATGACTCCCCCTCTGAGGGATTCGGCACTCTGCAATCAGAGGCACAGCTCTGACACAACCCAGCGTTGTAACCTTGGCTCAGGCTGCTGAGGAAACTGTGAAGCTGTGAGAAAGAGCAGAAGCAGGTAAGATAAGGAAGGTAAAATTGTAGACACAGGGATGTTGAGACAGGTTGTTAGCAGCTCAAGGAGGAAAGTTCAAAAGGAAAAACATGAACCTTGGAAGGTATAAAATCAAAGGGAAAACCAGGATTTGGAAAACAGCAACTCACCACCACTGAGGACGCGCTCCAGAGAGCAGTGAAGTCCAGCCCCTCCCCGCATGACTGATGACTGATGACCGATGACCAGTGACAGCTCTGTGGTGAGCTCACTAACACTTAGCTGAATAGCATGGTAATCATTGCTATCTTGTATTTGTGTTAACCACTAAATAATGATTCTATACTTGTAAGTTGTATATATCCTGTTTGCAGAGTCTCTTTGCATATGGTAAAAGGTGCCTGAAGAAAGTGACCTGGAAAATTACAACTGACACAAAGAAAATGAGCAATAAAAGAAAACTTAGGATAAGGAATAGGCACAACTGAAAACAAAGTAAATAAAATATGACCCTGAATAAGAGACGGATGTGTGCCCACAGCGTATTTAGCAAAAGCTACCAAGAGAGATATTGTTGTGACTCCCCGCTGTGCAAGTTCTCTGTGATACATGATGTTTATTTAAAAATAAGTATGCCCCATCAGGAGGTGGATTTCTGATAAGTACCAATAATATCAAATAAAATCAGCATTGCATTTCAGCTTTTCACATACATAAATTGTTAATCTGACATTAGCTATGTCTGCACTGCATTTGCAGACTGACATCATTGTAGCTTATATTTTACTGACTAACTAGCCTGAATATTGGTGGCAGTCTAATCACAGAGAAAAGAGGGGTTTTTTTCCAGCAAAAGCAGACAAATTCTGCTTACTTCCATATGTTGAGCACCACGATACTGCAGCCAGGCTTTTGCAAATGTTTGAATAAAGCCTGCATTGCTGTATCTACACTGCAAATAAACTGTTTTGCTCAAAGAGGGGGACAAAGATCACCAAAAAGAGTCACTTAAAATAAACCACTGAATGCAGCTGAGAATGTTGCTTACCAACAGAAGGCCGGCAGGAAAGTCTTTTGAGATAGACTGCTGGAGCACTGCAGAAAACAACCCCAAGGAGTGAGTGCCACAGTGATAAAGAGAGACCCAGATGGCACTTCCTGGCCCAAACCGGTGGCAGAGGAAGGAGTCAGGCTCTTACACACTTTCAGAAACTTTTCTGAAAAGGGGCAGTATTAAACCAGGGTAATTCTTGGGTTGCAGCCTTAAGCAAAAGGCTTTGTAGGATCATGATGTCAAGAAGAAAATAATAATGATGATCAACAAATCTTAGTACTAAAAGAAACTATGCAAGTAAGATGAAGAACAAATGGGAGTCAGAGAAGAGCTAGAATGACTACTGAAGCCAGGTTAGTTGAAACTGGTCCAGACAGCATGATTTCCTTAAAAAACAAACCAAAACCCAATATATCCTACTTCATTTTTAATAACTGCCCCATTTCCCTTCACCATTAAACTATTGATTCTGCACAATGATTAGCCACTGTTCTTTCACTTCCATCTTTGGACATGGGTCTGGCTTAAAGACTGTTCTCCAAATGCTTTCCAGCCAAAGCTGGGATCCAGTGCTTCTTGTTCTCTTTGACTAGTCAGCCCTCTCTGGCACTGCTTTGTCAAATTCCAATGTTTTAATTTAGTACTTTCTCACATCTTGTAGGTTACAACCTGCTGACCTCTTTAGCTAGTTGGATAGAATGATGAAATACTCTGGAAACAGTAAATATTTTTTTTAGTGATAATCTCTGTCTGGCACTTTCTGCTGAGAAGGAAATGGATTAATAACAACACTGTTTTCTCTGTAAAACAAACCTGTTTTCTGACACAAGAGTTTAATTTTCTTTGGCAAGCAGGCAGAAAGAAATATACTCATTTAAATTTGGGTTCTCATGAAATAAGGAGAATTTTTTGAGAGGAACCATATTTTATGTTTCTCTCTCTTCCACTGTTCTCTGTTATTCCTCACTTACTGTTTCAATTCTTGTTAAGCTGTCACTTAGCATTTTTTTCCCTCTGGAATGACAGCAGGGCATGCTGCTTACACTGGCTAGACAGATGCCTACCCCAGAGAGTGAGCATATCAGCTTCTGGACTGCACAGCCTGTACCAACATGGTGTGTGTCCTTGATATCAGATCTTTGACATTAATGTATGTAGGTGACAAGCTCGTTAGCAAGTCAGATGGTGCAGAAGTTATGTAATTCAAGTAACAGCTAAAGAGCTAATTTTACCTCCTGAAAATAAAAAAATTAATTCTGGTTACTGTATAAATAGTTGTCTGATAATGAAAATCAAGTCAAGTTCCTGCAGCAATATTTAAATGGTTAAAATGTGCCTATAAACCCAGAAATACTGAAAAATACTTACAGTTTAGCCTGATTTTGAACAATGTTAAACAGGAGCCCAATTATTGCCATTGAAGTGTCTAGAGCACCAGATGCACAAAATGCAATTTTTGCTGTGGGAGGCGATATAATGTCTTTGTAAGGCTTTGTTGTTCTAGAGCAGCCTTGGAGGAACATTTTGCAGGGCTGAAACTTTGAAAAGATGCAGTTTACCTTTCTACACCAGCATACAAATCACCAAGAAGAATGAGGTCTCTTCCCTGCCAGTGTTCAAGCTGCAAGGGTAGCTGCATTAATTCCATCCCAACTTGTCTGCTCAGAATTCCAGGCAATTCTATTATGCCATCGTGGGTCCTCATTCCCCACTTTCATTCCTGCTAAGTCCATCCAATGCCAGCTTGGCAATATCTTAACCAAGTCTTAACATTTCTCAAAAGAAAGAAAGAAGACAAAATCATCCCAAGCTCTTCTGAGGGGCTGTTTTGACAAAGTGCAAGTGATTATATGAGATATAGAAGAATTTAAAGCAAAGGGTTCAAGTCCACACTCAGAGTAACTTTAGATCAGGAGGGATTCCAGCATATATAGTGACTTTATTGTAGATTAATACAGTTTGAACACAGAGATTTCAGCTGAGCCACCACCATTTTGGTTGAAGATACCACACTCACATAGACATGGGGTTAGATCCATGTCCTGGTTTCGGCAGGGATAGAGTTAATTTCCTTCCTAGTAGCTGGTACAGTGCTGTGTTTTGGATTTAGGATGAGAACAAAGTTGATAAGGCACCGATGTTTTAGTTGTTGCTAGGTAATGCTTACACTAGCCAAGGACTTTTTAGTTTTCCATGCTCTACTGACTGAGAAGGCTGGAGGTGCACAAGAAGCTGGGAGGGGCACAGCCAAACTGGCCAAAGGGACATTCCATACCATGTGACGTCATGCTCAGTACATAAACTGGGGGAAGCTGGCCGGGGGGGCCGCTGCTCGAGGACTGGCTGGGCATCGGTCGGCGGGTGGTGAGCAATTGCATTGTGCATCACTTGCTTTGTGTATTATTATTATTATTATCATCATATTATTATCATTTTATTTCAATTATTAAACTGTTTTTATCTCAACCCACGAGTTCTTCTAACTTGTGCTCTTCCAATTCTCTCCCCCATCCCACCGGGTGGGGGGGAGTGAGCGAGCGGCTGCGTGGTGCTCAGTTGCCAACTGAGGTTAAACCACGACAATCCATCTGATTCACCACTGTAAAAGTTTACAGTGTAGACATCTGCAATTGTGTTGGACTTGTAAATTTTACTGTTTATAGAGGGGAAATAGGTTCTTCTGCAGTGTGACTCCTCCCATCCTAAAGTATGCACATAAAATAGATCAGACAAGCCTTGCAAGTGCATCTATTTCTCTCTACTGAGTATCATGGGAGTCAAGGCTGGCTACATCAGATATAGTTGTCTGCATTACTTATCTCTAAAATCAGGTATGATGAACCCCATCCTGGTGTCCATGGAACATCTCTGGGACATCCACTGCATCCATTCAAAAGCTTGACACCTCTGTCAATGGAGAATTAGAGAGGTGGATTTGCATAATGGTTTTGTTTTGCATTTCCACTTGGAGAGCAGACTGCTTCAGGTTTTTTCTTGCCTATGCCATGGCCAAACAGCACTATCTGTGTCCCATGGCAAAACACACTGTCCCAGCTTACTGCCAGTTGCAGAACGTGTGAATGGAACATTCTGAGACTTCAGAGAAAGTACAGTGTGAATTTCAAAGAGCAAAGATTTGGCACAGTTCTCATTTTATCCCAGTTGATTCTCTCCTCCTGAGGCTCAGGTAGGTTGTCAGCCTTCAAGTGGGATGAGATCCATTTAAAGACTGTGACATTGCAGGTGTCAGAAAAATCACAGATTCTACTTGAAACCAACATTTTTAATTACATTTGGCATTCCCATGCATATTTCTGTCACTTCTCTACCACTGATGGCAATAGGCTAGGGAATGTCCAGCATAATTAAAACCTTTCATTTCTAATATATTCCATGACTTTTATGTACCTTCGAATCTTAGGACTCCTGCACTGAGCAAAGTGAAATGGAAACGATAGGAGTCTGACACCTCAAACACCACTTACAAAGATCCTGCCCAGGTACTGCCAAAAAGTGACTGCCAAAACAAAGCACCAGGAAGCAGCTGACTTTATTCTCCCACCCCTCTATGGAGCAATTGTTCCTCCCCCGGCCAACTCCTCCCAACTTATATACTGAGCATGATGTCGTATGGTATGGATTATCCCTTTGGCCAGTTTGGGTCAGCTGTCCTGGCTATACTCCCTCTCAGCTTCTTGTGCACCTCCTTGCTGGCAGAGTATGGGAAGCTGAAAAGTCCTTGACCTAGTACAAACACTGCTTAGCAACAACTAAAACATCAGTGTGTTATCACATTATTCTCATGCTAAATCCAAAACACAGCACTATACCAGCTACTAGGAAGAAAATTAACTCTATCCCAGCTGAAACCAGAACAAGTATAAAACCAAGGCAGCAAGAGTCATGGGATCAAAAGTTTAGCAAATGAGGAAGATGCCAGCACTGTGACCTTGTGATTAGGGCACTCATTTAGGACAGGGTAGGAATGAGTGGTCCCGTTCCCTACTCCCAGAAGTTGTGCAGCTGACAATCAGGTGAAGTACTGGCATGATCCAGAGTGCAGAACGTTGAAGCTTTCATCCTCTCTTTGGAATTACCTCACTCAGAAGAGAGCAAATCAGCAGCAAAGGTTTTCAAGGCTCTCCTAGATTAGCTTCAGTAAAACCTTTTCCAAACATATACTGAAGCGTTCAATTCCTCCACCATCTTAAAAACAGCGTATTGACAATCTTCTACAACACAATATTTCTCTCTGAGCAAAGCTTCAAATCCTGAGGATATATATTGCAATTTGGTGTCAGACGCTAACTCTTCCTGCTCCACAGGACACCTAAAGGAGAATTCACTTACGGTTGTTGAAAGTGAGTGGTAACATAAGCACTATGTCTGATCCCTTCCTGAAGTAATTTATCAGACAGGTGATCTGCAAGGTCAAATGGCACTATGGTTTCACTCACAAGTTCTTCTTACAACGAATTAGGGAAAAGGACAACTTGGAATGACAGTGCGACACATGGCTACTGTCCCATAATGTGACCTTCATGCAGCAAAATTTTAGAGCAGCCTTAACTTCAATATCCAGTCCAGACCAACAGTACAACTGCACATTTTGCCTGTAGAATTTCTATGACAGTGTGTCAAAGAACATCTGATATCACACACCCATCTTGAAAGGGAAACTTTTTGCTTAGTATGAAGAACTGCACTAAAGATCAATCAAGGCATTTGAGAACATTTAGCCATTGGATTGTCAGGCATTTCTGTAGTTCCTTTTATTATCAGTATGTCAAACAATTCTAAATCATACTGCTGTATACATACTTGTAATGAATGTAAAAGTTCCCTCCATACCATTGATCTGTGAGCCTGGGGACATCACATTTTCTATTTCCTCTTCACTCACTTTTTTTAACAAATTGCAATGGTTCTGCCACCACTGGACAAGAAGTCCCTAATCAGAGGAACAATTTGTCTCAACTATGGGTGCCACCAAAACAAAAAGTACTGGACTTACTGTTGACTGAGCTTTACTCTTTCAATGGACTTTCCACAACAGCAATCCAGGAGTAGCCTGAAACTTTATAAATCAGTGATCTAGAGACTTAAGCAATTGAAGCATAATTCTGAATCAACTTTGCATCCTGTGATAAAAGACTGAAGACAAAAAAATAATGCTTGACTTTCAGTGGTATATTTGTAACAGCAAGACATTGACTGGTAAGGTTTCAATGCAGTCCGCAAAAGTTATGTGTCACAAAAAAAAAGACAACCAGTTGTCTGGCAGGACATTTAGCAAAGTTACAAATGACTAATGCAGAATAGTTTATCCAACAGTGTTTTGTGTGTTACAGTAAGCTTTTTAAAATCTTATATACCATCAAGATAAAACTGGATCCAAATTAAACAACTACTGATGTTTTTAAGTGCATGGAGTACAAATCTCTCCAGCGCATATAAAACCAAGCAGTCTGGTGTAACAAATGCTGTCACATGCCTGCTGTCCTAATAATATAATGGTTCACATGCTATAACTTAGAAGTGAAATGAACAAACAAATTTGTTCCACAATGCTCTAGAAAGATTTATTTCATATGTATAAGTGATTCTCAGTCACTCTAGGTTTATATCCACAAAACTAGGCAAACACTCCTAGTCTTTTTTTTCATCTGTTTTGGGGGAGAGTTGTCATCGAGCACTAAGAGATCTCATCAGAAGATGTTTCTTCACTGGTGCTTTACTGGGCTGCTTTAACTTCTTACAATAAAAACTCTCAATTTCTAATGGAAACCAGCAAGTGGTGGCATTTGTCATCCAAACGTCATATTTGATAGGCTTCTATTTTAGCAGACAAAACCCTTTTGCAAAGCAAAGTGGGGGTTTTTTTTGTACTGCCTTTACAACAGCAGATGCTGGAACCCTCACTCAGGAAGCTGAAGATGTTGAGTGGCCACTAACTGCTGAACTACCTGGTGCAATCCAGAAGCCTCTGCCCAGGATGGAAATATGGCTGTGCACAGTTCTGAATGTAGAAGGCAATAGTATGTACCAATCTAAGATTCACCTGAAGAAAGTCAAACAGGGGTATTCAATTCCTCACATAGATATACCCTAGGCTCAGAAAGCAGCAAGCTTCTAAAGCATTGTAAGTAAATTGGGGTAGTACAGAAAATGCTGATCCAGTATATAGCATTAATTCAATAGCCTGAGGCTGGTTTCCTGATGTAGAAGCAATACACAGTATTGCATCCACAAGGTATTTCAGGCAGCTTCTGTCCACATTCAGAACATTAGCATCTGGCAGAGCAATTTCATTTGTTTGTTGGTTAGACTGAGAACTACAATACCCCTTCATGAAATGTCCAGCCTTTCTACATGCTTGCATCCCATGTTTTCTACAGAATTTATAGTGAAATGTGTAGTTTACTGGGTAGGTTCACAGCAGCGAGATGAGCTTGCTTTGTGTATTTTGAAACTTCATAATTTTTCTTGGGCTTTGCTTTCAGCCACATTTGTTGTTTATGTGATGTGAACAGTATTTGAAATCCCTTGACTTAATGCTTTTATGTCTGCCATCACCAACTCCATTTGGCTAGTAAAGGATTTAGCTTTCTGTAGTGTCAGATCTGACACAAGTAGTAACTGTGCTCTGATAAGAAAAGCAATTATTTCCAATAACAGAAATTCCAATAACAGAAATTCCAATAATAGAATAACTCTCATAAACAACAATCAGGTGCCTTAAAGAAAGTTCTGTAGAGTCTTCCTTTTCTTTTCTCCCTTGAATGAAATTAATAGTGTTTAGTTATAATAGTCAATTTAAGAACCAAAAAAATTCTTCAGTGATGTGAGGCCTGTAACATATTAATCTTTGAAAAGGAGTGTAAAATATATGCTGATCTCTTCTACCAAAATGGTGCAGAAACAACTCACCTCACATGCTGCAGAGCTTTTTGAATTCATATTGAATTTTTGTTTTCAAAGATTTTCATCCAAAGATGAAAAATAATTGAAGGCTTACCCAGGCTTTGCAGAGGAAGCATAGGCAAATTCAGGGATGAGCGAGCCATCCTTGTTGGTAATTCACTGTACAAGAAGAACAAAAAAGCAAACCAAGTTTATTAGTCAGATTATTAAACAAAGCAAAGTGAACGCTTGAGCAGTGGCAGGACCAAAGGTAGGACAGCCTCTGCATCTCCATGGTGGCCCCGGCTCCTTCCTCCCTCCCTCAGCATGGCCAGTTCCTCTTCCATCAACTGAGACACAGATATTTTCACCATGTGCAGCAACGCTTGCCCTCCTTTCTTCAGTGTAATTTTTCTCATTTCTTAAACCCACCACAGAGGTCATTACATCTTCTTGCTTTACACGTGGGATGTGCAAAGCACCTTGTGCAGCCAGTGCTATACAACAAGCGGGATATGCCCCAGATCTTGTTTTCCTTTAAGACTTAAACACCACTGTTGCATCAAGATTCAAACACTTTAAAACTTTCTTTGTCAAACTGTTTTCTAATTTGCAATGCACATGAAGCACCCACAGCAGCAGGTTGGTTGTACAGTTAGGTAGTCACCTTTTCCCCTCTTTTTGTAGCAGGGAAGACATCAGATGCCTCAGGCCAGATTCAGTTCCCTGAATGTAGGACCTGACCACCATTAGAGATGTGTTTTGGTGTGGCAACTCACTTCCCATTGCCATTCCAGGAGGGCATGAGGGCTGTCTGAGGTAAAAGCCCCCTGCAGAAGTCTTGGAAATGAAAGGTATCTTAAATGGCCATAAATAAACGTGTTTAAGCAGCTGAATGCAGCCTTTCACTTAGGAGTTAATTTGAGACTGACACCTAAATCACAGTTTGGAAGGGGAGTGAGATCACATAGGTAGGACGCCTGCTAAAAGTAATACCATGCCTATTATACTGGCAAATTCTTCCCCTCTCCCATTTAAGGATTGGAACCTTACAACACTAAGGAAATAAGAAGGTATCATCAACTCCATTTTGTAAAGAGTAAGGCTGAAACAAACAGGATTAAGAGCTGGCCTTTGATTTTGTGCTGTAGCAGTATGCACTTAGCGTTTCTGTGCCAATGCCAACAAGTGCCAATGACAAGTTCCACAGAAGGCACTCTGCTCTCTAGTCTCAGGTAATTGTCCAAAATTTTTGGACTCTAAACATAACCCACAAAGTCCATGCTCAACCACTTGGTGGTCTAGCAGCTGTGGATATCCTGAATTTTTGCCTGATAGTTACCAGTAAAAGTGTTTACTTCATTTCTATGTGGTATTGCTGTTCTTTGGACTGTTTAAGAATGCATGTTTTTTTGAAGCTTGCTGTTAAGCCCTAATCTTTAAGTGTATTTAAGTACTCAAACACCTTATTGCACTGGGTGTCCATGGCAAGGTGCTGGCAGCGGGGGCTGCAGGGCGGCCTCTGTGAGGAGAGGCCGGGGCTGCCCCGTGCCGGACACAGCCGGTTCCAGCTGGCTCCAACCGACCCAACGCAGGGCACAGCTGAGCCCCTCGGCCAAGGTGGTGGTGCCTCTGGGAAAAGAGATTTAAGAAAGGGTGGAAATGCCTGACATAGGAGAGAACAAAAAGGAACGAGAAACAGCCCCGCAGACACCCAGGTCAGGAAGACACACATTGGAGAAGTTCATGAAGGACTGCGCCCCGTGGGAGGGACCCCACGCTGGAGCAGGGGAACAGCGTGAGGAGGAAGGAGCAGCAGAGAGGAGCTGTTATGAACTGACTGCAACCCCCATTCCCCATCCCCCTGCACTGCTCGGGGCAGGAGAAGGTAGAGGAGTCGGGAATGAAGGATCGAAGTTGAGCTTGGGAAGAAGGGGGGAGGGGGAGAAGGTGTTTTAGTTTTTGTCTTTTTCTCACCATCCTGCTCTGTTATTAATTTGCGATAAATTAATCTTCCCCAAGTGGAGTCTGTTTTGTCTGTGACAGTAACTGGAGTGATCTCCCTGTCCTTATCTCAACCCATGGGCTTTTCATCTTATTTTCTTCCCCGTCCTGTTGAGGAGGGGGAGTGAGAGAGTGGCTGGGTGGGTGTCTGGCAGTCAGCCAAGGTCAACCCAGCACACATGTTTATGATGAATGGTAGTTACACTGACTTAATTTAGGAATTTGATCTCAGCATAGATTTGGTCAAAGCATGCTCAACAGGGCAGCTGCAAGTCCCCAAATTATAGTGTCTATTCATAGTTGTTAAAAATGATTCTGTATGTAGTAGAACTAGTTTCATGCACGTTCTACAGGCTTCCCTGCTATAATCACAGTTTGATGTACATTCACGGTCCTACCTTCCACAAAACTGGTTTACCCACACCAGGCAGGCTGCTGGCCCTGTACTGCCCTTGAGTTGCCTCTGGTCCCCAGGCACTGTACTCACAGCCCCTTTGGTTCCTTTGTCCCACTTTTGCTTATGTCCTCCAGTCCCCAGCTGCCTTTTCTATCCTAGATTAGTATTTCTTCCCCAGCTATTCTGCACAGCAGCCAGGCAGACCTGTGCACAGGATCCCTGGCCAGCCAGAGCCCAAATGGAACAAATAACTGTTCAGATCACGTATCAGCCAGTGCAGGCATTTAAATGGGTGTTTGCCAGTGTGGGCTTTTATTCTGATGTCTTTCCTCTACTCAACCACTGCTTTTTATGACATTTTTAAGAGCTTAATATCTTCAAGACTTCACTTCAGTAACATTTTGGGGAAATTGGCCAGTGACTTCAAAATGTATTTGTGGTGGGGGGAAATGACTGACGGAGAGAGACAGAATGATCACAAAAAAAGGAAAGCAGGCTGACAGTCTATTGAGCTATGAGTCTTTTCATCTTTAATGCAGAGGAAAAATCTGCAAAGACTTCAGAGACTGCAGGTGCCATCACATAGCATTTCGTCTTGATCTAAGCAGCATGAAATTGTAAGTTTATATATTTGTACCTGTGACTCCTGCCATCTGCCCCTGAGATCAGGCTGGAGCATTATATGCTGGGACTGTGTATCACATTATGAAACATTACATGCAGCAACCTTCAGTCTCCAGGGGCCACACTTCAGTTATTAGAGACAAAAGAGGCAGCAGTCTTCTCCATTTGATTCCTGGCATAAGATCTTCTCTCTATGCAAAGGATTAATATTATTTTTAAAATTATTTTCTATAGCTGTTATGTATGTATTATATCAACCTAGTGGAATCATTTTTTAAAAAAAGAACTGAACCATGCATCCAAACCATGTTGAAAGAACAAATTTGAAAGTTACTTTAAAATGATGATGTTCATTCCTTGGGAATCTATTAAAATATGTAACTGTCATCATAGTGCTTCCTCCTCCACATTTGAGCCAAGAAGCTATCTGTGCCCTTTAGCCAACTCATCATGCCTTCTCGAAGAAAGTATCTTTCTTCCTTCTGAAATGGGAAAGCAAGATTACAAATAAGAACACACTGTATTTTTATTGACAGTCCATTTCTGTTAAATGCTGTCTTCAAATATCAGTGGAAGAAAAGTTCTTCCACCGGTAAGGCCAGTAGGGAATTGGACATCTGAGATCCTCACTCTGCCCAGGCTCCCTCAGGCCAGTCCTTAAATTCCTTTGGATATATCTATATGGCAGAACTCAATGCTGTGAAAAGACAGCCAAGTTAGCTAACATACAGGAAATATGATTAAACAATTTTTACAGTGCTGTGCATGGGCTCAATACTGTATACTTAGTGTTCATTAACAACAGGATATATCTGCTCTGGTGGAGAACCAGGGTAGCATAGCTATATACTTCTGCTCTCCAGGCTAGCGCAGATGGCTCCATGAAGCATGCTTTGTGCCGCATAGTTGTACCCTGAGAATCCCAGTCAACAGAGGAGGGAAAAATAGCCTGCTTTGGAAGCTGGTTAGAAGTTAGAAATCCAGCCTTTCTTACTGCAGAGATGTGTACCATTCATACCACAGTATGAGACCCCTTCCACAATTCTTGTCAAAATGCAGGACAATGTCTTTTCTATGGTGACTTGACAGATGTCACAAGAGTGCAAAATAGGAACTGGCCTTAATGGTCCTGCAAACTGCCACAGAATTCATAAAGTGGGGTCGAGACCCAATGGTCCCCAACTTGCCAATCCCATGGGATTTTACGTCTCAAAGACATCCAGCAGCTAGACGTATACTCTAGTTTGCACTTTTTCTAATTGTTCCAACTTCCTCCTCCCATCAGAATTAAAGATTTCCACTTCTTTGGGGGCTGGTAGGACCTTAAAGAAATTAGGAGAGATCACAGAGAAAGTTTCAGAGTTTACTTAATGCCTATTATGTCATTTATATGGTTCCTATATTGGGTTTAGAAATGGGAGTTGAGGATGAAAGGCTGATTTTATCACACCTCAAACACTCACTGTGTTGTGAGGTAGCCTGTTCCTTTCATTTCATTGGCAAAAAGGAGAGAAAGTCCCCTGGGATCCCAAAAGCAGGCCTGGGCTAGTAAACAACCTCAGAGAGGTGAAATGAAATGCACATAAAAGTGAATTCCATCCAAAAGTGCTCCATCTTCACCCACTTACTCTGCAGTCAGAATACCTGGCCACTGTGAGCAAGGCAGTGAGCTAGTATTTTTGAAGACATGCTGGAAATTTTCTTCCTGCCTCCTGTTTTCTCCTCCCCCCCCAACAGATGAGCAGAGGAGGAGTGTCCTTGATGCACAATGCCTCCAAGGGCTGCTTTTGTGGTGCTTCAGCCTGTGCTGCTTGTCTTGCTCAGGGCTGTGCCTAAAGACACAGACTAGCTCGGAGGGCTAGCGACAAACATGTCAGCATTGCAATCAGGCATAAGAACATTAAACTAACTGAAAGAACCATGCTGGCTTCACTGTCTGAGCTGAAGGAAATATGAAGTATGCATAAAAGTTAATTTAGTCTGCAAAAATTCTTTTAATGTCACAAGATACTGTTAGGCACCACATGGCTTTGGTCGTCACAGGGAAAGTATTTTAAATATGATTTTCATCCTTATGATGTCCTTTTAAACCCTCATATATAGACTTCACTTGCATTGTTTCTAATCATTTTGGTCCTCAGGAAAAGCTTTTCAAAGAAAGATATGACTGTAAATAAGGTGTGGGAACAAGCAATTCCCAACAGGCTTAAAACTATTTTTGTCTGTGTCCCCCCCACCCCAAATCACTTCAGATTACGTGTAGCACAAATGGAATACATAATGTCTTGTGGCATGAATTCTCATTTGATTTAAAAGCTAACAGCTGCATATTTTGGCCAATCAAATAAAAAGAATGCAAAAAGCTGTAGGGTTTTTTATGGCACTAGTGTTTCCTAAGATATGTATAAGCTTGTCTTATCCTGAAACCGTATATGCCCATGCTTACAGATGTTGTCACCATAGACTACAGTTACATGAGGATCAGTTACATGAGTTGTTACCTGAATGTGTCCTTGCAGGACTCTATCCAACAAATCTTGAAGAGAGGAAAACTGTGGAAAAAAGCTCAGTGCAAAACCTAGTGGAGCATTACAACACTGCACTGAATAGCGAGTGATCATAATTTTCTTGATATGGTTCAATCTGCCCATTCTGTGTATTTTAAACAATTTACTTCATCTCTAGTGTTTTTTAAGAAGGAAAGGAAAAGAGATGCTTACCAAGGGCACTTTGTATTTGTATTTCCCGTCACTGCTACAGGCTCTAACATAAGTGGCATCACACTGAAACACTGATACAGGATGCAACACGCCACATAATGAGGATGCCTCTCTTTTGTTTCCAATCCTTTTCAGAATGCCACGAGACAGATATATTTCCAACACATGTGCAGGCTGTGTGGCATGCCAACAAACAAACAACTTCTGCACTGTTTGGGTTTTCATCATTGAAGCATTTATTTCGCTTTCCATTTTGAAATGTATTTCTTTCTCAGTCTGTGTCAGTCACCATCACAACTGGCAGGTGCATGTGGCATATGCCAGCTTTGTGCTTTGCCTAAGGTCACTCTTCGTAAGCGCTCTACTTTTGCCAAACTATCTTATCTCTTAGCATTCTTCCTGGGACAGGTGTAGAGCCTCCAGTAGCATTTGAGTGTTTCGGATGTGTGTGAGCATGAACTGTTTAAAGTCTATAGATTCCTTTAATTAGAATTAGATAATTAGATATACCAAAGAAACTGAAGTACAACAGGACTACAGGTGAAATAAAGAGGTAAAGAGGTTACAATAGGCATGAATGGTTTGTGACATTGTGTGAGGCTGGGTCCTCTGAAGATTCAAGTGGGAGAATGGGGAATGTCCTCTCTATAAATTTGAGATAACTAATTCAACATTTGCCTACCTATTTTAGCTTCTGCTGCATATAAATGACTATATATTATTCATAATATTTCCTTCATTACGAGTTGATCTTCCCACTTGACTCTTAATAAGTCTTGGTTTTAATTAGGCCACCTGCAACTTGTAACGTAATGGAGGCACAACTTTAAAACTATGAATTCAAAACAGCAAGTGCAGCCTCACATGAAGAAACTTATCATGAAAAGTAATTTGACATTATTGTTTGAAGCTTTGCATTTCTGTAATGTGATAAGTGAGAATAATTTCCTCTTGCTGTAATTCTTATAGGACACAATGTTCATTTAATACAGAATTTAATAGAACGGAAAGTGCTCGTGCAATGGGAAATGATTAGAAAAAGAGGTATGCAGCATGCATTTCAATGCAACCTTTCCCACACATCTATTTTAGTTATTGCAGACCACCTGTTAACTAAATGCCTCATGTCACTAGACACGAGTATCATGTACCAGTTGTGGCTGTGCCACTTTGGATACTAAGAAAGAGTGACACTTGTCATTCACATCATTGGCCTGACAGAAGTTAGCAATCCAATTTTCTGATAGTTGGTATGTATCACTATGAAAGGGTATGCTGCTGAACTGTCATTTGTTATTTAAAGGCATGACAGTTATTACATTTCTTGTTAAAACATGCAAGGGGTACCCTAATGATGTGTAAGTAAAGCCTAAGCAGCACATTGGGATTCATAATGATTCACCACAAACAAGCATGCTTCAAAAATCAGGAATTTGTTTGCAAAGACACTCCATGCAAACTAAGGCTAGTGAGTTCAGTCCACATTCTGAAGTAATCTTGTTTCAGTTGCATAAACAAGGATCCAGACATGAATAACAAGAATTCATGAATAATAACAATTCATGAACAGTATTAGTTAACCGTTCATCCACAAGTTGATAAAATGTAGCTAGATCTCTAAATTGCAATTTATGTTTCTGAAAATACAGAATTTGGCAAAAACATTTAATGATCCACTGGAGTTTACATTTTGAATTCTCTTTTTCTAAAGGACAAAGTCTATAATTCCATGGTTTACTCATAAAAGAGTTATCTTTAAAAAGTAATGCAAATGTGCTATGTAATAAATGCATTTGTGACTATTTAATAACATTTTTTAATGTAACAATTAAATATGGGAGCATGCAAACATGAAACAAGACATGACTATGTGATAATACCAGGTTTTGTGAGGTCATGCTAACTGGATTGCATAAGCAGAAATGTTTTATCTGATAAGCCTTTTTCAGTAGTAAGTTCCATTGCTGACAGATTTTATTTAGTTTCCAAAGCTGTTTTCTACTTCCATATCACATCATTGCATGAAACTGTGGCAATTAATTTTGAATTTTTCCTTCTGCTGTTTTTAATTACATGAAACAAAACTATCAATATGCTACCTATCAGTCAATAATTAGAACTGTTAATGTTTTTAAGTTTGCTTGTGAAATTACTGTGTGATTACTTCTCACTCGAGCAGAAGAATGTAAATATATTCTACTGTGAGTCTGCAGCAAGTCAGAAACTTTGACACAACATTGTGCAGCTATTGCAAGGCTTGAAAATATATGAAATCTTTTTCTTTAACTCTGTGCCTGAAAATTGTTTCTACTGTTAAGATTTTGGCTGAGCATTGCAGGATTTCCTTCCCACTCATGCCTTTCCCTAGTCCAGAATCACTGCATTTCCTGACTGTTCCTCCTTTAAATCTGTTACAAGTTCAATAAAAGTCTGTGAGACATTGCTTCAAGCCTTTCAAATATGCTTCAAGATGTGCCAAATTTTGCCTAGACTTGGCAAGTCAGAGCATCCTTACTGCCTCATGAATTGAAAAACCTAGTTCAAAAGTCCCCCAGAGACCTATTACCTGTGGATCACTGACACAATAAAGCAGAATAGCTTTCAAGGAACCATTCGGGTCAGCGGTGTCGCTTTGTACACAGTACCTGGGGAATCTTTAATCCATCACTCATTGGCACAATTCAGAACCATTCCAGACTACTCAGGCTTTGCTTAGGGTGCATTAAGACAATAAATCTGTACAACCGCCTAAGCTCAGCCTCCTAAAAATCCTTATTGAAGTTTCCAGCTACAATTATTGATGAGTCTGTGGATGACCGGTTTTCTGTGTGAAGTAACTTGTTGTTTTAAAGCATGTGCCTGCAACAACATAACCCTGTACACCACTCTGGCACTACCTGGAGACCAAGAACTGTGTCACCTTCCAGGAGTAACTAAAACACATCCAAGGATTTTGCGTCCCTTATTTGCTCCCACAAGAGCACTAAGTATACTGCTATAACTAACCTGCCAGGGCTCAGGAGCACCAACAGGCTATCATTGACCTGACCAGCCTCTAACCATCTTTCTCCATAGTTGCGACTTTCATTCAACTCCTGCTTAGATTTTGGCTAATATACAGCTCATGCTAAGGCCTGATGTATGCTGTGAGCAATGCCATTAGGTCAAAGCAAGGGCAACGCATGGGCAGGACACGGTGGCCAGAAAGGGCTAAAGGTCATTATGCAGCCACTGCAACCTGCAGCTCGCTGCCTCTTGCAGCCACAATCCTTGCCTATCAGTTGACTGGCAGTTTTCTTCAGAATCTGCTAACTCACAGAAATGGGAGAGACCAAACTTCCACGCTGGAAGGTATAAATACATCAGCTTACCCAAAAAGTTTTTGAAGTGGATCCAACAGCAGCTGAACTGCTGAGGCTTTCGTGCTTCCTGGTGTGATACACCCGCACTGTGATGGAGGAGGAAGGATGAGCACTCTCACCATTGGCTAGGTAACTATTTTGCTCATAGGTGCACAAGTCTGGGCCTTTGGGCCTTTCCACCTTTGGGCCCAATGCTGTTTAATGTCTTCATAAGTGATCTGGATGATGGGATCAAGTGTACCCTGATGAAGTTTGCTGATGATACCAAACTGAGTGGGGAAGTGGACACTTCAGAAGGGAGAGCCACCTTGCAGGAAGACCTGGACAGGCTGGAAGAGTGGGCTAACAAGAAGTTCATCAAGGACAAGTGTAAGGTCTTGCACTTGGGAAAACATAATCCAGAAGTGCAGCACAGGCTGGGATCTATGCGGCTGGGGAACAGCTCTGTGGAAAGGGACCTTGCAGTCCTGGTGGACAGCAAGCTTAATATGAGTGAACAGTGTGCTGCTGTGGCAAAGAAAGCCAAGAGGATGCTGGGCTGCATCAACAAGGGCATCACCAGCAGAGATAAAGAAGTCATTATCCCACTCTACTCAGTGCTTGTCAGGCCACACCTGGAATACTGTTTCATGCTAATCTGTTGTGAAGGGGTTGTGACAAAATACAAGAGCCTTGGGAAAGGTCTAAACGCAGATGAAAACGCTAATCCTATCCATAATAGGGTATAGCAGAGAGAGAGAGGATGGTGAGTCGATTTGCTACATACCCTAAATGTCTGCATATGTTTACCAGAATTGTGAAGCTAAATAAGAAGAATTGGAAATCTTACTACATGATTAAGGACGTGACTAAATAGTCATAGCATATATTTTGTGGAAAATCTCACATGACTCACTTGTCAATATTAAAGGATAGAGCTTTTTCACTAAGAGCAGGCAAATAAAGAGATATTACCCTGTATACTCAGCACCAAGTTAACAGCTTGGAGACCCAGAATATGGAGAAAGTTGAGCCAACTGAAGGAAGGTTTATTCAAGGTTAAGAAAATAAAACAGCATAGGTACAGTCATGGGGACAGTTGATTACAGACAAGGAAGATTACGCTAAGGGAGTTTTTTATCTGCAGGAGGTAGAAGTAAATATGGGACCTTTAGGTAATGGGAAATCTCAGCCTGCTGAATGTCTAGCAAAAGCAATCTAGCAGGACAGACTTGTCATACACAACTTAGGGAAATAAGGTCTTGCCTGATCTCCTACTGCATGATGCAAAACTGGTTGGACAACTGGAGTCTAGATAGCAGCTGACAGTAGATAGCTGTCAAAAATAGATGGATGTATTGAAGTTCCACTGTAGTCTGTCCTGGCTTTAGTACTAACCAACATTTTCATTAAGAGTCTGAAGATTAAATAGAAAGGCTTCTTGTGCTCTTTTTATTGCATTATTAGATTATTATATTTGTGAAAGACAAAACTAAAAGGGGCTGCAAATATCTTGGCTAGCATCATTAGAGTTCAAATATTCTTAACAAACAAGAAATGATCTACTGAAGAACAGGAAACAATTCACCATGAATAAATGCAGGTTTCTATTCTTAGCAACAATTGACTGCACAAATGCAGGATGTACAACATCTGATTTAGGTAGCAGTTCTTCAAAAATTGATCTTAGGGATTACAGTGGATCGCAAACTGAACATGAGTGAATAATGCCCTACTCCCAAGAAAAAGTCAACCAGCCACGGCAGGATTTATAATTAGGAATATGTGAAGACAAGTGAAATAGTGTCCTTGTTCTGTCTAGCATGGATTAAGTTTCAGCTGGAATATGGGATCCATTTCCGGGCACAGAATTTCAAGAAAGTTGTATGAATCTAAGCATAAAACATAAGGTATCAAGAAAAATGGAAAACTGTGGTTATTTAATCAAATAAGATATGACTAATTTAGAAACATGATAACAGTCTTCATGTACATTGAGAGATGCTGCAGAAAGGAATGAAATACTCTTTTCTCTGTTCATGATGCACAGGACAAGAAGTAAATGGCTTAAGCTGCAGCAGTAAATATTCATGGTAGGCACTGGGAAAATCTTACTAACAGTGGAGGAGCAAAGCCCTTGAACAGGTTGCATGGGGATGTTCTGAAATCTTCCATACTGGAAGTATATCAAAAAGGGTTATATACACGCTTCTGTCAGAAAAGATACAATACATGTTACAGAACCCATCTTGGAAGTGGCAGGTCATTCTAGCCTTTCCCTACAATAAGAAATAAAGTACCACAATGCTGCAGGGAAAAATTATATTTTTAATTATTCTTTTTCTCATTGTTGTAGCTCTTTATTTGGATTAGAAAAGCAGCATTTGTCATTATGATGTTTCTTCACTTTTCATCCATTTATGATCTTTTTCCGAAGTCTGTCTTCTTTTAATGAAGCAGGATTTTTTAAAAAAATCGTTACATATTCTAAACATTATCATACAGGTAATATATCTGATAGTTAAGTAAGCTCTATCTTTACAAGCAACAGGAAGATTTTAAAAAAGAAATTAATAAGCATGTATCAGATTCCATATTTAATCTCCCAACAAGACCACAAGTATATTTTATATCCTCGTAGTCTTAAAGCTGTATATCCACATTATTAGGTTATATATTGTGTATATTCTCAGTATGGTTTCCTCAGCAACTATATTTTGGGTAGCTTTGCTATGGCAACCAAAGATGATTGCTTATTTTACTGTTTCAATTAATAATCCATGGCCTGAACCATAAAAGCAATAGTTAGGTAATAAATCTACAAAAGGCTAAATAAACATATGTTACACAAGTGCAAGCCTTCTGTAAGAGTTATTTCTCTGGTGTAGGAATAATACATAAGTACGTCACTAATTAGACTCTGTATTTCAGTGCTTAAAATAGAAACACTGGGCTCAATTCTAACCTTATATAGAGGAGGGCACAATACTGGGTTTGCAACATATGTGACAATCATCTATTATGTGGGAATCACACTATGTCAGAGCCAACTCCTTATTTATGAAGGCAGGAGAATGAATTTCCCAGTATGCCCTTCTGCCCCAGTCCTGCCCTCAATTACATGGGAACAAATCTATTAAGCCAAAGGAGTCTCTCTGTAAAGCTGAAAGAGAATTGGGCCTTTGTCAGTTTTGCTTGCAGAATTTCTAACCACACTTAGCTGATCCGCTGCTTTTGTTATATAATGGGCAATGTATGTTTCTGTAAGACTTCATAAAACTGGTGACAAAATATTCTCAATCAAAAGCATTTCAGATTTCAGGACAGTAAGTGCAAAAGCTGAACAAATCTCTAAGCGAACATGATTTTCTCTCTTTAGTTTGGACATATATAAAGAGTATCCAGATGATCTTAACCCTTTTGCAATTTCCACTTACATAAGAATTATTATTTTTTTTGCAGCTCTCCACATTTCAGCACTTTGTCATCTGACTATGAGGTGGCTCCCAGATTTAGTTATAAATACAAGTCTAGAAGCCTGGTTTATGTTACCAGTCTGGATTTGAACATTGCTTTCATAAACCATGTCTACACAGTTTTTTTCTCATATCAGCAATGCCCTTACATTGCATGCAGGTCAAATCACCCGCTCTTTAGAAGTACATGGTCAACCTATGTAAATTAACTTACGCAAGGTCTGAAAATTAAAACATGATAAATTCTGAGACTTGCGCAAGTCTTAATATATGGTCTTACTACAACAATTCTATCATCCTTTTGTATATATTATGTTATGTCATAACTGTGTACTTGGTGAAGAGGTAGCAAATGAATGCAATGCATAATGTCATTGCATGTAGAGAGCTAGGTTCTGAAGGCAGTACCCCGTGGTAGACCACGGAAATCCAATGGAAATCCACAAGAATCTACGCAACTATATATACTTTATTTTTTTAGGTCTTGGCCCCATTGACTTGTGCCTCAATCTATCCACAGCAGCATCTTTCCTACCTCAAAATATTTAAGATTTTGAGCTATACATGTGGTACAGTACTTTCTGAAGGTGTGATGTGGTTACATAAATAGCTATATTATTCTCCATGTCATTCAATATTTGACTGTTCAACTCTCCCAACTCAGTTAGACGGGAATCCATGATCAACAAAATCACCCCTCTCCACATAAACCAGGGTTCTATAGTTTTAATGATCTTTGATGCTGAGATCCTAATGGAAATACTTCCATTATTCCATTTATTTGGAAAACTGAATAAGCCTAAAGCAGCCATTCCCACCTAACTTTTCTTTTTTTATAGCAACTTTGCTAGCTGATGCACTTTTCTACAATTACGCCATCTCTTTTTAAAGAAGGTCAAACCAGAGCCATCATTTTCTGAAGAGAACACAGGGATTTCTGAAGAGAACATTACCTCCTGAGTAATCTAAATGAAGGTGGAAATACAAATCAAAATCCTCAAGTGCAGGTGCAGAAGTACCCATTGAATTTTCAAAATACAACACCTATCTATACATTCCATGAATGAATACAGAAGCTTTCACTGATTCATAGCACCATCACATTCAATGTCAAGATGACCTTATTGTTTATCATCAAAATTTCCAAGTGCTCTAAAATCCATATGCTGACCTAGATTGCCTTGAAAATCTCCAGACCTTAAGACATTCAGACAACAATGTCTGAGCAAGGCACAATGCAGACAAATACCAGACTAAAAAAACCACAAACAAACCACATTCACCGTTTTTTTCCCCCATACCGCAAGAAACTATGGCTTTAATATGTCTCAAACTAGTATGTCAAGGTTTTTGGGGAAAACAGTCCTTGCAATTTTTTTCATGGTGAAAGTCTGAATATCTGCAGACTCCAGGTAAAGCTGATAAATAAGAGTTTTCCGTGAGCAAAGGGCTGTTTTAAAGATAGCGTGGTGATGCTATAGCACTGTGACTCCCGATAATGTGCATTAATCACAGAGTACCTGCCATATCCTATGAGTCTGGATCCCCAAAAGCCTGTTTACTAGGAGTATGTTATTTTCCATCTGTACTCTACAGCAGTAAATTTCTCCCAAGAGTAAAACTTCTGATTTAAGAGATGACAGGTAAGATTCATTTGCCCTAACTTAAGACATTTAAAAATTTGCACATGAAAGATCGCGTTACTCGCCCAATGATCAGTGGAGAGAAAAAGACATTTAAAAAAGGTGTTTTCTCATATCCCACGAAAGGTGTCTGAAAGAGGTTAAATAACTTCTAGAGATGCTCATTTCCTCACTTGTGAGTAATTGATGACGGAGTCAAGCTGATGCATGATTGTGGCACCGGTGGGGGTTGGAGGAAAAGGAAGACACAGGACAGGGGAAGGTGGAGGAAACCAGAAGTGGGAGCAGCCCTTATGTCAGAAGTTATGCCCAGCTGGACAAAACTGAAGCGTTGTCAAGTGAGATGCAGCTACCGTAGATCTGGAGGCTCCTGCCTTAAAGAAACAATATCAGCCAGTGAATGTCCTTGTCCAGATACCATTCTCCGTAGAACAGCGCTCCAAGATTAGAACTTCTCCTGGATAACAGTGTTACATCCTGGTTTTTGCTGATACCAGCACAACAGTAGATACTGTTTTATACTTAAATTGTTTAATTTTATTTTCATGGCATTTTCCTTGGGATTTTACCAAGAAAATTTTCATTCTATTTCAAAATGAAAATGCTTCCACTTTTACTTTGTAAATGCATTTCATCTTTCTTAATAAAAAAACCCTTACCAAATTTTAAATGGTTGATTTCACTGAAATTTCTGGACAGAAGTACAATTAAATCACCGAAGACAAAAATAAGAGGAAACTCTTCCAACAAATATCATAGCAGAATCGCTAAAGAGAAAGGAAAGGAATAGGAAGCATTTTAGCAACAAATGTAGCTGATGAAGACCTCTTACACATATTGGTTACCTTATTTTGAACTTAATTTCAACACTTTTAGATATTTCAGCAGTAAATATTACCAATTCTAATTTTATTTTTCATGTTAAATAGCGTAACTCTGGCTTCTAGAATCACTTCCAAGAGGAACACGTAACTGTAAATGTGGTTTGAGACTGAGCTCCCTGCATAATGCATGTATTTGTGTTGGTTTTCACACCCTAATAATTATCAAGCAACTTGCCAATGTTAAGCTTAATTCTTGCCAAAAGCCCTGTTCTTGTAGTAATCAATCAACACTTGCTCAACAGTAGTTTAAGTTCCACAGAAACATTCAAAATATGCCACAAAGTATAGAATTACTTGAGAAAAATGGTGCAGACACTGTTTTCATAGCTAACTGCATGATTCTTTTCCTGTTATGACCTCAGTAAACATGATAATGGTAAAAATACTGTTTTGCATTCTGCATTTAGCAAAAAAAATATATTTTAAAGTGTAATAGGTGGTAAGCAGGCAATTAAGCCTTTGAAATCAATTCCCTCACAGTA
Organism: Aptenodytes patagonicus; assembly: GCF_965638725.1. Taxonomy (NCBI): domain Eukaryota; kingdom Metazoa; phylum Chordata; class Aves; order Sphenisciformes; family Spheniscidae; genus Aptenodytes; species Aptenodytes patagonicus. Next base: position 29,875,972 of record NC_134949.1, read on the forward strand.
AGGAGGTAAAAAGAAGGGTGAAAATCAGCAAATGCTTTACAGGCAACAGAAGAAGTTATGCCAGCTGAACAATGACCTCTTTAGGGCTACAGAGATTTGGACTTACCAAAGGTAAAAGATCTGGCTTAGAGAGAAAATGCTGAGCAAGAAGCTACAAAAAAGGAGGTCACCGACTTCCAAATTAATTATTGGACAAAAGAGCACTGAGCTGAATGTTGAGGAATGTAGTTTCAAATAGAGATCCTACAGCAAGGAGCCTGGACTAAGACATTTATGGCCTTGATACAAAATACCAGTGCATGTTGTTTCTTCAGAATTATGAAGAAGGATAAGAATTTGAGATTGGGTTATGAATAGTGGGAATTTCTTCCTGATGATACATAAATATATAAAACCCACCAATTAAATGTGGGTATATCAACAATTATGATCCTGGGGAAAAAATAAATACAAGAAATAAGTACAGGCTAGGAGGGGGTTTTTGTGGTCTTATTGCCAGCTAATGAACCACCACTAGGAAATTCAGGAAAGCTGATGTAACTTCTATAGGAGCTTATTTAAATGCGTTGATGATTTCTAGGTTATGCAGAGAAGCAACAGCTTGCTAGTATTCAAAACTGTCTGAGTTTAATAAGCAAAACTTAAATTAAGCAAGAACAAGGTAGTTTCTATTCAATTTACTTGGCAACATGCAACGCGAGGAGTACAATGGAGTTCTCAAACAAATCCTAAAAAATAGAGTAAACATGAATATTCAAAAGCATATGTATACAAATTTCAGAGAATGAAAGAGAACAGGAAAGGAAATGCAGAAAGTTCCAGCAAGTTCAAGAGTTATCCCAAGCCGTTTTGAAATGGACACAGTTCCCCCAAAGACTCAAGGCAGTAGGAGAAAATAAACAAACTTTAAAACCTTTTCAGCTTCTAACAGAGCACACTGATAGTGGTATCTATGTCAGAATTGCACATCTGAGGCCCACACCTTCAGCAGCTGTAAATTACTCTGAAAAAATAGCCCTATTATTGCTTCTTTTTGTGTTCTGAATTTAACAGCAACAATGAACAAGACTGAAAGAAGATCTCTGTAATGTTGTGATTGTTGAAATAAAACCTATTTCTTATACTCAGTCTTAAGCTATTACAAGCACAGTGGGAGGAAATCAAGCTGTTCCATTGAGAAAATTGGTATTGAAGATCTGGGATCCCTTCAGTGGGTACAATGACTCCTATTACAGGGTGAGGTGGCTCCTGGACACGATGAGCCTCAACTTCTGCTGCCAAAACATATTTCTAGGAGCAGATTGTTGCTCTTATAATCTGCAGCTAAACTGTGTGTGTAAGGCCCTGAGTGACAACTGCAGACGTATTGGCTTTTCCTAAAACATCTGCAGGTTGTGACTTTTTTGGTGGGGCGTTCAACATGTGGATGCCTACAGGCATGTCCACACCTGAGAGTGTGATGCTCTTTGTGTGCCTTGCTGCTTTAACTGCTTCTTCTAGCATCAAATTCGAGTCAAGCTGCAGCCCCTCTGACATGCAGTGGTCCTTATATCACATACAATATGAACCCACACCATTTTGTACAAAACTCTTTAGCAAAGCCAGTGTCGCGTGCAGGTGCGAACAACTGTGCCAGAATTTCTCAAAGATTCACCGTCCCCCATGAACTAAGAAGAAAATTTTTCTCTCTCACAAAAGACATTTCAGAAGGAAATAAAATATTTATCCATCTTACTGCAACAGTGTTATATGCTCTTACTGCATCACTCAGGAAGTTAAAGGACAGTATAATATTTTAAACCATGTCAGATCAGGAGGGAGACAATCTTGTCTTTGAATTTTTTTTTAAATGAGAAACTTTCCTAATACCTCCCCAATACTTCTGCAGCCCATCCCAGTCCCCACAGTTAGGTACAGCCACAACCATAGTAAATGTTCCCAGAGGTGGTATCTGGAAGACAAGAGCACTGAGTTTTATGGGGGCTGCTTACACACAACTGTCTTCATGTTGTGGATCATGAAGACTGTCTTCAGATTGCTCTTACTTGGCCATACCTCCACCATACAGTATTTACTGTGACTGAAGTAAATAGTGCCTGCACAGCTTTGCTCTCTGCAATTGTCTTCATTCATGCTCACCAAGACACTGATGTGAAGACTAGTACTGCCTGGAAAACCCGGGGAAAGCTTTACACCTCCCCTTCCCTCACATGGGGGCTTAAGCCTTGTCACTTTCTGTCACCGAAGTCCCTGGCCTGTACTGCCCGTATCACCCCCTCCAGCCCTCCCTGGCATGATGGGATGGACACAGGCAGGGTCTGAGGAAGTCAGTCCCTCCACCAGGCAGAAAAATAAAGGGCATATTGGCAAGGGCAAAGCCAACACAAGAGGGAAGAGAATCAGGCCTAGATTTGTCCTTATCCACTTGTCTGAAGACATACATCAGAAAATGGTTTTATGGCACTTCGAGAATAGCAAATGCAAACTTCTACAGAAGTACAAAATATTATTATATCATTATTACTGTATTCTTTGAAAAGTAACATGGAAAATGTCACTTCTAATATCCTCCAAGAGGCCTTATTTCTTAGAAAAATATCTTATTTAAGGTAGCTTAAAAATAAGAATAGCAGCAGCAATGAAAACATGCTCAGAGCATCCCCCCTGTGACAGACCTGCTAATGGACATAGAAAAGAAGCTATGTTGCCTTTGCAGATAGCCATGACAGATTAGCTTCAGGAGATGTCTCTGCAGTTGCTGATGCAAGAGACCTACCTGCAAACCTTCTAACAAGGAAATATACAGGAAGTGCAAATCCAAATTATTCAGCGTGTGCATTTGTTTTACTGGAACCGAATTAGAACAGAGGTAAAAGCATCCCCCCCACCACAAGGCTTTTTAGTGCGTAGTGATACCTTTGACATGCAATTTGTCTTTCAAGAGGGGGAAACCACCGTCTGCATTTTAAAACTTTAAAAGATTATCCAGGCTGACAAACCTTTGTGTTTCCTCTCTGATCTGAGGTAGCGGAGTCGACAGTAATGTTCCTCGGTGTCACAATCAGGCTGCAATCATCAAGCTGCCCACTTCCAGAGAGGCAAAAATTTACCATGTTGACATATTCTTACTGGCAGTGTAGCTGTTTCATCTCACGCAGAAGGAACATACTGCCGTGTTAGGTTTTGACAGGTCTCCAGAAAAAAAAATGCACTTAGCTGGCAACTTCTATGCAGAGACACTGCAATATCTAACCCACTTTCACAAAGACCAACAGAAACATTTTCATTATCATTGACAATATAATCAGCATGATATGGATTTTCATTATAGCATTTTCTTATTAGTAAGTTTTTAGAGAAGCTTTGAGATTAAAAATATTGTTTTACTAGTATCTAATCTCTACCAAGAAATTAAGGACATCAATTCCAAGCTCTAAAGACTGTTTTCTCACAATCATTAGTTGCTTCCTCTATGCCAGTAGCTGACTGAAAGAAATTTTAATGTTGTTGCTAACTCTGTAGAAGACACTGCCATTTGAATTCTGAAGTCTAGCGTGTTGCTGTATATGACCCCTTGTTTACCTGAGAGAAGTTAAATAAATTCAACCTCCTTTGTCTCCATTCTGGCATCTGATCAGAATTGCTGCACTATTAAAAAGCAACAATCATTTATTGTCAACACAAACATATTCTCTCTTGGAAAAGAAATGCATCCTAGTTCGGCATGGGTTTTATAGTCACCAAACTAAACAGCACGTTGCTATAATTGGGGGATAAATATTCTGCCCTGCTGCATGCCCTTTTCTCACTTTGTTGTTTTTCATGATGTTTTTCTCTGGCTCCAGAGCCAATTGTTTGTCCTGAGTTATCCTTGGTGTGTTCTCTAACAGTATTTGCTGCATGCTTTACTGTACTGCCTGTGCTCTGCTTTTGGTTACTGAACAAGTCTGACTCTTGGGGGTTGTAGCTGAAAGAACATATTGGTTATGAAGAAGAATAATAATACATGGACCACATTAAAAACGGTGAACAAACATTGCTAATTAATTATCTAAAGCAATTGGAAGGGCTTATAGATAAATATTTTGGATAGTAGTTAGGCATAATTACCATCACTTTATGGTGGAGAAGCAAGAACAGCATTGGGGATACAGGGATCTGCCCCAGCATATCTAAAAACTTGGTGGTGGTGCCAGGACCACAATTGCCCCAGAGGCAGCCTGCAAGGCAAGAATGAGGCATATATTTGCAGTGACTGAGGAGTATTGGACCACTCAAAGATCTCAACATAGTGGGGTGAGATGGTACTCATTGAAATAACCCTGTTAAGCTGGTAGCACCCAGATAGCTTTTTTCTTACATTAAAAATCCCCATTTGTTCAAATAATGTTGAATGAATCTTTCCCATCAATAATGTTTTCTCTTGATGCTGTTCCTACCATGCAGGCTCATAATTCCAGTAGGATAGAACTGAATCTGTGGTACTTTTGCAACATCATGTACAAAGATAATCTTCATTTTTAAAACCACCCATACCAAGGAGAAACATTACATCTACATTATACTGCCAGCTAGAGCAGCTAGGCCTTGGTATACTTCACACCAGTTAAAGAACTCGAGATGGGTTTGCCATGCCCCAGAATGAGAGCAGAAGAGCCTGTGGTAGGACAGAGATGAGAGTATGTTGGTTTGCTAACCGGGAAAGAAAACTCTTACTAATGTCTGTTTGGGCCCTGCACTGTCATAAACCTTCAAGTCATCCTGACAAAGCAGTGAAGAGAAGGGACATTAATTAATTGTCACTCTAAATTGCAGTTTCTTAGCTTGTAAACGCTGCCTGGCTTGTTCATGGGAACCAATGGAAGTTTGGAGTCAGATCCAAAAAAACCAAAAAATCTTTAAGTTCTGCAGCCCGGGGCACTGCAGTGTTTTTTAGCCACTTGGAATCCAAACTCCTGAATCAATCCCCTAGGCTTCCTCTGCAGTGAGCGGGGAGACCTACAGCCCAAGGACAGGGCTCTTCATAGGAAGCTGGAAGCCCTCCAGAAAAGTCTGCAGACGGGCACATTTCAACCCCTGTTCCCGCCCATGAATTAGGCACTAGAGGAAAGTGCTTCCCCACACCATACAGAGATCTCCAGCCCCGCACTTTTTCACGTGGCCTGTGTTTAATTTGTTTAACCCAGGTGTAATACATAAACATGTTCTTGTGTGGGTGCCGGCTCTAGACCTACTTCAGAGCAAGCACTGCCTGCAGAAGCTGGTCAAGAGCGGTGAAGGCAGCCTAGCCGTCCCAGAGCAGCGCTGTGCCAGGACTACATAGGCAGAAACTGGAGCGTGATGCGGGGTGGTGTTTGTGTACACACATTTCAGCCTTCCCTTAAAAACTAGATGTGGGGGAAAGCCAGATATGGGCAAAAGATAGTTTAAGAAATACTACCTTAATACAATTCAAATATAACCCCCCACTGAACTACACTTCACATCCTAGGACTCTCGTATACACTTTCAAAAAATATTCTGTAGCAAATTTAAATTGCAAATGAAGCTACTCTAATCTTAGCTACTTTAAATACCTTACTACATGGATCCTTCAGGGTGACAGATGACTAGATTTAGATTTCTTTCAAGTTAGTCTCATGACAACCATTTGTGAGATAATACAATCTCTATTTTTCTGTAACTCTGAGGTAGGCTTTGGCTGTTCGATAGACACTAAGGACACCTTTGTTCCAGCTCCTTGATACCCTGCCCAAAAGAAAGATCAGCTACCCCTTCATTCTTAGTCCAGGGTCTGTGTAAGTTTCTGTCTGTCAACAAAAAAACCCCTTCTAATCACCAACATTGTGCAAACTATTGCTGAGCATATAGCAACTACATCATCCACCCGGACAATAACAGCATTTCTAGTGTCTAAACCTTTCTGGCAGAGCGCTTTGAGATTTCTAACACAGGCAAAATACTGTCTAAAACTAAAATCTACTGCATGCTATTTATTGGTTAATCACCAAACAGTGAAGTTCTTGGGACAATTTCTCAGTAAAACTATATTAAACTCAATTGAAACAATTTAGGGAAAGAGATAATGCTCTGTGCTCTAATAGTTTTTTATTTGAGTGTTTACTATTGCTAAATTTTGTGTGGACATGTAATTTCAAAGTGACATATTTTGAGCCCACAAATCTCATGCCAACATTGCTAGGAAAAAATGTCCTCTATTATTCCACATCTCGGTAGCTGCAGTGGGATTAAATCGAGGAGCAGAGTTCTAAATTGAACCATTACTATTCGCATTGATGTAAATAATACAGTACTTCAGAACTAAACCCACACAGGGAAATGTCAAAACCTGTTTGTTTTTAGTTTTGCCAGATCACATAATAAACAACTCCTATATCAATGTCAACATCTAGAAATTCAGAGTGAAGACATCTTTTCCGTTTAAACAGTCTGACAGAAAAACTGATATTCATACTCTTAAAGTAGAATTAATGACCTATGCACAAAACCCAGTATTGTTTCCATACATTAGAAATAAATCTGAACTGATGAGTAACTTTAAATAAAATATCCGCAGCCATGTTGTCACAAGGGACATTTCTAAGAGGACATGACACTGCTGCCTTAGGACGATTGTCATAAGAGTAAATTACTTTTATACTATTTCCTACTCCTTCTACAGGTTTTGTCGGGAGAATGAATATACCTTACACTGCATTCTGTACTTGCTGTAGTCTGTCACAGGAATGAATTATCACCAAATTTTAATGCTTGAATACTGTGCATTTTTATTCTCATTATATTCTCCCTTTTTTCTCAATCTTGTGAGAAAAATTATAATAATAAAGAGAAAATAGCAGAACATTTATCCATTTATCCATTCCCTTGACACCCTTAAAATTGTAACCAGAACAGAAAATGATATGAAAATGATTTGTTCTTACACTAAATATAGACACAAGGAAAGAAATAAGTTTAAAATTAATCAGTTCCCTGAAGAATATGAATCCTTGGTCCATCTTCAGTGCCCTAAAATGTACTTCTACATTGAGCATTGTCATCAATTAAAGCTGTAGACAATATTAAACATTGACATCTGCTACTGTGGTGTGGACCGCTGTGAAGTACGACTGCAATTGGACATGATACCTCATTTTGGTACAATGAGGCTCAGAGAAAAGAAAGGCAGAGCTAGACCTCTGAAACGTTTTATAAAAGCACAGATGTTAGGAAATCTGAACTCTGCAGGTCCCTGTCTCTAAACCAAAGAGGGACGCATTTCTGCTAAATATGCAGAATATGTTATATTTCATGCTTTTTGGTCATGTCTTCTTTTAAGACAGAATGAGATACAGGTGCACAAATTGTCATTTTCTCAGTACCTAACATTTTCATAGCAAGGAAGAAAAAAAACGCCAAACACCTGTTTATGACAGTAACATTTTATAGACATTATCATACTCTTTCTCTCTTCAAATATATATATATGTATATATATTTACATATATATATCCATTACTATATCTAGATACACACATATGAATACAGAAGAACGATATTCCAAGTAACAACAGCTGAACAACTTTTTGCAGGTGAGCTTAGGATAAGCTTGCAGCTAAGTATGCTGTTGTAACTGTCTGTTTGCATGTCTTTACCCAGGGGTAAATGTAAAGAAAATTATCATGTATGCCTGCAGAGTATGAGTATACTCAATAGCAGTGACCATGGTCAAGTTCAAATTGCATTTTTTTCCGACATGACTAGTTCACCTAATACTCCCAATGTCAGGTCTGTGCTGTAAGGCACTCTACCATGGTGTAGTGAATAGCAATTCCTGTCCCAAAGAGATTATAAACTGTATCAGTGAGAAATTGGAGAGGAAACTGAGGCAAAAAGAGGCAAAATGACTTGCCAAGGGCATGGAAAAAAAGTCAGTGATAAAGAATATGACCCAGGTTTTCTGACTGTCATACCAGTATCCTCTCTCTTTCTAGGAGGCACAACACAGAATCATAGAATCATAGAAGAGTTTGGATTGGAAGGGATCTTTAAAGGTCATCTAGTCCAACCCCCCTGCCATGGGCAGGGACATCTTCAACAAGACCAGGTTCCTCAGAGCCCTGTCCAGCCTGACCTTGAATGTTTCCAGGGATGGGGCATCTACAACCTCTCTGGGCAACCTGTGCCAGTATTTCACTCACCGTAAAAAACTTTCTTCCTTATATCTAGTTTGAATCTACCCTCTTTTAGTTTAAAACCATTACCCCTTGTCCTACCGCTACAGGCCCTATTAAAAAGTGTGTCCCCATCTTTCTTATAAGCCCCCTTTAAGTACTGAAAGGCTTCAATAAGGTCTCCCCAGAGCCTTGTCTTCTGCAGGCTAAACAACCCCAACTCTCTCAGCCTTTCCTCATAAGAGAGGTGTTCCACCCCCCTGATTATTTTTGTGTTCCTCCTCTGAACACCTATTCACCAACCTGAAAAGCAACAAAATTTAATGACTGGAGCTGATGTGAAGATTATTTCTGTGATATTGGTGGAGTGCATCCAAATGCACCTGATATTTTAATCACCTTTAGAAAATACTTTGTACTTCACAAAGTTCATCTAAAGAAGCCTAAACATTTTACAAACTACAAGTAGCTGCACTTAACTATCTATGAATTCAAATTCAGATTAGAAGCAGTGTGAACTGAGGGGCTGTGAATCACATTGTGGTACAGAGACACTCAGATCCCTTGGGTGATGTTGGGAGGGATGCCACAGCCTGTTTCCCTGCCCTGGTAAATCTGTACATCTGCCCTGCCTCTGTACTCTGCTGGTAATATCACACCTTGTTTTCAAGGACTGTTAGTTGCTAATAAAGTATATTCATTCTCTTGCCTGCAGTATCTTCCACTGGATTCTAAGAACATGAAAATATGTTCTCATAAATGAGAGAATAACTAGTAAAGTAGTTCTATTGTGTTAATAAACTCATATTGATGAGTTCACACTAAAACAAATGCATTCCCTGATTTTAAGGTAACAATGCAGCATAAATGTGCTAGTTTATGATTTCACTTTGGTAAGATAAACCATGATTCTCATGGAAGAATCAAAATGAACCTTTGGTTTGAATCTTAGTAAGCATAAGGATTTATCACATACCGTATCTGGCATCCTCCCCACCTCCAGTGCATTGTTTTTGCTTAAGAAGTTTCTCTCATTGAATTTAGTTTAAAAAGAGAAGTCCCTTCCTGGCACTAAATTATATCATCTAATCCAGAATCTGAGTTTAGGAAGGTCATAATAAATTCACTTGTTATTGGTTTGAAATGTGGTTTTGTGGATATACACCAAAAAATCTTCTTGTTGACAAGAAGCAATTAACTACAAGTCTTAGGAGAGTCTTGTAGTAGTTAAAAGTTCACATTATCTGGAAAACTAATAACGAAGTCTGTTAGCCATGTATCTGCACTGTAGGTAAGCTTTAATAATTTAAAAATCAAATAAGATATCCATTATCCCCAGAAAGCAAGTAAATGATTTTCATATTAATAATAGAGTGATATTATTATAGTACCATAGTCAAGGTCTTTTTCTAATTATGCACTCAATAATGAAAATAAAGGAAGTATAAATCTATCAGTATTCAGAAAGAAAATGGAACAGTATGGTGAAAGTCCATGGCAGTTGCAAAAGATGTTAGATCTTGTGGACAAGGAAAACATACTTATCCTCAAAGATCATAAATTATGGAAACATGGGTCACATGGCCTGAAACCATAGAGAAAGAAATCACAGTTATAAGTTTCCAGTTCTCTTCTTTGAATTTGTCATGAGCAAATGGTAAACGATTTCTTTCAGAAGGAAACCTTTTCCAGCTTTGGTCTAAACCTTGGCAGAACTATTTCTGCCACAATAACTTCTCAGGAAATTTCAAGAAATTTTATGTATCAGATGTGTGGGTAATATATGAGAACAGCTGTTCTTGGAAATCTGAAAATTAAGGACAACATAAATGAATGAAATTCAATATCTGAATTAAAAACAGCAAACCTATGGTCTTAAGATTTTAAAAAATGGAAGAGCTTAAAGAATAAACCAAGACCACTGTAAAGAAACATCTTTGCATTCACCACAAAAAGTAAAAAGATGACTTAACAACTCCTTCTTAACTCTTAGAAAAAGACAAAAGACTTGAAAGAAGTGGCAAGAATACGAGACTTAAGATCAACAAAGGTAAAAACAAATTTGTGCTTGTAAACTGACAAGAATAACTTGATGAAGCTTACCTAATAGTCAATAACCAGGGATATCAATGTAAGCCTCAGGGAAAACATCTGTAGTGAATACAGTGAAATTCTGTCAGCCTTGATGGGTGGGCAGTACACTGAGTTAAGACATGATGCATATTCTCTATGAATATGAATTTCCCTCTGTTAGGACTTTGCAAACTGTTTAAATACCTAATTTTACTGTACCCTTTTGAGACGCTGTGCAGCTACCACCATGTAGCCTGAGACAGAACAGGTCAGGGTCTCTTGGAAGCACCTTCCTCTGTTTTTCTGCTGTGCAACCAAGAAAAAGGATCTTCCTATGGATTATTAGTATTCAGAAGAAATATTCTCTTAGCGGAAAGAGATACAGTGGAATTATGAGAGCAGAGAGGGATCATTCAAGTGCACAGTTTGAGCGTGCCAGGAGTCTGCCGTTCTAAACACACTGTTCTAATACAGAGGGACTTTTGGCATGACTCCTCACTACCTCCCTTCCTGGCTATGGTGGAAAACTGCTGATGTCTCCTCCCCTTCAGTTCTCCTCCAGGCTAAGCCGCTCACCAGGTCTTCCTGCTTCTCCATAGCCTGATGCCTAGAAAATTTACAGCAGTAAGTGATCATTTTTCCACAATCACTTACTTGACCTCCAGTTTTTGTGCTCCTCGCTGTTACGGTCTATTTTGGGGGTCAGTTTATCTGGATATCTTCAGCTGGGCACTGTCTTTGCAAGCAGGATATATAAGCTTAAAAGTAAAAAGCAGTTATATTATAATGACTAGCTATTAGGCATTAGTAAGCTCACCAGCCCCAAAAGGTCTTTGCAGGCTGGGAGGGCTCATCCTCTGCAGCTGTCTGGAAGGGATCCTAGGTGTTGCTGAGCTGCCGTCCCCCACCAGCTCTATCGTCCCAGATAACAACGATGACTCAATTCAATGTCCCTATGATTCCTGGACTAACCCTTGACCAACCTCCTTGGGTTTTTCCTTTAAGGTTTTACACTTTTCCATGCTGTGTTTTCCTCTTGAATGCTTCAACTGCTAACAATCCTGTCTCAACAATCCTACTTCTATCTAAAATTCTACCTTTCTGACCTTTCTGCAGAATTTCTCACAGCTCTATCTCAGCAGTATGAGCCAAGGTTATGCAGCAGGGCTGTATGAGAACTGGGACTTGGAGCCCGGGACACAGGTGCAGGACCCCTGGGTTCATCGGGGTGCACAGGTTGTATAGTCCTTGCTATTCTTTGCCAGCTTCTGGATCCCCATTCCCACATTCCTAGGAAAAGACTCTCTCCATCTCTCCCAGAGCTAACATAATAACCTCATGCAGACTGGAACAGAGTGCAGCTCCCTGCCCATTACCAGGTCCAGCTCAGGGTCAATCATCTGAGACGTCGAAGTCCTAACAGACTGGGAATTTTTAGAAAAGGAAAAGTTGTTTTTTTCCAAGAACAAAGTGAGATCTACTGCTAGTTCTGGGGCTGGAATTGTGTCTTTTAAGGCCTGGATTCTTAGCAAGGGAGCTTTGATGTGATATTCAGAGCTTTTCTTTTTTTTGCTCACAGCCCATTGTACGAAGGGACCAAAGTGCAGCCGTAGAACTAACACAATGTAGGAAACATGGCAAGCTTTTAGCAGTATGATACTTCACAGCTGGTGTTTAATACAGCCGTTTGTTCAATCAGCTGTGGCAGAACACATCACCAGCCAGATGCTACCTTCTTCTGTGGGACAGGTAGGATGTGGGTGGTCAGCTTTCTCTGTCCTACCAGAGATTTATACAGTCCAGGGGTCTTCACATGCATGACCGATTATGCACTCTCTTCAGTGGTCACGGGAGCTTCATTTTTTCATGCCTGACTGGGAGAGGGGAGTCTACACATTAATCACTGACTTAAGCATTATTTCAGGTACACATGATAGAGAGTTATAATGTTTGTAGTAAAGCTGCATTTGCCAGGCTTGGGTACTGTGCTGAAAAAGCGGTTTGAAACAAAGGAAGCGCCTAAGCACTTCACTCCTACTATAACCATATTGAGAGAGAGGGAGTGAGCAAGCAATCACTGATCACTCTGGTTACTTTTTGCTCAAGAAGCGCATAGTCAGCATGAGCCTTTTGACTAACAGCTGTCATAAAATCAGGCCACAGAATTTGGCATCACCACTACCTACAGGTTATAATATCAAGGAATAGGGCTCATATTTTATCAAATTTATCAAATATATTTATCAAATATTTTCTCTAAGGCATTTGCATCTCCAAGAATCTGGCAAATGCCCTTAGAAATACCAAATCTTGTTGCACAGTGTTAAACATCTTGGGAAGATCTTGGGTTGGAGGTTGGCACGCAAGGCTTTTCACCAGAAAATATAATGTATTTTTTTATGATGAAGCCTGCATAAAGGACATTTTCATCTGAGGAAAAATGCAAAAACAGTTTAAACTGCTAAACGAAAGCAACATATAATTTTCATTCTGTGTTTTGGAATGAAAGAAGTGAATAATACAGAATGCAAGGGTATTACATAGTAATCTGAGGCTTTACCATTGTGCCTGCTTCAACAGACAAGGAGATCCACAAAGATTTCTTGTAAGAACCATCAATGTTCCTTTTCTAGCTGTGTCTACCGGTAAGCTGAAAGTGCAGCTACAGGAAGATACACAATGGATATGACAGTGATATTAATAAAAAGTTTAAGAATTTACACAAGTTACCTAAAAGAGTCATCAGTCCTGAAGTACAATGACAATAAATATACAATTAAATACTCCATTAACATATCCAGAGGGAGTACTGAAGAAGACCTATTACCACAAAATGATCAAAATGAAGGGCCAAAGTTAATGCCATGGTATCCAACTAGTTCAGGTTTTTAGAATTTTTACACTGATTGGCAAAAATGAGGTATTCCTACTACATTTCCCCAAGATAGCTACAGCTACAGTTAAGCGACAAATTTTTCCTGCCAAATTTGCTTTTGCCAGACATGCTATTTCTGACAGCAATGTCTGACAATGGACTTATAGTTTGGAGGACATGAATTTAAGCAATTTAAAATTATGTATGTGACTACCTATATGATAGTGAGTCCATGTTAACTCCTAATCCAGAATAAAAAATGTTAAAACAATAAACCAGTACCCAGGTGATTAGTCTCTCTGTCTTGGGTGATACAGAAGATGAGGGATGCTAGCTACTGAGTCCTCATCATGTCTTCTGGGATCTTCTTAGGTTGGTGATGACATGCTGGTTTTGGATGTGCTTTCCTGTACTCCTTAGGAAGGGAATGTAATTCCTGTTCCTTCTCCATCAGTTATTAGGGCTTACTTAGTGTCTCTTGACTTCTGATCTGGGTATCCCGAAAAGCTGTACATAGATGCATTGAGATCCTGAAGACCTGCTGATATAGGTGCCATCAACACGTGCCATTTTTCTGTTGTTCCTTCTGGTGCTTCTGCATTTCCATTCACGTTCCACTCATATCAGTCTTCATGGTTCTTTATAATTCCTTGCACAGATAATATAATCTCAAAATGCTCTAAGTGAATCATGTGCTGACAGCTCCTGATGCTTTGCTAAACAAAACCAAAACACCTGCACAGTTAGAAAACAATGTCAGAGTCACTGAAGAACTGCAGGATGAGAAAGAGACAAATTTGGTTTTAAAAAAGGCCTATCAGTATTCTAGGAGCTGCCACCACTTCCTGAAAATGACACTGTTCATCTCTGTAATGAGAAACTACAGTCACCAATGACTGTTTCTCTTGCCCCATGGCTTATGCAAGAGTCATTCTCAGCAGACAAATATGAGAGACAGACAAAGGTGTTTAGAAGACTGGGGAGGAGGAAGGACTGGGAAATGTGCCAGAGAAGGCCACAGACAGGGACCAAGCACAGCAAATTGGCCATGGCATAAACAGGTATCTGGACCTGCCGCCCCCAAAAGCAGCCATGCTAAGGGACCAGCGACTCATTCATCCAAGAGCAACTCAAAGATTAAATGAACACGGTTAGCATAGTATTTATTTGGTTGTTTCTTAATGTATTTCTAATGGCACAACATATTACTGCTATTTTTAATATTGTTATTAATTGTCCGCAAGAAAAGGAAAAGATGACACTGGCCAATAGCGCTTTCAAAGACTGAGCTGCCCAGGCAGAAAGTCTGCGTGCAGCGCGGCAGAGCCCTTGAAGCTCCATACTGCCGACTGGAGCCAAACACAGACTAAGCCTGACCTCTGGCAGGTTCCCCAGCACTGCACAGCCACAAGTGGAGGATACTACATGTTTCTTAGACAGTGCCTAGCTCTGGGACGTTCTTGGTCATGCCTGGAAGCTAATTACCAGACATCTAAGCCCTCTGCCACTAATTCCAGGTCATGTTGGAGCATAATTCAACCCTGACATAGCACAGTCCCTGGCCTCTCCTTGCCCCTGTGCTGCTGGGGCTTGCCCCCCGGAGATGACCTCTCTGGGGATACCCACTCATTTCTGCCTGGAACACCAAACTGTAGGTCTTTCTGTATCTAAGGACACTTTGCCTTCCTAAGAGACAGAGCAGCCTGGCAGCCAGGACCCTCCTGCCTTACGTGGAAATGCGAGTTCAAGTTCCTACTTTAAATCAGGCCCAAGTAAAGATTTGAAGCTGGGGTGCAAGGTGTTGCTCCATGCAGTACGCTATTCTGTATGCACACTGGCATTTACACACCTGGTTCCTGGCCATGGCGAAAGCTGCATGCAGATGAAGCACACCTTGAGCTCAGCCTAAGTCTGGGGCTACGCTGACATGATGGAGACCCCTCCAGCTGCAATTGAGGATCCCATTTCTGGAGCTGTCAGTTAACATCTCTCTTGAACAATTAACAGCCAGCTCGTGAACCATGGAGCAGCATCAACTCACAGATGGTTCTGTACATGCCTGGTGGCAAGATTATAGACACGGATTACGAGACAGCCAGGTAGTACTGATGACAGTGGTATTACATGGACATACACATAGGATCTAAGTCTGCTTGATGAATTTGACCTATATTTGCCAAAGTTATGGCTGCAGTGCTTTCAAGGTCTGACATTTTGAATTGTCTAGTGCTTTTCCATCAATAAATTGCTACTGTTATTGATAAAGTCATCAATATTTTAGTTCAGATTCAGTTGCTCATAATCAGATGTCACAACTGAAACACTAAAAACAACAGTCCGAGCTCAGTTCAGTAATTCATAGAAAGAGTAAGCATAAAGAAAAAAAAAACGTGCTATGCCAAATTTCCTTAGATGATCACAGGGAGGATTAAAGAACATTAATTCTCTCATTACTCATCTCATCATAAGGTCAACTGCATCTAAAGGCTAAGTAATATGCTTTTCTGTAGTACTGAGATCTTCAGGGAAGTATGATTGCTGCAACTTATCAGCTTGGAAATGTCAATTGGAGGAAGTGAACCAAAGAAGTCAATAAGGTTTATTCTACATTCCAAATTATCCTAAAATTAGAGCAGGTACTTAGAAAACTGTTAGACAGAAAAATAATAATAAATACATTCCACTTCCAGGAATAAGTTATGGTTCTAGTATCAGCTGAGTGGGGGAAAAGACTTTGTATTGAACTTCAACACATCATTAACTCCAGATGCAGCCCAAAGCATTGATCTCTCTATTAGTCATTCACTAGGGTTTGTAATGCTAACAGGTAGTAACACTTTTCCTACCTCAAACTGACATCAAGGGCTTATCATTTATCCTTCATGTAGACAGCAGGACAATTGACACTCCACAGAGACATTATGAATAAAGCCAAACACCACAGGATTATTAAATAGTCCAGGTAACTTTCCTCATCTTCCTAAGAGCAGTTTTTGCACGCTATAACTTTCTACAAATATATTACTGTCACAATGACTTGCTGTTGAGATTTTTAGTCCAAGCACAAAGAAAAAAGTGATCCTGTGCAAAACAAAGGACTACAGCCTGAAGAACTTTCAGTAATAGTTGCTGACCTTTCACTATAGAAAACTGTTAGAGCAGTGAAACTAGGAATGAGGATTTCTCGGTGGCTGCTAAGGGGTTATGCAGCCTTTCATCTGTGTAATAATTCAAATCCCGCCTGGACCAGCATTCTTCTTTCAGCCATACTCAGCTGACAATTACCCTGCTAAAGTTAAATGGTTGCCATCAGCTTGAGTGTGGAAAAAAAATGTTAACTCTTAGCCTTCTTTTGTATTATACGATATAATCCCAATTCTGTGGGACTTCCCAAGACAGCCTCAGCATCATAGCGCAAGGCACCTGCTCCAGTGGCAATGAAATTTACAGAACTGATCAGAAATTATTGCTTTACAGCAATAAATTTAGATGGCCTCCATCTGGCTTCACATCTTAACACTCATCAAAACCAATCTTCTGTTTTCTTCCCCACAGTATGAAGAATACAACCACTATCTGCAGCTTGCAGTGTCATCTTCTACCCATACTTTCCACCAGGCACCTAAATATCAATAGACCTTGACATAGCTTTCTCTTTAAATCAAAATCCAACCTTTTCACTCTATACCTACTGTAAAAATACCAGTCCATGCTCTGTCATCTCCCTCTTTAACCCATATAACCTTCTCCTTTGTGGCCTCCCCATGACCTGCATAAATCTTTTCTGATGCATTGAAAATAATAGAAAGGCATGAAACAGAAGGACAATGTTTGTAAGGACAGCAATGTCTAAACCAATCTGCATATAGTTATTGTGTTCCAAAATACGCAGCCTAATGGATATATGCTTTCTAATTGCCTGCAATCATGGATAAATAAGAGGCTACATTACTACAGGCTGGTGAAGAGAAAGTGTGACTTATTATCTCTATTTGGACTGCAAGTCTTAAAAGAGTCGGAATAAATTTTGAATCCCTCAGTGCTTGACACTTCCAGAAGATGACAGATACTGGCAAAAGGAGTCCCCAGAGACTACGAATATGAGCAATTAGCACAACCTATTAAAGCTTTTCAAGATATTCTACAATGGGAACAGATAGACAATGTGTTTATAATTTAGTCAAAAGCATTAGAATGCAGATGCTCAGACAAAATTGGTTTCAAACTTAGTAATCTCCTGTCACCCCTTTTTTAGGAGTTTATTCTCCACATCCTCAGAAGCATTACATGTTAGAAACCATTTTCAAATGGTCTTTAACGTAGATGCCTTTTCTACAAGTTTGCATGTCATAACAAAGTTTCTCTGAACGGTCATTGCTGTTTTGTGCGCAGAGGTGTGCGACAGTACATAACACTTAGGCATAAAGCCCAGCTTCTACACACAGAAAATCCAACCTTAATACTTAGAAAAGTCTTATCAAAAAGCAGGATGGCAGTTGCAGGAACTTATTGCCTTCTCCGTTTGCTGGGATAGAATCATAGAATCATAGAATCATTGAGGTTGGAAAAGACCTCTAAGATCATCGAGTCCAACCGTCAACCCAACACCACCATGCCCACTAAACCAGGTCCCTAAGCGCCTCATCTACTCGTCTTTTAAATACCTCCAGGGATGGGGACTCAACCACTTCCCTGGGCAGCCTGTTCCAAGGTTTCACCACTCTTGCAGTAAAGAAATTTTTCCTTACATCCAATCTAAACCTCCCCTGGCGCAACTTGAGGCCATTTCCTCTTGTCCTATCACTTGTTACTTCGGAGAAAAGACCAACACCCACCTCGCTACAACCTCCTTTCAGGTAGTTGTAGAGAGCGATGAGGTCTCCCCTGAGCCTCCTTTTCTCCAGGCTAAACAGTCCCAGTTCCCTCAGCCGCTCCTCATAAGACTTGTTCTCCAGACCCCTCACCAGCCTCGTTGCCCTTCTCTGGACACGCTCCAGCACCTCAACGTCCTTCTTGTAGTGAGGGGCCCAAAACTGAACACAGTATTCGAGGTGCGGCCTCACCAGTGCCGAGTACAGGGGCACAATCACTTCCCTACTCCTGCTGGCCACACTATTTCTGATACAGGCCAGGATGCCATTGGCCTTCTTGGCTGCCTGGGCACACTGCCGGCTCATGTTCAGCCGGCTGTCGACCAGCACCCCCAGGTCCTTCTCTGCTGGGCAGCTTTCCAGCCACTCTTCCCCAAGCCTGTAGCGCTGCATGGGGTTGTTGTGGCCGAAGTGCAGGACCCAGCACTTGGCCTTGTTGAACCTCATACAATTGGTCTGGGCCCATCAATCCAGCCTGTCCAGGTCCCTCTGCAGAGCCTTCCTACCCTCGAGCAGATCAACACTCCCGCCCAGCTTGGTGTCATCTGCAAACTTACTGAGGGTGCACTCAATGCCCTCATCCAGATCATCAATAAAGATATTAAACAAGACCGGCCCCAAAACTGAGCCCTGGGGAACACCGCTCGTGACCGGCCGCCAACTGGATGTAACTCCATTCACCACAACTCTCTGGGCCCGGCCGTCCAGCCAGTTTTTGACCCAGCGCAGAGTACACCTGTCTAAGCCGTGAGCCGCCAGCTTCTCTAGGAGAATGCTGTGGGAGACAGTGTCAAAGGCCTTGCTGAAGTCCAGGTAGACCACATCCACAGCCTTTCCCTCATCCACTAGGCGGGTCACCTGGTCATAGAAGGAGATCAGGTTGGTCAAGCAGGACCTGCCTCTCATGAACCCGTGCTGGCTAGGCCGGATCCCCTGGTTGTCCCGCTCATGCCTTGTGAGCGCCCTCAAGATGAACCGCTCCATAATCTTCCCCGGCACCGAGGTCAGGCTGACAGGCCTGTAGTTCCCCGGATCCTCCTTCCGGCCCTTCTTGTGGATGGGCGTCACATTGGCAAGCCTCCAGTCGTCCGGGACCTCCCCCGTTAACCAGGACTGCTGATAAATGATGGAGAGCGGCTTGGCGAGCACCTCCGCCAGCTCCCTCAGCACTCTCGGGTGGATCCCATCCGGCCCCATAGACTTGTGAGCGTCCAGGTGGCGTAGCAGGTCATTGACTGCTTCCTCTTGGATTACGGGGGGTTCATCCTGCTCGCCGTCCCTGTCTTCCAGCTCGGGGGGCGGAGTACCCTGAGGAGAACTGGTCTGCCTGTTAAAGACTGAGGCAAAGAAGGCATTGAGTACCTCAGCCTTTTCCTCATCCTCGGTGACAATGTTCCCCCCTGCATCCAATAAAGGATGGAGATTCTCCTTGGCTCTCTTCTTGTCATTAATTTATTTGTAAAAACTTTTTTTGTTGATACATGTTTAGGGCTTTATCTGGCAGGGTCCTGAATGTGCTGCTCCTGACACCGTGAAGCAATCAAGCATGTGGGTAAATTTAAACAGCTGACTCACCTTGTTGACTGTCCAGGTACCACGTATATGCGTACAGGGTAGCACATGATTAAGCGCTTCACGGGACGTCAGCCAAAATGTGCAGACTGTCACACTGCTCAGACTAAGGGGGAAGTGAAAGATCCTAAATACTTCAAGAGCGTAATTGTGTTTATGCATATGTATATACATACATACCTGTGTTTACATATATATAAACACATGTTTGAGTGTGTGTGTGCGTGTGTTTTATACATTTGTATTATCATGGGCATTGGGTATTTTATCTAAGAAGTGACAAAGTTTGAGCCTTGCTCTGTTGATACTGATGAGTTCACAGCCACAGATGAAACGATTGCAGACCATATTTATAGACACTTCCGAAGAGAAGTAACGCTTCCCTAATGCATAAAATGTGTAATTTTCCCTGCTCCTGCTCTGGAGAAAGGACTGTCATTACACAAAACAGCAAATAGCCCTCTAAGTGAAGCAGCCTCTTTCCCATTTGAATTTGAGCATTGGTAAAATAAAATGTTTTGTGATTTAAGATGCTACCAATAAATTTTGAAAATAGTGTCATACGTATATATCTATGTTGTACATATCTTTACAGCTTCCATCAGTCATCTTTGTATCTCTGCTGGAACATAAGGCCAGTCAGCATGCAAAAGGCTGAACTTTGTCATTGCAAAAGACATCTCCTAAGATATTCATGGGCTTTGTGGTTTTGGCAGGAAATTCCATACATCCTGACAGAGACAGTGCATTTTCACAAAAGGATTTTCCTTTTCTGTTGCCACAGAAATCTGTGGAAGTTACCACCAGCTACAACGGGAACAGAAGTGGCAAGAATAAGAAGGCACAGGATCCTTTGCTGACTTTGCTGTTGATCTTCTGCAAGAATTTCAGGAATTCGTCTCATCTTTCCATGTCTTGATTATTCCAGCTGTAAAATGGGGATGACCATCCCCGCTGTCCTTCATAACATGCCATGAAATCCATTCATGAAAGCTAATATTTAAACATCACCCAAAATCCACTAAATCTAAAAAAAAAAATTTCAATAACTTTGGTGGGTGAGTTTGGATTGAGGGCTCTAATACTAATCTGGCTATTATTATTATTTTATTTTTTATATGTATATTATTACTAAACATACACATAAAATACATATAGCTTCCATATTTCATATGTCTTAGATTTTTATCACCATGGTCACTGGAGCCATTAAGGTGAGATATGTTAGTTTTAATTACATGTATTTACAACTATTTCTCAGTTTACACATCACGAGTGATATTTCTCACTGCATGAATTTTCAGACTCGTAACAGAAGCTAAATGCATTTTCCTTTAAAAGTTTGTGTAATCTGTGAAACACAAAGGCATTAAGCAGTTATATTTTTCTGAATCACGGTGTCTTTTGTAACAACAGCTGTGTATTTAGTTCAACAGTGAAACTCAAAACTGTTTTGCTAATGAAAAGGGAGCCAAATAACCAAGTGCTGGAATGAATTGCAGGCTATTGAAAGCGGACAGTTGGCTCATTAAATGTACCCCTCATGAATGATGTCCCTTCCCTTTAGACTGGCATTGAAATAATCCAGATTTACTTTGTATTCTACAAAGTATTTTTAGGGCCTTCTATGATCAAGTTAAGATAAGATACAGGAAATACATTCCACAAATAAAATACAATTTGTTAGCTTGCAACAGCAAAACTTCAGCGTTTACCAAACAAATGCATGTAGCTTTTAGGATAAGTGACTTTCAGTGTAATTATTTATAGGATTTCCTGTGGGTTTACCACTACCCATGCTGCACATGCATCAGAAAATGTATGAAATTTTGGCAATATTGGGAAGAACGATTGCCTCCGTTTTTCAGATACAGGTGGAATCATGGCCTCACTGAAGGCAATGGGAAAATTCCGAAACATGTCAATGAGACAATACTTTAGATAGGGAATTCAAGCTCAGAAACACTAAATAAAGACGTCCAAGATGAATTGAAACATTTTAATTAGTTCTCAATGGAGTCATCTGCAACTATGACTCTTCCATTTCCTTTAAACAGTTCTTTTTACTCTTTCCCGTTTTCCTTCTCCAGGCTTTGTTAATTTTTAATTCTGTGTGTAAATTTAATTGCTTCTTGCCTCGCATATACTTCCATAAAAATCCATAGTTGTCTAAACCTCTTTTTTTTTATGTGGCAGGACTGTTCACTCATCACGCATAACAGCCGAGCAGCCTGGTCCCTGACCAGGATATTGACAGTG
Organism: Aptenodytes patagonicus; assembly: GCF_965638725.1. Taxonomy (NCBI): domain Eukaryota; kingdom Metazoa; phylum Chordata; class Aves; order Sphenisciformes; family Spheniscidae; genus Aptenodytes; species Aptenodytes patagonicus. The sequence goes on from NC_134949.1 coordinate 29,897,796, forward strand.
GACCATGACAAAAGGGTTCTGAAAGATTTGAGTCAGTCCGAAAAGTTCCTTTAGAGCAAGTGCTGAGCTGATGAACAGAAATACCGAGCTGCCTTTTTAAGGACCCATTACAAGGACTACACAAAAGTGTGTTTTAACTAGCGCCCCAGAACTACAGAGCATTTAATGAGAGTGTGGTAACTTCAACAGCTGTCGAGGGGTGTATAAATTACTCCAAACCCCCTCTACTCCTCAGATCAGTGTAGAATTTGGAGGGCATAGCAGCACTGTAGGGCCATACTGTTTGCCAACAGCATCCTGGGCTGCATTAGGAAAAGCATTGCCAGCAGGTTGAGGGAGGTGATCCTTCCCCTCTACTCAGCACTGGTGAGACACATCTGGAGTGCTGGGTCCAGTCCTTTGCTCCCCAGTACAAGAGTGACATGGATATACCGGAACGAGTCCAGAAAAGGGCCACAAAGGTGATTAAGAGTCTGGAGCACCTGGCATGTGAGAAGAGATTGAGAGAACTGGGATGGATTAGCTTGGAGAAGAGAAGGCTCAGGCAGGTTGTTAGCAATGCGTATACATATCTGACAAGGGGTTAAAGAAGCCAGAGCCAGGCTCTTTTCAGTGACATCCAGTGACAGGACGAGGCAACTGGTTCAAACTGAAATAAAGCAAACTCCATTTAAACATATGAAAAAACTTTTTTACCATGAGGGTGATCAAACAGTGACACAGGTTGCCCAGAGAGGATGTGGAGTCTCCATCCTTGGAGCTATTCAAAACCTGACTGGACACAGCCCAGAGCAACCTGCTGTTGCTGACCCCGCTTTGAGCAGGTGGTTGGACTAGGTGATCTCCAGAATTGCGTTCCACTCTCAGCAATTCTGTGATTCTCCTCCCCTAGGCAGTGAGTTTTGGCGTGTAGCACAGCTCCTCCTTCTGAATTCTGCCCCTTCTTCTGCCAAAGATATACCACCTTCAGCCTGACACTAACCTCTTATTTTCTCAAATTATCTTCTAATTTCAGCAACCTTCCTTTTTGAGCACCAATCTTGAAAAAAGTGTATTTTAGGCATGCAAATATAAGGGACAATTTTTATAATACCAGTTTTTCTCATTTATGACTAACACACTCAGATTTACATGGCTAGAACTCCGTAAGTAGGCAAGCTTTATTTCTAATAATGCCTAAAGCTGGAAAAAAATAAAAAAGGCTATTGACATGTTCCTATAGATAAACAGGTATCCACATATGCATTAGATCTAGATTTGAAACATATGATTATACAAGTTTATGATGTTTAAATCAATTTTTATTTTCATGAAACTTCTCCTACTTGTTACAACCATATGCACAGAAGTCAAGAAAACATCTGACAGCATAGCTTGGAAAAAAAAGATGTACTATACAAAACAATGCATGGGTGACAGCTGCTGCTTCCCCTTTAAATCTCATTCTGTCATTCTTGTGTTGAATAGTATCTTCTTTTGCTTACCGTTCCATACTGATGAAGGTGGCATCGCCAGGCCCTCTGAAGCTGAACTGCTTGTGCTGTATACATTTTCCTTGCTAATATTGTACAATAATTTATTTTTCTCAAAAAGAACCAGACAAACAAGACACAATATTCAACCTACCTGTGGAAACACTGATGAATAATGTGAGAACATCTCAATAGCTTACATTAGTACAAAGACTGAAATCAGGAAGACTGGATTCAGACTTTACTTCCTCAAAGCTGGAGGGAGTTTGGATGCATTGTTCCAGTTGATGTCTACGTCTACTTTATTACGCTTCTACAAAAACCCCAGGAGCCTGCTCTTCATAATCCAGAAAAAGCACGACAGCGCTCGCAATAATCGCAGGGAATCCCCAGATTTGCCTTTATTGATGGTTAGCTCTCACATTCCCCTGCAGAGTTCAGCGGGGAAGTCAATCAATGGGTGTTTAACTCTGGCTGGCATCCTCTGCACTCACTCCTGCGGTTTTGCTGCTCCTGCTGCCTGCCAGCACCAACTCCAGAGCTTTTTTCTGCAGGGCTGGCAGCTGCCTCCATGCCTCTCTGCTCCCGTCAGCACTGCACAGAGACATCTCTGAAGTGCTGGCAAGAGAACTCAAAGAGATTCCAGCGGGCAGAGGAGATCCCCTGCCAGGCTAAAGGAGCAAAGGACGGAGGGAAAAGGAATCACTGGGCTATTTAATCCTTTATTTTCATGTCTGTATAAAGGACAGCAGGAAGCATGTGGTACCAAAGGAAAGAATTTTCCATCAAAAAGTGGCGCAATTCTTTCTGTAAGCTTTTCCATGCTCTCAGAAAGAAGTAACTTTTGCTTCTCAGAGGGATCAAAAGGAGTCTGCCAAGAGTGACAAAAGAAAGGTAGAAGTTAACCTCCTGACATGGCAATAGGATAAGCCAGTATGAAGGAAGATTATACTGCAAAGACCTTCTAGGACTGAGAAGAAAATTGTCTTTGGTTCAGCAAAAGAGGAAATGTAACACCAGAGGATTAAGAAGTGAGGGAACACAGTAAAAATGACAAACCAGAGAGGGGCCCCTTCAAAACAGCACTTTGAATAAACAAAGCTGCAGGGGTCACAGCAAGAGACAACAAGCATTGTCAGGACCTGACTTTAGGTCATACAGTCAGAAGAGAAATGTTAGGCCTAGGAGCTGCTGTGCTACATGCAGTGAGACCTCAACACCATGAAGTGGGAATGAAGAGAGAGGGAAGACAAAGAAAAACATGAGTTGAGGATGGTATTCAAAGCCGTATTTGTCGATAAGGATGGCCAGGGACAATGTCTAAAGAGTCAAGAGGAAAAAACACAGATGGAAGCCTAGCACACTCTCAGCAGCAGAAAAGGAGGACTTAGCACTAAAGATTCAAGAGGCAGAAGTGAAGAATTGGGAGTTGTTTTTTTTTAAAGGAAGTTGGGGTTTTTTTAAGTGTTCACTGGATTTAGGAAGAGGAATGAGAGTTTCAAAAGCAGTCCATCAGTCAAAGAGACAATGATGAAACACAGGCCTTCATGTACGAGATGCTAACTGGCGATAGCAGCATGAGCAGCTCCAGCTGATGGAGGAAGGAATGAGCCATACTGAAGGAGATGTAGGATGTAATTAGAGCAGTTTTGGACAGCATGTTTGGAGAGGTTAGAGATGACAGGAATAAAACAGATGAAGTGATAGTTACAGGAAGGGAATCCAACTGGTGTTTTCATGACAGGGACGGTCTGTGACTACCTACATTTATTTGAGAGGAAACTTAAGGACTTTGAGAAATAGAAGGGAAAAAAGAAGGCAGGATGAAGTAGACACACATGATAGGAAGGGAGGGGATAATGAGAGAGGGAGGAAGAGAAAGGATGACGTCAACGTTTGTGTGACAGCAGACTGAGAAGCAAATGTGGAAAAGGTTAATGACAGAAGTAATTCATGCTGTATTTTAACTTTGGTTTTTCTGCAGAAGCAAATGAGGTGGTTGCGGTACAGTCTATTTTCTCAAAGAAAGAGAAGCACCCAGTGAAGTCCAAATAAAGCAAGTCATGGTTTTTGTAGGAGAAAAACTGGATGTAAGTGAAGTGAAGTGATGAGGACATACTGATAGACAGCTAAAATGTCAGTTTAAGTATCACCAGGGAAAAGTAGCTCAAGGGTGAACGTGTTGATGTAGAAATGATAATCATTGCCCTGTAGTCAATGTCTTATCAGTAATCAGAGTTAGCACTTCTCATTACAGCAGTACAACGGAAGTCCAAAAATTGATCAGAAAGCTGCTCAGATCAGTGTGGTCATGCAATAAACAAATGGCTCTCAAAAGAAGATGAACCAAGTAAGAGGGGAAAAAAAAACCCCAAATACCCCCATGAGGGTGTAGCCTTGCTCTGCTGATTACCTCATAACTTTTTCCTCTCCAGAAAGTGCACTTTATTTTCAATTTCCAGTCTCAGGTACACTTCCTCAGCCTTGTGCTCAAAATTTACAAAGCTTTACCTTGTCAGCTCTGGGAATTCTCCGTCTGTCCTCTGAATATTAGTTACATAATAGCCTGAGCTAAGCAATCAAAGCAGTGATAGGTCAAAAGGAAGATTTGCCTGAGGTGATGCAGGAAGTTGATGGCAGAGCTTGAAGCTGAATACGCATTTCTCTGCTATTCAGACAGCACAAAAACTGCTAGAGCTTCCTTCACTGTTTAGATTTTGTTGGCTTTTTTTCAAAGCAGCACTGTTTCTGAAGCCAAAGCTACAAAATGCAATGGCATTGAAAGAGCTAATAAGCCAAAGAACTATCCCCAAATGGCACTGTTTTCTCTCAATGGCACTTCCATGATATTACTAATAAATTATATATCTTACAATCAATATTTTCCACATCCCTACTGTACTTCTCTGTGTCATTTCAACTGCCTGTAAGTTGTAGAGAGAGATACAACTGGGGAGAGATAGTAAGATGAGTATGTTAAGCCCAGTCTTCCCCTCGGATTTTACACTCCTTACCTTCAAAATACTTAAGTCCAACGATGCCATAGCTCTTCGGTACCGACATTTCTAGTTATAAAAGATAGATTGAAAGTCATTGTTCAATGCCCTCGCATCTCTTTTGTGGCACTAAATGACAGCTATTGAAAATTTTAAGTGGTGGTGGTAAGTGGTGGTGACAGCAAATACAGCACTGAAATTTACAGGGATGATTTAGACATTTTTTGACATTGCAGAACAGTGTAACATTTACCTGTCAACGGTGCAGGATGCAGTAAATAGGCCAAGCAAGGAACTAAGAGGGCCAGGACTCCAAGGCCCACTCTCTGAGATGACAGCAGTGATTAAGATGACACCTACCTCCCGCACTTCAAATTGGCACTCTTCAGGCTCTGTAGGGGTTACTATTTATGTATGATTCATTAAGAAATGGGCCAGGCATCGTAGCATTACTCTCCTCCATGCCACGACAACTTTCTCAGAAATTTCAGGATTTTTCTCCGGTGAGTTTATCTGGCGTCAGCTTCTTGAGAAAATGCCTTCAGAACTGAACATGAAGCATCAAGTATTTCAGATCTGAAAAACTGTGAAATAGGTGTTTCATGAATAAAAAGGATGCTTATGAGTTATACTGATAGTTATTATTATCCGTATTATCAGAGCATTTAGGCACTGCTGCTTATAAAGAAGATGCTTTCATGCTACTTGGTATAAAAAGGGAGCAAAAAGACTGTTCCTATCCCTGGAAGTTTATCGTCTAAAACAATTGGCAGCTGATGGATCCAGACAGATGGGGAAAAGAAGGGCATTAATAAAAGAATGATGATCAGCACAATAGTAACATCCCACCTCAGACTTACGAAGTTCCTATAAGCATGAAGAATGGTTGCTCAAGGGCAATTACAGTGAAATTATATAAGGCAGAGGCAAAGCTCTATGTTGAACAATCTGTGTGGGTTTCCACTGCTTTTTAAGAAGCTCATCAGAAACTGTTTCTGTAAAGAGAAATGTTTACAATAGTTGTTTTTTTGCACAAATCTAGGGAAACTTTGTGAGAGAATGAGAGAGAACATAGGTTCTCACTCATGAATTAATGCTTGACGTAATGGATTACAAATTCTAGGTTGATTTTGACATTAGATTAGCACAGTTTCTTCTGGTTATTTCTGCGAGCATTCCAAAGACACATGTACTTTGAATTTATAATAATTGCTTACAGGTCTTTTATCCAAACTTAAGCACACACATTTTCCACTGAAAAATAAAAACTGAGCTCTGACTAGGAACTAGCTAGTATCCCCCTGCGGCATTTACAAGAAAGACATTTTAGCCCTGCTCTGTGTAACAGAACAGTGTAACACAGTATTTCTACAAGCAGCTTTGTCCAAAGCAGAAATAAGATAAAAATCGGGACAAGCTTGACTCTAGTTTTGGGGTGATCTCAGGTAATTACCTGGTAACACTCCTCTATGTCTTACTTTTTGTTTTACAAGGTACCATGCTGCTCTCCACCCTATAAAACTGCTTTAGCTGCTTTCCTCAGAGTAGGAATTGGTTACGATGGCACTAATTAGCACTCATCACTGTTGCACGAGAGCCTAAATCTGAAAAGAAGCAGGCACCGCCTGTAGCCAAAAGGTAACTTGTGCTATTTGTTTACTTTTAGAGAAAAGGGCAGACAACCGGCCCAAGCCGGTGCACTTTTATCATTTCACTTCAGTAAAGCTGCAGTGCGTACGCGCGGCCCCTGCTCTCTGCCGACACGCTCATCAGGCTGCGGCTCATCACAACGCCGCACGGGCGTCGCACGGCTCCGGCTGGAAGCCGCTCTCGGGAGGAGCCTGGCACCCCCAGGCCGGGGCTCCCCCGCGGCGCCCGGCCCCACCGCCCCCGGCGCTCTGCCCGCCCACAGGCGGCTCCATCCCCCCGGGCCCAGGCCGGCCCGGCGGGCGCCGCTCCCGGAGCCGCCGCCAGCCTCCGCAGGGGCCTGCTGCCGCCCCGGCCGCTCGCAGCGCCTGTGCCCCCGAGCCGCCCACGGGAATCAAACCGGGCGCCGGCCGCCGGTCGCGGTGGAGGGGCGAGGGCCGCTCGGCGGCGGTGCGTGCCGGGAGCGGGAGGCGGCCCGGCCGGGTCACGCCCGCCCCCGGCCGCGCCACCGCCCCTTCCTGTGATGGCCGCTGCCGGGCTGCGAAAGCGCGGCGAGGCAGCGCGGGCCGGCGCCCCCAGGAGCTGAGGGCCCCGGCGGGCGGCGCGGAACGGAACGGAGCGGAGCGGAGCGGAGACGTCCCCCTGCCCGGAGCCGGCGGCAGGAGGTGACTGAGGGGCGCCGTGCGGGCCGGGCCTGCGCGGGGGGCTGCCCCGTGGAGCGGCCGACCCGCAGCCAGCCCACCGGCGCTGGGACGGGACGGGGCGCGGGTGAGCGGGGGCCGCGCCGACCCGCTTCGTGCCGGCTCCGGAGGAGGCGGGGGCCGGCCGGGGTGCGGGCCAGGGCCACGTCGCTGGTCCCCGCCGGGGGGGCTGGCGGAAAAGCCGCTTGTTCCGGGTGGCCCAGGCGGCCTCGGCCACCGCGGAGTATTGTGTCGTGTGTACCCCGGGAGTGAGCCATTCCTGCGGGAAAAACTAGTGCGGAGCGGCCCGTCCGAGCTGGTGCCGGCCTGCGCCTCAAAGGGACGCTTCCGCAGTTGGAGGAAACGGGAAGGGTGTTTGTCCTGCAGTACGGGTGTGCACGGGTGGGGGGGCTGACAGTTAAATTCACATCCTCGGCAGTGTGCAATAGTCTCCCCGTGCACAGGGATCCCGAGGGCGCCCCTTACTAGAAGGCGTGGGTAAGTGGTGTGCAGCAGCTACCCGGTCCTAAACACCTAGTGAGAAAGGCCCATGTAGCGCAGCGTGAAGTAAGCGGGCACTGATGGCTGCAGGCAGGAGAGCTTATTCGGACTTTGCCTCATGGTAAGTAAGACTCCGAAAGACTAGTTTCCACAGAGTTGCAAAACAAGATAGCAAAGCCACCGTGGCTATCTCATGATAGTAAGTCATTTACTTTGGTAATTGTGAAGATAAAACCTAAATTTCTTGAGTCCCACGCAGATATTTGTAATACATCGATCACATCGGTTGGCTTTTAGCAAGACAATTCCAGGGGGGGAAGGAAGGGAAATCCTGTCATGTTCCTGTTGTTTTCCTTGTAGATACCGCTGAAGTACCTGCTTTCCACCGCTTTCCTCATTTAACTACTTCTTGGGGTCAGTTGGTCATCATCATGCCTTCTACTGAGAACACCTCAAAACTTTGCCCGGTCCTCGTTTCACTGCTGCTGGTGCTGCCAGTAGTTGAAGCCCTGGATGCAGGAGATACCATCGCCTTCCTACTAGGCCTCACTGTCAGTGTCGTCGGATTCTGTGCCTGCCTTGGCTTGTATGCAAGGAAAAGGAACGGGCAGCAATGATTTCAAGAAGATGCTCAGATGAAGTGAATTTCCAAACATGGCTTGGGGTTGAGATCTGGGGTATAAAACCGAGCTTCGGTTCTGGATAACTTTCAAAAACCATGTAGTAGATGATACTTCTGCAAACCCCTCTTACTGTGCAATACAACAGAACCAAGACTGTACCCAGTAAAAGGGATTTGTAGGCTCTGTCCTCGTGACAGTAAGATGATTTTATATTGCTTGTGATTAAATATTGCCTTAGAGAAGGATAAGAACTTTTTGAATGGGGAAGGAAAACCATAGGGTGGTTCACAGTAAATGTTTATAAATGGAACATGTGAGGGCGACCATCAACAAGTTCCACAATTTTGGTTTCAAGGGTTAATCAGGAGGAAGCAGCTGTTAATCTTCCAGTCAGGATGACAGAGCTTTGGAAGTACTCCTAACTAGATAGCTAGTGAGCAGACCGCTTTGACTTGTGCTCACATTCTTTGTAATGACAGTTAACACCTAAAAGCTCACTTCTGCTGTCACAGGGATGAGACTTCAGAGAACTAAGAAAACATAGAAAACTTCTTTTTCTTATGTATTTTTATTTTAGAATGTGCCTCTCCTGTAGCCTGTGTTCTTGTTACCAAGTAGATACACTTAAGAATGGGACCACTATTTTTCTTTAACATGTATTTCACAGAAAAATACATGTAAGGCTACATAAATCAGATTAGGGATATGTTTTTTGTCTCTTGTTTATTTTTTGTACTCAGCTTTCCTTTAGGCACACCAGGTTTAAGACTCACTTCATTTGGTGTTTGTGTGGTTTTTTCCCCAAAACTAAAGACTTACCTGTTTTAATGAGGAATTATGTGTAGTATTTCTGCATTGGGGGGTTATTAGAATTACAACACGACAGTTGTGCACGTTTCTTTTGTAATATGGAGAGAATGTGTTTTGTTAAAATCCTGGGTTTAGTCAACAGGTCCATTGTTCTCAATTGTCTTCCTCATGACAAACATGTTTTTAGCTAACCATTCAGGCTTCTTACCTAACTGATGCATATGAGTTCCGCAGGAGATTAGGACCAAAACCAAAGTGAAAAATCCCAATGCAAAATGGGAGATGTAAATAGCCTTATTCTATTCATGCTCAGTCAGATTGTATGGTATATGGCTGAAAGACTCTACTGTAGCATATCCAGGACCTGTTTCTTTAAGTACTGAAGGTGAAATGGCACAGCCAAGAATGTCTACCACAAGTCCCTCTAGTTTGTTAGGGTGTTCTAGCTGTCTGCTTCAGACAAGGAGCACAATCTGTAACAGCAGCAGAATAAGGAGGTAGGAAGCTGAGCTCTCCACAGTTCACAGAATTTCCTTCTGATCTTGTGCTGTGGACACTGCCACTCTTGCTAGACATCTTGGCTTTTATCTTTCAGAGCTAGGGAAAAAGGTTAAATGTGATGCAGAGCTGTATATTTTGATACTATTCCTCCCCTTCCTGTGTCTCTGTTCAGTAGAGCACAAAGCAATGGCTAGAAGAGTTGTCAGGCAGGTCTTACATAAGTAATTGGGCGGGCAGATCATGTTCTCCAAATTCTAAGATTTCTGTATGCCATTTGTGGCTGGTTTGACTTCTCTCTCCAGCCTCTGAGGAGACAGAAGCCCTGGTTATTTCAGTCTTGCAATTTATGTCCCTCTCTCATGGTTGATAGAGGGAGGAAGGTAAAACAAAAGCTTCCAAAATTGCGTGGGGTTGAAACTGTAGGACTCAACCCAGCAAGCCGCAAGAATGTAGGTTTCTGCTCTCAAGTTACAGGAATAGTAATGGTCACAAAGTTACTCTGATGAGATGCAAGTCTTGCCAGGTAGCTGTTCTTGAACCCTTTTTGTGGCTTCCGAAAGTCAGAAAGGGACATGGTGCACAATTGCTATGTACAAATGAAATTTACAGCCCTAAGAGGAGCTTCAGACAGTAGTGTCACCTTTGAAAGCCGCCTAGCAGCAGGACATGATCCTGTATGCGATTATTCGACTGGGTAGATGCAAGCACACATCAAGTGTGATCTTCCATGTTCCAGCTTGGCTAAACCATTACCCTTAAAAAAAAAAAAACCAAACAAAACACAAAATCACCACTCAATTCACTTTATATTTCCCCAAATTGGAGAATGTTGCCAATTGTTCAGTGGAATATTAAATATTGCTTTTTCAATAGAATAAATTTTATCACAAGCAGCTTTTCACTTTGGAGAAGATCCCTGGCAATAGTTTCACAGAATTGTGCAACAGTTTCACTGCAGGAGAACAAAATTTTAGCAGAGTAATTAGCATCAGGCGATAGGGACATGAGGAACTGTTTGTTGCCTGAAGTTGTATGTACTTCATTGGAAGGTGTTTGCACAGCGTAATGGTGTTGTTTCCTGGGTTCTGACAGAAGCTTTATTGTTAAAGACTTGCATTTGTCGATGAGTGTAAAATCGGATACCCCTGTTTTTCTTCTGTCTTAATAAACTTTCACGTATGATTTGTCATCAGCTTCATGAAGTAGTTCTTATGAAAAGGAAAATCGGGATGATAGAAATGACTGAAACTGCTGAAATTCCTTATATTAAATATTATTTTCATATATATTTTTGCTTATGTTAGGTGACTTTGCAAACTAATGTGGCATAAGGTATGTTTTCAGTTGAACTTTTGTACAGTGAGTGTACTTCTCTTGGTCCTGTAACTTGTTTATCTCATTTCAATATCAGTTACTTTAGAGGACTTCAAGGGGGCTGGTCCCCTTACTCTGAAACTGGTAGCTTGCAGTTGCGAAGAGGCCCGTTTCTCTGGTACAAGGGAAACTTGAAGTATTTATTTTTCCTTTTGACTATGAATTTTCAACATTACTATTATGTAGTTGCCTTTATACCAGAAAAGCCATTTATGGCAGTTTTCTAGCTGGAGACCCAAGGATATAAAGGACCGTTTTCTTTTTTTTCTAAAGAAAAATTATGTTTAGTGCTTTATAGTTATTTCAATGATTTTTTTTTAGACTTCAAAAGAGCACGGTTTATCCCAACATTTTATGAAAACAGTGTTTTAGCTCTTTTGGGACTTCAGCTAGTGCACAAAGCAGTTCACTTTGTGCACTAAACTAATACCATTAGTGGCTGTCTTCAGAGCAGAAAGCAAAAACAGCCTGACAATGCCCGCCTCTTAACAAGTACAGCCTACCCTCTAATTAGTGCAAGAAAGCTGCAAGTCAGGAACGCATAGCTTTTGACTGCTGTGGTTTCCATCTGCTTTAACAATAGCGTAGCTCAAAACCAGCCATCCTACGAACATGTAACAGTCAGCGTACGGTCCCTTTGCAAACGGACAGAAGTCCTTCGCTCCTCATGACATACTTCCAAGTGCTGCACACCTGCTAGGCGTTACCATTCTGCTGGGTATGGCAGAACCTGGGACTCGAATGCAAACACTTCACCCAGTTCCTAATGCACTTGCTTCTCTGGGTGTATGAAAGCCGATAAACCACTGCTGTGAACCCCTTCTCCCACTCAGATAAATCCTGCTGCTGCTGGTGGTGCTGCTTTAATACTATTGTGAGACTTGGCAATTCTATGGCATCCTTCATCTGAGCACCTTTATATGTTTACAGGTATTAATGTTTGCATCCCTATCGTATCCTTTGATGAGTGAGACAAGTGGAAGGAGAGTCAGTGACTTGTGGTGGTGTCACAGGAAGTAGGTGGTATCTCCAGGATGCTCGCTGAGATTTCTGGAGCGTGTTGGGCTTGTGGTTCTCAGCCACCACGCCCCTGCCATGGGAGCTGTCCCTGGACTAGCCCAGAGACTCCTGTGTACTGACTAGACACAGTCTGAAGCCCCGGTTCCTCTTTGCACAAAGCTGTTTACATAAGCTTTGTGATAAGGGAGTAGGGAGTTGAGTTCACCATTTATAATAAGATAAAACATGACTAAATGGATGAACCGTAATAGGTCTGTTACCATGGTAAATGCTCTTATTATTATACTACAAAAGTAACCTTTCCATTCATTTTTACATCTGATGAAGGTTTGGCAGATCTAAACTGATGTAATGACAAGAGATTGTTAGGAGTGGTGGAAAGGAGGGCTTGGATCTGGTTGTCCTCCCGGTTTACACTTGAACAAATTGTTAGTAAATGATCTGAAGTCAACAGAAAGTGCGGGTTGTTCACCAGATTAGAAAAATAAGACCACTAATTCAGAACCAACTGCAGCAAAACATATTGGGTGAGATTTGATGTGACTAAAGATGCACAGGACCCAAAACACTTAATTCGTGCTGAAATCAATCTTGAAAACTTTTAAGGGACAAGTTTTTAATACGTTAGATACTGACCACACTGCTACGTGTTAAATTGTTAAAGAATGTAACCAGTTTTGAAATTATGAAGATTTTCCGTTCACATGAATACGCAGTAGCACCTAAATACTACATTTCCGACATTCAGAATGCAAACTTTCCAGCAAGCAAGCTGGAATTTACATACCAAGCTACAGTATGGTAAATACCATAAAAGCACATCTACTTTGAACTGAAAATAAAAGAGATAGATATAAATTTATATAGATACTCAAAACATTTCCAGATGTTGTACTGGTCTCCTCAGCTCAGTTTCTCTGTAACAAACTTCGAAAATACGTGGGAGGCTCTGTCACATTAAGGTGCAGGCACACTAGACAGTCAGCATAGCCTTTTGTTTCTGGATCATTCATCTGATCAGATCAGAACAGAGTTTTTCATGAGAAAAACAAAACAAAACACCCGTTTAGAGTGCAAAACAAAAAGACCCGTATAAGCTCTCAGTGTAAGTGAAGGCCTGAAAGTAGAGTGGCCTCCAGCAGACCTAAGAGTTGCAACCAGTAGAGGCAGGAAAGAAAGAATCGTGTCCCCAGACAGCTATTGTAGAAAACTAGAGCTTCCTGCTGGGTTGGGTTAAAGTTTGTGTTCTGCTTGAGCCTTCCTGTGTTGACTGTATTCCTCCTCGCTAGTCTTTTGTCTTGGAAATTTTAACTGGAACCAACACTCCTGGCAGCTTTCCCAGCTGCCATTCGTTCAAGGCACTAAAATGTTTGCGCACGTCTTCATACTGCTACTCTCCACTTTGCAAGTATAAAAGCATGAAAACTACCTTCTCTTCCTGAATGGAGTCAAAATGCTGCAGAGCAACACAGTTCCGTAAAACTTACTAGAGAAGGGTCTGTCTTTTTCTTCTGTTCTTCTGTTTGTGCAGTTCTTTGCACACATTGTGATGATACTAATAATAAATAACAGAACTGCATGTCCCTTCCCTACCCTCTCACAGAAAAGCAGCAGCCCTAAAACATGACCAATTTTAAACTTGGCACAATTAAAGTGAAGAAAATTGTCACTTTTATCAAAATGTGTTCACTTTCCCTTTCATGAACTATCTGTGAAACGAGAATGTCTTTAATTAATTCTAGAACTGTTCAAGGACATTTTCTGTCAACCTTTTTCTGAACTCAGATGGCTATGGAAATTACATGGTCAATACCTGCACTTATTTCTCAGACTTTAACCTAACGTGATTGTTCATAAGTCACATGGTAGCAGTTTTAAACTTTATTTGAATTTATTCAAATGATCTGGAGGATTAGCAGAAGCCATGTTGACTCATTTTTCCTCGAAAGCACATATTTATTTCAGTGTCTGCATGAATAGCAAGGAAAAATTATGCCTTTTTAAAGTTTGATCTTTTCAGAAAGGCCATTTGTGGTCAACTTCCAAAAGTCTATCTGAGATTTGGACACAGCATATCATCTATAGAGTCTCTACACTATAGCCTACATCTACTAAAATAAAAAAGTCCTTTTTCATAAAAAGTAATATCGCAATGGGCCTTACCTATGTCACTTTTCATCTCTTCATAAAAATTAAAGATGTTGATCGTATATCTGGAGCAGCTGCCAATAAGAAACCAGTATTCAGCAATAAATGTCACACAGTCATGTTTTTCATTCTATTGTATTTGCAGAAAGAAAACATAAATCCCAGAAACTATTATACATTAAAAATAGGCAAAAAGTGCTTTTCCAAGAACAAGTCGGTGTTATCTAGTAATAATTATGGCCCTGGTGAAAATCTCAGTGAAGTCACCTCAAAAAAATTTATTGTCCTAAAATGAAATCAAGCTCTCCTAAAGGGGTGACCAAACTGTGCCTTTTGAACCCCATACAACTTTGCCAAGACCATCTCCCATGCCAGGGTTATGACAGCAGGCTGTCCTGATGCAAGGGATGCTGGACAACCTCAAATCCCACCTGGGAAGTGACAGACAGCTGGGTCTCCCCGGGTGCCAAATGCATGCCCAGGCCACTGCTACCCTCTCACTCCACTGAGTCATCTCCTGCTGTGACAAAAGCCAGATAGGTGATCAGGTATTTGTTTAGACATTCAGGAATAGCTGTGTGGCTTATACATCTTTAACCTTCTTCCATGCCAGATTTCACATTTCAAAATTTAGTATTGTATGTTACACTTCATTTTTAAAACCCCTGTATATAATTTTTAAAATACGGAATGTGCGTGGGCTGGGGTGAGTGCTTGCATTTGAGAGAAGTAGGAAAGCAGAGATCACTGTCAGTTGAAAGGATATTTCTAAATTGTCCATCCACAAAAGGGGAAAAAAGAAATCATCTTTGGGAAGAGACCGAGCCAGGAAACGTACGAGGTGACCTCCAGAGGTCCTTTCCAACCTAATTTACTGTATGATTCTATGAAATCCTAGTTGTAAATGGGATGCATAAACAGCAGCTCAATTCACTCGTATCTTTATGGCAAACAAGGATGTATTTGTGGTGAACAAATCTAATCACAGTGTGAGCCCATAGGGAACCTGACTGCAAAAGCTGTGAGGCTGTTCAGTCATCATGTAAGACCACAGGGAAACCAGATGTACCAGGATTCTCCCACTGCGTCTAGTGAAACTCAGTCCCTGAGGCATTAAAAGGTTATGGAAAAAAGGGAGCAAATACAGCAGATGTACAGTAATCCTCTTTTCAGAGTGGGATTTTTAGAGATGGGTTTATGGGGCTAGTACTGTACTCCAAATGGAATTCAAGTGCTTCAGTGCAAAGCCCCAAATGCGAATTATCTCAACTCCTGCCCAAGTCAACGTTTTGAGAATACTAAGATTTGACAGCCTGAATAAAAGACTGTGTTGCACATGGGGTTCCCATTGGCATCAGTGGGAGTTTAGGACAAGGTCAAAAACAAAATACAGGTTTGGATGCAGTAGCTACGTTGATAGGATGGAGGGGTCCCTGTCATTTGACTAGTAGTGCACCTTGCACCAGATGGTGCTCATGGGGAACTGCAGCCACATTAGGTTCCATCCCCATCTCTTTCCTTAGGAAAATATTAGCTGAATTATTTACTGTGGTAACTGAATGCCAAATTTTCATCTGGTTAAAAAACAGCCTGAAGTTGCTGAAATCAGTGCAGTCATCCTGACTTAAATTCAGTTTGAACAGAAATCACAAGAGGCTTCATTCTGACCTTGCACCAGCCCTTACACTTCTGTGTAATGCAGTAGAATTATTCCTGATTTCCATTTATGTGAAAATCTAAATTGATTCTTAAAATAGATGCTGTCTTTTTTTTCTCTCAGCCCGCTACCAGTAAATTATTTGACCTACATCTTAATAAATATTAGAAAAAAATATTCTCCCCACTCTTATTCCACATATACACTTCAGAACTTGTATATTCAACTTAGACCCCGTTGTTTCTTCCCCCACCCCCCCAAGATTTATCAACCAAGGCAAAGGGAAATCCACAAGACAGCCCACTCTCAAGGATACCATGCTAATATAAAGTGCCTCTTCACACACTTTTAATGTATGTGTGCTGTACACGTCCGATGTACATCAGCTTACCTTTCTGCCTTGTTGTTCTTATCATTTCAGTAATAAGAGCAATCTGGTTTGTGTGTATGTCAAACTGTTCCTCAGGAACTCCCTCCACCTGGTCTACGTGAGGTTCTTTGTATTGAATGAGAAGCACTTCGTAAATTTTCTTTTCCTATCCAGAAGTAACAATGAAATCCCAGTAAAAAGGATTACATGCTCTCAATTTCAGAAGGGCCAGCAAGGAAATTATTATAGCTGTAGACAGAAATGTAAAGCACTCGAAATCTGAACTTTCATGAATTTTGCCAGAGGTTTCTCTACTTAACTCCCAACAGACTTAATAGGAATTAAGAATTAAAATCCCTTCTACTTCCAAAGGAATACTGACCTTCCAATAGCCAATGTAGAGCACGTGATCACTTTATGCACACTACCAAAATAATCTGAAATTGGCTGTACATAATAGTTGTCAGACTGCTGCCTTAATATATCATAATGCCAATGTCCTGTCTTGACTCAGGACAATGAAAATTGCCTGATTTAGTGCAAAATACAGGCCTTGGGAAGTAAATGTTATAGAAACAGGGTGAAGAGGCACTGACAGACATACCTTAAATACACCCTCTTTCATGCAGTAGTAGCTGAACCATTCGCTCCGTAAGAATTCCATGTCCTCTTACAGGACTGGGCTTTTGGTTTTTTGTTATCTGGTGTTGAAAACCCACTTTCCTTTTGTCCTGTGTTTGCAAAAGCTGCACTCTGGTTTCACAAGAAATAAATGCTAAGGAAGTAAACTTCATGAGCAAAAGATTGTTTTTTTCCATTTTTGAACCAGTTGATCCCTGCCACCTGCTTACAGTAACTATTTCTGGTCTTATTACAAAGACTGAGAAATGTGCAGTTTATATGGAACCAGAGCATTTGTAAAGAGTTTTGTAAGTACATGTTTCTCTAAACTTAACACAGAAATAATAAAAGCCCATAAACTACACTGGTTCAAAAAATTCCTTCTAGGATACTCGCACTGAACAGACCAGAACAAATCTTTCACCATCCCCTGGTAGAGACACTTCGGAAATCCTTTCTTAAAACTATATAATGCAGTTTTATTCACATTACAGCATACCTAAGCCTTAAACCATAATGCCGAGCCAAAGTCTACTAGACTTGCATCTCCGTCTTCATTTTAGCACTTGGAAGCCCAATGTTAAAATCTCAACATATTCTTAGTACTAGTAATTATTCATCCTCTTACTCTTTCTTATCTTTTTCCATTTCAGAAACCTCCAGGCATGACTTAACATGTAGAGTTTTTACATTAAAAAGAAGCATTTAGCATTATTTTCTGTTTTGAAAGGTATCTTACTGTATCTATTCATTAGGAACCATATTTGAATATCTGTATCCCCAATTTAGCAGATTTTTAAGTAAAGGTTAAAGGGTTTAAGGGCTGAAAACCTACCTCACCTTAAAATCGTTTTGGTTTAAGTAGGTTCATAATTGTATTCCAAGACTGCCAAGTGAAGCAGAAGTCTAAAAGTTTCATAATTAAGACTATAACTCTAGCCCTCTCCAACTTCTCACTGTATCTACCGAAGGTTATCCCAGCTCCATTCATTATCTAACTAGGTTCACCTAAATTGGTCAAAAGTGCATTTAAATCTAGCCTTGCAATTCCACTAAAATTCTATGTTCTCAATTGTCTCTGTCTGCCTGTGACAGCAGAAAATAACTTCTTACATTCCTGCAACAAGTTTTTTCTTCTGATTTCTTCTGTCTTACTCCAGAATGGCTATTAAGTTACCTTCACTTTTTTAACTTTTACTTCTCTTTCAGCATCACCAAGTTTTCCCAAGATGCGATCAGTGATTTGGTAACTAACCCACTGGGCAAATAAATCATTCTGACCAATTGTCAGCTCTTTTTGTCTAAAGGTCTTCCATTTGATTTCAGGTTGTCGGCATTTCGTTATGTTCCATGGTTGGCCTTGTGGCAATGTCCTTTGAAAATTCAATGCACTAAAAAGGTTAGGAAAAAAGAAAGAAAAAACTGTACTCTTTTCAATATAGAGCGTGCAGGTTGAAACAGATATATCTTGAGGACCCATGATATCAAAGAGAATTCGTAAGTTTTACATAAATTCCTCAAATTGCCACAGTTTTGTTATGCATGCATATTTATGAGGAGATATTATACATAATAGAGAGATACAGTATATCAACTAAATATTCTGTTAGCTTTTGAAGCATTACATTAATACCAAATTTACAATGCAGCACAGAATTACACAACAGGTACATTTTACTTGGCTACTGCTGGTCCTGTACTGTGAGGAACTGGTGTGTTCAGTTATCAAAAGAGCACTTTTGTGTCCAGGTACGTATCCCAGATTAGGAAAAACAGATTACTATTATTTAGATCTCTTATTTCCACATTTTATTTTAATAATGGAAAGCAAATAAGTTCACTGAGGCTTAATAAAATTATGTAGTGAGGAACTGCAAGAGCTTAAGAGGTGATTTAAATATCTAAAACATGACTTGAACAGAATTTGAGACATAAACCCTCCAAAAAGGGACCCAGAAATCCCTCACTGCAGCAACAGCAAGACTTACCAGTGCTCATTTTTCAGTTGACATTTACATTTTGGAGCTGAGGTTTCCAGCTTTCCGTTGATGTGCAGAACTGCCCAAGAGCGTGCAGTGCAGAATCTCTGTGATCCAGATGTGAGACAGAGCATAACCTAAATGTCTCACTCCCAGTAATGTCCCTAGAAGAGTCTGATCTGAGCTGTGTGTTCAGGTTAGGTACATCAGCAGCAGTGCTAAGCCCAGCGAACGCACAAATGCTGCAGGAAGCCCACCTTTTCCACAACCACCTAGTAGTTACATCACACGAAACAGAAGATCTGGAATTCAAGCCCAGTCTCCCACCTCCAAAAAACGTTTCCTGGAGTAGAAGGAGGTACAATCCTGGAAAGCATGCTCTCCTATTTATCCTGGACCCTCTATGTGTAAAAATGCCCAAGCAATGGCACGGCGGGCAGGGGGGATGTGGACAAGAGAGACCGACTCCCGTGTCCGCTACTTAGGATACCTGCCTCTTCTGGCAAGATTTAGGTCCTGGTCCCAGCTCCATGGCCTGACATTATGTAGTCGATCAGAAAACAAAGCAAAACCAGCACTAAACAATCTAGGTAGCAGGGACCGGATCCCATGTGTTTCTCCTGCCAGCTGAGTGTCTTATCTAGTACAGCGCAACATCCTGTTCCTGCTCAGTTTTTTACCCTTTTCTTTAAATACCATACTCAAACATTGCCTAACTATATGCAAATACTAGTCCAATTAAGTAAAAGATACTGCCATTTGCTAACATTAGGTTGACTAGTTTTGTAGGTGACATAAAACATTCATTCCTTCATACCTCCATGAAATAGGCAATGCAGAAATAGATTTATATTTACAGTTGTATCATAGAGCTGCATTCATGCAGTTCCTCCTACTGTGCCATCACAGTGCTGTTCTGATAGTATGCAGAATTCAAACTGTCGTGTTTCTTAGCAGATGACCTACCTTTATCCAGAGATAGACTGTTCTCTGCATCCTCGCAGGTATAAAACTTAAAATTGCTTCTGCTTGTTCTACATATAAATGAGAACATTTCATACTTAATATCCAACAAACTGACAAAATGGGACCATGGCATTAGGTTCTAGATATCAAATTAGTTGCAGTGAACAGGTAACAGCTGAGTTGACACAGGAATATCCAAGAATATTTCCGCTTTCTAGATCGTAAGACCTGAAGCTCACTAGTAGAACATATATTCATGCTAGCTGCTTGCAAAGCCAGTGTTCACTCTCCATCTCAGACATTACAGACTTGACTCTGCATTGTCTCAATCACGCATTCAAAGCAATTATCATTCAGGAGTATACTTTCTTAAACCAATTTATATTTTCTTTGCAGAGCTTTAAATCACTCCAGAGTCATTATACTGTACATGTTTGTATTCTCTTAAATTAAAATTTAAACAATAAATTAGTAGGAAGTCTAATGCCTAGATCTGAACCAGTCACATCAGCAAAAATAAATATTTCTTAACATTGACAGTTAATTTTTGTCCCTGAGCATAGCCTAAAAGTTCTCTGAAAGCTGTCAGTGACAGTTATCCTATTTTATCCTATTATTTTTAAATCTCCCTCAGTGCATTGCTAGAAATAGAAAATGCTATTGCCAAATAGTCTCTCTAATCCTACAACATACTGTCCATTCATGGTTAACCTCTAACCTAACCTTAAAGATGGCAGAAAATGGAAGTATTTATATATCTCAGCTCTACAAGAAGTGATTGATTTGACATATATCCCTATACACCAATAACAGTCATGCAAATAGTTCTATGAGCACTGGAAGAAACGGAGCAGTAACTGCAACAGAAGCAAGGAGGAGCTCAGCAGTGCGTCTGTTGATCTATTCGATACTGAACTATGAATCGGATGTGTGTAGTCTGTCACAGAACCAGCATGGTCTTTGGGTCTAACACAGTGCTATGCTTCCTACTTGCCATTCTGCCCCTGGACACAGAACCCACGGTGACATACCCAGCGTCCTGTTCAGCTGCACAGCTGAGCACAGCCAAGCCTGGTCACAAAGAGTTCGAATTGGGAAGGGATTAAGACTCCAGGCCATCGCCAGTTTTGACCAGCGGATGAATCGCTGTATGCTGAAGCCTCAGGTATGGACCAGGGTCCCTAGGGAGTGATGGCCAGCCTGAAAGTGGTGGCCAGCCTGAAAGAACAGCAAGGGAAAAAGGTAAACTCTAGGACAAGCAGCCAACACCTACATTCAAGAAATTTATAGGAACCTCACCTGCCTCTGAGACCTCTCTGCTCACGTATCTGACTTCACTAAAATCAGCCTCCAGGTTTAAAAGACAGTGAAGGGGAGGAAATGTGCATGAATTCACATAGTCATTATATAGCTTCATGACAGAAAGTATATGAAAAATAATGAACCATAATCACTCCTTTCATTAGGCCTTGACCATGTCCTAATAATGTCCAGTGAGCCAACAGCACAAAAAGAGATGGGAGCAATACCTGCCAGCCTGCCAGCCCAGCAGTCCCCCCAGTCAGCCACAGAAGCATTCCGCACATGTCCGTACATGCTGGAAAACTATGGAAGAGCTTGGGATAGAGTAGGCTTACGTAACTGGTATAGTTATATGCATCTCAGACATGAGGCTGTCTACACTTAATATAGGTGCATAAAAATGTTGGGCGCAGCTCAGCTGGAAGAAGTCATCCTTCCCCTGTCTCCCAGGTGTTTTCAGGTTCCTCTCTCAAGGCAAGCATTCCGTTCTGTAATGTCACTATCCCCATTCATTTTGCTCCATGGTGTTCCACTGGTGTCTGTAATGGCGATAGGAAAAAAGCATTCTTGAATGCTGTGATTGGCACTGTTAATGACCATGATACTGCAGAGCTGCTGTGTGCTTGAGCAGTGGTTAGCTGATTTCAAGTCCTGAATTTCCATTTAGTAAGGTAAACCAGGAGCACTACATAGCCTCTGAGAAAGCATTTTATTGAAAACTCAAGTGTTAGAAGAGCATAGACAAAAGGACTATGAAACATAGTATCTGAGAAGGGGTGAGGTGCACAAACAACACAAACCAAACACTTCCTTTGTTTAAAAAAGAAAATCTACAAGCTTTTGTCCATCATCGGTTCCTAAAGCTAATAGATGACACTTCTAAAATCACGGTAACAGATTCCCCCACTGGAGTAAATTAACATAGCCTTCTGCATTAGTGGTCTTGAGGCGCTGACTTGCATTGGCTGGAAATCTCTTGTGTGGGGATGCTCCACTTTTACCCAAACATGGTTGGTAGCATGTCAGAAGGTAAGATATGAGAACAAGTCAGCGAAGAGGCCAAGACTGCTTAGCCATACATCAGAGTCAGAAAGTCATTAGCACGGCCCTGGGTCAGTGCTCCCAGTTCAGCTTCTAAATTCTGAAAGACTCCCTGTTTCTCACCAGATTGTTTTCATATTACTGGTTAGACAAGCCTCATGCAAAAATCACGCCTTTCACCTAAGGTGATTTAGTCATGAATTCCTAACCATGCTCAGCATCGCTCCTTTCAACTAGATTGGTTGCTGAACTGTACCACTATGATGTATTCGCATTACTGTATGTCATGCACAGAAAAACAAATCAGTGAATGGAATGTATTTACAGTAGTTGAAAGACATATTGTAATGTAGCTTATACTAAAATATGTACAATTAATTGGATTAATTAAACTGCAGATGAAAATACATTAAATAAATGAATCACCACTTCTGTAAGACTATTCCCAGTGTGTGTGCACATGCTTCAATGTCCTGGTTTTGGCTGTGATAGAGTTAATTTCCTTCCTAGTAGCTGGTACAGTGCTGTGTTTTGGATTCAGTATGAGAACAATGTTGATAACACACAGATGTTTCAGTTGTTGCTAAGTAGTGCTTACACTAGTCAAGGGCTTTTCAGCTTCTCATGCTCTACCGACTGAGAAGGCTGGAGGTGCCCAAGAAGCTGGGAGGGGGCACAGCCAGGACAGCTGACCCAAACTGGCCAAAGGGACATTCCATACCATGTGACGTCATGCTCAGTACATAAACTGGGGGAAAGCTGGCCAGGGGGGCCGCTGCTCGGGGACTGGCTGGGTATCGGTCGGCAGGTGGTGAGCAATCGCATCATGCATCACTTGCTTTGTATATTCTTTTATTATTATTATTATTATTACTATTTTCTTTTATTTCAATTATTAAACTGTTCTTATCTCAACCCACGAGTTTTCTCACTTTTACTCTTCCAATTCTCTCCCCCATCCCACCGGGGGGGGAGAGTGAGCGACCGGCTGTGTGGTGCTTAGTTGCCGGCTGAGGTTAAACCACAACATTCAACAAATCCCATCTACAAGACTTGTAAGGAATGGTATTTTATTTTTTGTAATGGAGAAAGAAGAAAGCTTTTTTCCTCCTGTTCCACGTTCAATTACCAAAACACCAACAGATTTTCTGGCACAGGAAGAGAGCAGAGAGACTGGACGTAGCAGGAACTTCAGTAAGCTTGGTCCACATTCTCTGGATGTTCTGACAAGAGGTTCTTTCTCCTCCCCAGGAGTGCAGGGAATAACAGCAAGTGTCCTTCCAAAGTCAGAGCTCAGGACCTCACTGTAGACCCTGTTACTGAGGCATTTCTACAGTGCTGTCCATATTAACTAAAAACTGTTGATGGAATAAGGATTTCAATACTTCTCACTAACAAGACTGCAAGTTCAGAATTATTCACATTAAAAGATTTGTTACACAGACATACAAGATAGTGCTTACCCTCTGTTATTTTAAAAAAACCCCAAACACAAAAAAACAAAACTTGAGCTAAAAAAATTACTCAAAGATTAAATTTTGAATATTACGTTACTTATATATACAATTTATGAGGGATCCAAGGTGGCAATATTAGAGAAATATTCTCAACCATTCAAAAATACTACCTCAACAAATGTATCTACTCGGAACTACTTCTTCAGATACTATGAAGTTCCTTTTTTTTTTTCCTCTGTGGAGCTCAATCATCGATCTGCATCACTGTGGATGTGACTGGCTCTATCTTTTCTAAGTTGCATGTCATCACTCCGCCTTGGCTGTGAAAACAAGCAATTTGGTAATTCTTCAGTACAGGACAACATATATATGGCGCACAAACAACAAAGACCGCATATGAACCTTTCTTTGCCTCTCTCTCTCTCCTCTCTCTCTCTCTCTAAATCATATAGATAAAAAGACCATTTGTGAAGTCCAGTGATTTAAAAATGTAGCTTATCTTTTTGCAGGCACAAGTAATTAGCAGTGCAATTTAACATTGGTAATTATTCATGGCCACAGTTAAGTTCATTTGCATTTCTAACTACCTGATATGCAAGCGAAGTCAAGTAATTACTCGTCCACACTACTTAAATTGCACAAAAAATAACTGAATTTAACACTGCAAAACTGATTTAACAGTGTATCTACGAAACCTAGATGCAAAAGACCTGTCCAGTCTTTCAAATGTAGTCCCAATGAACGAACTGGTAAAAGGTGTTTAGAAGCCTGAGGATACAGGTAAGTACCTAACAGGATTTTCAGAAGCATATTGGTGCCTCACTCCCATTAGAGTCACACAGAGTAGAGGTTTTCCTCTGCAGGACAGAGCCTTTTTCATATGGTCAGCAGATAAGCTTATATGTATTTGCCCTTAAACCTTCATTTATCCCTGTGTAAACATGCAAATAGATCAATTTTTAAGAACAAAAATTAAGTTTCAAAGGGCAGTTATGAAACATTTTTAAAATACCTAATTAAACATTTTTGAGAAATATTCATAAAACGTCTGAGGATCTGGCTAAACACTAATACAAAAAAAATTTGCAATTATTATCCATAGGAATTGTTATAGTCACGTGAATGCAATTTTGTTATAGGTGAAAACCTGCATCACTGAGGCAGAGACCACTAGAGAGATTTTCAGTGTGGGGTGAAATTTATGTCTGTGCCAAGAGCCAACCTAGGAGCCAGACACTACCAACAAATGTCTTTACTCTGCATATACTTTACAAAGCACAGGAAGCAAATATATTGCAGGTGAAATTCTCCATTGTGCAGGGGTCTTACACAGGTCTCTGTATTACATAAGTCCTACTTAAATACTATTTTAAAGTTGCACAAATCTACTGCACAGGCAAGAAATTTCCCTTGGAAGAATTCCTTGAGCCCTTTGAAAGGGATGTACTTTGATAGCATCTATCACAGTCTCTTAAGCAATATATAAATCTTGTGCTGGCCTCTGCACAGAGGTGGGTACACCTTGCAGAGTATCTCTCCTGTTTTGTAGAAATGTCACAAAATCCTACAGTGCTTCAGAGTTTACATTATGCAGACTGGGTAGACATTGCATATATACAAATTTCAAGACAGCCAGTAAGCACCTTAATTACTGAAATGATCAAGAGAATAGGGACATGAATATTTTACATTTTAGCTATTCACAACTTCTGGCCCTACGTTGAAATCCTCATTCTGCTGAAATTGAGAGTTGTTATTGACCTTGGTGAGGCCAATATCTCACCCAATCTTTTCAACAGATAGTTACTTGTCGTCACTAGCCTGTCTTCTAGCCCAGTCTCTACCTCAGGCTCCACTAGTGAGATTTCTCAGTGTCAGACTTTTCTCAAAAACCTCTCCCATTCTAAGGAAAAAGCTCAAAACAATGAGAATCACCTACCCGGCATCCTCACCTGGCTCACAACTGTGGTACAGGATTCCAGGGCACGTATCCTGAAAAGAAATTAGGTGCCAAGTACCCAAAACACTACTTGCACACCAACAAAGTTCTTTTGCAATAGCATTCAACTGTCCCCCACCCCAGTGCCCGAGTTCCTGGTACCTTGGCCACGTGTATGCTTGGGTGCACGTGGCCAAGGTATGTGCATCACCAGCACCTCACAGGAATGAGCTGCCTAGATCTGCAGATGATGCCAAAGACCAAGAATATCAAAGTAGGGTTGTCCAATAAGGTGGTCCTGATCTGGGAATGGACCTAGTGGGTCCAATTCACTGGACCCAGTCCCTTGGTCATTCTTAAATGGTACCTAAACTGAAAAAAATGACAACTGGAATACAGAATCCTCAGTCACCAACAACAAAGCTGAGTACTTCACCAGTTACTTTCCAGGCCATGATTATTAAGTAACTCCAACAGGAGAAAATGAAAGAGCTCTGTACCATAACTGTGAATAACTTTGCAGTGGGGATACCCAAACCTGGAGATGGTTCACGTCTTTGATCTAAATCAGAAAATCACGGAAATAGTCTTGGCTCTCTCATTTCTAGGAAAAGCTCTAATCAGTCTGCTGCTAGCTCTAATGGAGTACATGAATGCTCTTGTATTTACACTTCACTTACACTCTCTTCCTTCTTGGGGAAAAGCAGACTTAAATACTTAAGTAAAAAAAAGGCAGGGAAAGATATTACCTTCCTGAGAGTAATCACTTCTTTCCTCTGAGATGCTTATATAGCACGTAGATCCTCTGGGTTTTTTGAACCTCCTTCCCGTTGCCCTTAGTGTTGCCCCCCTTACATTGTGTACTGGGCAATTTATTCAGGGTTCAGGAATAAATTTCAGGCAAAGCCCCAAGAAATTCTGCTTGGCTACCCCTAATCCACTCACCTTGCAACAAAGGCTGCCTCACTTTTTTATCCTGAACCTTTCATATCTCTAGCCCAGCTGTTCTGAAGAACTAGTTAGCACAGATCTCTTCACCTGTCCTTCTGCAGCTCTTCTCCTCCTCCCCTTCCAATTGCACATTCACTTCCTGGTTCATGCTTCCTGGAGCCATCTTTAACTGACATCTGCCTTTACCTCCCAGATTCCCAAACCCATGACTTCTGGATTTGCTTTCCCTCTATGGCGGATGTTACCTGCTGCCGGCACAACAGCTTAACACAGCATTACCTCATGCTCCACCAGTAACTTCTCCCTTTGTAACAAGGATTTCTCTTGCCTAACGCTACCCTTACAAAAAAGAGAATAGAGTGCAATCTATCTGACGTATTTTAGACTTGTGATTCAGAATGAGATGATCTGCTCCATAAAACATTTTTTTTCTCACCGTTGACTATGATGGGAAACTAGTTTATTTATATGTCGCTTCAGTCTAGATGTCTATGTTTTGTTGAACAAAATTAGAGCACTGGTTCTCAGATTACATGTATGGTAACAAATGGATTTATGCTGAACCAGTGGCTGAACACTGAATGAATTCTGAAGTCCACGGATTACTTCTAAGCAGTCTGTGACAGGTCTAAAAGAAAAGCAAGTTCTTAAATGTTATACAGCAATATACGTCTGTAATATCTCTAAGAGAAAGCACAGACAGAAAAGGTTAAAAACTACTGTACTGGATCTTTTTTACAATGATGATGGTGTCGTATTGTTTACTCTTAACAAAAAATCATAAATCAGAGTGTAAGAATAGGCCCTGACTATAGCCATCCTGTACCACATATTATAAATCTGCTTCCTAATCTGGTATTGTGTTTAATTTTCATGGCATTTGGAGAATTCTTTGCTATGTTAGACAGACCATTAAAGTGCCTGCTCTTGCTGGCTTAGTAGCCGCTTCCTTGTCCTTCATATTTTAACATTAAGAATGACTTAAAAGTCATTGCTTATGTCACTGTGGGTACATATATTTAACAACAGAAAAGGGACAGCTGGAGAGGTCTGCTTAGCTTAGCTGATTGTGACATGAAAAGTGCAGCTTGAAGTCGTAACTTTAATAATCACCGAAAATGCCAATTATTAAAAGTGAAACTAACCCCAAAGATGAGCACTAACACAAAGACATCATAATTACATTCACAGAAAAAAAGAAAAAAATGTGTAGTACCTGAGCTCTGTGCGAGTTTTCTGCTCAAGAATAAATTTATGTGAAGCAAGTCACATGCTCGAAGCAATGCGATTTTGGTTTTAAGTAACTGTATTTTCCAGTGGCTGCAGACCTTTGGGCTCGATCAGGCTGTTACTGAAGCTAATTTTGTGGTTTGGCCACCAATTCCAATGGCTTTTAGAAAGTGCCAAAAAAAGAAGAGCCCAAACTTTGACAACAGCCTTAAAAAATGCCTGTAGTCTACTAACGGTCTCAAAGATGTGACACACATTATGAATCAACCCCATAAATCTATCCCCCAGAAGGATTTATTCTGACTTGAGCGGAAGCTCCCAGTGAAGAAGTTCCTCAGAATCCAAATCTCTCGTCCCAAAATAAGCTGTTCCTCAATTGCCTTGCAGTCAAAACAAATTACTTTTTGGGCAAGCCTTTATGTTTCCACTTCTCCCGGATAAACTTCCATAAAAACTGAAGAGGCGGGAGGGCGGAGGGACGTGCTTTTTCAAGTTTTATCCAAACTCTTCACGTTTCTTCCTGGATTTACCGCGGTGGCACCCAACAAGGGTCGGGGCCAGCGGGCGGGGAGGCCGGCGACGGGCCCCTGCGGCGGCCCAGGCCACAGGCCGCCTCACGGCGCCGCCGCCTCGGCCCGCCGGCCCGTATGACATCATCGGGACGGCTCGGTATCGATCCCCGCCTGTTAACGGCTCGGGCGCTCCTCCGCGGCGACTGCCACTGTCGCCGCTCTCACCCTACGCGCCGAGGGGAAATGCTGGCCCTGCTACGGACGGAACGGGCGTACATTAAAATTCATCACTGTCGCCATGCAGCGCACTGACAGTTCTGCGCCGGCTTTGGGCTGAATGTTGAGAAGCCGCTTTACTGGCTGCGAAGGGGGAGGCAGCGGAGCCGGGGGGAAGGTGCCGTGTCCTGACGGCCCCGCGGCAAATACGCCCTCCCCGAACCACGGTACTTTTTAAGGAGCCCTCCCTGGCTCAGGGGTTAGGAAGAAGGAATTCACCGGGTGGGAATCGGGAGGAAAGAAAACGAGCCACGAGCGGGAGGATCCGAGCAGCGGCAGCTGAAGAAACCGCCCGGTCCCTCTCCTGACAGGCTGCGACCCGCACCACGGCGGCCGCTTCCTAGCCCCCATTTTAAGCGAAAGGGGCGGGAGGGGGAGTTCAAAGGCATAAACAAGGAGTGCAGGACCTAATGCCTCCCCCTCCCTTTCCTCAAGTTTGCTTGCCCGGGCTCGCCAATAAATCCAGCTCGGCTATGCATCGCAATGGGAACGCGCTACCCGGAGGCTGCCTTCCCCTCACTGAGGAGGCTGCTGCTGCTGCTGCTGCTGCTGCTGCTGCTGCTGCTGCTGCTGCTGCTGAGGCTGCCTTCCCCTCACTGAGGAGGCTGCTGCCGCTGAGGCTGTCTACCCACCACTGAGGAGACTGCTGCTGCCGCGGAGGTTGCCTTGCCCTCATTGAGACAGCAGCAGCTGCCGCCGCCACTGAGGCTACCTTGCCCTCACTGAGGCGGCCGCCGCTGCTGCGTTACTGGGAAAGCTTGTGCCGCTGCGACAGGGGAGGACGGGGCTCGGCGCGCAGGGAGGAGGCGCAGTGAGCATGCGCCGCCCGAGCCGCTGACTGGGTTCTCAGTCAAGGTACCGAGGGGAAAAAAAAAAAAAAGAAAAGAAAAAAATAAAGAAAAAGGAAAGGATCGAGAGAAAGAAGAATGAAAGACGGCAGAGGAAAATAAAAAAGGTTCTACAAGAGACTGCCAGGATAAAGCAGCCCTCGGTCGGCTGGAAGGAGCAGCTCTGGCATGTGGGGATCTCCGGCGCCAACAGGTAGGAGGAGAGGGGCTGGAGGAGTCTGGGGGTGCCGAGGGCTGCCGCAGCTGCAGGTGCGTGTGGGGAGTGCGCCCCCCCTCAGGGAGTGGGTCTGGGGGGGTGATTTCTAAAGAAGCGGCATGATGGAAGTGTTCACAGACAATGCCTCTTCCGCTCTCCCGAGCTCCCCGCCGCGGGAGGCTCTCTCATGGCTCCGGCAGATGCGGCGGCACCCGGGCTCCCTTGCAGCGCGGCGCAGTCCAGCCCTGCATGGCCGTGCGGGGGGGGGGGGGGGAAGCGGCTGTCTTCGTGAGTGTGTGTGAGTGTGTGTGCGTGTGAGTGTGTGTGCGTGTGAGTGTGTCAGTGTGAGTGTGTCAGTGTGAGAGAGAGAGTGTGTGTGTGTCAGTGTGTGTGTGCGGAGGTAGGGCCGGCCGCGCGGCGGGGACAGCTCCACAGAGGAGGGGAAGCGGCGGGGCTGGCGGGAGGGGGGAGGGGGAGCCTGATTTCATGGTTTTAAAACGATGCCATGATCTGATCAGCCTCTGTTTACACAGCAGCAATCAGGCTCTTTTGTGGACGGTAAGAATGGAAGGATTTTGCTGGGATTCAGTGGGAATATCCTTTGTACACCCGAGGTGGCATAGGAAACACTTCGTGTGAATAACGAAGGAGCCTGATCGTGCCTGCTGTGGCTCCTGTCCCTGGCTCTGGAGGGAGAAAAAAAACAACAAAAAAACCCCAGCAGCAGCAGCCAGTTCTTTATTTTCTTTTATTGCATGAAATGTGTTCCGGTACGATTCACTGGGAGGATTAGTGGGAATCGTGGGGCCCTAATTAGCTAAAAAAATCAATTTATTATACGTTTATTTAAGCATAACCAAAACCAGCCCTCCCGAAAGGATGGGCATTATATCTTGGGTGTGTTGCCTATTTTTGCTCAGTATTTACACTGACCGTTGCTTATTATGAATTATATTGAAGCTTTAAAGATTTGCATTAAAGTGGGGGGGGGGGGGGGGAAGACCCTAAAGCATAGTGCTATCGACTGTCTGGCATACCTGTTTATTTGAAAGCCTAAATGATAAAATTATGGTTTATAGGAGGAAGGGAGGGGGATAATGAATGCTGTTTCTCTTACAATGTGCATGAACTAACACAGTGTGATTAATGTGCTTTGGTGACTTGGGTTAAAAAACATAAATTCTGCAGGGTTTCTTTGGGTGTGATCCGTATCAACACAGCAGCTGCCTCTAAAACGTTGACAAATACTGTAGCCATAAAATAAATGTAGGTAATGTCAAAATATCAGCAGTCTTTGGGGATGTTTTTAAAAGATGTCAGTGATTAACTCTTGGGCTTGCAAACTGGGAACGTTTTGATTCATAAAATCTCTGAGGCTTTAACTGTAAAATTATATATGCTACCAAATATAAGGGGCACCGGTCAGTTCTGAAACTGTAACAAGCTAAATCTGTGAAATGCCAATAATCAATCATGCTAAACAGTAAGTAAAAAAAAAAAGCCTCATGATTTTTAAAAACAAACAATAGTACTCAAATTTACAACTTCATTTGGTTCTCCATAAATTAACATCTTTGTTAGCACTTTCTGACATCATTTCTTGTTAACTTAAGAACTGATAGCTCGATTTTTTTTCAGATATTTTGATGGCATGACAAATCAGAAAGAAGAGGATGTACTGTATGACTAGACACAAGATCAGTTCTGTTTGTGGATTACATTTTCAGTAAGATGTATGGATCTATTTTTTCCTTGTTCTTATATATAGATCATGAGACTTGACTGAGGCAATATACATATCATCCATCCATCTATGGCGAACTACAGCCATGCAGCTGACAACATTTTACAAAATCTCTCTCCTTTAACAGCTTTTCTGAAACTGACTTCACTGGGTTTCATAATAGGAGTCAGTGTGGTGGGTAACCTTCTGATCTCCATTTTGCTAGTCAAAGATAAGACCTTGCATAGAGCTCCTTACTACTTCCTGTTGGATCTTTGCTGCTCAGATATCCTCAGATCTGCAATTTGTTTCCCATTTGTTTTCACCTCTGTAAAAAATGGCTCTACTTGGACGTATGGGACTCTTACTTGCAAAGTGATTGCCTTTTTGGGGGTTTTGTCCTGCTTTCACACTGCTTTCATGCTATTCTGCATAAGTGTCACGAGATACTTAGCTATTGCCCACCACCGTTTTTATACGAAAAGGCTGACCTTCTGGACTTGTTTGGCTGTTATCTGTATGGTGTGGACCCTCTCTGTAGCCATGGCTTTCCCCCCAGTTTTAGATGTGGGCACCTACTCGTTCATTAGGGAGGAAGACCAATGCACTTTCCAGCATCGTTCCTTCAGGGCTAATGATTCCTTGGGATTTATGCTTCTTCTTGCCCTTATCCTCCTAGCCACACAGCTTGTCTACCTCAAGCTGATATTTTTTGTTCACGATCGCAGGAAAATGAAGCCAGTCCAGTTTGTTGCAGCAGTGAGCCAGAACTGGACTTTTCATGGTCCTGGAGCGAGTGGTCAAGCAGCTGCTAATTGGCTGGCTGGATTTGGAAGGGGTCCCACACCTCCAACCTTGTTGGGAATCAGGCAAAATGCGAACACCACAGGCAGGAGAAGGCTACTGGTTTTAGATGAGTTCAAAATGGAGAAGAGAATCAGCAGAATGTTCTACATCATGACATTCCTCTTTCTGACCTTGTGGGGTCCCTATTTGGTAGCCTGTTACTGGAGAGTTTTTGCAAGAGGGCCTGTAGTACCAGGGGGATTTCTAACGGCTGCTGTCTGGATGAGTTTTGCCCAAGCTGGAATCAATCCTTTTGTCTGCATTTTCTCCAACAGGGAGCTGAGGCGCTGTTTCAGCACAACCCTTCTTTACTGCAGAAAATCCAGGTTACCAAGGGAACCTTACTGTGTTATATGAGGGAGCATCTGTAAATCTTTAGCCTTGTGAAACACTACCATTCTCTGCTAAGCAATTGTGGCCTGTAGCCATGTCTTGAGAAGAAAATCAAGAATGGGATGTCAGCAGTTGTAAGGATTTGGGCAACATTCTGCAGTCTTTGCAATAGCTCACCTCTAATCCTATTTTAAACTAAAACGTGTTCCTGCTGACCACTGCTGAAGGTTTGTAATTAAGAACAAAGGACTGAACTACTGCCCTGAATTCCTTTATGTGGTTGAAATCTAGATTACGAAAGTAGCAGGTGCTAAGTATCAGTGCTAAATGCTGTGTATATCACTACATAAAATAAGACCATCAAAAAGATTAGCATTGGACATCTTAATAAATTAAGTTGATATGAGGTTAATGTGTTGATAAAACTAATTTTAGACATCTGAAGACCTTTAAAACATTTCATACAATTATTGTTTTGCAAAGACTGAAAACTGGGGACTCAAGTACTGTAACTGATTAAAGATGTGCCATGCATTATTGGATTATCACACTTACAAATCTGTTTGCCTTGTGAGTAAGTTTTGGGGAGCATTCCAAAGCAGTATTTTTGTTCAGATTTAGACTTTACTTTTTTTTCCCAATATATTACTCTTTCTAAATACCATTTTCGTTAACAGTGAAATTACTAACATTTAACTGTATTATGTGGGTTTTGCTGATTTGGTATAAAGTTTAATAGACTCTTATTTATATTTTTTAAAAAGCTAGATATCAGTCTGTTAGGCAACGTTAATGATAATATCCAGTCATAATTGAACAGTTATAATTATACAGAATAAACACATGTTGCCTTAAAGGGTTATCTAGTATCTTCCATTTTGTTTAGCATTGAAGCAAATAAGCAAGGAAAATTGAATCAATAACTCTGGTCAGTCATTTGGGAGTGCATGAAAGATCACTTAGTCCTCTTTTTTCCTTTTTACTCCAATGGTTCCCAAAATCAGTATGCACATCACTGGGGTGATACGATTTTTTTCTAGGTGTGCCGCCCTTTCTAGTTTGTTCTGAGAAATACAGGCAGTTGATGTATGTTTATATTTTAAGACAGCTGTCATGGGGAGACCGCAGCCTTAGTATGATATCTTGCACAATTTGTGAAGCATTTATTCTACTGAAGGCACAGTCTTGTTTATATTTTCTGCACATTTTGGTGTATTGGTTGTTTTAAATTATTTAAGTTTTAACTTGTGAAAGCATATAATATGATTTCTTAGTATTTTAGAAATACATTAGAGTCTGTGAGTCTTTCCTTCTTTAAGATACAGATGTGTGGATTTCAATATAAAGTTGCATTTGCCAAAATTTACCTGTGTAGCTTGTTAATTTTCTTGGAATAAAATTTTACATTTTTCCAGTTATACAATTAACCTTTTTTATTTTGTCTAGTGAGCTAGCATGAAGTACGGAGAATGTAGCCATTATGAATTATTATCCTTTGCAGTCACTGTATTCCCAAACTGTAAATGCATGAATGATGGGGACCACAGGATTGATAAATTATATTATCTACAGTAGCACTATTGTGTAGTTTATCATAATTACCCATCTATCTGTTCTAATATGTCAGTTATATTTAAAGTTACAACACAGTATTTGACATTAACTTCACAGTTTAATTTTGGAAAATGTGTATATTTGAAGCACAACATCATGAGTTGGTCAATCATAAAGAACATGGATTTTTCTTAATTTTTGGAGAGACAAGACTAGAGGTCTTAATTCAGTATTGGTATATCTTGTCCTTTGTTGTAGTTTTATGACCAGCAAGTTAATATATACATACACAAGCAGCAGTCGATAATGGAAATGCTTAAATTTGTATGATAACATTATACAACATATGCAACAATTCAGAGAGTTGTGTCTATATGTGATCAGACAACTTGATCAAAGATTTAGTGAGCAATCTGTTTGACCTCACTTACACTTTTATACTGAGGTTGATTGGTTGAGAGGCATGGCTTTATATACTGTGTTGAAACAGAAAAATTGCTAAAATAATGAGTCCTCATCAGTACAAGAATGTTTCAGAACATAATTTGAAACGGGACCAATAAACTTCTACCAAAAGGACTTTTTTATTACACTGAAAAAGGCTTTGAAATTAAGGTAGTTAAGCAATTGTCAAAGACAGCAGGAGTGAATAAAAACTGAATTGTATGTTGAGAAAAATTCTGAAAGTTATCCCACTTAAGTTTATTAAAAGGTTGATTGGCAATAACTTCAGTCTAATTTCTATAAAATAGTAACCTTTACAAGGAACATTGATATTACATATTGTAATAAAGAAGTACATATAAATAAAGTTGTAAATAGTGTTATAGTTGTAGAAGTAGTCGGTTCTGAAGATTAGCCAGAAAATTTTCAACTATGAAATTTCAAAAGCTGCAAATTTGGGGCCTGACCTAACTCCTAATAAAGTCAGTTGGTGTTTTCTGATAAACTTCATTTGGAGCAGAAGCAGGCCCTAACATTTCTATAGTACTATGCTTCTGAAATACTAAGAAGGCTGTATTTACTATGCAGTGGGAAAGGAAAAAAAAAATTAAAATTATTTCCCTGGAAGTTTTGCAAGCAGTAACTGATGTAAACTAAAATAATAAACAGTAAACAAGTCTGAAAGCAAATATTTTGCTAAATGTTTTTCTTTTGATAGCAATATAATTCCGTTGGCTAACTGAAAAATACACAACTGTATTACTGCCTGACAGAGGAGAGGTACTTTTTTTTAAGTGAATTTTTATAATTGTTCCAGTAAGAAGTCTTGTGACCAAAGTGTTTCCTTTTATTTTCTCCAGTGTTAAAAGAACAAGGGGATGTTCAGTGAAATTAAAAGGCAACATAGGAAGTAACGTTTTATGCAAAGTTTTTACTCGGCGAAACTCACTGGCACAGGATGTCAAGTAGTTTAGAGATATTCCTGCAAGAATTATATGTATACATGAATTAAAGCAGTGCTTGCAGTTTTTGTCATCGGTGTCATTTTGATCCTAGTCAGCATATCAAACCTAATGTATTAGGGTAAAATTTCAAAGGAGCAAGAAGGTTTGTTCCAATTCGGTACACTGTTGCGTCACGGTATAAAAAGCCTTTCGCTTTCATTTTAGTACAGGAGTTAAGCTGTTCCCAAAGCTAGAATACAGGGCTGGTAGGTTACTCTTTTCAGAATAGCAAGGATCACACTATTTTATATCTGCATTGATCTTTAATGCTCACGGGTAATGTGAAGTTAGTAGTTTTAATTTTCCTGGTGGCAGAAAAAAAAAGAGTAAGAACAGATTCCCTGGAGAAAAGGCTGTCTGCCCCTGTTGCTTTCCTGCCCTCTGTTGCCCCACTGGCCCTTTGGCAGCCTCTCCATCAATCCTTCTTCAAGATTAAAGGTTTTATATACTGAGTCTTATTCTTCTCCTGCTCCTTAAGAAGTGTCTCAGCCATCCCTCCTCCCCAATAGATAAGCTCCTGCAGCAGCTTCCCGAGGTTTGTCAGTGTCTGGGTTCCCTTCCTGAAGACAGAGAGAGACCGCCAGTTCCTTCCAGCTGCCTTTGTAGTTCATGGAGTCATCTTTCCATGACGCTTGGCGAGCGCACTGGGTACCTCTGTCTTTTGGCTTTGGTCGTGAAGTACATGCTATCTAGGTTACACAGAGAAAAATGAGGATGGGGAGGGGGCAGCAGGAAACAACTTCCCCTCTCCCAGCTCCTTCATAAAGAAACCACTGTTATTGTTGCATTGCCCAAGAGCATATAATTTTTTTAAAGCTTGTTTGGTGCTAGTGACCCTCTACATGAATAAAATGTACAGTTAGCCAATTAATGCTGATTAATTGGCTAATTAATGCTGGTTTTGGTACAGCTACAAAATATTATTACAAAACAGCTTTCCGTCAGTCTCTAGCCCTTGGGGGCAGAGTCCACTGTATCTATCTCCTTTTAAATGCATTGAGTTTATTCACTTGTATTGTCTTTGCTTTGGCTTTCAAGCATGTGAACATTTTACTTATATTAATAGGAGTCCAGTATTGCAGCAAGCTGTTATTACTCATGGGTTTAAAAAATAAAGTAAAAGGGAACTCTGATGATTTTCGAGGTAAATTAGAGAGGTATTTGACAAATAATTGTTTTTTAGCAAATGTCGAATAAAACTGTGGGTTGCTGGGCTCTTTTATAGTTACACAGTCAGCTCTCAATTGTTGAAAATAGAAATGGAGTAGACTAACCCGCGTAAAGCTAAAACATAGGTAATACAAAGCATATGCACATTAGATAAGAACTTCCTGTGTTTATTACATTTATCGAGGAATGAAGTTAAGCTGAAGTAAAAAGTGAGATCAGAAATTCAAAGAAAAATGGTGGGTGTTTTTCCTTTTTTTCTGCTTTGATTTAGCATAGCACTGCTAATCTGCAACCTGGGTTACACACCCACAGACAACCAAGAGTTGACTGTACAATTCTGCATACCACATAGACAACTTCCTTCTAGTTTATATTCATTGAGAGCTGTATAAGTGCACACTAATCTGATTGACTTTTCAGAGAAAAGAGAAGTCTCAGTCTGAGATACTGTTCTTCAAAACTAAAATTCAGTATATGTTCTCTGCTTTTGTTCACTGAAGTGATTTTGAGTGTGAAGAAATCAGTGATCTAAATCAGTAATGATCATAAGCGTTCTCTGGCCATGACCATTAACAACAGGACAAGATGACATTTTGCAATGCATATGACGGCAACAAATCAGAGAGTTTGATATTACACACCATGACTTTCCTTGAGTGGCCTGAAAATAGCTCATGCTTTACATTTAGAAAAAAATATGATGAAGCTGTCCATCTAAATGGATAAAGTCTTCAACTAGCCAGCATGGAGAAAGAAGGGTGAATTTTAAAGATTGCTCGTTATAAGTAGCGAAGAGTTTTTG
Organism: Aptenodytes patagonicus; assembly: GCF_965638725.1. Classification (NCBI taxonomy): domain Eukaryota; kingdom Metazoa; phylum Chordata; class Aves; order Sphenisciformes; family Spheniscidae; genus Aptenodytes; species Aptenodytes patagonicus. Next base: position 29,934,789 of record NC_134949.1, read on the forward strand.
TGGTGTTTTTTGTTTGGCTGAACTGTGTAATTACATAAGTACATGATCATCAAAGGAGTGCCACAGTAAATTAGATTTTTTAATAGTCTAAAAAGGAAATAAGTAACAACAATCTTCAGCCATTTGAAAGAAAATAATTGCAGTCGTCCATATGTTTCATAAAATTTAGATAACAAAACAATTATTGCCATTTTCAGTACTTAGTGATTTTATGTACCTGATGCATTTAAAGAACAATGTCTTTAGACAGTAAGTTGGCTGATGCAGCCCAGTGACAGACTTATTCTTCACATCACAGTTTTTGTACTATACTTTGTATTTAATAAGCGCAAGAGAGATAAAAACAGAATTCATCTGATATAATCTTCAACAAACTCTGCATTAGCTACAACAAAACTTCTCCAAATATTAGGCAAATTACTGTCTCCAGAGATTATTCAAAATTATCCCTGTGCTAATTCACAAAAAGTCTACTTCACCTTTGTCAGAGACACCTATTTAAAGATGTGTATTTTTTTCATCTCTTCATTGGCTGGCTAAGACAAGTTCTGTAATGTGGAATTAAAAATCCCAAGTATGAAATGATTCATTTGAATTTCAATTATTATGCTACCTATATGTGACATTGTTGTAGTCACATTTTGAATAAACCCACAAAGTTTATGGTTGAAGAATGTAAATGATCACTTAACGATGCAAAAAAACAGAAAACAACCACATGCTTCCAGTTCATTCTTTCTCTTATTTCCATGGAATGTTAAAGTTTCAATTTTAGGAATGCAAAGGCAAACTCTGAAAAACAAGTATGTTGGAGGGGAAAGAAAGAATAGCCAGAAATACATCTGTTAAGGTTATCATATATGCACTGCATTTTCTGCATGGTTATAATCTATCAGCTTGCCTACTTTTTGCCAGTATGTATATGCAGTAGAGATACAGTTCTCATGCCACCATTAACTACAGCATTTCCTGAGCACTTTTATTTTCATTCTATAACCATCAAGCTCAGGCATGCTAACATCCTTATGCAAATTGAAGAAATTGCTAAAAATAGGAAGTTTTGCACTGTAACAATCTTGGCGGATCAGGCCCTTGAGATAGTTTAAGAGGGTGGCACAGATACTTGTTGACTACTCTAGGCAGCAGGTTGGAGGATACAACAAAGTTTTCACCCCTGTTTATGAGCCAGTTAAAATCCTATGTTGTCCCATAGTGAAACCACCTCCCGTGGAACTGGCCCACTTCATGTTGAGTTTAAGAAGGACTTTGGTTGTGCATACCCTGAGTGCTAACGGGTGAAATTCAGCAGTGAGCAAAGATAAGAAATGCCTAGACAACATTCGTAGGCTACAGACAGGTGATACGTGCTTGTCTCCTCAAAACAGAAGAAGTAACAGAAGAAGCAGAGGCCCAGAGGTAAACGTTTTTTGTGAGTTGATTAGTATTTCGTGCCCTGTTGGCCCCTCAGAAGTGACTGAGAAGATATGCTTTATTCTTGATTTTGGGGTTTTTTTGGAAAATGCATGCCATCTCAGCTACTCCATTCCATCTCACCCATTACCAGTTGAGCATTTGATATTATGCTTAATCAAGTTTGTATATGCTTTAAAATACATATTTAATAGTAAAACATATTTGTAGCTTTGCACTGATTATGGAGATACATATCAGTGTATGTTCTTGCTCATTTCCATAAGCATTTCCTGTGTTGCAGACACGCAAATCCTATTTTTGAAATTAAGGCACTCCACAATTATGTGTTTCCTGAATTCTCTGTGAAGGCCCTTAGGCTTTGGAAATTTCACCTATTTGATCCAAAACACTCAATGCAGATTATTAGGGCACACCGCAGGGAACATTTGATTTATCTGACTGCAGGACTGTTTGGACATCATGAAGACTGGAAATGTATATTTAGCTCCTGTATAATAATTTATGGTAATGACTGGGCAATAGAATTGATAGTGGTGGAACTGCTAGAATAGGATATTTCGGTAACTGCAACTTTAAATTACATTGTAAGACATCCAGCACAAAGGAGAAATGCTCCTTTTGTAAGATGATTATGTAAATGGCAAGTAAACACACACACAAATGAGTACAGTTCTATAGGATTTTGATTAACATACTCAGTCATAGCTATAGCAAGATGGGCATAAAGCAAAAAAGAAAACGAGAAAGTAGCGTACCATTTGATATCTAATCCTTGTAACTTTGGCTCGATTCCTGCAGTCCCTACTCAAGGAAAATTTTCTCTCTGGTGGAAACTTGTCTCAATAAAGACTATAAGATCTCGATCATTTATATAAGTGTTCATGTTTTTTGCTTGACTAGTTCTCAGTGAGAGCATGGCATAGCAGGACTTTAAATGTAATCTCTGTCATAGCCTATGTGCAAAAGCAATCTTTTGATTGGTTTCAAGAGGGAGTGTATACGCATATAGATACTTTTCTCAGACTCTCCAAAATAATGTAGTGTAGTTGATACCAAGTAGGGACAGCTCAAGCCCTGGTGGAGGGCACAGGGTATCACACTAGGGTACAATAAGTGAGTATAAAATCAGATGCAAGGAAGGTGAGGGACATTTAGTAATAACTTCCTATGCTAATAGTTGTAAATAATGCTTTTGGACTCATTCGTAGACCTCCTTGTAAGTTCCTAAGTGGTGGTAAGGGCATCTGCAGTAAGGTGGGGTGCAGTGCTGCAGCTGAGTCCTTATCCCCACTTCTTTGCATAGGGACAGACTGGAAGCAGTACACATTATAGGCTGGTTCCTGCCCCAAGCACCTTGCGTGGTAGTAATATTCACTAAACTCAGCAGCCTAAGGATTTACTGCAGGCGGATTATTTGGTCACAGTCAAATTTTTGAAATTTGTTTTTCTTTCAGTGTTTTCTGTGAGTAATTTTGGTTCTTAATAGGTGGAAAGAAGTGCATGTCAAGGGAATGAATGGGTTGAGCAAATCTTTTTCAGCCCAAACTTGGTGTGAGGAATTTCATAAGGATGGAGATAGGTGTGGAAGCCCCTCACAGTTTTACCATATCTCTCAGACATTCATGTATTCCAGTGTAGTTAGCATATACGCACACAAGGGGCTCAAATGGTCTTCCCCAGTCAGCATTCAGTCTCTCCAATGTAAATCTCCAGAAAGACAGACACCGTTGTTTGTGGAGACTCTTCTGTATAGATGACCTTCCTCTAAAAGGTACATTGTCACAAAAGCTGAGATTTGTTGTATCCTTTTGTATTGGAGAAACCAATTCAATTTTGTATCTTTTGTATTAAAATTTCATGTTAAATTTGCTTTTTAGTGTACTAACTTAAAGGCAGTAAGTATCACAGAAAAGCCCATTGCCCCCTCCCAACCAGGAAGACCACCAGTCTAACTGGTAAAAACAGTATTGGTGGGAATATTATGATCCTTTGGCATCAGTTAAATAAATGCTGATATAATAACAATTATTGCAATATTTGATTATATGGAACCCCTGAAGGAGTTAATTTCCTGCTTTGACATTTTTCTTATGCAAATATCCTCATTCCATTTCATGCAAGACAGGTTTGGCAAATGTGGATGCTTTGGGTATATTGACATCTAAGTTATGCCATCTAAGGACAAGTGCTGGCTGCTAAATAATTTATTCATTTAAAGTTCAGAAGAGACTATGTAAAGCTAGCTACCACAAAAAAACAAGCAATGCTTTCTTAAGTCATGTATGTGATCCATTAAACATTGGCTTTGGTACCTGGGTATTGTCAGACTTAGTATTCAAACCTAATACAGAATTAGAAACCAAGCTGTCAAGATAATTTCTAGTCACTGAATATAACTATGAAATGTTATTGTTATATATATTCTACTTGACTGCTTCTTTGCAAATATTGAAAAAGTGCTTATGATAAAACTCAGATGGAAAAGCCTTGACCATACTGAAATTAGTAATAGAATGCCTAATGCTTTCAGGTAGGCAGGTTTCTATATATCAGCCTTAATTTCTAAAGACAGTGGATGTATGCCATACAATGGATGTATACATTACACTCATGTATGCCCAGCGTGTCTAAGAAATGAGTTTTTAAGGCCCAGTTCACAGTCTTAAGCTTTTTAGTTCTGTTTTCTTTATGTCAAGGTCTTCATATTATGCTTAACAGCAATGAAATCTGAACTCCTGTTGTAATTTATATTTATATAACCATGTTGCTTAATAGCCTCTTTATAGGCAAGTGCCCCTTTGTATTAGGTTCTGTGAAAAAGCAGCCTCTGTCTAAAAGCAAACAATTAAAAGATAACACAAGATGGGTACAAACAAGTGGGATTCCAAGGAAATTATGAGACAGCATTGGTAAGCATGATGGGCAAGGAGATCCCAGCATATTCAGGCTTTTTTTTTTTTTTTTTTTTAAGGGAGAGAGATGATTGAAAAGGAAAGTTTGAAAAGAATTGAAAAATAACAAGGGGAAGGATTCTCAGAAGAGAAGAGCAGCTTGGGAGAAAGTACAAAGTCTGTTTCCTGAAAATGTAATTGTCAGTGATAATTGTCACTGATAGCCTGTCAACGAGCAGATTGGAATCTCTTGATAAAGAAGGAAAGATGATAGGCCAAGAAGAGCAGAATGAAGTCCATGGGAGCTGGAGGAGGAACAGAAAATAACTACTGATTCACAGCATTAGGTAGAAAGAGGCCATTAGAGGTCATGTTGAAAGTAAGGTTCAATGAAAACAATTGGTGAAAGCCAAGGAGATTGACTCCAGGTAGTGATTGCAGTCAGTGAGTTTAAAAAGGAGAGATAGAGTAAGATGGCAGAATAGTTGCCAAAAGAAGTGGGATACAGATCCCCCTCCCCCCCCCCTTTTTTTTCCCCCCAAATTAAGGAAGAGACTGCATAATGCCTGAATTGTTACGGGAGGAGACAGAGGACAGAAGAAGGTGATGCAACCAGCAAAGGAGTGGTTGAGGGACAGGACTGGGTATTGGAAAGGGTGGTGGGAGGAGAGGATAGCTGAAGGGCAGGCTGGCAGAAAGACCTATTTGGATGAATGTCCTTGGAGTAAAGTGGGGAGATGTGGATTTGAGATTCCAGGAGATGGAGGACTGGGAAAGATGGAAAGGATGATGATAAGAAGAAAGGGGAATGACATCAGTCAGGGAAGGGGAGGGACAAAGAAGCAAAGAACAGCTGTGTTGCAGGAGGATGGCAAGAGCCAACAGTGAGGGTTGCCCATTCAGGAACAGGTTGCTATTGTCTAGTAGAGGTTCTACTTATCAATGACATTGTGCTAACCCATGGCAAAAGGAAGCAATGCCAAGCGATTCCAACATTAGTGAGGTCTGGGCAACTGTGGTTTCGGTGCGTCTTGTAGCCAGTATTACATATGAGTTCAGTAGGAGCTTGAAGAAAGACTGAATAGTATCCATTACTTACCATTCTTTCCTTTTTCACATGTTAACAGGATTTTCTGTTCTACTTCCATATTCTTTTTCTTGCTCTTTTTGTAATGTTACTCTACTAAGAAAAACTACATTCTTCATAAGTGACACTATGTATTTAGAGTATGTTGGCCCAGCAATTTTGGTAACTTTCAGACTGAATGATAGCTTTTCAGAACAGTAAAAGTGCAGTTTCTGTGCAATTTGAGAGCACTGCAGTGTTTTATTATCATTATCTCCCATAATGGTGGTATCTTGGTCTGGTGAAGTGACCATTAGGATGAAAGCCAGTAACTTCCAGGTTCTCATTGCAGCTTTGCCACTAACATCATTGCGTGGGTGACCTTGGGTGATTCATATAGGCCAACTTTTCAGCTATCCACTAAAGTTAAGCAATCCAAGGACTTTTTGGGTTCCCAGTTTAAGACACTAGTGAATCAATTTCCAAGGGAATGCAGCACCCATAAGTGTAGATGATGTTAATGTGGTAGGTGTATAGGGGTAAAACTGATAAAAAATGTTCTAATTTAACTTGTTTTGCCAAGTCTTGGCCTTCTGCAGGAAATTTCAACTTCTACTTTTCAGACTTTTCCTTTCTGAGAAACTGAAAATATTCTGCAAAGAAAAGTTCTATTGCCTGACCACTCTTTAAGATTAGGGCCAACAGTATTTCCAGATAGTCTTCCAAAAATAAGGCAACCAGATTAGTGGTCAGCTTGAAAATGTGGGCTGAAAACTTTTTTTCTGCATAGTTTGCCGGTTGAATAAAATGGCTAATAATATAACTTACTTGAAAGATGAGAGACTTAATTATGTAATGTTTCTAGATTTCTGAAACTCGTAATAAATCAGGATTTACCCCCTGTAATTGACAAGGCCATGGTAAGATGCCCACAGCTGCCCTAGGCAAGCAAATAATTGTTAAGAGTTTTTTCAGTTAAAGGTTGATGAGGCAGTGTGGTGGTCAGCTTTCATTGCTGACAGTAGGCTGCAGCCCAAAAGTTTGGAGACAACTGTGACAGATGATTTGGGATGTTCAGATAACCTCATCTTGCCGAGAGATATGTTCATTAAGTTGTCAAAGAACTGAAACATATGCATTGCCCATCCATCTGGCATATAATTTAAATACAACTGAATTCCTGACCTCAGATATGATATAAGCATTTCTGAGTAGACATGACTGATAAATTTGCATAAACAGAGGCTTTTAGAATAAAAATGCATTTTAAAAGGAGAGTAAAAAAAAACACTTCTGAGATCTAGAGACTTGTGACAACATTGATAGATGGTAACATACTCAAATAAAAAAATATTTTACTGAATACTAAATAATATTTTTAAAATGTTTGCACAGGATTTTTGGTACAATTAATAAAGTCTCTCTGTAGCCTGAAGAAAGGTGTCAGTAGTTGAAGTGCCTGAAACTGCGATACTAAATTCATCACAATGAGTTTTCTGAGGGCTGAATAGATAATCTGCATGATTTTAAATATTAAAAGCCTTTGTCAGGGTAGATGTGCCTGCAAAAATGCAAGCTGGCAGTTACACATGATTAAGTCACAGTTGTCTGGGCAATTCCGTATCTGGGTTACCACAAAATATTGTAAATAAAAACAAGTATTGATACCTGATTTTTTTAAAAAAAAATTTACTTCTGTCAGGCAGCAATGCTGTCATCAGTTAGGTGGATTTTAGCAATGTTATTTTAACACCTTAATGTTTGAAACCCGATCATACCAATACAATGTTAGAACCCAAACCTGCAAAACCAGAGTGATACATAATGACCCTACAGGAATAGTAGCACCGTGGAGGCTAGGTGTGTCCCTTGGGGGTCTGTATGAGCAACCTAGGTTCCCTTGACTGTCAGCAGAGCTTCAGCAAACAGATTGATGGTTTGATTGATAGGTTTGGAGAGAGGTTCTCTGAATTATGGAGGCTTTCAATGTAGGCACCTAAATCAGAGCCTGAGGCTTGGTGGTGAACACTCTTTCAGTCTTTCTTCAGGTCTGTCTGTGAGAACACTGCCTCACTCTCAAGACTGAATGTAACAAAAAGGGAGGACTCCTTCTTTATCTGCGCAGGAGAGCTGGTGCATGAATTTAAACTTCTACACAAGCAGATGGCAATATTTTCTTTTCCGCTCCCTTTTCTCGGCATGGAGCACATCACTGTCTTCAAGTCACGAATCTGGGGATATGTTTATCAAGAGAGCTAATAGCAAAGCCTCCCTCTGCTGTATGAGCAGTGATGTATTTCTCATGGTCTTGTGAGCATGTTGAAAACCTGCTTCACTTGTGGGCACTTCTGAACAGCCTGTCAATAGCTGTTCCTGCCAGGGAAGCTTTTGTGGATACCCATGGACTTATGGGTGCAAGTGACCCTGCCTTCTAGTAGATCCTCAAAATCCACATGGAATTTAGTAGTTCCATAGGGCAGAGACTTCTGCCAGCACTCACATGAAGAATGTAAATGCAGGCTTGTAATGTTTTGCTACTGGAGGTATAGGTATTGGGTATTTCTATGGCAATTGTCCTATCACTACTTCCTCTGCGCAAGTACTGTCCCACTCTTTGTCAATTTTTTCCTTTCTCCTTTTCCAGTTGCTACAGCCTTGAGACACTGTGTTCTTGGAGGGTAACAATGGCAGAACTCAACCCTATTTGTCCCTATTCAACAAAAATTCAGCAAATACAAATTCATGTCCTGAGGTAGCTCCGTTTGACGCCCCTGTGCTTGCTTCCAGCTGTCTCATTGTAGGAGGGCAGAGTTCATTCCCAGGTGAAAACTTAGGTTTACCCTGTCAGGACTGCTTAAATCTATAAACATTTGCAGCAACTGGTCTTTAGTCTATTTTTATTGTTCAGTGGTATGGAAGCTCAAGAGCAACCTGTAGTGCAAAATGCTCCATGACTCTTGTTCTGTCCATCGTAGGTCCTTGCTTCAACTTACAATGACCATCCCATAGTACCTTCCTACACATGCCATCTGGCAAAGAATCCAAACAGACTGGTATTCTGGAATACCTCTGGTGGGTTCAAGCCATGCTATGGTTATGCCTGTCCCATTGCTACTGCCTGAAGGACATGTTTAAAAAAGGTGGCATGCCAGCTCTTGAAAGCCTCCTCCTGAATGCAGGCTTGCATCCAAACAGTTCAACCTATGGCTATAAGCCACACACAGCTCACAAGGTGATTTCTACAGTCTGAGGGGGTGAGCAAGTGCTTCTATACTCAGCTGTGGTGACATGGGCATGGCCTTAGCCAACTGGTTGACTAGTCAGGATATTCATACCTTTGTTATCATTGCTCATGCCTCTAACCCAAGCAGCACACCGAGCAGCAAGAGTTGTCTCTGAGGACCAAGGAAAGAATAAAGCATGGGCACTGCAGGGTGGGCAAAGGGAGGCACTGCAGCGGGAGGAAGGAGATGGACATTGGATTTCAGTGAAAGAGGAGGACATACAGATGACAAAAATTATAGTGTCAGGAGGCAGGGTACCTGGGAGCACTGTGGATGCTCGGGGAACAGAGGTGATGTGGACATACTACAAGAGACACAGGGGTCTTGGGGCAAGGAGCAGAAGAAATGCATGGGCAGGTAGGCACATGGGTCTGGATGGAAGAGTATGGTGGTTTGAAAGGCTGCTGGAGTGTAACCATTCATTAGTAGCCGTTCTGTGCATTGGGAGGTCAGTTTAGACACAGCCAAGATGTCTTTAGTTTAGGGGGAAATGTGAAATGTGCTTAAAAGATGAGATAAGTGCAGCCAGAAAGTTCTCAAGCAGTATGGGGGTCAGTGGCAATTGGACCTAGTGATGATGTTTTTTCCAGGCCAGCTAGCAGTTCTGGTATACACCTCATCGTGGGCAGGACAAGGCAGAGGGAAGTATGGGAGGCCATACTTGAAGGAGGTGTGGGATTTGATGCTTCCCCTGCAGCCTCTCTCACTATGCTCCTGCGAGGCCTTAATTGGAACTGAAAACGGCTGCTCCTTCACAGAACTCCTGAGGGAGAAGGGGAACAGCATTGCCTTGCACCCTCATTGGGGTGATTTCTTTCCTCCTTTTCCCCCACGTGACACAAGCAGGGAAATAATATTCCAACCCATTGAGCCTGCTTGGTGAATCTGGCACAGCATTATTTAAGATGACTGAGATTTTTAAATTTTTTTTTAATTGATTCCATCTAACTCAGCATTTGAAAAACCTTGAAGGTCATATTATGTGCACAAGCACAGTTAATTTGTTTGTTGCAAGGACCCCAGTCATAAAATGTGTATATCCAAGGCCATTGTGGAATTAAGACTTAAGCCATTTAAGCAAGTCTGCATGTGAGTATATAACATTCAGACTCCTGGTGCCCAAAAGGTATCCGGGAAGAGCCTAGAGAACCAAAGCTTTCAGCACAACACTGCCCTCTGGAGCTTTCTGAATCACTCTCATCGCAAACCAAAGGACATAAAGGAGAAAAATAGAAAAAGGCCTTGGTCTCCAATGTAAAAATGAATAGCACAGTGCAATGAGTAATGAAAGCAGCTATACTGCAAAAGCAATGGAAATATAAAGACATTCATCCCCATCACAAATACCACCAAATATTTTTCAGCATTGAATGGAAGGCGGAAAGAAATTGAGAATTTTAAACAGACCTGGAAAGATTGACATACAATAACAAAAATGCTTTTTAATTTTGCTTAAAGGTGTCGGCAGCATTCTAACAAAGAAAAATCAACAAGCTATTGGGAAGGAAAAAAATAATTTGCTCTCTCAAAAATCTATTTTAGATGCAGATCTTTTTCTGCTATGTATCCTTTCACATTTTGATGGTGTTTGTGTCAACGCAAAGATGATATGTTACCTTGTGCTGTCAAGAGCTTACCAAAATAAACCTCATCAACAAAGCATTAAATAATAATATTGCCTTTTCCCTGAAGTTTTGATATTCTCTGTGATGTACTTATGCATATTTTTAAAAGAACTTAAATTATTGATTCCCTCCTTCCATCAAACCTGTCTTAGCCAGTGAAGTGTATATAGAATGCAGTCCTGTACTAAGCTCTGTTAAAGAACAACCCACAACCCTTAATTGAAAGCATGGGCTTGTTAGAAATGAGTTTCTTGAATTTATGAAGGGCCTAATCTTGCAAATACAACCTATAACCAGTAACAACTCATCATTGCTGATATTTCTGATAGCAGATGTTATTCTCAGTAATACGTGTGCACAGAATTGGATTCAAGGATGTAAGAACCACGTTCCAATACCTGCTTCTCCACCCAGTATTTTTCTATTAAAGTGAATGCTGGAAATGCTGAAGTTGGAAGGGACCTCTGGAGATCATCTAGTCCAAACACCTGCTCAAAGGAGGGTCAGCTGGAGGAGGTTGTTCAGGGCCACATCCAGTCAGGTTTTGATTGCTTCCAAGGATGGAGGGCCCACAATGTGTTTGGGCAACCTGTTCGGGCAACCTGTTCCAGTGTTTGACCACCCTCACAATAAAGAAGTTTTTTCTTACTTTTAAGTGGCATTTCCTGTTTTTCAGTCTGTGCCCATTGCCCCTCATCCTGTCGCTAAGAGTCTGACTCCCATCTTCTTTACTCCCCCAATCAGGCATTTACACACACCGATAAGATCCCTCCTTAAGCAGTCCCAGCTAAGCAGTCCCAGCTTGCTCAGCTTCTCCCCATATGCCAGGTGATCCAAGCCCTTAATTATCTTCGCAGCCCTTCGTTGGACTCTCTCCAGTATGTCCATGTCCCTTTTGTACTGGGGAGCGCAGCGCTGGACGCGGCACTCCAGATGTGTCTCACCAGTGCTGAGTAGAGGAGCAGCATCACCTCCTTCAGCCTGCTGGCAATGCTCCTCCTAGAGCAGCCCCAGACGCTGTTGGCCTTCTTTGCCACAGGGGCTTATTGCTGGCCCATGTTCAATTTGGGGTCCATCAGGATCCCAAGGGCCTTTTCTGCAAAGCAGCTTTCCAGCCAGTCAGCCCCTGGCCTGTACCAGTGCCTGGGGCTCTTCCTCCTGGGAGGAATTCATAGTGCAATTCAGTATTATCAGGATAGTAGCTGCCAATGTTTGAAAAGAACTGAAATAATGACTTGGGAATAAATGACTTGTGTTACTGTAGTTGAAAGAAAGGTTATCTGAATACCAGTAGACTAAGGGGAATGGATTGCAACAAACAGAAATGGCAAGAAAAGGGAAGCAGTGGTCCCCTGGCAAGTGAATGTGTGATCATAGAAACAGAACTCCTGAATGATTCACTCGGGGCTTGATCTAGTACCTATTTAAGCCAGTGAGAGCTTCCCCATGGTTTTGGGGGGCACTGAATGAAGCCAAAGTGTATCATGAAGAAAGGAAGAAAAGTTGCATAACAATTTTTTTTTCTATCCTGCTAATAATAAGCACACAGCAAAGTAAGCTTCTAGAAATAATGGGAAACTCTGAAGAGATTTCACAAAGTGAATTTAAAGTACTAAAAATGTGAAAATGTCAAGTAAGAGCATTAGTAGTCTTAGCCTCAGTGAGATAAACAATTGTTTAGCTGCAAACAATTAATTATGTACATAAATGTTTGTTTGACTGATACATATATGGGAAAGGATATCCAAAGTAAATAATAACACAGATATTCTACTACCCTCTCTCCATTGCTCAGGGAATAAAAACTAGCTTGGCACTGCAAGATTTAAATTCATATAAGTGTCTTAGGCAATTGACTACTGTGCAAGTAGTGAAGAAAGAGAAATGATTATACGTTTTACCTTATGAGGCTAGTTATGAAATACTGATGCCAACATTGCAGTATATAATAGAGATAATAATAATTAGCAGGTTTCATCCTTAGTGCAGATGAACAAGTTTAATAACATGTTTTAATTTCACTTCAGATCCAAATGGATAGCATGGGTCAGCTTGGCTGATCTGCATATGCGTGTATCAAAAAGACTCTTAAAAGCTGCTTTTCCCTTAACAAACTGTGAATTTCCCCAATACTTTATTTTCTAAAATTTATGACACAGAAGCTGGAATTCAAATACCTTTTCCTCTTTACAGAATGGAAGTTGGAATAAAGTTGGAATACAAAGTTTGTGGAGCACATGTCCTGGTTAGGTAGGAGATAGGATTTGAATTTAGGACCATGGATTAGGGTTGCTTTTGGAAGATAACTTATGAAGCAGATTGGTCCCTTCATTCCTGTCCTAAAATAGAAATAGATCAGAGAGATCTGAGGTGTTTGGTTTTGCTTCAGTGTTTTATTAGAAAATCTAAATTTCCTATACAACATTCAAAAGTTTACTTATTTTACTTTTTCGTTAATAATTAATCCTAAAACTCTAGATGGGAGCTCTTCTCTTTCCAAGGTGAAGAGCTCTTCACCTCCCATGCTCACTATGCACAGCATTGTATATTCGGTGTACAGATACGCTGAAAAAAGTTTAAACTTCTTATTTCTGAGTGTCCTTCCAGATAAGATTGCCAAAGTAGAAACCAGTGATCAGAAATCATTGCAGGGCTTACTTTGTTTCTTCCCATGGTTTATACAATTATCACTGTCATCCAGCCACATTGTGGTGGATGCCAACTTTTTTACTTGAGGATTGTTTCTAGTTTAAATACCTTCAGATACAAAATCTTTAAAGTGTTTCTTTCTAGGTTTGCATAATCAAATTTGTCTTAAGTCAAGCTTTCTCACTGATAGCATTGTTATCATTGTCTAATCATTAAAGGAGCAGAAGGTCTTGTCCTCAAGGATATCAGCTGAAGTCCAGCTCTGTGTATGTATTTAGCTAACTCAGAGGACATGATGTGGCTCATAGTGATTAATAATTATGATCTCCAGAAGCTGGCATCTTCACCGAGGTCTACAGTATATCTAATTGAATTGGCCCCACTGAATTTAATCTTGAGATCCCCAACACACCAAAATTAAGTACAATTTTAAGTATAGTTATTAAATTATGCTTTCATTTTACTAGGAAATATGGGCGTGCAATACTTTAGTGACACGAGATGAAAGATTAATAATATCTCAACTCAATTTAGAACAATTTACAACTATTCTTTAGAAATAGAATGGCATTATTTAGGGAAGAAAACATTATTTAAATATTTACCCAATATAGGCTAAGAGCAAGTCCTTATTTGTCATAGGCCCTCTGATACTAGTGAAATCAATATACAACTGAGGATGTGGACTATCATCTAGGGACACTGCCAGAAAAGTGAATGACTTAATAATATCAAGTAGAGAACCAAAATGACTATCGAGATGACCACAATTTAGGCACTGGAATGCCTAAAGATAAAGCAACTATTTCATACTTACTGATTCAGAGGAGTGGCAACATATCCGTAGAGAGGATATTAAATTAACGGGAAGAAGGTGCCTACCCAGAGGGCAACCAAGAAAGCCTACAAACTGAGCAAAGTAAGAGCTGGCTGGTAAGTGGCAATGGGCACGGAAACACTCTTCTGACCTCTTGTCCCAGGAGGCTCTCCTGTCCTGTCAAGATCCAGAGCACAAAATCCTCTCCTGAGGAAGACTGATTCTTTTAAAACAGGGCTTTGGGGATGATTAGAGATCTGATAATTCAATCCCTTCTCAGTTTGAGTGAATTCAAACCTTCAATTCCTTCATCCCATGCCCCAGGATGAGGCTATGGAATAATCTCTTTAAGAGAGTCATTGTTTAAACAGCGTTGTGAGACTGATGAAACCGAAAGGAAAGCAAGCATGGAGGAATTTGGCATTATGGCCTAGTAAATATAGCTCTTTGCTAAGAGGTGTGTGTCCTAGGTTATAGCCTACCTGATAAACTCCAAAATCATTGCTGATAATCTCAGACCACTGTCTGCAGAAAGAGTTTATGCGGGGTGAATACTTCTCAGGGTTTACTCAAGTTACAAACTGATTAGCCTGGTAACAATATCAGGATAGATAAAGGAACAGCTAGAAAAACCTAGACAATAATTAGTCCCAATGATGGGATTTGTGATGGTATTAATGAATGATTAATCCCAATGAAGAAAAGTTTTAATTGACCTATATTTCAATACTTCTGACTAAATTACAAATGTAATTGTTAAAAGCAATACTGGAGATATAACATATTTACACTTTGGTACATCATTTGACCTAGACTTGTACAACTTTCTGCTTAAGAAACTGATTAAAGCTATTGAAATGTAGGTAACTGACAGCGTGAATCCGTAGACTCTGAATCCTCATCAAATAGAAAAATTTTTACTGCAGCCTTCAAGGATTTGTTCTTGGCCTCAGATGGTTTCATTTTTTTATCAGTGACCTGGAAGAAAAAAAAATCGTGATTGAGAAAGTTTACAGGGATTGAGGGAGCCATAAACAATGCGGCCGACAGGTCACCGATAAAATTTGGATTGTGTTACTGAGCAGGCACAATACGCATTTTTGTTCAGTGTATTGGCTCATACTAAAAGATCGGGAGCTCTGTACTAATGAGCAATCACTCTGATGATGACTTACTGTCCTGGTAATCTGCCAGACATCAGTTCCCAGTGCACAAGTGTGGCTGAAGGGGCCAAATGAAATCCTTCAGTATTTAAACAAAGCCGTGTGGAAGAGGAGTAAAGATACCGTCTCACTTATACATTTGGTACGGATGTGACTGCCACCAGAATGCTGTGACCAATTTCTGGCCGGGTAAGTGCTGAAAGATTGATCAATATTTAGAGAAGCCCACAGCAGCACTTAAAAGAAATTCGTGAAAAGACTATTAAGCCTGGAAGGCTAGAGGAACTGTTTTATTTGAGGCTATTGCTTAATCCCATCCGGAGAAAAAAGAATTTATTTAGCTGAAAGATCAGCCTGGTATAGGTCAGCAGAAGGGTCGATGAAACAGGAGCTCTACCAAAATCCCTTGGTGGGTTGGTGTGTTTACAGGGAGGGTTAGAAATGTAGTGTCTTAATGCTGGGGCCCTGTGGAGCGAGTGGTTCTGCAGTAGCAAAAGCTTGTAAGGACAGTCTAAATTAAAGAAAGGATCCCATGACTCGGCCCCTCATTACTATCACAGCTATGCAGTGCCAGGTGAACAAAAGAAACAGAGAAGGTCAGATTAGATAATCATCTTAGACTCTTGGTGCTTATCTGAACTGTATGTTTATCATACCCTACTTTAATCACTTGTATCAGCAGGATTATTTTCTAATCTCATTCGAACAAAATGTCCTAAAACATTTAATATTTCACATGTCTAGTCAAGCCACCATTCCTGGGGAAGCTGTATTTTTCCATAATATTTCAGCACTAGGTCTAGAAGTGCACCAGCTTGCAAAAATGAGGATGGGGGAAAATCTTAATTAAATTTCTCCATTAAAATAACTTAGTCCCTAGGGAGGGCGTTGTTGAGGTTTGGACAACACATTATTATAACTAAAAGGGCAAAGCCATCACCGTTTGTTAGCTTGGAAATGGCAAAAATGCAAAAGATAACATTTGCAATGCAGTAACCCACTGCAAACAACCCTGCATTTTCCGGGGCATTTCACATGCGGGCTGCCTTCCAATCAGTGCAAGCCAGATGAAGATTTGAGCACTAAGTATTACCTGGTGAAATGATTTTGCACAGTAATTGACCTCCCGCCACATGTCACTAATACAGTGTCCTTTCCCCTAACTGTGGTCTATAATAGAAATTTTTGGAAGAATATTAACCTGGCCATATATTATTTTCTGGTTCATTAGATATAATAGCAATTCTGGCAAAGCCAGAGAGGTTTGGCCTCCACAAGAAAATGTTGTCACAATACTAGATGCTGTATCCTTATCTAATTTACTTACAGCCAATACATTTTTGAATAGAGACCTTAGATGGCAAAACCACAAAGGACAATTTATAATTTACAGTCTACAAAACTCTCCCAGTTCTCAGCTTTATCTCTGCTGGCAAACACTCCCATAATCCCAAAAATCTTTAATGGCTTCTCTTTTGAGTGTAGGCCTTTGGCTCCCCTCCTCCTGCCGGTAGTACAAATTATTTTGTTGTAAATGTTTGATGCTCTTTTGCCATGAGGATTCTGAGGGAGGAACAAGCATATCATCCTCTTGGTGGCTTCACTCCCATACATAAGAAAGACCCTATAAAACAAAAGGGTTCAAGTGTCTGTTTCCAATGCTTCATCCAGCTTTAAAGCATCTGCTGTTGCCCTTAGAGTATCTCTTTCAGGACATTTGTCACTGTTCTAGTTTGACTGGCAGTGATAGTTAACCTTTGCTTAGCACCCTGCAGATATTTACTTAGTACTTCAATATATTTTCCCTTGTGTACTAATAAAATACCTGCATTTACAGAGGACCTTTTATCCCAAAGGATTTCAACAAGCTCTGCAAGCTATAAATTTACAGCAGTGCTGTACAGGTAATGTGGCTTTTTGCTCAGTACAAAAGGCAGTAGCCAAATCAGGGAATCCTGATGTTTTAACAAGCGACTGCTGAAGACAGAATTAAAGCAGAGGGATGTGCATTTTGGGGAGTGTTAGTCTAGGGCATAGAGCTAGGTTCAACTCCCTGCTGAGCCCACACCCACAAAACTTGCACAGGCATCCCGTGTGACTCAGGAAGGTGCTAGTGCGCAGACCCACAAAGCACATGGGCACCTGACAGGACTTCAGTGGAACTGAAACGCTTCATCTCAATGGTACAGCCCTCAAAGCTATGCCTGGCTCCTTAGGCAACAGCAAATCTACCAACACCTACATTTTCGTGTTTCTGATGATGATAAAAAAAAAATCAGTGATGCTAATATTGTGCATACCCACACGCAATATTCAAACTTCAACCATGCTGCCCGGACTGAAAAATTTGCTGTTTATCTCATGCCCTTACCCAGTCAAGACTAACAGACGAACTGTCCATATCCTTCTCAGGCTCACTCCATTAGGTAGGTTTAGGTCAAGCTTAACGCAGATTGGCAGCAGAGTTTAGTTCAGTACTAAACAGTATTACAACTGCAGCGGGAAGAATCCTGGTTCTGATTCCTGGTCTTGGCAGTGGCTGTCAGAGGTGGGCAATGGGGAGAGAGTGTGTTTCTTTCCATACAGTCCCAGCTGAGTGTGAAATTGATAAAGAGCAAGAAGAATGAGGAGTTTCCTCCAGCTTTGGCTTTGGTCAATGTAGGGACTAGTATCACTGAGGCTGAAGAGAGCCTAAAACTTAAGCCTCCTTCTTGCCGAGCAGGCATAGCAACCGTTAGACTGGTTTTACAGAAGACACCAGCTGGTCTAAAAGGAAACCATGAGACTTCCTCCACCTTGAGAACATTGTTGGGTGTTAAACCTCAGGAAAGGACTCTTGGCTATTTGTGCCAAAGGGGTAGAAATCTGGATGCAGAGGCTGGAAGGAAACTACCGAGCAGCCTAGCAGATCCCTCAAGGTGAAGGACTGAGGGAGAGGGACCTTGAGTTCCAGTGCAGAGGACATCCACCCTCAGCCCAGACAGAGCTTTCATGCCTCACCCGTTAAAAAAACCCACAACAAAATCAGCTTTCCCTCTTCACGTTAGGAGGCTGCACTGATACAGTAACAATTGAACTCAGGATTATTTCCAAGTTTAAAAACCTGACGTATTCAGGACCTGACTTGGCTCCCATGAAATACATATCTGAAATAAGCATTCATTTTTTAGATTTTGGCCTCAGTATCAAAAGTAAGCTTTGGATCACACCAAGTTAGAAAATATAAACCTTTGTATTGGATTTATATTGTAAACCAAATGCAAATTATTACTTTTCCTCATTTTCAGTTACCTCTGGCTATTTAATCCATCCTCCAGTAATTCTCCTCTGCATTATTGGTCTGGAATTTAGTCTACATGATGAGAATCATTTAGTTGATAGCACTTTAAACTCATCTATAAACAGCTTTTGATGACTAATACGCATTTTTCTGTTCCTGCAATAAATTTGTTTCAAGCAAAAGGAGACTGTTTGGAAACAACACCTTAAATTTCCTGATAAATCAACTACTTAATATTTAATTTCAAATCATACTGGGAAAACAAATCTAATTTTTTCTCAGGCTAATGTCTGAAGGGAAAAAAGTAAGATAGCTGCAGAAATATAGAATTAGTATTATTCTGATATGGAATATGTCTTCTTAAGCCATAAGGAGAATGATTTTATATGTGTTGTTTACATTTTTCTATCTTAAAAGACAGCCACTTTAGATTAGTTTAATTTTAATTCCTACATGGCCTCTGCAAATCCAGAGAATGAATAACCAAATGGAAAATGCCTTTGCTTATTCCCAGCTCTGAAAGTGATTAATTATTTAAAATATTTACCATTAAAAATGAACCGTTTCCACAGATAAGATGAAACAGGTAATTTTTTTACAGGCATCCTTACAACTCTGGAAAACGTGAATATCTGTTTACTGGCAAGCTTTTGAGAGGTATCCTTAGTAAGATACACACAAAGAGACACCACAGATGTCTTCTGTCCTACATTTTTTATGCCACTGTCACGCTAAATGGCATTAGACCTTATCATACCTTTCTTTTAGATTCTTCTTTTTGTGCTGTATCCAGTCCCAACTTGCTTCTGCAGTTAAAACCAAAGGAGCTCCCAGGTTTCACTGTTGCTTCTCCTATTGTGTTAAAAGATAGCGCTACTGCCACTTAATGATACTGGATTTACATGGGTGCTCAGTCCTGCCCAAGGACAGAGTGCATAAGTGCCCTGTTCAGCCCTGTATAAAACAATCCAGCCCACTGAGGTTGTACTGAGCATATTTTGTGTTACTGTCAGTGGCTCTGTCATTGGTACAGTCTTACATGGCTGCCTGCATTTGAATCAGGAAAAAAATTTCAAGGAGTAACAAACACGATCTGGAGCAGAAGCTCAAGGATGAGAAGTCCTGTCAACCCAAAATATTATTTCCTTACCTGTCCACAAAGGCAAAACCTGTGATTAGAGAGGATTCCTGATGCAGGTGTGCTGTACTGTGGGTACATGTGCAGCAGCGGTAATGGGGAGATGGTGCAAGTACGATTGGCATCCAAGAGGAGCAGCAGTTCTAAACCCCACCATTCCGGTCATTTGGCTGATCATTTACCTCTCTGAGTTTTCTCATCATTCTTGGGATCTCTGTTTTAGCTAAAGCACACAGCAGAGAACTGCATTAGCTAAAATAGTTCTTGAAGGAGACAAGAAATTAAAGCAAACTGAAAACTGAGTTAGAGCTTGACATTAATATTTTCAAGAGGTAATGACTCAACTCAGTCTTATCACAATTCTGTTGCAAGCTCAAACGTCCATCTTTGTTTCTGCTGACTCCACACAAAGGATTTTACTACTAAAATGGAGTCATATTTTCTGATGCAGGTCCTTACTTCATACCAGTTAAGCTTCTGTGCCAGTGGATTACAGGATTGTCTATGCTGTTGTGAGTATATTAGGAAAGTATACAAGATATTTATTCCTCAAAAGGTACCAGATCAGTTCAAAATGACCTTATCTAAGTGGGCTTCAACCCCAACATTAGTACCATACATGGTAGCATGTGCTCTGTGCCATGTGATGGGGCTGGTTTTATTGCTTTATAACACTCCCCTACCTCCACCTCTGCCAACTAACAGCTGATAATCCTTGCAGCAACATTTTTTCATTTATATATGAAAGACTATCATACATAAAAGCCTACAACATTCTGTTGATAATTTTAAAGAAAATCCCCTTTCCTTGGAAGTCAGTCAGTACTCTGAGCTCTTTTGGCACTCTATCTAAAGGTTGAGATACAAGTAATATTTTTAGCTTTCAGGCCGACTCAGAGAGTCTTACTCATTGTAAGAGGCTGTTCATGCTCTTCACCATGAAGTACAAGGGATTCATGGCTTTAGTCCACTCAGGCTCCTTTACAATAATATCTACTGTACAGGAGCATAGTTTCTTGGTGTAATGACTTTCTCCCTCTTCCATAGTCTACTTTGACTGGTATAATTTGACTGGCGTAACTGCTGGGCTTTCTGTTTAGCGAAATACAAGTACAGATCATGCATTTTAGTCATTCAGAGCATTCAGATACATACTCTTTTGAGAAGCACTTAAACAAGTTACTATTGAGGTAAATACTACATGCAAAAAAAGTAATTTTTTTGGCCTACTAGCTGGAACTGATGCGAAGGTGGAGTTTTTCAGCTCATTTGTAAAGTTGCACTGATTAGTTTGTCAGAGTTCAATCAGGCAAGTCATCCACATTCCTATAACAGTGTTCCTATACTTGTTCATAGTCTTGCCCCATTCTCTCTTGATAAATTAAAAGACGGTGCTAAAGGGCCCTGTTTATCAACAGGACTTCTGTTTTAACTAAGCAAGGGGCATTTTCATTAACCCAAGCAATAGTTTTCCTGCTTGCAGTCTACAAGTTGTATCCTTCCTTATCATTCCATAAGAAAAAGAAGCGTCAACATTATTTCTTTCTGCAACTTTGAAAAATCTGTTTCTTTGTGCAAAATAGCTGGTGCTATCACAGTCTACGACATTCTGGGCCATATCCCAAACATCTGACAGGTTAGCTCTGGTTAGTAGCCTGCCCTAGTATTTTCTTTTACCTTTTATGAAAGTAACTCAAGACTATCCCCTTAAGCATTTTTTACAGTGAATAAAACTGACTACAGGATAGTGAGGGACTACAGAGTGTTTATGTAACATCTCTGAATATTTTTTAATAGTCCTGTACTTCTTCAGTAGCTCCTTTTTAAGGCATGAAATCGTTTGACACTTTGCCTAGTTATCTAACAACAGGAGATAATCGATGAAAACATCATTCTTGATTATTGCTACACTTCAGCGATACAGTTGTTAAGATTGCTTCAGAAATAAAACTTCCTCTGGGGAATTCAGAGTCAATCAGCTGTCAGTCATGTCTCACAGTAACTTAAGCCACAGAGTTAGTTCCTCTTAAAGGCTTGTATTTCATACTGGTGTCTCTTTCAATTAAATGTATCCATTCAAAATGAATACTTGTCAGTTATTCAATTGTTGAAAAGTAAGTGTAACGCAGGTCGTATTTCTGTTCAAATTAACATGGTTCAATATTCACAATATTTTGTGGTCAGATTATAGAGACAGATGGAGGAGCTTATACCAAAATGCCTTCAGATAGCTTTAGTTCTCTGGTATAGTTTCTTCAATGACATAATTTCAATTTATTTTAGCTAGTAATAACATTACACCATATGATATTGTGTTAAATGTTGGGCTTGATCTCCTTTATCTTTACAAATGCATAAGCATAAAGCACGTAAAACATAAGAAAAGGGTAAAAGGGGTTGATAGTTCACAAATTAGCAAGGTTTTATAGCTAAGGCTATCTGGTTAGCTGTTTTACTATGCAGCCTACACATCCCTAGTGCGAAGCTCGTAAGTAGCATCTGCTTTTTGACACAACTTAAAGACGTTGGCCTAAGTTATGCAAAGACTTCAGCCTATGTGTGGGTACGTAGCAAATATGAAATGACATCTGAAAAACTGTTACTATTAAGTTGCACATTTTCTATATTGCGCTTTGTATGTTGATAGTGGAGGCTTTTTGCATCACTACCTCACCTTCACTGCGCAGGTTCAGAGCAGCTTCTGAGAAGCCAGGCAGCAGCGCGTGGCTTTTGTGCCGAGGCTTCTCCTAATCACATGCATTTCCGTCAGACCGCTTACCCAGAAAGCTCTGTAGGATTGCAGTCTTATCTGGTATTCAGAGACCAAGTCTTAGGTATCATTAATTTAACCAGTTAGAGTAAATTTTTTTTTTGTCTTAACTTGTGTTCCCCAATCCCATTTTTTATCTCTGTGGAGAAGGAAATAGCAGCAGCAGGAGGCTGGTAGCCTGGCTCTGCTGTTGGGGCAGAACCGTTCCCCTCTGCACCCACCATAGATGCTGCACTCTGCTCCTCACAAAAACCCTCTGGTAATGCACTAGAGAATGCATTCGATAGTCTGTATTTCTGCTTGCCTTGTCTCAGGCAAAAATTATATGAGGATTTCTTTTCATGAACAAAGTGTGTGCTTATGTTCAAAAGGACTAAAACAATTCTTCCATGATTCTTCTTCATTGTGTCATTGAATTTAGCCTTGTTTCACAGTGGTGCCTATACAATACCAGTATTACATATAACCCTGTGAACTCATTTGGGGAACATCTTGTTGAAAGAGCTGAGATGTTTCTTTCATTCTCTGCTACAAGCCACTAAGAATAAATCCTATTAAAAGTAATGCAAATTGCTGTCATTAAGAAGATAATCCTGTTTGGCCTACACAGAGTTCACATTTTTCTCCAGCAAAACATTACAGATTCTTGGTTCATTCATCAAGAAGCATATAGACTATGCTGCTGTTGCTGATAAATAACACAATATCTTCTTTTTGTTTTGCACCTGCCCTAAAGTTATCATTGTTTTATGCAGAAGAACTGTAAACCCTGGAGTCAACCTAGTAGAGTTTACAGGTGAGAGTTACCTGAAGCAGGAATCACTAGTATCCTGTGCATGTGGTCTGACATGTGGTCATTATACCTCACAGTACCCAACACTAATAATATGTTAATTCTAATAATATATTATACTGCATATCATACAGTCATTCATACTGAGATCTTGTTGGTGGGGAAATGACAGCAGATCCTATGACAAGAGAATTTTAGGTTCTAAAACAATGATTATATGGAAGATAGCACAATCTGCCTAAATGAAATCTGAAAGACTGGCATCCCATAATCTCAATTCACAGTCCTAAAAATACTGTGCTGCCCTTTCTGAGGGTAATATAAACCATCACATTAACTTACTCTGAATATTCTAATGGAGGGTTTAGCTTGGAGATGGAATAGATTGAACAGACAAATTGGCTGCAAGTACTTCAAACATCAGCCGAAAAGTCCCCATTTTTACCAGAACATTCAGTTTTATTTGGAAACAGGGGGTTTCAGCTGATGCCCAACGCACACTATTAAATGAAAAGTTGAAAGATTACTTTAAATGACCTGCATAGTTTTCCACGTGTAGTTCAAGACAGCTTTGACACATTCTTGGAATGTAGGCATTCTTCCTTCAGGGTTACCAGGCTTCTCAGAATTCCTGGAAATTCAAGTTACATAGCATTAGCAAAACATTATATATAAAAAGAACATACTGAATTAAACATAATACACAGTATCTCTATATATGGATGGAAGTATAATGCCTTTCTAATTATTTATTAATATCTTAAAATCTGTGTAATTACAGCAATGTTATTAATAATTATCCAACTTGTTTACTAATTCTTTGATTCTCTTCAGGCTACAACATCTCTTAGGAAAATGCCTGAGCTACTGGCCGTAAGCCTTTTTTTAAGTAAGGAATTATTAAAATTCCCTATCATAACAGTGCAGGGAGGACTGCAAGAGTGGTGGGACCAAAGGGAGAGTGCATAGACAAAACCAAGCATGGGTTCACAAAGGGGAGGTCATGCTTAACCAACATGATAAGCTTCTATGATGAAATGACTGGCTTGGTAGATGAGGGGAGAGCAGTGGATATTGTCTACCTGGACTTCAGTAAGGCTTTCAACACTGTCTCCCATAATATCCTCACAGGGGACCTGTTGGGCTGGATGAGAAGTCAGATGGATTTAAAACTGTCTGTACAGCAAGGTCCAGAGTGGGGTTGATCAGCACTATGAAGTTTTGTTGGAGACCAGTAAGTAGCAGGGTACCCCAGGGGTCAATACTGCGTACAATCCTGTTCAACATGATCTGGATGATGGGGCAGAGTGCACCTTCAGCAAGTTTGCTGATGATGCAAAACTGGGAGGAGTGGCTGATACACCAGAGGGTTGGGTTGACATCCAGAGGGACCTCAACAGGCTGGAGAAATGAACTGACAGGAACTTCCTGAAGTTGAACAAGGGGAAGTGCAAAGTCCTGCACCTGGGAAGGAACAACCCCATGCACCAGTACATGCTGGGGGCTCACCAGCTTGAAAGCAGCTTGGCAGAAAAGGACCTGGGGGTCCTGGTGGACACCAAGTTGACCATGAGCCAGCAATGTGCTATTGTGGCAAAGACTACTGGTATCCTGGGCTGCATTAGGAGGAGTGTTGCCAGCAGTTTGAGGGAGGTGATCCTTCCCCTCTACTCCGCACTGGTAAGGCCACCCCAGGCCACCCCTGGAGTGCTGTGTCCAGTTCTGGGCTCCTCAGTGTAAGAGAGACATGGACATACAGGGGAGAGTCCAATGAAGGGCCATGAAGATGATTAAGGGCTTGGATCACCTGGCATATGGGGAGAGGCTGGGAGAGCTGGGACTGTTTAGCCTAGAGGAGAGATGGCTCAGGGGGATCTCATCAATGTATATAAATATCTGAAGGGAGGATGTAAAGAAGACAGAGCCAGGTTCTTTTTAGTGGTGCTCAGTGACAGAACCAGAGTCAACAGGCACAAACTGAAACACAGGAGCTGCAGGCTGAACATCACGTGATGTTTAGATTGGACACGAGGAGAAATTTCTTTACTGAAAGAGTGGTTAAACATTGGAACAGGCTGCCCAGGGAAGTGGTTGAGTCCCCATCCCTGGAGGTATTTAAAAGACGTGTAGATGAGGCGCTTAGGGACATAGTTTAGTGGGCATGGTGGTGTTGGGTCGACGGTTGGACTCGATGATCTTAGAGCTCTCTTCCAACCTTAATGATTCCATGATTCTATGATTCACCTTATGTGAAGGTTACTGAGGCCCAGCACAGGTTGCCCAGCGAGGTTGTGGAGTCACCATATTCAAAAGCCATCTGGACATGGTCCTATGCAACCTGCTCTACGTGGCCCTGCTTGAGCAGGGAGGTTGGACAAGATGATCACCAGTGGTCCCCTCCAACCTCAACCGTTCTGTGATTCTGTGAACCAGAACTCTATTATTATGGTCAGAGATAGTCAAGAGAACAGAGTTGTGATGACTTCTGCAAAGACTAAATATTTTACCCAGTGACTGTGATGCTGACAGTGTTGCACTTCTTACTGGCTAGACCGAGGCAGTCCCAGAAGCAGTGGGAAGCTCAGACACGTCTCCTGCCTCCTAGTAAAGCCTACACTGTCCATACCTGTACAGACCTCAGCCAAAAGGCCAAGTAAAAATTTTTACAGGAGAGTCATTTATTTATAGAACTGTGATAAACATTTGAGGATTATACACATGGATTCATTAGCTTTCCATGCTGTGATGCGTGTTTCTTTAATGATGTCAGTTGTTAGAAACATCAGTTTTCTTTACCTCACATTTTGTATGTTTAACAGATGGTCACATCTTAAAGATCTGATCCTAAATGCTCCCTTCTATAGATGTAACTTCCATCATCACTGTCATCTTTTTCTTCCAGTGAGGCTGTTTTCAGACTTGGGATCTCTTCTCATCAAGTATTGAATATTTTTTGTTATATTTTAGGGACAGAAAGAATTTCTTTTTTTCTTCACAGTTTGTAATAATCTCTCAGTATAGCAGATTTCAATGTAGCTTGCCAATGTTTCCCACTGATTTCAAGTGTCTGAAGTGATAACTCACCATTAAACGATCTTTGACATTATTCCATGTCTACACCATTAAAGTAGTAGTTATTTCCATCAAGGAATATTTCTACTTCCATTTTCCTTTTCAGTTAGTTCAGAGATATAAGAGAAAGTATGAAGTCCCATCTCCATTCAAGATGACAGTAATTTCAGCCCCTATAGCAAGGTTCTTTTGTCATTTTATGACTTCCAAAAAAGCAACTTAAAAGAAATAAACAGTAAGGAAGAAATCTTTATAAAATTAATAACTCATAACAAATTTATTTCTGGATATACGACATCAGAATAATAATTTGCATATTTTCTGCCAACTGCCATTTGCAAATCCCTAGGATGGTTTTCATCCGACTGTGATCACAACAAACCTTTCCATCTGTGTATTTTTCTGTGAGAAATCTTCATCAGAATTGTTCCCAAAAGGCCTTATGGGCTCAAAAATCTCAACATGGTTCCATCATTCTCATAGGAAAAATGATACAGAATTTAAGAGAAAGTTATAATTGTTCCTTAGGCTTGCTCAGCCATTCCAATGAATAGATCAACTATAATTTTGCTTTGAAAACACTACAAAATGTATACTAGCAATATTATTTCACTAAGTCATTCTAAGTTCTAAAATACGTTTTCTAACACAATTTATGTGGAACATTTGTCACTTCAAATCTACTAAATTCCATGCAACCTTTATAAACAAAGATGATTATTCTGAAAAATAATAATTCCACATTTCTATAGCATTTCTATAACATTTTCTGGAGGCTCCAAAAGTTCTCCCCGAAGAGTGGCAAATTAAACACATCAGTATTCCAGAAAACATGTTAGCTCCCTTTTTTTACATGTGGGGAAAATGAGGCCATGAGAAGAAAGTCTTCCATTTAATAAGGTATTTTTTACTCCTGGCAATAGTTGCCTGTGGTGTTGGATACAGACGTACTTGACAAGTGATTTATAGCAAAGTCCCAGAGAAAATCCTTATTAGAATGAGAAAAAGATCTAGATATACTGAATCTCAATTCTGTTTTAACCTTAAAATTGTCATTTGACTTTTATTGATGGAATGGGAACAGCTATAGTAAACTACAACAAAAGTTTGTATATAAAGGAAAGATCTTATAGTCTCTTTTGAAACAAAATTCTCAGTGAAATGAAATTCAGGAAAGTACTTCAATGCACATCTGAGCCCATCCTTGTTTACAGAAGTGATTTGCAAAAGTGAGTCTTTTGGGTTTCCCCGTTCAGTACACAATTCTCCTCTGTTCCAGAAACTTGCAAGTAAAGAGGTAAGTGGAACTAAGGGAATGAGAATCTTTCAGGAAGATTTCGGAAGGAAGTAAGGTTTATCTGAAAAATGCATCGTGGCTTCTTTTAAAATAAACCATCTTTTAAAGTAGGCCATCTAATAAAAATGTGCATTTTCCTACTTTCAGACTGAAATAAACACATCAAAAGGAAAGCATTTAAGCAAGTTTTAAACTTTAAGAGTGTGCCTAAGTGAGATACTGACTAAAAAGACCAGCAGAATCAAAGCCTGACATGGGTAGGGAATTGCTTTTGCAGGCAGTAGGGCTTTGCTGGAAGAATACAAGGACAAGCCATGTGCTCTGAACCAAACAGGAATATTAATCTAAATGAGACATCTGACATAATACTTTTATTTATTATTTTCTATGGAGTCAGCCAAGCAAACATTTTCATATCAGATTTACCTTGCAAATCCAGTAAGACGCATTTCTCATGTGAGGCACCTTGCCAACAGTACTGTGCCCTATATCTAAGAGGTAAAGGAGGCACCATACCAGCTAACATCAGCAGGCACCAGTATCACAGGAAAAGGACATCAAGGCATCAAACAGTGAAGAAACAAATAAATTTATCAGACACCATAGCACACAAGCAGCATTCAGCCACATTTGCCAGTGCCCTCCTAGGACCAGAAACACACCCCTAACTTAATGGGGGATGCTATCATTTTTGCCGTGTGAAAGAGGCACATCTATCTAGTCATGTGTTGATGAAGGGGCTGTGGACAGAGGGAACAAGGGAGGCAGGGAACACGTCACTGGCTGGCAAAACCGTGAATTCAACCACCATCCCACTCCCTGCTCATGCCTGCGGGTGCTTGGAAAAGAGGCGGCAGGAATAGGTTGTGGGCTAGGAAAACTGTTAGGCAGGCTGGATCCATCTGATGGGTCATACTTTACAGAAAACTGAGCTAAACTATCAAAGAGTTTTAATGAACACAACTGAGAAGCCTACAGGTGTTGCTGAGAAGTTATACTTTTTAACATTGCAGCTCATCAGAGAGAATACGGAAGCACCTCCTCGTTCTAATAGAGTAGACAGTATTAAAGTCATGTGTCCAAAACAGCACTAAAATAAATCAATAAATTAAAGGGAAACTAGTCACACAGTCCAGAAGGAATTTGCAGTGAAACTCAAAAGGAGGTTAAGGTAGAGAGATAGTCTTACTTCTGCACTGGGACGTGGAAATCTGAGTTCTCAGGCCTCGCACTGATCTCCTGGCTGATTTTGAGACAGTCACTTCACCACCCCATTCTTCTATTTCCCCAGCTCCAAAGTTCTGATAAATATAATTATCTCACTTGTTAAGCACTTTTGAGATTTATTTTGTTGATAAAAATCAAGATGAATGTTTAAGAAGAGGAGATACAAGCAGAGGTATATAATCTGTGGCTAAAATCTTTATTGGGGAATTAGAATAGAGCAAGTGTTTTACTGCTCTTATAAGAAGACACTCAAAGGGTGAATTACAGATCAATAAGACTTAATCCAATTCAAGGTCATTCTAAATGCAAGAAATAATTAAAACCAAAACAAAAATAACCCCACTATGGTAGTGACAACACAGCTCCATCATTAAAAAAACCCCAAAACACAAATAAACAAGATCATGCCTCAACTCTATTAGAATTATTTTGTTTCTGGATAAAATAAAGGAGAGAGTGTTGATATTTATTCATTTATTAGTTTTACTGTGGTTTTGGGCTATTGACTCTGGGAGAAAGAGTCAGTTTTTGAAAGTTCAAGGCACTTTCAGCTGAATACTGTGGAATGCAAAGGCACGATGATGGATTCTAGATTAGCTGGAACATACAGGAGAAATGCCTAGGTGTTCTGTTAAAACGACTTATTTTGGAGAGCTGAAAAAAAAGCAAAAGAAAAAAAAAAGGAAGCTTTCATTTAAAAAGGCATAGAAAATAATCAACAATATTTCCAATCCACATCCTTGGCTAACCTTCACAAAACAGTAAGCGGAGATTAGGAGGATCAGAAACACGGTGACTACTGGGAGAGAGGGGGATGACTGGAGCCCTGTCCAGAGGGTTTTACAGAGAGAAAGGGTCTGGGACAAACTTTGCCTTTTATTGCATACATAAAAACACCTCACATGCTGCTGAATCATAGTCCTTCACTTCAGAGAGCCTGCAGGCCATACTCGTGAACTACAGTACTGAAAGTGCTATAATGTCATCACAGGCATTAATGTCACAATTTCCCCTTGAACATTGTTATAGAGCTCATGAGTAAAGCAGTTTGATTTCCAATAATTTTTGTGATCAGTTCGTAGTAAGAAGTACCTTTTAACACTCAAACTTTCAGATTGTCACAATAAATAGGCTACAATTTTCTTTCAAGAGTTCGTTTAATTATTTAGACTTGTAGAATTACAAGCAGTGCTATGCTGATGAAATTTGGTAAGATACAGTTTTCACTCCTGGAAGAAGTGTTTTAGGAGACTTTGCAAATACATTTCTGGGAACTGTGATTTGATTTAAAAGATATTTTACAGAGATTGGGATGGGGGAGTGTGTTGGACAAGATGAATAATATGGAAAAAAAATCATATCACTGCACCAAAATGTAGTGGATTTCAAAGAGGAAGGTGATCCCCTATAACAGGTTTTATAGGAATGCTGTAATTAACTAAAGCCTTTTCTGATGTCTAAGGTAGTGCAGCAAGTAAACAAGTAACACAAGGGATTGTGCACTGTGATATAAAGCAAGGAAAGATTTGATTTGTGATTTTATATTGGTACATCACAAATTCATAGACTTCCTATAAGCAAGGAGCCGTGATGATTACCAGCTCCTAATAAATGCCTAAAATTTCTTTGATGCACAGATTTTTGTTTCCTTGATAGGAATGTTGTCAGACTAGGTTTCATTAGCCATGTTTACTTATTTGATATCTTTGCTCATTAAAAAATGAGTTAATTAAATGAGTCCCAAATAGTGGGGAAAAAAATTTATGTAAAACAACAAAAAATGTCTGGTTGGAGGGCTTCTATTTAGACAAGATATTGGCAACAAAAAAAAATCCTGTCCCTGTGCATGCTTTTGCAAAGCATTTTTAAGGACAGCCTTAATGTTGCATTAAATAAAACAAGCAGATCAGCATGCAAACTCTTTGCTATGGTATTT
Organism: Aptenodytes patagonicus; assembly: GCF_965638725.1. Classification (NCBI taxonomy): domain Eukaryota; kingdom Metazoa; phylum Chordata; class Aves; order Sphenisciformes; family Spheniscidae; genus Aptenodytes; species Aptenodytes patagonicus. The sequence continues at coordinate 29,965,231 of NC_134949.1, forward strand.
TTTAATAGCAGAATTTACCATAATTTTGAGACAGTCGGGTTTCCCAAATTCCAAAGAGGACATGAATGTTTTCAGCCTAATCTTTGTGAGGCTCAGGACTCTGCCACAAAGCACAGGTCTGTATCATTAAGGCAGCAGTTCTCAGCAAGTGACAGAAATAACAGCTCGCTTTCTCACAACAAAAGATGCTGAAGTACAACCAGCATTTTCTAAACTCTATTAAAATGCCTTTAAAATAAATATATATGCTTATTTACCTCCAATGTACTTTAAAAAATCATGGCCATTTTCTCTTACATTTTTAGAAGTAGTAGCATTCCAGGATGCCATGGCTAAAGCACACTGATGCTGTCAGGAAGTATTATATCAGTGGCTTAAAGATGTCAAAAAGTATCTCTTAACTGATGGGAAAGGAATTTAGTGTGAGACATTTTCAAGACAGAAAATGACCACCTTTTCTTTAAATAAGAAAATGCTGTTAACTTGGGAATCCTCAATTAAATTAGAAGCTTATGGCAACTTAGCAAAGAGCTGGGCTACAGACAGATCCCTTTGTTAAATGAAGAGATTTTATTGATACACATTGTGCCATGTAGGAGAATGACACAAGGGAGACCTTTGTCAAGGTTTATTTTACATAACGGCAGTTTACCCATGGGAGCAGTGCTTATATGCACATCGCATCCCCATACGAGCAGCTCTCCTCGGTGGGGGATTAATTCTCCCAGCGATGGCAGGCAGCAGCTGTGTCACTGTTCTCTGTGGGCTTCAACTGGGGGACAAAAGCTGTATTTTGTCCAGGTTTTGTAGGAGCCCTGCCAATAACTCAGAACATCTCCCAACGTCTGTCCCTCCTAAAATGGCCAGTTCCCAGTAGAGAAGAAGATAGGAAATACAGACAATAGTCTCAGGGTCCAAGATTTGTAACTCTCACCAGTGCTTTCGTCCACAGCAGACTTTTTTTGTCTTTCTCCAGACTACTTCAGTTTCATATTATTCTTTATTCTGTCATCCTCATTTGAGAAAAATAATAGAAGCTAATCTCTTCCAAAAATTCACCTCGGTCTCACACACAACTGATACCTTACATTTCTCTCATTAAAACTAAGGCCTGTATTAAAAGGATGTTGGTATTAAATTATAACAGTGCTCCTATGAAGGTACATACATTTATTTGAGCACCCAAAAACATTCAACATGATTAATGTGATTGCAACCAATGACAAGGTAATTTAAAATTATCACTAAAAATATCACCCGCACATATGTTATTTTTAGAGTATCTACAGCAGTAGCAAAAACAGCACGGAGAACTGGGCACAACTTTCACAAACACAGTATAAGATGTGAAATCTAAGAAGAATAAATTAAGTTACTGGCATCTGTTTGTCTAGAAATAGAATCATCTTACAGTGTGCTCTGTATAGAGAAGGAAAACACACACTTTTAAAAATAAGTCAGCATTTTCAGAAAAAGCTGCTAATTCTGAGTATGTCACGTTCTGGTTGCCCAGCTCGGACACGTGAAGGCTGGTTTGTTCACTGAGCCCCTCTCCACATTTCAAGTCCTCCGTCCATGTGTTTTCTGTCACGTATAAAATGGAAAGCATGGCCTCATATACTTGGAGGTCCCAGGCACCAGACCCCATCTATTTCCCTCCCTGCTTAGTATCTGCCCCGCATTGAAAGAAAATAACCATTTTTAAAACGTGTTGATTTTAACCATTAATTTCTCTTAAATGTTGAGGGGAAGGGAACAACCTTTATTTCACTCAATAAAACTCCTATTATGTGATACTTAAGACCTGTAAAATTGCCTGGGTGGTTGAAACTCAAGCTACCTTAGAGAACATGGAAAAAAAATATTAGCATGATCTCCGGAAATTACAACCACAGTGACAAAATAAATATATGTTAGTACTCACTGTATCATTTTTCTTAATTTTCACTAAAATTTTCAGATGCAAAACTCGTGTATTGTAGGGTAGGATACAGCTTGCAAAATCTCAGGAAAATCCAGTTCTCTTTTTTCCTTTTCTAAGGTAAATTAAATTTCTATAGGCAAGTACTTTGTCAAGATGCTAATACCAACAATGTACCCAACTCCACAAGATGTGACAGCATGAAGTTATAAAATGTGTCAAAAAAGGTAAAGGCCATGTTTCATTATATTTTTAAGGAGCACATTTCTTTTTAGTTTAATTCATGTTCATGAAACTGTTTTGAAGATGAAAAGTTCTGTGTGTATGCATTACTGCTTCTATTAACAATATTAATTTATTTTTATTTGGGCAGAAAGAGAAATAATACATGATATTGGCTATGCAGGGTAGGCAATAGGCATTACAGCTGTCTACTTGTTTTATTTGCTTGATAACATTTTGCCATGAAAATTAAACTTAAATTCTGATAGCAGCACATTCCTGGAGCTTGGCTCACATCTTCCCTCACACACTTCTTGCAGGCTTCTGCCCAGGAAAGCATCAGTGTGATAAATTCTATTGGACTCAACAAGATTCAAACACAAGCTGAAATTAAAGCACATGTATAAGTGTTGACCTAAAAAGAGATGGATTTATGCACCTTTTTATATTTTTTTTAAAGAATTTAAGAACAACTGTTATTTAAGAGTTTAAGGACAATTACATCATTTTGTTAGTTACATCTATTGCATTATTTTGTCTTACACCTTGTACTGCTACCTGCTGTAGAAATACCTGTGTAGGGTCGTAATACCTGTGGTTGATGGGACTCTGCAAAAGCCTGGTGATAAGTTGGTAAGCTCAAGTTCAATTGTAAGTATATTGTGATGAAAGCTGTAAGTAAAATCACAATTTTGCCAAAAGGAAGATGAATTTTACTGTTTGTCTTTGCACTTTACTAGGTTTCTTCATTTCACTCTACATGATAGTCAGTCATGACTAAGGGCAGCATCTGGATGCTGTTCTGGAGCAAACATTAATGAGACCTTGTTACTTCATAAAGACTGTCCCATTTTCAGTGTCACTGAGGCTGTTTTTTGTCATTGATAAGGGCTGTCAAGTCCTATAGAACTGTATAATTAGAGACCAGGACAACCATTGATAATCAATATGGTCCAACTGAAGTGATTCTAAAAACTTTTGGAATGTAATGGACTGTGATAAATCATTCAAAATTCCACATATTTGGTTAAAAAAAGGTCTGTAAATATACTCCAAACTAAATTCTGTAGAACTTTGCCGTTAGGTGCAGAGCTTGTCGTATCTTTGGAATGATTTAACTGCTATCTATTAACATCGATAGAATATTGAGAAAAGCAAGATAGCCCTGTTATTTTAACTCAGCAGAGTAGGCAATTTTTTTCTGTATCTCTCGTCTACATGATTGTATATAACTGTTAACCTATTTTCTGGACAGAGTTACACCTATGAAACTTACTCTAACAATCTTCTGCTTCAACTAAGTAGCTTATGTTTTAGTGAGTCAAATTTGTTTAAACAAATCATGTTGTATGGTTGGTTTGGTTTGGTTTGGTTTGGTTTGGTTTGGTTTGGTTTTCCTAAGTGTTCCAGATCATTGTTGACTGGTTCCTAGGACACAACCAGAAATACTGGAACATTAACATGAGATATTAATTTCCACCCCCAGTGAGAAATTAACTTGGGAGAGGTGGCTCAGAAGGACACCTGTGCAGGTGAATAGGGAGTGCAGAGTCTTTTCAGAAGTAATCTAAGCCCCCAAAAAAGATGGAATAGGTTTTCATTCCACCCTCCATAAGGTGAAAGAGGTGTTAATGAAGAACTTTAACTCAATTTCCTCCTGAGATGGTTCCTGGAAGAGTTTTGTTTTTGATGATGCAAGGTAAGAGAAAACTTCGGTCATGCTCAAAATATGGAAAAGTCAGAGTAGTCCCAGAATTTGGTTTCTGTTGTAATTTATGATTACATAATACTCTTCCACTACAGTGTAATTGGACAGGTCAAAACTGCAGATTAATTCACAAATTAATTAATTCCCAAACTGCAAACAGTTAAAACTTGCTACAGATATGTCATTTGTATTAAACTCACATACAAATTCATAGATTCATGTAAAGTCATTAAAATGATGTGAACAACCAAAGACTATGTCTCACAATGCCTTTGGACCTCCATTGTACTACACAAAGATGTCATCTTTAAGATTCATTTGTGGTCCATAATTTTTCCATACGAAATGTCAGCCTTATTTTTAAACTAGGAGATGGATGGATGGATGGATGGATGGATGGATGGATGGAGGGATGGAGAGATGGATGGAGGACAGATGTACAAATAGATTTATTTCTACAAATCCTTTTTCCAAAAATGTCAAAGTTGCATCATGTAAAATATCTGGCATCAGCTATAAAGTTGGGGGCTGATCCTTGAAAAGCTCTAACCCTTTCTGGAAGGTCATTCTGCAAATGACAGGTCTCTCTCAATGATATGGAGAGTGCAGTGCCACACACTTGGCATCATCGAAAGCTCTCCAAACAAGAGTTTGAGCAACTGTACTGGCCAAGGGACTGTAGAGAGGGGAAGGAGGCTGACTTGTGCACCTTTATCCATTCAGCTGTTACTAACAAGGCAAAGAGACTGTTATTACAGATTTGCCCTAGGAAATACTATGCACCTAAAGTGCATATTTTCCCTCATCTCAAAACTAAGAAATAAATTTCTCTCCAGCTGATGGGTGACAAGCACCTTCATGTTAAATATGCTTCCAAGAACAATGTTAGAATGGGATCTCCAATCACCAGTTCTCAGTTCTAATCCAAAGCAATCTGTTTGTTGTGAACTGCATCGCAATACACTCAGTTTTGCAGCCCTTTCTCAGGCCTTAGTAAGATAAATTCTCATTGATTTCTTTTTTGAGTAATCATGTTTTAGACATAACTTTTAATATTTTTTAAACGCGCTGGCATCACTTCTCTAATGTAAGGGAAAATAAAGTGTGAAATGGATTGTCAAATTCATCTAAGCACCTACTAACCCTGGGAACGTTAGATGTGTTAAAGGCTTTGAAACATTTTATACTCTTCCAAAAAAAACCCAGAAACTGTAACCTCAGACTCTAAGTCCATTTTTTATGGTCACTGATGCGAGTAAATGAAAACCCTTCCAATACATTATCCATGTCTGCTACACTTCCATTCTCACTTACAACTTCAGAGACCAGAGAAGAATTAAAACATTGTGAGTGAAATTCTGGCCCCACTGAGCCAACAGATGATTTGTCATTGATTCACTCAGATCGTAAATTCTTTGGATTTTTTGCAGCTTCAGTGGCTGTTTTCTTAGTTACCTGGTTATGCTAGAAAATTAATGTTAGGCCCACACAAGTTTATTAAAAATGAGAGTTTTCTTAAAATAAAATTTGGACCAAGCTTCTGCAATTAGTCACTGTTTGTATTTTTACATAATCATGTACTCACATGTCTTATGAACTCTATTGCCATTGACACAGTATTTCCAAAAATTGGAAAAATTGGACACTTTCTCCCTTCCATAGCAAATACTAAAGATTTCCATTTTAAAAGAATTTGTTGTTGTTGTTGTATCAGGTGTTTAACCAAACACTCTATTTTTAGCTATTGTACTTTAATGGCCAAGCTATTGACATCTCAATATGTTTACAGCTCTAAGGAAGGAAATAGTGTCATCCCTATTTCCCAGAGACACAAAACCTTCCCATTCTAGCCTCCCATAGTTTTAGGCCATTCAGTTTCATTTAGTGACTCCTAGACTGAGCTGAACATGGTCTGAAAAGAAATCTAGAAATTTATTTAGCTCTGTTTCAAAAGTAATAAAAATGATGAACTGAAGCAGAAACAATGAGCTGTCATATGGGAAGATTATGGTGGAGCTGAAAATTGAACTTGGTTCTCCTGGGTCTCAAGCTAACCACGTTAACATCTTATCCTCTGTTCCACTCTACCCAAGGCAGCTTTCAACAAAATAAGGGATAAACTTCTCTGAGAGTTTAAAAAGTGTTAGAGTAGATGAAATGTTCCTAACTAAATGCCACCTTCGCAAGCTTAGAACTTTGCAAAAGAAATTATTCAAGCTGAATGCCTGCCAAAACTCACCTAAATACAAGTGGTCTAATTAAGGCACTGGTCAAGTGCTTTTCCCATGGATTGTTTACTAGATAATACACCAGAGGCAATCAGAGGTGTAGGTTCCTGGTGATTAGGAAAACTGGGTCGTTTGCATAATTTTTACTCAGAGGTCCTGTTTTTTGACATCTAACTTTGCAAATATAGCCTTGTGCCTCTCTTCATTGACAAAATGCGTATGAAGAGTCGGCTTCCAACTAGCCTTACGCCAAGACTCATTTCTGTCATGAACCAAGTTGTTCCATTCCTGGAAGAATTATCCTGCAGGGGAACATAATCCCAAACACCCATCTACTCTCCAAGTACGAATAATGCAGGAGCATAGTGCGTGGGAGTTAGCCATCTGCATCAGATTGCCACGATTACCGCATGTCTTTGGTGATCCTGGAAGAGCATGGCATTTGGTGGATATCTGAGAGGGCACAAGAGGCTTTTACATGGCTTAGCTTTTGTCTTTGTAGATCAAACAGCAAACTCGTTTGGCTTGCCCTGAAACACACTCAGGCTAAAATACAAAATTTTCTCAAGAAATTAAAAGGACTAAATATTTGGATTGGAAAGCTATTTCAGTCTTAACTTTTATATTCACCAGCGTGGTGTCTCCATAATCTTTCTCCTTTTTTTTTGTCTCACTCAGGCTAAAATATTTTGTGCATCCGGCTGAGGAATGTGGCTGGGCAATGGGGAACTCTGCAGGAGGAAAAGAGAAGAAGTTTTTCCTTCAAATGCGAGTTCATCTTAACTGCCTCCATACTCCCTTCCCTCATAGGAGCACGATACTTGGCAGTTCACAACTATGCGTAGGGCTCCCCTGTCCTGTTTTCTGCCCTCTGTGATGTTTGATCTGTGTGTTTGTTCACAGTAAGTGGTACTGTATCATGTATGCTTTATATAAAATAAACCAGTGGCCATGCGGCAGAGGGGAAAGTACCACAGATGGTGAGGTGGAACCAGAGGAAGGGAGGGAAAGAAGGAAGGAAACCGTGCTTTCCTCAAGTGCAGCTGTGCTTGCTCCATTGGAGGAAGCTTCGTATTTGCAGGATGGGGCAGGTAGGAGGGAGTCAGCGCAATCCAGGAGATGCTTGAAAGGAGATGGGCACAGAAACAATGTCAACCTCAGGGGTGGTGCAAAGCAGGAAGCTTTCTAGGGAACTCAGAGAAGTAGGGGTACAAAGGGAGCCCCTGGAAGTTGCTGGGTTGGAAAGTGAGACTGGAAAAAAAAGACTTGTCCTGCAAAGATGCTGGGAGATTTGTTTTCAAATCTTGGTATTTAATGCCTCCTCCAGTTCACTTATTAGAGAGCTAACATGCTGTAGTTTATTAGCCTGCATTATGCCAAGCCTGGGAGCCTTCTGATGTGTTGGTGTGCTCACCTCAAAGAAAATATTGACCAATTCTACTCCCAGGCTCTGTTAATTGGGGTTCTGTCATATTCTTTTTTCCTAATGTGGGCAACAAGCTGTTTCTGGATTTCCAGCTGTTGCTATATGACTATATCTATGGAAAGGATTTTGTTGTTTGCACTTAGAGGTGCACAACAAAATTCAGGTACTATCTTCTCTTTTTTTTTGTTTGCTTGTTTGTTTTTTGGAACAAATAAAGCTTTACAAATCCCTACTGTAGACCACACTGAGATTCCAGGTATTTGGCACTTGTTATTTGTTTGCCGTTTATTTTTATCTCGCTTTGTAACTCTGGGGACAAAGCTTCTTTTACAGGTAAAGGCAAATGTCTGAATTTCTGCTGCATTGGGACCAAATCACTTGAGTTTCATTTTGTGAACAAATGCAGTTTCACAGTTCATTGCTCAGGCAGTGCACAATGGACATAAAACAAGCAAACAAAGGGAAGAAATGTAGCCATTAGTAACCCTGGTGGTACCTAACTGGAAAAGGGATGGCAATTTCCCTGATACAAAGCTCTCAAGGAGTGGAGACAGAAGATGTTGCCACTTCAGTTAGGCAAATAGACCCAGGGACCGTTTTCTTCCTTAAGCCATCAAGAATAGGTCTAGGTTTGTAAAACTTTGTCCTTTAATATCTTTGTGAGTAAACAGATGCAAGGCAAATTAAAGCAGCTGAGACTGTATCTAAACTCACTTCAGCAGGCTGCAGCTTTCCACAAGGGAGTTATACATCAGCTGAATAATGCAATTTATAAAGAGCATGAGGTGATCTGCATTTATCTACATTCAGGAAATAACTGCATAAAATGAGCCTGATTCTTCTCGCATTTACCCAGTTTTCAGATGAATTCCAGTGGGATTTCTCCTTACAGCACCCTGAATGAGAATCAAAACCCATGGTTTCACATAGCAGCGGTCAATCCAAATAAGCTGGTCTGCCTTTCAACAGAGATGAAATTGGGCACGCTTTTTCAGGGCATCCTATGCAGCTGCCATATATGCATTATACATCCGTGTGACTTCAGTCAGTGTCAGGGAAGGTATTACAACACTTGTGAGAGACATGAACTGCACCGTGTATGCAAGCACATCTCCCACCCCCCCACCAGGCTGGGGATTACACAGGGCTGCCTGTGCAGGTCAGTCTGCCCTTCTCTTAGGTCCTTTTCGTAGGAGGAAGGATCCAGATGAGCCTCTCTCAGGGGTGACAGCAGCATTTCAATGCAGCAGCTCAGTGTCTGGGGGAAGTCACCAGCTCTCCATGGGTGTCCGCGTGCCCCAACAGACCTGCCAGGATTGGGAGTGGCTCCTGTGGGTGCTCAGAGCTGCACAAAATCCAGCTCCCATAGGAAACACCAACAATGAATGCCTTTTAAAAACTTCTTTATGGAAGTTTTTTTCAGGTAGCCTTTTGGGTAGAAATACTTCTGAAATACTGCAGAGGCTTTTTTTGCATAAAATGTTCGACGTACCGGTATTCACCTCATTGCCTGTGGGAACTGCTTTTTAGTATCCAAGAGCTGTTCATGAGTGGATCTACGACTGTGTTCCTATCTCCTGTGAGCATTCATATCTTCTCTCAGCTGTTAACACCTTGGTTAAATATCCAAGGAGATTAGAAGCAAGGCCTTAGGAACCATAAATGCTACTGAAAATAAAGGGGGAGAATTAAGAAGACAGGCCCAGCAGACAATATCTATTTTGCTGGGATTTGGTTCTACTGAGGAATACTTTCTTGTGGATAAGAATAACAAGTCACTGCCTTTTCCAGATGATAGGAAAGCATAATAGCTGCACTCTTCTCTGTCTCTTCTGAGTATCTGCTCTTTACTTTTTTCCAAATGAGTTCCTTGTAAAAATGTCACATTTGCAGCGCTGCTCAAAGGCTACTTAATATTCTTCTTTTCTTAAAAGAGCTGTGTATTCCCTGACATCTGAGGTTTCTTTAATCAGCTCTGAAGATGGCCCGTCTTCCACATTGTTTTTCTTGCTAAATTAAAAGGAAACGCACAAAAAAACCCTAATCTGTATATTTCTCATTTGAATTGGGGAAATAACTAGCTTTGGGAGCAACATTTTAATTGCTGAGATTCTTCTGTTGCTTAAAATATTACTAAAGATAAAGGATTTGGCCTAGTCATGTTTTTAAGAACTACTTACAAAACTAAGTGTTTTACAGAATCTGATTCACTATCTTCAGGCTAACAAGGCACCAAGCATTTCATTATGAACTTCTTGTTCATGATGTGGAACATTTTCAGGCTTGAACTGGTTTTAGTGGCATTTTTCAAACAAGTAAAATACAACCTGTAAGAAAACGGAATGTTCATTTCTGTGGAAAATGTAATATTTCACAGTGTTTCACTCCAAACAGGGGCAAAAATGTAAAATCAGAATTGTATTTATGCTGAACTACTATGATTTTTTAATATTGGAGCACTTAATATTTCATATAAGGACATTATAAAGTATTATATATGAAAAAATATCATATTAAAATGGATACTCTAGCATTAAAGTCTAGAGTGAATCAAAATGATAGTTGAACTAAGAATTTTATCTCATAAAAATGAGCCATTTTTCTCCACTTGTACTTAATTAAATTTAATGAATTTAAATAAATTCTCTGTTAAAAATGGAAAAACATGTTTTACTAACACTTAAAAATGAATAAAACTATAGTCAGAAGTTGTTTAACCAAAAACCTTTCTGATCAATTTTAAAGTAAAATAATCATTCAAATACCTGCTCAGCTGCAAGTTTCAACATATATTTTGAACCTGTGAATTGAAATAAACCACAATTTTCTATGTGGACAATTTAAAACGGTGTGACTATACCTCTCCATTTCCAAAGGGGCAGGTAAGGGCAATAACTGTATTTAACATTGCTTTATGGAGACATGTAAACACTGTTGATTGTGTTGAACTGTTTTTAACTGATTTTAAAGAAAAGTCAAGTTATTTTCCGTCCTTCCACAAGTATATCTGCCATCTAGAGCTCCGGAAGGCACAACACTGCAGCTTCATTACATATGTCCTATAAAAGTCCCCACAAACACTAAGCACGGGAGCTGTGATGTATAGATACATCCCGTGACAGTTTGTTGGAGCGAAGCACAAAAAGCAGGATAGAGAAGAATGTACAGCAGGATCAATGAATCTTTGCAGATTCTGCTCTTCTCCAGTATGAAGTGCAAGAAAAGCAATACCTACAAAGTTTGCTTGAGTTATAGTACAGAATCAGCAGCAAAATAGATTCACTACTACTCCTGCAAACTGTGATGAAATTCCCTCCATGGATCCTTACAAGAAATTCTATGTTCACTCCCCAGAAAAATGAATGAGGATAGTATCAATAGTCTCAAATACTAACAATAACCTAGTTGAGCCAAATTATATAGAATCATAGAATCATAAAATCATTGAGGTTGGAAAAGACCTCTAAGATCATCGAGTCCAACCATCGACCCAGCACCACCATGCCCACTAAACCATGTCCCTAAGTGCCTCATCTACTCGTCTTTTAAATATCTCCAGGGATGGGGACTCCACCACTTCCCTGGGCAGCCTGTTCCAATGTTTCACCACTCTTTCAGTAAAGAAATTTTTCCTCATGTCCAATCTAAACCTCCCCTGGCGCAACTTGAGTCCATTTCCTCTCATCCTATCACTACTAACTTGGGAGAAGAGACCGACACCCACCTCGCTACAACCTCCTGTCAGGGAGTTGTAGAGAGCGATGAGGTCTCCCCTCAGCCTCCTTTTCTCCAGGCTGAACAACCCCAGTTCCCTCAGCCGCTCCTCATAAGACTTGTTCTCCAGACCCCTCACCAGCCTCCTTGCCCTTCTCTGGACACGCTCCAGCACCTCCATGTCCTTCTTGTAGTGAGGGGCCCAAAACTGAACACAGGATTCGAGGTGCGGCCTCACCAGGGCCGAGTACAGGGGCACGGTCACTTCCCTACTCCTGCTGGCCACACTATTTCTGATACAGGCCAGGATGCCATTGGCCTTCTTGGCCGCCTGGGCACACTGCCGGCTCATGTTCAGCCGGCTGTCAACCAACACCCCCAGGTCCTTTTCCGCCAGGCAGCTTTCCAGCCACTCTTCCCCAAGCCTGTAGTGCTGCTATTCCATTTTAATTTTTCCTTTTAAAAGTAATTATTTTTTCTAATTATTTTTTAAATTTTCCTGCAAGTATGAAGGTTGTAAAAATAAAAATGTTATAAATATTTTTTACTTAATTGTTATATTTGTGTTTATGAACAGGTGGTATTCTATATGTGCCATAATTTAAAGTAAAGAGCTATGAGGTTGCTACCAGAGCTGCTTCATTCTACTAGGTATGAAAAGGAAGATAGAAAGCAAGATCCTCATGGTTTGGTTTGGGTTTTGCAAGTTCTGTACCTCAAATGTATTGTAAGTTTATGGGAAAAGGATGATGGAAATTGCAAAGATCATAAGGCTGTTTCGTCTGTAGAATGAAAAATGTCACAATTCCTGGAAGGCAGGAAATCTGTAAGCTTATAAAGAATTCACCCACACTGAAAAAGAATACATAAAGACCCAGCAGCACCTCTTCTATGGCACACTCTGGCCTTAAAATGAACTTTGGTTTCGACAGAGAGCTGCAGAAAAATTGTGTAAGTGCTACAGAGGAGCAGCAGTGAGTGGGTTAGTAGGAAGGGGGAATAGGCAACAGGCAGGCAAAAGCAGAGGCATATATATATGTAATATTTATTGTATTATATATATATAAAATAACCTAATACCACCCCTTACCTGCCACATAGCATTGTGGGGGATCTGTGGGCACCCTCAGGGCTTGAAATTGCTATTTCTCAACTATTTGAGTTCTTTTTCAGGCTGCTGTTTCTTCATATTTTTGACATACAGCGTTCAACCCTGTGCAGCTATGGGAACCTGTTTTTTAATGAGCGATGAGTAGGTTCCTAAAATTTTAATAGGTTTGTTACTTCAGGGAGGAGTGTACATGCATGACCATACTAAAGGATATATCAGAAGTACTGGGAGTGAAAGCGTAGCAAGTAAGACCAAAGAAGGCACTAAATGGGCAGACTTCTCTAAAGGACTTCTTTCTCTTGCTGGAGCATCCGATCATATCAGCTTCTGTCCTTGCTTGTTGTAAGGCACTTTTAAACCATATTGGCAGTATAAAGGACTTCAGTATTATTTGGAATAGATCCCATACCTCTTTAAACATTGGATCTAGTCAAAAGAATAATTCTGTAACAACAACGCTGTATTTCTTCCACCCTCTACTCATCTCCAGAGCCAAAGTATTTGTTGCATGATGCTCTCCAGCTCATTCTGCTATCAGCAATGCAGAGCCATTACAGCAATCAGATGTAATCTGCTTTATCACCAGCAAAGCAGTTGCCAGGAAAATTTCAGATTACCACGATTTTTATACTAATTCAGTGAAAGTGTACATGGTATTTAAAGCACGTCTTGACTTTCAGTCCCAGAGGTGTATTTTCAAGCATAAAATTTGGGTGGCTTACTTAGCAATTTTGTTTTATTGAACAAGCGTATACTTTGCACAAATTATGGAGGTTGAGTACGAAGCATCAAGGTAGCGTTTTTAGCAAGTAAATTTTGCAGCCAGGCACGTTTAGCCAAAAGCCAAACTTTTAAGATGAATTTCATTACATGTTGAATTGGTAGAAAATTAGCTGTGGCCAAAGAGAAAACTTTGATCGTTGAGCCCTATCGCTAAAATATCTAATGACCTTTCCCGTGCCAATACAACCACTTGTACTGTATTCACACGACTCCCTCTGGTGGCAAACTTCTCCATCCCAGGTGCGGGATAGCATCTTCCCTCTTTTTTTTCTGATGCTACACATGGGTTAGAGGCATGCTGGTGGATTCTCAGCTCATTTGGGCAGTGGAAATGCCGTTAAAGTTTTTGTTTGAGTTATAAGATCTCTTTTTTCTTACTTTTTGTTTTATATCTACCAGTTCAACTGAATAAACAAACTACTGTTAAATCTGCCTAATATTGAAAAGACTGCAGAAAAAAGTTAATTTAAATAAATATTTTGTAAAAGGAATAATATTTCTGGCTTACGTACTTCCCTTTCACATAGCCCACCACTATATAAACACCTCACAAATGGTCCTGATTTGTCTCAGGCCAGGCTCCTGAGGCAAAGCGCAGCATCACAAATCCAAAAATAGGGAGCTGCGGCCTAAAGGAGGCAAGTGGTTTTCCCAGTTTCACATGAAAAGTCAGTGGCATGCTGGGAAAATTAAGCCTGGATTTTCTTCTTACCTGGGGCAATTTACACCACCCGGTTATATAAAGGGACCTTAAAGTCTACTAACTCACTTTTACTTCCAAGGTTTTTCTTTTCTCACCACTTGAGACAGCATCGCCTACCTGCTGCAATCCTCGCCAGACCATCCCTCACTACCTGCTGTCTAGACACGTAGCAGCGGAGCCTGACAGTCTCTGTGTGTCCAAAATCCTGGCAAATGCAGTAGGAATTTGATGACAGAAGACCCATCACCGTTCAGTCACCCAACTTTATGAAAACCGATTGGTACCAAAATTATCTTACGTAATTAAGTCACTTTAATGACTGCTAAACTCCTTCATAAACATTGCGTTGCAACTTTTTTCACTTATGACTTGTCCTTTCTTGTGCACAGCTGACCTCACCTTCACCAAGCAATGCCATCGTGGCTAAAATATCAAGAGAAATTACAGATTTCAAAGAAAAAGTAGTCATCATCAAACTCACTAGCTGAAAGGAAGATGAAAATATTTCTGTTTATCCTGCTGTCAAATCAACTGTGTTTTATTTGTTACATTACACAGATTAGTAACATGGGTTTTCACAAGGGCACTGGGTTGGTAAGTCACACTCCACACCCACACCGAACGTGTAATTCCTCCTCTTGTCATGAATAAATCATCTTAGCTGAGTACATAAGGATGATGTGCAAAAGCAGCATGACTGGCCCAAAAGGTAGAATGATCCAGTGGTATGTCCGAGGAATGAAAGGAGAATGAGATATGAAGCATTGTAATGGATGATGATGTACTGGTGATCAAAATAGAGCAGTCTGCCATTAAAGAATAGTGTGCATTACAGCGAGAGTGGGAGACTAAGGAGGTCTCTTATGTCACCTCTGCTGAACAGGATCCTACTATTTTTAACATTTTAATTCAGGTTAGAATTCAGGTCTCTCTTTCAGACACACACACCTCCTTGCCTATATATACATACACAATATATGTGACATAAATTTCCATTACCTCGAATGGAAATTTTTATTCAGTGATTTTTTATTCCAAGGCTGTTCTTCTGAAGAAAGGTAGTTCCAGCTACGTGATCCTAGTGAATTCATTATGACTAAGGCTCTGGTCTTTATCCTGTAAGTACCTATGCATGGGGGTTTTACGCTTGAATTTTATTGTTCTAGATGATTCATACCTATTGCAGCTACCATGAAATGGAGGCATGCCTGCCCTGATGTGGAATCAGAATAATGGTGTGAATGGAACCTGAACGCATCAGTCCTGTGCCTGTCTGACAGAGAAGAGTAAACCCTTTCTGCCCGGTTTAGGTTTGCCCTGTATTATAAGTTCTTAGAGTACACTGACAATGGTAATAAGAAAGAATGAGGACTGCCAACTATAAAAATTCATCAACACCAGAGGCCATTCCCATCCCAATGTCATAACCATTTGGTTTCATTTCTCCCTCCTGAGTTTTTTTCCTCTGCCCAAATGAATCTTCTTTTTCTAGCTGCAGAGTGGATCAACTACAGCTGAAGGCAGAGCTATCTAAACCAGCTAAAACCCAGAGCATTCTCCTAGTACAGGGACAGGGTGGATCCAAATACCTGCAAGCTCAGGAATGGGTAGAAATCAGAGTTTCCTGTTCCTGGGTAAGTGCTCCAAAATGTCAGGTGTAAGTACGACCATGTCAACTAATGAATTAAACAGCAATATTGCCTGCAAAGCCTCTGGACTTTGTCTCAAGCATTCAACACTGGGGAGCCCTAAACTGAACTACTCTGTGCGGTGTTGAGTTATTGGCACCACACTCTGTGCAAGACATGAACCAAACAGAGAAAAAGCAGTAACAATGAGAATGATGCAAGGGCTAAAATCCAGAACTTACAAGGAAGGTTATGGAAGAGTTAGGGTTGTTGTTGGAGGTCATGATCAGAAACTTGGGTACCTCAAAGACTGACTGCTGCTAAGTAAGAAGGATCTGTTATCCATGTCTGTGGTGATAAGACAAGAAATAGCAGCTTTTAATCAAAGAAAGGATAGTTAGGCTAGATATTAAGGCACATTTTCTTGCATCAAGGTAATTATGCACTAGAACAGCTCACCAGGGGAAACAGTAGATTCTCCATCATCAGAAGTCTTGAGCAACAGGTCGCATGCAGATACAAACTCATCCAGCCTGGGGCTAGCAGAGGGTTAGATGACCTCCAGCTCTCACCTTTAGTGCTATTTTTCTAGGTGTTAGGATTCTCAGAGCACATGTAAGAGGTAAACGTCTGAGGTGGAAAGGCATCCAAACTCTGGATTGCAATAGGTGTTCTTCAGGAAATAGGTTCTGCACATGCCCGAGTGAAGTAATTGCTTGTATTTAGGTGCCTGAGGAACATTCAGACTGACCTTGCAAACATCTCCAGGATAAGGCAAGGGCAGAGATGCTCTCTGCAAAGATGTATTGGACACAAAGTTTACAGCTGAGTAAAATAATAACCATTCACAGCATATTGGCATGTGACAAACAGGGAATTTTAGACTTCAGTGAAGCACGACTAGCTAATAATAATGGCATAGTTTATTTATGGATGTAAATTTGCATAGGTTCCTCAGGGCCAGTGAGGTCAAGAACCCAAGAAATTTTCTTCTCCCAGCTCTGCGATAAATTCATGCAGTTATGTATACCAAGATATACAGTTAACTCTAGACAGGTAATGTCTTACCCAAGCAGTAAATATGTACAACTCGGGTTTCAATATGGTATAATTCAGGCACAAACTCTTTTCCATACCTGAGTAATACAAAGTATCCACAGCCTATCTGTTCCATCTTTTCTTTCTGCTCTGCTTCTTTAGCAACCAGTCAAGCATTTACCCTGAGTGTTTCAGAGGCAGCTCGTCTCTTAAATTCTCCCTGAGTTCAACTGTCTGAATGAACAGAAACCATAATTGTTCACTGTCTATATCATGACCTCCTTAAATATCCCTAATTTTAAGTACAGTATACATTTATGGTGCATCCTTAGCTAAAACTACAGTACCCAGGATTACATACACTTAACCAGTCATCAAAGGATAGTGTAAGCATAGATTCACAGTCCGATTCATCTGGGGTTTTATGTACACAACTCCCTGAGCCATTAGCTGTCGACACACTCTTGTGTAAAAGTACTTATTAGTGGTTCTAATTTTTTGTACAGAAACACATATATGAGTGGCACCGTATAGCTAACTGTAATGAAGACACACACAATATAATTTGGATGATACCTTTGTTCTTCTGTGGTTTTATTCATCAAAAAGTCATGTGGAATAGATATAATTAACGTTGCTTATGTATATTCTTACAGCATTCTCAGCATTTTAACTGTTGAACACTGTTGAACAAAGAGGCACTAAAGAAGCCCTGCAGCATCCAGCTGAACGGTGCAGCCAGGAAGAAGAGTCTGGCTCCTCTCCCTGCGAGAAGTCCCGCTCGCCACCTCCGAGGAGCCTTGCAGCAGCATCTGCTAGAGCACATGCAGTACAAAATACTCCTTGCTTTCAACTGAGGTGAAACAAAGTACTGGCTCCAAGAACAGACAAATAAGCGCTCAAACCTGTGATATAAAGAAAGTAATGTAAACGAGAAAGGGATGAACTGAGCAGGAAATAAAACGGAGACGGTGTTACACTGCAGCTGTTCTACTTACTGTGTGCTGGAAGCCCATATGTTGAAAAATGCTTTTTTCTTCCTGGGACTAAAGCACTAACCTTGTCACGTTACACCCCAGCCATTATTTCTAGCCCCAAGCCCATCTCTCCTCACCCCCACATCCCTTCTCTTTCCCCTTCCTTGCTGCTGCCTCAGCCGCAAGCTGCAGCCCGGCCACAGAGGCACGACAGCAGCCAGCCAAGGGGAAGAGTCTCGCTGTAGGTTTGCAGGCAGTGGGTACAAGGGTGCTTATCACGGCTCTGGCTTTGTTCAGTCCCTTTTGCCGAGAGCCTGGTCCCTGGGCATGTTGCAGGCTGGCATCAGGATGCTGGCTTCCCTCCCTGGGTCCTCTTTGCTGCTGGGTTTTTAGCTCCACGAGCCGCAGCTCGTCCTGCACATGGGGCCACGGGTCGCAGTCGCACATGGGTGGGTGCCGGAGTGCCAGGGCAGAGCAAAATTTCTTCTCATTAAGGTCCATGGTCATTCCTACTAATGTAGCAAAGTTACTGAGACACTCGGAGGGTGATTTATTGACATATTGCAAAAGCATGTACTTTTGCTGACAGGCAGTTAAATGATTAAAAGCAACGTTTTCATTCCTGTAAACTTGCTCATTGGCTCAGTCTAGGAGAAACAATGAGTACAGAGAGAAGGCGGCTTTGGCCATCTTTTTTTCTTTTATAAAAGGTCCCATAATTAGTTTGTCAAGGTTGAGGGATCATATTTATGTACAGGTTGGTTCTGGGAATAGTCTTTGTGTTCAGCTAGGAGCAAAATCTGCTTCCCATATGTATGTTTTTCCATCTACCAGTGTAATTTCTTTCCCTAAGGTACTTCTGAATTATAATTTTTTCGTTGTCTTCTTTTCTCTATTTTTCTCCATTTTCCTCCAGTCACTGGATATTTTATTTTCCCTTTTCACTTACTGCAATTTTTTTCATGTACATTTTGAATCTACTTCTTCTTAAGCTCCTTGGTGCTTTAATGAAATTCATATGTCTTTAATTTCTTTCCAGAATCATGGCCTAAAACATATTTCCTATCCTCTCTTTGATGTTTTGCTTTAGGATAATGTTCTTTAGGTGGACTATTCTTAAATGGCACCCTCTGTGGAGACTCTATTCCTTTCTGTAAGTACATTTTAAACTCCATCTTAATAGCGCACTCTAGCATTCACCTTTAATGTCACCCTGCTTATCACAGTGAAGTGATGTTTGTCTGTAGTGCTTCACTGAGGTGTAATGAACAGTATGTCTGACAAACATCTGATGATTTGCATGTGAGTAGGCTTCAGTGTGGTTTCTCCTGAAATCACACCCTGTCTGAAACAGAACTAACTTTGCTTCTTTACAAATAAGCAAACTTGACTCCAAGCTGAAATAACAGGTTCTCTTACCAAATTTCTAGCAAGAGGATTAAAACTCTTCAGAGCACCCTATGGGGAGATACATGAAGCCCGGAGAGAGCTGAGCTCCTTTGAAGCCTTGTAGACCGTCTCCTGGGTGGGAACGGCTGGGTGGAGCAGCCGTGTTAGTCGGCACTGCTTCTCCAAGCACAGCTCATACGGGCCCCTGTGCTACTACTCGTGTGGTTACCATCCTCTCTGCTGGCATCTCACTATTTTTGAATCATAGGAAGGTCAGATATTTCAGATTAGAATCTCACTAGAGATGACTAAGTGTTTCCATACTACATGCACCCCTCAGTAGCCTGCTACCACTGTAATTCAGGCTGTTTCAACCCTAAAGACTTATTCTGAAATAGCCTCTTCCCCAGGCAAGCACCTCCCCAGTTGAAGAGTTCAGAGCACCCGGGCAAGGGCAGACCGCTGAGCGCTGCTCCAAAGGCACCTTCAGGGCTAATGTGTTCGACATTGTTTTGCTTACGCTTCCTGCTGCAAATCAAGATGACACTTAGGAAATTAATATATAAAGCCCTTTTATTGCACCAGTACATCCCGTTAGCAGTTCAGAGACCAGCTGTGAACATTTGCTTGCCAAAGCCTCCTATTGACTTCGTGAAAGCACGGAGCGCTTAATCGGACCATACGGAGACAGTTTTTTAACCTTTTTTCCCCACACCTTCTCACTTTTCCCTCCCTGGTGTTGCTGGCCTTGGCTTTTTGTAACCCAGCAGAGATGCACTCTCCTTAGAAGGACGAGGCAAATCCATCAAAATCTAACGCTCTGCCCCATTTGAAGCCATTCAAGAAACAGCACACATGAAATGAGGCTTTGCATTGTGGTTTTCAGTGAATAAATATACATCAGAAGGGTGTCACAGGGGCACTGCACTAAAAATTTAATGTTTTGAGGGGGCAGTATATACATATTTTCTTTAACAGAACATTTTCTGTGCACTTTGATCAGAATACACTTATTGGTAGAGATCATTTTTGAAAAATAATTACCATTGGAGCTGTTCATAGTATTAGTTTTCATAAATTCATCCAGTTACAATTAATATGTGCCTTTCAAGGACCTAAAAGGGAAAGCATTCAGTATTTCTTGTCTCTAATTTTAGTATGATCTGATTTTCCTCTGGTTGCCTTTCCAAACACCTGGGGCCAGCCATATGAGTAAATTAGATTGTGCTAAAATGCATATTAATGAAGCTCAAGCAATGGTTCCCTAAAGGGACAGTAAAACTATATATAGCTCCTTTTTTTCCCCTCTCTTGGTTAATGTGCCTTTCAACACATTTAGATCCTACTAAAAACACATCATTTTGGAATAGCCAAAAAATACAAAGAAACTGTTAAAATAAAAACTCAGAAGCACACTTATTTGAAGTGTATAAATGATCACTCCTTTTAGTACATGCATTTTAAAATTATTTCCTATTAAAAATGGATTTTCTTTTAATTGACTTATCCTAAGAGAAAAAAATAATATCAAGACATTTGGGGTAGTAAGAAGTGGCATATTTGTTAATTGCCTACAGTGATCTCTGCATTTTCCTCTCCATAAAAAACATAGTGCTCATTATAATGGATAGCAGTGAAGGGCGACAACCAGTTATCACGCATGACCCTCAGTACACGGAATGAAAAGAAAAAGTTTTGGAAAAGGACACTGGAATAAATCCCAGTTCCTCAAGACAGTCCCGTGGTGTCATCGGGGATTGCCTACAGCAGCATTTCAGCCTGGACCAGGAGGGTGCTTTTTAGGTGAATCACCGCTAACGAGGCCTTGGTTTACACCACAGAGTGGTCATAGAACACAGGCACCAGAATCATTCAGGAGAAACTAAACTGGAAGATAGACTCCAGAGGCACATTTAAAGTGCATCGCCTGCTAATGGGCATCCAGCTCATAGAAAGAGACTAGATGAAGTCCCAAATGGAAACCTCCTAAACGTGTGGGCACTGGCTCCTCAGCACCACCACTTTTAAACCAGGTGGATGCAGAGGAAACTGCTTGGATGACGAGGGAAGCCCAGCTTATCATACCAGAAAAAATTGGTTTGCTAATTAGACCAAAGGCTTAGAGAGGATGTGACTCAGTGATAAACAACAGGAAGGGAAAAGAACTACCAAGTCACAAAAAAAACTGACACAAAAACAAGTGAGCATTAACTGCTCACATCCTAGAAATTAGAAGGAAGATCTAAACACAGATCTAAGGATTAGAAGGAAGATCTAAACAAAGCTGAACTTTTGGAACAACCTTTCAACTGGAATATCATGGCTTAAGAGAGTCCCAAATGCTTTAAAAATGCAGTTTATGGGAGGAATTGTATAATATGGCTGCTTTCAAGTGTAGGGGACAGAATCTGACAGTTTAATCTGTTAGAAAGCGATGTTTCATTCCTAGGGATTTTCAAAGCACTGATGTAAGTTCTCCATGTTATTATAATCAAACCACATTTTAAACAGGTCCAAGTCATGTTTAAGTGTCTTTAAGTGTAAAAAGAGGGGGAACACATACAGATGAGTTTTTACTGCAAAAAAAAATTGAGCAAATCTTTAGGATGAGGAACAATGTCTCTGTTAAACTTGAATTGGATGGAAATATTGAAAGTGGCAAATTTGTTAATTGCCTACAGTGATCTCTGCATCTTCCTCTTCATAAATACTGTAGCACTCATTATAATGGATAACAATTACAAATAGTATCTTTACGAACAGTGCAATGGTCGTGCAATTGCAGCTTTTGGACCTACGAGCCAGTTAGCAGTCCTGCCTATTTATGTATTTATTTTTATTGCAGTGTAAGGCATATCAGAAGAGGCAATCAAGAGCAGGGACTCTCAGAATCAGTGGCTACTTCTCCAAGTGTTGCCTGTCAGCCAGGGGCTTTGCCATGTATGATTTTCAATTAGAAAGAGGAGATGCGGATTCAGGAAGCATTCACGTAGTTATTCAGGTTTTCATTTTCTTCTGAGCACCCCTTCAGAGTCAACAATTGAAAATACAGGATGAGAGCTCTCTCTGTACTTAATGAAAATTTATTTTCTCCATTCTACTTTTCTCTCCCAGTGAAATGAAACTTTTAAGTGTGCCAAAGCCTTACTTGTTACTTTAAAAATAGCACTCAATTTTACAACTATTAAAGTTTCATTCTGAGTATTTTATTATTCCTATTATTGGCTTCCTTCCCCCACTACCTGTGCTAAGTTCCCTTCTCTACCCTCAAATACCCACCCTCTTGCTCTTCCCTTTGAAGACAATCCCAGCCTCCCCGCCAGAACCGTCCCTTTGCCACCGCAGGCAACATTTGCAGCTTGTTGGTTTCCAGCACCAAGAACTGCAGAAACAAGTATCCCTGCTACCTGCCTCCCCACTCCCTCCTCACTACTACTCATCTCTAGGAGCAGGCAAAACACGTCTGTCTTCTTCTGAGGCTGAGCAACAGTAGGATATCCTGGTAGGAAGTGATCATGTGTTTCACTGATTGCTCTGGACACCCAGGACATCATTGGCAAAGCTTGACTCACTTATGTGCTATCCATCCTTGATGTGGATAAAACTGGAACTAACACTGGCCCCTCCAAGTAGTAAAGATATTGTGAAGGTTTTGGGGTCACTCATGACAAAATGGGTAGCCAGTTGGGAGAACGAAGGTCACCCAGATGCAGGTGCACAGGCAAAGGATGCTCTCATTCAGAAGCGGTCTGTGGGTGCTACCAAGGAAAATCTGTAATTTCAGTATGTTCTCCTAGGAAAGGAGCTTTAATTCAGGGCTCCCACAGAGTTTCCTGAGACCTCTGCTTTTATTCTGTAACCATAGGATGGTTCAATTAGGCTCTGAAAAATTAAAAAGCCCAATATTAAGTTAGTGCATATATTAATAAATAGAGAATTAAAAACTAAAGAGAGAATGGTGAGAAAGCAAGATTTGGCTAAGATATTCTGACTACATCAGACAGTGTCTTTTTATAAAAGTAATTCCAGGTCAGTTAAATTGCTCTTAGAAAAATTAAAACTTATGAATAAAATATGCAAGACCTTTACATTTTCATCTTTTATGTTTTAATTGTATGGTAAAACATTATTTTGTTAAAGTAATTTTGTGCATTTAACTTTGAAGCAGTTTTAAAAAGTCAATGACATGGTTTTAAAATATAGCACATCAAACGGTATTTCCATCAACATACAGCAGTCGCCATAAACAGCCTTAATTTCCAGTCTAAATTACTGATCTAAATATATTCAGACAAATTAATGCAATGGAAAATTATAGAACCCAAACTGTATATTTATTTATTGCAGCATGTTTCACTTGCATCTCATCTGCCATTCATACAAGTTTACTTCAAGTTTAGTAATTTTTCCCCTTTTCATTCTCAAATTGAGAAGAAGACATGTCTCCAAATGTTCATACTACAAATTAAGACCTGGTTTCTATGAGACAGCAGACTGTCCTCTCACTCTCCAGGCTGTTTTAAAATTGAGTCTTTTTCTCTTCTTTTAGACATTGTAGCTTATTATGAACAAAAAACCTTAATTGTTCACTATGTCACCTTCTGTTTGACAGGAGGAAACGAGGAACGATTACTGTGTCTGTGGATTTCACATGGAGCTGGGGAAGAAAATAAAAAATGAAGTGAGATTTTTTTTTTTTTATAAGGGAAAATGAAAAGAAACCATTTATGAGCAGCAGAATGCATGGGTGGTCTCACAATTGAATTGTGTTAGCCTCACCTTCTCTCCGTTACTTCTTAAATCTCTCACTTGTCACATTTTGATATGGTGCGGGAGGCTGGGGGTGGGAATGGGTACCAACAGACTGAGGACCTTCTGCCCCTGCATGTCCGTGTGAACCGAGGAGAACTGCTCTGCTCATCCCACGGCAGAGAAGGCTTTGTGAGCAACACGCGTTGTGTGCTGGCCCTTTGTAGGAGCCCAACATCCTTAAACATCATTAAACTGATTGCATTGCCAGGTGTGGCTAATGCTGGTCTAACAGATCAAAAGCTGGTCAAGGGGAGCTGAGGTAAACAGGAAGCATCATATGAAACTGGGACAAAAATACAGAAACAAAGAGAATAAAATTACATATAGTAAAGAGAAATTGATTAAAAATACAGTTGAGTCAGTGCAAAATCAGCTGGCTCTTCCACATGTCCTGTCCCTTCCACATCATCTCTGTCCCTTCTTCCATTCACCTCATGGTCCCTTCACCTGACAAAAATACTCACTTTGTGTCATGTCTGATATCAAGTAGGAATAATTTGGAAAATCCCACCCCGGACTTGTCAGGACCGGGTGCCTCAAAACATCCAGATTTGCCCTGGGCACAAATTGGAATCTGAGGTTCTCAAAAACACAGAAAGCTTGTGGTGAATGACTTCAAATTGGACAACCAAAGGTTGGACAACCAAGGGTTGGCTGTCTGCAATCTGTTGGAGCAGTGAATATATAGCAAATTGGGAGCCGCTATCTTGGGACACAGATAATATTATTCAGTCTGGGACAGTCCCTATCGGATATGTGATTTGTCATAAGAAGTTGGAAGAATCACTACTGCCGGCACAAAGGTCAACCATGGGCACAAAAACTGATTTGTATAGGCAGTATAGGGTCACCCAGCCCCAGGTGTACAAAAGCTCCTTTTCCAGATGCCTTGCAACTGCAAAAGCACAGGTAAAGCCATGTCCCATATGCTTTTCATGCAGTGCATGAGATTCAAACGTGTAGAAGAGGAAATCTTACCTTTTCTCTGACATCTGGCAACCCCAGCAGCAGCTGTGCTGCCTTGCAGGCCCTTTCAAACTGGTGCCTGGAGCCTAGACCTTGCAGACGTGAGTGTTGAGGAGGCACTGAAAGATGTACTGGTGCAGGCACAGCGTCGAGAAGGTCTGAGTCAAACTTCCAGTCACAGCCTGTGCTTCCAGCATCTGATAAGGCCTAAGAGAGAATTATTCTGGGGTCATAGACCAAGGAACAAAGCCAGAGATGGCTGCTGACAGAATGGGAGGGGAGCAGGGGCTCAGGCGGGAGCAGAAACCCCACAGAAGTCATGCTGGATGGGAGAAGAGGCGGCACGGAGCCAGGGCTGGGGGTCCTGCGCCAGCTCAGGGGGCCAGCACACCCCAGGCCCCGTGCGCACCATGGCTGCAACAGGGACAGTTTTGGTGCCTGGGGCAACAGCGCTGTGGGGCCACACGCCTGTGAGACATACCGAACCACCCCACACACCTCTCCTCAGGGGTACACTTGGTTTGGCTAGCAGCAGCGCCCGGGCATAGGCAGGACAGGGGTTCGTGCCCAGGGAGAGGTCCAATGCTCACCAAACTCAGGGTAACGAGGCCCCTGACAAGAGCTAGAGCAGGTCTCATCAGCTGCACTTGTCCTATGCTTCAGATGTGCTTTTGGAGGTGGCAACCGCCTAAAAACAGGCTCTGGGAAATGAACGCCCAGTGGATGTTTTAATCATCGACTGTGCCAGTGGAGATGACAATGAATATGTCTCAATTGTAATTTCCTTAGAAAGAAAAGTTGGCCGTGGAGAAAAGTAGAACTGGGTTTAGGCCTGAAGAAACATTTTAAAAAATTGTTCTATTCAGGGTTTGCAAAAAGTCATAAAAGCAGGTATAGAAGTGATGTACAGCAGCCCCCAGCAGCATGCCATCCCAGATAAAGTGCTCCAGCATGGTTTCTCCTCTTACGACGGTGAAACAAATGTAACAGCAGCTCTCAAACACAAAACAGATTTGCCCCAAAGCTTCGTAATGAAAACAAGCTTGAAAATGGTTCTCAGACTGAACTCTGCTCAAGTACAGCACCTTTCCTGCCTCTCTCCTCCCTGCCTCCCTATCTTACCCAAAAATAATGCCCTGGGAAAATGAGCAGTTCCTGTAGTTACTCTTGAAGACTGTTGTATTCAGGTTTTGGTGAAGTAAGGCAGAAGACATTAGAGCCACTGAATATTTGAATTAGTCTCAGCAGGTCAATTACTACAAAGATTTTCTGCTCTAGTTGCTTGCAGAGAGATGTGCACTTCTTAAAATCCCAGCTATTTTCTGTTTAATTTATTTGCAAAGCAAGACATAAAAGTGTAAAAAAATCAATTGAACAAAACAATTTTATTGGAGTTCACATGCTACAAGGTGTACGAGCACAAGACCTCAAGCAAGACAAGCAAGCAGTCCTGTAGCTACTTTCAAAGACCTCTGCTGTTTGCAGCAACGTAAGCTGAGCACACCAGCAGTTTAACACATTTCCCCCTTGATCAGTTATTTAGCCTTTCATTTTGCTTAAAGTTGTTCTTTTTTTTTAATTTAGTACAATCACTACCTTTAATAAAGGGTGTATCCCTGTACTTCTGCACATTTGAATTTAGAGCACTATAAATCCCTGCTTTCATACCTCTGTTTCAGTGGTTCCTCTGAACCCCCAATAGTTTGTCAGGCAGGGGAAGGATGAGAAGTCAATAGAAGTTCCAGCAGATCAAAGAACAGGGTCTGTCAGGCCTCCGCTGCCTCCACCTCCACTATTGTGTTGCAGTCCTCAGGGGCCGAAGCAGAACCTTTCATTTGAGAACCTGCACTGAAGAAGTTCCAGAATACCAAAAAAATGGATGAAAGCCAAAGAAAGCCTGTAGGCTTAAGATTCACAGGAATAAAGGGAGAATTAACACCATCACACAGAACTGCACTTGCTGTCATTAAACAGAGGAGATAATAAAGAAGATGTCTGAGGATAATTAGCTAAAACTGTACTGTAATCTTCGATAGAAAAATAGATCCTTTACAAAAATTCCCTCCAGAAATCTTGTAGCTCCTGCGGTATTTATTTTTACACTTTTTTTTTTTTTTTTTTGCTTTTATTCAAATACTTTATATACACTTTAGATGCAATTGATATTTAAAATCTGTTCAATCCTTTATGAGGCTCAGTGGACAGAAGCAATTCAATCAGAAATAAAGAATGATGTGAATAAGCAGCAAGGGAGTGCCTTTTCATTCAGTGTACAGAAAAATTAATATCCACAGAAC
Organism: Aptenodytes patagonicus; assembly: GCF_965638725.1. Taxonomy (NCBI): domain Eukaryota; kingdom Metazoa; phylum Chordata; class Aves; order Sphenisciformes; family Spheniscidae; genus Aptenodytes; species Aptenodytes patagonicus. Next base: position 29,992,154 of record NC_134949.1, read on the forward strand.
AGCTATTAAATAGGGCAGATTTTTTTCACTGCTTCAGTAGTAAAGCCACACTGATTTTGTATCAAGCGAGCATTATATGCTTGAGAAAGATGGGTGACAGAGCTGAAATTTGCTAAGAGGGGGCAGAGGAGTAAGTGTTCTACTTATTTCTAATGATAAATCCCACAGTAAACCACTAACAGCTGTTACTTCACTCACATTAATGATTTCTGCTTTCTGTGGTTTTTTTTTTTTAAAAAGGGTGATTTTGTCAATAAAATGATACACAAAATATACCTAGTTTCACACTTGAAAAGTAGAGAATATTGAGTAAGAGATAATAATTAGTCAAACAAACTTATCAGTTTATATCCTTGTTAGAAGGAAATTATCCTACCATTAATGATCAACAATTAAGTAAGTAGCCCAGAAATAGTCTTCCTTAAAGGCCACAGGGCCAACAGGGGCCGAGGGAGGCTGGACAAAGCAAAGTAACAGAAGAGACACATGCACTTGCAAAAGCTGCAAATCAACGGGAGCCCTCAAAACCCAAACACCGTGCAAGCAGGTGCACAGGCGCCGAGAGGGCAGGGGCAGAGCAAGCTACGCGCCTGCCTCGAGTCCCTCGACGGATCCGGACAGCTCCTCTAACCTCAGCGCAGCCAAAGCTGGGATTAAAATACCAGATAGTTACATGCCACCCTGTTTCATGTCTGAGGTACGAAACAAGGCGTTATAACTGCATGAGCTAAAGCTGGAAAGTAGAAACAGGAGAAGCCCCAGTCCGGGGGCGGGGGGAACTTTCCAACATGCTGAGCAGAAATACAGGTCTGGTCAAAGCAACTGGCTTCTCTGCAAACTCTGAATAGCGAGAAATAGATGAAACGTAAGCTATTCAAATAGTTTCGTCTTCTGATGCGTTGCCATTACTTATCTTACTCTCAACAGGAGTGTTCTGCATAACAACAAACACCAGCTTTAACTCCTTAATGCAACTGTCTGAAAAGGAAATTTAGAAATACAGGCTAGGAAAAGTCCCCTCCACAGCTCCAGTGCAGACTGGGGTAAAACTACCTTTTCCCCAAGGATCCCGAAGCTTCTTGTAACATCGAGGTCACGTAACAACCTATTCAACCCACATCTAATCTCTCCTCCCTCAAAGGGAGGACCACATTTTCAGTATATTATGACATGAAGTTTTATAATTAGTTTGAACTGGGAGGAGCAATATGGCCTATTGTTTCTCATCATCTAATCAATGCTTCTGCCAGTTCAAGGCATTAACATAATAACGTATTTGCCTAGTACTTGCATAAAAGGGTGAGGAAGACACCAGCAGAAAAAACTTACACTCTTCAAAATTCTCCATAGTACACTAGTGCAAATTTCCTACAGTGTGGAAGAAAAATCCATATTTGCACAAAATCCACAATAATGCAAGACATAAATTCAAATATAGCTGTTCCTCCCAGGCCTAGAATGAAAAATGGAAAATGGGCGAGGAAGGAACTGGAAAGGAACATTTACATGAAATATTTTTTTCTCAGAACAGTGACAGAAATTTAAAATAATATTTTAAATTCTACTCTTACAGTTGCACTTCAGTTTCTCACGTATTTTGACATACTAATTATAGAAAGGCAAGCTATTTTAATTTAAGCTTGCATATGAAAATTCCTATAAAATATACAGACGTAACACCCTGGTGTGTCACACTGCATACAGTGATGACATCCTATATTGTATTTATATTCTATTAAAGTGGCTGGTAGTAATAATAAAGCCTAGATATATCCTCAGTTTTAAGGTTGTTTGATAACATAGTGTTTTAATAACTTCATAATGAATCTACTTAGAGATGGTGCGCTGCCAAAGAAAAATGGATATGAGTTTCTTCTGTATCAGCACTATAAAATTAGGTCTCCTTTTTAATCCTATTTCTGGGCCATACAAATAGAAACTTTATACTTGCTTACAAGTCATTAATAATGACACTTTCCGCTTTTCATTTTGTTACTGTAGGGATATATAAACAGGAAAAAAATGTACTTAAGTACATTGTGTGCACCAATTTAAAGATGTATATATTCTTAGTTATGAATATACAGTGCTGATAATACTTCTAAGTAAATTATATATATATATTTCTTACTCTTCTATTACAGGTTAGTTTTCATGAATAAGTAATTACTGTAAAATTTTTATTTTTTCATGTTTCCTAACAAGGTTGTGGAATAATGCAGCCATGCAATCACCTATTGATTTGTAGTAAAAGATACTGTGATGGAAATCAAAAGATACATGTTGCAATTTTTAACAATTTAAAAAAAAAAAAAAACCACAACAAAAAACAAACCCACCAAAACAACGTTCACACAAAACCCCAAATGCAGCTTCATCACCGTAAGAAAGCACTAGCTTTTTCTGACAGTTTAATAGCTGAAACAAAAGTGAGAAAGGAGAACCTGACACCTACAAGCAAGCAAGGGAAGGTAATGTAAGGAAAGATATCTGATCATTACCATGTAATCACAGCTGGCAAAAAAGAGACAGATTTCACATGCAGATTTCTATTGAACCGAAAGACCCAGTGAAGACTCAGCTTGGTCCCAGCTAATGGGATCTGTCAGGAGGTAGAAACCACATGCGACATTGATTATCTTCCCCGCTAGAGCAGAACTGCTGCTAAGCAGGAAACAACAGAAAATTTCAGTATGGTCCCCCAAACCCCCATGTGCCTTACACATTCGCAGTGCGCCGACTCTGAAGAGCCAGTTGCTGTTTTGTGCAGCACAGCTGGATGCGGAGGACAGCGAGACGTTGCTGCACGGGGCTCTTTGCGCACAGAAGAACGGGAGGAGGACTGGGTAGCAGGTTTTTCCCCTGGTTTTTTCAAGGAGGTATCAGCATGGCTTAATCCATTCTGTACTTCAGCTGGCTGGTGTCAGAGTGCCCTGAAACCTACTGCCGATCCAAAACTGGCCCCTTATGCCCATTGTGCTTATGGAGATAACTCAACTGGGCTGGAGGTAGCCAAGAAGAACAGCTAAGCCACCTCTCCAGAGCCAACAAGGTGTAACCCACCTCACGCTCCCTCTGTTCCCATAAATATATATATTATTTTTAACTTTAATTTGTGATGTAAACTTACAGTTTTACTTCATTTACAAAAAAAAAACCCTTCACAAAATTTTTGGGATGACTGAGAGCAAATAAACAATAATTTTAATGTCTAATACCATATCTTATGTGTCACACACAAATTATCTCTGGATAATTTTTATGCAAGTTAAATGGAACCAGCAATATTCATATACCAAAACTTTGATGTATCCCTTTCAAGTTTCACATTACTGTGTCTTATGAACTGTGAGAAGTCAGAAACGAGGTTATGTCCTTTTCAGAACAAGGATCAGCAGATTTATTATCATTGAAAAGGACTATCCGAATTGCCTATTACCCACAATATAACATTTAATTTGAAATGTTAACTTAAAATGTATAAGGTTACTTAACTGCATTAAAAACCAGCAACACAGACCCAGGAGTGGGAGAGGCCTGAGCTGAAGATGTGTTTGAACACTTATTAACTGCTGCGTAAACAGAACCATTGAACACCTGCAACCTCTGATTTCTATGCCAACAAAAAAAAGTATTAAAAATTCAAAAGCCGATTTCAGAAAAGTTTACTATGAGATGGGTGATGGCTAAAAACCATAAATGTTTGAAGGGAGAGTCTGACTGAACAGTCTTCTCCCTGTTATTTTTAGCGAGTGAGATATTCTGGAAAACCAGTGGCCGTTGGAATCAACTGCAAAATATGTTAATTCTAAAATGATTTTTTTCTACACAAGCTGAGGGGTGTATGAGGTGTAAAATAAATGTTATACTACCTTGTATCAACTAGTCAATCTTATTAGGGCACAAATTTAGGTGATAGGCTGAAAATTGGCCAGGGCAGAATGCAGACAAGACCCAATTAAGACAAAAAGCAATTTGAGTTTACTGAACAATCTATAAGAGCCAATAACAAATTACAAAAGCCAGAGAAAATTACAAGTAGGTTTTGTTTTCAGTGCATAATTAGAAGTATTGAAAGGAAAAAAAAAAATCGTAATGTTACCAAACAATTAGAGTGGGGTTACTTCACATTCAGTCTTCAGTGGTGAAGGACAGAAAATGTATTAGCAATTTGAATAGGTTTCTGCATAAAACCAGCTGGTTTTTGTTAAACAGAGGAAAGCTAGGGCTCTGGGGTACTGAATCCACGGGAAGATGGATAACACAGAACCTCCTTTTTAGATGCTGGGTCATGAGCTGGGTTTCTTGCTCTGTTAATGGCCCTGCAGTTGGTGCCTAGGCGCTCTACAGGTAGACAAAGTCAGGCTGCTGTTTACTGATCAAGCTGGCTTAAGGATTTCTAATGCCAAATCAAAATGCATGAAATGACCCAAAAATAACACATCAGCCAAAAGATGTTACAGTGTTTGTGCCAGCAGCCCTCCTGCCTGAGTAGGTGCGTGCATGTCCTGCCATGCTTCCTCATGCCCCATACCCGCTCCGGGCTTGGCGATGTTAGGTTTCTTCGCTCTCTCTTAACCATTAACTCTGGCAATCTCCTTTCACCTTCTCTTTGACAGTTGCCACACTGGAGTCTTCCAACAAGGAGCATTTGCACGGGGCCTGCTCCCACCAGCAAGAACTAGTGGAGTCCTGCCAGAGCCTGGTCACCTCTGCTCATTGCTAGGCATCACCCCAAGCTGCAGGAGGGAGGAAGCGGCCAAGCTGCCGGCGTGCTGAGGGCAAAGCAGCCATGCTGCAGCCCCTGCCCGGAGCATGCCCCTGCCAGGGCGGCACAGATGGCACCTACAACTCCTTGAGCAACAACAAATGAAGACAAGGAATAAGCCAAAGTCGTGATTGAGGCAGGCTCGTGCTGCCCGAGCAGACCAAAGCTTCCTTTTCCCCTGCCACAAGGCTTGGAGGTACAGGAACTCTTGCCATAAGAAAAATAACTGATATGAATTCCTCCAAGCCAAAGATGAAAGCAAAAAATTGTGAATTTTTAACTGGAAGACTTAGGCATGTCCACATTCATGTGTGCTGGCTCTTGTGTATCTTTTCTGAGGCAACTCATCCGCGTGCAAGAAACATGGACACTTAAATGAAGGTGATTTCTACGAAGCAACTGACTCCAAGGCACTTACCTCTCACCGTCAGAGCATTTAAGTGTTTCATTAACGTGTGTATGTGCTCCATCACTATTAACATTAGCAGCTCCAGTCTGAAATACAGCATCCCAGTTCATCAGACTCCTCCTGTACAAAGCTACACAAAGCACAGTAATATTATATCTTTTGTTGGCATATACATTTAACAATATTCAAAGTAAACTTTGAGTGCTCAGTGATGCCAGTGGGCAGCTACTGGAATTCCCAAAGGCACTTTGGTGCCTTGGCTGTTAATTGAAAGGATAACTTTACAAGTCTGGTTGGAAGTCAAGCTAGGAGCTATTCTCCAGACCTTTATACAACTTGCACCACCATAGCACAGGCAAACATCTCATCCAGCATAAAGTCTGCAGGCATAAATATAACTCGAAGGGTTCTTTTGAACTTGCAAGGTATTTTTATATTAAATCAGCAAGTTGTACCAGGCTGAAACATGACCAGAGAGAAAACTGAATAGTCTTTTTTTCCTTCACAGTTCTGAAAATAAGTTCTAATAATTTAACTGCTAGGTAATAAATTACTATAAATGAGTAAAGGTGATAGTGAAAAAACACAAAAAATGGTGATGTGGTGACAGGACTATCAGTGGCTGATTTATCTTTGACTATACATTAGAGCAGACCTACACCAAAGAATAGAAGTCCTTAATGTTAATGTTTTAGTACCTATTTCTCAAGGGAAAGAAGCCATATCATGATTGCAATACTTAGTAGAATATTCACTGCAGTTTCTTATTCTATTTCTATTTTAGGTAGGTCTTCCCTTATCAGGAAAAAGAAAAAAAGGCCAGTAGGAAATGCTTGTTAGGGCCAGGGGCTTTTTCATAAGGAATATAACATGTGAAATTAATTTAATCTCTTTCTGCTTTGAAATATGTTGCAAACAGATTGTGATTTTCTTCAACACATTAGAAAAAACTATTCAAGGATTCATTTCAACAATAATTCATATCCTGAACCTAATTAGTAAGTAGTTTGCTGCCAGTAGTCAGTATTAAAATTTAACTGTTTCAATAGATTAGTCATGTTGCTTTGTTGGGCTTTTTTTTTTTTTTTTTAAACTTGATTGCACTGATGTAAATCAGGCAGTAAATTTGCCCATAGGAAGACAAGAATTCAGGACTATGTTTCACCAATATTTTGCAATATTCAGTTAATCTCCATTTTGGCATTCACTCCTACTAGCTATCTTACTTGCTATCGTTGCAGAACGTGACCACCAAAACAGTATGAAAATAGGCTAAATGAGCTTCTTAACAAACAGGGTAGCTAACGCCTCACCCAATCTTTATTCACTGTAGAGTCAAATTCATCTTTTTTTTTTTTCTCCCTCACATTGCATATTCATTTACATGAACGTCATGGAGGTACCAATGGAGGTATCACTTTCTGTTTGTACAAGTTACTACATGGGGACTGCAGTGGTAGAGAAGACGGCACAAGGTTTCTCCACTTGCAGACCAGGGAAGCGTTATCAAAAGCAGAGTGCAGCTTTACAATTAAAGCTTCAGTGACAAATAAGGTAACTCAACAGAAAAAGGAACTCCCCAAGAGCAGCATATTCCATAAAATCATATTTAGTTTCTCTACCTTTATACAGGTAACTTCTAGAGAGCCATGCTGTGCTGGCTTTTCTTCAGAAAGAGGGAGGGAGCTGCAGTACTTCACCTTCTCCGCTACTGCGGCTTCAAAGAGCCCATTAAGGACACAGAGCTCTGCTTTGATACCACTGCCTCCTTCTTGAAGATGGGTAGATGATGGTCTGCCCTCCAGGTCATACAAGCAGAGTCCCCCTGGATCCCAGAGACAGATCTGCCCTATGTCAAACTCTGGGAAATTGAACTCTGCAGCTTCTATTATAAATTGTCATTTTGCTCCTTAGAAAGTCACTGCTACCTTACTGGAACAAGCCTCAGCATCCGAAAAGCCACTTCAGATAGCAGAAGACTTACTAGGCTAAGTGAATGCACTGACCAGCTGTTTACAGGGCTGGCAGAAACAAACCCAAAACATACTGCAGGATTAATTTTTGGCTGCACTTTACATAACTTAAGAGATAACAGTTTACATGCTCTAGCAGTCATTCAAAACACGTTTCCTCCCTCTTATTTAAAAAGTTTGGGAGAAAAACAAAGTAGTAGTAATAGGATCTTGCTTAATATTTAATCACTTTCTTGCATTATCACAAACATCTAGAGCAACTATTCAGTCCTAAAGACTTAAAAATCTTCATCTGTCAAAGGAGGGTTGCCAGATTTTAGTAGTACTCCTTGTAACTATGTAGTACTCTATACTTCAGGTCAGTTGTGAGCTGAAGTTCACAAAGATGAACTGGATGGGGGCTTGTAGCAAGCATTTTGTATAACATTTTTCATGTGATTGCTAGAAGAGCAATCTCTGATCAGTAAAGAGCTATGAAGCAAAAAGCAATCTTTCAGTCCTTACTGTTCCTTTCTGGTAGGTTGTTTTCTTCTTCTGTTACCTTTTGTGCTAGAAGATAGCAGCTGGATTTTGGAAGACCTAAATACTGATGTCACACCAGGCTGAAACATGAGTTACAGCTGTTCTGCTGCAGAAGAGGGTGTCTCCCCATTCATCACTCGGACCCTCATTATGGGGAGACAGAGCTGCAGCTTGGATTTCAGCTTCTCGTGACATGGCTATGCCAGCCCTCCCGCAGGCTGCAAAGACCTGACCTTTCAAATGTAAAAATAGAAAACTGAATTCCCTGGACAGAGAACACAGATAGAATTTGAAGCAGGAGGATATTTAACTTGTTTTCCTATCAATTAGATAGATTCCTTAGACTACATATACCCTTCAAACTCTTTTAAATTAATAACATTACAATCTTAATTGGTAACCAGCCCTTTCTGCTTCCCCCAGGCAATTACAACAACAGAATTAGACTCAGGTAACTCAATTAGACATCAGCCTAACCCAGCGCTCTCCAAGCAGGTCTCTAAGCAAAACTCTCCATGAGCTTGATGAAAACAACATTAGGATTGCTTTGTTGAGGTCAGATAGTGTATGCCTACAATAATCAAGAGTTAAACTGTATCCTTGAAGGCCAAACGCTGTCTCGTAGTTTATCCTATAAACCTCTCCGCTCGGCACTTGGATGCCTCATCCATTCTGACCCAGAAATTCTGCTGACCTGCTCAGTGTACTATGAGGTTGACCTTGTTCTTGTCTTGTTTCCCTTTAGTCCTGCTTTTTTCCCAGACACTGTGCTTCAGACACATACGTGAAGCACGAGATCAGGTAGCAGCAATCTTGAACTGTGTTTCAGCAACCTGCCCTGTGTTTCCTCTTCTGCATACTCCCTCTTTGCTGCTTGGAAGCAGAAGCAGGGCTTTACTTCACACTTAAAAACACAACATGAACACGGAGGAGGTGTAAGAAAGGGCAGCTCCAAAACTCTGCATTGACAAGGCCTCGGACCTCAGTCCAAATAAACTTGGGGCCATGTTAAAACAAATCCTTAGCCTCTTGCCTCTAAAAGGAGCTAAGGATAAGGCACAGAGGCATCAGTGCAGTACATGGGGAGAGGCAGGTGTCTCCAAAGCACCACGCAGCCATCCTGTTCCCTGAAAACTTGATGTGTTGCACGTTGTTTTACATTCACTGGCTAAAACCCTGTGACTTTGCTATGGAACAAGAATTTCCTTGCTCCAGGGAAGCACCCCACCCCTAAGCTACCACCCTAGACTCTCACCTATCTGCTCTATAGACATGCGATGACTGTGCTCCTTGCTCCCTGGTACCCTACATCTGCAGAAGGGGCGGGAAGTGCCTCCCCTGGTGAAACAGGCAGTTACCAGTGGCAGTTTCCCAGGCTGAGGAAAGCTGATGGCCGGGGATTGCTCCCCTGCCCTGGGCACCTGCTTCATCTGCTCGGCTGTTACACAGAAGGTGGGAAGCGCAACCAGACAGAAGGCAAAGCTTCTAAAATTATGTGTGTTTGCAGACATCCAAAAATGGGTTGGAGCTCTTGACAGGTTCACAACCCCTTTTTTCAGGCTAGGCATTAAAACTCCAGAGGGGGGCAAATGTTCAGATATACCCCTGTGCTCAACACCCCCCATCACTAACTCAGAGGAGATTCCTGTCGCACAAGGGCTGGTCCAAACCCCTTCTCCGGCACTTAATTATTCCCGTTCTATGTACAGGGAGCCTGTATGTTTTACTGTATGATTGCACTTTACTCCAAGCACTTAGAATTCAGGCACTGAAGCACTTAATTCATGGGTACTAAGCCTTTTATTATATCTGCTCTCTATCAGTAACTTACTGACACAAGCAAAATTGATATACACAAGGGTTAAAAGGATTAACGGAAATCTACATTAGAGATTTGCACCAGATGAACCAGATTGATTTTTAAATCCACTTGATTAAATGGGTGTACTTTTTCAAGACTGATTCATTTAGCAATTTCTCCCTCAAAGGCTTCACTGGTATTTCGCATACAGTGACTAATTACTTTTCAGAACACTGTGTAATTGTTCTCTGCTTCTGTGGACTTTAGTGACTTCTGCACAGCCACTACATCTGGGTAAGTGGGTATAAAGTGCTATTCTGCTTGACAGTATTTCACACCACTCTGCAGGGATGTCACGAAAGGGGCAAGAGAGCGTCTGACAACTGCTGTTGGAGGTAGAGCTGCAAACAGTGGAAAAATACCTTGCCAAAGCCTTCCCAGGTGGTGGGGCTGTCATACTGGCTTTGTAGGGTGAAAAAATCAAAGTCAAGGTGGGAGCAGAGTCTAGAGGTGGTTGAGCCCTTGCTGTGGAGAGCACAGAGGAGGAGAGGGAAGGAATGCTCTGCCACCTGCCCACTCCTCTGCCATCGTGACAGATGCACAAAACAGTCCCCAGCATACCTGCAGGACAGCTCTGGCAGGGTGGGCATCCTGCTGCCCTCCTTATGACAGAGGCAGATGACAAGTGATGATTTAATACCAGCTCTTCTGCTGTTTAACATTCTTCTTATGCTAAATTCTTGAACCCCTCTGCTCTACCACTGCGCCTGGGGTTTATTTCCCCCCCTTTCTTAACTTTGTAAGCAGTTTTTGTGCAGCTCTGTCTCAGGTTCACGTAGCTTTTTTTTTTTCCTGCTTCCCTCATGCACAAGTGGATTTCCGTATAAAAGTCTGTCAAGTCTTCAAAAATCCTCTGAAAATTCTCTTCCTCAGTGAAGTGCATGTCAGTATGAAAGTCTGCAAAGTCTTCTAAAACCTCCTAAAACTTCTCTTCTGCAGTGATGCCCGTAGAACTCAGACAGGCAGCTGGTTTGACTGACAGTTGTATTGTTGTCCATCATGCTAACTAGTATTTTCTTGTTGCCAGCTTGTGCTCCTTGCTCTTTTTAATTTTATTTCTGTGCTGTGCCGTGCCTCATCTTACACAGAAACTGTTTACTTCATGGGACAGGGGCTGAATTTATGTTGTTTGAATCATACAGATTAAAGGGATCTACAGCTATGAAATATTTGGTTTTTACCATCCACCATTTCCTTACGCAAAAGGGAGTGTACTCAGCTACTTCCCTTTGAAGGAGAACAGGCTTTGTGGACCAGTCTCAAGGCATGTTTGAAAGGACACTTAGTCCAACTGAAGGCTCGCTTAGACTGTGCCTGCTTTGAGAGGTACAGGGAGATCTGCGTTCACTCCCCTCATGCTTACCCCAGTGGCAGAAGCGCATAGGATACAGCGCTGGAAGTGCCAACATAGCTGGACTTGAGCCAGCACAGCTCTGGCTTTAGTCTAGATGCACTCGACTAACATGGGCACAGCGACAGCCTCAGGCAGGGCTCCAGCAAAGAGGTACAGATCTCCGAATTCATCCAAATTACGGTAGTCATATGCTGCCCTAAATTCACCATCTCATTAAAATTAATGCACCATACTAACATATTTATCTAATACCGGTTGTCTCATGCTGCCAGTGCTGTCATGAGCAGGAGAAAGAAAGCCTGTGGTCAAAAGAAACCCTTTAGAAAAGTGTACAAAGGGGATCTTATTTCTTAAACGTCATTGCCTTGCTCATTGTAGTGGTTGCACTCACATGACCCATAATGACAAGAGAAGCAAAACTGGGACAAAACTTCCCCAGAGATATGTCTCCAAAGCACTGAGATATATTCTTTTGCACTCCATTGCAGCGTAGGAAAAAACCTGGCTGATGCCCGTGGTGTTAGTGCCGGTTCACCCAAGCACACACAAGAGGAGGTTGGTGTCCCAAAGCCTCCCCAAGCCAGGCTGCTTGTTTCAGAGCCGACCTTTGGGATGCAGTTGCTCTCCTGCTTTGAGTTGCTAGAAATGTTGAAATTCACTCTGAGCGTGTTCACAGGTCTTCTCATAATGTTCTGTACTTAATAGACAAAGAGATCTCCGGAAAATTCCTTTTAGTTTTCTTCCATGTAGCCAGGCAGGGCTGGAAGGGCAGTTTATGGTTACCACTTCTCTGCTTCTTGGAGGCAGCTTGAAACCAATTCTGAAATTTCCAGGGCTGTTAGTGCCACCACGTGCTCCCTGCTAAAGCCGCCAGGAGCCGCTTGTGATTGATTGTACATGACCTCTGTTGTGACCAGGAGAGTGTAAGACACGGCTCGGTCTAGAGGAATAAAGACTAATACTTCAGTGAGGGAGAGCTACATGCCAAGCCCAGCTCCAACTGGACCCTGCCTCTGACTGAAGTAATGAAATTCCTGTCCCAAAGTCCTCAGCTACAAAACAGGTATCTGCTCACATTGGGCTGATGTGATACTTACAGCAGAGCGTAAAGAGCGTAACTCCTCTCATACCCTAAACAATTCCACTGACTTTAGCATTGACGGATAAGGTGTGAATCATAGTGGAAATTAGTTAAGTATTTCTAAATTGTTACAAATACTGAGCAGTGGAAAGAAAGGGCATGCCTGACCTCAAAGAGGCGATGCTACAGAGACAAGGGCCTTTCAAGGTAACATAGCTACAGTGGAAAGGAAAGACAAAACCAGGAAGGGGACAAGAAAAAAAAGTACAAAAAATTAACTAAGAAAGGAAAAAAAGCCAAGAAAAGGAAAGCCTTTCCAGAAGGTAAATAACAAATTAAAAAACCCCAAACAAACACATTGAGGAAAATCAACACACTCAAATAAATTTAAAAAAAAAACCTCAAAGGAAAAAAACAGAAATAAAAAACTCCCCAAACATTTACAAGAGGTCTTTCCCACAACACTACTCTTGATTCTTCCTGTTAACACTTCATGAGCATTCCTAATGCACTTTTAAAATCACAAGACCTGATTAATCAAATATGGATATAATATGGATATCCTTCTTGTTAAAAAGCCCAGGAAAAATACCATATAAGGTCTAGGATAGGACTGTTATTTGCTTTTCCCATTAGCCCCATGGATTTGAAGACTAAATTAATGATTTCAATACATAATTATTTTATTCCTTCTTATTCCCAACTGATCATCCATTAGAAACCCTAATATATTTTGTAAGACACCACTCTTAAGAGTTGACAACAGTTGATAAAAGAAGATATTAATAACATTTAAATAATCACTATGAGATTAATCTCAATTTTGAGGATGTTCTCCTTTATGATTGACAAGGTTAGCACTTCCATGGTCCCTCCTCTTTGTTCATATTCTGATTGGACTAATGAGTGTGACATGACATAGATTTTCTTGTCCTACTTTCTACGTTGGATAGTAATTCACTTCTTCCTCTGACAATTAAGATACATCTTGGAAAATTACTATTCTATACACTACACTGAACATAAGTCAAAACAATTTTCAGTTCAGTTTGCAGGCCCCGGAGGAAACTGCTAGCATGTGCATATTGTACCCTCTATAAATGAATGCATGAATTATACATCAACGTTATATGTCTCAATTCTTTTTAGATTATGAGTTGTTTATAGAGTACATTTAGATTATACAGAATTTAACATGCAAAATGACCCAAAGCCTGTCTTGTTGAGTGCATAATAAAGGTACCGGATCGCATCATCAGAGAATATAACAATACCATTTACAAAAAGAGAAACAATGTAAAGCTTTCAAAAGCAAAATACAAGGAGTTCACCTGCATATCAGAAAGGCTCCACGGCTCCACCGACAGACCATCAACAGAAACCAGTAAACATAACCGTATCATCATAGGCCTTAAGCACGTGAGTCAGCACTGTCTAGTCTAGTCTATTAAAATATCTAAAAATCACATCTTTCCCTGGAAATTTGTGAAAGTTGGCATTAGACATGGGTTCTCCAACTGCATGTTTTTTCTGGTCATGAGTCAAAGCTAGTGTAAAGCTTTGAGAAGACTAAATTACAAAGGCCTCAATTTTATGATCCTGAAATCAAAGATTTCAAGCATGGGAGAATCCACCTTTCTGAAGAACTAATCTCAAAGATCACAGATTTCTTGGCATAACATGAAAACTTTTTCAGAATGTAAACGGCTATGTTCCACGAAAAAAATTTCAAGGACTTCAGAAAGAACATCAAAAAAAAGGAAGCCATGTTAGTAATCCTGGGCAAATGGGTAAGAGGATTACGAAGAGCTTTACCAAGTACATATGTGAAAAGTAGGTCTAGGATTGGGGCAGAAATTAACAATGATTTAAAAATGACTACGTTATTGAACACAGTCTGGAAGTCTAAGCATGTGGTAAGAGAAGATGAGCCATTAATGGAGGTAGATAAATGCAAGTAAAGGAAAACATGAGGACCTTCACATTTGGAGGAAGTGCTGGGAAAAGAGCATTAGACAGCTTTCTGCACTGCTCAGTATTTGGGGAGAGCAATCAGTGAAAGGAGGAACCAGAAAATAAACCCAAAATATAAAAACGGTTTTGAAAATTAATGTCAGATGGAAAAAGACGCTTTCAAGCTATGATCCCCCATATTTTTAGTATTCATAAAAAATGCTGCCACTAATTTACCAGCACAGTTAAAGTAAATGGATATACTGAACACAACACCAGCGGTAGAAGACATTTTCAGAGATCAGAAATTATACTGAGGAAAAGCAAATCTGGAAAGAATTACAACTGGGTTGAATTAAGTGAATAATTTTAATGCTTTTTTAATTAAAACAAGTTTCATTCCAAAATTACATTTTCATTTCCAGTCAGAATGATACATTTAACACGGAGTAAATCCAAACAATCTTACATCTGATTTTTATGCTTGCCCCACAACAAAATCCATTACTCATACAGGTCTGGTAAGTACCTTTCATTCAGACTAAAGGAAGGAGTAATTAAATATTCCCATGTGTGATGACACCTGAAACAGAAACTCCTGCCCAAGGTTAAAGCCAGTATGGTAAGCAGTTAAGCCAGTTTGGTCAATAGGCTTCTCTGATTTCTCATTTGATTGCAAAGCAATGGGTTGAGGCATAGATGTTTTTTAGCTCTGCATTATTAGAGGCTGAGGGAAACCAAAGGGCTAAAAGCAACCCAGCAGACAGCACAAACTGTATTCATCAGGTGAAAATGCAGGGCTTAGTGTTGTGCAGGACCAGTTGGAAAGTCAGACTTGGCTACTATAAGCTAAAAAGTTGCTCGTGGCAGTCTTTTTGTATACTGTGTTTGGGCAATTAAGCAAACAAAATTGCAACAAATAAATACCAAGGAAGACCAAATTCTGATATTGATAGAGAGAAGCCAGAAGAGCCTCCAAATATTGGCAAACCATTTGTGCCAAAGGACAAGAAATTACTATGAGGCCAATGTTCATAAAGAAATCCATATGAAAAGGCACAAAACCAAAGAAACAGAACCTTGCAGTACTCATCTGAACTGGCCTCCCAGGGCACAAGGCCCTCATGAAAATGAACACTGAAGTGGGGAAAGATACATCTACACACATAGAAGATATTTATACATATATACGTATGTATAAAACCCTTACTTCTGTCTTGGACCAGGCCTTTGGAAAAAGACAATTTGCACTAACAGTATCCCTGGCTATGCAGCACCATTCAGGTTTCTATGCCATTTTTCATGCCACGCTTTCAAATCATAACAGAGCAAGAAAAGAAAAAAAAAACCACCACAGCATCTGTCATGTACAGAGCCCATGCTACTTCTCCTGATAAAAGTTGCTTATGTGTTCATTCATCATCAAGTCTGTGAGCTTTTATACACAAAGGCAGGCCTGGAGTTCCTCTTCTACCTGGCACAGAGAGTAATGAGATCAGAAGTGATCCTGAATCAGTCTCCAGTAAAGCGCTGTCTCATCCCCTGACTTTTCTGTTGTGATAGTCAGATTCATTGTACCTGAGCCGACAGCTGCTGTCTTAACCCAGACGCATACCATAAAATGTCTTTAAGGGCCTTACAGAAGAGGAAAGTAATCTTGAACACAATATTATATTTATTTTGTGGAGAGAAGTTGGACTGTGAAGGTAGGACAGGTCACGTGGAAATTTCATGGAAATTTCTGTACTTGATGAGATATATTTGTGACAGCACTGAAGAAGTCAGGAGAACAACCCAACTTGCATTATAAAAGGACCCCCTGTCTGGGACTCAGCCATCAGCAGGGCTGGAAAGGCACTTCAAGGGCACAAAACACTGAAGAGCAGCAACACTTTTTACTTTTGCAAGCTCCCACTTGCATCACGCGAAACAGATCTTTCACGTCATTATCCCTGGCTTTCTTGTAGCTTGTGTGTAATAGATGAAACGTTAGGAAAAGGATGGCAGTAGAGCTTGAATGCATCTGACCTAACAACGTTGCTTCTCTTTACAAGTAACATAGAAGAAAGCTTACAATTGATTATGTTCATAAATATTTGCTTCCTAGGAAAAAAAATCCTCCCCAAAAGGAGCAGTCAATAATTGAAACTTTGTTCAGCTTTTCAACTTTGTTTCAACAAAGTTGCTGCTTTCCTCATGTAGACACCCAGAAAAATAGTGTCTTTTAATTCTCTCATTGGATATTTAATAAGAGATAACATTTACTAACTACTTACGCCTAGAACCAAAAAGTTTTATTTCCAGTTATCAACTCTTTCAGCTACTTAGTCTCCTCCTGGTTTGGAGCAAAACTGGGTTATGATATCATGCAATTTAAAGACTCTGTATTTTTCTTGGCATTAGCCACACAGCCTCTACTCGTACATTAAAGCAGCATTAAAATGTACCTGACATCCTGTTGGTATTTGACATCCACGATGTTTCTATCTACAGAAGATAAGTTAGAGATGTCACATCCAAGGGCAGAGATCAGACTAAGTAAGGGTCTGCTTTTCCCAAACTATTTGTAAAGCAGTTGGACAAGTATAGAGATTAGATAATTCATACACACACTTACATAAAATAATTATGCTGCTTTTTTTTTTTTTGGCTCATGTGTTATAGACAAATCCAGCATTTTTATGCAGTACGTACTAAAAACACTGTAAACAAGCAGCCTGTGAAAACTTCGAAGCTGTTTGGAGTTAGTAGATGCATCCACTCTGGCAACTCCTAATTACATCATCAGCTGTTTGCCTGTTTTTAATCCAGTATGTTCACATCTTACTAGACTAAGCAAATGGCCAGATACCTTGAGCTAGCAAACATATTGGTCTGTAGTAACCTACCCGTCTACTAATACTTATTCCTAGGCCCATGTTTTTAGATAAAGTACATTTCATGATTGATGTACTGATATCTCTGTGCATGGCTATACATGGAAAGAAATACATATTCTTCATTTATGTTTGCTCTGAAGTAGTAACTCACATGCTGTAAAAATACAAGTTATTTTCCAGAATTTTAAGACACGCTGGCAGACAAGCTGATGGGGGGAATCTAGTGCCTACCACTATCCTGGTTTTGATGCATCTGACAATTTTCTGTGATGCAGGAAATATCTCACTGGCCTATACTGGTACATAAGGCCACTCTTGAACAGGGCAAATCACCAAAAGCTCATTTAGAATTAAATAGCAGGACAGTTATTTTGATTGCAGGACATTCCCTTTGTTTTATATCAGCAATTTTCTCACGACTGAAATATCATAGGTTATTCCAGGCTGAGGAACAGATTGTAGCCTCAACTTTTTCTTTCTAGACTTAAATTCCTTTGTTATTTCCATAGGAATGATTCCCCAAAACCTTAGGATTACTGCCAGCTGTCTAGGATTCCATCAAATTTTCAAAATCTTTTCAAACCTGGATGCTATTCCCAAGTGTAAGCAAAGCTGCATGAAGCAGAATTATTTTCCTGTCCTTAAAAGTCATACCCTATTTATATATCTGGTACAGTACTCTTTTTTTGCAACTTCATCACATTGTAAACTCCTGTCTCATTTGCTCTCCATCACCCTCAGGTCTTCCTCTGCATTACTGCATTTTAAAACTTATGATTAGGGAACTGGCCTTAAGTAAAAATAACCAACTCAATCAACCCTTACCCAGAATTTTGAGAATTCAGACAATCCAACAGAATATTCCTCTACTCTCCTAACTGCATCTTCCCTAGTCACACTGCAAATAAGCACATTTACTCCCACCACACACTAATCCTATTATAATTAGCTCTCAGAAAACCTTTGCTGTGGGTTGAGAGAAAATGGAGAAGAAAATGTGCCAGAGGCTCCAGTCCTATCAGGGAAAGGTAAGTGTTCCTTCCAGCACCTGGTGTGAGCCTATCACTCTTTATACCTGAGGGTGGAAACAAGAATTGCTGCTTTGTTATAATCACCTTTGCTGTAGCATCTTTTCATTAGCAACACCTCTCCAAAGCATTTCTCTGCCATCTCTGGTTTCCCTCAAAGCTCCACACAGTTGGAAAACTCCTGCTTGGTAGCAAGTGGGCATTTTCTTCTGCATGGCGAAGGGGCTCTAATCTATTTAATATGGGATTATGCTGAAGTTACATTTTACATTATATTTCTGCCATCAATACCGCTAGAAACTTCCACATAAAGCAGAGTAAGATGACATTCTTAGTTGATATGATTCTAAAAGTTGATGCTTCATGAAAATCACCAAAATAAAACAAAATCCATGCACCACATTACAGCACGATTTACTTTGTATCAACAAGGTTAACTGCTGTAAAATTAGCTTCCTGATTTGAAAGACAGGTTACTCAGTCTCTCCTCTGCTGACTGCGTTCCTACCAAGCAGCAAACTTGTGAAAAAGGAAAGCCTGTGGTCAGCTTCTGTTTCTATTCATGTTACACTGCACATACTGAGAGAGGCTAAGGGACCTTCATCCCTGGAAGTTTTCCAGACTCGGCTAGACAAAGCCATGGCTGATCTGATTTAGTTTCAGGACGAGTTCTGCTTCAAGCAGGAGATGGGGTAGATGACGTCCACAGGTTCCTTCAAAACACTTCTGGGAATCTGGTCTATGAAAGCAGCAGGAAAGTCAGTTGTGTCTCAGTGCTTTTTAGATGTCAAATACTGAATAAGGGAAGAGGAGAAAATGCATCTAAAAATAAAAACAGAGTCAAAGGATGCCTTGTTTTTCCTGTCTCACAACAGCAACAAGAGCCAGGAGCAGGCAGAAAATACAAAAGATCTTTTTCTCTCTGGCAGCTTGGGTGGGTGACTCACAGCAAGTAATGAACTCTCTGCATACTGCTCCTGTCAGTGCCGAGTGAATTCGCCTTCTGAGCCCTGACCTGGGCCATATGACTGCAGACAGAGAGAGGGAGCTTGGCTTCTTCCTAGCAGTTTTGTCAATAAGACATAATGCCAAGCACAGCTGAGGACAGCAACCACTGAAACTTAGACTTCGCAAAGCAGCTAAAAACCAAGTGACAGGAAAGCAGGTTGACAAAATCCCAGCACTCTCACATCCCACAGCTGCTCTGAATTGCAGTAAGCTGAGTCTCTCCCCAGACTTTTCTTCCCAGAACTCAGAGTGCCTTTGGATCCCATTAACCTTTACACCTACCTACTGCCAGCCAGAAAAATTATGATGCATGTTCTTGTACTTCTCTGTCAGCTAAGCTCCCCATCAAAAAATGTAGTCTTCCTTATGACTTCTGACTTGCGAACCAAACCAAAAAATTAAACAAAGGCAGCTTTTTCATGTGGGGAGAAGGAAACAGAATTTGAGGATGATTTTGCAATTAACTTATTTTTGTCCCGTTACTATATATTGTAATTGCATGCAAACACTGGGGCACTGATGGCATATTTCAGTGCCATGCATTTTCACAGGGCTTCTGTACCCAGAGAAGGCTGTTCATGCTCTTCCAGAGTAACAGGAAGACAAAGTCTTGCAGTAAAGATTTGTTTTTAATCTTTCACTTGTGTTTTGCAGAACTGATGGATTTGTGTATCAGCTAAACTTACTATTACATTTATTAGACCCAGAAAGTTGAATTGTATTTCATTTGACCTTCAGCTATGGATACCAGCTTTTAGCCTCTATAGCTCAGACAGCACTAAACTAGTGTCTTGCTTCTCCATGTAAATAGTTTTTTTCATATACCTTACACCTAAAGGCAATGAGCTTTATGGCTGTGACATCTGCTGCCAGTGCAGCTGTGGCTCCAGCTGGTTTTCTTCCCTGGGGTAAACAGCAGCACAATACTTAGATTCTGAGGAGGGGTTAATTTATTGTAGACAATATCACCATAATCACCAATCATATCAGTTATTGTTTTTGAAACAAGTTGTTTCACAAGAAGTATGATTTAAGAAGCATTCCCAAGATTTCTCAGGCTTGAGGATGACAAACCTGGTTTTTCTTGTCTTTACTGTGTTACTTCAATGTGTTACTGCTTGCTTGTACACCAGGCAGAACAAGAGCATCTTATGCTGCTTTGCACAGCTCAAGGCTAAAAAGAACCATCTCCACATTGCACAGGCTTTATGAGTGGAAGTTTTTCCTGTTGAATTCACCAGCACAAGGACCAAAGTGACTTACTATTATATGTAGGGTTGGTGGAAGCTTTCACGTTCATACCCTGGGAACGGATCCTTCTTGGCCACGTTCTGGAAATGGCTCAGGAAGTGGCAGTGCACTTCCCTCTTTCCTGAGGTCTTCCACCTTTATTTTAGAGAATAAAGTCCTTTGATACTGCAAGAGGTACTTTTATTCCATGCTGAAACAGTCCTTCCTAAGAAGTCTCTTCCTCCCTTATGCTTTCTGACCTTCTACTTCAAGTCTAGTTCAGTGCAGTTTTAAGTGCAGCAAACTCACAGTTGCACGTGAAGTAGGATGATTTGTGGATGCTTGTGAAGTACACACATATCACAGAATCTCCTGTGACTGTAGTGGATTAGTCCTAGTGAACATGGTGGCTCCTTCCACCACTCCTAAAACAACACACAGAGGCCGTTAGTGATCTAGCTGCCACATGGGCACTTGTCCATTAGGAACTGTCCCTGACAGGTAAGAAGCTACTGAAAAGCAGTCATAAGAAATTAATTATATTTAATTCCAATTAGGATAGATCTGAATCTGTGACTTCAGGGTGAAGGAGAATGAGTTCCGTGAACGAATCTCCTACTGTAGGATGTTCTGAGGAAAGCTGCATGATGTCAACAGTTGACTCCTTTCTGACAGCCAGTCTCTGCTCAAGGTCAGGTAAGGGCAAAACAAGTGAATGCAAAAGTAATTATTTAGGGAAAAAAGAGGCAACATCAACAAGACTTGGAATTTTAACTGACATGAAAGGAGGTTATGCTTATCTTAAAGGTGCAAATATTGGTAAGTAAACACATTTGTTTTCATTTGAAGATAGAACCATCGATCTGTTTGCCCTTGCTATGTTATCTAATTGATCACCTAACTGGCTGATTGGATTAAAACGTGTTCCTGGTATGTGCCCTTTCCTCCTCTTAGTTTCTATTTCTTAAATTTTTAGAGCATATTAAAAATCAGTTTACAATTCTTTTTCTGATTGCAGACCACCCTTATAGTATCTCGTTATTTTAAACACATTGTGAGCTTTAGAAAAATGTTATATTCCTCTGTTATGTTTTCTAAGTGCTGTATTTACTTGGTCACTTCCCATTTACTGGTAATTGGTTCCTGTAAGAAATCTATGCTTTTTACTTACAGGAAATCTGCAAGTACTACAATTCAGCTTCACTAGTATAAATCAGACAATCTTTGTGAAACCACAATCTCATAGATATTATCTTCACTTAGCCTATAGGCTTAAAATCAGTCTAGTGAAATCTAGAAAGACAGGTATTTAGTATAAGTTTTAATTTTTGCTTTTCTTCTGTGATTCATTAGGTCACCTCCCATCATGTACAATGACTCTCGTAAATTTTTAAAAAATAATCAATACTTGGCTAAAGTTACCATTTCAAAGTATGCACTCTTCAATTATGAAGTATTATTGTGCAATTAAAATATCGAATTGGGAGCCAGGAACCACACAGTATCGAGACCAAAAACCTGACTTCATTACCTTGCTCTGCCTTAAGGGTCTATTGGCAAGCAGCAACTTCTTTCTCAACTATTCAAAGATGGATGGCTCAAAACTTGCAGTGCAGGTTAGGCCCCTTGGTTAATTTTGGAGGGTGTCCTGGGAATTACAGGGTCTCTGTGGCACTCTAGCAGAGGCTACCCTGTGCCAAAATGGCTGAAAGACAAGAGTCTTTGCTTCATCTCCACATTGAAACCAGGTGGCAAGAGGAACTTGAGGACTTAAACAAACAGTCCTCTGAGATAGCAGGTCTAACACCCTACATAATGCAAAGGGTCATTTATTTTCTTAGCACATAAACTGTGCACAAATGACTACACAAAGTGTGTGACTTGACAAGAAACACATGACTCAATTCTCTTGAGTTATAAAAGGTGATGGAACTGGACCCAATTCCCCCCTGGTTGCTCTTAAAGAAATCTCCTTTCTTAAAAGTGATATTCTGATCAGCACTAGCTTGAGGCATAGATGCTACAGGCCAATTTACCTATGGCTTGTGAGATGATGCATTTGCATCAACATTTTATTTTCTTTGAGAATATATAATTTAAAATATAGTCTTGCTCTTTGTTAAGAAATTCTTCAAAGTCTGAACCAGATACAATTAATGACCTGATTTTTTGCCTGGAAATAATCTCAAAGGACAGTACTGAAGAGGGGAACTGCACTTGATCTAGGGCTGTAGTGTACCTAAAGCCCAGTTTGCCCTAATCCCGCTCCAGCTGTAAACCTCAATTTATTCACGGACCTGTCAGATTTTCTAGGTTGCGTGTGACCTTCACTTAACAGGTCTTTGCCTCATGCTTCCTTGCATTGGTGACCAAATTTCATTAATTTACGGCACAATGCTTCCTTTCCATGCTGGTAACCTCCATGCTATATAGAGCTGGGCAAGCTGTGTTTGCTGTGCCAGCATAAGAGTTGGTGGAGCCAGGGAGGGGCCACAGTAGGATGGCAGGGGGTCATCCTTCAGTGAGGCCAAAACCAGAGAATACTTCCTACACATCAGGAATTCTCCCCACCATATGAACCTGAATATGGGGTCTTGCACATTGGCTGACATGCCCATTTTGAGGCTTGCGAGTTGCTCCTATGGCACTCGTGACCACATTCAACACAATTACATGAATGGTAAAAAATAGTGTACTGTGCCAATTAATTTATATATAAGATCAAAAAATCGGTTCTTTATTTTTGGCTTTATTCAGTTTACAAATCTCTTCTGGTTGCAATCTCTTCTGGTCTTCTTATTTAAAGACTCAACTCTACAAGTATGTTTAGAAAGAAATTTACATCAGACTTCTACTCATGTGAAATTACAAAATCACACAAGAAACAGTGAAGGACTGAAGTGAGAAAATACTTCCTCTGAGCACACTGACTATTATTCCTGCAGTCAGAATTACAGCCTGTTCCAAAATTATGCAGCTGTTTTGCCCATTTATCAATCAAGATTTGCATGTTTACACACCAGAAGCCGACATGCGATCCAATGGCCACTACCGTTTTTGTGTTAGAGGAAAGACAGGTTACATTAGTCTGGAGCCAACTGTTTGTAAAACTATTGTAAAAAGAGTATATGCAGAGTAATAGTGATCACAAATCACTTACTAAGCATATTGACCCAAGCCTTGCCGCTAAGTTTGAGAGATTCAAATTTAAACCTGATAAGCAACTGCTGTCAGAAGTGGTAACTGTTTAAGTCAGTCACCTCTGAGACCCAGCAAGGACATGTGAATTCAGCAATCCCCAGCAGCAAAAGAAGACTTCAGACTATAGCCATTTGCTTGTCACCTTCATTTAGGTGCCAGGTTCTATAGGAAGAGGAGTCTCAGAAACATTCACAGACGACCTGGTAACTTGAAATAACAGAACAGCAAGTATTATAGTCACTGAGTATATACCCCAGAGTGGAGAGAATGTAGAAGATAATTAATTTAAAATAAAATTCCATTAAAAATGTGACTCGCTGAGGATTAGGTAACTCTTTTGGCAGTCTCTTACACCATACCAATAACACAGTCATTTTGGTAAGCCCCTCGCTTTACAGTTTCAAAAATCTCATCAAGTTGCTCAGATTGCAGAAAGGAAACCCTAGCACTTCTATAGAAGTCTCAGCAACGGAGAGCTTTAAAAGCTCACCTTTGTGTTGGTATTTCTCTTATTCAGGATAAAAGAGGAAATGATGCTGGAGTACAATTCAAAATAATAACAGGATCAACCTCTGATTCTTTCTCAACAGTCCAAAGATTACATGTTCCCATTACCTTTGGGATGTGTTAGAAAAATCCCTAGTGTGCAATTTCCAGCTAAGCTTCTTCAGGAAGAAATCTAGTTCCTGCCCTCCAAAGGCCTTAAATGATGTAACTTAAAGAACATCAAGCGTAGGAGATTCATAGGCAAGGGCGATTCACATCATAGAAATATTTATGTAGTGCTCTTAACCGCTAATGTAGGCAGACCCATTCAATCCCCAGGAGCAAAAGGTTCCTCCAGCAAAAGAAAATTGGCCAGGGTCCCATTCGTGTTCATCTGCATGAAGAAGCTATTGCAAAATGAACAAGCCAGGTGTGAATTTAAAGTACAATAGCCATTTGTCTTGTTTCTCAGCGCTTTGGCTCCAGCAGGTTACACTGGGGTAGCTACAGAAGCTGCTGTTCGCAGCTGGACGTGTGCCCCTTGCTCAGAGGTTTCTGCCTCCATTATAAGGCTAGTTCATGAAGCAGCTGCTGGGCTGCCACAAATTACAGACTAAAATTAAGGAGGAAAACCATCAGGCATAAAACATGACCAAGAATGCATCCTTGTCCTAGGTAATCCTAGGCATCCTAAGCAACGTCAAGGCCATAGAATAAATGAGATTTGTAGGTAGCCTGAAAAAAATCTGTCAACAAGGATTCGTAGGATGCCTCGTGCTGGATCTGGGAAAAGGGTGAAATTCCGAGTGCCCCCAGGAGTCCTCGCCAAACATGGTTTAAATATTACTGGTGTCCATACTAAAAACAATGTCTTTCACACCACCTAATTTGAGCTGCTTCTCTCATAAACGAGCCTTCACAGACCAACAGAATTCTGTTTGTCCCACCCAATTGGGTTTACAGACAACTTCTTTTGAAATAGCGAATTGTGTAAAAATAACTGCACACATGGACAACCCTCCAACAACTGTAAGGCCAGTTAGATCTTTCTATATATCTATGGGTCTTTAGACTTCAGCCTGAATGGTAAAAGAAATGGAGGTAGCCTTTTACCAAAGGGAAGTACAACCTGAAATACTTTTAAACCAAAAATTTCTTCTCACCTTTTCACACAGCTTTTAGTATTGTTCAGAACAAAAAAAAAAAAAAAAAGTTAATGAAAAGGCAGGCTTCAAAATTATTTTTAAAATACATTTTTGGTCATTCTTTTAGTTCCAGTTCAGAGACCTTTAAGTAACGATGGATAAAATTCACCTTTATGAGTAAAAATAGAGCTTGAAAGGTCACGAGTTATGTAAGAAAATTGGCCACAATTACTTTTTTTGGTGCTTCAGAATTATTTCTATGTCTTCTAAGAAAAGGCTGTTTCTATCTATGTAGTTTCTATTTATGTAGAAAAGCCTCCAGGAGACCATTCTAGCTTCTGAAAAGGCAAGGACAGCAATGCTTCAAGTACCTGTTAGGCTGTTTGATAAGCCTCATGCTGCATTTTGCTGATCATGTCAGGCTCCAAAAGAGGCAAATATTGTAACTTTATAATATGAAATTATGTTCCTGCCGAGCATATGACCTGGGAGCTGACAGCCATTTCACCTGGATTTAAAGGAGTCATTGAGCAAAAATCCACCTTTCACTTCCCAGCAAGCAGGAGCTCTGCCTCTGGTTCTTACAACCTTCTTACATTACCTCCTGTTATAATTTTCCCCATTTTGCAGTATGTTGTCATTATAGCTTCCAAAATTATGTTTTTTCCTTGGTGACCAGTGCAGAAAAGCCAGTAGCCTAAATAGACATTTTTATTATAAAAGCATTCTTCATGTCATTTCTTTGTAATGAAGTCATCACCATTTATAAGGAGTGTTTGCACCGGTTTGAAAACTTTTCTGACAAAGAGTATCTACATGCGAAGTGTTTCAAGGAACAAGTCGAAATGGCAAATGTGAGCACTTCAATACTGGATCCCCAGAAAAATTTAGCTGCTTTTGAAAAGCAGAACTACATTTTCTGTAAAGATGTAAGTTCCACTTGACAACCACAACTCTGAAGAAATTAAATATTTGCAGTCAGCTCTTCCCCTCCCCTTTTTTTTAATTAATGAAAAAGACACAGCACCTGCAGGGGCTGAAAAATATGTTGTGGTTGTAATTACGGAGCCGTTCAGATCATACAGCTGGGATTCTGCCAAGGCCAGATGAAGGCGCAGGCTGCTGTGTGGCTTGGAGGTGTTTCTTCCCCCTCCTGTTAGGATGCCAGTGAGATTATGGTCATGCTCTGAAACATTTTGAAGCTGCCCAGGGAGAAAGCACAGAAGTGCTGTAGGTCTCAGACTGCAAAGGTTCATGCTTTGTGGTGGCTACCCTAACTTTGTGTGTGTCTGCACGCGTGTCTCCTCCATGGTTTGCTGGATATGTCTCGCAGCCTGCATTTCCACATCACCCCATCCTCCCCGGATAAATGAGCCGTTCTTGTTTTCAGCGCTGCCAACTCTCCTGACGGCAGCAGTTTGAACCTTGCCGTGAGGCAGATGGCAGCTTTTCCTCACGTTTCCTCCTTCCTCAACATGGCTGCCACTTTCCATTTTGGACAAATGGGTTTACAGCAGCTGTTTGACCTCCGTGTTTGCCTGCGTGACTGCAAGGCTGGGCTTCCCTCCGCTGCTTTTAGTGAGACTGAAGTTGTGCCCAGTGACAAAGTGATGGGAGTCACGGAAATCCTACAGGAAAGCAGGAAAACGAGACAGGAGTGGCTGCCAGAAGTCGGACCGGGGGCTTGGAGGGATCTAAGGGGGCTGAGGCACGGGGAGGATGGCGGCCTGGCGCAGCGTTGCCGTCGCAGGGGTTCAGGTGGAGAAGATGGTGGGAGCCACGCAGGACCTGCTGGGGGAGGGAAAGCACGGCAGAACAGCAAAAAACTGCACGACAGCCCCTGGTCTCGCGTGGGACTGGGGCAGAGGTGCTTGTGCAGCCCCCCGCACATGAAACGTCCAACGGGAACTGAAGGAAGGGTGTTTGAAGATAGATATTTCCTTCCTTGTTGTTTGACAATTTTATTTTTTTAACCTGCATTTAATGTAATGATTTATATGTAGCTCAAACACACATATTTTAAATTATTATTGAAATGTTTTCAGCATGTGAGAATTCATTATTTTAACAAGAACTAATATTCCAACCATAATTATAGCACTCAATAACGGAAGCTTATTAGTCTAAAGTTTTTCTAGGAGTTAACAAGATGGTTAATGTCCAAGAATACTCTTACACGTAGAGAGAGGTTATAAACATTTTTATTAGCAAAAAATCTGAAAGACTTCAAGTCTTAAATAAAATCTTAACATCAGTATGAAATGTATGTCTCCATTAACTTCTACAGTACTTTTCTGTTCTATTTCCTAGTTTTTGAACATAACAGTTTATCAGTGTATCCTCAACAAATTGAAATGGTTGTTTAATTTTATCACAACTCTACCTATCTTTAAATGAGTATTTCAGAACTGCTCTTTTCTTCTGCAGACTGTAGTCCCACTCATACCTCAGGGCAGCTGCTATCAGATCATTCTTAATCCATAGTAACAGGAGATAAAATTTTTAAAAAATCTAGCGTGGAGAATGCTCACTTCATGGTATTTGTTTCACAGTTGTTTTATTAGATGTTCTGGAGAAGAAAAGAGAAACCATTTTTCTAACAGTAGATAATCTTTATCTGTGGTGCTCACATGGGAAAACTATTGCGAGCCTTTGTGTACTTACTGTCAAAAATTCTGAAACAGCATTAATATTGGTGGCTTCATTTGTCCTACCACCATTCTTTAGGCTCCTAAGTCCTGATCCTTCAAACCGATGAAGACAGTACTAACCCTTTTAATTTTATTGGTAATATCTTAGACATTAGTGTCACTGAGGTCAGATTTACTCAAACCTAAAACATGAACTGTACACAAGCCGAATACTGTGTGTGCAAAGTTAAGTAAGAGCTTTGGCATTCCTTGCTCTTCCTAAAGTATATTATACTGCCTGCAATATGTTGTCCTGAAGATAGAGTTCTGTTTGATGTTGTATGAACAGACTTTGTTGTTGTTCTCTCATCTTCTTAAATGAAAACTTGACTTGAACTTCAGTAGAGTCCCAAATAAACCACACGACAGTATTCAAGAGGCAGGAGAGATTAAAAGGAGTTGGGTAATCTTTGGAAAAGACAAGAATAGTTTATGCATACTAGAGATGTATTCCTTTATAGGTCATATCTGATGATACCCAAAATACCTTCTCCCACACCCTCTCAGGACTTAGGAGGAGAAAGAAAGAGAAAAGTGAAATGACGCAGCATACTCTGATCTATCCACGGCATCACAGAAACAGATTATTCTCCATAGATTTTTTTTTTTTCTGTCTCAAAATTTCACATGCAGCTTAGTCTTTCTCTGGGTGCTTTTTAGCACTCCAATCAGACTGTGAGGTCATCTTAGTTTATGAGCCACGCTATCATACCTGCAACACAAGATTACAGGGATACTGCAGTATTTCCCAAGTTGAAAATGACCTAATGTACAGCTACATTGCTATTGAGCTGAACTGGAATTATATATACCTGACCCATACCGGAAGACTGGAATTTGAATCCCAAGCATTGAGAACATCTTTAAGGCTATCAGGTTCCATAGATGCACAAATAATCAAATGTAAAAGCTTTCCTACTAGCACCGAATTTTCTTAAAGTTACTGTGTCTGAATTGATTACTCAGCAAGTTTACGCATAGTAGCTGACAGAAACATGAATCAGTGCTAAAACCACATACTATTTTGACTGACACTGGAAGAAAACCAGTTAGACCTGCTGGATGTTTTGACATCTCTTGCTAAATCAAAGTGATTTTATGAGTTAATCTTTCATGGCAGCAAGAAATCAGCTAAGAAGATAATCTAGAAAGAGTAGCTAGTAGTCTTTGTTAAAGCAATCATTATATTGACTCTCTTCACTTAATAATTCATACATTCCAAATAACAGGGGAATGCACTCAGACTAAAATCAATGAAAAAACAGATTTTTAAGGGAATTTGGGATTACTTTTCAATAAGTTACTTTTATATTTAATGACCTTTTTTAATAGAGTATTAAGTATGTTTGCAACGCTAGTGTTGCAAAGAAGCTGTACAATGAAGTACAGCATTTATTTGAAAAATGCATTATCTGTTCTCAGCATTACAGGATCATTTTACTTTCTACACATGCACATAACGTTCAGAATAACTCAGGTATACAGTACTTTTCTGGTTTTCAGTAAGCATTTCAGTACTTCCACGGAATTTAATTCCCACTTTACTATTACACAAGTGACAGACTGAAGGGATTAACAAATTCTTAACTTTTCCCTCCTGTGTCACAAGAAACAGCTCCTTTCCACGGACAGACACAGGTGGTATCTGCTGGCCACAATGGAGGCAGTGAATGTATTGTCTATCAGAAATGCTGGCTACTGTTAAAATTATTCCTGCCTTATTGCAACACAAGCTAACAAGCAAAAGACACAATTTCAAGAAATAGAATCTCCTATCAGTATCTAATTCTCGTGGTCTTGAGGATACATAATTAGACTCCACAATGAGCCCCCACGCGTGAAGGATTTTTCAGCCGCCTTCCCCAAGTTGGGTGTCTCTGCCTACTCGAGGAGCAACTTTAATTGGTCCTTCAGTAGAAGAATCCTCTGTTTTCCAGAAGCAAAATGTTTATTTCTGTAAATATTGGGGCTTCAGATGCAAACCAAAGTCAGTATCAAGCCTATTTTTTCCACTAAAGTACACAGGGGACTAAGTAAAGGCACTGGTGATGTAAAGTTACTTTTAGAGGTGTCAACCTCCAGGAATGGAATCCAGGATCTGTAGTTACAAAATTATTGTTATGGGGTAGCAGTTTTAATTACTATGTAATTTTAATTACTAATTTACTAAAGTGTGTAGTCTGGAGAAATGTAATAATGGACCAGCTCTTAATAATTGCGTCAGTGCAAATTCAGGGATGTGACTCCCACTTTTTAAATCAAATTATCTTATTTTCGTGGCTTACAGGACTCCACAATTAATGAAGAAGAAAAATCTTAAATTCAAACCAAATATGCTATTGCTGCCTGTTTGTCTTCCCTTTGGATACACGTAGCAAAAACAATTCCGCATCTAACAAAGAACCTTTTATTCCTTTTAAACTACCACAGTGTTCCAGTATCCATTAAAATCATTACATGCTTTTGGTAATATTTTTGCAGATTACACTGCATTAGAGACTCTTATGATGATGTCATCACACTGGAGAGAGTGTTGCCTAGAAAGGTTTCTTCTCTTTGATGCTGTGTCATTTTTTTGGTTCCTTTTCAAAGAACCAGCATCTATAAGATAGAAGGGATGAAGAGGGTTAGAAGACTTGATTGTCAAAAGTACCGCTGAAACAGAGATGGAAGCAGAGCACCGCTGATTTGCGCAGCTCAGAAAGTTTTTATGTTACTTTTCTTCCACAGTTTCCCTGGGGAGAAAGACTGAAAATAGAGGCTGCTGTCACCCTTCCCTCAGGAAGGAAGAGCACTTCCACTTTGTATAATCTTGTAGTGAAGATGTGGGTTCAGATCCCCTCGGGCAGAGCAGGGATGTGAACTGGTTTGCCCACATCCTCAGTGAATGTTCCAGCCACCCGAGTACTGGAAAGGGCTGGGGTTATTTCTCCTCCCAGCCTGTGAATCGAGACTTTTGTTTCTAAAGCTATTAATGAAAAGTGATGGGCACTGAAATATTGCAGAAATGTCAAAAGAAACTGTTCTAGTCTGCCCTAAATCGGCTTTTTTAGAAAGTAACTAACACACAGAGGATCGTTTGGCCATTTTCTACATTCAAGATAGTAAGTCCAGCTGTTCAAAACGATTCTTTCCCAGATGGTCAAACTCCATTGTCCCCATCAGGACACAGGTAGCTTATTGTCTTATCCCCTTGGAGTAAGTGCACGCATCCTTATCGCTTGTTCTGCTCTCATGCCTCGGGGACAATCACAAGATTTATATTCATCTTCATTTGTTCCTTGACTCTTCATGTACTGTGTTCAAGAAATGTGTTGAGCACAGATGTTTTTTCTCCACCTTGACAGAGCACTGGGTCATCAGTTCCAGGCCTGCCAGAACCCGTCCTGCTTTAATCACCCGCTCCAACACCCCCTGGGGTGATGCCTCTGGGGAAGCGCCTCCTTCGATCGCTTTGCATTCGGAGTCCGTCAATGGGAGCCAACTCTCACCACATATTCTGAGGTAAGTACCTGTGTGTCCTGAAAGCATAAAGCCTCTTCCTCGAGTATTCTTTCATTTTTGTTTCTGGAAAAACTTGACATCTGGTAAATGCTGTTTACTTGCTTATTGAAACTAAACTTCTAAGTTAGTTCTTTAAGAAGGAAGAATGTATTTTGTATCTTGGGTCTATTTTCATATAGAACCACTTATGTTAAAAATTCGATACTTCTCTATCTCCTACTTTTTAATAATAGTTTGTACACCTAGATATGAAAGTAGTCTGTGCATTAAAGTACTGAGTTGGATTTTTTCCCTTGTTGACATATTTCTAAAATATCAGAAAATAACCAAAATATTGAAAATATAAAGCAACAACATCATTAACTTTTATTAAAAAAGGAGAGTCATGTAAAAACTGTACATAGTAATAAAGTATGCCTCATATTAACACTGTAAGTTTTGAAAGAATTGTGATAAATTAAAACCACTTTGTATTTAAAACCACTTTGTTAGTTTTAGAAAGAATTCCTGAGAACTGAAAAACAAGAGTGATAACATAATTCAAACAATGATGACTTTTTATTATTATTCTGAGAGAGTATATTTCCCCTAAGTGCAATTTTCCCCCTGATTTTCCAATTCTACAATTAGATTTCCAGTTTTCCAAACCACAGATACACTCATATTTTGACTGTGTATCCTACACTTCCAAGTCTGGAGGCTCACAACTTGGGGGGGTTGATGCCACAGCAGTATGTTAGGCATCCTCCAAACGCCTCCATCTCTTTTCTGTCACTCTGGTACTCCTACTCTTCTGAGAAGGCTCCCTCAGCGCGCTCTTAGTATCATGCCGCACACAGAAGACTGGCTCATGCTTTTCCTCTTCATTCCATGCTTCCCCAAATCCTACAGTTTCTATAAGTTTCTATAATCCTAAAAGTGGAAGGAACATTAACCACCGTGTAGGCTGCCCCTTAACCAAAAGGTTCCTAGTAGTTATCGATGTAATCTCTTTTTACACCATCTTAATTCTTCTTATGTGGACTTGCATATAAAACTAGAAATAGAAATAGTTCAGAAAGCTATCATTAACCCCAGCACCAAGTCTTCTTTCTAATTCAGATTTAACTTCCTGGATCAGTTCGGTGAATATGAAATACAATAATCCATATGAGAAGCTGATTTTTGGATGTTTTCCAAGTCAAAGTAAAATTAATATATACTATAATATATATTAATATATAATTTTTTTAACACATGCTCATTTTTTTTCAGTTTCAAAATTAAAAGAAAAATGTAACTAAAAGAATAACTAAATCACCACACTTCTCTTTCCTTTCTTAGTGCTGATGTCAGTAGCAAAAATTTAAATTATCCTTCCATCCTGTACTTTGAGAAAAAAAACAAACTGAAATATTCTGACAATAAAATACATAATGGCGTATAAATATAGTGATGGAAGACCCAAGCTAAGCTACACTGAAGTTTTTTAAGCACTTACTGAAAAATAACAGTACTGAAAAAGCTGGACCTTTAGTCATAATGTGCAACCCACTTTCAGAGCAATGGGTGCAATGCAGTATTTGCCTGCACAGCTCAGAGTGAAGTGAAAAAGGGATGTCTTTGCAGTCAATAACGATGAAAAGCTTTTGTTTGGACATTGCTGTTTTGTCTTGATAATTGCACCTTCAAAAAGAAGTTTATCAGAAAAGCAGAACAACACTGTGCTCTGTGATTAGCTCTAAAATCTTTTTGGCAGGACTGACACAGTGCTGATAAGGACCTGTTATGCACCGCACTGCATAAAGTTGCATGTGTCACTGACTTCTCATTAGGATGAAATCTTGACCCTACCCAAGC
This sequence comes from Aptenodytes patagonicus, assembly GCF_965638725.1. NCBI lineage: Eukaryota > Metazoa > Chordata > Aves > Sphenisciformes > Spheniscidae > Aptenodytes > Aptenodytes patagonicus. Next base: position 30,025,085 of record NC_134949.1, read on the forward strand.
CAGATTTGTCACTGATTTAATTGTAGCTGCAACTACCTCCTTAATGTTTTTGAACATCTTCAGAGAAGACAATTAGCTGCTTCTGGCCAAGTCAAACAAGCAAGCAACTTCATGGCAGATTTCCCCGCTGTGATCTCGTGAGGAGTGGTTTTGTCTATCCTATTTCCGACGATGACTGAAAGAGAGAAATTGAAGTACTTTGGATTTGGTTGGAGGCGGGCAGAGAGAGCTGCAGGCGAAGGTCTTCCCCTGTAAGGGGCAGTTTTGCGGGCTGCAGGTGGTGTTCCTGCTCCGGAGGTGTATTTCTACCCAAATAACGTCAGAAACCGTATTCTGTTGAGAAACGGGCCCAGCAGCTCCAGGAAGACAGCAAAAAGCCTGTACAAAACTGTGCTCTTCAAATGCCCGCGTCCACACCACGGACGCCAACCTACCAAGGTTTACTTTACCTTATTTTTAATTCAGTTTGTTTCCACGAGGTCTTTTGTAGGTGGGGGATGGGTTTTACCGCCCTACTTCAGAGGGATTCACACCCAGATCTTTTACAGGGGTCTCTGGGCTGGCATGTGAACTGGGGAAACGCCGGGAGGAGAGAGGAGCCCCCGCTGCAGCGGTGCCCTGGAAGACGCGCTGCCCCTGTACCCTTAACGCGTTTTTCACCTAATTTCTCCCGCTGGTTTATTAAGCACCGCAGGGTGACCTGCTCCAGATGCGGGCTGCGGAAAGTTTTGCTGGAAATAACCAAGCCCGCACCTCCGGGGTGCGGCCAACGCCGTGCCCTCAAGGCCGAGAGAGGCCACGGGGCGCCGGGAACCCCGAATGGCCCCGCCGGCGAGGTCCGCTGCCGCCCGACGGAGGCGCGGCCCTGAGGCGGCGGGGCCCGCTGAGGACTCCATCTCCCGGCATGCCGAGCGGGGCGGGGCGGGGCCGGTGGCGCGCATGCCCGCCCTGCCATAGCGCCCGGCGCTCACGCCTCCCCCTCAGCCGGGCTGCGCGCGGCGGAGCAGCGGTAACACCATGGAGGCCGTTCCCCATCCACGGCCCCGGCCCGGCGGGGCCGCCGCCGCCGCCGCTGCCCTGCCGCCGCCTCCGGAGCAGGAGCGGAAGCTGGAGCAGGAGAAGCTGTCGGGGGTGGTGAAGAGCGTCCACCGGCGGCTGCGCAAGAAGTACCGGGAAGGTAACCGCGGGGGAGGGGGCCGCCCCCTCCGCGCCGCCCAGGCCGGGCCGCCCCGCTCCCCTCACCGAGGGAGCCGGGCCGGGCCGGGGAGCGGGGGGGCGGGCCGGCGGGGAGCCGCCGTGCCGCGGCGGGAGGGGGGGAGCCGCCCCCGCGGGGGGCTCCGCGCGGATCGGGGTGTCCCCCCGCGGGCGGGGCGCGGCGGGGCGGCCCGGTCCCCCCCAGCCGCTGCCGGAGCGGCGCGGGCCGGCTGGGCCACGGACCGCTGCCGAAGGGGGTGTGTCGGGGGGGGGTGGCTGGGAGCAGCGGCTGGGAGCAGCTCCGGGCTCGCTTCCTGCTCTTCCCCGGGCGACCGGGGGCGCCGCTGCCATCGGCTGCCCCCAGCCCCGCCGAGGAGCCTCGGTCGGGTCTGCCGAGGTTTTGCCGCTTTCCGTGGGCTCTTGGCAGCGGAGACCCCTTCGTGGCTCGGGAGGGCTCACGGCACATCTCTAGGAGCTTTTCCCGTGGGATGTAGGAGAAGAGGATTGGTGTGCACGGGTAATGCTGCTTGGGTAAAGGTGTGCTACACCTCTGTAAGGACGTGGGTCCGTGTGGCCCTACGTTACCGCTCTGTGTGGCATTTAATAGGTGATAGCTACAGCGAGGCCTTTCACCACACACAGGCAGCTTCCAAGTCGTACGGCAATGTTTTCCAAACTGAGGATCCGCAGGAGCGGGGAGGACAGTAGGTCATGAATGCCAGGAGAGATGGAATGGTGATCTGGAGAGGCACAGGTCTTTGTGAACTGTTTGTGCCTCCTGTCTTTCAGCCGTGGAGGAATAGTTCAGGCTGGAGCACTAAGCAAAACAGTTGAGGAAAAGCTGTTATAAAATAAATTACTCTTGAGTCCTTGAAAAAACTACTTTGTCATCAGTGTTAATGTCCTTATGCAAGGTTCTTATGGGTGGTATTGGAATGCTTAAAACCTCCCAGAAATGTTTTCAGATGAGCGTCAGAGTTGAGATTTGTTTGCTGAAATTTGTAGTCTCCTCAGGTTGATTATAATGATCTGTCTAATCTTTATAAGGCAGGTTACAAAAAAAATCATCCATTTATTCTTTCAGTGAGTCCACAGCTCTTTGCTGACCTGGTGCATACCTCAAGAACGACACTTAATGAAATGGGAACTCTTCCTGTTGTAGGCACTAGTTCTTGCCTCTGCTCTATGTCTGCATATGGCACTTTTAAAGTAACAAGGTCATTCTGCTTTCTGGACTTCAGAAGTCTCCGCGGGAGCCTGTCCATGGGATTTGGGCACAAATATCTACCTATGTAGACACGGATCAAGAGTCACTGTTTATTTTGGCCTTGGTGAGCCAAAACTGAAGGGAGGATCTCCCTTGTTCTCCTGACATGTAGGGGAAGGAACATGGTACGTTTTAACAGTCAAATCCTGGCAAAAGAGCCCAGCTTTGAGCAGTTCATATTTCTCTGTTATTTCAGAGTGCCTGCAGATTAAGACAGACAAACATTGGCACTGTTAACTTTAAAAAAAAAAATTGTGAGCAATCTCTGGAACAACTGATTTTTTTTTTAGATGAGAACCTAAATTACATGCAAGTCTATGTAAGCCTACTTCTCAGCAAAGAGCAAGCTAGTATGCGAGGGTAAGTTGTGTTTTACCTTTAGTTCAGTGTATATTGGTTAAACGAAAGTGCAAATAGTACTCTGAGCTTACTTTGTATGTCCTGTAAATCATGTGTTAGTGAAAACTTTACAGTGACTTTTCTAGTCACTCTAAATTGGCAACATTGTGTGCATTTTCGTGGAGAGTTAAAACCCAAACAGTTCATCACATCACGTCTATGCAACAAGGAGAGCTCCACCCATTATCTACTCATCCAATAGTAGGTGGTCTTTACAAGTTACTAGCGATTAGTAGTTTTAGTACTTTATATGCTAGGTTGTTTTAACTTAAGAATTTTCTTTTTGGAGTCTCTTCTCCCTACATTTCTCTATGCTTCTGAAAGCAGACTTGAGAATCTCCTTCCTAAATGCCTTTAATGTCATTCTGAAATTGTAATACTAGTACGTGCTTGATCTCTGAAGGATCTTTTCTTGGGTTTTTTGTTTGTTTTGTTTTCTAATACTCAGAGACACTGACTGGCAAGTATGTTACCCTGACAAAATCAAAGTTGACAGTTTGCTGAAGAGAAGTAAAAAAAGCAACAAATCATCTGTAACTTCTCGGTATGAATTGAATTGTAACTTGGTTATGAAAAAGCAGAGGTAAAAAATGCATCCTTGGTTATATACTTACAGCTTATTACGCAGGGAAAGCCTCTTGTCTCCACAGTGCAGTGCACCCACCTCCATATGAAGCAGAAACAGAGCTATCTGTATTATTCCAGAATCTTGTATTGTCCTTTTTTTGGGTTTGTTTTTTTTTTTTTACTCTGCCTCTTCTCACACTCAGTAGAGTTCTATGAAGCTAGTTTCCATTTTGTGTAAATAAGCAAACAGTACTAGAATTGCTGTTACGTGAACTTCGGTGCTTTGTCTGTAGATACTAAAGTAGAATTGCGTATTAATTTTGTTGGGAGAGGAAGAAGCATGTTTTTTGAAAGCTATATGATTAAGTTGCACAGGGTGGATAAGTCTAAGAAAGCCCTTGGTATTGTCATATGATCTTAAGTTACTGTCTTCTGTTAGAAGTGTTGAAGGGAAATAGATGTTTCCTTGGGACACTGACATGTTTGTTGATAGAAGTTATACAGGCTTGATTTTTAGTAAGCTGATTTCTTTGAGAATTCATTTCCCTTGCTGATGTTAGCAAACCTGGAGTTTCAATGAGCAATTGTAAAAAGCAAGCCAGTGTATTATCTGACTTGCTTATGACTGGCACCATTGTTATCACTTTGTTTCATTTCCCACAATGGTTCCCCTCTGTTTTGAAGATGAGCCAGTGGGAAAGTGACAATATGCTTCAAAACTGCAAGCTAACATGTTTCTGAAGGAGTTGCATACTTGTCAAAGTGCAAAAGCAATATTTCTTAACTAGGGATGCATCACAACAAATTTTTTGCAGTTACTAAGGAATTACTAGAGTAAAGTTTAGTCAGCATCATGTCATCTAAAGGTTTGATTTCCCCCCCCCCCCCCCCCCCCTTGGTGAAAAACTGTAACTCTTGAGATTCATCAAAGCTGCATCTTGGCTTCTTTTTAATTTCTGCATTTGTTGAACCATGTTTACTTATAAGTATGGTGGATGGGTTTTGTATGTACTTCTGTACTGTGACTCATGTTATATCATAGTCCCAGAGCATGCCAGTGTATTTATGACAAGCATTTGCCATGTTCAAAATGGTTCAGCTTAAATTCTTTTAAGTCTTCATTGAAATGCATTTTTTTTTTTCAACAATTTTAACTTTTTTACTGTGTGACTAGCACTTACCTTTTCCTATTTTCAGGATACTATATCTAGTATGACTTCTAGTGGGAATATTTATATTTTTTCTCCTTTTTCATCTCCTTTTCATCTGTTTTGATTTCCTTCCTTTCCCCTTACACCCTGTTGTTAATTAGTAAATAAAGTAAAGTAAATAAAGTACTTTAAAGTAAATAAAGAAGGGAAGCATGTAACCATAAGTGCCATGGCAGACTTGGTATTTTGCGATTGTAGGATACTCATTCTTCCACTGTGGATCCTACGATGGTATTATATGTCGTATATTTTAAAATGGTTTAATGAAGTTTAACAAATGACTGTGGGTTTTTTAGTGTGAAAAAAAAGTGTGGCTTTTTAATTAAGGTGATTGGTCCTTGTCCAGACTGAGTGAATGTGTCAACTAAATTAGCTAATCATTAATAAGTTGTTTCAGACTACTTTAAAGCAGTGATAGAGACAGACAAAACCTGTCTAGTGGTTCCTAAAAATACACATCATTCCTCAGGTTAGCCTATAAACTTTGTCTTCATGAAGAAAACTTTCTTAAGTGGGAACAAAACATACTGAGGTGTAACGTTCACTTAAGAGTGTATCTCATTAGCATGAGACTCATGTTTTTCTGAAGTTTTACTTCTGTTTCCTGTCCAAATGGATTAGTTTAATCTTAATTACCTTACACACCAGGGTAAATCCAAAAGCTCGAACAACTCTCAAGTGCTCAGTTATTCACTTATGAGAAACTTCAGGGTTCCGCATGCTTGACGCGAGCACTTAGAAAGTACAGAAATTAGGGTTTTTCATGAGACTTGAATTTCTCCTACTAGCTTGTTACAACATGGGGAAACAACAATGTTTGGTTTAGTCTCTTGCTCTTGGTTCTGTTGCCTGGTACCATAGGTGACCCCAAATTTTACAGGATTTCCTCCATGCATCTTTTAGGCACGTACAACCATGGGCTGGAGCATGTTGTATCGGTTGCATATATGCTTGTATGTTGCATATATTGCATGGATGCTGATGTCTGTCAAGCCTGACAGACAGGCTTGTAAAAGCAGATTTAATGGTTTGTACAGAACTAAACATGATCTGTTGAACATCTGCTATGTGATATTAGTTTCTTTGTTTCCAGTTGTTTGTAGCAGCCAAGTAGGTTTAATTTTTACTGTGATAAAAATCCCTTCCCCTGATACAGAGGCAGCCTTTTTTTCCTCTGAGTTGTTTATTACCTTTGCAGTCATGCAATGCTGTATTTATCAAGTAAACATTTTCTGTGCAGCATGACCCTGTTGGTATTGTATGTAGTCTGGAAAGATGATTTACAGGACCCTCTACTTCTCCCCGGAAATCCCATACTGAGCACAAGTGGAAAAAATTTGCTGAGGTATCTGTAAAGGTATTTTATGAAATATTTTGCTGTGTTTTCACTAAAACGTTTTACTTCTCCTTCCATGCACCTGTTAAGGCTGTTCAGGCTTAGAATCACACAGAACTGGTATTTGTCCTGATGCTAGTTACTGTATCACAAAAACTGACAGAAACATTTCTACATGGTAGTTTGATTCCTTAAAAGAAAGATTTGTTGAAACTTCAAAGAAATGGATAACAACTTCGTTAAAAGGTCTTTCAAATCCAGAAAATTAGGAGGAATTTACAGGATGATGACAATAAGTAGCCTGAGTAGGTAAGTGGTTTAGACATTCATGTGAGAAGTGTCGTTCTGAAGTCAGTTGCATTATGGTCTCTTCCTCTCTCATGTTTTTCGTGAAAAACCTTGAGAGAGCTTAAGTTCTTCCTGATGTGAAACAGGAAACATTTTGAAATAGTGGCATTTTTCACAGGACAGGAAAACTTTGTCACTGAACTCTACACGATAAGTTAACAGTTGTTACTCCTTTTTGTTAAATATAACTGGTTTACTGTAGAAATAAACCTAAGTTTTCAAGATCTCCATTTGTCTTTCCCCACTTGCATTGATTTCTTGGAAGAGGGAGACGTTTTGTAATACTAACTGTTACATTTTCAAGCAAAAGAAACTAAATGCCATTTCATTAAAATTGATGCTATTTTATGACATGGGTATTAAGGTATGATTGCCCTTACTGTTTGCACACCACAGTTTTGCAGTGAAACTTTCATTAGAAATCCCATAATATTTTACAGTTTGGGGATTTAATCATTGGTATCATTTAGTTAGCCCACAGATTTTGAAAACCCACTGGCTATGGCACAGGCTTGCATCCACCGAACAAACAGCTACATGTAACCTCCTTCCCTGCTTCTTTATTGCCTTGGTGGGAAAGATCTTGTTCCTATTGCAGGGTCAGCATAATGAAATCTATACCTGTGCCTCAGATGCTTCTGATTTTTGGTCCTGCATTTGCACAAATCTACCAGAATCAGTAGTTTCTGTTAACGTGTTCATATCTGCGCTGGTGTCGTTAAGGTGCAGCACATAGTCCATCCCACAAAGTCAGGTTTGGGGAAGAGGAGAGAGGGGTGATAGTTTCCAATAGAGTAGATGCAACACCTGGGGGCAGTAATTGCTTAAACTATCACAAATAGGCTCCCCACTGTTTCTGTGACAGCCATCAGAGATTTATAGCAGATCAGAGACATAGATCATTCTTCAGGGTGATATATAAGTTGACCCCCAGTAGATGCTTTAAATAGCAGTTGAATTGTACCCTGGGAGTCTGTTTAGTGAAAACAAATAGATAGGAAGTTTACCCGACAGGGTAGATATAGAAATCTGCATTTGATCAAATGGATCCTTTCTATGTGAGTGGAAGGGAGGAACATTGATATTGGGATAGATAGATAGGGAAAATTCTTGCACTTTTTTTTTTTTTAAAGATTTTATTGTGAAATATTTCAGGTAAATCCTAAGAAATGTAAAGCAAACGCTAGTCAGACAAGAGAAGGAAAATAGTAGCTCTGATTGCTTGAACTTTGTCCGAGTTGAAGTTCACGTTCTGTATTTAGATATGTAAAATTGGAAAACAGTGAAGCCAAAAATACCTAATGTCTTTCACAAGAAATACTGGCTATGCTGTTTTAGTAAGGCAGATGTTCAGTAAGTTTCTAGTTTATCTTGTAAACACTGAAAATTGTGAATAGCATAATATTAGCTGATATTCCTCATGTAATTAATTTTACTAATCATTGCCACAGCATCCAGACATTTAGTAGTACAGCTAAATTTCAACTGACAAGTCAATGTTAATGAGGAAATTTTGTCGGATATTCATACAAATTTGATTTCAGCTTTAGCCTAGTGGACAATGTAGGGTTGCTTTTCCCATTTACTGTTTAGCACGTTGTAGAAGCTAGTTTACTGTTTCCAGCAAGTAAGTGAGAGGCGGTTTTAAGAGGCTAAAAATGAGATGGATTTTTTTGTTCTGCAGTGCATTGCCATCAACAACAAAAAAGAAAGCTCAAAGACCTTTCTAGGCGTTGCTATGGCCAGCAGCCTGTCATCTGAAGTGATCCAGCATTGTCATGGACACTTATTAATTGTGGGGATAGGTTTGCTTTTTACAATGAGCAATTCAAAGAGCGTTATTAATAACTATTGTACAAATACGAACATGTCACTTTTGCTTCTGTCTTTCATTGTTAGTTGATGTATTGAGCTTATTTTCTCCTCTACCAGAGCCATCAAAGGTGTACATAGGAAGGGAATGTGCTATTAAATAGAAGTATTGAAAAGGGCGTAGATGGAATGTTTTTTTACATTACCAATTTATATTAGCATGTAGGTAGCCAAGACTTCAAACCTTTAAACCCTTGTTTTCTTTTTTTTTTTTCCTTTCCCAATTACAGCTACTTTGAATTCAGAAAATTGTAGTTTTCTAAAAGGAAATAACGGCTGTTCTAATTGCAGTTTTCCTCAAGCGTTAAAAAACTGTTTCTTTTGGGGGCAGTTGTTGATTAAGATCGAAACCCACATTGCATCTACCTGAAGCTTAAGTGCACGGTGTCGGATAAGTTTTGGGATGCAAGATCTTGTTTGGTGACAGATGAAGTATTTTGTACTTGTTTCTGAGATTGTCAGCGGTGACTGCTCTGTTTTTCTGAAGAGCACCGATGGAATTAAAGAAAATAGTAATTACAAAACTTGTCTCGTGAGTGCAGATACTACTTTCAACTCTACATGACTTAACTAATTTATGCTTGATAAGACAGAATGATTCAAAACAGTTATTTGGGGGTTTATCCCATTTCAGAAAGAAAAATACTGCCTTTAGCAAAACTGACCTCTGTTTCTTTTATATACAGAGGGTTGTGTTTTGTTTAAAATACCTATTGATATGATTTGTTCCATCAGAAGTCTCAGAAGTTGAAGAATAATTGACTAACTAATTTTTCTATTTATTTCATAAACATACCTTAAATGGCAGTTCCATTTAACACTCTGTAAATAAATGTCTTTTAAAAATAAAAAAGACAAAAAATAGGATGGAAGAAAGCTTAAAAATAGACTGCCTGGAGAGAGGAGTTATGGTGTGGGATTGTCCCACCAAGAATGGCAAACCCGGTCTTTTCACACTGTGCTGGGGACCCTTGATGAGATCTTGTAAATAGATGTGGAATGAGGGGAGTTCTTATTGAGCTTGGGTGATTCTTTCTTCTTTATTAAAAATGCTTTCAGTTGTTGAAACTTACAGCTAACGTTAGGTCTCTATTGCTGTTACCCACAATTAAAACTATGTTGTAATTAGGATCACTTAAAAATAACTTCTACGTGCCTGACCTGTTCTTTCTGTGACAGGATTCGGTAACTGCTGATTACTCTGTGGTTGAGTTTGGGGGTGTGATTTGGCTATTCTGCAGGCAATATTAATGTGGGTGGAAATTATTTAGAGGGATTCATCCATTCTAGGTAAATAGTATTGGATTTTTGTTATTTCATTAGAAAAGGCTGTGTTATGAAGAACCTATAAGTTGGTCAGTCACTTGTTTACTGACAGAATTGCTAGAAAGAGGTAGGCTTTGGGCTTTTTGTTTTTAAAGGAATAGTTAATCTTCAAGGTGAAGAGTAGATAATGTATTTATTTTCTGGGCAATTCTGGATAGAGAGGAGAGCAAACATTAAGTAATTTTTAAATAATGTCACTGTAGTGATTTGAGAGGTGTGTGAAACTCCTGTTACGAGCCAGTCTTGCCAATCACATTTTTCAGCTGGACGTTGGCATAACTGGTTCCTTGATGGAGATCTGAGGTGTCTGAAGAGCCAGTGCTCAAAATAGGTTTTAAAGCATGTAAAAGATGATGTCCAAGTGCATAGTAAGAGTATCAAGTACCCTTAAACTTTATATTATGGTATGGTCATGAGTACGTGAGATAAGAAGTTTAATGCACAAAATCAAATATTAATTTTAAGATGTGATTGAAGATGCGAGACAATTTTTTTTATTCCTTTAGATTAGCCTACCGCAAACTTCTATTTAATTTCCAGCATTATTGATTGCTTAACAGAAGATTTTATTTATTTTATTTATCTTATTTCTTTAGTAACCATTAGTTTTGCGGTGAAACCCTCCTGCATATTTTACTGCCTTTTTGGTTACACAAGCAATGATTCATAAAAAAATGTTTAAGTCCACTGGAGTTAATGCGGTGTTTGCACATGGATTATAATGCATTGTTTGAAAAATTAATACACAGTGGATTATAATGTATTGTTTGAAAAATTTAGTACATAGCTCTACTGTGTTCTGAGTATCATTTTGAAATTGGATGCGCAAGACCTGTTGTAGTCACTACCTCAAAATCTCAAGAGATAGGAGAGCTGCATTTTCAATTCAGTATCGGAGCACGATTCTGGAACTAAAGTTCCTGTAAATCTGTCTAATGAGCCTGTCTATGCCTTCTCAAAGCTTACCCTGGAGAAGAATGGAAGGAAAACACAAGAACAACTCACTACCATGGTACTTGCTCAAGGAAACCTGGACCTCAAACACTTCTTTGAAAGTCCCTGCACAATGGTACCAGTGTCTTAAGAAAACCCTTTATCTGCAGTTGTTTTGGAGCTTACATTAATGAAAGGGTAGACAATTGGGCATCATATCAAACGCAGTACTGACAGTGGATCAACAGCAGATGCTTAGACAAGAATATGTGAGGAGTGCTGCAGGGGTATCACCGTATGCTTCCTTACCATTCTGTCTTTCAGTGATTTCATGGTCTAGGAGCTCCTGAGTTAGAAATCGCATCTTCAGATATGGAGTTTGTCATGGATTTTTCTTCCCTTAGTTTGCCCAGCTACATGAACTTTAAGCTTAATTATACATTTTGTGAAGAAATAACTTTTTTTTTGCTTTGAATCTGCCCTTTTATGCTTTTCCTGAACATCTCCTACTCTTAGAACAACCAGAAGTTGTTCTATATTTACCTTCCCTGTGTCATTTGTGATCTTGCGGAGGTCTGTCCTCTCCTGCTTTCATCTGTCTCTTTCTTGCCCCTATTTAGGTGTTCATCATACAAAGCTGTGCTGTATTTGTCCCATGTTGCCATTTTCTGTATCTCTCTAGACCTGTTGTATCGGTAAATGAAAACAAACCAGAAGTGCACACAGAATTGAGTTGATACAGGATGCATGATGGAATTACTTTGTGATGAATTTTTCACTTTTGTTCTGCATGTCTCTTCTAATAGTCTGTATCATTCAGTTATATTTTTCCTGTCAGCTCAGTGCCAAGAAGCTGTTACTGTCATAGGCAGCTCTGTTGTAACCCAAAGTTCATGTCCCAGAGTGCTGGTAGTCAGCTTGGGGTCTGTTGCTATATATCTAAATTTAAGATCCTTTATCAGTGGACTCTTTTGCCCCTAATCTGACTTTCAGAGAGAGGTGCAAACCCCTGTCTTGTTCAGAAGGAGATAAGAGTTGCTATGAGAGCAGGATTCAGTGTTAGGAGGCATTGCTACTTCGCTGTAAGAAAGGACTGGCTAGTTAAGAACATCTGGTCTTTGCATATTTCTTCTTCCCATCTGTTGTATTTCTTAAGTTTGAAGAAAAAGTGGTATTTGGAAATAGAATAATTGCTTAAGAATAGACCAAATTAAGTAATGGACTAAAAGAATAACAGTATTAAACTTGGGATTTTGTATTTGTGATGTTTTCCCTCAGTAAGTGTTCACTTGTTGCTTTTTCCTTTCTAATTATTCATGTATTCTTCAACTAAAATTTTAGCAACTGTATGTCATTTGAGTGTTTCACAGTTGTCTGGAGCATGTAAGATTCAGAGTCCTGTGGCAGAGAAACTACAAAACTGTATCTAGATTACACCAGAATTAATTGGCTATTGAGAATACACTTCGAACTTGGCTAGTGCTTTCTGGCTTGGTGCTGTATAGGTTCTGCACTTTGACATGAGAAATAAAGATTTGTAAGAGTTGTGCTTGTTTTGCCCCCTTCACTGTCTGTACCATTTCTTGCTCTCTTTCGTCAGTAGACTATGTTCTGTCCTGCATGATTGTTTCTACACAGGGCTCTCCTGAAAGCTCTGCAAAAGTGACCCACAGGTTTTAGCAGAAACCCCTGCGGGGGCCTGCCTGTGACTTGGGTGTCTCTCTGCTTTAGTGGTCAGCTGGCAACCACGCTAGCGCCTTTTCTTATATAGCGTATCTCTCTGAACCTGAATCATTTGGGAAATAATCAAGGATACTACTCAAATACTATATTTTTTTTGTCCAGTCTAATAACTTTCTCATATATGCTTGTTGAAAAACAAGCAGAATACGTGATTTCTTGCATAGCTTCCCTATTTTATTAAAACTAAATCATGTCCACTCCCTTCCATCTCAACTGCCATCTCACACAAGGGAGTATAAACACTTAATTTTAAACATGACTCATTTTTATGATTGTACAAGTGTGCTAGATGGTTATTTTTGAAGAGAAAATTGCTGTGACATCCCTAAACCAAACTTAAATAGGGAGTAACCTGGATGGTTGGTTTAAATCTTCTAACTATGCAACTATCAATACTTGTCCATCATACCCAGGCTTGCTGTAATTGGAGGACAGGTGAAGTGAGGGATTGTTACAGCTTTGCACACGAGGGCAAAAAAAAAAGTTGCCACTGGAAGAAATCTGTTAGTTATTTACTGCTAATTAAAACAAAGGACATCAAAGAAATGGCCGTAAGTGGGTTAGAAGCAGAAATCTCTTACTGATATGAGAAGGACAGGTCATACTGTAAGCTACTTTCAGGCTTTAGGAGCTGTTAATAGTTAGCTTATGCTTGATACACCTTTTAAATATTTCTTTGTAACATGAAGTTGCTACAAAAACTGGTTCTGGAACCACGTTGTGAAAACTGTTGGTTGTCTGAGCCAAGCTTGAAGTATAGCTCTGGTCTTGAAAACTTGTTAGCTGTATTGGCTTGTAGGTGCAAAATCAGTAGATAATTTTTATTCTACAGATTTATATATATTTATACTAGATGTGTGCACACATTTGTGATTAAGAAACACAAAAGGAATTAGTGAAGATCGTACCAGCGAGCATGTGTTTTTCTTTCTTAGGTCAGAAATGTCCTTTTAGTAAGGTATACCAAGGGTTTGCGTGCTGTAGAAACCACAACAGGAATTGTGGCTAGCCAAGACTAGCATTTATGTTGTTTTTGTTTAGCAGTACATTATGTAAAGCAAGCTAGAAGTGGATATTTAGCAGTAAAAGAGGGAAAATCATCATGTTTAATTACTTGGAAGTGCCAGAACTTAACCTGCAAGACTTCTTTTCAGCAAGGTGAGGAGAATGGAAATAAATCTGTCCCTAGAGATCAGCAGACAAGTTTATCTGTGATTTCCTGACCATAGTGAGTTTGATTCTTCAGTACTGTCCCCTAGAAGCTAATTCATTGGGACTGGCTAGATTAGACAGACATCAATGAAGGCTTGAATTCCTTTTCCAATGTATCCAAAGAAATCTGTAGTCTGGGTTAAACTTCCATTTCAGCATTTTTGCATGTAATATCCACAGCTTTTGTCACGAACATGAATGCTACTAGGAAACTTTTCAGTCTTTCATTTCTAAAACGTTTGTCATGTTAATGCTCATGTACAGAAACCTGAAAGCAAAACTTCCCAGGGACTTGAATTTCACAGAACAAACTGAACAAAATCAGTATACTGAGGATATTGCTAGTTTCTCAAGTACCCAGTAGCCACTTCCTTTTCCAAAACCTGGAATTTTGTGTTTGACTAGAGAAAGGGGACCTTGTGTTTGTTACATGCAGGTAAAGTAATCTCTTGGTGCATTATGTAACTTCTTTTAATTGGAAGATGGGGATTTTGCCATGGAGATAATGAGACACTTTGTACCTAATGCACAGTTTCTTCTGTTGTTTTGTTTAGTGGGAGACTTTGATAAGATCTGGCGTGAGCACTGTGAGGATGAGGAAACTCTCTGTGAATATGCTGTGGCAATGAAAAACCTTGCGGATAATCACTGGGCAAAAACTTGTGAAGGGGAAGGCCGAATTGAATGGTGTTGCAGGTAAATCTTAATGTATTTGAAAGACGCAATTGCACACTTCTACTTGCAATTATTTATAAAACAAGGCTTAAGCGTTTTTTGCTTTTTTGCCAATTTCAAAGATTTGTTCTATAACATGTTAATGATTTATTGCTTCCTAAAACAAATACCTTCTTACTGTTCTAACTTACTAAGGAAATATAGCTTATGAAGTGTTTTGTTATAAGGTGACCCTTTTTTAAAGTATCTTCAACAAACAAGGTTGAGTTTTTTTTCTCAGATACTGAACCTGTTTGCAAGTAAACCTATGAAGTAATTTTCTATACATTTGAACCTAAACTGTGCAAATGCAGTGAGTGTAGCTCAAGTTTAATTTTCAGGGCTTTGGTTTGATTTGTGCATATAATAGTGTTTGATTTCTAAATGCAAATCTCTGCTGCATAATTTTCAAGTCGTAGTCATGAAGTGAGTTCAGCTAAACTATTTCAATCCTTGAAGAATATAAACTCCTAAAAGAGAAATGTTGGTCACTCAGGATTCCTGCATACAGTTGGCATCCAAAGCATACCATGGAATCTGTACAGCAGAAAAAAACAAAATTTTGTTGAAGTCTAACTGGGAAGAGAATTTATCAATGGGTCCTGCCTTTGGGAATGACTTTAGACAGGCAAAAAGTAATGTTGTGTGCCAGTCTGTCAGTCCTGCAGGTGAGTGTTGCAGTGTGATGAGCAAAAGGCAGCAAGGAAAAGCAGGCATGGTATTGCTAAATTTAAATTCATTACATGGGTCCTTTGAGCCCATAAAACAAAAAAAAAAGAGGGGAGAACAACTGTGAAACAGTTGATCTAGGGTACATCTTGGTGGCAACTTGAGCTGTTCTGTGGCTTCTGGAAATGGAGCAAGTAATAACAAGCTGGTTTCCTTTTTCCCTACAACAGGCTCTTAAATATTTGAAAACCATTCCTTTACGTATTAATCTTTTATCCTTTAGCTTAAAAAAAAAAAAAAACCAAAATAGTTAACTGTTTCTCTATAGACCCTTTTCCGGACATGTTTTGTGTACCCTTATCCCAGTTACAAGAGAATCAGTTGGAAAGAACTATACCCAAAAATGGACACAGCACTTCCCTGGCCTTGTCGGAGATAAATAAAATGAAGAAATATTACTGAGGTTGTAGTAAACTCTTGTTTATGCTGCTGGCCTTGTTTGGTGGGTTTTCTGTGGGTGGGGGTTTTTTTTTGTGTTGGTGTGGCATTGATTTATGCTCACTTGTGATCCCCAACTGCCCATTTCTTTTTTACAGGCTTCCTCAGTTGCTAGTTGTTTTCTTGTATTTATGCTATTCATTACTTCTGTGGAAATGCTGATATTTGTATTTCTCTTTACTAAATTACACTCTCTTGAATCATATTGAATCCTAATACTGTGATTTCTTGCAGCATCTACCTCCTGCCCCCCGCTTGGCATCATTCACAGATCAGTTAAGAGGAGTACTGACTGTTCCAATGTTCAGGTTATCTGTGAAAATACTAATTGTACTTGACCCAGGACAGATTCCTGTGGAACATTGCTTGATATTTTCTTACAATTTGATTGTTAACTAATATGTGAAAATTTTTTCAATAGAGCTGTGTGCACTCACTTTAAAGTAATTTCAGGTAAACAGTATTCCCTTAGCTTGTGGCAAACTTGTCTGTTACCCTGTAGGATGGGACAATGTTCCTTGTGGACAGGGGCGGAACAGTTGATGGCCTGTGTATTGAAGTTTTTTGGCTCTGTGTCTCACTTGTTTTCTGTTTGTAGTTCCTACAAGATTTACAAAGTAAGCATTTAAAAAAAGTGTCCAGTTCGGGCCTTGCAGCATGAACTCATATTGAAAACAGAATCTACCTGGTAAGAGACACTAAAAAGCTCTGCCTCAGTTTAAAGCTTCAATTAAAGCATGTACCTCTTCAGTTTGCAAAGTCAAGGGGCCAGGAGTTTAACATCAGTAGAAAAAGAGGGGTACTTTTCACTTTTGTGTGCCTCAGATTAAACCGAGGCCTGGATGGCTGGATACCAGAACATATCAGACTGACTTTGCGTTCTGCAATTTTTTGTTCCTTCTCAAAGGGCCAAGAGGTGTGCCAGACAGATGGCAGGTCCCATTGTTGTTGCTCCTCCTTGTGTCTGGTTGCATAATTGCATGCAAGAGAACTTGACTTGCATGAGACTTCGCTGAAAGCTTTTGCTGAATGCTTTAACTGTGTCACCATGACAGCAGGAAGGTAGCTGATGTATTAGATGAAGTTCAATTTGGGAGTGGAATGCTGAAAATACTTGGGAACCACTGGTGTATCCCTGCTGAAGAAAGGGTAGTCTGAGCTTTTTTGTTTCTCTTTGAAGGAAGATCTTTTCAGAGATCTGAAACTGAGAAGTGTTTTTTCCACTAGTTTAAAAAAAAAAAACAAACCAACTTTTTTTTTCTTTCCTTCATTTTCCTTGTATTCTCTCGTAAACAAGCGCCGGATAAAGTAAATCAGAGAATGCAGAATAACCACTAGAGAAGTCATGTGTACTTCTCAGGATCAAGAATAACAACTTTCTTGCAAGGTTCTCCTTTCAAAAGTTTTTCTAGCTATTTAGTTGAAGACACTGGAAAAATGCTTGTTCTGACATTGATTTTTTTAAACCAGATGACATGAAACTTATTATTTTACTTCTTCATTAGTTGTTGATTTAAACAAGCACGTATCCAGACTTTAAAAACCATAAAAGATGAAAAGCAGTACATGATAGACTGTGCCAATGACCATATGCTGCATTGTATAGGGCCAGTTTTATTTATTGTTTCAGGGCAACATTATACAACTGTTAGTTGGGGAGAGGGGTGGGGAGAAGAGAGATTAAAACTTTGTCCCCTTCCAGATGCAGGTTAATGATCCCCTAAGTAGTGTTGTAAAAAGCCTGGGCAACACTCAACTGTCCTTCCCTTGCTTTCTTTTTATATCTTTAGAAAACTGAATACAGACTAGCAAATGGTATTTGGAAATTAACACTTCTGTCTCTCTTTAATTTGTATTACAACACAAACCTTAAACCAAAATAGGGTAAGATGATGTTTACCCTGAATAATTGTCCTAACTCTTAATTTTTGCTGGCATAGGTAGGCTGGTGAGCCTTTGTATGGACAATGAATGCCAGCCTGTTCTGGTTCTAGTTAGAACAAAATAAGCTAGACCAGCAGGTTTGCTTCTTTCTGTTGCTTTTGCATCAGTGTTAAGACTTGTGTTGACTTGGCTATTTTTTTTAAACAACAAAAAACAAAATCTGCACTTCCAACTGTCATGACAAAGCACTATCTGGACCTGCATTTTTTTAAAAAGTCTTTTGACTGTTTCATGAGCAAACTGAAGAAATATGGTCTTGATGAAGTTAATGTCAGGTGAGTGCAGAACTGTTTGGAAAAACTTGCAGAGAATAGATGTTAGAAGCTTGTCTTAAAAATGTGATTTAGTGAGAAGGACTCTGCATCCATTACTAATCAATATTTTCATTAGCAGTCTGCTAGAATAAAGTCTGTTTATTAAATTTGCAAATGAGACCAAACAGAAAAGAATTGTCACTCTGAGAGCAGGATTAAAATTAACAGTGGTGTTAACTATACCAAATATTATCAACTATACAAATACAGGCCAGGGAGTAATTGGTTGTGTCAGTCTTTTAGAAAAGCATTTGGATTCTGTAGCAGGCCACAAGCTGAATATGAAACAGTCAATGGGATGCTTTTGCAATAAAGGCAAATAACATAGTGGAGTGTGTTAATGAGATTGTCCACAAGATACGTAAAGTACTCCTCTGACTTTATTTAGCATCACTCTTAGCCAAAATATTACCTTGGCTGCTGCATTTAAAAAATAACAAAGAGCTCAACTCCAAGAAAGATAAAGAAATGATCAAAAACATTCTAATTTTTTCCATAAAAACCTTGGGGTTTTTTTCTAGAAGCTGGAGCTGTGTAGTCAAAAGAAGAGAAGGCTAAGTGATCTCTTACAAGATCTGTGAGAATAACAGGTCTCTTCTAGAACTGTAAAGCTGATTCTGTTTGGGCCTGGAAGATTGAATGAATGAATGAATGTTTGAAGTCCCTTCAACACTGTTTTGCACCTTTTTTGATGAATGCAGTTAGTTGAGCAATTCACTTTCAGGAGAATGGAATTAAGAGGGAGGTGGTATAAACAGGAGGAGGGAAGCCATTTAAAATAGAAAAAATACTTAATGGTCATTGTTCATGTTTGTATGACAGTCTTAACTTTTGCTCTTAAATAATTCTTTGTTCTGACAAAACCCTATCTGTTTGTTTGAACACTAGAGCTAATTAGAGCAGTGATCATATGATAACTGCCACCTATTTTCAAGTTCTTGGAATCTTCCAGTAATTAAGGATATTGCCTCCAGAAGCTGACTTGGGGTGGAGGGGTGGACACAACACGGCAGAAACATCTGATTACAGACCTAATTGTGTTTCTCAAAAGGAAAATGTCTCAAAACCCTGAAACTGAGACCAAGTATGAAAAATAAAATGGAAAACTGTATTGTATATGAGTTTCTCAACTTGAAGCTTAACAAAATATGATTATGATGATAAAAAACTGTAATACTTTACATCGAGAAACCTAGTGCTCTCACCTGTGCTGAATACAGGATTTTTCTTAACCTAAAGCTGGGTGCGCATGACAATAGCAAAATATTTTCCAGTCTAGAGGAAACTTTTATGCTCTTCTAGGTATGATTAATGTGTACAAGGGAAATTGAGAATTCTCCCATCCTTGATTTTCTTTGGAGGTTGTGGGGTGGGTGGGTTAAACCTGTAGAAGAGTTTACACTATTTTTTCAGGCCGGCAGCTCTGTCAGTTGACATTAATAAACTTATTCTTCAATGTGTAGGAGGAGGGGAGAAATGTTTTGCCGACAGAAACCATGATGAGAAGTCCAGACTTTCCTGAAGGGAAGTATGTTATTTCTCTGCACCCTCACTGAACTTCATTTGCAGTATTAGGTTTTGGTTAGTAAATATTGTAAGGAACATAAGTCAAGCTCACCTTTTCCTCATTGTAAAGCAGAAGGAAAGAGGTGGACTGTGTCAGTTCTTAGCCTGTAAAACTGGCTGCTTGAAACCCTTGAGCATTGATAACAGCTATCAGAAACTGCTTTTTGCCATGATAAAAGCTGAACACACCTGCTTTAATTTAGTTGTTCATTATTACTTGATGAGAAGAATGACCTCGTGATTCTTTCATGGCTTTTAAATTTCATATGGTGTTTCTTTGGCAATTCCCCCCTCCTTTTTTTTTAATTATATATTCTATTGAAACCCTTGGTTTTGGTCACTGTATTCAAAAAAGAAGCTTCTCTTTCATTGTTGGAGAATATTAACAAAAGAATACGTATTCATATTGGCTTTTACTAAAACTTCCTATACATGTCCAGCCCAAATGGCGGAACAGGGGGATCAACTTGAACAGGTTGTTTACCATTTGAGATTTGAAGTACGGAAAACAAGTTTCACTGAGGAAATCTTTTTTTGGTGTTTTTTTTTTTTTTTTTTTAAAGCAAAGACATGAACTGGACACTTCACCTGTCTCTCTGCCAGCAAACTTAAACAGTTTAGACCTGAAACGTTTATTTTGCAGTTTGTGTAAACTGTAGCAAGTGTTAGCTCGGGTAGCATTTACATTGCACACTTCACAAAAAAGTATGTTAATTGTAGAGCTGTTATTGTATCATCAAAGACTGAAAGCTTAAATGTCAGTTAAAAATGGAGCCATGTCAGTTCTCAGAATTATAAAATAGATCCTTAATTTTATTTCTCTTTGTAGATAATTAAGGGATGTTCTGTTCATTACTTGAGACAGTTGTTAGAAGTAGAGTCTTCTATAGCTGCATACTCAACCACAGTGTGATCAATGATGGCTTTTAATGGCCATGAAGTTAAACATGTGGCTACATCAACAAGTTACCATGGGGTAAACTACTGAGTGCGTTACCTCTGATTAGCTACTGTGCAGTGACTGCCCACGTGCTCACTGTTACCCCATGGTAGGTGTGAGGTCCACTTCCATGAGGGGAGTACAAAGACAGCTCCTCTGAAGCCACGGGAGCCAAAAGGGCAACATGTAGTAATCCTGCCAGAATTATTGTAACTTCAGAAAGGTGTAAAATGGAGATAACCCTTAGCGGTTATGAAGTGCAGTGTTGCCTGGGTTTTTTTTTTTTGGATGGGTAGATTTGTTTGGTTTTTTTCTTCCTTGCGGTACTGCACAGGTATGCAGACTGGGATCTGATTGTGAAGAATTTTACCCAGCCTTGGGCCTTCTTGCAGCTCTGTCCCCTCCATCCATCAGCAAAAACCCAGGAGTAGAAGATGCTTCTCCTCGTGGTTGACTTTGATAGTGTCTTATGTGCAGACAAGGAAGGTCAGTTAAGAAGAATATAGAATTATGAGAACTCAGTTGACAGGATAGACTGGAGTAGAGGGATGGAAAAAATACTGATTTGCGCCAGTACCAAGAATGGGGAAGAAATGGCTTCTGGGTGATAAGAGGAGCTTATAGTACACTTTACAAATAGGTGGTTCTCCTGTGTAACAACTCTTTAAGTGTTAAGCTGGGCAACATACCAGCTTCTAGTGAATTTAGAAATTGATAACATCAGTAGTTGAGAAGAAAAAACAATACGTTCCCCCAAGGTTGGGAACTTTTTGATGTGTTCTGACTTAGATGTCAGCATCAATGGCAGTGCAGCATTATTTAAACTGCCATTGATGCTGGATGTTTTAAGAGGTATAATGAGAAAAAAGAATAAAAATAAAGAGACTGCAAGATGCTAACAAAGTAGTAAGGTAGGTGATAAATGGTGAGGAAAAAGATATTTTTTTCTGAGTTTCATTTCTTTGACTAAATGACACACAGAACTAAATAGCTAGGAAAGACATAATCCCTAAATTGATCATGTGCTTATAAACAAATAATACAATATAGTATAAAATAAAACTTTTACTAGCACACCAGCAATAATTCAAGTGTTTGTCTAGGGTTCTCTTGTTTACTGATGTTTTTAATCTCTTTCCTGCTAAGTTAAATGACTGATTCCTCTACTTTAACTTTGTTAATTTTAGAATTGTTGTCTTTCCATATGTGCAATCTCTAATGAATGGAGTTGGTATGGTTTCACAGTCTATATATCTGGGAGTATTGCAGCCTCTACTGCTATTCATGCTTCTGCATGTGATCTTGCTCCATACTGTTAAGGTGTGGATTTTATTTCTTTATTCCACCTAGCTTCTCTTTGATCTGAAAATAGCTTTGGTTACTGAGGAATTGTAACTATAAACTTGTTGATTATAAATATAATGTTTACTGAGTTTATTTCTCATGTAGCTGTGTTTTCTGCTTTAAGATTACTGTCTGCATTTTAGACTTTTTATATTTAGTGCAAGAACGCCTGCTTGAGCAAGTAGAACTTGCTTGTACTTTGAGTTTGTTAGATGCAGGTCAGTTTTGATCTTGAGGTCCTATAAGCATGTCAGCACAGAAATGTGTCCAGGATAACTCCCCCCCCCCCCCCCCCCCCCCCCCCAGCAAGAATTAGTAACCTGGACATAATGCGCTACTGTAACTATACATTTACTGATTCAAGGTGTTCATTTCCTACCAGCTGGGAGTAAAGCGACTTTTATCTGTACATGTTTGATTGTGTATGTTTCCCTTTAAGAAACTCAACTCCAATTACTTTTTTTTCCTTCACATCTTATAGGGTGGAGAGGCTGGATATATTTGGTGCCTATAGTATCACCCACCCTTAAATAAGGCCTGTGTATTCCAAATCCTTGTCTCTATTTGTGATTTAAATGCAGCATTATACCAACATGTCCTTTCCTGAATCTGTGATGTGAAATACTATGGTATCTTGATCCTGCTTTGTATAAGGTGTTATTAAACTTGAATTTATGTTTTATGGAATGTTTCCTTCAAACCTCTGCAGCTTTTTTAGAGGAAAATTGAGTGAGTTTCAAGAAAGCATCGTAAAAATGTCGTGTTATGAAAACATCACTCAAGTACTATTTCTGTTAAACTTTCCGTGCAAATACTTGGCTGGCACATCTAATTAAAAATACTGCTTTGTGCCGGGTGAGTCAGGCTTTTTAATTTCACAGCAACAAATTGTTTTGAATTCTAGTTCTATTTTGTGGACAAAATTCAGTTATTCTCGAACATAATGCTTGCTGCTTATACGCTGATGCTGACTACTGGTTGAAGTATGCAGGTGCAATTTAACTTTTCTGATAACATTCATTCCTTTAAACTGGTTAAAATTTCTGTTCAGGTATGACCAGATTATTTTGTTCTCATTCCTATTAGCAAAATAATTAAGTATGGGAAAAAATTGGAAGTTAGTCTTCCACAATAATATAGCTACTGCAGATACCTGTTACTTAAAAACAAAAAATACCCCAGGCAAACTCAATTAAAATTAAAAACTGGTGTATGTAAGTTAGCGCACAAGCCTGGATTATGTTTCTTTTCCCCCACATTATGCACAAAAGCCCCTGCATTTATGGGGAACTAGTTAATAACTGTTTGCACCTTAGTGGAGAACTGTGGTGCTCAGGTGACAGCTGAAGTTTACCCTCTGGTGATGTTCTGACAAGACTTCTTCTGTCTTGCTCTAAAAGTCTATCCAGATAAAACTATTTTGAATCTGTTTACTCGACTGCGACTTACGGCCTAATTTCTGGAAATAAAACACCGATCGACTTCAAGTGTGTCTTTGGGTGTATTGCATCTTTCCTAAAGCTGATTTACCAAAGCTGCAGTAAAACCCAGATTTGTTTAAAAGCTGACAGCACTTATCTTTTAAACCTCTGTCTTGTGTCTTATCTATAGTAATGACCAAAAATAGCATTCTGTTTTTCTGGGGATTTTTTCTTTTTGTTTTTTCAGTGTATGCCGAGAATATTTTCAGAACGGTGGGAAAAGAAAAGCACTTGAGAAAGATGAAAAAAGAGCACTTCTTACTTCCAAGACCACTCCAGCTTTAAATGTTACCCAGGCTCCCAAGATTGATCCCTTGCCAAACTTTGGCTTGACAAATCATGAAGCTATAACAGAAGAGTAAGTTTTACTTGTTTTCCAGACTTTTTTTTTTCCGCTTCTGTGTGTGATAAGACTTACCTGGACGTTTTTTCCCCATAACATACTAGATCAGTCTGATGTATTTTTAATAGTTAAGAAAGGGCATTTTCATGTGAACATATCTACATGTTTCAAGAAATACTTATGTTGTAGTATATTTTGGTGGATGCCATAAAAAAATTGCTTGAGAATGACAACGTAGTCATCTTCATTTAAGTGTTAGAGCAATTTCACTTTTGTATGTCATTGGTGTGTAATGCAACTTATATTAAACCTTGAGGTGAAATAAGGAAGACAGTAGTTAGGTTAGAATGTAATGGCTGTTCAGCATTGTTGGAAAGTCAATTGCTTATGTAAGTACTAAGTGCCAAATGTAAATATCGGAGTACTTAAAACTTTCTCTTAATAAATAATTGCAGAGAAACTCTTGATTCCAATTATACACTTCAAAAGCAATTTTGAATTATAACCCTTAATTTTAAATGTGCTAGCTTTCTGATGACTGGCTCTGCAGAAGTTGTAGTATCCTTGAGGTATTTTCCTAACAACAGTTTTAATTTTGTTTTTGACCTTCACTCAAGTAAGAATTTTAGTTATTGCATTCAGGAGTAGCTTTATCTCAGTTACAGTCCCATGCTCCTTTTTTTCCTAAATAACATGGGTCATGTTTGTGGCTATTCCACGTGTGATGGAAATAACTTAATATTTTGCAAGTATAATGGAATAATGAATGTATAAGCATATTATCACTAAATGTTACACTTATGACTTGCTTCCTATTCATTATAGACCAGTTCCTACAATTGTCTGCAACAGTGGTTTTTCTGTTCTGTGAAGAGATTTTTCTCATTATTGTAGCACGTCTTCTGTGATCAGCACTTTAAGTTAGATAGAGTATTAGTTAGGAAAGGAATTAGAATGTTACTGATGTTATTAGCAGATGTGTCTGTCCCTATGAGCTGGCATCTTTTGTGGTTTCTCATGTTTGTGAAGTAACTTGCAAAAGGCATAAAGATCCCAAATGTGTATGTAGTTGAATAGTTACAGGCAAAATGAAAACATTTTCCCTGTTGTTGTCCTCTTATGACAAGACAAAACAGATGCTTCCAAAGTGAAGGTAGTGGCTTCTCATAAGCAGACTTCCCCCACCAACTCCTCTTTTTAGTGCTCATTTTGCTAAGTCAGCCTCAAAATGAATACCTGTTTTTAATGAGAACTGCCAGGCACTTCTGCACAAAGGGCTGATGAGATACTAATACCTTATAACATCTCAATAATGCTGGCATTTGTTAACAGATAATTTTAGCATTACTATAAATAGCAATTTGTTGGTACTTGTTTGTTTAAATCAATAGGTTTGATGATCATACACTACTTAAAGTTGATTTGTCTTCCAGTGGGAGGCCTTGTCATGACAAAGCATTAGCTCTCTCTTTGCGTGTGCTCTATCTTCATACTTTGTACAGAGTTTGTAATGGCCGTTGCGGAGCTAACTTCACATGAGTTTCTTCTTGCTACCAGTAGTCGGTAGCCTTACCTTTTGGTCTGACTAGTGCATATAAAAAGTAGTTAATAGAGAAGTTTTTAATAACTGTAAAAGTATTAATATAGTGGGTGATGATGATTTTTATCGTCATTCTCAAAACTTTAAAGATACATACAAAGATACATACATACATAAAGACATACCTGGCAAAGGCAAGATTAATAATATTTACCTGAGTAAGCAACAAATGGTAGTAAGATTTTTAGTAGCTGTACAGACCTTAAAGCAACAAGGCATAGCTGTTCAAAGTTGCTGCCCAGAGAAATCAAAATTCAATTTCTTCCTCTATGCCTTATAGAAGAAATCACAAAGTTTACCAGAATGAAAATGGATTGTGTCTTACACAAAGCATACTTTTCTCCTGAAATGCTTTTCTACCATGTCTACACTGATCAATTAGTGAAGTCTTTGAATCGTGGTGAGGTCTTGGTACAAGGGGTATGGGGGAACCTACACACACACATGCTTGTTCAAATACTGTCACTCCATTCTGGTAATGTAACGCTACAGATAAGAGTTGTGGAGTTGTCTATAGGTATGGCTAAGCATGTGATTTTTTGTTTTACTCTAAGTGTAAAGACAATAACTTTGATCTTCCCATATATAACTCTCTTTCAAGTAGAATTAAAAACAGGTTGCTTATGTAGGAGCTCTTTCTGAGCTTACCTTTACTGGCAAGCCACTGTACTTTGCTTGATAAGGAGCAAAGCTAGCTCAGGAATTAAAAGGTTCCACAGGCAGTGAAAAAGACGCTGGGAGATGTGGACAGAAGTAGGAAGCATTCAGCCAGCTCTTAAAGGTGATGGTAGGAAACGTCATAGGAACCAGAAGTGCAAAGCTTACTGCAACTCAAAGTCACTCAGCTGCTTTGAACCCATTTCCAGTTGCTCATGTTGCTCACCTCTTTGCCAGATTAAAACTGGTGAGTCTCACAGAAATAACTAATGTGAACAGTCCCTTTTTACTTTAATCTATATGACAAGTTAAAGTATTGTCCACAGTACTTCCTTCCATCCCAGAATGAGTTCTTACGTTTCTAACATTACAACTACACCTGATGTGATGCTGGACATCAAAATGGCTCAGTCTTGCAAGATAAAAATGGCTGTTATCTGCTGTTTCAATAAATCAGTCCCCTCTTTGTTCTCTTTTTGAGTATTGTTTCTCTTCTTTTTCCATCAAATTAAGCAGTCTTGCTTTTTATCCTTAATGGTAAAAATCACAACCTTTTTGGTATGGATTCTTCTCAGGTGCTGGTTTGACTGTCTCTTAAGGTACATTCCTTCTTTCATATGTATCTCAGCAAGCTAGACCTTCCCGTTGGATATCTTTATGCGTGGATGTTACAGGAGACTTGAGGCATACCAGTGTTGCCACTCAGAACCAGATGTATAGCTTTGTTCTGCTCTTCTGACAGCAGCATAAGGCTTCTGAATTTTTTTCCCCCTCCCATCCTTGATAAATAATAGAGTAATTGAAAACTGTAAACTAGGAGATCAGCACTTGAAGTGATTAATCTCAGAGATAACGTGACTTTCCTTATGGTCATATAACTGCTCTATTTCTATCTACTTCCAAGAGAAAATGTCACTTACCTGTACAGCACCTAGTTGAATAATAGGGGCATTTTTAAAAGGGCTAATAATCAGGAGCTACAGTCCATTTAATAAAGTTCTTGAAATAAACAAGTGTGGGATATATTTAAAGTGCACTAATTTCCCAGG
Organism: Aptenodytes patagonicus; assembly: GCF_965638725.1. NCBI lineage: Eukaryota > Metazoa > Chordata > Aves > Sphenisciformes > Spheniscidae > Aptenodytes > Aptenodytes patagonicus. The sequence goes on from NC_134949.1 coordinate 30,051,612, forward strand.
TTATGTACATTTCTTTACCAGTTTCTGATCTTTAACTCTTCACATTTTGTTTTTCTATCTGTACACTAATGCATTGGAGAATCCTGTGGATTCAGAATGTGCTTGGAGATTACCTACAGTGGCAAAGTACTTCCCTTGCCTTTAATGTTGCCTTGACTGAAAATCATTAGGAAACAGGGGGTTCAAGGGTGATTATCAATGAATTCAGCAAGACTACATTTCTAACAAAGTCATTGGCTCACTGGATCAGTGATTGTCACCTCAATTACAGTTATATTCTCACTGAGGAGAGAATAAGAGAGTCTCACTGAGGAGAGACTTAAGAGTTACAGTGCTGAAAAAGTGGGTATTTGAACCAGTGGTCTTTCAGACCATCTGAATTGGTGGTCTGTGCTCTCTGTATATGTTCAGTGACCGAATCTAAGTGCTTCTGAAGAGGTTCAAAATTATTTCAAGCACCTAACTAGGATCCTGTTCCTACTGATGACTGGCAGCCTGAGAATTGCTACTAAGCGATTCATTGCACCTGTGTTCTGAGAGGCAGCAAAACCTGACAGGCAACGGGAAGTCAAGACATAAGCGAGCATCGGCATCTCTGCTACTTTTAAGGCTTCAAAGTACATTTGCATTGAACTTAGACTACAAGGCTCCTTGGATGTGACACACCTATCTGTGAATTTGCCCTGTATCAAATGCCTTAGATCTGTTGTCTGTTAGTGTAGAAGAGAGTTTCTGGCTTCTGCTCAGCTTGGAATCCAGAGTTGTAGCTTTCCAGAAGTGTGCCCCAATGCTGTAGTACTCTGAAGTTCTGTCCCCCTTCACCCAGTCAAAAGTAACGCTGCAGCCAAGAATGCAGGTTTTGTAAGAAAGGAAGACAGAATACAACACAGTGATTTTTCACTCTACTGTAGGTAAAGTGGGCTCTCCTGGAGATTAGAGGGTTCTGGGTTGTGCTGCTTAATTTTAATCTGTACAAGTATTTCATCAAACACTTTAAATGGAAAATGTTAAGATCTCTAGAGGCTGTCACTCTTCTTTATGGGAAGTTTTCTCTGCACTATAGAGTCACGTTGTGTTTCCTGTGGTCCCACGTGTCTTCTATTCTTTTGCTGTTACCATTGGACTCTTACGTAGAATGCAAGCGTACATACAGACATATGTTTATGTGTTTGAAAAAGAATCTGCCATTAGTGTCTCCATTTGCTAGACAAGGAGATGTGCTGGTCTGAGAAATGTCGTACTAGTCTTAACGTGAAAAAAGACATCACTTGACTTCAGCCCGTGTTTGTGATTTATGGCCACTAGGATCTGAATGGTCCCTCTGCAGTGTTCAAATTCCTGTTGTACAGATTACATTGTGATTGGCATCCAAGCTGAGAAAAAATTGTTGCTATCATCTTCATTCTGAAATCTCAGTACTGACTGACTTACAGGGTAGCCCAGTAATGTGTGTGATTTTTAACTTAAAAGTAATTGTTGCACTATTTGCCTTGGTGATGCTGGTATTTTGACAGACGTATCACCTGGATATCTTCTGTTCTATGTAGAAGCAAAATCCTTAAATTTGGCATTATTGTTCTGCTGAATGCAACGAGAAATCTTCTCCTGCTTCTCCAACATCTTCTCTGTGGTGGATCGTGGGGAGTTTAGGAGGAGCACAGAGAGCCCAGATCTCTTTATTGCTGCTTAAAGATTTTTTTTTCTGCAGTATTCCTTACTGCTTTGTTGTTGCTGTGAGTACAGCCATGGCTTTGTTGGGACTCCATTGGCCTTGCAGATCTGTTTCTGAAAGTTTCTGCAGTTTTCTGTCTCTCTAGGGCTGAATGTTTCCCAGAAAGATCACAAATGATATTTTGGAGATGCCAATTGATATTGGCTACAGAAACTTGAAGCAAAAAGCAACATTTGCTTGCTGGAAAGTTATCATTGTCCTCCCTGTGAATTCCATATAAAAGCTGTGAGTTTGCGTTTGTTTGCCTCTATTAATGGATTTTGGGTATTCTAAGGTCTTACAAATAATGATGGAAGTTTTTAGATGCAGCGCTGTAAATGATCCAATAGAAACAGCTCAAACTGTTGGGTGCTAGGTGCTGTATGTTTTCTTTTTTTTTTTTGATACGTGGATGCACTCATCAAGTTGTGTTTTTTACAGAACAGGCAGATGTAAAGTCTGTACTAGTGGACTTGAACAGAATTGTTCAACTCCAGCATTTACTGGTTCGTTGCAATTGCAAAGAAAGAATAAACAGTAGGGGCCTCCAAATTCAGAATGCAAGGAAAATAAAAAAACTAAAGAATGTCTTTGATTATAGGATGTATTCAACAGCTGAGTCCTTGATATTAGTGATAACTGAGTGCAACATTCAAATTCTAAGTCTTTTAAGAGGGACGGCTTATCAGGCTAGACAAACTAAGTGCCAGGACGAGGCAAAACCTTTAAATGACGACGAGATAGCTGACTGCCAGTACTTCTGTACAGGTGCATTAATCTTATCTGATGCTAGATTATATATACTGGTAACTGCGTTAGTCATGAAGAAAATGCCTGTGGTTGCAAACTTGAAGACCACAAATGTTCCTCTAGGCATCGGTCAAGGAGACTATCCTTTGGAAGATAAGAATGCTCTCAGAGGCAAGGCAGCAGTCACTGTCCTCAAAAGTTGCCAGGCGTCCTTTTTTTCTTTTTTAAACTATATATTTAACTTAAAGAAAAGAGCAATGATGTCTTAATCTTCATAAAGGCATTTCAGATTGGTTTTGCAGTTGGTCACAGATGATGTCAGAGCTTCCAAAGAAAAGGCGAATCTCATCTGCCATCATCTAGCATATCTTCTGCTGTGCTATAATGGGAGTTTCCACCAGACAGTACAAGAATGTCCTCTCTTCGTTTCTTCAGTCTGCTATTTTCTTTCTGATCTCCCACTCCTCCAGTTTTTTTTTACCCCAGGAAATTTTGGGATCTGGTTGAGAAGATAACGGGCAGTTATTCAGTGTGGGTTTTGTTTTGTTTTGGTTGGTTTGTTGGGTTTTTTCCCCATGATGTTTTGGAAGGGAATATGTGCAATTTCTGCAGCATTCTGGAACTAAAGTATTAAAGTGTCCGCAGCAGTCTGTCAACTGCTTTCTATCAGTCCAAGCAGTAGTCATGATTTCTCAAGTTAATCTACCCCTCCCTTTTTTTTTTTAATCATTCACCTTTTATTGTTTGGTAGCATAGTTTAGTATTACAGCCATTGGCCTTCTTATCTATAATTTCACCTTGAATAGTAGGGTCATCACACAGTGGCAGATAAGGAGATACATTTTTGGCTTACTAAAATGTTCTCCAGAATTCTTATGGGATAAATTTTCATTTTTGAGTACTTCAGAAGTACTCTGATTAGGACTCTTTCCTAAACCAGATGGCTATTTTTGACTATTTCTCACCAAAAAGCTTTTGGATACTCCAAAAGAAAACTGATTGTATGGCATGGAATAGACTTTTTTTTTTCCAAGTAGTTTTGAGGGAATACTTCGGTTCATTTAGATGTTCAGAATAACTCCCCTACAACTTGAGCAGCCAGTTTTTAAGTTTGTGGCTCTGCATGGGCTGATCTAACTCTTTCACAGCATCCACTGAAAATAGAATTGGAGTGAACCTCCAGCATTTTAAAAAATATTAGCTAACATAAAGCAAATAAAATATTTTAAAATTTCTGCAGGCAATAACTAAATGCTTTCATTTTTTAGATTGTTTGTTTGTTTACCTTGGAAGACCATTATGTGTTCTCTTGTCTTTACTAAACCAATTATGGCACTTGACTTCAGATGATCTTTAAAATGGGACTGACAAGTAGACAGGTCATGAAGTTTTGTCAGTTTCTCTTTTAAACTTCTGAAATTTTAACTCTGACTTGTGTGACTTCAACACCAATAAAAGCTACAAAAAGTTAAGTGGGAAACACAAGGCAATAGAGAAAGCCTGTCTAGTGGACACATAAGTTGCTATTTTAGTTTCTTACTACAAGTTAGTTAGAAACTACTTTCTAACTGTAAGAAAGTAACTACTACACCAGTTAATAGTATGTTCAGAGCAGCTGTAACTGCTCAACTCTTCCACTTGAGGACCATCTGCTTTACTGATGGAGCTTGGTTCTTTAGGTATCTCAGCAATTCAAGTATGGCATTCACTTCTATTAGTCACTACTGTGATGTTCTATGAGAATTTTTTTGCATTAGTTATCTGAAATTTTAATTCAGAATATAGCTTCAAAAACAACCTTTGATAAAACTGAATTCTTGCTGCTTCTTAGATTGCTCCACTCCTTGGGGAAGATCAGATTACTTGATGTTGGTAGCTGCTTTAATCCGTTTCTGAAGTTTGAAGAATTTCTGACAGTTGGCATAGATATTGTTCCAGCTGTTGAGGTATGTAATGTTTGCTGAATTTAATATAAATTTGATTCTCAGGTATTTTAGAATGCTTCAAAATGACTGTAAAAAAGTATGTATCTTAAATATCTGTGCTTTAAAAGGAACTGTGGCCCTCCTACTACCTTTTCCCATGAACAGCCTGTTCATGAACACAACTGTAGTTGTGTTTTGTTTTAAAAATCTGATTTTTTTTTCAAGAGTTATGCCTTTGTAATGCAGTTGTGAATCTTAAAATTGGAAAATTTTAGTAGCCATCTTTTAATGGCTTTTCAGATGAGTCCTTGCATCTTAAAAGGCATAAATAAAAATTGAGTAGGCTTATGCTTAGGCATGAACCTCTCAGAAGTTGCATTTGCTGACAGAAAGAAATGATCAGTGACTGCACTTGGTGAGTATTATTGAACGTATTATTGAACTTCCGCAATCCTGAGGACAAATTTATCAGCATTTTTGGGGTAAATTGCTTCATTTTCTCTAGGTAATAAGGTCCTCAAATGCATTAATTCTGCTGTAATCATATGTTCTTTCTGTCTTTTGCTCTTCACCCAACTTTTGTCAGTCCTAATAGCATTTATCAACCAAGCCAAATGACAAAGCGGAATGAAAATGAAAAGATACAGAATGGAATGCATTTCTGACAGAAAACAGAAAACCCTTTGACCATACACATCTTGACCACTTCCAGTTTAAAATCAGGCTCTGTTAAAATCAGTTGCCTAAGGTAAACCTCTCTAGAAGTGGAGAGGTGAGAAGAAATGTACGAGTACAATATAGTTAACTTAAAAGTAATGTTCTCTTATTTGCTGCAGTGTGGTTTACATGCTAAATACATGGTATTTTGTTGTGGTCACCAGGTTTAGTCCACTAACACCTAATTTACATTTTTGCATATATGCTTAGAGATAATGAAAGATATTCTTGAAAAAAAAAAACCTGAGTCTGATAAATTGCTTTTTAAAGCAATTCAGTGTGAGTTTCATCTAAAACACAAAGAAACTTTGAGTGAACTCCATGTTGCCTAATTTGAAGAATAGATATCAGTTGCCCAAACATGATTGCCTTCCACCACTTAAGAGGCTGTAGGACATCTGCATAGGGCTGCAAGGAGACACATGCCACTGAAGTGGCAGCCTGTGGCATCTAAAATGGTAATACATGGAAGTAAATTTCCAGCTAAGGTACATAGAGCATGGGTGTCTACATCTGAGGGTCTATGTTCCAACTGCAGTCAGGGGTGATCTATTAAAAATAGTCAGTGAAACCTAAACGTCTGCTGTTTCCTGGTGAATTGTGTTCTGACCTCGTGGGCTGTATTGACTAGCTCTCCAGTGACTATAATGGGAGCCTAGGCACCTGAAGTTACATGAGCTGAATCTAACCATTAATGTTGGGGTACGGATAGTTAATATTTTGCTATCTGATCTATCATGCTGTTTTCATATGAAAATTACTTTTGTTCTCATGAAAAACAATTTAAATGTACAGCGACCAAAACCATTATTGGAAGAGACCCAGAAAGGTTACTTCTGTGGATGTAATGGAGAAACGCGAGTAATCCAGGCCAGACAACAGGAGAGGGAGTAGTCAGGTAGCTGCACTTTCTACGTACTAACCAGTTCTTCAGGCTCTCTCCCAGTACAAGGGAACGATAAGCTAATTGATTTCTTGTCATCTGACACAGTAGCATAGCTGGATGATAGGAACTCCACGGAGTGCTACTGTACAGATCAATGTAGTTATTTTGAGGCCTGTCTCGGGCTCACCAGCTTCTCTTACTTCCATCCTCTTGGATACTTTGGTGTGTTCAGGGCACCTTGCAGCCTAGCTAGCAAGTGTCCTTGGGGTGATGTGGAGTACAATTTGTACACTGAAACTCATCTGCTGGAAAAAGCTTAGGCCCACCTCCAAAACAGAATTAATAAGACCTGATGTATTCAAGATGACTGTACTTTGAGCTGCATCAGCACCATAACCTCCTGAATAAATTTATCTTTAGGCCAGCAGTTGCCTGCACTGATTTGAAACTTCAGTGTAACAGCCAGAGGGTTCTTATGGTAGTTAATGTCGTTGTCTGACCTGAAAAATGGATCTGATAACTTAGTGGTAGAAGCTGAAAATAGAGGAACTGGTAAAATCTTCTGATTTAGCAGATCTTTTAGATAAGATACCAAAATACTTTTTGAAACACATTGAAGCATAGAGGCTTCTTAGGAAATCCAGTTTCTTGAATAATATTGAATAGAGGGTTAAATAATTCCTTCTTTATTAATAAAAATAGGTTAATCCACTTTCTGCATATAGAAATGCTTTGGCTATAGACCAAGTAGTTGAGTAAAATAAAAATACTTCCGCTAACTTGAGGAATAAGAAGGATGTAATTGTGGAAAAAGTAGGAGAGGAACTGAAATGTTAGTTATATAATGAAAGAATGAATGTCTTCAAACTGTTTGGAATCTGTATGTTTCAGAGTGAAAATGTGAACTGTAGAGCTATGAATATGGGAATATGGTAATCTGGGTTTGTGTTTTGATTGGGGTGGGTCTGCACCAAGAAAAGTTTGGTATTCTCTTTAGTTAGGCATTGTTCACTCATCACTTTCAGTGTCTTGGTGTAAGGTACACTTGGTGTAAGGGAAACATGCAGTATTATAAACTAGGAAGAGGGAACTGAAACAGGGGTAAGCGGAGCAGGTTTCTTCTTGACTTGGTGTTTTTGTTGGACATTCCTTCAAACATTCTGCTTGTAACACAGATATTCTGGAGTATAATTAGCAGTGGTTATTTTCTTGAAGGAGTTTAATTTGTCTACACTTAAAAAAAAAAAAAAAAAGGCAAAATTGGAATGAAGAGAGAATCTCCACTTTGGGAAAATCCAAATAGAATTTCATACTGCTGGGAAACATGCTATATTGGAATAAATATTGTCTGAGACAAAAAAGAGGCTGGAAGAGTACTGGAATTAAAAATCTGAAAGTACAAGTAGGATTGTGTTCTTAAATGTCAGTGGATGCACTGAAATATGACTGCTGTTTCAGTGTCTAACTGACTCTTCAGTCTAACTGACTTCAACATCAGTTCAAGACTTGTATATCTAGAGTTCAGTAGCAATCTCTAGTTTAGCAGCGTTTTTGTCCTAAAACTGCCTGCGGAGTTCAAATTCCACTTGAAACATACTTTAGTCCTGAAATTCTTTAACATTATTTCTGCATAATGTTTTATGAATATTTTTCCACTACTGAGAAATACTTGCAGTCTAAATTGTTTTTTGAACTGTGTATGTATAACCTCTAACGTTTTAAGTCTTGCTTCTAAGTATAGTTAGCATGTTACTCTGAACAATTACTCTTCAAAGCACTTCTTTCTTTTAAAACTTATTAGAGGATATAATGAAATTACTGCTGTTAATTTCCTGCTCTAAATATTACAAGGAAGCAGAATATAGCCCTGCAGGTATAATGGTTGCAATTAAAATTTCTTGATTATAGCCACATAATGCAAGTCTATTTCTTGATTTTTGCAAATTGGAGGCCAAGATTAAAGCTACTGAAAAATGAATCACAGTTTGGTTTTGGGTTTTTTTTTTAACATTGATTACTTTTTCTAATTTACTGCATATTCTCAGAAGAGAATGTGATTTTTATATAAACAGAAATAACATTCTCTTCTACTTGGAAACAAATTTGCATATCAGGTGCTTTATGAATACCTCTACAGTAGTGTTCTAGTGATCTCTTTTGAATATAGTTTCATAAAACACACTATAAATATTTTTTCAGTATGAAAATGCAACAGATCTAACTCCACCTTTCAGATGTGCTCCGCAGAATGTTATGTCTCTGCTTTCATGTTCACTTACCTGTTTAGAAATCTGTCGTTCACTGCACATTCTCTAGACATTAATAACAATTTTTGTTGCTATTATGTTGAAGCCTTGTAGCTTAATACCTTTTTTATTAGAGAAGTCAGCCCAGATTTCGATTAATATAAAGTGTCAAAGCTTAAACATGAATATCATACTGTAACTCTTATTTTTTGAGTGCTGTGTGATTAAGGATGTTAAGAACTTATTCTTCTGTACGTTGTATTGTGGTGTCATTTCCAGTCTTCAGCAGCTTGAGCACACAAATGATCGACAGATGAATTTAAAGCCCTTACCTTACTTTCGTAACTGCCCAAATGTGTACCGCTATACTTTGTATTTACAGCAAGGTTAAAATATGGACCTGCATCACTGCTGCAAAGCAGGCAGCGTGCTGTAACTTCCTAACATATCTTGCCTTGCTGTAACTTCTTTATGTTTCTGTGCCAGTAAGGAATGTCACTTTTTTCCAAGTGACCAAACTACTAAGTTTCCTGGATTCTTTAAAGAACTGCTGGAAATACTGAGGTATCAAATTTTCTAATTACTGATTTCAGGTTTATTAAAAAAAAAAAAACCAACAAAACAAACCAAAAGCAAAAAACAAACCACCACATAATTTAGATGTAAATTTTAAGAATTCCATTGTTTCATGCTATTGCCACATTTTAATATGCAACTATCTTGACAATGTATGGTATACTAGGAAAACATGGAGTTTTGGCAGTCAATAGGGGATACTTTGTGCTTCCAGCATCTGGAGAAACAAAAGCAATGTAGGCTTATCTGAGTTCTTTTAAAATCATTTGTGAGATAGAACAAAGTGTCAAATCAACTGTTCGGGCTAATTTTTTTTTTTAAATGAACAGTTCTCAGCTATCAAATCTCCAGTAAATTACTGCACATCTAAAATTTTTCTTTGCAAATGTGAAAGCTGGAAATATGCATTATTTTTAAATTTTGGTTAGCTTGTTTGATTTAATAACTAGGGTGGATGTTCAGCAGGCTTGAATTTTCCTCAAGAGAATGAAGAGGTTATCACTGATCATTCTGTAGGTTTGAATTGTATTTGCTCTTTAAACTAACCTTGATGTTTGTTTTGGCTTTTTCTGTTGTTCTTATTCCACCAGAGTGTATACAAATGTGACTTCTTAAATCTTCAAATTCAGCAACCTCTCCAACTGGCACAAGATGCTATAGATGCCTTTCTCAAGCAACTGAAAAATCCCATCGATTCTCTACCTGGAGAACTGTTCCATGTCGTCGTTTTCTCACTCCTCCTTTCTTACTTTCCATCACCCTATCAACGATGGATATGCTGCAAGAAGGCACATGAACTTCTCGTATTAAATGGCTTATTGCTTGTAATAACTCCTGATTCATCTCATCAGAATCGCCGGGCTATGATGATGAAAAGCTGGAAGATTGCCATAGAGTCCCTGGGTTTTAAACGCTTCAAGTATTCCAAGTTTTCCCACATGCACCTGATGGCATTTAGGAAAACTTCCCTGCAAACAACAAGTGACTTAGTTAGCAGGAACTACCCAGGCATGTTATATATCCCACAGGATTTCAACAGTATAGAGGATGAGGAGTATTCCAACACCTCCTGCTATGTTCGATCAGATACAGAAGATGAACAGCTAGCTTACGGTTTTATGGAGCTACCCGATGCTCCTTATGACTCAGACTCTGGAGAAAGCCAGTCTAGTTCAATTCCTTTCTATGAGCTAGAAGATCCTATATTGCTTCTAAGTTAATGTAGTCGTTGAAACGCCCTTTCAGTCCAACCTCTTGCTTAACTAATTTTGCTATACTAACATGGGCTCAACACACAAAAACGGTTTGCATAAAGAAAATGCAAAGGTTTACAGAGTTTGCTATTTTTTTCTACTTTTGAATTTTAAAATTTATTCTTGTATGAAAGTGGAAAAAATACAAGTTTTATGCAAATGACTCAGTCATAGCATAAATTGCTGTTACTTTCTTTAGATTTGTATCACTAATTTTTTTCCAGAAAGGTACCATTCTTTTCTTTAGTGCTGTGAAGTGTGAATTCTATTTAATTTGCTAAATGTTGTTTCTATATTTTAACTCAATGTGGTTGAGCTTAAGGCACTGGAGTTGGTGGGCTTCTGAGAAGTATATGTAGGAAGAAATAATTTGCACTTTAATTAAATGTGCAGATAGGTTAAGACACTTGGTTACACATGTCCCTTAATTATGGAACAAAACTTTTTTCCAAAACTTGTTTCACTCTGGTTAAGCCTGGGCTGGAGAAAATATAATGCTTGCACATTTGATATTATGTTTATTGCAGCCCTCTTGAGATAACACCAAATTGAGATAACGCCGAAACACTGGAATATATTCATCCATAGTTATACATACTGTGAAATTTCATTGCATAAATAGTAGTTAGACATGAGATTTCTGAAGGTTATCCCCCCCAGAGGAGTATGGTACGTCTAGACAATTATGTTTCGCTTCAAAGCTGGAACGTGGTTTTGCAGTTTTATGAGTGTGCAAGCACTAACATATATCAGTATTCCCCCAATGATGGTGTTCTGTATTCTCTTCAAACTGTGTTTTTTGGGGGACAGGGTGGGTTTTGTCATGTTTTAAAGTAAATTATTTATGCATTTTAAAAACAAACAACTTTTTCTTTAGTTGTCCTTACTTGTAGACCTCCCAAGTTATACAGTAACTACAGACCGATTTTGTAAAAAGGAACATTATACAAGTTTTTCAAGGATACACATACTTGCACAAAAACCTGTATTCAGACCACACGAGTGAAGTTAATATACACTATTTGTTTGCTTATTTGGACCCAAAAATCTTTTGTTTAGTTAAATAAAAACTCCAGTTGTCTGAAAACTGGTCTGCACTGTAAGGAGATGGAACAGAAGTGTTTTACATCTATTAAGTTTTTTAACTTGTGTAATAAATTCGTGAGTTTTTGCAGGAAAAAACAATTCTGTTCAGTGGTAAAAACAGAGGATTCAGTATTAGTTTTGCTTAGATTTCCCTCCATTTAAAAATAATGGCCGGAATTTTCAGATTTGAATGTTAGGCTGTTAAATCTATATGTAAGTGCCTAATAATAAATGATTTGAACTAGGTGCCACATCATGGTTTTAAGACTGACTTCAGCAACATGGTAGAAAATACTAATCTATAGTTTTACAGGTGGTTGTGATGAAATATACCTTACACCATATTAACCTACGATGTTGTATTTATAATACAGAAGTTACCAGATAAACTGAAGTTGTAGTGTGGATTTTACAGTGGTTGCTACAAAAATGAAACTTACCCTTCCACTGAAGTTTTGCACTGCAAGTGTCACAGTTTGACCTACCTGTTTTTCGTTTATACCATTTCCTACAAAGAGTCCTCCTGCATTGGTCCTGCTTACACTCAAACATGAACTGGACTGCAATGCTTCATTCTTTAACGTAAGCTTTTTGTGTCTCAATTCTTAAATTTAAAGCATCCCCTAATACCTGATTCAAATTTGTTATTTAATCTGAATGATAGTTATATACAAACCAAGCAACTATATTCTGATGTGTTAAAAAAAAAATAAGTTTAGACATACAAGTATCATGGTTGACTTTTAAATTTTTTTTACAGAGACTACTTCTCTAACGAAATACACAATGGCTTAAAAATTGGCTGTAAGTCAGTATTTGCATCTAATGATTTACCACTTCACTTTCACTAAAATGTTTGTCATTCAAAGCCTTTCTTCTTCCCAGTTAACCACTGACTCCAGCAGTGTTCATGTTAAAGCTAAAATATTGGTGCTATAAATTCAACTGTTTATGGAAACTTAATCTGTGCATACTTCAAAGTGTACCTAACATTTTAACTGATACTCTTTTTAAAAGAAGTTATATACCAGCTAACATATATGTTGGCATTGGTTAATGTAAAATGGTTTGCGATTCATACAAAAAAGCAATTCAGACTAAGATTTATCCCCCCAAAATAGTTTAAAATATTAACATTTAAAATCTAAGCCTTTTTGGCTGGTTGGTGACACCATTGTATTTGTGGTTTAGGGACCTGAGATTCGCAACAGCTTGGTTTTCTTGCTGCTCATTCTAAATACCTGAAGTGTTCTTTTTTTTTTTTTTTTTTTTTTTACAAGGGACAGTAGATTGTGGTGGAGGTGGAAAGTGGGATTTACATAAATACTTATACCTCTCTGAACAATAAAGTGATATCAGGAGTTGGATATTTGGCTTTGGTGCAAGAAGAATGTTTCTCAGATATGAAATATTTGAAAATTATGACTGCAAGAGATCTCTCGTTCTTAAGGTGCTGGAGAAGAAAAGGAGAAAAATGTGTATTTGCATTTCTGTTGTCTTTATGTCACTACTTTTTGTGAACAAAGCACATTTATTAAAAAAAAAAAAACAAACTGAAAACCTTCTTAAAAATTGTTTCTTTGGGGTGGAGATGCCGTCCTTTTTTCTTCCTGTGCAATCGGTTTATGCTGAAATCCAGTGAAACCAATGCATAGTTATTTTCCTTATTGTCAAGAAAATAGTTCTGTTGGGTTTATTTTGTAAACAACTGAATTATAGTAAAGATGTTAAATTTGGTAGTTCAGTTTCAGCTTCTACATCTCAGTTGTTGTCTTTGCTTTACAGAAGGGTTTTTGGAGTTCCTCCAGTTGATCCTGTATCATGTTTCTTTGCCTGCCTGCTTAGGATGCGACCACTTTCTAATGCAGTTCCTCTCTTCTCTCTCTCTAGATGTTCTTAGTTTCTCCTCTATCTCCCTGAAATATCTTTGCAGCCCCTGTTGTACGTTGGCCCTTTGAGGTCATTGCTGTATTTTTCTACGTAGTGATTTTGAGTACTGGAGGTGTTGGGAAAGGATGGCAGTGGGAAAAGAAACCCAAAGAACTGAAATGCAAGGCTCCTACTCAGATCCAGATTCTAAGAAAATTAGATTTCAGCAGAACTGAAGTGTGTCCCTAGCACTGCAGAGCCTAGCTGGTATATTCTGGTCTCTTACTTGACAGTGAAGATCAGAAAATGTGATTTCACAGCTGTCCTCAGTATTGCTTCCTGCAGAATCTTTCTGCCCTTTTCTTCTTCAGGGAGACTTGCTGACTTGTCCTTAAAAATGTGATCATTCTAAGTCTTTTTAATTGTATCTCCATGAATCAGCAGTGTATCTTTGATTCCATGCAGTTGGGATATGTATGTATTCAGATTTTTGACTCCTTTTTCCTCATTTCCTTAATTTTCCTCAATTCATTGTTGTGTACCTGTAGAATAGCAGATTTTTTTTTTTTAGAAGGATTGCATTTCACAAACTTGCACAGAAACTTAGTTGTGTTTTTACTTTTTAAGTAAAATATTCTCTGAGAAGTTCAACAAATAGTTGCTTGAAGAGTATTCCTAAATCACGGTTGGACAGATACGGTACCAGCTAAGTGTTGTCCATGATGCTGGTAAAGCATCTGAAGCAGGTGACACATACTGACCAAGTTAGATTTCTACTGTTCTGCTTGTTAAAGGAAAACCTCTTAGCTTTTTTTTTTTTAACCCATGTAACTTTTAGGCTTGTTGGCCAGTTTTATTTAAAATTTGAAGAGGGGAAAGGATTTTGGAGATGACTGAGGTTCTTGTGAATCAGTTGTCTGAATAATTGAGGCAGGAAAGACAGACTGTCGAAGTTTAGATGTTTGAGTATCCAGCTGCTGCCCGTCAGCACCAGTGCTTCTTGACTAAGGGGATGAAGGGGCTGGTTGTGATGAACGGATTACAGGAACAAAGGACATAAATCTGCAGCAGGCCAGCCCTGTTGCAGCTCAAAAAGCCCTTGTGCAGCAGCTGTCTAAACTCATTCAAAGTCGAACTACCTTTGTTTTGCCTGTCTAAGCAATGGAGTTATTAAGATCCAGAAACTTCCTGCTCTTGCCTACCTGCCTGTGAGGGCCAATTCAAAACATGCGTTTCCAACACAGCGTTGTGAAACACTGATGGTCAAGGAAGTGTGCCTTCTGTATAATGCAAGGGTGGTGAAAGCTCTTGTTTAGGAAGCATGGGTCAGCCCAGGACCAGAGTCCTCGCCCCCAGAAGGCTCCTGCTAGCAAATGATGGGAAAGGCTAAAGAGGGTTCAGTTTGTGTTGCAGCCCTGATTCAAACACAGCTTTCCCTCTTCTGTGTCCTAAGCACCAGCTGACAGTGTTTAGAGGTTTGGTTTTTTATTTTCATTCTCCCAGCCTATTAACCTTGCATTTTTTTGTCTGTGGAGGGCAGAATGCGCTTTCACTCTTGCCTATCATCTAGATGCTACTGAATTCCCAGACAGCTGTGGGGCTGGAGGGTGCCAATGGGAACACTGTTACAACCCCACTCTGGCCCATCAACACCAGGTGGGATGTAGGTGAGTCTTCTTACAAAATGCTGCTCTGGACTCCAGGCAGCTGGAACAATGCAACACAGCCCAGGCCTGGCCCTGGCAGGGCGCAACACCAGCACCGCTCTCCTCTCTTCTCTCCCCTTCTTACACACTGTGGACCGGACTCCTCGGTGCAGCCCCTCCTCAGTTGCTCTGGGTATTTTGGGGTATTTCCTCTCCAGCCAGGCATGCCCCCCTTGTCCCTCAGTGCAGCCCCCACAACCCCTCATAACGCCACCTTCGTACCTTGTGCAGGCACAGCGGTCACCAACCTAAGTAAGAGCAGAGCTTCCCTCAGAAGTGATAGTGTGTAATACAGCACTAAGTGTTTGTTAAGAAAACTCTTATTCCCGCAGAAGGCGAGGATTTTTGTTTCCTTTCAGCAGAGGTTACCCTAGGCCTGGGCGGGGGGGGGGGAGAAAGAGGGGGGCGGCCCGCCTTCTCCCCGCCGCCGGCAGCTGCCCCCGGCCTGGCTGGCGCCGCCTGAGCGCAGGCACCGTCCCACCGAGCGCCTTGTCGTCCGGGGCAGGCGCGGGCCCGGCCTGGCCGCCGCGGCCAGCTGGACTCCGGCAGCTCCCCCGGCTTCGCCGCCCGGGCGGCCGCGGCGATGTTTGAGCCTTGGCGCGGCCCGTAGCCGGGACGCCTCACTCAGCCTCAACATGGCGGCGGCGCTGCGCGGGGGGGTGGGAAGTTTCCGGGACGCCTGTTGAGGTGAGTGCCGGCCGGGGCCGGGGCCGGGCCGCCGCCCGCGGGCAGGGGACACGGCGGAGGCCGGCTGCCCCCCGGCGCCGTGTGTGTGGAGCAGGGCCCAGTCACCGCGGCGGGGCGGGGGCGAGGGGACCTGGGCGGCCTGGCGGACGGCCCCGGGGGGGACGCGGCCTCCCCGGGCAGGCCCGTGCCCTGGCGGGGCGGGGGCCGTCTGCACGGAGCAGCTTCCCGGAGCGGCAGCTTGTGTTAAGCGGCGTTGCCCCGGCAGACCGGCGGCTGGCAGCGGGAGCCAAATGCCGTCGTTAAACTTCACTGGCCGGGCCAGCCCAGCAGCTGGTGCTTCGGCCGGGTGCTCTCCCGTTTCTGACACCAGTAATCCGTAGTATGGGCCCGGTATTAACATCTGAAACCCAACACAGTCGTTCATTTGAGGTTTAAGCCTACTGTATTAATGCGTTAGCTAAATACGACTTTTTGTTTAAAAAAAGTCTCACAGAGTTGCTCTTTAAAAAAAATATGCACTAAACTGGAAGAATAAAGCTGAAGGAAAGCGGGTCCAGTATTTTAGATAGGTCTCACCTGGACTTTAAGTCAACTGCAGTTAAACTACTGCACCATCTTCGGGTTTTGGTTCTTTTTTCTACTTTCCTAGACAAATTATGGTAAAAACTACTTTGGGAATGCTGTTCCCTTACATATAGGAAAGCTTTTGGATAGTTTAGTGTCCAAATCTATAGTTGGACTCTAGGTTTTGCTTAAAATTGTGTTTGCAAAAGTTGATGAATATTTATGGGTGTACATATTCTGTTTGTTTTGAATCGAAATGCTATTTGCTCAGGTATGTAACTCAGATATTGCAATCTGAAGCTTTAAGGTCATTAGTTTAAAAACAAACACCACCCCACCTCCCCCGACTCTGAACAGTCTTTGTCTAAACAGTCAAAGTCTTAATAGAAACGAGTAACAAATAGCTATGTTTTAAAGAATAAATCAGATACTGAAATTTCTCATTAAAATTGTCTAAATTGCTGTGTTACATTTATTTAGCAGTATCTGTGTGATGGGATACATTAATCATGAAAATGCTGCCTTGTCTTCTTTTCCGCAAAAAGCTGACCATGTGTTTTGATTAGAAAAAGACTAATGATTAATAGCGTGGTTTAGTAGTACACGTTTTTGCTAATTGGCTAGACGATCAGGAAGAGGAGGTTGCATTCACGGTCTGAGCTGTCCTTTTGCAAATACTTCGTGCTCAAGGAGACTTTGTGTCTTTCCGCTAGGAACAGGCATGTTCCCCTGCCCCGGCACTTGGTGCGGCATGTGGGGTGGCAGCAGAGGAGATTCTCTTTCGTGTTTCTGACGATGTGATGGCAGCAAAACTCCACTTGGCACGAGCTGAACCAGTCAGAGTAGTTTTCGTCAGAGTGGCTGCTTGCCTGCAAGGGAGTTTGCTAGTGAAATGATCCCACCAGAAAATAATTTTGCGACAGGAGCAAAATTTTAAGCCAGGCGTTAGGCGGGCGCGTATGAGCCAGCCTGCTGACTTCCGTGAGGCTGGTGTCCAAGTGAATACGTACAGTGTTAGCCCCTTGACTTGGAGGGGTTCCAGAAAAGCTCAGGAATCAAGATAACGGGACGGGGCGGCAGATGTGCTTCAGCATAGCAGTAGTCACGCGTCAGTGCTGTGGGTTGGAAGGAGATGTGAAATCGTTCCTCTATACTCGAAGATCTTAAAGGTCTTTTCCAACCTAAATGATTCTATGATTCTATTCATGGTTTGAACGAGAGATAACTGTGGAGGGGAGGGCATGCGTAGGAGTTGAAATAAATGGCTCAAGCTGTCTATAAAGCAAATGTTGATTGTAGTACAAGAAACAGTGAGACTGCGGACAGTGCTATGATACCTGGTATATTGTAACCTGGAATACGATAACTAACTTTGGGCTCTGTTATCTATATGAAGTAGAAAACAAATGAAAGGTTGAGGGCAACAGTAAGTATATTGCCAAGTGAGGGGAGAAATATTATGCAATCTTAAGCATCCAGGCAACTCAAAATGAAGTTTATATGTATAAAACTAATAATAATGAGTACTATGAAAATGCACAGTTAAAATCCAAAGAACTTTAACTTGCAACGGCATCGTGTAATAACCATTTGCTTTAAGTATATGGTATGTATTCTGTTTCAATTTAACAGATTTTTCATGCACAGTTCTTTCCAAAGTAGTATCTGCAATGTTGTTAGGTATTTAACATAATTTGAAAATATATGTTATCAAACTTAAGTAATTTAAACAATAGGATTTCTTAGGCCTAGTTTGTCTTTACACCAATTCCTTAAGCTGGTTTTACACTGGGTGTCAGTCTTCAAATTAGCCAAAGCTTATGGGCAAATCAGTCAATTCACTTTTTCTTTTGTTGTTCACTGATTTATAAAATGAGAATTTAAAAATCAAGAGAGAATAAAGTCTAAGTTTTGAGTTTCAGTCAAGGTGCCCTTTCATACTTCCCCCAGCATTATAAATTAAAGCAATAAGCGATAACCTAGCTCTGAGTGTTCTTGACACATTGGCTGCTCTCTCATACGATTAACTCTTCAGAAGTCTCTACAAGATGGGCGATTAGGTAATTACTTCCAAAATGATAGATGCTACATATGAGTCGTCTTATTTCTTGGGGATTCTGCCCATAACCTGTATAATCATACGCTTAGATAAACTTCCATTGATAACTTTAAAAACAAAAGTTATACATAAATATAAATAGTACATAGGATTTCAGTAAGTTTTAACTAAGGGAATTTGGATGACTGGTTGTTCTGGGGCTCTTTGTAATTTGTAATACTTCTTAAGAAAATTAGAGATGAAAAAATATTGATGCTGATTTTCTTGTTTCTGTATTTCCTTGTGATCCACCTGTTGTTTTCTGCCTTATTCTCTCTGGAGGTATAGGCTCTGTTTTATTCAATTAGTGACTCCTGGTTTAGAATTTCTAGGCACAAAAGGATCAAAAATCAGAAGTACGTGTGGTTCTCTTTACATGTAGTTTCACAGAAAGCTTGTTCTCTGAGTAATTCTTATCAATTTGTCACTTACAACACATTTTGTGTACAGAACAGGGTTGTGACTTCAAAGTGCAAACTGTTTTTGCCTTTAACTAGAGAGCTTTGGACTACGCCTCTGACAACTCTGGGATAAGTAGAAAGTATATAAATACAGTGAAATAGAGATTTTCAAGGAAATAACATTTCCTCGATAACTTTTTTGTTTTTAATTATAGGAATTAATAGTATTGTTTATGTGTAAACGCAGTAAGATGAAACACCAATAGGATTACAGTGATCCTCGTGTTTCAAGACTGAGTTCAGACCAGGAAGAAGCTTGTCCCGTAAAATAGTAATGATGTCCAGTGAGATCTGCCTAGCCACGTTTTCTTACAAAATTCCCCCTAAAAATATTGCTATCTGTTCCTATACTATATTAAAAAGAAAAGCATGGCAGTTAAATGGATCTGAGTAGGGGGAGCTTATGTTCTAAATATAATATTTATCCTGATCATTTTTTTTTGTAGGGAAAAAAGTGGCTTGGAGGGGTGAAAATTAAGGCTTTGATTGTGCATTAAGAAAAGTCTCTGAAAATGTTACCAGATCAGTTGATACATCCATGTGTCCACTCCTCTTCTGTGAAACGGAGATAATGTTAATACCCATTTTCATGATCTGCTGTGGGTTAAGCTCGTTAACTGATTGTGGAGTTCTTTTTGTAAGTCCTGTAGCTATTTGACTACTAAAAAGAAGTCTTGCAAAGCATACTGAAAAGGTTTAGTATAAAGTGAGAACTTACAAATGTAACAGTGAAGTAAAACAATGTTTTAAAACAATCTTAAAATATTTTAGAAGGTAATGGGTATCATAGGAATATTTTGAATATCCATAGATAACCAGTATAGATACCTAATGGGTGGTTTTTGTGGAAAAACTGCACAGGCCAGGTTTGGTTCACCTTTTCCTCTCATTCAAATTGTGAAATAAAATTTATGCAAAACCCATTTTATATTGGTTTTAATAATGACCCCAATTTGAATAACCTTTAACTTACTTGATCTTTATTATGTGTTTTTTAATTTAGATGTTAAACTCCTTGGTGAGAAAGGATGTGTCACGTTTATGCTGTGTATGATTAAAAGGAATTATTTGCCTCTAACACATCTTTTAATTCTTCTTCCAGGACTTCAGTGATTCTGGACTGCTGTTACTGAAATGAAATTACAGAAGGTGGCGTTTGCATTGCGTTTGTTGGATGAAACCCAAATATTTACTTTCAGTCAAGTGGGTAAAATCCCCTAACTGTGGTTTACATGTGTAGGTCACTGCGTTACTGTGTTAGTCATTGTCTCTATGCAGCAATGACAAGGCTAGAAGAAGCAAACAGAGAAGTGAACATGCACTCATCAGTCAGATACCTTGGCTATCTTGCCAGAATCAACTTACTGGTTGCCATTTGCATGGGCCTTTACGTCAGATGGGAAAAAACGGCAGATGCACTGATTTTGGTAATATTTATTCTGGGGCTCTTTGTTCTTGGAATTGCCAGCATACTGTACTACTATTTTTCAATGGAAACAGCAAGTTTGAGTCTCTCCAATCTTTGGTTTGGTTTTTTGCTTGGCCTTCTCTGTTTTCTTAATAATTCTGCCTTCAAAACGGATGTGAAAGAAGAAGCTACTAAATATTTGCTCCTTTCTGCCATTGTTTTAAGGATACTATGTGCTTTGGTTGAGAGGATTTGTGGTTGTATTCATCATCGACCGACTCTGCTGACAACAGTTGAATTTTTGGAGCTAGTCGGATTTGCAATTGCCAGCACAACTATGCTGGTAGAAAAATCTATGAGTATTATTCTGTTGGTCATGGCTTTGGCTATGTTGATTATTGACTTACGTATGAAGTCTTTTTTGGCAATTCCAAATTTGGCAATTTTTGGAGCCATTGCATCCTTACTCTTTTTTCCATCACTGCAAATCCCCACAAACCCATTTGCCTTGGCATGTTTCTTCAGCTGCCTGATTTCAGATCCCCTTCTCGACGTTTACTTCAGTGGACTTTCAGTTACTGAACGATGGAAGCCCTACTTGTACCGTGGTAAAATTTGCAGAAGGCTTTCTGTCATCTCAGTTGGAGTCATTGAACTAATCTTTTTCATTCTTGCAGCCTTTAAACTACGTGATTTGGATCTCTGGTATTTTGTGATACCTGGTTTTTCTATTTTTGGAATTTTCTGGATGATTTGTCATGTGATTTTTTTTATAACTCTTTGGGGATTTCACACAAAACTAAATGACTGTCACAAGGTGTACTATACCCACCGTGCAGAAAACAACAGCCTTGACAGAGTTATGGCATCTAAAGGAATGCGTCACTTCTGTTTAATTTCGGAACAGCTAGTATTTTTCAGTCTCGTCGCAACTGCTGTTTTGGGAGCCGTTTCTTGGCAGGTAAATAATAATCTCTGTATCTTGATCTCCCTCCTGAGAATGCTCCTGAGAATTGTTGACTCCTTAAAATTTCTGTGACATTTGATGGTGTGCTGTGGCTCAGCAATTCAATGTTGGAACACTTGGTTTCACCAACATGCTCTTCAAATTTAACACTTTGTGCTGCTTTAAGGCAGCTGGAACTCACCAGCTTCCTTAGGTGGGCAGAATGGGAAGAGTTAGTGCTTCCAGGGCAAAAGTGTGCAAAGTATTTTAAGTTTACCTACTTGTGAAATTATTTTGCTTTTGAATTCATTGTGCCATAAAATTTGTTTTCAAAGTAAATCATAGTGTTGAACCCTAGTAATACACACTATATGGAGGGCTTTTCTTATGGACTGTTTTAATTGAATCAAGGCAAATTCCTGTTTTAAGAATGTATTTTTCAATAATTTTGCTTTGCATTTAACCATTAATGTGGAGTTAGAGATCAGCTGATAAACTGGTAATTTGTTGTTATAGCATGTGCTTTAAGTGTCTTATTTTCAAATCTGGTTATGCACCACAGGACACATCCTCTGAAAGACCAGTTCTTAAAATCACACAGCGTTCTCTGACTTTTCTTTCCATTTCTGAATTAAGGACGTTGTCTTTTCTTTAGCAGAAAGCATACATTTCTCTCAAAATGTTTGTTCAGTGCCCAAGTTAAAGTACATTGTGTGTTGTCACAGTTGCAGCAGGGTGGAAAGAGAGTTTGGTGTCTATTTTCTTTTTTAAGTTGATCTAAAAAAAGACATCAATCATTTTGGTACCCGTGCATCTCTTAAATGAATTACATATATTATATATACAATACGTATCTAAAAATTATATATTATTTATGGGAGATCCAGTTTACAGAAATGTCTCTAGTGTTTCCAAAACAATTTGCTGCCCATTCCTGCAGATTTTCTTAGATTAAATAACCTTGTGGATGAAAGGTGTTAAAGAACTTGGTGGAAAAGGAAACTGACAGTTATTTTGTAAGGTTTTGTGGGGTTTTTTTTTGTTTGACTTGGTTTTGGTTTTGTATTTTTTTGGTTTGGTGGGGGGTTTTTTTGGTGTGTGGTTGGTTTTTTTTTTTGCATGAAGAGCATTAGAGGTTAACACACAAGCGTGGGTAGTTTTGCTCTTTCTTTGGAAAAGTATCAGCATGCATAGCTATAGTGTGTGGGCTTGCAGAAAGGACAAAAGGAAGAAATAGAAACAAAGAGAGGTAGAGAAGAAAAATCCCCAAAATGTATTTACAGAAAGTGAAGGTGCTAATGCACTGAAAGAAATGGGAAAGTGGTTTGGGACACAGAAACAATAAAGATGGAATATCAGCATGCTAGTATTTCTAACTTCCATACTTTTTCTTCTGAGACTTGTGTGATTTTATTAAAATGCAGGTCTTAAATTTTTATATGCTAGATGACTGTTTTTCAGTGAAAGCAATTTTTTACCGTCTCTATCAGATAGTCTTACAAATTTCTCTATCCTTGCCCTCCTCCTTTAACATGCTGAGACACATTAGTTAATAATTACATAGTTTTAAAATTACTTGGATGGAGTCACTCCACCTAGTTACACCTAACAAAGCAGTCAGAACACATCAAGTGCGTAAGTTGTCCAGATAGTCACTGGAGAGAGGCAGTTTCTTTTGATGGCGCCCAGAGCCTGTCTGCAGGGAGTTAACCACCAGACTTGGACAGGATCTCCCGCTGTAGCCCTTCAGGCGAAGGGCTCCCTCTCCCCATGTCATCTGTTCAAAGCACATAGGCGCTTCCTTTAGAACTGCTTCATTATTGCAAGCTGTCCGCGTAAGCAAGGAGGATTGGGTCCATACTCATCTTGTTACTTTTTTCTCTTTACATTGATAATTCATTGTAATTTTTTTCTGTCTCTGTCCTCTGCCCCAAAATAACTGCAACTGTTACATGTCTGATAATTTTCAGGCCTCTCTAATTCTGAAAAAGTGCAGTTGTACTGTGGAATGACTTGTGCAGGACCGTTCACAAGAAGCAAACTGGCAATGTGTCTAAAATCTTAATACTTGTTATTGGCTAATTTCAGTTTGTAGCATCCTATGTGTACGCTACATAAGATAAGCTGTTGCTCGTCACCTCTGTCTGATAGGTTGTGTATTTGCCTATTCAGTGGGAAAAGAAGTAATTGTAGTGGCAAAAGTGAAAGGCATCAGACCAAATACTTCTGCTTGTCAGGAAATCCAGTTTTTTCTTATAATAGTTTATTTTTAGTAGATAATTACATTTACATTTCTTTTATTATATTTATATTTCTTTCATCATGTATTTATAGTAATGAATTAACTTAAGATTATGAATGCAGTTGTCTCCAACTAAAATAATTTCTACTTCAGAAGATGTTGCGATGTTTGTCTTGCAGATCGCTGTGCCTATTCCATCTGTTGTTGGAAAATGAAATACTTTATCAGACCTGGCCAGAACATAATTTAATAAATGGATGTATCATTTATTATAGTGATTGCAGGAAACTGTGGCCTTTTCTGTATTTTTCTGGGTAGTGTCAGGTTTCAAAATAATTAGAAGTAAGAAACCAATGATGCATAAGCATACAATTTACCTTCTTGCAGGGCACTTGGTTTTTTCTAGAGGCTTAAGGAAACTAGTATTGTTTCTTCTTTGTATCCATGAACTATGGGGAATTCAAGGCCTCAAGACTCTACTTTAGAATCCTTTGCTGGATTTTTGAGTCTGCTCTTTCAGGAGGTCTGACAAGCTCAACAGTAATGCAGAAAGCAAGCTTCTCCAGTGAATATGTACTTTCCTTATGGTGATTTATATGTATTGTAACAGTTAAAGAGACAACTCAGACTGTTAAAGAACACTCTTTGCCTTTCCTCTTTAAAAAGTAGTAGTTATTGCTAAATACTTAGTGGGTTGGGATTTCAGGGTTTTGCTTGGTTTTGTTTGTTTTTTAAGAAAACTTTGCTGCAGAAAAAAGCTAGTGACATAAGTATGTGGTAGAAAGAGATCTTAGGGCTGTGTTAGATGCCTTTCCATGAAAACATCAGCTTATTGTTTATTAGTGGTCAAAAAACCAAATGAAACATTGGGAATTATTAGGAAAGGACTGGAGGTATCATTATGCCACTGTATAAATCCGTAGCTTCTATATTTTGAATAACAGTGCAATTCTTGCTTGCCATCCTATAGGTAAGAAAACAAGCAAAGGTTCAGAGAAGGGCAACAAAATTCGTTATAGACATGAAACAGTTTACATGGAGGGAATGAATAAACAAGGATGCTTCAGTCAGGAAAAGAGAAAACTAAGTGAGAATATGATGAACCATCTAAAATATTATGTGTGATGTGGGAGAAGGAAAACAGTAAGAAACAATAAACGATCAGTTCCAGTGCAAAAGTTGAGGGGGAATCAAGCTGCAAAAAGCAGGTTGGAGCCAGATAGATGGGAGTAGTTCCGCATACAGCGCTGAGTTAGCTCTGGGGCTGGGTATCGTGGCATGCTGTATGTGCCGAGCAGTTGCAGAGGCTCAGGAGGAAGCTAGACAAGTTCATGGAAACAAATTCACTGAGGTTTATGTACTACATGGAAACCATGTCTGGCTCAGGAAGTCCTTGAGCCACCAGTGGTTGGAGTACTCAGGAAACATATGTGCTTGGTCTGTCCTTACAGTCTTTCCTATGCATCCATTTGGCTTCTTTGGAGACAAGACATTCTTCTAGATGGACTTTTGGTGTAGCCTAATGCAGCCACTCTTACATTCTTACAATATGGAATTTTTTTTTTAGTTAACATGTTCAACGTAATTTTTCCTTTTATCCTTAGGAAAGCCACGTATTCCTCAGTCACCAGTTCCTGAAAATGTGTTTGAGCTTTTTAAAATTGTTTAAAACATTTTTCACATACGTAAGATTAACAGTTTTCAGTCTTCGCAACTTGCAGTTTGGGATTTATGTTGTCATTTTAGTAAGTGCTAATTATATCTGAAATCTGTTAAGTGTCACCTAGAAGGTGAAGCATTTTTTATTTATACCTTTCCTCACCCTGAAGAGGTACTGAAAGCTTGCTTAATGATACTGCATTTGTTAAGAGAGGTACCTTGAAATCGCTTCATGGTCTGCCATTTGACCTCCTATATAATGAATAGAATTGGCTAAAAATCTAAGCCTTGGAAAGGTACTTCCTAACAGTCAACTATAAATAATTAGCCCTAGCATATAAAAGGTCTAGCTCAGCTGTGTGTGTTAGGTTATAGCCAGAAATGAGGTAGTGGAGGGGAGGGGTTCTGTTTCATGGAAAACTTTGTTACAGGCACATTATATATGCCCTTTTAATAACTGTAATATCTGTTCATCATATAAATCTCAAGTGTATGAAAGGTCAAGACCTAAAGAGACAGTTGTCTGTTAATTGGTGGCTAGAAGTATCCTATTTGATTAAAATTGCCAGAAAAATATCAAATCTCCTTTTGTGGAAAGGCTTTTAAAGTGACGTCAGTTACCTCGCTGTTGCACACACAGTGGTTTTCTGACGCATGCAGAACTGTTGAGGCTGGAAGTCCTGTTAGCCGAGGACCTTTCTTTAAGGGGAGCTTAACCCTTGTAATAAGCCAAGGGTTGAAAGTCTCTGTTCCTGATGGTTTGGTATGTGCTTGGGAAGAACTGTGACTCCTGAAAGCAGAATTTCTCTCCGACATACCAAGCTTTAAATGTGAAGAGCAGAATTGTCAGGTCTGTCTGAAGCTGGAGGGTGAGCTCAGGAAGCACAAGAAGTGGAAAAGTAATTTGTTAAAGCTGGTTGCATTCAAAAATGGAGTAACAGCTTTTCAGTGGGGCATGTTTCAGTTGGGACATGGTCTGCTTCTGAGAATAATCCCTGCTTTAGCTGGAGAGGCAAGACACCTTGCCTTGTCGGTAGAAACACATTCACATTTTCCTTGCAAAATCTGCAGGAAGTGCTCTGCACCTGCCTTTACGTTTGTGTGAGTAATTTCAGTCAGTTCAATAGACTCTTCAGCTTACTCATTTCAGCAATTACTCACGTGCCTGTCCATAATTAGGCCCTTGGATGGGACAAGATCCAGCAGAAGTCATGCAAATGACTCGGGCATTACTTTTCTCAGAAGCCAATAAAATTATGAAAAAATTGCAGATGGAGGTCTTCAAATTTGCAAGCAAAGATCTTGGAAAGGTTTGGAGGAATCTTTTTCTCAGAAATTTAAAATCAGATTTTGTTAAGTGCTCTATGCCAAGGTAACAGTACAGTTTTTCCTGAATTACTGGTCAAACAGAATTATTATCCCTGGAAGACCTGTATTTAATATTACCAAGAGAAAAATGAACTATGTCAGAGACAGGTAAAGTAATGGAATGAAGTACTTTCAGTACCTTATTCTTGTTTTTAGTTAATTTTATGGGTTAGTAAAATAATAATCTTCATGATATGCATGAGTGCTTGTACTTAGATGGACAGTACTATTGAACTCAAATTATTCATGGAAGAAAAGTTAGTTTATGTATGAGTATTTTCTTGTTTTGGGGAGAGTTAGTGATTTTGTAGTCTTTATTGTGGTGTGATTGGCTGGTGTTTCTTGAAAGCTCAGTTTACAATGCCTTAATAAAGTGGAAGATGGTGACTTTTTTTAACTTCTCTAAAAACAAGATTATTTTCTGACTAGTAAGAAGTTCTCTAAGTAACGTCTATATTTACCTGCACATACTTTTGTTAACATTGCAGATTAAATAACTGTTTTGAATGCAAATCATATCCAGTCTTTATCCTTCATTTTCCCCTGCTTTTCTTCCTGACTTGTATTTTTAATCCAGTCCTCCTCAGCCTTTGCTTGTCCAGTTAAATATTGTTTTTTTGGCCCCTCGGAGGCTCTGCTGTACCCTCTGGTCTCTCTCCATATTGTCTCAAATAGTCATTCCACTCCTGCTTCCCTCCCCCCCCCCCCAGCCCCTCTGTCTGTCCGGTCATCTTTAGTTCCTCCTTTCTTTTCCTCAGTCAGTTTTTCCCCTCCATGCCTATTTCACTTGCATATCTGTGCCTTGCTATTTCTTTATAGACTCATCTGTTCAGTTTCTTTTGCAATAACATTATTCCCTCTTTCCCAACTGTTTCATCATCTCTTAAGCTGGATCTTAAATCCCCCTTGCTCACTGCTCATCATTTCTTCTCAAACTCACTATCTTGTTTATTTTTGCTGCCCATCTTCCTCTCTGCGGTAGGTGCTCAGCCCTCCTTGGCTCTCTACCTTTCCAGCCCTGTCCTGAGGGCTACGTCAGGTTGCCTGCTCACATCCACAGTGGCAGCACACCTTGCTGCTGTCACCACCACTTCCAGAAGCCCTAGGTCATGAAGAGGATCTCTGGTGACAAGAGACAGGAATTATTCAGTGTTAGTCTAAAGAATCTGATTTATGTGTTAAGCTTTGCTGTCAAAGTCTCATTAATTCCAGAATTCAAATTTTTATATTAAAAAGAAATCAGAAATCCATTTAGAGTGCTTTTAAATTGGCAACCACTTCTGGTTTTGCTGGGACAAATGCATGTACACTAAAACACAGGCTTTCCCGTGGTTAGAACAGGAGTCAGGGATGGGAAACATAGCACATTAAATCCGTCTGCCAGTGAACATGATGGCTATTTTCTGCAAACTGTTTTCTGGATTTTCCCAGGGCTGTTTTAATAGTCAGAAGTAATGGATTATTTATTGTTCTCTAGACACTATTCTTTCATTCAATGATTTGTTATAAGGCAGTTTCCTCTGGTAGTTGATCTACATTGTAACTTTACAAATTTTGTCTTTGTGCTTCTTTTTACCTGTAATATACATATCTTGTCTTCATTTGGAATAAGCTATCTATCAAATATTTGTAGATTAGTTATCACATTATCCTTTCTCTCCTGAGCCTTCTCTGTCATGGAGCATATACTTCTTTGTTTTTGCAGAATTGCTGCAGAGGAGCTAAGCAGAACTGTTTATTTTATATTTACTTACGCATGTGTGTATATATGGATATATAAAAATAGGTAAATATTATTCAGCTTGGACAGAATTTTTGCTTGGAAATACACAAAGACATCTTTGTAAGCCTCCTCAGTTCTTGGTCTGTTACATATAATCCTGGGCAGCCTGCTGTAGGTGGCCCTGCTTGAGCAGCAGGTTGGACCAGACGATTTCCAGAGGCCCCTTCCAACCTCAACCATTTGGTGATTCTGTGATCATCTTAGCTGACCTGTTTAGTAATTTATTTTTATTTTAATCAGAAGGGCTCTTCTATAGGTCTTTGTAACTGGCTTCCAATTTAAACTAACATTTCTTTTTTTTTTTTTCTCCTCGTTATTTTCGTCAGTCACATGTCAGTAATGCTCCATTGTTAAATACAGTTCCAGAATTTTTCCACTTTGAACAGTAGTTTACTCCGCAGGACTGGAGTTGTCCTGTCTATGAATATAAAATTATATATCTTGCCTGTAAAATACCTCTAAATTCTTCTGATGTTTTAACAGTTACACTTAACAATAAGCGTTGCTTGAAAAGCTAAAGGAAGTGGAAAGATAATAGAATCATAGAATCGTTAAGGTTGGAAAAGACCTCTAAGATCATCGAGTCCAACCGTCGACCCAACACCACCATGCCCACTAAGCCATGTCCCTAAGTGCCTCATCTACTCGTCTTTTAAATACCTCCAGGGATGGGGACTCAACCACTTCCCTGGGCAGCCTGTTCCAATGTTTAACCACTCTTTCAGGAAAGAAATTTTTCCTCACGTCCAATCTAAACCTCCCCTGCCGCAACTTGAGGCCATTTCCTCTCGTCCTATCGCTTGTTACTTGGGAGAAGAGACCGACACCCACCTACTAGTGAATCTCACCGATCTTTTATTGTCTGTCATTTCAGTCATCAGAGGCAAGAAGTGTATTTTTTTTTTACCTTTTCTACATTATTTGAAATGAGAACATACTGTGTATTTCCTAAATATTCATTTAGAAGAAGACAGACAAAGGCAAAAAACCCCAAGACTAAGAGATAAAATGGCTTCTCATGTTTTCAGTGGGATTGCTGAGATGGTCCCTGTCTTCTGTCTGCTTTTTGAGCAGTCTGTCTGGAATCAATGGGCACTTGGAGTGCTGGGATGTATGGCAGGCTGAGATTGCCAGTGCAGTCGAAAACAGAATGAAAATGAGTTGAACAGATGAGAGAACAAAATCCCTTTCTGGCTCTGCCTATGCATCCATGGCCATCTGCTCCATTAAGGACCAGTCATCAAATCTTTTGGTTTTAGTAAAGCACTGACAGTCTCCACCTGGCATCTTAGCTGTTAGCTTAAAAGAGGAACCTATCTTCAGATTTACAGTAATTACTAACTTAATTAGATGTTATTTTTTGCTATTTCAAGTTCTTATAGTTTAGGTATTCTAAAATGCCACCAGTCATTTTTTGCAGCACTGAATGAAAATACTATCTTACTGTAGAGCTGCTCTAAACATCATTAATCATTTTTATAGTTTTTAGTGATATATTTCTTCTAAATCAAAACTGTTGAGAAAGTGCTGACAGCAAGTGCCAGCATCTTTACATTAGATAGATGTCTATAAATGTAAAATATCCATACTCACAATACTTTCCTACTCCATAGCGTAAGATGGCCACTAAATGAAGACGAAGTTGAAACTTCAGATGGAGCTGAGTTGATTCATAACACTATAGAGCATAGTTCCTACTCCTCTTTAGTATTTGGTACAAACTCAAAGCAGGATACAGAGCAAGATGGATCACTGAGATGATCCTTACAGTTTCTATGTGGGATCCTTATCTCACAAGTACTTGTGAATTTTCTCGCCGGTGTCTTCATATTAGTAGGAGTACTTTCA
This sequence comes from Aptenodytes patagonicus, assembly GCF_965638725.1. Classification (NCBI taxonomy): domain Eukaryota; kingdom Metazoa; phylum Chordata; class Aves; order Sphenisciformes; family Spheniscidae; genus Aptenodytes; species Aptenodytes patagonicus. The sequence goes on from NC_134949.1 coordinate 30,081,401, forward strand.
ACAATTAAGTGTAAATATATTTTTAGAAGTCAGACTCAATCAGAAGTTTGGTGAAAACTATTAATCTTTGTGATGATCTCAAGTTGTGTTATTGCAGAACACTGTGGGCTTAATAACTTGCATGTGTTTAGGGGATTGGGGAAATGCAGGGAGTGTTTAGAACAACATGGCATGTTGTAAGAAAACTTCTGCAATAAAATTCATATAAAGTAACAATATAATAGTATTCTTTGGGATATTATGATTGCTGTAGTTTTTATGGGCAAATGTGTTTTTTATTTTGTAATATGTTTGCTGTGATCAAAACACTAATGCAAGAGCAGTTTACTCTAACATGATCCAAGAAAAGTCATATTTATATATGTCATATTTATATATGATGGAAAAAGCTGAATTTGTTATAAAAATGCGTTATAATACTTCCCAGTCCATGCGTTCAGTCTTTCCAAGGCTTAGAAAATCCTCTAACTAACCGATCGTGAATAGGCAGCTTTTCCAGACGAGCCCTTCAATTTCTGCAGGATGCAAGTCTTCCTTTTTTTTTTTTTTAACTTAAAGCAAATTATCCTTCTTTTATCTACAATTGCAAAAGTAAGTTTCCAAATCTTGAAACTAATTTAGCTAGAGAGCTCTACTATTTCATCACTCTTATATTTTACAAGGTTTCTATAGAATGAAAACTAACCAAATCTTTGTAAGTTTTTATTGCTGCTGCTGAGTCCTTTTCATTTTCTGAGTGTATTTGGAAAACTGAGCAACAAAAATGAACACTTTCTGCTGATACATTTGAAACAAAAATTATATTGTCTTAGTTACAGGATTTTTTTCTCCTTATTGACAACAAAACAAGTTGAGGTTGCACCATAGTTGTTACAGTGTTTTAAGCTTTCCTGTCTTCTGGTGATTTCAGGTAATTGTATGGATTTGGGGGAAATTATTTTGAAAATCCTTATCCTCTGACACAAAACTCGAGAATCACTATGTGAATGCTTCTCTGCACTTGTCCTAAATACATTGCATCTGCTTACTCACTGATCCTGACCCTCTGAGTTTAGGCAAGACTGGGATGGGGAAAGGAATATATCTGGAATGATGCAAAGTACCTCCTGAGATGGCTAAGAAAATGATGTACATGAAAGTGATTGTGACTCTCCTATAATGTAAGTGCGCTTCATAGGCACGCATTGGTCCTTGTAGATTCAAATTATTAGCACCAAAAGATCAAATTACATTATACCACATGAAATCGGATTGCAGTATTGGCACTGGCATTATCACCTGTTGATGGACTTGATATATCCGAACCAGTTTTGTAGCTCGAACGTTAGCAAGTCAGTAAGCATATTAATTGCACTTTTGTGATAATGTGTGCAGGGCTGTGGGTAAAGGGAAGCTCTCCGTGGTTGTTCTGTAACATGATTTGCTGTCTGCTCAGTGTCATGTCCTCGTGACTTTGACAGCTAGAAGCTAAATAAATAAATTTTTCATTTGTCATGAATTATATAAAGCACAGTAGGAGCTGGATATAGTTTTATAGTCTTTTCAGATGTTGGAATTTGAGAAAAATGCTACCAACTATTTGAGAGTAGTATACTTCCATCAGAAGTATAATGGGACACTTTTTAAAACCAGGACAGGTAGCAAACAGTATTCTTCCTTAGGGCACGAAGCACAGTAGGTGGGTAAAGCTGTTCTTTCAGACCAAGTCATATAATATTTGTGTGTTTAAAAACTGAATATAGTTGAGTTAGTGCCATGGGCCAAAAAGAACTGAGTTTGTTTAGGTGTAATTTTTTTCAGTGTAATTTACTTTCCAAATTATTAATAGCTTTGTCTATGTGTTAAGCTGAACTACCAGTCCACATCAAATCACTGAGTGTTAAACAATAAGGCAATATCCGGATTTTTGAAAAACATTACGATTGTAGATTTATGCAAAGAGGGCAAATAAAACATAGATGTTGTCAGAGGCCACGCGACTCTTCTCAAGACAGAAATGCATAGCTATGAATTTATTTCCTTTGCTACGTAACAAACATTAATATTTAATAACTGCACCATGGATGTGCAGTTGGTTAATTATATATTATAATACCGTTTATACCTTTTCTAAAGCATTTAATGCCTCATTAAACCCATTCACATCATATTAAAATAATTAAAATGAATCTGTATCTGTTCTGTCTTTCACTAACAGCTGGCATTTCAGAAGTCCATTTTTATTTTACTAGTACTAGTGGTTGAGACTTTACTTTTGAAGCTCCTTTTTTTTTACAGAAATCATCTATATATCAGTGAGTGTAATCTTTTCCAAAACTGCTTTTTACCTACAAAACAGGAAGGCTCAATGTAGGGTATTAGCTGTGTGAATGCTACAAAGTCCTGTAGCGGATGTCCCTTCTTATCTGATATTTAGGTAGCTGGTAAAGAATTGTCTTTTTAATTGCAATGATGTTCATAAATGTTCTTACAAGTCATCTTTTGTGTGATACGTAGTATTCCACAAAGAATATTTTAAAAACTCTTGGTGTTAAAAAGCAAATATAGTTAAATCTATATTTTTAATGATGCAATATAGTATGCTATCATCTGATGCTAGGTACATAATATTCTGTGTTGTACTTCACTGATTAAGGCCTGATCCTGCAGATATTTACAGATATACTTATTTTATGCACATAAGTAATTTTGTGGCATTTGATTTTCCTGCTTAAATGGGTAAAGCTAAGCTATGATCAGGGCTTTTACACCTAAGTCCTGTGCTGTTAGTGTTTTCAAATGCATTCCTTTCAGAAGAGTGGTCCCTGCTTACCAGCCGCCTTCTCCCCAAACCCCCAAACTGGCCTTTCATTTGTCTTTAGAGTATTTCACTGTGCAGTATGTGGAAAAATAAGTATACGTTGTGTATAATAACTTGTATGTTGGAGGACCCAATTATGTTTGATCAAACGCAGGGAATTACTCATAAAACCGTAACCAACAGATAGGAAGGATTTTTCATGCAATACCTAAATATCTCTGTTTTCTTTTTAGCCAACCAATGGGATCTTCATGAGTGCGTTTCTCATCGTGTTACCTCTGGAGTCCATGGCTCATGGGCTTTTCCATGAACTGGGAAACTGCTTGGGAGGAACCTGCGTTGGGTATGCAGTTGTGATTCCCACCAACTTTTGCAGGTATAGTTACCATGTATTTCCACTTCACGGTAGTGTTAAGTGTACTGTTAGCTCGTAGAGGCAATGCAGTGCTGTTGCTTGTATTTTTCAATAGTTACATACAAATTTAAATAATAGGCAGATTTTGTATTTTTCCTTTTCCTTGCCTTCCAAAAAGAATGAGTAACTTCAACTCCACCTTTTTATATGTATTTAATTTGCTTTTAGAAAGCTAATGAATGCTTTACGCACCAATAATGCATAGGCAGATTCCACAGTGCGTATCTCATGCAGAGGAGGATTGGGGCACTTGACTGAGTGCAGATATTTTATAACAGGAGATTTAATAAACCAAACAGATTGGTTTAAAACAATGTTGAATTTTGTTAAATGAGATGGTGTCTACATTTAAAGGACATTGAAATTAGATTTACGAGTGGCCAACGTGTCAGTTATTGGTATTGTGAATCCACGGCTGATTTTTGTTCCAATAAAAATGTTACTGTATGAGAAATGCTTGGGGGTGGAGGGATTGTACTATTATTATTTGCCCATTCGTGTGTTTTTCTTAGAAGTTTTAAACTTGCAAATGCTACTTTAGCTGTGTAATTAAAATTGTGTTTACACATTTTTTTTGTAAATGATAAACCAGAGCTATGTAAGTTATCTATTTGAGTTACAAGAGAAACAGAGTGCTAAGTTGAAATGAGAGGCTTAAAAATAGAACTGCCCAATTTATGAAAACTGCCCAGCTTGCAGTATGTGTAATGGATTCAGTGGATAGGAAAAAAAGTTAACGGGCAAAGAAACAGAAGGTAGCGTGCTGATCTTAGATCACTGTATCTTAAATAGTGTAAAATGCTGTAAAAACAAATTTTCTGAGCTTTGATCTACAGTCTTCAGCTGTGCATTCTTTTAAAAAAATCCATGTAATCAATTACTGTTAGGGATAAAAAAAAATTCAAAATTTACATTACAATAGAAATAAATTCTTTTTGTTTCCATGGCAATAATTTAATTCTTTCATTGTATTATATTATTCTGGCTCTGGCAGTTCCCTCTAATTTCTGAGTGAATGAGATACTCTTGAGCGACTGTTTAGGACCTGACAGAACTAAACTTCCTTATTAACAAAGCTTGACTGTTTCAGTAATGGGCCCAGTCTTCACTTGCTGAGACAAACAATAATGATGATGTATTCAATATAATCATAGTAGTGGAACGTTAGCCTTCATGAAGGCACTAGACAGGTGAGGAGGTGCAAAATTTCATTAGCTAGACCAAAAAAGAAAGCGGGTAGCTTTACACACTGACTTGCAAACAAAATACATGAAGAATACATACACACATACATAAATATATATAAAAAACCAGAAGTCATATTTTATATTAGTAGAGTAAGACCATCTCTGTATTTGCATCCACAAAATCTGTCCATTGCCCAGAGAATGCAGGGACTCTTTTGTTATATATGCATATTCATATCTATACACACACACACATATCTATATATACGTGGTTTGTTCCAGGTCTAGTTTGTAATTTTCTTAGAACTTTCATTTCTAAGCGGTGAATACCGTCATCTGAAACATATTTGTTAGGCTGAAAGATCAGCATCTGAACAGCACACACAAGTAAGAATTGCTGTATTTGCGTGGGTACCATATTGAATAAAGGCTAGTTTGGAACAGAGAGAAATTAATTCAAAATATCTGAGCAAAATGTGTACTTGGATTTCTCTTTAGTCTATTATTGGAAACTAGTTTGCATGATGTTTTGTGCAGACTAACACTCATTCTCCCTGGGCTTTTTTCCAGTTTTGTGTGAACAAATGCCTGTCTGAAGGCAGTGCTCTTTCAGTGGAACTTAATGAAATAGTTGAAGCCCAGCATGTTCACATCACAGCTCCCCTCTCTTTCTGTCTCTCAGCTGCAGGAATAGCATGGAGTTGTGTAAGGACTACACTTTGAAGTGAAGAAGTGTGACAAAAAGGAGGGGGAGATAGTGGTCCCTCACTCAAATACAATATTTTGAATTGTTTATAAACTGTATATTTCAAGTCAATTTGAATTTAGGTGCTCTTCACGGCAGAGAAAATACGCACAGGGAAAAAAATCATCAATTGCTAGAAGTCCACTAAGCATGAAATAATTATAAATCATAATCATAGCTGTTTTTCTTCTCTTTAGTCCTGATGGCCAGCCAACTCTTCTTCCACCTGAGCATGTACAAGAGTTAAATCTGAGGTCTACTGGCATGCTCAATGCCATCCAAAGATTTTTTGCGTATCACATGATTGAGACGTACGGTTGTGATTATTCTACAAGCGGACTGACCTTTGATACCCTTCACTCCAAGATCAAGTCTTTTCTTGAACTTCGGACAGCAGATGGACCCAGACATGATACCTACATTTTATATTACAGTGGTCACTCACATGGCACTGGCGAATGGGCACTGGCAGGTAACTGGTTTGGGGATTTTTTTATTAATAGTTTTAGTATTGATAAACTTTCCAAATCAATTAATTCGTTCTTTTAAAAATCATACTGTATTGCAAAGCTTTGAAGTTTTGGTCACATTTATTATCTGATAGTCCAGAATGGCAAAGAACCACCGGTCTTTGGAGAACAGGTTCATACAAGCTCCTGGCAGGGGAGGAAGAAAGGAAAGGGTAATATACAAAGCATGGCTGTTAAGAGATTCAGGGGCTACAAGGAATCATCAAAATAGGCAAGGTTGCAGGCCAACTACCTCTGCTAGTGGAGAGAATGGAGAAATGCAGAAGCCCCTTTTGTATGCAGTTAACTTGATGTAAAGAAGCAGCTCTTTCCTTACCTTCCTCTGTATGACAGTCAGGTATGTTGCTTTATGAACTTCTATGTCATTTTAGTATTTAGTCACTTTGATAAAAATCCTTTTGCAGCTAACTAATCTTACACTTGTTCTCAAAATTGTCTAAATATTGTTGACCCCAAATGTATGCTTACAAGTTTAAACATGATTTCATATTCCCCTTACAATTCAACAAGTTAACTTTAAAGATTACTTTTTTCCCCAGAAAAGTAAAGTCAACATGACCCCCTCCTTCTCTAAAGATAGATTTCTTCTGTATTTTGAGGAATATTTGTTCACTGTAATGAACAAGCATAATCTCTTCTCATTCCCTGGACATGGCAGAGTGAATTATACAGCGTTCTGTGTCACTGTGTCAGTTAGACTGTCATGAAGGACTGCATACATCTCCTTAAGATGTGCTCTGTTTTTTTTGTAAAAGATAGAATCAGTAAAAAAAGTAGGAGGCAGGTACACAATCCACACTAGAAAAGCAGGTCTTCAAACATATAGCAAACCTTGTATCGTGAAAACAGCTATGGTGTGCTGACAACCTAGAGTTTGAGAGTCACTGTGGGCACAGTATAGCCTCAAGACTACAAACCGCTATATAAAGGGCTGGTTTAATGCCTCGTCATATGCTTGGCATAGACTTCACCATTTCCCCTTTTCTTGGCCTGTTTTTGATCTCTATAATGGGCAGTCCTATCTCAACTGTGTTCTTTGGTAAACCTACTGAAAGTTTTCAAATCATCAGTAGGTTTAGCCTTGCCCTCCTGCTGTATGGAACTGGGCTTCTGAGGTTGCTGTGTGCAAAAAGTGAATCTTGTAGTAAATACATTGAAAATTTGCAACTTTTTTTCTTCCTGGGACAGAATTAATTCTCTTGGATAGCGCTCTGCCTGTGAGCTCCTGGCTGTTTGTCAGCAGTCTCTGTCCAGGGCCATGTGCTCTTCAACAGCGTAGACAGATGTTAGCTTTGCATGTGGTCTTGCTGAGGTGTTCAGGTGCAGGTCAGTCTTCATCTGGAGGCTGTATACCTGTTTTGGTGCAACTCATGCCTGAACTCTTACACCTGCTGAAGAGCAACGCGTATTTTTTCTCAAAGGCTTCATCTGTATCAGTGATTTAAAAAAGCCACAGCTTGTACTCTGAGCTTAGCGCAAGTGACGTACCGCAGTGTACGCCAAGGTGGCTGAATGACTTCTCCGAGAATAGGGTGGTCTTGTCCATAAGAGCAGCTGCCGCCCTGTGCAATTGCTGAGTGTGTCTATACATTGTGGGGAGCAGGCTAGCTGCAAAACTCTGCCTCCCACCCATGCTCCAGCCAGCAGCATAGGTACGGTTATCTTTTTAGCATATATAGAGCCAAATGTTGCTGCAAAAATTGAACAGCTTCCAGCCCAGTCCTGGCTTACATCTGGCCAGCCTGGAGTGTGACAGGGGAGCTCAGGTCTCTGTATACCTGTTCAGGTAGCTGTGGCTTAAATTAAACTCTGTTTTCACTTCTAGGATAAGGGCCAAGGTAACCGTTACAATAAAAAGAAAGTTTCTGTGCTAAAAGATACAGTGTGTAAATGCAGTGGTGTTCAGCTTTTTCACAAAGTTGCTTTTCACTTCTGTATCCATGATCATCTTCAGCTTCTGCTTGGAGATATGTATAGTCACATAAAGAGAGGAACAGGCAGCTGTCACGTCTTGCATCCTTTTTTGTGATTAATTTTCAATAAATCATGGAGTGTAACCTGATGCTCCTTCCAGATAGCGCTGCCCCTGAATGTAACTTGGAGTATAAACTGAAAAGAGGAAGGCTGTTTGATTGTGTAATTGTACTGCATGTATTGGACAGTGGCGGTTTTTGACAGATGGAGCATTTGGTCATCAGCTCCTGTAATGTGTACCGTCCTCTGACCTCTGGAGAGGATGAAGAGAGATGGCAACAATGAAATACAACATTTGGATCTAATAGAAATAGTAGTGTCTTACTGCTGGCTTATGCCATGATACAGCACAGCAGTAGCAGTGTAGTCTTTGCTTTATAATGACATCTTTTAAAGGAGGCTTACTGGATTTATTAGGTCACTAATGATGTTCCTCTGTTGTTGGAAGCTGAGTTGTAACACAGTGGAGTAAAAAAGAAACTGTTAACTAGTCATGCATAAAGTGTGAGCAGTCAAATGAGCTCACGCTCATGACCGGGGAGGTCATGTTCTCTGAGTGAAGGCAAAGGCAAGAGCTGGGCTAATGAAGCTTTGTCTCTGTTGCTGAAACTGTCAGCTTAACTGCCTGCGAAACCTGCCAAAGAGCCAGATGTGGCCAGACGCATAGATTTCTTACACAGCTTGGTGCCTAAATCTTGCGCTAGCTGATAAGTCCATGTGTTTGAGGTCAGTAGGGTTAGAAGCTGAGCATGTGTTTGTGCATGTGTATGAAGGATGAGATGGTTTTCTTTGGGCAGTTCTATGCAGTACTGTTTTGAAGTCACCTGCACCCCTGCATAGTTACACTAAAATAAAGTTTATTTATTAGCCTTTAAAACATGAACAAATAAAGAAATTTTTACCGCTAATTGACACAGAAGGCTTACCTAGAAAAGGGAGACTGCTTTTATACAAGTCTCTGCTGTAAATAACTACAGCAATTTGGGGATCATGTACCAAGACAAGTCATTACTGCGGGTAAGTATATTAAGATTTTCTTTGGTACTAAATATTCCAGGTTTGCATTTTTTTGGAGAAAGTTGTAGCCCTGTAATTTTGCTTTTACTTTAACTGCAATAGCATGCTAAAAGCATTAACTCTGAGCTATTAATTTGAAGCACTTTTTTGTCACCCCTTACAGGTAGAAATGTAAGTGCTGAAATATGCAGCTATTCTGTTTGAGATTCATCTGTGCAGTTAAATTCCTACTAACAAGATTTTAAACACTGCTAAATGTACTTATAGTCCACAATGAAAATCACTATGGAATTAAAATGCAGTTATTTTAAATCACATTTTTCTACCTTTCTTCTAAAAGTCTTCATCTTTTTTTAAAAGTCGACATTTTCAGACTAGAGTGTTTTTATTATAAATCTGTATCATAGCTCCAACCCGCCAACACCTAGACATATCAGTCCTTCACATTAATGGTCACTGTGGAGCCAATGGAGATTTATTCACTTGTTTGCAAGATGTTTTCCTTAGGCACTTGAGTAAGTTGTCTGCTTTTCAAAGCTACATAGATCCTGCAGTATCCATTACACTTAAGCAGAAGGACTCCCCACTATAGGTAACTGTTTAATTACAATCTGCTCTTTCAAAGCATTGTTGGAGCAAGAGCTGAGATGGAACATGAGAAGTTGGACACTCTGGTTGCAAGTGTTTTCTGAGCTGATAGGAAATAAATATTGTGGAAAAATTTCTATGAGATTTTTGTTTCATTGAGTTGTAAGTCCATACCAATTTTAATTTTCTTGACACTCTGAAGACAACTGTGTCTATAGAGTGAATATCTCCATTTCTGGTCACATGAATTTTTCAAGCTAAAGCGATGGTTGTGCCTGTAGGTTGTGCACTGTTAGCACGGATTGTGTTCAGAAGTCCTCTCTTTTCCTTGAAAGAGGAGTCATAGAATAATAGAATAATAGAATGGTTTGGGTTGGAAGGGACCTTAAAGATCATCTAGTTCCAACCCCCCTGCCATGGGCAGGGTTACCTTCCACTAGATCAGGTTGCTCAGAGCCCAGTCCAACCTGACCTTGAATGTTTCCAGGGATGGGGCATCCACCACCTCTCTGGGCAACGTGTTCCAGTGCTTCACCACCCTCAGCGTAAAAAATTTCTTCCTTATATCTAATATAAATCAACCCTTTCTCAGTTTAAAGCCATTACCCTTTGGCCTATCACTACATGCCCTTGTAAAAAGTCTCTCTCCAGCTTTCTTGTAGGCCCCCTTCAGGTACTGGAAGGCTGCTATAAGGTCTCCCCGAAGCCTTCTCTTCTCCAGGCTGAACAACCCCAACTCTCTCAGCCTGTCTTCGTAGGAGAGGTGCTCCAGCCCTCTGATCATCTTTGTGGCCCTCCTCTGGACTCGCTCCAACAGGTCCATGTCCTTCTTATGTTGGGGGCCCCAGGGCTGGACGCAGTACTCCAGGTGGGGTCTCATGAGAGCAGTGTAGAGGGGGAGAATCACTTCCCTCAACCTGCTGGTCACGCTTCTTTTGATGCAGCTGAGGATACAGTTGGCCCAGGATATGGTTGGCGAGGGTAAGGTTGGAGTCCTTTTTAATGTTAATAAAAACATACTAAAAAGAGTCCTTTTTTTTTCCTTAAAATTATTAACATTTAATACAAAATAAACTCTATTTCAGGTTTTCTTTCCTTGTTTAGCTATTTTCAGATTTCTTCAATAGGCTGTAATTTCTTTCACTCTGTGAGGGAATTCCTTCCCCCCCCCAAATCAAGGGTGAGTTAATGGCCTCATCTGCCACAGCAAGTCAGGTGGAATCAGTTAATACCTCTCCAGAGATCTGCAACATCTACAAATGGGGAGGATCAGTTGAAAACTTCTGTTATATCTGTCCAGATTGTTAAAATAAGGGATTCCTGGAACCTGCAGTCAAAATTCTACAGAGGTTTCTGTTTCTTTTTTCCTAATATTAAATCTTTTTTTACTTGTGGCAGGGGGTGATGCTTTACGACTTGACACACTGTTGGACTGGTGGAGAGAAAAGAACAGCACTTTTTGTTCTCGACTCATCATCGTTTTAGACTGTGAGAACTCTCAGCCTTGGGTTAAAGAAGTAAGAAAAGTAAATGACCAGTATGTTGCCGTGCAAGGAGCAGAAATGGCCAGAGTTGTAGACATCGAGGAAGCAGACCCTCCACAGCTTGGTGACTTCACCAGGCAATGGGTTGAGTACAACTGTAACCCCGACAGTAACATCAGCTGGTCTGAAAAGGGACGTACAGTGAAAGCTGTGTATGGTGTGTCAAAACACTGGAGCGACTACACTTTGCATTTGCCAACGGGAAGCGATGTTGCCAAGCACTGGATGATATACTTCCCACGTATCACCTATCCTTTAGTACATTTGGCAAACTGGTTTTGTGGTCTCAATCTGTTCTGGGTCTGTAAAGCGTGTTTTAGGTGCTTGAAAAGACTGAAAATGAGTTGGTTTCTTCCCACAGTCCTGGACACAGGGCAGGGTTTCAAACTCGTCAAATCCTAATTAGCAACCAAAGAGAAAATGAAGTGGGAGCTCTGGGAACTTTCTCACTGTACCATACTTAAAACTTTTTATATGACTATTTTTCTTTGAAAAAGTCTGCTACACTCACTTTATTCAGCTCTTTGAGCAGCTACAGTATATGCAACAGATAGAAACTGCAATCTTAAACAGAAGAGGGTAGGACTATGATATTTGAGTTTTGTCACTGGTCTGTATGTACATATGTAAGAGACTTATTTAATATGACCATGCATTTTGGAGACAGTTCGCGTGTTCATATGTGTTACTTAAAGCAGCTTTCGTTCAGTCACCAGTTTGATGGACAACAGCTCCTGTGAATGTTATAGCATGCTTATTTCCACTATAAGGTTCAAATACAGGAAAGGAACCAAGCTAATACTCAAATCGATTTATATGTCCTTGAAATTATATGGTGGGGTCAAGGGTATTATAAAACAGCACTGAGCCAAAAAAATAAAAGAGAAGAATGAATAGCCATTTTAGGTAAGTAGTTACCAAGAATCTTTAGTTTTATTTGCTTTTACATCTTCAGCCCCTGCCTCAGTTCTCTACTGCCATCAGTGGAAACTTGCCACAGAAAACAAGGAAATCAGCAACACTCTAATGTTATGATGCTGCTCAGACAATGTTTTTTGAAGTGCAGTTTTAAAAACTTCAAGTGTTACTTTCCAAATTCAATATCTTGCTGATGATCTTTTTTTTTTTTTTTTTAAATATTCCCAGTAGTTAATTCATATATGGAATAAAAAGCACACTGAGAGTTTTTCCCTCACCTGTTAGGGTGGTTCTGTCTTTTCCAGGCTCTTACTAGTTTGTATTTTGAAAAGCTACCCTGAAGAAAAAAAAAAACACCAAACCCCAAGGAATTTAACAAAGAAAATAATCCATAGATAAAAAATGGAAATACAAGCGTTGCCCTGCTTCCATGTTCATCTGAAGTCTTTGCTGTGCCTAAGACCTTGATTCTGTAAAATGCTAAGTACAGGATTGGACTGATGAGTTCATTATCTATTAAAACCACAAGCAAAGTTTGTCAGAAAGAATCGATTATTCCCTTAGGACAGGAGTGAATCCTGAGTATTCCTCAACTCTGTTCTCCCAGCCACAAGGTCCTAATCTTAATCCTTCCACTTACAGAGCTGGATGGGACCCTAGAAATCCTGCCCCGGCCTTCCCTCTTCAGTCAGAGAAGCTGTATAGCTTTCTGATCTCATTTTCTCAAGTGCAGAAAATAAGGAGTGAAACAACTAAGCAGCTAAGAGTACAATTTGTGGCGGGTTTTTTGCATACGTGTGTGCAATCCAGTAGACCTAGAGTTTACTTTTTTTCTGTTTCCATCAGTATTTTAATAAAAATGTTAGGCACTAGCTGATATTTGTCTAAAATACAGCTTATTAATTTTTTTTTTTATTTAAATACATGAGAATACTTTAGAAGCTCTTTAAATCTTTGTCATCAAGGGTTTTTCTAATTCCATTTGAACTTTTTAGTCAGCTAAGTTAGAGAATCTGCTAACACTGATACCTGTTAGTAACTCCTGAAAATAAAATGTGTGATTAAATTATGAGATCTGCAATAGCCAGAGTAATTTGCACCCACCAACTTCAAAATGGTGATTTTTGTAGGATTTACAGGTGACAGCCACTGTTTCCTCATTAGCGTGTATTACACAACTTTGTTTAGCAAGACACCACCCCCACCCCACTTCACCTTTCTCCATCCCCTTCCATAAAGTGAAAAGGGGGTGAAGAAATGAGAGATGAGATGAGATGTCCTGCCAAGACTCGGTTCCGTTGGGTCTTCTCTAAGTAAATGCTGCTATTGCAGCTCTGTCACGGATTCGAGAGGTGGCAGATCTTAGTAAGGACAGAGGGTAATCTCACCATCTAACTTCAGGTATCCAACTTAAGTTCCTAACGTGGGAGCCTGAGGTAGGAGTCATCTCGTTTAAATTCAGATGTCTGAAAGCCAGACATCTGAATCCATGCTAGTGACCTGAACTGCTCATTAACAAAGAGAAATAAATATTTCTAGAGGAAGACTCATTTGATCTCTATTTTAGGATGAATTTTCCTGTGATTGTGCCTATTAGATTTGTTTTGGTTTTGCTTTCATATGCCAAAGGTCAAGCAGACAAATCCCTTATGTCGTTTAATAACCTTAGAGCATGTCTGTTCTAAGTCATCCTCTGGAGCCTGAGCTGGGTACATAAGCTCCTCATTCAAGCACATAAATTGTATACTTGAAGTTAGGCTGAACGAGCATCTGTCAGGTTGCGGAAAAGCAGCTCTGCCTCCTCTGCAGAAGTAATTTTCAGCCATTTCTGGCCAACAACCCTTGAGTATAGAGAAAAAAGATTGCATAAAGGCAATCACTTGGTTTGTAAAATCACCATTATTTTGACTGCTATTTCAGTAAAAGTTCATCTGATTGCATCATAAACTGTTCCGACTCGAGCACTAGAAATTTTTAACAAAGTCCCCTTAAAGCAACACTGTAATACCTGATAGTCACCCTGTGAACATTTGAAAGTCAAGAAGTTAGTCCTTTCTTTGGACTGGAAAGCACTGGAAAAGCTGGAAAAGCTTTGAACATCAACCATAACACTTCTCGCTAATTATAATGGGTAAATCTTACTCTATACCTGCTACTGTTACATTTTTGTGAACATCATCTGTATCTTTCTTTTTGTACGTCAAGGGCAACAGGAAAAGCGTGGGACTCCTGACCTGTCCTGGGACTGCGGGCAGACTAAAACGGAGTGTCCCTTCTGCAGCGCAGTGATGGGCCTAGCTTTGGGCAGAACAAACGCAACAGTTGGTGCTGATCTTTTGCCTCTGTTTATTAAATTGTTTCCAGCTTACTTGTCAAACTGTTAGATTTTCTCTAGGATAGACTGGGTGATCTTTAGCAGTTTGCTGAAAGTTAGATAGAGTCAGCTAAAAATATAACAAAAAGATTATTTGCAAAACTGATGACGTGTTTGTAGATTTGCTTCAGTTTTCTCAATTAAAGGACTCTAGTTTTCTGAATCTGAAATAGTTTTAACATCAGCTAAGGTATTCCTACTTTTGATTTTATTGTTTTTTTAAATAGCAAAGGCATGGTAAAAATGCTGATTTAAACTAGAAGAGATGTTTACAGCCATTCAAAACTGTGAGGCCTTTTTGGACAAAGAGACTGTCTTGTGTGTTTCAAAACACAGTAAAACCCAGGGTGTGGGTTGATGAGCCTCAGGAATTCAACAGTATTAATTCCCTGCTTCTACACCAACTGATATCAAGGCGTCCTACCGTAACCCACGTTCCCAGGTGGAGGTGGAGTTCTCCGGCTCCTGGCACTCGTGCACCTCCGCGGTCTCTGCCCAGCCCCGTGCGCACGCCTGAGGGACAACACACCAGGAGCTCCTCCTAATCCCAGTGAGAAGTGAGGATTTATCCCTCCGCTGTTCCCCGTATGAAATACACGGGCAACACCTGAAAGAGAAATTGAAATCTAATTCCAAAGAATGTTACGTATGCTGTCGGTTACATACAAGTTGTTTTTCTTTAGCAGTGACATGCTTATGAATTAATTGTCTGGATGGAGAAAATCTAACTTTTTTTTAGAGGCTTGTCTCTGTACTGTATATTCAGGCATTTTGTTATAAAGGTTGTTATAAATTTATATCATGACAGTAGTTTTATGTTGACTTTGTTTCATTTACCTCCTGTATAGTATCAGCCTTGCTGAAACATGCACATGCACGAAGTCCTACAAACCTAAGTCTTTAAAAGGAATTCAAATTGCAAATTCACAGTAGTGTTTTTCTCTGAACAAGTATTGGAGAAAAAAGCCATTCTTCTTCATTTTTGTACTACCAGAGTTACGTATTTGCAGTTCCTTATGCTTTGTATGCCTTGTGATTGTTGTTGTCCAGCCTTCAGTTCAAGTTTTTCCCAGAAATAATTTCTTCACCTTTATTAAGTTTTCCCTTTCTTTTGCAAAGGCATAATTTAACGCTATGCTAGCTGTAAAGCACCTCTGTTGCCAGCAGCAGACAATGTAACTGGGTCAAATTTCTTGTTTATAAATACTTTTTTGTGGGAGGATTCTTACTGGATGTACCAATTTTAGATCTGTAAATAGATTTTTTTTTTTGTGTATTTGTGATATTGCTTAAATATATTTTGCCGTTTTGGATGCTCATTTCCATTTCATGTTTTTGTTTATGCCTTGATCTCTTCCAAAATTTCTGTGTTCCCTCTTGAATTACATGGGGTTTTTCTGTACCCCTGGTTTCAGAGTATTTTTTTAGCTAGAAGTTGCAACAGAGTTTACTGAAAATGCTCTCAGGATTATCTGTAGTTTAACAATTTAATAGAAATTAGAAATATTAGCTTAAATTACTAACACCTTTCACCTTGTCATTTTTTTATCACTTAGTCAACAAGCTAGTAAAAATCTTATTTATGCTTTGAGGTATTATTTTATAGAGCCTTAATTCAAAACTTCATTTACATGAGTATTTGTATTTAGTCTAACTTGTCATCTCCAGTACGGTCTGACTCTGAAGTTGATGGAGGGTTCCTGTCTGAGAGAGAGCAAGCTGGGGAGGACAAAGCAGAAGGACACTGACACTGCCGAATGCTGAGGAGGTCAGATCTGCACATCTGCTCCTCTCAGAAACTGCCGGGGAGGTTCCTGCACTCCCTACTCATGAAACAGTCCCAGCATTACTCTTAACAAGGCGGGGCCGAGCCGTGCACCTCTCAGTGAAGTCTTTGGTGGGAAATGGAGGAGAAGCAGAGCTGCTAGTGTGACGAGGGGTGACGGGCATGTCGGTGGTAATCCAGTGTCCAGAGCTGCGGAGAAGGGCGCTGCACCATTAGCAGCGCTTTTAACACGTTGGCCAGCTGAGTACCATGAAGATTTAGTGGCACTTTCTTCTTTTTTAACAGAAGGAATTTAGTTTTGACTTATCCTTCTAATTCATGATTGAATCCATTACTTTTGCAACTTATTAATCAGTGTTCCTTTTTTATTAAATTTCTGTAGATCCTTTCTGTTTGGTCTCAAATCCAGAGGTAACCCTAGAGAGCAACACAGCTCACCCTCAGTGCTGCCCTGCAGCCATTCTAAGTCTCTTCGATGTATGTCTGCATCCATGGAACAAGGTTTGGGCGTTTTGGAGGGTTTTTTGGTCACCTTTTTTGGTGACCTAGGAAATAAAAGTCAGCGTAAATGGACATGTGAATGTTCAAATAATGAATCTTCTTAGGTGCTGTTACATATTAATGTTGGAAAACAAGTGTAGCAGAAAAAATCAAGCACATTGATCTGGAGCAAGGAGTACATGAAGGCTTTGATCAGTGTTGCCTCCTGTGCCAGCACTGCACTCAGCCGGTCTCCATCGGCTCGTGAATACATTGCCCACTACCACTGTGGAGTAAAATACAAACACGCTGTTACCGCTGTATTATACTGGAGACCGGAAAGCTGGATCCAATAAAGGCTATCAGTATTACAGAGCTCACCTTTAGAGGTTCAGGCCCAGAATGAGTACAACGTCCTCGCACAACCAGATGCACACCTTAGGCATTTGTGAAGGGTTGGTCACCCTGCAAGGCAGCGGTCGGACTCTTCAGGATGCTGAGTAGGAAGCTATTCCCAACTGGTGCCTGCAGCATCCAGCTGCTTACAACTAGTGGCACGGAAATTTAAAGCTTCGTTCCTCATCAGCACTGAATTATTTTCTCTATATAGTAATTATATAGCCACTTCAATGTATATTGAAACATTCTGGGCTCTTACCTCGGATACCGCTCTGCACGGAGCTAGGGAACTGCCAGTTCTGACTCATACCAGTGTTGAAGCTGATGGAGAAATGCAGCCAGCTGTGTTGATTGCAGGCAGTTCTATAGTTAATAACTGCTGAAATAAATCAACGTGAACCTGACTTTGCCGTCCCACAAATGCAAAGCCAGGATACTGTAAGACAGTTTGTGTCAGGAGTCTAAGACAGGCAACTCGTTCTCTTTGATTTGCAAAGGAAGAGAGCCTGATTCAGAGATTGGCAATAGCCAGAAGAGAAGTAGAGACTTTTTTGAAAAAAAATGTTTGCTTTATAAATTGTGTATAAGGTCCCTAGATACCACGGTACTGAGTACATTATAAATGTATAAGAGATCCATTAAGAGAGATGGGAGGGGGGGAAAAAACCTGACAAATTAGGTTTGTATAGCTGAAAGCCCTAAAGATTTCTTCTGCCTTGCAAAAGGTATAAAGATTTTTATCCTTAGAGAAAGGTTACTTCTTTTCCCAGAAGGAAAGGGCAGAAGAAAAGGAAGAAAAAAAAAGAAACCAAGAGGAAAAGTAATACTGTCAGATGGGTCAGATTCAGCGCTGTTGCCAGGAGAATGGGCTTTGCAGACCTAGAACTAGAGTGAGGCTTCAGAACTGATCAGTTTTGTTCCTTACAGAAGTGGTCTGCGTGTACTATCCGACCGTCTTACCTTCCAAACCAGGGCAGCGGCATCCAAACTGCCTACCGAACACATCCCACGCCGGCTCCCAAGCCCTGCCAGGGAAAGCTGTCAGCCCGGCCAGAAGTATGCCGTGGCCCATCGTAACAAGCTGACAAGATAGATGGGCAAGTTTCCATTCTGGGCTTGTGTCCTGGCACCATTTAATTTACCGTTATAAAGATGGCTTCTAAAAAATTATTGTATTTTTAATACAGTGCCTGAAACCGGATAATGCTGTACAGCTACAGCTGGCCGAGTAGTGAGGGGTTTTACAGTACGAAGGCAATAGTGGATGCTACATACCCTCAGGCACATTCCCACAGCAGTATTTGTGCATGAAACATCTGCTGTGGCACTGAAGAAGGTTCCCTGTCTTCTGCCATCGCTGGTGAGGAAGATGGCTCAGACCATTTAAGCCAGGTCTCCGCCTCTGTTTCATTTTTACTCTCAAGTGAGGCTCCAGATGCTTCCCTGGGTGAGGAAAGGCGGTACCTTCCCTGCTGAATTTGAAGCAGGTTTCTAATATCTAAAATTACTCAGGGAAATAGATTGTTTAAAGATTGATCATTTTCTGATAAGAGATTTGATGAATGCAGACAGAATACAGTGCTGGCATACACGGACAAGGTACGTGAACTACAGAAGGACGGAAAGCGGGGCTGGAAAGGGGGCAGGAAGCCCTATAAAGGAACCACATCCTGCATGTCTTGCACCCAGACGTGCCACAAGACTGCTTGATTTAGGGCAGGAAGTCAAATATTTTGTAATGCCTGCTTGTTTGGCATAGGTGTATAAAAATAGTAAAACTAAGATAACTACCAGGAAGGATTCAGATGACTGACCGACGGCCTACCTAATCTACAAATACAGAAAGTGCGTACCGGGCCAGCACTCAGGAGATTGCCCCTGTCTGAACAAGCCTGGTTCCACCCAAAGACAAGAGGACGTAAGCCTTTGGACCAGCTTGCTCTCGATGCACAAAAACGTATACATCAACGCCAGAATTAGCTGTTGGAAACTTGTAATAGAGGTACAGAGTCTTCAGGCATATCCAGTTCTGGGCAAGCAATTTGTCCTGCTGTAGATGCCAGACTTCAGCTTAGCGAGCGGGGGGCTCCTGGAAATCTACTCCAAAGCTTCTAATGCCTATTACAAAACTGTGTTATTTAGAGACAATTTCTGTGAAGGAAAAAAAAAAAACACCAGAACCCAACCATCTGAAAAGCTAGTACTTTTCTGGAATTCATTGCTGGGTGCCAGCTGCCCTGTGGCTCTTCTGAAGAAACAACAAAAGGAATTGATGGCAGCCAGGCAATTGCTACGCACAGTGGCACAGTGAACTGTTGCCACTGGAAAGTTAGCAGCTCTCGCTGGCGCGTACCCTGGAGAGAAGGTTTGTTGGTCATTGCGTGATGCTAGGTATCGAGTTGCAGCTAAAGCACTATTACCATAGTTCATTGTCTTAATTCTTTCCCCAGCTCTTCACCAAATAACCTTAATAGAGAGTTAAGCCGTGAGTCCTGCCAGAGGGTGTTGCAGATGCTTATATGGATTAAAGACATCTAGGACAGACTCATGGAGACAGCTGCACCGTGAGCTCTGAGACACAAAGCTAGTAATGCAAGGTCGGGACTCCTCTCAGCTACAAACTGCTTGACCCATTCTTATGGCTCGTCCCATTTTTGGCCACTATCAGAAACACAGCACTGGACTGGATGGGGGCTCTGACCAGACCTGATGCGGCTGCTCTCATTTTACATTCTCCACCCCCTGAAAAGCCCGCAGCCCTCCTGTCCACCCAGTGAGCAAAGTGCGAAATGGCCCCTGAGACCAGCAGGCTGCTTGGTGCCGAATGGCCTCTACTGTGTGTTACCTCATGGCTGACAGTGTGAGAGGGTTAGTAGGTATTTGAGGATCCTAGGATCTTTAAGATCAGTCAGTAAAATACCCCAGAACCATAAACTGTGAAACTATTTTCACTTTTAGGTCCATTTTAGATTGTAGGACAGTCACTGTGTGACCCCAAATGTACACAATTGTGTCAGTGTGCTGATTCAACCTGTAATGTCAAAACTGAAGAAAATACCCAAGAATATCATTTTGAGGAGAGAACTCATTTCCTTTTCACTGTCTCTTGTCTTCTAGTTACAGTCACTGCTCTTTAAATTTCCAGCGATCCTAGGATGGTTTCAGTTGTGTTAGTTACAGTTTTGATGTCTTCAGAATTTATGAAGCACTCAGTTTTAGACCACAAAAAGGAAATAAGTCAAACTGGTCACAAAGCTGTCAGTTCACAGCTCATTCCAGCTCATCCATCTTTCACTGTTCATTCATGTATTTGGTTGTCTTTCCCACAGCAGGAATCCCCAGTTTGAGTGCTGTAGCTCAGATACAGCTCCTATTCAAGCCATCAGATTTACCCCAAACCCCACTCAGATGAAGCCGTGATGAGAATGGTACCACCAGAGGGCTGGGGAATAACCACCGAGCTTGCAGGCAGCGGAGTGAAAGCATCCCAGCACTCACGTGGGAGCATCCTGTATCTGCACAGCTCTGGACCACGTCGGTGCTTCTGCCAGTCCCTATATCCTACAGCCTAATAAACACTGGTTTATTTACTGAAAAGTCAAAGGGAGACATAACATACTTCAAAAACTCCCAATGTTATGGGATACAAAGCAGGACCCCGCTAGCACTTTTCCACCAGACGTCATCCTGCCACCTAAGCAAATCCAACCCAGCTTTTAGCCCTCTGTTAGGGTTTCCTCAGCATATAGAAACAGCTCCTTCCCTCACCTGAACCGTTTGCAGCCTCACATGCATTGCACAGCAAGCCTGCGTGTTTGGGTGTGCACAACGCTAAAGAACTGCCCTTCTGAGAAACCCTGCTGGCCATTGCCCTCCCCCCGGGGGAAAGGGGGGGCCAGCCCCAGAGCCTCCACCCACTATCGGTGCGTGATGTGAAGGTGCGGTGCTGCCCCACACCCAGGATTTCAAGCCTTCATATAGAGACGCAAGGCATGCAAGCAGGCCTCCAAGGCCACCAGCAGGGCAGGACGTGATTGATGAACTGCCAATAACATCCACTGAAAGCCCAGCCGCAGATGGGTAAGCAGCTCGGGACCAGGAACTGTGAAGTCCGTTCTGGACTTAAACGTTCAAGTTAATATCTGGAGTCTTGTTTCACCATTAAAATGGTATTTTAAAACCATACCAAGGGAAAGAGAAGTAGAAGAAGACAAGAAGCCCAGTTGGCACTACCGGCAGTAAGGCTGTTGGTTGGCATGAAGGTCACAGTCAGAGCAGTTTGCAGTGAACGTGCACAAGGTTCAGATCACTGAGGTGATTTCAGTGCTTATACCCAGAGCCCCGTCTGAACTCTGTGCCTGCATTTGTCAATGAAATGCCGGTGTCCCCTCAGTTCTGCTTCTGCATCCAGCTGGAAGCCCACAGTCTGCAGGGGGCTGTGTAGCAAACCACCCAGCGCAGGGTTACGAGCACCTCTAAGTCCGTAAAGTTTTACCCTGTTCATCTCTGTATTGGGTTTGCATGGCAAGGTTTTGGTAGCAGGGGGGGCTAATGGGGTGGCTTCTGTGAGAAACTGCTAGAAGTTTCCCCCATGTTCGACAGAGCCAATGCCAGCCGGCTCCAAGATGGACCCACTGCTGGCCAAGGCCGAGCCCATCAGCGACGGTGGTAGCACCTCTGGGATAACATATTTAAGAAGGGAAAAAACTGCTGTGCAACAGCAGCGGAGAGAGGAGTGAGAATATGTGAGAGAAACAACCCTGCAGTCAGTGAAGAAGGAGGGGGAGGAGGAGCTCCAGGTGCTGGAGCAGAGATTCCCCTGCAGCCCGTGGTGCAGACCATGGTGAGGCAGGCTGTCCCCCTGCAGCCCATGGAGGTTAACGGTGGAGCAGATATCCACCTGCAGCCCGTGGAGCACCCCACGCCGGAGCAGGTGGATCTGCCTGAAGGAGGCTGTGACGCTGTGGGAAGCCCACGCTGGAGCAGGCTCCTGGCAGGACCTGTGGCCCTGTGGAATGAGAGGAGTCCATGCTGGACCAGGTTTGTTGGCAGGACTTGTGACCCCGTGGGGGACCCACGCTGGAGCAGTCTGTTCCTGAAGGACTGCACCCCGTGGAAAGGACCCACACTGGAGCAGTTTGTGAAGAACTGCAGCCCGTGGGAAGGACTCACATTGGAGAAGTTCATGGAGGACTGTCTCCTGTGGGAGGGATCCCACGCTGGAGCAGGGGGACAGTGTGAGGAGAAAGGAGCAGCAGAGACAACACGTGATGAACTAACCACAACCCCCATTCCCCATCCTCCTGCGCAGCTGGGGAGGAGGAGATAGAGAAAACCAGGAGTGAAGTTCAGCCTGAGAAGAAGGGAGGGGTGGGGGGAAGGTGTTTTAAGATTTTTTTTTATTTCTCATTACCCTGTTCTGATTTGACTGGTAATAAATTAAATTCATTTTTCCCCAAGTCGAGTCTGTTTTGCCCATGACTGTAATTGGTGAGTGATCTCTCCCTGTCCTTATCTCGACCCATGAGCCTTTTGTTGTATTTTCTCTCCCCTGTCCAGCTGAGGAGGGGCAGCAATAGAGCGGCTTTGGTGGGCACCTGGCATCCAGCCACGGTCAACCCACCACAATCTCCTTGTACCTTGTGGGTACAATTAGACACGACCTCCAAACATGTGCTCTAAACAAGAGCTGGGAAGAGGGGAAAGAGACTTTCCCACTTAACTAGATGATTGGTTCCAGTACTCACTGAGGACATTGGAAACTGGCCTCGCTTGCCAACACTCCAGCTACTTTAAACAGTATTTAAAGATATTTCGGATTAGGTTTCCCCACTCAGGAGAGTGTGATACTCTTGAGTACAACACCACCTTTCTCTGAGCCAGCCCACCACACCATGTGAAGTGAAACACTTCTGTGATGAGGACTGGAAAAGATGCTCCACCAGAGACTACTGTAACACCGGGTGGGAGGTGCTGTTCTCACTGAGCAGCCACGGGAAGTGAACCCTGACCACCCACGCCATGGGGGAATAGCTGTAAATACCAAGTTTTGGGTAAATAAGAAAATTCCTGTCTCCTTGCCAAACAGCTGTTGATTTATTAGGTTCCAGGAGCAGCTTGTACTTGTGTACAACAAATCCCATCCTGTACAGCCTCGTGGTGTTCGCAGGAAAACCAGCAGTGAGTATTTACTTACCACCCTTTGTCTCAGGAAACCATGCATGAACACAAGCACAGGAAGCTGCATTTTAAATGTCAAAATATGCTTTAAAAGCTTCATGTCAGGTATGCTTTTCCAAGCTAGAAAAATATCAACAGCTTCAAGAATAATACAACGCAAGAAGAAATTATATTACTTACAGTTTTTCTTTCTTCCCTTCATAAACCACGCTCTCCTGAAGTCAAGCACTAATATGCTAAAATGTTTTCACCAGTGGCATTTTGCACATCAGGAAGAGCTCATAATTTTATTTTGAATTGGCATTTGCATATTCAGTTAGTCGAATGCATTTCCTCTCATCATTAAGCATGCTATATAATTGATATTCTTCTTCCCTGTAGTGTGACACAGCATGTGACTCAAAGCTTGCCTTCATAAGGATACTCATGAATGCTAAAGCACAACACATGCAGAAAGGCATATTGCATTCCTGTATGCTCGGGCTAGAGGAAAATAGCTGAAGTGGTCCACAGTTTAGCCTTCTTCAGAGGACTGGATGGTGTCTTTGATCTGAGAGATAAATTTTTGCAAGGCAATACCAAGGAAGCTCTCTCCACTTGTAATTTTGTGAGTTTGAGGCATGTTGAGGGAAATGAGCTGATCATACCAAGAACGTATCTATTTCTTATAAAGAGGACACCAACCCTGAAGACTGTTTTAGGGTTTTTTTACTGTTTTGTTTTGTTTTTTAAGTATTGAATTCACTTTAGGAAACAGGCCAAACTTATACTTAGTGAGTTGCTCCAAAAATGCACAACCATCCCCGTGGGTTTTTTGCCCCATGCAGAGTGTGGGCAGGCAGGACAGAGCCCTGTGCTTCATCAAACATTTAGAGAGGCATCACATGCCCAGCCACCATCTCCCTGTATTTAAAACTTTCTTCCACCTAACCTAGACTTTTCAAGCCTGTCCTAATTGAAAAGTAAGCCCCTGGCAAGTATAAAATTTTAATATTAAGCCACCTGAGACATCCAGTAAGAAGAAAAGTTTTTAAAGAAACTGAACCTGAGAAAAAGATAACCACTGAAGCAACCACTGGAGTAACTGAAAACCTCAGCAAACAAGGATCCAGGTGTTGACCACAGGCTTAGAAGCAGCGCACTGCTGCAGCGCTGGGACAGCGTGCAACCCATTCTTCACATGCACATGCGTACAGGCCCTCCATGTCAACTGTACATGTTTCTCCACTTCTTAAGTCTTAATTTCTTATTCAGATCAATGTTTCTAATTTTAAAATGATTCATAATACAAGGTAATGTCATTATATTACAAGACAACTTAATTTGCAAGTTCATTCCATGCCAAGAGCAAGGCAGCAGAGTCCCTAATTCTAAATAAAGCCTATTTTATGCCAAATATCCTTGCCAAAGCCCTCTAATGAGCTGGCACCAAGTGGCTTCATGGGAGCATCCTACTGTCAGCAGTGCTTTCCAGGCATTACCGGTACCTTACGATGACTCTTTATTTTCCCCATGTGGTTGTCGGTTTGTTCTATCCTTCCCCAAGTAGTAAGCACAAGAATTTCCTCTCTCAACCACCACACACATTAAAAAAGCAGGTCACTTCAGTATATTGTACGTCAGCTCTGTCCTGTCTGGAAATATTAAACATTATTATTAAATATTTATATAGTGAAGCAGTTCTGTCGCTGATAGAGAAAGCGGTCAGTGTTGGAGTCTGCATTGCAGATGTCAACAGTAGACCTCTCATTCATACACAGACAGGAGAAAAACGTGGGATTCAATTGCTTCAAGTGCAATGAATTATCCTGAAGACTTCGCTCAGTCCAAATGCTCTTTGCCTGTGGAAAAACTGAAGGTTTCACTTACTGGCCTAGTGGGAGCTGAGGATATGAGAACATTTTAAGGCCTCTCTTGACAAATAAGCATGTTCCTTTCAGGAGAAACAAAAAAATTAGATCAAAGCACTGCCTTCTCTCTATTAATTTAATCATCATGAGCCAAACTATAAGCTAGTTTCTTACAAACTCCCATTAGAGGAAGGTTTCCCTAAGAAGTAACTGAATAAACTCCAGAAGAAATCCCAGTGTCTCTCCCCATTGCCCAGCACACACAACACATACCTGCAGTAGCAAAACGTACTGCCCAAGTGCTTTAACATTACAGGTAGAGTATTTGTTACTCAGGAGTAGTTACACACATTAATTGATACGTTTTGTACTGTATTGCCATCCACAGGCACTGATAGCTGAGTATAGAAAAACATTAAAGAAAAAACCCAAATAAAAAAAGAGAAACAACCCAGAAGAGAATGCTTACCTTCTTACCCGAGAGCTTACTTACGTGAAGGTCTAGTTAGCACCGAGCTGTGGTTTTCAAAAGCTGCTATCACATCTCCGTTACCTCTCTCCTCCTGATGTAGCCAGTCATCTCCAGGTCATTACCAGTGCGCGTGTCAGACACAGTGATCCACTCCACAGCCCTGCTAACATACACACACAGTCTTGTAGAGATGCACTTGACAGCCTGCTCCTTACAGCCTCCACTCCGCTTGTCAACAAGAAGCAGCTTTGCCCGCAGCTTTGCCCACAGCTCCAGCAGATGATCGACAAGGAGCCACGGACCCATGTCCAGTAACAAGTTTTCCCCGATGCCCTTGATGCAGCGTAAAAAGGTTTCAAGGCTCAACGAGGAAGAAATCAGTTCCTCGGATGTAGGGTGACCTGCCCTGACTGAAGAACCTCATCATGAGACAGATCACATCTCTAGAGATACGACAAACGACTGGCAAAGCTGGGGAAGCAGCACACCGATACCAGACTCCTAATTCCTGCAAAAACCAGTCGCCAGCACCACCCAGCAACCTGCTGCCTCTGCTCATCAGCGGTCAGTTAGGCCTGAGCACATTACTTGGGGGCTGGTGACGGGATTGTGCTCTGCTGATGTAAAGAAAGTACAGCTGGCGCAGGTAGGACGTGATATATTTTCAACAGGGTGGAAGGGATTAAAGAACCTTATCTACTCCTCCTTGCTGTTACATTATGTGTCTGTTAGTGGAGTCCCTTACTCCAAAGTGTGGTTTAGCAGAGTGATATGTTTGTCAGCATTAATGCACCGTCCTGTAAAACATCTGCTTCTTCCCACAGCTACTGTAACTGGTAGAATTGATGGTCTTCCCTCCGGAGACCCACCCTATCCTCCGCTTCCCTGATCAACAAAGCCTTTTCCTGAATGGCTGGTGAACTCATGTCTAATTAGCTGCAAGCTAAGGACGAAGCATGAATTTGGAAAACTGAAAGGCAAGTTGCAAGGCTGGAGACTTCCATTTAACAGCCTTTTAGTGTTAAGATTATATACTTCAAGACAAAGAGGTAGAAATTATGAGCAACTAGAAAGCTGCTCTCTCCAGAAGAACATTATGCAGCCTCTGTTGAAGGCTGCCAGAGCAGCATTCCTGCTATGACAGGAGGGGGCTATTTTTTATTATTATTAATTTAAAATAAATTCCAGTGAAGCTGTGGCTGTGCTGTCTTCATGCTTTGTGTAATTTTGAATGGCTAGCCTATGAATGGCTGGGGAGAATTTTAAGACATATTTTGTGAATCTACCATGAAACATTACTTGTCTTTCTTTAATGAAATAAAAGAAAAATGAAGCAAGATGACTGTTCTCTTACAGCTTGGAAGGAAGTTTATACTCCTGTGATTTATTAAGTTTGTGGCTGTGATGGTTTTTTTATGCTTTGTTTAATATTGTATGAACATTGCTATTAAATGTCATGAATATTGCTATGAAACTTAATGAATATTGTAAAATATGGGGTCTGAACAATTCATGAAATGCAACATAGAATTTCATGAAAACTGGGCATGTGTTGTCTTGGAGTCTGCCCAACTTACAACATACTTCACTGAGATCTTAATTATTTTCTGTATACACTGGCATCTATATTTCATGAAAACATCAGGGAGTCTTTTTAAAATACTTTAGATATTTCATGAAAATTGCTGAATATGAGAGCAGAACTTCTTTGGCTGAAAGTCGCTCTTTTATAGAACTTTTTTCAATTATATAGATGTAAAATACTTCTTCATTTCAAAACAAATAAATAGAATTCATTTTGCTGTAATAAATTACACCAAAGAGGAAAGCTCATAAACTTAAAAAGACTAAGTCACTAAATTTTGATGCTGACAAAAACTATTGTGTGAATTTGTCAAAGTTCAAGAGACTACAAGTTTCCAACTTTACAATTAGCTGCCCACTTTGTTTCAGGTATCTTGAGGACCAGGATCTTGTGTGGGAGAGAGCCCTCAGCTGCATGTCCTGTTTCAGTACGACTGTCAAACCAAACCTTCAGTTCTTAACGCCCTATGCTATGTCCTACGCAGAAAATAAGCTGTGATGGGGGGGTTGGGGGGGCGGGGAAGGGAAAAAAAGGCCTTGTTTCAGTTTGCTTTCTAGTGAAGCCATTTGCCTGTTCCTTATCTGCAGGAGTGATATTCACTTATCCCTGTTTCCCAAGTCTTGTTGTTTATGGTGAGATTTTCTTCAGTTATAACATGGCTAACCCCTCATCTTTCTCTTTCCAACCTTGAGAGATCCTGACAGTCCTGAAAACACTTGCTGTTAGCCTTCTTAAACTACTAGATGTTCTTCAAGCACTTCCTCCTTTGATTTTTCTCTCCTTCTTGTCCAGATTTGCAAGGAAGGAGGAAATTGTGCTTGACAGCACCCATGGTTCACGTTCCATTACTGTGGAAAGCAGGTAGATTAACATGAACTTCTTACTTGGATGACTTAAAAGATGCAGTCTCCCACACCCTTCAGTTAGAGATGTTTGCATCTTCCCTAGACTGGAGACAAAAAATTGTTTCCCCCGCCTTGTTTTCCTCAAGTATAACACCATGTGGTCAAGAGTCCTCCCTCTGTGCTCCTGTGATGTGTGGCCGGTGGGGGGGTAGGTGGGTGATTTTTTGCTACAGACCATCGATCAAGAAGAGCTGACTGTCAGCAGCAACGGTTCCCATCGCTGCAGTGGGAAAGGGAAGAAGAGTTTTCAGAGGACATTGGCAGGGAAATACTGGGGAAAGCCATGCAAGAAATGTCATGCTTTGAATGCCTGCAGGAAGTAAGCAAATAATTGTATAGTGGTTTCCACTGGCAGACTGCATCTAGTATTAAAAAGCACAGATGTACTTGTTTAAGAAGGTAAAAGGAAACTCAGCAAGACACAGGCAGATTGATTCCCTCACAAAATGCTGCTGGCATGTAAGGGTGTAGCTTGACGTAGCGGAGCAGATGAGAAGGGAGTGTTGCCTGGCAGTGTTACAGCTGTACCTTCAGTGTATCCTGCAGATAGGTACAAAGTTCATTCACTGGTTTTAATAACCCCTATAGGATTTCCCTGTAGAATTGCCTTGTTAGGCAATTAAATGCTCTATCGCCATGACATAATTCTATGAGTCATCTGTCATAAGTGTCATCTCAACAACCCAATGACAAAACTGAATCAAAATGCTTTAAATGATGCCTCGCTTCGAGACTGCTCCAGAAACTTATTTCGCTGTAAAGTTTTATTACCCTAAACCTAGTATGTGGCACACTAAAAACACCACCAAGGTAGACAGATTGGTTGCTGATGCCAGAATCCTCATGGACCTCTCTCTTGTCAGCCCTGTGAACCAGAAGCTGTCCTTACCTCGGAGGGCCTGGCTTTGTCAGCAGCCAAGAGAGGCTCACTGCGGGCTGCTCTCTGACAAAACGCCATCCAGCTTGTCAGAACATGAATATGATAAAAATACTGCTGGAGGTCTGGGTTTTGCCCAGTTTCCTATGGAGATGACACATAATAACCCTGTGTGTGCATGCGTATGTTCCCAGTAACTTTTGAACGTAGTGCTCAATATAAATCTCGTTTCATGTCAGGCTAGAGATGTTAAAGATGTTAGGTACCTACAAGTTTCGAGATGTTAAAGATGTTAGGTACCTACAAGTTTCATGAAAGTATGCAGAGGAGAT
This sequence comes from Aptenodytes patagonicus, assembly GCF_965638725.1. Lineage (NCBI taxonomy): Eukaryota > Metazoa > Chordata > Aves > Sphenisciformes > Spheniscidae > Aptenodytes > Aptenodytes patagonicus. The sequence goes on from NC_134949.1 coordinate 30,110,359, forward strand.
GGAGAGGGACCTTCTTCCGTAAGCGTTCCTCTTGAATGAAAGGCTGAACTCACTTCAGATGCTAGTTACCGCATACAAGAGTGAATACATCATGAATGTCCTTATTGCCGTAATGTAAATCATGGCTAGTGTCATTACACACCAGAGAGTCCAGCTAGGAGATTCAAATCCACACATAACTCATTTCCTTTGTTTTTTGCTACCCATGAAACCTGCTGTTTGTTCTTTGGGTCTTCTACAATTTGCTTTTACCTCACTGTGTTAATAAAACAGGCTAGCCCAGATGCCTCCTGGTTCAGGTACCCCTTCAGGGGATAATTCTCAACTGAACCTTTCCTTCCTCCCCAAAGTCACGGAGATCTGCCCCCTTGCTGGCTGACACAGCGCTGGAGTACCACAGCCGTATTCTGCTGATGATGATGCCAGGGAAGTGCAGGTAAAAATGCCCACAATTTTCTCCACAGCTGGATAAGGCCTGAAGGCAAAAGGACTACTTGGTCCTGGTGTGAAACACACGGAAGGTCTGCCATACATTAAAAGCATAGCTTTGTCTGTACTAGATCAATAAGAAGTGAACTTAAAGCACCTTCAAAACAGACTGAGGAACAAGCACTGTCTTGGCTGTCAGTACACTGTAATTATTTTGCATTGTTAGTTGTTAGCTGCAGCTGCTTTCATGAGCAGTAGCTAAGCTTAATGTGAAATAAATACCTCTGTGAAGACACATCTTTAGTTTTGGACTTGTCATCTCATCCAAACTGCTGCAGTGTCACAGGAAAATAGCTGGTTTAAAGCATTCTTTCTCTTTACCGCTTTCTTGAACTGTTTTGTAAAGTAATCTTCGAGACACATTTGTGCGGCAGTTAATGGTATCCAGTGAAACGACTCAGACAAAACAAAACGCGTACCCTCAGGTGGGGAATTTTCAAAGAGTGAGTAATGCGGTATCACAGTCCAAGCTCAGGAGAGCCCAGAACAGCCCCCATAACTCAGCAGCAGACCCCTGCCCTCTGCCCCCCAGCTGGCTGTCTGCTTTTGTGCCGAGCACCTGCAAAGGAAGCAGGAAGCTGGAGCCTGCCAGCATTTATTCTTTACCGACAAAACAAGAAGTGGCTGGCAAAAGTTGAAGGTTGCTTTGTGGTGTCTAATGCCCTCCTCAGCTTGCTCAAGATGGAGTCTGGGACAAGACTGAGATGATTACAGGGTAAGTGGCTCTCCTAGCCTCTAAGGTAAGAGGCCTAATGTCAGGTCTTGCAGAAGGACCCCAGGTTCACAGGCTCACGAGAGATGAGTTCCTCCAAGATCCTGGTACACAGTAAGAGGCAACTGACCTCTAAACCCTATAAACCCAGGTCCTCCTACTTCTCCGGTTCACCCCCCCCGAGCCATTCTCCCCAGAGTTGCCCCAACACTTCACCTTTTCCCATAATTTCCCTTTCTCTTTATTGCAACCCCAAGTTTTTTCCTCCCCAGCTTTTCATCCTGTAGCCTCTGCCCCTGACAATCATTCACGTCATTTCTTTTCTGAACTAGCTGAATTGTAACCCATGTAAAGCACATAATTTCGTAAGACATTTCCTTTAAGTAAAAAGAACAGAAACACAGTTTCCTCCAACAGTCATTTCTAAATTCAACACTGATTTCTGTCAATGAGAAGCATGAACTTTACATAGACTGGATGGTGTTGCGGTTCAGTGGCCGCAGTATGTTCCCACTAAAGTCATTCTTAAATGGCAACTTCACAAGGCCACGTTTTATTGGCCCAGGAGACCACCTCCAGTCTCCCTAAAGAGAGAATTAAGCTCTCCATACAGGTCCTGCAGAGGTGCACAAGGTGCTTTGCTCTGGCTAGGATAAGTGTTGACTAACTAAGAACATTTGAGATATAAATAGATTAATGATTTGCAGGTCACATCTTCCCAAAAGATGTGACCTTCACTTGCTAGCGCTAAAAAAAGCCCTGTTTTATGAAATGGAAAATGAATTTCAAGACTCCTGCCTGAATTTGAGTCACAAGTGCTATTCCACATCAACGCAGGACATGCCAAATTTCAAGGTAATCTTGGGTACATGTGTGTAATTTAGACTTCCAAAAGAGCCAATATTTACATTTGAAGGGCATATCAACTTCACTCCAGCAAAGTCAGCACTGTAATATGATGCCCAGATGAAGCTGAAGGCTGTAATTCATGAACGCACAGATTACCTAGGAACTCCTGTTGTGGTGACCTCAACCTCTTGGAAAATCCTACCCCTGCTTCAGGTACGCTTCTGCTCTTCATGCAACAGCTGCTAAAATGTCAAAGATTTACAAAGATTACGCATGAACTGCAATGGTTCAGTTGCTGCGACACACACATCTGAGACTGCAATAAATTGGAAGAAGCAGGGCAGAAAACAGGAGCCTGACAATTCCTCTGCGTTACAATGAAAAACTGGATTATACTGGCCAAAGGGATACATGCATTTCAAGGAGGTCGTCCTGTAAAGCTGGCACGGTGCATTGCGAGCGGTTCTGCTTGACCTCATCATAGTCTGCATTTTCTTCTTGTTTAAAGGTACAACAAATCACTACAGTGAAGTAAATAACAGTCATGGACTTTTCTGGAGTATACACCACTATCTGTTAAAACTGATAAGGTAAACTGTACTGCTATTAAGTCTCCAATACCTTGGCGTAAAATGAGTTTTTAGTAATTGCACTGAGTCAAAGCTGCTCCTGAACTCATTAGTCACAAGGGGTCTCAATTTCTCCCTGCTGTGTTGGACTAAATGCGATTTTGCTGTCCTCTTCTGTCTATACTTTTTTTTTTCCCCTTCTTTTTTCTATCAGTAACATCCCCCCACAACCTTTTAAATAGAGAGCTTTACAGGAAAGACTCAGTTGTATACACATGAGAGGCAGGCAAGTCTCCTGTTATGGCTATACAGAGCATTTAAATTGAAACATGGATTTCGCATTGAAGAGGGAAGAAATACACACACCAGTGTTCCTTTAAACGCCTCATCTACATCACAAATATAATCAGTATTTGCTTATTAAAAAAACAATTGGGTCTGCAGAATCTCTGAAAACTAGGCCGCATGTTTTAGTGACTAAATTTAAGAATGCAAATACCATCAGTTTAACTTAAATTAGCCATGAAATTTTACCTTTTTATACTAGACAAGCCTAGCACAGACCTACTGTCTTAAGATCACCTTCTCTGTCTGCATTTTGTGAAAACGGGCTGACTCAGGATTCTGTCCAAAATTGCTGCGATTTAGTTTAAAATTTCCCAGCTGTATCTCTGAGATGCCCTCTGGAACAGGTGAAGCTCAGTAGGAGGTACGTGTGTACCAGCGCGATGTATCCTGGTAGAACGCTTAAGCGTTAACTGACATGCAAAAAGGCAGCTAGACTTACTTCACACTGTGATACCCAAGACCTCTGAAAGAGTCAGGCCTTTCTCCTCCTGATGTCACCATATCAGGCTATGATGCACAAAAAGGAAAAAAAAAAAAGACTTCACGCCTACCACTTTGTTTTACTGATTGAAATTAAAATTAGTCTGCTGGTTTGGTTTTTATCCATCCAGTATTGAATAGAGTTGTTTTATCTACAGCAAAATTCAGACATGCTGTTTCCACATGTTAAAAGCTGTGAAATCTGCATGTTATGAACTCTCTGTTATGCATGCAATCCTGAGTTTATCCTTTTTGTTTTCTGGAGGTTTTTTTTAAATCAGAAGTGGTATGCTGCAGGACAGGCAATTGGAAACCAGATCTTCTCCTCATGAGACAATCAATAACTGAACAAGTTGTGCAGGGAGTTAGGTTGGGAAATTGCTTCTCCTTATGTTGTCCACAGAGATATAAAAGAAAATTAAGGAGTTGAGGGAGCGAAAACAAGTGTCAGAGTTGGGTTTTAAACCTTCAGATGAGAGGTTTAAAGGACATGCCTTCTCAGGCAGAAGAACCATCTTGATTGTCAAAAGAGTCCAGGTCTAGATCAAATCCCCCAGAAACACTCAAGAGGAAATTAGCTGTGTAAATTCTACTATTTCGCATAGCTCTGGATGCCCTTTGTGACTTATGTATAATTGCTTAGAAATCTCTCTGTAAAGCTCATCTTTCTTATTTCCGTTGCCCGAAAGACTTAAGAACTTCTGCAGCAAGCTCCACTGCACAGTGTAGCTATTTCCCAGGTACCTCACTATTTGAGAGGAAACACTCTGTAAGTCCAGAGTGAATGTGGGGAGACCCTGAAGTGAATGGAAGCAACCCTTCAGCACCACAAGAACTCCCTGTTTTTGCTGGCTAGGTCTGGGTAACATATGTGTGCATTGTCTGGGGAGCCACAGTAGCCTTGTCGCTACAAGGTTCCGGATTAAACTTTGGGGGACAAGACAGCAAAATTCAGGCTCAACCAAGTTGCTGGCACACAAATTCCTTCTCGGATCTAGGGCAAGTTGGGGTTTCAGATTGCGGATTCTGCTATAAAGCTCCTAAACCCAAGTGCTGCAGGATCACCTTTATTCTCTTTATTTTTACCTTATATTCTTTAGAGGATTCAGATCCCAATTGTTTTACTAATATTGTCTGAAACATACTTCATACACCAAGATGTATTTGATTCTGGCAGAGTAACACTTTGTCTTGTCCCAGTCTTACCATTTGGGAAAATGATCCTTTTTAGAATCCAGGGCTGTAGCCTGCGAGTTACAAAAACCTGACCCAAAGAGTAAAGACCAGCTCTTCCTGTATTACTGTTGGTTTTGGGAATACCCCAGTGCAAATGGGCTTTCTATACATTGAGGGAGCAGAGTGAAAATCCTTAGTGTATGATTCTCATAATCTGAGCAAATCAACAGGAGATCAGAGGGGATTTTGTTACAGGTTGAACAGGGCATGCTGCTGGAGGACATGGCTAAAAGGTTTTTAGAAGTTGACAAGACGTACATGTAGCTAAACTCAGAGATGTCTGACTGCTTGGCAGGCCTGAACAGGTAAAATGCCGTATTAGCTGTACCAGAAGCTAGTGATCCAGTGAACCAGGGCAGTAAAGCTGCCAGCAAAGGGGCACAGTGCAAAGCCACGTAATCAGACGTGGGGACCAAGACCTGCAGAGTTAGTGCAATGCCTCTGTCCGAAGCAATTTGCTTTGCTGAGAAGGTTCATTAATGTAGTGTTACGCAGTTGCACAAAATTATGCAGCTGGTCAAATGCTTCTTCCTACTTCTACTGCTATTTATATATTCCTACACTGGAAGCTGGCATGCAGACACTAGCTGGCCCAAGAGTTGCGTGTGCTTTGTTTTCATAAAAAATGAGCTTAGCTTCACCTCGAGAGCTTTGGAGACTTCCTAGGCCAATAGATCCATTAAATTTAGGCTCTGAACCAAACTCTGCAATCCTGGGTTTTCTGGGCACTGCAGCTATCAAGCAATGTTAAGAATCAGGTCATATATTCAGTAGCTTTTCTTTAGATAACCATAGTTTAAAAAAAAAAAAAAAAAACCCAAACCTTGGCATTAGTAAGTCATACCATTAAAAGATAAAAGGAACTTCAATGTAAACTAAAAATGCCTTTTGAGATTGTTTTTAAAATAAAATATTATGATGCTACAACAAGTTGGATTAAAGTCTGAAACGTAAAAATAATACTAAAATAAAGTCCTTTTACCATAAAGTTTTAGTGCTGCTTAAAAAAACAGCTAAGTATTTGAAATGGATTGAGGTGATACAATAGGCCTGCTAATTTTTTTAAGTATTAAAAAAGTGCAAAAAACAGAACAATGCCAAAATTCAGTTTAACTTTTGTTTCTTTTTTTTCTACTATAGGGTTGCCACATAAACAAAACAGGTTTCTAATCTGTGCATAAAAGACAGCAGGAGCTTTTTAATGCAGAGGTGAGAGACACATAAGCAGAGCTGCAGAAGCTATTCCACCTGGAGCAAAGGCTAAGAGAGCTCTCCAGAGCAAGAGCAGGGAGGGCACAGGAAGAGGTCACCGGTCCTCAAGACCTGCAAAGAGTAACTGTCCCTGTGGGATACAAAGCAGGTACCGAGGTAGCCACAGTAGTTATCTGAATTATCTACCCTGAGAAAATTAAAATCAGATACGATGGTGCTACAATAATGGTTCTTTTTAGCAAGCTTAAATAACCACTAAGTATCTGAAAGGCTGAGAAGAAAAATATGAAGACACTTACTTTATTGATATGGCCTTGGTAAATCTGTTCTCTTTACACTATTTGTCCTCTGAAGGAACAGGATCACCTCCATATTTTGCTGCATTATAGTCATAATTATGCCAGTTAAGACAAGGTATGTGCAACTAGGCTTGGATAAAAATAAGTGACTGAGATGGTTTTCTTGTTTAGTATCATCGTAGATGGACGTGCTGTCACAGGGACTGTTAAACGTAGAAATAATGTCCTGTTTTCTGGTTAAAATTTTTCATTCTGTACTGGAAAGGGAAATTTGCAAAGATTCTATAATTTTTTTTTTTAAATTAGCAGTAATTCTAAATACTCTAACAGTGCCACACAGAGAACTGATCTAAAATGAGTAAATATAATGTTTTAATGCTTTGAATATAATGAGTATAATGCTTTTAAGAGACCAGTTTTTCAAGACTGTTCATCCTCAGCTTCCCCAAGTTCAGTAAGAATAAACAGCACCCAGTGCCTCCTCCGGAAGAAACGCCCCACAATGTACAAGCTGGGAATGCAATACCGAACAGCACTAGCACCTCCCAGAGGATGCTGACTGCTATCAGCTCTGTAGCACCCCAAATAGTCTTTTCTCCCAGCTAGTAGTCTCATTTTAGGGGCGCAAATGTTGATGCAGGCGTGAGTTAAGATGTGAAGCATCTTGCAAATACTACACAGGAAGCCCTCAGCTGAAGCCCTGACACAGGTTACAGTCACACTGCCTTCAATCACAGCCGGTGAATAGTCAGGTGAAGCAGAGATCTTCCCACTCCAGGAACAAGACCTAAGAGCTGCAGAAAGCTGGGGCATTCAGCTCAGTTTGGAATCAGGAATATGAAAGAAGACAGTTTCACTTTCTAAGTGGAAGATATTTTAAAATAAATTTCAAATAGAAAAGAACTCTAGAAATATAGGTTTTATATTTAATGGGAACACAAACTTCTTGAAATCTCAGCATTCTCAGAAATTCTCAGTTTTGATTAGGCTGCTTCATCAGTAGTAGTATTGGCTCTGCAGACTGAGGCTGCAGTACTGGATTATAATACATTACAGCAGTGCTCTCCATTCAAGGAACGGACAGAACAGAGTGCTGAGATACATCTTCATCCCACAGCAACATACTGGTACCTTTGATCTAAAAGCTATCATCCATTCTCATGAAACCTGATTCACTCTCCATTGTAATTAAAACAAAGACTTTTCTGGCTTCAGTAGCAGCTAGATGTGGCCTCTGTTGTCTACAGAACCATCATTGCCACAGAGAAAGTAAAAGAAGCACCAGTGGAATTATTAGGCTTTCCCTTTTTATAACGGAGAATGTAATACAAGATTTCCAGTCCTATGAAAATCAAGGGGAAGAACAGATTCCAACTCCCTGAACAAAAGTGTTTCCTGCATAAACACAGGGAATGTCATTGGTAAAAAAAACTGTATGCAAAGAATAACAATAAAAAAAAGTAGTTAACCCAGAATCAGATAGTATTTTAAAAACAGAAGTATTTTAATACACTCCTTAATCATATAGATTGTATTAGATCACAAAGAAGAAATATAATTTAGGCATCAATGCCTTAAATGTAAAACAAAGAAAAATAATGCGAAAAACCCTTTATGCATTCCTCCATTCTACTACATTTATGATAAAAGTATGCAAGCAATATAGGACAACATTATTTTGAATATCCATTACACACAGCCTCTTGTTAAATATCTTAAAGTGATTTGAGACAAACACAATCTTTTTTTGATACTCTAGTGAAAAAAAAATACTGTATTTAGAGAAACTTACTATGATAAATTTTTACTGAAGTGGTTTTGGCTTCCTCAAAAATGAATAAATACTGGTACTGACGCTCTGATGATTAGATAAGCCTTGACACCGAGAGCTGCGACATAGTTTAAGTTAATCTTTAGCAAGGATAACTTGTGCAAATGCCACCAGAATGAATACCAGAGACATAAATATAATACACTTCTTGAAGATACATGCTGCCATTTCTTAGACTCTTTCCATCTCCAATATGCAATGCTGCTTCTCTATTGCAAGTCTGCTGCTGACCACTCGGGAAGGTGTGACTGTCTGAACTTTTACATGGATGCAAAGTTGTTCTAAACCACCACACCAGACAGCCAGACCTCTGCTAAACACAACAAAAGCAAGACACAGGGTTCCACCAAGGACAGCAACCTTCTTCAATTATTTGATAAGTGACTGTATCTTAAGTCAGGAAGCCTGGTCTCTCGATGCAGGGGCACGTGCTTGCAAATCCAACTCTGCATGGTACCAAGAGACTTCAGAGGAACTTTTGATACTCCACATCACTTCAGTCCTAGTTGTAACTACAGGCCACAAAATTCAGACCACTTTTGCAAAAGTCTGAATGGGTCAGAAGTTTGAAGGAATTTTGAAAGTCAAATTTTGAAGGAATTAGGCTCATTAAACTGCATTTCAAACTGACATGTGACTAAGCATAAAATAATCTCAGTCCAGAACTAAAACTGATACATATTACTGCAGGAAACTTGTTTTATTTTCCTAGTAATGGCTAGACTGAACAGTAAAGTGTAATCATTTATAATCCTACAGCTCTACAATATTAAAAAATCTTCACCAGATAATCCACGCCAATTATCCAGGAAATGGTTCTTACTTTAGCTGACTGCTAGCACTGTACCACATATATGTCAACATATTCTCTTTGCCTATATAATCAAATGGATCTAAATGAAAACGTAGACTTGATGAGATTCGTGGAGTATTACCTAACCCTGAGCCACAGGAAGCATATTCTACCATGAGATAACAAAGATTTGCTGTTAGAAGATGATACTTCCTAAGACTTAAGTCTATTAACTGTTAAACAAGTACTTTGAAAAATAGCTTGGAAAGCCACGAAAACATGATCAATTTAAAAGCGTTCAAGAAACTCCTGCTTCAACAATAAAGAAACAAATTTTTTGTAATTCAAAAAAACCATGCAAACATTCCTATTCCTACAGCTATTGATTGCTGAAAGGGTGCGAGTTCACAGTAGCTTTCTCAAACTTGAAGTTAGGTAAAGGAATCAAATGTCTAATGCTGATTAATCAAATCACATACTTGAGCTAAATGGAAAAACAATTTAAGCTTATAAATAGTCCAAAAGTTCACACGTGTGCAAGACAAACCATCTCAGCATTTAGGTACCTCCACTACGTGTTTTCAGTGCCAAAGTCCAAAATTTAGATTCTAAAATGCTTGTTCAGCTGTTGCCTAAGTCAGGAAGCATTTAACTCCAGTTTCACAGAAGGATGTAGATGCCCAAAGTGGAATTTAAATCAAACACATGCACTTAAATCCAGCAGTGACAGTCAAAACAACAGACCTTCACATTTTCATCAGTAGAGGAGATGCACACAGTTGTTCTTGATAGAAAACACCAAAACAATCAAATGATTTGGATTAAAACCAAAGTGTCACCTTATAACACACGTTCTCTCTTTCTGGCCCAAAGAATATTTAAGTATGCCATTTAAACGTGGAGAAATTTCAAGTGGAGATTGAGAGCACTCTTTCACTGAGCTAAAATTGCCTGCTTCGGGAGTTAAGTCCTATGAGTTCAAATCATCTTCAGGAAAAGGGAAGAACTGAAACAGTTCTCCAACATCCGAAGTGAGTGGCCTGAGCCATGAAATAAAACATTGGACATTTTCAAGAAGAAAGATTACTTACCACAGCATTTCTAAGAGTATTCCCAAAGGTATCAATTTCTTACTTTCAGGGAAAAATACTGTGTTAAGTAAATGTAAGGTTACAAGCATTTATCAGTGCTCAGAACGTATATTGTCTTCAAAAAAATCACCTAATTCTTCAAAACTGAGTAAATTAAGGATAAGCGTGCTTCCTACAGAAACATCAAAGCTACTTTAAAATAAGAGCCACAGCCTTCATTTCATCTAAACTGAGAAATGCAGAATGAAATCTCATGCTAGCGCAGAAGGTCAATGGGATGAGGTCCAAAGGACCTGAGAGAGTAAGTCTGCATGTCAAGCAGACAACATTAAGCGTTGGCAAATGCAAGGTAATGCATGCAGAAAGGAACAATGTGTCGAGTTCCAAGCTAACTGTACCTCTCACCAAAGAAAAAAGTCTTGAGATTAAAACCACAGTTCAATGTGCTGTGACAGATAATAATGCGAACAGTGTTAGAAACAATAAAGATGCTGAGAGGAAAAAAAGAGTGTATTTCAACATTTTTTATAAATCACTGAGGTGTCCTACGATACTATTCTGGACTCACTAAGTGAAAGAGCACATAAAGAACATACATCTGCAAAGACAGGAGAATGATTAGAAAACAAAGTTGGGAAAGGCATCTGTATGAGAAGACAATCAGAAGATTGCAATACTTTAATTCAGAGAAGAGTAAAAACATTATAGAAGGACAAGAAACAATGATACAAAGAAGGAAAATTGAATGCTTCTGCCCACTTGTTCTTAAAAATACAAGAGATAATATATAATATATTTTTAATAAATATCATCTACAAGGCTTCCCATTCCAGTTTAACGTACCCCACATGCTTGTCATCATATACTCTTTGGCTTGCAGAAATCATGAGGAACCTCAGCTGAATTCTGAATGCCCTTATGCCTCATGTTGGAGCAGTCCTGTTCCTCTTGCAGTATATAATGCTCCACAGAATTACAATGGGAAGCTGGTTTGGTCATGGAATCCATATTGACAACACAACTTGAATCATCATCCTTTCTGTAAAGCAAATAGCTATTCTTTCTTTTTCAAGTGAGTTCCTGCATGGATTACAAGATCAGCAGACAGCAGCTACAAAACTGCTGTTCAGGTTTGGAGATTTGCAAAACGAATCTAAAATTTCGCTTGTGTTAGTGAATCTACAGAAGCAGTCTGAGTCACAATGGAATGGGCTCTAGTCTGCGTAATTAGATCAGTTAGTTGTCTCATAATAGTATCTACCACAGTAAGATATACATTTAAACAGTATGAAATATAAAAATCTTGACCTTTAATCCATTTGTATCAGGCCACAAAGCCAAAGTGAGCTCCGAAGGGTTCTGTCCTGTCCAGGTTGTCCTAAAGATCCCTGATCATGTCACTGGATAGAAACTCATCATTTTCCTAGTTCAGATTGAGCTTGGTCAAAGAAAAATGAGAAAGTTAATCAACAGTGAAAGTAAAGATTAAAGAATATCTTTGGTATGATACAAAAATATGAAATTGGTGAGGAAGAATCTGTTTTGCAACTAACAATGACTTTTTTTCCATAAAGTTATATTAATTATCATTATGTTTTCCTCCTTTAACTATATATTAATCAAGTCTTGTATCAGCATCCCTCTTTTTGCCTCAGATCAATGTCAGAGAAGCCTTCATTGCTGTATAGAATGTTTCAACTAATAAAATAATTAAAAGATGTTACTTATACCTATAAACCTTTGTTTTCTTACATCCTCAGGCTACAACAACTACAGTAACACTATTACTAGGTAACACACTCTCCACAAAATACACTGTTATCTTTAAAGAATATAAAATAGTAGAGTCAGAAATACAAAGGGAGCTTGGTCAAATTAGACTGTGCTTTAATAATTGGAAAGAAAAAGCCTGAATATAGAGAGTGAGAGATATTCTAACATCTCACTGGGGTGGCTGTGGGAGGGAGACGATGGAGCTTTAAAGCTGATGCAACAGAATCTCATCTGCATTTCAGAGCTGCACATCACAGCTGCAGAGCTGTTGCACTGAACAACAGAGTTGCTTCATTGCAATTCTTCACTGGAAAGAGAGAGGAGTTTATGTTTAGGAAAAGTGTATAAAGCCCACAGAAAGAGTACCTGAAACATATTCAGGAGAGCTGAAAAACCACAGAGATCCAAGCATTTTGAGCTAACCAAATTTCAGGTATTATTTTTTGTAGTATGGTTGTTCCATATGTTATTTGGGTAAACAGATACGGACTAGTCTGTTTTATGCCTCTTCCATTGATGATTATACCTCATCACTAATTCTGTGCTGAGATAAACAGTTCTTGCCTAAAAATCAAGATGGAGCAATAGAAAAACATTACCCTTTTTCCAGATTACTTCTGTCTTTTGAAACCAACATAGATCTGGTAAGCAGTCTCAGTCGACATCCGTACTTATAGTACAGGGGCATCTGGAGAAGCCACATGCACTACAGCAAACCTAAATTGTCATGACTGATGTTTGTGTCTAATCAGCCCCACAGATGTGACAGGATAATTCTGCCTGAGTTGTTTACTCTCAGCAGTCTGAGTCATGTAAGGTGTCAATTATACTGAAGTTAATAAGAAAATATTTCATTTACTAACTGCAGGATCATACAATGAATCAGCCTCTGAAGAAACAGGATTAGTTAAAAACCAACAAATAATTGCCTGTAATGTTTTTTTAAAAAACACTATAACAATACAAAATCTATTTCAATCTTATTTTCCACATGCAAGTCAGATTCTTTAAAGTCATGAATAATGGATATATCTCTTTTGTGATGTCTTGTTGCTTTCTATAGTATGAAAAGACAAGCATTATGCAAATATAACATCTTCAGAAACAGTCTCTTGTCAAATAGGCATCGTTTTCTATTTTTCTGTTGCTAATATAATTGACAAAATACTTGATACTACTGATTATGCTTTTTCTTGTAAACCACTTATTTTATGGGTTTAAACAGCTGTGTTTTTTCCTCTATGAGTCTGTGAGTTCATTATAAAGTTGTAACCATGCTGTGAAAGAGCAACAGGCAAAGTCTTAGGCGTACTATCCTATCAGCTGGTAAACAACATTTGATAGCAATAAAGGTATAATTCAATCAACATTGGCACATTTCTGAAAAAGGGAGAAGGTTAATATTATTCTCCCCTCCTCCTCCTCAAGCAGTTGAACCCATATGAAATGAACAGAGATTTAATTTGTAGATGTTCTTGATTTATACAGAATCTCTTCAGAGATCTGCAAACATCTGTCACTGTTAACAATTCTAGGTCTCACCCTGGGACACCTTGAATCAATTCAGCTCTCTTCAAAATTTCTTTTAGGACCCACTGTATCTGCTATAAAATTAGACCACAGCCTAATTCAAACCTAGTGGCTACAAGATTAGAGAAAATAAGATTACAGTTAAGGCATAAGTCTTGTTCATTCCTGCATTACACCATTTCTGCAAATGAAACCGAACTTCTACGGCAATAAAATAATTACAACAAAGTGGCAAATTCTGGCCAAAGATTTTGTTTGGGAACACTTGTTATAAAGTTATTTGCCACTAAAAGTACTTCAAACTTTTCAGGTACCACACCAGATTAATTCTACAGTGTTACAGACAATGAATGAAAAACTCCATTCTGAAAAACATCACTTTCAATTCGGCGAGATATTGGGGACCAAGCCATCAGAAACTTCATGAAGTTCCACAAGAAGTGCAAAGTTCAGCAGCTGAGGCAGAAAACTCTGCTGCATCGCAACAGACTGGGAACCAACTGGCTGAAGAGAAACCCTGCTGAAAAGCTTCTGGGGTCGTCATGGTGGCTCTCAAGTTGCATGTAAGCCAATAGAGTGCCCTCATATAAAGCAAACACCACACGTGTTAGGAGGATTACAGCCAGCAAACTGCAGGAAGCGACTACATCTCTTTCTACTTGGCATTGGCGAGGCACACTTGGAAAAGTGTATCTAGCTTTGTGCCACCTAGTTTGAGCAGCAAATTAAGATAACTGGAGAAAGTACATGAGAGGGCTCTTGAGGCAGAGGACACATGCCCTACAAGGAGAGGTTGAGGGAAAAAGACATGTTTAGTTTGACAAGGAGGAGATGAAGGCTGAGAGGAACTAACTGCAGCCTACAAGAACTAACTGAAAGGGAGTTACAAAAATGATGGTGTCAAACTTTTCAGACAATGGCCTCAAGCTGAAGTTCATACTGGGCATTAGGAAAAACTTATTCACCAGGAAGATACTGAACCTTGGAACAGGTTACCCAGAAAGGCCATGGAAACTCCATCCCTGGAGATTTTAAAGACTCAGCTAGACAAAGTCACAGCTGATATGACTTAGATTCTGCAACAGTCTTGCTACAGGTGGAAGGCTGGACTAGATGACTTACAAAGATCCATTCCAACCAATATTTCTATGATTCCATGTGAAGAACTGAAAATCAGCATGTAGTCTTAAACATGCTTATCCCTGGAGAAATAACAAGTCTTTTTTTTTTTTTTTTTTTTAACTAGAGAAAATGGACTGCAGTTTGCATTACACAGCAAATTGTAATTAAATCAGTGCCATCTTTAGAGCTACCTTTCAGTTTTTTCAGCTACACTAAAATGAAGCTACTTCAGCAGGGAGAAAGCTGAGATCTAAGAATCGCAACCAGAGGCAAGCACCTTTGAGAAATGGAATTCAGACCTCATTTCTCTCCTCTGCCTTTCTCGACTCATCTTTGCAGCTTCTTTGAAGTCACTTCTAAGGTGTTTAGTTTTCCCTGCTGCGTGTTAGGCACCTGTGCTCTTAACAATAACTGGTAAAGTTAGGGACTACAACAACCAGGCACTATTTGCCAATGCAGCTTCTGAACTCTGCAGTACCTCTGCCGAAAAAGATGGGTTGAGGACATAAGGGAGAATGTGTTTTTACTTTTAGCTATTTTGTAAATACAAAAAATAATAAATTGGAATACACTACATAGTAAAGATTCACAGGATGTATTTCATACAAAGGATACTCTACCTGCCAGCTTTTTCACTAGTGTTAAAAAGTTGCAGGACCATCCTGGTTTGGTTTCCTTTCCTTCAAGTGTATACCATGGCTGGAAGAGGCATGGAAGACGAATAATAAGCTTAAACCCAAGAAGCCCTTTCAGGTTTCTGATGCCAAAAGTATTTTTAAGAAGTACATAGCTCACAGTTGTTGGTGACAACCAAAATCTGTCACTGCTGACTGTGGCACAAGGATCAATGTTTTGTCATTATTTGTCTGGCTTGTGAATTGTAAAATCTTCCTTCTACAGGGGTGGGGCTTTTTCCCTAGTGATGAAGCAACACAGTTTTGTCCCTGCACGAGTATGTATGTGCATGTATGTATACTGACCACAACAATTTAACTAATCATCATTTACTTCACAGATCTGGAACTAATGTTTGCCATGCAGGACAACTGGTACTTTATCCCTGTGATGACACTTCTACTGCTATTACCATCTTTGTTTTTTTTCTTCATGGAGCTAAAGGCTTCCTTCTCTCCTGGTCATTTCGAAGCAGTCTTGGCGATTCACAGAATCCTCACCGAAAACTCACCTTTTGAAGAAAATATGGCCAAGTAATTTTATGTTTGAACATATTTGTACCTGGACAACAGTTTAGGAATGAAATTCGGTTTGAGCTTCTGTTGTACTTTTTTTCATATAATTCCATCTGTTCCAGTGTTGCACTAAATTGGGATATGTTTCTCATTCTAGATTTCCAAAACATACTTTTGTGTGAAGTAAATCTCATTTGTATTTAGTGTTACACTCTTAGTCTAGTTGAGCTCTAAGTACAGTGAGACTGGGCATGCTAGGTTTGCATCAACAGCTCTGAAGGTCACTTGCCTTTACCACTAGTCTAGGTATGGTCTGACAGCACAGAATCAATGCCAACACAGGTACGTTGAGGCCATCTTGAATTTTGTCTGGGTTCCCAGCAATGATCCCTAATATCTACAGAGCTGTCTTTTGGTCTGAAAAGATTGGCATGGATTAGAACAGCCCAAAGTTTCACTTTCTTTCATATTTCATGATGGTAAAACACGGAGGAAACATTGGGAAAGGAATCATGTAAAACTGCTTATGCCAACACTGCTGTTTGCTCCTTTGGAATAGCAAATTTTCACGAGGCTATTTTAGCCTCATGAAAACAAAAATCTCATCTTGCCTCCACATTAGTGCTTAGATAAACAAAACAAAACAAATTACAGAGAAACAACAACCAGAAATGAGTTTACATTTGCACTTCAATTAGTTTTAAACTTTTTCCCTGTCCTGTTTCACTGTTTGACATGCATACAAATATACTCTGTATTTATTTAAAAAAATTAAAAATTTGTTTTGAACCTTCCCTGCCGGTATAATACTTCTTCCTTGTGCTTCTAGCTAAAGTGTTACTATTCTTTAGCTGTTTTTATTCAGTTTAATAAATTTCACACATTTGGGGGGGGGGGGGGGATCTTTCTCAGCAGTTCAGCTTAATAAGAAGAACCTGTACCCCTTCTAATCAGCAACCCAGTATTGCTGGCAAGTATAGCTGAAAAGCATTAATTTAGGTGTTTCTAGCAAGAAAATAAAAATCTATGCCTAGATTTAAAAAGTCATAACTTGGTCATTTTTCTGCAGTTATTTTATTTGCAAAGTTTTGCACTTATTATATTTTACAGATTAATCAGCAGATGTAATCTACCTACCTGTCTTTAAGCAGCACTCTAAGCCTTTTGTTCCTTACCTGTCCTTTCTTTCCATATTGTCAATTAAAACAAAACAAAAAAAAAAACAGCCCACACTTTGGGTAAGGACTAAGTGGAACTCTGCTTCATGTTCCATAAAAGCACGAAGTACTTCTGTATTTCCATAGAAATGCTTCTCAATAAAAATAAGAAAACAGAACATTCTAGAGGAAGAGAAATAGGCCTTTGGGATAGATTTTCAGTCAATAAGAATGGATATATTATTACCTTCTGATGTTGCATCCAGTTCCTTCATTGTCTCCACATCCGATATCCTCCTTAAAAAGGCAGTGTTGTCTGGATATCCCGTTGGAGTACCACACCTAAAAGGCTGCACTTTTTAATGTGGAAGTGATTCAGTTTCATGCTCTTCCCTTAATGCTGCACTGAAAGAAAACAGACTTTCTCAAAAAATGAAACAATTTCAGTATTTTAGTAAAGAAAGTTTTATGGGTCAGAAACATGTTTCTTGAAAAAGTATGTAATAAAATCTTTAATGCATTCAGAACAACAGCCTGTACGTAAATAACCTTAACGATAGAGTTGAGAACATAAACACACTGATATGTATGGAAAATGTTAATTACTGTAAATACAATGGTATTTTATACAGGCATAGTTGTAAGTCCACCTCTCTCTAACCACTCCTGAAGGCCTGCCCACACCACCAGAGCTGCCTGTGACCAAAGATCCAAGGCCCAGCTCTGATACAGGTTTGTCTGATAAGGTTGTGTAACCTTAGCTCTGACTGCTCTGACCGCTAAGCAGATTGCAAGGTGAGAAAGAGCAATGAGAGGTTCTGTAAAGCAAAGCCAGGCAAGATAAGAAAGGTAAAATTGCAACTAGAGAATTACTGAGATAGAGATCCTCAGCAGTTTAAAGAGAAAAAAAACCCCAACATATAAAGGTATAAAAACTTTCAGCAAAAAACAGGGAATCAGAGGATGACAACTCAGCACCATCAAGGATCTGTTCCAAGGAGGAGCAGAAGTCAACCTTCCCCCGCTTGACTGGTACCTGTCTGGCCAGCAAACACTCTTCAGGTGTCTTACTGGGGTGGGGAGCATACTAATGCTTAGCTGGTAGCTTGTTAATCCTAGTGATCTTTTGTGTGTTTTAGCCAATAAGAAACTGATTTCTGCATTGACTTGGATGTGTTCTGTATGCAGAGTGCTCTTTGTGCATGGCCTCCTCTGCAATCACAGAGGGAAGGTAACTTACACAATAAGGGGTCTACCAGTACAGTGCACAACCTAGCTGCAATAGAAATAAACAGGTCTGGCTATACACAGTAGAAATATCTGAATTTAAAATAGTGAGGGGGCGTTCTCTGGGGAAAAAAATGGAGTTTTACCTTCAAAGAAAGGAAGCTATTCTTCTTTAAAATAATAATAAAATAATAAACTATATTTTGAGACCTGCAAAAAATCTTAAGACAAACCAAAATTTTACATGACAATTACATGCAAGGTTACATACAAGGATCCTGATTCAATGACCCAAGACGTCCCCTTCCAGTCTTAAGTTTATATTTTTATCATATCTGGTTCTGTTTCATGGTCAAACAAACAAAAAACCTGAGCTTTGCAAAATGAATCCAACTTGCTCCTCTCAATTTTATACTGTCAGTGTTAAGAATTGTAAGGCACGCATATCAATTTTTGCCTTTGGCTTGAAGTTTATCTACACAAAAAGGACCCAAAAAGGAACAGGCAGGTCAGGAAAGGACTATCAGTTGTGGTTGGTTTTCTGAAAGGAATATTTAGACAACTTCTGCATCTTTATTTGTAAGCCATGCATCCTGAAGCCTCGGATAGGGAGCATAGGAACTAGCTCTGCTGCCTCAATGGAAGAAAAGGAAATGACTGAATGACTTATTGAAGTCGAAGTTATTAATCAGTGAGGAACATTTCATTATTTTAAGTAATAACAACATTGAATGAATTAGGAAAAAAGGGTCTGATCAAGTTCATATTTATGTTATTCGTAATCAGTATCTTATGGTGAAGTCTGAGCGCGGGCATAAACTTAATTCCCAGGCAGCATCCTCCGGCTAACAGAAAGTCTCAAAAGCTGAGTCTATATTAGAGAATATAGGCCAGGACAGTCTCAAGCACTGTCTTGCAGTTCTTTATACTGTTTAACATATTTAACTCTTAGCATGCTCCTTTACTATGGCTTTGCTGTGTCAGCTACCACTCTCCCAAGTTATGCCATATTGCTAGGACAGCATGGGCCAGGCACCTACTCCCAATAGGCAGTATGATACGGCCACAATGTTTAATGCAGAAAGAAGAGAAAGGTTGGTCATATGAATGTGAGTCATAATGTGACATTTGCTTTAAGAGTCAGAGAACAAGTTCAGGTGTATTTTATCTAGTAATACAGACATAGCCCTGTGGTCTGGACTAGCAGAGGACAGGAGTTTTGCAGAGACAGCATGCTGAGGACTGTGCAAGAAATGTATCACGTTTCCCCAGAGCAGGTTGTAGAGCTTTAGAAATTACTATCCTTCAGTATTCCTAAGTTTCAATGAAGGCAATAGAAAGGTAGGTTTTTCATAGGGATAAGAAGTTGCAGCTCTCCCTAAAGACACAGTATTTGTAGGACAAAATAATTTTATGGCACCATTGACCATAAGTAATTATGATCTATATTGTAAGAAACATTGCTGGTAAAAATATAGTTCCTGTTGAAGGTCTTATCTGAACAACAACAAAAAAGTATCATTATAACTAAGTTGTTAAATTACTAAATCCCCACTACAGTATAAGTAAAGAAAATTCACATGACATGCTAATGTTGATATAGACTTTTTCCTCCAGAAGGAATGGCAATAAACCATACTGGTAACACACCTTCGTAACAACTACATTCACACTACAATTTGTACCACTTACCAACTACGTTAGCTAAAAATAAAATCACATTCTTAGTGGACATTATCATGCAAGCAAGTACCCAATTCAACAAAATTGGTTTATTTTCTAAAAGCAATGCTTGCAGTAATAAATAAATGTTTCCTTGTGGGGTTGAAGCATCTGTTAAATACCAAGTGAATAATCTGTCTTAAGCAGTGTTAAGACACATGAATTTGGGGTACTTTAACTTAGACCTATATTCAGATCACCTAAATTCTGGCTGAACTGGAATGCAGGTGAACTTTCAGGGACCAAAAAATTTTCACCATTTTCAGGACACCCCTTAGATACTTATTTTGGGAAGGCAGGGCACAAGACAAATGTTTCCACCTTCTTTTTTTCTTTATTTTTTGTCACTATACATTTTATAATGTCAATGGAACCTATAATCCAGGATTATAAACTGCTGTAAACATGGAATGAAACCGCACTCAATATTTTTGAAAATACTTTGGGGTGAGGAAATTAGTAGACATGAGTTGCCTAAAAATATAAAATGTTTCATAGTATTCTAAACAATTCATTGATTCTAGGCAGACAAAGGTAAAATACGGAAGATAGTGCACTAAAATAAACACTTTATAATTCTTACAAAAGAATGATGTCTGCGAAATAAATGACTGTCCAGCCAACAAGCTGTCGGGTGTCCAGCCAAGAAGCTGATTTCCGTAATTGTGTGAGGTACACTTAGCAACCATAGGTGTCGGAGAAAAAGAAGAGCCATTGAAAACATTTCTTGTTATTACGAGGATGCAGCTCCTTGCCATTCTTCAGACAGGTTTACCTAAACAGAATGACTCTTTTTACTACAGCCCAATCCATTCTTTAAAAAGAATTTAAGTCTTTCTTCTTCAAAAAAGTGTTGCTGTAAGAAAATGAAAATTAATCTTATTTGGTATTAACAAATATTTTAATTTTATATTCATTCATGGATAAGTCTTTGAGAGCATAAGTTTGTTCTCGTTGCATTTCCTTCTTACTTGTAAAAAGATATTAATACATACCAACTGAAAAAAGATGCCAGTATTCTGCCTATCTCGCCTTCTTTATTAGGTTACTAGGATAAAACACTTATGTTTTCTCAGGTGTTCTCTGCCTGATAAGCCATAGGTCTATGATATAAGTTTCTAAAATATACTTGCATGTACTGTATATCAGATTAACTTTCCTGTAGGCAATCTTTGAGGTACTGCTGCAAAGTATGTCAGCATTACAATATTTTAGTGAATTTTTTAGAAGCGGTTCTTGCACATTACAGATGTTCACAAGTCTTTTAAAACAAAGCAGTATTTGCCTAAAACTTACTTGATAAATTAGCTTATTCAATGTAAAACAAGATCAAGATACAAAGCATGGACCTATAGACATCTCTGTATTTCAAGGAATTCCATCTCTTTATGCCAAATGTTATAATTCTTTGTCTTGAACATTCACTTTAATTAATCTCTCTGCTTGCAGGATCCCCCGAAATAAAATGTTTATATATGCTTTTTTATACAAAGGCTGAGTAAACAGAAGATGTCATTAATTATTCTAATTCCTAAATCTAAAACATTATTAACCTATAGCTAGATTACCAGACAAATCAGTACTATAAAGATCACAAAATAGGAATCCGGTGGTTAAATAAATGAATAAAGACAAAATCAGGTAATTCAAAATTAAGGTCCCAATTAGGCGTCCAACAAGTTGAAAGTATGGACATGCACAAATAGCAGTAACCCATGCATTTCTACATTGCTTTCTGGCATTGCTTGCCTATCTCCTTTTCTTTTAGTTTCTTTACGGTAACTGTAAATTTTGGATCAGGAATTCTTTCCTTAAGGGCTCTATATTGAAAAGATACTGCAACAGAACAGCAAATTTTACAACAGCACAATCTTGCTTAATACTTTTTCATAAAGAAGATAATGACTGTAGAAACCTAAATTGGAAGACACCATGCTTTTACAGCCTGAGAGGGGTATTAGAAATGTGTTAGCACTGCTTTTGTAGCTGACTTCATAACATGTCTTTCCTATACCAACTCTGAAATTATCACCAAGCTAGGCTTTCATGCGAGTACTTCCTAATTGGAAGTATCAGGTATATAATCTCAGTTGTACGAAATCTGCTTGCTGCACAGAGAGGGCCCTATTCCATGGGCATGCAATCTGCCATGGAGTTGACACGTGACTATGTTTCCTTCATTAGAAATAAAAGAATACCTCTAGCTTTCATGAGCCATGTATGAACACGCTGTGGCTCCACACAATAGTATCACTGTAAATTTTCAAATGCCTTAAATGACAGCATTATCATCCAGAGATGATAATTTCAATACCAATATTTTTAACTGTTTCACTACTGATAACTTTTAGCAACTATCTAATTAGTGCCAAAGTTTAGTGGCACAATCAGTTTCTTACTCCCACCTACCCAGGAGGCAAAAACTGTTCCTAGCTAACTTGCCAAATCTTCAGCTATGGCTGATAACGACGTTACTACCGTTAGTCATTTTCAATATAAAACCTACAGTCTGTCAAAAACCTCAAGGTACATAGAACATCATAAGCTGATTCAAATTAAGTGTGAAAACAGACGACGAGGCCCCTCTAGATATGTTTCCACACTTTATTCAATAACTAAATAATTCTGAATGGCCTATTGCTGTGTATTTCTCCAGCTGCAACTAAAAATGCATCTGAAGTAGCTACAACATAACCACTAAAGTGATGCCATGAAGATCATGAAGAATACGTCTTGTCTGACAACGTGCATTGGCCCTGAAGTTGAATGTTAATGAAAATGCCTTTGATGTGCTATTTGTTTAATGTGGCACTGCATATTTTCCCCTGTGGCGTCTATCTTAATCCAGTACTTGCAAAAATCAAGCAGTTGAGGCCAATGAGTAAATTAATTTTTGTTATAGCTGAAAAAGAAGTGAGAATCCCAGGGTTGGGTCCCTGATTCCCACGGCTATTAAATGGAAAAGTGCATGAGCGTCCTCTTTAGAAAACACAGGGAAAACACCTTAGAGATACTCCCTCTCAGTATGAGTAACCTTACTACAAGGCCACAGAATTAAGTTTCCTTTTGAAAGACATCGGGACTGGTGAGGTTTGCACTGATGTCTATGCACGCTAAGCAAGAAGTGGTCTGAGCTGACTAGTGGATTTATATTGAATTAGCCACTTAGATGGAATTCAGTTGCTTTGCTGCCCATTATTAAATCACAAGAGCTCTTACAGAGGACCTACGTAACTGCTTCCCAGATCAGAATGCCTCTAGGCTTACTCTAGCAGCCATCCCAAGGCACTGAAACTTTGTAAACCAAGGTAGAGGAACTAAAATACTTGATTTCATTCCCCTCCATAGCTAGGCAATGCCAGAGAACAGTCAATCAATCTGTCTGAGACTTGACTTTCTAACAGTAAGATACAAGTAAGATACAAAAGGTATTTGGGCAATCTGAATCTGCCCCCAAGCCCTGAATTCAAAGGGATTAGGAGATTCTTCTGTAAGTGTGTAAAACACCCATCATTCACTGGAGACATCACCAAGTAAAGATGTGTTACTTGCGAGTTCAAATTCAAGAATGAGGACAGCACTATGCCAAGACATAATGACCACACCATCTAAGAATAATGAGCTGTAGTCTAGACCTTTCATCTCCTAGTTGCAGAATACATTTTGTTAATGGAACAAAACATATTTGTGCCATAACTATTGAAAGAATCCAATGGTAAACCATGAGATCAATACCTAAGTAATAGAGATGATTCACATGTTGGCATAGCTAAATTGTAAAAGAGGAGTATTTCAGGTTTTGATATTTACCATAAGATGTTTTGCAAAATACTGTGTGAACTGTATTGTAATGATGGTTTTATTTACCCCAAAAGTGATACTTGTGTTGCTGTTTTTTCAGAAGAGATTTATTTATAACCTTTTCTCAAATATAGGGAGAGAAACAAGTGTACTTATTTAGATAAACATTAAAACCACAGAATACTCATTCCTAATTTAGCTTTATTTTAATTGTTGACAATCTTGCCATAGTTTCTAGATAAAATGGTAGCCATAGCAACTACATATCATGTATCAGATAGAAATCAGTATCAAATCCATCCACCATACACAAAAATTTTAGGATAGAGCTAAGAGAAAACAACACTATTTGTGCGTCAAATTTGTCATATTGAGAAGCTAAATTCATACATGTTACCTCAGCAGATTATGTTTTATGTATAAGGAACTATTGCAACATATTACTCTGACGATCAAAATTCAGACCTGAGAACAACTCTGAACAATAAAGGGTAACAGCTGAGGTACAGAGCTTCCCTTCAGGACAAAACAGCATCTGTCTCCACCAAGTGACCATTTTACTAAAAAGTAATTTTATTTATGTAAAAGGACTGTCAAATACACATAAAGACATACTAATTCAACCTCAGTGTGGCTATATATTTAAAAAAAACAATAAAACAAAAATGGGTTTACCTAATTCTGTTCTTAATAAACAAGTGCTACAATTTCACTTTCAGTGAGATATGACATTTAAGGCCAGCATAGTGGTAGATGCAGTTTTATTGTAAATATTCAGTTTTCTGAACAGAAATCCTCAGTCATGGGAAGCATGAAAAGAACAGTCAGCTTGAACAGAACAGCTTCCAAGACTGTTCTCAAGGCACAAAAGGACAGTATTTTTACCTAGCTTTATAAATTGACTTTTTATCGCTCTCTGGCACAAGCAAAAGACGAACTGATTCTTAAACCCTTGCTAGTGTTAACAGCCTGGCCTGGCTTTTTTTCATAACACTATTCCTAAGGGAGATCAGAACTATTCATTGTTCCATTTTGCAGCCTCGTTTATGGGCTTTTAACACAACAGAGAAGTTACAGGAGAATTAACAATCATCCCCTTACTGAACTTTCATTTAAAGGTACCGAATAAGCAGCTTTTAGGCAAAGAGTGTGCCTGTTCTCAAAGAAATAATGCATTTTAGCCAGCTATACAAAAACCCTTCTCTGCATCAGGACTCAGTATCTCAAAAACTGAAAGACCAGTTCTGACCTATTACAAGAACCGAAGATGCTCACAGCCTTATTTCGCCACTCACTACATTTGTTTATCTAATGGTCTAACTGGAATTACTGAAATGCAGAGTGCAGCCACATTGAAAAAGCAGCAGGCTATTAGCAGACCAGCAACTTAGTTTTTCTCATCCTTCTTTTCTGTGTTCATTTCTAATCGCAATGCATGTATGTGATGGGTCAAATTCCTTAAGAAGCAAACTAAAAGATCAAGCCAATGCACATCTCAAACTAACCACACTAATGTTTGAAAAGTTCATCACATCAGCTCATAGGTGGTAAGTTCAAATGAAAGCTTTTATAATTAAAAACAACAGTTTTTATCATGACATCAAAGACAGGGTTTTTTTAAATTTAGTTCCTGATTATAGCATGTATTTTCACATCTTTGGACTCAACTCAGATTGGGACTGGTACTTTTCAAAAAGCTTTGGAAAAATATAGTGGCATAAAGCTAAAGTTAGTTAAGGATACTACTAATTTCAGAGGTGACATTAATCTTTTTCAGGGAGAGAAGAAATTTTGAGAAGTTACTACATGTCAGCTCAGCAGCAATTAATAGAACGTCCATTTCCACTTGAGTTGATGACAGTCATATAGAGCTAGGTTTCTACCCCTTGGATTCACTGCTTCGTCATTACTATCTACCTGCTCTCAGAAGAAATTTTAGATAACCAGTTTTGCTAAAATTTCAATAGGTTAGTCTTCCTCTGTGTCAACTTGCCCAATATTATTGCTGTATCAGTGCAATTGTATTATTTCATTCATCTCATCGAATTCAAAAGACACTATCACAAGGGGGCTGGCATGCAGATCATTCTTTTCTGAGAGGTAATGTTTACTCAAAAAAAGCAATATGGCACATGAGTCTGCATATTCTTTGGGGTGTGTTAGAGGTCTGCTCAGTTAGCACAATCCCTTCTCCTGCATCCAGTAAAACACCAGCGTTTTTCCTCATTCTGCCTCTTAGCACTTTTTATAGGGGAAATTCCCATCATAAAGGAAGATCTGTATAAGCAAAGGGTGAGTTATCTTCTTCAAACACATTTGAAAACAGTGTGTAGCACCTACGTCACACCTCTGTCTCCTCACAGGTATACTCTTAGCCCTTGATTATCCACTGCAGGATCTGCATTGGAGAAAAGTGGTGCTATCAAGTTCTGTACGTGAAAGAGTTCTCTACATACAGACCCTGGGGGCAAAAAGTCCTGTATGTGATTCTACTATGACAATGCCATGGCCACTGGGAAAAAAACTGGAATAACCAGGGGCTTTTACTGCCAAAAAGCAAAACCATAATAGATCAAAGCTTGTTCTGACCAGTCATTTCAGATAAGCTCTTTACTTCTCTATACAATCAAATGAGTTCTCACTTATCATAGAAATATGCCATTTTAAGACTAGAGAAATCCTCCACATCAAAAAACTGGTGACTTTTCTTGGACAGTTGAAAGGTCTGTGGAATGGTAAAAGAACTGAAATTTTAACTAGATTATCAGCAGTATGGAATTAAATGCATAATAACATAGCGATGATTCCTTGAGTAAGCTTGAGCATCTGGAGAAGCTACAGATACCAGATTCCGAAAACTATCACTCCCGATTCCTTGAGGGATTAAATAACGAAAAATAGGTGTCCACCTGGCCGATTTTAATACACATGATGTCAGTGGTGATCAAGAATCACTTAACCTATGAAAACTAGCTAGTTGCCTGAGCGAATCTTACAGCCTTAATCAAGGGGTCCTTCTACTGCACCAGCACTTTGAGTCTCAGCAGTCCCACTAAATAACTATCTAAGGGTGCTAAGTGGACCTTACATTTCCACATCTTTTGCCTCCAGACCAAGGACAAAGCATATAGGAAAGGCATTTTTGGGAAGGCAGAATACATGCTCACTATGCTACATCTGTTCTGTGAAATAACGGAGGATTCTCTACAAATTTTCTGTGCTTTCATAGAGCATTAGAAGTAAAGTGTCTATTTACTAATTGCACATTAATTACCAGAGTACTTGCAACACAATCCTATGCTGTAATCACCAGCACATGAAAATTGCAAGCTATCTAGCAAATGAACTTGAAACACTCCAGATGTATGTGTTGAAGTCCAATTGCAGAAGATTAGAGTTAAAGCATTGGTTCCAGGGAGTATATAATTAATTTTAAGTCACACTGAATTACATAAAATTATTTTTTTGTTTAAAATTAAGTATATTCTTCAGTGTTGCTCCTTCACAGCTTTAAGTCTAATCATCCAGTTTGCTTGGCAAGACTCTTTGAAATCATATCTTCAATTCCCAGCCAGCAAGGTGACTTCATTCCTTTAGCTTTAAAGAGTGATTAATTACATTTCAGATACTTCGTCATCATTGGCCATGTTGATAACATAGAAACTGACATTTTATCTGCCCAGTGTAGATATTAACAATCTCATAGAAATAAATTTGGATGGAAAAGGTTTATCTTGCTCTTGGAATGCCATGATCTGTCTTCTAAGATCTGCTTGTAAGAACTATTCAAAAAATCAATTATTCATGCAGTAAAAGAAGTGTAATCTTCAGTAAACTAGCTTGACATTTTCCTGAGGGACTTTCCAAATTTTCATTTAGTGTGTTTCATATAGATGCAACTTGAATTTCTCACCTGCAAAAATCTCTATGATGTTATAATATTGTCCCATGCCGAGTAATTTGCATCTAATACAAACCGAGTTGAAAAGACCTATGGGTCCTTCTTAAAACAAAAAAGAAGGGGGAAAAATGCAATAAAGATTGATCCTCATTTATTTCAAAACGTACTTTGTTTACTGATCCTCAGATGTGTCAGGAGGTGATGAAACTAACCCAGGTTTGATACTTTACTGATCAAGCGTTTTACTCTGTGAACTGAAACATTGTCTAGAACTGTTCCACTGATGCTGTATTATTGTGTGCACACACACACTGCTCAGTAACCATAAATCTTCATATTTCTTAACAGTGTTAATTTTAACCTTAATGATAATGTTCCATCTACCCATAATTCCTTTTTCTCCTTAAAACCAAAATACCGTATTTAGTCATGCTGCCAGAAACAAACGACACTCCCAATTCTTTGGCAGTCTCAGTTTCTTTCCATCCTACTTTTGCAAGTATTCTTTCAGTCAGCTCTAAAACAATTTCACCTTTAGAAAATATTGTGTGCCACAGTGGAGGGTAGTATCAGAATGACAGTTCTTTTGGGGCTGGCATTCTTTCATCATTGATATTATCTCAACTTTTCAGAGGTTAATCAGCTCAAATGTCAATGCCTCATCACATCAGTACATCCTGGGAAATCACCGTAAGCTTCCCATTGATTTCAAACTGTAATAATCATTCCCTTGGTCCCTCTAAAGGGCTACATTCAATGTAAAATCTCCACTGGTATCCCTTCTCTGAAGGACAATTATTTTCAGAGAATGCCTGTGGTAACTGGAAAACATTTATTAAACAGGCAGATTACAGTGAATAAAATGGAGTTCAGAAAGCAGATAGTGATGGTCAACAGTCAGTTAATTCAGTACAGCCTTTCATCAGTTGCTATATATTGCCTTTCTATCGTTGGTTTGTTCTATGTGTGTTTTTATACCACATTTATTATCACAGTAGTATCTGAATGCCTTCCAGTAGTACATGTAGCAACGTGACTAGCATCTGTCACACGTTGTTTGTTCCCTCATCTTCTCCCTAGGGAGAACTCTAGGTCCTGAGGAGCATTCTGCTTTGGTAAGGCTTGATTTTTTTAACCAAGCACTACTAGTTACTGCAGGAAGGATGTGGAATCGTAACTGAAAGGTGATCCAGAAACAAAGCTTTTACTTAAACACTCCACAATTTGAGAAGATTAGATCAAATCAAAACTCAAGAACCAAAAGCATTTGAGGTCCATTTCAGTTTCAGCTTAAACAGTGGCTTAGAAAAGATATGCAAGTGCTTAAACTAAAGCCTAATTTGGCCTCATGTTTTCTTTTTTTAAATGCAGCATGAGAAGCAAAATAAACTAAAATTTATATACCTTTTCATGGTCTTCATTTTTCTCTAAAGGCTGCGGGCTCCCTCTTGCCATAAGAATATTTATGATAGCCTTCCCTTATGATTAAAGCACAGACATGAGAAGCATTGAGCCTGAGGCTATAGCCTAAATCAACACCTCTCTTTTTGTGCTTTACAGTACTCCGCACAAGAGCTCTGATACGGTATGTATCCTGTAAAACAAAGCATAACAGCAGGCTCAGTTTGCTCCATCCTGAAGGTAAGGATTATTTTGCAGCACCTTTCTCGTGTGCAGACTGAACTTGTAAAGATGCCTCTGAAGCAGATGGAAGCCTCAAAGAGCACCATCTAGCAGGTTCTTTTTAGTGCATGAGTAGGAGTTAACAGAGCCAGCTCTGGTTAAAAACAGTATACATCTGGCCAGTGTGTACCAAGAAGCATAGCGTCACATTTCTGACACCATGAGGAGTATCTGTTACACCTTTTTTACTTAAATAGTAATATCCCAGACCAATTCTGGTTGCTTTGCATTTTATGCAATCCTAGTGTTTCTTGCCGTAACTGTTCAAGCAGTTATTGTGCTTGCTGTGTGACTGAGCCACTATAAATCCGCATCAGTAAGCCTATTTCTTACATGACTGTGTCTCTCAAAGTATATCTGCACCACAAACTCTTTTATGACTTTGTACACATATCCCTCTAGGTACCTCCAGTACTGGAAGAAGTTAAGCTTGCAACTCAGAGCTCAGTATAGGCTGGTGATGCAAAAATATACTAATCTTCTGAGCCTGTGTTAAACCCTGGATTTCCATGTTTTTTCCCAGTACCCAAGCTCAGTAGTTTGAAGGCGGCTTTGACAGATCTACACTACATAACCATGTTGATATATGTAAGAGGAAAAGTCTTCCATTTACATGGAAAATTTGAGATATAAGAATTTAAATCTGCAAATATTTCTCTATCAAAATATCATTTTCCCCACTTCAAAATATCTTACATAATAAAATATTTTACATGAATATAAGTAGGCCTATTTTGATTACAGTGCCATTATTTAAAAGCTAGTCAAAGTAGTGCTCTCCTGTAACAAATACAGCAGACTAGATTAATAATTTCTAGGAAATCAGTAATAGCTAAATGAATAAACTCAAGCGCTAATAGAAATTACATGTTAGAACATACAGTTCATACCATGATTACTTACAGGGTTTGCAGGGTCCAGCTGGACAGCCTTATTAGCATCACCTACTGCTTCTTTCTAATTTTCTATTACCAATGCAGAATAAGTGAGCGAAAGCAACAAATAAAACTGTGGATATTTTTCTTATGATTAGATGTTTTTCACAATGAAATCAGAGCATTTAATACATACAGTATGAGTATGCAATATTGGCATTTTTTACAACAACGTTTCCTTGATAGTATCTGAAAGTCCTCTTCAGAGGGTAGTGGTCAACAGCTCCATGTCCAGATGGAGATTGGTGACGAGAGGCATCTCGCAGGGGTCCATATTGGGACCGGTACTGTTTAATATCTTTATCAATGACATAGACAGTGGGATCGAGTGCACCCTCAGCAAGTTTGCAGATGACACCAAGCTGAGTGGTGTGGTTGACACACCTGAGGGACAGGATGCCATCCAGGGGGACCTGGACAAGCTCGAGAAGTGGGCCTGTGTGAACCTGATGAGGTTCAACAAGGCCAAGTGCAGGGTCTTGCACCTGGGTCGGGGCAACCCCCAGTATCAATACAGGCTGGGGGATGAAGGGATTGAGAGCAGCCCTGCCGAGAAGGACTTGGGGGTACTGGTGGATGAAAAGCTGGACATGAGCCAGCAATGTGCGCTCGCAGCCCAGAAGGCCAATCGTATCCTGGGCTGCATCAAAAGAAGCGTGGCCAGCAGGTTGAGGGAGGTGATTCTGCCCCTCTACTCTGCTCTGGTGAGACCCCACCTGGAGTACTGCATCCAACTCTGGAGCCCTCAGCACAGGAAAGACACGGACCTGTTGGAGTGGGTCCAGAAGAGGGCCACGAAGATGATCAGGGGGATGGAACACCTCTCCTATGAAGAAAGGCTGAGAGAGTTGGGGTTGTTCAGCCTAGAGAAGAGAAGGCTTCAGGAAGACCTTATTGCAGCCTATCAGTACTTAAAGGGGGCTTATAAGAAAGATGGCGGCAAACTTTTTAGTAGGGCCTGTTGCGACAGGACAAGGGGGAATGGCTTTAAACTAAAGGGGGGTAGATTTAGACTAGATATAAGGAAGAAATGTTTTACGCTGAGGGTGGTGAAACACTGGCACAGGTTGCCCAGAGAGGTGGTGGATGCCCCATCCCTGGAAACATTCAAGGTCAGGTTGGAGGGGGCTCTGAGCAACCTGATCTAGTTGAAGATGTCCCTGCTCATGGCAGGGGGGTTGGACTAGATGACCTTTAGAGGTCCCTTCCAACCCAAACTATTCTATGATTCTATGATTCTAAAAATCTTGTTTGCTTTACCCTAATGAAAACTACTTCTACTTGTTTTCCTGTGCAGCCGTTATACTTAAGCATCTGTCTACTCCAAGTACCTCCTCTAAAACACTCCCAGCTAGTGTCTAACACAATCCTTTCAGGTGGCATTTTCTCACTTAAACATGAAGTTGTACAATATATTCCAAATGACTTAACAACTTGCTGCCCCCAAGAAGCAAGGTCCCATTCCTGCCACGTTCTCCCGCTACCATGCCTGGTCTCCAGTTAACTCATATCTTGTAACTGGCTGACTTTTTAACCGAAGCTTACTAAGTCCGCTAAGTGAGTTTAATCCTTACAAGACAATACGAAGTCCCAGTCTGAGAAGTGATATTATAAATGCAGGAAATGCTGCAACCATAGCTTGTGCCGTGTTAGACAGCAGAAAACCCACACAGAAATGAAGTTTTGGCTGAAAGACAGATTTTATGGTGTGCAAGACCCAAACCCTGGGTGCGACTTCTGTTGAAGGTGGGTACTCATGTCTTTCTCTCATGCCAATTCTTTCATGCCTAATAAAGGTTATGCTTACATTGCCACCTTAGGGTCCCTGTAATTCCACCAGCCTATTTTCATGAAATTTGTGGGAACTGAGTATCTCTGAGTTTCTGACACTTTGACACTTGGCTGAAATAGGCCAACAGGATCAAATTCCTAGATTAGGGATCTGGAGTGTAATTGCATGAGCCACTTTTACTTTTGGAAACAAGCTACAGGTACTCTTGGAAGAAGACAGAAAAAGAATGAACCACAAGTGACAGACATTAGTCACACTGCCTTCTGCAATACTGGTACCAGCTCACGTACAGCACTGACAGGACAGCCTACAGCAGAACTTGTACGTACTAGAACAGAAGATGCCCAATTTTCACTGGCACCCATACCAGGCATACTGTGGCTCCAACAAGATGGCATTATATACACTTGCAGCAAATTTTTCCTGAATTCAGATTTCAAAAAATAATTCCTAGACAATACTCATAGTGGGTTTGCTCACTGCAAAGTAAAATCCAGAAGTAAAAAATCAGGCATGTTTGAGCCAAATTTGTAACCTGCACTAAATAAATACTTGGTCTACTGCATCAGAGATATGGGAAAACACATGGTGAAAATCCACATCATTCTTACCACTAAAGCTTACAGTTCAAATAGAAAAAGCAGACAGCTGGAAATAAAACAAAAGACCCAGAAAAATGCAGCTACACCTTCATGGCCACAAAATAAATTTAAAGAGAGCAGAGCGCAGAACTTACAAGTCCCGCGTTCCAAGTCTTTGGAAAGGAGAACAGCTGGTGTTGCGATGGAGGTTTTTTACTGATGTATGGTTGTCCCTGACCACCTGTCTAGCTCCTGATACCTTTCTGAAAAGGTGAGTGCTCCCTTCTCTCTCCCCATTGCACCCTCTGCACATCTGTAATGACTTATAAAGCCAAAATATACAACATACCTCATCTTCCATCTTCTCCTTTACCAGGTTTTACCAGGTATTATTGTCATTATTATTGGCTTTAGATTTTAAAAACACATTTCATAAAGAGACAAATAGATTTATACAGTATTTTAATTTAATTAAAAACATCAGAAAGATATGCTGAATAAGGTCAGCAAACATAAAATCACAAAAAAACGAAGAGAAAATCTAAAAACTGCTATATGAATACATGTTGTCATACATAGCAAATACACCTATAACATATATTTGATTATGAAACAATATGGAAGAAATACATAAAATGCAGGCATTTTTAAGAAATTATTTGTACAATTTAGTCAAAAAGTTATATAATGCCTTTCTGAAATGGACTACTAACTGCAGAAAACACAGAGGCATGAATACTGATAGACTCTTCGCCACTGTAACACCAAAGGCTTGGTGAATGGCACAAAATACTTCACTTGCGTCAACCCTCTGACCTAAATAATCCTGCAAATTCATATCTGGAGCCAGCCAAATAAACATACTTAACAAGATTAGCCATGACTGCAAATGTTGGGTTTGTTTTGATACCTGTAATTTTGAGTCCTGAGAGCACAAGTAGAAATGACAATCATGTGCATGCACTACTCTATTGTCTGAATATATAAATGTTTAAAGCTGAGACTTTTAAAATCCATTTGAGCCTGGTCCAGCCCATTGGAAAAAACTGAAAACTGTGTGTCAAAATCATATCCATAGCACTGTCCAACCTGTACTTCAACATTTGAAAATCAAACTGCATTGCTGTACACATGTATTCAGTGAGAAGAACAGAACTCAGTCAAAACCCAAAGCAGACTCTAAGGGAAAAGTTTCGCCACTTGTAACAATTGTTGATAATGCAATGATTGTGTTTATGAATGAGAAAAAGCTGCACACCATCAGTCAGTCAAGATTTCTACAAGATAGTCCGCAAAAGAGCTGCTATGCTCACATACAGTAACAAAAGTAGATACCTGTAAGGGAGGATGAGGACAGAGACAGACTGCGAGCTTGTGTGCCTTTTCTGGAGACGTACTTTATTTCTTTAATTCCCCTATATAATCTTTTATTAACATTGTAAAACATAACGCATAAAAAGGTCTGTTCAACAAGCTTCTCATGTAAACTATTTTAAGGTTTTATTGCTGTTTAAAAACAAAAAGCAAAATTAAGCGGAAGTGACTTTTACTTTCAAAAGGAACCCATGCCACTTTGACTCGTCCAAGCTGCACTGAAGTCCCTGATGTCAGAAGCATTTCTCCCAGAAACATCTAGACCTTGTAGTGATAGCACTCGTATCGCTGAAAAGTAGTGTCGTATCTACACTTGCAGCACATAAATCTGTTACAGACCGCACAAAGTCTAATCTTGCTCCAAGATTGGTTCAGAAATTATTAAAAGAGTTAATACCATCACATTTTAAAAAAATGTGTTCTAAAGGTTTGGCTGCGTTTATGCAATGAACATTTTGCATTCATTTTTGCAAAAACACAGCATGCTTTCAATTACACAAGTTGCTTTACATGCATGTTCCCTAGCATCTGCAAAAAAAATCTCATGGAAGAGCAACTTCTACTTTGAAAATGTATTTTATTTTTAAAAAATAAATTTTATTATACTTTTATTCATATGATATTGCTGAATTTATTCTGAGGGAATAAATTTTCTACTAAAAGATCGTATTTTTTAAGTATTTCCTACTATGTAATTTGTACATGTTAAAAACACAAAGATTGATAAAAATCCCTAGAGTAGTTCCTTTTCAGATTAACTGTTTTCATTTTGTATCTTAAACTCATACTTTAATTCCCCTGCAGGTCAAGGAAGGAACAATAGCTTGGAGTATCAATGAGAATTAAGTATGGGTGAAGAAGCTACCGCAAGAGAGGAAGCCCACTAGGCTGCCCAGCTGCCAAATTCACGCTGTGCTCAAGTGCAAAGTGGTCTAAGACCCCTTTCGGACCCAACCACCACCACTGCTCTATGTGGATGAATGTCAAATGAAAGTATTTTTATTACCCATTTTCCCTACTCTTTCTAACACTCTGACTATGGTAAGAAACAGGAAACAAAGAACAAAATTATTCCCATAAGCATATTTTTGTACCTGGAATTTCAGTATTTGTTGACTAAATTTAACCAAAGTTCTAGAGAATCTTACCACATTTCACATGTGCATATGCTCTTCGACAAAGTGCTGGTGTTTGGAGGATAGATGTGGAAACACAGCCAACCTGACACACTCTCTGAAGAAAAAGAGGCGGGATCATGAACTATAAAGTTGTGATTTAAGCAGCAGCATTACACTACATCCAATATCATTACACCAAGTAAACACTGTCATTACAAACTTAATGATATTCTTGAGACATCCACATTAGCACCATTGGTCTTTTATTTATTTCAAATTACTGTTCTTATTTACCTCAGCAGGGCTCTATACAATTACTCCCCAGACTGCTCAGACTCCTACGGGGATGATTTATGTTGTCATTCCAATATAATGTTTCCCATAATTGTACTGTGTTTAAAAAACATTAGAACCCAAGGGGCTAGACAAGGAGTTATAATATTAACAGCATGCTCATATAAATCAATTTGCTCCCTTGGAGGGGAAAAAAATGAAAAAAAAAGTTAATAAGATTACAGAAGAACTGCAAAGCCAGTGCAAACCTACCATTTTAAGTGTGCTTAATCAATAACTGTAAATGCATCACAGATAAATTCTGGAAATGAAAACATAAGCAGGAATCCATTTCCACATGTGTAGTATTATGTTATTGACATTAGTAGACTGATCACAAAAAGTAGGAAAAACATCACTTCACTGAAAAGATTCTATCCCAGAAAGTGGCAAGCACCCCAAACGCTGTAAATGCACAATATTTTAAGAGCTTTCAGACTCTTGAAAGATCAACCTAACATTAGTGGCAGACATAATTTCATAATTGCATAATTTTAAAGATTCCAAGTATATTGCAGGAATCAAGAAGTAACCCATGATTTCAGAAACACTGACCATTAAGGATAAAATCTAATTATAAGGGTTATGTGGGTAGAAAACCAGGGAACTTCAGCCTCTCTTTTCCATTACCTACTAAAATATCTCATTTTATTTTAAAAAAATCTCACAAGTCAATTTTTAATATGCTTAATGCAATGTGCAAGCATAAGATAACCTAATATGTTCAGAAGATGGATTACTTGTAGATCAGTCTGATCTGAGCCTCTAAATGCAGTATTGTTTATTATAGTCACTCTAAGATGCAGCTGTCAATCACTTTAGGATAAATTTAGTGCAATAAAAAACTACAAGACTGAAGCATGACAACAAGTATTAAAAAACACTATTCTGATATACTCCCTGATCAAAAAGGTAGCAGCTCACTAAACCTAGGATATTCTTCTCCCCACAAAAGAGCAGGCTAGTATGCAACACACATACCATAAATCCCACTGCAGACGTACCTTAGGGATAGATGAAACTTCTATTGCTTTAGTGAGTTCATCCAAAGCCTCTTTATGGTGATCCTGTTTTTGCGAGGCTACAGCTAAATGATCAGAATCACAAACTAGTTTTTGCAGTTTTAGTCTTGCTTAAGTTGGCTTTACCCTAATGAAAACTACTTTTACTCTTTTTCCTGTGCAGCCATTATATCCAAGCATCTGTCTACTTCAAACGCCTCCTCTAAGGTACTCTCAGGTAGTGTCTATCTCAGGACAGACTCTTAGCTTCTGTAAAGCAGTCCTGCTCTTCAGGATTAAATGGAAATATGCCACTTCACAGCAGCTGAAGATCTAACCCTTCAGTCCTTAACTAGAACAATGAAACTTGCTGCTGATGTGAGAACTATATTATTATTTCACATTACAAAACCTTCAGTGCTTCTAATAAGAAAGGAGATGTTTCATAAATCTGACAAATTAATTTTAAATACCGTAAACTTATCACAGTACTAAGCCACAAAAAATTATTTATTTCAGGCTTGTAAAAAAAAAAAAATCAGTATTTTGAATTCCAACATCAAATCACACACAAGCTGCAAATTGAACTGCTTAGGTAAAGAGGGGCATTGTCATAGTTAAATTTTGGCACCTGGGAAATAAGTAGGAGTGCAGCTGATCAGAAATTGTATTACCAAAAAAAGTTTGATCAGAAAACATCAGGTTGTTCAGCACAAAGTACTTCATTTAAGCAGCTACTCTGGAAGTAGGAAATCTGGAAAATCCAGATAACATACTGCAGGACAGGTTACCTGAAGATTTTGTCCTGGAGCCAAAAATCCCTGCAAACACAGACACTGTAGCAATTGCAAAATGTGCTGGTGGGAACTGCAGCAGAGGCAGGAGCTCTGAATGCTCCATGCTTTAAACTTAAAGCAAAATAAAAAATAATAAATACAACTAATTCCCTCATGAACAGGAAGACCAGTAGCTGGAGCTTGGCTACGGATTGCAATGCAATCCGACATCAACACGTTTTAAAAGGTGGGAAGAAGAAAGGTGAAGACTTGGAGGGAAATCTGAGAAATAACATGAAAATTAGTCTTCATGCTTTTTAAATTTATAGCCAGGCCTTTTGTAAGAAATTTCTCTTGCTCACAGGAGGGGTGTCCTGCCCATTTATACCAACTCTGGGGACAATAACAGTGCCAGCGGTGCTGGTTGTATCACCCTAAATTGACATTCATCAGTCAGACTGAAGTTCTCCTCCTTTTCTCATGCTGGCCCCACCACACGTCCTCCCAAATTTCCTAGCAGCTCTCCAGGACAGCGTATTTACAAAATACCACTTGCTCAGTATTTTTCCATTCAGACTCCAGAATCACAAGCCAGCTTCCCTCCTCTGACAACATGTAATTTAAGACTGCCAGACTTCACAAAGCAGTCAAGATTTTTTCCACCTCGTGGGTTTTGGAGTCCTCAGAGATCACGTTAAAGTTATTGGGGGTTTTTTTGTTTATTTCTGAGGAAGGGAACATTTGGGGAACAAAAGCCACTGTTTTCATGCAAGCACACGGTACCAGGGGTTGAAGCAAGGAGCTCTGGTCTCCCGCTTGTCCTCTATTAAACCACTTGCGGGTTACAACTGCGAGTAGCCACCATCCCGCTCACAGCTGTGGAGAAATGCCTCCCACAGCCTCCACAGGAGCAGTGCAACCCCCAGCAGCCTGAAAGTCAAATATAAATGGACAAAAGGGGGGAGGAGGTGGGTGGAGGATTAATTATGCACTTTGAATTGCTGCTGGCATGCAAAGATGTTTCTCTCTGGAGCCAGAGGCAGCAAAACACCACAGCGGATGGCGCGGGCCTGGGCTCCACCCGCAGAAAGACATGGCGGCAGGCGGCAAAACCCCGCCGGGGGCACCGCCTCCTGGCCCCAGAAGGCGCCCCTGGCGGCGAGCGGAGTTACCGCCCTGCAGCGCGCCGGCCGCGGCCCATGCTTGTGGCAGCGGCGGGGCGGCCATGGCAGGCGGGGCGGCCATGGCAGCGGCAGGGCGGCCATGGTGGGCGGGGCGGGGCGATGCTGCTGCCAGCCTGCTGCCTCCCCGTGGGTGCCATGGCCGTGACCTCCCTCACCATGGCAGAGGGGTGGGGGCGGCCTGTGAGGCCTCCAGTGTGCTCCGGTATGTGAGAATTAGGTAGAAATATTCTGTCTTAACTGCTTCATATCTGCTTGTCTTTCGTTATGTGAAGCAGAAATAGAAAATTTTAAACAATCTTCTTTACCTCTTACTATTATTCCCTTTTTATGCTTTAATACCAGCATTTTAATAAATGGATATATTATTACTACTGTAATACTGAAATAAAGTGTTAAAATAAAGTTAGTACATTTTGGACATTAAATCAACAAACGTGCCAATGATTTACTTGTGTAACTGAAAATATCATAAATGTTCTAGGCTTCAAAAATTATCCACTGCCATTTAATAATTCTAAAAATGGTATTTGATGTAAAAAGACATTATTGTGATACTGCCTTTCCAAACTACCATCATTTTTTCAAGACATCCAGTCTCGTGGCCGATGCATGTAGGTTTTTGTGAGACCTTCCGAGAACAGTGATAGAAGTGACCACTGAGGGAGTAATCCTAGACCTAAGGTAGGAGATAAATGGGGGCAGCACGAAAGCAGCATCAGGCAGAAGGTGGGAGCAAATTAATTTACCTGTGGCCCGTCCACTGGGTGTCGGCTGGTATCAGCTGGTATTGGAGGAAATCAGAGTTCTTTCCTCCTGCACAGCTGCCTTCTGAAGCTGGGTTAAAAATTTGGCTTGAATAAGGTTGTCCTTCTGAACAGCCATAAGCATCGCTGTGATCTGTGCCTGTTTCAGACTGACACTGCCCTGTCTTAAGAAAAATTAAAGAACAGCACCAGACTAATAATTGTCATACAAAGAATGTCATGCACATGTTGATCGGTTGGCCATGTTACCTTCCTTAGCAAGAAACGAGGTAAATTACGTGAATTAAACAGGTATGACATTTATCCCAGTCTTTTCGTAGCAGGATTTTAATTTCTTTCCAAACCAGTTTTAAAAGTTAAATCCATTTATGCGCATGGCCCCATTCCTTGGAAAATACAGTTGTTCAGTGTTAGCCATGCGGTTTTGTGATTCCTGGCATCTGGCTTTCATTAAAAAAATCTAAAGAGCACATCTTAGCATGAAGACACATAACAGATAATTTAAACGTCTGGATAATTTAAAGGACATAGACTACATTTCAAGGTTTATTTTAGATTGTTACAGTGGATTAAATTTGCTTAATCATAAATACCTCAAAATTATTCTCCTTATTTTATTTTAAAGAGGAGCAAAAAGCTCAAAATTTCTCTACAGTGAGGATGCCAAGAGTTTAGAATGATATAAAGAAATACCATTTTTCTGGGTTTTTTTCTAACTTTTTTCCTCCTGCTTCACGTAAGTGTTGTATGCTTAAGCATCAGGCTGCCATGGGTTTCCCGAGTGCAGCTGCACACTCCTACAACAAAGAGCTGCCTCATTAAAGACCCAACAAAACAAGTCATATCAGAGAAATTATTGCTATTCATTCACTGTTCACACATTCATTAGTTCTAGCAAGTCACGAATGTGTTGGATCTCTTGCACTTGTACATATTTAATCTCTGTAAATGTGCTATATCCTGGGCGCATCAGAGCTACTGCAGGGACTACGACACATGCAGGTGTCAGTGATTGTTCACAGCTAACTGTCCTGTGTAAGTTATCTGGATAATACAAGTGGTTCTGCACTTTCTCATTAAATATATGACTGGTGCAGTTGTCTCTAGCAACTGGATAGTTAAAATTAGAGCCTGGCACGGCAGAAACATAATTCAAAACCCCATATGCAGAAAAGGGAAGTCTGGGAATACATCTAAGGCATCTAATGTCTATCTGCTGCCAAAAGGGGCAGTCCCACTGCCTTTCCCAGACTGAGCAGTCAAGCCTCTCACTTGCCCCAAAGCTGCCATTTATCTGACACCGTGGTAAGGCAGTTCATGGAGCCGGCTTGCCAGAAAATCGGGACCATTTCCCTGCAGGACCAGATACGCACCAGTGCCAACACAAGAGAGACAACTGGAGCACATGGATTAAAGAAGGGAGCAGAGGTGGGAAAACAGAGCTGTCCAGTTTTTGCAGCATCTGTTTCAGTTTAGCTGTACTGTAATACCACCCTGGAAGCAACAGAGTGTCTAACACTAACAGGAAAGACTAAATGCAGATTAGGAAATCCAAAATCCTATTACCTCTGCAGAGTTTATGTTCCTGAACTAGCTTTCATCCGTATAGGAAGCAGAGGCTAAAGCATTCTCCTAAAAGCTGGCAATTACAAATGCTATTACCAAGAACAGAGCAGGGCTTATTATTTTTTTTTTTTTAAATCACAGCGAGAGATATTTATTAGTGAAAGCAGGCCTGTAGTATGTGGGAGACCAATATGGAAATCCTTTTTGAGCATGAAGAGGTTCAGACCACATCTTCCATTTTCTAAAATAGTACCCTCTCCATCAGGCCCTATTCAGAGCAGAATAGGAGACCAGCATCTACAGCTTACAATTCACAGTGCCTAACCTTGCAGGCCCTAATCACGAGCACATGAAAAATCACATTTTCTTCAGTTGGCCAGACTAGCAACTATAATACACAAGCAGCCAGTTCGAAACTATTAACCCATCTAGGTTCAGAACAATACCACTGAAATGGCAAAATATGAGTCCTTTCAAACTCATGTTGTAGAATACATGAAAGTCTAACTCATAACAAAATGCCATTGTATGAAAAATAACCTTCATCTTAGCTGTAATTTTCCTGTCCATAGGTGCTAGAATTACACACAAAAGAGGTAGTTCAAATAGAGTTAATAAAAAGCAAGCAGCTGCTGTGTACAGCAGCTAACTTTAAAGATTAAAATCCTTTTGCCTATACCAAAGACAGGATCCGTAGGAGAGTTGCCTTCCGCCAAATTGTAATGTAGATCTTGAGAGCACAGAAACAGGTTGCTGTAAAACATGGAAGCAATTTGCCTTGGAGCAAAAATGGTAGCCAGTAAT
This sequence comes from Aptenodytes patagonicus, assembly GCF_965638725.1. Classification (NCBI taxonomy): domain Eukaryota; kingdom Metazoa; phylum Chordata; class Aves; order Sphenisciformes; family Spheniscidae; genus Aptenodytes; species Aptenodytes patagonicus. The sequence goes on from NC_134949.1 coordinate 30,151,602, forward strand.
GACAGACCATTTTATGCCCCTGGACTGAAGAGGTGATTAAGTTTAAAAAAAAAAGTTATAGCATGGTTAACAGAGACTCTGAGACCTGAACTATACTTCAGGATACTGAAAAAAACCTATTGCTACATTCTTTGAATTATCCTTTCTGTACTCCATTCATATTGCTCCCACAGAGAACAAAGGGAAACGGGCAAGTCCAAATGTTTTATGCTTTTTGCAATATTCTGTGATCAGCGCTCCCACTACCTAAGCAAAGACATGGCTTAAATGGAATGAGTATTCAAAGCTCTCATTTCCAAGTTAGGGGAAGGAACTTTAGATTTTTTTTTTTTCCAAGAACAGAACTTTAGGGGAAAAAATCAGTTACCTTATATAAATGAGGAGAAAATTTCGATTGTTCCAATTCTAAATTGCTGACAGTTGATGAATCTGTAAGTATATTTTTAATTAAAATTCTCTGGTGAGATGTCAGGTAAATCCAGAAAAAGGATATGGGCACTAAAGCCTATGTATCCAGCAAGCCACAAGGGAAGTGGTAGAGGTGCTCTTTTCGCCATTCATCATTCCTCTTGAACTACTGTAAATGTGCAGCAAATTCATGAAACCAGAACTGGAGGAGATGGGATGAGCATGACTCTCTAACTGATGGTTAGCAAAGCCATTTTGGAAGGACAGCATGTCTGTGCTCATTGCAGTTATTAATTAATAATGTTACGTATTTTATATTACATAATAATTAGATATAAGCAAAGACCCCTAGGTACAGAGACAAAGAATTTGGAATATGATCTGTCTGGAGAAGGTCCCTTAACTTGAGAACCTTTCCTACAGTTGCACTTGCTTGATCACTTGGGGAGTTTTGAATTCTTCTCTAGATGACAGCAGAGTTTCAATGAACAAAATAGGAGAGAGCCATGCACAGTAGCCTGCAGGTGACTGCACTTTTTTTGGAGATGGGAGATAAAGTTTTAACATCTCATGCCTCACCTTGGAGGGAGACATGGAATGGGTCTCAGCTGCTAAACACACATCACCTGTGCTTCAAAATACAGTAATTCTCACCTTCATGGGCATTAAGTGCTTTATTACAAAGTCTTCTGGAATCAGCCCCTCTTGGGAATGGAGGCAGAGGAGAGCTTAATTTCTGGATTCTGGTTGGGCTGAGGCCAGAGTCATGCACAGAGCTATGACGCCTGGGCGGTTCTGACCACCTCTGCAGGCATGCACCAGTCCCAGGTGCAGGCATCCTCTTCCAGAAACACAATCTTGTGCTTAAGTGCCTAAATTCTTCCTGAGCCTCATTTCCAGCCCCTAAGTCCTCTCTCTGATCTAGCAGTTTGTCCTACAAAGACAACAGTCATTAAAAAAAAAAATTACCACAAAAAAACAAACATAAGTTTATGAAACCCAGAGTTATTATGTAAGTTATTTTTTAAAATTACAAAACCATTCTAAAAATTATAGAATGCTTTTACTTACAAAATCAAATATTTTAAGTCCTACAGTTGATCCTACAGTTCAGCTAAAATTTGAGCATCTCTGGTTGGCTGTGTGCAGCATCCTCCCTTTTCCTCCCCCAGAAGAATTAAGATAATCAGGCCTCAGACACAGAATCCAGAGAACATAGAATCTACCAGAAAAAAAATAAGCTAATTCATATTCTGCCTGAAAAACAGCATAATAGGGCCTTGTGTTCCTTTCTATGGATCAGCATGTTCTCCTATTAAATCTTAATCAATTGAATACTGGTTCTGTCATATAAAATGGACTGAAAAAATTACAATTCATAATAGGGAGAGTAGACAGCTAATTTAAAAAATTGGAAAATAGTACCTACATCATTTTGAGAGATGCGGTACTGTACAATCCGATATAAGGCATTATATGCTTTTGCTTTAAAAAATATAAACACCTTCCACCCCTACATGATGTGATTTGGTATGCTTCCTTGTCAGCTTTCAAAATAGATTTGCATAGCATGTACCACTGATTTATAGAAGTCTGGTCTGGGGTGTGTTGAACATGATGTCTAGCCTATTTTCTGTATGAATTATAACTGCAAGAGCAGGGAAAATGCTCTCCTAGCTCTCATCCAGCAATACACAATAAACTTTTAATTCCTTCACTTTTGTTGCAAAAAAAATTGCAGAAGAGTTTTTAAATTGCCATTATCCACATAGACCTTGGAAATGCTTCCAGAGGCAAAAGCCATCTGTCCAGAGACCTTGTGTTTCCACACAGCTGCTCTGAACATACTTTCTTTACTCGGAATTAGAGCACATAAGAGGTACTGTTGTAGGTTCTAGGCTCCCTTGCCTTATAACAAAGGAATCACATAAAAGGATGGGGAAAACATTTATCTCTCATCTCATTACCAAGTAGCAAAAGCCTAGTGCTGAACTAATAGACCTTGCTCTCCACCGTTAATTGTCACTGGATGTCGGTATTTTGCTCCCCTAAATGGACACCTATTAATGAGGGAAAGAACCAGGTTGCAAATTTGAGAGCCCTTTGCAGAAAACTCTCAGCTGGCTGCTCTTTGTGTTTTCAAATAACTACAGTTACACTTGTAATGCTTTCACCCTCCCAGCTATTCCAGTAGTTGCATAAAGACACAGAGAAAAGTCCCAAGCTGACTCAGGAATTTTTTAGATCAAAGCCAATGTCTCAAACTGCATGTGGAAATAAATGGACATTACACATCGTGAAGTACTTTCATTGTATGCTCTTGGAAGAAAGTAGGCTGCTCATTTCTCCACAGCATCCCTTTCTTTTCCAAGACAACACAGTAAACAATGCATCACATAACAGTATCTAATGTTAGAGTTAGGCACCAACATCCTCCTCCAAAACAAACAATCTTACTGGGCAGCAGAAACAAAAAATCCTGTCATGCTTAGCTAAGAGCAGTAAGCAATATGCAATTCTACATAAATTGGAACTGTAAGCACAGCTGGCAGTCACATATCTTTAAAATGCAGATGTATTTTTTTCCATGCCTTCCAACAGGTTTCCTCAACCTCGTACCATTGCCTCAGTCTTGAGTATTGAACGGCATCCATCTGTTTCCCAGCTCTGTCCTGGTCAAAAACAGGTAATAGGTAAAAAGATGAACAGCAACATTAGTATAATATTATATAAGACCTTATGAAGAAAACATTAACCACCCATTTTCAGTACTGGCTATCTTCTCGAATGAAAAATGGAAGAATAACTGTTTCAGCCACACATACTGCAGTGGTTACTAGAGTCTGAAAATAGTTCAGCACAATTAGCTGATGAAAAGAGGAGAAAATGTAGAAAACTATTGATTAGACAGCTAGGAAAGCAAACATACATATTGGCATTGCATTCCAGTCAAGAAGTCATTAAGAAGCATCAGGATAGCAATTATCTCCCACTATGCCTCTTTCCTTCCAGGTCAATTTCAAGTATTGGAGATTTTTTTTCTTCTTGAAGAGTGTAAGATGGGCAAACCATATGCCAAATTTCAAATTGACAGAATTCCATAATGTTAAATTGTAAAAAGCTCTTACCTTTCCAAAGCATTGGTATTTAATTAGATGTAGATCAGATTAGATTACTTCTAAATTAGATTCCAAAGCATTAAATACTCACAGTTCAGATCAAGTGTAATGATCCACATGTCTATTTTATATGAGCTTGGTTATTTATCATTTCAGACTGCAATCATCTCAATGCACTACAGAAAAATTTAAAACTTTGATTGGCCATGAGCTCATGAGGGCACTCATAGTCCTAAATGCTGATTCTTCCTCGATTCCAGGTGCCATCTGCAGGTAAAGATTTAGTCATATACAACATTCTTTCTTCATGACACTTCTCTACTATGATTTCCCCAAGGACATCGTATCACAAGGTTCTCTCTCTTCAAATCAATCTTAACCGTGAAATTTTGAGAACCCCTGCTTGTTCATTTTTGGTCATCTGTATTGCCACCTAGATTAACAAGGCTCAAACGGAAAGTTGCCTCTCAAAAATTTAAATAGTCAGAAAACTTCTTGAAGATTTAATGTCTACCTAAGGAAGATTAGCTTTAATATTTTAAAGACTTTCTCAGAAAGCATTTAGTCTCTGAGAGGAAATTCTGCAATAATGCACAGCAATTTTCTTTTAGAACTCTGATTGCCACATCTCCTCTCCTCTCCTCTCCTCTCCTCTCCTCTCCTCTCCTCTCCTCTCCTCTCCTCTCCTCTCCTCTCCTCTCCTCTCCTCTCTTGCCTTCTGTTCCATTAAAATTTTGAAGTAGGGAGACTTCCATTCCTGATGACCAACCTCCCCTTCAGAAGGTAAGTGAATACAAATAAAACACCACAAAACAAATATGTGAGTTAGCCAAGTCATAATTCTCAATTCAGTGTTGACAAGCATAAAGATGCAAAATCATTTCAATTCCAACATACTGCATGGAATGTCTTTCCTTGTTTATAGCATACATAAATTTTGAAAAAGATCTATGCAAGTAAAAAGATCAATGCACAAGTCTTATCTTACGGAGGTAATACTGTGAAAAGGGTAGAAAGTCAATCACATGCCTCTACAGAAGATCAGTCTGTCCACCTGGGGACCATGATCTCCACGCAGTTTTAACCCCTGGAGGTATAAATCACAGGAGAAGATGCATTCTTTAAAGACGGTTGTCTTTTTTTGTTCTGGCACACAAAAAGAAAAATAAGCATTCAGCCATCAGCAGCAGTAGCAATAAATATTCAGCATTCGAATATCTAATTCCTAAGCATTTATAATCTGAAACACTGTTTTTGCCAACAGTCTGTTTTAGCATGGTCCCAATTTTTATCAATGACTTCCAATTTAAGATGAAGCACCAGAAAACCAAATAATATATTACTTCTGGCATTATGACTTTGTCATTAACAAAAATAATTGTTGTCCTTTGCTGTGTATAAAGCCATTTTCTAAATGTTTAAACGTTGAACAGGAGTGATCCCAAATTCTCTATGCTAATTCCTTTTTTTTTCCTCAGAAAACCTCAGGTTAATCTCTGTCTTGGCAATCTTCTGATTTGGAGCAGCTCCCAGATAGCCCCCAAAGTAGTTAAAGCAAATGAACTGAGGGCTTGGGGGGACCACTGCAGAAATACTCACCATGCAATGCTTACGTGATTCTTCCAAAGGACCATTCTCATGAATGTTTTGCCAGTATGTTTAGATGAACCATAGTGTAATTATTCGGTCTATAATTACACATAAATTCCTACCTTGCTAAGAGGCACACGGTAATCATGATTCTTGAATCATTCTCACACCAGTCCATATATTCCTAGTGTAATGCCATTAGTTCCACTGAAGTCACGCACATATCCATGGAGTGAAGAGTGTCCTTGGGGGCTGGAGGGCAGCCCAAGTTGTGGGCTTCTACCTTTCACAGCATAACTCCTATAAAGGAACCAGACTATCATGGTTACAGCTAAGTAATTCTATTTATACACACATGTAACATGCGATGCTAGTACATGCATGGTGTCTCTCCCTCTCTCACACACACATTGCTGCTCTACAAGAATTTCAGGATTGGAAAACTGTAAGATATCAGCCACAATTTTGTAATAGATGTAAAATCAGAAAGAATTGTATCCACAAAAATGTTAATTCTACAAAACCACAAAGTACAAAAGAGGTTTTCTCCCCTCTAACCTATAATAGCCTAAGCAACAAGGAAAGGAGGGGTCACCACTGTCCCAGAAGGCATTGGACAGAAAAGCCAATGGCAATGGGGGCTTACAATTTATAAATTATTATAAAAACAGATTACTACCAAATATCTCTACTTTTCAGGTGGAGCTATCTTTGCAGTGGAAAAATGAATGAGAGAATGAACAAATGAATGTATAAATGAAAGAAACAAATGGAGACTTCACCAAAAATAGGAAGACAAAACCAAACTGGAAAAAATGACATAAACTTAGCTTCTTACATTCAGAACTGTATCTTGATATGAAAGTGGGTAGAGAGGAATTAGACAACTGAACATGGGAAAAGAAAGATGCAACAGACAATTTACACTAGAGCAATGGAGAGTCCTTCTGTACTCAGTTTGACTTACTTTTGAAGTTAACCCAGAAACTAAACTTGCAGTGGTATTTTCCTCAGCACAGCAGTTACAGTAGGATAAAACTCATGTAAATAAAATTAGGCACTCATGTTTTACCTTTGGCCGTATTAGTTCCTGGTGAGATGTGATAGTCACTTCATTGTGCCTGAGTGAGCTAAATACTCTTCATATGGAAGTCAGGCCATTCTTCTATCATAAGGATTTTTCTATTTTTATGTCATGAAATAAAAGAAAACAAAATAAGTCAACTTTTTCAGCAAATTTCCACACTGTAATTTTATTAGAGGAGGGACTGGTGTTTTGATTAATCTAGTTCTTTCTACAAGTTAACATAGACTCAGACATAAGTGTTTGAAACAGTTGTTCAGAGCTGCTCATGTATGGCTTTTTATCTTAGCTAAAACTTTGATGAACTCTTTCAAAGCAAGAGGTAAACTCCAGAGGAGTCAATGCCAGAATGCTTTGGGATGCTGAAGGTCCCTCATTTCTTTAGCATGGAAAGCTGCGTCAGGGAGTCAGAGGTATGTGAATACAGGATGTTGGAAACCTAATAGTTGTAACAGTACAAGGAAGATATTAAGCTCTTAGATTTTTCTTTCAGTGGGTGAGAAACAACATACATCCAACACACAACAAGCACACTCATTTACACAGGCGTGCACCTGGGGCCATGTGCGGGGTAGCATAGCAGGAAGCAGCCATGGCACAAGGCGACATCTGGGAAACGTCTTTTCCTATGATTTATGTCGCTGTGTATTCCAGTGGATGACACCACATTAGTTTCAGTACACCACCACAGCCTCTCACAGTCATGAACCCATATGCAGGCTCAACTGCTGACTGCATCTGGTGCACGGAGTTGCTTAATAGAAGACAATCTGTCTGGCTGCCCTTCAGACATCTGGGCTAGGTGATCACACTGCACAAGAATCTTGTACTCAGTCTATAACCTCAACGGTTCTGTCATTTAATCACCATCTAGTTTCAGATACATCTGGTCCCATATTTAATTTTTTATTATTTCCATCTCAGCTTTTCTATTGTTTCAGTCTTTCAGTTAATTCTTAAATCTCAAACACTAGTTAGATAAGTCACAAAACACAATTCTCCATGGTTATATGTTTCTCTGTTCACTACACATTATGGGTAAAATCTTAATCCAAATGGAGTCAGTGCCAAAATTTTTATTGATATCAGTGAGTCTGAGATTTTACTCTCTAGATATTTTGCATGTAAGAAGTCATGTCAAGAGAACAATAGTGTTTCACTATCAAGCACCCAGGAAGTCTAATAATTAATAGTTTAGCAAGCAGAATTCAAGCTGTTTTAATTTCAGTCCCTTTGAGTATCTGCACTATCACATGCCCTTTAGCTACAGCAGAGAAGTTCAGTTGGCACAGCTCCGGGTACACTTCTTGCTATTCTTCTGCCTCCCACTGCACCTCCTTCACCTGCTTGGGCTCTTGCTCGTAGGATAACTCTCCCCTGCCCTCTGTCTCCTACTGTCTGTCCCCAGAGCTGCTGCTTCCCGTGAGAGGAGAAACTAGCTCCTGGAAGTATCCCCCAACCAGCTCCTCACTCTCAGACATGAAAAGCATGCACTGCCCTGAATTCAGACATGACCAAATCATTTACCAAAAGTTCTGTGGCGCTATTCTGCCTCTTAGAGTGAAAGAAAACAGGGCACAGTTGAGACACGTGCTGGAGCCTCTTGCTCTCCCACCAGCCTTTCTCAGCCACCCTGCTCACTCCAGCCCTGCTGAAGTTTGACATCACATAAAAGCTGTTCAAAATCTGTGGGACCAGAAGGAGCGTGATCAAGAGGAAATGTGATACTATAGCTCTGGGGCTCCGGCCCTTTTTTGACAAGCAGCACCACTACTTCTGCCTTCTCCTTTTCTGTGTTCCTGCCTGGTCCATCACATTCACACTTCCCTGGACTAAAAATACTGCCTCTCTTTACCCACTTGACTGCTCTCGTCTTGCGGAGTTGATGCCCTCCTCCGCACTCCCAGCACTGGGGCCGCAGGGACGGAGCAGCAGGACCAGAAGAGAAGGTATAGAGCTAAGTCATCTCCTCTTCCTCACCCACGCTGCCTGGCATTACTGGTGGGACATGAAGCAGTAATGCAACATTACATCAAATTTTTAGAGTGCTTCCCTGGTGCATAGCCAGTTCTGGAGCACAGGAAGGAGGACCAGGTTTCTGGGGATGTTTCTGCCATGAGTTGTCTATAAAAATGTGCAAACAGGTTTGAGGGCAGAGACTGGACCATGCAACTCCACATCTCTCATAGGAATTAGGCCTGATGATGCTTAGTCTGTGTATCTTGTGTGGTCTTAGGCCACTGGCGTGGCTCCCAGTGGCACCCCACTTGGGTCCCAGTTCTCTCAGGCAGAAAATGTGCAGTAGCAGATATTCAGGAACAAGAGAAAATTACAGGTAAATTTAGGTGCTTATGGGCTCTGATCAGACAGGATTTGTGTAGACTGTTCTGCTGACATCTTTTGGCTCTGTAGATTTCTGCCAAGCATGTACAAACTGAGACCTTTCAGAAATATGATCAATCTGGAGTGGCATTGCATTGCATAGGGCCATTCTGGCCATAAATACTGCTTCCTGTCCAATTCCAAGCCCTACTCAAAACTTAGGGATGCAAGACTTGGTCAGAAGAAAAGTTTGCCAAAATTCTTTTTAACTTAGCAGAACAACATCTTTTCCTTTTGCCTCATTCTCAGAAACAGCTAAAACTTTAAAGAAAAGGGGGTGGAGCAGGGAAAGGGAAAATCCTGTGTGAATCAGGCAGCCAGCAGGAAAATTTTCAGTACAGCATTTAAAGTTTGGCAAAACTACAGCAAACAAAGTTTGGATCTTAACCTTGAAAGTATCTTATAGTTATATTCACTGGCACTGCTACCAACGCTGCTTAATTTGGCGCATCAGTAACTTTCCATCAGTGTTAATTATAGTATTCCAAAATCATGATTTGTTCAAACAGATACTACAAAAAAAAGCCACATAAAGGTTTCTTTCTTTCTCCCATGTAATCTCTCCCTCCCATTATTACAACAATATGTGATATGAGATGGGTAACACTCAGGCCTAGCCAAGATCTAAACAAGGCAATTCTACACTCGCTATCCCCTGTTGGAATAGTCACTGTTGTTTTAAGAAACCTATTCTCCCAAGAGAATAAAGCACTTTATCTTTTCAGTATACTCACAATTTCTGCTGATCAGTATCACTATTGTTTTCAGCAGTGGGGTTATGTTTATAGGTCTGCTTTCATTGAATCATTTTCTTCTCATAAATCATTTAATCTCTTGCCAAGCTGCAATATCATACTTGGGCTGCACAACGTAAAAATAGATGGATGGTTTGCAGCCAGCAAACCAGACATTTAGAGCTCTATATGTTCTTTCATGAGTAGTCTACAAATAACATAATTTCATCATTTAAAAAATGTTGCTTTTCTCCTTTTAGACTCTCTGCTTTTAAATGCACAAAGTTTAATATTGTTAGTCCCTCAAAATTAATTAAAATATAGGCAGATCCACAGATAACATTGTGTGTAAAAAAAAGTAACCCAGAAAATCATTTTAAGCAGCGCATAGAAATAGAGTCTCTTTAAATATATGTATTTATGGAGCCCAGTAAGAAATGATCAAAATGCTAGGTAGACTATGTGTCTCCTTGCAGATAAGGTCTGGTATATGTATTTATGAAGACTGTCTGGCTATTTCTCATGCCTCTATCCAGGCAGAATTTAGAGCTATCTCTCACTGAACAAGTTTAATTATTCCAGGACAAGAAACATCAACATTTTAATGAATTGTACGGTAACCTGTAAAAAGACACTGTAAAAAGACACAGTGCTAAAGACTAATTAGAAATTGTGCTATCTTAATCAGGTTAGCTTTAGCAAAACCTATGGCCCTGTAGTGAACACAGAAAAACATTTAGATAACAAGCACTGCAGAAGGAATGCAACTAGTAAAGCCAGATATACTGAACAAGGCTCAAAGCACATCTGCGGATCATAAAAATGGTAACTTTATTGTTTGCATTATTTTCAGTGCTATGCACAAGATAATGCTGAAAATCTTAAAATATTGCACCCCATAATCTACATGTTGTCATTTCTTCCTCAGAAAACAGTAAGCTATAAGGGCCGCTATCCTTGTTGAGAGACAGATACATCATACAGAAAATTTCTTCTACCTTAGTAGAGGCAAATTTAGATTTTGCATTAGAAGATTATCAGCATTAGAAGGTATTTATTAAAATAAGAAGAACAATACTTAGCTTTAAATAAAATGAAATCCCAGGAAGTGTCTTAAAATGATCATATATAGTGGAACCTCACTATTCTGACCATTTGGTACCTTTTTACCATTCATACGATGGAAAGTTTCTGTTGCAAAAATGTGATTGCTACTAGCATAAGTCTATGTTCTTCAAACTCTAACAACTTTTTTAACAGAATGTAAGAATTTTGACCTAAGACAAAATATAAAAAGCAATAACTTCAAAATGTAGGTACTAAATGCATACAAGCATGGGGCCAGATCAGCAGCAGAGGCAGCACTAAGCTAATGCTCAGATGAGATTCAGAATGTAGTTTCCACAGTGCATTCTAAAAAATGGTTAGAAAGAAAACAAAGGAAATTTCTCTCTTGCAGTTATGTAGTGTGGATAGGCATTAGGAACGAGAAAGAAGTAGCATAGTTAAAAGGTAAACAGAGCCCATATCAGTGTATTTTAACTTTCTCTGCACTGATCTCCCCAGAGTCCACAGCATTATTCATGAAAATAGGACATGACTTCTTTTGGTTTTGACCTGATGCTCAAGTCATTACTCTATACTTCTTGTAATCATCTCTCCATTTTGAACTTCCTTTGCAGAAGTTTTAGTTAGCTGTTAGATTGAGTGGTTTAGCCTTTCTGCATCCAGCAATTATACTGGTCATGATAGTGTTTGTGCTATGTATGCACTGGGCACCACACTTAATGGGTTTCTTTTTCATAAAACACAAATTCAACCATTTCCTTTTTTAAAACAAATAAGATGCAACATTGACTCACCAAACCTGTAGCCTTTATTTTTTTACCACAGTTTCAATGCTTTTAGGATTTAGAAATAAATCCATCAGTTACTTCCTGACTAAAATATAATTAAATCTGGATCTATTAAGACTGCTTTTGTGCTGCATTAAAAACAGTATAACAAAGACCCAGAGTTTACACAGTTAGAATTCACAAATCTTGTGGCTAGACCTTAGTTGAAAAATTAAATGACAGTAAGTTATATTATTAAAGATTTTTTAAATGTTTGTGTATTCCAAAAGCAGGACAAATTGTTCAGCTCTATCAGTACTGAACCATATGCATGTGTTTTCTCTTGTCCTTTCAAGGGTGTGTTTAGAAATGTATATATGTGTATTTGTATGTTTGTGTCCACAAATAAAAATGAAGATGTAAGCAAAATACTTTAACAGTTATATCCAAAAGTCTGGGGCAAGTAAACGCACAAGATATTCCTCAATGGACTAAACAGATGAGATTCCAGGATCCCAGGTAGAGATGGTAGATCAGACTCTATGTTTGCTAATGCTTTTATTCCACCGAGTCACAAGCCACTGTGTTAACATTTTTTTAAAAGAGCAAAGAAAGCAACATGGTGCCTCATTACTGATTCTCATACAGAATCAGGAACCTGATTCTGTTCTCATATGGAGTTAAAAGCCATTTTGGGGTAAATCATGCATAACTCTCCTGAAGTCAATAGATTTAAAACAGTGTAAAACTGGGGTGAGGGAGAAGACTTATATCTCTCAGCTGCATAGGAAAACCATTTCCATGATATATTCTATAAATTCCTAGGAAGCCTACATAAAATTTTCCATTTAGGCAATTTCCTGTAGCATAGCTAATTACTGTCATCTAACTAAGGGGAAACATGTAATTGCAATATGACTCACTAAAACATTAAAGTACTCAACAGAAGATATAGTTTGCATAAACAATCTCAGCAGCAAATTAATCTTTGAACAATACTGTTCTCTAACTATTTATTTCAATGTTTTGCAAAAAGATATTTAAAAACAGCAAAACTGCTTTATGGTTAAGGTTCAAGATCAGGAGGATATGTGATGACTTCTTAATGTTGCTGCAAAGTTGCCATAGTAGGCACAAGATTATAAGGACAAGGTTTTCTACAATAATGTCTCCTGGATACTTTAATGCCTATTTCTGGGCAGGCTGAGAATTTTGTTGTCTTAATTGTCTTAATTTTGATAGGGCTGAGAAGCTCCCATCTTTTGGGGACCTAGAGACCAAGCATTTCTTCTACGCTGTTCATGGGATGACTTGGTGAACAGTTTTGACCACAACTGCCAAGTCAACACAAGGTTAAAGATACAATACTTCAGTGGGTTGAACACACTCTTGGGATGTGGGACACCTACCTAGACTTTTTCTCCGTATCATGAAGAGAACTTAAGTGCATAGCTCCAGGACGAAGTTCTCTGTGTAGGTTAAAAGTATAAGAGGGCATCACTCTAAAGCCTGTTGATCGGTGTTCCATTTTTCTTAAAGGTTAAGTCGCCTCTCTCAGTTGAAATTCCCTCAGATCAGCACACGGACTTTTCTAGATTCAGTTCTGGCACTCTCAGCTATTCCAGCTGTATCCAGTCTTTTCATAAAAGATGTCACCTTTCCCTGCAAGCCTTGCCTACCTTCAATGCCTAGGCTTCCTGGCTGTAACAGTACTACTGTTGTGGTGAGGTGTGTGGGGAGCATAGGAGCACAAGACTGCAGAGCCTATTAGGTGGCAAAGCACTTAAAAAGTTTGGTGATAGTCAGATAGATACAGTCAGAATATTACTGAAGTCCAAAGACCAAAATTCCCTTCAATACAGTGCACAGACTTTGGGAATTAAAAGTGTTAACACAGCTCTGTCACAATATGAAATTCAATAGTTGCATATAATCTGTCAGTTCTGGTACTGAAGCCTGCTTACTGTTGACTACCATTAAAAATCTTTTGTTCTCTTTAGCAAAGATACAGACAGCGAAGAGAGAAAATGAAAGCATTAGCAGCTGAAGGTATTAAGCATTAATTATATGCTGTCTTTTTAGTTGCCTTTTAGAGGGCAGTGGTTGTCCTATTTGAGGGGCAAAAAGGAAAAGTTACAGGGACTGCAACTGCAGCTGCTGCTATTGCTATTGAAATCTAATTTTGTTTTGTGAAGATAAACCAAAACAAGCATGTACAAAACAGGACAGAAAAGCTAAGATAACCTGCAGCTTTTCATTCTGCTATTGATTGGTTTTCAGTGCTGGAGCACCTGGTCTTACGAACCTTCCTTCAGTATTAGATTGCTCCTCTGATAGCAGTTCCTGTCTGCAGCCTCTTCCTGATATTTGAAGACTAATGCTGCTTTCTGACTCTACTTTCTGAACTGTCTATGTGAGTGTGGATCCTCGTCTTCTGGATGAGAACCAGAAGCATCCAGCTTTGCCTTATGCTTTGTACTAAAGCTCTAACCATAAGCCGTCACTGTTGCCCTCCTCTGCCTTCTCGTATCAGTGTCCAGAAGGACACAAGCAACTTGGACAAAGCCAGGTAAAGATAAAACTCAAAGAGTTTCAGTTAGTAGAAGACTGTCCTACATGTGCTTGGGTTAAAGGGCAGTCTGCCAGTGCAAGTGGCCAAACAGACATATAACTTTTGTCTTATGTAGGTGGCTAAAAAGGTATTTGTGAACTCCTTGAATCAGTATCCAAAAAGGGCTGGCAAAGGAAGGAACTTCTGAAACTCTGCTGCATTTGGCCAAGGAGGGGATGTAGCTTTACTTTGTTACACCACCCTGTGAAGCTGAGCTGGGACAACTGGACTTCATCCTTTCCAACATGGTAGATACTTCTTTTATAGCATAACTGGTGGAGCAAAAGAGGAAAGGTTCTTGAGGTGCTGCTTTAATATAATGTTGCCAGAGGCTTCTGTTTTTCTGTGTTCAATGACATGCCAGATACATGCCATTGGACACTTAAACTTACAGTTGTGGCTAAGAAGACTACAGTGCTCTGCTATCCAACTTTGCTCTGCTGCATCTACTCGGGTATGCATCAGGCTGAGCCTGGGCTGCTCTAGCACAACACTCACAAGCCATGGAGATGAGGGGATCTAACCTACCTGCTGTTCTTGGGACGTGCCCTGGATATCACTTGATGCTGATTCTCTCTAACTAGTACTTGCTTATTCATGTAGTCCTTGTATTCTTGCCTAATATTTAGATCTGTATTGTTTCCAAAGTGTAACTTGACCTCTGTAGGCTGGCATTCAGAGGAAAGAAAAAAAAAGATTTTAATATGAATTTAATACTATAATCAGAGTTTAAAATATCTGTAAAGTATAATTCCAGTGGCCCAAGATACTGACACATGCCTCTTTTTTTTCCATTAAAAGGGGGTTTTTTTGGTGCTGAAAACTGTTTCCTTCTAACCCCATGCAGATTTGTTCATTACAGACAAACTAGTGATTATGCTTTGTTCTCTAGAATTACAAACACAGGAATGTTTAGCCTGATTTATAGATACACTTCGAAGCCACAACTATTTTTCATGTATGAAAATAAGTAACAGCAAAAATTAAAAAGAGCACCAATTTCTCAAGCACTCCTACAATTTTATTATTAAAATTAACATATCATATTAAATACAACCATAGAAAATGAATGTTTACATACAAGTAGGAAAAAGAGTTTCTAATTCCGCAGCCTGGGGAAGATTTTGGTAGAAACAGAACGTAACTCCAAATAGAAAAATGTCAGCATAATAACCATTAGTTGCTACTAAATAGACTTATATTTTTCTCGCAGAGATCCGAGAAGTGTGGGGGACAGCAGCTGTTATCTATGCATCTGCTAAGATGGCCATGAATTTTAATGGATTTCCTAATGTGATTAAACACTACAGACCTCTAGCAGAAAAATATCAGATGTCTATTTTTTTTCCTGAATATCGCTGTCCTTCGGATAGAGGAATATAAAGGGTACTGGGAAATGATCAGGGATCAGCTCCTAAGATTACTCGTTAAGTGTCCAATAAAATTTAGAAAACAATATGAAGGATTGTATTCTATTCTCCTTGCTTACAAAAATGGGACTGAATCGATGCTTTCCTGGGAAAGAATGGCAAAACACATATATTGTAATATGAAGATGTTCCCTTTATTATAGGACCTTCCCTTCTTCCTAGCTCATACATATTTTACTTTACTTTCACTATCCTTTCCACCTCAGCATTTCCCCAGGTGACCTGCATGCTGTGAGCATAAAATGGTAACAACTCTAAATGGTAACAATCAACATCCATTTTGTACTGACTACAGCTTACGCAGGGCAGTGAAGAATAGGCCTCGTTTTACATTACACATGATTAAGCCCTTCCCAAATTTTCTAGAGTGAAAACAAACACAACATTGCTTATTAATAGACAGCCATCTCTTTTGGCTGTAGCCTCTCTGTCCAAATCTAGTCTTTCCACAGACGCTAAAAGCACAGTGCCCAGTTCACGCCTGTTACTTTTGTTTCAGTGCAACTCCAGTAATTCATCCCATAAAAGTGGAATTACACTGGATGTTGCTGGTGTAAAGTGGATAGAGCCCATTATTTTACGTTTGATAAGATACAGCAGGTCATTCCAGTTGCTTTGTGTCACTGTGATGACACACATCATTAGGGAACCCTACTTAACTGGTAGTTGATGTCTGTTTTGTCTTCCCAAAGTGGGAGTTTCCATGGATGTAACATCTTTCACCCAGCAATATCCTTGGGAACTCAACAGGCGTCTCCATGGCTGCTCTGTGCACACTCTACTCAATGGAAGTATTTGAGGAAGACCAACTTTGGCCTGGACAGTTACCATCTAATTGCCACTGAAGTCAGCGAATACATCAAAAAGGAAGCAGCTCTGGTATTAAAGGACAGCTTTTCCTTACAACATTTGTTAGGAAGCAGGAAGTGATACCAAAAATGGAATTCCCATTAAAATGTGTCATTTGTATCCAGACTGAGGTTGCTCCGGATGTTGGATATGCATGACATTTGCAGACCCTTCAAACTGCCAGTTTAGAAATAGCTGGCATGGAGAAATAATAAAAATATAAAACTGAATCAGCTATTTTCATTTGTTTGTTGTTTAAAATTCAAAAGGCATTCCTAGGCTTACAGTGATTGAGCTCCTTAGTTATTTCTACATAAAAAGGCATAAATGGAAAAACACTGTAAAGCAATAACCTGCAGCTAAGTTGTCCTTACTGTACTCATTTTCTCTCTTTTGTAACAGTTCACATACTGTGACTAACTCAACGTCCTATTCTAATATAAATACACTTTATCATTTGTAGCCAATAAAGTATAAGGCAGTTTTGGATAAAAATCCCGTAATAGCAAAACAGCAATTTTTTTAAGGTAGATTTGAAAAAGTAGAATCAGTCTCAGACTGCCTTATTTTTTTTTTTAAATTTGACTGACAGTACTTCATCTAATTTCCAGGACTTTCAATATACAACACGTTCACATTCATATATAAAGCTGGATATTCCAAACCTTTAAAAATCTTTATAAATAATTTCTGGCAAAATATCAGTAAAATGAAAGCCTGAAACTACACTCCCAAGTGAGATTTTAGGATGCTAAAATACTCTCCACAACACTGAACATTTTAATACATTTTTAACAGTCTCTGGATTTCAAAATACCAGAAAAAGGGCAAAGGTTCAAACTTCAGATCTGAAGAACGATTTTATTTATACAATCAAAATATTTTTTATTATTAAAACTTTCCCAAAAATCACATCAAAAGTGACTTGGAGGTCTTCCAGGACTTGAAGTCTTTGCAAAATATTTTTAATAGATGAGCGGGTGCACTGAGAAAGTACTGCAAAGTTTGTTTTAAGTCTGTTCACATGATGAAACCTCCTGCTTATCCCAGTTTTCTTCTGAAGAGTGAATGATGCTGCTATCCCAGATGAGAATTGACAGTGCATAAAACAATTTGGACTGCACTGCAATTGCTTTGTTCCTCTGTTTCACATGCCTGTCCCAGTAATACAGTCATATTCTTCATTTCACCTTTTCTGTCAAACCCATTTTCTTTCTCCCTTTCCCTCTAACACCGTTCCTTTTTTATAGCCCTCATGCCATAGGGCATCTTAAGAAACTGTAAATGTTGTCCGAGGATAGTGATCCAGAATACTGTTCATACCTTCCCTCAGCAGCTCTGAGGCCAGAGGTTTATGGGGTTAGCCTAGAAACTTTACTCCCTGCTGCTGCTGCAGGTACCAGGGGAGCCATGACACTGGGCAGACCACTCACCCTGCCGCCCGTCCCCAAGGCAGCAGGACTCTCTCTGCAGCTCTCTGTGCACTCACCCAGGGAACGAGGAGCAGGGCGGACAAATCCAAATTAAGCTCTTGGCTTCATGGGGTCTGAAGCCCACGCACGACTGAGTGCTGTCTCCACAGGGCTACATGTAATCTGCACAAAGGAACATTCTCCGTCCTTTTTGTTGAAGTTGGATACTGCATACCAAGAGTGAATATTTCATGACTAAAATACAAATTCAAGATATAAGACTGAGAAGAACATGTAAAACAAGCAACCTAGAGCATTGCTAACAGGATATAGAAGATCCAGCTCTAAGTCCATGCTCCTAATCAAGGCTTTTTATGTACACTGCCTCAACTGACATTTTCCTGCGCCATTTAGGGAATACAGTATTTCAGGCAGAAGAAACATTCCCAGGAGCCACAGGGAGAATAGATCCAGCTTCAGTCACTGGGCAAGTTTCCCAGATCCTCCATGGATATATCTGGACCTAGTTCTAGATGTAACTGGGTGAAAATTTCTGCAGTCAGTGCCAAAACTCCCATTGTATCCATTAGGGAAAAACATTACCTGAAGGAAGCAATGCGCTTAGATAAGTACAAGTTTTTACTAACCCAGATGTAAGGAAGCAAAAAAAAGAAATCGTTCTCACCACCACGTAAATCTAGAGAAGGCTTGATGCAATCTTGCACTCAGTATTTAAGCAACTGATATCAGTAGCCATGTCTGTTCTGGCTTTGCACGATGGCTGGTGGCTGTGATCTTACACATGATAGCAATCTATACAAAAAAGTTTCAAATTATTGCTGGTATTGGTTGAGAATTGATAGAACAAGCCAGAAAATCCAGTGACTTACCTGTAAATAGGTTAAAGTCATCCTCACTGTCTGCGGGTACAAATGTTTCTCTTCATTTGCATGGTGAGATTAAGACCAGGAGGGTTATTAAATTGAAAAAAAAAAAAAATTCAGATTGGCTTCATGGTAGCAAGAAAACTGATAGAAATTGGAAGAGGAGCTATTTTCAGTACAAGAGCAGGTGAAACCATTTCTTGTAATCATTAATGTAGGAAGCCTGATAAGAGATTTATGGGTTTCTGAACCTTGAAGTATAAGAAAATTGTTCCTGTAACATGTTCAGTCCACAGTTTCCCATCATGTATTAAATTCAGTGTCAGACATAACAGTTAACACTTGGAATTTGTCTCATGCTTACCAAGCAATCTTTCAGACTAGTGTAAAATTGCCTCCATTAGATAGAAGCATTTTTTAATAAAAATGAAATGTGATCATTTTTCCTAAAAAAGTACATGTTAAGATTAAATGCTACGTCTGTACTAACCGACACTTCTGGATTTTTCAATCTGTTTTTGTAACTGTATCTGTAAGATCAAAGGTATTTTTGAGTAGTGATAACTTTTTTTTTATTTTATTATTTTATGTGTTTAGATGTGTGTGAATTTAGTATCATTTGTATGTGTGCATTTAGGTATGCCCATGCACATGCATATGTCTGTGCGTAATATAAAAAAGCCTACAGTAAAAGAACATTCAGGTTGCAATTTCAGGTATTCAGAAATTCGAAAATGCTAGAATAAAAGCTGCCAGTGCACCATCATTGGCTCCCTTATGCAGAAGTAAGAGTACAATAGATACTTTTTCACTTTTTAAAAGTTATTTCTGCAGCTCCCAAAGCATCACAATGTTCTACACAGACACATACACATACCTAGTAATTCCATGCATGCATATGCCAACTCTTAATTGTCAGCCTCTCAGAAAACACACACACACACAAATGATACAATTGTATCATCATTATTATTATTGTTATTATTATTGACCCATTTTATACTTTTATCTTCCATTCCACATTTATACTCTTATTTGAATAGGTGTTACCATTTTCTGTTTCAAACATGGATAGCCATTTAGAATATAGGAATTAGAGAGTACAATTATTCCTCCATCAAATTTCCTTCTCACTTTCTATCTATCCTTTGATCGTCTCCCCAGTTCATAGCTCAGAGGTGAAATTCCTCTTTTGCCATAGTGGTATATATTACAAAAATCACAGGTCTGAAGCAGCCAGCCTGGGTGATTGGCTTTATAGCACTCTAATATATGAAGTGCTCTGTCCTCCAGGCATCTTGCTTACCTTGATCTCTTTCTCCTTTTTGCACTAAGGGAATTGCAACAACATCCAGTTACCGCTAATACACGGGTGTGTTGTACATCCTCCTGACTTGAATATCATTTGTTGGGTTTATTATAATACCTAAGACCAACTGAACTTGAATTTGCTTTGTTCTAGACAACATACAAACACAAGATAACAAATAGCCCCTACTGCAAAGAGCTTACACTAAAAATAGACACAGGAAAAGGGAAGGTATGTACCACCTGGGTGTCAATCGCTTGAGCAACAACTTTACGTTGGGAGTTACCTAATCACATCAGACAAGCAAGAATGGATAAAACACAATTTCTTCAGATTGCTGTTGCTATGCTTCTGTCTCTTCAGAGAAGCAGCTCCAATGTTACAGTGCTGTGTGCTAGAGGAATCCCTAAGGAGACTTTCCAACAAACCATCTAATGCCATAGAATCATAGAATCATTAAGGTTGGAAAAGACCTCTAAGATCATCGAGTCCAACCGTCAACCCAGCACCACCATGCCTACTAAACCATGTCCCTAAGCGCCGCATCTACACATCTTTTAAATACCTTCAGGGATGGGGACTCAACCACTTCCCTGGGCAGCCTGTTCCAATGTTTAACCACTCTTTCAGTAAAGAAATTTTTCCTCACGTCCAATCTAAAGCTCCCCTGGCGCAACTTGAGGCCATTTCCTCTCGTCCTATCGCTTGTTACTTGGGAGAAGAGACCGACACCCACCTCGCTACAACCTCCTTTCAGGTAGTTGTAGAGTGCAATAAGGTCTCCCCTCAGCCTCCTTTTCTCCAGGCTAAACAACCCCAGTTCCCTCAGCCGCTCCTCATAAGACTTGTTCTCCAGACCCTTCACCAGCTTCGTTGCCCTTCTCTGGACACGCTCCAGCACCTCAACGTCCTTCTTGTAGTGAGGGGCCCAAAACTGAACACAGTATTCGAGGTGCGGCCTCACCAGGGCCGAGTACAGGGGCACGATCACTTCCCTACTCCTGCTGGCCACACTATTTCAGATACAGGCCAGGATGCTATTGGCCGCCTTGGCCACCTGGGCACACTGCCGGCTCATGTTCAGCCGGCTGTCAACCAACACCCCCAGTCTCATTCCTCAGTGATGAGACTGTGATCCACAGTCTCCTGGGAATCTTCCATTCTGGCAAGCCGACCTTGGGCCACAAGGGTTATTGGGCAGTGGCGTTGCCTCTCAGTGGTGGATCAAACTAAAGACCACTTCACTGAAAACCTGTCTTGTGATACATGTAGGAATTAATAATTTCAACAAATGTGAACAAACAAGATCATAGGATAACTTGGATTGGAAGAGGCCTCAGGAGGTCTATAGTCCAACCTTCTGCTCAAAGCAGGGTCACCTGTAAGCTCAGACCAGGTTGCTCAAGGATCTATCCAGTCGGTTCTTGACAAGCTCCAAGATAGTACTCCAAGCTATCCTAAGATAGTACAACCTTTCTAAGCAGCCTGTTCCAGTGCCTGACTGTCCTCATGGGAAAAAAAATGTACCTTATATCCAGTCAGAACCTCTCGCTTTGGTTTATGTTCCTTGTCTCTCGTCCTCCTGCCATGCACTGCTTTGAAGAGTCTGGCTCCGTCTCCTTAATACCCTTCCCACAGGTAGTGGCAGGATGCTGTTAGGTGCTCCCAAAGCCATCTCTCCTCCAGACCAAAGGAGCCCCCTTCCCTCAGCTTCTCCTCACAGGGTAGGTGCTCCAGCCACTGACTGTCCTGGTGGAATTCTGCTGAACTCACGCTACTTTATCAGGGTTCTTGTACTGCGGGGCCCAACACTGGATGCGGTATCTAGATGTGGTCTAACAAGTGCTGAATAAGCCTACATTAGACTTTACAGAGAGGTTATATAATAAATGTTGCAAACGTTTTCAAATATGCTCACTGATTTACAAAAGTAACTGTAAGCTGTGTAGGTATAATGCCATTACTTGGAACTGAGCCTGCCCTGAACCCTGAGATTATAATCTCATTGTGGTAATTAGTATCATAGACTCTGAAGCTTGTTTCTTCTGCAGCCAAATGCCTGATTTGTAAAGCTGTGTGAACCCTAACTTAAAACTAACTAGTGTGAGTCCTCAGAGAAATGTAGCTGTTGTTACAGTACAACATTCAGCACAAGCTTGCCCCTATGCTACTTACTGTCTTGGGTGAGCACTACAATCTGAGATAGATGTTGCTGCAAGTGTACCCAAGCCAGCTGAGTCAAGACAATTTAGTGTTGATATATTCCATTTTCATGATGGGAAGCATTTACAAATGAAACAGTACTTTACCAGGACAGTTAAAAGGCAAATAAAGTTGAAGAGAAATACTATAACTTCTGCATTTTAATAATATTGTCCTGGCTGGAAATCTGTGCACAGAGAAGAAATGGTTTGGACTGCTAATGTGATTCTGTGTAATGGAAGCCTCTAAAATAACCTTTATGTAAGTGATACTAAGTTTTTGAAGTTGAAGGATAACATTGCAAAAGGAGAGACCCAAAATTAGTTGTAACATTTAATGAATAATGGATTTCTGGAAATTATTAGAGAGTATCTGTGGAATGCAGAGCTTCTACTTCTTATATTTAGGCAGGACAAAAAAAGAGGCTGTCTTCAGTTCTTCAAACAACTTACTTTTTGAATGACACTCCAGAAATCAAATAAAAAGGGAATAGCCACCTCCTTTATTAGCATTTCCACCACAATATAATTTGCTGTGGTTATCAGCGGTCCATAAAAAACACCCAGGAAAAAGAAAAAAACTTTTGATTAATAGGAGAAAAGTAACCTAGTTATGGCTATATCGGTCTAAGAATTGCTAGCTAACTTGAGATTTTCTGTCACTCATAGCTATAGCACTGCATTTCAGTTCTGATCTGGACTTCCCATTGTAATGTATATGTAGCCAGCATACTTGTTTTGTTAGATTTCAGTTGAGCAGCAACCAAATATTCATCTCAAAAAACCCCAGAAAAAGTATATCAACTTCAGTAGTCACCCAAGTACATGAATGGCTAATTCATGGAAGAGTCTTTTATACTAGTTTCAGAATAACCACTGTATGCTCCATTATTTTTTGGCAATCAGGCTGGAGATAAGTGTAACCAGGTTTCCTGGCACAATCACTTTATCCAGGGAAAGGTCAGATGATGAGAAGGGCTTTTACAGTAAACAGAATTGAACAAGCCCTCTTCTGGTTACCACCACCAGTGCTGGAGTTCATGGCCATTCTCTAGAAAGGTACTAACATGTTTTATGTTTTGGTTTCCACTTGGCTGTGAATTTCTTTTTCAAAATTCTCCTGATAGTACCCCGCCACATTAACTACATAGTACAGCTTAATTTTCATAATCCACTAAGCATCATAAAGGCAACAAAATGGCCTTCATATAGAAAAAACTGTTTTTATATATATGTGTATATCTATAAAGGAATCCTACTATTTATAGCACTTGCTATGTATATTTTAAATTATTTAGCCAACTAGGACCTTCACAGATCTCTCTCTGCTGCACAGCATGAGCATGAGGTTTATGGGATGAAGAAGGATACAACTTGCTGGTGGCTGTTTCCTGTGCACACATCTCTAACGGCAGAGGTACGGCAGAGGTAAAATGACTCGTTAGTATAGTAGGTCACACAGAGCATTCCCATTCCATTGTACTGAGTACAGGGATGCAGAGGTAAGCTTGTCATTAGACTATTTTCAGTCGCCATTCATCCTATCAACAGCAGTGTTGAAGGTAAATTTTAACTGAATGTGATGTATGTATAGATGACTGTGAGAGCAGGAAGAGAAATGCTTTGATGTTCTGGAAATTACAAATGTAACAGATACTGTAATTTAGGGAAAAGGTCTAATTACTGTATACTAGTCAAGATATTTACCTAAGATTGATCCAAATCCAGTCCCTGACTGGACAAAGTAGAAAAGAAGCAGCAGAAATAAGATCGATACTGCCACAAATAAGTCCAAGAATCCAGCCAATAACAATGCTCAAATAAAAATGCCCGTCTGGACAGCAGGGCTGGCACTCTCTGGCTGCAAGGTTACTGGGGATGAAGCTAGCCTAGTTCTGCACAGCCTCCCTGCTTGCGACATTGCTGCATAACCGCAATCAGAAACCGCTGTCTGACTCTGGGAGGAAAGGAGAGAGGCAGATAAGAAGGGGAACGGTGCAGAGACATGTATTTCTGAAGGTGGCAGGGGAAACTTTGCTGATCATACTTAGGAATGCAAGATCTCTTTGGCAGAAAGAGCAAGTATCACAGCTATTGCACAGATTGGTGGGGTACCCATGCAACATGTAGGCTGCTCAGAGATCAGACAGGCAGGCTAAGGAGAGAGATCAGATGGCAAGATCATATTCCCTGGCAATGACATGGAAGAGTAGAGTTGATGTGACCCTCATTGACAGGACCAGAAGAGCACTGATTAGCTGCAACTCATTAACTGAAGGCTCATCCCAGTCCTCTGAAGAGTTCAGCCTTTTAACTCCGCTACAAGCCACTTTTATGATAGATGCCAAGAAGAAATCAAGGAATTCAACAGCAAGACTGAGATCTGTCTATGCATAAATGAAGAAAGATTTCTGTGTGATGAGCAGAACTCAAGACTCATGACAGCATTGGGAGGCAGCACATTAGGGCTGTGTTTGGGTCTGATACTTTTCCAGGGCACAAGATGTAAACACTGGTTATAATTTATAAGATTGGATGTTTGCAATATAGGGTCTGATAAAATGGATCAGAAAGTGAACCCAGCATGCTCAGAATGACATTAACAAGAACATGATTTATTGTATCCTGTTCAATAAATGAGGGGCAAGCTCACTATCTAAATGACAGCTTCTTTAAACCAGGTATTTCACCATCTTTTTTTTTTTTTAAATGGTGTGTTGATGACTTCATTCTATGGGATGTGTGAATTGCTACTGAGATAACAGCCATGAATTTCAGTGAAAAGAGTAGGTCCTCAATATCTTTGACAATTTTGTCTGTGATAGTTCCTTTCATCTTAAAACATGACTCATATGTCAGGTATGGCTTGGGACTAGCTTTGAAGGAAGAAGGGTGGAATAAAATCAGCAGCAGTTGCCTGTTGGTGCTGTATTAGAAGAAGCAAGTGACTTTGCAAATCCTTGTTCCTTCTGTGATGTTAGCACCAGAGCATCTGCTTTGTCTCTGCTGTTCCAGCCATGAATTATGCCAAGAACAACAGAAAGTTGTGTCATTTTCAAATCTGTTGTTGTTAAATAATTGATCGTTTTGCTGCCACCATGAGGACACCTTTAGAAACAATGCTTACATGGCAGCGAGTCTTGGGCTGTGGGAGATCTATGAAGCATGTTAATTAAAATTACTAATTTAAAAAAATATATTTTGGCAGTTGACGATAAATAAATGCATGAGAGATTTGTTTCCTGAGTTCCTGTGGTCTGAAATTACAGATGACAGTCCTTCTGTAGAGGGTGAGAGAATTCATTTAGATTAAATTATCCTTTCATTTCCTTTTCTAAAACATCAGAAAACCTCCCTAACTGACATTTTTGCCTTTGTGTCAGGGATAGCATTAAGAATAATTCTCTATGATTGTCTCTTCGACAGGCAGAGAACTCATTTTAATCGATACATCGTAAGCTGTTATTACAGCTATTTTCTATCTTAATTCAGCCTGCCCTTCATAATTATGTGGGTTTTTTCCTGTTTTTTAAAAGCTCTGGATGGTGGCAGATTTCCACCACCTAGTGGAAAAACTCTATATTGTCTCATGAAAAGCTTTGCTCAGATTTCCCTCTAGTGCCTGTTTTAAACCTTCCCATTGCAAGCTCCCTTCTACCAGCACTTATTACCAAAGTAGTTTTCTTTTTTCCATGCACTGGTGAATGTGCCCAGGTGTATACAGCTCTCCTTGAAGGTGTCAGACATTACATGTCTCAAAATATAGGAATTGTATGTCTGTGTTTTCAATTCAGCGATTTGTAATGTGAAAGGGAAACTGAAAAGCTTAAAAAACGGAGCAAGATCTGCCAATGAATGTCACTGCTTCCCTGCAGCCCGTCTGCTCCGCGGGGAGCCCTGATCCCCACTCAGGTGCATACTCCAGTGCAAACTATGCCAAAACCCACCATAGTTGTTCAGGCAACGTTCTGTGTCAGGATGCTCTGCGCTTTGGGTGCCGAGACTGAAATGCCAAATCAAGTCAGGGGAAAACTTCCAGAAACGAGAAGGCTAAAGAAAGGCAAATGCAAGCGGTGCCATTATCACCTCTTCCTATTGCTGCCAGGAAAGTCTCTACCCCTTGCACACCTATGGAGCATCCTCTCCCTTCCCACCTGGTCCAAGGTGAGCAAGATGTTTCCTTTGGCCTCAGAAGAGAAGAAACTACTTTTCAGATCCAGCTTTGAATGCGAATTGCCAGAGGTAAGAGCAACAGGGTTAAGAAGCTCCCTTCCTTCCACATCATCCAGGTAGAATAATGACTCCGAGAAAAATCCTGTGCCTGTTGAGCCCAAAAGGATTTTTCCTACTGTTTTCCCTAGGAAAAAAGATGCCATTATCTGGTTCTTATCACTAGATGACTCACAGTATTTAGCTCATAATTATCCTCACAATGCCTCTTTGAATCAGGAAAATGCTACTACCTCCACTTCACACCTGGAGATGTACAGCTCAGGGAGATTAAGGTGTAGATTTACAAAAGCCTGTCTTTATGACAGTTAGTCACTTTTAGAAGTTATAAGATTTATAACACCTTTAGGAGTTACTGGGATTTGAGTGCCACAGAGATCCTGAGAGATCCTCTTCCTGTTTGGTTATCTTCCTAATCCTTTTGACTGAGTTCCAGGATACAGCTTTTTTCCAGCACCTTTTTTCCAGCTAACTGCCACTTCATTCATCTATGCTCAAAATTGAGATCTTCAAACCTCCAGCTAACTTGCCATGTAACGTTGGAAGCATGCAAACACATCTTTGCAGCAGAAAATCTCCCTGAGCATCTAAATACCCTCTCCTGGCAATGCTGATCCGTTAGCATCTAGTTCACAGCTAAGGTCTGCCAGGATTCAGAAATGAGCTGTTTGCACGCCTCTCTCTCCTACAGTGCCCAATCTGCTCAGTTTTTTTAAAGCACATCTGATGAATCATGGTCTACACAGGACAAAAAAGGCAATGGTAGTGTTATTGTCCCCTCTCCCGCTTTGTCCAGTAGCTCAATGAGAGGCTGCTCAGCTATCATGTGGCAGGCTTAAGGAGATTTCAGCTATTGCTTCCTATTTCCCAGGTGAGGGCTATAGCTCTCAAATTACTGGGCATTTAAATGTAGCTCTCAGTGACACTTGTTAAAGTTGTACCATTTACATGGAAAAAGTACATTCGAGAAAGGAAAGGTTTCAAGTAAACGTATCAGTAGTTAGGACTTTCATACGAAGTTTACATTTTTGCAGGAGGAACAAGAAAATACAGTGCAAGAGTAGCTGGCAAGAAATTAACAGCAGGTGAGAAGTATAGTCTGTGGTATTCATAAAAGAATCCCCCAAGGAGGCAACTTAATTAGAAATGAGAAACCCCATTGCTTTTTTAGATACCTAATGAAGAACTAGGACTAGGCTATACAACACAAATTATTGGAAACTACCATAAAGACTTTTTACTTGTCAAGGACACCTGGAGCTGGCAAGGAGAACCTGGATGGAGAGTTTTCCAAATAGTTTATAGTATTAGTGCTTGTTATTCCTAAGTAAAGGATAGGAGAGTATATCAACTGTTTGGGAAGGGTGTGTTTCCCTTCCAATTAGCCTGTGTAATACTTTTGTGGTTGCAAAAATGTGGACCCTGCAGTCCTTTAAATGGAAACAGGACTCTGCCCTAAGATGCACAGAATCATGACGATATCTGTTACAAGTAAGACACTTCACTTTCTGCCAAGACAGATAGCTAAATTGACTATAAATACCGGTCAAAATTCCTTATATACCAGAATGACAGCTTTAAGGAGACAAGCAAGAGTTTGTCTTGAAATGTCTTAAACTGCAACAGGTTACAATCCCTCAGAAGGGAGAAATCAGTTCAGATGGCAGCTATCCTGCAAGGACCGAGCCCAGACCAGAGATCCCCCAGAAGGAAATCTGAATACAGAGGAGGCTGCAGTCTCTCAGTGATGAGAGGGCCAACCCGTTTTGAGTAGACCCAGCTCACTCTGGAGTATTTAACTGCTCCCAGTAAGAGCAGAAAGAGGCAGTTTGCTGGCTACTTTGGGATGGCAGGTATTGCATAATAACATCATATTGGGACAGCTAGTGCAGCTACTTCAGTAGGATGATAGAAATTAAAACTCCAAATTTAGATTCTTACAGAAAGGGAAATGTTGGTCTATAAAGCATAATGGAGGACATTTATTGAAAGAAATGGCTTCATCTTTACTAGCCCTGCAGTAAAGCCTTCCCTGTATTGGGAAGGGTCCTTTAAGCGGCATAAGAAATTCTCCATGTCAAAATGAGTGGATAGATCATGGATATAAAATTGCCCCTTGCATTATCATAATTTTCAAGAGGGCCTACATCCCCCAAATCAATGCATATGCCTAACCCTTGCCAAAGTAACGACTTAAGTGTGTGCCTCCATGTCAATGATTGTCTAATAGGCTTAGCAGTACGTTCTCCATCAGCGTGTGAATGGCCATTCTAGTCACTGGCAAAATATAATTTTATCACAGATCTGAAGGAAGAAAAAATGATGCTGAACAGACTAGTGAGATCCGAGTTAACCACCTCTCAGAAAACACTACCCCAGCTCCCAGGCCTGGCAAATGCCACTTGCTGAGCACAGAGCTCCCTGGCTCCTGCCCCACCTGCCCCCAGGCAGGGCTGCATTTCACACATCCGCAGGGGCCACCACAGACCCTTTCCCAGGAACGCACACAACAGGCTCCGCTGGCCCAAAAACGCCCATTTGCCACTTCCAAGATGGGCTGAGGTTCCTCCCATCACAGTCCCTACCCCAGCTCTGCCCCGTACATTGGCAAAGCAGATATTTGAGAGGTCCACATTTCCTGGGGCTGACTCGTCAGATACCACCACCTTATCCATCTTCATCCTCTGGTGCAGGCCTTGCCTGCCCGCTGCTCCTTCCTTCCTTCCCCAGGGTGGGAGGGGAGTAGAGACTTCACCTTGGCGGTTGGTCTGCTCTGTTTACAGTGAAGGGGAATGCTGAAAAGCTCAGGGACATTTCAAAAGACATTTACGTTGTTTAATTCCTTTTTAGACTTGATTTGATCACGAGCCCCTTGGTGTACCGTTGTGGTACACAGCAGAGTAGCTTCACAGGCCTAGGATAATGGACTCAGCAGTGACTGGATTGCAAATACTAAAAGGAAAATTTACACTAGTACATTCATATGTCTCTTTTTTTAAGTTAATGTTTTTGATCAGCTGCACTTTTGCCAAACCTCCTTGCTCTTTCTCCATATGTAAGCCTGGCAAGCACATGGCTTGACAATTTCCATCAAAATAGCAATAGGCATCTAAAAATGATCAAAAAGGCATTACTGCTGCCTTTGGCGGGGGGCAGGGGGATTAAAAAGAGAACCGTTGAAGAAAAACGGGCTTTTCTGGCAGCAGATGCTGAACAGCAGCACCTGTTTGGCTTAAGCACACGGAGGCGTCTCATTTATCTTCGCACCTGACACTTCTGTGCTACCACCTGCACCTGTGGGCGCACCCCTGCAGCCTGCCGCGGCTCCCGCCAGGCCCGGCCGCCTGACGAGCGCCTCAGTCGGCTGCAAAACCGCCCGTCTCCAGCCCCCCCCCCCCCCCCCCCCGGTCTTTCCAGTCGCACCACACTTGCCGAGGTGGTGAGGGCTCCCCGGGCAGCAGCTGCGCTGCCGGGGATACTCCTCCTCCAGGGATTTGGCCGCAGCGCCCCTTCCCCCCCCTGTGCCCCTCAGGCCTGCGGCCCGGCCGCCCGCCTCCCGCCAGCCCTCCGCCACCCCCGGGCGGGGCGCCTCCCCTCCCCGGCAGCGGGCGGCGCCGGCGGCCGCCAGGGGTCTCCCTCGGCCGCCGCGGAGCCGTCGGGCGACCTCGCCCTGAGGGGCCCGGGCGGGCGGCGGCAGGCGGGGCCGCCCCCCCGGCCGGCGAGGTTTCAGCAGGAAAACGTTACAGCTGGAAAGAGAGCGCTGCCAGGCTCCGAGCGCGCAGCGTCTGGAAGTAAAGCTACAGTTTATAGTAACAGCCACGTTCTGGTTGCCTTCGGGCTGTTTTTCATCGCCAGCAGGCTTCCCGTTACTACAGAAGGCCACAAAGTTCTAATAAATGGAAGATCTTTCTAGTGTGAACGACAAAAAAATACCTACTGTTCTCGGGGCCTGCTCGGGCACTGCAAACATAGAAATAGGAAGATGACGTGTTTTCAACAGGCCTGTCAGGAAATGTCTGAACTGACCAGTGGTTGCTGCTTCCCTCAGCCAAGGTGCTTGAGTAAAGACCTTGAAGTACCTGCTCAGGCTGGAGATAATTTCTTGGGGAAGACACGAAAACGTGAAAAGCATTAAGGAAGAGCTTTCAAACTCAGGGGGCTGTTTCTTCTTTTATCAGTTTATCCTGATGTCTTGTTACGACCACCGTTCCTCGAGGAAGAGGCCTAAGTGAGGCTGTCAGTATTTATTTATAGGTGCTGAATCACTTCACTAGATTTCATTCACTCCCCGTGCACTTCGGCAAGCTGACTCACTTGCTGTTGATAGCTAGGGATCCTCCTGCTGCAATTTTTTGTATGAAGCTGAATGTAGTTCAAAACAGCCCCAAAACGCTAGGACCTCAGGGAGCTGTCTTTTAGACATTTGACTGCATTCACTTATAATATCTGTGTCAAACAAGAAGTGCAACCCAAGAGCTGCTTCGGATCAGAGTAGCAGCTCAGGCAAACCAATCTGAACAAAATCTTATCGGTGAGCACCTACAAGAAGCATTTCTAAAAAAACTTTCCTTCCACTCCACAATAGGTTGGTTGACATGATTTCTCTTAAAAAAACACTACACCTAAAATTCTATTAAAAATAATATCACTAAACTCTGTGTTTGTTATTATTGGTTTACAGGTAGCAAACTTTTCCTCCGTTATCTAGTTATTTAAGCTTGCTCCAGGATGCAAAGTTGGTCAGTCACTCATGATGCACAAAATGAACTAGAATCCATGTCACACCTTCTGTTGAAAAATCGATAAAAACACGTATCTAGCCATATGATTTTGAGTACTCAGGGAGAGGTCTTTTGAAGAAAATGCTTCAGTGTTCCTTTCAGAAAAAAACTAAAGCATTATTGGAAGTTAATGGATTAGCCATGAGCTTTTGCTGAGGAGCAAAGGGTATCTGAGTTTCAAAATTTCGTGTCACCTTGTAGACGAGCACTTTTTTCCAAAGTCAGTTATGGGGTGAAGAAGATATTAAGATCAAATGAGCAGTCCAGAACTTGAAAAGCAAACCCATAGTTATTAATAGTTTTTTAAATTGGCAAGCAATCGATTTTTAAATTGTCCTTTCACCCTTGTGTGTAATGCGGTTTGCCTCTCAGTGATAAATTAGCAGTAGCACTGTTCTGTGACTGTTTCCACAGGAAGATTCTCATTACCATTCAAGGGTTTTGCTGGCTCATCTGTGAATCGTGGACAGCATTTCGATTGCTGAAGTGAGGTCTAGAAACCAGAGAAAGGATAGCAAACAGAGTCTATAAAAAACTTTTCTTGAATTCTAAGATTGATCGGGTTCTCGAATAAGACTAAACTCTTTGGCCATGGTGTTACTATTTCTTATGTATCCCAGAGGAAGTGACAGTACATTCATCCCCTCTGTCCCTCTCTTTAAATCTCAGTATTCTTGTTAATCTGTCAGAAAAATAAGAACAGTAACATATAATGGACCGAATGTGCTTTTTTCTCAATTGAAGAGAACAGTTCCCTTAATCCCAGTAGCACTGGGATGCGATCTAATGATTTGATCCAACTTTTATTATTCACCAGCATCTTCCAAGATAAATTACACTAGCAACCTATAAGAAGATCAAGTTAAGCATCTTCTCAGACAGATGCTTTTCAGTTACTACTCAAAACATAAATCAAATTTTTAGCTGCTATTTGGCATTTGTTTTATCTAGGTGTTGCTTAATCAGAGTTCTAGTTAGAACTGGTTGCAATTTTGTTTGTCAAAATAAACATTTTCAAAACACTAAAGCTTTCGTGGAGCACATTGCTTTGCTGCCATTTCCAATGGGGTAGGTTCGGAATCTGAAATGCGTATTTGCAGGCAATGTCATGTGTAACTTCACAGGATTATGCTTTGGTAAAATGAAAAAAAATATTAGATCTTCAAAGACTTCAAATCCCCATTAAACAGGATTTTGTTCTTCAGATAATTCTAGTTCTGACGATACTCCTTCTGCTTTGTTAAACATTGTTCCACTCTGCTCATTTTGCAAATACCTTGACACCA
This sequence comes from Aptenodytes patagonicus, assembly GCF_965638725.1. Lineage (NCBI taxonomy): Eukaryota > Metazoa > Chordata > Aves > Sphenisciformes > Spheniscidae > Aptenodytes > Aptenodytes patagonicus. Next base: position 30,183,747 of record NC_134949.1, read on the forward strand.
CATTTAGTGTTCCTGAACAGTTTGGGTTGTGTGCAACACACAGCACATCACCTTCGAGAGCATGTGGTCTAACAAAACTTGTGACAATCGTTTTGCTACTCCTGGAATTTTCTCTTCTCTTTTTCCAGATTTAGAGTACGCACATCATTATTGGTTTTTACCTATGTTCAGCTTTGTATTGTTACCAGTCAACGAAGCACGTGAACTGAACTCATACGAGAGTTTAAGAATAAATGTTGTATTAAAATTCCAAGTATCTCAGAGGGTAAAAAGCTTTCTTAAGAGTAAAATTGCCTTGCAGAGTTAGGGTAATATAAAATAACTGAAAAATTGGAAGGTAACAAACTTTTTCATATGCACAGGCAATAGGTCACATAATAATGGGCTTAAACTTCAGCAGGGAAAATTTTAGTCAGACTTCAGGAAAAAAAAAATTAATCATGTGGTTAGTTAAGCACTAGAAGAGTGCGCCATCATTTAAATATTTTACAATGTGAATGGACAAGCATCTGTCAGGAATGGTTTAAGTAAATCTGATGGTGCTGTCAGGCAAAGGGATGGATTTGAGTGCCTCTCAAATATCCCCCTTTACTGTCTGTGCATCATTTTCTACCGAAGATGCCCACTGTCTGGATTTACCTAGCCTCTGACTGTTTCATAGACAGGTCTCTATAAAGAATGTTTTTGTCCCCAGTTCTTAAATGCTGCTCGTAGATATTGAGCTCTGTTTCCTCCTAGAGGAGCACAAGACCAAGTACAAGCTGATGTTCTCATGGTGGCATGACCCCAAGGAAGGCAAGCCAATGCCTGCACTAGCTGACCCTCTACTATTTATTACTGTATAGTTTCTCCACATGTAGTTTCACATAGACAGATACAGTCTGATGTTTTTGCATTAACAAGAACATGGACTGTTGTGAGTATCTGGAACAAAGGAGTTAATTTCTCAGCAAACTAATCAGGGTAAAAAGGCGTTTTGTCTACTGATATTACCTGACAACCTAAAGATTCAGCCAACACTTTGAGGAGTGGCACCACGATGCCGTTGATGGGACTGAAGGTAATTTCTTGGTTAAGTCAAGTCTTCCAAGTGTGTCTCCTTCCTTACCAGCATCTTTCTAGTATTGCCCAGATTTATTCAGCAGAAAATGTCATGAAGCCAAGTTGTCATTTCAGTAATGACAGTAGTTGCAGCTGTTGAGAGAGATGAGTGTCAGTGGCATGTTGCTAAATCTATCTGAACCCTTTGTATGTCATTTTTATTTACAGTGGCCTCAGAGAAATACTGAAAAGCAAATTATTTTTGATAGATACCTCCATAGCCTGCAAGTAAGAGAAAAAAGAAAGAAGCAGTACTACTGATGAGAACGGCTGTGACTACTGTAAGATGAAGCTACTACTGTCAGGTCACCTTCCTGTACGGATAGTTCTTTGTCGTAATACCAGACATCGCAAAGGCTCCTGAGATGTGCAGCCATACAAGAACAGAGATCTTACCCATGTCTACAGGACATACTGTAACATCCATATACAGCACAGTGGTTATGCCACATGCAGTTGGACCTTGGAGTTTACTAGTCACTTAGCTGTTTATTCAAGATAAGGGTTATGGAGCTCTGGAATGAGCTGAAGTTCACTTCAGAGTCAAGTTTGTAGAAGATTTTGAGAATCAAGTATTGGTTTGTTTGGGACTATTTCACTGTCAGTAGATTAGATGGGTATGTTCCCCTGAAGGAGCCGCTACTTGCTTCTGTTTGGCGGGGTACTCCAGGAAGTGTTGGTGGAGTGGTTGTGGCACTCTGCTGTCAAAGCAGCCCTCTCAACCCGTGGTCTGGTCTCACAGGGAAGCGATCCTAACTGTAAATTGGTATTGGTAACTTGAGCTGAGAAGCCGTAAGCAGCTGTTGCAGTGCTGCCCCATCTCTCCCTTGTATGCAAGAGGTTCCAACAACAGATGTGTTTCAGCAGTGCTAACAGGATGGGCCTAGAGAGTTCCTTGGACCTTTGCGCTTTTTAATCACTGATCTTAATCACTGATCACTGCTAGTGAAGAAGCAATTAAATATGAAAAGGATGATTCGGGGCCTCAGTCCTGTGTGATACTGAGCATGCCTGCACATTGTTATGCTCCAGCTGGTCCTAAGTCTGTGGCAGCTGAGGGCGCTTAGCACCTTGCAGGATCAAACCCTGGAGTGAAAAAAAAAAACAACTCTTTTAATCGATAATAGAGACGGAAAAAGTTGATTTATTATGAGTACTGATTGAATAGCTAGATTAAGAGTATCATAGAATCATAGAATCATTGAGGTTGGAAAAGACCTCTAAGATCATCGAGTCCAACCGTCAAATTGAGGACAAGATCAGAGAGATGAGGAAGCTTTCATTTCTTTGGGGATTGTTGCTATAGCACAGATTTTATTTACAGTCTCCTGCCAGAAAAATCTATTGACAATTGGTGTCAGTTTCTAGTGGACCACAGACTGCTCTGATAGCTGCAATTGCAATGAGGGATGTGACAAATCCACATGTTTGAGATGCACCGAGTGCCAAATACTAGAGTTGTTTCTCCCTGGCTAACAAGTACAGATGTGTGTTAGTGCGAGACAGGAGCTTGAAAGCAGTTACAGTAGCTACAAGATGAGTGGGAGAGATGAGAACTTAATACTGTCATTAAAAAGCAGCTGACAGCTCGGAGAACAGAGAAACGACACTCGCCAACACTGCGAGTGTCATGTTTTTAGTCTTACGATACTTTTTCTTTCATCGTTAAACAGCATTTACAGAAAGATATTTGGGTTGGGCTTTTAGGGTTTCTTTCCTTACAACTTACTCTATGCTTACTTTTATCATTCTCTGCTAGCTATATTAAAGTCATCTTTGTAACAACTACTTGTGACATCCAGAGGACATAATTACAACTGCAGCTGGGAATTAACAGCAGGAGTAATAAGCTCTTAAGACCAAACCTCACAGTTTTCATGTGAATGACTTGACAGTAATACATCAGGAAAAGAAAAATCAAGAAATAGAAAGAAGGTGATGTAAAACATAGGTATAAAGCAAAGCACTCCTAATAGCAGGAGTAGAATTGGTGGGCAAATCCAAGTAGAATGATACCAAGAAAGATTCCTGGACCTAGTTCTTCACTGTGTTGTGGACAAGGAAGTAGTCATCACAGAAAGGACTAGCATTCATTCTGGAAAAGGAGACTGCAATGCAAATTGTTGACTTTGGTGACTTTTTTGTAAAATTGTCCAGCAGAGATAAGAAAGTATTGGATGAGAAAGAGAAATCAAAGTAAAAGAGAGGATGTTGGACATACTCTACAGTGTCAGCTGCCATTGCACTGTTGTGATGGGAATAATCAAGTTGTTTATTGATAATGGAGGTGGCTTCTTAATGTATGTACCAGTAGAAGGATCTGAACACTAAAATTACAAAGCTACCCATCAGTCCTTTATGTGATCACACTTTTGGGTGTCGGTCTATACAACTGTGTAAAGTCAGAGTGAGAAAGCATTAGCTCCTGCTTTCACCCTCTGAGGTACTACTCCATTTTAAAAACATAAAGGCTCAGACCAGACTTCTGCCTGGCCCTGTGGCCGTTCTCCGATAGTGGCCAACACCAACTATAGGGAGAAGTACAAGAATACTTAGTATTTTGCCCTCATTACTTTATAAAAACACTTGGCCTTCCCCCAGAAACTGCCGGCAAATACTAAGTACAGCATACTAGCATTGCTATGAGATAGATAGGTATTATCAGACTGAGTTCTCTAAACCCATTTCCCATGTAAGACAATATGACACCCACTTTCAGTCAATACAAATTTGGGCTGAATATGGCATGTTATAAAAGGGTTTGTTTTAATTCAAGTTTGGCTTTTTCACAAAAGGAGTAGTAAGTCAATCTATTTAGATGCACAGAAAGGGAAACCATTAAACTCCATGGCAGAACTGGATTTATTTATAAGTTACGGAATCTGAAGTTATCTTTAAATACAAATAATATAGAAGCAAGCACAAAACTTGTTCCAAAGAAACAGGAGAATGACTAAGTGAACAAGGTCATGGTGGAATAGAAATCACTATTTTCTGTGATCATTCACTTACATTTAAAGTAAAACTAAGCCCTTAGCCCTGCAATTTACAATGCATAGAGAATCTGGAACTCTTGCCCAAAATCGTTGACAATCCCTTGTAAATTGTAAATCATATGGGCTTAGTTTTCAACACTATATTCACATAAAACAGGATAAAATATTTTCTAATATTGTTCATTCAGATGGCTTTTCCAGTGCTCCTGTGACCATATCAGAATGTTTAAGAGACCTGTGTGCCATATGTGAAAATATCTGAGTACATGATTACGCTGAATTTCATTCCAAAGAAGATCTATTCTCCAGGGACTTTCAGCTCAGCATGGGTAAAGAGGTAATCATGAAGACCAGGAGACTGTGTGAAGAGGTATCTCCCCTTTTCCTTAATTCCTGATTGATTTAGATGCTTTAATATCATATTGTTCATTTTCTTAAGCTCTTCTATGTTCTTCTTTTCAGATATTAGTCTGCTTGATATTTGGTCCATCTTGTTTCTAGTTTGAACTTGAAAAGGAAAATGTACCGCATTAAATTGGCAACATGTAAGTGAAGAGCATCACTACCCTCTCTTGCATTCCTGTGGGAGTTTGCAGGGAATTATGATGAGTAAAAATATTAAACAAGAAAACAACTGCAGAACCTAATGTTAAGAAGTTATGCATCTGGTGGAGTTACCTGCTCACTACATTCTTTAATTGCTTATTTTCTGTTTTATTCAGTTTAGTGCAGCGTAATAAAATCAAATACGGCTCAGACAATTTTTGCAGTCTTCAGGAGTGTATCTATTCCATTAGTGTCCACAGGAAAGTGTCTTATTTAGGAGCTCCAAGATGCTATTTCTGGGCAGTATGCGCCTGTATTTTTCTAGAAGTACAATTACCAAAACACACAGCAGACTACAGCCAGATCACTTGATTTCCTAAAGCATTTAGATTAAAGGAAAATTCTTGCAAATATTGGCATTAAGAGGCCAGCTTTCTCTGGAACACCAATATGCAGTATCTGTCATGTACACTTCCGGAGCTATTTTTATTTTGGCCTTCTGAAGTTAACAAAATTTACCCATGAATTTTGAAGCTTAAGTCTAATAGTGCTAATGCTAAACAAATCTATGTCTATGGATTGCAAACGTAATCTGAGATTATGTTTGTAATGTAATCTGAAACACTGCTGGAAATCAGTTTCAAAAACCACAGGCCTCCACCAACCTGAGCCCAAGCAAACTCTTTTAATCCCTGTAAGTAGCCTTTTCACTATTACTTTACCATTTTTCCACTACAGGGGCACATTACTCGTTTTTCTATACCAGGGCTCTACTTTTAGCAGCTCCCCGTTAAATAAATCTGGAATTCAAGTATGAGATATTTTAATTAGTGTTTTACAATCATGCCACTTAAAATTTCCTTTGTGCTCTTTACTTGTCTGATATTCTGTCCTTTGAGCCCTTGTGAGCAAATTCAGTCAAGGGTTAGGATTTCCTGTTCAAAAAGGAAAATGAGGATTTTTGCTATGCTCCAGTGAATTCCCTACTATAGGGTAAAAGAAATCTTGATTTCCAATAGATTCCAATTTGTTCAAAATGGAGTTGTAAGTTAAAATAATGCACCTCGTACTCTGTTCAATACCATTAGCCCAGAAAACCCCAAGATGGCAAGGGCTCCATAAACCAAGGTCACCTGTAGCCATGTGCTTAGCTAAGCCAGCCCGACCAGTCCAGCCAAAGCAGAACAGTAATTACATCTGCAGACTCAATGCTATGTGCCAATTTTGATACATCTTATCTGATTTTTTGTTTCTTATGTTTGAGATTTTCTCAGTTCCAAACCAATTTCCAGTCAGTACTTAGCTGGCAACCTTCAGGTCTTTCTTCAGGTAGCCTGATTTAAGTGTTAGCCTGGGTGTAATTCCATTTTCAGTGGAATGACACCAATACTGAGTTTTATCTGGAAAGGAACGGAAGGTGTGTTGTCAAGGTATCTCACTGCCATACAGTCATCTTTAAAATTTAATTTAATTTCCAATCAGCATTTTTAGCAACACAGTATAACCCTGCTGAGCTAAATTCTTGACAGCTGTTAAAGCTCACAAAACCTTTGCGCTAAGAACAAAATTGTGCCTTTTAGCTCAGAGAGTAGAGGTGGTGCTTTTACACCCATGACCAAGACCCACTGCCCATAACCAGGCAAAGCCTTTGACCATGCAAATACAGCAGTAGCGTGTTATAAGGTAACATGATGCATTTCAGCAAAGTTCTTCTTCCAATTGACCCTACATTTTTAAGAACCACTGTTTGGTTTACTTACTTATTAAGAATATTATGAATGAAACAAGTGCCAAACTGACGATCAAAGTAAGAATAAAGGTGACGAACAAACACTGGTTTCTTATGTTGCTCCCTGCCGTATTTTCTCCAGTACCACCAGTGTTCTCTTCCTCATCTGTTACGAGATGACAAATCATTTGGTGATAAAGTTTGTTAAGGTTGGTTAGGATAAACATGACAAAATGCTTCTGACTCCATGAAATGTTGCAGAATACGTCATAATTTTGGCCAACAGATTTTATTTCCTGTGATATTGCATGAGAAGGGAAGAAACCAAATTTATGAGCTCAGCTTGAATTTGGAAATATGAAAACTAATACATCTGTTATAGCTGTTGGAGCATATTCGACAAAAATGTTTCTCTTGTTGACATACACTGTTTTGTTGAAGTTGACCTGCTTTACAGTTCAGTTTTCCAGCTCAGTTTTACATGTACAAAGGTTGCAATGAAGTTTTCATCAGAAGGCTTTCTAAGGGCCTGAATGGACTCAACCTTTTCAAAAGAGAAGAGAGAAAAATTCATATTGAAAACCCAGGTACAGAGTCATGCTACACATTCATCCTCTAGATTTGCTTCTTTTTCTGTTTGACGATAGCAGTATCCCTGGGATGATTAATTTCCCAAATTAAGCACCTCAGTTAAGCTCCTGATGTTGGATAGGATGAACGTAGGTCTTGACTTTTTATCTTAAAACAGATGTTTTTAATATTCTTCTTTAGGTTTTGTTGGTTTCATTCTCATAAAAAACGATGTACATATCCTCCCAAATTGTCAAAAATGGAAGACTCTCACATGGACTACATATGTTGTCCTTCAAGCACATGAAGAATGAGAGGAAAAAAGGGCAAGTAGTTGCTATGCTTCCTTTGAATCAGAGCAGCAAGCCAGTTTATTGCTTTTTGAAGACTATGTTGCATAAAGGGGAAAGTCAGTAGTTTCTCTCATAGAAACACTTGCAATCAAATGAGAGGTGGCAATAAGCCCTAGAGATAACAGGTAAAGTCAAGTGAACACCATGAGGAAATTAATGTGAATATAAAAAAAAAAATATATATATATATATATATACTTGAGCCAGATTTGTTTAATCCCCAGTTTGCATACTACTTCAACTACTTACTAAGGTTTGGTTTTATTTTATGTTTTGGGGGGAGCAGGGAGCTAATGTAATTTAATTTTGGTGTCAGTCTCATATGTGCTAAAATTACATGCAAATTACCGTAATTTCTCCTCCTATAATTGCTGTCTTGCCATTCTGAAAGGGAGAGTAGCATGTGCATCTGTGAAAAATATATTTCTAGATCGTGTTCTTGGTTTAGCTGGTAGAAATCTCTGAGGTCTTTGCAACTGAGCCTGTAGCGATAAAGCTGAGGGAAGGCTGCATATGCCATTACAGCACTTTAATAATGAACCAACCTGGGGCTGAGCAATTCACTGAGCTAGTAGGAGATCTCTGGGAATATCTCTGCTTTTCTTTATTGCATTTAACATGCTCCTGCCTGCGGGTAAGCTGAAAGCTTTTAATATTTGGGGTTTGGGATTTTATTTTTATTCCCTTAGCATTCATAACAAATGCATCGTATACTAAGTGCCTGCACCAATATTGCTTTCTAATCAGAATAATAAGGATGGGGAGAGCCTGCTACTGCTGTCTCTCAAGCATACTAAGCTATCAATAGAGGTCTCAGAAGTGGTCTGTGCTTGCTCCGCCTAATGAATGCTTCTTACTATTTCAGCTGGCTGAACATGCCAGACTGCAGTGTTGTGAGGAATCAGTGAACACAGATTCTTGCCAAGCTGCAAACAGTGGGACCATTTTATCATCTGAAGGATAAAGAAATCGCTGCATGGCTGCTACCAAAGCAATCAAAAGGTATATACATTTTAAATAGCTTTTAACATGGTTGCTATGTGTTTGATAATGCCAGGTCATATTAAGCTATTGAACAAAAGGATTGCTGTGTACTGCAACACTCTTGAAACATCATTTTTAAACCAAACTAGGCATCTGCTATACTACTAATAGATCATTCACAAGATTTTAGTATTTATCAGAAATTGAAAAATACTCTGCAGATCTCTCTGATTGTCTGGCAAGAGAACCAGAATTTTATGATGCTGAATAAGGCAGCTAAGGACTGTGAAAAATTCATTTTGTATATTTAACTGATGGCATAAGATATCTACAGAATCTCCAAGTTTAAAAAAAAAAATGTATGCATGTTAAAAAGAATAATCCTAGAAGGAGCCAAAGCACTTTACAAATTGATGCATAAAATACATATTAGGCTACCTTTATTTACCGCTGAAATTTAGGGAGGAGCATGCATGTGGTTATTCCACAGAATCATACATGATTCTACAGAACCCTGTATATTTACCTGGAAAGTAAACAATACTGTCCAATAAAAATTACAAATGAAAGCAAGACAGTCACACCGCAAAGAGTTTCTTTGACATTAAAACCAATTTATCCCATTGTCTTATTTTGTACTTGTAGAAGTGACAATATCAAGATAATCTACATATGAAAATTAAGTAGCTATGTCTAACATCTTTGTGTTAAATCTAGAAACCAGCACCACTCTAGTTAGTTGCATTAGGAAAAGTTAGAGGACTCAGAAACAGAAGTAATGGAAAGGCATTTAAGTCCTATAACTAGAAGCATGATTAAGTTATGGCCATTTGAAACTCATTTAAACATAGCTGTTGTTCTATAGCTTTTCTTCAGTCAAATTTGCCATTATAGTAAGGGAAAGAAAAGCAGATTCAAATATTGTCATGTGGAATGCTGCTGAAGAACTCCAGGTTTTAAGATGTTTTCAGGACACAAAGAGCTCAAGTATATTGTAGCTATCACTGAGTGAAAATATTCTCATTGCCATGAGCAAATCAAAGATAAAAGCTGTATAAAACCAGTAGAAGTGTGAGAGCCCATATCTGAAACTGTAGGTAAAGAGAGTCTGCGAATTAAAATGCTTAAAAGTCTCATGGGATATTTCAGATAACTGGTTTGAGTCCTTAGGAAATACATCTTAAAAGAATGAACAGAAATTCTCTGGTGTTTCTATTGCCACGTGTGAATTTTAGTGCTTGTGAAGAGTGACGATGCTATGTATGTAGTAGGTGTATATTGAGCATTACTAGAGAAATTATCCTGCAAGGGATCACCTCATGGATCCCAATGGAAATGGAAGATAAGTTCAGGCTTGACAGTGAATCCCTAGCCAAATGCAAAGATTTTCAAGAACCTAGTAACTGAAATACTCATCAGGAACAGCTAAACGATTAATCTGATCTGTCTAAATTATGCCATTTTCAATCTTTTTCTTATATTTTTCAGTACAGAGCTTGACATATACATATTGACCTGTTGGGCTGTTGACATCAGTGCAACACAATGTGGTCAGTCTTTTCAAATGTCATACATAACTCTTTTTTGGTGGCCTATTGTATAGAAAACCACAAAGCATCATCTATCGTACGTACCTAGCGAGTGTTGGGATCCATCTGGACAAACATTCAGTTTGTTTAGGTTGTTTAAGGAATCAACTACATAAAGTTTTCCTTCTTCATGAGTATCGGGCAGCTTAATTTCCAAGGAAGGCCTCTCCATTGTATCTAAAAGAAATAATAATTAAAAAGGTAAATTAAAACATGGGTACGTGAAATAGCTGGTAACAGTGGGTGTCCTGTTCTAAGGAAATGCTGAGCAGTCTTAACAACCCTTAAAATAAAGGGATGTCAAGGACCAGCATACTTACTAGATCTTGAAGGCAAGGGTAACTCAGTACATAACACTTGTTTATTCTTGGAGATCTTTAATGAGTATAAGTTTTCATTTCTACATTGTGTTTGTGCACGTGTATACTTATACATACGTATATATATGAGTGTGTGTGGAGAAAGAGAAAAATCTATTCGACTGGCTCCAGCATTGATTTGAACATTAGTCATTTAGTTGTATAACCCTTTTGGTTTGGTGGGTACATGATAAGATGACGGGTGATATCCTGACCACAGTGAAAGCCAAACCTTCACTGACACCGCCAGGAAGGATGCCACTCAGATCCTCCGCTATCAGCATCAAATAATTCAGAGGAAAGACAGACAAAGCAGGTACGGCTGTAGGAGATAAGCAGCAAGAATATGGGTCTGCTTATACACCTTAGAGTATCACTGTGAAGTTATTATTTGTGAAAAATGGAGCAAAAAATAGTCTTCTAATGTGGTTCTACTCCACATAGATGCCAGTTTTGGAGAAATTAAAGCCTGATGGCAAAGCCTTTTCCTTGGACTAATACTCCTTGCTTTAAAAAAAAAGCACTGCATGGGGTCCCATCAGCAAAAACAGCTTCTCTGCAGAACCTGGGTGCATGAACTCATTGAATGATTGTTTATATACAGTTATGAAGGAAGATTATATATAGAAAAGAAGCAATACCTAAGCGGGCTCCTCTATGAATTGCACATTATTCCTTAACAGTCTTTTCATTTTCTTTATGCTACCCTGACTCCAAAAACGTCTTCTAGAAACAAACTCCAGTCCTAGCCATAAGGAGATGTAGATGCTTTAACCAGCCATCTTAGACTGCACTGGTCACTGAAAACTCCCTCTGTAATTATTGAAGAAACATATGCACCTCCAGCTAACATTCCTCTTATTCTAAGATATGTCTTTTTGACCTTACAATCGCAGCCTAAACATACTAGTGAATATAGAAAAACACAGCCTTACTAGTGAATATAAGGGGGGGGGGGGGAGCTCACAGAGATTAGTTTAGACTTGGAGTCAAATACACCCTACCCATTTAATATTTTATCAAAAGTGCAATTTTACCTGCCAAACATAACTCAGCACTTCATGGGATGCAAACCTCCTGTTGATGGAGAGTGTTAAGCACTGATTTCTGAATCCTAGATGGGTTGAATTGCCCTCTTGATGTGCCTCTGAGCCCTCTCTCCCTCTCTAAGCAACACACAGTGTGACCGGATTCCTAACCTAGCACTTATATTAAAAACCTAAAGTTTGAAGAATATAGCCCTGAGTGTTTACAGAAAAGACCCACCCTTTCCCTCGTCAAACCAGATGCAGAAGATGATTGTTGTAATTCGCCCAAATCTGAGCACAGAGCCAAGTAAACATTCACTGAGCCTCAATAAGTCTGAAGACTAAGTGCTTCAATCACTCCTGACAATGGGGCTTATTCTCCTGATAGTGGGGATTGACAGGCCTGCATGTATACTTTTATATTTCTATTTAAGAGTGTAAGAAAAGATTACAGCTTATTTCTTCTCTGTTCAGAATTGTTGCTACAAAATACAAAGATAAGGTAGAAAAGCTGGCACAGTAGTGATTACCCTTACCTAGCGTATGATTTTTAGGTGTGCAGCAGTAATTTCAGGACAGATGGCTGCGTCCACTTTCCTTCCCCTAGAATGTCGCGTGGTGCCAGGCAGCACGGTCCGCGAGCCACGTCCCCACGAGCGCTGGCTCTGCTATCTCCCCACAAGCACATCCGTGGCCAACTGCAGTCGTTACAGAGCCCCACGTTTCAGCAACGGCGTGCTAAAGGTTACCACCTCGTGCACAGAGGCTTTTGGTTATTTTTAGCTTCCGAACAGCAGTTGTTTCTCTTGGGTATTTTGAGTAGTACCTCCCTGCAACTTCAGGGAAGATTCTTCTTAACAACTTGAGCTGTAATAAATGTGAGTACCTTTGATTCATTAATATTCTGAATTATATGTTTCTGCATTCATTATTAATTATTTAAAACCAATTTCCTCACCGTGCATGTAACCGCAGAGAAGATAACCATTATTAATTCAACAAAGTCTGTATTACATTTGTTTGATTCCATTGACATGCCAAACAAAGGAGAGAGGATACAGACATCAGTGTCACTGGCCAAAAATATTACTTTCTCAACAAACTAATCTAAACATTGGGGTTTTGGGAGTCACTCTATCTTGTACTTTAACCTTGCTTAAAGACCTTTTTCCCCATGCGACTTTTAAATTTCTCCTTAAGTTGTTGTGGTAAAATTAGAACTTAGCGTGAGAACACACTGAAAATTTTTCACAGACAAAAGGAAACAATTAAGTCTAAAAGGAAATAAAACCCAGGAGAATTAAATGTTACTTACAACATAACCGCGTTCAGGTAATGTGCCAGTATGGAAGAAATCAGCCAGTGAAAATCACCCGAAGAAAACTCCTCTCTCTACTTTTAGACCCACAGGAACCTGTCAACTCCTGCAGGACCCATGAAGGCAGCTACGAAACAGACTGTCCCTTTCAATCTATATTTAGAGTTCACCTTGGCTAAGTATACTGACTTCACAATATTGATCTGTTTAAAAAGAAATCAGCACATACACAGCTCTTTCTTATTACATTGGAATCATTATGACAACATCCTATCATGGAGAATGAGGTTTGTTACTGATGATCAGTATTTCACTAACCTTTTGGTTTATGATGCCTTTTTAAAGCTCATTTGCTATGCAGAAGAGTGGTATCTGCAGCACTGTAGCTATGAGTAACCAGTTTGCTATGCAGAAGAGTCATACCTACAGTATTGCAGTCATAAGTACTTTAAAGGCATAGACTAGAAAAAACAGGGTATTTTCCTCCTTCTCCCACACACCTTACAAATTCAAGTGGGACAGTATTATGGGATGGACTAATTTGTCCGGCATCCTTAGCTGTTTAAAAAGTAAATTCTGATCAACTGTTTGTGAGTACTGGTAACTGCTCCTTTGCAGATAGTTCTTTTGATCGCTAGTTTTTTCTTGCTGACGTTGCAGAACGTAATGTTACAGCACGCTGGAATGGCAGGCAGCTGACCCTTACACAAAGGGACCACGGCTCAGAACAACAAATCCTTTCTGAAGCCATTCTACACGTCTGAAATTTTGAACCCCCTTAAACTGACAAGGAACATATTTTTCTTTCAGGAAACAACAGAGAGGATACATCTTCTGACTCACAGTTTCCCACCCCAAGCTGACAAGCTCTGCCACTGCCCAGCCCGAGTAGCTGGGCCAGTAATACAGACATAAGCTTCTTCCCTTTCTGCAGGGGTCTCCTAGAAGTCCTCCCTCCAAACAAGGATGTGCAAGCCAGAAAATAAACCTCACCTCCACCCCTGAAAGATTCCTGACACCATCCTAACTGGAAGACAAGGACCCAGGCCTCTCCAGTTCTAAGCTTGGAAAGATCTACAAACCCATCAGATCCCTGTAGGGCAGCAAAACAGCCCGTCTCCCCTCAAACAGCCTTGGAAACCATCCTGGTCCCTGTGGTCAGCAGCTACAGTGTAATGGGGGAAAAGGCAACCACATGCTTGGCCACCTGCCAGGAGGGGCTGTAGAAAGCAATTGTGCAAAATACCAGCAGGACATGAAGCTATCAAAGAGTGCTACTTTACACTAGCAGAACATGCCTAAAGTGACTACCCAGAAGCCACAGGAGAGACCAGCAGGCTTCTGGGAACAGTTTAGGTCAAAGGGGGCAACATCTTGGGCTGAGGCAAACACAGGTAGACAGCTTCATCTAATCTAGTTCAAGGATCAGAAGTTGTGTGTGTCCACTTGTGTGACAAACACTGACAACACACGCCAATAATAGCACAGATTCAAGTTGAAGGGCTTGCTGTAGTCCAAGTAATCAGTTTCATAAGCCAAACAAGTTCTTACATAATGCATTTTTTGAGAAAAAACATGTAAGTAAAAGGTACAACTAATTAGTATGTATGAACTTTCTGGAATAGGTTCTACTTTAATCTGAAACTAAAAAAAAAAACCAAAACAAACCAAACTTTCCCTTATCAGAGCAAGCAGTAGTTTTCAGGGTGTAGGGTGGGGGTTTTTTTGGGGGGTGTAAGGTTTACTTCCTCTGCTGATAACTTTACCTACAGTTTTAAGAATGCTTATTCTAAGAAGCACTTTAACTTACAGATCTTCTGGTTCAGAAGCTCCAGCTAGCTAGGTTTTAATGTCTTTATTACCTAAAACCCCCATCATCCCTAAGACAGACAGTTCCCAGTTACTGGCACATTTCAGTCCTCTAAAGCCAGAAACCAAGGGTAGAGGAGTAGTTTTCAACATGATGAAAACAGGGCAGCTGGAATGGCTCCTGTAAGATAAGGGACAAGTACCAGAACTAGAAAACATTTGACCACTACAAAAGCAATGACAAATCAACAGTGCAGACCACATGTAAACAAGATAGACCTTCAAAACACAGCAAGGTAGTTTCATGTAGCATCTACTAAAGCATTGAGACTAACCCAACCACCTGTCTGAAGGGGCAAATAAACAAACCCATCTATTTCAACCTTTAGGTTTTGCTAGTGTTCCAGCTTTTCATTCATGTAGTAACCACTTTTACACAGAAAGCAAGCAGTGAGAAACATCTTTATTCCAAAAATTAAACATCCAATTTCAGAACATGAGAATCTTGTTTTTATTTTACATTGAGGCAAGTATTTGTCATTCACTACTTCACTGTAAGTGAAGGTAATTGAACTTCATAGTCCCCTTCAGGATAAAGTCACACTGTAGAAATTTCTTTGTCCACCTGCCACTCAAGAGTTTAAAAAGTTACTAAAATAACTTCACACGAACAAGATTATCTCTTCATATCAGCACATTCTTACCAAAACGCTTAGTCAATGAATTAATTTAATTTACCTTTAGATAAAGTAAGGAATCCAATCCACACACTGCATTTGACTACAGTTATCCACCCCATTTAACAGTTCAGTTACAATATAGTCAACCTTTGGAGCAAGTTGCATCTAACGCAAGTGTTATAATGTATCCCTGCACCCAATCTTACCTCCATCTATATACAGTGTATATGCAACTAAGCAACAACATGCATTATATTTACAGACTTTATACAACATCCCTGTGCACAAGTGCAAACTGTGACTACAGAAACTAAAAGATTCATTTAAAGGTTACAAATCTATTTTAATTATGAAAATTGAACCCCATGGAAAAGGAGATCTAGAAAAATTCCCCCACGTCTGCTCTTTTATCACGACATTTACTTCTAGCCTTTGTCCGAGCCTTGAATGCTGCAGAGTTGTACAAGTGCTACAAAACAAAAGGAAAAATTAATCACAGATGTTCAAAAGGCTTATGTTCTTTAGAGATAATTTTAAGAAACAGCTGAAGATATCTTTTTATTAATCTTTCAAGTAAATTGGTAGGCCTTCTGAAATTTATAGTACAGCATCTTTGCACCAAAGGCTGATTCATTTTAATACATATACATTTAAAAGAAACTTGGACTGTATAAGGCTGAGCTAGGAGCAATTCTAGAAGCCAGTCAGTCTGGAACGTCACACAGACACAACGTAGATTAGGTTTGCCCCCTGGATTAAACTTGGTAGCACCATTCCACAAATGTTCATACACATGAGTACATTCACAAGCACCAGAACAAAGTCATCCTCCTAGTGTCTGTTTCACACTGGAGAGTTCGGGATACTGTCTTTATAAAGACGCCCTTTCTATGGTTTCCTGTAGGTAGGTCCCTACGCAAAAACCTACGGCTCTCATAAGAGCCCAAGTTTCACACGTATGGAGCATGGACCTGGTACCAATCAGCAACCAAGTCAACCTTCAGACCCCCTGGGGAGAAAAGCAGCGGCAGACACGTGCCCAGTGGAAAAACTAAAATAAGAGCTCAAAGATGCATACAAGCAAGGTTTGGTTTCAATGTGGGGCACTGTTAGAACTAAAGTGACAAGTTTAAAGACAACAGCTCCTAAAGCGCATGTTTGGAATACCATTTAATTCAGGAGAAATATATTAGTGTATGAAGTAAAGAAAATACATTAAGGTGCAATAACCTACCCTTTCAAAACGGGGTATCTTCATTGTTTTAAGAGTTGCAGCATCTAGCATTACCGGTGGACCAAGCTCAAACACATTCCGAAGAAAGTCATTTGACTAAACAAGAAACACATCAAATGATCAGTTTCTCCTCTGATTATCAAGTCTCCAAAGATGACTACTGTTAATTATCAAGTATTCCAATAAGAAATATCAGCAATTTGACACAAATCTTAGTATCTTTTGCAATTAAGCTAGGGAACGCTTCTTCCTTTAAACAGAATAAGGCTAAGAACTAAAACTGCCTTCTTGAGAAGATAGAGACAGCTCCTTCCTCCCCGCATTGATTTTTTTTTTGTCCCAGCAAATTAGACACTGTTCTGTTACATCCTCTACACAAGATTAGGCAGCTGGACACAGATCCGTATGGTTTCACAACACACCAATTTTAAAATATCTGGCTGTAAAAGTAGTATTTGAAAAATCTGAAAAAGCTGCTACATGCCTGGGATCCCTCAGTCACGTAGAAATGCAATTGACACTGGTCTGAAGATTTTAACCCCACAATTATCATAGCAATTTGGGAGCGTATACTCCTAAGCTACAGCTCCCGCTTCTGCTATGTATCTAAACAGATGACTAGTGAACAAGCAGTTCCTAGAACAGAGATCAAGGACTTATCCCTTCCCTTCTGGAATGCTGTCATCATTGGGCTGCAAGTTGTGTTCATTATTTTTGACTAAAACTTTGCATTCCTTTTTACAGGCTTGAACAGGAAGGGTGGAGGCATGCAGCTTTACAGCAGCCAGATGACTACACCACTCTGCTGAAAGAGAGCATAAGAATTCGGGAAAAACCCTGAAGCTAAGATATTCAGCTTGAATCTCTTACTTCTTGGAGAAGTCTTCTAATTGCTAACCCAGCACACCCAGGCTGCAACTCAGAAGCAGCTCACCCAGACAGTTCCAGCTCACTGTTCGTTTTGTAAGTGCTGTCTTTTAACACTTCTAATGCAAAGCCCATCATTTCACCAAGTTCTACTCATGATTTTGTAATTCAGACTGAATTACTACAAAGAAGCCAGACAGGAAACAACAGTCGGAGTATGTATCAAACAGCAGCTCACCTGCAAATGATATTGCATCCCCGACCCCAGAATCTCCTTGAAGGTATCGTAAGTTTGCTTTTTCACCCAGCAGTCAATATACATGCGCTCAGGTCCAAACTTAACCATCTCTGTAGGAAAGTCACGCTCCTATCCAAAATTAAAAGGAAACAACATATATAATTTTAATTTAAACAGTCTTTTGTATTAGGAGTTGTATGTAACTCAATGAACTTTATTTTCATTAGTAAATTTGGCACACCAAAACCTTCCAAATAATATAATATGCATATACTAAAGATTGTATTTGTTCATGAACTGATGCACACCTGGAGTTAAATCTCATGTAAGACTTGAAGCTGACATTCTTCAAGTCAGAAAGCATTTAAAAAAAGAACACTTAACTTTTATCTTTAAAATTACTTTAAAAATTGGACTTATCTCCAGAAAAAACAGTTCTGAGTGCAGGAGTCACCTTTAAGTCAGTTTGTAAGCCTCATTTAGTCCCCATCTTTCAAGTTCTGGGAGCTACATTTGTGACAATGGAATGTAACAAGTGCTAATAAGTGACTCATTATTCTACAGGCAGAATCTCAAAGGTGACTTCAAATCATTTCAAAACCTTCTCCTTAGCTTCCGAGATGTTTAACTGTTCTGAACGTCAACTAATATTTAGGTGGTCTTACCCATACAGCAATGTAAAAAGTAATTATCTGACAAGTAAAAAAATCTTGTTTGAGAGGTGTAAAGACAACAAATAATCCATTAACGTGATAGAATTTTGACACTTGTCTTAGAGGCTTTACTCAGAAGGTATGTCACTAACCAAGTATTTTTAGAGTCCTGCTTTGTGTATTGTTCCCTTAGTCTGGATATGGAACACCAGAAGATTACAGCACAACAATTAGGACAACAACTCCCCCCCATATACACAAACACTTCTTTGGCCCCTGACAGAGGTGCCATATGGAAATGTATCTTACTACTATGTTACTTTTTGTTTATTATGCACAGCAGTTCAATAAAAGATATTACAATAAACCTTTTCACAGAATTCAGGACACTAATTTAGTTGTCCTACAAAGTTTTCTATAAAAAACATCTGCTCATGGTATAAAATAAAAAGAATTTAGTATTTACAGTGCAATGTTTAGCCTTTTTTAAATAAAAAAAACCCTCTTCAATATGGAAGTCAAGTCTGGAGCAAAATAAACAAAGTCTGACTTTCTTTGTTCTACATTCCTAAAAAAGCATTTATATTTCGCGTAAGTGATCAGAATTTGAAATCTCATGTAAAATAATTTTTTCCTGTTGCTTTCACTGGAACAGTAATTCTATTTAATAATAAAACAATTTTCATTAAATTGTACACTACATAGTTACAATCCAGACATTCAAAGTAAGACAAAAGCATCACCTCAACAGCTCGTAGAACGTCTCTGAAGACAGATCGCTGCTTTCTTTTATCTACTTTGGCTCGGTGCTTGTTTCCATCAGTAGCCAGAGCTCTTAGTTTCTCTGTTAGAAGTTCCATATCTTCATAAAAGAAATCCTAGTCAAAAAAAAAAAAAAGGTTTTTGTTTTTGTTTTTTTTAGTTTCTGGCCTTAACATCTTTCCTTGCAAATAGGAAAATGGATCTCTCCAAATTCTGGGCATGCAGACCTCTACAACCTGTTACTTTGTTATTTAAAGAGACAGAGATGGCACTAACTTCCCATAGTTCCATTTGCGGCATTTAAGCCAGTAAGAACAAAAGTCACAGCATCCAGTTTACCCAAATAGGACACTGTCAAACTCTGTTCTGGTAGTCAGAGCCACATGAAACAGTACAGCTCCTTCAGTGTGCGTATATACCTGTCAATCTGTTCTGCTCCGTAATTCCAAGGGACTCAAACTGCCTAACTGATCTGCTGAACCTGGCTGCTACTCCTGTCAACAAGCTGAGGGCACTTTCAGGTTATTAGCACAGAATTCATGCTGCTGGAGATGGATCGTGAGGCACCATTAGACTGACAGTACAGAATATTTAGCCGTAAGTCTTGTATGGGGTGGAAAATTGGAAAGTGGTTTTAAAAAAGTGCTTAACAAAACACTCCAAGTAAACTTTAATGCCTAATTGTTTAGCAGGAAATATTTTCTCCCCTCCATTTACTAATTCAGCAGTAGTTTACCTGGATTAGTAAGAATGTATGTAAACTTATGTAAAAACAAGTTTTTGTGGTTTTTTTAATCTGAATGTTTTGTCATGTCAGCTGACTAGGCTGAGTTTACTGCATGTTTTTTGAAATAAACTGGCCAAAGGCAAAACACAGTAAGCATTTTTAGTCTGCGCTGATTGTTAAGGACCCAAAGAGAATAATTTGTAATGATTAAAGGGGCGTTTCCTCAAAGGAACGGAAGAAGTTTTTAGTGAGTATAGTCTCATTCGTTAATGCATTTTAAGATTTTAGTTACTTGCATTCAGTTTGACCAAATAAAGGATCAAGCTCTGGTCTCTTTTTTTTTTTTCTTTCAAAGTTGGCTTCCATAGTCAAAAGACTCAAACCCCTACTGTTTGCAATTATACAGAAGTCTCAGCATGTTGTTTCAGATTATGCAGTGTTAGTGTGTCGTGTATCCTGACTCAATTGGAGTTATCTTTTCACTTTGGACAGTGTTCTGGCAAAGCACAGCAGCCTTGATCGAGCTAGGAGCCATTCAGGCAGCTCTCCCAAACTGTGCCATGGGTAAGTGGAGACTGTTTCCTTCAGTGCTTTCAAGAGAACAGTTCAGGAATTAATAAGGCATATTGAAGAACGTAAAGGCAAGTTTAGCTGTGTATAAGGTAATACCGAGAAGCTTGCACCTAATCCACCTCAAAAGCAAACCCCAAGAAATCTCACCACATGTGGCAACACCGGTATCTGTGCAAAATTTGTGCAAATCCTTTCAAAATCTCCCCCCTTAAATTGATTGAGTAGTCCCCAACTGGCTAAAGTAGTCACAAATGCTGTGAAACCATCATGCAATACTAGTTATTCTTCTCAAGGTACCTAAATAAGGATATTGAAAAAACAATACTAAAAGTATTAGTAAAACTAACATGGTTTCTACTGAAGGATAGATTTTTAGCTGTGAGAGCAGAATTGTGCAGGTTGTGAATCACTGGAAAGTATCTAATGAGTGTTCCCACTACCCTAAACAATACTGTTTTATCCTGGAATCTCTCCAGGGATTTTTTTAATTTTTTTTTTGTTTTTTAAAAGCTGGTGTTGGGTTTAGATTTTAAAGCTTGCACACTACATTTCTAGTTGCTCTTCAGTACTGTTTGATGTGTTTTGTTATATTGGTCCTGTTTTGCAATATGGAAATTAGCGTAAAAATGATGGCTAAATTGCTGTGAATCATTGCTATACCCACTTAGATTGGGGCAGACTCACTACAAAGAGCATAACCCAGTGAATTATCTGCCACTTCTTGAGATCCGTGGTGCTATGCAACACAGGTTGAATAATTTGTCTTGTCATCCCAATGAAAGGAAATTTAGCTGCTGACATCTACTTACAGCATCTGTTTCGCGTGCCAGTTCAAACAGAAGGGCTAGTGTTTCTCCAGCAGCTATTCTCATGTTGAGATCATCACAAGACAGCAGACTTGGAAGTTTATGCAAGTGCCTGAGGAGTAAGTCACATTTCATTAAGATGTAAATTCTGTTGACACCGCCTCATTGCATATAAAAACAGTCATTACAAATTTTGTTTTCCAAGAAAGATACTCACATTTCAATTTTCTTCTTCACTTCATTCATTGGACAAATGGTCAACAACAGTGTCCATGCTAGGAGAGCACTGATGTGAAGCACAGTATTATGGGTACTCGATACACCATTAGTGTCTCTATCTCGCTGATAGGCCTTTGTGAAGATGTTTTCCAGGCATTCCATAGTAGAGTACAGTTCCTGAACAGGGGAAAAAGGATGATGGAAGTGGCTTAAGGTTCACACATTTTTATATTGTCAATTTAGAAAAGAAAAAAAAAAAAAGTACTATTTATCCTCACCGTAATGTCATCAGTGACAATGAAACAGCAAATCCCTAAGCAGGTTGCACACTGGACACAAAACAAAAAAAAAGTGTCAGTATTTGACATTAATGTTACTGTTGACAAAACCTTCAAACTTTGACCTCTGAAATTCAGTATCTGGAGTAATGGAAACTACCTTAGCAGAGTAGGTCTTCAACACTGTTTAATTCAGCTACTTTGTGACAATTAGCTCTCAGTTCCCATCTACTCTCAGGATGATTTTACAACACATGCTACTCACAGGCCTTCACTTTTCATGCTGTATTATTTAATATAGCTTACAAAGCCCCTCCAAAAACCTACACGTAGCACTCCTTTCACCCAATTATTTTAAATTCCACTAGGATTCACTAGCAGAAGTTATGCTGCTAAACAGTAATGGACATATGATATTTACTCACAGCTGTGGGCAATATTTTCCCCTCTCTGCCCACTATTACAATTAAATGGCATGAAAACACTGGACTTCAAGAGCCTTTCTTGGCACTTTCCAACTTTTACTGCGAGGTCCTACACATCTCTTCCCTATCCCCCGTATTCTACTCAAGCCTCCTCTTACAAGGAGTAAGAAAAAAATGTTTGAAAGTGATGTTCGCACTAACCACACAGGACTCAAACCTACACTTAAACAGGACAAGCTTTAATAGCTTTTGTTTTTTGTAGAAACAACTGCTGTTGTTTCCTCTTCCAGCTGACAGTATCTATTGTAACACAGCTTGAGTAAAACAGGAGAAGTAGCCAGCTATGTAATGATAAAGGCAAGTTGGAGAATATTAGTGACAACTCTGAAGTTTAAAAAAAAAACCCTCTCGGCAAGAGCTTTAAGCTGTCTTCAGTCAGTATTTCAAGTATACCGCTGATGTATAGATGAGATGACTGGGTGAAAAACTTAAAATACTTTTGGTAGTATGAATGTATCAAGTATGCAGTTCTATATCTGCTATATGTAATTTTATCATATACAAATATATTTGCATAATTAATGTTCCTCTGCTGTTAAATAAGTTAAAATTAATACAGGAAGGATACATCAGTCAGTGGGAAAACTTTCATTTTTTTTTCTATAGGACTTCAACATCCGCCCTCAGAACTGCAGTAAGGTGACTGCAACATAGTGAGTTAAGACACTTGACAAAGTATTAGCTGTAACAGCTCTTTAAGGAAGTTCCTAGGTTGAAGGAGAAAATGACGTTCAACCTTTAGGTGGAGCTTTTTAAGCCAGCGAAAACTGCTATGCATCATTCAGAGCATATGTCAACAGTTTGCACTAGTGTAGTAACCTTTAGTTCTAGATTACACAACAGTGAGCTGGTCAAAAACTGCCCTCTGTCCCTGCCTGGTAAATAGACATTTTATACTTACAGCCTGTCTGGCTTGGATACTGGCTGTTCCATCACAGACAATCTTCTTCAGAACCGGACCAAGGGTCTTAAAAATCTCTTCACTTTCAATTCCTGACCCCATCTGCACACACAGAAGACATGCCAGTCCGGCAGCTGCACACTGTTCGTCGCTCTTACCTAGAGATTAACATGCTGTGATGAGTGATCACCTTGTGCATTGCCTCCTTCCTTTAAAGATAATTAGTTTGAAAACTTGCAAGTGGAAATTCAGAAACCAATAGACAGAAGATAATTTCAGTTCATTTTCTAGGTCAGTTAAAATATAACATCAAAATTCAAAAAAGAAATGGTGTTAACATAATTAAGCACTCTATAAAGTACTAGAGAAGCCTTACAGTCTTAATTCCTTTTAAACAATAATCTATTTCATGGGGATTATTGCTTTCTAATAGCAAGCATGTTAATTACCTTTCTTTATGCAGCGTTCAATGCTATCAGTTAGTGTCATTCTTCTTTCCATGATAAATTCATATAGTATTTTAGAAGAAAAAGCACTTTTCAGATTTTCAAGAGCTGCTTGTCTTGTTTTTGCACTGTTAGAAGAGAGAAGGAAGACCTCCTGAAATCAGCACACATCAGTTAAAGCTCAGCCTTTGTTTTTATGGTAGTTTATATTTGTCTGCGCCCAACAGAAGAGCAACCCACAGCAGCACCACAAAGTATGAAATGCTATGAATTGCCTCCTTCCTCAAGGACAGAACAACTTAGGTTGGAGACAGAGTTCACAATAGTACACCAAGCTAGAAATAAAGTCACTCTACTTCAAGCTATTAGGAAAGGAAAGTCTGACTCTTACTTATCCAAAAACTTGGTGGAGGGAGAAAGGTCTTTTCAGATCCAGAAGAAAAGCAAGTCCTCCCCAGCATGAAATAATTGTAATTTCAGTAAGCATATAAAAAAATTTGATGCATATTTCCCTTATTATATCAGAGGAAGCCAGAAAACAATGTATGAATGCGTTTCTTCAAAGCATACTATACCTCTTGTCCAATGTAAGATCAATAAATCCCTTCAATTTGTATTCTAAGTCTTCTTGAGTGGCTTCTTCATCAACTTCAGGCCCTAATCCAGAGGAAGTAATTTAGTCCTACTGATATACCTTTTATTAGCAGACACAGTAGTATCCAACACTTAACATTTTTAATACTAATAAGAAAGCAGTTTAACATAGACAATAGCTACAGAATTGTTCAGTATTACAGCAACAGAATGGTGTTAAGCCTACTACATCAAACTGACCCTTAAAATACTTTTATGAAATTGATCTATCGATAAATCTGGGCTGTTTCTACACCCGCCTCTTACATGTGCCAAGAATGAATGAGCGAGCTTATCAGGTCTTACATAAATTTGCTACAACTGACGCTCATCAGCCAATCCTGTCAGCAACACATTTTCATCCGGTCCACTACATCCACCCCTGGAGTACAGCAGGCTGTTCGTTGTTGATGCAGCTGTCTAAGCAGCCTGTCCTATCTGGCATCACTTCAGATGCCTCTGCAACAGCAGCTCAGTTAAGAGCAGCAAGTATTCATAGGGAAGGCTCCCCGCCTTATCCCCCTGTAGCAGGCTTCCAGGTCCCCTCCTCCCAACAAAATGACATTAGAGCAGCCCAGGTTGCAGAGGTGGTAGTGGAGACAAAGCACAAATCTCGTTCAAAACAGGCAAATGTGACTCTTTCCATCCCAAACTCTTCTGCAGTTCTACCACCTCAACTATGTGCTATGAAAAATCAATGTCTTATAATGCACTTTAAAATTCTTATTGTCTCCAAAAGTTAGCATTGTATAATTCTAATAGACAGAAGTCTAATAGCTTCATGAGAGGCGCATGAAACCTGGAGTATATTCGTACCAAACAAAACGATAGCCACTAGCTTAACAATCACATAGCGTTTAACAGAATGTCATTATTTTGCTACTGCTACTTACAGTCTAATACTTAAACCCTTAAGTCAGGCTTTATGTTTTTAAAAAGATGAATAGATACAAGTGAAAGAATTTACCATCCTCAGTGAAGCTAGCAGGATCGCTGAAGCCACTGCAGTGGCTCATAGTTTCAATTGAAGCGTCTTCATCACTAAAAGGCTGCACATTTCTGGGCTGACCACCTTAAGGAAAGATGAATACAATAGTTTGGTCATTTTTCATATGCAAAAGGAAGATCTGAACACCAAAAGTAGAATTCGACCCTCCCAACAGATTCACTCTCCCTGATCCAGACACAGAAAGCACATTTCTTTCCTCTGCTAGCTCCTTTACTCCCACCTGTTCTGAAGACTTAGTTGGCTCTGTTCTGGAAGGTCATTTGTAAATGGTGAGGAAGAGCCCACCTAGTTTTCAAAGTATTGGTAGAATTCCTAGCTTTAGGTTTAGGATCTTTCTATAATCAACTTCAAGTTAATGCAGTTTCCTGTGACTGTGCTTTAAAAAAATAGCTCTATATTAATTTAACTGTTAGGACGAGCTACCTAAAAAAATTGCCACACAATCTTTATTTTTCAATTTTGAGGGATTTCAAGCCAGGATAAGTTATACATTTAGGCAAACATACATTAGCCAGTTCAATGCAAGATTTACAGGATTAAGTGTAGTACGTGAAGCATCAGCAATGTCCAACCTTATTTTAATACTGAATTACAAATACAAGCCAGAACATCAAATGCTTCAACAGGGGAAAAAAGTTTTCCCTCTCAGGATTGAGGTGTCCTTGGTTCAATAACTTCAGTCTTTTTAAAGAAAGCAGTATTACTTTCACCAGTGCTCATCTCTACAACTTTTCATACCTGTATCTTATTGTTACAGCATTAAGAGTTTGAGGAGCTTGACCTGATAATACTGCAATTTCTACCGCTGTCCTATCCCAGCCCTTAATTTGCATCTACTAAAGTTGATTAACAAAAGAATGGTTTTATTGTTCTTTCTCCGACAGCTCCCAAATGTCATTCACAGAACTCGGAATTCTGCTCTTCCACCTATTTTTTTGCAGTACAATTGATTCTAAGTTGTTTAAGAAGGCAGTGCACAGTGCTTGCCAGCTTCAGGCAGGCTTCCTGACTACCAAGACGCCCAAAAAGCAGTTTTATCTAGGCAGAATCAACCCCGAGTTGATCACTGTCCAAGTGCTTTCCAATAAAGTTAAATTCACACTTCAGAGGTTTTGCAGCTCTTCGCTGCAAACCATCCACTTGTATCACTGACCATAACCCTTGATGTTTCCCATAGTTACAGAAGACAAACATTAGCCAATGCACGGACCAAGAAACTTGGAAGCTCAGAGCTCTGGCATGGCCACCTTCTTGCTTCTAGCGATGTCAAGCAGGGACGTTCAATTGGAGAAGTGGCAAGAATGACTGCCAGCCCTTCACAAACCAAAATAAAAGCAGCTGCAGAAAGACCCAGTGAATTGGTCACTTCCTGAACATTTGATAGTAAAGAGGCAGACTCTGCTCACAGCTATGGCAGCCTGAAGCGAAATTTCTCACCACGCCACAAAATCTCCATTCTACCAGGCACCAGCACCTCAGCCACACGCATTCTGGATCTGTATGAAGATCGTTTATTTTCTAATATCCTCTTTTAGGCCAAGAAGGTTTTTTGAAAGATACTGCAGCCTTTCGCAGCACGACGCGCTGACATACGGCCACACCACCCACCAGAGACACCGGAGTGACAGCGGCAGCCGTCGTCCCCCCCCGCCCCGGAAGGGCCCACGCTGGCGGCGGTGCAGCAGCGCGGGCACCGGAGGCTGTGCGTGCCGGGGACTTTAACACTGCCCCTGGCCCGCAGCACCGCGCGGGCCCGGCCTCCCCCGCCGCAGCCCGGCTCCTCGCGCCGCCCTAGGGCCGGCCGGGCGGCACCCGCGACCGCGGCGGCCAGGCGGCACCCGGCGGGGCCGGCGTCGGGCGGGGCCGGCCGCTGCCCTTAGGGCGCCGCTCGCCGCCGGCGGCGCCAGGCACGGCCGCCGCCCGCCGCCTCCCCGGGGCCGCCCGCGCCGCCGGGCGCATGCGCGCAAACGGCGTGAGGTGGCGGTTTCGGGGCCGGCTCCTGTCAGCCCGGCGGCGCCGCCCGGCCCGTGCCCGACACCGGCTCCGGCTCCGTCCCGCCCAGCGGGGAGCTCCGCGGCCGCGCCTGTCCGTCCCGCCACTTTCCCGCTAGCCCCGCAGGGAGCCGGGGCGCAGCCGGCCAGGGCGTTCCGGCCGGCCGCGGCCTCTCTCGCCGGCGAAGGCCGCCCCCGCGGCGGCTCGGGCGGCCACATCGGGTGAACTCCGCGCCCCGCGAGGCCGCCCGCTCCCAGCCCCCGCCCGCCGGCCCGGCCCGGCCGCGCTCACCGGCTCCGCGCTGGGGGTTGCTCCCCCGCTTCTTAGGCTTGGGCATGGTCGCAGCGGCGCTCGGCTCGGCTCCCGCGGTCCCTCTCCGGGTCTCGGACTCTCTGCTCCCCCCCGCCCGGGAATCAGCGACAATCAGCCGATAGAAGAGCAGGATCGCTTTTTACTCCAACGCCTCTGCGAGGCCGACTTCCCGGGCCGGGGCAGCGGAGGTGATTGGCGAAAGCAGGCGGAGGACGAACCGGCGGCGAAGGCAGAAATCCCCGTGGAGGCCCGCGAGCGGAGTCGATGCATCTTTCTCCTCTCAGACACCTGGAGCTAAAGGCGCAGAGGGGGCGCCGGCGCCGCTTTTATAGCCCGCCGGGCTGCGGGGGCGGGGCCACGTGACGCGCCGTTGCCGCGACCAATGGCCGGGCGCTGCGACGGCGAGCGGGTGACTCAGTCGCGTGAGTCCGTGACGCGGCCGCGCTGCTACCCAGCGGCGGGGCTGGGACGTCATCGGCTCTTCGCGCGCCACGCCGCCGTGCACGCTGGGAGCGGCGGGCTTGGACGTCGGCCCGCGGGCGGGCGGCGCAGGGGGGGAGAAGGCGGCTGGTGGCGGCGGCGGCGGCGGCCCGGCCTGACCCGACCCGACCCGCCGGCGCCGCGCCGCGGCCTTGGGCCGCCGGCGGGGGCTGGCAGCGGCCGCCGGGGCCCGCACCGTGCGCGATGCCGGTGGGGGCTGGCCGCGGGGGCGAGCGAGGGGCAGAGGGCTGGCGAGCTGGCCCCGTCCCCGCCCTGGCGCTCCTCACCGGCGAGGCCTCCTCAGGGCGCCTAAAAATACCGCGCTGCCGGCGGGCCGGGCCGGGCGGAGCCGGGCCGGGCGGCGGGGAGGCGGCGGAGCGCCCCGTCTGTGCAGAGGTGCGTCCTGCAGCGCAGCGGGGCGGAGCGCCCGCCGCTGCTCCCGCGGGCGGAACCGGGCTGCCGGAACCGGGCTGCCGGCGCCGCGCGGGGGGGCCTCTGAGGCCGTGAAGGGCGGGGGGAGACCCCGGGCAGCCCGTGCGGGCCAGAGGAAGGAGCAGCGCGGTTGCGCCCGTGGAGGTTTCTACGTGCAGGTGTTTTAAATGGGGCCGTGTGCCCTGTTCGTCGCTGGCGGGGTAAAATGTTGCCTCGGTTTTGTCATACGGAGAAGTGCTGTCGGTGTACAGGGGCGGCTTCGGCACTGCTTGCAGTGCACGGATCAAGGGGAATGCCAGAAGGGTTCGACTGCGTGCCTGTCATTTAAAAACGGGTAGATACAGGATAGCGCGCTTCTTCAAAACGGATTTTCTTCCACGCACAAAAATGGGTTTTGTTGTCACATTTTTGTCAATTACATTTTCCAATTTAGACACTTGCCACTGTAAGTCTGTGTGGTTCTATTTTTAATCCAAAATTGGGTTTTTTTTTCTGTTTTCTGCTGACCTTCAAATAAAGAAAAATGGGATAGCATTCCTATCCACCAACAAGAGATTGGATTAAATATTTCTGAAATGTGAATGTTTTTGAAATCTCGCTGATGGGCTGTAACAGTACTGCAGTATTTGAGGGAGGAAAGACAATTTTGCAGAACATGCTGAAAAGTTACGTAAGACATAACAATGATTACACTATTTGAATTCCTTTGCATACAAAATACGTTTACACCGACTTCCAGAAAGGTAAACTTTCATAACAATTCTACATAAATGCTACATGAAAAATAAAGGAAATGGGTTTTAGTGGCCTGTTTGTGCATGTTGAATAAGCAAATGCTAGTAGTGTCTATTTCTAGAAAACGGTAGCTGTCAGTTGTGGTACCTGTGGGCGCTGGCAGAGCCCGACGTTTTGCATTGCTGTGCAGTGTGAGCCTCCTGGTGAACAATTCCTTGGGCACGGGAGAGTCAAATTTCTGAAAAGTTCTAGCTGGTTCTTTTAGCGTCCTATTTAAGAAGAGCAGAAAAGAGACTAAAGTCAGTACATACTGAATGTGTACAGGACAACATGAGAGTGTCTCAGAGGCACCAGTTTTTCTCCTTCAGGATGAAATGTTAGAGCAGAGGACAGCCTTCCAGGTAAGCAGGCGGAGGAGTTGTAATTAAATACAGAAGGTATAACTGTGCCCTTGGCTACACCAGACTCGGTGTTAGAACAAGGGAGCAGTGCTGGATAAGCTACAACACCTAATAGCAGCCAGGCAAACTTGTACGATGGGAGTATTTTAGATGCAAGATGCCAATACCATTTTAGTGAGGTCAGCCGTGTCCTGACAATTTCCTGTGTGCTGGCCCTCTTAATATATAAATTAATCTTGGAGGTGCAGACTGACTGGCCTAGACTTAACTGAAATGGTCGCCTTCATGCTGATAGCCCCGTCCCGCAGCAATGCTGTCTGAGGCTGCCGGTGAGGATTAGGTTTAATGCTGAACTCCTTGCAGGTGTGACAGAGAGTCTGAACAACGTGCAGGACTGTGCGTGTGCACATGGTAGTCCAGGTGTCCTGTAGCGGGCAGGCGCGACAGCAGTAGTACCTCACGGTGGAGTTGGAAGAATGAAGAGAAGTGTCATAGCCCTTGTATGTTTGAAGATGGTCTCACCAGGACAGGTGGAGGTAAAGCCCTGGAGAGGAGAGAGTGTTGCAGCTGAGGTGGAAAAAGCAACTGCTAAGGTACACAGAGGTGTTGCCAGACTCAGACAACAAAAATAAATTACAAAAGGTGACAAAAACAAAGAACCACTTTGGGTATGTGACCACTTTGAATTTTACTTGGGCTTCTGCAACGCGCCGTCTCCAGGTTACCAAGATTCCCTGGTTATCTGACCAACAGTTCAGTGAGATCGCACAAGAGGGGTTGCGTATCACTGCTTAGTTTTGCCATCTGTGGGACAGAACGGACTCTTTGTCTCGATTGCTGACTTCTTGCCCACTCTCCTGATTTATCCTATTGGCAGGAACACATGGCACCAGTAGGCTGGCTCAAGGCTACTTTCTGACAAAAATCTTTGGCTAAAAGGAGAGTCACGTGGTGTCGGCGATCTGTGTACCTATTGTCTGGCTTGTGCTGGAGCCCCTGATATCAGGGGTCTCACAGTCCCACTGGCATCAATGATACCAGCGGTAGGTGAGAGGTGGCATCCTTTGGAGAAACGCGTTTTATGAAACAGCAAGGCGAGCTGGGAGCGGAGGGTGACAGCAAGGCGGCATGGCAGTGGCTTCACTACCAAGCAGGAGCAGCCCCACAGCACCCAAACAAGAAGAGCAAAGCAGGTCTGATGGTGGTTATGAGTTTCGGCTCAGAGTACAGATCGCCAGTGGCAATCTGAGTGACCGTAGTGACAAGGAGGTCTGAGGTCAAGCCAGCGAGTCAGGGTCAGAATCGGGTTCAGTGACAGTAACAGGGCCAGCCAGCCACCAGTCCGGTCGTCATCAGACAAGCCCACAGTGACAGGGAGGATCCGAGACCAGCCCAGGGTCAGGGCCTGGCCCAGCGTGTACGTGGCCAGGCACAGGCGTATCTAACGCAGCTCAGGCAAGGGCCAAGGGAGAGTGCTTCAGTGTAAGTGCAGCTCCTGAGTGAAAGTAAGCGGCCCTCGCTTCTTACAGCTCTTTCTCACACAGCAGTCTGACCCAAGACCATTCGGCTGCACCACGGCAGAGCTGCCTTCGAGTGCAGGCAGCTTAATGCTGATGAAGGCCCCAAGAAAAGGTCTAACGAAGAACTTCAGTCCAGCTGAGGGACATACATATGTGACTGAGTCAGTATATGTGGCTTAGTAAGTATTTGTATGCCAGAGTTTATTTTAAAGACATGTAAACCGTCGTCATATTATGAATGATTGGAGGCATGGCCAGACATACTCTGTTTACACCATTAAATGCTGTAAAGAAGTCAGAAATGAGGGAATCACATGGATCCTTGATTCATATGGGTATGTTTTCCTCCTCTCTTGACACGATGCTTCTGCTATCTCTGCAGACAAAATCCCTTGGATTTTTTTTTTCTTTCTGCCATTCCTTAGAATACAACTCTCTTCAGACACAGAAGAGAATCCCAGGCTCGTGCTGGTTGCCCTGTATTGCATGGTCAACTTTCTTACAGTCATAAAAGATGTCAGAACCAAGAAAGGAGTCCAGAGCTGGAAGATGGGCCATGCTAAGGCAGTCCCTCAATGAATACTCCAAAATGCCTATGTTTCTAGTGACCTACCAGGACTGACAGGCCTTCAGAGTGTGAACCTGTTATCAGTGCCACGGTCCTCACTCTGGAACACTTAATGCTCCAAATGCTGTCAGCATCGATGTGTAGCCTCACTGCCCAAAATAAATCTGCCCATAACAAATTACAGCCACAGCCCCGCTCCGTTCCGGCTGCAGTTGCTACAGTGGTGTGCTTCGTTGGGACTTGCTCGATTCTGTAGGCAAAGGCAACTCATTCATTTCCTTCGCGTAGGTGGGGCACCTGGTCTTGTATCTGGGGAGGAAGACTAAGACTTGGAAGGGAAAGCTCATGTCAGGTCTTCTCTGGAAAGGTGCTAAGATGGACGCATGTACTTCCGGGCATACATGCAAGATGCATCTGATCAGTTCTTACAGAGCGATTAATGACATTTCTGAGATAGCGATTGCAAGTGACGTGAATTTTTAATGGACAACAGTAAGATACAAACTTCAAATAAAAATACAGAGAGGGAGAGCCAAGAGCTGCAGCTTTTTTCCCTTTGAATGCTGGAACACATATTGGAGGGCTAAACAGTTCCCTCTGTAATATTTCAGGGGTATTACATTGCAGCAGAAGTTGTACAGCATCCAGGTTGGAGGTCCTTTCAGTTTTCTTACGTCATTTCCTCCCATCTTATTTATATTTTGGAAGCCTGACCAGTTGTGGTCCAAGTACGTCCAAGAACCCCATGTCCAGAATAAAATTAAATGTGATGGCAGGCTCACTATTGGAGTCACTATTATTAGAGCCCGAGGGAGTTTTGGCCTTAGCTGAAGGAGTAACTTGAGACTCTGAGGGAAGCTCCTGATGTCTACAGCTGGCTGAAGTCCAGAGCTGTAAGGTGACGCAAAAGCAGCCCGTACTCTTTCCCTAATTTCAGCAGCCCCTTGTGTATGGACACACACGGGACATTTTGAAGGGAAAAGAAAGCAATCAGGAAAGAGGTTCAATTATTTATGGTGAGCGGATGGATTTAGCAAGCCTGCCTGCTGAGACAGAGGCATGACTATACAAATCAGCTAAGCGGTTAATGGTCACAGATACCATCCTCTCACAGCCCTGGTGGTGGTTATATTATATATACAGTGCTAGAGGCATATATTGCACTCTGCACATAAAAAGAAAGATGGCTCGTGCTCTTTCAAATTTACAATCCTCTTTAAATTAACAATTTCTGCAGTGCAATATATGTGGACTTCATACACTGTATATTTTATGCAGCTGAGCACATCCTCAGTCACACACTACCCTGACTTTCCACAGCAGGGAGGTTCAGATGCATTCCTAGTCTAGATATTTTGGCTGATTTTATCCATGTTACGCTGATAACTTGCCGCTTTTTCTTGAGGCAGATCCTTCACTCCATATTTATGACTTATTCATGCCAAACTTTCTTGGACCTCAGTAAGAATTTTTCCTGGTAAGTCATGAAGAAACAATGCATACTTAAGCTCTGTGGAACATATGCCATTATTAATTTCATGTCTAAATTTGGCCGCCTGAACTTCGACTGTGACTGTCAATAGCAACTGACCACAAATATTATCCCTAACGATAACAGCATTACAGAACAACTGTGCCCTCATGGAAAAAGAAAGATAAGACTTTGTCAAATGTAAAGCCCTTGCAAACATTTTGGAATAGCTAATAAGATTTTGCTAGAATAAGGGTGAACGAAATTTTTGACAAAAAATGTATGGGACTCCAGATTTGTCTCTATTGTTTCTTGTGGAGCTTTAGTGAACAAACAACTTTGAGTAATGAACGTCGGTGCTGTTGTAAAACTGTGTTGTAAAAGCAAGTATTTCGTGCCTCTTAAGGCCTTGTATGTTGTCACTTTGTGTCTTGCTTCACTTGGTTCTCTGCCTGTTTTGCAAAATTTTGGGTTTCCTAATATCAACCACTAAGTTGATGCTAAGTATTACCGAGGAAAATTAGCTATTTTCTGCTAATCTGAAATGAAGTATTTTTTAATGGTGGGGGTTTTTTTTTTAGATCCAGGTTCAAGTTTAAATCTAAAATTCCTAATGACTTCCACCCCCTCCCAATTAATTTCAAAATATCAGGGTTGGATAGATGTAGAGGACTGTGATACAGCCTTTCCCCTAGCATGTGATACAATAATCAGGAGTACCCATCTTGTTCCCCTTAACAAACATGTTTATATTGCAGTATAACTGGTTAGCCAATATTCAGTGTCAGTGGTAGGGAAATCAGACATTTCTCTCTCTGCCCCGTTATTTTCAGGCAACGTGTATAGAGGCTCGCTCCACTGAAAATTAGGAAGGATTAAATAGCAGGAGATGATACTCCAAATCTCATTTCTGCCAGCGCTTTAGCTAAAACCCCTCCATGCTCACGTTTCCATGTCCTTTTGTAGCTGTTTGCCAGGCGCTTGGCTGTGCTCTGCCACCTCATTTGGCGATACACGGCTGCAATCGATGGTCCATGTTTGTATTTGCTGGGACACTTTTAACTGCGTGTCCCAAGCACTTCAGGCTTGCACGTGGGGCTGGCCCACGGGCAATGATTTTCCATTACTGCAACAGTCATGAAGTGGAAGGACACTAACTTGGCCTAACTTGCCATCAGTTGTTGTACACTGTTGCACACGCCACATGTGCCAGTGACAACTGGAAGCACGTTCATAGCGTTTCTGTTCCTTCTGAATAGCACCTTGCCGTGCATTTGCCCATCACTCAGGAGAGTGGGCCTCGCCTTGGGCAGCAGAAGCATTTCGCTCAGTTGGCTGGCATATAGTGTAACACAGGCGTAGCTCAGACGCTCGGTGCTGTAGCTGGTTTTGGTTGTTTTCCTCTGGTCCCAGGAAATAGATTGTGCCGTCCTTCCCCTTGATGCAGATGGGCAAGGACAAGGCAGCAGCAACTTCCAATAGTTCTTTGCCAAAACACACATCATTTTGCAAGATGTCCCTTTTGATGCAGATATAAAGGATTAGTCCCGTTTGTGTTCAGTACCAAAAATCCAAATAAAACAGCATAGCACGAAAGAGCAGAAGGGATCTTTTTGTATCTGCCAGTCCAAATATTTGCTCTTCCAGGTATGTTCATCATATACCCTCTTAGATTAACTCATTCAGCTGCAATTTAATTCTAGTCAAGTTTCTTATTCCCCCATCAACATATGGAAAGCTGTTTCCAAAGATTGCCCTTCTATTTATCAGAACAATTTATTCGTGCCCAGCGTTCATCAGTTTGTCCTGCTGATAAACCTGACCTTCAGCTCTTCTGTGGTGTTGACACTTCTGGGAGCAGCTGGTTCCTTTCTCAGCCTTTGTTTTTGAGGGCACCATGCAAATTCCCTAAGGCAATATCCTATGTAGCTTAAAGTATTTAAATAAACCATCTAATTTAGGAGCCAAGTCAGAACTTAGGTAGGCTGAATGACTGGAGATGCCCATCTCTTTCCATTGACTACAGGAGTCCCTGGTGACTGTGCTCCTAATTTATGCCTCTGGGAAGTACCTGAAGTTGGGCAGCATGAATCCGGGCTTTAATGCTGTTGGTTTTTATCTCCTGACCAGTCTTGAAGTCTTTCTCTACACTGGTTCCCACAGAAATTTATCTTTCTTGAGCATAGGTGACTAGTATTCCAGATGAAGTCTCATCACTGTCATCGATAGCTTTCCTGCTTCTCTGTCAATTGGAAATACCCTGTCTGAAATAGTTTGCTATCGTGTTTACTGAATTCTGTACTATATTTCCTTCCTCCCCATGATTTACAGTTCATTAACTCCCTAGTTTAGACCTAAAATTCATGTTAGTCCTGAAGTCCATGATCTTTCGCTGTGGATTATTAAATTTTACTTTATTTCTGTCAGCTTAGACCTCATGGTCAGTTCTTCCCAGGCAATATTTAAAACCTCCTTTATAAAGACATCACCTCCCACTTTACATGGCAATTTTACATTTCATTAACACCCCCTTGTTTCTGGTGTCCTGGTCATTAGTGGCAGCATTAGGCAGCTTGCTCCCAAGAACAAGAAATTCCTGTCAGAAGTCCACATTTTGTGTTGAATAGTCACCCACTGGTTGCTTATACCTTTGCCAGGCTGCCCAAATAGTGACTGTCGGAAGGTGTGATTTCTTAATCATAAATTTGTTGGAGGGAAATGTAACAATAAAGCTGTTATCAGCTATCACCTACCATGTAACTGCAGCCCTATTTCCATTCCATCAGTGGAAACTGCTGCTTATTTGAAAGATGATTATTTGATCGCTGCTTGATTGCTGCTTATTTGAAAGGTGATTTCTCACTGCAAGTCACACTGGAGCTGCTGGGACCTGCCAGAGCCCATGCTCCATAGTCTGAATAATATGCAGACTTTATACTTCTCTTTACACTGAAAATTGGAAATACGAAGAGTGGTTAATTGTTGGAGGGGAAAGATTGTTTCAGCTGCTGGCTTACAGAGAGCTCGTTCAGCAAGAGGAGTGACAGAGGTCATTTCCGAAGAATCATAGAATCATAGAATCATTGAGGTTGGAAAAGACCTCTAAGATCATCGAGTCCAACCATCGACCCAACACCACCATGCCCACTAAACCATGTCCCTAAGTGCCTCATCTACTCGTCTTTTAAATACCTCCAGGGATGGGGACTCCACCACTTCCCTGGGCAGCCTGTTCCAATGTTTAACCACTCTTTCAGGAAAGAAATTTTTCCTCACATCCAATCTAAACCTCCCCTGGCGCAACTTGAGGCCATTTCCTCTTGTCCTATCACTTGTTACTTGGGAGAAGAGACCGACACCCACCTCGCTACAACCTCCTGTCAGGTAGTTGTAGAGAGCGATGAGGTCTCCCCTGAGCCTCCTTTTCTCCAGGCTAAACAGTCCCAGTTCCCTCAGCCGCTCCTCATAAGACTTGTTCTCCAGACCACTCACCAGCCTCGTTGCCCTTCTCTGGAAGGGAGGGTTGGTCTTTTTCGGTGGTATCAAGAGAGCCGATAGCTACATGGCTTTTATTCTACCTAAGTCAAAGCAAGGAAATACCAGGCTGTACACCTTGTGGTACCTCAAGGTCAAAGTCCTGGCACATCCCAGATATTTCTGCATTCCTGCCTTCCCCTTCCCCACAGGATGACTGTGCTCTCCCTTCCCGTCTCTCTCTATTCACCATCTCCAAGTCCTCCCTCACTCCACGGCTTCTGCGTCATCTGTATCTGGGTAAACTTTTCCTGCCTCGAGGGGTTCAGTGTCTCTTATTTCCTTTTCCCTCACCATGGCTACCATGATTCCCCCCTCTCTCATCCTTCTCCCCTTCTCTTTCACAGACTTAATCAAACATTTTGGACTTACACTGAGAAGAGCTGAGATCTTTGCAATGCTGGAAGATTCTATCAACTTATTTTCTGAGAGGTGGGCAGTTCCAACTGCTGTTGGAAGTGCTGGACATGCTAACTAGAGGCTCCAACCACTGCCCTCTGGTTGACTGGGCTCAAAAAAGGATGTCTGTAACATTCCTCCAATGTTCTGGAAATGACTGAATGCAACGTTGTAAAGTTAGCCTATTACAGGCAAACATAAACAAGCAGACATGAGTATTAAGATTTTTTGTAGGCGTTAAGATTTTTTGTGGGGCCTGGGTTCAACTCCCAAAGGTGAGGACTCACTCCTGGATGCAAAAGCTGCTTTAATGTTTTAGGCACTGATGAATAAAATTAAAAGAATCAAATTGCTGGTGCTAAGTAGTCACCATTTGCTCAATAAGCAACTATTCAGAGGTACTTTTGCACTGAGAGGAGAAATGTACGTGTCCAGCAGGAATGGGAGAGCCCTTCCTGGCAGAACAAGAATGCTCGTGGATGAAAATAGAGAAGAGAGGGTGTGAACAGAGCAGAAATAGGATGCAACCCATACAGAGATCTCCTGTGAAATCTATGGAGTGCAGGGGATGTACAAGGCAATGTTTAGATTTTCCAGTTGCTGTCAATGCTGGCCAAAAATAATGACTCATTCAAATACGCTTAAGAGCTGCACTTTGAAAATAAGAATCCGGGCAGACAGGTACTGGCATGGAAATGTACACAGCAGTTAGTTTGTTTAACAGCGTCTTTCACAACCAGCTGCTCCGTGACACGTGACGAGCCACAATACTTTTACCACGTCAGTGGCCTATGCCGCCTGTCCCAGCTCTGTCACCTACGTCTGGGTCTGTGCTCAGCAGCCCTGTTGCACTGACCTGCTCGGCTGCTGCATAACTCTCATCTGCTCTCAAGCGTGTTTCAGCCCCGAGGACGCAGCAGTACAAACTCTTAGTCTTATTGGGCACCTGCTCTCCCCATCCTTTCAAGGTTTTCCTATGGAGTGCAAGCAATTTTTGCAGGTTGTTTAAGAAAAGCCAAATTTTGTCATGAGAAGTGTTGTGTAAATACCCATTCCCAAGAGAAGCTCTTGGCAAATACACATGCATGCTGTTGGAAATACATGGTCACATTTGGGGTGAGGTCTGTGGGTAAAAATAAGCTATCTTCCTGATATTTGAGTATTCCCAGCAAAAGGACCTTAAGAAAGAAAGAGGAAGAAGAAACCATTAAAAAAAAAAAGAAGAGAGGGAAACACGTGGCCCTGCATCAGTTTCATATTGAGTGTTTGGATGTGTAAGATTCCACAATAGAGATCTCCCATCTCCAGCAGCTCTCTTTCTCACAGAAGCTGGAGATATAAATGGAAAAGATTCCACAGAAGCTGGAAAATACTGCCTGCCTGAGCCTAGTCATGCACAGGGGAATGTGGACGTGGCATCTCTCAAACAGACGGCGTGTTTGCAGACTCAGGGATTCCCCTGCAACCTCCGCGCCATCACCTCTGATGGCTGTCCCTGCAGGCAGCAGCACAGGAGGGGTTGCCCCGCATCCCTGAAGGGGTTCTAAATGCCCCATAAATGCACATCTAATGGGAGCTGCCATGAATATTGTAGCAGGGACGTGATGGAAATGTCCACAGATGCAATGCCTCGTGAGCTGGCTCGTTGGATGCAATAATCACAACGTGTAGCACAGGCAGCATTCCTCTGCCTTGAGGTCAGCATCCCAAACCAGTCAGACTGATGCCAGCACCTCGCCACACCTGCCAGTAACGTCATTAGAAGCCAAATCCTCATCTCCAAGAAGTCAGCGCCAAAGCCCTGTTCAGTCCTTTTCTGCCTTTTTGGCAGCCCCAGCCATCAGACTCCTCCATGGGAATGGGGACGGGCCAAGGCCAGGTTGGGACATCAGCCCGCATGTGGGTGGGGGTCAGGATCAGGCCCAGTGAGGGGTCTCCTGACATCTGGCAGCTCCGCTCCACTAGTCTCCCTGCTATTTCCAGGACAGAGTCAGCAGGCTCAGGACGGAAAACAGTATGAGCAAGGCGATAATGGAAAAGATAAGATATCGCAAGATATAATACAATACAATGCAATATTGTGTTGTATAAGATACGACTGCTGTGGTTATGAGAGCTCTGGTTTGGTCAAGTGGCAAGGAAGGGCAAGATTCTTTTGGGTTGGTTTCCATTTGTGTGGGTTTTGGTGGGGTTTTTTTGGGTTTTTTAGATTCCACTACTAAATCTAGAGAAAGCTCCCTTTTGTCTGGTGACATCGGCGAGAGCTAATCACTATTCCAGCCTGAATAATACATCTGCGTCTAAAATCAGGCATTTCAGAGGGCATCTCATTTTTAAAGGAGGCTCACAGTAAAGCTCTGTGCTGCAACTTGAAAAGACAGCCAGCACCCAGCCTGCAGCAGGGAGATGGATGGAGATCACAAGCCTTCAAGTGTCCTTTGCTCCTCCTGCAGGGCAAAGCCTACAGAGCAAAAAAAAACAGAGCAGGCCCCACTTGGACGCTGCTGCTCAGGACCTCCATGCTTCTGTGTGATACCACGCCGCTGCGTGCCCTTTTTGCCAGCTTTAAGAAAGTCTGCTCAGAGGACAGTTAGGCACTGTTTCCCTCTTCCTGCATCACAGAATTTGTCTATTCATAATTGTACCTAGGATTATTAGAATCTCTTTAAATCTCTCCGGTCTATTTATATGTTATATAAATAGGGCTGGAGGAATGAGGCATATCCTACAGACTAACAACATACCACTAGTGCTCTGTGTACCATGCCTTCCATTTTTGATTTGAAAACATCTCAGGAGCAGTAGAATAACACACTGAAAATGTAAATCTGACTGCCTTTTGATGCCGTTGAGTAGCTAGAAATAAGGAAGAGAGACACATTCACGTATTAGACTATTATAGACCCAGGTAGGATGAATACTCACTGTAGCTTGTAATAAAATTTTTGACACAGGTAGTAATAGGACATAATTACATTTGAGGTGTTTAAGAGAAGGCGCTTCTCATACAGACTAACTGCAGGATGAATTAGAGGTACAAAAGTCCATTTTCCTCACGTGCTCTCGGACACAGAATATATTAAACTATGAACAAACCCAGAGGTTGTGATCTTTTGTTCTGCAAATTAACTAACCTCATAATTACAGGTTTTTATATAACTAAAGGAGACTTCTTTTGATCTGCACTTCTTTTAGATCAAGTTGCTTTACATCAAAATAATCACTGTCCTGGTTTGCACAGGGGACATCTCTGAGCAGTCTTAGTGAGATTTTCTTGCAATAGAGCTCATTACACCTTGAGGGTTGTGGATCTTTAATTTTCAGAAGGAAAAATTACTCAGAAGTCTCTACCATGATTGAAATGGCTTGTAGCTACAAACCCTATGTATTCCTTCTGGCAATATTAGCCTTTCTAACTCAAGAAAGCCCCATAAAACCTCATAACATCATTTGTTTCCAGTAGTCATGACTAATTTCTCACTGATGAAAAGAGGGCGATGCAGGCCGGATTTACTTCCATAAACATGATTTACTTTGTTATCTCATTAAAACAAGCAATTAGCCAAAGCTTTATGTATTACAGTCTTTTCTGTGAGGATACATTGATGATAAAAGCAGATGTTTCTTCAGGACAGGAGATCCTGTTTGTTCACAAAGAAGCCAAGACAACTTATGTCCCCAAATTCAGCAAGAAATTATAGAAGGGGCTGTGTCTTTTCTCACTGCTCAAAGTCCCTTTCAGGAGAGCACATAACCTGCAACCTTTGCCTCCTAACCTTTCACGGAGACACGTGCCCGGCGTTGCCCTAGCTGTGCTGAAAGCCATGGATGTATCAGAGCATCTGTGCCAGCTGGAGTGCCCTGGTGCTGGCGCTGCCATCGCTGCCCTGCAGAGCCCAGTGCAGCACCGGGGCTTCGCCGTGGCCCTCAGCTTCACCGCTCCTTCTGCTCAGCAGCACAAAACCACTACCCCCAGCGGGGAAGCTCATTTCCCCCATGTGCTTTTTATTCTGGGCAATAAATAAGTAAAATAAATAATATTCTGGGAGCAAAAGCTTGTAACTGAAGCTGAGATAGTTTTGCATTTATCATACATGATAAATCCTGGCTGTAACACAAGTGCCTGTGTCAGTAAGTTTAGGAGCTGTATTGCCCTGGACTGGTCTGTATTTAGAAGGGTAAATAAGATTCTTTTTTTCCTCAGTGGCTGCTGACAGAGCTCGTAACAGGTCTAATAATGCTTGTGTCCTGTGGGAAATATGTATGTTAATTTGCCCGTGTAAACACTCATTCCTCCTAAGGAAACACTGCCTGGCTCTACGTGTTCCTTCATATGTTTTATAGAAACAGTCCTTCATATGTTTTATAGAAACAGTTAAACAAACAGCTTACTCCCAGTGCCGCTTCTCACCGAATCAGTGACACGAGTCAAGATCCAGCAGCCCCAAAACATACTTCTGATCTTTATGATTTCTCTGCAGAATCTCCCCAGTCCTCCTCTGCTCCAGAGTCAAATGCTTTTTGTTGCATGCCATGAAGATCAAATCAATTAAGGCTACTTTAGACTCTTTTGGTCGTGGTAGCCTGGGAAAGTCATGCTTTTCGATGGTTTTATTTATCGACATCTCTATCCCTGATGTTTGTAACTGAGGCATTGGAAAAATGACCTTCAAATCCTGGGAAGGGAGCACGTAGTTCCTTCCAGGTTTCACGTCTTCTTTAACATCTTTCAGTGCCTACAGCTGTGAAGGCTGCTGCTTTTAAAACAACTTTCTTGTTTTTCTAAGGCAATTTTTAAACGTTGACTGATATCATCATACCACTGATTTCCGCTCAGCAGGAAACGTAATTTATGAATGGAGGGCACGAAAGCGGTTTCCATTGCTGCCATCTTCTGGTGCAGTTAATGAACTCCACACGGCAATAACAAAGGCACATTAACAGTGAAGAGAAATTAAACAAACTAAAATAGCATATAAATCTTCCTGAAGGCAGCTGTTAGATGCCAGAAAAGCATCTTAAAAGGTAATACACACCAGAAGGACCATTGCCAGCTGAAAATTGCAATGCTCCCTGGAACTGCCTTGCCCGTTGTTGTAGTACCGATGTAACACCCGTGATATTAGAAAACATAAGAAAAAAAAATGTATTTCTCTGTGTTTTGAAAGGCATTTGATATAGTGGCTCTGCAATCAATTTTATGGCTTTGCTGAAGTCATTTCCCCGCTGTTTGTATGGCTCTTTCAAAGTGGGAAAAGACAGAAGAAGAACATTTTGGTTTTTAAGCAGGTAAATGTGAAACAATGGAAATTACCTGGGGAAGTTCAAGGAGAGGTGCAGGGTTAGGAATTATTTGAATTTACTTTTGGAACTGATCCGCTGACAATGTCCCTATAGTTACTGTGGTTCGGTAACTGTGGTAAATGAAAGAAAAATGAGTAAATTTCCTAGAGTTCAGTAAAGGCAAAATAAAAAAATGCAGTAACCTGAGCAAAAATAAATAAATATCTTTAGGAGCTATTTTTTGCTGCACACCACAACACATTTCAGAGCAAAATAATAGCCTTTGTTGTGCTCTGCATGGAGAGCAACTCCATGAGGTGCACAGCTGAATCCAGTGGGAATCCATCACACCAATACAAAGTATGTTGGATTTCTGCCCTCATTTTGTGAACAAAAGCACAGTATTCTGTCTGTATTCCATTCATTTGTGCTGAATTTCAGATTCTTTGGAGTTTTGTCATTGCATTGGCTTGCTCGTGAGCTCAAATTAATTTTTAATGATTTAAGAATCCAAAAAGCACTCAGTATTTCCTGAAATCGCACCTATATACTTCAACTGCAAGCCTCACTAACCCTCAGAAATTCATCCTGCTGCCATTATGGGGGATGATGGAGCACTCGTTAGCTTTTTGATCTCTTCCACAATCGTTACTCCATTCATCAGCCAGCCAGCTGGCTGCATCGGCTCCCTTTGGAGTCCCTTTCCCTGACGAAGCAGTGCTGCCATAAAACTGCATTGTATCCGCGCGCTCTGCCCTTCCTCCACAGATGTTACCGTTTCAATGGGCATACACAGTCCCTCAGCAAAGCTAAAATACTGCTCTGCCAAGTTCCTCTTGGCCAAGATACTTCCTGATGCTGATTTTTTTTTTTTTTAGAGCTCGTGCCAACCATGTACCTTTCCCACCCCAAGGACAGAATGTCTTTGGTTTACCCTGGCTGGCAGTCTGCTCGTACGGCAGCCAGGTTTCTGGAGTTCAGCATGGTTTCCATATGATCGGATTAAATTATTTGGGGATAATAAATGATTTAGCAGTGCACAGCACTCTCTGGAGCATAGTCATTTACGCTCGACAAATATTTTGCGTACAAAAATGAATGCAAAACCCAGAAATATAAAACCTAACCTTAGGCAGAGCTATTTTTCTTGCATGGTGCAGTAAAGTAATAGTCTTGAATAAGACATTCTGTATGAATCTCTACCCCATGCAATGAACTAAGTAATTTTTATCTGCCATTCTCTATTTTTTAATCCCACTACCAATTACTCATGTGAAATACAACTGGCTCTGATGAAACTGCTCAAGAATAACCGTGATCAGAATCTGGACTTATTCTGTATATGTTATCACTGCTGTACAGAATAAGCTAACCAAAGATACGCTTCTCTTTCTTTGCTGTTCTTATGGCTTGCTTAGTTCATGTGTCACGTTAATGGGACACTTTAAGAAGGTGTGCAAAGGAAAAAGAATTAGCACTCATTAGAGACAAGTGCGGCCTAATGAGGAATTCATGGGGAATGGCAGGATGAGCAGGGATTGCATGGTGACAGCCGTGGTGGCGGGCAGGTGTCTGGTATGATTCAAGGCTGCTTACAGCAACGAACATCAGACTTATTGCTTTCTTGTAGAACGGGTGAGAACAAAGGTGCACAGAAAACAATATAAAATATTTATAGTTTATTTGTCTTTTCATAACCGCTATATGTGGCTGACATACCTGTGGGAAAACTGCTCTTACCTTTGGCAGAAGCAGCCCGAATGAAGCATTTCAGTGACCTGTGTGCATGCACGTGGAGCAGGAGGAGTGCTGGAAGCACACATATTCGGGTGTAGCGGCTCTGCAGGTAGGGCTCAGAGTGCTTTCCAACATGCTTCCACTGCACTTACGCTCTTCAGCAGTTTTATCATTGACCCCAGGAGGGAAACGGGAGACTGAGAGGCTCAGTGAACAACAGGCTCACCTTTCCTTGAAGGTATTTCTTACCAATGGGGCAGATGTTGATTTGCTGTTGACTCCATCGTGCCTCTCCTTCACCTAAACCAGGGACCTGGCCTGCCGTGTTTTTCAGCCCAGCAGCTTTCCCAGGTGTGCAGTTACGTCACATGCACAAAAGTTATTTCCAAGTAGTTGTTCTGTGGACAGAACCAGGGTCATTTCACACGTCCCCCCACATCCTCACACACACGATTATCCTGGTCACCTCCTCCTCGTCCCTGCGCCCGCTCTCATGTAACACTGGCCAGATCTCCTCCATCTCCCTTACT
The DNA here is from genome assembly GCF_965638725.1 of Aptenodytes patagonicus. Taxonomy (NCBI): domain Eukaryota; kingdom Metazoa; phylum Chordata; class Aves; order Sphenisciformes; family Spheniscidae; genus Aptenodytes; species Aptenodytes patagonicus. The sequence continues at coordinate 30,228,034 of NC_134949.1, forward strand.
CTGTCCCCCAGTTCCTTCAGCTGTACATCATGTTTTCACTAATTCCTCACTGCGATGCTTCATCTTCCTCTCATGCCTCTATATTTTTGGCAGCTCAAGAGGCAACATATGCTCCACTGGGTTCAGAGCTATGTGCATGCTGCCCGGTTGCCAGCATGCACATGCTGTTCATGCAGCAGACCAATTCCTCTTGCAGCGGAGGAGGGCTGAGCTACCCTTTCCTCTCCTCCTTCAGGGCACCCCTTCAGTACTCTCTGCTCTACCCATTCACCGGCATTTTATGATCCTTGTAGGAGTTAAATATCTTTGAGACTTCTACTTCTCTGGCAGATTCGGCAAAAATATCCTGACAGCTTCAGGATTCTTTGCAGGGCGGGGAGGCAGACGGGAGGACAGGCAGCCGCTGCAATTGCACAGCTCCAATTTCTTAGAAAACCAGGCTAAAAATTAATTACATATTGGAAAATGGATCCTAAGGAGCTGGACTCAGTACTGTCGCCTTTTGTCTGTCTACCAGGCTGCTTCTCATCTCTCATCCTGAATTTAGATCGCAAGGTCCGTGGGGCAAGAGATGTATTTTTGCTCTCTGTATTCTCCATTACAGTAATAAAAAAGTCATAACAGGTAGAAATACACAGGATTTTACTAGATCCATTCTCTATGACAATCGCATCTCACAAAATTGTTTTAAAAGCCCCAGCACATGGAGCCAGTGAACTCAAACTTCAGTATGATTGAAGGTGCTGCAAGCTGCCCCTTGACCTCTTCCCCAGCTGCTCTTTTCCTCCCCGATACAGTTTTTTTGCCACTGTGACCTTCTGGCACTCAGTATGCCAGGACTCCATCCCAAATCTGTTGTCATGGAGATTCGGGCCAGTGCTCCCGGGAGAGAGCGTGCCTCTCTCGGCCATCCGAGTGATAAGTCCCCAGCAAAACTGCACCCCCAAGGAGCGCAGTCCCCAGCAAGGTCTGCCTGCCATACGGCTTGTCAAGCGTGCCAGCGCCGCCGGGACATCACGTTGTGAATGTAATGCAGGGAAACAAACTCTGAATTCTTAAAAACACCAGGGTTTGTCCAGATATCCCTGCAAATCTGCAAGCTAATCACAGGAGGTCACCCGCTGGCTGGCTGCACTGCCGCAGCGTTGAGAGTTATAATGAAATAATAAAGCAAGAGAGGATGTGTTCATAATGCGCTAATAACATCTCTAGGGTGGTCTGAAGCAAGATGGAGTGATTGAAACTTTGCCTTGATATTCAGTGCCGAGGGCGGGGGTGAGGGACATCCTAAAATAATGAATCAGCTTAACAGAGTTAAATTTTCTTCCTTGTTAGTTTGAACAGTAGGATAGGTGATTGGTATTCATGCATGTCGTGAGGGGACCAGAAAGACGGAGGCTAGCTCACACAGGAAGAAAAGGCAATATTAAATATCTAACCAAGACGAATAAATGAAAAACACTGAAAACAGATAGGAGCAAGCCTGTTCTCAGTGGTTTGAAATATGGCAATATTTATGACCACTGTCCGGCAGGATATACATCAAATTTGCCTGTGCAGGGTGGCTAGTCAAATGAAAAATAAAATTTCTCTTTTTCAAAGGGAGTAAGCAAAAGCTATGATGCTGGATCACCATTTCCACTCTTGTGTTCCTGTTGAAGGTCTTGCCTGATCCTTGCACGTTAAACCACTCCTCAAATCCACACAACTGTTGTTTGGCTCTGCCTGTAATCCAGCCCCCAGGTGACAGAGAATATTGCTGATGTTTAGCACCTGCTAAAGCAGAAGCAAACTGGAGCTGGGGAGTTTCCCAGAAGCTCTGTTTCTGTTTTTACACACTTTGGATACCTGCTGTCACCCTTAGTTTGAACCCAATAAATGCAATGATTGGCAAGGGGACAGAAATAGGTAACACACAAGAAAGGGGCCAAGGGCTCGACCGTCTAACTGCATGGCATTAGTTGGCGTTGGCCCTTGTAAAGTTATCCCTCGAAACAGAGACGCTTTGAACACCGAAGCTGCCCCAGGATTAGCTGGAACCCCCTGAGGAAAGTCCCATCTCCTACACGTGACCCCAGCAGGGTGGCAATGCTCTGCCTTCAGCTAGCTCGTAGTAGTGCTGGAAGATGTAAAGTCTTATCTGGCTGTTAATTACAGAGGGTGGGGCGAGCTGTCTTGCTCTTTGCTGACTGCAGACAAGAGGGACTTCTCAAGAAACTTTCCTGGTGTGCTTAACTTTCACAACACAGGCTGCACACAGGCAGACTGCCTGCCCCGGTGGGCAGGGTCGCGTGCAGCAGAGGGATGTGAAGGGGAGGGCTGCAAAAGCAAGGGGGGAGCACGCTTGAAAATGGTACTGGTTGCTCTGGGTTGGGCCTGGCAGCGACATTTGCTTTTGCTTTCTGCACCCAACGGCGAGGCCAGCTGGTGCCTGCTGGGTGCAGGCAGAAGGAAGAGGGTCCTGGCGTGGCCCCTGGGGTATCGACTGGGAGGAAGACTCCGTGTTTCTGTCACTTTGCAAATCTAGTGATCCCACAGACCGTGCCCTCAGGGAGAGGAAGAGATGTTGTGCAATGTAGGTTTGTATCAGGCTGGTGTGAGACCTCAGCAGCCCACAGTGCTGCCCAGAGGCACTGGTGCAGTGTGGCCACCCTGCTACCCGCTCTCCTGCCTACGCCTGTCTGCCTGTCAGTCTCTGATCACAGCACACGGCCAGCCCTGTGGTATCCAGCGGCTTTCAGCCAGTGCTGCTTTGGCAGGTGGGCTATTGGGGTGCTTTATTTATGGGGCTGCAGCTTGACCTGTGCCTTCCCGCTTCCCTGGGTGGTTGTGCTGCCCTCCTGGCCTGGTAGCACAAGCTAACATTGCCGTGGATTGCTCTACCTCGCACTGATTTTGCTTTCCCCCTCTGCAGATATAGATGGGTTGATACTGAAGGCTGCGCTGACATCTGTGGCCTTATTGCTATGCTGGCTTTCTTTGTGTATTGCTTGCAATGTTCCCAAGTGAGTCGCTGTCACCGGGTGCATGGAGCCAGGGCTGGGGTGGGTGTTTGGCTCTCACCTCCTCGCCTCTCGTCTGAGGCGGTGGCAGCTCTCTCTTTCGCTGTGTGACAAATGGCTGCTGGAAGAAAGCCATCTCCTGCCGGGGGCTACACGCAAGCGCCAGAGAAAATGAAAGCAAGAAAATGCTGAGGTTTCTCATGGAAATTAGTAATTAAACATACAGTCTTTGAGGCATGGCTCCTGCCTGTTTGCGCATGCTGAGCTCTGTCAGCCTTTGGAGAATGGCAGATCACAGCCACTGACACAAAACGCTCTTCCTGGCTGGCTTAAACTCTGTAAAGCTGCTCAGTCTGAGGGCTGCTTTGCATTCAGGGGTGCAGAGAGAAGCAGCCGGGTCTGTTACAGAAGAGTTGTACCAGTAGAAGCCCTACCTGAAATGCAACACCCAAAGAAAACCTGAGCCCCAGCAAGATGTCCCTAGGCACCAATGACAGATGCAGGGACAAGCATGCAGTGGTGGAGGGAGGGAGGAAGAAAAGGCCACAGCCAGAGGGGCAGTGTGGTTGTGAGAGAAGACCATGGAAGCTGTTGGTATGTATATAAGTTAAAAACGGGTTTGAAACTGTAAGCAAAGCAAATCTCAGGAAAAGGGCTGTTATTAATATGGAAACTAAAGAGGGCTCTTTACTCCATCAATTACAACCTCAGTGACCCCCAAATGTGTACCTAAATGGTTTACAATGTTAGCTGTGGGAAAAGCTGCCATGTGATACCTGAAAACCCTGCTTAGGCATCAATATCAATGCCATTTGAGTGGTAGATATTCCCTTATCCCATCCCACCCCATCCCATTCCACCCCATTCCTCCTTTTTTTGTAGCAGTTCATCTTTGATTTAATCTCATGCATGAACTAAGTCACAGCAGATTATCGCAAATCATGCGCTTATGTGGGAAGCCGGCACTTGGATGCTCAGGCATGTACAGCTTGTACTGCATCCTAGTTTAAATTCCAAGTAAGTAATGAGACAAAGAGTCACTGAAACCTGTGTCTTAAGGAGAACAAAATAACAATCCTATCTCCAAGTCCTTTCTGATATTGTTACAACGCAGCAGATGATTTAAAATGCCTCTGCCAACAACTGTTAAAAGACTGTGGTTTCACCAAACATCCTAAAAGCCATTCCCTTAAGGTGCTAGTCCAGAAGTGACTAGAGCCAGCTGCTTGTCTTTGGCATTTATTTCTATCCTATTTAGCCTTAGGGTAAATCATTCAGGCCAAGCCTGATTAAAGCAAAGACCAGGCAGGACCAGGACCTCTGGTAGTTCTCTGTAGGTGTGGAGGATGGGCGGCAGCGTGGGAGCAAGCAAGGACATAACAACCACTGGCTGATCTCTGTAATACTGTGAGGTCCTCACCGAGCAGGCGGTGGCACAACACAGATAACCAGTAGGACTGGATTAAGAGTTGTTAAGACCAATGACATACATGAAGTTACAGTCTTGGGCAATCACTGAATCAGTGGTTCCAACGGGGTGAGTTTATTTTTACAGACTGCTTGGGCAAAGACTACCCGATGAGTATGCACTGTTTCCTGATTCAGCTATAAAGTAGCGTTAATGGTATAAGAGCATATGGCCAAATGATCAGCGGGGTGTGCTGGCAAAGATCCTCTGCAGAGAAGTGCCCTAACTGAGGATCTGCCTCTGAACCTCTCTGCCTGGCTTGTTTTGTAAGATGTGTGATCTCTCTGATCCTGCTATCCACTTCACGATGGCACTCTGACCCTGTATACGCTCCTTCTTCTGCAGCCTGCCAGCCCCTTGGCACTTGCGTCCTTCACCTTGTCCTCCTTCCAGAAAGCCTCCCTTTGCTGGGAGGCCGCTCTGATGTCGTCTTCCTGAGTGAAAGTGAGTTCAGAAGTCATGCACTCAGGGCAACAAGACTGAATCAGACACCTTCTTCATCACCTTCTCTGGAACTTGAGTTTTGGCACCGAGTTCCCAAAATGCTGTTCAGGTTCTCCTGAATTTGCTCTTTTGTAGACATCCGAACCATGTGAGTCACTCTTTTGAGCCACCCGTTTCTAATGATTTAAAACATTCCTCTGGCTTCCGTACAAGTGGCATGAAAACCTTCTTCCCTTTTCCTTGCTTGCTCATTATTTTTTCTGTTGCTTCCACCCACTAACAAGTGAGTGAGAACACTTCAATCTATCTTGGCTGCTTTTCTAATCCAGCTTTTTCTTCTCACCTTTGTAGGTCACACTCCCTCTGCAGGGATGTGAGTTTCTTTCTCTTTCTTTCCCACCTGTCTCCACGTTGCATTTGGAGACAGCTTGGCTGAAAGAAAGGTTTAATATAAAAGAAATTGCCTTGCTTTGCACTGAGAATGCACTCGGGCTTTGATAACGCAGCAGACCAACAGGGTGCAGTACCACACTGCATGCTGCTCCTCGCAGACACAGCGCACACATTGTCTCTTTATATGGGCAAAAAGTAATTTTCCAGTTCCAAAACATGAAATTCAGTTGGTTCCCCCCAACTTAACATCTATTTCTCAAGCACATGTTAGCATTCTTACCTGAATGAATTTGGATTGCACATGAATAAGAGAGGGCAAATGGAAAAATGGCTTTTTTTGTAAAGCCACTTAAAACAAACACTTTTTACCTGTTCAGTTGAAACCCTCACAGTAACAATGACCCATAGTGTGTTTTCACGGCTATGGAGCCTCAACAAATAGCCGTGAGTCTTCAGATAAGATGTACGCATGCTGACTGCAAAAGGGATTTAAAGTGATCTCTTATAAATAGTTAATATAGCGTAAATGGAGTATAAAGAAAAAGAATTGCTAAGCAGGAGAGAGAGAATGGTGTCTTACTTATGCACGGCACTTGCAGTCAGCCTGAATCCTTTTCCTCCAACAAAGTACACTAATTTCACTCATGGCTTGCCATTTCAGTCTTCCAGCTCGGCTAATACGGCTGCCTGAAAATTACAGGGTGCTGCGGAGCAGGGTCTTTGGCTGCTGTGAAGTGGCACGGGTCCTGTAAACCAAGGCACTGCTCTCTGTTTATGGTCACGCTAGAACCTGCTTGGCATGGCCGGATTCTTTAGTTTTCAGTCTGAAGGTATTTCAGTTTCCCTTGACAATGAGAGCAAACAGCCCAGCAAGCCTGTATCTGAGTTATCTAGAATCTAATTCCCATGAATTTTTTTTTTTTTTTAATTCATCTTCCAAACTCTGAAGGCTAAAACTGCCTATAAATCCCCTGCAGGGATATGCAGAAATACCAGGAATTTGGGGGTTGTATTTTTAAGAGAAACACTGATTATTTCTGAGGCAAGCAGAGCGCCCTGCGGCAGCGAGGGCAGCAAGGCTTGTACACGCTGCTGCCTCCCGGAGCAGAGCTCCCGGCCGCGGCAGCCCTTGCGGGTGCTGGTCCCTAAGGGCAGCACGGTGCTGCCGCACACCTAGAGGTGATGCTCCTGTGGGTTCCCCTGGTACTCGGCAGGGAAGGGGCTGTAGAAACTCTGATAAAGCACCACCTTTTGCCAGGCAGATGTGATGTATGAGGAGCTGTAGATAACTATGTACCTGGGGCTTCTCTCACAGCTGTGAGATGGTGCTTTGCTACAAAGGTTTCTACATTTGAAGGAGGACACGGAGATATTCCTCCACTGTTCTGCCAGCAGCTAGTGCATCTGGGTTGTGCACAGGCGCTGAAGTTCAGCCCTCCCCTTGTACAGCCCATTTCTGTCTCTGCTCACACCCGCAGAGGGGCTTGGGGAGCCAGCGGTGGGGTGCAGCCATGTAGGTACCACCATAGTCAAAGCAAGCTGCAGGAACCGAGTCTCAAGCACACAGAATCTGGTTCTAAGTCTGTGGCTTTAGCGCTGGTTTTGACAGACGCTGAAATGCATCTCCTTTGCGTGAAGTCAGTCCTAGTTAAATGGCTGCTCTGAGATGAGTAAGCTATTGTTACTGTTAAACAACCAGAAGGAACCCAACCTTCCTCAGATATTTCCTTCATTTTTAGGTTATACTAAGAAGATACTGTTAAAAACCTCGTAACAGAGAAGAACGGTGATTCCTACTAGCATTCTCAGATATTTGCAAATAACTTTATCTCCCTAAAATTGTTCTGTTTCCTTCCTGACTTCTGTGTGACAACATTGGTAACAACAAGCAGAAGACAAAGGACAAGGAAGTGAGAGTTCAGTTCTTCAGATATGAGATCATCCCCAAGGAGAAACTGCCTTTATTTTTGTAATCTGGCTTCCTTTTCTCCTCTAACTTATCTTCAGCTGCCCTTTTGCCCAGTCGCTGTGCGCTGTCTGAAGCAGAAAGAAGCTATATAGAAGAGTTACTGTTGTCTCCCCCGTATCTCCTGGGGTCACAGACCTTTCCTACCATTTTTTCCCTACCATGCAACATAGACTACAGTCAGCAAAACTTGCTGTGGGATTAAAAGAGGGAAACAAAAACATTTTAGAAAAAAACTGCTAGGCATTTCTGTGTTGGCAGTATTAGGAAGTTTATCAAATTGACTGTGGATAGTGCAGGTGCAAGTAGCAGTGATGGTGAGAAACACCAGTGATCATCAGCCAAACAGATACCAAAGGGGAGAAGGAGTCAGGAGGCCAAAACCTACAGGAAAAATTACCCATGGGGTGTTCTGATGCCTGAAAAAGCTAAAACAAACAAAAGCCAAGCCTGTTGCTCACACTTCTCCTCCCTGCTGAACAAACCCACTGGACTTCGGGCAGAGAAACCCACCCGAAGATGCGGGCAAGACTACAGTGGTTCTGGGAAGGAGAAGTGCCACAGAGAGCTCCTGTCAGGCCAAGGGCACTTTGATGCTGAGGAAGTATTTAATTGAGGAAGATTATCAGAACACAAAAGTAGGATTAAAAGGCTCTGAAAGCCTTTTAAAAGCCTTTGTACTGTTTCTAAAAAGTGTTGTGCCTTTTATCTTCAGAGCTGTCAAACCAACCCTTCAAAAGACGTCGTGGAGTAGAAGTGGATTAAAATGCTACTTAAAATCCATTCTGTTTTCACTTAATTTCTGCTTAATTTCTGTCTTATTCAGGTGTGTCCAGGTTATGTTTTCATGCTTTTGTTCCCCAACACTGAGTGTAAAGTTACCCTTACAAAAAAAGGAGGCTGCTGTTGTTTTTTTTTTCATTGCAAAGAGCCACAACATTCAGAAATGAGCAGAATATTATGAAACTTGTGTTAAAGCCATGGAAGTTCATGTCACCTTGTCCTTTACCATAATGCTGAAGCATTTGTGCCTACGCTGGTGCCGAGCTCTCTTTTTGCCAGCGGGGAGAGGGAAGGCCAGCAGCCGGGAGCTGGCACTGAGGTTTGCTATACCTGTGTGAGCGAGTGCTTCCTCTGTCCCCTCGGCTTTCAACCCAGCACACACAACTACCCTCCAGAAAGACTATCTATGCCTTGCAGCTTACTCATTTCTCGCTAACAGAGCGTTGAATTTCAAGATGAGATGCAGATGCTGGCAAATGTCAGTTTTAAGGCACAGTTACATTTTCTTTGCTACCTGTGTTGCTTTTCAGTGCCTTGCAACCAGACACTGGCTTTTTAAAGTAGGGTACAGCCAAGTGCGGCCTCAGAGAGCAGCAAAGGAAACCTGTCCTGGGTGTCCTTCAGGAGTGGGAGTGGTTTCTCTCCCTACACATACAGGAGGGGAGGAAAAGGGGATGAAGTGGCTTTGGTCCCTCCATCCCTTGCCCTGTAAGCTCCTCGGCTGCATGATGTGACTCTTCCCCCTCCGAGCAGAGCTATGTAACCTTGCCCTGCTCTCTCCACAGGGTGTCTGGATGCTCCCTGGTCCTTCCCCAGACCAGGCAGCAGCGAGCTGGGCTGCCTGCATCTGTACTGGGGCTCAGACTAATCAGATGGTGAAGTTTGGAGATCAGAATAAACAACACGGGACATAAAGGTGTTCATGAGCTGAGAGAAACAGGTGAACAGAGAGATACCTTCCAGCGTTTCCAGACAGCAGCAAGTTGGGTCACGCTGTGCTCACGGAGGGGACTGTGGAGGAAAGCAGCAGAGTGCTATGCCCGCACTCGCGGTCCCTGCCCCGCTGGGTCGGCAGGCGGGCTGTTCAGAGGTCAAGCCTGCCAGCCCCCCACTGGTGGGACACACGGGACCCCTTGGCAGGGCATACGCAGGAGAAGACACTGCCATGGTGAGACTGTCGAGAGGCTGGGAAGATGCCCGTGGCCTGAAAAGGATGGGCTATGCTTCACGTTATTTGGCTTTCTGTTATCGCAGGGAGGAAGGACTCCAGGTTTTGCCTGTGTCCCTGGCACACCCAGGGGCAGCCCTGACTTGCACTGTACCCCAGGAAGCCCTGGCAGGCGCTCCCTGCCACTGCGGGCTGCCCTGCAGCATCTGATTGCTGATGACAAACCACTCCGATCTCTCTCCCTGTGTCCAGGATTTTGCTCAAAACCTGTAAAAACGCAAAGGGGACTTTCAGGCCAGTAACAGCAGAGAGTGACTGCAGGAGCAATACAAATGACTAGGGCGGGCCAAAAACCAGTGAGGTACCAAGCTGAAATATTCTACCTCTTTCTTTTCTTCTTCTTCTTCTTCTTTTTTTTTTTAAATATATTTTTCTCTGTGATTTTTTTATACAAAATTCTTCCTTTTACACTGCTTAACCTTTGACTCCAGCCCAGTAGTCCTTCAGGGAGATGCTTCCCTGACTTAAACTTGACTCCTGTGTAAACAGTGTCTGCAGCGCTGACATCTCCAGCCTCCAGGTTTGTAATGCAGAATGCTCATGAAACACTGTGCTGTATTTGCTAATTCTTGCCTGTGTCAAGGCATGTCTCTCGCACTACATCCCAAGTAACCTCGATAAAACACGGAAGCAGTGTCTTCTCTTGAAAGCTATTTGCTTTGGAAATAAAATGCATGAAACTAAAACGAGCTTGTCACAGCAGAGGGATGAATTCTGCAGTATTCTAGATTTCCTGTATGAATCATTTTGTGTGTCTGTGTGTTCCTCTTTTGATGACTTGGCAGAGCAGCAGGAATGAGTCGCATGTATTTAAAGCTGGTCTGAATTCTGCTCTGGGTTTCCATCAGCATTATGGTTTGTGCAGCAAAGTCGTTCAAGTGACAGTGGTTTACATGGAGGATTAGATTTTTTTCTTTGATTTTAAGATTTTTCAAATGGCCTGTCCAGCACAGGGTAATATTTGCATCAGCAGAGAAATGGAGAGATTATGATCTCTCGGTTTATGGTACTGGCACTGCCCGTGGTAATGAAATGATGCTGCAGACATGAAAACTATGATCAGTTGTCTGTGTGACCCTGTCTACGACGAGGGTTAAAATATCTCATTTTACGAAGAAACTGGACCACCTGGAAGGGCAGAACAGACAGGAACCAGATCGTTAAAGATATAATAGTAGATCATTAGATCATTTTTGTATTTGTTCACCATCATTTGAAACCACCCCTGCAGACACACAGCCATGTTTTAAACCAGCTATCACTGTCCTGCCTTCATAAGTTTGTACCAACCAGCCAAGACGAGAATCGGCCTCTCCCTCGCCGCAGCCTGAGAAAAAGACCGTTGGTTTAATACACCTAAAGCAGAGCTACTGTCTCTGAGTCTCTGTAGTTATGATGTGTTTATTTTAGGATTTGGGCAGTGTGATTGTCTGTGTACTTCACCGCCAAATTTCCAAAGAGATTTCTGTTGCACAGAGAAGTTAACAGCAACCTCAGTCGTGGTGCCTCAGGCAGGTTGCTTCATACACTGCCTCCTGTGTGCAACCTTCCGTCTCGAGATTCAACTTTTAATTGCCGAGGCTGCTGTGGCCACGAAGGAGCACATTCTCCTCCTCATCTCCACAAAGCTCTCCTGTCCCCCAGAGGGATCCTGGACTGTGTATAAATCAGCTGCTCAATCTTCTGCCCATCTTACAGTATTAGTCAGAAAACCCATGATAGGCATGCGCTCCGTTAGACTCATCCCCTTCGCTATTTTAAAAAAGCTGTTCACAAACTTTCCAGCAGTATATTCCTCTGCTGAGAAAGCAGACGAGCTTAGACCCAAAGGTCCTACAGAGAAAGGTCTTATTTTAACATCTTAATTTTCCATAGACAATATTGTCTTTCTCTTGTGAAGTACCTTTCTTTTTTTAAATAGTAGTGCATTTCAGTAAGTAAACCAGTTACCAGTTCTCAGCTGGAATCCAAACTGGCCCGTTAATGGTGCATTAATATTTTTTAAATGGGCAGCAAGCAAAGTTTTCAATAACCAATTGCCAGTTTCTGTCTTTATGGTCATTTATTCAATTCAAACTTTAAAGATGAAAAGAAAACAAAATATATCTGACTGATCCAAACAAAATTTTTCTGAAATTGTTAATTTTCTCCTATGCAACAAAATAATTTTTGTTATGTCATAGTTGCCGTAAACAGGAATCACCAGCTTGTGTCTAGTCCTTGTGTTGTGTTGGTGAGAAGATACATGGGGGGAATACCATGCAAATTTACTACAAGCTATTATATAAAATACAATATGATAAAACAACATGCTTTTATTTGCCTGCTGAATCCTCTAACAAGAACCTGTTCTGAGTTATCATTTTGCTACAGTGACACAGCTGTCTCTGGGATTAAATGGCTCCTGAAAAGTGAGTTTGAGGAGTTAAATGATGAGTTTAAATACCTAAAAGGCAGATGCACGCTCAGCCACTCCTTGTGATTCTTTCCTTGGGTTCTCTGTGCTTTGATTCCTTTCTGAAAGTGAAAAAAGTAGCAATTCCCTGTTTCACAGGGAGTTTATGCCGCACTTGGGAATTTCAGAGAAGTAGCACAGACTTGCTGGACTCTTCCTGACAGCAGATATCGTGCCATCAGTACACAGCCATGGCACACGGGAAACTCCTCTGAGACTGCTGGCTCTGTTGGGAGATCTTGGTTTTGCACCTACCACCCATCTCACGGCAGTTGCAATATCTTCCACTCAACTTTGAAAATGTGCTATAAAATACCCACTCATCTCAAAGAAATACAGTTGCTTCCTGCTATGAAAGGTGTATAGTCTTATTTAAACATCAGATGCCTGAAAACATGAGCAACTTACCACACAGCCACTGCTCCACGGGAACTGATAGCAGACGGTGCGTCTTCCACTGTGCTAGCTGGGAAGCACCAGACCCCTCTTCCCCCGGAGAAAACAAAGGGAAAGGTTGTGCTTGGTTGTGAGACAGCCCGGGGCAAGGCTTTGTGCACCCCACGTGGAGATGCCCCTGCCAGAGACTGGGATGGTGCCCAGCCTTTGGCGCTGCAAGGGGCAAGAGCTGGCTCGGAAAGTTGCTGGTGATGGGCGGCAGCGCCGGGCGAAGCTGGCTGGGCTGGCCAGCAGCATGGGGATGGAGCAGCACTCCAGAGAGGGATTTGGCTTAGGGAAGGTTTTGATTCCCTTTTCTTTTCCCAGTGTGGATGTGTAGCCTAAGACATGACGTAGCCCTTCAAATGGGGCATGTGGGTTGCAGGAAAAAGATTAATTATGTTCAAGAAAAAAATGTGCCTCCCTCTAACACTAATGCAGGCACTTGACTGCTCCGGTCTGTTGCCTGAAGCATACATGGGCAAGGTTAGACTGTGAAACATGGCTATACATCACCATGTTTTTTCAACAAACATGATTCTTAACCGATCAATATTCCAGATTCAAGTTTCTGTAACCGCCTGCAGAGAATCTAATTTAGGCTTATGTATTTCAACCAGCTCAGCAAGAGTTTCAGAGGTTTCTTAGGCATTATCAAGCTGGGATCCTATTTTTTAAGGGGAAAAAAAGCCTCTCCATCTTTTCAAGGAAATTAGGTTGCAATTGCTACATAGGTTTCCAAGTAATTTCCTTCTCTTGCAGAAGTAGGTGATGCCCTAATAATACCTCTAATGCTCAAAGAAACTGGGAACTGGCAAACCCACTGCTGCCAGCAATGACTGGGCTTGTAAGGGGTTTGAATTTCTGCGAGGACCCCAAAGCAAATGAAGTGAGAGGCCAGAACTCTGGATGCTGGAGCTACAAATGATTTTTTTTGCTGGTGCTCCCATGGCTCTGCTTCCCTGTGAAGCAAGAATGCAACGTTCAAAGGAAAAAAAATCTTCAAAAGAGGCAGAGGTAGACAGTGGACCCAAACCTGAAAGGAAAACATCATAGAAAAGGAAAAGCTGGCGCAGAGCCTGTTTCCAAGAGAAGGGTTTCACAAGCAGTCATCCAGGCTGCCCCTTGCCTCACTTGTTTTCCTGACTTGCTTCTGGCCTTGTAGAGCCTGATTTGCAAAACAGCAGTCTGCAAAAGGCTGTGTGGTGCACCTAACTTGCATGTCTGATCGCTGGAAATGCCAGATTTTCAGGGTATTCACAGTAATCGAGCATTTAACTGAGCCCTGCTGTAGTACATGAACTTTTGAGTGCAGCCCTGGGCGGATGTCAGGGTATTTTCTCATGCCTGTGTATTAATGACTATGTCTCCAACCATAGCAAGCTGCTCAATGGGGTTAGTATATGATTGATTTTTAAAAAGGACTTGGCGAGTTAAGGTTTAACCTCTGCCTCCCTGTCGGTAGGCAGTGAGAGCAGAGGGGTTATTTTTGGAATGGCCCTAGCACACCGCCTTACTGTGAACGAAGATTTAAAGCGAGGTTATTTAGTTGGCACAAACATCTAGCAGACTTTACCTTGTCCTCTCACTAACATGGAAATCTCTTTAACTGCTAACCGAGTTATAATACGCACAGTCTTTGCAATATGCAGCCACCATGCAAAAACTGGCACAGCTTGAGGAATGTCTGCAAGGCATAATACTATACCCTACAGCTCTTATGTGGAGGTAGCTTGGTGTTTCTCTACATAATTTCCTCATGCCAGAGACATGTACCCTCATTAGTTTTGAGTTGGAAGTGTTTCCAAATTAAACTCAAAGCAGACCCGGGGCAAGTCAGAGAAAACATTTGTCTAAAAAGCCTACAAATACAGCTATGTTTTCATGCTCTCCTAGCAGAATAGCACGATTATTGGAAAGCAGCAAAGACTGTCCCTGCACAGATAATGGAAGTTACATATCAGACCCTGTGTGTTTCACTGAAGTTGAAATTGCGGAGACATTGTAAGAAACAATTTCTCATTCCCACTGGGTAATTATGGGTTTGCATTCAAATTCCTTTGCTCCCATTGAGCAAGACCTCTATTTGGAAAAGGAAGACACTATTCAGCATCCAGTTAGTAGCAACGGCAGAGCGTGGTCCCATGTGGATGCAGATGAATGTGTGTTGGAAATGGGAAAAGGTTTTCAGTATAATATTCTAAAAACAATTGCTGCAAACAGATACATAGCGAGCAAAAATGGCATGCAGGTGCCACCTGATCCTGTAAGGTTCGCCTGGGATTCTCGCATGATAGTGCACAGCATCTTTCCCTCTTGCCCAAAGCTGGTTACCATATACCTGTAGTATATATCACTTTACTGCCACTGTATTTGAGTATTTTAGCATATTTCATTCAAGGATCTAAAAAAATGCAGCGTAATGCTTAAAAATGCCTTTCATCATCACAACTAGCACAGCTGGCTCACTGCTCAGGTTCACCCAAGCGCGAGTGCTGGAAATTGTGAGGAGAATAGCGCTAGCCTCCCTGTTTGATTAACGGGCTTAACAACAAGTGCCTAAATGACTTCCAGGTAATTCTGGAGTACAACTTTCCTTACAAGGGCATAGGTTTGCACTAGAATTTTTACCAATTTTAAGACTTCAGCATGTAACGGTTAGACCTTCACGTTGCAATTCCACTATCCTTTGAGTCCCTGCTCTAGGTGAATCCAATGACTTCTGTAAACATAAAAGTGTACGCTATCCTGGAAAACATGAGGGTAATACATTAATGAAATACCTCAGGAAGGGAAAGATGTGGTTTCTGAGAATATTAAGAAAGTATCGTTTATATGCCAGCTGGAAAACTGTAGAGAATCCTACAGTGAAATAGCTGAGCCCAATTATAAATTGATGATAACTGCCCATAGAGGATGAGAGAATGCACCTACCCAACGCTTGAAAGAAGGAGCTGGGAGCTATATCATCGTTCATTTTTTATATTATGCCAGAACCTAAGTCAAAGCAGAAAAGGTACTTGTGCACTCTGCAAATACATATGGACGCATTTACTCAGAGCCCAGGAGCTAAATAGGATTAAGATGTGAGAGGGGAAAAGGAGAGGGAAGCAGTAGTGAGAATGTAATAATGTTGTTTGTATTGGCTAATGTAACATCAGGACTTCCAAATATTTTTTAATGAGAGCCTACTGAATCATTAAACAGTTGGCCTGCCTAGTCCAAGAAAATAACCTATAAAACAAGGATTTAGGAATCAAATGCAAACAGTTTCTATCTAGCTTTTAGCACCTCCGTCTGACTTACACCTTTCTGTACCCGAAACAGGGAATCTGGGCAATCACTGCTCATACACGCAGGGAACCTTTGGGCTCTGGGCTCCAGAGATCCTGTCTCTTGCTTAAGGACATGGCACCCACAACAGAACTCTTCAGTGTGTGAGGGTGCTTATCAGTGCGGGATGAAGAAACTTGACATGGAGTCACAGGACACTTGCAAAAGAAAAAAAAAATATTGGGAATATGCAGAAACAAATAGAAAAAATCCTTTTCTTTTTTTAACGTAGTCCTCCCCCCAATACTTCTTTCTTCATAAACAAACAGTCCTATAAATACATTCAGCTTTTTCACCTTCAAGTGTAGAAAAAAAAGGCTATCATTAATCTTCTTTTCCAAAACTTGAGGTACGTTCAGTGAGCTCTCTAGAGAAGAGAACTTACTACTTTCTCTTTATGTTTGTTGGTTAATTTATCCCTTAATATAAAATACTTGACAAGTTGTACATATGGAAAACCTGATTAGGATAGGATAAGCCTCTTTGAACTAGAAGAGACGGCTGAACACCATTTATACAAAAAGGCTCTTGAGAAAGATATCAATAGATAGACTGATAAACAGATTTAGTATTTTTGAAACTCAAAAACCACGTTTGCCAAATTGCCCCAGTGCAAGAAGGAAAGTCATATTGATAATTGAAGACACTATGCTGGACCAGGAACGCCATTTCATCATATTTCTGTAAATTGGCCAGCAAAGACAACTGAGTATTACTCTACAGCATTGTGTTAGGCTGTTTTTGCCCTGCTATTGGCAGTTTTATCTAACACAACTGCAGTTACGCCTTCTTCCCCCCCACCTCCCCACCTTTCACTACAAAAACCAAGTGCTAACACAGAAGTAGTGGGTGGCAAGCTTCTGAGGCTGGAATAAACTACCTGAAAAGGCACAAATATCATAAGAAATTTTCAATTCACTTATCTTAAGAGGCCTTGTCAGTGTTAGGCAGAACAGCAAATGCAGCTGCTTAGCCTTGTATGCTCTTCTTAGATTGCATGACCTGCATTAAACTGCATTACACTCAAGTAAGTTGGACACACTGTCTCACATGTGTCCTCACAAAAACAAGATGAGGGCTTCACGAGACTGCTGAAGGAAAAAGAACCACCAGCAGATAATAACACATGTGCTTGACTTACTAATGTGAGTAGAAGTACACGTATTTCTTAAAAGCACTCTCAAACCCCCACATCAACTGATTTCTTTTAAGAAAACATTTTGGGTAAGGTCAGAGAGACAAGAATTTATTCCCTGGAAATTAATTACAAAATATAAAAATACTTGACATTAAAAGGAGCTTGGCTGATGGCACAAGCTCTAAATGCTCCCGCCCCAAATAAGCCTGCACTTGTGATGAACACCTACATGCTCTCTCTGCACTCGTTGCCTGAAGAAACCACTGGGGTAGGTGATGGTTCAGATTCTACGTCTCACCTTTTGGATGTTGGCCGATCACTGAAAAACCAGCAAACATGCACAGTGATTACGGTTCTGGAATTAATCTCCTGGAGGCCGGGAGATGCCTCCAGACCAACTGTCAGATGGTACAAACTTTCATCTCCTGAATGCAATTGAACTCCATTTGAGCAAATGAGCAGAAGATAAAATCAATAATGTAGTGAAAATAATGAATAAAAGATCATCAGGTGTATCAATGATTCAAAATCGCTTGAGCCCTTCTTTAATACTACTGGACTGAATTGCTTGAGGAATGATTTGAGTTCAGTGACCTAGATTGGTATCTCTATGAACATTTACTTCATTAAAAAAACAATGGCTATGCAGCAGGAATGATAAGATGAAGCACTGCACAGCTGGGTACAGGAGCTTTCAGTCCCACAGCCCTTTCTGTCTTTTCAGGTCAGCCATCTACCTATTGTAGTCTATACATAACTTTTACATGACAGAATGTATATTTTCATAAAGCCTGCTCACTCCCACTAACCACAAAGTGGGACAGACTTAGTCCTTTCCTTTCTTCTGGAAGTCCTAAATCTGTGGTTTCCAACCAGGCGCTCCAGGGGCTGCTTCCAAAGTGACCAAGAACAGCAAATTCGTATCCTGTGTGTGTGACTCTGCATGTGCCACAAGCTTCCGAGGAGTCTCTGCTCCTGAAAAAATAGGGTTGAATATTCTTGCTCTGTGCTACTCCTGTGTAATTGCGGGAATTTACCACACTTCAGTCTTTCTACTTCAGTGATGGCGATTTTGCCTATCTCAGGTGGAACTTCCCCCCCCCCCCAAAGGACACAAACTCATTTTTATCCTCTCTAAAGATTAGTGAAAGTGAATTTGTGAACTTAAATTATTCAACGTTTTGAGAAAGCAGGCAGCTATTTGTAGTTTGTCCACTGACTCCAGCATATTAAATGGCTAATTTCAGAAGCTTTGCACGCTAAGCAGTGTTTGCTGTCAAAACATCACATCTGATTCTTTCACATGAAGTTTGTAGCACGCCGTGTGGAAGCAGCAGTTGTTTCTACGTTTCTTCCAATGTGTTAAATGACAGTAATGGATGCAGAGCCTAAAGCGGTCGACTTTCTAAAGGTATGGTAGCTTGCAAGCTGTCACTGGTGACAAAACCAATTTCAAATAGAAACAGAAACACTGTGTAGAAAAGGACAGGAGAGACCTCTGCAGTTTGTTAACCGAATAATGGCAAACTTGTGGCAGTTGTTATGGCACGTGTGCTTTTTACTTTTGTAGCAATTACCTGCAAGACTTTAGGAAGTTAAACAGTATTGACACGAGAGCTGCCTCGAGCCCCAGACTGTGGCTTATTATCACACCGTAGTAGCGTGGTGCCGTAACCAAGCTAGAGCTAAAGCAAGTCAGCTTTGGTCACTGCTTGGTGCCGCAGTTTCTCCACGCTGACATAGCCTTCTTCTGCTCAGGACCCGGCTCTATGCATGTGTAGGAACTGCTGGTGCCTTTACGAGTAGCTCAGACACTGTGTAGCAACTCTTACATACCTGCACTGCCATGAAATACAGAGCCCTGAGTTGGTACTTGTGTTCCCTCTCTAGTCCACAGGGACAAGCATCCTGAAATGAAGCCCAGACCAGTCAGCAGAGCAATCAGGGAGCCAGCAGAAAAGGATAAGGAAGTCTGCATCCAAAAGCCCTTTGCTCGCTAGCATGTAATTGCCTGAATGAAGGCTGCAGAAATTTCTTTTAGGTAAGATATGCAGCCCACAGTCTCCCCTGGAGGTTGTTTTCATCTAGTTTTAAATTACTGGAAGGTGTTCACTGCTTTCTTTCATGCTGTGGGCAGAACTGACATTAAGAGCCTCGTTAGTACAGCTGTGCAGGAGTGGGGATCTGGTCCCGGCTCTTCCTCTGCCTAAAACGGTTTCAAGTATCTCCTGCACAGGCAGATTCAGCTTAAACATTTTTCAGTCTCATGGATGTTTTGTCACAGGAGAGAAAAGCCGGTGCAAGAACATGGCTGCAAAACAAGCACAGGTCTACAGCCTCATGCTGAGGGCAGTCGGCCCAGAGGGGTGGTCCCTGCTTCGGAGAACAGTGTAAAATCCACGGACAAGAGTCACTGGGGGGAAAAACCAGTCATGGGAACTGGAACCATTCTACTTAGCTCAATTTTGAAGCACCCAAGTCCTTACTTGGATTTAGCCAGGAAATTCAGAGATTTCACTGAAAATTAATCTGTGCACGCGTATGAACTTCCATATCAGCAGGCTACGGGCAAAGGAAATTCAGTAAGTAGCGCTGTAGTTGTGGTTTTAGCTGGCATATTAGCTATTGCCCTCAAGGGGAGGAGGGATTAAGGAAATCGGGGCCTGACAGTGAACCATCTGCCTGCAACCCCCTAAGTGACCTGCTGAGGCAGGGATAAAATTCCGTGCTCCACCACAAAGCGGAGAAGGGTGAATATAAACAATATACTCTTGGAAGGAGGAGTCAGGAGGGTTTCTCACTCTTCTGGCTCTCCTTAGATGATGGGGAGGCCATAACCTTCCACCACCATGGGTAAAGGAGAATTTTGCCTAGGGCAAGTTGCCATGAGATTAAAGGGCAGTTGGCTGCAGGACAGCTGGAGGACGGGAGAAGTGGCGTCACCCAGATGCTGGAGAAGGGAGGGGAGAAAATGAAGAGGTGTCTTTTCCTTCCTCATGGTCTTTGCAAGCATTTACGTGGCTCTTTGTCATAAAAACAAGTGCTGCTCACTGAAAAAATATATTATAGCGTGACTTATTGCAGTTAGTGGTTGCAGCAGTCAACAACAGGAGCGAATTAATTTGGTGACTGAATCTGTAAGCTGCCTACTCCTGGCAACTCCCATTGAAATCAGGGGCAACCAAGGACCCTCGAAACCTTACAGGAGGTTTGACACATCAGGATTCATCGGAGGGTGGGAGGGGAAGGAAAATCTCTAGGAAGGATTCATTAGTAGTTCTACCTTTGCTGTTCTGTCTGTTCCTTGGTATTCAAGTGTAAACAAGTTACACCTACTTTGTAAATACGCCTTCTAATACTTTCCGTGTGCTAAGTGTTCTCAATGTCTCGTATTCCTGAAAAATTAAGTTTAATTTCAGAAAATAAATTAAAAAAAAATGTTTTTTGCAAGATTTCTGATTATTCTGGGAAAAAAAAATGCATTTATTGGCATGCCTTTGGCATTTTTGGAAATCCTGCATCTCAATATATACCACCATTACATGGTTTCTGCCTTTTTTCTAATTTCAGCTTACTCAGACTCTAAGCCTCTTATTTTCCACATAATGTGAGAGAAAAATAATGTAAATTAAAAACCATTAATAAAACAAATTAATAGAAAGAAAGGAGCTAAAGCTAAAGGGTATTTTAAGTCAATGACTGAAAATGAGATTTATTGGACCACTTTTTATAAACAGATGGCAGGCTTATCACCATGTGTCTAAGCTAAGACCGCTTCAGTTGCTATCTAAATTCAGAGGGGCAAGGAGTTAAACATGTTACAAAATAGAAGAGCAAGCAGTGACCACTCTAAACACCTGGAGGAAAAGATCAGATCTTTTGGACGGGTATAGCCTTCCCACAGGCAGACATAAAAACTCTGTAACTAAAAGGATGAAATACTAATTGGTTCTTTGAAATTAGACAAAAATCCAGATTCCCCTTACTATTTTGTACCCACCAGAACATTAATTCACAGCTTGCACAACAGATGACACCAGTCATCTGTTTATAATAGGCTCAAATATTGTTGCATCCAATAGATTAGTACATACTTTATCATTATTGATTTATAAAAGCCCTTTTGCAAGATATCCCATAACTACTGATTTTTACATGGATCATCCCACGTACATGCAGAAAACGTGTTCTTGCCTTTTACTTCATGACCAGAACCCACCAACAATATTTAACGGGACTTACTACCTTCCCCTGCCTCTGCAAAGCCCTAAGTCTGCATGGGATACATCCTGCACGTGTACTAAGCTCTATTAAACCCTTAGCTACTTGAAATAATATTTAGTCTAGCTTCCAGATGATATACTGATACCTCACTCAGTTACGTGGCTTCATCTGCAACTGCCGCTTCCACCTAGATGACAGTTTGATGCTTTGGTTTTCTCAGTTCTATTTTTGGCTAATGTTGCCCTGATATTTTGAGCTTAATATTTTTATTCTAATAGAAAATGTTTGGTAGTAGTCTTGTCATCTTTCTTATTTTTTTTACTTCCAGCCATTGCTGTCACTCTGGAAGTCAGTGTAAGTTCCCACCCGATGTTCTGAGAGAGTCCCCTGACCCTCCTGTGATTTCTGCACAGCTTATTATCCAATTTTTCTCTTTCATTTTAAGGTAGTACTTGGGGCATCATTTTTACAGATTCCCTTCTCTTAGTTCCAAAGCACTTTATTTCTTTTCAGGTCAGCTTTCAGCTGCTGCTAGAGTCTTATTGGACTTGGTCATCCCATGGGAGAAGAACCAGAGTCTGAGCTTACGCTGTGGATGACTCCTGTGAGCCTGCAAGGTAGACCTGACTGAGGAGTGGGAGGTGGCTGGGTGTAATGAGGAGGATGGTGGCAGAGGCAGAGATGAGGAATAAAACAGTGGGAACAAGAGAGGCCAGAGTCTTCAACTGTACTATTTTTAATCAGCACAAAGCGCAAAAGAAATTTAGTGAATAAACACTGTCAAACATGTTAAGGAATTCTTTCTTCAGATGGAAACAGAAGTAAATAGCAGAAAATCCTTGCTTGGCAGGATGCTGACATTCATTTTAGATACTGACTGGAACCCTCTCTAACCGGTTTCAAACCGGTCATTAGGGGCAATTAGACAATTTTCCCAGTGGCACCTGAGTCTAGTAGGAAGCAGCAGGAACTCCATCTTCTTGATCTTTAAAGGTCACTGGGGGCAGTCCAGCGTTAATGGGGAAATGGTCCATGCTGTTCCATTGCAGCACGGATCCCAGCATCCTGCTGAGAGTTGGAGGTGCTGCTTTCACCTGCCTCCCTACTACACTTAGAGGGTGAGGGGTCACTGAGAGCACTCAGTGCTCTGCAGGGACTGCTGCAGGTGTAGGCAGTCATCTGGTGAAAATCTCCAAAAGATTTTTTCCAGCCCCAATGCAACAGGGGTCATACAGAGGATATCAGGGCTTCTTTTATTAAAGATTCTTTGATGGATCCCCATTGTTTTCTGTCCAAAAAAAGAAAAAGAAATTAAGGATCTGGCATTAATCCGCATTACTAAGTGATAGTCCTTTCACAGATTGCTTACCTGAAATGTAGCCTGTTTGGCTGAGTGGCTCAATGCAAGTTAGAAAACTCAGGCCTCTGGTTAAGATGAGAATATGAACAAAGGTATCATTGCACTAACTTTGAGAAGAGAATCTCATCCAAGTATCAGCTATAATAGAGAAAAAAAGTCCTGTCTTACTCAGAAACTTTCCTATGCTGAAGCAAAGGCAAGGTACGTACAATAACAAAAGCTTAAGGGAATCCCGAGAAATCTTATCTACCTCATATGTATATAATTTATAAGGAAAATATTAAACCTGCACTTGAAAAGTTCTTAGAGAGCTAGGATTTTAAATGGAGACTGTTTACAAAGCAAAGGAACAATTAAAGAATTAAAGGATGCACAATATTTTGCAATTATTTTTTTGATCTCAGCAAACTCATGGGTTTATAGCTTTTAAGGCTAGAGGAGACTAACAGGAACACCTTCTCTAACCGGTGTGAACCACGGCTACCCTACGTTATGGAGCGATTTTTTTTCTTACAGAAAATTGGTCTTCCTTAGTATGCAACTGAACACTTGGAAGATCTGTAATGTGACTGAAAACACAGGAACTTTTACGTAATATTAATTCTCTACTTGAAAACCTCAAGTGATGGCAAATCAGACATATTCTGAAAATCTGATTTAGAAGTCAACCCTTCTTTTTAAAAGATGCCATTTTCAAGTGTTTAACTTTTGTTTCCTTATGGGAATGTACCCCAAAAATTAAGTTTCTTCTTCTTGAATGGGTAAGTATTTTGCCTGTGATCTAGTCACCTTTTAAACTAAATATTTTAAATATGAAAACCTGGCTAATGCGGATAAGCTGCATGCATACATCGGAATCCTATCTTACATGTGCCTCTTTTTTCCAGGTAGTATCATATAATCACAATCTTCCTGTTTAGGAAACTGAGACACAGGGAAGTAACAATATTTGTCAAAAGATGTATGGTAAGTCACTGTCTGTAAAAATACAGGAGGCCAGCATTGTCACACATTCATGATCCTTCTTCACAAATGCTAAACTCCATCCTTGCTTATTTGCTCTTTATTTCATCTAGATTCAAACAAAAATATCACACAGTTTATTAAAATAGGTCAAATATTTGTGAAGATTCACAGCAATATTTCTGTAAATGGTGTGAAGACAGATATGCATCAGAAAGTAACAAACCGACCACAATACAATTGGAAGTTTAAAGCTAAAACCACCTAAAGGTTAAAGCAGTGCTCAGCTCTGCAAAGCTGTGGCAAGCAGTTTACAAAGACAGACTCTCTAATGAGCAATCAGCAATTCCTGCATTATTTATTTCTATATTGTTCTGATATTTCCAGAGAGCATAGAAATAAAAAATAAGTCTCCTAATACTCAATGAAGCTGTGGCTGGAGGTGACGCCAAGTCTGCCTGTAATTATTCTGAGGGATTTCACCACATCCTCATGTGATGTGATGCGATACAAACCCACAATGCACAACCCACTGCGAGTTTGAAATTTTGAGCCATTTGTTTATACTAAAGAATCACATATGCAGCTTACCAGTGTTCAGGTGCTTAGCAGTAATACTAGAGAGCTGCCACTGCCACTTCCCGGGCTCCTCGTGGTGCTAAAGGGAAAAGCTGGGCTTTCTGGAATGTCCCTTATCTGAGTAATGATACCAGCTGGAATAACCACAAAAGAAACGCTGCAGGAGTGGTAAGAGTCTGCTCGTGGGCACGCTGGAGCAGTAAGTGCAGATAAAGAGCAGTATGTTTTTCCTTCCTGTGATGTGATAAGGCTCCTTGTACTTTCTTTGCAATATAGTCAGATATACGATCTGTAAAAACAACCACCACCTGTAGATTTTAAAATAATAATTAGCAATGACTAATATCTGGCTTAGGTTTCACACCTAGCAGCAGCCCCTCTAGTTTGAATTCACACCTAAGTCCTTGTGGTGTTCTGGTTTTCTGGTTTATGCTGGTACTGAAAGGTATGAGCTGTCAGAGGAAGGGACACATTTCGTTGGGGTCTTTTCAGTCCTAGTTTCGTGCAGAGCTACAAACTTTTTCCTTTGCAAAGGCACCCCGAGGTGATACGTGCCATTTTAAGTGCTATCTAATGCTTTCTTCTGTGATGAGTTGGTACAAAGACTGTTATAATTTATGTCAAGAGCCAGGTTAAATTAATCACCATGAACCATAGCTCTTTTTTTTGGGATGTCATTACAATGTCATTACTTTGCATTGTAATAGTGCCTGCTGGTCTCAACCTGGTTAAGCCATGCATGCTAAATGCTCAAAATAGAATTTTAAAAAAGAAAAAAGATAGTTCTTGACCCAGAATGCTTATAAGCCAAAAAAATTTTGAGATATGAACGAAAAACCTGGGATATGGTTAGAAAGGTAGGAGTGGGATAGTCAAGCTTTAGCCATATTCCTCAGTGTGGTCTATGGACTTCTATTACCATCCTTTTCACCCATATTCAGTCTCAGGAGGGTCTTCCCAGGCAAAAACACGGACACAATAATAGTTCATGGGCAGGAAGAACAAAGACATCACAACATATCTGCAGAACTTGTCCAGCTTCTTGACTACTCCTGTTTAACATGCCTCTACTCAACAGCAGACTATAATTGAGATTCCTTGAATCAGGGAAGCACATATATAATGTATGTTTTGTGGGGTACTTTTGCTACATTTTAGTGGTTTCTGTACTTAGGTCCATGATTATAATTTAACCTGTGACCATATGTGACAAAAGGTAACCAATTGTCCTCCTGTCCCCAAAGCTGCTGTGAGAACAGAGAGGCAGAGGCTAAATGACTAGTTTTAGATATTTCCGGTGTAGCTACCAAAGCAAGTTCTCCATTCCAGAAGGCAAATCATCTGATCCATGTAGATATCTACCTTCAAATTAAATTAATTCCGTAATAGTAGGGTAGAATTCAGCTCTAAATTAATATAATTACATTTAGGAGTCCGGATGTAGGCGAACAGATGTGACCTAGGTGCTTAAGTTTCCATTATAGTTATTGCAACCTAAAAGAGATATTTAGCTACCAGCCAAAGGTGCTGGATTTCGCTGCTTCGACTTAGGTATGCCTCAATGCCATCTAAGATGTTCCATGGTATAGGAAATGCTCGTACGCAGTTGACAGAACTGACACAAGACCTCTGAGAGATCAGCATCCTTCAGGAGCAGCAGCTGGAGACCACAATATTTCCAAGCATCTCAGATGACACTAGATGTCTATGGGCAAGGAACTGAATAAAGTTTTAGGTGTTTACTTTAGCGTGAGCTGAATGACTCTAGGATCCACAGACTACACTTACTGATTATAATGGAAGCTTAGACATTAGGTTCATATGTAATTTACACACAGGCAGCTTCTCAGTCTCAGGATGGTAAACCAGATGGAGAGAACTGTGTTCCAAGACACATTTGTGAAAGAAAAATGCTTTTATTTCTATCTACATTTATGCAAAAACGACTGATGTATTTTTAGTTGTAAGTATCCTAAATTCCTCCGCTCTTCCTACGGAGGGAGTGAATTAATCAGGGATGTAAAATACCAAATGTGTGTTCAACTAAGGGGTTACATGGTAATTTCTAGCATAGTTGTCTTATCTGTATCTTAACGAGCAAGAGTCTGGGAAAAGCTGTGAAATCAAATTCAAGAAACAACTAAAATTTTCACTCATGGAAGAAGTCAAATTAAGTGTGACAGTAGCAGAAAACTTCCAATACAAAAAACCCCCAAACGTCAGGGAGAACAGCACATTCAGTGCTCATGGAGAAAAGGAATTAGTTTTACATGAACTAGGTTCTTCATGCAACCACTGTTGCCTGTAGTATTTCTACAGCAGCTGATTCTAATGACTATTACATGGAAGCAGTAATTCATTCCAGGGTTACAAATTATCTGTTCCATGTGACAGTTGTTATCTAACCAAGTTTGATGTACCTGGCAGAGATAGGTGAGGGCACAATTTGACTATAGACACTTCTATTCTATTGTAACTAAGGCTCAGAAAGCATTATGACTTAACAAAAACTCCTGGGGAAAACAAAGTATTTCTCATGTTGCCTCTGTGAAATACAGCTTTTCTCCAGGGACCTTTGATTCTCTTTTGCCTTTATATATGTAGAAGTAAAATGCAAATAATGCAAGATAATTTAATACAGCACCAAGTCATAAGTAAAGCTGTGAAATTGCTGCTGTTCAATGGCAGTGGATGGTAGATGTTGCCAAGAACTATGTCCAGTGTCCACTCTGGACTTGAATTTGAGCATGGAGACTGGTAACCTTGGAAGGAAGTGACTGTACTTCTGTTCACAGTTCAGTTTCTTGTGTTAGACTTAGGTCAACCACTCTGTAAAATGGGAGAAAGAGAGAGATACCGTACCAAACATCCCACTCACTAGTAGAGATCTAACTGGAATCCAGAAGCCGCGATGGCAGTGAGAGATGACAATAGCAGAGAGACTTTTCAGAGACTTACTTCAGTGTTTCGCACATCGGTTACCATTTAGCCAGCTGAGAGCAGCCACTGACAGTTCTCTCACAGCATGCCAGACAGATGTAATAAAGAAACTGAAAACAGTAAGCATCTTAAATGAAAGTCAACGACCATTAACTCGTTAAGTCAGATTAAGTCTGCACAGAATTGTCAGAATAAATTGTGTGTGGAGGAGTATCAAAGACATAATTAAGGTATTTGTAAAAAGGGCAGGAGGAATTACCAGTCACCAGGACACAAGCCTTTTTCCTCCTTTTACCCAAGTCCTTCTGAACAAGGGGACAGCTTTAGATAAAGCAAAGTGAGTGTGTATAAGGAGTCAAGATCTAGGCTAAGAGGAAATATTATGGTAAGAAACGTGTGTTGGCCTTAAACTAGTGTAGCTTTTTTCATACCAATTAGCACCACTCATCCTCCTGATCTGACTCTCTCAAGAGCATTTGCCAACTCCAACTCTGTCCATTCCATGGCTTATGGCAACACTATTGCTGTTGTAATGCTTCCAAAAATGCTCTTTTGTTAGAAGAACATAT
Source organism: Aptenodytes patagonicus (assembly GCF_965638725.1). Lineage (NCBI taxonomy): Eukaryota > Metazoa > Chordata > Aves > Sphenisciformes > Spheniscidae > Aptenodytes > Aptenodytes patagonicus. Next base: position 30,255,314 of record NC_134949.1, read on the forward strand.
TTGCTCCTAAAATAGCTGAGCCTATACACTGTATGCAGTCATACCTGTGTCTCCTACTAGTGACAAAAAGATAACTTCAGTTTTGAAACAGATACTGATGTTGGGTTTGCTTTAGATAGAGGACAAGAATGCCTAGGGAAAATTGTGGCCATTATACAAACAAATACAGTATGCTCCAGCAAAATGTCGATTAGAAGCATTATTGTGCTAAATGAAGATGCTAAATTTTTACTCTAGAAATTGTACCCAACTCTCTCTGTCCACCTATGGAGACTTTAAACCTACTTTTTTGCTTGCTGTTTGTATTTGAAGTAACAAGGTCAACCCTAATCTGACTCCTCATGTTCCTTGTATTTTCAGTGAACAGTTATACACTACTGATAAATTTTTCCTAAGTACCTTTTCCTCTTCACTCACAAAAGACAACCAATCCATGTTATTTATACAATTTCGCTTAAGATATTCTCTTAATTCTACACTAATAAATTGCTATTTCAAATTTCTGTTAGAACCAGGAACAGCAGTCATTCCATATTGCTGATATTAACACTCTTGATTTCATTTTGTAGGGATTTGAGTGACTCAGCATCACATTCCTCATGATTAGGAACCATTTTGCAATTTTACTTTACGATATATCAATAAAATTTTATCTTTCCCTTAATGTGCCCTTCTGAGATGAGCTTGCCATAAAACACATTCACGTGCTGCTGATTTAGCCATAGTTCTCTTGCTGATTTTTTCCATTGCTCAAGACACTTATCATTAATGTAAACCCCATCAACTGTTACTCCCACCTCAGCTAAGAATCTGACTGAAAAGCAAAGACTGGAATCCATTTCTAATTTAGGAAGAAAATAACTTCTTGGGAAGAAAATTACTTACGAGGGAAAAAAAATAATCAACAGCAACAGCCGTTGCAATTACTGCGTGAAATTAAGACATTTACAAATGCAGTAAGTACAGACTATAGGTTATATAAGATGGTCAGATGTTCTAGTTCAAAAATATTGGGGTTGTTCCTCCTAAATTTCTGTACCAGTTTAATCAAAGCCAATGCAGACATGTGACTACGTCTGCCCCCTTCTTTTGTCTGTATCCTCAGCACCTGCTGAACCACTTCTATCCCATTTCCTCTTGACAGAGTCAGATACTGCTTCTGTCTCTGTTTCATTGTGCAGTTAAGTGGCTGATCTGTCTTCCTCAGTACATTTTCAGCATCCTGTTGTTCTAACTTATCCCCAGAGCATCTGGGCCCAAGAGAAAATAAGAAAGGGGAAGCAAAGAGAAGTGCTAGTGGGTGATGGGTAATGCCAGGAGAAAGCAAGTTCAATGCAAATTAAAAGAAACTGATGCAAATATATTGCAGGGTGAATTAGGCTGGATATGGAAGCTTAGCAGAACACGGGTAAAGATTTGAAATTTGGCCCCTGCTCCCAAGGACTGCTATATAATTCTCAATCGCTGTACAATGACAAACAACTCTTATTGACAGCAATCTATTTCAGGTAAAGAGGGCTGTGCAAAGGCAAAGCTATGGCTTTGAATCTTCCCAGGCCGGGAAGGGTGCTGAGCCGAGACTCCCATACTTTGAACAAGTGCTCTAACACCGACCAAAAGAAGAAGAAAGAATGTGCTGCCAGTTTTGAAAGTGGTTATTTGTATTATGGAAAGCCAAACCTGAACTCTGGAACTACTTAAGATTTCAGAGGAGGAAGAGAGGCAGGAATACGTAGTTTGGATCATCCTAGCAGGACCTATGCTCTGAGCTGTTTTGCCCTATCAAGACTGAGGTGCTTTGTGGATGTGCTGAAGACCTTCTGTTACTTTGGGAACTTTAAAGTTCAATATTAAAGGAAATATGGTAACTTTAATGGACAGTTGAGTTGAGATTTTGAGGATTTAATTTGGATTTATGTGTCTGCAATCCCCTAAGTCATTTCTTTTGCATCTCAGTTCATGACCATACAAGTCGTCTACTTCAAGTTCTTTGGATCTTTGATGCAACCGAGATTGCAATTGTTCCTATGCTTTTTCAGGCTTTGGATTGGCAGCTTTCCAAGCAGTCAGATATCCATGGGCTTTACTGGTGTTTCTGAGCCAGTTTTCAGAACAGGCACCATATATCTTATATATTGATGATGAATAATAGAGATATACAGATCTGTTTTCACTTTGAAGAAGGTCTAAGGTTAAAAATAGCAAAATCTGCTTTACGTAAGAGACCAAGAATTAAATTCAGGCTCTTCTCCGTATGCTAACAGCAATAACATGTAGAAGATTCACTCTTCGGCTCATATATCAAGACACATTGTCTCAATTGTCCATGCCTTTCACAAGATAGCCTTAAAATAGAACTCTGATTCTGACGTATTCAGAAAAAATAAAAAAAAAGATGAAAAATCCTGTTTTTAAATAATACTAAAAGTATTTGGAGAGCCAAGCAGAAAATCCAGCATTTAATTTTAAAATAAAGCTAGATTTTAAAGGAAGATAAACCAAAAAAGTTTACACTTAAATTTTATTTAGCATTCTCATTCATGTAATATTTGCCCAGTGATAACATTTATGATTTAAACTGTATTTCAATATTAGTGAAAGAATGTATTTTTTTTTGTCTTGCAGAAGAAACACTCAAAGGTCAGCAACTGCAATTCAAGGTCAAAATCTCTCCTGACTCTTGTTCTCTTTGTATAGGAGCTGGTTTAAAACACTGCTCTGTTTGAGAGCTTTTAGATTGGATATATCTTCACTTACAACAGGGATATCTTCACTTTGATCCTCAGTTATCAGATCTTCACTGTCTGACAGCGTACACAGGAGTGTATCATTTTCATAGGTAGGAAAATAATACCTGAAAGCAACAAGGCATAATTACTAGATAGTCACATATTTTGTTTGAAAGCGGCAGAGCATATTTTATGAGATTAATTTTAAAAAAGGAAAAATGAGAAAGTCTGGTTGTCTGGAATGAGAGTAAGCAGCACACCCAAAAAATCAACTGACATGTACATCTTAGAAGAGTCATGCAGAAGAGTTGGCAACAGACAAGTCCTTCCCCCTATTTCTTCACCTGCATGTTGTCACAACTCAGGCCACAGATCCAGATTTGTCCCACAACAAATGCTGAACTGAGATGTTTGAGTTAGAACACTCCCTGTGCTTTACAACCTATGGCATCATCCCCCAGACCTATTCAGCCTACTTACAATCTGAATCAGTGTTATGTTACGCTTCCTCTCCATTTGCTATGGAGAAAACTAAGGGTAAACAACCAACTTGTTTTGATGCCTAAGGTAGACATTACACGTATATCTGTATTAGACATGCAAAAGAAGGGGTTTGGGTTGGTTCTAGAACTATATGCCCAGAGCGTATCTTTACTAGCAATGAAATATGTGCCAGATGCCCATCCCAGGCATGATCTCCATCTGTGTAGAGAGCTAACGGCTGGAAGAATCTCGTGCCTACAACTGGGGCATTTGAGATGCCACTTTGGTGCACAGATTCAACCTTGGTTCCACCAGGAGGGACAGTGCTCTGAGTGCACCATGTATGCCTTTCACCGTTCACTGCACAACTGCAAATACAGGCAAAAGACAATTTTGCAACAATAAACTTCTCTAGCATACTGACTTGACAGTGCAGACACAATTTATGGCGATAGTGCATCCTGGATGCAACTAGAAGAGCAGTGTCACATGTTCATTTTAGCTTCAGACAGTACAAGGATTTATAATTCTGAGTAGTTTTGAGACCATTTATTATTTTATCTAGGCCAGCAGAGCTGGGGAGCTCAGGGTACTGTTGCACTGGCAAAAACCAGAAGTTTCAACTTATTGTTTTACAGACATTGTCAAGTAGCAGTATAAATACTGGAAGAAACATGTGTGCCCTTACTGTGGTTGATCCCATGTAGACCTGGCTGGCAGGAATGTAATGTGTTCGGTCTCTTCCATATGACTTATCAATCCTCCTTTAGACTGAAATTTCTCCTGGCAGTTGTAACAACGACAATGATGGATTTCTCTTCTGATGAAGTTCACTAGCTTTACTTGCTGATAAAAGTTCAGACCTGGGAGAGATGGTAGTGAACAAGCACTTGAGGAGAATGAGACTTAATTTACAAATGCCTTCTTGGATTAAGCATAAAGATTGATAAGGCTTTACTGAAGACCAGCACTGCCTGAATGCTGTAACTTAGCAAATTAACTGAACAAATGCTTTTTCCCAGCTGCAAGGGAACTCGCCTTTCTTTTAATGTAAAAATTGCAAACACCTTGCTTCCTCTCAGTCTACAGCAGAAAGCAAACATTGGCCAAACACAGCTTAGAGCACAGCCTTCTAACTTACAAGCAAGTCTTAACAGGAATAACAACAACAACAATAATAATAATAATTCTTCCAGGGCTCCATCAGCCGGACCTGGGACTCATAGAGTGGGTATTTGTAGAAGTGACCCTGCAAAAGAATCCAATGGTTTTGAAGAAAATATCACACATCCTTGGCACTAACAACAGTTCCAGAAAAACAGTGTTCTTGGTGTTCTTTTGTTAAGCTGGCAGAAACAGGTTTCATAATGGAAAAGTTAAATGTCCGAACAAAAATCAAATTGATACAGTTGTTTTCCACTATTCTTATGATGTGGTTTTCTCCACACTAGTGGCAAATGCTGACAATTACAGCATCTCTTACTCACCATGCTCTGACTTTATTTTAGGAAAGTCAAATCCATGTGATTTCTGGAGGAAAAAAAAAGGAGAAAATAAAATATCTTATTTCCACTACTGCTACTATTCCAAGTTAAAAACAGCTCAGCTTTTCATAGACTGACACAGACATATGCATATAAACATGCAAACACTAAAACATGAAACAAATGCCCAAAAGTTTTGTTTCATCAGAAACTTTTGTATTCTGTTGAACTGCAACGGTCCTGTTAGGTAGTTTATTAAAACTGAAACACAGATGCTAACCATCAAATGTATTAAATCATCAAGTCACTATAATATTAAAGATGCTACCTCTTTATTGTCTGTATGAGTCTGTACACTCACAAGTAATAGCTAGTCATACTCTCAATATAAAACTTGGCTCCTCTGCATATTTTAGAGAACAGATGCTGGAGATGCATGCAGTACTTCAGTTTCTGCGCTAAAGAGGGCATTCTAATGCAGCAGCTGATTTGATCTTAACAAAGATGCTACAATCTTACTTTTTAATTCCAAAGTGATGAAAGAACAGATATTTAAAACAAGTCTTACCTGCATGTGAAGATACAATTTTTCTGTGGTGTCTGCTTGTTGTTCACAGAACAGGCAAACTGCACACACAGGATGCTCTTCCCAATCAGACCAGTCTCTTATGATTAAGAGTCAAAAAGATTCATTTAATTGTGGAAAAGAGAAGAGACATTTTATGAAAGGGCACTTTACATTCTGCACTCACAGCACTAGAACTAAATCCAGAGAAACTGAATGCTTTAAAGGGGTGGAAGAGAAAGTGTGGATTTATACCTGGATATACGATTAGAATCTGGTTTACGGTCTAAAAAAATTACAAATTCAAGAATAACTGAGCAGTTACTGTTGCGTAATTCCCATGCAGAGAGACAGTAAGTCCTACTTGAATTTGCCTGCACTAACAAACAGCATCTTAACTTCAGTTTCTATCCAATTTGGCAAATCATAAAATATTGCGTTCAGTGTTTATTTTTATAAGGTCTTTTAAAATTCTTTTATACCTTTCTAATCTTTCAAGACACCAGCCAAAGATATAATCATCAGGCAGAGTTCACTCTAAGTGTTATTTACTTATCAAATATTATTATTCCTGAAAGGGACGCTAATTCATGCTACATTTAGACAATGCACACAGAGAATGCTTTACCCACAAATCTATTTAGAACTCCAATACTGCTGAGCGATAGAAATATTATTGCAACCAGGTATAATCAAGTAAAATTAAGCTCAAGTCACAGACAGAACCAGGAAGGTCAGGGGCCCTGATACCCACAAATTACGTGCTGCTTATTCAATTCTCTACAGCCAAGGAAGCCACCTCTGCAGTGATCTGAGGGCCTGGACCACAGAAGAATGCAGAGGAGAGGTGGATGTTGCCCTCAATCAGTTTCCTTTGAAATCCTGTTATCAGACTTTTCCATACCATTTCTTTCTCATGCTGACATTTTTGATGCTTACTCTTGATTTTTAAATTTGAGCAAAACCCGTTCAACCATTTTTTAGTACAAAAGTAAAAAAAAAAAAAGTTTTACCTACATCATTACAAACCCAAAAGGCTGTTGTTTGAGCTATATGCAAACAAAAAATAGGTTTGTCGTTGAAATATGAAATTTATAGCCCTTGTTGTGGACAAGTGTCTTTGATGAGAACAATTTGGAGTTGATTTGATCAGCTTAAATGAATTTTAACTATGTACTAACAATGCAAAGCATTTTCCCTGTAACTACTTTCGACAATAATGGTCTTGCAAATCTTTAACGGGCACATAAGTAACTCTTACTCTTCTAGGTTATCTAGTAATTCCCGGTCGTCCTCTGACTGCACTTCCTCCCAGGACTTTCCAAATTCCTGGGGAGAAAAAAGAAAAGAAAAAGAAAAAACATTTCCTGATTCACATCACATTTTATATATCAACTGAATGAACGTCTGGGAAGTCACAATCAACATCTTGTTTTAGATCACTTTGGTATTTCTGTGAGTTAAAGGTCATACAACACTGCTTTAGTAATAATTTTTAAAATAATTTGTTTTGTCTTTTAATGGGGCATTCCCCACCCTACATCTGGGAAGAAGACGATTTGGCACAGAGCTCTCAAGAAGAGGATCCAAGCTCTGTGTAAAACTAGAGTGTTGCAACACTACCAAGATGTTCCCAAGGTGGGTATGTTACCACTGTCTCGAGTTTGCCATCACACTTGCTCAATCCAATCTGCTTACCTTGCTCTTCATGCAGCATATGCTGCTTAAACAATGCAGCTATCACACCTGAGACTTTCGTTGGCATAGCTACACCAGTCAGTGCTCGTACCTTGTACAAGGTTACATCAGTAAAAACACATGGTGTAAACCTAGCTGGAGAGCGCTCCAGAAAGGCAGTATGAGCCAGGGCATAGATCTCTGAGCTAGATTCCAGTTTCTCTTCCATCCTCTTCTCAGATGTGAATGTAGGCACATCTATTCATGGCATTCTATTTTTCCTTTTACTTTTTGTGTTGTTTATTTATATCTTAAAGACCTTCAGCACAAAGTATATCACAATACATTTGTGCAGCATTCAGCACAATGGTGAGCACTCTCAGCATGACTGTGATATAAATAACAGGCAATAAAAAGCTGAAGCACTCTACTGAAATACCAGCAGTGATCTTTAGCTAGTGTTTTTCTTTCCTCTGATTCTTCCTGCCTTTAAAAATAAACCAGAACAAACTAACCAGTAATCAAAATAGTATTTTTGAACTCATACTTTTGACGGCTGTGAAGGATTCACAAAGATCATAGTTCACGATCTTGTCTCCATTAAAAAAAAGGCAGCTAATAAAAAGATCATTCTTTCATTTATTTCATTCAAATATTCCCTCTGATAAATATATTTAATAACATCCTTAGTAGCAAGTGTTATTATTGTCTTTTTGGTTGTTTGGAAAAAGAAGGAAAAGATATCCATCATTTAACAATTTAATGAGAATTTTCAAAGCTGTTAGTGTCTATCGGGTAAATGATAAACAAATGTCTCTAGACAGCTCTAAACATAATGTCATCATATATTACAGAATGAAAATTCAGTAATTAATTCAGTGATGCTACATGGTAGTGTGTAAACTCTCTGAGTTACAGGGGAGACTCATTAATGTCAGCATTACTGTGAGATAACACGAAGCCATTAACACCTCTCACCACATGTTCTCCCAGCTGCACACTAGTTTCCTATGGCTGCTGATGTTAACACCTTAACGAGAGGATAGCGGCTCACAACCACTGCAAAGTGAAGACGAATGCTCACAATTTTTCCCTTTACCAGCTTGAAGTATATGTGCATAAGAGTATTTTCAAAACAGCAGCCAGTATTAAGCTTCACCTTTTAATTAAAGGTGAAAGGGGAAAACCACGCACAAGCTTTGCTATTGTTGCTGTTTCTTCATGGTGTTTCTGCGAAGAAGGCAGAGAAGGGTCTTATAAGAGGTCTCTGTTTCCCTCATCTATTTATATTCAGAGGAGAAAAAGAAAGGAAAAAGGAAAAAGCTAATCAGGTCTTGTATCACTGGAAAATTGCACGGCGAATGGATAACTAGAGACACTGTGATGAAAGTGCCGAGAGACTGAAGCTGAGCAATTGGGTGGGAAAGAGTTCTTCGAAACATTCTTTAAGCTCTTTCAGTTTTTTTAATTTTTCTTTTTTTAAAAACACTTTTTCAATTCTACACCTTGATGGGCATCTGGGACCAAGGGTGCCTTTGTTAAGTATTCAACTTCCCTTGCTCTTTCATCCAAGATGCAAGAGCTCCCAGCAATCATCTCTAGAGACTCCCAAGAAATTCTTCACAAAACCAGAGGAAAAACTAGACTTGACATTGTTAATAGTTCAAGCAGTAGAAAATGCATAATTAAAAAAACCGCAGGCCTTGCTATATATCCAAGGAAAACCAACTTTTTTTAAAAAAGACTTCCTCTGTACCTCACAGAGAGGAGGATCCTATAGAAAAGTAAGGAGAGCAGGCAAATGTGTGTGGTTTGATTTCCTCTTCCAAAATGAAGTCTAAATGCACAGAGATGAATTGACTCACAGACAATTTATCTTCTCAACTTGAGCACAGTTTTAAGGGTTCTACAGGGAGAAGGTCCGCATGCTTCACTGAGGCAACATACCCCAACTTGAGAAGAAGTGCTGGGATGGGAGAAACTAGAAACAGCAGCTGGTATCTCAAGCAGTTTTCCCAAAAGAGCAGTTACTGAACTACATGCAAATGTAGTTCCAGGCCCGTGGAGCTCAGGAACTCCAAACAGATGCTGTTTTCCCCTGCAAATTTCTGCTCACCCTTCTTACCTGCCTTACTGCGACTATCTGAATTGTTTTATATTGCTGCAGAACTTAAAGATGCTTTATCACATAGAGAGATGGTCTTACCCCAACATTAGTTAATAGACATTGGATGAATTTTAATATGAAGTGTTCCCCCACTTGGGGGATTTTATTAAGTCTTGAACTATCACCAACTGATGAAGGGTTTTCCTTTACTATTTTACAAAATACACCCTGCTTAAATCAAAACAGGCTAAATATAAATAGTAACCCCCATAACAAAACATCCTCCTGGCCCCCAACAGATAATAACGATGATTTAGGGCTTGGCAATAAGGAGAAAACATCTTTTTATCTTTGAGGAAATGTAAACACTTTATGAAACAAGTTTTCTAGTAAGTAACAGGTACTATTTTCAGCTGCCTAGCTTAGTCATAAGCACATTCATTATAGTGATGTTACATTACTACAGATACATGCCATTAGTCAATTTGAAAATAAACATCTGTGCTTACTACAAAGCATACTCTATACTTAAAGTGCTGCTGGTAACAATCAGGTGAACACAGAAAGGCCCTGTCAGTCTGGATCTGCCTCTGTTCCTTGGGCTGGGAATAAGAGAGTTTTAATACTGTCATCTGCTTTTTTATGGCCTCCAGCAGGCACCACAGACTAAAAAGTTTTTTCCTCCCCATTTTTACTTGACTCTTTGTGCAAGGCGAGTCATGAGGCCACAGGCTAACACAGGCACAGAAACCTGTGGAAGGTTTTTTTTGGAGAAAAGAAAAATAAGGTAACCTACATATGTCTCTTGGATGCATTGTTGCTCAGTTCTTCACCATCTACTATGAGTTGTTCTTTTTCAATTTATACGTCAAGCCTTTCTGAATAGGATTGGTATCATCTTCCATACTTACACAATACTGACAAAAGACCTCCAAATCCACTGGGAAGTGACCCCACTGCCTTTCAAGTACTTTGCATAATTGCAAAACTCCCACTCTAATTTAATGTAACTATCTAATAATAAACTTTTGATACTTGCTTATGAAAGAAATCTATTATACATGCACATGACAAAAAAATCTTCCACTCCTACTAAAGATCATGTGTAATACTCTCATCTTAACACTAACCTGTGAGCAACAGAACATGTCAGTAATATGGGGGTAGACAAATCAAAGCAGCTTATAGGTCATGACAGGAGTTATAGAAAGTCTCAGAATACCAAAATATTTACAAAGGAATTTGCACTTATATTACTCATTGCTATGCCAAATTGGAAATTTAGGGGAGGGAGCTACCAACACACAGACATGAAATGTAACTTATGTTATGAAAACAGATTCTCACAACTGCACTAAAAACACAAGTGAAGCAAAAAGCAGAATGGAGGGAAAGGAAGAAGGCAGGCAAGCCTACAGCTCTAAATGAAATCAATGGGAGCTCTGCCATCAGCTTAAAAACACAAGTAAGAACTGGCCAGAAGATCATGAGGCAATTCAGCAGACATTCTCAGGACATCTGAACAAAAAGCCCTTAAAACCTCTCAGTACAAAAGCCACAAAATAAAGGAAACTGCCAGTTCCAGCTTAATAAGTGCCTGGTGAAGGTAATATGTAATGGAAAATTATAAAAAAAGGACAATAATGTCTGTAAGATGGTTGTATGAAAGAACTATCCATTTAAATAGCTTAAGATCCAGTTGCTGATAGAAAAGCTTTATGGTGCACACCCTAAAAGTAAAGTGGATAAGACTGTGATAATATTGATGTTTATCATTAGAGACCTACTCAGTCTTATAGTCTCTTTATGATGAAAACAAACTTGATCGAACTGGCATATAGAAAGATCTTTGTTACATTCTCAAAATTCAAACTTTTCTGTGAAAACATACAAAAAATAGATAAATTGTACGCCTATATCTTTAGGTCAAGATGAATTCAGTAGTAAATTTTGAAACAGTACATCTGTCATTTCAGATGAGAGATCTAATCCATGTCTGTGTCTGTGAAATTGTGTAATTCCCCTGGACATTTAGAGCAATGCGAAGCACAGATCTTTAAGACTCATTGAGAAGTCAGTAAAGCTTGATAGTACACATTAAAAAAATATCCTCTAGTAAACTGTGAAGTGCTGGGGGACAGGAAGCAAAATCATTTCATCAAGTCATTACAGAAAGCAGACCTTGCATAACATCTAGAATTCACTGAATATAGACTCAGCTTGAAAAAAAGAATCCTATCACATTAATATAATCTACTGTAGATTACACATGTGCAGTAGAGAATAATGTTATTTCTCCTTACATGTAAAGGCCAATCTACTGAACCCCCAGGGAACAAATTAAAGTTCCTCCCTTTAATCTTCTCCTGTGTGCAAAAATAAAGGGTTTACCAAAGGCTATTTTGAAAGCAAACACTTTCTACTATGTAGGAACTATCCTAAAAATTTCATGCTAATGAAAAATTTAATCTCATGCAACATTAGTGTACAAATACACATTTTACAGCGAACTATTTTATAAGTGTTTAAGACAGAGTTTTTAGTCTCTTTTTAATCCTTTATTCCAAAAAAATCCTTTCTTTAAAAGAAGGATTATCAGAAGTTCTGACACGGCTACAGTTTGAAGGATCAGAAAGACTGAGTAGAAACAGTCCACTGGGTAGAACGTAGTGAAAGACAACTTAAAACGTGTGAAAAGAAAACATGGCTGTAGCAGAGCATATAAAGGGCAGACAAAGAACTGTGATCATTCAAAGTATGTCCCAGAAGCACTGGCGGCACACTGGTACAAACCTTGCACATGCAGACCCCCCTGCCCAATTTTAAACATTTTGGTGGTTTGACATATCTTATTTGAATTATATTTACCATCATCTGTCTGTAATAGCAACGACCTGAAAAATACATCTCTAAGTGATGCTGCTAAGTGATCAATACCTGAATTGGTTCAGGCTGGCATAAGAAGTTACTCTGCAATGTCCTGCCCAGAATACCAGCAATAATTAAAGAGGTCCAAGGCCCTGACTTGAGCACTGTCCTGTGATTGCCCATACTGTTTAATAGTTTGCGTGCTCCGTGGCCACGCCAGCAGCACTACCCAGACAATGCTTGGACATGGTTCAGGAAGCGTACAGACCACAGATCATTCTCAGTAGACAGCATGGACAAGGCCACTGGTTTTGGAGCAACTGGAGAGAGTGGAAAAAGAGGTTAGGTATACGAATATTAGTCTTGCTGTTACATGTACTTTGGCATATTCTGCTTATTAACATGACACAGCCACCATGTCTGCACTGATGTTATGACCTCCCTGCATGTCTCTCAAATTTCTGAAGGAGTATCACATGGTTCTCTGTGCTTCTGGGCAGTCATCTAGCTCAATTTCCTGATCAAAGCTGGGACAGATTCAAATCTGAACAATGAATGCAAATTAGAGACAGAACGTAATTTAAAGAGGATGCCAAGTTCCGAAAACATAAGATTACCTGCAGGACTAGCAGAGAAGAACGGAACTATTAAAATCACTTAAAACAATTACAACATTAAATTCAAGTCCATTAACTTGCAAGGAAGAAGTGAATGCTCAGTTCTGTTAAGCTGAGAACAGCTACCCTGCAGAACTTCACAACTTTTTCCCCACTGTGCAGCAAGTATAGGTCAGTTTCTAAAGCAGTGATATCTGAGTATCTAGAAAAGAAAATACAGGCCTCAGGTCATTGATCTTCGGAAGGATCAGAGAGGGAATTCACTCCTTCTTGGGTAGAAGGGACTTGTCAGAGCATTAAACACACAACTTTTTGTTCTTAGTAAAACCCAGGGAGAGAAATTAAAGGGAAAGAGTAGGTAAAACAGTCAAGGATGCCTATTTATAACCTGGATATTAACACATGTAGAAGGCACAAAGACTAGTTCAGGTGAAATATAGTTATTTCTGGCACAGAATGTAGCAGCTTTTGAAGCAGCTCCTATATTCATGAGTTGAAGACAGCAAGTGAAAATCTGTTACACACACATGCATACACACTCTCAAGGGTCTGAGATAAAAAATATTAATACCTAGCAACATACACGTACCTGGAGGCTAAAAACGAACACCTACTTTTTGTTTCATCTATGTATCTTTCATTTTCCTCCTCTTTGCATTTAATTTATACTCTGAAGAGCACTTCCAGCTTAGGGTTTGCAGAAAACAAGCTAAAAGCCAATAGCATTCAAGTTAGACCTCATTTACTTCATTACTCTATCTCATTTTCCCTTCTGGTTATTAAAGCAGAGGCTGAGCACTAATGACATGATGATTAGCATCTTTCAAGCTGCATTCTTGCATCTCTCAAAATCAATTCTCAACAACAAATGTTTACTATTCCTTAGTTTAACAATTATCCAGAATATCATACCATAAATAAGCATATTTCTTCAGAGTCCTTCACTTGATTTTTGACCTTTGTACTAATTGCTGGTTTGGAATTACTCACTTTTAACAAGATATTGTCTGTATCTCTTTAATCAATTTACTAATTATTCATAGAACCACTTACCAAGTAATTAATGATATAAAATTTGTCATATTCTTTGTTTTTGGCATTGATTCTGCGATGCTGCTTCTTTCTCATGTGATCTTTAAGTGTGTTTTTGTCTCTGAAGACTTTTTCACAGTATAAACACTGCAAACTAAGATAAAAAGGTAAACAGGTCAACATGTTAAAACAAAAATAGTACAGGATTATATCCTTAAATTAGCTGGAGATATATACAGTAAGATTAATCCTAAGCATGTGAGAGCAAGCTAAATGAAAAAGAAAGTTTATTTGGAAAAAAAAAAGTACAAGATAATCTTAGATCACAGCAGAGTCAATCAAACACAGAGATGACAAAAATGACATAAAATGAAAATATAGATAATAAAGAAGTTTAGTGTTTGCCCCACATGCAAAGTGGGAGAAAAGTCTGATTACCCAAAATTGTCCTGCCAAGGGCACGGGACGGCCACTGATTGGTCAACATGTGAACTCTTAACTCGGCATGCACTTATACTGGCATCCATTCCATCAGTAACTGCTTCTGTGCAATTTAGAGTGAAAAAACCCGAACTCTGAATGTGCTACGTATCTTTAAAAACAATTTAAATTATCTAAACAGAAAGTTTTATACTTTTAACTCAACAGGGAGGCTAAATGAAAGTTTGCTAGGGTGATCAATGGGTTTTGAAATCCTGAGAAACCAAATTTAGTAAATAATTCATACACACACGTATACATATAATAATTCATGTATATGTATATACATACATATATGTCCATACATATATGTCCATACATATACACACATATATAGACATGTATTATTATTTATACACACACATTACTTGAAAAGGTGAAAACATTCATTAACAAATGAGAATTTTACCACAGTATGTCTTCCAGAGCAATTCAAACAAAACAGAAGTATACACGCTGTCCTAAATTCTCTATTATGAGCACTATAAAATAATTGTTCTCTCCACTGTAGTATCAACTGACACCTGAAAGTTGAGCCTATAAAGCATTAAGTCAGGTCTCTTGACTCAGACAGTGGACTATGAGGACAGTAATCTGCATTTCAGCCTAAATGGGCGATTCTCCCTGAAACAGATGATGGTCATTTTTTTCTGGCAGAAACGTAGCAGACCCCTGAGCTTACAGGAACATGTTTGTTTAATGGATGTAGGTCTTGAGCCTCTAGTTAGCCAAGGTGCTAAAACATTTTTCTTATAAGTGATGGCTTACCTATCCTACCAAGATAGAGACAGTTTTTTGGGTTGTTTGAAAAATTATCTTTGCAGGGGGATAGGGAAAACCCCTAGAAAATAATTTCTCGTGAAATAAAAACTTTGTAGCTGTGGCATTATATCTTTGTATTGGAGATGCTGGATAGCACGAAAAAAAAAATTATGGGAGGGATAAACGACAGCACTTTAAGACACAAAAAACATAGATACTAAAAAAAGGTGGTGGCTCTGAATTAAAATGATCGCTTTTTTCTTTACTCACAGATGAAAGCCTGCTTGATTGTACAGTCAGAAGGAATTTTAACAGTGTCTGTGTCAGGCCTTTCTGTGATTTCCCCAGGGTTTAAGACATAGATGTTAAAGAAGAAAATTATGTTCTTACTCAAGCATTTGCCCCCATAAAAACCATTAATATTGTGCCTAGAAGGTCTGTACCTACACCCTGAAAACCCTCATACTCCTTCAGCAAAGGTGCATCCAGATTCTGCCTCAGCTCTTGTGTGTGGAGCAGCAATTCAGGATTCTCAGTATCTTTTTGCCTTCCAAGAACTGCTGTAACATTTCAGCTTACTGTTAAGGAAGTTTTGAGCTCTCCTTCTGCTTGCAGCCTCAAAATCTAAATATTGCCTTGTTGGTGAATCATAGGTCCGATGGCAGAATACATCTATGAATTTTAGTATCTGCTTTGCTCCACCTGTTAACAGCAAAGCGTTTGCTCTACTTGTGAAAGGCATTCTCAGGAAGAGTATGTAATGCTTTTCCTCAGCATACACAATGTAGTCATGCTATTTGCCTGAAACAAGATTTTTCTCCTCTTAATAATATTTTCAGGTACTATTCTACTAGCATAGCTATTAAGTCTTTTCTTAGCAGTAGGAGGAGTGGCCTTTCACTGCTTTGGAACCAATTTCAGCATGTGTATTAACTATAGAGAGGATTGGCTTTGAGAAACCTCCATCTAAACGAAACTCTCAGGTCTTACTTATAAATAGTAAAGCTGCAATTTATCAGTGAGCAAGGTACTTCAGTGCATTAGGCAACACCTATGATAACATAAAAGGCATTCTTAATACATCTTCATTTCTGGAAGAAGTTAACCTGTATCTATTGGGACTGCACATTCTTTGTCAGGTCAAAGTCTAAATTAGAGAACACTGTTGGCTTTCCCGTCCTTTGAATCTTTTTTCTTCTTTTTTTTTTTTCAGATGTACAAACCAATGGATCTTCAATTTACTTGGAAGGATATTTAATCTAATTTCCATACCCCAATTTTCACAAATCCCAGTGTTCTGTGGCTTTTCATAACTAAGCCTAAGATTTAGGCAAATTTCTCCTACAGTCTTTGATTAAAGATTGTATTAAAATCTAATAAAGTTGTTAAAGCTACAGTTTCACTCTTAAGGAGGTACATTTTCTGCTAGAGCCCAACTTATATTTGCGGCATAATTCATATTGCCCCATTTATGAAATCGATAAAGGGCACTTAGATACTTGCAAAGGAAACTCAAAGTGAAGAGTTTCTCGCTTTTTGCTACCCAAGTTCTTCTCCCAAATTCCATTTTTAATTTCTTCAGCCATCTCAGGTTTACATGTTTCTGAGGCAGCATATACGTTGGCTTTCCCCTTCTGCTCTGGGATGGACTCTGTAAGCAGTAGAGAAGGGAGAGACCAAACATCCCTCATCATCGATATATAGAGAGGCAAACAAAGACTGGCATAAGAATGTTGAATTCAGTGATTAAAGAGATGTTTAGCAAAAAGATTGTTATGATGAGAAAGAAGGATATTAACTCTAACAGTTATGAGAAAAAGGGATGTGCTATTATTGATGTCAA
This sequence comes from Aptenodytes patagonicus, assembly GCF_965638725.1. Lineage (NCBI taxonomy): Eukaryota > Metazoa > Chordata > Aves > Sphenisciformes > Spheniscidae > Aptenodytes > Aptenodytes patagonicus. The sequence continues at coordinate 30,271,961 of NC_134949.1, forward strand.
TGGAAACTGTGCAATGCATAACAACTGAAGCTCTGTGCATGATTCCATTTTTCCAGCAAACACATACTACAAATTGTTATGAATTAGCTTCTAAGAGCACTCACAATAAACTTACATTCCCTCTTTGCTTCTTCTTAACTAACCATGAATGTTGAATTAATTTTAACTCAACTTATTTCCAAGGTTAAAAGAAATATGGCCTAAGTCCATTAAAAAAAAACAAACAAAAAACTACTTACTTGTCGAGCTTCTCCTGTAACACAGCCAAAAACTCATAGCAATTCACAATGTTATCTGGCAGCCCAATGTTAAAAGCATGCTCTCTTGCCATATGATTGAGAAGGACAGATCTACAAAAGACATTCAAAAAGAACATTACATATTTTTTCATGCGTATGAAAATTATTCAATTAGTGACTCGAAATAAACCAATTGCTCTAAAAATGCATAAAAGCCAACATTAAAAAAACAATAATAGTGTTGCTGCCACTGCTAGAAAAAAAAGAATGCAACTTTATTGAAATAGGAAGTTTTCAATTTCAGCTCTGCTGAACATTCAGTAACATTTCAACTGCTTAATCCGCATGCATGAAATACAATCTTTTAAATGAAAATTACAATACAGTTTATTTTGACTCTCACTGTTAGCAAAGCTCACTTATTAAGTTGAATAAGCAAATCATGTTTCAAACAACCGTCTTGAGAAACATTCTAAAAAGCCATTTGTCAGTTTTCTTTATGCTGATTAACAACGCAGAAATTCTTGGGTGTGATATGCTTTTACATCAATACTGCTTCACACAGCACTAGCAACACAAACAGCATTCGACAATATGCATGAAGAAACATAACAGATGTTCAAGTAAGTTATTTTTCTAATAGAGGTATACTGGTTAATTCCTTAGGTGCCTCAACTTCTGCATTTGGGGACTAAAGAAACATCCAAGTGTTAACACTGCTGAGCCTTGCTTTCACCACAGTCCAGGCACGATTTTCAAATCACATATTCTGTGAGACCCAAGAGTAAGCAGAGGATGTTCATGGGGGCTGAATGATGTGAACTTCACTACACTAGGCAGTAAAGAGAATGGGACACTCACACAACACTGAGAGGACCTGCAGGGACATGACCCCAGGGTCTTCCACCTTTCTAGAGTACCAGAACTACCCATGCAAACAGACATTCAGGGGTAAGACTCAGTCTCTCCAGCTGAAACAGATGCACTGTGTAAACCCAAATTTTCATCGGAGCAAGCACTTGAATGCAACTCCTGGTTGCATGTGACTGATGCAAAGCACTCCATTCTCACTCTAATTTTCCTCCCCTCTTTTTCATTCAATCTTCAGATTCACACTGGTTTGGTGAGTTTTAAACAGGAAAATGTGTAACTGGATAGAAATATTTTTTAACAGCCATACTGGCTTAAACAGCTCTCTTTGCCGCTAAAACAACTGCCGCAAAAGTGTCTCTTTAAAATGGTTCAGTTCCCAATTCCAGCTTACTGTGTAGTATAAAAAGCTGTACCAGAATAATTAAAAGATTGAGAAGTGGAAGGGGGTCTATTTAAAATGGCACTGCAGTTGAAAGAAATACTTAAACTATACCTTAAAATTAATTCTGTCTTCTGAGTCCTACCATTAGGCAGTAACTGCTTCGATGACATTAAAACCATAAACAAAGATGCTGAGCAGATATGAAAAAATAAAACAAAAGCAAACAAGTCAATAAACAAACCTGTTTCCTGTGAATTCTTGATCACAGAACATACACATACTATGAAAACTTATGTCGTATCTCTCTCGCTGTTGCTGTTCTAGAATTTCTCTCTGTAAAAAGAAACAGATACAGTTATTCAGATAAAAAATAACAATCATGCAATCACATAAGCTTATTATACCTCTTTATCCTTACTGGTAACAATGAACATACAAAATTAAAACGTGCTGCTGACACAAACCAGATGTTAGTATTTTTTGAGGGTAGGTTCTCACAAAAATTACAAGTTTTATCAAAGGCAGTATGTGCTCCAGTCAAGTTCCATTAAAATTCTCCTAGTATTAGACAAGGTGCAAGAAAAAAATACAATCCACAGTGAGGTTTTACACAGGTATTTAAATGATTCTGTATATAACATATCAGTTTATTGTTTCTACTTAGGTTCAGATTTACCTCTGGTATCAGAGAGCAAGTTTATGGGTAACCACATAACACCCAGTGGAATGATAAACTCGATTTTACATGGCTAATTGCAGGCAATCTAGAGGACTTTTTCATAATATGGAACGATGACAAAAGCCCTGGCAGTTTCTGCAAGGAGCTATGGCGCATAATAAACTCAGGGAAAAGGAGAAGATGATTGCCTTTGTCACTGGTCCTGTTTAATGTAGAGCAACAGGCCAGGCTAGACACTTTACAACACTTGACCACAATTTTCCTAACAACAACAAAATCATGCAGCAGGTGATTTTCTCTGGTGCTGTAACAGCAGCAGTGTAGTTATACTGTGGAGTTACTATACACTTCAGATGGAAAGGCCATAATCATCTGGGACATGGGAGAATCGGTGTTTGGATTAAAACTTAGCATATTTTCAGCCTGGCAGTACACTACCCTATACTTGTGTTTTAAGTACTGATAACTGGTAAAGGATTTATTTTCTGTGCAACACAGAGGTGCTACTGCCTGCTTTCTGACATTCAGGATCCTGACTGAATTTCTTAGGGGATTTTCTCCATCTCTTTATCTCCTTAGAGCCTGCAACAGTGGAGCTTTGTATTTCTCACCTACCTCTTTAGTACTTTTTTTGTACTAAAGGTACAAAAAGGTATTAAGGCCCCAACTTGCCTGTATTCTATGTCTAAATTCACATTCAGCTACGCCTGTTGGGTAAGCTCCATAGAAGGCAGAAAACAAAGAAAAGTAAAGGAAAAAATACAGAAAGAAAAAAAAAACCCAAAAAGAAATAAGAGGAAGGCTTGTGCTATTGTCATTACAGGCCCAAACGTGTCCTGCAATGTGGATGGGCTGGTGTGGGCCTACCACACCACATCCCGTTGCCCACTGAGAGATAGCAGGAGGCTGATATTGGGCAAATAAATGTCCTGTCCATTTCTTTTTCACAAGAGCAGCACACTGTATCCAGCGAGGGGCAGTGGGATGAAAAGGATGCCTGCTGGAGAGCGCAGGAGCATGCCATACCTGAGTTACCTTTGGCCTAGGGCCACTAGGGCTGCTGTGGGGGACGAGTGCACCGTGCCTTAGGCCGTTTTAGGGCCCATATTCAACCACACAATTTGGGAGCTGTAGCTGTTGTACATCAGCTAAGAGTCTGTTACCCTGAAAATGCAGATCCTGGGGCTTTTTTGTTTGCTTTGTAGTACAAGGTGTACGTTTTCTGTTGGAGTCATGCTGAGCAGCCCCTACTCAAATTCCACGCCATATCCGCTCATGTCCTGCTGCGTTATGCAAAATGTCAACTAACAGAAATATAAATTCCTATTTTCAAGGCTGACTCCTGAAAGTGATAAATGGAGCATAACACATCTTGTGAGAGCCCTTCAGCAGAGATGCAATTAAGTAAGGATATCTGTCTGCTCCACACAGGCAGCGAACATCCCACAGCACGTCAGTAAGAACTGGGGCTTTCTCTGGTACTCGTAGCTGTCACCTCTCTCTGCTCAGCAGCAGGTCTGGCATGGTTTGGCTAACCTTGAATTTTAAGGTGGCTGTGTGTAGTTTATATACTTTGTAAAACACACTAGAAACAATCTAAAAGAAAATCAGAAGATACCATGTACAATTCAAACATTAAGATAGCAAGGGTTTAAACACCCCCACCCTCCCATTAACGTTATTCCAACGTAGCTTTCTAATTGTACTCTACTAGGAGGGAAAAAAAATGTTCTGCAATGTTTGGCTGCCTAACTCCAGATTACCATTTCATACAAATTGCTTACCGGAGCCCTGGTGTGCTGCTAGTCTAAGTTATGCCTGAGAGGGAAGAAGCAGCATACTGGATCCTCCACGCAGATGGTGCTCCTGCTACTCTGCTCTCTCACCCTTCCCGTTTGCCCCTACACCAGCACACTCGGCAGCTGGGAAGCTTTGACTAACCCAGCATCGTTGCTTTACCAATATACTCAACACAGTTTAAAAAATATTTTCTGAGGTAGGCACTCCTTTTATCAAATGTTGGCATCATTCATTGCTAGAGGGAACTTTCTGAGCCAGCAAGCAAATCTGGTACTTGCACAGGTGAGGAATTAAAAGCACTGGTTCAAGTCAAGTACAGCAAAAGCAAGAGGTCTGCTCTTCTTCCCTATAGACACTCCCAAACACCCTTCCACCTCTGCTCCATTGCTGGGACTTTGAAGGGAGAATAGCAATTACAATAACCTGCATAAAACTTCTGAGATTTTTCTGAGTGGAGACTTTCAGCTGGTAATGAAAGTCAAACTTAAACTGAAGTTATGAGGCAGGAATTGAGTAATTTAATTTAATACCTGCACCAGTTTCCAACCCGCTGGAATTGTTGGGGCTGTTAGCATTAATCCATGGTTGATACTAAGACAAAAAAACCCCAAACCATTTCATCCATGAATATTTTCCAAAACTTTTTTAGGATACTGTGTCATATCAAAGTGTCAGAGAATGAGAGAGCAAAGTCACTTGAGAAAAAAGTAAACAGATCACAAAATACACATATATTAATTTTCTTTTTCCAAAATGAATAAAAGAATTGAGCACAGACAGAAAAGGTAATCCAAAACACTACAAAAGTAAGTGAATCAAATGCCATAGCTTGATAGCAGGAAAATAGCTTACAATATTGATACACTTTGTTGAATAACTCCTGACCCCCATCTCGTTATCTTTTGTGAGATGTTCTGACAGCTATTTGTCCTCCACTCTTTCTGCCATATTCTATGATTTGCTAACTCTCCCCCTACAAAATCCATTACTTTACTGAAGACTGTCAAACTAGTTGTGAAACAACCGTTGACAGAACAGATATCCCCACTGATACAAAGTAGAACTTAAATTACAGAGGCTTTTAGTCTAAACTCTGTCCCCACAAGCCACATGAAGCTTATGGGATCAACCAGGCATTGTCAAAAATAAGTACTGCCAGATGACAAGTTCTTGGAAGCACATTTTTAGACAGAGCCTAGCTCAAATAAGCAGTAGATATGACTGCGGCAGTTAGCAGCCTCTCGTGGAATAGCTTTAGGAAAATTCTATAGGACATAAGTGGTTGATCACCTTCAAATATGGCAAATGGAAGCTGGATATTATAGATCATACTTACATGCAACAAAAATGTAGTTGCTTTGCAGGAGTACTTAATGTATTCAGTAAAAGCAAATTCAGTTTTAATCCAATTCCCCTTTTTCTGTCTAGAAAAAAAACCTCTTCTACAGCTATTAGTCATACACTTTCTGCTACATGGGTGATCTACCATAAAAAAATCCAACCAGATTACAAAATACTATCTATTCTGTGTTTTAACTAATAAAACAAAAAACATGGTAAGGATGTGCAAATGTTTATGCCAGGATGAACATCTTTAAATACACCAGCACACTAAACTGCTAATACAAAAGAAATTTGATCATTTGCATGACAATTTGTAATTTGGAGTCTAAAAAAATGCCCTGTACATTCACGATGCTCAGTTTGAGGTTGTGAGGAGTTCAGACTTTCTCCTAGCAGGTGGTATTTTAAAATGTGCCTGGAAAAAAATGTGCCTGTTCCTCTCCTAGGAAGCAATATTTTGGAAGAAATTACCTATTTTTTTTCCAGAAGCGCTTAAGCACTATGCATCAGCAAGAATTCACACTGATAATCAGTAAAAGATGAAAAATGCATACTTGCAGCTAGTAAGCACTTTTCCCTAAACAATTACTTTGTCTCTGGTCTATAGTTCAAGAGATATTCAAGACATACAAAATGCCTTCAAAAGGTAAGACTAAAAACTAACTCCATCAAATGCCAAAAGCTATGGACTCAGGACAGTTGGTTTTATGTCACAGTAGACTTTTCTGATATTGTAATGCCTGCTACCCTTCCCTCCAACAGACACTGTATCCCAGGTGCTAAATTGTCTGTCTTTATTGCTGTCAGACCACTGCTTCTTTTTTTATCATAAACTCCTTTACTAACAAGGACCTCATAAATAATTTACGTAGCTATTTAAATGCATGGCTTGGATCACTGACATAGAACAACCATTCACAACCACTAGTCAGCACAAGTTTTGCTGCTTTTGATTCCAACCTGAAGAAAGAACTGGTGGTCAAAATTTTGCCTGTTTTTTCCAACTACATCAGCTGGTCCAACAAAAATATATTACTTCTTTCTCCAAACCCTGTCTCTTTATAATCACAGCACTTCCGATAAATAAGAAATTAAGGCAGAAAGTACTTCTCTAGCTCCAAGATAGAGGCAGATTACACTGCAGTTTGGGACAAGATCATGCAGTGACTTTGACTGCAGTGAGACCTGAATTTATCATTCCTCAGTCCAGGAACCCATCTGTGCATTGGAGGACTGAATTCTGCAGTTCTGTCTGTAAAATTGAGCTAACAGCAGTATGTGTCTTCTTTTTTAAGACATTCAGGACCAAATAAAAAAAAATAATTACTGCCATAAGCTCTGACAAAGCAAAGTCCAAAGTTTCTCATCCAAAGACTTAAGCATACAAGTAGTCTCAACTTTAAGTGTTTCAGTAGTGGGCTGGATTGGGGCAAAAGCATATTGTAGTTTGGGGTTCTTGTTGGCATCTGCCTTTCCAGTTCTGGTCCTTCGCTCTCATCCTCTCTAGGCAAGAGACTAGAAAGACAGCATGTTATACAAATGATCACTTAAGAGAAGTTCCAGTGAAAGCTTTTTATAAATGGTGCTATATCCTCTGGGGAGGTAGTTTGCCTAAAGATGTTTCTTTGAAGAGGAAACTTTATGAATGTTACAGTGTGAAGGACTCAAACACCTGAGCACTCAGTCACACTGTTGTGAAGAGTGCATGATCACAGGCCACATTCCTTCTGTTACGATAAGGGACTCATTAATACTACTGAAATCAGAGTGTCTGCCTGAGAAATAAGGTACTACCAGAGATAGCAATGTGGGTGTGAATTTGGATCTAAATAATATAAAATAGAGACTACACAATAAGAATACGTATTTTATCAAGCTCTCCTAGGTGATCTCTCAAACACACAGTGTCTATCTTTAGTTGCAGTTTCTTCCAATTTAAATAAGAGTTACATTTCCCTGCTGAGTGCTCACAGAAACTAGCTATTGCTGTAGGCCAAAGAAGCAAGTGAAACAAATTCTGGTTTAAAACAAAACAAAACAAAACAAAAAAACCATGCCGACAGATCACAACAAGAAGCTGCTTATACACTTTACTGGCAATAAAACAAACCGGCATAGTACACTGAGACGAAAACCAGGACTGGTGACACTTGAGATGCACTACAGTCTCTAAAAACTTGCCAAGCACATTATTTGACAATTATATACACCATTAGGATAAACTACTCTTGGAATAAGAGAATTACATTTGGGTTTGTGTCTACAGTTTCCCCAAAGATTGGCTGATGAGCTTTAGATCGTGCTTGTAGCTGCTAAATAGGAAAAATATTTACAAAGAATCATGGTATCAGAAACTTCATGTCTCTCTAAAGACCTGTAATCTTAGCTGTATATCTCCTAACTTCTATATTCAGCTTCTCTCCTTACTGATCACTGCATTCAGTTCTCCCACTTCAAACAGTACTCTCTTGCCTCTTGAGTAGAGAAAAAAAAATCTTCCAACTCTGTAATCATTATCATGTCCTTTCCCATGTTATTTCAAGAAGAGTGCCTTTTCTTTAATATTATCAGCGATGCCTGCTGGAGAAACTCTTCAGGTAACAGCTTAGCTGTAATGTGCATGGGAATACAATAAAATTGTCAGGATAGGATGTCCAGCTGGAGAACACTCAACACTTTTGAAGCCAGCTGTCACACCATCCAACATACATGTGTTTGCTGACTACTTTGTGCACTTTTCCCTCTCATCCAGTGAATGTGAAAATTCATACATAGTTCAGGAATGTCACTGTCCTGGTTTCAGCTGGGATAGAGTTAATTTTCTTCCTAGTAGCTGGCATAGTGCTGTGTTTTGGATTTAGCATGAAAATAATGTGATAACACACTGATGTTTTAGTTGTTGCTAAGCAGCGTTTGTACTAAGCCAAGGACTTTTCAGCTTCCCATACTCTGCCAGCGAAGAGGTGCAGAAGAAGCTGGGAGGGGGCACAGCCAGGACAGCTGACCCAAACCGGCCAAAGGGATACGCCACACCATATGATGTCATGCTCAGTATATAAGCTGGGGGGAGTTGGCCGGGGGGCAGCGACCGCTGGTTGGGGTCTGGCTGGGCATCAGTCGGCGGGTACTGAGCAATTGCATTGTGCATCACTTGCTTTGTATATTCTTCTATTCTTATTCTTATTCTACTTTATTTCAACTATTAAACTGTTCTTATCTCAACCCACGAGTTTTCTCACTTTTACTCTTCTGATTCTCTCCCCGATCCCACCGGGGCTGGGGGAGTGAGCGAGCGGCTGGGTGGTGCTCAGTTGCTGGCTGAGGTTAAACCACGACAGTCACAAACAGAGCCCCACTGGCTAGACAGACAGACTGGCATGTCAAAGACTAGTCACTAAGGAATGAAGGTTGGTGGCATTAGAGACCCACTTCTGGGACAGAGAAGAGAGGAAAGCAATGGGGCAGTACCTACTATCTTCCAAGAGATGCTGTCTATCTGGAGATGAAACTGAGAGTACTCCACTTCATCTGGTACAGGCTGATCACCCAAGTGGGCATTCCTGACTTTTTACTAGATGCTCAGATAAGATGTTACTACAAAATGCTGTGAACAAGAATGAAGTAGGAAAAGGAACGGGTAGCATTTTCCTGAATCTTTTCGTTTGAGTTCAAGGCACAGGCATAGATCAACATCTTCTGGAGAGGAATATATAGTTATGGAAACAGTGACAAAATAGGGAGCACTTAAGAATATCGTCATATGGCTGAGGAAACAAAGGCTACCAATGAGGCCCCTGACAAAGAAGAGAAAGAGCATCTTACGACATCAGCTTGTCAGCTAAGTGGGGAGACTTTAAACTAGGTTTGAAAGGACAGCAACAAAAAACCCAGAGAGAAATAAGAGTTGTGACCAACTGGAAAAACAGGAAGTTGGGAAGAAAATGGTGGTGGTGAGGGGGAAAGGATGTGAGAAGGAGGACAAGCTAGACAATCTGCTGAACCACAGATCCTAGGCAGACTGAATGAGTACAAAGACCAAACTATAACTTACCTGGCATTATAATGAATGGGCAAAAGTCTCAGGATTGTAATACGAGTGTTATAAATTTATTGTGAAACCTCTGAGGTGCATTCTCCTGACTCTTACTTTGTATGGCAAGTTGCCTCTTAGGAATAGAGAAAATGTTTTTCTCTGTACCTTATACTTGATTCCAGCCTAGTCTGCAGAGCTTGAGTTCGAAGTGGACAGTGGGAATAACTAACTGGGATGACTATAAAGGATTGTTCCCCTAGCTGTCTGTCCCACTTACTCTTAGATTCTTCCTCTCTTTCCTATCACTCCTCTTCTTGAGTTGACTCAGCTACTGAAGGGATACAGGCTAGAACCTGCACTTGAAGAGGCTGTAATCAATGACAGGTCAGACGAGTCAGGCTTTGAAAGGTAGTGACACTGACATAGAAGACATACTTATAGCTTGTTCAGGAAGCTGAGTCAATTAAAAAAGGGAGGAAAAGTTTCATGATATGATGAAAACTAAGTAACTGTGCAAAGATGTATGAAAAGAAAGAGGGTTGAAATTACAGTAGACATGTACCACCACAGGCTGCCAAGCTGAAGCATGAGAAAGGTGAAGTTTGTCTGAACTAAGACAACCAAAAGAAGATGGAGACAGGCTAACACAGTAAAATGGAATAGCAAAAACCAACCTCCCCCTGCCCCCAAATACATTAGAAATAAACAGCAAAGAAAAGCAGACATCCATCACTTAATGTAGGAATAGACCAAACACAGCCAAAGAGGAATGCTTGCAATATTCAGGGCTTCAGTCTTTGCAGGAAAGGTTAATTATGCAACAACCATTAATGAAATGCATTTAAAACAAAAGAACTGAGACCAGAAAAGGGTAAGAAAGGGTTAATAGTTGGATGTTATACGTATTCAAATCTGACAGAATTTACCCAAGAGTCATTACGGAATTAGATAAAACAATTTCTGACCATTAGTGTGACAAGTCTTCAAAAACCCATGGAGGATGGGCAAGGTTCCAGAGTGCTTAAGAAAAGCAATTAAATACCAAACATAGGTAAAGAAGGACCTGTAGAATTTCAGATGTAGGTATTAACATGCTGACATTATTAGCTACTCTGTAAGCACTTCCAATGTTGCATTACGCTAAATCAGGCTAGCATCTCAATCCCTTCCAATGCACAGATTCAACTTCTTGAACCTTGTCTCAGCTTAAGCTTGTGACAAACTAGGGAACATACAGCTGGGAAGCCAGTATAGCTGAGTCCCTCTTCCAGTTTTGGTGAAGACTCCTCTTCAGGATCTATTTACCCTGAGTAAAGAGTGAAGGTGAAGAGTAGCCTCTTCACCTAAAACTACCAGTCACATGACAGGAGAATAGCTGTAAACATGACAGCAAGATGAGGTCAATGCTGTGGTAGGAAGTGCGTATTTTCAAAAAATAGGTTTGGGGTTTTTATCTTTTTTAGAAAAATCTTAAAGATAAGCCCAAGTGGCTTATACTGACACTGCCCCTCCTAGTATCTCGAGTTTTGCCGCCAGGACTTCCTTGCCTGGTACTGCTTCACAACTACGAATTGTCAAGACTGTTTTTCCAAAAGACCATATCTGTTTTGTATTACATAGCCTTGTCAGCTATTTCAGCAAGCTGTGCTCTCTAACCTAGTTCAGGCTCATTCCTTGGCCCCTCTCAATACATCACAGTCACCATAATGTCTCTGCACGACATCCACCTTGGCTAGCTCCCCTGCTGCAATACAGCCTGAAATATTCCTAAACTGGAGTCTCAAAAATGCAAAATGAAATGCTTCAGCTAGCACATTTTAAAGACAACATTTGTCCTTGTTTGGGCTTGCTGTTGGAGACAGCAGTTAGGATTCAAAGGCTGCAGAAAAATCACCAAAAGTTGTATAGTTCTGGTCTTTATTCTGCGTAACTCACATGAGCCCATTTGCCAGCTCACTCTTAATTGCTGGACTTGTCTGGAGGTAAAAGACTTTGCAAAGCAAAATAACTATTTAACTTGCAAGTCAACACTCAGATTGCAGCAAAAGGAAATGAAAAAATAAACAGACTTTATTGCTGTAACTAAAGTGGTGACTCCATTAGCCCCAACTACAGCTGCAGCTTGATTTCACAAGATCCTTCTGCAAAAACTGAAGATACAATTCTGATATTTAAAACACTGTTAATAGCAAAGGCTATTTCATACCATAGTAAGAATGCATACCTCCTTCTTTTCTAACTTAATTATTCTGTAAACAAAACCAGCACTTGCTCTGGGCTAAATCCTGCAGTCTTTTCTGAATTTGAGGAAATGTCTATTTGCAGAAGAGATGAGACGGCTCACCTGCAAACAGACTCCGCACTCAAGGCCTTAACACTGACAACAGAAAGAAGGCCTGGTTGGAATAGGACTGCATAGCACAAAACACCACAAAACCAGAAACAAATGCCCTTTAAAAGAAGAGAAAGTACAGTCCAGTGTGCAGCAGCCAGGAGTTACTATTACAATAGAGAGTTCTATGAAAACATTAGCTGCATGCTCAATCACAACCCTCTTTCCTTCCTCAAAGCCACAAACAACATCATAAATGCTTGGGAAATGAACAACATTATGACACTGCATGCCCACATGCAATATTCAAGATGTCTTTCATAACCTCAGAGGGATTATAGGAAACTGGAAAAGGTACAGAGAAGTGCAACAATGATGCACAGTGAAGAACCACCAAATAAACAGCATCCTCAACCTCAAATCACTGAATCATTGAGGTTGCAAAGGACCTCTTGAGAGCAACTAGTCCAACCCCCATGCCCAAGCAGGGTCACCTAGAGCTGGTGTCCCAGGACTGTGTCTAGCTGTGTTTTGAATATCTCCACAGATGAAAACTCTACAACCTCTCTGGGCAACTTGTTCTAGTGTTTGACCACCCTCACAGTAAAAAAGTGTTTTCTTGTTTTCAGAAGGAATTTCCTGATTTTTAATTCATGCCCATTGCCTCTTGTCCTGTTGGTGGGCACTACTGAGAAGAATCTGATTCCCTCTTCTTCATTCCTATCAAGTATTTATACACATTGATAAGATGCCCCCCTGAGCCTTGTATTCCAGGCTTAACAGTCCAAGCTCTCTCAGCCTCTTCTTGTACGAAGGATGTTGCAGTCCCTTAATGATCTTTGTGACCCTGCGCTGGACTTGCTCAAGTAAGCCCGTATCTTTCTTGTACTGGGGAGCCCAGCACTGGACCCAGCACTCCAGATGTGGCTTCACTAGTGCTGAGTAGAGGGGAAGGATCACCTCTAAGTGTGAGGTGACAGGTTCAAAAGGACCAAATAGATGTTTCTCTCCCAGTGTGTAATTAAGCTGTGCAACTCACTGCTGCAGGAACTTGTGGATACTGGAAGTTTGTGTGGGTTCAGAGTTGGAGGTTCATGAAAGAAAAATCTGTTGTGTTAATAAACACATACAATGTTGCTGAATTAGGAAATTCTTGAGCTGCCAATTGCTGGAGACTAGGAGAATATTTTGAGAAAGAATCACCACCAGATCAGAAGGTGGCAAATACCATAGACACTTTGCTGCTGTCAAGGATAAGATACTGATCTAGACAAGCCCTTTTTACTGATCCAGGATGGCTTCTCTTATGATGAATTGGAAGAGTAGCATGCTAGGCATGAGTGTATCAGCTGCTTTTTTCTGAGTCCATGCCAATCCAATGGACCTACACAGGAAAGAAGATTTCAGCTGAGGCAACTCCAACTCCATGGGAAATCCTCAGTGGCAGAACTACCACAATTCTCCTTTGCAGGAGGTGGGATCCTATGGAGAGCTGTGTAAGACTTGTACATAGTCCACAGGCTCTGGGGATTCGCTAGTCATGTGCCGCGAGTGGCAGAACATTACTTTAGCCAGCAAACTGAAACAGCACTCACAGGGTAGTTGAATCAAATGGATTTCGCCTGCCAATCCCAATTTTCCTGGGGAATAGAATTTGTTTTTTGTAAGCATCTCCTTCGTTCTGAATGCTTATGATTTAAGGTGTTGTTGCATGCTGTGTATGTGCAGACTTGTAATAGAAACATAACAGAAGAAACAGCATAACAAAGGGTTAAAAGGCCTGTGTTGACAATTCCCAGGACATAGCTGCCAGCAGTAAACTGAGGAAGGTATTTACGTAAAGACCATAAGGCCTACACTCTTAACACCTCACAGTACAGATGACTCGCCAGCAGAAGACCCTGCATCCTAACATGAGGAGACTGGCAACAACGCTGCTATGTATCACGTAACATTCATTTTTAAATTAGCCCAACAGCAAAAACAGACTACAGATGTGTATTTCAAACAAGACAACAACAAAAAAACCCCAGTGGTCAGCAACCTGGACTAAGACTCATGAAGGTGAAGTCAGCAAGAGCTTAACATGAAGGACCACCCATTCAGAACTGACAACTCCTAAAAGATATGAGAGGTCCGTCCAAAGTACTAGGTTGCCATCACCAAGCAAGGAGAACCAGAGCCGTTCATGAGGACTCAGGAGCTGGCATTTCTTGTCCTTTGCATCTCACAGAAACAACACTGGTCAGACTTCCCCCACTCAGGCACCGTGGTGCTTGTGAGTGTGTGAGTGTGAATTAAGGAAACCTGGGTAAGAGAGTGTGAATGCACAAAAATAACTTGCTTGAAGATTTTGTAAATAGGTATCACCTTCCCTTTTCACAATTTCACACACAGAGTTTTATTTTGCTAATTTCCCTACATGTATATTATTACGCAAAAGGTAGTGTGTCAATGCATTGCAGATTCTTACAAGAAGAAAAATATTCAGCACACTCAGCCTTTTTCAGTGCTCTGGGCGTATTTTCCACTCGTGTGGAACACTGACACACAACCTGTAAATTTATTCCAAGGAAAAATCTATAAAAAAGGAGTTTGTGTATGTTTGTGCAGCAGCTAGGGAAATGAGCTTAAAAAAATATAAACAATCAGAATTTTGCAGTCTAGCAAAACATGCTTTCACTTTAAAATGCCCACTAAGTTACCATATATCACGCTATGGAACCGTTTACCTCAAAAAATGAAACAACAGTAATTTCTTACCAGTCTCTTTTGCTGAAGCTGTTCTCTAAGTAATCTGTCTTCTGGTAAAACATCACACAGAAGAAAATAATTGTCCTGTTCTTCTGTTAAGAGATTAGGAATTGTGGGTAAGGGATGGGAAGTTGCAGCTGCTTTGAATATTTCTGGCACATAATTTGCTAAACCTTTGGAATGTGTTAAAAATGTAAGAATGTTTTTTTAATCTATAAAAGTCAGTTATTTTAATTTCATAATTTAATGAAACATGCTTAAATATTTGTATATACATATTTATAAGACCTTTACATCATTTATATTGCAGTACAAAGACCAAAGTCTTGCATAGGTTATCCCTTCTACCAGCTTTATTCTTTTTTATGATGGTTCTTCTGGAGTCATAAAGCAATTTTAATCATTTATATTGGTTACAGTATAAAGTCAGCATGAAAGAAACATGAAATCACCTTTAATTCTATCTTGCATGTGGGATTTTCCATTATTTCCCTAAGTAATTGTCAGTTTTCAGTAGTTATCATCATTTGGTATACCCTCTCCTCACCCTGACTGATCACATTACCTTTTACCATCAGATCTTGTTCT
Source organism: Aptenodytes patagonicus (assembly GCF_965638725.1). Lineage (NCBI taxonomy): Eukaryota > Metazoa > Chordata > Aves > Sphenisciformes > Spheniscidae > Aptenodytes > Aptenodytes patagonicus. The sequence continues at coordinate 30,286,985 of NC_134949.1, forward strand.
ATCTGCAGATATGCACCACAACTGTTTAGTAACACACATTGAGACTTGCCTAATTTACATTTCTACTTATATGTTTTTCCCACATTTTATGTTTACAAACCTTTTTACTATTTATGTTCATATCCAATTTAATAGTAAAACAAATCTTATTCAAATGAATTACCTTACAATTACTCAGCATGTAAGAAAATATAAAAACACTTACAAAAATATTTTGCATTTGAAAGTTACTCATTCATTAATCAAAGGCTTATGTGGTTGGTGAACTTAAGTGACCATTATTAAGTCTTTTACAATTTTAAACTTGCTAGATTTCAGCCTTTCCCATCTTTTCATACGGAAGCCTGTGTGAAGAAGAGAAACCCCCTGATTTCGGAGCTATCAAATTTGAAGGAGATAGCCATTAAAATTAACAAATTTGTTAACAAACAAACAGCACAGTATTCTTATTGTCCTCTGGAAGGGCTATTGATGGTTTATAATTCTGGCAAGCTCTGGCATTCAGGCACTTGATTTGCAATTTTCAATCTGAGTGGTAAGTGTTAAAATTTCAGAAGCAAAAACATACATATGTAAGAGAATTGCAATTATGGTCTTTGGAGTGATTTTCATGTTTTCTAGGACTATTTTTCTTAAAATTAATTTGAATAATTAAACCAATTTATTTTCATCCATTTTGTACTCAGTTTTCACCTTCCACCCATCTCCGACACTGGCTGCATGCATTTCTTCCTCTCTTTTAAGCTCTCCATGGAGAATTAAAGATGCAGAAAAGACCTAACGATCTCTTATCTGCTTTTAGGTAAATTACATTTTTCTGTTAGAAAAAGGGAAGCCAAAGAAATGCATCAGCTACTTCTGAGAAAAACACTTCCTTCGCACAGTCATCACTGTCCTTATGATGGAATGTCCCACTGCGCCAACGCAGCAGAACAGTGAAGTATGGTCTTTGGTCTTGTGTTGGAGCCCAGAAAATGGCAGTCTTTGTACCCTTACCGTGAAGATATTGTCTCCTAATACTGTTGGGGCAGTAAGCACTGTGGCATGGGAAAGGAAGGGCGATTGTGGCCCCAATGTCCAGGAAGAATTAGTGTCATCAGTGGGGGTGGTGGACAGGGTGAAGTCGGAAAAGACAGCTCACTGGGAATGTTTCTCCACATTTCTGGAAGGACTGTCACCAACTATTTATGCAGTGGGTACCAAAGCTTCCACAGCCACGATGTAAGCAGCACTGCTTCTAGGCCTTGATTTGCAACCGGCCCTAATTCGGCAGCGCATTTAAGCATGTATTGAGCTCATCCTCACTCAGCACAGTGCTGAAGCACGTGTTGCAATCCTTGGAAAAGGTAAGTTTAAATACGTGGTTAAGAGTTAAACATTACTTCTGCGGTTTTCTGACCTAGTGTCAGATTACATGACACTTGGCTGATCAAAGCAGCAGTATATGCCAGAAATTATCACATGACCTGGCCAACAGAGAGTAAGCAAGCAGCATACTTACCTAATGGAGCTTCCGAATTTGTTCTTATCACACTACAAAAGTCTGTGATGGGCTGTTCTGCAAATCTCTTCTTCCAGTACAAGATGTATCTTTAAAAACAAGGGGGAGATGATTAGTGAAAAAGGAAACATCAAAAAAAGTTTAATAAACAGTTGATCGTCTCTTGGTTTTTCCATTCTCTAAATTCTTTACAGTGTTTTGTGTTTTTTTTTTAATTCCTGTCTCTGTTTTTTCTTCCTTTAATCTAGTTTTCCAATTCATTAAATTCATTCAGCTTCATTAAAACTGGGTTTAACCATCCTGTCAAAGTGAAGAACTCAATAAGACTTGCATACTCAAGAAGAACTCAGTAAGATTTGCATTAAGCTTTACATAAACACTGTGACCTATTCACATCTTCAGACAGAAGTGCCACTCAGATGCATCTTTACCGAAAAGATATACTACAGAGTACTCTCAAATTCCCAAAATATTGTGGTCTGTGTTCTGCAAGATGCAGACAGCAATCTGAAACTCGGTAGAAACACCAACTTGTCAAAAGTGAGGTTTTGGCAGGTCTCCTGTGGAGTTACAGTGAAAGCTGTAGCTTGGCAGACAACTAGAAAGACAGAAAAATGAAGTCCCCAAACACCTGGGGGTGGGATAGCAGACAGAACACGGAAAGCCCTAAACACATCTTAAAGATTTAACCCATCAACTACAGTTGTTTAGAAACACTCTTGTACTATCATTGTATTATAGCAGCATTAACAGACCCCAACTGAGATTAGGTTCCCACTGAACTAGAAGCCACTGTCTAACCAAGAAGAAATCATCACCTTCAATTATATGATGAAGGGAACCAAGCAATCCTTGTGCTAATTATTCAGAATCTTACTATAAAAAACTAATCTGAAAAAGCTTAAGTGCATGTTTATATTTATACTTATGACTCATGTGTGTGATATAAATCATGTGAGAGTCGGTAAGGTAAAGGCTAACTATTCAATGGCAGCTTTCTATTGACATGCCATCAAATTAGGAAAAGAATCACAAAAAATCAGGTATGACTATTATGAGGACATTCCTAAATAGTTGCAGCTTTTAATACTTGTGCAATCTAAAAGTTTACTTGCCACAGCTACCACATCCCATGTTGGTTCATATTACCTCTATTTACCATCTATCTTACTATATGAGGACTTTAACTGCAGCAGCCAAGGAATCAGCACATACTTGTTTCTGCTAACTTTGACATGGAGAGGATTAACCTCCGGTAAAGCAGACAGCTAAGCACAGTGAAGACAGCATGCATGGCTGAAGCTCATTCAGAGGCATCATTAGATGTCAGTGAGTGAGAGGTGAGTGTTTTGTTGCCCCCCACTTACTCCACCGCTTATAATGCACAGGGAAACAGCCTTGCTGCTACACAGAACAGCGAGTCTTCCAGAATAAGTCAGCCTCGAGCTTTTAGGACATAAATGTGCAAATGAAGGGATTTCAAGATGTCATTTCATCTGTCCCCTGCACTGAAATAAATGAACACACAGACAAACTCACCTAACCATAACTGTCTGTGCCATGAAGCTTACTGTTAGGGATTTTGTATCATAAGACTTAACCCAAATAATCAATGATCAAATAAAGCCAATGCCTTGTCATACTTCCCGGGAGAGAGAACGAGTGATCAGTGTCCATGAATGATCATGTCCAGTCATGCAGCGGAAGCTTATTCCCCTTATCTCTTCCTCTTGCCCTAATGCCAACTTATCTTTATTCTTCCAAGTTAAAAAAAAAAAAAGTTTTCCATTAGCATTGCTCTTCTCTGGATTCTCCACTTCTTGTAGTTCTGTCAAGAAATGTATTCCTATGACTGACTGTAACTCATTGATAAGTATAAAACCCCCCCTATTTTTTCATAGCTGTTTCCCTGTATTTTCCACACTTCAGTTTAACACCTCAGACTATACTTCCTTTTTTTGTGCATAGCATTAGACTATTTTACTGATATTCAGTACAGTAAATAAGAGAAGGCACACTTCAGAGTAACAACTCCATCATTTCACATCCTGGGGCCACTTTTTATAAGATTTGCCTACCTTCCAATTGCATTAGCAGCAAAAAGAATCTTAATGGACATTTTCTTGAAAAGGTGATTTTAAAATACATTTCTATTAACACAGAATAATCCCCCAAGCACACTTAAACTGGTGGTCCATGACTGAGCAGCTCTGATCCCTTTGTTTATCTGAGGAAACTAGCATTATCTCCAAAGAACACTGTATTCTTATTCTGCCGACTTTCAGCATAAAACCAAACAAAAACAAGTATCAGTTTTCAATTTTAAGCAACGTTAAGCTCATACATCTGAATAAGGATTTATATGGCTTACATTTCTCTTCCTAAATTTCATCTTAATATTTCTTTTTTTTTGTATCTTGATAGACACAAGTTACCAGCTTTGGTTGAGTAACTAATCACAGAAGACCTACCAGAAAACTCCTTTTAGTTGAGAAATTATCCAGCTAACATTTAAACACTGCAACAGAACTATCTACAAACTGGCAGGTACTGTCTAGCCTACTGCCTGGCCCATACATAGCTGTGTGTGAAAGCAAAATGCCAAGCAAGCGCCTAGCCTCTGAAGTTACAAGCCAGCTGGGGCCATGCCAGCTACTGGAGGAAGTTAAGAGAGAAAGCCAAATGCGACCCTGCTGAGATGATCAATGACACAGCTGTAGAAGGAGTCACAGTTGTATGTAGATCACAGTACTGTAAAGTATAGTTAAGGATTAAATGTGATTTCTATGGGGAAATACTGGCATCCTTAAAATAGGGCAAATGAATTTCATCCCAGAATGTGAGAGATCCTGTACTGAGCAGCTTCTGTGTACAATACACAGCTTTAGGACATCGTACAGTGGTAGAAATAGTCTTGTCCTATACGAATAAAACCCAAAATTAGGACAGTTGATTGTCTAGAACGTGCTTTACAAAATAAACAGCTTTTTAGCTTGTACGCAGCTTCTTGATTAGTGACAGGACCTGAGAAGTCCCTAGGATATGTCAAAGAATGTCTAACACAGGAATTGCCCTGTATTCTAATATCGAGTCCCCTGGTCCCAGCAACATCTAGGGGCTGGGGAGTGGGAGGGGAATGGGAAAACAACCTTACAATCTAGCAACAAAAAGCTCATCAAGAAAGTAATAAAAATACTCCCACAACACCCCACTGCTTTTTAAAGTATTTTAAAAAGGTGATCTCTAGTTTTCTGAAGCTTTCTGTAATATCACATACACACTCATTTTAAACAATAAACCCCTTACCTTCTAAAATCTGCAACCAGTTTCACATCGGCTATGACAAGCTTGTGTTCAATAATCATGTGCTTCAGGAGCTGGTTTTGCTCTGCTAAAAGATAGCATTCTTTGCAGAAAATACAAGGCACATAGGGAGAACTTTCTACAGCAGCACCACCACCTGGACTTTCTGGCAGAGACAGAGGCTCCAAAATACACTCTGTATCTGAAATAAATAAAAAGAATAATTAATTTTGACTAAGTGAATAAATCTACATCACTTGGAGTACTTTTAGGCAGTAGATGTAAAACCTGTTTTGTTGGGTCCCAGTTTTGTTGCATGAATCACTCCAGCAACAAGGTGCTTGGAAACAAGTTGACTGCATTATTTCCAAGAAGGACAGTGGGAGGTTAGCACAGGACAGTTCTCAAGTATTTGCTCCAACTGAAACTCCCAGCTGACACCAAGTCAAACAGACACAAGTGCTCTGCTTATTACTAAAGGAAGTTTTATGATGAGAAATCTACTTTTCTTCCTCTCACTACCTAGTCTACCTGTTGATATGAATGAAGCTACCCTCTTTGCCACATTCTTCATACTATCAGGAAGGCTTTAGACTGTATAGCACAAACTGTTTTGTATGATGATTTCTCCTAATTATACTTCTATTTAGTGCACAATACTTCTATCATTTTCTGATTGACTCTTGAAGGTCTGTATGCATTTGTCTGGCCTTTGTTTTTCCCATTAGCATCCCAGTTACTATTCTGTGACAAAGGAAAAGACTATTCTTGATAAAGATTACTGCCACATGGCAGCTTATGCCCACTGAAACATTTCCTAACTGTACAGATGTTGAGGAGGGGCCAGCTATGCCCCATGTGGAAAGGTCAATGGCCCGTGTTTGTACTATACTGCACCAGCCAGACATAGGTTGCTCAAATGACAGCACACAGAGGTGAGTCACTTGCTGATGTTCTCCAGGTTCGCTGCTGTTTGTAGTTCAAGAAGTGGGTGGATTGCACAGTACTGCAGTGGTATTGCAAACAAGCAGACTGAGCCAGGGTATATGTGTGTCCCCCATTTAAACAATAGCAGTGTAAATTCATAAGCTCTTCCACTGGTATAAATTAATAGAATTCATTAAGAAACACTGTGTGACCAACAGATTTCAACAGCTGGCCCCATTAGCCTAACCAAATTCCAGTTGTCCAGAAATAAACCATGGTATTCATTTTCCAAACAAATCATATCTCAGTCTTTGGTAAGGGTTTATCTTGGAAGCAAATGCCAATTTCAGTATGTATCTTTGATTTTAGCTACATCAATTTTGGATAGCAAAAGGAGAGTAAAAGCAAACAGAAAAAGCTCCCCAATAGTTCCTGCACTCTCAGGATGAAAACTGAAAAGAAAACATCATGGGTCTCCTTGATTCTTGTGATATGAAGTTAATTTGTGCAGCAGGAGAATAAACTCCATGCCTCCAGATTCCTGCAGTGACATGAACACCTCTGTAAAGAAATGAAATTTCACAGACTCACAGAATGGCTGAGATCGAAAGGGACCCCTGGAGTTCATCTGGTCCAATCCCCCTGCTCAAGCAGGGCCACCTAGAGCCAGCTGCCCAGGACCATGTCCAGATGGCTTTTGAGTATCTCCAAGGATGGAGACTCCACAGCCTCCTTGTGCTGTGTGCTGTCACAGTGAAAAAGGTGTTTCCTGATGTTCAGACAGAACCCCCTGGGTTTTGTTTTTTGAAGATATCAAAAGAATTAAGAAAAAGGCCTTCTCCCAAGCCTATTATTTTGTCACACAGGAATTTTAAAATGTGTAAGGTTAAAGGAAGTTTAATTAACAATATTTATCAGATAGAAGAATCAATGTATGACAATTTTCACCCTACAAAATTCACATGTATGTATTATATATTGGCAAGCACACCAAATCTGACAATTGGATAACTTGTCCACATGGAAAACTTGAAAAATAATTTTAAAAATCATAGCCATTTAGCTTTTTTTCCTAGGAAAATAAGCTAATGAAGTAGTGCTCCTCTCCATCCTCTGCCAAGACTTTGAAATAACCAAAGAAGGGCTGCAGTTGCAGAGATAGGCCTGGGAAATTCCTAAAAGTTCTGTGATAAATTTCAGGTAAAGGAAGAGGCATGGAGAGGGGAAAAGGACTCTGCACATGCTGTTCAGCAGCGGCTGGCCAGCCAGTGTGGACATGTAGTGCTCCAGAGCAGGCACAGCGTGTGCCGATGGCTGCCCGATGAGGGTGCTGCAGGGGACAGAGGGTAAGCTGGAGCTACTGGGAGCCACAGGTGGGAAAGGGTACAAAACCATAGTAAATACAGCTTCATCAGTTCCATACCGCTCCTGGAACAACATATCTGCCCTGCACAACTGTTGAGGCTTCTACTTACGACATTTGAAAAATAAAACTTCCTGGAAAGGCAGTGACTTGGCTGAAGACTGATGGTCAGGTTACACTGAATTCAGTTTATCCCATAAAACTAAGCAGCGCGGAGAGATGGCAGCACACAGAGCATGGCATTACCTGGAGCAATACAACTGCTGTTAACAATCGAACATTTTTCCTCTCGTAATTTTACCTGCACTTCAGCCCATTCCCTTCCCCCAGACATTTCTTTATTAAACTGGCATTATATAAATTGTTCCATTTTTTCCTACTTTAAGAACAGCAGCTGCTACACTAAGTGCTAGAGCAATTCTCATGAAAGGGTCAGCTCTCCCAAGCAAAACTGATGTTACCTGCAAGACTCTAGGTTTGTGCATTCTTACAGTCAGTATTAGTTTGTAGCCTGAAGAATCATTAAAACATGTTTACTGAGAAAAGTAGAGCAACTTAATTTCCTTTGCAATTGCTGACTCTCACTGATGCCAAAAGAACTAAGAAGACACTCTGTCAGCCAGTTCAGCTGTGCCCAGTAAGCAGCTACACTGCTTTTTGTTCATTTTTGGTTTAGGTCTCTTGCAATGACCTATTTAAACATTTAGAAGTCCAAATAAACAAGTGCCTATCTGCATCAACAAACCAACTTGCAAAAGGTAGGTGTGTGTGGCATGAACTGCTACTCAACTTAGACAAGGAGCCGATACAGTTATTTAGCACGAGTACTCGGGAATAGCAATTGTTTGGGTTGGAAGAACAGAGCTGTTAATCTTTAATTGTAGCGGTGAGTTGCAGGAAGGATCAAACTGGGGTGAAGATTTTTTTGCTGCCTTTTTTGCTGCCCAAAGAGAGTAGCTAATACTAAAAGAGAAGAACTTAAATAGAGACTACTGGAGCAGTGTGGCAATTGCAGAAGCTTATGCAATTTATTTCAAAGGCACTTAAAGGAGGAGGTGAGGGAAAAAAGAATCCATGAAAATATCTTTGTGCTCATCTGCTGCAAAAAACACTGAACAAGAGAATAAATGCACAGAGCTGAACAAAGATGCACAGCCTTTAGCGTAGCACTTAATGGACTAACACATAACACAAACATCAAAATAGTACAAATAAAGCTAAGCATATTATTGAAATCTCCACAAAAGCAGCTAATTTTGATGCTATATTTGGAGCAGAGTGGCCACAGGTACTGAAGAAAAGCTGTTAACTACAGCACACCTAAGGGCTAACAGGGAAATAAAAACACTCAGATCGAGTTCTTGGACTCCACCAGGACTCCCACATGCAGAGGCACTTGAAAATGAGGGAAAAGCAGCGAGCTTTTCTCTTAAAATCTACTGCCACAAGAATGACTTCACAGGGTCAGATTAAACATCCGTCTAGTGCAAGTGCCCTGGCTGACAGTGGCAAGAAGCAATTACCTAGCGTAATAAAAGCGTATAAAAATAGGGTAAACAAACAGTAATCACACAAATAGCATAGTCTTCCAGAAATCTGAGGGTGGAGAGTTTAAGTCACAGGCTGTACCTGTACCTCAGTTTAGCAGCATTTTATGGCTTTCTTTTTTCCATGGATTTGTTTCAGCACTGTTTGAAATTGTCGGTCTTTAACACCTACAAAAACCTGCAGCAACATTTCACGTTCTCCTAACGGTCCTTCATTCCTTGTTGCCATTGTTCGGCTCTTGACTAGGTCTACTCTACCCTTCTTCATGTGCTGAGGTGGGGGCTGGTTTGAAAATGCCCCAAGTGTGGAAGAAAATGGATTTCTAAATCAGTGCAGTTTTTCCTCAATCTCTTCTCTATTTCTTTTTTATTCCTAGCACTTTGCTTGCTTTTAGGATCATTGAATTAACCACTGAATTATATTCAGTGATTTCAAAGTCTCAGAGAGTTGTGAATCAGGTGTTAATGTACAAGACAGTGGACATATTCTTTGTGTTCACTCCCATGTGTGCTACTCTGCATTTGTTAACACTGAATAGCACTTTTTTTTGTCCAGTTCACTCAAATACCATGAGATTCTTCTGCAATGCTTCAGTTGGCCCTCCTGCTTACCCCTTGGGAAAAAAAAAAGTGTATTAACAGCAAAATTTACCACCTAACCCCCTTCCTATTTGTGTCTGTGGTGAACAGCACAGGAGACCTAGCTCCCTATGAGAACAGGGTCCTATAAAAACCATCCATTAAGTTTCTGCCAAATCATCCTGTCAGCACTTGAGTTTTCCTCCTCAGCCTAGTGGAAAAACAGCATGACTGTTATGCAAAGAGATATCCCAAAGGCTTCACAGAAAGCCCACCGAACTCAGGAACTAAGAAAATCCCTCTCTCATTCACAGAATTGACAGTTGACATCATGTTGTTCAACCTTTAACAGGACAGATAAAATTGTGGTCTTTTACAGCTAATTCAGAGCTAAAAAATGTAGATTAGTATAAAGAAGAGACTAGAGGACTATATTCTTTGAAAACAAAGACTAAAAAGTATACCCAGTTCTTCCGGGGAAAATAAAATTAATAATTTGAAGACATTTGACAACAAGATGATATAGAAAATGATTTGGATTACACAAATTACTTTCAAAACTAGAATAAGCACTATTTTTTGTTATAAGCACCCATAGGATACCTAGTGCAATGGAAACCTGATCCCTGCACCAGAACTCTACACACCATTACAACACTGATAAAAGAAAATGATAAAAGAAAAAGGCTGCCTGTTATACAAATTATATGGCTTTATTTTATTTTAAGTGTTGTTATAATATGGACTAGTTAAACTTCGCAGTTAATGAAGCAACAGGCTGAAAATGGATTCATTTTCCTTACTGGAACATTTTATTTTCAAATACAATTGTTCTCAACTCAAAACTAATGTCAGTTTGCACATTAAGTAAACGTTACACCCACACAGTTATAATACAGACTATAACAGTACAGGCAATGTACTCTACCTGCACAATCACACATGCAATTATCACGAAGCAATATGCGTGTAATTTTATGGCCAATACAATAGATGTAAGTATCAGAAAGAAAAGGAAGGAAAGATTTGGCATCTGAAGGTGAGCTGTGAAAGGCAAAATTCTCAGAGATGGTTTAGCCAGTGTGACAGCTTGCTGCCGCCAAGAAACGAAGGCATGTCTTGTTACCCTGTCTTTATCCACCTTATCCTACCACTCCTAACCATCTACTATTGATTGCCCTTCTGCTTGTGCTGGCTCCTGTGCTTGCCAAATCCTTTGATGAGTTGATTCAGCTCTTTAACCAGACAGAACTACTCACTTGTTTCTTTTTGCTCAATAATGTTGAAAATGTTCACAGAGGAGTCCACCAAGTGCAAGAGCAAACTAAGGAGGGCACGGCGAGAAGCAGCAAGATGAAACAGGACCTTCCTCTTCTCATGTCAGCTTCCTCCTCTCTTCTCAGCTTAACAGCCTCAGCTGCTTCATGTAATTTTACCATAAAAGCATGCCTTACAAAGTGTGCAAGGTTCCTTCAAAAGCATTACACACAAAGGAAAAGAAAACAGTAAGATTTTATCACTGTGCTTTCTAACAAGGACATCCAGCACTGGCTTCAGTTCACAGAACCTACTGTTGTCAGCGTAGGCATACGTAACACACTAAATGCAGTAAGAGCTGTTGTGCTCAATTCTTCTTGGTTGCACATCTGAACTGTGTGCTCTGACTAGATCTAGGGACAAGTTGAACACTGCTGCATAAATTACATTCTCTAACTGGAAAGTGGAGGTACTGGGGTTCAGATCAACAAAATAACTTCACTGTTACAACTCCTAACTCACATGGCTTGGCCCCCGGGTGCAACCTGCAGCCGTGACTCAAGCGCCAGAGCTCAGGGAGAGGCAGATCCCTCCAGCAGGCAACCAGCAAGCTGAGCGAGAAACTCCCTAATCAGTCTGCAGGGAATGCTGAGGAGAGGGGCACCCGTACCCTTCTTTTTGAAGCTTTGCCACCAGATAAAAAGGAATGAGAGTCACGAGACCAGAAGGAAAGGAGATAATACAAGTCCAAAGACAAGGGGTTTTAACTAGGGAAGAAGAAATCTTAACTCATTTTAAAAAGATTAAGCATTTTATTATCTGATGAAGAATACTCTGAAAATTCAAGACTGCATGTAATCTGAGAAATTAAATTATGAAAGAGGAATTCATACAAATTGGCTTAAGACATATTTACAGGTTTCATGTCACGTTTTGCAGTTTATGGCGCAACAACAAGGCTTTAGGTTGAAGAGTGTATTATGTAAATATAGACATGCAGAGTATATATTTATAAGCCCACTGTTGGTAACACAAGGATAATGAAACAAAATAAGAACATCTGCTGGAATGTTAAGTGTCTTTCTAATTAAATCCAGTAGTTGAATGAATCAATTCATTACCAACAAGTCTGGTTTATTATCTCATTAATACAGCTGGTTAATATTATGAGGAGATTAGCACAAGAACTTGAAATGATCCTAAAACAAAAATGAATGCAACAAAGATATACAGGCAAATAAAGGAGTCTAAACAATGAGTAAAAGACTGAGGTTTTTAGACATGTAGAGAACAAAGGGGAGAAAGAATGACAGGGAAACAAAAGACACCTAGCAAACCTGGCACTCCACACTAACAGCATAACAGATGCCGACTGGAAAACAGAAACAGTGAGCACCCTCCCCCAAGTTCACACTGATTACATGGCCAACCCCCCAGATACAGTACATTAGGGAACCAAGCTGGATTCCTATAGGTAATTCTGCACAAAACAGTGCTGCATTTAAAACTCTTCGGGAAATGACTAGTTTTAAAGCTTTGTCTAGTATTCAAGTTTTTTTGAGCTATAATGAAAGAGTATCGAGAAGCACCGGCTTGACACTTGAAATACACACGACAGCTTCCCCGTTTTGCAGCCTTGGCACTGCAGCATCTATTTGTTGGCATAGCAGCATTCCCTAATTTGTGGTCATATTCTTGGAAGAGATTTTACACTGATTACAGGATTTTTCCTTTGTTTTCTGGAGTATGAAAGATGGATGACTAATGACTTGCCAAATAAACAGTATTCAAAAACAAAACTCAGAATAATGGAAATAAACCACCCTGTCATTGCCACCAATACTACATGCAAGTATGTTCCTTAGTGAAAGAAGAATCAATGTACATAACAATTTCCTAGTTGTACATATTAAAGCACTCAAGTACTTCTATTAAGTTGAATTATCATTGAGTCTGAGTTCATGAGGAATTATTTAGCTATTACTTCTGCTTGTTAACACACTATGAATGATGTTTAGTTAAAATGTCCACATGCTCAAGGAGACAACACATCCTGTAGCCTCCCCCAAGATCAGTCAGTCTCAACCCTGCCCAGTTTTTCATTGAATGCAAATGAGCACTTCAAAAGAGTACTTAATCCTACAGCTAAACCTTGTCAGTTTTACAGAAACCGTACATATTCTGTAGCATCCACTGTCTGGGAATATGAGAATTTTACTCTAGTCAAATGACAGTTTTAAGAAAAGCTGTGAGTTACCAAATCCTAATATCTCAGGACAGAGTTTCTATAGAGCAGGTGCCTGCTGGGAGCTGGAACTAACAGAAATACAACTGTGCTTAATAGCCATATTTAACAGGGCTGCTCTGTCGGGGAGCTTAGGATGTTGCAGTTTCATTAGCATTAACAAGTGTTGCTATGGGTACCAGAGCACAGGCATCAGAATACAAGTGAATAGAAGGAGTGGGAAAGTGATTAATAAAAATGTGAAGTGTTGGAATTTTAATAAAACAAAACCAATGTGCTTGCCAATAAGATCATGTTTAAATAATAGACTACATTATTGCCCAGTTCACCAGCAGGTATATGCCACTGCTCGTCATCTTTCTGCTTAAGCCCAGAAAGACAAAACCCTACATCAATAAAAATAAACACCAGAGCAAAACCACTGTTCTCACGTTCAGAGGGACACACACATGCTGATGAAAGTGACCCTAGTAAGTATTCATAACAATATTTAAGTGCTGATGTTAATATGCAATTTATAAATATTTAACAAACTACAGACAGGTTTTGTGCAAGCTCAGAGCCACATAATACCTCATTTCTGGGTAAATAGCATGGACTCACATTAGCGTAACTAAACACAGGGTTTGATATCTTGGTCACAAACATGAAATGATATTATCTAACTCAGTATGAAATTTTGAATAATTTTATTACACCCTTTAGAGCTACTCTGATTTCTTACGACTGTTGTTAAGCAAAATTAGTACCATTTCTGTTTACAGAACACCTAAAGGGTGAAATGGCAGTATCGCATTCAAAATACAAAGCCAATTCCCACTCTTAGCAAAATGAGGAAAACCTGTCTTACCCTAATTATGAAAAGAATGTATGTTTACCCATTTTTTCCCCACCTTCCCTGTCCAGAAGTTGGAATTAAAAAATGTGCAGCAACAGTAATTCCCACAAGTGACAACCCATATGATGATTAATTAATAGCAGAACTTCTGCTTGGCTGTTTCATTAAACAGTGAAGGCTGTAGTTTGGACTCTACCTACAGCAGGTAATTCCTTGATTTCAGCAACATCTTCAAAATATCTCCCAAGTCTTAATACATCCACTCTCATCGACTTTTGCCAGTCAACAATTTCTTACTGATTCCTTTGGAGGTGCCTTAGGATTTACTTGTGTTGCTTCCCTCCCCTACGGGTGCTGCTCTGGGCTCGCAGGACAGACCGTGCCTATTCCCTACGAGCTGCACTGCAACAGGTATGCAGTTTTTCATTACTCCCATGGCCAAAACACGTTCTCGAGTTTCAGCACGCCGGTATTCCACGCCTGTGGCTATAAGCTTCCTTTCTAACCCCACTCCGCCCGCTCCTGCAGGATGCCCTTACCAGAGTCTTCCTCCTCTAAACACCTTCAGCACTCAAATCTCCTCATGGGTGTGACAGCAATCAGGAAACCAAATTCAGTTTAATTACTTAATGCAATTTTCCATAAAACTTAATTCTAATTTCCTTCTACCCCTCCCTCCGTTCCCTGCCTGCTACCCAAACCCCCGCGGTACAGACGTGGCACGCATATGAGTTACACCACCAGCCATCAGTCTCCCTTCATCCCCCAGCTCTCTCCTTCCAAGAACACTTGTTTATCTTTACCTTTGTCATACGATCTCCCCAAAGCTTTTCCTTTCCTGAATTTTGGCTTTGGATGCAGTTTTCCTTGCAATCTTCGTGGTTAGTTGTACAAACGTTTATTTGTGCAAACATTTTACTTATGCGAACAATCTTACTCAGTTCAGCAGGCTATTTGACTTGTTATTCACCTCAATGTATTTGCAAGATGAGAACTGTACATCATAAATACATGGAGGCTGTCTTAAAGAACATCTATAAAGAACTACATCAGTCTACACTTTTTTTTTAATAGAAAACCAATAAAACAAATCAAGATCACTCTGAAGTGGTACTCAATACTCAGTGGTCTTCCCTGATATTTTCTCTGTACTTAAATTTTTAATTTTAAAAATTTATATTTATGAGTCACTTAGGCTTGTATGAATTGCTATACTGACGTCCAGAATAATAGGACACTTCAACAAAAAAGATATTTTTGAAGTAAACAATACCGAACTTTTCTTGATTAGTTTGATCACATGACATGCTAGACATGGAGAGCTGAGATCCATGTTATGTACTAAAATCAGGGATTAAGAAGCAATGATTAAACCTTACCCTATTATCCGGGAAGATTAACAAGGTAATTATGTAGCCTGAAACTCAGAATGTTTAATTACAAAGAAGAGGAAGAAAATATCCAACACAAGAATTTGAAATGGAAAGACAAAAGTGATCATTTAGGTTCTTCTTTTGCACTTACCACCCAAATCTAATTAATAAAAATTAGTAGCTTTTTTCTGTTTAACTTGCTATTTAATACAAAGGCATGTCAAAGGTATCATAATAAAGCATAACCAATGCTCTTTTAAAGTTGAGGTATAAAGACTAAATTTCTGCTATTTTCACATGAAGACTAACTACTTTTAAAAAAAGAGCACAATTTTGTGCCAAGCTGATCAAGACTGTCATTTTAAAACTTTTAAAAATATGCACTGGAAGGTGTCACAAGGAAAGATGTGTATGCAAATTTACTACTTGTGTATGTCACCACTGCCACTGTTCCGCTGACTCCTCTGCGAACATTAGCAAGCTGGAAATAGGCATGTCTTAGTTTCCATTTACTGTGATTGTGACCTTAGCTGTTCCACAAAGAAGAGGTCTTAACAGTGTGTTTAATAAGGATAGTAATACTTCTTCATTGCTACAATTTATCTTTGCGGTGCCTTTAACAACTACTGTACTAAGCCTAGTATCTTTTATACCAGCACTGATACGTAAAACGTGTTAGTTCACTCTCTACTTCTTGTTATCATTATTTAGTAGAGATCAGTAATTCATTATTACAAGGATTTTCCGTATCTTTTCTCTCGTCACCTGTCCTTTTCCTCTAACAGGATTCAATTCCCAAGCACGTTTATCCTCTTGGATGTTAAAAGGATTGCCTAGTGGTCTTTTTAAATGATTGCTTTACATTCTGTCACTAAAGGAAAGTCTGTGTGATTTTCCTTTAAAAACCTAAAGCCTGCTCTAGCCATTCCTATGAGACACCCCCATGTCATTATGACAGGAATTTTTACCATGCTCCTGACTAAAATGTTTGCATCACAGGGTTTCCAACTCTTTTCCACTGGTAGACATTCCTTGAAAAAGGCAACTATTTGAGAAAACCAACTAAAAATAGTGTGAAATTTTCATTTTAAATGTCACTTCAATTTTTTTCAGACTCATATAAATTAGAACTAACCTTGAAGTGCATCCTGAGAAGTCCCATTTCTGGGGACCTGATGTATGTGGGTTTCATACCGACAGAACAGGTTGAAATCTCTCTCAGGTATTCTGATGGAGCTTCCTGATACTCAGAAAGCCTTCAAGGCTGAATCGTTTAACCGAATTTTGTACTTAATGAAGAATCAGTACAAGGAAGAGGCCCTGTGGTGTTAGAAGCTCTGTGGTTTGTTGCTGCTTTCTCAGTGAACTGGAGCTTTTCCAGATGGAGAGTAGCAAAAGAAGTTGTTTCTATTTTTAGAATCAAACCTCCATAAATTGGTATTCAAACTGGAAAAAACAATGGCTGAAAAGGACAGTTCATTATAGCATGCAGTGATGTGAATCAACACAGTTCAGCCTAATTGATATCTTAGCTCAGGAAAACAAAGCTCGGACTGTACTTCAAATAATCCACTATCTATACTCATTATAAATAAATTTTTGAAAATTAATTTCAGAAGAAAGTATTTTCAAGTCAGAGCTCAAATACTGATGTCTTACAGATCAAAGGCACATCTCACAGCAGGCTATATCAAATTTCTATAAGCATATTCTCACTTTGTCCCAGAGTTTGAAATAAGTATTTTTGTGATACTGGACTTATTTCTCTTGTCCTTCACACATTCATTAAAGATAGGACACAGATCTTGACTTCTTAAGTATGATATACACTTACTAACTGATACTGCTAATGTGGCTCATGGACATGGATGATAAAATAATTGAAGTTAATCTCCTCAAGAAACAGAATTAGAATGTTAGAATTAGTGACACAAGTTGTTTATGTTTCTCAGGTAACATTTTGCTAACTGTATAAATACATGCAGACTCCTGAACATTAAATTAGTACAGTAATAACACAGGCTGCATGTTTTCATCCCATATAAGACAAAATCGAATTAAAACCTCAAGCAGGATGTTTTCTGTTACATACCAGCCTTCAGAGAAAAAGCTCTATCTCATTTATTCATGCATTACTGAGTCATAATAAAATTCAGTGCTGGCACACCAGTCAAGACAAATGCTAGCAAAATGCCTCGGTGACAGCAGTATCACTTATTACTGCATGCATTTGTTTCATAACCATTCCTGTTTTCATACTGTGAGTCTTGTGCACTCCCACCGCGGGACTGCCAGGGCTGACCTGGGGCACGTGCTACGAACTTTGGCAGCGGTCCTGAATTGCGGGATGCTGCACCACGCTTCCCTGCGCTACCCACCAGCCCTGTCCTTCTTCTTGCACCTCTCAGCACAGCTCTGACCCACACAAGTCCTGCAGTCCCTGATCATCCTCTAAGCTGCTTTGCACATTGGCTGCATTTAGAGAGCAGTTTTGGTGCACGTGAACCAGATTTGTCTGGAGTCCAGATACGTATGAAACGCATCCCAACCCCTAGCAGAGACATCTGGGTCTAAACCAAGGGGTACTGCTTCAGACAGCTTTAAAACACCTGCACATTGAGGTTGTTTGGTGTGGGAAGGCTGACTACACATAAACCAAAGCAAAAATGGCAAACCGTGCAATACAGTTGCAGGGACTGCGGCACCGACTGTCTATCTACTGTGCCTTATTATTTGCTAATGTGGACAGAGCCACACCATAACATACCAGCTTGTGAGGTTGAAACAGATGGCATATCCAGTTATAAAGCTTCTATACCAGAGGGATAAAGAGAAAGCTTTTAACCTGCTACTACTACAATGATCTGGACAAGGGGATCGAGTGCACCCTCAGTAAGTTTGCAGATGACACCAAGCTGGGCGGGAGTGTTGATCTGCTCGAGGGTAGGAAGGCTCTGCAGAGGGACCTGGACAGGCTGGATTGATGAGCTGAGGCCAGCTGTATGGAATTCAGCAAGGCCAAGTGCCAGGTCCTGCACTTTGGCCACAACAACCCCATGCAGCGCTACAGGCTTGGGGAAGAGTGGCTGGAAAGCTGCCTGGCAGAAAAGGACCTGGGGGTGTTGGTCGACAGCCAGCTGAACATGAACCAGCAGTGTGCCCAGGTGGCCAAGGTGGCCAATAGCATCCTGGCCTGTATCAGAAACAGTGTGGCCAGCAGGAGTAGGGAAGTGATCGTGCTCCTGTACTCAGCCCTGGTGAGGCCGCACCTCGAATACTGTGTTCAGTTTTGGTCCCCTCACTACAAGAAAGACATTGAGGTGCTGGAGCGTGTCCAGAGAAGGGCAACGAGGCTGGTGAAGGGTCGAGAGGACAAGTCTTATGAGGAGTGGCTGAGGGAACTGGGGTTGTTTAGCCTGGAGAAAAGGAGGCTCAGGGAAGACCTTATCGCTCCTTACAACTGCCTGACAGGAGGTTGTAGTGAGGTGGGTGTCAGTTTCTTCTGCCAAGTTACAAGCGATAGGACACGAAGAAATGGCCTCAAGTTGTGCCAGGGGAGGTTTAGATTGGATATTAGGAAACATTTCTTCACCGAAAGGTTTGTCAAGCATTGGAACGGGCTGCCCAGGGAAGTGGTTGAGTCACTATCCCTGGAGGTATTTAAAAGATGTGTAGATGTGGCGCTTAGGGACATGGTTTAGTGGTGGACTTGGCAGTGTTAGGTTAACGGTTGGACTTGATGATCTTAAAGGTCTTTTCCAACCTAAACGGTTCTATGATTCTGTGATTCTATACTACGTAGCGGAAGAAACAGGAGCAGCTACTCCTTGGGGATGGAGCCACCGATGACAAATGGGAGGATGTCATCTCAATGAGGAAGAATCAAACAGAAGCAGCTGGGCCATTTCACACTGGTCACTGTCTGTCAGTCTTAAAAATCAGAGAAAAATATAAGAAGGTGGACAAAAGACCATTTGGAAGAGATGGTCCAGTGAAAACACGAGGCAAAAAAACCAAAAGGCAAGTTCAAGAAACCCAGTTGAAATTTATTACTAAGAACAGACATGTATCTGTCTGAGAGTTTTGGACCACTGAAGCCACTGACAAAACATCTACTACAATTTCTCATTTACAGGTCTACTACAGCAAAATATTAGGATAGAGTGGCAAACAAGCAGTGAACATGGAATTACCTGCTGGGAAACCAGGGCTTGATATCGATGATCAGACATCAGACTTGCAACTATACCGTTCCCTATAGTGCCAAAACATTACAAGTTGACAGTTACTGCTGTACACTGACGATCTAAAATCCCTTCTAACCAGAGAATAAACGCAAGCAAAACACAACGCCCTTTCCATTTACTTCATAATTACAATTTGACTGCCATAACATGTAGCAAGTTTCTAAAAATCAATAAAGACTCCAGTTTAGCACTCCCAGCTCCATACTATAATCAAAGTATCAAATATGGGTACTATTTCTGTACAAAGTAGTTTGAGCACTCCACATTTGTACACCAAAAAAGTGTTCTTGCTTATACTACAGGGCATAAATCTACTGCCCTACCAAGTGGGGCACTCCCTAACATGAAACTGTATTGCATAAATAGCCACACGCATTACACTTGTATTCTTACGTAGTAACTGGCATATTCTTACTGAGGAAAACTGCTTCCACACCCCCAAATTACCTAACCCTACTGTTCAGCAGTTTGGCATCTTTCAAAAACTTCCACATTATATCGCAAGCTAAGCAGTGCAGTTTCACTCTGGTTATGCAGCTTTAATGGTGCTGACCAATACATTATTTAATTCAACAATTATCAGGTCATTGGACACTATTTTTTTCCTCTCAAGTGACTGTAATTAATTACTGATGACTCGAGACAACAATCCTGCAAAGAACCTGCACTTGATCACATACGCATTCCCCTGACTTCAGTGAGACACCGGTCAGGATTATGTGCCCAACTCTTCACAAGCACAGACCTGCTTTGAAGTTGCACAAAACTAACCCCATTTTTTCCCTCCCAGTTCTTCAGTGCCATGATCTTTCCCACATTGTGTGGTGCTTTTATTGATGAAATATTTAAAGCTATTTTAAAAGGTCTATAGCAAGACATTCAAATGCTTTCAGGCTTTTCTCCTGGCTTCAGCCTGCTGGAGTTTGTGGGTGAGAACATGAAGCAGAAACCTCAGAGAGACTCTGGGAGCAATTGTAGTTTTAGGATGCAGATGTTCACACGAAGATGCAGAGTTCTAGCAGGGATTGCAAGACAGGACATGGTGGAAGGAAGCACACAGGGCTGGGAAAGGTTATGAAGGCTGTTTGGACAGACAGGAAGTTCAGCTACGCTGAAGTTAAAATACTTAACACTTGTAATTTCATAATATTTAAGTCCTTTTCTTCCTTTCCTACTGTCTGCTCTTCTCACAACCAGATCCCAGTTTAAGCCCTGTATCCCTTCATCAACAAAGCTCGCTAAAGTCTCAAAGGGAGAACTCGTATTGCCTGTTTATATGACAGGCACACCTTATAGCAGACATCAGTGGCTACAACGACTTACAGTTTTGGTGCTCTTCCGGAAAACTGGTGTTCCCCAGTAAAAACAAAACAAAACAGTGAACACGGTATTTCAATAGGCATAACAAACTATCCTGGCATCTGTGTCACACTTAGAACATTCAAAAAACTTGTAATACCTCCCCAGTCCACACCTCTACATCTAAATAAAGCATGTCCACATCTATTATTAGTTCACGCAATGAGAAAGCCTTTCAGGTAAGAAGCAGGTATTTGCTAATACTGAGACAGTTTATAGGATTTCATGAATCTGTAGACTGATGAACCACCACTTACTGTTGCTCCACTGCAGGTAACGGAAGGCCTGAACAGAGATTTCAAACAACTTAAAGGCTTTAACATGCAATCAAGTTATCATGTTTAACCTGTTCTGTGGTCCACAGGCACATGCTCACCAGGTAGCGTGAAGCAGCTTACTTCTCAAAGAGCTCCAGTTAGTGTACAGAGCAGCTGATACTTGGTAGCTTGTTTGTGTATCAAAGCCTTTACCTGCTACCGAGCAGGCAAGAATTGGCTTAGATTACTGGAATTAAATGCAGCTCTATGTCCACTAGCAGACAGTTAAATTATATCTAACAAAGATAAAGGCCACACATCTTCTCTTTTTAAGCTATAAGTTTTCTGAATTCAGAGAAAATTAAACAGCAAGCCTTTATTGGGTATTTTTGGAGAATACAACATATCCTGTGTCTTCTGCTAGTGGCAGCTGCATATTCATGCTGAGGTGTGGGGGACACCCCTTTGTCTCCAGATAAAATACAGTGCACATTTGTAACACAATTATTTGTAAAATTATGGCAGGATCACAGGCAGTTCAGATCTGTATTACCAAGCAATACTATCCATTACTTATTTTATTAATCCATTACTATCCATTTAATGAAATACTTAGTTTCACTTGTATATTCTCCCATCATCAGTTTTTTTTTTTTTTAAATGTGCTGTGGAAGGCTAAAACCACTAAAATCTTATTGTAACATTACATGAAACGATTTTGCCTTTTTACTCTTCAAACACAGAAGCACATAAAAGGTTATTTTACCAACCATAACTTAGTAATTTCCAGCCCTCTGTAAGATCCACATGCTTATCAGGTAACCATTCAAAATGACTATGAGATGGCATTTTTAATTAAAAATCATAACAAGTGTTCTTAAAACATTTTTAAATAACACTGTTTTAGAAGATTCATTCTTGTAATCATATTAAAATAAATTGTGTTGCACTTACAGAATTAATTAGTGAACTTATCCTCCAGGTGTAATTGCTAGTCGTTCAGTTCACAATCATTAACCTTTATGGATCCTTTATGGAGCTTATAAAGCCTACTGGTAGAAGGAATCTCTTCCTCCCCTCTCCAAAATCTATGGTAGGGTGGAAGCCCCGGGTCTTGGAATCCTCTATTGAATGCATAGATTTAACCCAAGAAATGGATCTAGATGCGTGGAAGCCCCCTGTGGGGGAACAACTGAGGATGCAATCATGTGTGTGACGTTTAGAACTGTCTGGGGTTTTAAGGAAGGGTACCGAGCAGGACACCAACCTCTAAAACCATCAAACAGAAACAGGCAGATACAGGTGGGCGGGGTGAGCCCATCAGGCTAATGTCCCAAGGAACTCTGATGAACGAACAGACAAGAAGTGGCAGCTGTATGCTTGGGGCAATGGCTGCTCTACCACCTTGCTGGGGTTTTCACCCATGGCAGCGTGCAGCCAGCAGCTCCCTATTCACAACCACGCACACTGTGGAAGGGGAAGGAGGCAACCCACTCACTCGGGGCTGATCTGTATAGGAGGGGTAGTATAAGGATGTGTGGGATGGGAGGGCATCTGGTTCATCACTTTATTTTGTTAAGGACTATTCAGTATAAAAGAATTAACAGATAACAAGGAAAGTGGTAGATTACACACAAACACACACAAACATTAACGAGCAGGTGATAACAGAGACAACAAGTTGTCTTTGGTCACTACAGGAACTAATGCCATTTAAGGAACTACTCAGACACTGCCTTGAACGGGTTCAACCTGAACTTTGTCACTGATAAGGAAGGGGAAATGGGATTATCATACGTGTTATGGTATATTCGAGGGTGTTTGTGGAATTGCATGAAACTTGCTATGGGGTATCAGAAGAGGCTTGTGGGATTATGTTTATCTTATTATGGGAAATTCAGAGGAGGGGCCAAAGGAAGAAAGGGAAGGATGGGGGGAACAAACATCAGAAAATGAAGGCGGGGAATAAAAAGGGCCAGTTGCATTTAAACAGGCTGCTGGTGGGTATGCTTCTCTGGTCAAACCCTGCACCTGATCACCAAGGTCTATCCTTTCTTCTTACTAAATCCTTTCCTTTAATACTTTTTTGTGTAATTCACCCTCTATCCTTTGTGTGATACTGCTGCAAGGCCTAAGAGTCAGCAGCTGCAGGTCACAAAGTCTGCAGGTCCAGGAACTAGCAACTAGAGGGACCATGGTGTGTCTATGTTTTCCTAGTGAATTTAAACCTCTATGCATTGTATGTGTATGTGTAATTTGCTAGCAAGTTTCAAACCAGAGTAGCCAGTGAACAGAAGGAGACCTGTATCTGGAAAGACTCAAGGTCTGAGTCAGTGGCTGGGCAAGGGGCCCGGGGTCCAGCCACGGGCAGAGTTGACACCTGGCAAGGCAGTCCAGCCAAAGCGCTTAGAGACTCTGCTAATATTTGAGGGATCCATGTCTGTGGGGTACACGTGAGACAAGTGTGAGTACGTGTATCCATTTTGATAGCCAACACCAAGTCGGATTTGCTAGCAAATAGGAGGAAACCTGCATTCTGGGTAAGAGCGCTCAGGCACAGATATCAGACGGATTTAGAGGCCATGGTAATATTCAAGGGACCCATGAATGGCGGGTGTGCTTCTGAATCTGACAGTGAGGGTGTCTGTTTTCACTAGTGCACTTCAACCCTGATCAGTCTTTGCCATCCCAAACGTGACTCAAAAGTATCACCCTCCTTAACCCTCCACATCTTGAGAACTAACTTTAGGGCAGATCACAGCCACATATATTGCTGCTGTTGCCATTTCCCTCCCTGCCTGGCTCTCCCAGGGAAAGGGGATTAGAAAGGGAGTAAGAGAAGGACTTTCCCTTTCTGCAAGAGCCGTAAGTGGCCAGGTGCCACTGCCCAGAAATCCCTTTAATTATTCCTTCAGCAGGGCTGCCCTGATGCATGCATGAGCTTTACCTAAGGTGACCTGCAGCACCATACCCTCTAACATAACTTGGAGTAGCAAACATGAAGGAAGCTGTCATCACAATGCTATCGTCAGAAGTTACCAATAACCTGGGGACATAAGAGTAGAAAAAGGGAAACACTCATCCACTCCCCTCCTCACTTCCCAGCTACCAAAACAGAAGTGAAGCAGCAACATGGAGGCCAAATCCCACCTGTGTTTTAGCACATGGGAGCCAAGAAGTCCCTTGCTTCCCCCACTCCTGGAAAGTTTTTGGGTGGACTTTTAGTTACCAAGCTCAGTAGGCAGGAGAGCTACAGAGAAACTTCATCTTTGTGACCCCTAATTTGCTCTGCTTAAGGGCAGAGATTATGACACTGCTGAGAGCCAGGTACCTCGCGTGGCAGTGGTGCTTTGACATGCTTTGCCTCAAAATCTTTTGTGCTGTTGTGACTCCATTGGGCTTAATGAAGTTTAATCCTAGGGAAGAAGGTGCAGGAACTATGGTGAGAGATCACACTCAAGGAGAGCCAGGAGTGGTAAGGTGAGAGGGGGTGATACACAGGAATTAGAGGTGGAAATGCATTAAAAAAAAATAAAAAAAATAAAAAGAAGAATGGATCAGCAGGGGTGAAAACAGGATCCAGAAGCAGTTTGTGGATGACAGCTGGTAAGATGCATGGCAACAGGGCAGAAGCGGTGGGACCAAAGGAAGAGCTGTGGGCAGGGGAGGCTGGCGGTTCAGAAGGGAAGGGGGCAGAAGAGAAGGAGTAACCGAGCTGGGCGTGGGAGAGAGCTGGGGCAGGAGGGACCAAATTAATGTTGGAGAGTGACAGGCTGAGGAACTGTCTTTAGAGAATGAGAGAGGCCTTCTAGAGGCAGATGACAGCTGAGGAACAGAGGCAACAAGTGAGAAATGAAAACCAGGCTCAAACCAGATGGGAGGACAGTGTGAAAGGCTGGAGAGCCATGAAGGACAAAAGTGGTCGGTGCAGAATCATAGAATAGAATCATAGAAACATTTAGGTTAGAAAAGGCCTTTAAGACCATTGACTCCAACCATTAACCTAACACTGCCAAGTCCACCACTAAACCATGTCCCTAAGCACCACATCTACACGTCTTTTAAATACCTCCAGGGATGGGGACTCAACCACTTCCCTGGGCAGCCTGTTCCAACGCTTGACAATCCTTTCAGTGAAGAAATGTTTCCTAATATCCAATCTATACCTCCCCTGGTGCAACTTGAGGCCATTTCCTCTTGTTCTATCGCTTGTTACTCGGGAGAAGAGACTGACTACTCTGCTCTGGTGAGACCCCACCTGGAGTACTGCATCCAACTCTGGAGCCCTCAGCATAAGAAAGACACGGACCTGTTGGAGCAGGTCCAGAAGAGGGTCATGAAAATGATCAGGGGGATGGAACACCTCTCCTATGAAGAAAGGCTGAGAGACTTGGGGTTGTTCAGCCTAGAGAAGAGAAGGCTTTGGGGAGACCTTATTGCAGCCTATCAGTACTTAAAGGGGGCTTACAAAAAAGATGGCGGCAAACTTTTTAGCAGGGCCTGTTGTGACAGGACAAGGGGGAATGGCTTTAAACTAAAGGGGGGTAGATTTAGACTAGATATAAGGAAGACATTTTTTACACTGAGGGTGGTGAAACACTGGCACAGGCTGCCCAGAGAGGTGGTGGATGCCCCATCCCTGGAAACATTCAAGGTTGGGTTGGATGGGGCTCTGAGCAACCTGCTCTAGTTGAAGATGTCCCTGCCCACGGCAGGGGGGTTGGACTAGATGACCTTTAGAGGTCCCTTCCAACCCAAACTATTCTATGATTCTATGACACCCACCTCGCTACAACCTCCTGTCAGGTAGTTGTAGAGTGCGATAAGGTCTCCCCTCAGCCTCCTTTTCTCCAGGCTAAACAACCCCAGTTCCCTCAGCCACTCCTCATAAGACTTGTTCTCCAGACCCCTCACCAGCCTCATTGCCCTTCTCTGGACACGCTCCAGCACCTCAATGTCTTTCTTGTAGTGAGGGGACCAAAACTGAACACAGTATTCGAGGTGCGGCCTCACCAGGGCTGAGTACAGGGGGACAACCACTTCCCTACTCCTGCTGGCCACACTATTTCTGGTACAAGCCAGGATGCTATTGGCCTTCTTGGCCGCCTGGGCACACTGCTGGTTCATGTTCAGCCGGCTGTCGACCAACATCCCCAGGTCCTTTTCCAACAGGCAGCTTTCCAGCCACTCTTCCCCAAGCCTGTAGCGCTGCATGGGGTTGTTGTGGCCAAAGTGCA
Source organism: Aptenodytes patagonicus (assembly GCF_965638725.1). NCBI lineage: Eukaryota > Metazoa > Chordata > Aves > Sphenisciformes > Spheniscidae > Aptenodytes > Aptenodytes patagonicus. Next base: position 30,313,018 of record NC_134949.1, read on the forward strand.
GGACCTGGCACTTGGCCTTGTTGAACCTCATACAATTGGCCTCAGCCCATTGATCCAGCCTGTTCGGATCCCTCTGCAGAGCCTTCCTACCCTCGAGCAGATCAACACTCCCACCCAACTTGGTGTCGTCTGCAAACTTACTGAGGGTGCACTCAATCCCCTCATCCAGATCATTGATAAAGATATTAAACAGAACTGGCCTCAATACTGAGCCCTGGGGAACACCACTTGTGACCGGCCACCAACCGGATGTAACTCCATTCACCACAACTCTTTGGGCCCGGCCGTCCAGCTGGTTTTTGACCCAGTGAAGAGTACGCCCGTCCAAGCCGAGAGTAGCCAGTTTCTCTAGGAAAATGCTGTGAGAAATGGTGTCAAAGGCTTTACTAAAGCCTAGGTAGACGACATCCACAGCCTTTCCCTCATCCACTAAGCGGGTCATCTTGTCATAGAAGAGACCAGGTTAGTCAAGCAGGACCTGCCTTTCAGAAGTGAAGAGACAAGCCGGATCAAGCCCTTTTTTTGCTGATACATAAGCAGATGGGGAGAATCATTAAGTTTTTGAGGAAAATTAACTGGAAGCTAAAAAGCCCACCAAAACCTCGGGCTGGCAGAGGCCAGAGCAGCAGAGGGGATACCCCGAGGGCACAGCGATGAGATGGCAAGCCGAATTTCTGGCAGCCGAAACTGAAAACAGGGCAGAAAAGGTGCTAAGATACGCAGGCCGATGACTGGGCCCTGGCCTGAGGTTTAGCTAACGGTAGGAACTACGGGGCAGGACATGAGAAATGGTTGAACATAAATAACAGAGTGAGAAGCTGGAAAAAGTTGCTGAGAGCGTGGTGAGGAAGGCCTTGCTTTCAGGTAGTTAAGGGGGGGGTTATGTGAGAGGCGGCCGGGCTTCACAAAGACTTGGGGGGGGTGATGTTGGGACCTTTTGTGGAGTGAAATCTTGCAAGGCACACAGAGATGAGGCAACTGTATCAGTGATACGGTGTGCGGCTGAGAGGGCCCAGGTAAGAGCATCAGAAATACCAGGTTTGGTTATGCATCAGGTAGTGACCGTCAAGCTGGAGCAGTCAGTGAGCAGGAAGAGACCCTCACCTGGAAAGACTCGGTGTCTGAGCCAGTGGCTGGGTAAGGGGCCCAAGGTCCAGGAATACTAAACAGACTCAGAGCCCACATTGATATTCAAGCAGCCTGCGAACACGGAGGTGCTTGCGAATCTAAAGAGGAATTGTGTTTACCCTAGTGAATGTCAATCCTGATCAACCAGAAGGGAGGAACAAGATTGGGCTATCCCTGTTCTTGTTTATGCAAGTGCTGTCGGTGTTTATGTCGGTATGATAACGCCATTGCTCTGTGGGTACCTGTGTGACCAACCATTTCAGTTTCGTGTTTCTGCATGCCTCTCTTGAATGCACGCTCAGCCTTGCTACTGGCCATACCTGCAAGCAGGAACAGCAGCAGCTGCATCCATCAACCCAGACAGAGAAACCTCACAGATCTGAGAGTACACGGGGCTGGCTTTCAGTAACCAGGAAAGAGGAACCCCCGTGTGCTGGTTTTGTCTGGGATAGAGTTAATTTTCTTCATAGTAGCTAGTATGGGGCTATGTTTTGCATTTGTGCTGAAAACAGTGTTGATAACACAGGGATGTTTTAGTTACTGCTGAGCAGTGCTTACACAGAGTCAAGGCCTTTTCTGCCTCTCACACCACCCCACCAGCGAGTAGGCTGGGGGTGTACAAGAAGTTGGGAGGGGACGCGGCCGGGACAGCTGACCCCAACTGACCAAAGGGATATCCCACACCATATGGCATCACACTCAGCATATAAGGCTGGGGGAAGAAGAAGGGAGGGGGGGAGGGACATTCGGAGTGATGGCATTTGTCTTCCCAAGTAACCGTTAGGCGTGGTGGAGCCCTGCTTTCCTGGAGATGGCTGAACATCTGCCTGCTGATGGGAAGGAGTGAATGAATTCCTTGTTTTGCTTTGCTTGTGTGCGCGGCTTTTGCTTTGCCTATTAAACTGTCTTTATCTCAATGCACGAGTTTTCTCACTTTTACCCTTCTGATTCTCTCCCCCATCCCACCGGGGTGGACTGAGTGAGTGGCTGTGTTAAACCACGACACCCTGGATCCCAGAGTCCACTGGGTTGAGCGGCTCTCATAGCATCCTTAACAGAGGGAACTCAGTTGAGCTAAAGAAGTGATGCTTACAGTATCAGGAACAAAACAACTTTCTCTAAAGTATCCTCCTGATAGCAATGAAAAAAGGTAGACTTGTGCAAGACCAGTCAAACTTTAGTTTTCCACAGTAAACCGAATTCCCTTAAAAATGGGACACAAGAGAGAGACGTGGAAGGAATAAGAATAACATGCTGTGCTCTGGCATGGTACATTCCAGCAGCATGGTATTAAAAAGCATTTGAGCACATTAAGACCCTGAGTAGGAAACTGTAACTGTCAGACTGCTGCTGAAGCTATGAAAGACACGCTTCCAGAAGAAACCTCATTTTAAAATCCATTGACAGATGCTGTAAAAAATATTAATATGTAGCATAATTAATGTAGACTGAACAAAATGTACTGTGGACAGTGATATGTTTATTACAATCCACTTGGTGAAGGCTGCTGGAGGGAACTAACTAGAAAGCAACACAGTCCTGGATTAGAATATACAAGCACAGGCTTCCCTGTAAATAGCAAACAGTAAGACAGGGAAAAGTGTTTTATTTAATTTTCCTACATACTGTCTCCAAAGACGTGATACACCTTCTCAGGTGCACATGCAAGTACAAGATGTTGCTAGAGCAAATAGCCTTGTAGAAATGAAACCTCTGAAAGAATAAGGATTTTGCTCAGAGACAGGGAAATGATAAATATTAGGGTGAGGTATTTTCTTTGCCCACAGACAACATGATTTATAGTATAAGATCTGTTTACCTTAAATGACTAGGCTCTAAGTGAATAATTTTGAAAAGGCTATTTCAGCTCTTGAGTAGTCTTGTCTTTGTTCAAGGGAAGAAGAAAGATGGGCTCTGAGCCTAATACAAACATGCTGAAGTCAGTCATGGTTAACATGACAGACAGCAGTTACAAGGCTGTGGCAGAATTTCATGACTCCCAGCCAGCATGTTGGCAGCCCTCTCTTACGGAGACAGGGATAGCTTGGGTGTACGTGGAAGTCTATAGGCTGGGGTGGAAGCTAATTTAGCCTGGCACCTATTATTTTGATTTTCAATAGTGACTTTTACACATTTCACCACTTAGAGACTCCAAAGGATCTGCCAGGGGATGCAAAGCAAGTTTGGGAGCAAAGACACTGAAAGTTCGCTGATCCTTTCAATGAGTGTTTGAGCTCACTAATAGGAAAACAGCACAGGTCTCTGAATTCCAATGGAACAAACTTTTTTTCATAATGGTGCCAATGTCTTTACAAGAGTTACCTGGAAAAACCAGGGTAACCTCATAGTCTGTAGTACTCCACAGACCTATATACGGTTTCACACAGAAGACTTGCACAGGCAAAAGTGACCATCCTTTTCAACAGTTAAAACGGCACAGCTTTGCCTCTAGGTGCAATTACACTAGTGTGGAAGTGCTCTAGAAGGGTCTGGCTTCTCAAGTAGGAGAGGCTCACGCCAACACACTGCAACACATAGATAGAGTACTGCTTTAACTACTAGCATAAATAAAGTGATATTACTTTTCTGAACAGAAGCAGAGTACATACTAGAGAAATAACACAAAGGTCACTTAAAAGATCACTCACTACCAAAGTTTGACAACTAGAAGGATAAACACGGAATAAGTGCATTCTAACTCTAGGTTTGAAACTGCCTGCTTGCACATGACTCTTCCTTATGTTGTGTCCTTCACGCTATTGGCGACTTAAAAATTCAACATAACTTGACAGTAGAAGCTAAAAGACAACCTGAACTCAAAATAAACTAAGCCACTTTCCTCTCTTAAATGTGAAAACATTAAACCTGATTTTTTTGTTCAGCTCAAACTGAATCATCCCCTAAAATTTCTAGTTACCAGTTCAGAGTAATGATTTGTTTGGAGGACATTTTTTTAAAATCAGATGTACTCATCTTAGAGACAGCCTGTACCTGGTGAGGCCTGCAGAGCAGCATTGTATCACCGGAGTTTCCCCCCTTTTTCCCATCTGTTCCTTCTCCCAGGACCAGAAGATGTAACTCAAGCTCTTGCTCCTGCCTCACAACGCCTGGGTTTCTCTAACAAGGATCAGTTCAGCCTGAGGATTTCTTTCAGTTTACCTAAGGTGAGCTCTAGCTAAGCTGCTTCTAGAAGGGCACAGACATACAGGCTTCTCAACAAGGATGGAGACCTTGCTGTTCTTGCTGCTTAAGGTGCCTGACTTTTCCCTGGCTGTCACCCCCGATAGTCCATTTGTGCTCCTCGCTGTACACCATCTGCTTTTCTTTCTCTCTGCGCATGTATGTGCTGAGATACGGATTTATGTGAGAAGTCAAAAAGCTACCCAGACTATCAGCTCGATGTCCCACCTCTCTGGCACGCTGGTGGCACCAACTCCCTCTCCAGCACAACTCACTGTTGAAACCTCTCCCAGTCCCCTCAGCTTCATGTGCCAAACTCGGGGCTCTGCTAAGAGGAGGAACGGCACCAGCAGGACCAGAAGAACGATTTACGCCCCTTGTAACCACCGGGAGGCGGGGACGGGGCTGCCCGGGGCTCTCCCCGGAAGCCCGCTGCGACGGGCGACCGGCCGGGCCCCCACCGCGCCGGGCTCTGGCGGCTCCCGGCTGTCCCACACGTGTCCGCCACTCCCCACCCCCAGTGCGCCACGGCGCCGGTCCCGTCCCACCGCCCGGGAGGGCGGCCCCGCCGCCCCGCCAACGCCGAGCTAGGGGCCGCGGAGCCGCCGGGAGGAGGGGATTGGGGGGGTCCCCCCGCGTCTCCACGCAGCGCACTCACCTCCCCGCGCCGGCGGCCCGCCGGCCCCACAGGACGCTGCCATGCTGCCGCCGCTGCGCCGCTCCTCCCGCCCCGGCGTGAGGCGGCCTCCGGGAGCCGAGCTCCGCCCCGCCCCGCCCCGGCGGGGAGCGCGGGGCCAGCCGGGGCTCGTAGTCTCTTCCCCGGCCGCGGGCGACGAGGGGCGCGCCCGCGCCGAGGCACTACGTCCCCCGGCGTGCAGCGGGACGGGGCATATAAGTGGCTGGCGGCGAGCGCGCTTCAGTCAGTCGGTCCGCCCGCCCGGCAGAACAATGCCTTCGCCGCCGGGGCCGGGCAGCCGCGGCTGAGGCGCGGCGGGAGCAGCCGGGCAGCGGACGCGCTCGCCGGCCGCCGCTCCCAGCGGAGAGGCTGCCGGCCGGCGGGGGGGGCGGGCGCACGCACGCCGCGAGCATGTGGATACCCACGGAGCACGAGAAGTACGGCGTGGGTGAGTGAGTGAGAGCGAGCGAGCGGGGCAGCGCGGGGGGCGAGGAGCGCATCCCGCGGCGGGGCGGGCTCGCCCCGCGGGGCCGGCGTGGGCTGCTGCCGCTTCCCGCGGGAGCGGAGACAGCGCCCTGCCTGTGTGAGCGGCCGCGTCGCCCTCTCTGCGCGGTGAGGGTCGGAGGTCCCGCCGGGGCGGGCGGGAGCGGTCCCTTCCCCAGGGGCGCAACAAAGGGCGACCGATGCCCGAGCGGCGGCTCCGGCGCCTCCCGCCGCTGCCCGGGGATGGGGCCGGTCCCCCGCCTCCGAGGCGGGCGCTCGGCTTCTCCCCGCCGGCGCCGGGTGGAAAGGCTGGTGTTTCACGGGGAACAAAGCAACCTTAAAAGACATCGCTGGGAGCGGCGACCCGGCGGGGAGACGGTCTCCGGCGTTGGCGGCGGCGCCCCGGGGAGGAGCGGGAGCAGGAGCGGGGCCGCGGGCATTGTTTGCGCGTCGGGGGTTTTGTCGCTGCTTCAGTGGAAGCCAGACAAAGTGTCTGGTTTGTGGGAGTCGTGCTTTCTTGCCTATTTATTCAAGTCTGCCCGGTGCGGGGCTCTGAAGCCCGTTGATTTGACTTACGAAGCGATCGGGGAGGCTCACTGCGATTTTTTTTTTTTTTTTTTTTTTTCCTTCTGACACCACCTATTAATACTGGCAAGCACTCGGTGAGCTCTGGCGGCTCGTCCCGGACAATAGCCCCCTCTGACACAGATGCAGCTGAACTGTAATACAGAGCTACTAGCGTAGTAAGCAGCTCTCCCTCTGTTTACGTCGCGTTTGAACGCGGAGTTGCGTCTATTACGGAAAAAGCAGGAGGAGCGCGGAGCCCTCCTTTGTTTTTGTGTGTGTAGCAGCGCTCTGGCGAGCAATTAGCGCGGGAGCCGGCCCCGCGCGGTGCCGCTCCGTCCCGTTTGGAGTTGGTCCCAGATGTTGCGGTCCTCCGAACGTTAAATTATAGAGATCATCGATGGGATTCATTTTCTTGACTTCTTTATTTGCCAGGTCACAGCTGGGTTGCAAGGTATTGATTAGTCCTGCCACCCGCCTTTCTTTATGAGGATGGGCAGAGGCTTAAAAACCACTCTGGGACTCCCTGGAATGGCATGCTGGATATTAGCAGTCAAGTATTTCAAGCTGCAGCCCTCCTCTTGGTCTATTTGTTGTTGGGTTTTTTATTATTTTTGAACATAGTATGCTATTTCACAAATGAAGTGTTTCTTTCCTGATTTATGAGCTAAAAATCACTATGGAGCGTCTTTTCTAATACTGAAAACAAGCAGCCAAATATTGTTCCCCTTATTTGAATAACTACCCCCTGGTTGCTAAACAATTAAGTGATATCCCTTAAATAAGATTTTCCATATTTAGTAAACCTTTTCAGGTACTTACACATAGATCACTGTCCAGTTCTTTCTCGCTTACTAGGGCTGGTGTCACTGAAATCTTATGCCTGCTAAAAAGATACAGTTGTGATTTCTCAATAGTGGGCTTCCTTTGGATCAACCAGAAAATGTAGTTCACTACAAAGATCCTCTTTATTTGCGTAAATATAATATAGTCACAAAAAGATGCTTATTCTTATTTAAATTCATTCCATGGTTTTCTGTGATTTGCCTTCCAAAGGCTATTCAAGATAGTAACAAAAAGCCACTGTTCAATTTGGGTCCTCTATACCCTTAGGATGGGGGTGATATTGTAGTTCATGTGAACATAGCATAAAATGCAATCCAAGAGAAAAATTAAATTAGTTTAGGTTAGTATTTCCACATTTTGCTATGTGCTTACTCACCTGCATGATGAGTGCTGTCTGCAAAGTCTTCACACCCAATTGTCGTATAAGTTATTGTGCTCTATAGCAGTGGTAGGGGAGGCAGGAGAAAGAGTTGTATCTTGCCATATAGTTCTTTAAATGTCACGTAAAGTGAATTTCATAGCTCAAACTTGCATTTTGCACCACAGACCTGCTTATATATTTTTTTTTTAGTGATGGGATTATTATGTTTCCAAACAGTTTTTTAATACTGATGTATTTATCTGCCCTGGTAAAATGGGTGCATTATAAAACCCCTTTGAGAACCGCGGTTAGTTGTACCAAACATATGTATCTTTTGTGTAAAGAGCTCAGAGCTTGCATCAACATCAGACCTCATCTGCATTTTCAAGCTGAATTTTGCAGCACATGCTGTGTGCTGCACATTTCTACTGTGACATGCCAAAATGGATGAATAGCCAAGCAACAGCCACCTGGTTGCACTGAAGGGTTGCTGGTAACCAGGTGGCTGTTGCTCATGTGCACAGTCTGACTGATTCCCACTTTAAGGGGTAGTTAATACAAATAACAATCTTCTTTTCTTCAAATTTTTAAACTTCTGCCTGCTAGCCACTGATAATATCTAATTGCTTTTTACTGAGCAGATTGCTTTACCCTGAGTTAATTTACTAGTAGGCAGATGTACTACCAGTTCATTTCCTAGTAATAGACATAGTGCTATAACGAAGAACATTATTACACTTATGTGACTCCCTTTGCACTGCAGTTATGTGGGTTTGTTTCTGAGGCTATGGATTTTGTCGGTTATGTCTTATCCCTCAGGATGTTAAAGGTGAAATAAGCATTGGAATGTTTCTGGTTTTGAGAAAGTTTGCTTTGTCTGGGTTTTGATATCTTTATTTTTAGAACAGAAGGCTAAACTTCTGTGTTTCACTTTGAAATTCCATATGTTTTGAATCACACCTTCAGCTGTTTGTCAAACTAGTGATGGCATCGCACAAAGGATCCAGTGGTCAGTTATATGGAGTATTTAGCACAAAGTATGCTGATGTAAGGGTAGGAGAAGTAATATTTTTTGCTGTTAATAGTATTTAAATCTGGTAGATGTCAAATGGAGTTGGCTTACATAAATGCTGTGTGCAGTTCTATGTGAATTTAGAACCTAACAGAACAATATTGTTTAGAACAATAACGAAACCCTTTGTTAAAATGAGTCATTTGAGACTGCATAGCTGGATGCTCTGCAGGCAGCAGGCTGGTAAGTGTAGCTTTCAAAGGTGACTCTTACTGGTTGGTGCAAACTGGAGACTCTTAGCTGTAATAAATAAATCGCAGGACTACATAATTATCTTTAGCTGCTGTTTGGAGTAAAGATACAAGTTCTGTTAGATAGCCTGAATATGGAGGATCGTTTTTTCTTTTTGTCTCACCAGATCTGCAGATTTACCTGAATCTGTAAGGCTGCAGTTACGCTTTCTGGAACGTAGGTGATTCACCTTTTTCTACTGAGTGCAAAGCTTCTCGGCACTTCTCAGGAAGGCATTTTTTGGATTAGGATGGAAAGATTAATTAAGGAAAATAATTAACAACAGTTGCCAAATGCATCGTCTAATTTATAAGCAGACTGGTATTCCAGATCCTGAAGTCATTCTGTACAGCAAAATATACCAATTTAACTCAGACAAGTTTAAATAGTGCTTGGTATTTTTAGTGTGGTTAAGCTATAAATCTGCCTTCCCAAGGGGGTATGAAGTGTGGCCATCTCCTATTTTATAAACGGAGAAACGGAAGGATCAAATGACTTTGTGCTGTAAGCTGAGGCTTATAGGAGGAAGAGACAGGGGTGTATTAGTTGATCGGAGGAGAAGTATTGACTAGCACATAGACAAAAGGCAAATCGGCTTGTGCCCTGTTCTTCTGAGTTGCAGCTGGACTTAGTCTTGCTAGCAATCCTCTTGAAAGATAGCTAAGACATCTTTATCTTCATGCTGTAATATTTTTTTTGACTGCAAGCTAACTTTACTGTAAATGAGCTTGGTTTGTTTAGCTCAACAAGAAGACAAAGACTATTATGTGGTTCATGTCACATTGTATCTCTGTCAATAACCATGCTAGACTTCTAATATAATATGTTTTGTTTAACACAAACATTTCATCAACTTCTCTTCATCCATCTCCAAACAGTATAAATGAAGCCTTCAATCTTATGTCTTCCATTGTCCTATGTTGATCTTGCCTCACATTTCTATGTGGAATTCAGTTTGTAGTTTTGCTTTACACTGATATGACCCCTAATGAGCTATATCCAAAAGTTCTGTCAAGCTGCCTTAAAACTGTTTAGGGGTGAAGCAGGGCAAAAACATAGTGCATTTTGGGGCTCATGAACCCCATTTGGCTAATGAACAGTAGGAGGATGATCTTTGTTTTCTTGTTACAGCTTGTGACTGTTTGGGGCTGGTCATCTGCAAGTAGGTAAAGGTGCGGTACCGTGGGGTACTTGAGAGTGAAGTTGGCAGGATACCAGTGCTCCCTTCACTTCACTGGTGCGATGGGAGCCTATTCTCATTTTATGAAAGACTCCGAGTTCTAGCTATCTGAGATAGCAAAGACCCACACACTTTCTATAGGAAGACTTTTGACACATGACACACTGTCATGGAGGCTTTTACATCAGTTTAGGAGGTCAGTTAGATAAAGATGATATTTTTCTGGTCTTATATATAAGCAGTAACTTTCAATATCTTTCAAAAATGGAATGATCTCGACTCACAGCTTTTGGACAAAAAAGTTAAAAAAAAGAAATCACTGACTATATTCTGTTGGAGAGCAGAATATGAAGGTTGAGATTTTTAAGTCATTTTGGTCATAAGACTAGCCTTAACTTAAGCAAGTGTTGATAAAGTAGTGAAATTGCCTTAAAATAAGACTAAATCAAGATTTTTTTTTTTAAATGGATTTTTTAACAGCTGCCTCAAAATCTAGAGTCTTTAGTATGGATGTGATGTTTTGAATGTCTTTGTCATTTCCTAAGGACAACACAGAGCTGGTTGGTTCATTAACACCTTCTTACATAGTACCCTTCAGAGATCTCATATTTCCTATTCACTACATATCTGGAGCTACTGGGGAAGATTTTGAAGGCTGAGGTTATTTCATGGTTAGCTGTATACTGATGACACTGTTTTTCTTCATTTTTCACTGTATTGAGGTTTTTGCCACCATTCTCAGTGTTGGACTCGTGTGGCTAACTGGGTCAGATTTAGCCAAAAGATGATGGAGCAATGGTGAATTAAATAACATAAGGAGTGAAGGTGAGAATGTGGTCTCTCTGAAAGGGAGAATGTTTTTTTGTTATCTAGCATAGGCTAATGTAATCTGTGATTGCTCCTGGGAGCTCAGACAGCACGTGATGGAGTCACTAACTTCTCTGTCAAGGAAGTTATTTTATTCCTACTACGCAGACATCAGCAACTTTTTGCACTGCTTCAAGAGTGTCTGCCTTTGACACATCTCTCTGCTTCCCTAACCTGAAGCCCAGAAATGAAACTTCAGAAAAAAATAGGGTTTCACGTTTACAGCCTGGTTCAAGGTGAACATGTTATCTACCACATTCCATAGTTTCCAGTTCATTTCTGAGTGTAATTCACCGTGTAAGTTTTGGTCTATAAAGTTCTCCGTAATTTGAGTCTTGGGATCAGGGAAAATCCTGAGGAGAGCATTTTGACTGCTTGGATCATTTGTGACACTTGAATGTGTTCAGCAACTGAGACAAGGCACTTTCAGCAGAGAGTTTGCACCCCTGGGAGATGCGTTGCTTCATTTCTTTAGTTTTGAAAGAACGAGTGTTGTGCGTGGGTGTGTTTTTGGTGTTTTTTTTGCTACTGGATTTGCAGTTGATTCTGTGAAGGTACAGGGGAACAACCTAGGTAACTTCTCAAAGTCCTTTCAAGCCTGTCTTTGTGGATCTGCACAGAGGAGTTGAAATGCAAAGGCTTTGCTTCACTTTCAGTCTGGAATTTCTTTTGTTACTGTGGGGTTTTTTGCATGTAACCATGTACATCATTGGGTAACCTCTTGTTTTGCTTTTCCTCATTTTCTTGCTGTTTGTCCTTTTGTGAGGAGCAGGGCAGAATGCCTTTGAGGTAACCACAGTCCTCTTCCCAGTGATTTGGAAGCCAGGAGACTAACCTGCAGGGAAATGTTCCTTTTTATTTATTAGTCACATGCATTTAATTTGTTGTAAGTGTCTCTAACATTACATAATACAAAGGATTGATTCTTGTTTTGGAGGTGATCAATAGAAACATAGGAAAACTATGTTTAGAAAGAGTTTTGAGAGATTTAATCTGTATTACTTTCTCAAGGCCAAGTCAATTCTATCTGTCACTTCTGAAGGATGTTTGCCAGCGTGTTCTTTAAAATGCTGATAATGTAGCGTCTGCAACTTCCGTAGTCACTGCCTAGCAATCTTACTACTGAAAGTGTTTAGCACTGAGTAGTTTTCCTCTTGCATGTATCATTATGTGTATATGAAGACTTGCCAAGACTGTCTCCTTTTCCTTGTATGAAATAGCTCCAGTTATTTCATCCTTTCCTTGTAGATGATGTTCTTATCTTTGACCAATTGATCCATTTTCAAAACTGGACAGGAAAGCTTTATCAGGTAAAGCAGGAGAATCTTTTAGTGTGTGCTTTAGGCAATGTGTCTGCTTGTCATTCCTGGTGTGATGTTTGTTCCTTTTGCAACATCATTGCATTGACTCATGTTCAGTTGGGAACCGCTAATCAATCCTTCAGATCCTTTTCCAGAATACTGTTGTCTAGACAGTCATTCTTCCATCCTGTATTCGTCAGCTGATTATTTCTGCTTATGTGTCCTTAGTGAACGGCACCTCTTTTCCATACTCTTTCTCCCATTTTGTCAGCCACGCTGGTTCCCAAATTTCCTTTCTCACATAAGCCTGTTGGAAGCACCTTGTCTGACAGCTTTGAGAGATGCGATTTAGGAACCATACTTGCTAACAGAAGTGGAGCTTGTGAAGAGAAGCAATGCATGATGAACAACTAAGACACTTGGATGCCACAATGATTTGCTGTTAGTTTGCCTTTATGTTTAAAGGAGTGTATTTTTCAGATCTTTACAATGACAAAAGACTGAAGTGATAGCTGTTTTCTGTTTCTCTTAATGCATGTTTCTAGTTATTCAGAATGCATGTTTGCAGTTATATAGTTTGAAGATGATATGATAACTTGTCAACTTTGCATTCTTGGGCACCTGAAATGTTTCCTTTGAAAATAATGCTGATCTAACTTCCAGATGCTCAAGGGTGGATAGGAGAGCTGTGAACAGTGCAGCTCTGAAAGTCACCTGTGCTATAGGGACAAAGAAAGGAGCTTGGATTTTGCAATTTGTAATGCACTGTGCTTGCTGGTTTTTGTTTTGAGTAAGAAAATAGGATAAAATCAAATCAGTTTTGCAGGATTGAAAAAAATAAACAGTCTTATGGGATGAGGCAAAAAATGTGCTCTTTAAGGAGAGCTAATATAAGGGAAAAAAGTCCTGCTGACACTGATTGCACCTTTCATCTTTCTCCAGTTAAGGAACCAAGTCAATTTTTTTTTTCAGATTCACATGCAATTATTTATCTACTCTGTTAATAGTAGCAGCTGAAATTATTACAACTGAAAGGGGTAAAGTCTGTTTACTCAGCTTTCTAGTACATTGAGTTTTGTTTTCTTGATTGTGTGTAGAAAAACAGAAATAGTAGTAATGAGGTAATAAACCCCAAAATGGGGTTGTTAGCAGAACTCACAATAAGGTGTTTGAGGAATAACTTAAATTTACTTCAGTTTTGCTTTCTGTGTTACTGGATTTCAAGTGTGTGTATGTCCTTTCAGGGTGGTGGCTGGTCTTACACAATCAGTAGCTAAATGATGAGCTTGTTCAGTTCTTTCTGTAGCAGAGAAGAAATGGAGCGCCCTTTCAAATCCATTGCTCGGGAGTTTTTGATTTGATTTTTATTGTTGTTTGCACTGAACTTATTTCTGAGTCTTAATTAGAAACACAAAATGAGTTCTTAACTATAAAGGTGTGTACTGAGACATTTTCATGAATAATTTGCCTTGAGTGTGTGGGAATCTATATATGCTATAGGTAAGAGGTGAGCACCAACTGCACTATAGGGGCTCTTCTGTAATAGAAGTTACTGAATTCTGCTTAGTTATTTTTTTAAAAAAAGCATTTTCTTTTACTATCATAAATCATTGACCACATGATAAGATAATGTTTCATTTTTTGAAACTCTTGGAAATTACAGATTGCAGTGCAGAAAGCAAATAATTACTCCATGAAGCCTTACTTTGACTTTTCTCTGGAGTAGCGTAGTGAGCTGAGCATGTATGAGATGTTGGGGGGGGGGGGGGGGGGCAACCAGTACTTCTGATGCTTTGTTTTGTTACATAAGTTAAATGCAAGTTGGCTGCAAAAATTGTATTATTTCATCATTGTATTATACAAACAGCAATGGATAACAGCTTGATCCTTACTCAAGCTGTAGATATGCCGTAGACTATGTTACATAAGTTAAATGCAAGTTGGCTGCAAAAATTATATTATTTCATCATTGTATTATACAAACAGCAATGGATAACAGCTTGATCCTTACTCAAGCTGTAGATATGCCGTAGACTATGTAAGTATGAAATAGTTGTACTTTATATGAAGTAGCATTCATGCTTTTGTAGATAATGTTACTGATAAAATACAGAATATTTATTTTTCTGAGGAAAACCCCAGTATAAAGATGGCTATTTGATTTTAAGTGTACTGTCTTATTTTTTTGGTAAAAAAGTAGCCTTGGGAAACTTCAGTGTCGTCAGTGGTTCATAATGTTACCTCTGATTCCATAGGTACAACTGTGAGGTACACTCTCTGAAACTAAGCAGTATAGAGATGGGTCACAGGTTGTAAATACTAACTTTTTTGTAAGTGATAGTCTTTGTAAGGAATAAAGTTGGCTAATATTTTGTACCTTGAAGGAATGTGCCTCTTTCCTCGGCTGCATGGTTCCTTTCCTAACATCTGTGCTAGGTCTGTTAGTACGGTGAGGATACAGAGCTTGACTTGCAGTTTCTGCCTCTGCATGGGATTCAGAATTGCTCCTTCTGGTGTTAACATTGTCTCCCCTCTCACTATGATAAAGAAAGAAGAAATCTGAGCATGTACTTTTGAAACAACTTAGTGGACAACTGCTGGCAGAGCTGCTGTTATTCATGGGTAATAGTGGAAACTTCTTAAATATTCTTCACTTATCTGTCTCTTCCCTATTCCTCTACCTTCCCCCCCTGCCCCCAGCTTCCTTCCTTTTTTTGGTCTGTAAAACTTTAGACAAAAAAAGAGGAAATCCTAAGGTGGAAAACGAAGATCCCTGTTCTATTTCAGTGTAAGAGAGCACATGTCGGTTCTGTACAGAGTTCATAACTGTAGCTATACTTTTCTTCCTCCACCCATAACAGAAAAAAATTGAATAGCTAATTATAACTCAAGCCAAAATGATATTACTTCATGATATCCTTTCTTCCACTTGGAATAACAAGACCCAAAAGCTAAAATTCTTTTCATTGGGCCAGATGTAGTTCTGAGTGCTCAGCTTTATTGAATATTTCTTTATATATTTTTTTATAATCTTTATTCCTATCACTCACCAGGTTAAATAGGTGAAGTAAGGGTGGAGATAGCTGCCTGCACATATTTTGCTATTATATTTGTCTTGGGAAAATATGTCAGTGATACTAGTAAGCATCTCAAGTTACAGATTCTCCAGTTGCTTACATAACTGGAAAGCTAAATTCAGTAACTTAAACTTTTTTTTTGCAAATCAGATTGGAAGACAAAAGACTTGTCTGTTGTCTTTTCTGCATGCAAGTTAGGCTTTTTGTAACAATTTAATTATCCAAAGACCTTGAACAATTTCTTTCCACCAATTAATTGAAAAAGCATAGTAAAAGATGCTGAAAAGAAGTAAAATATCAGAAAAATATGTATTTTTTCCAGGAAAGTGTGTGGTGCTCTCTCATGTGAGGCAGCTATTGGTTTTGGAGTTTAATCTTTGGAGATGTAACGTGGTAAATAATATTCAGAGGAATCTGAGGTAATGGGATCTGCAACTTCAGAGGCAGGGTAATAGGAAATCACTTACTCCATAGTCACCTGCAGAGTTGTGTTTTAAGCTACTGTCAGTGGTTGCTTCTGGAAAACACTATTGTTTTGGTTTTTAAATTTTTTAAATATAAATAGTAGCTTTATCTCAACCTGAGCAATTATAATGTGCTTTAAGAAGTAGTATTTAAAACTTGTTCCCTTGATGAAAAGCCTTGGCTTCCTGGCAGCGTGAAGGATGAGTGGTGTCAGTCTTGCTGCTGCTACCTGTCTGTTGTTCAGTGTTAAACCACATCCACTGCTTTTGTATCTTCAAGCTTAAGTGTGGTTATGCTTGTTTACATTCAGAAAATTCACTGGGAAGCCTTTAAGGCTGAAAATTGTTGGGGTTTAATGTATTTGCATGCAAAGGAAGCTTTCTTTGTTTCACTTCTGCAAAGACTCCATTCTACTGAATAGGCTGGGGCTTGACTAGCAATGCCTCTAAATGTGTATTTAATAGGTATATTAAATAGTTTTTATTTATAGTTTAAAATGCATTTTTTTAGTGGTGGCTGAGATAAAGTACAGAGGTTAGTCATCATATTAAACAGGCACAAATTATGTGGTTCCCTCTTTTCCCGATGTAACCAGAAAAATGTAACCTAGTAAACAGAAAAAGTGCAACTGTAACATTAGAGAAATCACATAGGTTTTCATGATGATCCTTACAAAGATCTGTTTGAATTTATATTGATAAATTTATATTGAATTATGCCTCTAGCTCTCTTCTTGAACAGCCAGTTAACAGCATCATAATTGAGGTGTAAAAGTGGTTGTACAGCTGATAGAGATCTGCGGTCTTTATCAGTGTGTTTTGTCTCTCTTTGTGGGTTCCTCAGTAAAATAATGACCAAGTAGAAAGGGACTGGACTGATGGGGAGGTGCTTGCTTTTAGAGAAGCAGAGGACCAGAATAAACTTATTTAGCTGATAAGTGTTCAATGGATCCTTTTAAACTAGCATCTTTTGGTTAATCTATGAAGTGGATTTATTGTTTGCAGAACTGTCATAAGTTTGGCTTTTTAATGACCTCTGTAAAATGCCATTTATGTTTTTACATACCTTATGCAAAACCTCAAAAGCACTCTGCAGACTACAAATAGCAGGTTTTATGTAAAAATATGGGGTTTGTGTAGGATAGGGATATGCACAGCTACAGTACCATATGTTACAGTAATTCAGGAAACTCAGAATAGCATATTGTCTTGAGTATGCGAGTGTGGGGAAACTGTGGCGAGCAGAATGTAATTGTCTGGAGACCAGCATGACCGTGGCCAGGCCAGCTCTGGTGCTCACCCAGCTCTGGCCATGCACTTCCCCCCTGCTCCCTGTAACAGCTTCTGTGATGAACAGTTGAGAAGAGCTGATCTGGCTGAAAACTAATCACTTTTTGGCAGGGAGGGATTTCTACTGGATCAGCACCTCTAGCTGGGCTCGGATTGTCTGCCAAAGTATGTGTGCCAGCATGGGGGAGGCGAGGGAGAGTGCAGCTGGGAGTACAAAAGATGGCAGGACCCCAGTGCTCTTCATGTGTCTTGCTCGAAGTGCCTTGCAGCCGCAGTGTACTGGTGCTTCCTCATGCTATACTGGTGCTGCCAAGTGGCGGGGCTTTTTCTGCTTTGAACGGGACCTGGCTGCAGGGTGAGCCCGCTGGGTGTGTGGCTCTGAAGGCACTGGCTTCCTTGGCTGGTGAGGGGTGACTGGCTTGCTGCTGTGCAGCTGCTAGCCCTGGTGCAAAGGAAGCTGCCTTGTTCGGTCAAACCTGCAGGCCCATCAGATGAGGTGTAGAAATGAGAAATTTAGTTGGCCTGTCAAGAGTATATGGCTGTTTTCATGGGGCAGAAACAAGTAAAGAGCTGAGGTAGATAGTTTAATTCTGCGTCTTCTGATCTACCTGTTTGGTCTGGATTCATGAGTGTGCTGTTTACTGAACCCACTGTTAGTTCTAAAACTCTTTTACAAATTTTAAGTTACTCCACTTGCTAGTGTTGTTCAGATAAAGTCTTAGGTGACTAGACTTGTGCACTAGAGGTGCACAAGAAGCTGGGAGGGGGCACAGCCAGGACAGCTGACCCAAACTGGCCAAAGGGACATTCCATACCATGTGACGTCATGCTCAGTATATAAAGCTGGGGGAAGAAGGAAGGGGGGGGGACGTTTGGAGTGATGGGGTTTGTCTTCCCAAGTAACCATTATGCGTGATGGAGCCCTGCTTTCCTGGAGATGGCTGAACACCTGCCTGCTGAAGGGAAGGAGTGAATGAATTCCTTGTTTTGCTTTGCTTGCGTGCGCGGCTTTTGCTTTGCCTATTAAACTGTCTTTATCTCAATGCACGAGTTTTCTCACTTTTACCCTTCTGATTCTCTCCCCCATCCCACTAGGGGGGAGTGAGCGAGCGGCTGTGTGGGGCTTAGTTGCCGGCTGAGGTTAAACCACAACAAAGTAACAAAGTAAAATGAGCACTTCTAACATCCTTTTGAGAGGTCTGTGTCTCATTGCTCCATCCAGAACAGTAAACTTTGAGTCCTTTCAATATAGTAATATGGGAAAGAAAAATAAACACTTCTGCCTGATCTAATAAAAATACATATTTTATAATGATAACATAATAATGTGGTTGATATGAGAACTTGAATTACCCTCAGATTAGTGAGAACTGCTGCTTCTCATAAAATGATGGCTCTTAAGCATTGCCATTGTGTCTTCAGTCGGGATAGTTCTGGGGATAATTCTGAGGAAAAAGCCTTGGCAGTTGTTCCTATCTCTGCTAGTCTTGTCCCATTTTCTCCTTTGCTGTGGATGTCTCTGATAGCCCTCCTGGAAATGGTCAGTGGAGTGCCTGGACATCCTGCGCTGCCACAATTGTGTTCCCTTCTGGCTCTTGACTCCTGCCACCCAGCTCCTCTGTCTATCACTTCTTTAGGCCCAAAAACTGGGACTCAAGCTTACAGAAAGTATTCTTTTGTTAATTATGCAATGTTTGTTTTGTACCAAAATAAGTTTTGGACACATAACAAGCACCTTTAGCACAGGAGGAATTGTTTGATTTGCCTATGATCTATGGAGATACCAGACTATTCAATGTCTGTTAAATGTAAAACAGCATCCTTACAACTTCTTTGGTATGGTAGCTATAAAGCTAGGGGATCACATACTCATCATACTGGAGGCACTTTCTTGGGTTTCTTCCCCTTTTTAATTAAAGTAGTTGTGAACTGACTCTTACTGTGTTCAAAGCATTTTTTTATCTAAAACACCCCCTGGAAGTGTGTGGTGGGTGTGCTTGATGTACAGAAGTATATGAGAATAGGAACTGGAATGTGATACATAACCTGTGTATGTATTTTTTGCCAAGTTTCTTCAAGTTGGCAGTTGCCTTGCTTGTGACATAATTCCAATTGCTGAGTGTTTTCAACCAGTTTTCACACAAGGTTTCGAATTTGTGTCCCTGCTGTTCAGCCCTACCACAGTGAACTGGGAGGTGAAGGGAAGAAAAAAGAGCTATCATATGTCTGATAATCATTGGGATGGCTCAGATCAGGATTCTGTTTATGAAGAGTTCCATAGCATGATCTTAATATATAACTTGTCTGAAATTGTCAGTATTTACTTTTTCCCCTGAAGTCTTGAATCCTTGAAGTACCTTTAAATTAAGGGGCACATCGTTGTTATTAGGCATTGGTATTACTGTTGCTTTTTACAAAGATAGCTTAGATAACCCTTAGCCTTCACATCTGTATACGTGCTACTTGGTTTTTGTGGGTTTTTAACAAATCTACAATATCAATTTGAAAAGGAAGTGCTTTATGGGTGATATCTTGTATGGAAGGGTAGACACAAAGACAATTTAATGATAAAATACATAAGTGATTTGGAAAAGAATAGCTTGGTCTCCTCAGATTTAATAGGAAAGCTGTTTGGGCAGGTCTGGCTTTGCTTGTTTTTAGTTCCAAAGGTTGGATACGAGGTAATTCCATCATGTGGTCATTTTTCTTCCTCTGTAGAGGACATTAGCTCCAGAAATTCATCAGTGTGTAGTTCAGCCATAAAATTCTTTGACTTTTTCCTCATATTAGTTATTACGTACTAGCTAAAAATAAATTTGTGTTCTGTATGGATGTTGACTTAATGAACGTGTGAAGGCATTCCTGCAGCCTGTGGTATGTCGTGCAGGCCTTGGGGAGGCGAGAGGAATGCTGCGGCTTCAGATGTCGCACTGGAACACTGACACTGCTAGTGTAAAATGTTGCAGCACATAAACACTGTAGCATACCTGATTTAAATAGCTCAAATTCTCCAAGCTTAAAGATGGAGCAGGATTTCATATAATTTGCTTTGTAATCTCATATCGAGCTCTCTTCAAGTCAGCATTATACACTCGTGCATGTGTGGGTGAATAGCACTTGGCAGGCTTTTCTGGCACTTGGCTCTTCTAACATCTCCTACAATAATGACTTAGAACCAGAAGTTCTACCCTTCCCCCTACTTGAATTACCCGTGTGCTTCTCCCAAGTAACACGAGCCTTTCTGTACTTTCTGTACAACATTAGTTTCAGGCTAAATTAGTTTATTTTTCTGACAATATGAAAAAGAAACTTATCTGTACAGTTGTGTGGAGATATAGACAAAGACCTTATGCCATTGCTTTGTGGTTTCTTACAAACTGTTTTTACCTGGAAACTATGTGCTTTGTTAATCTTGCAAAGGTGAATTGCTATAAATCATGAAGTGAACTGAAAACACTTATGTTAAGTATGTATCTGTAATTTTTTGGAAGGGCTTTTTTGAAAATATGGAAACTTGCAGGTTGTTGTAGCAGCTTCAGCCAGAAATGAAGGGAGACTTAGACAGATGTGCCTAGGAAGTTAGACTTGGCAAACCCAATATAGGACGGTCAGTACCAGGCTTGGGAAGAGACTGCATGAGGGATTATGGAGCCTAAGTTAAGTGATAGGCAGGGGCAGAATTGCCATGTGCTTTTATCAGGTCATGAAGTGGGACCTGTAAAACAGTTTACTAGTGAACTGACAGAGGGAAAAGCTGGTAGTCAGGCACGGAGAGGAAGGAGGAGTTATGACTGTAGGGAAAGGCACAAAAATATATGAAAGTGTGGGAAGCTTTGAGAAGCTTGCTTTATGTTCCACTGATAGCCTCTTTGCAGCCTCTGCTGCCTGCCTGTCCAGTAGGGAAGTTGTAATTAAGGTTTGCTGCCAAACTTGCAGAATAAAGATGGTGGGGGGAGCAGATCTTCTAGGCAGTCGTTTCTGGACAATGTGCTGTCAGGGATTATGGTTTGGAAAGGATATATAACATTACTTGTGGTGCTAAATGGATCTTATTAAAGCACACTTCAAAATCTTGACATGGTCTTGTTTCTGAAGTGCTTGAGTCAGCTTGAATTTTCATGGTATCTTGTTTAGTTGTGTGGTTTTAGGTAAGGACCTCGGCGCTTTCTGTAATCAGTTGTATTTATCTTAGTTTGTAGGTCACGCAGGTTTTAGTTTGCTAGATAATGACTCTGAGAGATTCCTGAATGTTGCTAATGAGCTTTGGGCTAATCAAAAGTTCTTGTCCTGTGGTGCTAAGTAAGGGCTTGTTACTTGCTGAATGAGCTGTTCCTGCACATGGAAAATTCTCACTTCCAGAAGGCTGCTTGGAAACTTTTGGCTCAGTGTTTAATTGTGACCAAAGAAGAGTGCTTGAATTGAGAGCTCACATGGGGTGTGCTGTTTCCTGTGTTATGGGCTCTAGCCATTGAGGTGCTAGTGCATTAGCTAGGAATAGGCAGTATTTAGCTGCAACTTGAGGATTTGGTTGCTTATGTGACCTACAGATGACAGGAACAGTGGTTGATTTTGAAAGATGTAGACACTACAGATCTTATCTGTATCTGTAAGATGTTATTGTTAATGCTGCTTCACCAAGGTAGTAGATTCTGTCAGTGTCCTGTTGCTTATGGGAATCAAGTTTGAATTTCATTTGTAAGTGAACTTTCAAGTGGCTTGAAAGTTAATCTTGACTAAATGACATGTTCACTTGGCTTTAAAAAATGCTTTGTTTGCTGTACAAAACATTAGCATTCCCTGTATTGTCTGTGCCATCTCATTTCACCTCAGTGAAATGTAGAGACTAGTAGAATTTGTGTACCAAAAATACCATTTATTAAATAAAATGAAGAGTATGTATTTGTTCAGAAGTGTAGAAAGTGATGAATGAGTGTGATTTTGTTGAACTAAGGTTGATTACACACTGCGGGACTTTTTTTAGGCTGCTGCTTAGAGCGAGCATTCTGGGGCTGCTGGCAGGCACTTTTAGTTAGAAAACAGGGTGTGTGTGTGTGAGAGTACACATGTACCAGTACTGCTCAAAATACCATCACAAAGGGCTGTCGCAGGGAGTGATAGGAGTTGAACCTGTATTATCATGACCTGTGTGCAGCAGAAGTACGATGAATGCCTGTAACATTTGTGAAGTGGCCTTTTCTTTGATGAATCACAATGGATAATCTTAAAATGTTTTAAATACCTATTCTCTTCTGTAGTTCACTTTCAAATACACATTTAAGATTATGGAAGTGCTTTCTTATCACAAATATGACTTAAGTTTTCAAGTAATACAGCTGTGTGTGTTGTGGGAGGTGCTGGTGACCTTACTAAAGACTGAATTCAGGCCATTCGGCTACTGTCCAAATGCTCTGCCAGCTTTGCTACTTGACCACCTGCTTCTGTTTTTCCATTCCCTTTGCAAATGTAGGTTTTGTTCATTTTCTGGCATCTCAGCATTGCCTTTTGTAAA
The DNA here is from genome assembly GCF_965638725.1 of Aptenodytes patagonicus. Taxonomy (NCBI): domain Eukaryota; kingdom Metazoa; phylum Chordata; class Aves; order Sphenisciformes; family Spheniscidae; genus Aptenodytes; species Aptenodytes patagonicus. The sequence continues at coordinate 30,335,247 of NC_134949.1, forward strand.
AAAGAAATTAAAGCATGTGGGTAAGGTCTCTGTAGACCACTTGGGAGTCTTTGTGGTTCTTGCAGTCATTTGAGTTTTCATTAGCCATTCAGGCATGGGTTTGTTGGAAAAGAACAGAGGATGACAGCATCTGCACCTCCACGCTTGCTTTCCCCAACCCAGCTCATACACTTCAGATTGTAAGGCACAATGGCAGCCATGTAGTTCTGCTCAGTCACACTGTAGCTTTCCTGCTCTGCATGAGCTTGGTGGTTATCCCTAGTGGGAAACGTCCAGGTAGCACTGACACGCTACTGGAGTGTGACGGTATTCCTTAAACTGTCAAAACATGCAGCTTAAGTTCTTTGCTCATATCTTTTCAACATGAAAAATTGAGGAAAAAGGATCATAAATCTGACTCGGAGACATAATGGTAAATGCCTTTGAGTATGAATCCCTCAATAGCCTGACATGGCTGGAGTGTTGAATGGGAAGTCTCCAATAATGAGTTACATTCCCACATCTACTACTGATCTGCTCACTGGCTATGTCCAAATTACATGACCTCAGTGCCTGCTTTGTAAAGCACCACACTGAAAAGCAGGCTGTTGCTGCTGACTGAAAGCTTGTGTACTTGTATCCTCTGACATAGCTGAGATAGTTCAGGAGTTACGTCTGTGGTTGGTTGATGAAAACTAAAGAAAAAAGAGCTGGCTGTTCTGTGACTTCTCACTGTATTAAACACTGCTATCAGTTTCTAAAGTTTCTGTCCCATTTTTGTCAACACATATGACCACGATGCAGTGATTTGAGTGCACATGGATATTAAGGCACTAAATTTTAGAATAGAAAAATCTTAAATTACTTCTGTATCAGTACGAATGCCAATAGATTGGTTTTTATCTTGAGCTTTTAAAAATGCATTAATCACGTGGACAAAAAAGTTACGTCTCTCCTGCTTTTTTCCACTGCATCTGAAGACTGCCCTGGAGAAGTCATACCTAGCTGAAACACTGAGTCCATGAGGCCATGGCACGCTTCCAGCCCATCCTGACAGTATGCATGTTGCAGTGAGTGCTTGTAGCATCAGTTGTGTGAAGCCACGTTGCATCTCTGCAAACGCCCAGTGGTACCATGCTGCTCAGAATGCATCTGTACCTGGCACTGCCATCCATATACATAACTGTTGCTGAGTGTAACTCACCATTGCCTCATAGTAAAAGAGGGTCTCAGCTTTTCAACTTGTACCACCTGTCTGTCTCTGGAGACTAATGTATGTATTTGGTGTTCTCACAGCCTTGGTCTACCTGAGTGAATAGGATGGAATACTGCAGAAGTTGTGCAGATGGTTGAAGAATGCTCACTTTTATTTTGCTGTTTGTTTCCATTGCATTCTGTAATACCTGCAAGAAATGGCATCTTTCAAAAGGTGGTTTGATTACCTGGACTGTCTTCTGCTGGTTGTCTGGGCAGGAGAAGAAAGTAGGCTGAGCAGGCACTGGTTATGGATTTGATCTAAATATAGTCAGCTGTACACATACTTGTCCAGCCAATATTGCAAATGCGATGTTAGCTGGCTCTCTTGCTTGTTAGACAGATTACGGTGACTTGGCAATGCTGAAGTGGGAACTTTGGCCTGTGAGGCACAGAGTTTGTTAAGAGGGTTGAATGCCTACGTGTTCCAGCATTTGAAAAAGTATCTGTTGTGTTAGGATGATGGGATCTGGCATCAGGATGTGTTTGCGCAGACTCCACTGAGATGTGTAGGGGGGCCTGCATGAGGTCCAGGCAGGTGTGGGGTTTAGAAGTTTGCTGGGTTGCCCCTGTAGTGTCTGGAGGTCCCAAGGTTTCCCTCTGACATCCTAGAGGATTGTCATGAGGCTCCTAGTTAAAGGTGAGACAGTGTAAGTTGTCAAGAAATTTAACTTCCTCTATGCTGTCATGCTATAGAGGCTTCAACAGAAACATTAATAATTCTTTAAGAATAGCTTACTGATTTTGATAATTTATTTAACAGAAGTGGAATACTTGAGCTCCCACTCTTAAGCTTTCTACAGTAACTATTTATGTTCTCTTTTGATTTTTATCTATTGGGTACCAAAGATGTACTTTAGAGCCAGTGTTCCTTCACTCATTTCTTTCTTTTCTTCCCCTGCTTTGTAAAAGAATCTACCACAGAACAAGCCCACAACACAAGTTGATACATCTTTTTTTTTTTAAAAAAAAACCACAGAAAAATCCTGACACAAAATACAAAACAGTCCAACTTCTACCAATTAGTGTGTAGTAGTCTGCTTTCAGGATATTACAAAGACAATGAAACTTAAACAATGCACACGGAAACAATTTTCTTATTAAAGCTAGTTACTTGTGAGCATTCACAGGTGGGGGGGAAAAAAGTCTGGCTTAGTGTCATCTGATACAGAGGAAGATTTCTGGTGGTGTGTCCTGTTTATAAAGTTTCTACTTCCCAAGTGGCAAAATACTGTAAAATAATTGTATATTATAAAGATCAGTTGAAGAAAACATTACCTCTCTGAACAGTTTGCTATTAGTGTCTTGTGCAAATCACGTGCTATCAGCTGGTTTTTAGAGTCAAATGGAGATTATTTTTTGTTCAGTGGTATACAGACCGTCACCAAGTAGTGGATTGCTATATGCCAGCAATGCGCCACTGCAAGTTTGAGTAGTAGTATCTGGATTAAGATAACAAATAACAGCTTTTCTTGATATACCCTAAAGAGAGAGTTGTTAAAGCATCCAAGCTCTCCAGAGATTGATTTATTTACTTTTTTAACTGGCTGTGTGCTCAGGATATCTGGGCTTAGCCTGGATAGATTTTGACACGTCTGGTAGGAAGAGTTTAAAAAGTTATGAGGAAAAATTAGTATTTTGTTTCTGATTTGTAACTGTAAGTAACCAATATAAAGCCCAGTTATGTGTTTTGTGGCTAAAATTTAGGGCCTTATTTCTCAAAATAAATGCAGAAAACTGGAAATTCTGTGATGCAATGCATAGTTTTGTCTTATTTTCTTTTAACCTTTTCAGTCTTAGGCATTTGACAAGAGATGCTATCAATGTCAAAAGCAGTTAGCTGTAGTAGCAGTTGGGTTGACCGTTTGTTTGCCCTACCTTGTTAGGTTACTGAAAAACAGGATCAATAATCTCTCTGCTATTCTCCAGATGTTGCCACTGGAGAAAGACTTAGACTTATTCTGGCTTAAAGGTTTGACAGTTGACTTTGTCATGCCACATTAAACATGATGTGAATGTGCCATACAAGAGCTATTGATAATTTTTGTGTAGTCTGGAGACAGTGGTCTTGGTTATTGAGCTGTTGTGCCCAGTAGAATCTTAAGTGCATGAATAAATCTTCATTGTATTAGTTTGCTGTGACAAATTGTATTCAGTATGAATGGCCACCAATTTGTTGGGGGCGGGATGGGGACTGATGAGAGGTGTTTGGAAATACTTGCTGCAAAAAAGGGAAATGGTGCTGTCAATTTTTTCTTTTGTCAGTATTTAAGCTTCTTTAAAGTTTGGAACCAGAAAGGCCTTGTTATCAAAAGCAGAATTCATGACAGACAGATCTGAAGTACCTAAACAAAACCAAACTCTGATTACCCATTTCTGTCAATCCGACTAGAAGCTTGTCAGCTGCTGGGAGGCAGGAGCAAGCAGAAGGGAAGGGGAAATGGACAAGGTAAAACTGGAGTTTCTTCAAAAATGTCCAGTTATCCTAAGGTATTTCTGAAATGCTTTATTTCCTATTGATATTTCTGCTTGATATGAAGATTTTGATAGTATTTGTAATGCAGGATTGGGATTAATACTTTCAGCAAGACCAGAATATTTTTTTGACAACAATACTTCCATTTATTTCTAGATTTGGCACAGTAAGTCTAGACAACTTATTTTTTGGACTCTAGCATGTACATATCTTCTGTAGCAACAGCTGCTTTTATAAGATTAATAGATTGCCTTAAATATTCAAATTTTCTTTTAAATTGCTCATTTTCATTATGTTTATTAGGGTGTCAACACTACCCTATGTTCCAGATAGTACTGGGATACTCTGTATCCTTCAGGGTTTACACGGACAACCTGTTAGCTCTCCCAGTTGACTTGAAAATTAGAGATGTTCCCTATAGTTACAGGAAAACAAAAGGTCTGTTGGTTCTGAGCAACGCTCAACAGTTATTTCTTACACTTAACAGTTATTTCTGATGCTGATGTATCAAATAAGAGGCAACCTTGAGGCCCACCACTATTCAAGTTCAGGTGTTTCATCTCCATTGAAAATTCCTCATTAGCTACATCCATGACTTGTTCGTTGTATCTCCAAACTATGTGCAGAGTACAAAGTGGGAACAGACTAGAAGGGGAAAAATGGTGGGGGAAAAAAATCTGAATTTGGTAAAATGAAGCCAGAGAGCAGACATTTAGGAGTGGGAGCTTGAAAGCATCAAGGGAAGTATTTGAGATAGGAGACTTGGAGGCAATGGAAGGAGGATTTGTGAAGAATGGGTATAGGGGAGCTCTGCCTCTGGCAGTTGTCAAAGTCTGCTTAGGCCCACGAATGTGGGAAGATAAATTAATCGGGAGCATCTCCTGTTGTCTATGGTTTAGTGGCAGCCTCTTCATTAGTATTAGCTATCTCAAAGCACTGGACAGTGGAGATGAGATGGTATTTCCCCCTTTTCAGAGGGAAGTAACATCCAGTCTGTCCAGCTGGCACTGGCGGACTAGGAATGCAGGTGCTCTGGTTTGTTCTCTGTGCAGGTGCTTTGTGTACTGCTGATGTCCTGGGCTGCCCTTGCCCTTTGCAGCCTGAGCTGAGCAGGTGTGCTCAGACCTCTTGTAACCTCTTCCTCAGTTAACCTCTAATAAATGTCCTTGTTTCCAGCTCTCCTCTTCAAATTTTTCTTCCATGCTTTGCAGCAGGTCACTGCAGAAAGAGTTAGTGACAAGAAGTCAAGGGGACTGATTTGGGGAAGTCGAAGCTTAGAGTTGTGAAAGTGGAAGCATCTCAGGCAGGAGCTGCAGGAGGGGAAGTGAAAACAGACTGATGATTAACAGGCAGATGCCTGTCCAGGACTCCTTGTGCTAACTTGTTTTGGTTTGTTCACATGCTCTCACCACTTTGATGCGTGTATGAGAGCTCAGGTCTGATGCAGACATACTCCTGTTGCTTCTGTTCTGTCTTGCCTGGCAAGCACTGAGGTATACCTGTGCCTGCCTTCCCTCAGGCCCCTCTCAGTACCAGCTTGGAAGGTGATGGAAAGCAGCTGCAAAGGCAGTTCTTCCTAATACCTGCTTGTACCAAGAAAAGCATTTGAAATATCTTTTTGATTCAAAAAGTATGGGGAAGGCTTCAAACTATTAACTCAAATATAGCATATTATTTTCATAGAATAGTTTTTAGAGTTCCCAGAGGACATCAATAGCAGTGGCTTAAAAGCTATCATTAAATATGTTTGGTGTCTAGCATGCTGGAGTCCTGAGGCCTGGATTCTATTGTGACAAATAATGGTCTCTATTGTGGTCTAGAGATCTCCACCCTCATTCATACCTGTGGGCCTTAAATTGGCCACACGTCTTACGTACAAGTTCCTTGTACCTCCATTCACAAAACATTAGCGGATTGTGTAAAGCATAGTTTGAGAGCTACCTCAGTTCTGTCCACCGACAAATATGAGCGTGGATAGTCTGGCCTGAGGCTGCACCAGGTAACTGCTGAGAAAGTTTAGAAAAATAAACAATCTGAGTCATGATGTGAGAGAACTTAAGACTTGAGAATGCTTTGAATATGCTGTCAAAACACTTGTATAAGCTATGCATAATTAATTCTGGAGTAACCTCCACTGCATACTTGACTATACAATCTAATAGATGTGTATATAGGCTGAGGTGCGTGTGTGTCATGCAATGTAAATGTTGGAACATTGCTATACTGGGGTAGGTGGGAATTTAGTAGGTTAGAGTGCCCTGGTCAAGCCTCATGGCGTGTGAGGAATCAAGACTTACCATGGGCCATCTCACTCTAAGAAGTGGTCACCTTTCCATGTTTCACATAATGCAAAACACTGTTACAATTTTCAGCTAGTCTAAATGAATTTAGGAGTAGACAGAATGGAGTGGGTTTTGTTCTTCACTAATGACTTGTGAATCTGAAGTAATACTACTGAAGATACTTGACCTTACCTAAACCAGAGGAAAAGAGGGGAGAACATAAAAACAAATGTATGTAACTTTATTTTAATAAAAAAGTTAATATTAATTTTTAATAATTCCTAGAAATAAATGTATGATAAAAGCTGGATCTTTGGAAGAATTTTACTAGTGTTACTTCAAGTAGATATACTGTTTTAACAAGTCATTATAACTTGTGATTGGCAGCTTCTCTGGTAATTAGCAGACAATTTCTTTCCTGCATAAATTGCTTTTTCGATATTCATGAATGTAATGTTAATCAAAAACACTTTAACTCCATAAAAGCAGGCTAGTGAAAAGATACAATTATTGAGAGCTACAAAGACTCAGGAAAATACTGTGGGTTCTCAGTTAATTTTAATGACTGCTTCTAAAACTCCTGGAAAAAGAGCTTTGAGATTTGTTTTTTAAAATTAAATTGTGCCTGTATTTTTCTCCATGCACAGAAAAAACTGCTATGTGCTAGTTTTCAAAACTAGTTGTAGTGAATTTTTTTCCAATGGGTCTAGCATTTCTTGCTGTGTCAAGGTACACATAGTACTGTCACTTTTCTTGTACTGGACTTGTTTGTGCCTATGATGATTCAAATGACTGACAAAATGAAGTAGAGTCTTTGTATTTTAGGAACTGGAACTCTGATAGAGATGAGCCCTGTTAGAGATCGTCCCTGTCTGGGTTTATTAATCTGTGCCAATATTTCTGTAAGATATGAAGGTGCCTTTATCTTATGGAGGAATAAATGCCAGTCTCCGGTTTTTTTTTTACAAATCCTTTGTGGGGAACAACTGTTTTGTTACAGTAGACAGTACTCAATGTAACGATCGATCTCCTCTTCATGAAACATGGAAGCTGTCCTAAATTTTTGAGCTACTCTAGAAGGAAAGTGATGTGTGCTTTCTTCTTTTCCAGAGCCGTAGTAGAACTTCTATGTTTAAGGTAACCACTTACCCCAGCAAATATATAGGATATCCTTTAAGAAACATTACTACTTCTATCATCTTAATTTTTTTCCCCTACCACTTTCTGCAAAGAAGTGCAAGCATAGGTTAGACTTCAATGGACTTCTTATTTTCTTTCCTTTGCTACGTGTCATATAAAGCTTTATGCTCAGTGAATATTGACAAGCGTTTCATTATGCAAGGCTGTTAAAACATGCAGTTACCACACCTTGCTTGCCAACATTTTTGCTTCAAGTTTTCTTTAGCTCTTCACTGCAGTCCCTTCATCTTTGTGACCCTTTGGACTCCCTCCAGTATGTCCATGTCTCTCTTGTACTGGGGAGCCCAGAACTGGATCTAGTTCTGGGTTCCAGGTGGGGCCTCCCTAGTGCTGAGTAGAGGGGAGAAGGATCACCTCCCTCAACCTGCTGACAGTAATTTGTCTAATGCAGCCCAGGATACCATTGGCCTCCTTTGCTGCAAGGGCACATTGCTGGCTCATGGTCAACTTGGTGTCCACCAGGACCCCCAGGTCCTTTCCTGCCAAGCTGCTTTCCAGCTGTGTAGCCCCCAGGATGTACTGGTGCCTGGGATTGTTCCTCCCCAGGTGCAGGACTTTGCACTCCCCCTGGTTGAATCTCAGGAGGTTCCTGTCAGCCCATTTCTCCAGCCTGTTGAGATCCCTCTGGATGGCAGCCCAACCCTCTGGTGTATCAGGCACTTCTCCCAGTTTTGTGTCATCAGCAAACTTGCTGAGAGTACGCTCTGCCCATGTTGAACAGGACTGTATGTATTATTGACCCCTGGGGTACACTGCTAGTTACTGGCCTCCCACTAGACTTTGTGCCACTGATCACCACCCTCTGGGCCTGGCTGTTCAGCCAGTTTTCAACCACCTCATTATCTGCTCATTTTGCTTGTACTTCATCAGCTTCTCTGGGGAAGTCTTACAGCAGACAGTGTCAAAGCCTTACTGAAGTCCAGGTAGAAACTACCCACAGCTCTCCCTTTGTCTACCAGGCCAGTCATTTCATTGTAGAAGGGTATCATGTAGGTATGTGTTCAGAACAGATGTGTGTTTAACTTGTAACTCTTGAAGTGTTGCTCTGACCAGGTTTGCTTCAGAATCTGTACTATTTAGACCATAAATCTCTTCCTAGTTTTCCACACTTGAAGCTATGAACTCTTCTGTTTAAGATAAATGACTAATGCTATGCTAATAGAAAATAAATATTATTAATTGTTGGATGCCTTAATGATATATTTCAAGCTGAACTTTCAAGCTTTGGAAAGTCTTTAATTATTTCCAGATTTTTTTTTAAAGACATTTCATTAAAAGTAACTAAGGAATGATCTGCTGTAGCTCTGTCGTTAGTCCCCTGCTTAGTCTGATCTTATGTGATTAAGCTTAATCTGATTGTAACAAGCCTTACACTGTTCAATTCAAAGATAAAATTACAAGAAGGTCTACCACAAATTTCTGTCTTAAGGCTTAGTATAAGCAACTCTGAAATGAAACTTAAGCTTGGGGACAGCATTATGATATTTTTTTTTTTTGCATCTGTTAAAAACAAATAAAAACCCCCAAAGTGTCCCACAATTGTCAGGTTGCCATGGAAACTAACTTTCCGCTGTATAGTTTCGGAAATGGATGTGTCTTATGTACACACTTGAACTGGTTCAACTGCAGCAAAAGTAATGGTAAATAAACTGTGAAGGTAACCTTAAACCTCTTGCTTAAGCACTTTTTGTGTAAATATTTACAATGAGAGTTTGTGTAATGGAGTTTTTACATTGACTTTCTGTTGTACTTGTCAAATAGAACAAGGGTTTCTGCCCTGACTTTGGCTACCTGCTTTTCCTGAAGTTATAGAAATGAAAGACAAAAGAAAAGCTCTAGTCCTTTTGGATGAGATTGTGCCATGTTCAGTAGAGCATTCAGTGAATTTCCTTGGGTCATTCCATGTTATGGACTTTGTCTATTTCAGGGGGTTCATATGTCTCTTAGTTTTATTCCTACAAATTCAGTTAAGGAGAGCTTGCTAAACTAGGAACCCTTAGTTTAAAGTATTCCAGGTCAGGTACTTAACTTCGCCACAGTAATGAGCTACTGAATTTATAATTAAGTGGAAGGACACCTGAGGCACAACTGAAAGATTTAGGTAATTCTGGAATATTCACATTATTATGTAGAAATTAATGCATTTTACAATTGCAGGTGAGTTTGTCAAACTGTAAATATTGGTCTGTGGCACATGGTGACATCTTCCACAGCAGATACAGAACCTCTCTGAAGTTACATTTGTCTGAGCTTAGTCCTAAGAGGTGGCCATCAGGCACACAGGGCTACGAAGTTTGTTTCTCACCACAGTCTTCTCCTCAGGCTTTGAGCACGTCCTTGGAAGGTGACACATGCATCACTGAACATCTAGTATCCTTGATTACATAGAAGGAAATAAACACCAAATTTCTTACCTCAGTCACTGACAAATTCCAATGCGTTTTTTTCTGATGGTACACTCAGGAAATAATGTTCGTACAGTAAAGAAGCTGTCCTTCGTAGCATCAGATACAGAAGGGAACAAGCGTTTTCTATAACTATAAACAATGTTTTCTTAAAATTTTTCATGTTGGGAGAGAGGGAGTATCTTTTTATCCTTACCATGATGTCTTCAGTAGATGCTGCAGCCCAGGAATCACAGTGCAGAAGATGCAATGGGATAGATGCTTTCTTGAATTCTGCTTTAGCTGATTTTAGTTGGCTCTCAGGAGTGCCCTGACCAACTTGTTCCTTCCAGAGTCCTTACATCTGTGTGGGGTGATGGGCTAAGAAGAGCATGACTTCTCTAAGTATCCATTCCCAGAGCTCCTAAAGGACAGGCCTGAGGAAAAGACCTGAGCAGGATCCTGTTAGACATCACTGTAGTTGAAACAAAGGCCCAGGAAGGAAGGGGGTTGGTGTGCATGTGTCTAAGTATCCGTACAATATTTAAGACAAAGGTTTTGGAATGGTTTGAAATCTTTCCCTTTTACAAACAGAAAATGTTTGTACAGGACTGGTTTGGGGGAGATACTTACAGTTGCTCTGGGGCTCCTGATAACTGTAGACCAAGTACAGAATCAGATAATGTATGATTAATATTTAAACCTTATCACAGGCTTCTTGTTTCAATATTTAATGGAGGCAAAAACTCTAGTTGCCTTTTTAATTTTAACAAAACCCCAAAAAACTTCTTAAGGGATTAAAAAAAGGTATTTTAAGAACTTCAACTGTGGGATTTGCATTGTTCATTTATGTCCTTTAATTACCTTCTGGCTGCTGTCAGCCACAAATTTCTTGCAGTATAGTTTTAGCCATAGTAATTACGCAATAATATACAGGGCCTGGGCTGGGAATAAGGAAACTGTTCTATTTCTGTCTGTTCCTCAGTTTTGTTTTATGACATGCAGCAAATCACCAAACCTCTTTGTATGCTCATCTGTTAAGCCTAGGAAGGAAATGATATTCTTACATTTGTGAAATATTTGAATATACTTCAGACAATTAATTGACATGTATATGTATTTTTTTATTCCTTTAAAATACTTAAATATCTTTAATATCTTTATTTCTATTAATTTATTACTTTCCTCTGAACTTTAAACTCCTGTATATTTTTGTGTAAAAGGGAGTTTCTGAGTTACAGGATGTCATGGTTTGAGATAAAGTGTAAATAAAGTATAGAACAAAGTTTTGAAATGTAATTGTGTGTGAAAGTAGCTGTGCTTGTTAAACAATCAAAATAGTAAACAGTGTTTGGTAGCTGTTAGTTTTGTTCTTTTCCATTTTTACAATATAGAAATCAAAAAAGTTCATCCTGGTATTAAGTTTGTTTAACTGTATGCACTCACATCCATGGAGTGCTCTGGTTGGTTTTTGGAATAGCTGGAAACAACATGCCTCCGAGGAAAAAAAGTGATAACTTGTTAGCATCATAATTAAAAAGCAAATTAGATTTGGTAAAATATGTTGTATTCCCAAGATCAGTTGTAATTCTTTGGAGATGAACTGCTAAGTTGAAGACTTTGTTTTTAATTTTAGAGTATAAGAGAAGATACTTGGGCATAATGGAAGGAGTAAAAGAGTGAATAACTTTCAGCACAGACCTGCTTTAAGTACACTTCAGTTGCTCCAGTGTCAGGGTTTAATTTCACTTTTGCTCAGAAGAAATTAAATTATTTGGTCAGAACAACAGAAGGAGACTTCTTGTGATGCCACAGAGCCTGGCTCACAGGGAGGAGCTGTCATCTGTCAGAAGTACTTACAGAGAGTGCAGATCACTGCACAAAATACACCATATTAATGTTTACCTAGGGAGTCTATAATGTTGAAATGACTGCTATGAGTAGACCCCAGCTGTATGTTGATAACAAGAAGTCATTGTATTTACATGGTAATTCTTTTTTCTAAAGACATATTTTGAAGTAGTAGAGTTAATTGGGGTCAACCTCTTGGCTGCTATATACAGGCACAGTTCCATTAACTTGAGCTTCTCCTGTGGTAAACTTATCCTTTGATGATAAAAATTTATGACCCTAATGCTTTCTCTTTTTTAAAAGGATTGAGCATGGACATTGATGCTGCTTTGCACAAAACTGGGGGTTTTCTTTCTTATTTGAAGCTGTTGATGAATGCGGGGGGGGGGATTCTTAATGTGACCACTTACATCACAGGCAAAACCCATTGAAACTTATTAGCTGAATACATTCTGCCTGACCTTGTCACAAGGTCCATTCCACTGCCAACCTCCATTTTTCTGTGATACCCTTAAATGTGAGGAAGAAGTAGAACATTTTCTCACTGCTCAAAAGCTTTTTCTTTTTTGTCTTTCCCGAGTCCTCCACAAGAAGTGGAGTTGGGAGGAACATACACCTCTGAATTTGATCTAATACTGCCTATGATTTGGCTGCATGACAGATCTGTACCTCCTCACATGGTGGAGGAAGGTTGGGCGATACTCACTTTCCTTGGCTCCACTAAGGCAAAACAGCTATTTCAGCAAAAGGGTTGAGGGTTGTTGGCTAAGTCTGACAAACGGTGACTGAATGTTTATTCATATTATGCAGACTATGAAATCAGCCACTTGTGCCTGAAGAAAGCAAGGAGGGAGAATAGTTCATTGTTGTATGATGTGCTAGTAAATGTTTAAGAACTTTGCTAGATGTGATAAGAGTCAGCATGTAGAAGTTATAAATGTACAGTTCAAAGGTGTATCTCCACTCTCTAAGCCTGTTTCTGCTAGGAAAAGTAGAATGATATAAAGGATGGAATGAGAGATTACTTTAAAGACTATATAACTTCAGGTGATGATACTTAAACTGTCTAACAAACTTCCCTTGTTTTTTACTGTGCCTGGTTTTATTCTTTGAACAAAGCAATTCTTGAATCATGATTTCATAACACTTTGAAAAAGTCAAAGGTTTTGACTAAATTTAAATAGGCTGATACTTGGATTATTCAAGTCTGAAACAAAGAGCAGCAGTAATTGTCAAGTGATAAGAACAGTAAAGGAAATCTCACAATTAAATTTACCTTTAGTTAGCTGTGTTGGGAGCTATTTCCTCATTTCTGTAAGAAATTTATGATACTAGAATTTTAGTTTTTCAAGTGAGTTACGTAGGTCAGGATGTCAGTAGGCTGATATCGGTAGAATTCCTAATATAGCTTCCATACTTAAATTTTTAATTAGATTAGGAAAAAGCACATTGCATTATTTTCCTGTGCTTTGTACTTTAAAGAATCTTCATGCTCTACTTGCTTACAAATAAAGGGTACCATACCTAGCCATTTAGGTATCGTTTTGTTCTTTGAAAATGAGAAATGTCTTTTTCCTAGGAAGGATTTGGTTTCCAATGCTGAACTTACCTTTTAGATAAACAGTTACTTGAGTTTACAGCATACACTGAATTGCTGTTGAATGTTAAGACTTATTTTTGAATGGTAGAAATTTTGTGTGTTTTTTTATGGTATGGTCTTAGATCCATTGTCCTCTTTGTAACATCAAACAACGTCCAGTGGTGATAATGAGTTGAGGATGTATATGAAGGGAAATATTACCCCTTAGTGACTTTTGAAGAATTGCTGTGGCAGATGTTGTTCTTGGAAAGAAGATATTTTCAGGTTTTATCACTGAGCAGTTTCTAGGACATTGAGTAAGAGTTGAAGAAAACACTGAATCTTTTGCCATGTCATAATGCAAAGAAAAACAATATTGACAATGGAAGAAAATACTAAAAGAAAAGACTTAAATACTTGATTTCATTCCAAGTATATGATACTTTTTCAAAAGCTGCCAAACTTAATTAAAAAATGAAAGTGACTTAGCAGACTAGGGCTCTTTGAAAGTAACACATCTCATCCATGGCTTTGACTTTGTTTTTTAGACTTTCCTGGGTGAAACTTCACTCTATTTCCTTTCCATTAAGCTTATGCTGAAGTTCAGCATTTCTTTCGTATGTATCCATGATTAAGCAATCACTTAGCATACAACTACTTTAATTGAGGTTTACTTTTGTAGTCACATACTCTGCACAAGGGAAAAAAAAAATCAAAGACTATAAACAGTAGCAGAAAGTTGAGATGGAGTACTTAAAGCTTGTTGCCATCTCGAATACTGGTTCTCAAATACACAAGTGTTTAACTTTTTTCCAGCTCAGGAAAAAAACCCAACAAAATAACTGCACTTGCAAGTTGGAAATACTATTCCAGCAAGGGAATTGCTAAATGTCTTTAATTGCTAATAACAATTCATGGAGGTTGGGCAGTTACGTGTCCTAACTCTACCCAATTACTATGGCTGCTGCTTTCAGTTCCCTAGAGGAATTGAGCTTGTTTCTATCTTGTTCAAGCTGTGACCAAGCTTGGTAGGAAGTATGTGGCCACTCAAGTCCTGATTTAATGTACGGCTTAAGGAAATAATCATCTAAAGGCTTTGATGCATGAACAAATTACCTTGAGAAACACATTACTAAGGACAAGTGCAGGTAGGACATTAGGATGTTTATTTGGAGATGAAGCAGACCACTTTATAGAAGGGCCTGTTTGTTTTCATTGATTAGAAAGAAAATCTGACTTACAGGTGGTAAGATAGACTCCATTCCATTTAGGGAAAGTATAAAATGCCAGAAATCCAGTCTAGAACCATACAAGTGACATCCTGCTGTGCCTTTCTTTGCATGCGGTTCTAGCAGTAGCATATCCCTGCTGCTTCTGTGTTTTGCATAGGACAAGGTGGAATAGGCCGAATGTGGAGTTGGTGGGTAGTAGTGTGTGTTTTGAAGAACTACTTTCAGTTGTGCTTTTCATGTGATTTAGGTTTGGGGGCCCTACTAACCTGTTGAGTGAGACTTAATTCCAGGGACTCTATGCAGAGTTATCAAAATGACCTCAAAAAAAAAAAAATTCCTCCCTCCTGCAAACAAGCTAGACAATTTCAGGTCCCCCAAACAGCAGTGGTTGGTTGTTTTAGAAGCCTTATTGTTCTAATTCTCTACCAACTGCGTGGAGTCCTCATGGCAAACTTGAGCAAATTCAAACTCTGAATTCTGCGATAATGAGAGACATTCTCAATGACACTTCCCAAGATAGCAAATTCTCTGAATGATTAGGTGACCTGGGAACTATGGGGCTATTTATACTGTTTATGCTGTAGAAACTACAGAGCCAGTGTCCACGAGGATGAAACTTTTGAATGAGAGCAGAATTTTCTTTTTACTTCCTCTACAGTTTTTCCTGCATGTCTGTCTGTGCATGCAGCTCTTCTAGTGTGCATTATTTCTCATGACATTGGGAATGTTTAATGTTTTAAAAACAAACATACAAAAACACTTTGCAAGGTGGCAAAGACCAAGCCAGGCAATAAAAATGTAAGGTATGAACTCTATGGAATAGATAGCTGGTATTATTCATGGTGTGTGTGGGGAGATAGGAAATGAGGAAGTCACTTATGAATTCTGATGGGATTGATAACCATGACAACAGTGGCTAACACAAACTGGACTACTGTATAATGTATGGTAAAATGTATTGAGGAGGTAGCTTTCTGGGGGTTTATTTCAAATTTTGCCAGTGAACACTTTGAGTTTTGTCACTTGAAATATGTAATTCTGGGTTTTATGAAAATGATAACTGTTTAAAATTTAGTGTAATGTATAATAAATGAATCTCAGCACATAACTCTCCTGAAGAAATTTATCTTTTTTTACAACATTTCTGCTGCTCAGCTGAATATCTTCCAACTGTTGTTCCGTTTATTCTGTTTGATACAAGGAGCTTAACTTGATTATTCATTTGCAACAATCCCTTCCTATTAACTTCCTGCAGGTAAGGAAAGCGTTGTCTCTGACCAGTTTTAAACTGTTGGCCATAACTCCTTTGTGTGCTATTCCTAGGCTAAGGGTTTGGGTATTGGAACAGCAGTAAATTGCTTTAAATCAACCAAATAGGGGAAAGATCAAGCAGGATTTAGCAGGGGTTCAGGAAATTAATCATCCATCAGTGTTTAATGGACAGACTGCTTCACTTCCAAATGTAAACTTGTAGAAGACACTAAATGCTTGCATTTGTGTCCAAAACATCAAGAGTATAAGGCTGAAAGTTTAGGAGGATTGGCTCGTACAACCATGTCTGTTCTGTGTTTCTTAGCTTCCCTGAAAGTTCAGAAGACTATTAATGAAACTACATTGCAAGTTAGATTGCCATATCTATGTATTTGATTAATGTACACATTTCTATTAAATGAAGATAAATGGAATGGCCAGTTACTGGTTTTGGTTGTGACACCTAACACACCCCCCCACACACCCCAATAATCTATAATTAGATAATTATTAGGATTTTTTCTTTCATAATAGCCACAAATTAAAAATAAAATCGAATTTTCTACCTATGTGTGCTGACAAGAAATGGGAATTGAGAAGTTGAGGTAAAATATGCATGTGACAAAGTTCTGCATTACTGATAATACTATTAATAACTAAATAAATTGGGCTGGAATAGAAAGACTAGTATTTCAGTTGTGCTTAAAAACAAATGAGCTTTTTTCTTTTTTGCACACAACAAAATTGTAAAATGGAAAATTATGTCTTACAGATGGATCATGTAGCCTTTCTTGTAAGAATACAGAAACCACATTTTTAATTGGAGGAGTGATTCATTTCTAAGAGGCCAGGGTCTGTGCTTCAGTGGGAGGTGTGAAAAGAGCTTCTTGGGAGCCACAGAACCTGCCAATGAGGAAGAGCTCATCTTGATTACAGGGTAATGGGTATCGCCTAGAGCTTGTGGGTTTGTGCCCTTTCAAAATAGTTAATATTTTAAATATTGCTTCTAATGGTGTTGGGTACCCTTGCAGATATCCAGTTCTTTCTGGCAGTTTTACTAAGCACTTGCCTTCTGTTTCTTACTGTAATTAGACACAGTAATTACTTGTATAAACAAGA
Organism: Aptenodytes patagonicus; assembly: GCF_965638725.1. Classification (NCBI taxonomy): domain Eukaryota; kingdom Metazoa; phylum Chordata; class Aves; order Sphenisciformes; family Spheniscidae; genus Aptenodytes; species Aptenodytes patagonicus. Next base: position 30,351,854 of record NC_134949.1, read on the forward strand.
ATTTCTATATGAAAATTTTTTTCCTGTTACCAGTTTTAATTTAGTGGCCTTTCAGTTGCATTGTCTACTTGTAACTTCATGAGAGGTTGAATAGATGTTCCTGACCTACTTTCTCTGTGCTGTTCATCATACTGTGCATCTCTACTGTGTTGCCCCTTTAGGGACTTTATTTTTCAGGGGGAACAACTCCTTCTAATATCCCTTCATTAGGATGCATTTCTGTTGCTCTAATTAAAATTTGCTTTGGCAAAATTGAGAAGCTGTGGTTTCTATATTGTCAGTCCTCAAAGAGAACATTTTTTCCCTTTTTTGATATTTGTAAGAAAGCTTTTGCAAGAGTTATTTTCCCCAGGGAAATTTTCTCTTCTGCCTTGTTCATAATTCACTGACAAAACGTGTTGCTGTTATGAGATGGAGTACCTTGCTGTAGGTGGATTCCCTTACTTCCAGATACTTTACCACTCTTTCTCTTACCCTCTAGCAAGATAAAGATTTTTTCAGGACAGAGGAATGAGCTTTCCTGTATTTAGATACTAAATTACATGTGTGCAATTGTCCTTCTGTCCTCAAGGTAAGATCAGTCATACCTAAAAATCACAGCATGCTCTAACTTTATAACTGTTTCCCTTATTTTATGACTTTACTGCAGTAAAGGGTTAAGGAAGCATAAACTTTTTTCTGCTTCTTCAAACAGCTGTTCACAACTAGGAAAAAGGGTGCTTGGATCAGTCCTAGGCAATGGCTAGTGTTGAATTTGGTGGTTCATCCAGAGCAACTATTTACTATGCTATTTCAACTGCTGCTTCAGTTCTCTAGACAAACTATTTTTTTTACAGTGGCTGAGCTGTGCGACTACAGTATTGGTTGAAAAATTGCTTTTTCTTTCCTGCAGATGGGTTAACATATACGAATCTTATTCAGTCACTGACTCACTCTAACTTAAGGCAGTGTTTCAGTGGATGTTTGTTAGGTATCTCAAATTCTTATGACTTAGTTGCCTTCTGTTACTTCTTTGTGGTGGACAGTAGTTACTCTTTGCCACACATAACTTAGTGGGGGCTGGTTGGGGGGGATAATGCTTTACCGGAGGAGAAAAGCTGTGAGAAGTGTGGTATTTCTTTTGGCTTTTGTGTAAATTTACTGTTCAGAAAAAAATTTACTTATGTTTCTAGGATTAGGCATGGATAGAGTTGGGAAAAGGGACTTCCCTGCATATTTCCACATGTATTGGGAAACCTTAAGCTAATCATGTGGGTAATCTTTGCCTGCTCATGGACTGGACCTGCTATTCTCTTGTCTCCAATGTTTTAGAAGGTATGTATGAGAGAGTACAGATCTTAAATTGGGTTAAATGTTCAAAAATGGAATTTACATATAAAAGCAAGCTTCTTGCTTTCCAAAGGGCAATCCATAAACAGGGAAGAAATGGATATTACTTCTATATTCAGAAAATATTTAGAGAAGAGAGGGAGGGAGATACCCAGTGTACCTTAGTTTAACTCCTTAATTATATTCTGGCTGGCTGCATGTGTGAAATGAAATCAAAAGAGATGCTCAAGAAAATACACAAAGAAATATTTCAAAAATGCCATCTGTCTGGAGTGCCTTCCAGGAAACTATAGGAAAGCTATTCATGGGGAAATGACTTCTGGGCAGTCATCAGCTAGTTCTATTTTCCCAAAGCCGAAGTTTGGGATCAAGAATATTAAGCTACTCAAAATTGCTGCCTGGAAGAGGTATTCTGAGACAGCAACACGTACATAAGTAAAGGAACTGTAGATACTGCAGTACTCGGGAGTCAGCAGAGCATGAGACTGTGCAGTACAGCAAAAGCAGGGGCTCTGCAAGATGTCTACCACGCAGACACAGCGGTGTCCACTGCATGCCTGCCTGTGTTCATGTTAGCTACCTAGCTTGGCCTCCTCTAGCCTATAGTTACAGCCATAGCTATGGAGAGAGGCAGACACCGCAGGTCTCTTGTGACCCTTCCTTTCTGCTGGTGCTATGCTTCTGTGAATGTATGGAAAATTGATCTGGAATCAGCTGTTTGGGGTCACTTTAGCAACACAGTAATTGCAAGCCCTGGAAGAAGAGTATCTTGCAAACAGAAATCGTTAGCGGCCTCTGAGTAGCAGTCATGTTCTTTGCACCAGTTCATACATAGGCCTGTATGTTAATGTTTAGTAAGTAGTTTTGCTATCCTGGGCCTATGCCTAATGATAAAGGTGAGCAGCTCACCTCAGGAGGGGAGAGGTAGGCATAATGGAAGCCTATCCGTTATGTGAGATTGCAAGGCGGTATAAGTTATCATTTGCCCTGTAATCACGATGGGGTGCTAAGATATGGGATGTCATAGCACAGAGATCTAGTTGGAAATCGGGTGAAATGTGAATTTCATGCTGTAGAGAATGCAACTATAGGGTTGTCATTTCAATGTAGTTCCACAGAAAAGAGCAGAGGAGAAGTCGGGGATACGGCTCAGCCCCCAGCTGTAATGAGCTTCTCTAATGGTTGTAAAATATTTCTTGTGTCTTCCTACTCCCTCATAGGGAGTGATACTGACAGTGCTGGTTCCTCTTTTTCCATCATGCCATATTTTGAAACCAGAGAAATACTTTCAGAAACGACTTCTCTCTTGCATTCTTTGTGAATGTAGCCTATCCCTTTTGGAACCTGTAACTGTGTTTATATGCACTGGAGTCCTTTTTTTTTTTAAAAAAAAAAGCTGTGGAAAATAACCTTAAAAGGGGGGGAATTAGAAAGCAAGTGGGTTGTCTGTAATTTTTAAAAATTTTATTACTGTCCTCACTTTGTTTCCTGCAGAAGACAGCCTCTGAAATCTCAAAAAGCTAAAGCTGTTGGGACAGAACTCATTCTACCACTACCAGGGTTGCTTTTTACAATAAGGCTTTCATGACTATACGAATTCAGAATAATTGTGCCTATCAAAAAGAAACAAGGCAAGATGTAAAGAGTGTGTACACAAGCAGAAAACCACTCAACCTGCTTAGAGCCAGTCTGCAGCTTGAGTCAGTGGTTAGTCTGAAGAAAATCTCTGAAAAACGCGGTTACTTACTCCTATGCAGAGTCAACCTGGAAGCACAGGAAATAACAAGGTTCATGTTCTTTATGCCTATGATATTTCCCCTCTGCCCCTTAAATGTTCATTTTCTCACTTAATACAGAGTTACTGTTATCAAAATGGTCCTAGTAATCACCAAACGAATGATAGTGAGACTTTAAAATACAGAATGTCTGTACACTTACTGGCTGGCTGTGTGGAATGTTCCAGTCTCGTGAAACATTTTTTTCCTGTGTTTTCTGAGATGCATTGGTGATGAGCTGTGTATTTGAGTGTCAGTGGCCTTGGGTGATGTGCCAATTGCTGAGCAGTCAAACATGTGCAGTTCAAAGCTGCTCTGAACATTGCACAAGGGGAAACATATTGACACAATCTGAGAAATCTGGTTGGATGTTCTCATACTTGGTTTCAGTCTCTGAAACTGATTTTTTTTTAAAAAAATCTTTGGGTAATAATTGCATCTCAAGTATTTTGGAAATTACAGTCCTTTTGGACCAAACAGTTTCTGCAAATTCAGCAATGGGGGAAAAGGCTAAACTAATCACTGACAAATGTGAATTGAGTTAAAATCTCTAATGTGGCTAACTGGAGACATGAGGGTTGGAGATAAACATTTATTAATAAAAATTGCTCTTAAGAAGAATTAAGAAATTTAATTCAAAGAATTGATGAGGTATAGACAGAATTTTGGCTTGAAGTCGAGTGTTTCTTACAACACTTTGACTAAATCAAAATGCAAAGGAAGGACACTTCATCTAATGTTGGAAGAGAATTGAATAAAGGTTTTGAGAAGAAAAAAAAATCACAAACTACTGGTGTTAACACTTTAATTATTCACAACCACCAAAGTGCTGAATAAGGACTATGAGGAACTTCTACCTTTTTTCCAAAGAAATGTCAAAAGTTATCAGGTATGCTCTAGAAATTAAGAGAAACTTTATAAGGCTGACAAACACCAGAAAGGCTTTCCTTGGCTTAAGGTTTCATTTGAAAAAGAAAATTAGGATACAGGTACCACATTACTGCACACTTGATGATGTAACTAATTTTTAAGTGGACGATATTCTAAACAGAAACTGTTGTGGTTGAAAAGGAGGAATAAAAAAAAAAGAGCAACCATGCAACAACAATTCCTATGCTGAATGCTTATTGCAATTGACTGTTTTTCAGAGGTTTTCACTACTCTTCTAGAATCTAGACTGCAGGATCTCATGCTGATCTTCTTTGTTCTTTGCTTACTTGGTGGGGAGTGTGTGTGTGTATCAGGAACATACATATGCGCAGCTACTTCTAAAAGGTTATTAAGGAATTGCCTTAATACATTATTGTTTTGAATCCACTTCTTCAATGAGCAATGACTTTGATCCTCACTAAAAGCTCTTACTGTGCCTAAAACAGTTGTTTTGGAAATAAACAGCCACTCCTAACCTGTTGTAGATCTGAACTAAATGTTGTTACAAGCTTGATACATGCTGTCCAAAAGTGCTTCTTCCATTTTCTGTCACATTATTGATATTTATGTATGTAATTTTTTCATAATTTGTTTACAATTAAAAGAGGTATCTGTTAAATTGAAGCTTGAAAAGATCTTTCTATTCCTGCTGTTCTGCTAGATTAAGGAATAAAATACTAGGAATGCATTGGAAGGAAACTTGGCTTCAAAGCCGAAATTTAATAAAAGATGGAAACATCGTGAGAACACACCTCTTCTGCAAATTCCACACACTATGTAGACATAAGTTCATTCCCCTTCTGCAGTTTGGCTTTAACTACAGCAACATTCTCAACAAGCATTTTCTGTGGCTTGACATGTGTGTACATGCACATGTACCTAGAAGCTGTCTAGGCTGTCCTCCCTGTCTCTTCTGTCTTTGAGTGGGAATGTGGTTGTCTTGTGCATCCAGAAACAAGCACAAGGGATGCTCAGAGGAAGATGCTGGCCAGATTACAGCAGGGTAAAGGCCAGAAAGCACTTGGTGTAAAGGATTACTGAGACATTAAAAATGGTAATTAGAGATGAAACAGGTCTCTGACTAGACTTGTGAGTGTGTGAAATAAAAGATCTAGCTTTTTCAACTTTTATGAAAAAAACTTGCTTAATGTCATTGTAATAAGTAACAATTTTAGAGCGATCTTGAACAAGTGTGAAATATTTGTGACCATATACTTCATCTCATAGATGTAAACATTTCCAAACTCTTACCCAACCCTTCCCAAATAGACTGTAGTTATGTGAGTGTCTCTTTCTAGTGAAATGTATATAAGACTTCAAACACCAAGAGAAGCAACTCACCCACCCTCCGCCCCCACTTTAAAAACCTGTTAAATTCTGTACTCTTATCTTCACCCAAAATAGGCTTTGGACTTTGTAGTCTGTCTAGAGAGTCATTAAATTTGGCCTCTTGCTGATCAAAAATGACATTAATTCAGGATCATATTTTCTGTGGAAAAAGGCCTGTGAGCTTCTACGTGTGAGCAAGTGTTTTAGCTTGAGCAGCTCTGCTGAGCGTGTCTTTTGCAGAGGCAGCTCAGGAAACTCTTAGATTTTGATCTGAATGCCAAGATTTGGTGCTTTTTGTGTTAGTCATATTTGGGAATGAAACTTGGAATATCCTTTCTTAAGTAGAGCTAGTAAGTTGTACACGCTTCATGTGCACTTTCTTCCATTCAGTCTCATCAGTGAAATTATAAATTGTTAGAGAGTGCTTGCTGGACTAAGCCCTTGGTAGGGGAGGGCAGACCTGTTGTTCTTTCTAGTCCCTGAATGCCAGTCAGGTGGAGGGCTAGAAACGTGCAGAGTTTTCAGCAGTTTGGGCAACACACAGCTATAAACCGTAGGAACCTATAGAAATAACTTTTGCAAAAACTGTTAAGGGCTTTTGTAGACTTCATCTGTGTATTTAGAAACCTGATTAAATGCATGGTGTACAGTTAAATGACATCTGAGTGAGACACCTTAAATTATGTACTATAATACTAAATGGCTGATCAAAAATAGAATTAATTTTTGAAACAGCCTGTATAGGACAAGCCTGATGAGCTTCCATTAAAACCTGAGGGCTTTAGCGGAAGCTTTGGTGTAAGATAGTGTGTGAGCCAGTTTACTTGATGGACTGTAAGGAACAATTTATTTTTATCCGAAGGTAGATGCCTGGTTTTAGGTGGGGAATTGTGCACCCCATGTTCATCGCATGCATTCAGTGCCTGAATTCTTATGCAGAGCTCTTTCTGATTTGAGGTTGAAGAAACTGAACTAGTATACAAAAAAGGAAGATTTTTTTTCCCTTTTCTTTTTGAAGTGAAATACAGATTCACGGTAGGCACTTTAAAATGTGGGGTCCTTCAAAGAAGATCATCAAACTGCAACTATTTAAATTTCTGTCTGAACTAGATGTCTAGCAATCTGGGTACATGGCGTCCCTTCCCCTTCTTTAAAATATTAATATGGGACTTGGTGGATGTGGTAGTTTTTAAATATTCTAGGGTGCTTTATATACTTTGGAAAATATCTCAAAAATGGTTACTATTTATTGTTCCTCATATAAATATTTGGAATTATGGAAGAAACAGAAACTTACGGTGCAAAAAACCCACCTTTTTTCTTTCAAAGCTGATTTCTCTGTATGCTTCCAGGAATCCAGACTGTTGGTTCTTTTTGGTTAACTGTTGAGCTGCTTATATACGTAGTGTGTTACAATCAATACTACTTAAGCTTGTGGCTTTATTGTTACATGGTAGTACATTCCTGAAGTAGACTGTTTTAATGGAAGAGCAAAAGTTACTGGAGAAATATTTCCTGCGGTTGCCTGAATGCACATGTATTACTTACATTCTCATTATTTGCATAATCATCTTCTTGTTTTGCCGATGTGTAAATCTGGAGCAGATGTTATGGTATGCTTATACAAATATAGACTAATAGAACCTAATTCTGCCTAGGCCCTTTGGACACTAATTCCTTTATGTATTCATGTCTACAGCTGATAGGAAAAGCTTGAAAAAGAAAGTTCTTACACTTTTTACATATTGGATATGAAAAATTAAACCGTATTAAATTTCTCTTTCTAGCTGAAACTTCTAATACGAATCTCAGACACGTCTTAATGAAGATGTGTTTTCTCAATGTCAGATGAAGTTATTGACAGCGTTTGTAAATAATAATTAAAAAAAACCCCAAACCAAATTTGTTAATGTGTTAGTCTGCTCTTTAAACTTCTTCCTTCACTTGACTTTTCAGGCAGGAGGTGTGTTGTAGCCTGTGGCCACGTGAAGATTTCTGCTCTGCAGCTCATAAGAACAAGGAGGTTGCTCAACAGCAGTAACTGTTAGACATTGAGGGCAGGCTGTGAAATGGCTTGGGCTAATTAGTTGTGACTTCAGCTGAAAGATGACACCTTCAGGAGACTAACCCTGTAACTTGCATTGAAATAGTATTGTTCTCCCTTAAGTAGAGACTCCAGACTGGAAAATATTTCTGTAACTGTTTATTTTAAATGGAGTGAGTAAAATGTGTATACCCCATAGAAGGGAAGAACCTAGGTAATGCTAGGAACGTTGTGCAGGAACACTTTGGTGACTGCAGTAATTGCCTTGTTTTTAGCAGGATTTGTTGACCTTGGCTAAGCACTAGCCATGCAGGACCTGAAATGACTCTCAAACCAAACAAGCATTGTTGCAGTGCTCAGGTTCTGCATGGGTGCAGCAAGTGTATAGGGCCAGTAGGGACCTGGCACAGCGCCCCAGTGAATAAACCTTCCCAGAACTGCAGAACTGGGGGATGCAGCACAAAGCCGTATTGAAACTTGTGTGCCTTGGTGTTGACAAGCCTTGGCTACGCTCGGATAGAACATGAGAACTGGGGGATTCTGCAGCATGTAGTCCACTGCGGTCACAATTCAAAGATATATATCTTAATATACCTGAGCTGGTTCTGCATAAAGCTCAGCTTTATAGCCGAAGTGGGTAGTAACTTTTTCAGATCCATGCTGGTACTGGAAGTGATACAGCTGTACAACTAGGCTTGTGATCATTTTTGTCTCTGCCTCCCTTGCCATTATTGCTTTGTAACAGGAAAACTTAACATGGATGCTTGAAAGCTGACTGTGTTTTTGAAGAAGTTCTTCAGCCTTTTCATCAGCTTTCTTTCAAAATTTAAGAAGAAAAAGTTGAAATCATAAATGTCTCGGCTTGCTATTCAGTTCTGCACGATGGATCCTGAATTGTTTAGCCTTATTTTTTTCTGACTTGCTTACGAATGTTTTTCCATTAAAAGAATTGTTCATGTTGCGGGTTGGACTAGATGACCTTTAAAGGTCTCTTCCAACCCAAACTATTCTATGGTTCTATGCTTGTCTTAAAATTTGATATCATTAGAACTGCTTTCTGTAATTTCTGTAAATGGCTGTTCTGCCACAAGAACCTGTTAGAGCTTCCTACTACGTCCATGGAATTTGAGCTGGAATTTAAAACAGGAAATTTTTCCTGTGCTGAATTCAGAGCAAAATAAAAATTAAAACTTTAAACTAACATTTGTGTCCTGCCGTTCTCCATGATTTGTATTATGGTTGGTTTAACTGCTACCAGTAGGTGTCTTGTGATAGTTATTCAGACTAGCTCTTCTAAAACATTGTCACATGTGGTATTCGAGGCACATCTAGTAGGACTATTTGCATACTGAAATGCATGTAAATATTCAATTATAATTAAGATGCTCTTATTACAAGCAAAATGTAAAAACAGCTCAATATTAGGATGATGAGAATACTAGCCTTGTATATGTTTCTAGAACAGATAAATTTTAAGTGTCTGGTTTGCAGCAAGAATATTAGTGTTGATGATGGAGAGAAGTGGAGTTGTTTATACTTTAAATAAGACATGTGGCCAAGATTCAGAAGACCTGCATCCTTCTGGTTCAGCTGGTGCTGGTGTGAACCTTACTGAATGATGTTTTCTCTCTTCTTTACCATTTGTTTACATTGTAAAGTATTGTGGGTAACAACTTTCTCTCGTTACTTATTTGTACAGTACCCAGCATGCTAAGACTCTTCTCTGGTGCCTTAGAATATTAGAGTAACAGAAATGTTAAGGGGCAAAATACAATAGAAATACTACAGAAGTGTGCAACTGAAACCTCAATGATTAAATAGCCATCTTAATATACAGCTAAGGCAATAAGTTTAAATCAGTTGGGTTTTTTTAAATCTTTCCTTGATGGTTTGTGTTTAACATAAAAAACAAAACAACCCAAACAAAACCAAAAGAAGACCTGTAAGAAATTGTCACTGGTTCTACCTCTTTCATCCTTGCCGCTTCCTAATTGCTGCCATTGTAAGAGAATTCTCTTCAGGATTTTTACCTACTCCAGCAACTCATTGTTCACTGCTTTTTTTTCTTTTCCATGCCTCTCCTCTCCACACTGTCCCATCCTACTCCTTGCTTTTTGCACAAAGTATTTCATTTTGTAGACTATCAAAAGCACTCATGTTTTGAGACTGAATTCTACTTCCCTACAGGCTTGATTGTATTCCATCAGATCTCAACATCTAAGGATGTCTGTTTTTTATGGTTAGTTATGCAAGTTGTGGATTGTACCCCTGTCCTTTCATCCCTAATTGCAGCTTTTAGAATGATTCAGCACAATACTTAAATAGTACTTGTACACTTAAGGGCTTTGCTGAATTTTGACATGGAACACAAACCACAAATGCAAGTGAATGGGGGAGAAAAGCAGCAGTTCCAACCTTTGAAACATAGGTAGATGACAAGGAAAACTACTGATCAGGGGTTCTGTTTTATGTTCCCTGCAAAAAGCCTTTTTTGACAGACGGCTGTTGCATGGATTCAAGTACATATGACAGAGCTGTACTAGATGTGGTCAGTTTTTTCCACTTACCAGCTACTTCTGCTTGTTTTGAAGGTATGCTTCTGACACTAAAAAATTCTCTTTTTAGACATGTAGGAAGCTTCTTGAGTGCAGTCAGCCTCTGTAAAGCCACTTCTTCCATTATAGTAATCTTTCTGAAAACTATCTAGTCTTCAGCTACTGTTCTAAATCTAAGTAAACAGGCTTTTCAGTTTCTTCTAAGACAAATTACAGTCTCATCAATATGTATTTGCATGTTTTCCCTTTCTCAATTATGTGAGAGCTGGAGGACTAGCCTCTGCCATTGTCAATTCTTTGTTAGAAATGAATAAGCAGTTGATGTAGTATCTTGGGTGTAATTCCAACATTTTTATGAGAACACTTATGCTACTGTCTTGGCAGTAAAATATATGACTGTATTGCCATTATTTATATATTGGGGAAAGGAATACAAAAATACCATGTAAAGTATGTTAATTCTCTTCAGAATCGGCCTTGTTTTCCATGATCACAGCTGTAGCTGGGTTTTTTTCCCTGTGTGTGATGATGCAGATAAAAACAAATCTTGCAGCATATTATAAACCACTATGAAACATTTTGAGAGAGTCATCTGGATCTCATTTGCTTGTGGAATTGTTATTCTAGTCTGTGGTCCCTACTGTGAACTTTACTACGGTGAAGATGAATAAGAAGCAAAATAGTAAAGTGTATGTCATCTAGAAGAAACACTAAAAAGATCAGATTGTATGCTTTAACTATCTTTCATATGCTGCTGATGTAAAAATCCTGTTGAATTTGGTATTAGTTATAGTTAGGAGACTTGCTGTAGTGATTTGTTGTATTTCTGTGAAGAGGAAAGGCAGTATTATCTGCATTAGCTGATGTACTTAGCGTGTGCTTCATGTTCATGAAACTCGTGTTAAATTATCTCAATGTTTCCCTAGGTAAATAGGAACTTAAGATTTGATTCATTCACTTTTTTTATGGCAGTTTTTTATATCTGAATTTGTACTTATGTAGCTTGGAAATTTTTGAAGTTTGAAAGGTTTCAGTAAAAACACTAGATATTAAAAATCTCTCAATACTTTAATTGTGCATTCAGCACATTCGGGTTATGTTTTAGTCTATGGGAAGTTCTAGCCAGTCTGACAGCACAAACCAAATTGAAGGTTCTAGGTTAAATTGGTTGCAGAAGGAAGAAATGCATTGTTCTATTTTGCATCCATGACTAGATGACTTGTATAATTAGCGTTAATCAGTACGGACATCTGATTTGATATCTTGCCCTTTCCTAGAATTGATGGGTTTTGTTAAATAGTTTTACTGCTTCAATTCAGTCTTGGGGAGCTTTAATAACACTAGCAACAATATTTGGAATAAATACAGTTTCAAAAGCTACTACTATAAAGCTGTGATTTTTCTGGTTGTGTTTCTTATGTGCTGAAGACTTTTGAGCCACCATCGCAATCGCTTATTTTGAGATCTGGTCATGATAGTTTTAAATATGACAAATCTGCTTTTAGCTGTCTCTTTGAAAGCATATGATAGGTTAATTTTACAATCTGAACTCTTGCGAGAGTTCATAGGAAAAAGCATTGTGGAGGTGCTGGTCCCTTGTTCCTGTTGATGCTGATACAGATGTCTTGATGTCACATGTTTTCATCAGGTGAATGGTGATTAAACAGCATGATTGGGACTAGTAGTTGTTATATAATAAATGTTGATGATCATATGTTGATATAACTTCTTTGAAGTTAAAACTGATTATTGTTTATAGGATGTTGAGCTAGCAGTAGAGGACTGGTTTCTGAGTTATTAAAAGAAAGATTTCAGAGGAATTAGGTCTCTTTTTTTCATTTCAGCCTTTTGAATTTTTTCATAGAATGCTTTTAATACCTGCCAACACCTTTGCTTGAAATGATCTTTAGAATTGCATCAGCAATTTTCAACATCGCTCTCTGTAGCTCTTCAGCTGTTGAAAGCCTGCTGGCATTAATGAAATTGAGACTATTGTTTCCTCTCTAGTAATTTCAACTTCAGTTATATCAGTCTGAGGAAAAATGATCAGTTCTCCTTAAATAACATCAGAGCCTGCATTTTGTGATAACGTTTGGTTCAAAGCACTTTTTAAAAATTTTAAGCTCTTTATGCCTACCAGTCTCTACTACTTTCTGTGCTCTGTGTGTTCCCCTTCACGGTTTTGCTCTGTCCTGGGCTTTTACTGTTTTTGTCTTCTGAGTTGTCCCTTTCTGTTATACCCCAGAAATCCTTCAAGTTCAGTTGTCATGAAGTATGCAGAATTTACTTTTTCTTCGCCATCTCCCTGCCCACCACGCCCTTATGAATTTCATTAATGCTTGATATAACACTTCCAGATTTGTAAACTGAATAAGGTGCTTCCAATTTTAGTACAAAATGTACTTGGTAAAATGACAATTGAGAGGTGGAACCTTGGCTTTAAACTTGCTAGTGGCTGCATTGCTGTTCTAGAGATCTTGTGTGGATGGCTAGCTTCAAGTCAGCTTCATTGGATACAATGCTCACCCTAAGTAAAGGATCATTTAAACTAAGTTTTCTTGGTTGCCAGAAATAAGTAAACTTGTGTTTAGCTGGAATTATAAGAATTGAACTGTCCTGAGGATCTACCAAAACATCTTTAAATACTAGACAAAACCTTTGTTTGTGTTGTGGTTTAACCCCAGCCAGCAACTAAGCACCACGCAGCTGCTCCCTCACTCCCTCCCAGTGGGATGGGGGAGAGTCAGAAGAGTAAAAGTGAGAAAACTTGTGGGTTGAGATAAAGACAGCTTAATAGGTAAAGCAAAAGCCGCACAAGCGAGCAAAGCAAAACAAGGAATTCATTCACTCCTTCCCATCGTCAGGCAGATGTTCAGCCATCTCCAGGAAAGCAGGGCTCCATCACGTGTAATGGTTACTTGGGAAGACAAAGCCCATCACTCCAAACGTCCCCCCCTTCCTCCTTCTTCCCCCAGCTTTATATACTGAGCATGACGTCACATGGTATGGAATATCCCTTTGGCCAGTTGGGGTCAGCTGTCCCAGCCGTGTCCCCTCCCAACTCCTTGTGCACCCCCAGCCTACTTGCTGGTGGGGTGATGTGAGAGGCAGAAAAGGCCTTGACTCTGTGTAAGCACTGCTCAGCAGTAACTAAAACATCCCTGTGTTATCAACACTGTTTCCAGCACAAATCCAGAACATAGCCCCATACTAGCTACTGTGAAGAAAATTAACTCTATCCCAGCCAAAACCAGTGCAGTTTGAAACTGGATTTCATAACTTTGATTGGGCTGCCTTAAACACAAACATGCACACATGTAATTTAAACAGCTCTTGGGAGAGCTGAATTTATTCATGTTTGAATGATATCAAAATTGTTAAGACTTAATTACATTTGCCTGTAACTTAGTTTCTGCCCCTGCTTTGAAGACCATTCTAACTGATTCAACAGGCTAAATCTTCATTTTTGGTGTGTAGATATAAAGGAAGAAAAATGCACATATGGGAAAAGGGTATTTCCTGCTAAGCAAAATACAGTAGTAAAAAGAATTCTATTGCATTGTTTGAATAGTCTTTAAAAAACAGCTTTTAATTAAACTAGTACCTCCTGACTTCTTTAAAGGCTTTCATAGGAATTTTGTTTGCTTCCGTAGGTTGCCAATCTAACTTGAAGCCCAGCATTGCTATGATTTTTTTTTTTTAATTCCCCCACACACACACACACACACTGTTGCAGAGGGAGATGCAACCCTGAGCTGTGCAGGTGCGGTAGGTTAGCTTGCACAGGACTGCTATGCTCTCTCCTTGGCTCTTAGAGCAGCACAATGTTTTTCAATCTTTGCAAGTTCCTCTCAGTAAGGCTTACCAAGAAAATGTTCTGTATCTTGCTGACTTATGTTCTTTTTTTGTCTTACTCCTAGAGAAGAAATATTGCTTTGTTCTCCCATGTGTCTCAGAGCCAGACTGCATGTAGCAAAACTGATGAGCTTGGATCCCTGTGTCCAACCAACAAGACCTCCTTTAGTCATTAGTAGTCACTGGTCTCAAAGACAGTGTAGCTAGGTATAATAGTACTATTGGTCGTGATGGAAGCTAAAGCTGGGATCATGGCATATGAAAAGTCATGCTTGCTACCACAGAAGATCTTCTCTTAGCACGAGAGAGTGTTGAAGATTGCTACAGTTCAGATTTGTAGCAGAGCATGTACCCTTCTCAAGACTATGGTACAGTTTGTGGAGGAGGCTTATTTTTGTGTGATGTTTTGGTGTATCAAAATTTGTTATGGATATGCTTGTATACTATCCTAAATTTTTATTTCTTCCTTATGTTAGAACATGCTCAGATGACCGCAAGTCATCAAATAAATAGGTATGAGAATGTGTTCCCATCTCTCCCAGGCTGAAACATGGCATGTAATAGTACTTCTGCCTCTGGTCTGCTGCAATGAGAAGCAGGTCAGTTCTGGTTTAGTCTGCAGCACGTGGTTGCAGTCATATTCAGACATTTGGTGCTTGTATTTGGCTGGCTTATGGGGCAATAATGGGACCTACTGTTCTTCATTTAATATGGGTGGATCCTTTTTCTGGACAAACTTAAGGGGTTTTTTTGGTTTATCTTTCTGTATTTTTTTAAACATCAATAAATACATGTATAAATCTGATTTCATATCTTTTAATTTGTTGCAAATACTTGCAAAATAAATAGTTTTATTTTTACATTTGGCTTATAAAATGGGGCCTGTGTTCTGTTTTCTGAAGTTAGTTTCCTTTTCCGCAGAAGAAAGAACTCCACAGTTACAACTTTCAATCTCCAGCTTTCATATTTACTGCGACACTGAACAGACATTGCTGCGGTTGTGTTTCAGAATCTCTCTGGTGTTTTAAAGTTTAGAATTAGAAGTTACTCTTATGTTACATTTCTTTTGTGGCATCCCAGACTAATTAAGAATCTATTAACATGAACTGCTTTGCCACTTTTTATTGGTCATGAGCCTAGAGGTGTAGAATAAAATCCTTGAAATTTATTTCATCTTCGAACTAGACTGTTTAGGGAATAATCACTTCTAAAGTAATATTCCAATAATGGTAGTACAGCACTTAGAGATTGGGTACACACACATTTCAATATATTGTAAGATATGTAAGCTGTGAACTCTGTATTAATGTGTTTACTTCTGCTTTGATTCCTCTTTGTTCCTTGTGTGTATGTACGCTTATATAAAATCTTGTCTCATACTGGGTGTGATTGTTTCACTTGTTCTACTTGCAGTTAAATATCTGGAAGCAAAGCTTTCTTGATGTTTTTAGTCCTTACTCAGTGTTTTAAAGGGGAAAAAAAAATCTGGTATAGCCCTGCAAGTTCCATGTGGAAAATATCCATAAATATCACCTAATTACTATATTCTGCAAGATATTTTAAAATATGCCTGTAACATAAACAGTTAGAGAAAATGGAAATATGGTAGAAGGTGTACTTGCTGCCCTTCTTACTGCATTATTAAAAAAAGTAATGCTCAGCATTCCTGTCCTTATTGTAACTAGTAGAGAGCCCTCAGTCTTTTGAGGCTTTTCAGTCAATATGGATTTGCAGAGCCTTGTAGATAGGGGATTCCTTCAGCATCAGGTTGAAAAACCCAGGAATCCTTGTAGAAAACAAAGAAAAACTAACTCCATTAATTTTTCATCTTTGCACACTAAGCAATTGACGTAGAGATCAGAAGTGAGGTCAGTTGCAGAGAATTGATCTGCTGTTACACAATCTGTGAATCATTTTGACAAGTAATTCACTTCAGTTAAGTTGAAGTCGGCTGAGTTCTTACAGTTCCCCATGCCCTTTAGTCAGACTTGAGGACAGGCTTCTTTCTTCCTCTTGGGTACTTCCTGCTGTGGTGAAAGACATTGTATTGCTGAATGCTAGAGTACACTTCCAATAACATATATCAGCTGTAAATACTGGGTACTCTTCTGTAGCTAAACTAAACTTTAAAAAAAAAAAAAAAACCCACAAACAAGAAAAACCCTCAACCCCCCCCAACAAACCTCCCAAAACCTAAAGTCATTTATTGCTTTAAAGAAACTGAAGTAAAATCTGCAATATAGTAATCATCCAAGTAATGCTTAGATACTCATCATAAATTTAGTTTGTGGAAATCATCCATTGATTGTAATTGAGCATAATCGACATGCTTTCCAATGGCCTTCTTGTCTCCTATTTTTAGAATTACTTTCCATAAAGTGATCTACATCTTTTCTTTGCCTGAGGTGTAAATGTTTAATAATTTGGTATTTCTCACTTGAGTTATTAAATTCAATAGTATCATTTGTGGGTAAAAGATGGATTATGGATTGAAAGGTTCCTGGAGTCGTGGGGTAAAGGCAGGAGCTAATCAGGATGCCTTTGCTCCCCAACCAGTCTGATCACAGTCAGTGGGAAAAGAGAGGATGCTCAGTGGTCCCTGGAGTACATCAGTTCATACCTGAGGCTACTAAATCAGGTGCTGTGGGGACCTTGTCCTGTAAAGTACACAACCTTCTCAAGTGAGCCCCTTCTGTCTCCCAGGACTCGGTGGTGCTTTTGCATTTGCCTAATACTTAACACTCCAAAACACTACAGGTTTTTTGTCAACTGAGCCAGACTTCTAAGGATGGAGGAGGAAGCTTGAAAAGGAGGCTCACAGTAACCCCATGGCCTGTGACTCATCTCTAATATTAATCAGGCCTCTGGGTAGGATATGCTTTGGAAGTCTGCAGTAGCTCACAGCATTTCTTCAGAAACTGGTGGGTGCTGTCAGGAGTACTCAGTGTTCCTTTTTGTTATACTTGTGGGTTCTTGTTTTTCTTTAATAAAACAACACAACAAACCACACCCACCAAAAATTCTTTGACTCTACTGCCCTCATTTTCCCTCCCCTTCCATTTGTTTGCATGTATTCGCTACCTCCTGCATTTTGCATGCATTTATTCTCTGGCTCTATGGATTGTGTCCCATTTTGCCTTCCCAGTAGAGCTTTTAATTTTATACGATAGGTTATGGAAAGTCCTTCCTGTGGAATCCTCTCGGGACTTAAAGTAGTAAGGACGGGATCATCAACCTCCTGTTTGAAATGGGAGTGAAGGGCTTTTCCCTCCCATTACCTGGCTCCTTTCTGGAAGGAGAGGAGGGAAATAAGAAAAGGAGATTGCTGCCATGACCACAGCTGCTACCACCGCTGTCATGATCATTTAGTTGCTGCAGCCACTCTCGCTTGCCAGCACATGGGAGTAATTAACACTGATGAGAGAAGATCAAAGATGTGAAGTGCTTACCCTGCTTTACATATCTCCATGCAGAACAGATAAATCAAAATGAGAACTCAGCAGAATTACGCAAAAGCAACTTGCTGCTCTTGGCTTAGTTCTCGGAATGGCAAACTTGGACGCTTTTTGTTTCAAACGTGACTTGAAAGCATCAGATACTGTAATATGATAGAAATAAATTATTAATGTAAACAAAGCTCTCTGCTGCTTATAAAGCATTTCTCATACAAAACTGCATTGCTGGCTCTCACAGGCCAGCGAAGGCACACTAATCCCACAACAAATTACTCGACTTCCTAGAACTATTGGATTATATCAAAGGTCCAATTGGACGCCATAATTGCTCTCTGCTCCAGCGTTAATATATCAGTTTTTCTATTAATTGCATGATGGCTGTTAATTTAATCTACAACAGATCAATGGTAGTGAACTGTGGAGTATGTTATTTCTCTCAAGTAGTAAGTGAATGGGATGTTTGAACTAGCTTAGTGTTTTGTTGAGAAGGACAGTAATCATAGAATCATTAAGGTTAGAAGAGACCTCAAAGATCACCGAGTCCAACTGTCGACCCAACACCACCATGCCCACTAAACCATGTCCCTAAGCGCCGCATCTACACGTCTTTTAAATACCTCCAGGGATGGGGACTCAACCACTTCCCTGGGCAGCCTGTTCCAATGTTTAACCACTCGTTCAGTAAAGAAATTTTTCCCCATGTCCAGTCTAAACCTCCCCTGGCACAACTTGAGGCCATTTCCTCTTGTCCTGTCGCTTGTTACTTGGGAGAAGAGACTGACACCCACCTCGCTACAACCTCCTGTCAGGTAGTTGTAGAGAGCAATAAGGTCTCCCCTCAGCCTCCTTTTCTCCAGGCTAAACAACCCCAGTTCCCTCAGCCGCTCCTCATCAGACTTGTTCTCCAGACCCTTCACCAGCCTCATTGCCCTTCTCTGGACACGCTCCAGCACCTCAACGTCCTTCTTGTAGTGAGGGGCCCAAAACTGAACACAGTATTCGAGGTGCGGCCTCACCAGGGCCGAGTACAGGGGCACGATCACTTCCCTACTCCTACTGGCCACACTATTTCTGATACAGGCCAGGATGCCATTGGCCTTCTTGGCCGCCTGGGCACACTGCCAGCTCATGTTCAGCCGGCTGTCGACCAACACCCCCAGGTCCCTTTCTGACAGGCAGCTTTCCAGCCACTCTTCCCCAAGCTTGTAGTGCTGCATGGGGTTGTTGTGGCCGAAGTGCAGGACCCGGCACTTGGCCTTGTTGAACCTCATACAATTGGCCTCGGCCCATCGATCCAGCCTGTCCAGGTCCCTCTGCAGAGCCTTCCTACCCTCAAGCAGATCAACACTCCCGCCCAGCTTGGTGTCGTCTGCAAGCTTACTGAGGGTGCACTCGATCCCCTCATCCAGATCATTGATAAAGATATTGAACAAGACCGGCCCCAGTACTGAGCCCTGGGGAACACCACTTGTGACCGGCCACCAACCGGATTGAACTCCATTCACCACAACTCTTTGGGCCCGGCCGTCCAGCCAGTTTTTGACCCAGCGAAGAGTACACCTGTCTAAGCCGTATTAATTGATTGATATCAATTGATTGATATGGAAAAAATGAATGGGAGAATAGCACTGCAAAACATGTGCAAGTCTTCTTACCCTTTCTGCTCTTTTCTGATACTTCATTATGGTCATGATGTCTATAGCATTCATGCAGATTTCTGTGAAATCATCCCTGACAATCCAGGGGATAGCAAAAATTGAATGTTGTTTGCTGGTTTTTAAAAGTATGCCATCTCCTCTGCCCAACTCTTCTAACCAATTCTTCTCTTGTCCTATGTGGAAAAAAATCTATCATAACAATCTTCCCATGACTCAAAATCCCAAATAACAAGAAATGAGCTGAAAAATCCATTTAATTGAACTGTAGCTCAGTTGTTTGTGCATCCTGTTGACAGGTTTAGTTTCAGACCTCTAGAAATCTTAGATTTTTTTGTCTGTGATTTTTTTTTAATGAACCCTCAGTAATAAGAATGCAAACAGTCTGAGATATTTAGGCACAGGGTTTAGTGACTGCTACCAAGAGAGTTGTAGCTGTTACTTCCGTTTCCTCCTTGTATCAAAAGATTACTATGCTTTTGCATTTGAAAATTCTAATTACTTTCTAACGTATTGTCAGCTAGGTTATGTGTGGTATTTAATATAATGGAGTTTTGAGCATGTCTTCCAACTCTTGCATACAAGAATTTTTCTTTGATTCTGATAAAATACTACCTTCTCTCTGCACTCTGAAACAGGAAGTTAGAGGAATTTACTGAGATTTCTGATACAGTTGATGAAGAGCAACTGATTATTAGGAGAAGCAGGGAGTTCCTTCCATGAAGTTTTGGTGAGCTGTTGTGAAAAGGTTACTTTAATAATAATACTAGCTGTGAGGGGAGTGGTTCCTGTGTACCTGTCTGGCCAGAGACAGCAGATCAGAGTGGCAGCTGCCTTTTGGTATGGATGAAGAAGCAGGACGGTGTAGGCAGTTCAAAAGGTGAAAAAATCACTCTTTTAAGCTGTGGCATCTTCATAGGTAAACCTTACTCTCTTCAACTGTCAACAGGTATTTGGATAAAGGAAGGTAGGAGAACACAACATTGGTTTAACCAGTGTTGCAACAGAAGTTTTTTTTTTCTTAAATTTTTTGTTTCTTTTTGCAGATGACTTAAACATTGAAGGAATTCAAATGGGTAGCAGTTTGAGAAAACAAAATGATTGTACAGTATTTAGGCCACGACTGAAATGTTTTGCTCTTGTATGTTATAAAAGCTTATAATGAATGTATAGAAATATTTGTAGGAGATCTGATGCTTTTTTAATATTTGTCAAATATGTGTGTAAAGGGAGTACAGGAGTTTTACAATATGCTCATTTTCAGTATGGTAGTAGTCTTTAGCACTGTCTGAAAGCATATATGCTTTGTTCTCAGAATTCACGGATTGTCAAATCTGATTGCTTTAAATTAGACTCTTTTATCATTAAGAGGTTGACATAAGACAAGCAAATTTTTTTACTGTTAGGAAGATCTTCAAGAATTCTGAAAACTATATAAATGTCATTAACTGTATAGGGAGTATCTAATGTCTTAAGCTGAATAAGAATTGTTATCACTCACATTACTAGGCAGTGGAGGCTGGTGCTAAAAAGACCATTTCAAAATGCAGGTGCATCACACTGCAGTAATGGATGCATTTAACAAATGAGTTTGAAGTTAACTTGAATAAAAAATGATTAATCTCCCAGCAACCTCTGGTTACTTATTCAGATTACTTGCTTTTGTTCTCCTTTGCCTTTCTGTCTTAATGTAGTGAGAGAAAATACAGCTTTCTGTGAAAAGCTTCTCAAAACAATAGGTTGGATGCTTAAACTGCTGTAGTAGGTTTGAGAAAGCCTCCATGATATCCTGTCCACAGTCAGCAGGAATATTCCCTTGATGTTTCTGACTTGGCCTTCTGTCCTTTTGAAACACTTAGCAGAGGAGCAGCACTGCTGACCAAGTGTAACTGTACAAAAGGAGTAGGGAAAGGAGAGAATGTAGGTTATTGGTATCATCACCAGAACCAGGAGCACTGATTAGTGTGCCTGGTAGTGGCCATCCCTTGAAAAGCATCCTTCCAACTTATGCTTCAGATATCATGCCTCTTCAGGACAAAAGAAGAGATCTTGCAAGACTGTCTTGCTTCTTTTGCCACAGTGTAGCTGAATGCATGCTTATTCTGTGGGTTAGTTAATCATGTGCTTCATTCGGTCAAGAAATTTTCCAGATAACCGAAATCGAGACTGGGCAGCTCTTTTGTTTGTCTCAGAAGTATCCTTTATTAAAAGTTGGGTTTGTTCCCAACTGTGATAGCTGTACATTCTACTGCGGTCAGTACTTAAAGTTAATAGACCTTATGTCAACAGACATAGATTGTCTTTCCCTGGCTTGGTCTCTGACTGGATCAAAAGAACGGTATCCTTAGGAGACGCTATGCTGGGAATGCTGTAGCTTTGACCTGGATTCTTATTATGCTGTGATTAAATAAAATTGTGGCCTGCTATTTCCTTTCAATGTGTATTATTCATTCCTCTCATAGCAAAGTCACTCATATTTATCTGGTTTTCTGTCTGTTTTTGAATGGGTATACAATTTGGTAAAAGGAGCCCATCTGTACAGAAATGTACAGCTTTCTGACTTCTGGTTGTGCTTTCTTCAAAGCTCACAGAATCACAGGAAAGCAGAGGCTGGAAGACACCTCTGGAGATCATCTAGTCCAATCCCTCTGCTCAAAGCAGGGTCAACTATGGCACGTTGCTCAGGGCTGTGGCCCGTTGGATTTTGACCGTTTCCAAGCATGGAGACTACGTAACCTCTCTGAGTAGCCTGTTCCAGTGTTTAGCCAATCTCACAGTGAAGTGTTTCCATACATATTTCAGTTTGTGCCCGTTGCCTGTCACTGGGAGCCACTGAGAAGAGTCTGGCTCCATCGTCTTTATGCACTACTGCAAAACTGAGTATTTGTACACATTGATAAGATCCCCCTCTGAGCATTCCCTTCTCCAGGCTAAACAGTCCCAGCTCTCTCTGCTTCTCCACGTATATCAGGTGCTCCAAGTCCTTTATCTTCATGGCCCTCTGCTGGATTCACTCCAGTAGGTCCATATCTCTCTGGAGAAGCCCAGCAGCAGTTGGAGTAGATGATCATTGTAGGTCCCTTCCAACTGAAATCTCTCCTCTCCTCTCCTCTCCTCTCCTCTCCTCTCCTCTCCTCTCCTCTCCTCTCCTCTCCTCTCCTCTCCTCTCCTCTCCTCTCCTCTCCTCTCCTCTCCTCTCCTCTCCTCTCCTCTCCTCTCCTCTCCTCTCCTCTCCTCTCCTCTCCTCTCCTCTCCTCTCCTCTCCTCTCCTCTCCTCTCCTCTCCTCCCGGCCCTAGCACTCCAGATGTGTCTCACCTCCCTTGACCTGCTGGCAGTGCTCTTCCTAATGCACTCCAGGATGTTACCGGTCTTCTTTGCAGCAAAGGCACATTGCTGACTCATGTTCAACTTGGTGTTCACTAGGACCCTCAGGTTCTCTTCTGGAAGGCTGCTTTCTAACCAGTTAGCCCCCAGCCTCTACTGGTGCAGGTGTACTGGTGAGCTCCGAGTTTCTGGTCTGGTGGCTGGAGGGAGTGCATCACCATTCTTTACAGATTAGGCACTAGGAAATCACAAAAGGAGGTTTTTGCAGGGACACGTCTCTATGAAGGAAGACGATCATTGTACTGATGTGTACCTATGCTTTTGAAAGCATCAGTAGTAATTCACTCAAAACTTACTGTTACAATAAACATGTAAAAATATAAAAAAAAAATTACTATTTTAACAGTTTCCGCTGATATGTTTAGTTTGCTCTATACATATTTGTCTTCTGCTGTTTGACTATGTAGTAATTATAAATTGTAATGGGTAAGTTTTAAAAAATTCTCAAGATTTTCAAGACTACTCAGAAAATTTTGAGTGCTGCTTTGAAACTTTTAAAGGAAGGCCTAACTATTAAAGCCTGATAGATCAGCACTTAGTGGAAATCAGAACGCCCTTTAGATGTCTCATTCTTTGTTGAAAATCTTGGTGTGTAACCTAAGGAAAGATATGGAAATAAGTGCATAACAGGTGGAACAGCACATAGATTAACTGTTATCAAATTTTTTTTGACTGATAAACTACTATCAGCCCTCAAAATTTCTCACTGACTCATGAAAATCTTTTTTTGTGACACTGGTTTGGGAACACCACTATTTATGGTCTCCTGTTCCACCACTGGTATGCAGACCACAGTTTGTGAATGACGGCTATGAAACTGAGAGACAGTTTGTGTGTGTGTGTGTGTATAAGCTCCATAAGCCTTGCTGATAAACTATTGTCAAATATTTGTGTTCATTTGTTACTTGAAAATAAACTAGTGTTAGTTTTACTCTTGATGTATCAAAGCCTTTAAATTATTAAATATGCCATGAATTGTGATAGTATGCCCAGGCAAGCTTTGTTACTTATGTAATGTCTTTCACTTCGAAAACACTTTATGAATGCTATATGCTGCTCATAGTCAAAACTCTAACGGTTATAATTGCAAATAGTAACACTCATGCTATGTGCATCTGATATTAAAAAGTGGTGTAGCAAACATTTTTAGCTTTCTGCTTGGATCAGATAGTTTGCCAGTCTTATCTTTCCTATGCCATGCGTTGTTGAAAAGAAGGTATATGCAATTGTTTAGATTATTAAAGAGAGAAGTGACTGCCTAAAGCCTGTCAAGCCTACTGTAGCACTAATTAGTTATTTTTAAGCTTATATGTTTCTGCATTGAAGGACAGGATTTGAAATGAACGATTATGCTTAACCCAGGTGATTTTTTCCAGCTATGCAGGGCCTGAAACAACACTGCATTGACTAAAATCTTCCATAGGGCTCTACTATGTAGTAGGAAATAGCAGAGACATGCTGTCTATACTGCAGCTGTTTCCATTTTCGTAGGATTAGTAAACTGATTTCTCTTATTAGAAAGACTCAAATGTGCAGCATGAAGTACTTCATGTCTTATTCCTGCCTTTAGAGATTGATATAAACAGATGCAGATTGGTTTGCTGGTGAGCAGAATTCTGAATTGTATTTCAGTCATGGTGAGATTTGAAGACTTGATTGAAGACGGTGCAGTAACGCTGACACAACCTGCAGGGAATGCTGTACCTGCTTGGTATCGCCAGTACCTTGCGGTGTGTAACACTTCATCAGCATTCCAAGAGTCTACAACTTTCTACTGTAGTAAAAGCTTTCTGCTAATACAACCAGATTTATAGATTTTTAAATAAATAATTTCTCTATTTGTGTCTGAAATCTATTTATTTAAATGATGTATTAAATCATAAATGCATTTTGTGCAACTCTTTCTTATTGGCATTACGTGTTACTACTGTTGGTTAGGAGGATGCTTAAAAATGCTTTTCAAGTATTTCATAAAATGGTAGCACTACCAGCCATAGTGTTAAGAATATTATTTTTATATAAGTAATTTCTTTAAATTATGGAATTTTGGCTTGGCTGTTATGTGCTCAAGACAGGTGAGGACCATTTTGTGTGCCACGCAGTTTCCCTGAAAGGGCCGGGTTGTTTGGCTGACAGCTGAGCTAACCTAATTCAGCTGGAAAGTGGGACAGAGTTCAGTTGTGCAGATCATTTCTTGCACTGAGTTATTGACTGCATTTGCCACCTCTTCCCTGAGAAATTTCACATTCAGCAAAATCAAATGTATGTGCAGTGTCCAAGGCCCATTTATCAAATCAGAAAGGTACCTGAGGTCTCAAAGATTTGTTCAATACTTTGAGAAATAAAGTGGTAGCCTTATATTTCTGTACTAGATTTCCCATACTCATTTTGATTTCCATTCTTCAACTGCAGGAAACAATCTATTGTTTACTAGAAAGAATGCTATTTGCATTTCATTATTTTCAAAAGTAGAAGTGTAGGCATTCAGCAATATGGGTCACAGTTTTTAAATCGTGTCCTCTGATCCTTCAGTTGAATGCTTCTACTTAATTTTTTAATATGAACTGAAGATTTTCATATTTAGAACTTACTAATCAATGCATTTTTTTAGAATGCTATGGCAATTTGTCTGTTTATTGTTTTCCTAGGTATTGTGTGAGTCTCTATCCATTTCTATTTGCTGGAGATTTAAATAACTGAAAATTTTATTTCATTATAAACAGGGCAAGTAAATACTCTCTCTGTAATACAAGCCTTCATGCTAGGCTTGTCTGATATGGGGAAGCTCCCTGGGAATGCAAAGAGCTTACTCGATCTGCATATGTTTAATGGCTGAAAACACAGCATTTCTTAGAGACACACACCCCCTTAAACATTGAAGAAAGCTGTGTTACTAAAGTTTTAATGTCATGGGGATAGAAAGGGACTCTCTGTTCAGAGAAACACTGATTTATTTTTCTTTGACTTACCACGTTAGGGAGTTTTTTTGGTGGACTTTATATTCCTTCTCAGTGAAAACTTTTTCCATCAGGTGCGTCCACATGAAGAAGTGAAGTTAGAGGTAAGAATGCTTTTTGGGTTTAGTTTGGGTCAGGTAGACTAGGTAGTCCAAAAATAAATGTCTCTAATACTAGAAACATGTTTGCTTGTGGTGGTTGTTCAGACAGGACCAAGAGGAACAGAAGTGCTTTTATGACTTTCAGTATTGGTGTTGTATTAGCAGTTAAAGATGCAGGTTCCACGCAGCTAAACACTGTAACAACACACAGAAATATGTAACTGCAGTAAGGAATCTCTTTCCTCTCCTGCACTCTCGTCTTTCCTTTTTTATTTCTTTTCTATGAGATAATGTCTGGGAACGCAAGACTTACAATATTGTGAAGCAATCATAATTGAGGCATTGGGGTTTACTGCACTAGAAAAATGCAATAAAAATTATTTGCTGCATAGATATTAACGTTAGCTATGGAAACCCTCTCCACAGAAGTGTCTCTAATGCGGGTGGCCATTAATAATGCTGAGCGTTGTGATGATTTGGAGAGGGCCGCCTCTCTGCCTGCAGGGGAGACAGCACAAGGATTAAAGCATAAGTGCCAAATGTTTCATAGCTTTTCTCGTTCAGATTTTATGCAAATTCCATAATAGCTCAATTTGCATATTCTGAGGTAGTTTGCATATCTTGTTTAAACTGCGTGGTCTTGTTCTGAAGGTTAATCTTAGTGAATTACATTTGTTGTTTCAATGTAAGATAGAGATGGGACAAATCTCTATTACTCTGCTTATGCCTCACCTTGATCCCAAGGGCATGGGTTCTTTTTGAACAGGTCGACAATTTGGGTTTTTGTTGTCTGGTTTATTTTTTTACAGTTCTGCTAAACACTAGACGCTGCAGGGAATTTGTGCTGTGGCAGTCATCTCTGAAATCCATTTGCTCAGGAGGTGCCACCAAGCACTCAACTGAAGTAGATGCTATTGCTCACAACACACTGATGTGTGTGGGCCTGCGATAAATGTTCAGTTGAAAGAAGTGACGTTATAGCACTAAAAATGCAAGTTAAAATTGAGGCTCACCTTCCCCACCAAATGGGTTGAAGGCCATTTGATTTCTGGTGAAGAACAGTCTGGGGAAAAGCCAGCACAACCACATTAAGTTCTGATGTGCAGATAATGAAAGCCTTGGAGTTGAAGGTATGGAGAAGGTTTAAGTAGGATTTAGCTGAGCTATATTTACTCTATACGAGCCTTTTCAGGATTTGTTATGAACTCTGTCTGTAAACCCTTTTTTATTTTGTCACCTCGTCTCTACTTTCTTGTTTCTGAGGGCTCCTGAGCTATTTGTTTTTCTCATTTTCTCATCCTATTTGTCTCCCTGTAATTGCTTATAACTAGTCTTAAGGCCTCGCCAAGACTCCTGAGTCTCATGAAATGATGGCCTCTAGAATTGTCTCTTGCTTTGGATGGTATTGAATCAATATTGGATGGAGCTGCTGTAGTGGAAAGTGCTGCATGAGCTGTGCAGCTTTTATCAGCCCTCTCTCCAGATACAGTGTGAGAGAAAAAAACTGGGGAGAGAGAATTTCATCTGAGGGATTGTGGAGGTCGCTGGAAGATGGCTGGCAGCATGAAGCAAGAAGAAACATCTAAGGTGCTACAAAGAGCAGAACTCCCTGATGAGAGTTTTTCCCTGCCACTGATGGCTAGAAATTAACTACAGAATATTTAGACTAAACAGCACACCTCTTTCCAGTGGGATGTACGCGATCAATCATCCCTGGAAAGTGCTATTGACAGGTATCTTAACTAGGTTGAATAAAACACAGTTGTGTCCTGCAAGATGTGATTTTGCATTGGTAGAGGAATTCACTGATGACCCAATAGATAGCTTTTATTTCTAACTATTGTTCACTTAAAATGGAGACCTAGAATGTTAATTTTTCACGGAGGAATAATTTGGGTAGAAGAGAAAGCAAGACTTGCTTTTTCCCTACCCAGACTTGACTGCTGGGCTGTATAACAGCTCAGTCTTTGTAGAACTGTATCAGCAGGGATTTAAAAATGTGCAGTTCTTTGTATGCTAACAAAAAGGTTCAGCTCCTCGGTGTCTAGCTCTACGGGAAACACCTTGTTACCATCCCATTATTTTTTTGTTCCTACCTTTTCATAGATACAACTTGCTGATTGTGTGATGGTGGGGGGAGTTGTTGGGGTTTGGGGTGTGTGTTTGTTCATTTTTTTAAATGTTTGTGGGGGTTTTTTTGAAAAGGAAGTTAAACTTGAATGAAACTTATTACTTAATGGGCCTATTTTTTGTCAGTCTCCTAGTGAATGGGTTTGTTGCCTTAATCTCTCAACTTCCCAGACTCAGCCCGTTGCCAAAGTGATACAAATACTTACATGGATCTGATAAAAGCAAAGTTGAAGGACC
Organism: Aptenodytes patagonicus; assembly: GCF_965638725.1. Taxonomy (NCBI): domain Eukaryota; kingdom Metazoa; phylum Chordata; class Aves; order Sphenisciformes; family Spheniscidae; genus Aptenodytes; species Aptenodytes patagonicus. Next base: position 30,379,591 of record NC_134949.1, read on the forward strand.
TTCTGCCTTCCACTCATTGTATATGTTTGATATTTTGGTTCTGTTGATGATTTTTAAGGGATAGGCGTTCTTTTCATGCATTTTCTCCCATCCTCCCCTGAAGGTAATAGGCGCAGTCTCTCCTTTTGTTACTTTCATTTCAATTTTTAGTCTTGCAGGAGGGAGAGTGCACTTTTAACTGGAATACAATGAGGTGAAAGGTGCTTCTCTTTGGTTGTCATGCAAAGCTGAAGTCTGGAGTCCAGATGTCTGGTTTTAGCTCTGTTGCATGCTGCTTGTTCGAGTTTGTTGTTCAGTCTTCTACTTCTAATACAGCAATGATTTTATCCACCTCTGTTTTTTAGGGGCTATTTTTTCCACAATAAGGCTGTGCTTATGCTTGTTTTGCGCTGATGCAGAGCATACCCACACTTTCTAGAAATTTTTACTTCTACTTATCTTTATCTTTAAATGCAACTTAAATTTTTTCTGGAGACACTCATTATTTGCTTTTTACCTGTGGTCTATCCTACTGTGTTTCAGATGACAAATGAGGTTGTCATCATTTATTCTTTCCTTGTAATTACATAAGTTTTAATTATGTCTTCTTACTTTGATATGTGTAATGTATGTCTATTTTTTGTTGCAGTATGTGCAGGAATGTGCGGATCCAAATAGCTTATATTTTATCTTGAACTTTTTTTCTCCACAGAATACCTTTCTACCACTTATATTTTGATTTTACTTTGGGGGGGGGGTTGTTGTGAGCATATCTTTATTATTTCCTAGGTAGCCTTCAGTAGTTAGACTGTTGTTACATCCTTGTCATTTTGGATACCAATACTGCCACCAACAGTAGGATCTACAACCCAGGTGGATGTACTTGAGCAAGATGTGGGAGTGCTGTTAATTCTAGTTCATCAGAACTAGAATCAGAAATCCCCCTTTCTCTCTCTGAGAGCAGGGCTCAGGCAAAGGACTTTGTTCTGAAGAACACAGGAGCTTCAGGCTTTATTTAGACAAGTCTGTCTTCATTTAAATAGAAGTTGTATTCACTGTAGTCTCATCTGAGCTGGGTACAAAATGTACAATTACATAGCTTTTAAAGGAAACAGAATTTCGTGGGAATACTGAATAATAATTTTTCTTCCTCCTTTGAAGATCAAACATCGCCCTTAATGTTACTTCTGAACATGACAACAGGCAGAAAGACTGTAAACATAGTAAAAGGGCTCTTCAGAATTTACTTGCTAGTTTGGGGTTTTTTTCTATCCTTTCTTTTCATGCATGGTTCCAAACTGTAGTCACAAACTCAGCTTGAGAACTCAGAATAAATCACAGCATATTCAGGGTGGAAAGGACCTCAGAAAGTCTCTAGTCCAACTTTCTGCTTGAATCAGGGTCAGTTGTGAGATGAGACCAGGTTACTCGGCGCTTTATCCAATTGGTAGCCTTGAAAACTTATAGTTAGGGAGACTGCACAACCTTCCTGAGCAACCTTTTGCACTGCTGGACTGCCTCACGGTGACAAACTTTTTCCTTATATCCACTCAGAAGCCAGATATAAAAAGTCTAGGGCTTGAAAAGGAGGAGGAAGAAGGAATCTGTCTCACTTACATTTCCTACCTCCATTCTTCTCATTTGTAACTTTTTCCCTCTTATTCTTCTCTTTAGCCTCTATTTTAACTTCAGCTGTACTACCTCTCCTAGTGTCACCGATGTGATGTATCCATCTCCTTTGAATGTCCCACAAGCACTTCTCTTTAAAAGTTTGTAAAGATGGTGACAAAAGTAACCACAAAAGGAAACTAAGGCAAAGAATGCTTTTCTGGTAGCATTGTATTTAAAAACCTATTGCATCCTTGACACTCAAAGCCTGTTATGGATGGTAAGCAAAGGAATACGCTACGGTTATTTTGCAGTTTTCCTTTTCTGTTTAAGGATAGCATAATATGTGTTAAAAGTGTGTTTGAAAGATTATGCTACCAGAAGCTACAATGTAATGAACATTTTTTTCAGAAATGTTAAAATACGATATTCTACAAACTGCTTCAGTAGGAAAACTGTTACAACATGCATACAGTTATTTCTGAATTTTTTTTTTTTTTTTTCAATTTTGGTAGGTTAAAGTTTGGTAAGTTAAGTTTTGGTTAAAACATAATTTGTTTCTTGTAATATCCCAGAGCTGAACCTCTAGTTTTGCACCTAGAGGATATTTTATAAAATTAATAACAAAGATACCATTTTTTGTTAGGATAATAGTTGTAAAATTAGGAATCAGTCTAACAAAAACTACCAAAGTATGCAGAAGGAGGTTTCAAAAGATGATTGTATGGAATTCAGTGGGTTATTCAAATATTAAAAGGTTAAGATCTGCCTCGAAAGACTTGAAAAAAGTGACCATGGTTTTTATGTCTAAAGTCTAATGCGTTTAAAAACCGATTGTATGGTATAAAGACAAAGTTCCTCTGGATGTAAAGTCAATAAGTTGGTCTCTCAAGGGAACAATGCTGCAGTCAGTGTTACTACATGGTTTCATCCCTGGTGTAGTGGAAGGCTGTACAAGTAAGGTGATATGGCCCAACGTGGTGGTGGCTCACTGCTGTTCACATTAATAAAAACGCAGTGAAGTACTACTGCCAGAGTCTCAGACCAGTGGAGCCAGACGGAAAACACATAAATTAACTTGCACTAGTCAGTTATATTAAGAAAAAAACAGCTCATTCATATACTTTTCTGACTTACACATTAGTCATCTGGAGGCTGGGAGAATGATATTAGCAGATTTTGGCAGTTTAGTGACAGCATATCCTATTCAAAAGAGGAATTTAAAGCAAATAGGGTTCTTTGGCTGTTTTGAAAACAGATAGGAAAAATGTGGAGAATATATCCATTGAAATGGTGATTTGCCTTCAGACAGAGTAGTGTTCAATTCTAATGTCACAGCTAAAACTGAAGCAGGCTAGATTAGTGAAACTAACCTGTTCTGGGTCAGAAAGCACGTTAAAATGGTTGTTTACAGATTTATTAGTGGGACAATATGAAACGATAGAGAAGCCAAGAACTAATTGGGAAATGAAAGGCAGTTTTATTACCCAAATGTGTAGATAGTGCTTTAGATAAGATGCTTGCTGATCATGATGTCTAACTTGAAAATCTGGAGATTATCCAGAAATCTAAAATAAAAAATTGGAAACCAGTTCATGCAATCTCATTCACTTCCAGGAATAACTTGAATTTCTTGTAACAACTGGTTTGATAAATTAAAAAGATTTTAAAAGTCTTTCATAACAAATCAACTCACAGGTGATTTAATACAGTTTACTACACTGGAGAAATCATTGTATCTGGTTTTCTAAAAGGCAAATGTAGTAAGTAACCTGCGGTCCTCCTCATAGTCTAGTAAATTATGAATAAACTTGCTACATGAATATAAATTTTTCTTTTCTACTTTTTTCTTTCCTACAAATCTGTCAGCATAAAGAATAGCTGCTTTCAAGCTTTTTATCCTGAGCAAAGGTCATTTCTAGGAATGAATGTGCTTTTCTTGACAAGATGTGACCTACAGAAAGTGGATGACAGCTCCAGGCTTTGTTTGGGGTAATAATATTTAATGCAGATGAAAATCTTTCTTTCTGAACATGTATCACTTATTAAGATTGGAGTAACCATACATTTTTCTTGTCGTCTGGAATATGCAAATTAAATGCACTGTGGCAGTTAAAATTTAGTTACATAAGTCATCGAACTTGGAATTGAAACAAATTTTCTAGCTGAGGAGAAAGGAACAAGAAAGTTATGCATCTAGAATGCTGCGCATGTACCTTTTTCAAAAACAAACCAACCAGTAATGGGTTGCTGGAAACGAATGGATGGTTGAGGAAAACTTTCTTATGAAGAACAGAATGGAAAGTTAAATTTTGCTGGTTTTCTGTGTGGAGAGAAGGGTACTTAATCTCATTCAAGGGAACAGACCACGTGATTGCCCAAATATTTGTAAAAATGCTTGTTATCCTCAGTTGGAAACTGCATAAATGCTACCATTTCTTAATAATATCTAACTTAGGTGCATATGAATGTCTTGCTTTCTTCAGCTTTATTGATGTTTAGCATATGAAATACACATATTGGTCCTTTTCTCACAATTTTCACCCCAAAAGTCATGCTCAAAACATCTCAGGGATAACGTTACGGCATTAGAAGTGCATACAGAAGGGAACAAGGTTCAACAGACTTAAGAAGTAAAAAGTACTGAACTCTAGAATAGGGAAAATTTGCCATCAGAAAGCCAGAGTGGTAAGTGGAAAACATGCGTGCAACCCTGTCCTTCTCAACCCAAGACATACTTAATAAAATAATAGAGCATAGAGATGTTGTCAAGCTGTTTAAAAGAGAAATCTTTTGTTCTAGGCCAATACTTATATGTTTAAGCTGCAGATAAACATTTGCTGCTCTGTATTTCTAGTTTTGCAACATTGTTCTGTGTGTGCAGTGATTTCTGAGACCCGAGTTAATATGCTTATCATCATTGCTGTTTTGCAGAAGCCTTTAATAAATTTTAAGAAGTGAAGAAAGTCCCTTTGTACTTCCTTGTACTTTTGGGTTTTGAATAGGCAATGTCTGCTTTTGTTCCTTTGTTAATTGTTGATATTAGTTGTACAGACTGGTCTTCCACTTGTTGAACTCTGCTTTGTACCTCCCAGTTTTTATCTCTTGACTGTTGCTGAAGGTATGTTTGATAGGTATGTTTGATAGATGTTTGTACTAGGTGTTTGTGTAGGTCTTGCTATAATGGAGGTGTATAGCGTGTATAATGAGGTGTGTGGGTTACAGGATACATCATAGTTGCCTATTTTTAAGCAACTATGATGCTTCTTAGTGGCCCTTAATGGTGTTCGCTTGCCAGACCTCAAATTTCTGGCTGTTTTCTTGGGGAAGTTGGGGGATTTTGAGACCTGAGAAGAATGATAGAGTGAAATAGTTCAGGTTCTATCCATGTTTGATTTCTTGGTCCTTTGTTATGCAGCGGAGGAACTTTGTGTTTCATGAATGAGGTAGTTATTAAGTGAGGAAATCCCCATTTCTTTGGTCCTGAGAGCATTAAATGGATTGTTACCTCAATAGCCACACCCTAGTTTACTAGTAACTACAGGGTATGTAAGGTATTTGAAGTAGGAACTTGCCATGAATATCCTGGTCAATTTAGCAAGGAAGAATTAAAATAAGCTTTTTAAGTTGCATTTTATGGGAGCTTTGCTTCTGCAGCAGGTGAGCACCAGTGGCTGCAATGCTGAGTGTGCAGAGAGCCAGTGGATAGTGCAGTTGGGCCTTTTAGAGGGAATGGCCCATTGCTATATTCAGGGTCCCATCTTCAAGCACAAGGGTGAAGAGGTGTACATCTGCATTCTTATATTTAATGCCTATTGTTTATAAGCTGTGAAATACAAAATATGTAATCCACTCGTGTTTCTGTTGAAAGATCTAAGCAAGTACCTTTCAAACTTCTCTTTATTTGTGTGTAGGCTCACTTCCCATCTTTCACTTAGGTCTCCAGACTCGGAAGATTGGTCCTGGGTGTGGTACCAAAATTAAATGGAGATACTGGCAAGTAGGCCAAAGCTGGAAATTAGGAAGCAAAATCACTTGTTTTGCCTATGATATCCTCATGTTTATGTCTCTTACTTTAAATTAGTTGGCAAACTCCCAGAACGTTTGACGTTTGTTCAAAAGTAATACAGCTGGGTGAAAAACTGTAGCCACAGACATGATGTAAGTGATAGTTGTCATAGCAAAAAATACTGGTAAACTAATTTAAAAATATGAAATGCTTTATTCATTTGCTGCTTTTAGTAGTTTGATCTCATATAGGCTGCTTTGACTGTGGACATGAATTCCACTGGTAGTGACCATGCCTTTTGTTTGTTCCAGGTGTACTAACTAAGAATGATGCTTTGTTGCAGGTCTGTCAGATGAATTAAAAAAATAGTGATTTTAGAGACTCACATTTTTGACTAGCTGTTCAAACACCGGATTTCTGGATAAGCAAAACTTCGAGCTCCATTTAAGTGAATGAGCAGCCACTCCTGAGATTGATTCAGATTCCTCTTTTTCCTTCCTGGACTTTTAAAGCTGTTCAGATATATTTTTATAAACAAACCCAAATACTCTTTCGACTCCTGTGCTATGCATATTGTGCTGTTGACTAGTCTTCTAGACATTAGAACCATTTCTTTGGGCTTGTCTTAACTGAAGGCTTGTTCAGTAATAAATACCTTTGTAGATACTAGTTGATGTTTGTCCCTTAAAATGAAGTAGTTAATTATTTTGTAATTGCTAGCAGTAATTTCTGTAGCCCAGAATAAACATTCCAGCAGCAGATATTTGTAATTTACTCTGGCATGTCTAGCCTGATCCCTAGGGTAAATTGCAATTTTTTAGTTTGGAAAAAAACAGTTTGGGATTGCCTAGCTAATTTTGACAGTTATATTTATGGCAGCATAATTGGTTCAGTCACCTTGAGTTTAAAATACAGCATAACGTGACAAACTTATTTAACACATGCTTAGAAAAGGGTATGGGGGAGGTAATTGAAGAAACACATTGTCATCTTTTGGGACCGAGATCCTAATGCAAATCTTGTGTGTGTGGGGTTGTGTTGGTTGCTGGGGTTTTTTGTTAGTTTTCTTTTTTTCCCTCTGTGTATCCTAAAACTATGTAACAGCCAGTTACGCTACAGTTACCTTGGCTGTCTTTCTGGAATAATTGGCTTGCCTTGTTTTTGTAATTGCCTATTCTGAAGGGAGGTGGCCAAGTCCCGCCACTAGTGTTAGAGTAGGACAGACGAGCCCGATAACTGCTGAGGATGAGAGCAGGAGGTTCGTCATGGTGGGCTCAAGCAGTCAAAGTGGAGCTTTGTCGCACCTCTGGGCTGTTGGCACTGATGTGCTAAAAACCCAGTACTTCACAGAAGTCAACAAGCACTTCCCTGCTCATGGCGAAGAGAATCTCAGCTACAACTTTTCTTCAAGCTGACGGATGAAAGTCCATGTTTATCACAGTATCTCTGTGATTATGTAAGTTCTCCTCCAAAATGACACTTGGAGGAAACCACAGCTGTGGTTGGGAAAATGAGTCTATGGGGGAATCTAATACCTCGTGGTCAGCTTGAGCAAATCCCAGAAGACAGGATGGGTTGTTCTGCCACTGAGGTCAGCGTGCTGAAAGAGCTGGTTTCCTATCTCGCTTCCTTTGTGGGATTTGTGCCCATAGCAACACCCGTTGGCAGCTGTGAGATTGCAGTGCCACTGCTGCCCAGCCCTCTGCAGTACTGCTTCTCTCGGCATACTGACCTAGAATACTGCCCTAGATCTGTTTCAGAGGATTTCTTTAATTTTCCCTTTCTGGCTTGTCAGAAACCCCCTCAGGATGTTAAATTGGTTGGTAGTTGCAATGTGATAAATTGGCTGCTAATTAGTTTTTTCTAGAAACATTAGTTCTTACCTTTTAAATTTTTTTCCTACCCTGCACTTGTCCTGACACTTTACTTTCTCTGACACATCAGAATGTTAATTAATCTTCTTCATTCATCTATTTGCGTAAATACAGATCCTGTAGGCTACCGTGTTGTTTCCTATTAAATTTTGGCTTTGTACAACTATAAACTAGACAGTTCATTGATTATCAGCAGTTGCAAACATTTGTGGTGTTCCTCCATCACCAATTTTTTGTTTATTGCAGTGCTATTGTTGTGATAAATCACAACACTGAGGCTTTCATGCACAGTAATTAGTATCAAGTCACTTCATACTGAAGTCCTTAACTGTCAGATATGAAATGCTGACTGTCTTTTTTTGGACTGTGCCTAAATAAGAGACATAAATAATGCTGTAAAATAGGAAAGGATGCTGATGGCTAGTCAGAAAGGGCATTCACCTTTGAAATGGTCAATGTAATCCAGAAATCATAGCAATCTGCTACTTGTTTAATGGCTTACACGGAATGACTCTTCTGGTCTTAGTCCCATTCTCTGAGGACAAATGACCACATCATAAAAAATACCATTAACACTTGCTGATGTCCTTTGAAGAAAGAAGTCTGAGAAGCCAACAACCGAATGCTTTTTTCAGCATCTCCGAATTCAGCACCTCTCCTTTCTTTTAAGATTTAAAGTTCTTTGTTTTTTCCTTTATGCCAGCAGTTAACCTTCTCTCTGGATAAATATCAAAATCCAGCTGTGTGAGAGCTGCTAGGCTTGTGTTAGCATTATTGGGTGTCACTTCAGTATGACAGTGTGCCTTAGAGTTTCTTAGGTTATGGTAGACTCATCTTGTGTTTCAGCTGTACTTGTTCACTTGTACAGCTACTTGTACAGTGAGGGTTATTTGCATGCTATCCTTTCATGAAAGCGGGGTCCTGGAGCCATCTCTGATTTGGCGGGACCACTTGCGATCTCAGAAGAACTCTGTCCTGAAAAAGATGCTGTTCTAACCTTGTTGGCACTGAGTGTTTACAGTTACCTGTCTAGGTAAATGTTATATTAGAAGGATGTTGAAAGTAAATTTAAGAATATGTATGTTTCCGAAAGATTTTTCCACCTAATTGCTCCATTCCTCACGGATAAGAAGTTTCTACATTTCCTCCCTGCCTTGGTTTCCTAACTTCTCTGGTGCTGGCTTTCTTTTGCTTACATTGCAGTCTTTGAAAGGCTCATTCTTATATTTCCCCCTACCTCACATCGCATCAACTTTGAATCGTTCCCACAATCCCTTTGTCCTCCTCCTAGGAGTTCCCTGGTATGGGAATAAGCTCCCGTCTTTCTCTCCTGTAGAACCTTTCTGTGACTTCCTCAGATTCCTCAATTCTTCCAGTTCCTTTTGCTGCTTCTTCCAAATCTCTCCACCTCCACCCACCTGAGACCAAGATTTGCAAGAATCTGCATTAATAATTGACAAAAATGATTCTGTCTTGGAGTTTTTTCCCCTTACAGCGAGCTTGGTCTGGTTTCCATAGATAGAAGTCATTAAAGTCTAGTGATCCTTGATTCCCATTCCCCACCCAAAGGCCAGTTGGCTAACACACATCACCAACCTCTTAGCAATGGAGAATGCACTCGTGATATAACCCGGGCATGGATAGACAGATCCTCTAAACTGTTGCACTTGATTTACTGAATATTTAAAGCCTCATTAAACAGCGTTAGGAAGTTCTGTTCTGGCACCTTAAGGAAGATTTGGGTTTGGAAGATTCCCTTACATACAGCTACCTTGATTACAAAGCAGACATCTGAAAACATGACTGTATATTGACAATAAACGTGAGTCTAGTATTGTGGCTCTTAAAATGTAGAGAACAAAACACAAATTTTAAGACGCGTGGTTTCACCTAGTCACTGTATTATATCTAGTATAATTTTCCCTACCATAACCATTTTTGTTTTAACTTTTTGTATCAAAGCCCCGCAAGTGTACAGTACTTAAGTCTGAAAATGTTGTTTTTAAAAAAGGGTGTAAAGAAATAAAAAAATAAAAGCTGCTTGGCAGGAGTTAGCTAGATTATTTCCTGGGTATAATAATCTAGAACAAGATTAACATGCTATGTTGAGTGCAGTGTTTGTGCAGTAGCATCTTGCTTTTAACTGATGATATCATGAGTGCTCTATTCCCAGGATGAAATCTGAAACACTGAGCTTGAAACAAAATCTCTAGATATAATAACTGTCTATCAGAATATACTTTTCAGATTTAAGAATATGATTTGGGAGCTGTTTACAAGAGTTTTACTTATAATGAAGAATTTTATCCTCAAGTATTGGCCTTCCCTTGGACAAAACAAAACTGTTTTGAAGTTCTAATATCCTAAATGTCCAAGTTAACTCATTGAATATAGGGAAGAGACAAATTTCACTTAATTATTTAACTTACTAAGTGTTAAGTGTTAAGCATATTAAGTGCTGAAAGTCATGAATACAGTTTGTAATGTAAGGAAGCCAGACACTTTGCAGACTTTTTTTATTCTTGAGTCATTTTTTCTTTGTTTTACCAATAAACCTAATTTTCAGGATGTGCTGAACATTAAGATAAACATGGTTACATAAATTTTACTTACAAATGTTGCTCACAAAGAAATAACTGTGGTATTTTCCTCTACCTTTCACAAGTACATAATTTACTTAAAATTTGTTCTAAAATACTTCTGTGCAAAAGTTAGATTAAATTCCCCATTAAGCCTGAGTTCTAAGAGCATAATTAAAAAAAAAAAGTTTATAAATATATGTATATTTTGAACTAGGATTTCTATATAATGTATTCAGTCTCTTTAATACCTTCTAATCATAGCATTTAAGATAATACTGAGCAGCTGTGAATCACTACTTAAGAAAAAATAAATACTGAAAGAATTCTAGATCAATTAGAAGTGGTCTAAAAGCACATGGTTTGTCATTAATACTTATTTTTAAAGGTGTCTACATAAATATTCTGTTTGCAGAGACAATGGATCCTTTTGTAGTTCGGGCTTGGTCTAAATCAAGGAGGGGGGAGAAGTATCAACTTTGCAAGGAAGGTGATTTGCATACTATTACCCCTTAGTCTTTGCTTTCTGTCAAATTTTGTTAAGCTTGCTGTGACCTACTTTAGAGTCTTATAACAAGATTAAGAATTCCAGTGAATTCTATGTTGAAGGCTACAGTAGTTTTAGCAGTTGTGTTTACATCACCACTTTTGTTTTACTGGGAATAATACACAGTTTCTCATCGTAAGCCTTTGATTAAGTCCTTGATTCATTTTCCTTTACTGATTCTTGTTTTTTCTTTGTTTGGTTGGGTTTTTTTTTGTTTGTGAGTTGTTGTTGGGTTTTTGGGGTGGGTTTTTTTTTTTATTATGTAAGAAAATACTGTCTTTTTTTCATGGTTTTAAGTTTCTAAGTTATATCAGGCAAAATATTGCAGCTGCAGGTTCACACTGGCCGTTCCGGCAGTCACCTTTATGTTATGAATTCCAGGGCAAACCCAACTGGAAACATTTGTCCTGTGCCAAAATTTTGTAAGTCATTGCCAGAGTATTCTTTTTGTCACCACACTATGACAAAGTCTGGTAGTGTCTTTGCTTTTCCCATCTTCGTTATACTAGAAATATGAGAAAAGCAAAACCCACTCTGACATTTGGGTATTCGTGGCTGTATGGCAGAATGTAGCGTCTTGCAGAGATACCAAAGTGACTCTGAAACACCTCTGTTGGATACCAAAATTGAGATTAGATACCTTTGTGTGGTGAGTAGGCATGAGTTAATTAGTCTGCTGAGAAACGGGTATAGTATAGTATATATGGGTATAGTGTAGTATATTCTACAATTGGACTCGATGATCTTAAGGGTCCTTTCCAACCTAAGTGATTCTATGATTCTAGTAGTGGCTATTTTGCCACTTGTGCTGCTACTTCCAGCTACTTCACTAGGAATCAGCATATGTAATTCTACATGGGTCGTGTGTTGTAGTTTATGAATAATCCATAGTTTTGAAAGGCATTAATAATTTTATAGTTGAAAAAAATGGAATTAAGGATGAAATTCTAAATTGCAAGAGATATGCTTCCAAAGATGAAAAGAATATTTTTTTAATAAGGGAGGAGCCAAAACTGGAAAGCATCTCATTCAGTACTACCTTAAATTCAGGAGGCATGAGATAAAATACATCTATCTGAATTGCCCCATTTTTGCTCTACTATACTTCGGTTAACTTTTTTTCAATAGTATTGGAATAAATTAAATATACTTTAAGCATTATTAAAGGGGAAAAACCTACCCAAAAACATAAAAGCCAGAACACCGTTGTTCTGTCATCTAATTCCACTTCCCAGTGCTAGCCGTACAAGTTTTAAATAGGGCTAACATTGATGAAACCAGGTCAACCCTGAATATTTTATGTAAATCCCTAGTCCTGATGGAGTATGTTCATAGCTCAAAAGCCTACCTGGGCAAAGCAAGGTTGAATCATTAAGATGATATTTTAGTCTTGATTCGGCAAGTACTTGCCCTACATTACAATAATTCCATTAATCAGTTTAGTATTTGTACTGGAGACCGATCTCCACACTTACCATCAGGCCCTTTCTGTGTCCTGGGTACTACTGTGCTGCTTTTACAAAGGCACAAATTAAAGATCTCTTCAGTTTAACTTTTAATTCTAATTCATCCATCACTGTTTGATCACTCCTTTTACTGGTTGTTGCTTGTTATGTGCCAATGTTGGTGGTTGTTTCAGTCCTTACAAAGAAAAAAGGAGGGGAAAGAGTTGAAACAGTAAAATAGAAACAATAGGGCAGATGAAAATAAACACATCTAATTTCATAATCAGTATGCCAACTTTTTTTCAGAAAAGGTGAAGTGTTGGTAGGGGTATTTCCAAATAAAATTCATAGTTTGTCTCTTCTCGTGTCTAATCCAGCTGAAATAGAAAGGCTGCAAATTCCACAAGATGTGCTTGAGCAAGAATATGCTGTTTTGGCTCGTTTGACATCTCCAATTCTTTTGGAGACCAAAAGCATAAAATTGTCTAATTGCTATACGTTTTAGAAAACAGATCTGAAAAGTCCTAACACTTTACTTCACTGATTTTGCTCATATATAATTTCCTTTCTGTGACACTTCAGTGGTTTACATGCAAGCCTTCAAGGATTAGGTAGGATTATGTTGGTCACATAGTGGTATCTCTTTCTGGCACAAGTAACCAAACCACCAATGAGTGTAATTATCATATCCAGTAACATTGCTGGTGGTTGGAACTAATGAATTTCAGTGCGAGCCCAGCAGTGATTGTTGGCTGACCTTTCAGATAATCTTAGTGAAGTGGAAAAAGGATTCCATTTAATTGGGATGGTAATTTTAGAGTTAATAAGCTGCATATTTTTTATAAGTGAGTTGAATATACTATATTTAAATTAAGAAAGTTAGAAGCAATGTTGCAAGCCTTGGTGAGCCTCATACTTTCCTCTTCCTCCCCAAGTTTAACTGTGTATTGGGTTGCAAATACTTTCTACTCCATAAAATGTCATTTTTCTTTGATTTGGTCTCTTCAATTCGCTGTTAGGAAGAATAAACCCATTACAGGCTGGGTGTGTTATTGATTATTTACACACCTGTAATAGTTTTAATTAGTGAGTAGGATTATGATATGGATCAAAAGCTGCTGCTGAATGAAATCCAAAACAGTGTTTATTCATGTGTGGTGCTCCCAGTGATTCTGTATTTGTGTTGGTATCTCAACTACTTAAATTCAGAGGTCTCAGGCAAATGATTTTTTGAGAGGGGAAGGGAATAATGCAGAAATACTAAATCATACGGTTGTTTTAAAGCCAGATAAGTCTAAGGAAAGTTACTGTTGTTTTTAAAGTATGTTTGTGCTTAGCCATCTTCAGATTCAGCATTTGGCTTGGCTCTCAGCAGCTGATTTTTTTCAGTGGTTTTGAAAATCTTTCGTTTAAAAAGAAGAAATCTCCATATAGTAGACATGCCACATGTCTACTATAAGATAAGATGTTCATCTTATCAGTCCTAAGGGCTTGCTTCACTCAATTTTAAAAACATCCTTGCAGTCTACTGATGGTCTAATTTACTAATTTTCAACACCTGTATATTGCTACTTAAGCTGAAGTTAATACTAGAAACTGCTTGGTGGAGTATAGGAACTGAACAACTGTCAAGCTGGATCAAACCACAGATGTCTCTTACCTGTCCATTAATCCTCTATTGGGAAAGTGTGTAAGAAATAAGGAAAGTATAAATTTAACCATAGTTTTTAGAGACTTCCAAAGCCAAAGGGTGCATTAGGACTGTTGTACTTAAGTCCTACTATATCTGTAACCCCTTTTAAAAACTTCTCCTATTTTTGACCATCACAGAGTTCTGTGACGATGATGTTCCATAACTTGATTGTGCTTTTGTGAAAATATTATTTGGTTCATTTCAAATCTGCTGCCAGATCATTCATTCCTTGAAGTTATTATGCTTTGAGGAGAAGGGGATGATAATTCCATGTTCATTTTCCCATATCGTTTGTGATTTGCACACCTCGGTAATATCTTGTCAGTTAGATCTCTTTTCTAGGCTCAGTTCTGTACCGCAGTGGAAGATGATGCATACCCCCCTCATGAGCCTTCCTGTCTTTCTCTAACCAGAACCTGTTCCGGTTCTTCTTGTTCCATTAATTCCAGAAATGTGGAAGAGAATTTTCTGCAAGTGGGAGCCTCACCATGGATTTTGGTAGTGGCAGAACTTCTGAGCACTACAGCAATTGGTTTCATATATGCTTTGGATACTATGCATTGATTGTCATCTGCCACTTGCCAGAAGCTGAGTCTGATTAAGCAGAGTTTTGCTTATACCTTAACTGTAGGTTTTCTGTTTGCTTGTTTATTGTCATGGTGGCAGCTACAGCTGTTACCTGAAGCATTGACCTTTGAGATAGAGCATAGGATAGGGTGGAGGTGGTCCTCTTGATGCAGATAAAAACTCTGACTTACCTGCTTGTTGTGTCTTGCTCCTGCTTCTATGGGTAGTGTTACTTCCAGACTCGGAAAGAAATTTTTTCTTAGGCTACATTGGTGGGAACCGTGGTTTCTTCACTTATTTTTTTGCCTGGTGGATTCCTGAGCACTGTCATTGCTGTTGGGCAATACTGCTTTCTTCCTGCAGCACCGTACAGCTGTGAGTTGGTCTTTGAAAGAAGGAAGCTGGGTATTTAATTGTGGTAAATGATTTTTGTTGACATTTATTTAAGGAATAAATTGCTTTCTGAGATATTAGTGTTCATAGCAGAGAGGAAAACCTCATATAAGGAATTCCCAGGGTAATCTGCAACAATCTGTCTTTACTTTCTCTGCGGACACTGCAATTTTGTGCTTTAACTGCAGGACACTGACAAGATGCTTCATGGTACAGTCACATGTGTAATTATTGTTTTGGTTTTTATAATTGACAATGGTAAGGTCTGGGTGATTTATTCCTGCCAATTAGTTTCTGAATTAATATGTCCTTTCTAAGGGTGTTCAAACAAAAAGCAAAAAGCCCAATAAACTGGGAACCAGTTTCTGAAGGCAGATGTTAAAAATGTTTAATGGCTGTGCAATGGCAAAAATCCATTCACACTCCACTACCTGACCAAATAATTTGTTTAACCACATGCATAACAACCACAGGTTTGATCACCGTGGTTTATCACTTAGTAAATGTTCATTTGCATAAATTTAATTATTTGTAGAATCTCTTTTTGCAAGGGGTCTTCTGCTCAAGTTTCATACTCTTGTTTCAGAAGGGCTTTTCAAGCATGGGAAGAAAATACAACTTTGTCCTCTCCTTACCTCAGATGCTGGATAAATCCCATGAGGCCTTTGTTATTCTGTCTGGATCCCCAGGAGGCTATTAATTGTAGGGACAAACCCCCCTGTATTTAAGAAAATGAATTATTTTAAATTAGTGTAATAATTATGTCAGCTGTGTGTGATGTGACGTGATGGCCCTCTTGATGAATTATGGCACTGTGGCCAAGTCTAGCCCTGGAGTTGCTGTTTGTTTGCTGTCCCTCCCTGGGAGCGGTCCCTTCCAGGGCAGGAGCCTCCTGGGAGGAGGCTCTGCTCTTCTTTGCTACTGATTTTGCCTTGACTTTCATTTCCCTTCATTCCCTGCCTCACCCATGCCCCTTCAAGTGAAGTTTGGCAGCTTCTTCTCCTTTAAGTCTGCGAGTTTTGTACCTTGGTTAAGTGCAAAACAAGTACATAATGTGGCTTAATGGGCATGGACAGTGGCCAAGTGGATAGATTGCAAATCTGCTTGATTTGAGTTAGCTTATTTCAGCTTTGTTCCTAACCTGCTGGCAGACACCGGGCTGACACAAGTATTTTTACCTGTCTCTGCTCATTTTTCTTATTTACAAAATAGAGTTTTAACTTCTTGTGGTTTTTTTAAGAGTTTCAGGAAAGAGTCCTGTAGGTTCTTTCATCTGGAGAAGGATGGTAAAACTCCTTAATACTGAAAGAAAAGAAGTACCTGTGTCCGGTTTGCCTGGGACTGCCCAGTTGCTTGTCAAGACCTTGACTAGTTTCATTCAGGAAGTATTTCATGGTGCAGGATGATAACGTGTGTCTCCCAGTACTAATTTCTTAGAAATACATCACTGTTTTCCATGCTTTCCTGGACGCGTGGTATCCCAAATGTATTCCTAGGTTTCTGTGCCAAGTCTAGAGGAAGGGGTAAGGAGAGAACTGTTACAATGGCAGTTATTCTTAGTGACTCTCCCAAGGTGTTAAAAACCAAAAGAATCATCTTGTCACTTTAAATACTCGTACATAAAAAGATAAATGTTCAGGTACAGCGATGAATTGTAATATAAACATTTAAAGAGGACCGTTTGCTCATACACTTCCTTCCCCCCATCACATCACAACAGAACAATTGCCCCCTCATCAGCATTCTTCGTTATCCTAATTGGTTGCATATGTTTCTCAGATACATTTTTCTCATGTTCTTGTGCGCTTTTATAAACAGCCGCCAACTGAACCTAAACCCTCTTCACCCTTGATTTTGGAGTAACAGGCACTGTTCTTAAGCAAGCATGAGCAGGATGTGAAGGTTCTGATTTTTCAAGAGGATCCTACAGTTGCACTTCTGAAAGTACACCATGACACCACAGAGATACTGTTAAAAGTATACATCCAGGCAGGGTTTTTTTTTCCCAGAGCTTTGATTAGGAGAAAAGTGTGTGCACTTGTTACATTTTTGTTTGGTCACACATTTTAAGATACTTGTGGGATTACATTAAATATCCCTGAAGTTTTAACTTTACGGAGATTATGGATTAGTGATGAAACTCTGCAGGGCTAAATATACTGAATTCTGCTGGCTCAACTGTTGAAATCAGGCTGAAAAGTGCAGTGGTTATTTCCAACCATTAAACCTAATAAACCAGCTTAAAGCCAGAGTGGGATGTTTAAACTTGCATTCAGCAGTCTCTGAGGATTTTCACAGGAGAAAGTAGTTTTGCTTTACGAGTCCTGATAGTTGTATTCCAGTGTATTTGAAACGCCTCTCAATTACACTAGATCAAGAAAGTTCTGCCTCATTTAAGATAAAAAACATGTGCCAGGGTACTTGTAAGTGATTTGTAATCATTGTCTTTCTTAGTTGCACTTAATTCCACACCTTGCCAAACTGTCCTGTCTTTCAAGAGGTTTTCTGATACTGAGTTTTTATCTACAGAGAATTGGCTGACCTGTAGGACAGGCTACAGAAGCTCACAATTACAGTTTATTTTTAATGTCAGCTAAATTGCACAATTTGCTTATTGAATAAGTTGGTAGGGCTTTTGTTTCATTACTGAAGAAAAGACTACTCATGATTAAAACCATATTTCAATAATTTTTGATGTGCAGCAAAAAATTGACATTTAATGAGTATGCATTGTAAGTAGCAATGTGGTTAAGGCTCAGCTTACAAAAGCAGAATAATTTCTTGAGTTATAAAATGCTAGAGAGAACATTGCAGGTAGGTTAAAGTCAAAATAAACAGAACTCTTAGTGGTAAAATGAAAATACTTAAAATAAATTTATAATTAAATGGTTGAATGTCAGAGAAATACAGATTACCAGGAGACTAAAACTCATCTGAAATGCAATGGCACCAGACAAGCTGAAAAGTAATGGCATTGAAAATTGCAGGATGTATTGATTTTTTTGGGTTGGTTTTTTTTGTGTGTGTGTTTGAGTTCCACTGGTTTTCCAGCAATTTTTTTTATTGTCTTCCACCGATGGCAGGTCAAGTACAGAGTTAAACCCTGCTCTTCCAAAGGAAATAGAAAAAAACCGGACAGTGTTTCCACAAGGTCATTTGATGGACCTGTCAGAAAAATTTTGCTGTGGAAGATGGGTGCTCTCCCTCTTTTGTATTAGCGAAGAAAACTTACGCTCTGTTTTTCTTGGCTTCCTTGAATGCTATTTATTACTTGAATGGGAGTAAACAGTGAAATATTAAAGGGAAACCAGTCTCATTTGCCAAACTCTTTGATACCAAACACATGGGGTTTCTCAGCTACTGTACTGTTGTCTAACTGTGTTCCCCTTGGGTGGCTCTGATAGTTGGTGAAGAGTAATGCTGCAGCTTGTGCAGCGGTCTTGTTTTCTTTGCAGTTCACAAGACTACAGCACTTCTGAGCTTGGCTTTGCACGGCGCTACTTGCAGTTTGTTAAAGGCTGTGAAATTATGCCCCCCAAGTTTGGAACAGCATGATTTGTTATAATGCTTTTGGGGAGGAAAGAGGAGAATGGGGAAATGTGTGGTCATTAGACTTTGGACCATACCCAGTGTTCTCTCATTAAGTCAGCATGAAATTGTAACGACGTACTCGTCTATTCAAGGCTTACTGTAAAATAAGCGTCTTCATATTATTCTGAAAAAAGTTAAGTGTTTTCTGGGAGATATCCCCTGTGTCTATGATTATGCGAGGCATTCAGTTTTCCCGTTCAATTTCTGCTGGCTTTGTAGGGATATGACAGGTAGCCAGCGAACCTTCCGGCATATGCAAAAGTATTACCATGGATCTGGTTTTGAAATCATGTAGAACTTCGTGTCTCTTAATTTTAACTTTTTGGAGGTTTTGGTGAGCACTACCTCATGCTTTAATGAGGTCCAAAATGCACTGAAGAGTTGTCATGAGATCTGGTATCTGCGATCAAAGGGCTTTGTTGGTTTCGATGGACCTCAGATGATGCACTTGTGCTGTGAATACATTAACTTCCCTTCTTTACCATACCTGACACCTGCAGGAAGTTACAAAAAACCCTGGTGGTTTATTTGATTTTAATCAGAAACTTTGGTTCCCCAAAGGCTATGAACAAATCATGAAGACTTTTTCAAGTTAAAGTTAAATAGCAATAGTTCTTTTCCTTGATCATGCTATTAAAAATTAAAGTAATTACTCAAGAAAGTTTGAAAATGCTTAGAACTTCGGAAATACTTAGTCTTAATAAAAGTCATAGTGAATAACAGTTATTTTTAAGTAAAAAAGGTTGTTCTCATAGATAATGTCATCTTAACGTAATCTACTTTTTTCCACTTACTCCTTTCTACTAGCTGGATTTTTAAGCTGTTGCTGTTTCCAAGTAATGAAGGAAAATGGCACTTAATTCACACTTACTGTTCAAGATGGCAGTCTTAGTGCATCGATACTGCATCTGTAGCTCTACATTAGAGAATTGAAAGTGAGACCAGCTGGTTGAACTGCATGTAGACTAGTTCCTTTATTATAATTTGATTGAATGCATGAAATCTATACCTCGCCTTCTACCGTGATGCCTCTGACAGGTTTTACATTGATGTTCCTTCTCTGTAGAGAAGGAGACTCCTGAGCAAATTCATAGAGAGGAGCTGTATCATCTATTCATAGACTCTAAGGTGTACTAGATTTTCTAGGCTTGTAAAGACCTGTTTGTTTTATTTTCTTTTTACTTTTAAATTCCTGGTTCCAGAACTAATGCAAATCACGAAATTGCTCTTAGCAGGGACAAAATGTAGACATAACAAGATGCAGCAGGAGTTCAAGAAATATAAAGGGCTTAACTAGCTATTTCATAGAAGAAGAAAAACAATAAATGAAATCTCATACCTGCAGGGACAGGGACCCTGGTGGTACATGCTGAATTATTCCAGTTTTGGTGTTCTAGATTGGCAGCCATTCTCAATAGCAAATAGGTGCAATCACTTGTTACTTTTAGTGCTCTTTTCTAAGATATAGTGCCTAATAGCTAGGGTACCCAAAGGAAAGAGTTAGCAAAAATGTTTGCAGGTATTGGGAGAACTGATCAAGCTATTATCAAAGAGATGATAAGGCTCCTGCCTGTAGCTGAGATGCAGGATGAGGAGAGCTTGACAAATGTTCAGACAGTCACACTAAACTGATTATCTATGTTAGAATTGTCCTGTGGTTTTTGGCAGCATTGTAACCGGGGATTTGAAAGTGATTACCTTCTGAATTCAAATGTTGAGACCAGCACAGGAGGGAATACAGCCTGCTGCAGCTCTGTGTCCTTTGTGTATTTCAGACTTGGCATTTGCCTTATCTGTATAGGTAGCTGGTGCTATTAGCAGTAGGAATTCCAGATGGTTTTGTTTTTCAGACAAGTGAAGAACCATTGTATGTAAGTATTCTACTTTATATACTATTTTCAAGCTTGGACATTGATACAAACTTTTTTGATGATTTTTGATGTGCCTTGAGGTATTTTCATGAATAGCTGTTCAATAAATGTTCTTATTAGGAAAATTCAGTGCAAGCACTCATCTCTTAAGAACAATTGACTGCTGCACATGAGCAGCACTTGAGATGTTCAAAAGCCACATGTGGCTCATGAGTCCTGGATTGTCATCATCAGAGCTATGTGTTTGATCCTTTTAATTGTGGTGTACATATGCAGGCGAGAGAACTCACATTCGTTCCTTTCAATATAAATTTGAGAGTGTTTATCCTCAGTAATCTGCAAGAGATTTAAGGATCACTTCTGTTATTGAAACTAACATTCATATAGTGTTTATTGAAAGGAGATTAGTTTGATTCCCCAACCCCCTGCCTCCACTCTGCTTTTCTGTCACTGTCTTCATTAGCTTGTTTTTGGTTTGCAGCAAGCCTCCTAAGGTATCTGTAGGCAGCACAATGCATTACTGAACAGATGCCTGAATTAACTCGGGTGTTAGAAGCATGAGCATGTAGCTATGCTATCATGCCACTCCATCCAGATCAATTCATATGTAGGCAAAGCTCAGTGCACGTGATGGCCTTTTAGAGTAAGCTTTGGCCATTCTGCATTAGCAAAGTTGTATGCCTCTGTGTGTTTATGCTTCTAAAAATTCTGCCTATTTAGAAATCTAAAAAGGTTCTTCAGCTTCTTTTGAGGAGAAGCAGCGTCATCCTGAAAAAGGTACAGCTAAGGTGCAGAGAGGGTGACAAGAAATTGCTTGTTCAAACTTTCCCACAAGAACAAGGGGACATGAAATGAAATTTTAAGTGGCACTGTAAAACAAAAGGAAGACTTTTTTTTCCATGAAACATATTCAAACTGGAAAGCTTACTGTGAGTTTGTGGACACTGACATGACGATGCATGTAAAGCCCGGTTAGGCAAATTCATAGAAGAAGAATCCGTCAATGGTTGTTGAACACAGAAATACCATGTCTGGCTCAGGAGATCCCTGTGCCACAAAATACTGAGAGCTCTAACACTGGATGCTTGCATTGCTTGCCAGTGGTCAGTAGCTTCAGACATGAGTTTACAAACAGTATCCTGGGTAGAGTGGTTGGTCTGATTTTTTTTTTTTTAATGGCTGTCCTCATGATGTACTCTCTCTAAGGTTGCATTTTCTGTAGCTGCTTACAGTGCCAGATGTCTGTTGTATTTACTGTCCATAAGTACATATCAAAGGATAGTTTTTTACATTTCTGCAATAAAGACCACTGAATCAGAGCCTTCCTCAAAGGTAATATATGCACATCATTACTCATCAGCTAAAAAACTGCATAAAAACAAGCTCAATTTTCCATCATAAAGGAACAATGCAACAGTAAATGATTGTTTTAACTAATATAATAACAACTTTATAATGTTAGAAGCTCCCTGATTTCATTTATTAAAGCTTTTTTGATTATTTTTTCAACTGCTGAATAGAAAATAAACCCCTTGAAATGGTTGTACCTGAAAGTCTCAATCTGGTGAAAGAATGGCACTTTAAGTGCAGAATAAAAACTTTAAAAATTGCTTTTGCCACTGAGAGGACCTGATTTCAATTATAGCAGATAATATCTGGAATCAATAATAGCTTCCGGTCATCTGTTAAGAGGAAAGGAACAATAATGAGTTCATGAGCCTCCTGACTTCTTACATGCAGATCTCCAGTTATTTCAGGCATAAAAATTTTAGGAATATAACCCCAAGCAAAACTTTGAAGTGGGCCACCCACCTCTGTTACCAGCTAATCAATTCCTTTTCTATCAGAGCATCTTGCTCCCAGTCAAATCCAGTCCCTCTGACACAGTGTTCCCACCCTCCAAATCTGTTATTTTCCAGTGTGTTTTTACCACATTTCTGTGTGGTTCATATGCTACCTCTGATAGTTGGGGCATCATGACTTGGGGCATTGAACTGGAGTCTATTTTTTACTCCAGCAGTTAGCATGTACAATATGGCCAAGTAATTATTAAAGTAATTATTAAAGTAATTACATTTTCCTACCCCACATCCTTTCCCCCCATCTCTTTCTTCAGTTGAAGGACTGGTTTTTATTATGTGAAACCTGAGTCTGCTATTGTGGTACAAATGTTCATTTTTGAGGAATTAGTAGTTGCTGTAGATGTTGCTTCTACTGCTGTTGATTCCTTTATATGTGGGGCTCTACGTCCTGCTACTCGGCTAGGAACGGCAGTGTACTGTGTGTCTCCTTTTGTAGTGTTGAGCTTAATTTTAACTTGTGGCAGGCGGGCATCTTGAGCACCATGTCACATTGCACCCTTTGAGACATTTTCATCTTATAAACAAAAAGTCAAGCCAGCCATGAAACCCAGCATGCTCTTGGTGAGTCTCAAATCTGTCTTTATAATGCTAACTCACATGTAAGATTTGAATGCACTAGTTGCAAGTAGAAAAAGAATCTTGTTTTATTTTTTAGAACAGCAATGCTATCTGTGCTCTAGATGAGCAGAAGGTGAGTTCCTGCACCGAAAAACTTAGTTTAGGCTTTAATTAAGACCTTGGGCTTGGATTGATCTTTTTATACGCCAGGTGCTTGCATATGTAAAACTGTCCAACAGTGAGCACAGACAGGCAGTGATTTGGATGAGAGCAGAAAGATGAAGTTTCTTTTGAGAAGCTGAACATAAGAGCTCCATCAGATTATTCCTTCTCTTTCCTCTTTTTCCTAATTGCAATGGTGGTCTGATATGAAGGTAAGGATTGGAAACCTCTTTACAATTATTCATACACATCCTTGTAGTGAAAAACTTTGTGAAACACATAGAAAGGATGTCTTGTAAGGTCTTATGTCACGTTCTTGATTGAACTGACTCTGTTATATTGAAATGTAGGAGAAGAATATTAAGAAAATATTAGCACACATTTGATTAATTTTAGCAGTTAATCACAGAAAGGTAACTTAACTGGTTATCTCATAAAGGTTCTTCTTTTTCTGATTATCTCTCCGTAGTTCTCATGGAAATGGGTTGTTTCATAACTTGGGGTTCACTGCACCTAAAAATTTTAAGCTTGGCATTAAACCCAAAGCTGCTTTAATATTGCATGTCACTGTAGTTCTCACCATATGATTTCACCTTCTGTATGGATTAGGTTTTTGTGTCCTGTGTTGTCTTGCTTTCTTATCCTCTGAGTACCCTTTGGCAGCAAGAAAATATTTAAT
The DNA here is from genome assembly GCF_965638725.1 of Aptenodytes patagonicus. Lineage (NCBI taxonomy): Eukaryota > Metazoa > Chordata > Aves > Sphenisciformes > Spheniscidae > Aptenodytes > Aptenodytes patagonicus. The sequence continues at coordinate 30,403,008 of NC_134949.1, forward strand.
CATGCCAGCTGGCTGCTGTATTTGAACTCAGTTTCCAAAACACTTCTGAGAATATATCCTCCTACAAACTTTTATTGTAGAGTTCCACATTCCTCCTGTGGCTGAGAGGTGATTGAAGAGGGCATCAATCACTATGCCCGTGCTTGAAACACGAACAGGACATTTATATGACCTTCAGGTACTACAATGACAAAAAAATGTATCTAGATGTAAGTGCTTTTGATACTTAGCTTCCTGGGGACATGCACGTGGACAGCACATCTGCAAAGACTGCAGATATTGGTAGGTGAGCTATATTCAGAGTGGATTTCTCTTCTCCTGTCCGTCCTTTTCTAAGGTCTCTGCTATTTGGTTGCAGTGGAAGTAAGAGAAGATGATAACCACACCAGCTACTGTTGTTATAAGAATGAAAATGGTGCATATTTGATGCACATGGTTCGGTGAATGCTGTATATATAAAAAGTCCAGTTCTGTGAGTATGATAAATGCGTACTGCTCTCAAGTTAGGTTGAGAACACCTTAAGCCACGGCCACTGCAGAGTGATTAATTATATACTTACTACTACTAGGAGAAAGAATTAAGGAGCATCTGCAAAGTGTTGCAGAACAATGTGGTCATTGGAGGAAAGGGCAAGAGGTTCAGTACATCAGATTTATATCATGGCTTGGTTAAGAACCCTGTGTCCTAGCTGAACTGCTGAACCCTGGGATCCTCTCTGGTGGAACTGTAACTACCTACTTCCATGACTTCATCGTTATCCTCCCTATAGTCTACTTACGTATATACCCCACAGATAAACTAAAAAGGCATGAATAACCACCTTCTGTCTTGGTCCCAATTCTGTAACATGACTTGAGTAGTAGAAAGTTAGCCGAGTAAACATTTGTGTGATAAGTTTATCAGTGGATTCCCGTGCTTTGCATTAAATTCTCTGCTGCTCTGCAGTGTGCTTTGTTTTGAGTGGCATTGCTAAAGACCACGGGCTGCCTGTTTTGAGCCTGACCTCACTGCAAGACCTCTGCAAGAATCCAGCCAGTTCTGAGTGGATCGGGTGACTGTGCTGGCTCAGTGGTACAGGTGATGCCCTTGTTTCTTCCTTTCTTTTTCTGGTACTCTGCAGGCTATCCTTCTAGAAGATATTTCAAGGTATAGTTTTTTTCTTCCATACGTACTCTAAAATGAATTCTAGCTATTTTCTACACTGTGTCAGATTTCAATCTTTTTTTGTCCTAAAAGTTTTTTTTGAAACTTCTCTAAAAAAAAAAAAGAGAAAAAAAAAATCTTTAACAGATCTAGTAACTAAGTAATAAAAACTGAATGTCACAGCAAAGTCAGATCATAACAATGTGACAGGATATATTGGCTCTTAAGGAGAAAATTACTGTCACTCTTTTTATCTCATGGAGTTTAAAAATAAGGCATCTCACAAGTGTAATAACACACAAGGGTTTGGTTTTGTTTGGTTTTGCATGCTGCTTCTGTTAATTCCTTAATTTTATTTCAGTGGCTGTAGGTGCTATTTTGGCAGGCTTCATAATTCAGTTTTGCTTCTTGCAAGCTAGAAAGGTGACCAGAATGACTCCTGTCATTCCAGTGCCACAGATGAATTTAGATATACATTGTATTGATATTCAGGGGGTTTTGTTTTTATTTTAATCTGTTCCTAGTTAATAAGCTGTTTTAATTTTTAGATCTTTGTATAAGAATTAATTGAAAAATTCTCATTTTTCAACTATTAGACAAACTTTTTCTGTACAAATGCTGTCTTGCAACTAACCCTCTTACAAAATGGTGTACTTGATTGTGGTGGGGGAACCAAAGTAGCTCTTTTTATTTCATAATGCTTATCTCAGGGTATTTTAGTTCTGTGTAAATACCTTGGAGAGTAGGAAGAACACTGAAATGAATAGAGATTGATTCAATATACATGCCTTCGGGAAGAAAAAAAAAAAGCTCAATGCTACAAATACTGGTCACATGTTATATCAAACTCTTGGGGACTGACCAGGCACATAATCTCACAGGCTTTTTTCAAAGGGATAAATAAAGACCATGGGTTAAGCATAGTGATAATTTAGTGATAATTGAAATGATGATTGACTTCAGTGATTTTTGAAGCCTTCAGATTCTGAAGAAAGATTTGGCAAAAATGTACTTTTTATACATTTTTATGCATGCCATCCTATAGTACAAACCATATCCTGTTGGTTTACTCTTAAAATCTGGAACTTTCTGGCGAAGATTCCCAAATGAATTTTCTGTTTTCGTGGTTGCTGACAGCTAATCTCTCCTGCTGCCTTTGACGAACAATGTGACAAGCACAGGCGGTGGATGACAGGTTATATTGTGTTTGAGCGTAGTCTCTGCCTGTGGTGGGAGAGACCTCCGACAGCATGCAAGAGCCGCCAAAATGGATTGTTGCGACTCAAAACCTTGCAGGTCCTTTGGTGGAAGAGTAGTTACTTTATATGCATATCTGCGCCCATGGGGTTTCCTTTTGGCTTTTACATGTGAAGATTTGTTCTCACGCCTCTGAGTTGGTGTTTTTTTTACTTTGCTGTGAGATTTGGGTTTTCCTATCTAAGACTGCTGTTAGGCCCCTACGTTTTGTGCATCGTGCCCTGCTGATATTGGTAGAAGGCCGTTTTCCTCTTCAACTTCAAAACTAAGCTCCAAAAGAATATTACAATACAGCGAATCACAATCACTATTGCTGGGTCTCATGGCCTGAATTAAGCTATATTTTAATTCAGAATTTCAAATACAGTAAGCACAGGGTTGAATAGCTGAATTACTGTCTAGCATGTCAATGGATTTTTAGCATTTGTAGGAATGAGCATTTTTAGTGGCTTTTGAGCATTCTATTTTGGTTCTGAGTGAAAAAAATAGCTGGCTATTTTTTTAGCACTAACAATATAAGACTCAAAATTTGACCATTGTAAGTATTTGGGAGCATCACTGCTCTGGTGGACGTTTTGTATCTGAGGCATGTTTTACCTCCAGCAAGGGAAGCCCATTCCCGTAGCTCTTGTCCCAGCCCGAGCTCATGCCCTGGGCTTCACTGGCTTCGGGGAGGCTGCAGGGGAGACTGTGTGTGCACTTAACGTATTTTAGTGACCAGCACGCTCTACTGGTCTCCACCCCCTAGCCATTTCCTCACGTTTGGGATTATATGGAGTGTTGGGTCTATAGCATCCATTAAGCGAATGTGAAATAAGGTTTTCCTTTTGTGGTGTGTGGGTGGTATAGATGGCAACAAAAATATTGGCACTTTCAGGTTGCAAAATTCTGAGGTCTGATAATGTGTTAGTGTGAGCATTTGGAATGAAACAGCTTCTGTCCTTCAGGGTTGTTATGGTCTAGCTAACAGTGTTCTCCAGTACAAGCTTTCCATTCATGTATAGTAAGTCTGTAAGTGTTTCGGGTTTTTTCCAAGTTCTGTATTTCAAATTTTCTGCTCATAAAAGTGGCTTAACCTCTGATTCTTTCTACAGCTTATTAAATTTCAGTAAGCCTGTTTGTTCTAACAGTTAAATTCCCCTGTTAATATACTATTTTTGTTAACAAGAGGAATAATAATTTCTATTTTAATGTTGTAAATAATTGAAACCTATTATCTTTTTCAGTAATAGCTGGTTTTCGAGGGACAGTCCCACATGGCCTATCACTGGAGATTGGAGACACTGTTCAAATATTAGAGAAATGTGATGGTGAGTTCACAGGTTGGAATTCCAGTGATAATGAAGTTTTGTATACTGTTGATTTGAACCCCATTACTATTCATTTATTTTCTTAAATTAACACATTTTTGAAATCAATAATATAACACATTCTGGCCTCTTCATTTTTTTCACAATTCTGATGAGCTCTAATCTCTATAATAATTAATTGGCAATTCATTATTTTATTTAATCTCTCTATTTAATAAACATTCATAGAGGGTAACAGTTAAAACAGCAAGGAGTTCTCATTGTGATTCTTCTGCTTTCTTGGTATTTCCAAGGGAAGCCTGGCTGCCATCAAGACCCTTTCAAATGGATTCAAAGTCATAAGTTTAAATCTTAGAGCAGTTTAAACATTCTCTTTGCTCTGTTCTGAGGTAGAGAATACTAATATGATTTTAGCAAATGTCTGTTACTAGTGTAAGAGAAATAAAGTTGCATTTTTTTCATAATCTGCCTCTTTAATATGTTACCTAAGGCTTGTCTGTCAATATGATTTTTTGATCATTTAGGATTATATAGGTATTTTTTGGTTTCATATCAGGATTATATGCTGTTAACCTTGTAAGAAATTTTCTTACAGAAGGCGTAGGATCTGTTCTTTTGAATCAGGTATATTATGAATTTTGTATAGTAATGTGGTTGATAGATTTAGAACATGAAGTCCAAAAATGATTTATAAATGTTTACAGTGAATATGAAACCATTTCTCTTTTGTCTGGTGTGGTGTCTAGTGCAAAATATACCTGGGTTACATTGTTAGAAACATTTGGGGATACAAGGTTAAAGAGTAATTCCTGAAATTGTGTGAATTAAGTCATCTGAATATGAGCTGGTTTAAACAAAATACCTTTCATTGTATGGAAAGTCTTTTAAATGAGTGCAGTCTGACAGCACTGTGTAATTGTGATATCTGTCCAAAAGGGAAAGATGAAATCTGGTTTACATATGGAAATGGTTTGCATACTTTAAAAAACAAAATGTTCTTTCTTCACAGGGTGGTACAGAGGATTTGCCTTAAAAAACCCCAATGTTAAGGTAAAGGTCAATTGCAGTTTTGCATTCTTTGGCAAAAATGTATATTTACTTTTTAAAAGTTTATAGTCTCCATGGAAGTATATGATATTTACTCTTAAAAGAAAACTAGAGCTTAGTGTTAAGTATATTATTAATATTGCTTTAATTAGATTTGGAGATGGATTACACTTCTGAAATGCTCCTATGTATTAGGATGATACGCTTTACAAATCCGAGGCTCTGGTGTATTTTCTTTTATTTCTGATTTTTTGATTGTGAACTCAGAGGAAGCTAAGTGGAAGGGATGACTACTGAGAATACAAACTGTAAATACTGTTGGAAAAGTTGGTTAGACTGTGCCTATTTTTCTTGATGTTATGAATTAATTTAGAGCAGCCAGTGGAGACAGCTAGTTTGTAGGAGCCACAGGCAGAGTATCAATTGAATAAAAGATAGGTATTTTACATTGTCATGTGAAATATATGGGTCAATTTATTTTTCTTTGATGTGTAGTCTTTGATTTCCATAGTAGTATAGCTGATAGTACTCTAAACCAGACTTCGCTGATTTTTTTTTTCTGCATTCAGACATGAAATATCATGAAATTCATATTTCAGCGTTTGTTCATATTGAATGTGTTTAAGCTTTACCTATCTTATTTGTCTTTCTATTTTCTTAATCTCTCCTGTTGACTTGCCTCTGTGACTGTAGAGTTTTGTTTTTCATATGGGAAACCATTTCAAGATTTCCTTCTTTTTTCTCAACATGGTACTAGAGTTTTTAGTCTTATTAAAGCCGTTGAAGAAAGATCTTAAATAATCTCTTGCTCCTTTAACTCGCATTGTAAGCTTTGGTCTTTTTTTTCCCTGTCTTCATTTCCAAGCCTCTTCAGCTGCAAAATAGGGCACATATACATTAATTTCAAAAGTTTCTAGGGGCTCATATCATAAGTCATTGGCCTTTTGTGCCTAGGCCTGCGGTCTCTGCTCACATAAATTTTCTTTGCTTTATATGGAAGGTCAATATGAACAATAAATTTAGCCACAGAGTCTAATCTGATACTTACTACTTTGACCTCATTGATATATATTGCAATTTGATTTATAAGACATGAGCAGTTGGGATTTGTTATTGCATCTTCTGTGTCTTTTGTTGCAATTCTCACCACATGCTTGCTGTCAGTCTTGCTTTGTGGTCTGTCAAATGTGTTGATAGGAGTTATGAATAGGTTTTCTAAACATGACTTGATGTGTGAAGAAATGAGATATATATTTTCTGCTTTCCTAGTGTGAATGCAAACAGTTTTCGGAATTGGGTTTTTGAAGGGAGTCTCTCTGAAAGTGAAATAATAAGAGCACCTTGTAACTCCACTTGTTATTGGTATTGCTCTGTCAAGATTCTTCCCTTGTTATTCTGCCAGCTTTGATGCTCAAAGAAATTATCTGTGGCAGCTGGTCTGCAGTAAGCGTGCATATACAGCTATCCTGTTTTCTGGCACATCATTACAAGTGCAAGCCCGTACATCTTACTGTCCTTGGGAGATGCTCTCCTGAACTACTTTATGTTACAGACGAGTAGGAGCATTTACAAGGGCAGTTGGCTCTACATAGTAGATGCGTTTTTGTTGAAGGTCTAATGTCTGTGTTAAAAGAAAATGAGGCACCATCATCACAAAGGAAAGCTGTATGCAGCTGTGCTTATTAAAAAGAGAACATATATGTATTTTCCGGTCCAGAGGAGGGCCACAAAAATGATCAGGGGGGTGGAACACCTCTCCTATGAAGAAAAGCTGAGAGAGTCGGGGTTGTTCAGCCTAGAGAAGAGAAGGCTTTGGGGATACCTTACTGCACCCTATCAGTTCTTAAAGGGGGCTTACAAAAAAGATGGCAGCAAACTTTTTAGCAGGGCCTGTTGTGAGAGAGGACAATGGTTTTAAACTAAAGGGGATTAGATATAGACTAGATATAAGGAAGAAATTTTTTAAGCTGAGGGTGGTGAAACGCTGGCACAGGTTGCCCAGAGAGGTGGTGGATGCCCCATCCCTGGAAACATTCCAGGTGAGGTTGGAGGGGGCTCTGAGCAACCTGCTCTAGTTGAAGATGTCCCTGCCCACGTCAGGGGGGTTGGACTAGATGACCTTTAGAGGTCCCTTCCAACCCAAACTATTCTATGATTCTATGATTATGTAACGAGCTGTAGCGTATTACGTTCCCAGCCAGAAGCTTGAAACTGAGTTGCTTCATTTTGCTTATTGTTCTGATTTATGAAGGTTAGTGCACTGTAAGAGCAGTATGACTGTTGCAGCAATGCCGTCCATTCAAAAGAACAGTGGAAAGCCCTTAAATAACTAGAAAAGGACCACTCCTGTCATGACACTGAGGCTTTTTGGTAGGCATCTACCACAGCTTTCCCATGCACTGCAGGGCATAGTAGCCACCAAATAAAACTTTATTTTTACTTTCTTTATTAACTTAACTTTATTTTTGTTGAACTTTGTTAACTTTATTTATTTTGCTTTATTTTGAAAATCCCTATCTGAAGATACTATTTTTAAGATGCTGTTGGTAAGACGTTGCACCCCACAGTTGGTCCGTTTCTTGACAAGGTGGGAATAATTAATAAAAACATCTAGGATAAGTGAGCTCTCAAGCAATCTTCTATATGTTCTACATGTGTTTATCTTCTAATTTTCTGAAGTATTGAAGGATTTCAACTCTACTGAATATGACATTTTAGTTCCTGTTAGATCTATACTGAGTATATATTGCATTCTTTTTTTGTGCGTGTTTTTTGGTGATTATTTGGAGGACTTTTAATTCAGCACGCATTCGCATATTAAATGGAACTCCAGACTTATGTAAGGGGAGTTTTTTTGTTTTTACCTAAACTATTTTATTTTTCAGGGCATATTTCCATCCAACTACATTCACTTGAAAAATGCTTGTGTTAAGAACAAAGGGTAGGTGAAATGTTCTGGATTCAAATATTTAAACATGGTCAGTTACTTGTACCAAAGATCTTTTGCTTATAAGGTAAAGTGGTGACTTTGTTATGTTATAATATCTTAACTTCAGCTTACTGCCATAGGACTTGAAATGGTTGTCCTTAGCTAACCTGATACTCCTGCATGGTCATAAAATTGGAGTGATGTATTCTGAAAAGACATGGAGGGCAATTGGGAATATCGGTCTGTATTGTCCAGAGGACAGAGAAAATGATGGCATGTTTTCACTTCCTGTTGTTAAGTTTGGCTTGAAAAAGATATTGCCTTAATTAGAAGAAGTTAATCTGTACAGAAGCTGGCTATTAACCTGCTGTTTAAGATTAGTTGTTTTCTTTGAGGACAGCAGCTGTACCATGGCAGACAGCTAGCGTTTTTAAAAAAAATGGTAAATAATGTATCAGTTCAATGGCAAAAGATTTAACTAAAACTGTAAATGAATAGAGGTGTTTTGTCCTTTACTTCTTTTCTTTAGGTGATGAAGAGCCAATATTTATTTTTGATAACAACTGATCTCTTTTCATTTTTAGAAGAGTTAATAAAAACCAGAACAATTGGTTAAAATTAGTTTAAAACTTTTGTTTTGGAACTCAAATGTTCTGACTAAAAGAAACACTGATTTTTATTTTTTTTAGATGTAATACTTACCTTGACAGTATCCCTTTTAAATTTTTTTTATTTGTCAATGATCTTAGTTCAACACAGTTTTTTCCAAAGTTTTACTTAATTTGGGAGCGTTCACATTGTATCATTTATTTAGATTTATTAATAGAGAACTGATACATAACAGTTTGAAAGCTGTTTAGGTAAAGACATTTCTCGTCATAATAGATGGACACTTAAACATCAGGTGTGGGTGACCTTTATTTTGGGAGCGTGAGTGAGTAGAAGGCCCATGATTCATGATGGGCAAAAATAATCATGAAGACTGTAATCATATTAAAAAAAAAAGAAGTCTCTCTCCCACAGGTGAAAATGGCTCCACATTACTGTTAAACATTCTGTTGTTTGCTATGGAGTTCAAGCCACATGTGGTTTGTCATGCCCTAGGATCCTTTCTCCTTTAGAAGTGGTTGTAGATAAAACTGAAGGTTTGGTGAAATAAAATTGTTGTAAACCACCACAATAAAACAAAGCTTAAAGATGGAATAATTTTTATTAGCAGACACCATGACAGTACTTGCAGGGAGTTCAATCTTTTGTTGCCTCTATTTTCTTCGTTAGTCTGTGTTTCCCATTCAGGCCATGTGCCTTACAGCGCATCACGGCCAGGGGCTGTCACATGATATAATGAGAAAAGTAATCCAGGCATGAATGCAAACCTTTGAAATGCACTGTGTGTGAGAACGAAGTGGTAGTGATGATGGTGTGTAAAGTGATGGTGTGGTGGAAAGTTTGGTCTTGACCAAGCCAACCCAGCTTTTTCTTGCCCAGCATCAAATAGGCAAGAACTCACTCACACTACTAGTTTTCTTTTGAGTTTTTATATCCTCTTTCAGTTGAAGGAGTGGCATTTTCTGTCTTATTTCTATAAACAGAGATGTAAAATGAGTGGCAACAATCACTGGTTTGGAGTCTAAGCTAAAGCAGCAAGATCCTTTTGGAAACTGTGGGAATTACTCTGCTGCGAAAGTAGTTTTTGATGTGCTTATCTCATAGTAAAAAATTCACCATGACTTCTCTAGGAACAAGGCTTTACATGGGGATTAAATTATTTTCACCCAAGACTTTTCCATGGGGATTAAATGAAATACACGAATAAAAAGTGTCATGGGCTGAAGGAGCACACATGTAGGTTGATAGACATCACTGTTGGCAGAAGGAAGTCTTTATATTAGTAACTGTAATGGGATCTGTAATGCTTGTGTAATGTCATGTGTTCTTCTGCATGTTACAGACAATTTGAAATGGTTATTCCAACAGAAGATTCTGTTATTACAGAAATGACATCAACTTTAAGAGACTGGGGAACGATGTGGAAACAACTCTATGTGGCAAGTACCCTGAATAATGTTGCTTTGATTTAACGCCAACTCAACATACACACTGTTGTTTAGATGCTCTAGTTTAGTTTAAGTATATATTTCAGAAAAAAGCATTCAGTTTGGTTTTTAACTGTTCTAATTATGGACTAAATACATCTCTGAATTTGTTCCAATCATTGACTACTACTGCTGCTAAACTTTAGCAACTTATTGATTGAGTCTTGTCCAGCTTCATCGTGTAGCTGTTCGATCTAAGGATTCCTTTGTCTGCTAAATTGAAGTGTTGGAAATAAGTGTAACAAGCAATATTGGTTTTTTATTGAAATACAGAAATATAGCATATTACTGAAAATCTCTCAGCCAGTTTATTTGTTTTATACTCATTGTCTCATATATTTTTATTTTGTCTCACATCCACACACTCAAAAGCGCTGGGATGTGTCCATGTTATTTGACCAGGATCTCTTGTACATGACATGGAGATCAAGGGATGCCAGCTGTTGAGTCCTCATTGCTGAGGGAGGCTGGGAGGTTATTCCTGATTAGCAGTAATGAACTGATTTTGGATTTACCTACCACACATTACAGAAGTGGATTCTGGTTTTGAACTTCTTCCTTATCTCACACTTCATAAGTTTTAAGTAGAAGTCCCATGTTTCACAGTTCTCTTGTTTTCCTTATCTGGATATTTTGTGGCTCTGGTCTTTTTCTCCCTCTCCCTCACATCTTCAGGTCAGTTTGTTTCTCTCCTTGTTTCAATGAAATCGCACCTATGGTGTTCTATGGTTATTAGTGCCTACCTTTCCTTGTTCTGTCATTTCTTCTTGTACTTATGTATACATTTTCATATTTCATTCATACCGGTCTTAGTAATTCTATTACAACTCCTTACAGAATGCCCCTCTATGAAATTGTTCTACTTTAATAGATACTTGCAGTCTTAGCTTTCTGTTTAACTATCTTAGTAGATTCATCTTCACAAATTTCACTTTAAATCATGTTTTTTAGCCTTAACCATTCCTGTTTTCTGAACCCATGTTGTATTTTCTGTTGCATTTCTGGACTAAGAACTGGATATAGTATTCCAGTAGCAGTTGGGTGAGCACCACACATAAAGTAGCAATAAGCAACTATTCTTTCTTTCTCAAAGAACACCGTGGTGTGTGTTACTTCCGTAATTTCCATTTATCACTCCATCACTCTATTGTGCTCACTCTGTAAATGTGACCTCTCCAATTCTGTAATTACCTCCCTTAAAAACTTCAGCTGAAGCAAAGATTATATCAATAAAAATGTTTGTTTTTTTTAAATAGGGTAGGCAAACTTTTTTTTGTATAGAAAAAACTCTTCCAAATTTAGCCACCTGATGGTTTCCTATGTATAGTCTTGTTTTGAGTCACCAGTCATTTAAGCAGCTCTTACTCCATTATATAAATCATACAGATGTGGGTTTATTCTACTTTATTTATCTAAATGTTGTGCAGTATCAGTAGGATACGAGCTCCTTAGACGGTTTTTCATTCCCATGTCTCCTATGAACCCGTTGCAGGCTCTCATTCTTTTGTGAGGTTTCAGACCAGTGACTTACTTTTTCACTGTAAGAAATCCTACCATTTCCTTCTCTTAATTGGCTACCACCATAGGTAGAAATTGTTTTGTTTTGGTGTACTTACAACACGTAGAAAGAAACCTGTTCAGTATCTCTATTCTGACTGAAATTCAGCCTTCACTGACCGTTCTGCATCTTTTAACTTTTTTTTTCACATCATAATCTGACTTAATAATTGCTATAATTTCCTTTTTCCATGCCTACTTCTATTTCCTCTGTTAACTTTTTTTTACTTTCTTTTGACTGTAGACTTTTGTCTTTAAAGGCTTAACTAAAATATTTTAGTTTTAAACTGTGATTTGCATCATGATTGTCTTCCGTTTTTAACATTTGACCTTCTAATCTACTACATTACAACCAAACCATGGTTTGGACTTGGCAGCATATGCACATATAAAATGTAATCAAAACCTGTTCACTTGCATCTACATAGTCTCCAGCCCCGCATTTTAACTCATTGCTGAGTTGATTATTATGACTTAAATTGTGAGAAGATTAGCTACCTTCTGCTACATAAGAAACAGCAATGAGTGGTGCCAATAGACCTCCTACAAGTAGGGATGGTACAGAAGTAGCCAGTCTGCTACCTTTTTGAGATGATTGTATGGATTGTGTTCAGAGAGGCTGTTCAGAACCAGGTGACCTTTCTGAAACCTGCAATTGGAGCAGCTGCTAATTTGCTTAGTGAAAGCTTTTATACAGGAGCCTACAAAATCAAGCATTTCGCATTTCTTTCTGTTAGATTCTAAGCAATAGAGTATAATTTTAAACTTGACAGTGAAATTGTAAATAAGCAATAGGAACTGTTTCTCGAGAAACAAGAAACTCTTTCTTCAAAGCTTGTTTGAAATTTCTCTAGATTATAATGGCAAGTAGTTTTCTTGACTATCTGAAGTGTGATTGCTTTGTGTATATTAGCAAGTATATTAGTATATTGGCTTCTTCTGGAACAAAGGGAGCAAAAATATGATCCCATAGTGTTGAGACCTAAATCTATAAAGCAAGCACAGTTGCTTGCAGATCCACTCAGCACTTTGAGATACAAGCAACTCATAGACAAATTCTAAAGCTTTGGAACAGAAAGGATACCTGAAAATGTTATTTTGAGCTTAATAGTGTTGTTAAACGTTAGCATGTCTCTTGTATACACATGAATAATTTACTTCAGTAGAGCTTATCATCAGATACCAAAAACAAAGATGCACCTGAATTAGTGTTTATTCAATTTGGTTTTTTAACTGTAGAAATGAAATCTTTATACGCTAATGTCTGATGGAAAACTGTGAAAACATACTGTCAGCCTCGTTCTCTATAACATTCCTATAAAGTCTTTTTTGTCTCTCGCTCCTAATTCAAGGGCTATTTGTATGACCATTTTTTTGTTTTCTTTTACTTATAAAGTTCATATATTACTATTGTTATTACTGAAGTTGTTTCTTTTTTAGCAACCTTTTTCTTCACTGCTGTTGTTATTGCATGTTCAAAATACACTGGCTTTCTTTTTTTTCCAGACAGAACGCCAAGACAAACAATAAATTAATGCCCATTTTAGTGAGCTTATGAAGTGAATGAATGTGAAATAAAAAGAGCAGATTTATCAAACAGCAGTTTGCCAGAGCCCTTGGAATATAAAAGTTATTGACAGAGAGTAATGGTGCTTCTAAGTGAATTTTAGCTTTTCATAGCAATTGTGCAGCAGAAGTAGCTGAACTTTGTTTTTATGCTACTTGTTCGTAGGAAAAGGGAAAAGGGAATTGGGTTTAGGGTTTTTTGGCAAGAATTAGCAGAACAAATCTGAATAGGAATGTTTTTTCAACTTTGTGTGATGCATCACTTAAATGGAGGTTGCAATAATTTCCTCAAGCTAAAGGTTCTCAGAAAAATTATATCAAGTAAAACCACTTATAATTGGGGAAGGAAGAGTTAAAAGAACTTCTGTTTGGGAGGACACTCTTACGGGGAATTGTTTATGTCCTTAACTGGTATATAATTAGAGTAGGAGGATGTGGTTTAAAAAGCAATCATATTCACATAATTTCTCCTACTTCACAGTTAGATGAAGAACTGTCTGGACAAGATTCTGTGTATGTGATAATATTTATTTATGGTTAGATGGTAGTGTATACAGTTATGTCCATGCAAGAAAAAGTTAAAAGAACATTAACACTCTGTGGTTCAGAGTTTGAATGCTAGGAGCTATTGCCTTTTCATCCCCTTATGACTTCAAATAGTCTTGAATTACATGATCACATATTCAGTTTGGATGAGACAGCAGCACAGAATGAACATGCTCTTGGCATAAAACAATTTTTTGTTGAATTTTTATCATACCTATCACATAAATTAGACTCTGTTAACATGAGGCATAAGGAGTTGGCGTGAAATTTTGGAGTGAGTGCGGTGCAAAGACAGGGTCTGTGGTAATCTCTGAAATGATTTTATACGCACACACGCATGCATGCAGGTAAAATGGTCACAGTATGATGGGGAGAAAAAAGACTTAAGTAGGGGAATAAGGAAGTTTTCTTGATTTCCCCACCATATCTGTATTTATTAGCATTGTCAGCTTATACAGGTGATGTAGAGGCAATTATATTTTTATCTCACAGAGGAACGAGGGGGATCTCTTTCACCGACTGTGGCACATAATGAATGAAATCCTAGACCTGCGAAGGCAGGTCCTTGTCGGCCATCTCACCCATGATCGAATGAAGGATGTCAAGCGACACATCACTGCTCGTCTGGATTGGGGCAATGAGTGAGTAAATAAAATAATAAATTAAAATAGCGTAATTATAATGCCACAGCTTTAGGCTCATTGTAGAATGTTGAAATAAGGAACAAATTTCTGACAGGTGTTACCTTTTGTTTTGAATGGACTTTCTCCTTCATTGTTTTTCTGTCCACTAAGTTTTAACAGAGAAAAATGACTTGTCGTTTTATTTTGCATTTTTCTCTCACTTCATTTTACATAGCAGTGGTACTGTCTACAAGAGAATTGCATTGGAATATCTGCAGCATCCTTTTACGTCTTTTTAAAACACACCCGGCCAGATTCCTATGTGATGACGCAGTTAGCATAGCTCTGTTCTCTTAACTGAAACTATATTGGCTGACATTGCTTCCTTTTTGACTTGTGTCACACAATTCGGTTCCTACTTGGGCATCTCTAACATACATCTTGCTACTATGGTTTGCATCTTTCTTTTATCTGAATAACTAATAAGAGCTAACGCAAATTGTATTATCTTACTTTTTTTAAAAAAAAGCAAGAAAAAGGTTAAAATACGTTTTGGCATTTGGGTGCTGTTTCCAAAGTCTTTTCCTTAGCCTATATTTATTCAGTTAAACTCTGACTAAATGCAGCAATATTCTATAGTAGAATTAACTGAATTTCAGGGGTTTCTGCAACTACTGCTATCTGAAAGCCTAAATACCTAACATAGTGGAAGAACTGTGTTTAACTATGTATGATTAACTGCCTGCTTAGAATTTTGTGCTAACCGAATGGAATTGTGATGGTTTTTGAAGTGGTCAGTTCCTACTCTTTAAAAACATATTTTAAAAAAACCTTTCTAATCTTTCAAGCTTTTCTAAATTCAGCATGACTGCCCCATATGTGTTCTTAATCTTTATTGCTTGCTGCAGTGCTGAAAATAAGTTTTATTCCTGTTGATTCAACTCCATTGCATTATTTTGTTCAGGGGATACAGCCAAGCAGCTTTGATGCCATCCAGTCCCAATTAAAAATAAGCTGATGTTTTGGCATTTGATGGATTTTCTTTTTATCTTCTTTTCCGTGGTTGTCATTCAAATTGACAATTCTAGTGCGATTCACATTGTACAGTGTCCACAATAGTACAAAGGACAATATCCATTGTACATTGTCCACAATGTGAAACAGATTTAAAAATTGTGGGAAAACGTATTCTATTAATGTTACAAAGTGAAGAAAAGGGAGGAGTCATCCATGAATGGTGAATACAGCCAAAATACATTAAAACAAAACCAACTGTAGAGTACCAATTAACATGTACATTGTTTGTTGGAATGTTTCTCTTAAATGTAAATAGAAGCAATGAGTTAATTTGTTTCCTTTGTTTGTAGAAACTACTTACTGTTATTCCATTCCTCATACAGACAACTGGGACTTGACTTAGTTCCGAGAAAAGAATATGCTATGGTAGATCCTGAAGAGATCAGCATTACGGAGCTCTACAGGCTGGTATGTGAATATAATAGTAATTTTGCTATCAAATTACATACTGATGTTTTGATGGCAGCTTTCTTCTACTTAACCAAAAGTACTTTTTTCCATCAAATAAACTGGCATTTCATAATGTAATGAGTTTTACTATGAGGAAAGAAGTTTTCTTTTGAACAGTTATGTCATCTCTACATCTGTATGAGATGCTTTGATTTGATATCGTATTTGTGTGTGCACATATGCTCATTTTACATGTTATTTGTTAAAAGTTTCGTTTTCTGGTATATCATTAAAATTATTACTGTTAACATGAATTTAATAATCAGTAAAAGCTTATGAGACTCTTTTTCATTAGAGCTTTACCTGACCCATGAGTCCTGTTAGATAAGATTTGTGGAAATATAATAATATACTCATGGTACAAGTATTGTCACAATTAATCATACTGGGCTATTGGTCTTTTCTAATATATTAATGTAAATAGCAGTTAAACTGCATAGAAAAGCTCTCCTTTGGGTATAAAAGCCCATCTTGATTTACTTAAACCAGCACCGATATTTCTCATTCTGATTTAATCTCCAGTGAGGTCTAAAAAAACTTGCCAATTCATTTATGTGGGCCTTGGCTCATATTCTAGTACTGCAACTGTTACAGGTATACAGTCCTGAGCCTTACATGCTTAAGATTAAGCTTTTATTTAAACTAAATTTTATTTATGTTAACTTTTGTATTTGAATATAGCATAAAGCAAAAATATAATTGCTACAATTTTCTGTGGAGCTGAAATCATAATATATTTTTGATAATTTTTAACTACTTATGTTGATAACTTGTAGTGTCAAGCCTAACAGTAATTTCTTCATGCTAGAATCAGTATACCTTTGGGCAGTTTCAAAGTCATATGTAATCTTATGGAATCCTGTTGAAGCACTAGATGAAATACAGTGAGGAACCATTAATCATAAGAAGAAACATTCAGAGGAAGAATAACCCAGAAAACTAATAATGAAACTCATGGAGTGCACTTTCAAAACTAAAGAGGAAAAAAAAAAAGCCCAAGATAACCTCAGTTTGAAGGCTAAGCAGCTTAGAAAGATTTCTGTTTAAAATTATTTTTGGTACAATGTAAGAGAGAAATAGTACAACTTAATATTGTCCGACTCTTAATGGGTGATTAAAATGGTGAAGGTATAAACTGTGAAGTCAAATCAAGAGAATTTATTAGCTTCTATATAGCAGTCTGCCAAAGATTATAAAATATGGATGTGATTTTTTTCCATTTTAAAATACTGGTATTTAGTCTTCTGCAAAAGCATTTTTTGTGTGTTTGAATACTAGGATATCAGATCATTAACTATTTAAACCAGCTATGAAATACTATATTGTTACAGCACAAAGCTTTAAAGTGGCTTAGAATTTCCAGAGTAGAAAAAAGGTAAACTTCTAGAGGTTACTGTTTTTCTCCTAGAGATAATTATGATGCAGTGCAACACTGGGAAAGTCACTTACTTGCATTCTCCTTCTCAGATAAAAAAAAAAAGAAATTAAAAAAACTATTACAAGTTAATACTGAATTAAAAATTTAAAAATTGGGATTAAGAAAGTAGTTCAGTATAATGTTTTTTACCTCTTTTTGTTTTGAGATTTTTACAGTTAATTCAAACTGGCTGCTGTGTTGTTTGTGGTATTTTTAGATGGAGCATCGTCATCGAAAAAAAGACACACCAGTACCAGCTAGCAGCCACCATCTTTTTGTTCAGATGAAGAGTCTGATGTGCTCCAATCTGGGAGAGGAACTGGAAGTAATCTTCTCACTCTTTGATAGTAAAGAAAGTCGGCCCATCAGGTACCACATGATTTTTCACTGGAATACTGATTTTACATAAGTTTTGTCGATATACACGGTATGTTTTGATCCAGGTAACAAATTTCACATTTAGAAACAAGCAGAAGATAGTCTTGATTCAGGATAGTTTTTTGCTTCCTTTTGAAATTCAGTTTCTATACTTAATAGTTTGTAGTATCATTTTAGGTTCAAACAATGTATATTTCTCCATCTTGTTTACCTATTTCAGTTTTCAGTTGGTTTTGTTTGTGTAGGAACATATATACATGTATGCATACAGAGTGAATGTTAGTTCTGTGACCTAAAGGTCATTTTTCAGTATCTCTATTTTCCTCTCTCCTAATCAGTGCACATTCAAAGCTTCGAACTGTTGCTTGCTCTGTAATATTTATGAGATTAATTCTTCTAGGTACATGAGACTGGAGGGCTGCCTTTAGTCAGTGAATTAAGACTCTTTTTATAAAAGGAGCCTGTACTTTAACGAGGAGGTGCCTGTACTTCAACGAGGAGGTGCCTGTTCTTCAGTGAAACAGTCAAACCCAATCTCACATGCACTTAGGGTTTGTTTGGCCTCTTTTTTCAGCTGGGAGCTGATCCTGGAACCATTCTTTTTCTTTTGTCCTAGAGCTTAAATTCTGTGAGAGCTCTGATAACCTTTGAATTTTTAAATATCCAGTAGTTATTTCTACTCCCAGCACATTTCTGGCCATGAGAGAGAACATGGGAGTGAACAGTAGCGGAACCACTATGCACTTAGTAAATGTGAGCACAGGAGGAGAGCACAGTTAGTGCAAGAGCCTTATAAGTTCTCTTTGAGGAATATGCCAGGAAGATTGAACCATAAATGCTTGTACAGTGGTGATGGGTGTGGTGGGTTGACCCAGGCTGGATGCCAGGTGCCCACCAAAGCCGCTCTGTCACTCCCCTCTTCAGCTGGACAGGGAAGAGAAAATATAACAAAAGGCTCATGGGTCGAGATAAGGACAGGGAGAGATCATTCCCCAGTTACCATCACGGGCAAAACAGACTCAACTCGGGGAAAATTAATTTAATTTATTGCCTATCAAATCAGAGAAGGGTAATGAGGAATAAAACCAAATCTTAAAACACCTTCCCCCCACCCCTCTCTTCTTCCCGGGCTTAACTTCACTCCCAATTTTTCTCTACCGTCTCCCCCCAGCAGTGCAGGGGGACAGGGAATGGGGGTTGCGGTCAGTTCATCACGTTGTCTCTGCCGCTAGTCCTCACATTCTTCCCCTGTTCCAGCGTGGGGTCCCTCCCATGGGAGACAGTCCTCCGCGAACTTCTCCAACATGAGTCCTTCCCACGGGCTGCAGTTCTTCACAAACTGCTCCAGTGTGGGTCCTTTCCACGGGTCACAAGTCCTGCCAGCAAACCTGCTCCAGTGTGGACTCCTCTCATTCCACAGGGCCACAGGTCCTGCCAGGAGCCTGCTCTAGCGCGGGCTTCCCACGGGGTCACAGCCTCCTTCAGGCATATCCACCTGCTCCGGCGTGGGGTCCTCCATGGGCTGCAGGTGGATATCTGCTCCAGCGTTAACCTCAATGGGCTGCAGGGGGACAGCCTGCCTCACCATGGTCTGCACCGCAGGCTGCAGGGGAATCTCTGTTCCGGCACCTGTAGCACCTCCTCCCCCTCCTTCTTCACAGACCTTGGTGTCTGCAGGGTTGTTTCACTCACATATTCTCACTCCTTTCTCTGGCTGCAATTGCTGTTGTGCAGCAACTTTTCCCCTTCTTAAATATGTTATCACACAGGTGCTACCACCGTCGCTGATTGGCTCGTCCTTGGCCAGCAGCGGGTCCGTCTTGGAGCCGGCTGGCATTGGCTCTATCGGACATAGGGGAAGCTTCTATCAGCTTCTCACAGAAGCCACCCCTGTAGCCCCCCCCACTACCAAAACCTTGCCACGCAAACCCAATACAATGGGAGATCACCTTCTGGTCAGAAGGCTCCCATTCATAATTTGCTGCTGATTTTTGGCCACTGTATTCTTTTCTGTTCTCCTCACAATAGAAAGAATATGTTCTGTAGGCAACAAATACCATCTGCTTTAAGACTGGCCACTAGAGAAATGAAAGACTAGACTTCAAAACAAACACTTTAGCTAAGACAGCTCACAAATACATGAAAAGAAATATAAGCTACTGCTCTAGGCCTGTTAATAGGGTAAAAAGTGTTACTCAAAATGTGTACAAAGCTGTGACTGTGTACTAGTTGTTGTCTTACATATGGCAATAGGAATTTGGGAAACCATGTGGAATTTGGGCTGAATTTGACAAAATTATGCCTGTGCTTTGTAGTTGGGCAAGATAACTAGCCAGTGTTTTGAAGGAAGATTATACTGAGTAAATTGATTTTTATTGTTAATGAAATCATATATAAGCAACTGTTGCTACAGTGTTAGTTGCTAAATACTGACACTTCATTCTGGCCTGCACTTTGGACATTAGTCACCAAAACGCCGTTTACTGCTGTTTCTGAGAATTAAAGGTCCATCAGGGCACATCTTTTGTGTTCACTCCAGTGAATGCCACAGCAGGTGATAGATTTAGGAGAGAGCTTCAGACCTTGACAGAAAACAATTTGGGTGTTATGGATTGCCGAAAACAAGATTATGGCAGTAGTGGTGGTATGAAAGCAAATGGATTGGATTTCATGTTCACATGAAAGCACAAATTCTAGAGCTGTTTGTCACATGCTTGCTGTGATCTGACCTTTAGTTATTGATTCCTGACTCCAGTGTCTGTTTGCAGCTGCTTTATTATGTGTTCCCATTAGTGGCAAACCTTGAAGAAGCGTGTTGCCATGAATCCAAACTGCCTTCTAGGGCATGGGGGGAATGACAAGATGAATTTTGTGAAGGTAGTTTGCAACCATCTGCAAAACAAACAAACATACACCCCTACAACAACAAAACCACAACAAAAAACCCTCCCAAGAAACAAACAGAAAGCTCTCAACACGTTGAAAAAGCTGAAACCAAGAGAGTTTTCACAAGAACAAATTAAATGCAAGGTATATCTGTATCACAAAATGAACTCTGGAATGCAGGGGTGTCCAAGCTGGAGATTTACATGGCCTTCCTGGAGTAGACCTGGAAGCGACATAACCAGGTTATCACACAGTTAAACCAAAGTTAGTTGGTCTTGGTGCACAACAGTGTGGTATAATGTATAATTTTTGTTCAGTACAAATGGGTGGAATATTTCAGAGGTCTTTAGGCCCTGGCTGATGTATGCATGAAATGACCAGCCGCCCTGAGAAAGATGGTGTATGAGAGGAGACAGTGTCTGCGCTCCCCAGCTACTGCAGTTCACACCCTGCAATGATGCCGAAGCCTACTGGCAACAGTAGGGTTGTGGAGCCTGGATACGCAGACTCTTCTGCTCATTTCTGATGAAAGTGCAGGTCAAAAGCTGTGTGTGGCAGCACCTAAAGGTCTGTCACAACCTAGCTGTGTCATTTGTCCATTGGTTTCCTAAGTCGTCGTCTTGTGGTCCAGTAGAAAAATGCAATGAAAACAATAGATGAAACTTGTTAATAGCACAGATAAACTTAAGAAACTATACATGATAATTTATTTCCTGAAACAGAAAGATCTTCAATTAAGAATAGAAGTATATGAATATACGTGACTTAAAATGTATTTCTTCAATTCATTCCTTATGGTATTAGAATTTTGGGGGTTTTTTTCTTTGGACTTTGTTGCTTTTTACGTCAAGTTTCAGTTTTGCAAGCACTATATGTGTACCAAGCTTCCTCAGGTGGGTAATCTGGCTTATTTTAATGAGACTGTTTGAATGCATAATATTAATACAAGCTCACAGGTACAATTGCTCCAAAAATGTGCCTTTATGTGGATTCTAATATAGCGTTCATTGTCCATCTGATGTAAAGCAAGTGATCTCTGTAGCCTCTTAAACAAAGAGTTCATTTGGAGAGAGTAAAAATAGCAGAATTGAGATTTAATGATAGAATTTCTGTTCTGATATTTTTACAAAGACTAACTTAGCTTCTTATCAGGTGGACCTGCAAATGTAAGATCTCTCTATATATCTATTTCATTTTTTGTAACCTCAGGTTTATGCAATTGAAATTTCAGCTTTAAAAGATTGTTGGAGGACTAGAAGCAACATTATCTGATTAATTGTTTTAATTGATTGCATATCTTTTTCCACAGTCTTTTTTTTGGTTTATGTTACCTGTTTCATACATTCAGCTGTTTGAACAGAAACATTTGTTCAAGTATCACGGTTAAACTGAATTGCAGTGGTAGATACTGAGGTGGGGCAAGCGTCTACAAAAAGGAATAGTAAGGCTTTAGGAAGCTTGAGCATAGCAGCTCCCTTCCTAGTCAGCTCCAGACCAGTGCAAGAAAAAGCAGCCTCTGGGTAGGATGCTGTGATCCAAAACGGTTAGCAACATTCAGAAAGAAATGTAGCATGTTTGAGCTCACAGCTCACCTGACTTCGTCATGTTACTGGCCTGCAAGGAACCACAGCATATTAATGATATTTTGTGGCTTTTTTCTTAGTGAGATTATTTTTAATGTATTAGTATAAATCTATCTGTATATTGCTGCAGAGTTTATACAGAATGTTTTCATTAAATTTTGAGTATTTATACATTACTGATAAGAGGATGTCATTTTTACTAACATGCATAAAACAATTTGATTTTGTGATAGTGACTTGGCAAATTTGCAATTATTGTTTTTTCTGATCAACTGTAGCGTCGAATACTTTGAAAGGGTTTGATTTTTCTCTTCCTTTATTTTGAAAATATCTGAGTTATTAATAATGTGGATAGCATGTTACCATGTGGAAAAGTCTGTGCTTTGGAAAAACAAGGAAAAAAGAAGGTACTTGGTAACATAGGGAAAGTATTGTTTAATAGCTGAGGTTTATATTGAAGTGCAAGAATAAGGTTGTCCTTAGGCCGTTGTAAAGTTGTAGTTTTCTCAGGCAGCATTAAGAACTGATCAGACTTAGAATATAGTCACTGAACAATGAAAAGTAATGAAACTTTTTGTTGTTGCTATAGTTATAGATTCTCTCTGAAAAAAGCATGCCATAGCAACTGAGACAAACCAAGTTATAAGCAGAAAGCACAGTGTGTTAACAGTTCTTGCATTTGACTTAGTGGGACTAGAATTGAGTGTCTAATAAGGAAATATCATTACATGCTAAGAACAGATTAAAATAATGTAGGTGTATAAAGTAGAAAGAAATTTAGATATCAAATTGAAAACTATGATCCTGAATGTCAGCACACAGCTTTTCTGTAATTCTCATGACCCCTGGGTTTTGCCACAGGAGCTAAGTTCAGTAAGTATTCTCGGCAGGTCTGGATTCTAACACGATGCAATGTTAGCCACTGTTTGTCTTTGTAAAGACAACCAGAGGAGGAAAGGGAGAATAGTAATAATTGTCATCCACTTTACACTTTATACAGTATCTTAATTACAATTGCTGTAGCTTAAGAGACAGTCCAGACTCCCTGGAAGATAGGAAATTAAGTTTGAATATTCAAAGGTAGAGCAAGAAACTGAGCATGGGTCTTTGTTTTCTTAAAGAACAACCCAACCTATTAATATAAATCTCTTCTTCACCTACACTACACTCTTGTTCCAATTTATTTAAAAAAAAAAAAAATCCAAAGTGGTCACCACATGCTTTATATTTAAATTTAGCATTTGCTCCTCTTCATCACCTTTTCTTTCTCTGATTAGTTGTGCTTCATTAGAAAAGAATCGGTCCTGAAAGAACATGCAAGTATATCTTCAGGGTGGGGTGGGACGCCATCAAGCTCTGGAATCTGAGTAGATGGAGGTATCTTTCTGCAGTCATGAGTAAGATGCCAAGATTAAGACATATGCCAATGCTTAGCATTTCCTTTTTGTTTAATTTTAGAAGGTTTCATGGTGAATAAATGGACTTTAGGATTGGAATCCAGCTCCAAAGACATCTGAACTTAAGATCTTTGTGTGAACTGCATCTCTAGGCTCCTGTTACAGTCTACAGAGACCTAGTTATAGTCAGTGAAACCTATAAAGTGATTCAGCTGCTGAAATGTCTGCGTCTTCTTTAGGGCATGTTGGATAGCTCTTTAAAATCCATAGACTGTATTGATTAAAGAGCTGCTCAGCATACCGAGAAGTAATTTTGAGCTGAATCCATCCTGTTTCTTTTTTGTTTTCTGTTTCACTACTTTAGATCTCAATAAAGTCTGAGCCTTCAAGTTCAGAAAGAGTTGACGTTGAATTCATAAAGGTTACAGATACTCAGTATTAGTTATCTGACTTCTCGACATGAGCCCCTTAGAGTGGAATCCATAAGGAAAAGCACTCTGAATTTGCTCTTAAAATACTTGCAAAGGATTTAGAATAGATGGATCAAAAATAAGTGATATATGTATGTACAAATTTACAACTGTTGCTTCAGTATATATTGAAATTCTTTTGTTAAAAAAGAAAGCATGGTCTGTGTGTCTCTTTTGTTATTATGTTGTGGTAGGCAATGTACATGTTTAAGGAATATTCTTCTAATTTAACATATAAATTGGTGCTCTCATTGTGTGACCTACCAGTGCATTTCTAGGATAGAACCTTTTAAAATAAATAAGAGATGGAAATTAAAGCCCTAAAGCCATTAAACCATTATTGTGGTTTTGATAATGTATCTTACTCTTCTTTTAGTGCTTTGAATAAAAGGAAAATGAGGTAAATTTATAAGTAGATTATTCTCAGTTAAATAATTTTTCATCTTAAAAGCATGGATAAATGCTCATAATTTTCCCAACATGTCCTAAGAATTAGATAATAATATGTTTTTCATGTGAGATGTGAGAAACTGTGATGTTGAAATGAATTAGTGACTTGCCCAGAAAAGAAATCTGATGTCAGATAGTGACAAAAAAATCAGTGTCATGCCTGGGGTTCTTTTTGACCTTCAGATTTCCTAACTAAAGATTTCTCTAGATTGGTAGCAGCTGCGATGCATCACTTGCACCTAACTTAGTGTGATCAGCGCCCACTTTGGGCAACAGGGATTTTTTCTGTCAACTTTAGTAAGCTAGAGATAAATGTTCTTTTGTGATCACTTGCCATTTGTTTGGGACAGTATGGGACTGTACTTTTCTCCAGGCTTTTTTTGTTGCTGGAAATTGCTATTAAAAATAACTGTTTCTAATTGTGTTGGCATCCACAATAACATCGGTTCTGTTGTATTAAGGCATATGTAATAATAAAATACAGGTTTATTTATGACTTTATTATTGTTGCTAATAAACAGTGATCATAAACATTACTTTGCAGACTGTTTCTATATTGATATAATTGCCTAATGTGTGTCTTCACACTTTAAGAGGCTTTTTGTGGACATGAATATTCTACTTCCTGTACGGAAGCAAGAAAACTGTAGAAGTTTGCTCTTGATAGTCAAGTATTTAAATCTGAGTGATGACAGGCTTATGCACTCGATGCATTAAGATTACAGTTGCAAGTCAGTCATTTTCTACTTAATTGGTGCATACTAATTTCACTTGACTCTGTATATATCCATATTTTCTACCTAAGCTAGCTGCTAGGAATAATTTTTGCTATCACTTAAATTAACAATAAACAGCTGAAGTCAGTCCCTGATGATTTCTAGAGTTTTCCCTGGTGTGTTCTTGTATCTTGTTCCATTTGCCTTCCCTTCTTTCTGCTTTGCAGTTTTCTTTCTTAGAACAGTAACAGCCCCTGAGTGGGACAGAGCAAGTGTGTGAATGGCACTGCTTTAACATGGTACAGCCATATGGCTTGTCCCAGTAAAATTCTTTGGTTTATGCACCTTTACGTCTTCTAACCTTATATTCCTCTTCCTCTTTTATTTCTGTTAAGGTCACAAGCACTGTTTGTGTATTTGTCGTTCTTTAAGAAAGTAAAAAGCTATCTCGATGGAACTTTAATTTGTAGAACTAATTACACTATTAGAATCCTAATATACAGGCAAAATTTTTAGCATACACAGTTGTAGAGTAGTGTTGTTACTGTATGTGGAAAATGAAAGAGGTCCATGATCACATCTCTCAAGGCTTTTTTGTCTTTCAGTTCAGTCCTGTTTTCCTGGCCACTGCTGAGCTTTCACTGGCTACTTAGAGTTGTACAACATCTTAGTGTGTTTCTAAAGTATATTATCTCAAACATACTCTATCTGGATCTATTGAGAGTCCAGATGGTAGATAGTGTTAAGAAACGCTTTTCTAAAATCTGTTCCTTGAATCTGGCATGCTCAACAAATGTTTGAGAAAAGCAAAATCAGAAGGACTTATCAATTTAGTACTGAGCTTTGATGGTTTGTTTTTATATCATCTAATTTTGTTATAACTAGATGAACAGTTTGAAAGTCTAAGACTGCTGTCTACTTCAGCAAGTAGTGCCAGCCAGTAGGAGTGGATTTGTAGAGCAGCAGTTCATGCTAAGCCAAATACTAACATGTGTAAATGTTTTAAGGATTTTACTTTGGACTACCTCTGTGGTTGTGCGGACCGAGTGGCAAGAGCATATGTTCCAGTTTAGTTTTATGCAGAAGAAATCCAGTTCACTAACTTAGACTGTTCTGGGTTGTGAATCAAAATGTGGAGATGATCAGAAGATTTTCTTCAAAAGCCTGATTCAAACTAACCCGATCATGTTGATTGTAAAATAATGTATGTAAGGTGGATATTACAGGATCATAGTTTGAATGGGGGAAAATCCTGTAAAACATGGAGTAACTCAGCTGTACTCATGCAATTTTTTACTTTGGGAGTTAACTGATATTTTTAGCCATTACAATCACATTACAAAAACAATTTCAGAGTTAAAAGGGATTATAGACACCTGAATGCAGTTGATTTAATGTGAGATGCACTTATGAGAAAATAACTAAGTTTAAACTTTAGGTAAAAGATAGGACATTGTTAGAGCTCCGAAGGAAGACTGGAAATGTGTGTTTTCAACATTTCAGCAGAGTGCAACGATCCTGTGTTCTGATGCTCTTTATTAGCTGCTTTATAAATCTATTGTAATGCGTGGTCATTTATGACATTTGTGAAGTTTTTGAGGTTTTTCTATTCCTAAGAAATTATCAGTAGCTCCTGTTCTGTAAAGCTGGAATAGAAAGATGCTTAGATTCCCAATATTTAGAGTACTGAAGAGTGTAGTGATGATTGTTTGCTTTGGGGATATCTTTTTCTCTTACTAGCACAAAAGTTAATGAAATGAACCGCTTTTCCTGCAGTTAGATCACACTTACAGAGCCAATAGTATGTACTTCAACAGATTACGCAGTTATCAGTTTTGTAGTGGCAGATTTTCGGAGAAATAAAAGGTATCTGATGATAGTACATGCTTTTCCCCCACATGTACTCATATAATTTACCCAATACAGCAGCAGTTTGTTGCAGCAGTGATGACCTTAGTGTAGCCAGAGGGCCCATTTACACTGGAGCTCTAAGAACACCAATCCTTTAATCAAAAATATATTGATTTATTTTTTTTTATCAGATCCTGGAAAGATCTCACTTATCAGCTTTTAATAGAATCAGTTTAACAAGTTGCAAGGGCCGAAGTAGCAGCTTAGCTGTTTTCCAGACAATGTGCATTATTCACTGAGACTCTGTTAATTATATTTCTTGCCACAAGAATACTCTGCTGTTAAAAAAACAAAACCAAAAACCCAAAAACCCAAAGAAAATACTTACCAGATGACTGTGTTCAAAAAATCAAGTATCCCAATGTCCTCTGAAATACCTACCTTTCCAGTGTAGATACTGTAAGACCATATTTATATTTGTAGCTCATTGCTATCCAGAGATCTTGCCTGTTTTTTTTAAGAAAATTTTGAAAACACCAGCAACACTGGGCAGTGTATTATGAAAAAAGGAATGGAGGGTATTAAGCCTGCTGCCTACATTTGTTCAATTCAGACTGTGGACACTCTTCTTGGCATTGATGAGTATGCATAAGTATGCTGCATCATCTCCCGCCCAAAGTCCCAGTTGCTTTGCTGACCTTTACATTTATGTAGAGTTTGTGCCTCTGTGTTACACCAACATACTGCTCTAGAAATTATCTTTCTTAAATCTGCAATGTGACACACAGTTCTTGTGTAGCAGTGTCTTTTCTAAACCATTTTCTTAATGTTACAATTTTTTCCAAACAGCAATGCTATTAATAGGACAATTTCAAGGCAGCACTTCAGAAAGATGGAGTGTGGTAAGATTTTCTTTTCATTGATATACACTTTGTGTCTTTGTCAATATGATATGAACGTCTTATCACAAATGATTGATGCCTCTGGCCCCATCTGTGTGAGGAGCAGAGATAAGTTGGCATGCTAATCCTCCTTTTCCTATCACCTTGAACAACCTTGTTTTTAACTATCATATTGCCCTCATATGAGCACAGATTCTTAAGCAGCACAAAGAGGAATAGGCTGTTTATCCAAGGCCAATGAAAGCAAACTGCATTTTCTATTTTGTGAGCTTTTGATTATATGCTTAATGATTGTGTAAACTCCAGACCGTATCAAAGAATAAGATTACCCTTCCTTTGTTGTACTCTCAACCTCACCTTTTTAGTGACATTCATACACATCATCAATCTTTTTATGCCTTTCTTCTTTCAGTTCTGTTACTTTAAATCAGTTAAACCACTTGCCGAAAGCTGAAATCCACATTTTATTGGTCAAAATATTTATTACTTTGTGTTCTAATTTCTTTTTTTTCTTTCAGAAAAAAGCCATAATGTCAGTTTTTCTCCCTTTAAGAAACAAATACTCCCCTCCCCCCTTATTCTATGAAAATCTTAAAGGATTTTGGTGTAGTAAGAGAATGTTTAAAGGCATTTTTTTGCAACCTCCGTCAGCATCTTCAAACCGAGACCTGCTCTGTTCTAGCACAGCTCAAAGAACGCGACTTTTAATCGTCCCTCTAACTCAAGTTTACACAACTGACTATTGTTAATTGTTAACAGTCAGAACAACAGCAGGGAAGGGCTTGGATACCTCTTGAATCAAGGTGATAATACATTTCCATTACCCAGAAGGCTCACTACTGAGAACCCAAGATGTCTTTCTTTGAAGATATCCCTGTGGCCTCTCTTGAGCTCTCAAGAGCTCAAAGATTCAATATTACTTCAAACATGTAAGTGGGTTACATTTGAGTTTCAATATCTAGTTTACTTAGGATCAGTGCTCCAGACATCAGCACTAAATGCAGGAGTCCTGAATAGTTAAATTCTTTGTTACTTCTAAACAATGTTGAACACTAGACCACAAAGGAGATGGAGAATATATTTGTGAAGCTGTAGGGTGTGTACTCAGTGCAAGGCTACAGAAGTTACTAAAAAAGTACAGGAGAAGAATCCTGTATGGATGGCCCTCTGGCTAATGAAGAATATGTCGCATGTTGTTGTGAGGAACAGTTCGTTAATTATAGTAATTTGGAACTTCAGGGCAAGTAAAGACAAGTGGTAAAGTGTTGTAGCATGACAGTTACTAACTTGCAGAGGTGGAAGATGGAGAAGAATGTGTAAAAAAAAAAGTTATTTCCGTAAAGACGCAAATGACCCAGCTGTCTATCTGTGCTGCCTTTATGTGGTACTTACACGTAATCACAAAATCATGGAAAGGTGGAGGTTGGAAGGAACTCCAGAAGTCATCTGATCTAACCCTCCTAGAGCTGGTTGCCTAGGACCATGTCCAGATGGCTTTTAAATGTCTCCAAAGGTGGAGACTCCACAACCTCCCTGGGCAACCTGTGCCAGTGCTCAGACACCCTCACAGTAAAGAAATTGTTTCCTGATGCCCAGAGGGAACCTCCTGTGCTTCAGTTTGTGTCCATTGCCTCTTGTCCTTCACTGGGCACCACTGAAAAGAGCCTGGCTCTGTCCTCTTTGCACCCTCCTTCAGGTATTTATATATATTAATAAGATCCCCTCTGAGCCTTCTCTTCTCCAGGCTAAACAGTCCCAGCTCTCTCAGCCTTTCCCTCCAGTCCCTTAATCATCTTCACGGCCCTTCTTGGACTCTCTCCAGTATGTTCATGTCTCTCTTGTACTGGGGAGCCCAGAACAGGACACAATACTCCAGGTGTGGCGTAACCAGCGCTGAGTAGAGGGGAGAAGGATCACCTCCCTCAACCTGCTGACAATAATTTGTCTAATGCAGCCCAGGATACCATTGGCCTCCTTTGCTGCAAGGGCACATTGCTGGCTCATGGTCAACTTGGTGTCCACCAGGACCCCCAGGTCCTTTCCTGCCAAGCTGCTTTCCAGCTGTGTAGCCCCCAGGATGTACTGGTGCCTGGGATTGTTCCCCCCCAGGTGCAGGACTTTGCACTCCCCCTGGTTGAATCTCAGGAGGTTCCTGTCAGCCCATTTCTCCAGCCTGTTGAGATCCCTCTGGATGGCAGCCCAACCCTCTGGTGTATCAGGCACTTCTCTCAGTTTTGTGTCATCAGCAAACTTGCTGAGAGTACACTGTGTCCCATCATCCAGATCATTAATGAAGACGTTAAACAGGACTGGACCCAGTACTGACCCCTGGGGTACACTGCTAGTTACTGGCCTCCCACTAGACTTTGTGCCACTGATCACCACCCTCTGGGCCTGGCTGTTCAGCCAGTTTTCAAGCCACCTCGCTGTCTACTCATCCAGCTCATACATCAACAGCTTTTCTTGGAGGATCTTATGGGAGACAGTGTCAAAGGACTTACTGAAGTCCAGGTAGATGCTATCCACTGCTCTCCCTTCATCTACCAGGCTGATCATTTCATCGTAGAATTTTATCAAGTTGGTCAAGAAGATTCAGTTCATAACTACCTGCTAATTAATTTCAACTTCTTTATGGTTCTTTTCATAGCATGTGTTATCATGCAAGTGTTTCACGCTAGAAATGTTATTTTGGACTTTTTTTGTTGTATACAGTGTGTGCGTCTATTGTTCCTTTCCATGTTCTTTCCAGACACTTGATTCTTTATTTTATTCTAACATCAGAGAAGAGCACAAATTAGGTTTGTGAAATGGTTGGGAGGGCACTTTAAAACCAGATTTGGAAATAATTTTAGATGGTGCAATTTCACATACAAAAGCTGGAGGGAGAGGGAGAAAGAATTTTTATATATGTGCATACACACACGCACGTTAGTTGATATTCAGATTTTCTGCTCCTGTATGTACAATATCTGATTGTTTGATATTTAAGTTTTGTGGTTCTGAATGTCATGGAAATTCAGAGGCTTTATTAATAAATAACTCTGCATGAAGAGAGGGGTTTATTATCTATGAGAATATCATTCTGGGAAAAAAAAGTGTGTGTGGTTTTTTCCAGTTGTTTAAGGATATGTTTTAACTGTATCTCAGACCAAGTTACCTGATCCCAATAGCACAGAATTTCTGGGAGGAGTGAACACTCACTAGAGAGGCAGAGTTCGGACTGGGCTTTGTTGTAGTTTTTCAGCAACATAGAATTTTTGTAAAGAAAAAATGTATGTACATGAAAGTGTGCTCAGTACAATGCTCTATCATATGCTACACACAATCTAGGTGTTCCTTGTAATTTTTAATGTATCATTAGGTGATAGGCTACTCTGCCTTTTCCCCTTAAAGTACTATTTTTTTAATGTGGGTAACCTTCACTTCATTAATACTGTTCCTTGGAAATTATTACTCAGATACCTCCACATTATCCATAGATGCATTTTGTCTTGAAGTAGTCTTGGATCCTGACTTTATCCGTGCAAATGTGCCTGCTAGGCAGGGCAGGGATTTGAGCTAAAGGAGGTAGCAGGGTTTCTGGTAAGAGGGAGCAACCCATGGGAACCAAAAGCAATGCGCTAGCTCGGGGCTACTTTTCCTTTATTAGTATTTCCACAAAAGCATAATCTGCACTTTTACTGGATCACAGCATAGGGTAGCTCAGTGTTATTTTCAATTTCCTGTGCAGTGGGCACAAAAATACCTCATCTTGTACAGTATTAAAACTGTGCTACAGCAAATTACACAAAATCAATGCATATATATCTATACCTCATAGGAGCAGGAGAGATGAAGCATTTTGGCTTTTCCAGCTAGCAGACTCTTAAAAGAGTCCTCTATTCTAGTTTAGTCACTTATTACTCTGTTTTGTCCCTCCTCAGAAACAAGATAAAACAAAACCAGCCTGGTTTTATTTACTTCCAGCTCATTCAGGAGGTAGCCCTGATTTTAGCAGGAGGGTTGAAACACCTTGAAGGAAACTTTAAGGTCACTTTGGCAAGAGAGCAGCCACTGCTCTATTGACAATCCTTTATGCATTTGGAATAAAAATACCTTTTTAGATTGGTAACTTGGTATGTACATTTGGGAATATGGTTGCTAATTTTTTAAAAATTTTTGTGTCATCCTTTATATTGGTGTATATATATACACACACACACTCAATATATCAGCAGGCTTAATTATTTCATTATTGGCTTTGTTTAAGACAAAACACCTGGTAATTTGCCTTTGCGGACAAGAATGTATTTGGTGTGATTGTAATTGGAAGTAAATACAGGGTTATAAAAAGCAGCTTAAAAGAGAAGCCTGAAGTTCCAGAGACTTCAAAAGCTTCCCTTCAGAAAATGTGCCTCATTTTTTCCAGTTATTCATTGTGAGGAGAAAGATTCCTACGTGCAGGAATATAGTCAGGACATATATAGTCAGTCAGCCTTTTCTTGGCAGGAGTAGCGAAGTAGTAAAAGTTATAGGGCTTCTCCTCTGCTTGGACCCTCGACGAGGAGAAATTCTGGAGTAGGAGTTGTCAGAGGAGATTAGCAAGAAAGTTGTTTCTTGCTCCCAGTCAGACTGGAAATGTGAAGGATGTGCCTCAAGTGAAGAATACTTTTCGCTTGAGAATACTGACTTGAACTGCCTGCTGTGGAGTTCCTCCAGTTCCTCAGAACACTGAAGTGCTGGCCCAGTCAGTCAGTGTACCCTATTAATTACGTTTTCATTTGTTGTTTTACAACAAAAAGCAAAAAAGTAGAGTAAAAGACACACTCGCTGTAACTAATAGCCTGACCCATAAAGTACTCAACATCCACTAATCAAACATTGGAACCTGAGCCTCTTAGGTACCCCATGAGTATTCAGGCTACTTACCTTACAGTGTGAGGAAGATTGTTTTTTTTTTTCATTTCCCCGAGTCTGGTTTTGACCTGAAAACTCTGTTCTGGATTTAGAGTCTCTTCACAGGAACATACCATGACCAATGAGAAATTTCAAAATCAGTGGGTTGGTATCTTACAAAGATTTCTACAGGTCTGTCCTCTTTCTCCCTTGTACCTATTAATATTTAATTATTTTTTTTTTTTTTAGCTTTCAGATATCAATAGCAAAAATATATTTTATTTATCCCTCTCAACTAAGTCATTTTTTGGTAGCTCAGTTTTACATACTCATCAACAGCAATAGTATAAGCAGATATGATTTATGTAGCGGGAAGAATGTCTACGAAAGGAATGTTTGGCACAGTCACGTCCTCCAAATGTTTTGGCCTTGTGGTAGTTTCCATAATAAAAGTCTTTTCTCAGATTTATATTACTCTTCATTGTCAGGTGATCAAAAGTTGTGGCTTTAAAAGGTTCTAGATGTATTAATAATACTTCTTTTTACAAATCATTCATTTAATCTGACTTTGTGCAATGCTGTGTAATTTGCTGTCATTAATGAGACATTTCTGATAAATTGCTCTTTAAATACTGACCATTCTTGAATTGCAAGAGAATAACATTTTACTTCAGGGTAATGTTCCAAGTATTTTTTAAGGAGTTGACATTTCAGCAAGCCCATTTGCATTGGTCTGACTGCCCGGACTGTCCTGTTCAGCAGTTGTACGGGAGCTGCTGCATGTGAATTTGCCGCAAAATAACTACATTTGTGGATAAGTAAAATGAGGTAGATGTGGTAGGAATGATTTACTAAAAAAAGGCACAAGTGTAGTCTAGCAAGAAAATGCTTTTGAAAAGTTTGGTTTTGTATTTTATGGGGAAACAGAGCCTGTTTTTAATCACATCTTTCATATGCCCTCAAATCAACAAATACAGATATGTTATTCCCAGGTGTGAGGGTGTGTTAGAAATTAGTTGTATTTCATGATGTAGCTCAGTTCTTCTCACGAATACCCGTATTCAGTGAAACATGTACCTACCTATCTACTGTTTAAAGATTCTTTCTCAAATATCTTCTACTTACTGTGGTTGGAGTAAGGGCGCTAGCTTATATAGATCTTTGATCTGATCTTGTGTAGATAGATGCTTTTTTAAAGCAGACAAACCAACCCAAGCAAGAGGAACCTGTGGTATCGATTAGGTCTCTCATATGCATTAACAAATAACCCTCTTACTGTTTGTATTGTAAAAATTGAAAAGTAACAGGAGAGATAATTGTTTTTAATTGCAATGATGAAAGCACTGCAAGGGGTGACCTGTCTTGTAGCTGATGGAGCTTCAACAGTTGGTTACATTCAGAAATGAATGCAGTGTTAGAATAGGGGCATGTGCACCAGCCGTGGCATATTTGTGACAGATTTAGGTAGTGATGAGATATATTCAACACTAGTGGTGTTCTGGTAGGTTTACAGATCATCTTATCGAGAACACGTTGCAGTCGCAGTGGCTACTGGGAAAAGGCATCCCAGGGTCGGCAAAAAAAAATACAGGCTTGCCATTTGTAAACCCCCAAATGGTGATGAATACATAGGAGCCCAGGTGTTGTTGGAGGGAGGGGTTTTTTTTAAATGCTTTTGTTTCCCTTCACTTTTACCAATTCCTTCTGCTCTCTTCAAGTTTAATTTCCATCTTTGGCGAAAGATACAGTAAATCTGCTTCTATCCATGCTGTTACCTCAGTCAGTGACTAGGATAATAATCAAGACTGTAATTCAGCTTAAAGGATCTGTAGGTCTGTGCACTGATAATGCTGTGCTGCAAAATGTTTATCTGTGGTGGCAGACTAAGTTCACTATTACCGAGAGCTCCAGCTTCTGGTGTATGTTGTTTCTTTAGTTGTAAATACCTGCTGATAGATTCCAGCGTGCTCTCTGTCTTTTAAAGTTATATTGTCGTCCTTCGGCTCCTGTGGTACCTCATGAAAAAGAATTTAAAACTACTGTTTCCTAAGTAACTTGTTACTCTTTTCTGGAAATGTGTAATGCCACCTTTCAGTTAAAATACAGGTGCAAATACCTAAAATAATGTAGGGTGTGTTCATAAAAATTGGGCTCCACAGCATGAAGCTGGTGTTTGAAAATGTTTTTCTTCTCCTTCCCCCATGTTGTCAGCGCTAGGAGACATGAAGATAAGCTTTGATACAGTATCATAATATTGTTTCATTTGATTTATTTTTGTTAGTGTTAATCCTTTGATCTTTATCTGAAATTGGCCAAAATCTTATAGTACTCAGTCTTCCTTTTCTCTCCCCCTTTGCTCATTGCTACTTATTTTACAGTTAGAAATTTGGGTATGGTTTTTGTAAGTGCATAGCAGAGTTAAAATACAGGGGCTGACTTACTGTGGAACAGCTTGTACTGCTAAGTCATGTTGGCACATTTATCATTCAGTTATTCTCTGATTAAGAATATACTTTTAAGGCTTTATTATCTTTACTTCAGTAACATATGACATGTTGTACCACATTTCTCTGCATTTCACCACTAAGTGTGAGGGTAACATTTTGTGTCTGATCTTGGTTTTGTGAAGTCAACGAGCCTTTAGCTGTAAATGAAGTCAGTTGAGAGTCAAGTTCTTAATGAAAGTCCATTAACGGTGTTCTGGAATGTGATACACTTGAGCTGGTGAATTGTATGGCAGTATTCTCTTATTGTCTCTTGTTATTTGCTTTAGGAATCACCATAACCTATATTTAAGTAGAGGGCATTTATAAAGATGTCTGAAAGGGAAGCTATACCGAGAACTATGACTATTTGATGACATAGCTTTACCACAAGAATATGCCATGTGGCATAAATCTGGCTGGTTCTTTTTTTGATAGTGTGTTTATAAATCATAGAACAAGCAATCTGTCTAGACTGGTAACATGTGACTGGTAACATTTTCCTGCTAATACTGAGGAAATAGGGTCACTTATGAAAATAGAACAGTTTGTGGCCGTGTTTCTTTCAAATTCATGCGTTAAGCCTGCTGATTTGGAACACATTGTTACTTCGCTAATACACGGGAAGTTACAGTACAAAAATCCCTTGTTGACCTTCTTAAATTAATCTCTCCAGCAGTAGCTATTTCCTTATTTTCAGTGGGAAGACAGCGCAGTTTAAATGTGTACAGCATGTTTAAGTGGCGAGATTGGTGCTCATAAAAAATTAATTGTAGTCTAAACTAGAATCATACCATCTCAAGACAAAGGAAAGGTATTTCTGCTATGGCGTACTGCTGTGTGTATTTGCCGTATATATGTATGTGCAACTGACTGCTGAGAAAACTGCTGTGCAATAAGATACCAGCCCTAGATTTAACCCTCCGGAGTTTTTACTGCTGTTTGAAGGCAAGCTTTCAGATCTTGGGAATTCTGTCTTCATTTTGTTTTGGGAAGGCTGTTTACTTTCCTTGACCATTTTCTAACCTTTTTGCCTCTATATAAATCCTTTGAAATGGTATATAACTGCACGTGCTCTCAGTACTGAGATATAACATTGCCAGTTTTTTCTCATAATCTTACAAGACTAACTGCTTGCATTTGCCCCCTCGTAATGTTCAAAGATAACGATTTTAATCTGAGCTGTAACTGGTGCTGTGATAAATTTCAAGCAAAAAAATGTATCAAAGCACTGAACAAGGATTAAGATTTATTTATTTTTATGTTGTTTTCAGTTTGCTTTTTTCATCACCACTGGGTCCTATGCTTCAAACAAAATTTCAAATTGAAATGAGGAAATTAGATCTGCATAACCATTACGTGTCTGTTGCAATCAGTGCATTTCTTTGTGGCATGACAAAAGTCCTTGGCTTTTAATTGTGTTGTGAATCATAATCTCATGGTCTGTGAGTATAAGCAGAGCTTGAAAATTTCATATCGTAGTGGATAGTGAGTAGGAAGCTTTCAAAAGATGTGCCTTTGTTTCTGCAGATTGTAAGCTTCAAGAAATATAGAATACGCTCCCAGTTAAATTCAGTATTTGCCAGTTCATAGGTAAACTATGAAGATAGCTTATCCACAGCAAGACAGTTTCGTGTTGAATGGTATTTTTCTTTGAACCAACATGTCTAGTGGTTGCTTTAAAGACAGAAAAAAATGCAGTGAAATGTGGTGTGTACGTATGTATTACTTTTAAATAGTTCTACAGACTGAAGGTAAGGTGGTGAAATTCAGAATCACCTTGTATTGGCCAAATTTGTATTGATGTGTACCAACGCACTGCAGGCTTCAGTGCACAGAAGCTGTATTGTTACTGCTGGAACAGAGACTTTTTTCTTTTTATTCAGTTTTGCATGGTGCCCAACATAATGGGGTCCTAAAGCTTTAGCTGCTTTGGTAATATAAATAATAATTCTTGCTCAATGTACAACAACTTTGTGTGAGACCTATAAACAAAGCTCTGCACTTATTTTACTGTACTTTCCAATATTACAAATGAGCTAAATCTAAATGAAAGGGCAGAATTATTTTGAAAACCATTTTTAAATCAATAGCAAAATACCAACTTGTTTCTCTGTAAAAATGTACTCACATAAACAGTCTTTAAAACTCAGTTTTAAAGTTTCCATGGAGACCTAAGCTGCAGAAGTTGGCTGTATCATAAAACATGAATGTTTCTGAGAAAATAGGATTTTCATGCATTTTGAGGTATTTGAGTTCAACTCTACTATTCTTAGGTTCTGCCTTTTATGCTGTCTGATAAAAAAGCTGCATAGCTGAGGATTGCACAAATGTTTTCAAAAAATCACAATGAAATGTCTAGGTGTTTGTAGGTTCAGCCTGGATAGCTGGCACATAAAAAAATAAAGTGTTCTCCAGACATAGCTCTTAGGAAATGTGTTCTTGAGTGCAGCAGCATCCTGGGCTGTGTCAACAAGAACACAGCCAGTTGCTTAAGGGAAGCAATCATCCCCTTCTGCTCAGCGTTGGTTAGACCATGCCAGTTTTGGGTCCTCCAGTACAAGATGGATATTAATGAACTGAAGTGAGTTCAGCAGAAGGCCTCACGTTGGTTGCGGGCAGGAGCTCCTGCCCTGGGAGGTCAGGCTGAGGCAGCGGGGCTTGTTCAGGCTGGAGAAGAAGCCATTTCGAGGGTAGCTAAGTCACCTGCCCGTACCTACAAGAAGATCAATAACATCAGTGGTGCATGGCGGGATAATGAGAGACAAGGGATATAAACTGAAAAAAGAGAAGGTCCATCTGGATACAGGGAAAAAATTGAGGCCAGTCAGACACTGGAATGGGTTTTCCAGAGTGGCTGTGTGATCTCCGTAACTGAAGGTTTTCAAGACCCGACTGGCTAAAGCTCTGAGCAAGATAATCTGACCTTATAGCTTTGAGCAGGACGTTGGACTTAGACGCCTTCTGAGGTCCCTTTCAATGTGAATGACTCTGATTCTGTGAATCATCGATCCAAATTCTCTACAAGGCAAATGCTTGTGCAATAAAGATTTAATTAGTCTCTATTGAGTTGGATCTTATCCAACATATTCCTAGTGATTTTCCAGCTGCATTTTGAAAAGCTGTGGATGGTACAGAGCAGTGGTAAACCATGTTTAGCCTCTGGGACAAGCAGAAGAGGCAGATACAGCTGAGAAAAACCTAGTTGCACTTTGGAAATTTTGTTTCTGATTTGAGCATTACAGGGCATCCAGACTCAAATGTCTGGCCAGCTGGGGCTGGGGGTGAGAGGGTGAAGAGAAGTATATATAACACTTCTGACTTCTTTGTTTTTCCCATCTTCCACATCTCTCACTGCAGAAATATGATTGTTACATTTCCTATGAGGCTGTATCTTGGAGAAAATTATCCAAAGCATGGAAAGTTTGGTTTTTCATAAACTTCCCATGCATGAATTGCCAAGTTTGCTCAGAGATTATCCATAACGCACCTACTATCAAATAGGAATGTTTCAAAAAGTAATTTCTCTTTCAGTGGGGTCTTATGCCCTCTTCTATTCTGAAATAAGAATTCTCTTCATCTCCCTACTAGTGGTATTAGTACTTATATCAGCTGCAGCATTTAACACCCCACAGTAGATTACAAAACAGAATTCCAAAAATGAAATTTGCCCTGCTGGAACTTCCAAGACTTTTACAAGACTGCTAAAATCAGTGTACTCTAGTGAGAGATTTTGATGGAGTTAAGTAAGAAAAATGTCCCTTAGGATCATCTTTATGTCTATGAAAAAGAATATTTGTTGAATACAAGCGTGGCAATGTTGACATTTGTTTAGCAAGAATCAATACCAACATACTACACATCTAATTTCAGTTCTAGGATAAATGGATTTTATTGCTTGTGTTTCTGTGTGTACTAGGATATACAATATCGTTCTTCCGAATGACACTCAGTCTTCTATTTTGTATTGAGTTTTTAGTAATTTTGTTAGATGATTAAGTAAATCACCACCCTTCACTAGACTCTCCCTTTCTTTTATTGATATGGCTGAGACTTTTAGAAAGAAATTATTTAATTCTTTTGAAAGCGAGTGGCTGTGTGGTGCTTAGCTGCTGATTGGGGTTAAAGCACGACAATCTTGAGGAAGGTTGCATCTGGAAATAAGATCAAAATGAGGTCTACTTTGCTGTAGTGTTGTTCAACATACCTGTCATATTTGTTTTCTTACAGTGAAAGATTTTTTTTAAGGCTGAATAGAAATGGTTTGCCAAAATGTCCAGAAAAGCCTGAAAGACACTGTTCTCTCTTTGTGGTGAGTTCTTCCTATTCTCAATCTTTGTTGTGCTGCATATTGAAAATAGAAGTTGGATTAATTTATTATGCTGTGGTTGACTCAGAACTGCTCCCTAAGCTTTTACATTGTTATGAATATCAACTCTAGAGGCTGGTTACAGTGTATTGCTGAACTCCTAAGTTGAATATTTTCTGGCAATATGTGGACACTCATCTAAACTTCCATGTGGGCATATGTACCAGTCTTTCTCCCTGCAACAAGGACCAGTTAGTTTTCCTCCTTGTGCATTTTACACCCAAAAGATTGTTTGTGCAACACTCTCTGTACTTTCAGAATATTACGAATTGCACAAATGCATCGCTGCTGTTCAAGGCACACAGCGAGTCTCTTGTGTCCTCCCACTGATTTTCCTGCATTACAGCATATTCTAGCCCATGATATTTTAGGACAGTCGTTTTGAGTGCATGACTGCCAATTTAAAGTGTTAAAGGGATAATTTGTTAGTGCTGTATAAATGAACTCACTGTTCATTTATCACTTTCACTGACAGTGAAAGCAATGTGTAAAGATCTCTTTAAATGTCAAATTTTAATCAGGAGTTGGAAATAATGAGGTTCTGATCTTGTGCAGGATTTGGGCAGCAGTGAACTCAGGAAGGACATCTATATCACTGTGCACATTATCCGAATAGGTAGGTATAATCATCTGTGCGTAGAAATCTTACATTTGTTAGACATATGACAGTAAATAAAAGAAAACTGCTTGGGGTCAGCTTTGGGATTTGTTAGATCACCTAGACCTTTGAATAAATTTTTGGAAAAGAAAATGCCTGATTTTTGATGGAAAAATTGCTTTGGATTTCTCAGCATTGTTTTGTGTTATTTTTCAAGGGCACTGCGAACTGAGTTTAGATGTAGGATATTTTGTTACTATCACAAACCAAAATGAAACTGTCAAATACGAACTGTCTTAAAATGATAGAGGTGTCATTGGGGAGTCCATTCTTGTTTCAGAGAGAGTAATTTCAAGCATCCTTTGTTCATAGAAAAACTTGCCTGGAAATTTAATGTACCTAATTAGTATATAATATCTGATGTATATCTGAAATTGTTCAGATGAATTTTGTCGTCTCCTGACCCCTTTAAAAAAGGGGAGAGGGAAGGAAGTGGAGGAAGTCTCATAATAATTTTAATCCATGATGCTATAGACAGATATCAAGTCCTCTAGAACAAAGCGGAAGAGAAGTGTGTGTTTGTGTTAGGTATTTATTTTAAGAAGTTATCCTCTGGGCTGTACTGATGTGAAATAATAATCTTCGGGTCTGCTTCTGACCTCTTAGATATATTGTTTTCTTTGTAAACTGTCTCTGTAGTTTCATCAGTGCAGTACTAAATATAGCTTTTCTTCCTATTTTTGAAAGGTATTTTGGTTTGAAATACAGTCACTCTAACTTGTGCTGAGTTCAGAAACAACTTGTTACAAAGTAAACACTGTTTTTAGTGTTTTTTCCTCAGCTTTGAGGAATAATTTTTCCTTGCATTTTCATGCTGTTTTAGTGTTTCATCAGAATATCAAAATACTGTGTTTTGTTTTTATTGGCAAGGATTGGGAAAAAGTATGGTAAACTCTGATGTAATGCAAGTATATTCAGTAAGAATAAATGCTTTAAAAAAGAATAAGGAGTAGAATTTTTCCTATTGTATAGTTTTCAAATATATTCTCAATCAGGTTTATAAATGAACCACTGAAATATTAAAAAGTTAAAATAGGATTTATATGCTGCATGGTGTGAAAATGAACAATTACTCTTCTAGCTGCTGTGATGCATAGGAATATTTGGAGGAGGCATTGCCCTGCAGCAACTGCAACCAGAGGCTTTTCTTGTCAGAAACTCAGACTTGGTGGGAAAGATACATAGCTGCCAGTGCACAATTGAATAAAATGGTTAGAAAGAGGGCAGTTTCAAATGCCAGGAACACAGCGAGAAGTTTGATCAATTGTATTTCAATCAAATAGAAAAGGCTAGGAAAAATATTTTGTTTCAGATCTGTTTTCCTTGGCTGCCTTCTTTCTTTCCTTATCATAAATTGTTCTTCTGCCCTTTGTCATCTTTCCTCCCCGTGTTTCATCTCTACTTGATTTTTCTGTAGCTGGTCGATTATCCCCTTGTTAGCCAGTTGCCTATTTGGAAGCAGCATTTGATTACTAAATTGTAATGGCTCAATCACAACACCTCTCGTATAAATCACGGGTAGGAACAACCACAGTAAAATAATTCTTATTGGACAGAAAATGTTGAACACTCTGTCATGTCTGAACTCTAAATTTAATTTGGCGGTGTCATGAGTGTGCTATCACTGGGTGTCAGAAAGTGTTGTTTGTTGAGTAGAGGTCATGAGAGGATGAGCAGCACCTCTGGTCTGAGACCTTTCAAGATCACCACATATTTAGTGGACTGCCTGTACCATGTGTTATCCTCACGTAGTATAATGATGGACCAGATTCGCAATGAGTACACTTGGCATCGTCTGCTCAGACCTGTCACCATACTGAGCTGGATTGCTCTCTGCCTCCCTTCTGTGATTTTAAGAGAGACAGTTCCTTGGATTATGCATCAAATATGTATTTTGTTTGGCAGGACGAATGGGAGCTGGAGAAAAGAAAAATGCCTGCAGTGTACAATACAGACGGCCCTTTGGCTGTGCAGTCCTCAGTATTGCAGATTTGCTGGCAGGAGATTCAAAGGACGACCTCGTCTTAAAAGTATACATGTAAGGCATGCTTTTTTCTTAATTTTTAGAAGTATCTTAGAGTCAGTTTGCATCAGAAGCAGTGGTGTTAAATGCAGTGCGAGTAAATAGCTGTAGCTCCTTTCTGTTCCAAAAAAGTGTAGTAGCTAAT
This sequence comes from Aptenodytes patagonicus, assembly GCF_965638725.1. Taxonomy (NCBI): domain Eukaryota; kingdom Metazoa; phylum Chordata; class Aves; order Sphenisciformes; family Spheniscidae; genus Aptenodytes; species Aptenodytes patagonicus. Next base: position 30,445,213 of record NC_134949.1, read on the forward strand.
TTCTTTTTTTTTTAATCACAGTTTGGAAATTTTGGGTAGTTCTACAGATGTGTTTATAAAGTGGGATAATATTAAAGGTTATATCTTTATATATATGTTTCAGCATTTTTCATATCCTTGTAAGAGCTTCTGGAGCTCTCTCTTTATGGCAACGTGAAGTGTTTAGGACTTGTTTAAACGTCTTGTGCTGCCTAGGCAGCTAGTGGAAGTACTTTATAACTACAGAAAAAAGCAGGCAGAGTATCTTTTTGTGAAATGAAGCAATTATATAATGGGAATAACAGAAGTGTAAAAGGCAGTTAGTGCTGGAAAATGAAAACTCAAAAATAGATTTCAAAATGAATGGTTGATTAAACAGTGGATTTTGGCTGATAGTAATAGAAATAAAGTTCAATTTTCTAGTTGTAGCAACACAGTGCATGTAACTTCCTGCTGATCTTGGACATTATAGTAAAAACTGTTTTGTGGAGTGGTCTATTCTAAGTACATAAACCTGGGACACATATTGTCATGCACATGAGGAAGTTCTGCCCCTCCCAGAGTTAGCACTCAAATCTTGAAGGCATGGAAGTCTTTCAGGCAGCCTTTCTCCTCTCCTCTGTACCCCTCTGTGCTAAATTACAGCTGCTGGAATCAGTGCTGCAGAAAAGGAATTTAGTGTGACAGTGGACATGTGGGCTGGCTCTTATTTAGACTCCCAGGATGTTAAAGTCAAATAAGTGTTCGCTGTTGGTTAACAAATTGTTAGATTTGTCTGCCTATTACATTCTTTTTTTTTTTAATCTTGCCTGTTTGTTTTAAAATAACAAAAACAATGGAAGAAGAAACGTTGCTCAAAACCAGATTTGATGCTAAGACTAACTCCAGTCTAAACCAGGAAAAGTGATCATTAGAACATGGTCAGTTTTTCCTTATGGAAAAGCAGCTATTTTCTAAAGGTATACTGAAATGTAATTTGCTCTTTTGCTGACTACCTCCTGAAGATCACGTCCTGTTTTAAATAACTTCGAAGTGTACAGCACAGATTTTTCTGTCTGCTAAGACTGGCTCTGAGTCCTGTGTCTCCTCTTGAGTGTCGCAAGATAGATTTCTGTGTGGTTTAGCGCTGAAGGATAGATCTATACAGATGATGAACTTGGTCACGGCTGAGTTCCTGAGCATAATTGTCATATCTTTCTCCCACCCTTTGCCACACGACGCAGATATTTCCATGGTGCCTTTCTCAAATGGTAAGAGCACTCTCACCCTTTCAATCAAGACAGGCAATTTCATGGGGCTTTATTAGCTCCTATGGGATTATTAGTTTCATGAACAAAAGAGGATTTGTTTAGAGATATGCGGTGAAGCCGGTCTAAAAAACTTGTGTTCGTGTTTCAGAGTTAAGAAAGTTATCATTTTCTAGGTGCAACACAGAGAGTGACTGGTATCAGATCCATGAAAATATCATTAAAAAGCTGAATGCACGTTACAACTTGACAGGCTCCAATGCAGGTGAGTAAGTCGCCACATTTCTGTTTGCATTCTTAGGGTTTTCTTAGTTTGCAAATGAAGTGGCTCTATTTTAGAAGGACTAATGTCTATGAAAGAAATCTTTTTTTACTTAGAGGAAAATACTTGTATTAGGAGAAAATGTATGATATTGCCATTCATGTGCACATTTAGAAAAAAAAGTCATTGGATTTTCTTCAAGGAGCTACGTAATTTTATTCTGTGCTGAGGAGCTACAGTTTGCTGTGGAGTTCTGTTCACATGTGGGGCTGATGAAATTATTGATCCATGTTGCTTGACATTTCTGCTTCACATTTTCATCAGGAATATAAAAGTTGCCATTGACATTGTATATTAACTAAACTTCAGAAAAAAATGAAATGGGAGCTTCCAGTGCGCCCTGCATTCCTACTGGCCAGTTGAGCAAGATGCAGAGTTGATATTTAAGAATGTACCAATAGTCCTCCATAGTCAGCTATATGTCACCGCAAGTGTCATCAAAATAAATTTGGGTGTGAGACTTAAGAAATGGGAGACAACTGACCTTTGTTTTTGTGAGGTGGTGGTTTGACCCATGGGAGATGTTGGATTTGCATTTTTTTTGTTGGCTTTTTTTTAATACCAACTTGTTAACTTTTTCTGAATGCTGTCATCCAGGGATGCAGTCAAACTTGAAAAGAAACCTGAAATGGAAGCTTATGAGTCTATTGTCCTTGTATTCAAATATTGTTTTGTCCCTGTGAAACGTTAATTAGTTGAAATATGTCTATAGAAAAATCTCATATTAACTCATTTTCCAGGTTGTACTGTAATTGTAGTCCCTTTCATGTAGTAGACTTCATACTCCTTTAACTTGATTTCAAACATAATGATTATCTTGAAAATGTACGTTCAACAGTCTTTAGTGGCTAACCAAACAGCACATAAAACTTATGTTACTTATCAAGGCTGAAGTTATACATTTAACCATTTCTAATACTATTATTTTCTCGTTTAGAGTCTAGCCACATATATACATATATTTAAGGTTTAGAATATCATGCATCTTATCGGACAATAAATATAAAAATCATGTAGTGAAAATACAAGAGCACATCACTGAGTGAGTATAATGTTGGGCTTCTTAAATATGTTAACCATATTCGTGAAGAACAGCCTACTTTTGGTCATTCTGACTGTCCATGCAGTATCTGCTTACTCTGTGATATATCGCTTATCCGATTCCATTCTCATGAAATAAGAGTTCACAATTAAATACCCAGTTGTCCTAGGAGACATTGGATACATTTGAATACTCTTAATTATGTGCATATTCAACATGAAAGACATGTGGGACATGAATTTTTTTCCAGGTCACAGGGGCTGGAAACTAAAGCTAGCAAATTGAAGATCAGTTACATTTTGAAAAGTGTTGTCAGGGTGAGGGAGGCAGAAAGAAGAGCAGCACAGAATTCCAGTAGTGCATGTGAAGGTTGAGAGGGAAAGAGGAAGTGAGCAGTAATGCCACTTTGAGTACTGAGCAACTAAAAGATAAACTATGAAAGTTTATTTGCATCATACATGTGAAATTTGTTCCTCCGCGACTGCTTAGCAGCCTGAAAAAGCACTTGCAAGGCTTTAGCAACACGTTCAGATACTTCTGCTGGCACCTCATGGAAAATATTGTTGTTACGCTAGTTTGTATTTTTCCTTTGCTGACTTTTTCTCTAATAGTATCGAATGGCTGGTTCTGAAGCCTCATTAGCCTTGTCTGCCACCTTATAGTTGTCAAAAAAGGAGAAAATCTTGCATTACGGGAGACATGGGTCTTTTCTCTCTCTTAGGAACCATTGTAGGTATGAGCCAAATATAGGAAATTTTGAATTTGTGGTTTATATCGTACTTGCCCTTTTCAAATCATGTTAAAAATACTTAAGAAAGGAAACACAGTAAACAAGCAACAGAAAAGATGCTTCAGACTATTGTCTGTCGTCTAGGTTTGTTCCCTCTTCAGATTCTGTCCTGTACAGTTTCTTTCAGCTCAGGAGATTTTCACACAAAGTCTTTAGTTTCCTCAAATCATTATGTCCCACTGCTGAAATAGTTTATCGGATAATTCATAATATTCTTGAGAAAAAAAAATTCATCCAGTTTTCTGGGGAAAACTGAAAAGGAACTCAAAACTTACTTTCAGTGCCCTGCATGTAAAACACATATTGCCAGACCATAGCATTCATATTTAGCATTCAAACCCCCACTCCCCCAAAAAGTACTTCTTCTACTTCAACTCATGACAATTCTTAAGTACAGAATCCTCTTGCATCTTATTCTCAGCTCGTGTCTAAAAAAAGATCACATAAAGGCAAACGACCGTCACTTCTTAATACAGCCCAGAAAGGAGCAGGGGGCAAATGTTCATCCCCTTTCCTCTTCTCAGTGGATGCAGGAATGGAAGGACTCAGTCTCATGGATAACTTAGCATCATTTGCTGGAGTGGGAACTGGAATGTGTTTTCTGCATGAATTTTCAGTATAACAAAGACTAGAGTAGCAAGTAGCGGATCAAATTCCCATTCACCACTAGTCTTTGTAGCTGGTGTCAGATACCAGCGTACCGGAAGACACCTGGTGGCCTGGTGTAGGAGATCAAACCATTAATGCAAAGGCCAAATTGTAGAGCCTTTATTGCAGTTAGTAGCATTGTTATTTTTTACATTGAGTTTGTAGTATTTGTAGAATAAGTACTATTAGATCTAGATGATTTCTTAATTATTGAGCAAACCAGGTTTCAGTAATATCTGGAGTGGAGCTGGCTATAAAACCTATTTTTCCTGTAATATTTTTTCTTAGAATTAGAAGCTAGTTACTTTGGTTTAAACTGCAAAAATCTGTGGAAAAATGAATATTCCTGCATAGAGATCACACCTAATTACATCAGTCTTACAAGGAAAATAACACATTTCTGTTCTGTAGGACCATTCTGTATCTGTAGGACCAGAGATCAGTGAAATGTATACTACAGATATAAACAGTTACTGGCTTATCTCAAACCATATAAAATCATGCTTTATCCCCTTATAGTATATTTTAGATAGCGAAGCCTAGCCAAAGTCATCGCTTTCATGTCAAAGCTTGGGCTTCTGTCAAATGTCAAAATCTCTTTATAGGGTTTGCAGTGTGGGTCATAGTTGCAGATCTTATTCTTTGGGTGTGACTGTGAAACTATGCTCTGGACCTTTCTTGAGACTACAATAAACAAATAGTATTGGATGTTGGCTGCTTTTCTCTTTAACAAAGCAGGCACTAATGCACAAAGTGCCTTGTAAACTGTTATTGATCATATAATAGCTGCTTCATTTGCCCACAGAATTACTGTGCCATGAGTAAACCTGTTGATTTTTAAAATATTTTGAAATGCATTTTAGGAGAAGGGGCAAGAGAACAAGGCCAAATCCGGTTGCCATTGAACATGGTGTTGTACAAAAATAAATAAATAAAAATCAGAGAATGCAACTCCAATTGTACATACTTATGCAGAGTCATGGAATTTTTTTCTTCTGATTTTTAGTATGAATTTAGTGCATGCAACTTTATATTCTTGCCTATGACACTACCTTTTTTGTTTTTCCTCCAGTTCTTTAGACTTTCAAAAGTTGAAATGTAATTTTTTTAACACAGCTATGATGATGGAAGGAATGTCTAGTAATTGGAGCAGTCTTTTATGTCTAGTGTTTGGAGCAGTCCTTTGGGCTCTGAAGGTAGAGGGTTCTTGTGCGCAAAAATTACCCGCTTATGACTGTGAGCAAGTTGCACAGTTAAACAGTGATGGTTCTTACTGTAATCCCTACTTAAATGCCATCAGCATCTTCAAAGTACCTCCTTAGGCACAAGATCTTCCTGTAGGCACCTAAAGCTAAGGTAGCTTTCATTTCCGCCACTTCTTGAAGTTGAGAACAGGTGGGTAGCTGGGCGCACCCAGGACACGTACACCATCAGGATACGGGTGGGCTCGATTTAGCTCCCTGAGCAGTAGGCTGAAAAAAAATGCTGGAGATGATTGCTGTGACTCTCGTGCCCATGCTATTTCAGGGAATATATAAATATTCACTAGGTTTACCATAGAAATTATTTACTCCAGTGTCTGAGACATTCTTCAAAGACAGAAAATGTCTGGGTTCAGGCTCTGATTTGGAAAAGGATTTTCAGTCTGTCTCACATGTCCCAGATGAGCATGCTAATTGCTTGGCTTCTCAGACTTCCCTGCAGCAGCTATTCAACTTTGCATACAATCAGAAAATATTCATTATACCATGGGGAAAGTGAAAGTGGCTCTAAAGCCTGCCAAGAAGCGCATGATTTTCCTAAGTGTGATCTGTATTCATGTCCTCTTAGCAAATCCTATAGAGGAGAGATTTAAACCTTGGTCTCGTGTTACATGTGAATATTCTCCCCAACGAGTTATCTTATAAAAAGTGTATTAAAAAAATGATGAAAACCACTACAACTTCCTCTTTCTTAGCCCTCCTTTGAGAAGAAAGGCTGGATAGCTTAGTTTTAGTCAGGATCCACATCCTGCAAGCTTTGGACTCTTACATGGATTGCACAGAAATAGCAAACATAGTGGGAAGGTCTTTTCTGTGCCATTATCTTGGAATGCTCTGACGAACTAGACAAGAGTGATGTAACCTAATTGCATGTTTACTGAACGCAGTGTGGTGTATTCTGTAGTAGCAATGCCAAACCTACATTGCAACTCCACTGGAAACACTGTTAATTATACATTAACTTTAACTGATGGGAAGGCCTTAAGCTTTAGAGGAAACACATTCAAGATGGTGGGATTTCTCTTCCCACTCTTGGCTTGAGCATGATTTCTTCCCTTTTTTTTTTTTTTTAATATAGTGGCAGTGTTAATTTTTTAGCTGTTGCATAGGCGGTCAAAATATAGCTCTTGAAAAATCTACATAAGTCATATCCTCTTGCATACAGTTTAGGTCATAAAAGGGAAAAAATCAGAAATTACTATATTGTATCTGGTAGTTGGCAGGAACATGAATTTTTAAATATGGTGGAGGCAAGACCTGAACTGGGAGGCTGTTTTTAAGACAAATCCAGGTTGTGGTTTGATTTGTAAAAGATTGTCTTAAGTCTGTCAGCCACAAACTGTTAATTTCTTTCTTTAAAAGAGAAAGATGCAAAAGTAGGTTTTTCAAATGAATAGTTTACTGTCTGTAATAAATTCAAACTTGTTTCCATGTACCTGTGCGAAAATCTGCAGGCACAGCGTCATCCAAAGTGGTCAATAAATGGGCAACTGCATAATGTACTGATTTGAAGCATGGAGGACTCGAAGCCCATATTGTTGGCAGATGTTTGCCAAGAATGCCATCATGAGGAAGGACAAACTGTCATCTTAGGGGGGGAAGTTATTGTCCTGGTTTCAGCTGGGATAGAGTTAATTTTCTTCCTAGTAACTGGTATAACATGCTGTGTTTTGGATTTAGGATGAGAATAATGTTGATAACACACTGATGTGTTAGTTGTTGCTAAGTAGTGCTTACACTAGTCAAGGACTTTTCAGCTTCTCATGCCCTGCCAGCGAGAAGCTGGGAGCGGGCACAGCCAGAACAGCTGACCCAAACTGGCCAAAGGCATTATTCAATACCATATGACATCTTGCTCAGTATATAAACTGGGTGGAGTTGGCTGGAGGGAGGTGACCACTGCTCAGGAACTGGCTGGGCATCGATCGGCGGGTGGTGAGCAATGGCATTGTGCATCACTTATTTTGTATATTATTATTATTATTATTATTCCTTCCTTTTCTGTCCTATTAAAGTGTCTTTATCTCAACCCATGAATTTTACTCTTTTTTTTCCCAGTTTTCTCCCCCATCCCACTGGAGGGGAGGAGAGAGTGAACGGCTGTGTGGTGTTTAGCTGTCTGCCGGGTTAAACCACGACAGTTATTCATCAAATTATACAGTAAGTTAGGTTGGAAGGGTCCTCAGGAGGTTCTGTGGTCCAACACCAGTTCAAAGAGAAACCAACTTCAAAGTGGGATCTAACTTTTTTGAAGTTCAGTGAGGTTGCTCATTCAAAGGCGAATTTCATTACACTGCTATCATTTGAATTCAACCAGAGCAAAGTAAGTTTCATAAAGCAAACATCCTTGGCTTTAGGGAACTGTTGTTACGTTATATGTGGGGTTTTTTCCCCAGCGTACATGTCAGTTGGTACTAAATCTCAGTCTAGCTCAGTGGTCGTGTAACACTTGGTCAGAGAAAGCATGAGGTAGACCAGCCCAATGCATGAACTCATCTGACAAGACGCAAGTTCTGAGACAAGTGTGGCAATGGAGGCAGTTGGATAGAAACAGTGGTATGTGCTTTGGGGCAGTATGTCTTCCCACGCCTATCTACCTGCAGGCAACAGCCTCTTGGCACTCTAATAATATCTTTTCTCTATGGTTACTGTCAAACACTGAGAAATTAAAAAAAGCAGGTGGAAAACCATATACTTTGGCTGTTTCCTCTCCTATTTCGCAAACGTAAGCTTTGGCTTACAAATTCCTTGATTCAGAGGGGGAAGCCTGTTAGAGTCATTATTTACCTTGCAGTGGAGAAACTGCAGAGGCCCCATGAAGTGATATAACGGAGGAGCATCATTTTTCCACACTTTGTACGATGAAAAGCTACAAGAGATCAAATACGGCAGGGAATTGGTAGCTCAGTATAAGTTTACAGAGTGCAGTATTTCTAGGAACAGAGTTGTGGTAGCTTAAGTATTTTCTAGCTACAAGAAGTAGTGTGACTATGTTTGCGTGACACTACCCCAGCAGTTCACAGCGTTACCCCACTCAGAGTTGTTGCAAGGAGAGCTTCTTCCTGTGAATCAGCATGAGAAATGTCAGATGGGAAACAAAATGTGCATTCCCTGCTGGGGGCAGCTATAGGTGTTGGCCACAAAAAGGAGGCGTAGGCTCACAGCGGAGAGATGAGTGGAGCAATGGCTGGTGGAAAATGAGGAAGAATGAGGGCAGGGCAGGAGTGCTAACATACTCGACAGAGAAGATAGAACAGAACAAAGTACGTAACTTTTGGGTAACTCCTGGGCACATGATTAATCACATCAAACTACCCCCTGCATCTGTGCTCAGTTAAGAAGAGATCATCTCTGGTGTTTGTCTGTTCCCAGCAGGGTTCACAGATGTGTCAGTGGTGCTCTGAAATGCATTTTGTATCTACACATCACTAACATTTCAACAGCAAGTGCATTTGTTTAATTACTCTAGTTCTGTGACAATTTATTAATCTGTCAGTTTTAATCTCTGTTACATTTTGTGACAAGGAGATTATGTGTATTCCATTTTGATGTGTTTAAGAATTAGTTGTCACTGAAGGCTGCTATTTGAAATAGATTTAAAATAATAGTAGTGCTCATATGTGCTTCACTAAGTACACAGTGAATTAAGGCATTCCTTTTTGTTCCCAACAAATGCTAAAGATGAAAGATTAAATATTACACATAAATTGTTGTTCAAGATCATTTGGCCCTGAATGACAACTTTGATGTATAAAAAAGCCAGGTTTAGAGCAGGTTTTTAGACAAGGATTTGTGAAACTTTACTTTTTCAAGTACTTTTTACAGGGTGGATGATATTGATACTAGCAATTTAATGTTAAACCCTTTTCCCAAATTCAGGAGTAAACAAATCTTTAAAATTTGTAGCCTAATCTAGCATGCAATATTAATTATGGTAGTTTTGGGAAAAGATATTAATCCTTAAAGGTGGCAGACTTATAGACCAGTCAGATGTAATTTTGTACATTTTTACAGCAGTTCAAGCTTGTGTTGTTGTCTGTGAAAGTTCTGGCTTTACCATAAGGACTTCAAAAATCAAGTTCAAGGTAGATTTTTGGTGTAGTTGGTAAGTGTCCTTCACATAGCATGACTTGTAGACTGTGCTGGAGATGAGGGCTCTAATAAAGTTAGACTCATACTGCGCTCTTGGGTGTTGCTAAAAGACTTGTTTTTAGAGAAGAATGAAAAATGTGCCATTGTGATACTGTCAGGGACATCGTATATCCAGTAGAAGCTGATGACTTGCTGTTCATCTCAGTACTGCGATTATGCATCTGATTGAAATGGCACCCAATTTAAACGCTGACATTCCTAGCTAGAGCTACCTAATGAGAATAGCTGGCTCATATTTCCATCCTGGAGTTGGGTTATGTCTTAGCAGTGAGGTTTTTATAAGCCTTTTCCAAAAATTCGTTCTGCTTGTTATTATTAAATAGTGTTGTTGAGTTCCTTTACTTTATCTACTGAAAGAATAAAAAGTCTTAAGACTACTTCAAATGATAAATTATAGAACATATATGCATGATTTTAGCTCCTTCAAGGGTTATATTTACAAATTCATTGCAAACGTTACCTGGGCTTTTAACGTGGTGGAGATTTGTTTCTTAACGCTTTCTTTAGGTCCTAGTTAAACGTTTACTGTTTCTTTGTTTGAATTAAGACACATAATTGGAATACAAGTAGCTAAATTTCTAATACAATGGTGTGAAAGCTGTTTGCATGGCAGTGATGCACTTCATGAAGGAGAAAATAACAGGTGTTTCCCGGGAACCTTTTGTCTGTTATTTGCACTAGAAGCAATATAAATCACTTATCATTGTAAAATTGTGTATTTTGTGCACTGCCTAATATTCTAGTTAACAAAACAGTATGTAAAAATGTAATTTTAAAATTTTTTGAGCAAGATGATTCGCCTTTGCAATATAACAATGTAGTGTGGAAATGGGTATTGACATGCTGTGTGTATTTTTAATAGAAAACGGCATCAACAGGCATACTAAGGTAAGAATTGGAGAAATTATTGCAGAGATCTTTATTGTCTGTATAAGGAGGTTAGACTAGATGCTTCTAATAGTCACTTAGCCTTCTGGTCCTTTAACCTTCATCCTGTGGTGATTCTGGCAAGAAATACTTGAGGCTCTACCACCTCCCCTGTAAAGAAATTCCAAGCCAGTTTTCTTGTGATAATATAATGCCATTTGCATTTAAGTGTTTATGTTCCACGTGAAGAAGAAAAAAACCCCAGCTTTCCACACTTGAGGGCGTTTGTGCCAAAAGCCTTAGGTACAAGAGCTCATTTAATTCATGAGCTCCGAGAAAGTTGTCAACATTTTGCAAAGGCGGTTTTTCTTGCATTCTTTTTTACTGAGCTAAAAACCAGAATTTAAAGCTGAGGAAAAGAGGAAGAGTTTGGAGTTTCCTTTGATAATTCAAAGTAATCACAATCAAGTCTTTAAGAAGGCCAGTGAGGATTGAATCTACCTCTCCTTTTTTTTCTCTCTGTTCCCAGACTGTAATTTGTGGGATTTACTACATAGATTTTGCTGTGGCCACATTGCACCAGATTTATACATTTTTTTTCCCCAGATCACATTAAATCAATAAATCATTTGTTTGCCAATAACAGTGTGGAAATCTACTGCTTTTATCTTTGCAGTGGTAATTCAGACACTTTAAATACTACCAGAAATGGGAACACCTGTATGCTTTCAGAATACTTTTAACACCCTTAGGCAGCTTTATTTGGACAGATGCCTTATTTTATTACCTTTCTTAAAATCCAAACAGTGCTGAATAGCATTCTGTCCAAGTTTTTTTTCTATCAGCTTCCTGAGCAGCTGCTAGGCATTTTCTTCTTAATATGATCTAGGATTCTCTGCAGCCAGTAGATAGAAGCTGAATGTAAATGCTTTCCTCTCCCCCCAGAAGCTCAAATGCAAATAAGTGGTCTGTAAGCATAATGAACAGTTGCCTTTTGTCATAACTAAATGCAGAAATCAATAATGCATTATAAAAGCTGTTTTAAGGTAAAATGACAGATCTAACAAAAATCTGGAATGCTTAATCAGCAACGTGTCTATTTTCTGTATTCTTTTAATCTGAATGATAAAAATAATCTGTGGTGAACTATGGTACAAGTTAATTGTGAGAAATTTCATGTGCTTGCAAAAGACATAAAAGCAGATGTTTGCAGTACCACACAGAGTTTTGTAGTAATGTTTTCAAAACTGGAGTAAATAAAGAATAATAGCTAACACAAGAGGTTTTAATTACCACTAGGGAGGTAATTGAAATTTTTTCTGAGGGGACAAAGCATAGTGTACTATGTACCTAATTAAAGAAAATGTGCCAGTCCTTCAGAGACTGGATAATCATTTTTGTTGTTATGGTTTAGCCCCTAATGTTCTAGAAATGGAAAATTTATAGTTATGAAGTTTTGGACAGATTCTAGGTCTCGTAGATGGTGTAATGATCATATCAACCACAGTTCGATGCAGTGTATGGTGGCATGTTGCAGTTTTCTATTTTGCTTTGTCTGTGCACAGCTGTTCCAGCAGGAATGCTCTATTTTTTTCTAAAGCTGATTATTTTATTGTCTAGCGCACGAAATAAGATGAGAAAGAACTCATGTTGATATACATCATCAGAGTGGAATAAATTAAAACTAAAAGATATTACCTTTGCTATATGACAGAAAAGGTATTCACATTTCCATAGGAGAAATGTTAATGAATTAACTTTCTATCTCCATATACAAAAAGAATATCTCTGCATTCTTTTGATTGCATTCCTTTTCCTTGAGTGTCTTCTCCATCTCTCCCAGACTGGCTGCTGACCCAATTCTTTGGAAGCCTGCTCCACCTTGACCCTGTCTCATTACTGTCTGGTGATTAAACCTTCCTTTCTAGGAGCAGTAACGTTTCCTCTCCACCCCTTCCTTTCTTCTCCACAGAGATAGCTTTAATCACTTGTAAATTGATTTCAGTGGCTTTCTGGCCATTATGGTATGCAAAATTCTGGTTACATTTTGGTGAGGAAAGCGGTGTCTTCATGTCAGTTCTTCTTCATTCCACTTTGTTTTGCAGCGTGTCTGAGGGACTCCCTCTTCACTTCAGTTGAATGTGCAACCTTCTGAAAATCTGAATTGCTCTGTGACATGTCAGTATGTTTTAAATTATGTTAGTTAACTAATTGATAGTTAGGTAACTTGATTTATAATAAGGATACAAACTTCAGTCCCTTGTAAAATATGAATTATTCCATCTTTTTAAAGTACCCCATGACTTTTATTTCAGATGCATGGTTCCTCAGTCATGATGGGTATCTAGTTTCTTTGGCAAGTGTATTGTATTTTCGTAGACCCATAAATATAGGATTGCTGTGCCTTGTAACTGGCCACAGGCTTTGCGTTTAGCTGACAACACAGTCCTCATTACCTATCTGGCTTTGGCTGGCTGGACTCGTCTTAGCCTGCCTGGAGATTTGTTCTGACTTGTAAAAGCATTTATCTAATGACAAAATAATAAATTATATCTACTTTATTTTAGCTCTTGCTTAGCTTTGTATGATTATGTGGTATAATCCACTTTGGTATATATGTTTTGTATTTAATAGAGAGTTATAACATGTAGTTACTCTCTGTAGGGTTAGGTATCTATAACCCTAGACTAAAATGGAACATAGAAGAGTAAAGACATGTGACCATAACTGGGGCCTTGAAAGTACTGGCATGGGGTGATACTAGGGGCCCCAGACCTATGAACAGCTCACCAGTGGCCAGTTACTGGCCATCAGATAGTGTGACCTTGAGAGCAGAATAAAACCAGTTTTAGGGAAAACAAAGAGAACAAACAATAGATATGTGGCATATATGAAACACATCATATACGATGAATGAAGATGTAATGCGGACTTGCAGACCAGTGAAGAAATAACAAGGTGTAAAGCACATTAACAAACATAAAAATTACTCCAAGAAGAGCCTAGAGAGAGAGGAGGAAGAAACAGGCAACATCCTACTCCTCATGGCAAAGGACTTGGGACGCTGATAACTTGGTCACCATACACCACCTTCCCAGGTTGAAACTGTTGACCTTAAGACCGCAGAGGGGCAGTGGAAGGGTAAGCAAGGGGTAGATACTGGAAAGATTGTGTGTGTGTATATGTCATTTTAACAGTATTTTGTTTGGAGTGTGTTAGTATCATTGTGAATGGACTAGTAATAACTCTGATTAGACTGTTATAACTTTTATTAGGACTAAAAATAATTTCCTGGCTTTTCATATACAGTGTGTTCCTTTTGCCCATCACAAGATCCTGAATATAACAAACCAGTGGGAATTCAGGCAACCTATTCTGTAACTTGGGTGTCACACCTCAGTAACAGTATGTATCTTCTGGTTTTAGGTCCTTAATGCAGGGGGGCCTAGTTTCCTTGCAAAATTAGTGGAGCTTTGAGAGAGCAATCAGAACACGTAACTGGGGATTGCCTTCTTTCCATTGATTATATAAAGTCCTTATGCTCCTAACTTTAGCATTTTTACCAGATTTATCAGATCTTCTGTCTCCCTTCTTGTCAATTCCCTTTCCATTTGGCAGCTGGATCCTCAGTGGCAAGATTGTTAACTTGAACCCTTGGTTTTCGGACCAAGTTCTTCAGACTTCCTTCCCTGTGCATCTTTGCTCTGTTTCCATTCTGGTTTAGTTTCACTCTTTCCTATTGTACTGGACTGTTTACACCGTATAACATTTTTAAGTAACTTTGCTATCTTTAATACAATGTTCTTCATTATTCTGAAGAGTTGGGGGAGGCATACCATTTATATTCCAAAGATATATTTAAACTATAGGTAAAATGACTAAATCGTGTTTTGTGTTCACAGAGAGATTTTCTTGATGCTTTTGGATATAAAAAGATGACTCTTCATTTTCTAACAAAGCAAGCTGTGAAATACAGAACTCTAATACCTTTCTCGCCTTGCATGAGCAAGTACTTCAAATCCTTGACAAGCAGCTTATTTCTCAAGTTAAAACTATTTTGCCATTGATGAGTTTTTTTGACATTTATCTCATCTTTGAGCTAAATAAAATTCTTCAAAGAAATCTGTGAAATTTGTACGCAAAGAAAACTGTAGTACTAATTGGATTTGAGGTCTTCAACTTTTTGTTTAGAAAACACAATAACTTCACTCAACACCAGGCGGTGTACAGTATCTGATTAACGCTGTTGTGGTTGATGTGATCTGGAGCAATGGCAAATGTTTTTTTAGGTTTCCAAGGAAACAGTGCAATAGGGGCATATGGGGGTATGAATATACATATGTATGTATAACAATTTCTTAAAATATAAAAGAAACAAGATTGGAGGTGGGCTAAATATCCATATTTGTAAGTGAGCTATACCCAGCCTAGCTCTTCCCATCCAGCAATGAAAAACTTTTCACCTGCTCTAACAGAGTCTGAATTTTGCCTCTATGACTTCTTACCAACCTCCTGTACCATCAGCTGGCCACAGTGTGGTTTGTTTTCTCATCTACACCAACAATAATTGTCACTACTTCCTGAAAGTTGTTAACTGGATAACCACAGAACAAAATCCCATTACCAAAATAGTTAATGTCCATGGCATTAAATACAGTCCTTAAAATAGAATAGACGTCACTGAATGTTTTTCCTTGCAAAATTTGTTTATGTACTCAGTTGGAGATGTGTAGGTGAGCTGTTTTTCATAAGAGAATGGAAGTCTGGTCAGGGTATCACATTCTCTGGAGTTGCCAAAATAATAAAATGTAAATGTAGGTAAGAGGAAAAAGATAAAAGTTGTCATGCTAATTAGATCTCTGATCTCTTTAGTGCAGTAGCCTGGACTGGCAGTACTTAGTACAGACTTTTCAAGCTCTGATTTAAGAACCATCAAACTTCAAGTAAATTTATTCAGTTAAATAGTAGCATGGCTGTAGGGAAAATTTCTTCCAAAGCCCAAAGGACCGATGTCCTTGTTGTTCAGTCTGTGTGTACATGTTACTTACTTAAGCTTAATCTAAAGTTAATGATGACTCTTCTGAGCTGTCTGTTTATCTCCAGTTGTTCAGTGTATATGAAGAGTTTGCTCTTATCTTCTCCTTGATCTGTATGTTGACACGTGATATGCTGTAGTAATGTTGAAGGTCAGGGAAGATTAATCTTGACAAGCTGTATCATCCTGACACTTGCCTCAGTGATTATATTTGAAATAACAAAAAGACATACCTGTTGTTTTTGTTAATCTCAGCTGTAATGAAGTATACTGTTTGCAATTTATTTGTATACTGCAGATATAGTAGATGAAGTTATTCTTCCTTGGTTCTAGAGGAATAAATATTGGAAAATTATTATATGGCTACCCCTGCATTTTGCATGTCTTCTAGCAAACACAGGAAAAAGCAGGATTGATTAAATCTGATGAATATTAAAAAAAAGTTGTCATTTCAGTCATTATGAAATTACTGTGCCTAAGTAAAAATATTGATTATGCTATATTGGTTTATTAGAGTTTGTTTCTTCAGATTTTGGATTAATAAGTTGTATAATGTTGGATCAGGTTAAGTGATGCATTGTAATGAGACTTCCACGTTTCTCCCATAGATAGGGACCATTATGTTTGCGCCTTTTCTTGCATACCAATGAAAGCAGCTTTGTGTTGAAGACAGTGAAAAATTGAAATGGTAGCAAATATTACTGATTGATATTTTGCTAAATTGATGTTTTTCAAATTCTTTTTCCAGTTAAGGCCTCAGTCCATCCCTACTTAGATAATTTTGATCTGACAGGTCATCGTAGTTCAGTTACACATCAGTAATAATTTGCTAATGCTTTTTCATGGGTAGTTGCTTTCAAGTGTTTATTGATTTCTGGATGTTGGTACCCTTCCAAAATACATAAAAAATTTGAGGTGGGTTGGCTTGGTATTACTGACCTTCCTCTGAATTTTCTGAGTTCTCAGGAATGCATATATACTTGCAAGTATATATAATGTTTAAGAAGTAGTGATGACCATAATCTGTTTGCAAATCTTATTTTTCCTTGTTTTTCTCTTCATTTTCAGGTCTGGCAGTTTCTCTTCAGTTACTTCATGGAGACATAGAACAAATTAGGAGAGAGTATACATCCATGTTTACCCATGGAGTATCCATAACAAGGAAACTAGGTTTTTCCAATATTATAATGCCTGGTAAGTTAAAAAGAAAAGACTCTCAATAAGCAGCAGAAGAAAGAACTAATGAGAAATTACATAGTTTTCAGCTGCTTTCCAAATAAATACTGTATTCTAAAACTCCTTAAACTTTTCCAGAGACTTTTATGTTAGTTTTTTTCAGAGAGTTAGAAGAAAACTGTGTCCCAGCGGCCCCACTGCATTATACGTTGTATAGTTACTATGTCAATGTCAAAAGGGCATACAGCCATAGCAGCCTTTTTTGAGAGAAGGAACCCCACTTTATAGAAGTGAAGATGACTGAATGCAAGACTGCTGAGCTCTGTGCAGAGAAAGAGATAACCAGCAGAAGATTATGTTCTTAGGAGGTGGTAGCTTTCTAAATAAGGATTCACAGAATTTCACTGACACTGTACAGCTTCTGGTTTCACCAGGTTTGTGTCTCAAATACTGGAAATGAAGATACTGGAAATGGATAATAATAGGGATGTAGGGACTTTATTTTGATTGTATTGTATGACAAAATATGCAAATACTCAAACAGATGCTAAGGAAGGTAGAAAGATTGTGTCGATGTGAATGTGAAGAAGCAAATACAGGAAGAAGATTGCAGTAATATCTATAGTTCTGTCCCTGAAATGAAATTCTTAAAAAGTTTATTGGGTTGCTGGAAATTATAAGGCAAATGTCTCTTTAAAGGAAAAGCATACTTGCAAGCAGACTAGTTTGGCATGATTATGGTGGTGTGTTGTTGCTGAGAAATATTGCAGGGAGGAACTCACATCTTGGTTTCAGCTGAGTTCACACACAATACCTTGACTCTCTCAAATGTAAATCATCCTCATGACTTGCAGATTTTGAATAGAGACTACCTTCTTCTTATAAAGATCTGTCTTTGCACTCCTGTGTATCTAAATCAGAAGTAAACTAAGGTTCTGAGGCAAGAATAAATAAGCTTCAATACTTCACTAATCAAGGAGGTCTTAAATAGGCATTTAAAGCTCAGTAATAAGACTCAGCTTTAGCTATGGGCATGTATTTTTCTTGAACTTCTGCCTGAAACTTGACAACTGAGAATTCACTCTTGTGTTGTTACTGCCAATTAAACATCTGTCCTTCTGCATCCTTGATCAGTACTACTAATCACTTAAAACATGCACAGAACACAAGTTAATAAAACAGTTTTAGCATTATTATAAAAATACTCTGCTGGTGTGACTGCAATATTTAGAACAATAAAATGCATGAGTCAGGTGCTATTTAATTTAAAGGTAGATTATATATGTATGTTTCATGGAAGCATTCAATTGAAATCTTACGGCTTATTAGCTAGGGTTTATTTGTTGTATTACTGTTGGATTTGTAATTTGAATCAGGTGAGTATTGTAGATAATGTGGCTGGTAAGAGTGGAAGCAGTTTTACTGAGCGCACTATAACTCCCATTAAGAAACCTTTCTCCATTTACCTATGATTTAGTGACCTTCTGCTCTGTGTTATCAAATTTTCTAAATTCTGTAAATAGCTCTTGTATCCCCTCATGTTCTAGTTGTGAAATAATGTGATGTACTGAACTGTGAAAAACATGTTATAGCACAGTACTGGGTAATCAGCTGCTGGAGGAGTTTCTCAACTCAGTTTCAAAGAATTGCCCAGGCTCAGTTTGTTCCTTTTTTATTTAAAAAAATAATACATGGGTTCTGGTGTGCTGCTTTCTCAGTCCAAATGTATGCATACCTCAGTTTAGAAAATGTACCGCTTTCATTCTATATTTACTGGCATAGAAGAGATTTCTCCTAAAGAGAAATAGTCATCTCACTCTTGCAATGACGAGTTCCAAGGGCTAACCAGAGCAGTATGCCCTAGGCACTGAAATGCCCGCAGGAACCTAGCCTTTGAAATGCTTTTTTCTTTCAAAGCTCCCCTTTCATTTTGTTTCTCTTCTAGTGTCTTTTTTCAGATATACATTAGAGAACTTCATCTTTTGCCACTGGAAATGGTCATTAATTAGATCTTACTTTATAGTTTTGTGGAAAGTAAGTCTGTTGCTATGGCTAATTAGGACTTAGGTTAGGGTTCTGAATTATTCAATAATTAGTCAATAAGAAATACTTCATGCTGCTAAACTACAGTATCTCTTTTATAAATGCTGTATTTTAAGTGTCTCTCCTATTCTGCTGTATTTAAACTCTCTCTGACCTTCATTTTTCGTCATATCAATCCTTTTCTCTTTGGAGGTTTTGCTGTTAAAAGTAACTAGGATCAGCATACATGCCAAACCAGAATTTTGTTGACAGTAATAATGCATGTTTTTATAGAGCAATGCTTTTATGTCACTGGAGCCTGACAGGGTGAAGCCACAGGACCCATGGAATTTTGTAATGAAGAACTCCAAGTGTTTCAGGAAATGAAGTAGATGGCTAGAAAAAAGCATATATGATTCAAGAAGGCTATGAAATAAGTAACTCACTTTATTCTAGCTGACAGAAGAAGGAAAGACAGTGAAAGTGTTATCTTGTGAGTCTAATCAACATGCATTTTCTAGGTGTAATCAGGATTTAAGGGCAGACTTTATGCAACCACTAGTAAACTCCATTCCAGCATCCTAGTGTGGCAGTCTGCAGATGTACGAGCCAGTATTCTCAGAAAGCTTTGTACAGCATCGAAGGACAACTGTGCTCACACCCTGAAATTCTGTGTTCATCATTTCCCGAAAGGACAGACAACCACATCATTACTTAGTATATGAAATTTAGCATTTAGTATCTACAAACATACTATACTTTTTGAGCAGTACTTTAAGTTAGATTAACGTACATGATGATGGAATATGAAAGCCCTTTTGTATTTTTCTAAGCATACTTTTACCAGCTTTTTGCTGTTTTATATAGTGCACTTTTATGGAATCTGTTTCCAAATTTGACATAGCATCTGTATCAGTGCATAACTTCAGTGCTGCATATGCTCATGTGTTCTAGCACACTTGCATGTACATATTCTTTCGCAACTTTGTGGAAGATATCTAAATCCATAAAAAAGCCTGATCATTAGTGTGTGTTGTCTGTGGTTTTTATAATTGGAATAAACCCTAGCACAGCCGTTTGTCTAAATGAGGACTTACTGGAGGAGCCATAGCTCCATACTAGGACTGCCAGTTGTAAACAGACTCTAAACTATCGTGTGGTAAGCATCCATATAGTTGCACATCTTTGTTTCTTGTGCTTATCGGACCAGAACTGTGTCTGTTTTACTTTATTTAAGCTATACTGTTCTTAATAGTGCTAAGTCTATTACTGGTAGTAGTTGTCTTGACTACTTGGTACATTCAAAGCCAAAATCCATTCAGCGTGACACACTAGCACATAAAGTAAAATAATCTCATGTCTTTCTGTAGAATCCATTTTTCACTAAGCAATTCAGTTAGGTCCAACCCTTACTTCCTGGAACTTTACCTACAAACTTACTCTATGCAGCTTTGTCTATAATATCAAAGATAATTCTTATTTAAAACAGCTATAGATACGATTTTGAAAGGCTCTGTATCTTATAGGGGACAGCAGCTCGCCTCTAAATGTCTTAGTCCATAAAATATACTGCAATGTGTAAACAGTTGGCCTGTTGGCTGACATCTCAACAGATTTTCACAGATGGATGTTGATTAGCTATAGACACCCTGTTTCAGCTTATGATCTGCACTGGTGGCATTACCACTGCTGAGATCTGACCACCACTGCTGAGATCTGACCACCACTTGCTCTGAGTTAAGATCAGAGTTTATGTTTCTTCCTGTCCATCCAAATTATTAAACTCTTATGATACTAGAAGAGGTTAAAGAATTGACAAGTATATACACATATATTGACAATACATATGGTATTGTATATACAATATACATTGTATATCGACAATACAATGGTATTACATTGACCATTGTTTTCCTTGTACATAAGCTTAGATGGTCTGCGACGCTGGTATCTATAGCTGAGCTAGTCAGTCCTGACTGCAAAGTTCTTAGCTTCTAATCCTTCACTCTGAATTTTTTGGTCCTCTTCTAATCCTGTGATATCATTTCACAAATAACATAGCTAAAGACTCTACATGAAGCTGCCATATTAATTTCTGTAATGTAATTTTAATACTTTCAGACTTATATTCGTCAAACAATAAGTCGCATTTTGTTTCTCAATGTTCTGTCTTTTTTTTACAATTTCTGCTCATTCAGCTGATAGAATGAGCTGCCCAGGATGTTGCAGTGCTTTTAAGTTTCCTATACGAAGCTTTCATATGCTTAATTTAGGAAAAATAACTTGGGTTTCTTACCATCACATCTGCATTGCTTTGCATTTGTCAACTTTTAACTTCATGAGATGTCCTTTAGCTGTCCAGTTAAATCTCATCAGAATCCTGTCTTTGAAAGCTACTGAATATACTCATTACTCTTTCATCTGGATTACTGAAAGGTCTTTTATTCTTTTCGTGTGCAAGTACACGCTCTCCAATCTTTCTTACTTTCCATTTTCAGAAGCTTTTAAAATGCAACTAGAACTAGAATCTTTGTCTTTTTATACAAATGATCTCACAAAATGCTATCCATGTGATAACATGCATTTTTCAATGATGTGATTTTGACTAGAAACATATTCCCTCTTTCGAAGCTTAGAATAAGAGTCTGGAGAGCAAAAATGTAAAGAAAGCTATGGAATCTGTTCTCTTCATCATGGTAAGTGTCTGTAGCTGTCAGCGAGCTTGGACTTAGTAAAGAGCTGTTGATTCTAGGAAAAGAATTATGTCTGACACACTTAAGCATTTTTCTCCCATGAGCAGTGGTATGAATTTTTCCAATCTTCTTCATCCTGTATGGAGTACAAACAGCCTAAATTCAACACCTGCCATTGTTTGCTGTTCTGATTTCCAAGAAGCCAGAAATATGTCTTTTTAATTACTGAAAGTAATATCGCCTGGATATATTAGTTACACAAAATATGTTTAAGCAATATTGTGGAGTAAAGACACCCTGAATTTTGACCTTTCACGAAACTGTAGTACACTATTGGGAATATCCTCTGCTTTCCAAATCCTATTTTAATACTTTTTTAAAGCTTTGATCCTATCTACCAAAGGAATTATCATTTCTACAAGTCACTGGAGAAAACAAAGTTACTAATTCATGACTACATACTTGGTTAGACAAGTGTAAGGAACTTCCATATTGTTTTCCTTCTCCTTCCCATTGTCTCTGTCTTATTTTCTTGGTTCATTAGGAACTGAAGGAAAAATAGAAGAGAACTATGGAAAGGGAAGAAAGGCCAGAATTTAATTGGACTTCCTTTGATTTAAGATCTCTGGAAGTGGAGAACAGGGAAAAGAGTCTTTTGCAGTTTATAGTATTTGGAAGAGTAAGCTGGCTTTCTTTTGAGCATAGAATAAGTAGCAGTAGTGCATGGGAAGTGTATACAAGTATAGTTATGGCTTGGAAGTTTTTCTTCAGTAAACCAGGTAAGGAGCACTAGCAAACTAACAAGTGAATGCTTTAGCTCTGTAAAAATAAATGGTCTTTCAAAATTCAGTTGGAAATATTTTCTTTATATTGTAGCTATACAAAATCAACAGGGCAAAGTTTTCTGTTAAAAAAGCTTGCAAGTCTTCTGTTCCCCACTTGTTCAAAGCAACTTGTTTTACATCTCATTGTTAAAAGCAAGAGCAAAAAAAAAAAAGTCACAGAGCAATTGGGTCTTACGTGTTAGATCTACAATCTGTTTGAAATCTGAAAGTATTACAGTTTGAGAATCCTTCGTAAAGGGCATTTTGTTTGCTTAATCAGGTGTTTTCTGATGAGTTTTTCTTAGGGCTTGTTGAGAGTTTCTGTAATAAAACTGAAAATGCAGATAACGTTCTGTTGAAAAAGGACGGTAGGGTAACTGAGAAAAGGAATCTGTTTATTCATCTTTGCCTTTGATTTAAATGCCAAAGCTTACTTAATCCAATAGTAAAAAGGCAGTAGTGTTACCAAAGTCACCAATGCTGAAATTCTAACACATGCGGAGTTGTTTTAATGTTTGGCTTATATAAACAAGAATATCAGTGATAATATAAAAACTAGGTAGCAGTATATAAATAACAGAAATGGTCTTATTTCTTTCTGCTCATCCCCTGTCATATACTTAAATGCAGACACACACCCTGTCCCAAATAAGTTTTTGTCAAGTATCACCCAGAGGGTCCCAATCTCAGACCTTTTCTTTGTATGTATATATTTAAACACTGAGTACAACATTTTCTCATTCTTGAGTCATGCGTGAATATTACTTATAAATAGTAATTATTGTGAGTCTATGCAAAAGCTTCTCACAAATAGCAAAGTTGTTCTTTGCCACAATAACGGAGAAGTCAGGGTATTGCTATATGGGGAGAAAGCACTGAACAGACAGCTGACTGGTGGTTGTCACGGTCTTTAAATCTGACACACGTTTACTGGCAGCTTCAAGCATGTCAATGAGATTTGCCCCGTTTCTTAAAAGTGATGAATACATTCACTGATAAGCAGCCAGCCACTCTTTCGGTATCTTCTACAATGCAAAACAAAAAAGAAATTGTTTCAATAATGGGATTTCACTTCCTACAATGATGAAATTCTTTGTGAAATGCAGTGTGCCTGTATATTCCTGAGCTGATCTCCTTCAGGATGCCCTTCTCTTAGATAACATCCTTCTGTACTATGATTTTCACAAATGATGCCAGATTGCTTAACTTGATTTTTTTAAATTTTTTTTTTTTTAATTAAATGCAACTCTGAATCATGTGTAAGAAATCAGGAAGGGAAGGCAAGAGACCAGCATGGCTGAGTAAAGACGTACTCGTCAAACTAAAGGGCAAGAAGGAGATGCACAGGCAGTGGAAGCAGGGACAGGTATCCTGGGAAGAGTATAGGGACGTTGCCTGGTTGTGTAGGGATGGGGTCAGGAGGCCAAGGCGCAGCTGGAGTTGAACTTAGCAAGGGATGCAAAGCATAATAAGAAGGGCTTCTACAGGTATGTCAGCCAGAAAAGGAAGGTCAAGGAAAGCATACCCCCCGATGAACACGACTGGCAAACTAGTAACAACAGACGAGGAGAAGGCTGAGGTACTCAACAACTTTTTTGCCTCAGTCTTCACTGGCAATCTCTCTTCCCACACCTCTCGAGTGGATGGACCTCAAGGCAGGGACTGGGGGAGCGAAGTCCCTCCCACTGTAAGAGAAGATCAGGTTTGAGACCACCTGAGGAACCTGAACATACATAAGTCTATGGGACCTGACGAGATGCATCCCAGAGTCGCAAGGGAATTGGCTGATGTAGTTGCCAAGCAACTCCATGATATTTGAAAACTCATGGCAGTCAGGTGAAGTCCCTGGTGACTGGAAAAAGGGAAACATTGCACCCATTTTTAAAAAGGGAAGAAAGGAGGACCCTGGGAACTACCAACCTGTCATCCTCACCTCTGTGTCTGGGAAGATCATGGAACAGGTCCTCCTGGAAGCTATGCTAAGGCACATGGAGGACAGGGAGGTGATTCGAGACAGTCAGCATGGCTTCACCAAGGGCAAGTCTTGCCTGACCAACCTAGTGGCCTTCTGTGATGGAGTGACTACATCAGTGGACAAGGGAAGAGCTACGGATGTCATCTATGTGGACTTCTGTAAGGCCTTTGACACGGTCCCCCACAACAACCTTCTCTCTAAATTGGAGAGGTATGGATTTGATGGGTGGACTGTTCGGTAGATGAGGAATTGGTTGTATAGTCGCATCCAGAGGGTAGTGGTCAATGGCTCAATGTCAAGGGCCGGATAGAGATCAGTGACGAGTGGTGTCCCTCAGGGGTCTGTACGGGGACCGGTACTGTTTAATATCTTCACCAATGACATAGACAGTGGGATCAAGTGCACCCTCAGCAGATTTGCAGACGACACCAAGCTGAGTGGTGTGGTTGACACGCCTGAGGGATGGGATGCCATCCAGAGGGACCTGGACAAGCTCGAGAAGTGGGCCTGTGTGAACCTCATGAGGTTTAACAAGGCTAAATGCAAGGTCCTGCACCTGAGTCGGGGCAACCTCTGGTATCAATACAGGCAGGGGGATGAAAGGATTGAGAGCAGCCCTGCTGAGGAGGACTCGGGGGTACTGGTGGATGAAAAGCTGGACATGAGCTGACAATGTGCACTCACAGCCCAGAAGGCCAATTGTATCCTGGGCTGCATCAAAAGAAACGTGGCCAGCAGGTCGAGGGAAGTGACTCCGCTCTGGTGAGACCTCACCTGGAGTACTGTGTCCAGCTCTGGAGCCCTCAGTGCAGGAAAGACACGAACCTCTTGGAGCAGGTCCAGAAGAGGGCCACAAAAAATGATCAGGGGATGGAATATCTCCCCTATGAGGAAAGGCTGAGAAAGTTGGTGGTGTTCAGCCTGGAGAAGAGAAGGCTCTGGGGAGACCTTATTGCAGCCTTTCAATACTTAAAGGGGGCTTATAAGAAAGATGGGGACACACTTTTTAGCAGGGCCTGTTGCGACAGGACAAGGGGGAATGGCTTTAAACTAAAGGGGGGTAGATTGAGACGAGATATAAGGAAGAAATTTTTTACGCTGAGGGTGGTGAAACACTGGCCCAGGTTGCCCAGAGAGGTGGTGGATGCCCCATCCCTGGAAACATTCAAGGTCAGGTTGGCCGGGGCTCTGAGCAACCTGCTCTAGTTGAAGATGTCCCTGCCCACGGCAGGGGGGTTGGAACTAGATGACCTTCCCTTCCAACCCAAACCGTTCTATGATTCTATGAAATCATCAAAGTTCAACTGCCAGAAAGGCTTAGCAAGAGTTTAGTATTGCTATAGTATTCCAGGACTTAATCTCTTCTCCCTACCCCAAAGGGAGGGAGAACATTATATATTAATCTTCTAGGGAGGGAGAATTTATATATTAATAAACACAAACATTTTGATAGTTAAAGTATTTACAACCTCCAGGTTGTGACTGCTGCAAATATGATCAGCTTGTAGTGTAACTTGTTGAAATTTAGGCTACGTGCTGGTGGTCAGTGCTGCATCACCCAGACATAGGGCCACCTACTTTTGAATTGAGCTCTTCTGTCTTGTTCCCTGTGTTTCTGTAAACTGTTTATTCTCATTGTAAATTTAGCTGTGCCAGTTCCAAGTTTACTGGGCTAAAAAGGGAGTGGAAGATTTCCTGCCCATGTCTTTTATCTTCCAGTTTTGCTTGTTATTGTCAGCATATCAGCATGGATAGTAACATCATAGAATATCCTAGCTGCTACAAGGCATAGCATGGATTGACTCAAAAGGTAGGAGGCAAGATGGCTTAAGGGTCCCTAGCCCTCTCCTCCAAGTTAAAATCACCTTCTACTTGTGTTTTTGAGATCCTCCCACTGACAGTAGCTACACAGCTCTTGTCCCATTCTACAAAGTATTCTAAGGAGCTTATCTCTAAAACATTTTGCATCCACAAGATTTGCATCCTGGAGAATACCATTTTGTCTGTGCCACATCCAGAGATTTTCAGTCCCTACAACTGAAATTGTTTTAAGAAGTGTTCAAGTCATGTTTAGGGTATAAAACAAAGCAACTCATTAGCTTGTATTTTACAGGGATGTAAATGAACAGGAACTTTCTCTAAACAAAATAATGTTTTCTGCTGCTTTTCAATTCATGGTTCTAAAGGACCTATAATTCTGAGCAAAGCTTTCTAAAAAGCAGTTCCTAACAAAAGCTCCTCGTGAGTTCTGTGTAATTATTTTTAAATTAGTGGCTGCTGTCAGGACAGTTTAGATTTGCACACTGAAAGCTATAACTATCAGAGATGCTATCTTGTTCAAATACAGTCACGCTGTGTTTTGTTACAGTACTAAATAATGAAATTTATTTCACTAGAAAGCTTTTTGAGGATAGCTGGCAAACTAAACTCTCTTTTCTTTCTAACAAAGACAGCTACCTTTGATCTTTGACAGCTATCTTCAGCTTGAAAACCTTGTTCCATATTAATATGCTACAAGAAATTCTACAGTTCTAAATGTGGTTGGAATATGAGAAAAGTCTTGTTGTTATAATATCTGTGTTGCAATTGTAACTCACAGCTCCCTCAGTGTAAGTTTATAAACAGTTTTGTGATGAAGGATCATTGACACTTAGGTTAGGTACAAATGTTCCTAGAAAAATAAAAGAACAAACAATACATTCATACAAATGTTCTCCTGATGCTTGTCCTGATCTGACCTTCTTCTTACTAGTGATTACTCGTGTTGTTCCTGTCACCTGAGATTCAGTGGGAGCGTTCAAGCCTCTGTGAGCTGGGAGCAGCTTGCATGTAGGTCCCATAGCTGGGGGTACACCCTGTGAGCAGCAGCAGACCAGTGCTTGTATGCGGATCCTGAATAGTGATGATGCAGCCTCCTATCTATAAAGGAAAGGGAGCCTGCAGAGCCATCCCATAATGAAACTGCATGGTGGAGATAATAGGACCCCTGAGCATGTGTTGTCGTCTCCAATCTGCAAGTTACTCCTGGCTCTTTTCTCTTTACTGGTTATTTAAAATTTGTGTTTTGTAGTTGGCAGGT
This sequence comes from Aptenodytes patagonicus, assembly GCF_965638725.1. Lineage (NCBI taxonomy): Eukaryota > Metazoa > Chordata > Aves > Sphenisciformes > Spheniscidae > Aptenodytes > Aptenodytes patagonicus. The sequence continues at coordinate 30,472,326 of NC_134949.1, forward strand.
TCAGGAAGGCTGATCTCCATTAGCTAAGCGTGTCCCCCAGCAGTCTGTCTTATGGTTGTTTTGCAACTTTAATTGGCCTTTCCTCCTGCTCCTTGTAATTGCCTCTTTCATGTAATTGATGGTGATCAGGTCTCTGTCCCCTGCTCCCATTCAGCCCTTGGACACTTCACTGCTAGTTGGATTGAAGTCATGAAGCTTCTTCTGTTTCTTCTTAGGTCAGAAACCTTGAGCTGTAATGTGCCTGCTTAGCACCTACATCTGGGGCAAGAAGGCTTTAAAGTTTTTCCTCTCTCAACCTATAAATTGTGCTTTCAAGATATTTTTGCCAGGTCAAAGCTGAAATGTATTGGCAGGACCGTATGAAGAGGCAGGTACTGCCAATGCTGTGCTGTACACAGCAACCCAGACATTTCAATTCAGCACCTTTCACATACAATTAAATTAACTTACCAGAGTAAATGTCCCTACAGAATATGCACTTAACACTTGTGCTGCATAGGAAAGGTAAGGCTGTATAATCATCCACATCACTGCAGCTTTACATTTTTTTTTTTGTTAAATTCTATGGAACTTCAATTTCCATATAGCTCTAGCCCTCGCTTCATAGTTGAAGCTCTTGTAGGAGTGCTTCAGTCTGTAGCTTTTAATATTTAAAAATCTGGTTTTGATTAGACAAATAGGTGAAATGATAGGCTGCTAACTAAGTAGTGTCAAAGTGTTTGGGTTAATGGGACATTTCTATAATTAGGACAGAATATATCGATACCCTTTTTCAACACATTGCATTATTGTCTGAAGTAAGAACAAACAGCTTCCCTAGATACACTGTTTGATCCTCACAGTTCTTCTGTTTTTCCACGAGACAGCTTATTACTTCCTACTCTCACAGGGACCAACACCAACCTTTTTTTTTTTTCTTTCTGCTTTGTTGTTTGTCATCTCGCATCCAATGTACAATAACCTTCTGTCTTACCTATGGTTGGTTGTAACATGTTAACCTCATTTTTATTGGGATAGTGGCTAGAAAGTAGCTGTGCCAAGATAAGCAGCTTTTTAAGCACTGAAATGATTCAGACAACACAGAAATGCAACACATGGTTTCTTTAATTTGCTTTTCTCCAGCTTCTGTTGACTCAGCCCATAACCCACATGTCTAGAAGTGCCCTTCACATCTAAGGAGGCCTAGGTGGTTTAGCTTCACAAAACATGTTTAATGATCTTACTGTGTGTGGTTCACCATTCTACAGTCTTTTCTTACCCAGAAAACTATGTCAGTCTAGACAAAGGTGACTTATAATGGGGTTTGACCCTATAATGGTTAACAGTGTTACTAACTGGATGTTGACATCCACATGTTCATTGCACAGTCCAGAAGCCCTGGTGAATTCAGAAAGCTTAAAGAAACTGTCACAACAGGAGTTGGGGGATGGAGATGCTCCATAAGAACAGGCAAAAATGAGCTGCCCTTTCTTTTGAAAGAAATGCTTTCAAATGATCTAGATCTTTCATACCACGCAATTTCATTACAGGTAGAGGTAGGTTTGTCACCTTAAAGTTGAGCACCATTTTTTATATTGTTTTCAGTTGCTTATTCCTGTACCAAAATTCATGCTGAAAATAACCATTGGATGTTTTCACTGAAACAGACCTAGAGAAGAGGGGACTTTGTATTTTTCAACATGGATATACGCTGGAATAAATCTGTTGCTTTTCTCATCACGTTTAAAGTCTCATCAGATCTGATTGAGATTCAATCCTATAGGCATGTTTTCAACCAGTAATTAAAATCTGATATACTGTACTGTATAAGATGTGCCTCTCTTGTTTCAGTGTAAATTCCTCGCATGTGGTCAAGTATAGGACTGTATAAAAATCTCAGTACACATACACCTAGGAGAGATTTAAGTCATGCAGATGCTTCAGCTGAGATACCATTTGTACTCACCAAAGTCTACCTCAGAACTCAGATACTCAGCAGGACTTTCCCTTTCAGTGCTACTTACGGCTGTAATTGCCCCTCTTAGTGAAAACAAGAGGATTTAATCTGTCATAATTAGCTGTCTGGTATACTGGTTAAGGCAAAGATCCCATAGCAAAATGGTGTATATTCTTGTAATCGATTGTGTAATTGCAGTTGCCATAAATTAAAAAGATCAGTTAAAGGAATATAGATAAATTCAACAATTTGGTGATGTTTGAATTGTTTTTACTGGAAGAGGGCCACAAAAGAATGCCCTAACTTAGTTTTATACAGACAATCTCAGTTTTTGGGGAGAGAATTTCTGTTAAGGAAGATTGAAGCAATGGCTTTTCTACATTAAGGAAGTAAAAGTGATTAAGAGATCTCCAGAGCAATGTATTGAGAGGGAAATATTTTTTTAAATTTGGATCCAAATATATTTGTCTAAGTTTTTATTACAATTTTCTTTCCTTTTTCCTTTCCAGAGTGAAGTTAACTTTCCAAATACATTTTCTTTTTCACAGTCAGTATTTTCTGATAAGGCTTTGTGCTTGATTTTTACAACCCCATTGACTTTTTAATCTTGCAAGCTTTTACTCGTAATATGTTCATACAAATATTGTGCCAAAAATTCATCAGGAGCATGGCTTTAAGTTCTGAATGTTCCAGTACACTTATCTGAACTGTGCAAGCTCAATATAGTTGGTTTTCTTACATTTTGGTTGCAAGTAGTGATCTGTTTTAAACCAAAAGTGAAATATGTGTGAGTACAAATCCAGACACAAGGCCAAATTTAAACCAAAACCTACATTTTTTTAAAGATTATAAAATGTCAGCTATGCCACATACTTTGAGAAAAGGAAGTTGCTGTTATATCTGCCTGATGCAGACTGTACCCTTGATAAATAGCCCATAGTTTACATTCTTTTTGATTAATTTTCCGGTCTATTTCAGTTATCTCCCTTCTGATTTTCTATCCATTTCCATATAAAACATCATTATTCCTAATATAGCGTGAGAGGCTTCGTCTCCTCTTGGATTTAATTTGCCTTGCATGATAATAGAGAAAATCTGGCATTTTCTTTCAATAACGTGACCCACGTGTCTTGATTTGCTCTGAGACATTGAAAGCAGAGTACAGCTTCCTGAATGGATGTAGATCAGGACAAAATTAATCTGAACTGTCCCCTCATGACACTGATTACAAACTCTGCCAAGGTTCTGTAAGAGGAGAACAGGACAGTATTTGTGAAAGTACATCCTACTTCTGTGTCTTTTTTTCCCTGTGATTTGATTTCTTCTGGCAATTAAAAAGGTGAACCTCAATGGGTTTGGATCTTTTCAAAAACCTTAAAATGCAGGCACTGTTTTTGAAAGCCTGCTTAACTTCTGTGAGGCTCTAATTACTTCTTTTAGAAATGCTTTCTTATTTTTGCATAGAATCACAGAATGGTTTAGGTTGGAAGCTACCTTTAAATATCATCTTTAAAGATCAAGACCATCATCCCTGTCGTGTCCCCCCCCCCCCCCCATAGGCAGGGACAACTTAAAATTGAGCAGGTTGCTCAAAGCCACATCCAACCTGACTTTGAACACTTCCAATGATAGGGCATCCACAACTACTCTGGGCAATCTGTTCCAGTGTCATTTTCATTTAAATCCTGTACAGTTTACTCTATTTAAAAAGGAAAAAATACGGTTTTCACTGAGTTTCATCTGGGCTAGGTCATGAAATTTGTGGTGGAAATAGTTACTTGGTTACATTTCTGTGAAGACCCCATGGAAAATTGAAATAATTCCTTGCTGATAAATAAAAATAATGACTGAATGTAGCACAAATGCATGTAGAATTCAGGTGAATCCTTAAAGAGAAATTGCTGCAACTACAAGTTGTGTGCTAAAATCAGTTATATAACAAAGCTTCTCTTTTTGATTATTGTGTGTTATCATTTTTTCTGAATGTAAGACTCTTGAAAGTGACCAACTGCCAGCACTAACTAGAACCAATACTAGTATAAGCGTATGCTAAGCAAGGACTCAACATCTTTGATAATCATACTGTACTAGCTTCTAAAACTTTTATAATAAAATATTACTGCAACGTGGAAATAATCAGAATCTAGTAGTTTTAAGGGTAATTTTGTGACCTGAATGAACATACAAACAGCTTTACTGATTCAGATCAAGGGCCCGTCTAGCCAAGTGTTGTAAACAGACACCTAAGAAAGAGTAAGAACTGAGCATGCATATATGCATGTATGGTAATTACCCCTTGATGCTCTCCCAGCCTCCAGCTATTTTCAGCTCAAGGGATTTCTTGAGCTGCTTGTGATTGTCTGTTTCATATCTTTTAGTAGATCTTCCTTCCACAGCTTCTCTGTTCTTCCCTTGAACCCTTATACATTTCTCACATTCACAACATCCTTCGGAAAGGTTTTGGTTTGTGTTTGTTTTTTGTTTTGGGGTTGCTATTGTGGGGGTTTTTTTTACAAGTCTTGCTGTCCATTCCACCACCTTTTGCTTGTTTTGAACTTGGTTCCCACCGGGAACCAGAGATTGATTCAATGATTGCACACACTTATTAGTAATTCAGCTCTTTCATCCTTGACTTCACACAAAACTCTTACGTGAATACCATCTGGTCCTGGTATTTGTTTCTGTTCATTCTGTCTAGCTGTACTCTAGCCTCTGTCCATAGTTGTTTCAGAAGATAATTGATAATAAGGTAATACAATAGCAGATTTCCCCCTTTTTTTTATGGATATGGTTCTTGAGGGCTTGATAATATAGCAGTTTCCTCTTTTACCATTTTTTTTTTTCATTTGGCAGTGGTTTAGGCTGTGCTTTGGAGGAATCGTTTAATTATTTTACATACAGTGATGGAATAATGTTATAAAAATATTAGAAGACTGTAGCAAGATCATTGTTTCTGGTACTTAAAAATCACTGGAGAGTTGCATGCGGTAAAATAAATGCAAGAAATGTGAAACATTAGAGTATCCTGGAAAGTTCAAGCAGGTCAAATTCTGCTTGCACATTAAAATGAAGACAGAAATTGAAGATGCATTTATTATTTATCAGTTGCATATTTTTTAATTAATTTTACCCACAGTACAAGTATCCATCTCATGTTTGACTTCTAAGTGGTACACCTATAAATATACAAAACTGTCATACTTGATTTCTTTTCACCAGTGCTCAGTGAACATCTGCTTTATTAAAAGAGCATATTCCCTTTATGCTAAATTTGCATTTCACTAGATGAAAGCATATATTTTCAATTTCTTTTTCTACCAAATTTAGAAATTAGAATTTTAGAAGATGCTCCTAATTATGATGCTGTTCATCCTTCATTTTTCTAGTTTTTCACATGGAAAGGCCAATTGCATCCAAGTAGTTCTAGTAATGTTTGTCCAGAGCTAGATTAGTTTACACTTTTTAGAAATAGATTTAGCATCTTCAAACAGAACAGGGGCTTCCCTACCATGCCACTCCAGTCACCACCAGTACTGCTTCTCCCCACGCCCCCCCCCAGCTGCCAAACAATCTTTCTTCCTTTCATCAGCTATAAACCTTGCGGTTTGTGTCAACTGAAACTAAAATAAAATTACCATTGATCTCATCCAGAAGATCTGGTTATGGTCTGACAGAATACTTAGCATGTTAATCTATGAACGCACAAAGAATTTCGATTTAAACATGCTAGCAGTATTTCATAACTTGTATATACTATGTAACACTTCGGTAGTGCCTGTACTGGATTTGTAGTTTGAATGTGTTGATGAAGATTTTAATTTCTCAGAAGCCTTTCCAACAAGCAAAAAATTAGCTAACTAAGCTAACTTTTTGCTAGAAAACTTCAGAACGCCCTGTCAATGTAAAATATGTTGAGATCTTTTAGATCGGAAAGACAGATTTGAATGCTAGCAATCTGGGAAGCCTGCCCTTCTAATGGAAAGAACACCAACCTCTTGGTTTTTTGCTTCTTCAAAGTAATACACTTTCTTTTGAGATTAAGTGTAAAAAGTTGCAATCAGTTCTTCAAGGAGACATTAAACAGAGAAATGTAAAGATTACAAATGAAAGAAGACACATTAATATTGCCTTAGATTAAAAGAGGAATTAAATGAGGTGAAGCTAGACACCAGCTTCGATATAGCTGGAGATGCCACTGTAAAGACCAAAAAGAGCTAACAGATGTGTAGAAACCCCTAGAATTGGTTTAGTATGGCAGATAATCTCTTGGGCTTTTAGAGGGATGAAGCTTTCTTGGTTTTCTTGGTTTATGAAAACAATTGTTATTATTTAAAATCTGAAAATACTGATAAATTGTGGGTGTGATACTATCCCTTGTTTGGAAGAGAAGATGAAAGTCTACTAAAGTACTAAAAGCAAAAAGTAAGAAAGTTGAACTGACTTTTGCACACTTTGTGTTTGGTTTGGTTTGGTTTTTTTATAGGTGAAATGAGGAATGATTTATATATCACTGTAGAAAGAGGAGAATTTGAGAAAGGAGGGAAAAGTGTGGCCAGAAATGTGGAAGTGACAATGCATGTCGTGGACAGCAGTGGTCAAATTTTAAAGGTATCTTTGTTGTATGTTTTTCCTTGCTGCAGTTAATTTTGATACACTTTTTCAGATGTAAATCATCTTTTGTGGCATTGTTTGAAGAGTACAAAATTGCTCTGGAAAGGTCATGTTTATCTTTTGCTGGTTTTAGATATTTAAAGTATCTCCACTTTGCTTAAAACCTTTATAAAATGCATGTTTGTTTTATTTCTGTGATCACTTACGTGATTCAGATAAACACGTATAATTGCCAACCAAATAACTAATGATTCCATTAAGATGCTGGAAAACGTTGAAGCAAGATCAAGTTTTGGAGAATTTTTTATTTCATAATAATTCTTCTTAGTAGGTATGCATTTCCTCATGTTACACAGAACGTGTTTTGATCATTTTCAATTTTTTGTCTGATTTTAATAAATCAGAGATCCTTGATGCAAAAATCACTACCGTGTATCAAGAAAAGAATAAATTAATGTTCCTTCTTTTCTTCAGATTTGGTTGCATACTGCTGGTGATAGCTCACAAACAGGCACTGTTTTATATTTTAATTATTAATAGATGACTACTTCTCAGATTTTTTTCTGTACCGAAAGATTTCTGTTTACCTTCAACCTTTTCCATACATATTTAGCATCTTTTTTTTTCCTTTTATTTGAAAGTACTTTTTTCACATGTTCTACATGATGTTGAGGGCTGTGGAGGGACAAAATGAAGAAAAGCTGACACAAGTAGTCTGGTGCAAATTGTGTGTGTGTGTGTGTGTGTGTGTGCACATATATGTGAAGTGAGGTTGTGCACATAAATGCATGGCATAAACATGTCATATTTACACAATATATATGTGTGCGTGTGTATATATATATCTGTTTTATATATACACATGTAAAAAAATAAAGGATATCGAGATGCAGAGGTGATCCCTTACAATTGCTGAGGAGAAGAGCTACAGCTTACCTTTCCCACAGAGAATTAATAGGTATCCCCAAGTCAGGACTTAGAAAAATCCATTTGCCTACTTTGATATGGAGAGACCATCATGGGTGTTGCAAAGGCAACGAACACTTTGCTTCTTCCTAATCCAGGAATCCAGATTTCTTTCTTTTTTCATGCTGGGACGTATCACTGATAACAGCAGGGTTACAGGCTTATTTCAGAGGACTAAAGGTCATGAGTCTGGGCTGTTCTTGTCTCAGTTACGTTCTTGTTTGTTGCTTGGGCATAACACTGGATGGACCATGCTGTGTCACGGGACTTCACATCGCATTTGTTGCTTAAGCCTTCCTGATCACCCAGTTCTCCCTATATAATACTTTGATTCTCATCAGTGTGGATGATTCTTGCCATTTTTTCTAATCAGCAAATATTAACAAAGTGCTACTATTTTTGTGGGTTTAAAGATACTGAGCATGATACCACATGTGGCATTTATGATATGAATGTAAATATTAAATAGTCTTCCTTGTAAGAACAGTCCTTGATGACATCTTACCAGTGAACTAATCTGCCTTTAATCTCTAATCAATACTTTTTCTTCATTAGGATTTTATCTCATTTGGCTCTGGAGAGCCACCAGCCAGCGAGTACCATTCCTTTGTGCTTTATCATAACAATGGTCCCAGATGGGCTGAGCTGCTGAAACTTCCTATTCCTGTGGATAAATTCAGAGGAGCACACATCCGCTGTGAATTCCGGCACTGTTCCAGTAAGCGCTGTTCACGACTTCTGCTGGTTCTCTCCGTTACAGCTGCAGTCAGCACATGAGTTTCCATAATACCTCAGGAAAAAGACAGCTGCATGAACTTTCTCTGTAACGCTTTCATGACACAGCTTCTCAGGCTTGCAGCTCTGCTTGGTGGAACTCAGTGCTTTGGTAAAGCCTAAATACCAGGAGAAACCAGTCTAGTTTTATTAAATAGAAATAGACAACATTGCAGCTGCAAATGTAAACAGAATTTCACGTAAACTCAAAATGCAAATTTAGAATTTACTGGGTAAATTATCCAAAATTATACCTGTTCCTTAGTACATGTTTAGCAATCCAACCCATGGGAAATGTACGTAGATACATCACAGTCAATTAACATCACTTTTGTATTGCCTTTTTTTTTTTTTACTTATAAAATAAAATTCCAAAATTCTCTAAACATTCTGAACAATTTTAGAGATGATTTTGAGGTAAAAAGTGACGTCTGGATTCACGTACTGCATACCAAGGTATGCGAAACAGGTTTCATAGCTATGGTGCTGACTGATGTCAAGCTTGTAGAGAAAGGTGGATAAAATTGTATGTCTTTTAAACTGCTGCTGTTGTTTGGCTCTTTTTGGTGATGTCGGTATAGCAAGATTTGATTATTTAGATTGCCTTTGTGGAAAGTGGCACACACAGTAAGTTATAGTATATTTAGATTTTGGGTACATAAGGAAGAAATTTGCATTTTTTTCTTTTTAAGATTTCTTTTATAAGCTATGAAGTAATAAAGGAAAAACGTCAGTGGTATGTTTCAAACAGTTGATACATTTTTGCACAATCTTTCCCATGCACTACAAGTTGGATATTTTTGTTATGATTGCCTACACCACCCCAACTGTGGTAAAACCGGACTCATAAGTTGTATATATACACATTTGATGAAAAATTGGTTGATTTTCAAAAGTGTTGAGCATCTGCACTCATTGGCTTCAGGAAAATTTGTGCCATTTCAGTGTTTTGTAGTCTGCTTTATATTTAGGTGATAGATGAGTTTTGGAATTTGAGCTTAGGCATCCAAGTTTGAAAATGTTATCTGCTGTCTAACATTCATGTAAGGACCAGTGACATCTTCAGTCATATCTATAGAGGCAGATGCCTTATTTGAAAATAGAAGTGCAGTGTAGCCTGAGGCTGACCTAAAATGGAGACCAGTAGGTAGAAGCTACTATAGGGAATAATTGTCACAAAAAAACCCTTTTCTCTTTATGTTGGACTGGCTAGGTCACATTTATTTGTGTTTCCTGGTATTCTATATATTGCTAAGACTGCATATTTGGTGGCTTCCATTATCTGTTGTTAATAAATACCAAATCATTCCAGAATACTGCTTCCTGATTTACCATGAGATAAAAGAAACTATTACAGTAGTTAATGCGCAAATCTGAAAAGAAATTTAAGATAATCTTAGTCTCACTAGCTGCTAATAGCTTCCAGTATACTTTCTTATATTGTATTATATCCATTTATTTTGTCTAAAATGCATAATATTAACTTTAAGTGCTGCTATTTACATATGTATTTCAGCGAAAGAAAAGGGTGAGAAGAAGTTGTTTGGCTTTTCTTTCGTGCCCCTGATGCAGGAAAATGGGAGGACTCTGCCAGATGGCACCCATGAACTCATTGTACACAAGGTAATTTGAATTAGTAATCATTAGCTGTAATGATTCCTCTGGAACATACTTTAAATGCCCAGAAACATTAGGCTGAGAAAGTCTGCATTCATTACCGAATGAGTGATAATCTTGTTACCATTAAAATATCCATTGCTGATTGTTTAATATTAAGCTTCCTGTTACAAACTGCAATTGAATCTAGTTATCTGTTTCAGTGCACTGGTTTTACTATGTCTTACTCTTATATTACATTGTATTTATAATGGATTTCACAAAGCCAAGTTCAATTAAAACACACAAAGTGAACCCCATGATACCCTCTTACTGAATGGCTGAAGTTGGAAAATCAAGCAAACTCATTTATGCACATCTACTCAATGTTATCAGTTTTAGAGATATTTCCGTTTTGTGGAATTTTCATTCCACATTTAACAGTTATCTCTTATTTCGGAGGATTTTATATGCTCCCAGATAAATTTTAGATTTTAACACCAAAATTTGTAGCTATTCATTTGACATAACCTGTGCAAATTTGTTAGACTTCCATGTCAGATATGAAGCTATGATCCAAAAACAAAGTTGCAACAGGCATAGTGAAAATTCTTCAGTTTCTGGCAGAGAAACAATAATAATTCATATAATTTAAGGATTTGGTCCTTTGTTTTTATGCAGTACAGTTATTTTAACTAGTTTGTTTTCACAGTGTGAAGAAAACACAAACCTTCAGGATTCTGGTCGCTACCTCAAACTCCCCTTTTCAAAGGGAATTTTCCTAGGAAACAACAGCCAAGCAGTAAAAACCACTAAAGAGTCCTTCTGGATTACGTCCTTTCTCTGCTCCACTAAACTCACACAAAATGGTAGGATATGTTGATTATTTAAAACATGATGAATTCAAATGAATGTGATAGCTAGCCTTTTCCGTGCCAAGCAAGCATGGATGTACTCAAAAAAAGCTTATGTTTTATCCATTTTATAAACTGGTTTTCTTCATAATTTTTTATATCCAGATGGAAACCAATGCAGCATGATAAACCACTGATTTTAAGTAGTTCAAGAATGCTTTTTAGATTAACATGATATTGGAATCAAATGCAGCACTCTTGGAATCAACTATCAAAACCCAGCTGCTTTACAAAACCTCTTAATCTGTTTGTTGTAGAGTTTTTATGAAATACTTATTGTAGGCTTTAGGCTGTGGCAGTTTGGTTTTAATTAGGCACATATTGCTTTTTTGTTGTATCACTTCTCTTCCTTAAAGCCAACAAACATTTACTACTACTTAAAACAATCTTATACACTCGATGTAAGGAGCAGCAGATAGAAATACATGTGTTTGCGCTCTTTACCATTGCTCTGTATAAAATTCTCAAGATTCTTGTTTCTTTGCCATGTTAACTACAGTTTGTAACTGAAACAGTTTTCCACAAATTTCTAAATATTGTGTATTTGCTTGGTAATGTGTTTCTGACCATTCTTTGATATCCCCGCAGTTTTGTATTGTTTTTTCTGAGCTGTTTATCACAGTTTTAAGAACTTGCTTAGCTCTCTCTTGTGTGTGAATGACTGTATTTTTACCCTTCTTGTATCATCATGTATGATGATAAAATTGCTAAATGCTTGGAAATTGATTATAGGTGTTTAACAACAACTAGAGCAGCTTTTTAAATTGAAATAATCGTCTTAATTTTCACCATTTAGTAGGAAGTGTCCAAAATAGAACTATGTGCAAATAGTAAGTGGTCTGTTTCACTGTGCACATCCATTCTGTATTCTCATAGCTTCAAAGTAATAAAAGTTAGCCAATAAAAGATTTTCCCAAAGGTTGCTAATAGGTAATCAGAGAGTAAATTTGCTTCAGTTAAAGGCCTTGATTTAGGAAGTCACATGAATCTACTGATACTTACACATGCATGAAAGTGCTGCCCAGAACTTAAGTGTCTCACTGATAAATAGTTGCACTATTGTCGGGGGCTATAATACTAATTTATGTTCACAGTACAGGAGTTATTTTGTACTTAATGTAAATAGATGTGTGACATAGGGCATAAAATTTCCTTTTTTTTTTTAACCATATTCTGAGTAAGAGGGTGTAGAATATCTGAATAATATTGATCCCCTTTTCAGCTCTGAAAGAGTTAACAATTATTTCAGCAGTACTTCAGAGGGTGGAAATATTTTCAATAGACAGGCTCATATTTTCTCCAAGGATCTTCTTTGGGAAGTTCATCTTGGTGAGTTTCCAAATCCCCATTCTTTTAAACAAAAATTTGCCAAAGCCTATTGCATGCTCAGAAAATGAACATAGAGCAAAGCATGTGGATATTTGGTCATGTGAGCATTACTTCGATTATCCCTGAGAGAATGTAGCATATTTATTAAAAAATACAGGAGTAAAAAGATCTGTGTATTTACTTTTTTAGTAAACATTTGTATTAGTATTTTTGAAAATTGCTGATTATTTTTTAATCTGTTTCTAAGTTTGGAGATTTTTCTGAAGTTCTCGGAGATCTGCCTGTGTCTACAAACAACAATGTCCAGCCTGGAAATGAATTGAAAATTATGCTATTGGTCTGTCCATGCGGTGGGGGGAGGACCCCAAACCCAGACTTGTAAAGGGTGTGACTGAATTAGGCCAGAGCTTTACTAGCTTGCTGCGAAATTTTACTCAGCCGTCATTCTCTCATTGATTGTTCCCACATGCCATCAGCTCTCATGCATATTAAAATTATGGGGACTGGGGGAAGGAGGCTGACTCCCAGTTGTTGGGATCCATAACTTCCTTACCCTGGGTACTTTGGAGGGGATTTTAGGATTATTTCCAAACAATTTTCAGAGACCTTCTAACCAGGGGAGTCTGTGTGTTCATCAATGTATCTCAGAAGAACGCGTCCTTATCTAATCTGTCTGCCAGTTAGCTTCTCCTTAGATTGACTTTTGATCCTGGGTAGTTAATCAGTTAATGTTAGCAAAAAAGTATACCAGCTTTTATATATTACATTCTTAGCTGGATAGTTATATTTCATTATCCTAAAAAAACCCAAAAGAGCGAGAGAGAACATAGTATTTTTCTACTGAGTAGTTATCAATACAGTCTTACGTAGTTTTTGACATATAGGAGGGATCTCTGCCTGCCAGAGACTCAGAATCCATCCAGCAAGTCAGAATATTTTAGCGAGTTGGCATCCGCTCATTTCTCAGCACTGATCGGCACATCCCCAGTAAGCAGCTGTTCATCAGCAGAGCACATGCCATACAGCATGTCTTTTGCAAGGCAGAGGTGTAATCCATCTATCCGCATCTAAAAAAAGCCAAACTGGTGATTAATAAAACAAAAGTAACAGGGGGCAGCTTTCCAGAGTGACCCCAGTTTGGAGGGCGTGTTGGAAACCACAGAAGCATCCTGTTGGAAGAGGAACGCAGACCACCGCCAGTTCTGGAATTCGGCTTTTTCCTTTTGAAGTGCAGTAGTGCTACACCAGGCCAATTTCTGATGTCTCAGGATTTATAGGAGAGAGATGGAAAGATCATCCCAAACCAATTCCTTATACACATGATTCTAAACCCTTTCTTAAAACTAGCACTTTGAATTTAAATTACGGACCTTGAGAAGGGGAGTGTTTTGTTTGGTAGGAATGGGAGGTCAGGTGTAGCCTATTTTTAAGGTACAAATCTGATCATGAATAAGAGAAGGCACTGGAAATTTTTTTCTTCTTCAGCAAAATTTATCAGCAGCATTGACGTTCTCCCTTTTCCACACGTATGTTTTCCTAGTGGGCCTATTTTGGGGACAATTTTATATTCTCATTTCTCTTAATACATGACACATTGCTATCCCTTCCCCTTGTGATTCACATGTCAGATTTTCTATTCATGTCATTTATGCTCGGGCTATTTGCTAATGTTATCTCAGCAATGTCTTTCCTCCTTAGCATTTTCCTTGAAATAAGTGCTTTGAAGTGAGTGTCTGACATTCGCTTTCTCTTTCTCTTTTAATCCCCCAACAAATCCCTAATATTGAGTGTCAACTATTTTCCCACCAAGTTCCTCCAGCAAATCTGTAAAGAAATATTTTTCCTACTATGAACTGACAGCTTTAGCTAGTCTCGCTACTCCTCAACTTAAGTTGAGGCTTAAACAGAATAAAGTATAGAAGTCCATTTAATTATCCAAAAGAGAAATGCAGTTCACTGGATTCGTAATGCTTGTTTCTCAAAAATTCCTGACGGAATAATAAAACATATCATTTGTCCTTGATCTTTGGGATGTGTCTCTGATGCATGTTTGGGACCCTTCAGCACTCTTAGGGCAACTCAAGGATCTCTTTTAATCCAAATCATTCCATACTAGCACAGGGTGAGGCAAAACAAAAAAGAAATGTATAAATGCATAAAAACAATTTGTGCCCACCAAAATCAATTCAGGCAGCAAAATATTAGTGGAATAGCATGTAGGGTGTTTGCCGTTAGCACCTCTGGCAAGATTTGAATATAGGTGGAGATTTATTTAATGTTATTAAAGACAGAAATATTACTTCATTTCTTGTTGTGGGAGAGAGGAGCTTTCCTGGAGCAAACTGGGAAAGAAATGACACAAAGATGGGTGTGGCTCAGATGTTACTTGAGTGTGAAAACAGCCTGTGGTAGAAAGCACCCAAACAGTTGCTGAACCAAGAGGAACACTTGCTATTAGCTTCTTAGTTTGGTAAGTACTGAGCACATTTCAGAAGAACTGGATCCTTCTAAGACATTGCTGGGCAGTGATCAACTGGACCAGTGGTTCATCTTAAACTGATGGAAGGATCGGACGGTGGTTAAGGTTTTCTGCTTCAAACGACCAGGCTTTGAGAAATTCTGAAAAGCTGGTCAGTGAAACGTGGAAGTAGTAAACATGCATGTAAAGGAGCTTTGGGATTTATTTAATTCAACGGTTCAAAAATAAGTGGAACTTTGTGCTCTGAATACAACTTGAAAGGAGAGCTGCAGACCTGAGCGAGTGAGTCACGGGGAAGAAAATGTGAGGAGTAAGCAGAGAACCTGCAACAGAAGGGTGAAAAATAACATCAACGTGTCAGAGTTCAGCAAGGGTCAGGATCAAGTGAAAACTGCTGAAAAGCCGAGCCAAGTTTGCAAAACTCTATTTTAGGATATTGAATGGTATGGGACATGAAATTCCCAATCTCAGAGCGAGGTGGGTTTTTTAGTACATATCTGAAGCTGAAAGCAATAACAGATGACCTAAGAGTAATAAATATAGAACCTACATTTAAGACAGATGGAAGAGCAGATATGTTAACTGGGCCATCACCCTCCGATGAATTTTATGCAAGTATTTACAAGAAATCATGGATGAAAGAATGGACATGTAGCTAAATGGAGTGTGCTGTAAGATGAGTTTATCAAAGGCATATTATGCCAGAATAAACTTCTTAATCTTTCTTTTCAATATTATTATTACTATTATTCAGAGGAAACATAGCAGATCTAAACCATCTGGACTTCAGTAACACCACATGGGAAATTAGAAAAGATACAGATTAGAATAATAATTTAAAAACTGGTAAATAAGGGCTAAAAGGGAACTAGCAGTTTGCACTGTAATGGAAAGAATTTCCTTCTTGAGTGGAAGGAAAATACTACTAGATCTGAAGAATTAGGCCTGGGATTGATCTCGTTTGGAGTGGTGGAAGCGGGTGGGGATGGGAGTTGCTTCACTAAAACCTGAGACACTAGAGAGCCTGTTAATGAAATTTGCTGCTAATACGTAGTTGAAAGGGCTCATCAGTTGAGAGGGACAAAATCAAAATCGGATATAGGCAAAACAAGGTAACTTTCATTTAAATAATTAATAAGAAAGAGCAGAAATTAGATCAAATCTAATGGTACAAAAGGCAGGATCATACCCTAAGGGAGACTCTTGGGGATTCTGCTGTAGTCAGGGAGCTGAACAGTATTGCACAGGAGAAAGACCTATTCGTGTCACCAATATGATGTATCTAAAAAAACCCCCAAATTCTGGAACGTCAGTGTTTACAGCAGACATATGAGCTTTCTAATGATATAGAAAGCAGTGATGTAATCTCATCTGTAACGTAGTTACCATTTTGGTCAAGAAAGCTGAAGGAGAATGAATTAAAACTGGAGGAAGTGTGAAGGCACTCAGGTATGTTTTAGCTCAGAAGAGTTTATTTTCCAGAAGAGATTGTGTTGCTTATTAATAAAGCAGGAGCTTAGAGGTATTGTGTTTGTTCTCTAAAAAGGCATAGGAAGATGAGTATTTTAAATACGTACAAACTAGTAATTAGGAGACTATTTCTAGCCGTCAGATGACAGCTCTGGAAGGCATCCTTCAATGGGACAAGAGACAGCAAAATAATTCCTTTTCTTAAGATGGTAGTTGACAAATATCTGAACAAGATTGCATGATATATTTGCCACAGGAGACTGATTTTAGTGACCCATTACCATGTTCTTATGTTTCTATTGGTGGAGCAATTATGGAATGGAATGAAAATTTGTTGTTGGGCAGATCATATTATAGCAAATCTTGAGATGTTTTCTTTTAATGAAGCCAAGTTTTGCTGAGTGGACTGTAATAGTAGAATTTAAAATCTGAAATGCTGCTTTGCTTCCAGCTTTAATCTTGCATTTTGTTTTTGCAGGAGATATGCTTGACCTTCTGAAATGGAGAACCCACCCAGACAAAATTGCAGGTTGCCTCTCAAAATTAAAAGAAATTGATGGTTCAGAAATAGTGAAGGTATATACCATTCTATCCTTTTAGATAATATGAGGGAAATAATGTATTTGTGTGTCACAAAAATACCTATTATTAATAACAAACTGTCTCTTATTCTCTCCAATCAGTTTCTTCAAGATACACTAGACACTTTATTTGGGATTTTAGATGAAAACTCTCAAAAATATGGATCAAAAGTATTTGATTGTTTGGTAAGTTTCATTTTGTGATGATGCTTAACGCTATTTAAGAACTAAGTTAAAAAAAAAGCTTTTTTTTTTCTTTTTCCCTCACATTTAGGTTCACATAATAAATTTGCTGCAGGACAGCAAGTTTCACCACTTTAAGCCAGTAATGGACACTTACATTGAAAGTCATTTTGCAGGAGCACTTGCATACAGGTGAAGTCTGTATTTTTTCTATCTGATTTGAATACTGACGGTTATTGGTAAACTAAGCCGAATCAATCATTAGGTTAAATTAAATGGTATCATTAGAAATAAAATGCAATGCTTATATGAATGCCCAGATTTAGGCCATTAAAAAAGAGTAAAACAACTTTAAGTTACCTGAAAGGTTACTTGCTAATGCCCTAACATTGGCTTCATTTTTAAATCTTTTTCTTCAGTGGATTTCTTTATTTGAATTACTTTGAAAAACATAGGAGCCTTAACATCATCCAGCTGCAACTGTGTTCACTGTCTGTGTAGAACAGTGCACTAATAAGCATCACTTGCTCTGCTGTACTCTCTGTATTTATTTGCTACCTAGACTTCCATTAAAACCAATGCAGTTTTATGAGACTGGAAACGGATGCATGGAATAGCAGGGATAGTCCATGCTGGCAGGAACTCTTCTGGCTTAACTGAGCTTTTGTATCCCTGTCAAAATCATTCTACTGCATATGTAATGCTGGTATTATTTCCTGTTCGTTAGAGATCTACTAGGTGGCTTTCAGCAGACTGAAAACTAAGTGTAATATTGGGCCTGTAGTGATTAGCGAAATCTAGTCATATATTTTTTATTTTGTCAGTGTTTCTCATATGACAAATATTGGTTTGCATTTTAAATGCCAAGTTAACCGTTCTCCCACTTCTGTGTTATAATACTTTCTGATGTTGTATTCTAGAGATCTTATAAAAGTACTAAAGTGGCATATTGATCGAGTCACCGAAGTGGAGCTACACGAGCACATACAGGAAGTACTAAAGGTAATAAAAATTGTCGAAGGCTATTATATATTTGAATGATGTATTCATACAGTACCAACAGCTTTAACTTAGGAAATGAAGCAGAGTGTGTATAAATGATGGAATGGTAGTACTAATTCTAGGGAGTTGCAGACTCTTTCAGTGCAGTCAGTTTATTCATCATTCTCTTTTGTCAATAAGTTGATCAATGGAGCTACTACTAGACTCTGAAGCTCTGTGTTCCGTCCTGAATGAAGATATACATGAGTAAGAGTTAGATTTAAGAAATAAAATGTAGATTGCATTGGTAGTATTAACGTCTGTCGCATATCTGAATCTAAATGGCAGACATGCATGCTGACTTAATGGTTCAAAGCTGACACCAGGGAATTCTGCTGAAAATGGTGGGTTTGGTTGCTCTTGTTGTCCTGTTTTGTACCATCAACAAAACACATCGTGGAGTCAGGCTGAGCTGTACAACACAATAATCCCATTTGGGACAGGTGCTACAGTCTGGAAATAAAATGTCAGTGTGGTACCTTTCTGTGCTTTTCTATGCTGCTGTTAACTTAAGTATCTTGCTAATAAGAAAGGACTGTATTTTTAATTTACATTCCAACAGTTTTGCAACTTAACTTCAGCTCTCTTTTTATTATCTAGTTAGCAGTTGACAGGAAAACAACTTTTAACAGGCAGAGCAATTCTAAGAACAGCTCTAAAGTTTGAGCCTATTTCTTATATTAGCCCTGTATGTTTATGCAATACAGGTTTTTGTAGCCAAAGGCATGTGAGGGATGGCAGGGGGGCAGTGTTGAGATTTTGCAGTTTTCCATTTGTTAAAAAACCAAGTGTTCCCTGGTTTGTAGAGATTATGAAAGGCAAGGGAAGAGCATTTCTGAGTATGTGCTTTTGAAATGTTGTTAGTGTTTCAATAGAAAGATTTGCCAATATTAAATAACATGGTGTCTGAGTTATCTCTGATTTTGACATTTGTAGGCACAGGAATATATCTTCAAATATATAGTTCAGTCTCGAAGGTTATTCTCTATTGCCACTGGTGGACAAAATGAGGAGGAATTTCGCTGCTGTATTCAAGAGCTTCTTATGTCAGTACGTTTCTTCCTTTCCCAAGAGAGCAAAGGAGCTAGTGCTTTATCCCAACTACAAGTAAGTTTTCAAGCATGCCTTGCTTACTGCCACTTTCCACGTCCAATATAGAAAATGTATGCGTGTCCTTACCTATATTCCCTGGAAAGAAAATGTGTTTTTCCTAGAGCAAAATGGCATTTTCAGCTCTTCCTCATACCTTTTGTCCTATAGTGTGAAATTTTCGTACCAGCAGCTTCTAAATACGCTTGGCAAAGATAATCCTAAATCTGATATTTAATTTTGGAATATAATTATATTGCAATTATAGTAATTATATTGCTGGATACAAATAAAGTAATTTCTCTGTTTTGGGCATTTTACAGCTTAGTTTAACCACATTGGCACTGAAGAATTTGAGCCATACAAAAGACTATCGGAGTTTTCATGCTTTACAGAAAACTTTTAAGTCTTGCTGAACTGTATGTTTTAATACTCAGCTGGTATCTTTATTTCAATTGAAACTACTAAAATTGACTAGTGCTAAAGCACAGAGGCAAATCACACAGGAGACAGCTCTCTACATTAAGTGCCTCAGATTTACCAACTTCTTCAGCTTATAGATATACAGTCCTCTTCCCCTGTTTCTGTAACCAAAGGTGTTTAAGACCCGTTAAGAATTATTAATTTCTTAAGCTCTGTAGAAAATTGTTCTTCCAAGAAAATGGCAAATCAGAGAGAACAGAGTAGTAGAGAGGTGGTTCTTCCATCTCATATCATGTAAGCAGGTGGAGTGAAAAGATAATAGCAAAATTATATAAATGACAACATTTGGAATTCTTCAGTATCTTTAACCTTGTATGTCATCTGTTCTGACACCAGTGTGAAGAAGGTCTGAGGTATGAGTAGCTTTTCTCAGTCAGCAGGATTTGGAGAAGAAGGGAATGTCAGTTCTAGCTTCCCTTCTCTGGCATTGCCCTCCTTTCTTTTCTAATGTTTTGTTTCCATATTCGTTATACTCACCAATGAATTTCTAACCCTATTTTGGGCTTGTTGAAGTGAACCAAGACTTCCAGTGCTGTCTCACTCCAAAATAAAAATGTTCATTATTTGAAAAATGGAAGATATGGAGGCCATTATATTACTGATCTTAAAACAAAGCAAACCAAAACAACTCCACTCAAATCTTTTTGTTCTGATATCAGCTGGTTTCTGTTATCCTTTTAAAAATTTTCTCTCACACATAGATCGTGAAGAATCTGTAAAGTATAAATATTTTTGTTCTAAGTTGAACTTTTTACTTTCACTTTGTCCTGGGAGAAATGAAGTCATTAGATAATGCTTAAAGGAAAATAGTCACAAGTGTAAGCCCGTTAATGAATGTGAGGATATTTCTTCTGAAAATATGACCATTTTTAAAGCTACTAACTACCCCTGAAAAGTAAAACCAGGCATTTTTCTACAGTTACTTAAATTTCTGTAGTTATTTAAATTCTATAAATGTCAAAACTAAACTGCAATATCTGACTGTCCATTTTTGCCCTTTTCCTCTAGGCTGTGTTTCTCAGCTCATTCCCATCGGTGTACTCTGAACTGTTGAAGCTCTTTGATGTAAGAGAAGTGGCAAATTTGGTTCACGATGCTCTGGGCAGCTTGCCGACAGTCATGCATGGGGATGAGTCCCTTCAAGCCGTTAAACTGCAGAGTATTGGAAAAACCGTAGAGAGTCACCTGTACACTAACCCAGGTAAGGTTACCCTGGGCTGCCTGCAGATGAGGAACTCAAATTGTGTGCTTGGTACACGGGCCAGCAGGTGCTGAAGGGAGTAGTGTTGCTCAGAGTAGTGCTTCCTAAGGAACAATTCTTGAAGTGCTGCTCTGTACGAGCTGCTCATTTACAAGAATACAGTTGGTTAAATTTAGTGGTTTGTTTTTTAGAGAGAAAGACTCTTAAAATACAGTTTTGCTTTGATCTACTGCTGGCAATATGTCTGTGAAGGAAGTTTGCTTTATACTTTTTAAGTAATTATAAAGGAAAAAGCTTTACTAAATTGATTTTTTTTCTTTTTTTCTCCTTTGGGGGCAGTTCAGCAAACAGATTGTCACTTATCCATTAAGTCTTATTTGTGTAACTCTTGCTAGTTCAGCACTTTCGATCCTCCATTTCTTAATGTAGCATAAAAAGGCTACACAAATACAAGTGATAGTTGGTGCATAAAGTATATAACAGCATAGTTATATGCTATGAGGAAGAAAAAAATGCTTTTTGGTGGTGAGCTTGACATTCTTTTTTTCTGTTCTAAGTGAAACCCGTAGAAGTGACCAAATAGTAAATTTGAGATGAACTAATTTTGAAATAAAAGAATTAAAATAGAAGAGATTTAAAGAATTCTAGTAAGTGTCAGTTTACTCACCAAAAGCCCTCTTCAGAGCTGTTTGGGTATTGGCTGATGGAGTTCAGTAGAAACAGTAACTTTTACCATCTAAGGCATTCAAGATAAACACATTACAATGATGAAGGGTCTTCAAAAACCACCAGGATATGCATAAATATTTTGAGGTGCTGCAAAATAAAGGAAGAGATCTTAGAAAATATTTTTTTTTAAAATGCTTTCAGTGATTGTACTTTAAAACTGTGAGCTCAAAGAAATGGGTAAGAAGTATTGGATCCTGGCTACTTTGCTTCATTCTGGTTGTGAAAACAGCTTACCCTTTCCCTTGTGAGCCTCCATGGCGGTCCCTTCCAGAACAGTTAGCTCTCTCTACAGCTGATTGATCAGACCTTTGATACTCTGGGTAGATGATGACATATTAATGGAGCAATCTTAAGGACGCCCTAACTTACGTTTTTCATTTTCCAGACTACTTAGGGACCAGGTAGCATTGTTTCCATTTTCCTCCCATTATCTCGGTTAGGTCAGCCTAACCAGAAGATCCAAATGAATGAATGTAATTAAAGAGAGTTATTTAATGCCATGTAATGGACTCTTGGGAACTTTCTTGGAACTGTAAATCTACTTTCAGCTGTATGACAATTTTTTTTGTTTGCTTCCTTTTGTAAAAGTGTTAGGTTTTTTATTCAAATCCAGTTTCATTATTAAGAGGTCATATGAGTTGGTTTGTATAAAAGCAGTGAAAATTACATGTTAAATTTTACATGGAGTGCGGGTTATACACAAATAGCATCTAAATTTCTTAGACCACAGGGAAACTGATGTGAAAGACATCAGGCAGTAATATAAGCTCCCAATGTCCATGATAGGAAGCTCAGGCAAACACTTGTACAGTATAATTTCATTCATCATTAAGTTGAAGGGTCATGTGGAGATCAGCATCTTGGTCTCTTTGCCCTTGATGTTTTACCTCCTTAGAATACAAAAATATAAGTAGACTTTCCCTCTGTCAATCCCTAGAAGGAAGTCCTTTTAAAATCCTCTTGGGAAAATAAATATTGCACTAGACTATGTTAATGTGCAGAGCAAACTGTACATCCTAATGTGAAGTTGAGGCTTGCTGCTGTGAAAATAATTGATTTCTGTCTCCCAGATGAAGATGATGAACACTGCAAGCTGCAGTGCTAGCTAACACATTGGAACTAGATGGAATGCAGGAAATAACTATTTAGTCAAATGTCTAAAAATGAGGAGGGCACTTCTTAGATAACATTTTCTGTTATCGGGAGCTTGCTTGGAAACAAGTGAGAGTAGTTTAGCATGGGAGTTCTACGCATTTTGTGCTGCAAGGGCCTGAACAACTAACACATTAGCTCCCACTGCTGCAGAAATCAACTGACACTAAAGCTATGCTTTCACTAAAATTAGGAAATATATTTGGTATATTATTGAAAATAGAAACATCAGACATGCAGGGGTTGATTTAAGGTGCCCAAGCACAGATGTTTGGTACAATTTCAGATGTATTTGATGCATCTAGTCTCTACCTACCTCTCTAGGGAATGCAGGTTATATGTTGTATTTACTGATCATGTGTAGATAGGATGTCTGAAATGGCTCTGTATTGAGGCTTTGATATAGCTTGCTTAGAACCTTTTTCTACTTCAGTAATTTTAAACTTCATCTGTTTCTATAGGTAACAACTACAGAGATGTTAAAAGATGTCAACAGCAGTTATCTGCCTAGCTCCTGTGAAAAGTTAGTGGGTGTTAAGGCGTTACTTTACTTCTATTTTTCCATATTTACTTCTGCATCTTTGTAGTACACTGCATTGGGTGTCTAAAAAGAAACAGATGACAGTTTTCCTGCTGATAAAGACTAGCAGTATTTTTTTTCCTCTTGGCCCTTCTTCCAGTCTCCTGGTATTTTGGGTGTAACTTTGGATGCATCCCTGTTGATACTTGAAGAATGGCCAAACTGATGACCTACATACGCCTGTACCCAGAAGATTTTCTACCTTTGTCATTTCCGATACATCAGTAGTCTAACACTCTTGTTTGTTGTCTTTTATGCATTAAATATTATTATAGCTTGCTTTGGGGAAGAGTTAAATCTCTTTTGCTGGGAAGAGTTAAGGCAAATAACAGAGAAACACATCTTGAACCATGTCCTTCTTGACATGGTTAAATGGGAATTAGCAGAACACCAATAATTTTTTTTCTCTAAGGGCACTACTTCAAGCTTGAAAATTCAATAGTTATGAAAACGTGAGGTGTGTAAGTGGAACGTCTAGGTTTCTTCCTCCAGAGAGGATGAGTTTTCTTGGAATCACCATCGATCAAACATGTCAATTACCAGAAGAGAGATTACATTAGTAGGTAAAGTCCTAAAAAATGAAAATCCTGTATTGACAAAGCCTGTATCTTAGCCCAGTTATAATCTGTGGTGCAGCTCTTTACCACATGGAGAATGTTCTTACAAGGCAAGAAACTTTGTGTCTTCCCAAAATATGAGGATTTGGACCTCTGTGCAAGAGTAGCTGGGTAGGACTTTTCGTTTCAGTGAGGCAAACTGTTCAAAACAAACAGAGGAGGGGTTTAATTCTCTGATCATTTGCACTATAAATTTCGTATGTTATATGATATCTATATATGAGAGAGAGATATATATATAATGAAGCTAGGAAGAATCCCGACTTGATGTTTTAAAGACATCTTCCTGTGTCCATTTTATTTAATTTATTTCATACGTAAAGTTTTATGTATTTATTTTCTATATAACTTATTCCTTATCTGTTTTTTATTGTTTTCCTTATTTTACACTGAAACCCACTATTAATAGATTAGAAAAGTGATCGTTATCTATTTGTTTTCTGTCAGAGATTGACTGCTTCCCTCAGTCTGTCTTTGTGAATGAGCTCATCTAAGAATTGCATCCTGTGTATCACAGGAGAATGTACATGTAGGAAACTCTATGTTTCAGTAGTCATTCAGAGATGAAAATCTGACACCATCAGTGAGAGTAATTTACTATCTTTGAACTGCCCCGTGGAAAGGATGTTGTAACATGTTAGACTTCCTATGGGAATGAAAAAGAAGGTGTTAGCAAGTTCAGGAAAAGATACCATTAACTAACAAGGAGGTTTAGTTCTAGAAGCTAGGTATAATGATTTCGCTCTTATTCCATCATTTTTTCAAAAGACTCAGAACTCCTCTTTAATGAGACTTGTAAGATATCTCAGTAATCACTGCAAGCTAATTGATTGCTGTAAAAATACAAAAAGCCTATCATTATTGAAATTGTTGATACAAATCCTGAATTAAATTTAGTTAAAATGCATTAAACTTTACATATTAACAGAGAGTTGGGAAAAAAAGAGTCAATTTTTTCAAAACATAAAGGTTTTACACATTGATCTGCTTTCAAGTACTGCTTTCAAGTACTGCTTTCAAGTACTGCTTTCAAGTACTCCAGGATCTTTTTCAGATTAATTAGTATTTCTTAATTTGTCTTCCACAGCAATATACTATTCTTTGGAGTTGTTTGTGTATGTGTGCTTCTATACAGACCTGTGGGGGGATGTATGTATGTATGTATGCATATTGCATACAAACATTCAGCCTTTATTAGTACCTCTATAGTGGAGAGCAGAAAATATTTTGCAAAAGCTTTGCAAATGATGCTTTGCATCTGTGGCTCTTTTTTAGACCAAGGGAGGACTCTTTCAGCCATACCTGTGTTTTCCTTCTGCACTACAGGCAAATTTTTTCTTTCAACTGAAAACAGTTCCTCATAAAAGTTTTGAAACTGACTGTTCCAAGAACAGTGACATGTCCGTGCAGTCACAGAGCAGGCATGTATGTTTGGTTTTGGAATTGCAGTGATAACTGTTTGTTTGGCTTAAGTATTTTCTTCTCCTGCCACCCTCAAGTCCAGTGGTTCTTCCAAACAAGGAGGTGTCAATTGAATAGGTCCCAGTAAAACTGTCAAAACCAGGAGCAACTTCCTTGGTTCTCACTGTTCAAGGAGAATGCTGTTTGTTTGTCTAAAATGTTCAATTACACTAATTCTTTTTCCAAGCAGGCTGAAGTTTTGACCATCTGTTCAGATATAGTCATTGAAATGAATATCATCTTTCTGAAATTAATCTTTAAAATACACTAGAATAAAAAAAGTTTAGTATGTCAGTGCAGGTGCTTTACCACTAACTGAAAAGCAAGGGGGAAAGCTGTGCTGCGGGTTAAATATTAAATGATAATGTAGCTCGCATAGGAAAGTCACAAGGATCGCCCAGAGTAGTCTCTCCTTCTAATTATGCCAAGCATGAACTCGAAAAGCTCTATGTCATGATTTTTTTCCTCTCTTTATATATAATATTTGTAAAGGGCAAGTATTAGCATTTTAAACAGTCATCTAATTTGGCTTCCTGCACAGAAGAAAAATTAAGACAGTGACTGATGGCTAAGAGTTCTGATTATTGCACCATTCCTTGCACTCATTAATTTTTCTATATACAGTGGCTGACACTGCAGCTGACAATTTTTAAGAAAAAGAGTAACCTTAGACAAATGTTGTACGCTACATTCTCCAAACTTTCTCACATAGTCCTTGGTTTGGCTCAGCGGTGAATATGCCAGCTCTCCTCTTCTGTAATACCACTACCTCTCTCCACCTAAACAGGTCAAGACAGAGAGGTATTTAGATTATGGGCTTACAAGTAATAGACCTAAAGCTGTGTTATACATGGTAGTTAATTCAGTAACTGGCACTGTTCCCTCCCATGTATAGTTGCCAGTCATTGTAAGATGCTTTTTGCCAATCTGTTTGGCCTTGGTAAAACAAAGTTCCTGATTATTTTATGGAACTTTTGGAAAAATGGGATACTTGAAACAGTTGAATGAGGGTGCTCAGTTTTGCCTGAGGTGCTTCAGGCCACATCGTATGTAAGAGTTGGCTATTTACAAGTCAAGTGTTGCTACACGTAGATTCCCTGGTCTTCAAAATGGAGTTCATAATGCTGCACTTACATGTAAGCAGTGCACAGAGTAGTGGGCACCTCAGAAAAGGTACTGAATCCTGTGTGTGCTGCCTAGAGTTAACCAAGAAGAAACACCTTGGCACAGGGCTGCTCCTGTTTTCTCCTCACCTTCTGGGCTGCAGGGATTCGAGTTGTAGCTGCAAGAGAGGACCTGCTGTCCTCAGAGAACCTATGGCCCAAAGGATAAGGCTTACACCAGTAATGTGTGAAAGAGCTACTATAACTGTTCTGTGACAGTTGTGGAGTTGAGTAGTGATTTGAGCATTTCCCTGAGAATGGAAGACCAGGTTCAGTGCTCTGTCGATCTGGATTTATCTTCCTTTCACCTGCCTGCCAGGAGAGTACCCCAACCACAGAGCCACAGGCTGGTTTACACAGCCAACCCTTTATCTCTTCTTTTGAAGATGGGTTACCAGATAGTGAAGAATTCAATACGTGTAAGGCCTAACAGAAAGCAGGGAAAAGGAGACGTTCCCTGTAACCTAGAGGTTAGGTCTTTTCTGTAGGAATGGAGAGTCCTGCTTTCTCGCTTCATCTGAAGACATTAGCTCTGTTTTTTCATCTACCAGTAATCAATAAGCAGATTTAGTGGTGGGGATCAGAAGCTGGCACTTACCTAACCACAGGTCTGCGCATTAGCCATCTTCCTGCTTACTTCCCTTTCGACCCTATAGATCTTGCAGTGGATGGGTCAGCAGCAGCTGTGCACGCTTCACGTCTCAGGCTACCTGGGGCAACTTTGCTGAGCTTCTGTTTTTTAGGTAGACAAAAAGAAAATGCCTTGTTGGTTTGGTTGAGACACTTCTGCCCAGCTGCAATGCTACAGGCAGATACAAACTCTCAGGCCAGTTCTGATGAAAACCTACTGAGGCACTTGCAGAAGTAAGCAGTCACTGCATAGAGGCTATTTGTTTCCTAATTTTGGTTTCCAGTACCACTGGTTTTAGATTCATTGATGGCCTTTTGCCTATTGCCATACCGTCTTTGTTTATATTTTTCTTCAGCAGGAAGATGTAGTGGAACACCTGAATAAATAATAAGCATGAAACAGACGTTTAAAAAGAGCAGGCAAGCTTTTTTCCGAAAACAAGAATATACTTAGTGTGTAGAAATCAACTTGTCCATATGATTTGTCTTGTGTTATACAGCTAACTAGACAATGAAAACAAGGGAATAATAGAGAAAAACATGATTAGTGCTGTATTTCAGTGAATGAAAGAAGCATTCAACAATTAAAATCTCAGAATAAATCTATCTTTTTCTTCCTCCTGGAAAAAATAGAGGAAATATTTGAGGGGAAAAAAGTGTTTATAGAAGGACTAATCCATGAACAGTACCTGGTTGGCAAAATGATTCTAAAGGAGTAATTTTCCAGCTAGATAAACTCAGGTTTTAGGAAATAATTGCATTAATGAACAAAGGAACTGAGTAGATGAATATATTTAGATAATGTAGCATATAATCATCATTAAAATTTTAATAGAGGAAATGATTCAAGTACATTTCTATGAGAACATAATTTCTCAATTATCGAAAAGATCTAAAAACAACAACAAAATGAAAACAGATAACACCCATTCCATTTATCAAGTCATAAATAGGTGTTTAATGTGTTATCACAAGTGTAAGTATTAGGGCTCTTCCCATTTGACATTGTCTTTAATTATAAGAAAAAGAAGCAATAAAAAGTAGCATGTTAATGAAGTTCTTGCATAATTTTGAGAGGATTCAGGACTGAAAATAGCACCAAAGAGCTGTGTTTAGAAAATGAAATAGAGGAAAGGCAAATCATTTTATGTAGATACCAGTAGTCTAAATTGTTCATATTTAGTAGGAGTGAGGAATCTGGAAAAGTGAAAATCCTGAAAGACATCTGAAAGTACTGCTTGTCTGTAAAGTAGAACTCATTTGTAGAATAATGTAAGTTCAAGATGAAGTCTGTTGTCACCTTGGCTTGCAAAGGGATCCTGTCACATGGCAGGGAACACTAGAGCATAACTGCACATTATTTTGAATACAAGTGTTACTGTGCTAAGTGTTTTTGCATGACAGTTCAATAAATACTTAGAGTTTTCTGTTATATATAGTATATTCCACACAGTGGTGTTTTTCTTCATCCATGATATGACATACTGACTTTCAGCATGTTGTTTATTCTTCAAATATTTGCTTTAGGATATTACGATTATGAAGTAAAAGCTTCTGCTTATCAGAAATACTGTTTTGGACTGAAGACACATTTTACGTCTGTATTAAAATTAAATGATTCTATGAGAAGCTCCTACTCATAGAATTTTTCATTTTTTCCAGATTCTCGATATATTCTTCTTCCGGTAGTTTTACATCATCTCCACATGCATTTACAAGAGCAGAAAGACCTTATAATGTGTGCACGTATCCTTAGCAACATATTTTGCCTCATCAAGAAGAACAGCTCAGTAAGTAAAAACCGTGTCACATCCACAAGGTGTTGAACTTCTTTATATGGCTCAATAACATTTAATGACACAAACTGGACCTTGACCAAGTCCATTTTAGAGAGTTCTCTGTGTGATGGTTCTGCATAGACACGTCATTTTGATTTCTCATGAGCCTTTTCTTCCCATGCAAGAATAGTTTAAGTGTACCGCATAGTGTTCTGCCAAGCTTTGGCTCTTTTTGAGTGCTGTGTTGGACAGAAAGAAATGTCCACTTTCTTTTAGAGGTATTTTCTATTGTGGGCTGTTTAGTCGTAGGGGACATAGGGGTGATATAGGTAAATAGATTGATATGAGTGTTGCAAGGGGGGTTGCAGTTGGTTGTTAGTTGATAAACTTTGTGGCCAATTTCTGATGTTTGTGTTTCCAAATTCATCTGTGAAAGCTGCATATGAGAGCTAGCTTAGATAGGTGTATTGCAAATATGAAGATGATGATAAGTTCTGACAGGCAAAGGGCTATAATACAGTTAAAAACAAACATTGTATGTAGTTAGTGCAGTACATACATATCAAGGCCAGCATACATTACATTGTAATGCATTAGTGAGAACTGTTCTATGTGTTTCTTCATTTCATATCACTGCCAGCAATTAAAATTGCTCCATCAGTGACTTGATATGGATGCAGCTTGCAACTTTGGCACTGTAACAACATTTTCATTGCAGCTGCTCCTGGATTAGTATAATACCTCATCACAGGATAAAGTGATAGATGATAAAGCATAGCTGTGGTTTTGGACTGGGAGAAAGGCTTACATGTCTGGTCTTAATTTCAGGAGATCTTTCATTTGGAGTCATCAAGCCAGAGATGTACACGATAACAAGTGGATGTCTACATAAAACTCTCTCCAATGTTCAGGATATGCAGCTACTATTTTTAGTAGTCTTTGAGTCATTGAGAGTATTAACAACTTGGTGACTTAATAGTAGTTTGTACATGAGTCCTCACGGTTGGTACAGTTCCTAAATACACTGTATACTGTCTGCCTTCATAAGTAGCGAAGTTAACAGTTGTTTGATACTAGACGAAGTGACAGAGAATACGGCCGTGACACTAGGCTCATCTTGAATCCAAACAGGAATTTTGAGTTTTGTTACAAATCATATGCTTTGGGTGTGTAGGAAGCAAAAAAAAAAGAAAATAACAATCACTCCTACACCTCAATGTCAGCAAAGTTGAATGATCTGTTTGTCAGCTGAGTTTTAATTTGGTTGTGTGCATTTGATTATGAAATGTTTCTTCCTGCAAAGAAATGTCATCTTAAATTGTGGATAAAATCGCTCAGATTAAGATGGTGTCTGCTGCAGTGGAGACAGAAAACATTGTTGAAGCAGGGAAAACATATTTGCATCTGAATTAAAAAGGAAAAGTAACTACAACTTGGCTTCATCAAGTGTTTTCATGCATGTAATTAAGGTATTCATGGTCTTTTTTGGCGGTGAACACTTTGGTTCCTTTGTATTGATGTTGCGTACAAGCAGTTGTAGGCTTACATAAATGACTAATTTGTTTGTGCTACTCAGTTGATGGGAAGCAATGTAGCTGGTCGTTACTGCTGAAGCAGGTCTTGAAGGTTGAGCACCATCTGCTTGTTTCTGGTGATAGTTTCAAAGTGTGAAAACAGAATTCTACTTTTTGGAAATTAAGCCTCTCGTGGCAATTTCCCCAGAAAATGTATGGGCGTTACCTATAAAAATCTTGCCCGAAAAGTTCTCGTATATTATTTACTGCTTTCTTCTAAATGGTAATTGAAAATAGAGCTATGCTAATTTGATGTACACTTACATATTCAAAGTCATCCCTGTAACTGTCCTCTATATTTCAGTACAACATAATTAGTTGAAAATTGTTAGAAAAAAATCAACAGAATTAAACCATATATTTATTAGAGAATAGTCCTTGTTTCTTGAATATAACATTCATATTAAAAAAACCTATCATTTGTTTCTAAAATTACATCAAAGGAAATATGCCTGTGGTCATCTTTCTATTTTAAAATCTTAAATGTTTTATTTATTATTTAAGGAAAAATCTGTCCTGGAAGAAATTGATGTGATTGTAAACAGCCTGCTAGATATTCTGTTAAGGACCATACTAGAGATCACCAGCCGACCACAACCATCAGCTTCTGCTATGCGCCTCCAGTTTCAAGATGTGACTGTAAGTTTTTTATAATGAAATAGCTCACAATTGTCACTGGTTG
The DNA here is from genome assembly GCF_965638725.1 of Aptenodytes patagonicus. Taxonomy (NCBI): domain Eukaryota; kingdom Metazoa; phylum Chordata; class Aves; order Sphenisciformes; family Spheniscidae; genus Aptenodytes; species Aptenodytes patagonicus. Next base: position 30,503,345 of record NC_134949.1, read on the forward strand.
GACAACTAGACTTGTGACAATATTTTCTTTAGATTGTAATTCACAATGTCAAGATTTTGTGTATAAAACAGAATGAAGAGAACAAAGAGAACTTTTCTTGCATTTTATTCATTTTCAGTGGAAATAGTAATTTTTTTCATTAAATTTATTTATAAATTGTGACCCAGAAAAAAACCAAAAAGATAAAATTTCTTTTGAGACTGTTTCAGGTCAATAATTATTTCATTACGTTTCTTTTGTCGACAAATTTAATAGCTTTCTGAAACTCTCTTTAAGTTTGAATTCCTGAAAATGGAAGATTGTCAATCAATAACATTTTACTTCCTAAAATGCATACATTTTTACATGATGAAGCAGCTCTAAAAAATCCTGCAGAATCTGTGATGCTAAGTTGTACAAATCCAAATTTATTAATTGAACAGCATTTTGTTGTTCTCTGGGCTGAGCATTTGAGCTTCATTTCTATCACATGAAGTAGAGCAAAGGGGATGGGTTTAGAAGATTAACAAGGGATATTTTGGTCAACCTGCTAATTTGCAGCTCGTGCAAATTAGAAGATTGAAATGCTGGCATTTACAGGAAAGCCTATGATGAGCACTGATGAAACAAAACAAAGTGTTATTTTGCTTTGTTTTCAGCAAGGTTCCCGGTTTGCTTTTGAAGGGCAAATCAGTTCTAATATAGCAAGGGACATGACTCCAATATGAGGTGAGGGGGTGACATTTTGTGCAGAGAACATAGTATGCTGTGTGATTTACCATCTCATTATACGCTTAATTAATTAATTGCCCAATTTTTACACTGTAACGTTTTTTGTTAATGAATAGATGGTTGCTTTTCAAACCAGAATTTCCTCTGAGATCAAACATTTCAAAAAGCATTTAACAGCTGCGGAGGAAATGTGTTGCTGGGTTTTTTGTTTGTTTGTTTTACTTTATCCCACAGAGAACAAACGTTATATGGCGTGTTTTATGGAGCTGACCAAGCTCTGTAGTAAGATAACACCATGCTTTAATCACTGTGATTCATCAGGACTATACATCTAAGAGTTTGGGGGTTTTTTTCTTTAAATTACAAAATTACAAATGTACAGTGTGTGGCATATCAGACCATTACAAGAAAATCTCAGCTGAAGTAAGGGTTGTAGTATTAGACTGCTAGTGTAGCAAAGCTCTGAGCTTATTAGTTTCTTCTGAGATATCCACTTGCTTGCAGATTAAGTTTTCATAAAACACCATGACAGCCTAATTCTTTCACACCATCAGAAAATCAGACTCTGAAAGTGCTTTCAAGCTGCAAAATTTTCTTTTTATGCATCAGAAAAGCCATGTCATTTTCACCACAGGCATCTCAAAGAATACTTAATGTGGAAGTGACTCACAACACAGCATAAGGCAATTATATACATTTATGTAGAAACATCATGCAGTATGGGCTTATGGCAACACACGGAGCCAGATTCTTGGAACTATTTGTAGAGCAAGTATGATAAAGTACTCAATGTGAGTACAGCAGTAGAGTCTGTTCCAGTATGTTACCATTATTTCAGGCTGCATGTATCATAAAATATTGTTTGTGAGGTGTATCATGGCAGTACAGTGGATAAAATTTTGTCATACTTTTGCATCAGATATAGTCTTCCTTGTGGAAGTAGTCCCAAACTCATCTCAGTGTGAACTTCTAGGCCCACGTGTCGCTGTTTTTCTGCACAAAGAAGCAGCATAAAGAAGCAGCATAAAATTAGGCAGCATCAGGCTGTGTGCTGCCATGACTGCACCGTTTCTTTCATCTCAAGTAGTTTTGGTACCTTGGTACCGTTTCAATTTGCAGTGAAGAATCTTGTTAGATGGTGACCCGCAAGATGGATGTGATGCTTTAAACTAAGCACAAAGAAGACACGTCTTCAGGGTGTCAGTGTTACAGATGTTGCACTAACAAACATTGAATTTAATGCAATGGTAAAAGTGAAACTTCTGCTTTAGGATGTCAGTGATTTAGACTTTTAGATTTCGTTAAGAAAAATGCATTTGCATATAAAGAGTTAGCAGAAAGCAATCCAATTAAAGTGAACCTTTATTGATTTAAGATCTTGGAAGTTCAGTCCCTCAGAACCTAAATGAATTGCAATTTAATTGTGAGCTCCACGTATTTTAATAATTGTGCTCCTTAAATAAGATACAAAAAATTACTTCAGGATTCTGCCTAAGTGAATTGGATATACTGCTTGGCTTGACTTATGACACTAGAATGGGATCCTAAGTGGTTTTTATCAAGGTCGTTATGTGTGTGGAGTTTGCTTTCGTGCATGATTCGCATGTACCCTGACTAGTTAGTCTGTGGCTAACACTGGCAGAAATCTTACAACATACATTTTTGTGTTGAGTTCAACAAATGCAGCTGAATGTTCATTGTTATTTTAAAAATCATCTGCCTGTATAGCTCCCTACATTTGAAATAAAAGCTCAAATTTAGAAGTCAGTTAACAATTAGCTAAAGCTGGTACCCTTTTAAAGCTAATCTGTCTGTCAACTATAATAGTACAGCTTTCTATAATAGATTGTGATTTTTAATATACTACTATAAGTGGAAGTAAATGTGGGAATATAGAACGAAGGTGACTGGAAAGGACTGCTTAAAATGCTTAAGCAAGAAGGGAAGTATTCAAAAGGTTCATACTCAAATTTTGTCACTCAAGCTAGCGATCAGGTAAGCTTACACCCATATTTATTTACTCTGCTTATTTTGGCTAATTAGCCAAATCTGAGTCGTCTCAGATTTTATAACTGGAATAAAAGTCTCCAAAAATTATGCCTATTTAGATGAACTTACATTATCCTAAATTGCATGATAAAATCATATTGAGGCTAGATATAATGAAATTGAAAATATTAAAAAATAATGATAGAAGACCAAAGTTTTTTGTTTTCTGAAGAGAACCTGATAGGGTTGGAAATAAATTTTCAGATATTTACAAGATAGCAGCTGTAACCTTGATGGTTATGCCCAGAGTATGAACAAAGACTTTGTAGCCTTAGGATATTGTTTTGAGAATGCTGTGTTCACTGTAAAAAACAATGGTTTTGCAGGGATGTAATTAATTTGGGATCATTATTTCAGTGTAGAATCTTATTATGGGCAAGACAATTATTATTTTATCACCAAGTTGCCAGTGAAAGCCATCACCTCACACAGCACTAAGTATACAAGGTATAATCACAAGTGAATTAGGCCTTCCAATGTAAAATCCAGAATAGCCATTCCTGTGAAAACATACTCCTTTTTTATTTTTTTTTTCTGTTTTTAATGAAAGACAGGGGAAAATCTTCCCAAAATTTGACTTGACAAACTAATGAAAGACACCATTTTAAACTACTGTTATGATACCTGTCCTCTCAGTCTCATTCCCCGTTCCTGGTAGATAGAGGCCAGAAGTGTATTTCCCACGTTTTAACAAGCTTGTAAGATTTCTGAGTTGTTCTTTTTAAGCACTGGGATGCAATCCAGACCTTTCACTCTTTCCTGTCCTCATCCATTCTGCAGCTGGACCGGATTGATACCATTCAGTGTTTCTTCCCAGTTCAAAAGTGAACAAGTAGACAGGAAAGGGAGAGAGGGAGAACGTATTCCTTCCCATAACATCTTGGTCGTCTGATCACTCACCGGAGATACCCAGTGCTGTTCTCTGCTCTTTTGCTCCTGAATCCTGTGCTGTTTGAAGGACAGCCTGGTGAATGTGCATCAGTAGAGGCAGGGAGGAATCCACACAGCAGTCCAGTAAGTCCCTCCGCTGCTGCCTGGAGCATCCCTTTTCTGGAGTCTGGAGTGGAGTGTGAATCCAGGAGTTGGCACTGTGGGGGAGAGTGGTCTTGCCCTATGATCAAGCTCAACTTCTAGATACATGGTTTAATGAGAAATTCCTCTGTAGGTCCAAGAGAACTTCTGATCAAAACATTTTCAAAGTTTGTTCAGTCCTATAAATGAGTTTTCTTTTTGACAAATGTGGTTTTTTGTGATGAAAAAATGTTTTGAAAAAATTCCCAGCTAACTCCATTAATTTATTCCCTAAAGGAAAACAATAGCATTCTTCCCAGAATTGTTGCAAGATATTTTCGTTTATATTTAATTTTAACAATCTAAATAATCTGTTTAAAAACAGATACAAGGGAAACAAATCACAAATCAAACTTTTACTGGTTTAGCCCTTCTGGAACTATTTCAAATAGGTTTTGCTAAGCAAGTAAACTGCATTTGGGGAAAAATAATTCTTTAAATGGGAAGGAAGTTCATAGCTAAATTAATGTATTTTCAGAAAATATGGAGTCTAAGAAATAATGTTTCCTAATTGTAGATTAATTTCCCTTGCATTGTTAATTATTTTTAAGTGCTTATAATATGACAGTTTAAGCTCAAATACAGAAGACATTATAATCTATAATATTTCTATTCTTGGCTTATCTGAACAGGGGGAATTTGTCTCCTGTTTGTTGTCACTCTTGCGACAAATGACTGATAGACATTATCAACAGCTTCTTGATAGCTTCAACACAAAGGAAGATCTGAGGGTAAGTAACAGAACTCTCCGCTTGTTCAGGGGGAACACTGTAATACTGTGTTCACTGTAAAAAACAATGGCTTTGCAGGGACGTGATTAATTTGGGATCATTATTTCAGCGTAGAATCTTATTATGGGCAAGACAATTATTATTTTATCACCAAGTTGCCAGTGAAAGCCATCACCTCACATACCACTAAGTATACAAGGTATAATCACAAGGTTTTATTTCTCTTTTTGATTTATCTCCCTTTAAGATATTCCTGTGCTTTGATGAAACACTTCAGTATTTAAATGCAATCTGTTTTTCAAATTAGCTATCTTTTGCACGGGCTTTTATGTGTACTTAGGTCCACTCTTATGGTGGGAATAGGATTCTGTTGCTTCTACAATGACAGCAGATAGAATTGGAGGGGGGGGGGGGCTATATAATAGCTTTAAAGCCATAAACTTAGCCTCAAAGCCTGTTTTAAAGATGGCGTCAATCTAAGGTTACACAGTTCTGCTTGATTCTTCCTGCCAGGCAGTTGTTTTTTTTGTTTTATTATATGTATTATTTATTCATTCATTCATTAAATTATATATGGCAATGGCAAACACACAGCTTGAGAAATGCATATTCAAGTAACTCTCCATTTTTCTTAACTGTGCAGCAAGTCCATTGGCAGGAAGACCTGTCAGACTTGAAATATCTATCTGCCCAGTTTGATCATGGAAGAGAGTAGCTGCAGAACTCTTTCAGGGCAGCTTCTACCAATTTCATTGATGGAGTTACCAGGTTCACGGAGATACAGCATTTTTAATTCCTTTTTGGAGGAGGGGGATGGATTTTTTAAAAATGTTTTGAAAGTTAACATTTCCTGTATAAAGATATACATTAAGAATTCCGCTCTGCAAGACCCTGAGAAATGTATATAGAACGAAATTTGATGCACACAAGAAATCTTGAGCAATCGCTTACGCCCATTATTCGGCCAGTGATCCTATATAGGAGAGTAATAATGTCCTAGTGTGTTAGAATATTTTTAGACGTTACCCTTAAATTACCATTTGATAAACTTTAAGTATTGGCCTGAAAAGGGGAGTCTAGTCATGGTGCAATTTCAGATTTCCTTAAATTCCTGATAGCTGTTTAGAGCTGTTCTGAAGAGAGCATACCATTTGTGAGTGCCTTTTCTTTGTAGTGAGATGGTCATATTGAGCTTGAAAGATAGAAAATCCTACTGAGATGTTACCTCTATCATGAGTCAAGGGTACTACCTCAGAGTTACATCGGGTGGACGATTTTTATACTAGTATTACAGCACCTGTTGTCACCTAGCATAGTTGCTATCCTTAGGCAGTTTTTAGTATATGTTATGGAACCTAGGCATTTTTTACTGAAAATATTTTCCCTTTTGCTTGAGTTCTGACCGGGTCTATATTCCTAGGTTTAGATTTTTATATTACCTAGGGGTTTCAAGCTTGATTTCTGTTCGATGTTTCTATGAAATACAGTGTTGAGTTTATTCAGACTTTCTTGCTTCTAGAACATGAAAAAACTCTAGAATTAATGCTTGAATGGTGTTTGATTTGACACATTTATATTCCCCCCACGCACATACCCTACTATTATACAGAGACATATGGAAAGCAGCTGTAGCCAGTGCCATCAGCTATCAAAATAGAGGTCTTAAGAACTCAAGTCCAGAGTTTGTTATTTCCATTCAGATCTCATCAAATCAGCATCAGCTCCACCAGTGATTCAGTGGCAGTAGGTTGATCATAGTTAATGCAGCATTCCTTCTCTTCTGAATCTTAAATAATATATTGGGTTTTTCCCTCACTTGGAAATATCAAATATCACTGAAATGTGTATAACTGAGAGCAAGAGTGAAAGATGAGAGCTAGTGTGTGAGGCTGACACTGCTGTTAATCATGAGGTGATTGTGTATGACTTAGGCTATCTGAACCATCTTGTCACTTACCTCTGTATTTTTCTGCTTTGCCAACTGTGGAGCTTCCTTGGTATTTTATACTGCTTTAAGATATGCTTCTTAGGAAATGACATCAGTATGAGTAAATGAAGATTCAGAAGGTGTAAATATCTGTAATAAGACCTTTTCTTGTCTGAGATGCTTTTAGACACTGAACTAGTAGCCACAGTTCATCTTGTGGCTAGTATGCACTTTGGGATTTAAGCTTCAGTGGTAACTACCATCAGCTTGCTGTATTTTTGAATCCTCTTTTTGCCCCCTGGTCAGTGATGTCAAAGTGGATTGGGTCTTCCCTAAGCCACATTACAAGTTACAAATCTGATACAGGGTTTACAAGGGACTTACCTGAGTGTAACCCAGGCCTTTGAATTGCTACCCGCTGTGCTTTTTCACTTTGACTACCTCTGTTTATAATTAACCGTCTGTACTGAACGATTAAGCACTGATATCTCAAGGTATTTCTTCTTCCTTCCGGACTAATTCTCAAGGTAACTATGTCAAGTGCTTGCATGAATGCATGTTTGCACAGCATTTGTGATACTATTAAAAAAATATCCCCACCAAAACACTTCTTCAAACAAAAATTCACTCATGCAAGTACTTGTAAAAAGGGAATGAAGGTTGTCATTCCTTCTATCGAAATATATTTGCAGTTCTTATTCTTTTTTTTTTAACAGTCGATACCAAAATTATTAAAGACTGTTTCCAACTTGTTAATCACAGTATAGCAAAATGGAGACTTTGAAGGAATGACATGTACACAATTTTATATGACGTGCATCTGAGTGATGCTTTAAACAAGTGGTTGTTTATGGAAATATTTCCTCTATTTTGTGAATATATTTAATATAAGTAATTGACATGGTGTCTATTTTTATTTTAGTCAGTTCTTCAAAAGAGTCAGGTTTTTTCCACACAAAGCAGAAGATAGAAAAAGCATTTTATATTTGAAAACATGCAAATGAAGTAAGAAAGAAATGACAGGGGATTCATGGCTGAGTGGTAGCACCAGAGACTATACTTCACTCATTTTTTGAAACATTGAATTTAATGAGGCAGTAATTTTAAATGCTTCCTTTTATCTTTCAACATTATTTTAAAGATATGCTCCTTTTGCTTACCACAAAATACCATCTTCTTCTAGTAAATATATTTTATAGCAATTTATAGAACAGAGGCACCCTTGTAGGTGGATATTTGCTGCCGCAAAAAAGCTCAGATATAATTTGTGACAAAAGGTAACAGTGGAAGTTATAAATAGGAGGAGAGAAGTGAAAAAGGGAATGAGAAAAACAGTATATGTTAGCAGAATGCAGCTTTGACCACAGCAAGGTGGTTTTGGTTGATATGTGTGGGTTTTTTAATTAATAGATTAAAAGAAGACAAACCAAACAGATAAGCACCTGCCAGAAGGCCTAGTTTTTATCCATTGGCAGTGTAACCTACATAATGTGGCAGAATAGATATACAGAAGAGATCTGATGAAGGGAAAGAGAATATTTCATAGGGATGGGTGTAAACCTTACTAGTTCTCTGATCCCTCTCTTCCAGCTAAAGGAGCCTGAGCAGGGTAAGGTGGGTGCCGAACCCTAACACCAAGTGCAATTTATTCCACTGTTCTCTAATGACCCCTTGGACACAGGCTGTTTGAGGTCTGTAGGCATGGGGAATGCCTCTGGAGAAGCTCAGTTCTAGCCACCATCCTTCCCCTGATATGCAGGGACATCCGCTCACGTATGGGACTTCTGAAAGGATGAGTGCTGGGGCAGAGGGGTAGCTCTGAAACAAATATTTGGGTGGCTTCTGATGTAGATTGAGGAAGCAGTGAAGGAAAGAAGAGCTGGGAAAGGAGTTGGCCACAGGATGGTTGTCTGGGCAGAGACAGCTCACTGTCGAACCATCCTCTTTCTCATGGCCACCTTGGCACTCTGCAAAAAAGCTCTAGGATGCTCTACAAAGACTTGATACCGAGTAGCTCGGTAACTCTGCAGTGCGAACCAAAGCAATGGATGATCAAACAATTAGCTTCAAAGCGGACTGTTGACCCAAACTAAAATGCTAATGTAGATGCACCCTGAGAGATCCAGTGAAGAGTCTGACCTGCTTTGCAGAGGATTTTACATGCATACAGGGAAATGTGAAAGAAATTCCAAGGCAGTTTTTGATTAAATGAATAGATGGTTTTCAGTCTTTCAGAAGGCCATGCTTCTCACTTAATCACAGTTTGATAATTTCATCAAGCAAGTATTGCTGGTAGAGGAAACTGAACTGTGATATTGTGATATTATTTAAGTGGTGTAAAATAGTACTAGAGCTTATGTACACTAGGTAGGAATATTAAGAGATGGTATTTAGAGTATGTAAAGGGACAAAATTACTCCCTTGCGGTCTCTTAAGAAAGAAGGCATATGAGACATTAATTATGTCTGTACTCAACCAACCAAATGTTAGTTCACTTATACTGCCGGCAAAAATGTTTTTTAAATGTTAAAATCTGTTACTAAATCACTATGATGTGTTCAGCAGAGCAGATACAACTGTGAAAGACAATAGATTAGTGCAAAGGAAACAGTTCAAAATACAGTTACAAAATTGATCTTCCATGAATGGTACTTCATAGTAATGTCTTGTGACGTTTGGACCATGAAACAAAAATGAGCAATTGCATCATGCAAAATGCCAGGCATTGTAATGCTGATCAAAACACTTTATGGAATTGCTACATGGAGGTGGGTCCCTTGGGAGCGAACACTGGCACTGAGTATCGATGAGCAGTGCTGACACATGAAGGATACCAGCACATTAATGGCAAAACATCAGACTAGTCAACTGACATTTTACCCTTTGGTTATTTTCATGCTTATAGTGGATTCCTAGGGAAACGTTATTACCAAATATACAAAAACTGAATCATGAAAAATAAAAGTTAGCTACAGATTAATTCTGTTAATAGAAGCTTAATAGTTGTATCTTGGAAATCTTACGACTAGTTTTTCTGAAGTTCTTTATAAGTTACCTGTTTCTTTCAGTTATACTTCAGCTTTGAATTATACTGCATTTTGTTTATACGTTTTTAACATGTACTGTAACAAAGAGATCTTCAGTCTTACTCAGGCTTTTCAAATCCACATTTTGTATCTAATATCACTTATCACTAAATTGATAACACAATTTTCTATTTTTTCTGTTAAAATTAGAAATAATTAGCCTGCTGTTAATGATTCAAAAGTTAATGCTAGTGTCTACATTTGCTTTGTTTTAAAGTTTGCCTGGAATAAAAGATTTATTCTGGTTTTAGCCAAGTTACCTAAAGAAATGAAGTATACATGATCTTCCTCTCTGTCTGTCAGTCTTTTCCTAATGACTTTTGAACAAGCTGATGAATTTCAGCAGGCTTTGGCAATGGCCCGTGGGTCTCAAAGGCACTAAGTTTACACCCCACGCAGCCCTTGGGTTTTAAGTCCTTAAACCATTGCTTGTTTTCCCAACAGGAGCCATTTGGTCTCTTCAGTTCAGCAGCCAGTCAGTTAGCTCCCTAACACCAGCAACATGTATTGTGTCTGGACAACAGACGGGATAAAAATGGGGTATGCGAGAATTTGGGACATTATTGTGAGGTGACATACGGCAGCATTCGAGGCATTGCCATATTGCTGGGATTATGGCACAGAGCTGCAGGGATTGCAGCGCGGGGAAGGGAGGTAACCCCTAAACTAAAAAAGGAGCAGGCAGAAGTGTTGAAAATTAACTACAAGGTGCAAAGCTATAGGAAAGCAAGCTGGAATAAATGTGTTGCTCGTAGAGCTACTTGTTTATCTGTAAAGCTGGTCACCTGCATTCAAACACTATGTTATCTGCAATGAGTATCATTTATACTCTTTAATACAGCTAATTTTTTGGCATCTTGCTCAGAAAACAGGTTGTCTCTTTTATGTAATCTTCTCTGGTGGGTGGGTGCAGGGATCTCAGCTGCCTTTCCCAGCGCCTGCATTCATCCTCCTTTACAGCGATTCTCTAATGAAAGACATCTGTTGTGCAACGTCCGTCATCTACACTTTGGTAAATGCGCTTAAGAATATATTTTGGTGCTCAAAACTATTTGGTATCCTTTGGTTGTATCTTCATCTCATCTGTGTTTTGGGCTAACTCTCTACAAGTGGTGTGGGCAGAATCAATACAAAACATTTCAAGGTCAGGTACCACACTGATCCTGTTAGGCGTGTTATGTCACTTGCCTCATGCTCTTCATGATGTCAAAAGCTCCGTTTTGCTTACTAAAAAAAATACTGGCAGTACTACACACAATCAAGATGGGCTTTAGAAATATTACCCTTGTTGGTAGTTTTATTTGTGAAAAGAAAATCTGAAAAACCGTGTGCTGAGAGGAATAGTTTAGTTATTTATTAGTGAGTTAAATGACACAGGAGATGATAATGCTAAAAGCTGTTAAGCTGTGCTTTCTACATTCACAGTAGCTCACATATGTTCACTATTTTTATAGATTCAGCAAATGAGGCAGAATGGTTAAGTGACCTGCATACAGCCAGCCAGCTGCGATAACAGTTCAGGGGCCTGGGCATCACTACTGAATTCACTGGTCGTTGCAAACCCAATGATAAAATTGTCCTTGCACTCCCTCTCTTTCCCACCAAATAATGCCACTTTAGAATAAATCTCGAAAGTGATGAAAACCTGGCATGATTAAGGAGATATTCAGAACTCTGTAGTGTTTGTAAAGTGCTTTTTTGATTTGCAAATTTTTCTCGGGATCACATTTGTGGAAGTGTATGGGTGGAAACCAAATGCATCTTTGACATTTCTCTTATGCATTGTTGTCAATCAAATGGCACATTAAATTATTTTCCTCCTTGTAAGAAAAAGGAATTAAATCACTATTTGAAGCTTTCTTGGGGAATCAAAAAAATGAAAAAATATTCAGAGGTGTATCGATGTTGAACATAAATACAATTCTGCTATTTCTATAATGATTTTTTGACTCTGATTAAAATATTTTTGAAACTCACCACTCTTTTTAAAGCAGCAAAGACATATGACTGCTTCTTTTCCTTCCAAAGGATTTCCTGCTGCAGATTTTCACTGTATTTCGGATACTAATACGACCAGAGATGTTTCCAAAAGACTGGACAGTGATGCGTTTGGTTGCAAACAAGTAAGGCATTTTTAATGTTAATAAAAAGTACGGGTAGTATGCAAAGATCATGGTATAAATAAATAAAGTTATATGATGTATGTAATAAAAATCCAAAATATCTTTTATAATGCTGGCTGCAGTTTTCCATTTTTGAATTTAAGATTTAAAATCTCTGGACTTATTTTACATGACATTCATAATATAATCTGCACGTCTTTCTATTCTGAATTTCAGTAAGCACATATAACTGGAATCTCAAAAACACTTTTACAGAATGAAGATGCTAAGCATCAACAGCTTTGTTTTCCAAGTAGCAAATGACAAGTCTCAACAGAACTTCATTTCAAATCTGCTTGTTGAAATGCTGAGTTGGTAAAGATCTATTTGCTCTCAAGAAGAAATTATCTGCTGTAATATCATTAACGATGTTTTTGCATGTTTGTTAATTTAGTGCTTGTCAGGAAAATCACAAATTAAAAATTGCAAATCAGGAAATGAGGTACCTCACAGGCAACAGTAACGTAGGGCTCTAAGCATTGTCGAGTGATACTTCGAGATGTAACCTGCCTTTGAGCTATTCTTTCTCTGCTTAGGCCTTATTTTTAGAGAAACAGGTTCCCAGCATTTCTGAGAAGTCATTACAACGGGTCTGAAACTACTGAATTTTATTTCACCTCTATCACCAGCTATCCTTTTTTGTAGGCTTAGCTTTAGATCAGCTAAGCCAGCTGAACAGTCAACACAATTATACAAACACCAATGTCGGCAGAGGAGGGGGGTTGTGTTGGGCAGACCTAGGATCTAGGTCTAGGATCCTAAATCCCGAATTTAGGATTGACTTAAACTTTCATGGTACGTATTGCAATGCCTGATGGAAATTGGTTTTTAGTCTGCATTGTGCCTGCTGGCTCCAAGGAGAATTTAAATTCATGGTGCTGTCCAGACTACTAGTAACAATATTATCGTTACAATTAAATTTGGCAAAACTTGTGTTCATGATGTATATTTGTGGGGGGTGTGTGTGGGTATGCAAGCATCATAGTATTTGTTCAAAGTTTGTCATGACTTGAAAAAAATAACATTTTTTGCTCATTTTTATTACATCAGTGTTGCTAATGTTGCCAAATTTGAATTACAGCCAAAAAAAAAAAAAGATCAAAGAATAGATATGATCATTTGTTTCTGTGTATGATATTAAAGAAGATACGGCTGATACCAGCCTGCATCTGTTAATCATGCTTAAGAAATAAATTGAGAAACACAGGAAAGAGGGAAAAAACACAGGAACTTTTAGACTAAATATATGATCTAAGAAATTGTTATATATTCCAGAAACAGCTGGCTTGGCAGATGGCTTTGCAACAGCTGACATGTACAAAACTAAGATTTAGGAACGACCTTGGCACGTGTTTCTCAGGCTGGTGGTGTTTAGATATGCTAACAATGATGATACTAAGTTTTGCAAAAGGAATATTTACTTGCACCAGTATTTTAGTTAGCATCACACATCTCCTTTTATTAATCCATGTCATGTTGTTTCTGACCGTCTAGGAGGTGACTTTATGTCCAGTTCTGTCAGGCAAAGGAGATAGGCAGAAGTTGACTATAACTTGCTGGTGGGAATTGGCCATGAGAAGCCAATCAGATCGGTTAATTGAACCCGATAACACACATTTGCATAAGCATTACTGCCAGCAAATGGGATATAAACACATCTTTACCAATTCGGCATTCAATAATTGCTTTGCTAGGCGTACATTCCTTTGTGGAGGAAATGCTGGTTTGCTATGAAACAGGGGGTTGGCCAGGTGTACTTAAAAGTGTGGTGTGAACTGAAGACTCATCATTCCTATGTTATATATCTGTGGCTTAGTTTCTGTTCCTTTTTGAGGCAGCAGAAAAGAAAATCCACTTCTGTTCTCTCCTCAGCTGCAGAGCACTAGTTCTTTTCCGGAGCTGTTTCTGAATGGGAGCTGCTTCTTTTCATTTGTGTCCCCCACTGCCATCGCAGTGGCTGCCTTCCTTCGGCTTCCCCGGGGTGTTGAAAAGCACAGAGCCACAGAGTAGTACCTTCGCTAGAATTGTCCCAACCCAAAATCTGTAGGTGCAAAGGGAGGAGCCTAGAGGCAGGATGAGAAATTAGGGCACTGCCTGCACCACCGACAGAAGCAGTTGTGAGCCATTCTCCCTGACCTTCACTTGATGAGCCAGAGTGCTTCCAATGATCTGACACTCTTCAGGATTGAAGGCAAAACTTCTTGAACTCTTTATTCCTCCGTTCACGTCTAAAACGAAGAACTAGAAGGTCTAGCCCATCTTTTTAAGAGCATAATCAAGTAATCCATTAACAGTCTGGATCTTTTCTAACTCCTGCTTCCCAGGAATAAAATGACTCTCATGTTTCCTGTGTCAGACGGCCACCTTCCCCGCTGTCTGGGCTTCAGCCCGAGAAATGGCAGCTAATCTGAAGGCAGCGTGTGTCTGGGGAGCTTCACCCATCACTGCAGTCACATCGCCAGCAGCGCTGTCTTTTCCCTCCCCTGTCCCTAGAGTGATATAAAAATTCAAGCTGGTATTTACAGACAGGTATTCCCCTGTCTGAGCCTAGGGAAGAAATGAGTCCTAGCAAGGATATAATCAGGTAATAAGCCTTTCCTGAGGGGAAAAATAATTTCATTTTTTCTCTTATTTATATATGCAGAACTTCAATTACCTGAAAGATTTTTAGGTCTTAAAATGCCATAATTCTTACAATATGTAATATTTATATATAAAAATATTGCTGCCCCCGGCTTCTAGATTTTTTTCTTTCTTGTTGCAGTGTTTTCAACAATTATGTAGCATCTGATAAGTGGATACTGTCTGGGATAAAAAAGCCCCAGAAGATACTGTGAGCTCAAGGAGACAAATCTGTAACTATCCAGAAATTAAGATACTTCACGATGAGGCATGCATGATCTATAGTTCTGAATGTCCGGATGCCCAACATGAAAAAGTATTAATGGCTAGCATTATAAAACTACCAAGTGACTTCCAAAATTTGAGAAATAAAGTAACATTTTAAAAGGCAGACTTAGCACTAAAGCAGAGAAATAGATCTTTTTTGAATTGTGTTCTGTGATGGAAGGAGAAGACCATGTAAAAAAATCCTTAATGTTTATTGCATCTAAGGGATAGACTTACTTTCTACATCAACTAGGTAGTAAGCTAGCTTGCTGGCCCTCTAAGCAAAGGTTCTATTTGTAACTGCAAATGAACACCATATAATATAGAAAGATGTCTGAATCAGTTGCCTAGCGCCAGAGAGGAATCCAAAATTCTATAATAAAATATGTCAGACAAAAATTGAAGCTTCTGGATAACACCTTCATAAAGTCTCTGTCAACTGAAAATCACTGTGTAATGGTCACTGGCTTAAGTTACCCTAAGGTTTGGAAAAGAATCACTTATCTAATGCTTTAATTGGCTGGCATCTTTTGAGACCATTTAACAGACTCAGCTGAACTCCAGGTATGTCATGTTTCATTAACAATTGAGGAGGCTTTTGGAGAGCAAAGTGAGTTTCCATTACTTGCTGAGCAAAGGTTTGATATTTAAAACATACTATGCCTATGTATTATTGAACAATGAACTAACTTTCCACTGCTTTTGGTATGCAAGAAGCTTTAATTTTAAAGGTCTCTGTATGATTAACTATGTATATCCTTTCAGCATTTTGTTGAATGGGAGAGATGCTAGATCATCCAATTCTCAATTTGAATTTTATAAGCATACAAAATGGATGTGTGAATATTGTTATTTATAGTAAAATAATTGATCTGTAAAGTAAGATTTACTATAGTGTGTTGCTTATACTAAAATCCCAGATGTATCTACCGACAGTTGGGCATAGGGACTTTAAGCAGAGAATCCTTTTGGTTATCTAATTCAGTACTGACTGAAAGACATTATTATTATTATTGTTGTTTAAAATGTAACTCAAATGGAACACACAGTAAAGGAAGACATCAAATTAGCATTAGTTTCATCATTATGGCTGCTTTGAAGAATCCTGTTAGCTCCCATGGTGTGGGAGTCTGAGACTCCTACAATGAACAAAAATTCTTGCTTTTATGTAATACGCAGTGTTGCTAACAACATTCTTGCTTTTATGTAATACAAAATGTTGCTAACAACTGAACCTCACATTCAGTCTGTCACAAAAAGCATATATATACATGGGTATAGATATGAATAAGTTTATATACATATAACAATAGATATATACACATATATGTGACTAGGTTCATTTCATTTATTTATGAAATATGAAAGAAACTTTTTTTTTTCTTCAAACACCTCTGTGCTTGGAAAGATTTCACTCTGAAATAGCAAAGGATGAAATGAGAAGCTAGTGTTACACGTTTGTCCCATATCAGAATGGAAAAGAAAGCTTTCATTTTCTATTGTTGGCTGCCCAGGCAAAAACCAGGTTCCCAGAGCACGGCCCAGGCAGCAAACCAGTTGTTGAACTTCTGGGGGTTGTTTTGGATTTTTCAAACAGGTTATTGCAGAAAGGTTTTCTGTGAAAATTTGATGGAAAAGCCACTCTGTCAAAAATGGCCTGACCGGACCTTGGGTTAGCATTCTGTATATGAGCTCAGAATAATTTAGTAGATAAAAGCAGAGGTTCTTCTGTAAAGTCAGTGGTTGCGAACAAATTTGTGGCAGGTGGTAAGAGGAAGAAAAGCAAGTCTTGTCACAAACTCAATGTTTTCTAGTTTGATATTCAAATGGATGTAAAATAAATGTTGTTGTTGTTTTGAAATCGTTGGCTGGGAAGCAACTTGGAATGTGAGTATTGTACCAGATCAGGCAGCTGTCCATCTGTCCTCTGGCTGCTGTCTCTGCTTTGTGCATTTTTGCTTTTTTTTATAGAACCTACATTATTTGTAGGAAAAGAGGAAAGAGAACCCCCAACCTCAGCAATGTTTTCTGTCCTACCTGATTTTAGTTTGTTGTGGATTCAGAATAACAGGTTGTGGATTAAAAAAATGGCTTCATCTTTCCATGTTCAGTCTGATGTTTTGAGGTTTTTTATCTACAACATATACTCTCTCACTCTACAGACCCACATTTTATCAACAAATCCGTATCGTATCTTTGGCTTAACAAATAAATCAAACCTGAGCTATGTTGCCTATAGCAAGAAATACCTGCATTGCAGTTATTGTGTTATCTCAGGAAAATTCTGGAAAAAGTGTTCTAAAAATTGCATTTAATCACCTTCTCCTAAGAATTTAAGCAGATCTTTCTCTTCAGTTTCACCTGCCATGGAAGGAATGTGGCAAGAAAGGAATTGTCTCAGACATAAATAGAACAATGTAATGTAAGCTTGGCAATATGGTTGCAGTTCTTGAGATCTTGTGGAATTTTCTCTTGCGTACAATTTTTCAGAGATTTATTACTTTGGCCTTAGGTTGAAATTTTACATAGCAATAGTTCTGATGAACTGATCCTTTCTATCAGAACATCTTCCTGAAATATGTGAACTATTTCCATTTTGTGAAACATATGGGCTGTAAATTCAATCATGCACAATAACAAGAATGACAGGACTCTCTTTCTTACCCATGCCTTGATTCTTAGCTTTGCTTATATTACACTTTGTTAACGTGACACTTTGTCTTCCATGCTGCAACAGGGAGTGCTGTACATACACTGTAACTCCCCGTTAGTGAAAAAGTGTGGTAAACTGTACAGATGAGTGCTAAACACGGAACACTACTTAGATAGAAAAACTACAATATAATTGTTGAGAAAATAGTATGTATGAAAATTATATTTGAGCAATGGAACTAGAACGAATGAAACTTGAGAATCAAGCAGTGTTCTAAAAACAATCTCAGTCTTGGCTGTTACAGGTGTTCAGACACATCAAACCAGAAGGTAAAGTTTGGCAGGGACAGGCATTTTAAAAGTAGAGAAATGGAAGCAAACATTTGAACTACTAATAAGCTAAATGATACATAGCCGTTTGGCATTTATAAACTTGAAATCTGTCAAAAGTGCCAGAAGAAAAAAATAATTTATGTCCTAGGTGGGTTGATTAAGGTGTAATTCTTCAGTGTTGTGAAGATGAAAAATATTATACCCTTAAAATATATGTATTGCTGTTACTATATTTAATAAAACATATTTTGTCTCAGATGCATTGCAAAAATAGTAAAAAACGAAGTCCAAAGTATGGAAAGGGAAACAAATTTTAGCATTGTGACAGCATACAGGTCAAGAACCATGTTCAAAGAAGTACTAGATGTATTAATAGTAGATAGATGGCAATTAAATGAAATGTGTAGATATAACCTTTTTCTCAGAAGGTCTTTAAACAGTTGATTGTTGTAAAATACATGAGTATAACAGCGAAAAGATCATTCTATGTTTATCTTTTTTCCTCCCCCGTAAGCATCCACTACTGACTACTTTCAAAAAGAGTTTAGTGGTTTATATGGATTTTTAGTTTAACTAAATATGTTGATAGACACAAGTGCTGCAGAGGTTAGCTTAAGGGTTGAACCATTGAAATTAATTATATTTAAATAATCTTTAAGGATGTTCTGTTTCTGTAGATTACCAAACATGGTTGCTACAATGAACAAAGCTGTCATTGACCCCTGGTGATAACCACTGCGAAAGGATTTTGGTCGTATATATTTATCTAAGATAGATTAATGTAATTCAGGCAGGTGTCAATGTAGGGCAGTGTATATGACTGTTCGCAACATACAGAATAGAGGTCTTTAGATGCAGATCTTTCTCGCAGAACTCATGCAGTTTTGCATTTATCTGTTGTTATCAAAAAGACTGTCCATAGGGCTGTCAATATTGTATATTGGTAATTACTAGATATTTTATATTTATTATCTGTATGCACGTATTTTCAGTACCAAGAAAGCTGAAAGCGAATTGCCCAACTGTATATATCCGTGCTAGTAGGACAAAGTGTGTGTTAAATCTGGTATCAGCATTATTTGCAGAACAAAAATTTATGGTTTGTCTTTTTGATCAATTATATTCTTCTATGCAGAACATCTGCTTTCAGCACACATTCTTACATCATACCTATTTTTATTTTTTTTTTCTTAATGGGCATGTTTTCTGTCAATAGGTGCTGTTAGTAATCAGATATTTGTATAAGTTTAAAATGTAGTATTTAATGCCACCGTACATGCTACATCTATTTCTTCACTGGAAAATTGTCTGGCTCTGAGTATTAAATATGAATTTCCACTTAATGAAAACTACTGTCTTTTTCATTCTTTTCTTCCCAGTGTGATCATTACTACAGTCTTGTACCTTTCGGATGCCCTTCGTAAAAACTTCTTAAATGAAAACTTTGATTACAAGGTAGAGTAAATGTGTCTAACAGAAGATAGATGCAATAGCTGCTACATCATCCTGTGGCTTGGTTGTTTGTTACTAAACTTAGCTCCAGCATCTAAACAGATAGAACATATACTAAATCAGCAATTTCAAATGCTCAGAGATTAAGTTTTTTCTTAAATACAGGGCTGTCTTAAAAATCAGGAGTGCTGTGGGTTTTTTTAATTTCTTCTTATTTTTCTTTTTGTTATTTCAGCCTCTATGTTAGACTACTTATTCAGGTTTTTTGCATAGCAATTTTTTGGGTTATAGAAACTATTTTATTATTTGTCTGTTATTTTGGAGTTATCGCAGAAAGGAAAATTATTCCATTTTTGAATCGATGCAAATTTATCAAAAATATGGGTTTACATTCTGTAATTTCTCTCAAGACCAATTAACATGCTGCATAAGTAAAATTAGAAAATTATGACACTGCATGATGAATGTAGTTAAAGATGTTAGTAAGGAGCTCATATAGTGAGATATGGCACCTATGATAAACCGTGAATTACGGAATGATGCTTTTAGGATTCACATGAGAAGACCTAGGAATGCATCTGAAAAGACCCATTCCCATGGAAACCTGAATGAATATTCTGCCCAACCAAGAGACATTAGTCCAATTGCTTCATCATAAAAAGTGCAGAATTTCCTTCCTACAGAAGATAGCGAGCTCCGTTGACTTCCAGCAGAGTTGTGGGTGCTTCTCTGAAAATCCAGACTCCTGTTGGAGAGATTGGCAGGAATGCAGATTTAGCTACTTGACATAACTGGGCATGAGGAAGCCTATCCTCTATGAAGTTCCACAAGTGCAGAGGCTAAAGCTGATAAAAGAATTGCCTGTAGACAAGGCATCTATGTTCCTTAAACTTGCTTAGCAATGTTATTACTATCCTGCAGAACTGCAGTGTCTGGAATAGGGCTCCCCCTACACTTCTTTCTTCCTCCTGCCACGGAGCATCTATAATTGGGTTATAGGTAATATATAATATATAATATATTAATGTATTTTAAATTTATCTTTAAATCTTCTAAGTAGAAGATTCAACATCTGATTCATAAAGCATGTGCACAAAACATCTGTGTATTTGCAAGTTGTTAACAAAACCTGGCTTGGGTTTTATCTGGTGAAGCCGACAGCAAGTGAGACTTGCAAATAATATTATAAAGTAGGATGGGCCAGAGAATGACAATTCTGTTATGTGATAGCTTTTGAGGAGTCAGAATGTTTTGGGTTTTGGACTTAAAGGCATAACTTTTTGTAGTCTTCTATTTAAATATACCAAAAAAACGTTTCCAAATTTAGAAGGTAAGGTTTTCTGGTTTGGAGGGATGAAAAAAAATTATCTGCAACTCTGAAACCTTTACATTTAAGAGATGTAAAATATGTAAAATAGATGTATTTCTGCTGAACATTTTGGGGTTGGTGAAAAGTACATTTGGATGCAAAGAAATTTAGTCAAAAACAGTTTGAGTACTTTATTAGTTGAGACTGAAACAAGTGATGTGATTTGAAAATTTGCATCTTGAGTGGCCATAAAATGGTGGTACTGAGAAAATGAAATAACCAAGTGCCATATGCTTATTGTAGATATGGGATTCCTACTTTTTTCTTGCTGTCATTTTTATAAACCAGTTATGTCTGCAACTGGAGATGTTCACACCTTCCAAGAAGAAAAAGGTTTTAGAAAAGTAAGTACTGCTGTCAGCTTCTAGAAAACTGTAATAGATCAAACACTTCTCAAAATGCAAGGCATGGGAGGTTGCAAAAAGGCCTACCAAAAAGATAACGGTAACAGTATTTCCATTGACTAGAACGAGGGTTGGCTCTGGCCCTTTGTATAGGTCTTCAGAGCTGATAGCAGCCTTCGTAGAAGTGCCCAAATTGGTTTAGATATTGGGAGCAAAATAGCCATGTTGTAGCAGTGCCAACACTAATTTCCAGGTCATACATAAGTTGATTCACACTGGTTCAGGTGTTTCTGCCAGGCACTGCACTGTTGTCTGTATGAATTAATTGTATTTCTTTAAGCTAGAGTAAAACTGTTTGTTCTCAGAGAGAGAACTACATCATATTACTGCAAAACATAGCTTTTGCTTCACAGCTCTGTTACTGATGTATAGCATTTAGAAAGAACTGATACTTTTGACAATATTGCAAATAAACCTGGGTTTAGGAACCCGGTTGTAGCTGGGTACAATGGAAACAGCAAAGACTTGGAAGAAATCATCACTTTTTAAAGTATTTTTTTGTGGACTACAAATGAGACATTTCATTTAACAATGTCACATAATGGCATATGAACTTGATTTTCTTAAATGGTTTTTCACTGTTTTGCTCTATTTTTTAATACATTGCAGATATGGTGACATGCGGGTAACAATGGGATGTGAAATCTTCAGCATGTGGCAAAATTTAGGTAAGTAATTAAACACATCATCAGTAGCTCATAAAATGAAAAACAATTATTATTTCTTCACCTATTAAATACACTTACCAGGGATAAAGGAGTTGTTCATAATTAAGTTCACATGAAATCTTGCTTCAAGTTTAGGAAAACCCTAGTCATCTGTAGTTCCCTTCTTTATAGCTAAATTCAACTTTCTAAGCCTTGATACTGTATCTGACCTATCCCTGTTTCTTCAAGGAGAACCTAAAGAACGCCATCAGAGAAAAATAGAAAAGAAAGTACTGCTCTTTTTGGGCAGAATTATGATGCCTGGAAATATACTTATGTTCACAATTTTAGTTCTGTTGCCAAACAGTTTAAGGAACAGACATATATCTTAATTCTGAAGCTCTCTTGAGATGCTGGCTTTGCATCAAATCTTCCCCTAAGTCCTAGTTGCACTAAAATATAAAGGCATAAATGAATCAATGACTGATGTGTAAATGACACGTTGGACAACACGAGAAGAATATATGCTTGGATATAAACTTAGGAACATTTTTATATTTATAAGCAATAACTGTGCAAAGTGTTTGAAAGTATGAGCCTCAGAGAAATGCAATTAAATGCTGTTTGGGAAGAAAAATCAAAACTGAGTAGAAGACTTGGACACTACGTTTGTCATCTTCATATTTCAGTTATTCAATAGTTCACTTCATTAAAGGGCTCATTAAAGACATGAAGACCATCGGTGGTTACTGAGATACTGTAATTCTATAAATCTTTTCCCCAGCAAGTTATGTAGTTGTAAAAAACTGGTCTTTCTGATAAGCCTGTACTAGAAAGAGGAATGTTCAAAATAAGAAATATTTGCTTATTAATATCTTCCTGACGTTTGTTGTGTAGCATATTTTACTTATTTACAGTATTTAGTATTGCTTACTCACTCTAAGGCCTACCTCTGAATTATTTGGATACATGATGGATATTTCTAAACTGGTGTATCAAGGATCCACTCCTGGGTCCCATCTCCTTCCTGCATGCTAGGGTAAGACCTTAGTGTGCATCATCTCCCCACTCACATTGTTTTCTGCTGAAGGGAAACCCAGTATGCAGGCAAGGAGGGAATCACGATGCCTTTCAATAGGGGCGAGTTCTGTGCGGTACAATATGGAATTCATCTGGTAATGTGTCCAATTAAATACTGTAGTCAGGATATTTCATATAATTGGTGTTATGCTAGTCAGCATTTTACAGTTCTCTTAGCAGTAAGAGTCATCATAAGCCTTGATCCTTGTACAGTCACCTTGCTTTCATATGGATATGCATCCCAGCATGTTTCCAGCAGAGGGAATTCTAGATTTCCTTTGCACAAACACAAACACCAAACAGAGCAGCGGTCAGGGGTTAGTGCCCACTGGAATATCCAGAGGTAGGCTGGGATGGAAATGAATTCCCAGCTTGGAAAGTCAGTGCATCGTGATTCATAATCCCCCTATTCTGAAGATATCAGAAGTCTTACACCTGGAGAACTGAAACTAAATGGTCAATCTTTACTGTATGCCATTTCTAGCTTTCCTGACAAGAACTTAATTTTGTAGTTTCTGCTAAGTAGAATATGGTGAGTTAACGGAAGCTGTTTTAGCCCTGATTTTAAAGCGAGTTGTTTTGAGAACAGCTGAGTCACACCTTCCCTTTCCTGCAGTCAAAACATGTACTTCCATTTCTGTACTCACAAAACTAAAGGGAGGTAAAAATCAAAGTACTTACCTCTTTTTGATGAGCATGTAATATCAGACAGTTAACCATTTTGTAAACACAAGAATGTAGAGCTTAGAAACCAAACCATTCCTGTGAAAAATAAATGAAATGCTCAGAGAGGGCTTTGTCTCTGTTCTCCTTCTGGAAGACTAACTTGGGATACAGATAACCTACTGTCACTTCTGAACTCAGTATTGTGTAATAAAATCTGATAAATTATGTTGGCCTTATATTCTTCTATTGTCTACAGCTTTTCTCTGCACTTTTTGGGCTTAAGAAATAGCCCATGCTGTGATGGACATGAGATAAAAAATCTACAGACATTTAGAGTGCTATTTTTTAATTCTTCAGATAGTATTTGGATTGCTTGATAGCTCACAGGACACCCAATTCACATTCAAGTTCATTTTCATTTTAGGGGAACACAAGCTTCACTTTATTCCAGCATTGATTGGCCCCTTCCTGGAAGTGACCTTGATCCCTCAGCCAGACCTGAGGAATGTAATGATTCCCATTTTCCACGACATGATGGACTGGGAGCAAAGGCGGAGCGGCAACTTTAAACAGGTACTGTACGTGAAGCTGTTTATAAAACAGGACTGAAATTCAGGCACTTCAGAGAGTGCTGGTCCCAACCATTAGTGGTTCAGGGTGGAGAAGGTAGCCGCAACATTATACCTGTTGGAGAGGAATTACCAGGGTTTTCCCTTTTTACTCTCTGCAGGGGTAGTAAGATTCTCCGATTAATGCTATCATGTCAGTAATGTAAGATGAGGGATAAAATCCATGGCCTGCTGAAGTGAAGAACAAAGCTTGAGTTGTCTTCAACAAGGTGGATTTTGTTGTGGTGGTTTTTCATCTCTGCTTTACAGCAGTACAGGCAACTGGTTAGATAGGATTCAACTAGCTTCCCTTCCGGTTAGTATGAAAAAAGATCAGATGGTCCTTCTGAGGAATGTTCTTCTGTAAGGATCCAAGTATTCTTGCTGCTCAAACACCTTCTTAACGGGCTAGGAAGGAACGACCAAGTGTGCCATCTGCTCCCACAGCTCCCACTCAGTTCTTTCAGACTGCCTCAAACCATTTCTCATTGCCCTCTTTCCTGCTGCTTCAAACGAAGGAAGGCAGAAGTATGTGAATTACTCCCAGGCAATCATCATGCTTAGGGTGGGAGCTGTATCTGAAACACAAAACAAACTATTAAGAACGGAGGAGGGCATGTGATATAAGTAGGTAGCTTTTCACTATCAATATATAAGCTTATTGTTAAAAATCACCATAGAAGTGTTAACAAACAAGGAGCGAGAAGGAGAAAATCCACTTGTTCTGCTTCTCTGTTTTCAGCTTGGGTTTAAATGTAAATTGTAATAGATTTATTCTCTAATAAAATATCTTGACAACAGCTTAGTTTCTTCCCTAGATTTGTGGTTGCTAATATATTACTGCTAAAAAGGAGGTTTGAAATATTAACACACCGTGTGGCCTCACCTCTATATTTTTTATAATCAATGCACTTAAAAATATGCATTGAAGGAGTCATTAGGCACCAGATATGTTCTTTAAGTTTCTTTGATAGCTAATAGGTAAATCCAGCAATTTGGATTTCTAACCAAATACACTGGCAGGTAAGGAGGGCTGGGAAAGTAAGTCTGAGCCCCCAAGTGTTTTGAACAGTACAGATATTTATAAAAATTAATTTATAAAGAGTGGGGTGCAGCTCAGAAAAGATGATCTTTTTACTGAAGTCTAAGAAAATGGCTTGTGCTTACAGCCCTGCAGTGAGAATTCAGGCAATTTATTTGGGCTGTGTGCTTTTTGTCTGACTCCATAAATAGATAGCTGCCTTAGCAGCAGCAAATGCTACTCAGCCTGTAGTTTTAAAGTCACGTTGCTCAATTTAAATTAGCTCCCTCCCTCAAAAAAAAAAAAAAAAGCCAAAAAAAGAAAACCCCACAAACCTTGGGAGTGATAACAGCTTCAAAGAGATGAAGTGACTTGTCATCAGATTTACATGATTGACCAATAATTCTAAGATATGCATTTAGCAAAGTCCCTTACATAAAAACAAATCTTCCCTCAATTTTCTCTAATCTCATTAAAGGAAAAAGAAGCTGCTTACACCACACTTATATGTTGCAGGTGGAAGCAAAACTGATTGACAAACTGGACAGCCTAATGTCGGAAGGTAAAGGTGACGAAACATACCGAGAGCTCTTCAACAGTATGTGAGTAGTATGTTTATCTTACGTTAATTCCTTGAGTTCAGTTGGTTGTATCAGATGCTAATGTCATTGTAGAGAAGTAATGCTTAAAACAGTTGTGAATCTCGTTTTTTCTTTTTTTTTTTTCCTGAAAATCTGAGGAATAAAACAGTTTATGGTGTTGCATGGCATCGGTAAAGTCTGGCTGTACTTCTTGCATACAGCTGCAATTGGGAAAGGCTAAATCTGTTATATCACAGAACATTCTCCTTCTCTACCTACTAATTTTAAAATCAGAAAAGCGAGAAATGCTTCATAATTGCATAGGGTGCAGGGAGAGCTCAAATGGAGCACTTTGAAAACAAGGCATGAGAATT
This sequence comes from Aptenodytes patagonicus, assembly GCF_965638725.1. NCBI lineage: Eukaryota > Metazoa > Chordata > Aves > Sphenisciformes > Spheniscidae > Aptenodytes > Aptenodytes patagonicus. The sequence goes on from NC_134949.1 coordinate 30,529,158, forward strand.
CAACAAAAAACTGTTTAATAAGTAATTTTCTATTGCCAGAAACTTGTGCTCATCTGTGCAATGTCACTTGTTGATTTCTTGATTGATGTATACAATTTTATTTATTCTGATAAGAATATTTCTTATTTTCTTTTATAAATTAGTTGTTAAGCTTTTAGTGTATTTTAGTAAATGACATATCACTGAAATCTAATAGGAAAAGCTAATAATAATGGTGAAGTCCCTAAGGTTGCCCGTAAGTTTTCCCATTGACTGAAATAAATGATTGTCACAGAGTACAGGTACAAAAAAACTAACTGAACTCTGTCTCTGTTGTTCCTCAGAACTCAGTTCCACCTAAGTGGAAGATTTCACTTATTTCTGGTGTGTTTAGTAGGAAATGAATTGTTCCTCTTCAGGATTCCAAGCTGTGTACTCTTCAGTACTATTAAACACCTGATCTTTTTCTGTTTATATGGCTTCTTAACCATTCCTTCTTCTTTAAGTATTAGTTTTAGCTCTGTTGTCTTTGCTTAAGTAACAACATTCAGATCTCAGTGTCTGTGAACAGCAAACTTATAAAAATCTGTAATTGTACTGAGTTGAAAAAAATAGAGTTCCTAAACGTTTGTCATTTACAGAAGCAAAAGTGGGTAGAGAGATTAGGCAGAATATTATGGAAATGGATGAATAATAGTAAACAACAGTACAGTGTGCTAAAACAGAACTTTCTTGTAATCATTCATGAATTTTTTCATAATCTGAGTAAAGATAATAAAAGGTAAGCTAATTTCAATATTTTAGTAACACAGTATTCTAACTTCAAAATTAAGTCATTAAGGGAAAAGCTCTAATTATAAAATGAAGTCTGAATGCATTCTCATGTGCAAAAACCATCAGGATGTCTGTCACTGAAATAACTTAAAATTCTATAAGCAAGCATATTGGTATGAAATATAGTTCCTAATTTTTTCTACGGTTTTGAGTTAGATTTAAACTGGGGGATGTTAAACAAGATACAGTGAAAGATGGTGAGAGCCTTTTATAAATCTAAATGCTGAAGACATAGTCATAGTAATTTAAATTGCAAAATGTCTCACAGTATCAGTATACTTGTTGTTTCTGTTCTGGTATAACAGAAGTTAAAACTAAACTCTTTGGGAAATTTCAGAGTAACTGCTCAAGTTCACTTCCAGCTTAAGAAAAAACAGTATTTATCATTAGTTTTTTATCTGAGTTTGATTTGACTCCATACATTAACACCTCTTAAGAGGAGAGCTTGCAGAAGATACTAATCTAAAATGGAGGGTGACATAGTGTTCTAGGGTATGTGAAGGAAAATGATTAAAATCAGATGGACGGTTTAGGGAGCTGAATCGAAGGGACAGGGTCAGTTAGCCTATGATTTCTTTCTTTTATTTCTTCCATGGGTAATTTAAACTAAGCAATATTAGAGTGTCTTTAGACAGTGCAAGAACGCAGACTTGTTTAGACTGAAGTGACAGAGATGTGGTATGTACCCAAGGATTGTGAAACAGTAATATAGTTTTGCAGCGAGCAGTGGTTTTGTTGTCTTTAATGAAAGCAAATGTTATAATATTACCTGATCTTTCTGAAGATTCAGCATGGTTGGTTTTGATAGGTACAGTTGGGAGCCAAGGGGATGCACACACCTACTTTGGATACAGTCTAGTAACTGCAGTGGGTGTGACACTTTCAGGTTTTGTCATGCTTTTTGTTTATTTTGTCTGAATCGGAAAATTAATTTAAATCTCTCAACTTCCACATTAACTGCTTTTTTTCCAGAGACAATCACTGCATCTTTCCTTTGAACATCTTCTATTTTCAAGGACAAATTATAAGCATCTCTGGACATATTGAAAATATTATGTGCTTAAAATTCACTGCTTATAATGGAATTATCTTTATCAAATGAAAAGACATAGTGAAAGTAGGGGGAAGATGACTGCTGTTTGATTTGAATCAATGTCTTTCTAGGGACTTGATTGTGACCACTCAGTGATTAGCTCCTTATGTCATTTTAAGAGCTTGCAAAGCATAGAGTAGTGAACATTTTGCTATCATGAGAAATTAGATGTTGTAATTGCTACCCAGTGTAATCGTGGTATGAAAGGTGTCCTGATCTACATTTACACTGTAACACTGCAATTGAATTCCTGAGTTAATTAGCACAGGGAGAGGAATGATGTCACTTTATTAAACAGTTGGTAGTTAGAACAAAATCGTTGGAAGCCAGGGGATATACTCAAGTAGCTCTTTTGTTTTGAATCCGATGGATGCTGCCAGTTTATTTCTTCTGTAGCTGTGTTCCAGTTTGGCCTAACACAAGCCATTTCAGGTTTGGAGGTTAGGCGGCCACATTATCAAAGCACAAAACCTGGGCTAGTGAGCTCCACTGGGGGCCTGACGACGAGGCTTCTCTTTGAAGAAATTGGAGCTGACATTCCAGCTGAGCAGGCATCTAATACCGAGCTCTGCCAGTTTGTGGGTGATTTCTCTAGCCATGAAGCTATTATATAAAAACTGATGACGGCTACCTCTCCCGTCTTCAGTCTTCTTAATTTCTTCCCTCAATTGCATGACTAAATTCAGCACTGCCCAGTCCATTAGATTCTGTCTGGACTGAGTCTTTCAGAGCCCTTCTGAATATTTTTGTGGGGTTTGGGTAGCTCCTCACTGATCTCTGAACTTTTGCAGCAAAGTTTGACTTTGACCCTTCTGACTAGATGAGGGAACCTCTGGCTATAGTGAGGTACCTGGAGGACTTTGTACTCCAAAACAGACATTCAGATCTTTTAGGGCACCTCTAGGATTAGATGCCTGTGGGTTAGTGGTCTGAATAACTCTCTTCCTTAGACATATAAAATCCACTTACTACATGATCGAGCTAGCCTGAACATGGTTCTAAGCCTGGTGTTCATCCCTGGAGAGCTCTGATCCTCTGGGTCCCCACTCCACTCTCTTATTCTTGCGAACCCAAGATTAAAAAAACAAACAAACAAACCCCCCCCGTAACTAGATGTTAGGCTCTAGTAGCATGGATAAGGCAGAAGCATTTTCATTGTTTCTCTGTGTTGTTTATCCCCCTTAGTCTTTGTAGAACATAGCATCTTGGCTATGCTTTGGGACCTGTAAGTAACAGGAATTTAATTCTATGTAGATATGGCCATGAGGAAGCCAAGGGATATATCTGAGTAGCTCTTTCATTCCGAGTGTTTGTTCTGTGCATTGTGATGAAAGATGATTCTGTGTATGGTGGAGAGGGGGAGGCATGCATCAGAAGGCAAGTCAGAAAATTGTTCAGCTGACGACATTGATGTCGGTTTGAATAAGTACTTTGAATGTATCTACACAAGCCATTTGTAGAAATTGTATATTTATAATGAATATGCCAATACATTTATAAAGAACATGCATAAGTCAAACACAGATGAAAACCATCTGTTTTAAAAGAGAAGTCAGACTGTTTTTCTGCTGTTTTTCTGCAGGAACTGTAGGTAATTATTTTGATGAATTTAGGTTGAAATGTTCCTGTTTAACACAGAGTTGAAAGGCAATAGAAAGGAAAAATCAGTGCAGTAATCAGTGCTTAATAATGTAACAGGCTCTACTCTAATTTCTTGTCAGGCACAAAAACTTGTATTGAAAGGAACATAAGGGGTTTAAAAGCGAATTAAGTTAGCCTGTGTATTCTGTTTGGAAAGCAGAGATGCCAGATTAGCGCTTCAGCCTCTTCTGGTTAAGGATGGCCTCGTCATCTGTTTCTGCTAGCAATGATAGGTAGCCAGTCTCTGAATGTGAGGGAAAGATATCTGATTGCCTCCTAAAGAGAAGTGAGCCTAAGATCAATATAAGGGTGCAGAATGAAGATCAATGTTTCCTCCTTGCTTCCAGCAGAGCACAGCTTCATTTAGGTCGAATTAGTTTGGAGAATTGCATCTGTGACATCCCCCTGTATGTAAGGAGCTGAACAGAGTTGGAGTGTATAGCTAGTGCAGTTGGCATGTAGGAGTTATTGGGCGCTGTTATACGTTTGGTGAAATTTGGACGTAGGAGTTTTATGGGACTGAACAAGCTCAGTATAGATGAAGGTCAGTGGAGCTGACAGCTTGCCCGCTGCAGACAGAAGGTTCGGAGATGCTATTAACTACTCTCTAAAAAGCTCTGAGTATATGGATGTGGCAATTTTCAGAGACTTCCAAGTAAACCATACCTGAGTGCATTTTCAGGGAGACTGCTAAAATATCTCCATGGACATGTCATCCATCTGAAGTCCTGCACCAAAGCATAAAAGTAACACAACTCTGCAGATAAATATTTCCTTGTTCATTCTCAGAGAGGAAATGTTGGAAATTCATGCCCAAATGATTAATATTTGATAAACTTACGCAGTGAAAATCAGAGGCCTGTAACAGAAAGAAATATTAAGTATTGTTTTACTGACAGCTCCACTTACAACACCATTTTGAAATCTTTTCACTTCAATGTGTAATCTGCATTTACATTAGTGTAAGAACACAACAGTTTTTAATGAAGAATCTTACGACAATTTAAGCTAATGGAATTTTCCATGTGCATGATAGTATGTTTTCAGAAGGAAATATTAAGTGAAGAGGGGGAATCATCTTATTAAAATCCCTTCCTCATTCTTAAATGTCATGTGTACTGAAATATTAGAGAGGAGAGGAGGAAAAATCTTTGTTAAAAAAGTTGAGGTCCGATTGAGAAGGTATATTGAGTTGATAAATATTCTTTTCCAGGTACATCTTTAAACTCCCCATATTCTGACGTATCAGCATGAGATTAATATATAAATTTTATGTAAGAGTTCTGTTAAGTCTTTGGGATATTAATATATTCTGAAAATTAGGTATTTGATATATTTTAATCTGATGCAGCTAATATAAAAATCATTTGTTTTGTCAATGCTTCCTGGACTAGAATTCCACTTTTTGGTCCTTATCCTAGGTAAGACATTGTTTGCAAATTGTGCTTCTTGGGAGGGTGTTTGTAAAAGAAAACCTAACTATCGAAGATGTTGCTAAGGTATTAAGGTACTGATAAAAGCAGAGTGGTTGTCATAGTGACAGTTAAAAATAAACGGTGAAATTGTTCTGGCTTCTTTTTTTTTCAGTCTACTGAAGAAAATTGAGCGGGAAACATGGAGGGAAAGTGGTGTTTCATTAATTGCCACTGTGACTCGCCTCATGGAGAGGTTATTGGACTACAGGTGAGTGATTGTCACAATTTATAAATAGGGTTGTCATCTTCAAAATATTAGGAGGCAAATACGGTGATCTTGCGCAAACGGTGAGTGCACATGGATACATCAACTGTACGTGCTCAGGATCTCCGACAGCAGCTGCTTAGTCAACAGGAAAATGAGACGAGCTGGCTGAAAACCAACCAAGTAGCCTCCCCATGGTATGGAAATCCAGTGGCTTGCAGGAGTTTCCTATCAAGGAATATAGGAACTTTTGGTAGTAGGTTAGTGACTCAAGTCTGTCTGAAGATGCAGAGCTCAATACTAATCACCTGACAGTTGTTTTACAGAATATGTAAAATTCTTATCACTATGTCAATCATGCTTAGTTATAGTGTCAGCCAGCACAGTAAGTATGTGTACAAAGATATGATCTCTGGGTGAGAAGCTCGCATCTCACTGTACCACTTGAACAAAGGAGAGGGAAATAAGAGACGTATACTCCCTTTTAGGAGTGGGAGACTAAGAGGGATTTTCTCAGTCACTTGTGAAGTCCGTGTAGAAACTTCAGATTTCAGCTTAGTCCTCCTTATTGCCATCAGTTGTAGCACTTTGTAGAGCTTAAGTGTTAGTTTTTTCCCCGATTCCATGGGGGACACACGGTAAGACCTGGTACTCCACTTGCTATCCTCACTGATAGTTTGAAAGGAAGGCTATTTTGTCAACACAAGAGACTGAACTCTTAATTTCTAGAAGCCTGGCAGTGCTATTCCTCTTCAGGGACTGGTTGGATTACAACCTCCAGGGCTCTCAATCCAACATCTTCCAAAACAGTTGCGCACAGTGGTGGTTATGAGAGTATTTGGGGCAATTGTTTAGCTCACGTATGCAAGAATGTTTTAAAACTACGTTAAATTTCTTTTAGTGACTGCATGGTGATGTCTGCCTGTTATTTTTTTACTCCAGTATGGTTATACTGACACTATTTTTCCCTTTGTCATAATCAAAATCTGTGTGGTTCCATTTTAACTTCTGACTTGGGGGTCAGATCTATTGCCTCCCCAAACAATAAGTGATACTAATTATAAAGTGGTACTGAGGAAAATTTGGTGGATCTTGGAGCGTTTTACAGAGGAGGTCAGTGTCATTCTGTTTTTTCACAGAGGAGGAACTAATGCTGAAATTCCATGACCAATTTAGATGTACACTGTCTCTGAAGAAAGCAGACTCATCCCTGCTCATTCCCTCATTCACATCACCCTCTTACTTGCGCCAACACAAGTGTTTGTGCTGCACTTTGGTGATCTGACTGACGTGGTCTAAAACTAACCCAGTAAAAGATGCTACCTAACCTGTTATCTCTTCCTGAGGTTTGTGCAGGCAGCAGTGCAGGACTGGGAATGAGTTCCTGAGAGCAGGAGGGAGCGGGACTGCCTCTTCTGGCAGCCATGCTGGCTTTTACTGGCATGATTTGAGCACAAGGTATGAAGAAACCAAATGATCTCCAGCAGTCACCTAGCAAATCAATGGCAGAGCCAGAAAAAAACATTGAGTTTCTTGATGATTGAGGTATTCCATGTCCTAGAAAAGGAGGCATGAAATCCCTTACGCACCTGGGTCAGCTGTTCACCCAAATGCCTTTGGGTTGCATCATTTCAGTCAGCTTGCTGAGCCAAATATGTCTGTTTTCTGAGGTGTGCTTCACTATAAGAGGATAAATGTCATTCCTTTTGACTTTCATTACTTTCTGTTTTAGGGACTGCATGAAAATGGGAGAAGTGGATGGCAAAAAGATTGGCTGCACTGTTAGCCTTTTGGTTTGTATAATACTTTTTCTTTCCCTTTTTGATTTCAGTTGAGCATTTTCTAGTATACATTTGAATAGGAGGTACCTTGCTTCTTGATGCAGTTTGAGTGGAAGTTGACAGAATGATACTGCACTTAGGATCACTGATTTTTTTTTTTTCAGGGTGAAATTGATACAGTGGGGAGTTAGTCTTCCTTGGCATTTTATAGTTGGGCTCTGAGAGATCTGTAATACTGCTTTATTCAGTTTTCAGTCTCTTCCTACTGGATAAACTTCACCAAAGTATTTTCCAAGTTGAATTGGTCTCTGAGTTCATAGAAACAAACAAGCCTTTCCTCCTTCCCCAAACTCAACAAAACTTACACGATTTCTCCTGTTTCCGTTCTTCCCCAATAACTGATGCAAGTTGATTCTTATGACATATAATATGGGATATCTTCTGAAGACTGCAGGCTATCTATTCTCTTCCCAATAGAAGAGCCAGAAATGCTGCTCAGGACCTCCTCTTGTCATGTTATCATCATTACAACAAACCAACAGTGCAAATTCATAGTATGAAAAAGATTTCATTTTTGTTTACAAGATGCATTTTGGTTCTAGGCCAGTTTCCACTGACAAGTTTGTTGACTTCTGTTAACCTTGGAAAGTTTCCATTTTCATGGTGAATGTTTTGGAAAGCTATATTTTTAGCTAGGGGAAAAAACAGAATAAGCTGACTTGTAATTCTGCATTTTTGACGTCAGTGAAACAATTTGGTATCACTTCCAAGTAGCGGTTATACATAAGAGAATAAAGGATTTCTTCAGTAGGAAAATAGTGCTCTCTAAATAGGGATGATGTTTACTACGTAGCCGTAGAGCAGCTGGCTTTCTGTCAGAATATCTGCCATGATCTGAATTCTGTAAAGCACCTGGATTATTTTCATCCTATCACTAAGGATAGGATGAATTTAAACTATTATTAGCAAATCATCCAAGATTTGCACAAAAAGAAAATTCAAATACCTGAAACCCCCAAAACTCCATATTACTTTTTAATGGGATTTTCAATGACTTGTACAGGCTAAGTTGGATTTCATATCCTAATAATTTTCAGACAAATTTTAATACTATTTGCACACCAGAGAAATGACAAAGGCTAAATTTTGAAAAGGAAATTTCAATTACAGAAGTAGCACACAAGTTTTAAGACATTTGCTTGCCCATATGATGGATGAACTGGTTGTCATCTCAAAAGATGTTTCATGCAACAAGTAATTAGAGGAATGTATAATGTTAAAATTGTTTGAAGTCCAGAGGAGGAAGCAATAGTTCATTTTTCACCACTACTTTGAAGGTATTCTGACTTCCAAAGATAAGAGGTTGGCATGAAAAGAGAATTTTTTCATTGTTTTGCCATAGAGGTATATGCTGTTCCTCCAGAAAATAGAATTGTCCAAGTTAACGAAGTTATCAAACTAACTGGAATTATGCCACATCATGAAACATGCAGAAGGGGGGGTATGCACCAGCAGCAATAACTTAGATGAAAGGAGAAGGTAGGAACTTTTTTCCTACTCTCCCCACCCTCTGGATCATCTGGAGTAGGTTTCACATTAGTAATGCTTGTTTGGAAAAGCTGGTTTAAGAGGTGTCTAATGGAGTTAGTTCCTTATGTATAAGAATCACCTAACTCCAATTTGAAAGTTGAATTTCTAAGGAAAGAACTCAGTCATCACAGAGTTGTACAAAAGCATTGGAAGTATACTGAATAACTTTTGGTAACTCACTGAGGAGTTTTTCTCAGGCATCTCTGGTCCTCATTGGGGTTTGATATTTAACTGATACTTCAGGTTCTATTAATTTAAAATTATATCTTCTTTTTAGAAAGAAGACGTTTTCCTGTGGTGCTCTATGCTGGCATATGACATTGTGTCATTTAAGTAGAACATGTCCACATTGCCTGTTTGAATATTGTTTTAGAGCTGTTTTTTCTTAGGAAAATAAGTCTTTATTAATTAGGGAAGTCTACTTCTTACATCATGTCCCCTTTTGAAGACTACATCTGTTATATTTTATATCTTGAAGTAGTTTGTTGAAAAATCACACGACACCTTTATTAGCACGATGTATTTTTTGAGCTGTGACTGGGTTGTCTTGCTCTGGTGTGCCTTACAGACCAGCTGGACATTGTCAGAGCTGAGCTTCAGAGCAGAACCAGTTGATTTGTATAGTTTAGACTTTTGACAAGTACTGGAGCCTTTAGTGCTTAGGGGTAAGAGCCAAGGAGTCTAGTGCTGCAGTTCAGTGCCGTATTTTGTCTTAATCTTTATGCTTTATTGCTCGCAATTCTGTATTGTAGATTATGCTTTTTTTCAGACAGGTAAATATGAACATACAAACAGATATGTTTTCATTTTCTCTTCTAAAGAGAAGCATCTGTTCCTGATCTACACCTCGTGGGAGGAAAAGAGAAGTCTTTAGATTATAAAGGCAGATGGTAGCCTAAAGGGGGCATGTCATTACAGAGCTATTGATATGTAGTCATTTTCTCAAGTCAGTTAAAAAAATACTTTCTCTATAAAGTTTTTGTTTTGATATTTTCATAATGTTCCTCCCACCTTTCTCTATAATAATAATAACAACTCAATTTAGGAAACAGTGGCACAGAATAAGAATACTATACAATAGGGGAAAAATTTTGGCGACTCGCTTAGAGTTCAAAATAGCAAGTGATTTGAATAATAGAATAGAAATTGTTAATTGCTAGTGAGGATCAGTGCTAGATTCTTCTATCCTATAAATTTTTATTAACCAAAGCAGATTATCCTGAACATTAAGTATGGCTATCAGGGGGACTCTAGCTGCATGTCCATGTAGGGTTGTGCACCTCTCCCTCTAACTTTTTCATTTTTAGGGCTTGAAAATAAATAATGAATGTTTTGAACTAAGAGTTTTGATTTGCATTCCATATTTTATCCATGTAACAACAAAGCAGTTATACATCCAGAAATCTTTAGCCACTTCTAGAAATTTTGTCCTGGATATCACTTTAGAGTGCAGCTTTGTATTTCAATCTATGCATCAGTTACCAGTTCCCAGCATCAGTTAGGGCTGAAGAAATCACGTTTTTCATTCAGGATTGTGCTGTTTACGATACCGAATAGTTCTTCGTAAAGCTACCAAAGTCCTTCTGGCATTTTGCTATGACAGAAGGAAGAGTAGACATACCAGGCAGTAGATATTTTGTTAAAATATGAATACAAAAGTCAGAGTGCTGTCAATATGTTAAAATCAACATACAGCTTTCAGCAAGATGTTAAATGGCCTAAGTAAGGATATATGGGTGCACTTTTTGGATGGATTAGTATTTATAAAGAAAGAACCGTCAGATTTCAGTTCTATCAGGTTCTTCTTCTTATGTTCTATGAGAATTTAAATAAAAAAACACTCAGGAGCATGTTGACTTATCTACTGAAAATTTACTATTCTATTTACTATTTCTTACTGTATTACTGCAGTTCTGTGTAATGACTTTGCACATGTGAAACTTTCAAATCTATGTATGTATTTCTAGAGCATTATGTTTGAAGTCTTTTGTTTGTAACCACTATCATGTATTTATTAACTATTACATTTCATTACAAAATTCAATTTCATTGCAGAATTTTTACAAGACTGAACTGAACAAGGAAGAGATGTATATTCGCTATATTCATAAGCTGTATGACCTACATCTCAAAGCACAAAACTTCACAGGTAATTAAGTACAAACTAGAAAAAGATATTTAGGACTGGTCCATGCTTTGTGGTCTTTTGCAAACCTGTAAGCTGTATCCTCAGTGCAGAACATACTGATCCAGGCAACAGCTGAGTTTCCTTGCGCAATTATCTCTCAAAATATGTTTTTTTTTCAGCCCTACAACTCTACTACTTGCTGTGCCATGTTGAATGTAAATGACTACTATGGATACACACTAGCAATAAATGCGTGATACGGTCATTCTTCACCCAAGAATAGTAAAGTTTAGAGGAAGTTTTTATGAGTCCATTTGGTAGTATCTGAGCCTATGTACTTTTTTGTAATGCTGCTGGTTAGATGTTTGGTATGGTGTTTCTACACAGCTGTGTTTCAGAACCTAACTTTTTTAGATAAAAAAAGAAAAGGAGACCCATATCACTTACTAACGATGGGACAGAGACTCTGAAACCTGTAACAAGTATAGCACTTTGCTGATACCTTTCTGAAACTTCACGTACCACATTTGCAGTACTATTGTCCAGGATTTCTCAGTGCGAATTTAGTGCCAGGACTGGCCATTATCTTTTAAATGAAGAAATAAGAAGATAATGTGCATGGTTGTTTTTTATACAACATAAATTGCACTTCATTTGGGTAACTACATGCCATCAATAATTGCTGGAGAAGACAAAATCAGTATCTCTTTAAATTAAACAATCTTTGGTTGCCAAAATATCACTTTATAATACCTCCATCTTTTCCCCAGCATTTGCAATTGCAACTGCATGTGTTCAGAATCTCTCCAGAATTTTTTCCTTCTTAAAAGCAAATTAGTTGGCTGGGGGTCACTAGTAAACGGGCTACAGGTACCTACTGCCACAGCAAATTTCCTTAGGCTTTTCTGCTGTCCGTAGGAAAGATCCTTCACTTGGAATTTCCGCAGTCCCTTTGCAGTTCGTGGGTTTAAAGTGTAGACTAGATAGCAGGATATATTAAGGAGAGATTTTCATTTCCTCATGTGACCTGGTAGTAATGAGTCACAAGAGACTTTTGATTATCAAGCAGTATCTTTGCCACAGCTGGCTTTTGTGCCAAACTATTCATTTCCTGATTTTACACAACAGATTTTAGTAACTCTTTAAGCAGTGTTGAGTTCCCTTTACTCATTGGCTGCTAATATGTGTCCAGTTTACCTTCAGTTTACTTGATATGAACCTAATTTTTTTTGTTTTGCCATCTGTTCTTATTTTAAACAGTATTTTGCTCAAAATTTATCTCCAGGACTTTGTTGTATTTCCTCTGTATTTATTATTTTTGCATTCTTTGCCATGGTAGATTCCAAGACCGATTTTTTTTTTTTGCCATGAGAGCCTTAAGGAAGGATTGTCTCACACCCATGGCATGGGGATAGAGACAGTCTTCCCAGTAGAAAACAGACTTATGTAGTCTATTGCCTTGCCTTATCAATCAGCGACAACACACAGGCCTTTTGTAAAGCAGCTAATCTAAAGTACATGAGAGTAGGAAAAGAAGTTTGCTACTTCAGTGGCGTTCCTACATGTTGCACCATTAGTTCACTAACTGCATAGTTTCATTCTAGGGATGAAGCCAGCTTGCCCTTAAAATAATTTTTCTCTCCTTTCATAGTATGATTTACAGGACTGTTTCTAATAATCCTCTGTAAAAAAAAAAAAAAGTCCTTTTTAATATAAAACATAGGTTCAAATCTTTCTTTACCCAGCACTCAGTTACAGCTATAAACATAACTTTCTTGAGGCTGAAGCACATAAATGCACTGGTTCCTCTTGTGTCCCCTCAGTCACCTGAGAAGTGTAATGAGATTGTCTTTGTATCTATCCATCTTAGAAATGTTTAGTGTTTTGAATCTTTCCTGTATAAATTGAATTTCCCACATTGTGAGTCAACCCTGTTTATCTTTCCTTACTGTTTTGGTGCACAGCCAATAGTTACAGACCTCTCCCAAAGGCACCAATATGTTATTTGTTATGCTGGCCACTGCCAGACATAGGATGCTGGGCAGAGAGACCCTTCAGACCTTTCGTCCAGTATGGCCATTCTTATTTTAGAAACCTTCTATATACATTTACGATAACTTAAAAAAAAATACTGGTATGGCAGACAAAGTTCTGTTAAAATGAAGGACTTGCATGCCAAGTTAGAAAAGAAGGGTCATAGTGAGCTATCCTGACATGTATTTATGCTCTGCTGTCTTTTGCTTCCTTATGATTTTGAATGATTTGTTGTTGTCAACTTCATGGATTTTTTAAATTGGTATATAAATGTGCTGCATATTTTGAGTACCAAAGTGTAGTGTGAAACTATGACAAAGGATGTTACCAGTCAAGCAGCCTGAAAGCTGTGTGATGCCAGAATTAAGATTGTCTGTGCAACTTCAGCCATCTCCCTTGCACATATGTATTGCAGTGCAGCATCATTTTGCACCATGCTTAGCATTTTACAACATTTGGATTCAAAGCACACTCTCCCACAAACATCTGCTGCAGTGATGGTTTTTCATCCACAGGTTCTTAAGATGGACGCGTAAGAGGAACACTACTGTCAGAAAAAGCTCTGTACAGTTTGGTTTAAGTCACCTGTCTTATGGGAACTCATACGGCAGAGGCAGAAGTAGGATATGGTTGTCTGGGGCAACCTTACCTTAGCATAAAAAGTACTTTAGTACTTTATAGTTATTTTTTGCCTTATATACAACCTATAAAACCTGCAATAAAGTAAGTCCAGTAGGCAACTTCTTTCTCCAATGCAGTACCTCTCCAGAACGTGGCCCATCTTTGTACTGACTGATGCAAAGTTGTCCTGTGAGTGGAAAAATAGACTGTGAACACTAACTTGGAAAACAATAATGCATATGCACAGTTAGCAAAATCGAATTGTCATAACCAGTAGTAATTCTGGTGTTTTGTAATTGGCCAAAGTCTGACTTTGCAATAGACAGATGCGTCTAATATTAGTTTTAGTGTACCGTTTCTGAGGAATTCTTTAAATCAAAGTAAAAATAATAATAATAATTTTGATATTCCCAGATAATTTCTACCAATCATGATCTAAAGATTACTACACAGTTCTCCGACCAGAGAGCGACAATAGGTTTGATCCTTCCAAACCTAAAAATAAATAAATTTTTTTAAAAAATTAAAAAAAATATTTTGCGTGTGCACTTCTAAATTATTTGTTATGGTAGAGTGTTAAGGCTCAGCTATGAGGGATTTATTTCTATTATGGAAAGAATGAAGTCTGTATCTGCCTCTCCATTTCCCTCCCAGCCCTGATCTCTTTTGGACTGTGTTCACAGTCCTATCTACCTCCTTTCCTCTTTCTTTATTGATGTTCCTCATCCTCGGGCCCTTGTTCCCTTGCTCAGACAGCAGAGCCATTCTCTAAGCAGTAGGGAAGACTAGGGCTAAGCAGGAAATTGTTTCTTAATTTCTCTGTCCCCTTTGTATTGTCAGACTCCAGGAAAACTGTCCCAGTGACTCCACTTTAAATAGTGTGTCAAAATTGTAAGCTGAATTTATTAACAGTTGTAGATAGTAACTCTGTCCAAAACCAGCACTACCGTCTGTCTTATACTTGAAATAAATCAGTTACCCATTACAAAGGTGCATCTCACCAGAGCATTCACATTTCTGTGTACTTTGTTTGGCTGTTTTATTTGTTTGGTGTTCATAAGTACTGTACTATAATTTGTCTTGCAGAGGCCGCCTACACGCTCCTGCTGTACGATGAGCTGTTGGAGTGGTCTGATCGGCCACTGAGAGAATTTCTCAACTACCCCATGCAAACAGAGTGGCAACGTAAAGAGTGTCTCCATCTGACCATCATTCAAAACTTTGATAGAGGAAAGGTAAAATAGTCCTAGTTTACTGAGTGGATCTGGAATGGATAGTTTATTCATTTTAGGACATTACTTCCAGGGTTGCAGTCTTTTCTCATATAGAGGGAAGTGTTTCTCATTGCCTGATTAAGCAGTTACTTAGCGACACAGTAGGTTTCTTCTAATCTTGTGTTTGTATCCTACAAATCCCACACTTACATGTGAGAATAATTTGCACTTGTGTAGCAATTCGCTTTGTAACTGTCAAAGCACTTTATAAAAGATAGTATAATTTCTCCCCATTTTAAAGGTAGTGAAAATGAGCCATATAAAGCTTATGAAATTCACTTAGTGACCAAGTGAGGAAAAAAATTCAGGGGTCTGGATTATAAAGACTGTGTTTACACCTTCTAAATCACGTTGTGTCTTTTAGAATAGCAATTGCAGAATCTCTAAAAAGGAATGGGTTTTGGGGATCACAGTTCATTGTCATCACTGAGAATGCTGATTCTGAATTAAGCAAGAGTAATTATCCTATAGTCTAAAATTTTATATATCCTTTGTGTGATGATTTGTCTTGCTGATAAACAAGCAATTCATTGCAATTTTGTGTAGCTAGTGTAATATCCATTTAAGCCTTGTAAATGTAATCAAACTGATGTTGATCATCAGTTTTTTCAGAAAATTCTGTAATCAGCTTATAGAGTTTAAATTATATGGTGCGATAAAATATTTTCCAATCTACAAAAATTAAGGAGGATATGTTAAGAATACAATTTTAAAATGTAAAAATCATACTGTGTTGAATCAATCTCATATGTAGTATCGAGATGTGTATCACTCTTGCAATGACTTGTATCTTGTGCAGTGATAGTCCTGTGAGAATCATTTATTAAATAAGTCTCTAAATATATTTTTGATCCTTCAAAGAATTCATCAGTATTACTCAGCAGCTATCAGTATGTCTAGTGGACAATATTGAAGTATTTTCAGTTACTGGAAGTATGACTTAGTATGGAAAGAACAGACTACTAATAAATCACAAATTGTGAAACAGTTGCTTTGAAATTACTGAACATCTTTTACTTGCTTGCAGTGTTGGGAAAATGGCATTATCTTATGCAGGAAAATTGCAGAACAGTATGAGAGCTACTATGACTACAGAAACCTCAGCAAGATGAGGGTAATGTACCTGAGTACTTTTCATCAATCAGAGATCCAAAATATTCTAGTTTGGGTTATAAAATATTACTTAGAAAATTAAATTGGCCATGGAATTGCCCTTAGGTTTGGTTTGTAAACGTTATTTTTTAGCTTGTGGTTTTTTTCTACAATAAAGATTATAAAAAAGGAATGTGAGCTTTCTGAAGAAAAGTGGGGAAATAAATGATCTTGCAATGTTTGTACCTGTACAGCACCCCTTTTGTGTGCATGCTTATGCAGAAAAATTATATTAGAAATTAACTTTCATTGGTTTCCTATGGTTTATCCAGGGAATGTGCTCTATGCTGTCCTTCGCTAGGAGCAGCAACGTATCTTTGCAGTTGTAATTGCGAGCAAACAGCTTGCAACAAGCAACGTACACCTTTGCGGTTTTTTTTATTTACTGCTTAAAAATATGGTCTGTTTAATATCATATATTATAGCATTGTTTTTTTCTTCATTCTTTCTGATACTGTATTTTAAAGATTATTCAGTCTTCCCTTTTCTTGTCTGCTCCTGATGGATTCAATTTTATATTACAGGTTCCTTTTTAACTTTTCTGTATGTGTAGGATGCTTGCTGCTAGGACTGACTGAAGTATACTTAATCCAGAGCTGCTTAACAGCATTATGCAAAATTGTCAACACAGAGCTACGTGGCAGTACTCCCTGTCATCTGCTTATTCCATACATATTTAGATATCCCAATGGCAGAATCCTATAAGCAAAAGCAAACCAACTATCATCATGTGAATAAAATAATTAGTTTATGGATGTTTAATTAATTGTATTTAATGTGTTTTACTTTTGAATTAGGAAATATCCTTCTACTATATCTGTGCCACCTATGTTAATCCAAAAATGGAGGTGCGGGGATTTCTCACAGCAACATAACTAGGCAGCCATTGATATCATATACACATTAAATAGCTGTCTGCATTACCTAAAATAGGGCTAATACTGGGGTTTTTTCACAGTATTAAAAACTTATGAACAGAGAATGCTTTGCTGAAATGTCATCAGAAAAAGGGGACTTTAAGATCACTTTGTGTCAGTGTTTTGAGTGAAAGCAGGATGTATTGATCAAAAATGATGTTAATTGCTATTGTGAGATTTTTAAAGGAACTCACATTAGATGCTTAAATCATTGGAATCTGGTATGATTTGGACACAACTCTTTTGAATATGGAAATTGGACTTTGCTGACTAAACTGACCACAATTACTGCCATGTGTTGGGAAGATTAGCAGATTACTGGGTCATATGTTTCAAATTGTGTTTCTATTACTTCCATTTTTCATTAAAGAACTATGCATGTTGTCATAAATCTAATATTTCACTCCTTTAATATAGGTACTTCATATTTAAAAGCAATTTTTTTTTTTAATTCTTGGAAACTTTCAGGTCATTAAGAGGTATAATTATTTAATCTGATGCATTCAGAGACTTCTAGATGTCCTTATTGTTGCTCAGAGGTGCACTGCAGTTCTAGTACTCCAGAGCAGTGTGCTGAAAGGCCCTCCCTTTTGTGATAGCTTAAGGTAAAAATATGTTTTCAAAAAAGACTAATTGCATTTCTTATCAATCTCACCCAGATGATGGAAGCATCTTTGTATGATAAAATTATGGATCAACAGCGTTTGGAGCCAGAATTTTTCAGAGTTGGATTTTATGGGAAAAAGTTCCCATTCTTCTTGAGAGTAAGTGAATTGAAAATAAACAGAATGGAGTAATTCTGGAATTCATGCTGTCATTCATAATCACTTTCTCTATGTGAGAATTTGATCATAACATACGTAAGTTCTTATCCTATGAGAAACAGGGAATTCTTTGTGGTAATTAATGAAATATCCTCACGTTTTCAGGGTTAAGAAAAGGTCCTGTCTAATGGGAAGACAAATGCTAGGCTTCCAGAGTCCCACGTAAACTTAATGTTCATGTTTATGTTGGAAAACATGCACCTATACTATTCCACAAACCAACATCTTTTCATGGTAGTTTGTTCCATTTATCCTGTTCTGCTTCTGCTGGTGGTCACTCAGAACGCTGTCAGAAGAGGTCTCCCTTGGCAGTGGGACATCAGTAATTTAGCATTCAAGTAATTACGTTCCCAAGTTCCATTTTTTTTTAAATCACTTAGAAATTCAACATGCTGAGTTTTACTGATTATCAATGTGCTAAAGCTGACAAGATAGATAAAGTTACCCTTGAACATTAATCTTGGGTTCTGAAGTTACTGAAGTGCCCTTGAAAATATTAGTCGTGTTTACCCTGTTCCCCGCTTCCACAGTCTGCAGTGGTTTAGCTGCATTGACTGTCACCCGGGGAAGAGAACAGAATCCATCTTATTCATGGAGCCGCTGCAATCGTAATCCAAGCTCCTCTTCCTATGGTAATTCAAATAAGTTACAAAGGACCCTCCTCTGTATGGTGGAGGCCTAAAAAGCCTCATTTTTCTTTGCCTTTGTGGTGGGGAAAATGACAAATTCCAAATGGTAAATATAGCATGAAACTCTCCCCTTTAAAAGCAATGGACAAACCAAGGCTGATGGACACATAGTTTTTGATATTACCTAGTAGTCATCTGAATGTGACATCTGTATAAACCAATTTGAAAATGTTAATTAGAAAGAATTTAATGTTTAAATTACTAAAAATACATCAACTGATGAAGTAGAAGTAATGGAAAAAGTTGCACAATAGTGCAGTACTTTCAGACCTGTAGGTCTTTCACTGCTTGTGCATCTGCCCAGGAAGTATTTATGCATTTTCCAAGTTAAATGTACATAGCACAGATTTATGCTTGCAGCACCAACAAGGAACACCTCAAAAATTACTACATTTGATTCAATTTTTTTATGGCAAAGCAGTTTGTAACTCTTTTAAACAGCCTGGCTGTGGTTGCTATAGAAGGAATAAAGAATAAATCTTCAGAATAAAGCTTTCACATTTTAATTTGTAGTTGCACAATAACACTATTGCAGTTGATTTCTTGTAGCAATTCCCATGAAAGTCCAGGCTCTCAGAATGCAATGCTTCCTGTCTCTGTTGTCAAGATACAATAAAGACAACAACTGTTTCTATCTAAACCTGCTTCAAGAGGAACACATTCATAATGACTTTTTAGCATTTTCTAATATAGATTTTAAAAGGAAATTCATTTAACAGTGTTTTTACAAAAATGGTTAAGATATTTCCTTATTTCAAACGTGTGCAAGCAGAATCAAATCAAAAAGTGCTGTCCACAGCTACAGGAAACACTCAGCACCACCATGGTCAGTGACTAGTTCCAACTCCAAATCCAGGCATCTCATGTTTAATGTAGGTTGTATGTTGTATCTGTATTGATGCTGTACAATCTCAGGAAAATAATAGTACAACTTCATAGCGGGCATCCAGCTAAAAGAAATTATGTTGGAGCCAGGAGTATTCTTTTACTTCATATTGCAAAAACTGGATAATTTTAATTTACCAGGCTGATAATTCGTAAGCATTTAGAGGATAAGGCAAATTGAATGCATTCTTATGCATTGTTTTTCTTTAGAATTGTATAACTTCAAAGCAAAGTTTCCTAGTTCCTCACAGAAAGGACTTTCAGCCCATTTCATTGTCTTAACTGTCTGTTGCATTACATTTTTGTTATGCATTTTATACAATCTGATGTTATGTTAGTTACATACTTTAATCCAATAATAACAATTTCTCTCTTCAGATTTTTATTAAAGCTTTAAGTATAATAATTCGATTTTTCCAGACTTTTGAATAAAACATGCTTTATACGGTAAAATTTCCTTCTTCTAAGTAACCTGTTCTTTCTAGATTTCTTATTTTCATTCTTGCCTTCTGTTTCTTATTTTTTCCTTCTTAAAATGATGTAAAAGTTGCCCGGAAAGTCTATATTTAAGACCATGTGTTTGGATCGATCTAATGATACCCAATTATTTTCACATAACTTGCTCTTGTTTTGTTTTTCTTATTGTCTGCTCAGAATAAGGAATTTGTTTGCCGAGGACATGACTATGAAAGGCTGGAGGCCTTCCAGCAGCGAATGTTGAATGAGTTCCCACATGCCATTGCTATGCAACATGCTAATCAGCCAGATGAGACCATCTTTCAGGCAGAAGCACAGTGTATCCACATAATCACAAACCCATATACTGCAGTTACGTCTTTCATGCTTTTAAAAAATGTAGGTACACCTACAGCTGATTTCAATCACAATGGTAGGTGAGAATTCCCCTGCAATTCGTCCCAGTCACTCTATTATGTTTGGAACTTTTTTGTGTAATTGTTGGTTTTATTTAAAAATTCCTTGTCAGGTTATTAAGATTCTTACTTTAGCCAAAAATACTTGTAGAAGTATCACTGCTGTGATAATGGTATATCAGTTCAAGTTACAGTAATTCAAATTCTTAGAATACAACATAATGTTAGCATGGCATGACATATTGTGTGTAAGAACATATTTAATTAAATCCCTTTACTCCATGTACTATTCCATGTAAGTAGCTCTATTTCAAAAATAAATACGAAATTTTCGACAGAACAGTACAAATAAATCCCAAACCATCCAAAGATCTCTGAGGTTCCTTTCCCAAGCCATTAATAGTCTAGAAGCATGTTATGATACACACTTTTAAGAGTTTTTCTTCTGTCATGCTTCAGGAGCCAATATGCTTTGCTAATCTGAATGAAGTGGGATAGCCTTAACTCTTTACATGTAGATTTGCAGATTTATGCAGTGACACCAATTCCAGAAAACCAGGAAGTCCTGCAGAGAGACGGCATTCCCAATAACATCAAGAGCTTTTACAAAGTAAATCACATCTGGCGATTCCGCTATGACAGGCCATTTCACAAAGGGACCAAGGACAAAGAAAATGAATTCAAGGTAAAGTACCATGCCCTTTCGCAAGCTACTGGACCTATGGATTTATTTGCAACATCAATGATAGTTGTGTTATTGAAACATAGTCTACAGTTGTGTTATTCAACCGAGTGTGGTATAACGAATTCTCTAGAGGACATGGTAGCTCAGGTTTGACTATTTCACTTCTCATTTTAAATAAAATAATAGGAAAAATATATGGGAGATGGGAAGGTCTTTTTGTATATGGGAATAGGAAAGAAAAAAGTACCTATCTGTTTTTGCATCAGTGATATATAGAAGGCAGAACTGGAGACAGCAGAGCAGCCTCCAGAGAAGTTTATAAGGTAGATGGGAAAACATTGTTAAGTAGGTAATCTGGGGTACGGATAGGATTGCCAAAAGTTATCTCTCCCTAGAGCAAGGGAGAGATGGTTTTGACTAAACTGCAGCATAATGTTCTGTTCCTGTGATTTCAAGACTAAAAACTACCTCTGAACTTAGAGATTGTCTCAGGGAAGAGCAATAGTTCGTTCCCTAATATGTAAATGACCTGTTCCTCCTAATAAAAACGTCACACTGAAAATTCATCTTGCATTCTTCTGGTGTAATTTTAATTCTGACCCACTAGAAACACTTACATCCTGACGCAGAATATATTCTGGTATTCAGACACACAAAGAGAATTATCCCATAATAATTTTGTTATAAAGTTAGAGGAAAGAACTCTAAGGGTAATACATTAGCCAAATAAAGTCACTATTGTCCTCTGATTAAAGCTTAGGGCTTTATTTTAATTGTACAGCTTATATATATTTTGTGTAAGCACTATCCTATGTGTTGATTTGTCATTTTACAAACCTCTTGCACAAAGTGTTCAACAGTAGCACATTTGAGTATCCCACCAGCCATGCATTGTGGAATCTCAAATAGGACTTCACAGAGGAGAGCTGGTCACTCTGTGTGATCTGTAAGTTGTTCTGCTTCTGAACTCTCCCTCTTCTCAGACGTTATCTCGGAAAGGAAATATTAAAATGCTAATTTAGTTGTAAGCGACTTTTGGAGGTTAGGGGACAACATATAATATAGAATAATACCATGTTTAAGAATGAAGAATCAGCAGAAATTACTGCTTAGCAGTAGGTCCTAGAAAGTAAGAAGAAAAGTGAATGTCCTGGGCTTCTGGGATAGACATTTCAATAGAAGTTTGGATGTTAATACTTTTTTTTTTAATGTATACTGTTACTTAAATGAAGGTATTCATAAAGAAAACTGGGAATAATTAAGAAAAATATTGAGGCAAATTCAGGAAATAAATTGGTTTTGTATATTGCAGAGTCTGTGGGTGGAAAGAACCACACTGATCTTGGTGCAGAGTTTACCTGGAATATCTCGATGGTTTGAAGTGGAAAAACGTGAAGTAGTGAGTATGAGACTGATTGCAATACATATTGTGGGTTGGTTTACTTCCTTATCCATATGTTATTTGATGAACTACTTTAAGATTTATTACCCATATCTAATTTCTTTGAGCAAGTTTTCAAGCTGGCTACAACAAAATTATTTACAAAGTATTTTGAGTGATCTGGTTTCTCTTATCTTGAAAAGTATGATTAAGAACCACCCTTATGATTCATTTAAGCAGTTGAGGAAAAAAGAAGTTGAGAACAATAATGGGCAGCCAGAGGCAACATTTAACGTCAGCAAATTACTTTCTTAAAACTCAGCATGATGTAACGGTCAATACTTAGAATATCTATAGCTTAACATAACGTATCTTTCAGTGTTCTTGAAAAGTAAACATTCTCCAAGTTCCTGTCCTATAATGAATGCCATGTGGGTGTATCTCTGTGTCTGCCTAGAGCTCTGTTGAAGTTCCTAGATCTCAGCATGGGCAGGGAAGCATGCCTACACAGAACCTGTAGGAATTAGGGTCTAATGTAGCAATCTGTTACTGACACATTGTAATTTCTTCTCCTTCTTTGTTGTTATATTTCTTAGAAAATCCTTAAATACCTTTCAAATGTATTCGGAGGAGTGCTCCACATATAAAGATCTCTAAATAATTGGTCAGTTGTGGAGCCCAGGAGTATAACATCTGTAACTATTTTCCTTCCTGTCAAAGCCAGTCTTACAATAGTCCCATTAAATATAGGGATACCATTGTACAACTGATTTTCTCTAGAACTTTATTGTGTTTTTCTTTTGTAATACCAACAAAATGTCATTCGTTCACCATCCTCATATTCTCCTGTAGAAAACCAAAAATGGAATTTAGTAAAAATCAAAAAATTGCCTGTGACATGAGAAATTTTGTTAGTTGACTCCTACTGAGTCCTTACTAGGTTAATATGAGCCCTAATATGAAGACCCTCAGTTTACTATCGTGTTACCATTATAGCCACCATTTCCAAAAGTTAACTGTAATTATTTTTCCTGGGTATGTATTAGATCATGACTCAGATTTGTGCTTGTATGTTTTGGTAAATTATGACAACTGCAGGCCTGTACTCTTCCCATCGCTTAGCTTTTTGCTTTTCCTGCAGTTCATGATACCTGTGAGAAAAGCTTCTTCACCCTCTAGAGAGGACAGGCACATCCCGCTCAAGGACTGCCCTTGACTACAGCTTCGTTATCATCTTAGCTCAAAGCTTACATTCAAACTGCTCATCCATAACATCTAGTTGTTGACTTCACTTTGGGTGGGGGAACTAGCTCACCCATACTTAAGCTCTGTTCTGTGCCCTTAAGCACGGTGAAGCTCTCCCTGACCTCAAGCCCAGTTTAGGTAAAGTTACCGAGGACAGTTTAGCCCGGAATTCCAACAGTTCCACCACAGGCTGAAGTGTGTGAGTGTTTTGCAGCAAGGGCTGAGTATCTCTCGAGGTCAGATAATGAAGAGAGGGAGGGTTGTTTATTTTGGTCCTTGATTACGTGATAAAATTAATCCTTTCTGGGCTCAGAGTGTACACTGAGAGAGTGTAGCCCAGGTGAGAAGAATTTTTTCTGCCACAATACTCTAGAACATAGAATAACATTGTTTTCTTTTAGGAAATCAAAAATTACATTTAATGTATTTCATCTTTCAACTGAAGATTAAGTATGTTTGCAATGTTTCTCACTCCTCTTTCAGGTGGAAATGAGTCCCCTTGAGAATGCTATTGAAGTCTTAGAAAATAAGAACCAGCAGCTGAGAACGCTGATTAGTCAGTGTCAAACTCGACAGATGCAAAATATTAACCCTCTGACGATGTGTCTAAATGGGGTCATTGATGCAGCAGTTAATGGTGGAGTTGCTAGATACCAAGAGGTGAGCAATTTATTTTATGTTTATTAAAAATCTGATATAAGACAGTTTGTTACTAATTTCTTTCTCTGTACAGATGCAGCTCCTCTGTATGAATTAAGGACAGAAAGTACTATATCAATAATATTTTTAATTATACCTGTATTGCAGTTTTGGGTGAGGTGATGTTAAATATGTATAGCTTTATTGAAACAACCGTTTTGCTGCAAATAGTCCCATAAACTTGCTCCAGTGATGAGTCGATTAACAATTACCTTGCATTCTTTAGTGGTTGGTTTGGGGATTTTTAATGCAATAGTTAATTGTAACTATATTATTATAGTTACAATATAGTAACTATATATATACAATATATAACTGTAGTTACATAGAATAGTTATATAGAACTATACAGATATATAGTTCTATGTAGAACTATATATTCCCTCCCCGCTGCCCTTCTAGATCAGGAGCTACTTCTGGCCAACCAGCAGATTTACTTTTGTGTGCTGACATTCTAATTTTAAGATAACATATACATATAAAATTCTTAACAAGAAATTTATTATCTTGAAGAATCATATGCTTCTAGATCCTTCTTTCTCTTCTCCAACTTTTTAAGGAAAGCTATTTTCTGGAAAAATCTAGTAAGAAATATTACATATAAATAAGAAATGTCTAACACTGGATTTGTTCCCAAAAGTTGTTTCTCACTATTATCATCTCTGAATCACCTTAGGAGAACCTTAAATGTTTGGGATGCTGTATTTCCACAAAGTTCTGTGGATTTTTGAAACCACAGTAAAAAGAAAGGAAGGATTTTTTTTTTTTCAGCCCAGCTCGATCTTCCTCTTTCTCCTAATAGTTTTATGAAATACTTGAGTCTGCTGGTTGTTCCTTTTCCATTGAAAATGTCAAGTTGAATAACATTCTGTCCGCTTGCCTAAAAGGCTGCAAGATTCGGTGTTCAGTCAACAGTGTTAAATTTGATAAAACTGTATCTAAATTAAACTACAAGAAACTGAGCCCGCTATAGCATTAGAATCTGTCATCAAAACTGCAACGTTATGAAAATTGTGAGGCTAAAGCAAAGCAGTACCATATTTGATGTTTCCCAGCTGCCTTTAAATAACAACAACAAAACTGTTTAGCATAGTAAAGCGCCACGAAGGGAGTCCCTTGAGAAACACAGTCATGTCAGAGCTATGTCTGGTTTGAATTAGCAGTGTCAGAGCTAGCTCGGTGTCTCTGCATAGCTTTCCATTCTTTGCGAGCATATTAAAGATTCTAGCTTGCTCCTTTCTTACTGTTGTTTTTAGCTGCAATTCTTGATCTCCTAGACAGCCTTCATATTTCGATTCCCTTCTGTCCTCTCCTTCTCTCTCTTGCTATATATCTAAAATAGGACTTTTCACCTACTTGTGTTGTAAACACCAAAACTGATAGCAATAGTTGTGAGATTTGGGTTTTTTTTTCTATTTCACCCTCATTCTCTTTGCACATCCCTTTTTCAGTCTTTGTATGTCTTCCTGCTGTTTTGCCACTACTTATCTTCTACCTTCCTTCTTTTCCTCTCCTCTGTAAATGCTTTTCTCTACCTATCTGTTTCACTTGCTTTTGCCTTCTGCCCTGTACAAAGCTCAAAACTCAGTCAGTCTTGGAGCATGTGGTCTTGAGGTAAGCATGACCATGTCTTTACATCTATCCTCCTTTCCTTTGGGCAACTTCCAAGCTTTAAGAAGATAAGACCCAGCAAATAAAGTCCTTTGTCCAGCTGCTGCCTTCTTGATTCTGCCCTTTTTTTTTTTTTCTCCCCCTCTTGCCCCCCGCCCCCCTCCTGATGGGGAAAAAAAGCAGCTATCTCTAATTATTCAGCACTTTAGCCAGTGTTGCAGGTGTTAAAGCTATGCTTTCACTGGTTTCAATACAGGAACAGATTCCAGGAAAATCTACAGAAGTAATAGTTATTATGCAGCACCTTCCTGTGTGCTAAAAAATGGCTGTAGACTGAACCACTGATTTTTAAAAAAATTTTTCTGAACACTGCTGGAAGAGTGTGTTTTGTGCCCCCTAACACCTCTCAAACTGCAATTTGTACTATAACATTTCTTTTAGCTCCTTTACATGTGCTAGAAGAGTAGAGGCACTTTCATGATTAATTATTGGAAACCACCGGTTCCAAGAATGTTACTGGATTTAGTCAAATTATTATTTTTTTTTTTTTAAGTACTGGTGATTTTGTTTGAAGTTAGATTATTACATCTCTGACTCATATTACAGATCTGTATAAATCTCAGCCCAAAACCACTGGGACACCACCTGCTGGATATTGAAAGGACATTAAGCTTGTAGCTGAGGGAAAAAAACCATCAGCTGGCAGAAGTTTGGGATTTTAGCAAGTATCAGAGGGTTCCTTTTAATACTTTAAACATGAATTCTTATAAGTCTACTTATCTGCAGTGAAAGGACCATGTGAAATAATTGTTCTTCATTACAGTATCAGCATTTTCTAGACAGGTCTCAGCACTTCCTTGTTACGGGTTGTCCCAGCATGAAATTTTGGAACTGAATCAGAGGAAGGGGTATATTTATCTCCAGCTCCACTGCTCCCCATATTTACTAATGATTCTGCATAGCAAAGATTTTAACAGCTAAAGTTGGATGGAGAACGTTGTAAGAAGTATGTGATGGAAATGCTAAGACAGGTGCAAAAGGAAAACACAGCACAGAGCAGACACTATTATCCTCTCAACTTTATGGATAGAAAACCATGTGTGCGTGTAGGTATGCGTACAGACACTTTTTGTGACAAATGCATTTTTGAGGTCTAGAAATCTCCCAACCAAGCAGCTGGGCATTTTCTTTACAGAATAGTGTCAAGAATTGTTGTAAATTCAATATAATCCCCTTTCAGGGTAGGATAGGTGCCATGTTAAGAAAGATGCAATCATGAACAAACAGGGGAGTGCTATGTCCAGGCCACTGCTGGTGGGTAAAATGACTTTGGGCTACTATGTCTGGTACAATTGGAGCATTGGAGATGGGGCGGAAAGTCATGTAAGCCCACGAACACACCTGGATGTTGGTCAGATGCTCCTGAAGTGAAAAGTGTGGCTTTTTGACATCAATGTCACTGTGAGTTCTTTCAAACATTATTTATATTAAGAGTGAATAAGAAGATAATGTCACAGCTCCAATACATATAATGGCATACAATTCCACACTGTTCTTAAGATATCTTTATATTTAAGGTATAATGAAGCTCCTAGTATGAGAAGACAGGAAAATCTAAATCTTTGTAATTATTTGAAACTCCTATGTCACAATTAATGGGAAGAGATACTTAGTTCAGGTGACCTGTGTTTGGTTTCAACTCTGATTTGCAGGTTTCCAAATCTGATTCAGGATCTGACCTCGATATTGAACAACTGGTAAATTCCACTCGAGTAGCTACATTTTATTTGCCCATAGTCTCCACCAATGCATATGTGAATAATTAATTATTTATCATTTGTTACCCTCTGTTGCGGTAGAAAGAAGGTCTTGTTTCAAAAATATAATCCAGAAACTTGCTTAAAAAAAGAAGTGATGTGTTTTTACTCACTTTATGTTACTTTGTGATTTTATTCTGCTTAGGCATTCTTTGTCAAAGAATACATCTTGAACCATCCAGAGGATGGAGAGAAGATCACACGCTTGAGAGAGCTGATGCTCGAGCAGGTAAAGTGGGGAAAAGACTGACTAGGTGGCCTGCTTAGCTGTCCTAGCTAAAAGTGTCCCAAAATTAAAACTTCAGAGGTTAATAATTGCCCAGTGGTCTTCAGTATCTTCTGAATTAGATTCCAAGTAGACAGCAACTTCTTACACAAGCAGGTTCCTGGGTCGTGTTAATATTTTTTTCCCTAGTCCTTTTCATCATCATCTTAATCACTTCAAACTATTCTAAATTAAAGGTTGAATGAGAGGCAAGTTTTTGTCTTGTGATGCTCATACACAAATATTTGCACAACATATTTTACCACTACTACAGAATAAACATTGTCTCATTGAAACATTTGATGGCTTCAGCAAATATTTGTCTGACATATTTTACCAATATTATAGAACAAACATTTTCACTACAAGGTTTCGCATAAGAGCAAAAAAAACCCAAAAACATTATTACAGTGGAAGATATCTAATAATAATTGCCAAAGTAAGTAGGCAGTAAAATAAACACCAAATTAAACAGGTGAGTATTCTATGCATTATATGATTTTTGTTTTATTTCTTCATTTATTTATAAGGCAACCACCTACCAGCCTTAAATATAAAGTGTCTCCATTTGGAAATGCTGAAATAAATCACTTTGATCAAATGATCTTAATAAGTATTTCAGCTTTTTTAACTGATACTTACCTAGCTTTGTTCTATGCAGCATGTTGAAATTTCAAACTTTATTGCCAGCTTGGGATAAAGAGGTCAGAGTACTGGAATTTGGCAAGATGGAAATTCCATTTTTCGTCAGCATTGTGGTATCTTTTGGTCAGATCAGCCGAAGGGACAGATCCTCAGACAGTATAAATCAGAATAGGTTCACTGGCTCACTTTAATTTCATTTAGATAATGTACAGTAATTTACATTGCAGTTTTGTTTTTTCAAGCTATAGTTAATCTCACTAACCCTTACAATTTAAAACTGGAGTTAATAACTTCCTGTGACAAAAATGTGAGTTCCAAGTGATAGCAGTCAAACCCTGTCTGGCGCCCACAGATGATTTAACAGAAAACGCGGAGCATTCAGAAGGGGCGGGATGGCTCTGTGTGCGGATGGATGTGCTGCAGTCCTGACCTCGGGTCAGTGAAGCTGCGCAGCTGTGTGCCCGCTCACAGGCTGCCTGAAAACGTCAGCTAGTAGCTCTCACCCAAAGGTATTACAGCATAGTGTAGCTATTTTGTTTTTAAATTTGAGTTTATCTGATTCCTCATGTAACCAATTCAGTATTTTAAATGCCTGCGACCAAACTTCAGCAAGATTAGAGCAATGTTATTCTGAAGCTCTGAAAGAGATTTTAGCAATGTTATTCTGAAGCCTGTCATGCCTTGCATCAAGAATATGCATAAAGCCACCACTTACTGAGGTCTCTGGGGAGTTGGAATAGGATAGGGAACCGTGGACTTCATTGAAAATATATTACAGGGTCTCTGGTGGATGTGGCCGTTGTTGTTGTTTCATGCTTTTTATAACCGTTCTTGTAGAAAACAGGTTTTATTGAGGGTTTAGAACTGCTCCTTTGTAAAGTTGCCATTTAGCCAGACTTTTCACTATGTTATCCATAATGGTTTTTTTTCTTAGAGTTGAATTTGCATAGGCCAAGTCTTTGGGAAAGTTGAATAGTAATATGGGAAGAGGCATAAATCCTCTTGTGTATTACTGGTTGTGGTCTTAGGCCTTGTTTGACTACAGGTCTGTCAGGGATTTCAATAGATGCTTTTAGAATCATAGAATCATTTAGGTTGGAAAAGACCTTTAAGATCATCAAGTCCAATTGTTAACCTAGCACTGCCAAGTCCACCACTAAACCATGTCCCTAAGCACCACATCTACACGTCTTTTAAATACTTCCAGGGATGGGGACTCCACCACTTCCCTGGGCAGCCTCTTCCAATGCTTGACAAACCTTTCGGTGAAGAAATGTTTCCTAATATCCAATCTAAACCTTCCCTGGCACAACTTGAGGCCATTTCCTCTTGTCCTGTCGCTTGTTACTTGGGAGAAGAAGCCAACACCCACCTCGCTACAACCTCCTTTCAGGTAGTTGTAGAGAGCGATGAGGTCTCCCCTCAGCCTCCTTTTCTCCAGGCTAAACAACCCCAGTTCCCTCAGCCACTCCTCATAAGACTTGTTCTCCAGACCCCTCACCAGCCTCGTTGCCCTTCTCTGGACACGCTCCAGCACCTCAATGTCTTTCTTGTAGTGAGGGGACCAAAACTGAGCGCAGTATTCGAGGTGCGGCCTCACCAGGGCCGAGTATAGGGGGACAATGACTTCCCTGCTGGCTGCAGTGTTTCTGATACAAGCCAGGATGCCATTGGCCTTCTTGGCCACCTGGGCACACTGCCAGCTCATGTTCAGCCGGCTGTCGACCAGCACCCCCAGGTCCTTCTCCGACAGGCAGCTTTCCAGCCACTCTTCCCCAAGCCTGTAGCGCTGCATGGGGTTGTTGTGGCCAAAGTGCAGGACCCGGCACTTGGCCTTGTTGAACCTCATACAGTTGGCCTGGGCCCATCCATCCAGCCTGTCAAGGTCCCTCTGCAGAGCCTTCCTACCCTCAAGCAGATCAACACTCCCGCCCAACTTGGTGTTGTCTGCAAACTTACTGAGGGTGCACTCGATCCCCTCATCCAGATCATTGATAAAGATATTAAACAGAACTGGCCCCAATACTCAGCCCTGGGGAACACCGCTCATGACCGGCCACCAACTGGATTGACCTCCATTCACCACAACTCTCTGGGCCCGGCCGTCCAGTCAGTTTTTGACCCAGCGAAGAGTACACCCGTCCAAGCCATGAGCAGCCAGTTTCTCCATGAGAATGCTGTGGGAAATGGTGTCAAAGGCTTTACTAAAGCCTAGGTAGACAACATATACAGCCTTTCCCTCATCCACTAAGCGTGTCACCTTGTCATAGAAGATCAGGTTAGTCAAGCAGGACCTGCCTTTCATAAATCCCCGGCACCAGGGTCAGACTGACAGGCCTGTAGTTCCCCAGATCCTCCTTCTGGCCCTTCTTGTTAGATGGGCATCACATTTGCTAAGTTCCAGTCAACTGGGACCTCCCCAGTTAGCCAGAACTGCTGACAAATGATTGAAGGTGGCCTGGTGAGCACTTCCACCAGTTCCCTCAGTACCCTTAGGTGGATCCCATCTGGCCCCATAGACCTGTGTGTGTCTAAGTGGTGTAGCAGGTTGCTAACCATTTCCCCTTGGAATATGGGGGCTTCATTCTGCTCCCCATCCATGTCTTCCAGCTCAGGGGTCTGGGTACCCGAAGAACAACTGGTCTTACTATTAAAGACTGAGGCAAAGATACAACGTGCATTTTGTTGGATTTTCTTGATTAGTATCCTAATTGATGATGAAAGCTTAAAGAAAATAGATCGAAAATATATTTTTCCCCTCTTTCTTCCTGTCTCTTCTGCAGGCCCAGATTCTAGAATTTGGCTTGGCAGTGCACGAGAAGGTGGTGCCGCAGGATATGAGACCATTGCACAAAAAGCTGGTGGATCAGTTCTTTGTGATGAAGTCAAGCTTGGGAATACAGGTACATGAGCAGGTGCATGGATAAACCCGGAGACTGTTTAGCTGCAGTAAGGGTTGTTTCATTTTCCTAAGCAACAAATAGTGACATCTTTTGGTTGTTTGTCCACATTACAACTTGTAGCATTCTTACAGTACCACAAACCAAAGAGAAAGTTAATAAACTTTCCATACAGTGCAGAGAAAAATAGTCACATTTTACTAAAGGGAAAGTATGAGCGAAAAGTTAAAATATTTTTCTTAGTAACGATGAAGCTGATCCAAAATGCAGATATAACTATTCAAATGACTATCTGTATCTTACAAAATGCTTAATGATATTATGTTCATTTTAATTAATCTTCTTTTAACAACTCGCCAGGAATTTTCTGCCTGTGTACAAGCTAGTCCTGTTCATTTCCCAAATGGAAGTCCTCGTGTATGCCGGAATTCCATACCTGTTTCAATGAGCCCTGATGGTGCCAGGGTAATACCACGACGCAGGCAAGTTAAATTACTAGAAATTGATAGATTTTGTTACTCAAGGAAGATGACCCATAAAATACTTTTGTTGTGTGCACGCTTCCTCATATGGTCCACCTGAAGTATCTTCAGTCATGAATAGCTGATATATATATTCTCTCTCTTTTTCAACTAATAAATCCAAATTAAACTGTGGAGATTAATAAACGTGCTGTTTTCACATGAAAAATTATGACTGGCATCTAGAGTTAACCATTTTATATTGCGTTATTCTTATAATAGTCCCTTGAGTTACCCAGCTGTCAATCGGTATTCATCCTCATCACTGTCATCCCAAGCTTCTGCTGAAGTCAGCAATATCACTGGGCAATCAGAAAGCTCCGATGAAGTTTTTAACATGCAGGTACAAATTATTGTCATTCTTCAAACTAAACAGAATCTTTCTTACAAGGCTATTTACTAAATTAATGCTTCTATTATTTCATTCAGAAATCTCAAAGTTATTGTTGATACTTCTTTTAAAAAACCAAGTCTTTAAATGGGCTGTTAACGTAGAACAAATTTTATGTAACTGTTTCTTCTTCTTTAACTTGGAGCCTGAATTTTTTACAAAAGTAATAAGCAGCAATGCACTATGATGCAAAGTCATCTGACCTTACATAGACTTTGTTGTCCAGTTGTGACGTAATTATTTTAATATATTAATTCCATTTCTATTTATTTGATATTTTACTACATCTTTGTGTAGTTACATTAATGCTCTTTATACTGGTTTGCTATTTTGAAATACTGAGAAACTAGTCTAACAAATTTGTTTTAGCGAAAAGTATGTTATAAATTTTTGTTTTCCAAACCAGTAAGTGTGTTGTGGTAACACCAGCATCTCTTCTATACGCAGCCTAGTCCGTCTACCTCAAGCCTGAGTTCTACTCATTCTGCTTCACCTAATGTGACCAGTTCTGCTCCATCCAGTGCCAGAGGTCAGTGCTCGTCGCCAGTGGTAAACCAAATTAAATGATTCTTGCTACATTACACAGCTGAATTTCTGCATGATATCACTGGTCAGACATCAAATTTAGCCAATTGTTTGAGGAATATGAATTATTGAGGATTTCTTTGTCATAAGCGTAGAATTGAAATGTCTGCGTTTCACTGCATGAATTTAATCACTTGACACATTTATATTCTAGCCTCTCCTCTGTTGTCCGACAAACATAAGCATTCCCGAGAAAACTCTTGCCTGTCCCCCAGAGAGAGGCCCTGCAGTGCCGTCTACCCTACTCCTTCGGAAACCTCGCAGGTAGGAAACTTGTTGGGAGGCCTCTGAACACAAGTAGCTAAGATGATAAAGGCGCCTGTTGAACTTCGAGCAGATTCAGTGTCTGCTCATTGCTGTTAATTTTCAAGGGGGTTTTTTTTGTTTTTATAAGCAAATACTCTAAAATATTTTACATGAAAGAGATCACGTTTCTGCTTGCTTTGTCTAGGTTTAGATCTGGTTTTGATATTTACTCACTGCAGTGAGAGAGAGATGCAAAGACTTGCCAGATGACACAGCTTGCTTGTGTGAAACAGCAGCGTTTGTACAATCTAGGGAAGAAGAAAGAAAGAAAAACTGTTATCACGGCAGTCGTCCATGTTGACCTCCCCTTTATTTCTTCTGAAATAGCTAATCCTAGCCACTGTGAGATAATAACCCACTCCATGTGGCAATTCTATTTTTCAATGTAGTTTCGGAAAAGAAAGATAGACATTTTGTTACTCCAGAGAAAAGAATGAGTTGAGTTCTTATCTTAAAATTACTGTTACATAGGTCTGTATGAAATTTGTATCTTTTGAGTTATCTGAAATGCAAAATGAGCTTGGTGAGCTGGCCAATTTTGAATCCTTATTTCATCTTTTCTTCTTAATGGACCTACTTACCTAAAGTGCTTTCCTTTAACACGGTTGCTGCTTTAATCCATGCCATCACACAGTGCACCTCTTGCTGAAGCTGAGAAAAATGAGAACATAAGTACAGTGTGAAAGGCCCTCCTCTCAACACTCTCATTTCCACCAGAAATTTTGCCTCTGATAAAAAACAACTTGGTAGTCCATGATCCTTTATTTTAGAAATGATTTGTTGCTTTCTCATTAGTTGTATTCTTGTCCCTTTCTTCTTCAGTTATTGAATTGGCTCTTGATTTAATTTTTTCCTCTTTTCTGTTTGAGTCCTCATGCTGTTACCTGAGGGCTTAAGAAGTAATACTGAAGCTTAGCCAGACTGAGGGCAGTTCTCGGGCACTACTTACTGATATATCTACTGGACAATTTCTCAGTGGTAGTAGAGCCAAACCAACATACAGGAAAGACCAGGAGATGTTCTTTAAATAAAGCGGTTTTACAGTTTGCCGCAAAGAAAAAATTATCCCATTTTTGCTCCCAGACTGCAAACTCTTGCTTTGCCAAGTGGAATGCGACTTCTGTCCCCCACTCTACCCGAGATTCGATAAGGGAGGCTGAGGAGCTCGTAGGCCCAGTCTCCACTCTCTCTGAGCCTCGCCCAGCAGGAAAATCTCCCAATCTGTCTCTACCCTCAGTGTCCCAAGAGAGGGTAAGTAGAAAATTAACTTGCTCATACAGTGAAGTATGTTTCAAAGGTGAGAAGGTCTGACAGTTTCTTTCTGCCCTCCTAACCATAAATGAGGATATATCTTTCTGGGGAAAGTGCAATTTCTTTCTCTGGTGCTGTATTCCCTGGGCAGTAAAAATGGACTGTGATCAGAAACAAAATTCTGATTCTTTACCTTCTGATTAAGAAGGGGAAAAGAAATCCTCAGGACAATTGTAGTGAGATATCTTGGAGATACCTGCAACTCTCATTAGAATTTAGATGCTCAAACTGTTCCTTGTCCTTTCTATTTTTATTCTAACACCAGTTAACTTCAAAAGTCTTGGTTGGAGCTTCACACTAAGTTAATGAGGAAAGAACCACCCATTTATGAACGTCTTTTTTACGGCTTAATGAATGCAATTTTCACAATAGTTTTTCAACCGGGAAAGATGAGATACACAGGCAAATTCCTGCACTTCAAGTCCTTTCAGGCCACAGCTACCTCATTTAAGGAAGTTTGATGGACTTCATAGAACAAGACCACAGCAGTACTGCATCCGCTTCCCTCACTGAAATTGATGCTCAAGGTTATCTATGTACAGCTGTTGTCAGCCAACATTTGTGCTTGCTTTTTGATTTCTGGCTGAGCAATTGTACAGTGTCTCTGCAGCTCTTCCCGTACTCTGAAGAGGAATGCCTGCTGTCATTGACTGGTCAACAAGCCTCCTTAGTTTTTGCACTATTATTCTTTATAATGGAGCTTTTTGCATTTCACATTTTTGGATTTTTTTGCATTTTGTTAAACATCCTGTGATTGCTCTTGTTCTTCCATATGATTTTATATTTAATTATTTTAGTATGTCCTCGTTTCTCTGTATTTCATTCAGCTTTTGTCTCTTTATCTCTCCAATTTCAGTTGCTTTTTTGGCCTTTGCTCTTTACCTTCACAACAGAAAGCAGACTTCAACACTTGCCCACCAGATGCTAGTGCACTGCAGACTCACTAGGCAGTGAACATTCAATCCAGACCAGGCAGGAACATATGATCACATTTTCTGTCACATTAGAGTACACATGTAGTTACACCACCTCAGTTTAATGGTATCTCCAGGAAAACAGGTATTACCTGATAGAGTATGACTCTAGTACAGCATAGACAGGCAAACCTAGTGTAGCTCAAAGTCTACCAAAGCATTCTCTCTATGGGATGTTTTAAGTCGAGTTGAATTGGCCAAGAATTTGTTCCTCACTTTGTAACATGGAGCTGCAATATATTAGATCAATGATGATTACTTTGCAGCTGGGTTTGCCATCTTGTGGAACCACAGCATAGTACCTCGCTGACTCAGCATGGTCCTCTGTGAACACTGGAAGGACATACAACAATGGGAGTTGATTTGGATTTCACCGATTGTCTGATCTTGCTTTAAAAAAAAAAAAGGAAAAAAAAGTAAAGTTTATCTGTTCTCATTTCCTTTGGAAAATACATCTAAATTACTTGTAGGATTAACTGTATGCTGTTTACATCTGTTATCAAGATAAACTAGTGATTATTTGAATGCTGCCAAAAGAAATAACTAGTGGAATTTTAAAATTCTTTCATAAATTTACTGTGGATTTTTAAAAAAAAAAGAATGTTCAGAAAAGGAAAGACAAACACACTTTATGGATCAGCTCTTATCCACAAACGAAGAACGCTGCTACCAAAAAAGTCAGGGTTGGAAGTAATACACAATGCTCTTCTAAGATAACAGCCATAACTTGAACATTGTCAAATATTACACCTTGTTCAGATCCTGATTCTGCCATGAAATTATTGCAAATCTATCCCTACACTTGTTTAGTAATCTATCAAGATACCACCTTCAGGAATGAGCCTTGTTTTGTTTTTTAGGGAGCTGGAAACTGTCAGAACTCAGTACAAAATAATCCTCCCTCTGATTCCAATGTGTACAGTTTTCAGAAAACTAATCTACTTCCAATTTGTATGCACATATTTTCATTACACTATTTATGTTCTTAGGTGATGTTTATCACTCCACCTCCAAAGTAGACCTGTGTGGTGGGGATAACAACAGAAAGATACTTGTTTTCTTAAAGGCTACTGAAATACAACAGCAGCTATGCATAAACCATGCTGTTCTCAATTTACAGAGAATGCTGTTTAATCATATTGGAGACGGTGCTTTGCCACGAAGTGATTCCAATCTGCCCGGCCCCGACAAAGGTGAGTGGAAATGCTGCACCATACCAATCTTGGAAGAAATGAAAACATAATTAATCTGTCATATTCCTGTAGAATGCTGATTCTTTTGAGCGTGTATGGTCATCTCCAAGTTTCAAAACATTCTAACTAACTAAACTATGCTAACACTCTAAGTTTCAAAACACTTTGCCAAAAAGGGGGGAACATGGTGTTTGTTTGAACTGAGTGTTGTACTCGGAAGGGCCCAGTAGTTTGCAGGAAGGGGTGATGGAGCAGCAGGTTGCAGCAGGCTGCCTGTGAGAGCTGTCCTTTCTGCTCGGCTGTTTCAAGAGAGACATATGGGGTGATGAACCCTGGAGATGAACTTCTGGAGACTAGGGCAGAGAGAAGCTGAAGAGATGGATAGAGTCCTGAAGTTTGGTACCTGGAAGTCCTCTTTATAAGTCACTGTGCTTTTGGTTACACTTTGATGGAAGAGAAAAGATCAATTCATGGTTTGTTGGTTTTTTGTTTGTTTGTTTAGAGTAAATGAGAAACCTGTGAATTTCCATAGACAAAATATTGCCTTTTATAATCTTGTGCATGGGGAAATTCAATATTATTGGCACAGTTATTGTGCCAAGATTTCATTATGTGCTCCACATCCATAATATGCTCCATCATTTCATTATGCACTGCCCTTTGTGGTACCCTCAATAAAGGATACAGTAAAACAGGTATTTTGAAAATATATATTTTAAGAATATACTGTAACAAGAACTGACTGGGAATCAGATTTTCATCAATAAGAGCTGATTTTCATAAGTATTTTTGTGTCCAGGTTTTTATGAAAGCTCAAGTGCGGATTCTTTCACAGGGCTGAAAAACATATGAAATAATTTAACATGGAAATGGCAAACTTTTCCATTGGCCTATGCAGCCAAGTACGTTACAGAATTGTTAAAATAAAATATTCTCTCCTGGAGACTGTAGCAGTCCAAAGAACTGACTCCTTGGATGACTTAAAAGAAAAAATGGGTTGTCAAGAGATTGAGGCATTTGAAGTACCCAGGTCTGGTGCCAAGTTACTTCTAGGATGTGGGCAAAACCATACTGCTAGGTGACGGCCTACAATAAAAAGCAAACAATGCGTTGCATATTTTGGCAATAAAAAAGCAAAATGATCCTCTAGAAAATAGACTATTCTGTGCACTGTTCTCAGGGTCAACTAATGTGCAATTATACTGTAACAATAGTGTTACACATATGAAACAAATATTATTTGTACTGTACTTTTTGTGTTAAGTCTGGTATATACTGGTATAGTGGGATTCCAGTCCTCCTGAGAGCCCTTGGTGTTGCTATAATAGCAATAATTGATACCATCAGTTAGCAACAATACTTTGCTTTTCGCTTCATCTTTGTAAATGAGCACAGAGTCCTTGCATGTGGTTCTCTACTCACAACTATGAAATAAGCAGACAAGAAGGAAACTGTCATGGCAAGGCAAGAGGTTTGAGGCTTTGAAGGCGAGGTGGTTTTTTTGGGGGGCGTGTTGGGGGGAAAGGGGGGAGGTTTGAAGCAGGTTTTTTCCACTTTTTTACAAGACATGTAAGAAAAATCGTGGGGTTTAAGTTTGCTTTTGTCCTGTCCATGTTAAATGCCTTGTCCTTCTGTCTATCTGACTTCTTTGCAATATTGGTGGCTCCTTGATAACATGAGATAATCCAGTTCTATTAAGGAAGCTGTTCCAGGCTTTATGGGATCATCCAATTATAAAGTCATAGAATTTGGTAAAAGTCACACAGACAAATACGACAGCCAATTTTATACATGTCAAGGTGATAGTCAGTTTACATGATCAAGCAGAGATCCTTGACCATGGCTGCTACAAACAGTGTATATAAATTTTCTTAGTCCACAATAATTTTTTCATTTGATTTTTTTTTTCCAGACATCTTAATTTCTTTCAATTTTTACTCCCGCCGTTTTGTGCCCTTCTTTCCACCTTCTTTCAATTCTGAATTTGTACCTTATGCAGGCAACAAAAGACTGTTAGCACTAAAAGCTTTCTGAGGGAGGTTGATCAGAATTTGGCAAGTTCCTTTCTCTAGTCCCTTCTGTATATAAAATGAGTTAATGGAAAGGGTTTATGAATAGTCTGTTCCCTTCTGCCTAGAAACCTTGAAATAGGAGTCTGGTGCAAAAATAAACTGATTATATTAACAGGCTTCAAGCTTATCTCCCTTTGTGGCTGGATTTGCAGTGCACCAGAGTGCTATCTCAGCGCTACTGTTGTTGATGGTTCCAACTGCTATACAGTCACAAACTGACCTGAGGGCCAGATGCATACATCAGGCAACCAGAAGATTGACAGCCATTATTTAAGAGCTTTTCAAATGCTGATGTAAACATGAGAGCTTTTCTGACGTGCTCGCTAAGTTGTTTAACGTTTTCACTCTGTGTGTTTTTACCCTCATGGGTGAAGGCAAGTCAGAGAGCTAGAAGTGTTGACGCCTATATCTGCTTTTTCATTCTCTTCCAGCTGTAAACTCCACCCCCAGCAGCTGGAGCCTGGACAGTGGGAAGGAAGCCAGAAACACATCAGAAAGTGGAAAGCTTATATCTCCTCCTGTACCACCAAGACCTGCACAGACTGGTGAGTTAATGGACATTTCGGGCTAAGCTCCAGTAAAAAAATTATTTACTTGAGGGCTTAGATTCTTTCCACTCTGATTGATGTTTAACTTCTTGGGCAGGTTAATTTATTATTTGATTACTTACATGGAAGTCTGTAGAACTGCCTCCACAGGTATTTTCATCTTGTTAATGTTCTCTCTAGCATTCTGTTTCCAATACTGTGCCCCTTCACTTAATGACTGAGTAGTTTCAGACAGTTCATGCTGGTACTAGGGAGGATGATCAAATTTAATCTTTTGATCTTATGATAATTGGAGGTTAGCAATCAGAAATTATCATTAACCACAAAGAATCTTACTGGCCAGAAAAAGCACAGCAATCATGGAAGTACATGAGTTCTGTTACTATAATCAATTTGCCTTTCAAAAGATTAATTTCCATTTAAAGGAAAGGCTGCTTGAGTGATACTATAAATATAACTCTTCTTGAGGGAGTGAAGACACTTTTTGTGTGTTAGACTTATGCCTCTAAGTATGTCCAGGCATGTTTGCAGTATATTTACAGGTAAATGTTTGATATAAGTATATTATGTATTGTCTTTTATCTTATTTGACATACAAATACATAATATATTTCTTAAGAGAAGAAGAAAAAGAGGAGGGGAAAAGTGTTATACTGACTTTTTTTGAATCCTGTTATCATTTGGTAGGATATAAACCAATTTATAGTGATACAGATTTGTCAGAGAAGATGGATGCAGAAATTTCTTATAATTCATTGGTTGTACTGCAAGATAATCCTGAGAACAAAGTAAAATAAACTCTCTGAAATTATTTGGAGTCATCAGGCAGGTACCTAGAGGGAACGAGAGATAATGCTTGTGTATAGAATGATCTCCTATCCACTTAAAAAGATTTCTTAGTGAAAACTGTAATGCCACGAGTGCACTGAAATCTTTCTGACTTTACAGCATCACCAGCAAGACACATAGCCTCCGTTTCCCCTTCTCCTGCTGGCAGATCACCAATGAAGGTACTGTCTTATTGCAGTGAATCGCCTTTGTGGGACAGGTTGTATGTGTTGTGGGGTAGATAGTATATATTTGATATACGTTATTTGGGATTATATTATGTTTTCCTTTTATTATCATATGCCTATACAAAAACCATTCACAAGAGTAAGTAGCCATAACAATTACAGCAGCTCTGAAGATTTTCAAAACTGGAGGCAAGAAACCTAACCTTCAGCCTCTCAATATTAGGCTTCTCACCTACATGGATAATCAAGCTCACCTGAGTCAGTGGGCAGAAGGGCGTGTAAGAAATAAATGTAAGACGTGCCTGACGGTCCATTCCTCTTACTCCTCCAGCATCCAGAGCTGTTGGATTACAGGGAGTGTTAGAGAGTAATCCCTGCTTCTGTCATTTTAATATCCGTTTCCTCTGCAGAACGATCCAGGGAGGTTGTGTAAGAAGTTGGAAGTAGTTTGAAGCCTGCCAGTAGGAAACATTAAGCACAGGCTGTAAATAAGCATTGGTTCTTCTCTGGCAGTTAAACACCCATAGCAATTGGGGATCCAGGCTAAACTGAGCAGGTTTCATTTCTATTTCAAGATATTTGAGTGTGTCAGTATCCACTTGTTGCACAACAGCTTATTGGGTGGAAAACTTGACCGGGAAATCTGTCTTCCACAGCACTGGAGCACATGAACACGCAGCCTACATATTCCAGGCAAACCCTGGTATTGACAGACTGCACAACATTAGTCTCAGGGA
This sequence comes from Aptenodytes patagonicus, assembly GCF_965638725.1. NCBI lineage: Eukaryota > Metazoa > Chordata > Aves > Sphenisciformes > Spheniscidae > Aptenodytes > Aptenodytes patagonicus. The sequence continues at coordinate 30,570,054 of NC_134949.1, forward strand.
TAGCTTCTGCCACCCCACTGAAGCAAAGAGAATTCTGCAGTTAGAAATATGAGGGTCAACAAACTGGAAGGAGAGCAAATAGAAAGGAGCATGACTGGTGCTTCAGGCGCTCAGGTGCAAGGGCGGAGGGAGGCAGCCCTGCCGAAGTAGTCCCTCAGCTACCCAATGCCTAACTAATGCTTCAGAGGTACACATCTCCTGAGGAGGAGGAAAGTGGCACCCCAAAATGCCTCCCTTTCCCTTGAGGTCCCTAATCACAAGTCCACGGTCATTCTCCCATTTGTCATCCCATGAGCCTGTAACATTTCCACTTGTGACTGCACAGTGGTCCAGGTTCAACACAGAGCAATTGTGCTGGCCATCAGAGTGCCCCGTAGTCCTATTACCATAGCATGCCTTCTGCTGAAGTGAGCACCGATCCCAGGTTTCGCACTAGCTGCTTACTAGGAAGCTCTTCAGAGCATTAGGACCTTGTACAAAAGGTGAGCAACTCTTCCTTTTTTCCTGAATGGACTTGGTACTGATGATTCTTAGGGGTGTTTCAAGCTCATCCTAACATTTTCTTCTAAATGCCTGCACAGAACTTAAGCATTTTACAACCAAAGCCTGGATTGCTGCTTGGGAGAGGAATGCTGGCCCAGAATACTTCTGAGAGTTGCTGGATCTCACTTCGAGCATCCATGGATTTCCAGACTGTTTTGGTGTCTAGACTGTTACTACTGCTACAAGCAGTCTGCACTGCTGTCAGGACCCAGGTGCTTACCCCTGCTCAGCTCCTAAATTGAAGCAGGCAGGGTTTACGCATACTTGTTCTTGTTCTGAATGACAAAAGCAAAGGTCCTAAATCTTATCTACGGTCACTTAATCCAAGTGTCTGGTGTTCTTGGAACTTGAACCAATTACATCATTTATTTGAAAACCTCGACCCTGGACGTTTGTGGGGGTAGGAGTGCAGCTGCAGCCTCCTCACATGCAGAGGAATGGAACCTGAAATAAGTAGTTAAACAGGCTCCTCACAATGTCTGAAATGTCTTCAACACTTGCTCTGCTTCTCTCTAGCCACATACAGGGCTCAAATTTTAGCCTTTGTTCCAACTGTTACATGCTGCCAGAGAAGGCCATCTTAGTACAAAACCCACGGATGTAAATGAAGATTTTTTTCCATTGCTTTCAGTGCACTGTGGATCCAGTCCTAGAAGGATAACTAAGATTATCTCAACAGCATAAAGTCAGTGCAGCCAGCTCTATACACCCATGCCCCTCTCCTTTTCCTCCCCTCCCCACCCTTTGTTGCATGGCTCACACTCTCATCTCAAGCTGAGCAGCTGAGTGACAACCAGTCTAACAAGAATTGGGGTGGGAAATTTGTCTTTGAGGTAATTTCTCCATCCCTTTTTTAGCCTGTGCTTGAGGCCATTAAGTCTAGATTGTCTCAGATGGCTCCAGTCAAAATCAGATATGTTGCAAAAACTTTTCAACTTGCAAAGTATGGTCTAACCTTTCACAGTTTTCAGTTGAAGTTGCTTCACTAGTATAGGACTGCTCAATGTTTTTAGGTAGGGCTTTACTGTCCCTGCCTCTTATTCTTCGTCAGCACTGTTGTTGCCGCTTGGGTCCTCAGCTCCCCATCCTTTACCTTCCCCCACAGACCCGCGAGGCTGCTGGTGCAGCCATTTACAACCTTCGCCTTCTGTTGGACCCTTGTCCCTGGGGCCCACAGTGGTGTTTTGTGTTTCGTGCAAGCGGCACGATGTGTCCAAGGAATGCCTGGGAGATGGGGGAGAGGAAGGGTGGAGCAACTGCGGTTCAAAACGCTGTCTGCAGCAGCAGCAGCGATGCCTCACCACCAGCCTTCCTGCTGCTGCCCCTGAGTAGCAAGACGAGCTGCGGGCCAAATGGGGCTGGCGCCCAGCAGCGGCTATTAGCTTGGCATCCGCTCTGCGCTTCACCTCCGACGTTGGTATTATGACACACTCGGAAATGATGCCACGATGTAAATGCACTTTTCATTGCATGACAGTACACTAAAACTGTGAGGAAAAGCTTTGGAAAATGAATTTGGAACATGAGAGACTGAAGTAGCAGCAGTGACTGGGATGCAAGTCCTGTGCTTTGGCATTAGGGGGCAGGACACCACTAGGTATGCCCTGCGCAGGGTTATGCATTTCACTTAAAGCCTGAAAAACTGAGGGTTCATTTTAAAGGCTTCCAGATTTTTCCAGGCTATTATGATAGTAAGATAACATTTAAATACAGTTTTACTTCCACTTTCATGAATTACTGGCATGAGCACTGTTTAAGGTGTACCTAGGCACTCGAGTTTTTTATTGGTTTCTTACTGGATCTTAATTAAACAGGGACGCAACCGTTTACGTTTATCAAGCCTCAGAATCTATGCCCTGAATCTCTGTGTGTTTTCAGTCTGAGCACAGAAGCGCTCTCCCTCGTTTACTCCAGGTAAATTCTTCTTCTGCCCTTTCTTTCGAGCAGGGGTCTGTGCAATCATTCACACCGTCTCCAGTGGAGTATCATTCCTCGGGGCTCATATCCAACTCCCCGGTGCTGTCAGGGAGTTACAGCAGCGGCATCTCTTCGCTCAGCCGATGTAGCACGTCAGAGACGTCGGGCTTTGAAAGCCAAGGCAGCGAACCAACAGTGACTGTCCCAAGCTACAGCGTTTCTGAGGAGCCTGTGAGAAAAGAAAGTAAAACCCCGCCGCCTTACAGCGTGTACGAGCGGACTTTGAAACGCCCCGTTCCTCTACCTCACAGCCTCTCCATCCCGCCCGCCGCGGACCCGCCGGCGCTGCCGCCCAAGCCACAGCTGGTCCGGCCAAACAATCTGGAAAACAGCAGCAGGAGGACTGAGCAGGTTCCCCGGCCCAGGCCTCTGCCCCGCAAAGTCTCTCAGCTATGAGAAGCCACTTTTATATTTAATTGCAACCAATTCTTTACCGTTTAAGAAATAATATTTTTTAAAAATGGTAAAATGCGTTTAGTTAGGCACTTTAATATTTCGCCCACCTTTTATTTTGAGTAATTTTGAAATGCTTATTACTATTAAGTTGCACATTTGAAATGAAATTACTAATTTAGGTTGCCAGACATTATAGGAAGCATGAATGAGAGGAGTTTTTTTAATTTTGTGGTGGTGAATACTGATAAATGCTTTTATTTGTACTTTATTTTTATTTAAAAAATTAAATCTAAAACCCTATAACTCTCATCTGAGTTAGCCGAATGCTTCTTACAAAATACAGAATATATTGACTGGATCTTTACTACTAGAGATAAATGCACGCTTTCTAACAGAGTAGTGTGTAGACTAGGACGTTTCTGCAAGTAGGCTAAAAGTTGTTTCTCTTATCTGATGAACAGGTTGGTCATTTCAAATGTCTGTGGAAAAACAGAGAGATAATGCAAGTTATACTGCAGAGAACTGTTGTGAGAATGTGGTTTGGAATTTTTGAAACACACGATTTATGTTATTTTTAAGATGGAAAGATACCTGCATTTCATTCAGCGTACAGCACCGTTCTGGTGAATCTCGATAAGGTTTTGTGCCATTAGTGTATTACTGTACCTGACGCGTCCTTTTCTTTTTGAGGTGCAATTTACTTTTATTCTTCCAGTTAATGCTTTTTTTTGTTGTTTTGTTTTTTAAAAAGCTAGCAGTTTCCTAGTGGAGGTTCTCTGCTGTTTTTGAAAGTTCACCCTAAAATACAATCTGTGTATGAAAATAGGTACAAATGACTTGTTCATTTAACTTGTGTACAAGAATCAGTACTGACTAGTACCAAGGCAGTATACTAAATGAACAAATTTTAAAAAATACAAATTACTGGCTATCGATCAATACATTTCAAAAGCTAATTGCAAAGGTCATTAATAATTCTGTATACACCTAGCAAAAATTCTGAACAGCTCTTTGGATGTGTACGTACCGGTGGAGTCAGGTTTTGGATTTGCTTTTTAGCTTGAGTTCATCACCATCATCTTTATTGTAGGAGAATGGTGTTTGGCCTTAGGTTGTATTTTAGTGACTGGCATCTGAAGAGCTCTGGAAAGCTAATGCCAAGCTGTAGGAATGTGGATGGAGGAAAAAAAAAAAAGCGCACCTTCTGTATGTATTTTTTGTATCCTCTTTCTTTTACTGACTGTTTAACATGTGCTTGGGAACAGATGTGTGAACTGCATTTTAAATCATGCTGTTAAAAATATTCTCCCTCTTTTGTTGGGAAGCTCATGTTAATTTTAGCTGTGTGTTTGATTTGTTGATAGTTTAACTGGAAGAAAGTGACCACTTTTTATATTCTCTCAATTAAACCTTCAGCAGTTACAAGCTGTTGACGGTAGTTATAGAGGTTTTCTATAATAAATGTTCAAGTATTTTTGTACATAATTGGTAAAATTTTAATAAGGAGTGTACCATTATGTGAAAAAGAAGCAAACAGTTGTGTATGCAGTAAGATTGTTATAATTATGCCAAATACTTTATGTATGGAAAAAAGAATATTTGTAAATATGTGCTTTTAACAATAATTCTGCCATATTGACTTTACAATTTTGAATGTCAGAAAAAATTAATATATGTTAAAATATTTATGTTTTAGTGAAAGTATTCATAACTTGAAAAGGAACATACGAATTTTAGCTTTGTATCTTGCTGATTTCAAAGTCTGAAATTCCTTGAACTAGCTCTTGCTTTCTACTATAACATTTTTGTGTCTGTAACCACATCATAAAAGGTGTAGAAGGCTACATATTTATGCTGATATAAAGAGGTAATGCCTGAGATTTAAATAAGGTGTCACAAGTAAGATAACAAAGCTGCTTTGATTTTTTTTGTTTGTTTGTTTTTCACCCCTGTGTAGTTTAATAGATTTTGCTGACTAGTGCTTGAGCACATGAATCAGTGTTATTTGCTCCTGAAGCCATTTTTTTTTTTTTCTGGCAGTGAGCAGAGTTGATGACTTTATCATTTGCGTGCATTACTGAAGTCAGCTTTGCAGCAAAACATTTCATGAAGTTTCTGTTTACCTAGACACTCATATTGGTTGCTGCATAATGTTAATATGGAATAAAAGGACTTGATTAATCTTTACAGTACAACTTGTTTTCTACAGAATGAGAGATGATAATGCAGTTTGTCATGGAATTAAAGTTCTGACTCCTTGTCTTGCTAAATCCAGTTTTCTTTCGTTAGAAATTTCCTGATGGATCTAGTTTTCTGCCTATTTGGATCCGTAATTGCTTTGTGAGACAACGTGGAGAGTATTGACCTGCTCTTCTGAACAAGTGAAGAATGTAAAATTTACTAGGGAGAGTTCACTGTAAATTAACCTGCATGAGCGCTCTGGTTTTATAACCATGACATCAGGAATACTCTGAACGATAGCAGACAGTGTAAAATTGACAGAGTACTCTAAAACCGAGCTGACGCATTTTCTGCTTAGCCAGTTTTGACAAATTGATTCTGTAGATCAGCTTTTCAACCTGATTTCCTATAAAGATGTAGTATGAAATTTTGTTATGTATGTTGCAACACCCAGCGCTTGAAAACCTAATGTAAATAAAGGTCTCGTTTGAATTTTATGTATTACTCATAAATGTAGTTTTATCACTTTTTGGATGACAGTGAGTAATTCAGAAGATCATATAAGAGGACCTATGAGAACAAGTTGCTGTTACTACTCAATAGCTTGAATGTTAGCCAACGTATGCGTAATAGGTGAGATGATCTTGTACTCAAATACTGCATTTGAGATGCATTTGAGACCACAGAAGCAACTGCAAACTCGGCTGGCTGGCTTTGAAATGATGCAATTCAGACCGGTTCTCATGATGGGCTAATACCTCTGTAGTGTGAGTGAACTCAATTATCGTGATGTCTCAAGTCAGATCATAGCCAATAGCCTCTGTCCTGAAAGAAGCACAAAGCTGAAGTTAATCCTTGATAGTAAAGGTTTCAGGGTAGTGCAGATATGGCCTTGTTCACACGGAATGGGGTGTAGCTACGGGTAAATCTTCTCGTCGGTATGAAAGTGGCACCTTGCCCTCCTGCCTGACCATTCTTGTTCACAGATCGTCCAACAGCACCTGCAAAAAGCGCAGTGACTGAGCAAAAAGATACCAATAGGCAGGAGTCAATCCCTGAGGTATAAATGATGAAAAGCATCTTGTTTTGAGTGTAACTGTGGTCAGTGAGGCATATAGCAGCATTGTACCAGTAACCCCAGGTGCTGACAGACACAGCTCTGTGCTCCAGAGCTCTGCTGGTAGCCGGGTTTTCCCACAACGCTCTGATGATCCAGGTAGAGCCTTGACATATGCTTGCTGAAGGGCAAAGCCACATCTGCTGGGACAGTGTGAAAGGATGTTCACCACTGGAGCCCTTGAGATTCTGACCTCGAACCAGATTCTGTAGGAGAAAGCCCTTTCCGTATTAATTTAATTTGTCTTTATCTTCTCCTTGTCATTTTAATTCAGCTTTTGACATATATTTCAGATAAGAAACTAGGATGATTAGTTACTTTGGATAACATTAACAAAAAAAATCTTGTGATTAAACAGCTAAAACATGCAATCCTTAGGAACATGAAAGGTTTAGAGCTGCATACCTCATATGTGCCCTAAGCATCAGGATGGCGTGACTCTTCCTGGGTGGTAAAATAAGGCTGCTGATGAAAGAACATTAAATATTTTCAAAAATTGGATTGCTCAGTAAGGAACTCGGTGTGCTTGTAATGACAGGCTAACGGCTTTGCAGACTTCAGTGGGGACAGAGCCTGTGACATGAGCCTCCTGGGCACAGCTGGGCAAACTTAACCAGGTTAGAACTTGTGTTAAGGATACAGTTCATAGCTTCTCTCTAACTGACTGATGCTGGGTTTGTATTTATTTCAGGAAGACTGTGTTAGAAGAGAAAAGAAGGTGAAGAGTTGAGAAAAAAAAAAGGCAAACAAAACAGGCAAAACCCTTGATGGCTAGATAATTAATCCAAGTCTGTTTTCACCCAGCCAGGAAAAATAATAGTAGGAGAAATTGAAATGTTAGCTGAAATTGAAGCATCAAATATATTTCTTCACGCTATTGTAGCATGATTTTATGCCAGCTTAGCTGCTGGTTGAGCTGAAGGGGGCAGAAAGGAAGCTGGAAGTCCTGACAAAATACAGGGTTTTTTTATTTTACAAAGGCTTTGGGGTGGGGTTTTTCCTTTTTTGCTATGGGTTACCAGAGGAAAGATGCCAGAGGACAGAAAAGACTGACTGCCATGAGTTGCAAGGGCAAAGAGTTTCTAAATCGCAAAGCCCTGCAAAATATTAAAATATTTCCCTGGTTTTGCTAAACGGTTTTTTTCTTACCCCATGGTGCATAATTGATAGTGTATTTTGCAGTGAACATCTAGGTATTTTAGGGAGCAAATCCATGTCCAAATTTCATAGGAAATAGCTGCTCTGATAGCTCATAAGCTGCTGAAATTTTGGTTATATATTTAAATGTTTACATCATTGATTTGCTATTGGTAGATCCACTAGTGTATTTCCGTTTGTTCCATTTCCTTAGGAATTATTTTGCAAAGGGATTCTCTGCATTATCTTCTTGCTTATTTGTAACAGACTGCTATTGCTGCTGTTTTTCCTTGACCCCACTGACTTTCCTTGAAGCGTTTCTTCTTGCTTTTCAAAAGAAAGGCCATCAGCGAGGAGCTGCTTCAGCCTTTCCCATGGGGAATATTTCAGAAGTGCAGCCCGAAGGGGATGCAGCACAGGCACGCATCCACTCCCGGGGGGAGGATCACAAGGGCCTTCGGAACAAAAGCTGGGGGGGGAAGTTTACCTGTAGAGCACCTGTAGGAGTTTGTGTTCACAGACATAGCGACAACTCAAGGACAGGGATTAAACTAATTTACTAAACCCAGGAGGTGGGATGTAGGTAATGTCCTGCAGGGACTAAGGTTTGCCAAAGAGTGAAATTCAGTCCTAGCACACCCTGTAAATGGAAATCCTTTGCCTTGTTTCCTGATCCTCTTTTCACAGAAAAAATAATGCCAGCTAGATACACTTTTTCTTTTTGTAAGAGGGTTGCTGAGCATGGGATAAGGGGAGACAAACTACTCCTGTACAGGAAGCAAAGAAATGTTGAATCTATACTTTAAGCCTAAGATGACTTGAGAGACCATTGCTCTGGGTCTTTGGGCTGGCTGCTATTCAAGGGATGTATCTTGTGCAATGATTTGTCCTTACACTCTGGATACGCTCTGGTAGAGCCAAAGCGAAGAGCTCTGTAGAGCCAGCTGCCCGCACTCTTTGAACTCCTGTGCCAGTCTCATTTTTGCCATCTGTTGCAAGAAGAGGGCTTGCTGCAGGTGTGCTGTCTGGAGCAGTCTGCTGCGCCCTAACCACTGTGCTTGGTTTTGAGACATTCAGTTGACCTTTGTAAATACGGTGCTGTGGTAAATCCAAGGATGTGATACAACACCCAGTAAAATGAATGCAAAGGTTCATATTGATGTTGTTAGAAATTGGCATGTGTCCAAGAGGAGTTGGGAGGAAGCAGCCAATACCTAATGAATTTAGTCCAACCTGAAGAAAATAGAAGTCTATCACTGACCACAAGACACCTCACAATGAACAAAACACATCAATAACTCAGCTGTTTTTTTCAGCTAGTGCATTAGGAGATGAAGCAACAAATATTACTGTGCTGCGCTCTTCTCAGGCCATTAAGTGCAGCAAAGGAAGACTCTGCATGCTGGACAGAGGCTTTTTATGTTGCCAAGGAGAGTTTTCCTGCATCTGCAGTCCCCACTCCAAGTTCTGTCTCAGAACTGAAACACATCCTGTCAATACCCCTAAAGCTATAATTCAGTGGAGTTTTCATAGCTGTAAAACCTGAGCTGCATGATGATAAGCAAAATCAAAGCAAGTCGTAACCTGCTACTTTGAACATGCAGACAGGGTCTATAGGGGAGCAAGCAGGGAGGAAAAGAGAGAAAATGGTTTTTCAGGTCATAAAGATCTATTTTGACTTCTGCAATATTTGCTACTTTTTGAGAAGTGCCGGATTTTTACCCCATTCTTTACTGGGTTTTTCCCCACTGTGTGAGATAATGCTGGGGGGGTGGCTTTCTCGGGTGTCCACGTAGGTTTGAATAATGTCATTCTTCTTGTGCCTGCAGAAGACGGGGGTTTTTCTCAATCGTGCAGAGAAAGGAAAGGACAGAAGAAAGAGGAAGACAGAAAAGATTGTGGTCAGTGCTATGTGACCTCTTAGCTCAGAGGTGGTCCCGTTCAGAGAAGTTCTCTAGCTGGCCCTTGATCCCAAACCTTCTAAGGGTAAAGATCAGTTCTAAATTGTGAATTTACTGCTTGTTTGAATGTGGATTAAAAATAGCTTCCCAAGCCTACAAAAAAGCCAACAGCGCTCCAGGGAGCAGACTGTGTTTATGAATGAAGCCAAGCTTGCAAGTACCTCCAACGTTCCGTGTAACACCCCCGAAGTATCTGAATGGGAAAGGATAGCCACTGAGAGACACAGGTTCATGCATTGTTCCTTAAAAGATGCATTTACTTTCTGCTCCTCTTCTCCCCATGCTCAAATCTGCCTGGCTGAAGGCACAAAGAATCATTTCAAGAAATCGCAGAAGGGTTGAGGTTAGAAGGGACCTATGGAGGTCACCTGGTCCATCCCCCCCACTCAAGCAGGGCCACCTAGAGCATGTTGCCCAGGACCATGTCCAGACGGCTTTTGAGTATCTCCAAGGATGGAGACTCCACAGCCTCTCCCTGAGCAACCTGTGTCAGTACTTGGTCACCCCAATAGTGAAAAAGTGTTTCCTGATGTTCAGAGGGAACCTCCTGTGTTTCAGTTTGTGCCCATTGCCTCTGGTCCTGTCACTGGGCACCACTGAAAAGGGCCTGGCTCTGTCCTCTTAGCACCCTCCCTTCAGGTATTTATGTACATTGATACATAATGAGCCTTCTCTTCTCTGGGCTGAACAGTCCCAGCTCTCTCAGCCTTTCCTCATACGAGAGATGCTCCAGTCTCTTCATCATCTTCATGGCCCTTCATTGAACTTTCTCCAGTATGTCCATGCTTCTCTTGTACTGATCTCTCCGTGAAGTGTCTTGTAATCACAAGATGAATTAGACAGAAAAAGTACCACCTTGGCAACAGTTTCCTTTTTCAGAGCGAATCCCACAGCGTACCTGTGCTGGCCATACCCGCTGATCTCCCTGGGGGCTACGTGGCTGCCATGGGTGAGGGGAGAGGAGTCAGCAGGGAGAAGGAGCTAACACGTGGGGAAAGCAGGGCTTCCAGAGCCAGTTCAATGGACCTGGATTAAGCAGCTTCCCACACAGCTCTGGCAGAGCACAGTGTTATATGCAGTTGCCTTCTACTGCAAGCCCATCTCTGACCTCCCGCACGTTTACCTCCTCCCCCCACTCAGCTTCACTCGTCCTTGTGAAATTACAGTTAGGTTTCAAAGTATCTGCTCTACCTTTACGTTTGTTCATCAGTGCTGGTGAGCTTTGGTGCACTGTATGAATGATAAACTGTGATGAGCTGCAGCGCTGCAAAGAACACAGAAACAGTTAAAATGTCAAATTCTAAACCAAAATTGCTACTTATCATTCTTCTTTGGTATTGCTGTTCCTGTGGCCTGGGGAGGGACACACCAAACAACCCTACATTTATTTAGTTTGAGAACTGGGAAAATTAGCAGATTTTGCAAATTCTTTCAGTGAGCCTTTTCTGGTCCAGTGTTATTTTTATTGAAGGCATCACCAGCCCATCTTGCAAGTGAAGCTTTCGGCAGTTCTGCTAGATGAAATCAGGCACAGCTTGAATGACAGGTCTTCAATACTGCACTGGCTCATTAGAGAGGTTTGTATTCCACACTGAGCTGAAGGAAAGGGACTGACCTGGGAGACTCTGAGCAGGCACTGCAGCAGAAGCAGCAGCAGAAATGATGGCAGATGGCAGGGTCAGCTCGTTAACTGCATTTATCTAATTTAAGATTTGCCATATATTGTCAGGTAACAATAAAAAAAATCATCTGTCAGAAATTCCACCTGGTCATAATTGATCATCATTAATAAATCTGTTCCAGAACAGGCTGCCAAAATCTCAGCTATGATCACGTAACTCAAACTAATTAGCAAACGACAATTGCTGAGATGAGTTGCTTTGGTTGGGTGACGAAAGGAACCAAAGCCATGGCTGCTGTTGGCAGAACGGAAAGCTGTTTTGTGAAGGTTTACTGGGCTGATGAAACATCTGGCTAGTTTGCTGTTTTGGTCTTTCTCTGATAATTTGCGTGTTGCAGAACACAGGGCTGTAACACTTTTTTTCAAAACACTGATTATACATAAATGCATAAATACTGTGGCTAGATAAACCTGGATTTGCTCTGAAAACCACACGTTTATCCCTGATTTCTACCTTGGTCTCTAAAGAAAAAGGCAATAGACAGGAGTCTACTTCCCAAAATAAAAAAGAGACTTGGTTTAAACCATATTATGAATTTATTGTTGACATAATATTGACAAATTTCAAACAATATATTAACCCTACATGACTTATCCATGCTGCACTCCTGAAGGAACACTGCGCTCCCCCAGCAGCTTTGCCTGGCTCCACGCCTTTATTTTGAGGGGCCAGTTTAAAACTGGTGCTCTGAAATATGTGTGAGAGCTTGCAGTGAGGCAGGAGCTCGCAGGCAAGAAAGCATCGTGCCATGCTGTCCTTGCACAACATATTTAGCAGCACTAAAAATAAAGTAATTAATAATGACAGAGAATGACAGTTTTCTTAATCTCACCGTCTGGCTGCGGTGCAGTCAGCAGCACTTTGCAAAAGGTATTGCTACAGTTGGTTTTATTTTTATCTGGAGCAGACAAATTGCTGTGGCTCCTTCTTGGGTCTTCTGTAGGTGTCTTATTCTGCGCACCCTGCCTGGAGAGCAACCTGTTGACAAGGTCATAGAGCAGTCAAGGGAAGGATGAGTGATCTGCCTTACCTGCTTTGCCTGCATTTGAGTAAGTGCTTATCAAATGATGCTTCTGCGCAGCATAGCCAGAATTCCTCAGTGCAAGCAAAAGGGCAGGCTTCCATCCTTAAGCATGCTTTCCAGTGGGAAATCATGGCATAGTAGAGCCAGAAAATAGGTGAATAAACAACAGATCAGAACAACTGAAACACTGACTCCACCGGGGAGGCTGGTCCTGGGTGATCAGGTTATTAAGTTGCGTACATTGCTGTATGAGTTCTCAGCACCCAAAGAAAAATGTTGCAGGTAACCTTCAGGTCAAAAAGATTTTGAGTTCTTCAAAAGGGGTATGTTTTTGCACAAACAGGTTGTGATAGGACACTAGTTTGTGATTTTTTCGAAATGTGTTTGGAATAAATAGCAGAGGCTGGTAGTAGATAATGAAGGTGTTAAGAGGATGTGTCGAAGAACAGTTTACTGTTCTTTTAATGACATCATAAAATTATTTAAGCAATGACAGTTTTCCAGTGTTTGTATTCTCACTTTTTGTGTTGGTTTGTCTCTTCAGACTAAAGACTGTTTTAAATTTAGTGGTTTATTAGTAGGAGTTTTTTTGTAGGATTATGTGTTATGCAATTGGGACTGGCTGCTCATTTCTGTGCATAATTGGAATTCTTCATACAATTGAAACAAAAGTGTTTAAACTTCAAGACTGGCTAACTAAAATATTTTTGCTTTAGGCAGATTGCAACCTACATCATTTTCTTTAAGTTCCTTCCTCTAAGATCATTGTATCTAATAGGAGTATGAAAAATGTATATATGATCTGGTACATACTCAAGGTAAAAGTGGAAGCTCTTTAAACCATGTACAATCAGATAGTTCAGAGGCAATCATCTTCAACAGACTAATCTTGAAATGCTCTGATGTGGTGGAGAGTTGAAGCAATAAAATTGCAATTACTATGTAGTTGTGTTTTATTTCCATAATATCTTTTGAAATCAAGTGATGCTACACATTAGAACGTCAAAAAACCTTTTTGATATACAGCATGCAATTAATAAAAATGCAAAATAAAAGAATTCATATTCTTTCTAAGCTGCCAGAAATAAATGACAGCAATGTGGCATGTTACAATCTTCCTCTTTTTTTTTTGTCTTTGGACAAAATCTGTCAAATGTAAAACCTCAAGTAAACTGAGAAGTCTAAAAGCCCAGCTAGTGTTCTAAATCTTCCAGAGTCAATAATTACCAACGAAGTATTATAGAATCATAGAATCATAGAATAGTTTGGGTTGGAAGGGACCTCTAAAGGTCATCTAGTCCAACCCCCCTGCCATGGGCAGGGACATCTTCAACTAGAGCAGGTTGCTCAGAGCCCCCTCCAACCTGACCTTGAATGTCTCCAGGGATGGGGCATCCACCACCTCTCTGGGCAGCCTGTGCCAGTGTTTCACCACCCTCAGTGTAAAAAATGTCTTCCTTATATCTAGTCTAAATCTACCCCCCTTTAGTTTAAAGCCATTCCCCCTTGTCCTGTCGCAACAGGCCCTGCTAAAAAGTTTGCCGCCATCTTTTTTGTAAGCCCCCTTTAAGTACTGATAGGCTGCAATAAGGTCTCCCTGGAGCCTTCTCTTCTCTAGGCTGAACAACCCCAGCTCTCTCAGCCTTTCTTCATAGGAGAGGTGTTCCATCCCCCTGATCATTTTTGTGGCCCTACGAATGTACATATAACATTGCTGGAAAAAAACATGTTTTAAACCACTAAATGATTATCAGAGTAACTTTTTGAAAACAAAAAGTTTGGATTACAGTGTCATCTGGATGCTGTTCCACAGATTTCAGAGTACTTACTCCCAATTTGCAAGAGCCAAATAAATAATGCAAATAGTTTTCCCTTTACCTCTCCAGTCATAAATTCAGAAAACTGTTTACCTTCCCACGCTGATTTCACACCAAACTACACAGAAAGGAATGAAAAAGCCCACCCCAAACAAAGCAACAACAAAAAACGCACAAACCTCAAAGCCATATACTCTGAACCCTAAACAAAAACATTTTAGACTGATTACCTTTCATTTATATTTTGTCCTCACACACACAGAAGTTGCCCTGGAAGAGCTGATGGGTTATGTCCTAGTAAGCCCTCTAATCAGAGCTGTAGTGGGGCTTAGTGCGTATGATTCACAGTGCTCCTCAGAAAATACAGGAATTTTACCTGATATTTGATGTTAGTTCATGCTATAATCTCTCTGCATCGTATGAAAGCATGCTTTATAACCGATACAAAACAAGTGGATATTCTTGCCTCACTTTTCAAACAAGATGTATAAAGAAGGTTTGCCATCATTATACTAACTGCACAAAATACTCACGATGCTTTGATAAAACTGAACTAGTATTCGTGGAAGATATGTTATGTGATGTTTTTCCAGTCTTTCGACTTGCTCAGTGTTTGCGAATTGGTAACTAAGTCACAAGAGATGCACTATTCTTTATTAAGAATAAATATTTTACTGTATGTTAAAAGCTTGAAGGTTCACATTTAATGTTTCAGAGGTTGTTTTTTCCCTTTGTTTTTAAATCCTAGGTCTCAGGCACCTGGGAAAAAAGTAAAATTATGAATTCTTAATGCCAACTACATCTTTCTTTTTAGGAGAAATAGCGCGTGCTATGGCTTAGTTACAAAACTGAAGTCAGTCATCCAGATCTGATGATTGAAAAAAAAGGTTTAACAAGTAGATTCAGCGGAGTTACTTTGGATTTACAGCAATGTAACTTGGAATGGAACAGAGTCTAATCTGTTCTCTCTAATCTGGAGAGAGCTATTGAATTTAACTGAATATATACTATACATAGAATGCAATACATTCAGAGATATAGGTATCCAACTGACAACTGGCAGATGCAGTCATAATTCTTGAAATATGAGATCCAAAAGGACAAGGCCTGACTTCACACACTCTTCTTTGCTGATACTTAAAAGTCTGTATGAACATATATCTTTTTGCATTTAGCATTCTCTAGGTTTGCAAACAGCCGTGACTGAGGCATGCCTATATCATAACTACGCTGAATAACTAAGCATTTAGCTCACATGCAAGGCTGCAGTGCTCAACCTGATAGGAGTTCCCACGGCCTTCCTCCTAGAAAGGGAGACACCAATAAAACATGATCAGAAGAGGCAGCACCTCCTCTTTTACACCATAGTCCCATGCTTAAAGCATTCAGTCAGTATGTGGCTGATCCATACATAGTTTCCAGAAAAATCTTTGACCACCATGGAGACCACCATAAAGTGGTTGCAGCTGTGGAGACCATACCACAGCTTGGGGCAAACGTAGTATATTGGTAGTCTCTTCCCAAATTTCATGTTAAATATTACATAAAATTAATTATGTTAATGTTAGTATGCATGTATTAATGTTATATGTAATGTAGTTTAATTATGTTAAATATTAGTTGGTGAGCCTGGGACCCAGATTCCCAAATTAAACCCAGATGAATGTCAAGCCCACCAGAATGAAGAGGTGATTATGTTCTTTCTTGCCGCATGTCTTGTTCTCTCTCAGTAGTTAGTTGTTGTACACGTGGTATGTTAGCTGCTCTCCACTGGAAAATACTCTGCAGCGCTCTGTCACCTACAGCTTCCCCAGCACACAAAAGTGCTCTCCTTAACAGGCTACCAGCCCCTACCCGGTAAAGCTCTCCCAGTTCGGGTGACATAGTCAGCAATTTGCTGTATTGTCAAACACAGCATGACTCCGTTCACGCGTTTCTGTGCAGAGCAGGAAACTGTGATAACATACCTGCCTCCGGTCTGCCTAGCTAATTTCATCTTTCATTTAATAGTCGCCTGCTGAAGCAGAGTCAGAGAGCAGCTCTCACAACTTGTTTAGCTCCCTGGGTAAACGTTTTGGTAAATAAGACACTGCGTATATCACCAGCAGCGGCAAAGTACCACAACACATGACTGAGCTCTTTAAAAGAGCTAGTGCAGATGCCTGTCCTCAGCACAGGATTTGGGACAGCACTTGGGACTCTTTCACCTGAGTACGCTGGGGTACACAAGCCTTAGCAATGGTGGAGCTCCAGCCATAGCTGTCCCTGCAGTTTTATTACTGCCTAAGGAAACCAGGTAGTTTCGGCTGGTCACCCTGAGGACCAGCTGCCCCCGGGTTCTTCCCCCAGGGCAGTGCATTCCCGGGGGTGGGAAGGAGAAGGAGAAAGGCAGAAACATAAAGGTTAGGTACTCATAGTTGGCATTAGAGCTAGCCCTAAGAAGATAAACCCAGAGTATATTACAACATCTGTTTCCCTGCAAGGGATATAAATACTCTTACAGACCAGTTTGCTGAAGAATTCACCTGGCCGTAATTGAACATATTTTCACACAATTTTGTAAGACATTTATCAGCAAACATTATATTCAGATGAATATCTTTTGATCATGAAGTTCCAAATTATTTTTTGCTAAGCCTTAAAAGTTTCATTGTCTATGAACTTTCCTGGAGGTCTGAGAAGAGCTTTGAGGAAGAAAATGAGCCCTATAAGCTTACCTGTGAACATACAAATACAAGCAAATTAAAAACGTGACTGTTTTTAAGTGAATGCTATCTTTGAGGTTCATTTTAATGAGAGACCCAAAAACCTGCAGTGTAATGCCTTCATTTATCCAGGCAAGAGGATATATGCATATGTGTAATTGAAGTCTGGGAAAAGCTTTAGAATAATTTCCACTGCTTTCCCTAATTTCTACCACTAAAATTCATAATTCTAGCTCCTGACAAGGTTGTTGTGAGATTCAGCTTCAGTGGGTCATGCAGGAATGTAAGGATTAGAGCCTGAAAAATGGGTTGAGAAAATGTTTAAAAAGTCAAGTATGCAATGAAAACCAGAGACCCTTTCTCAGTATTGAAAGAAAAATCTTGCGTCACATCTTAAGTGGCTTCAAAGCTGAGTGGTGTAGTAATAGATGGCTGCATTAGATTTGACTAGTTTATGTGCCCTTGGAAAGTACACACAGCGCAGATTACTGGTGAGTTTATGAAAGAATGCAGTTCAATATGCAGATGTGACCAGCAGCCAGAGAGTGAAAAGTGAGCCAAAGTCTTAACTCCATCCTGTCTCCTTTGCCTGTTACTGTCCTCTAGCATGGGTAGGGCTGGCACAAAGGAGTTTGTTTGCCTGTCCAGAATACTCAATCCATGCAGAATGGACGGACCGAGGTGTATTGAGTGGACAAAAGTGGTCAGACAGATGAATAGCCGGGTAATTTACATCCAGAAATGTTACTATTATTTTACACATATGTAAAGATACTGAAGGAGCAGACAGCAAGAAGACACCAAAACCCACTCGGCATAACCCTAAGGGCTCAAAATTTCTTTCCAAAGAACATACGATGTGCCTCAGAGGCATGAGTTTAGGCTACAAGGTTGAGAATTGCCTCCTACAGAGTACCACAGGACTAATTTTACAGGAGCGGGTAGTTCAGTGCCTAAACTGTATGCCAACCTGACCAGGTTTTGGAAACTATGTGTTTTTGTCTGCAGTCCTTGAGGTCTAGCAGGCAATTTTAGAATATGCACTGAGCGCTCTGAATGAAGTAGGAGCTGCACAAATTGCAGGAGTAGTCACCATTTTCTTTTACATGTCAAACAGCAGCCAGTGTCTTCTCTTGCATACGGGGCCAGACAGCACATTCCGTCTGGGATGTACGGATCAGCCCTAGGAACTCCTGAGCTCCAGGTACTGAAACCAAAAGGTGAGCACTAAACTGGGATCAAGCTCTTCTGCTTCCCAGCAGACTTGTCTAACTCCATTCTGCTTGTATACTAAATGCTGCTATTTAAAAACAAGTAGCCATATTTAGATCTTTTGACAATCCTGATCCTTTGGAGTATGTGTAAGTCATGCTCTGATAATTCACATCAGATTTAAAAAAACTACTCTGTTTGGTGCCTTGATTTGGGTATGTGCAACCATAGCTGTAAGCTTGCAGGATAGCAGGATTTCACAAAGAACTTGCAGGTCAAATGAGGAATTATCCACAAGGTTATACAACAGCTGAACAGTAGGGTTTGGATGACAACTCTGGATTTAAGTGTCTCAATTTTGCATCTGATGCTTTAGTCCTTTATTGGCTTTAACTTCATGTGTTTGGAAGGGATTTTTCCCACGGGAGGTTTAGAAATGCAGCTCTAAGAGTGCAGCTAGCTGTTCTTTGAAGATTTTGGATTCAGAAGGTGCTGACCTAATTTAAAAAAAAACACTTTAACTCAGCCCAGGCTATACAATTAGAAGTAAAAACTGATTCAGCAAACAAGATGTGCTCAGAACATGGTGACCTGACAACCCGTAGTAAGGCCCCCAAAATACTAAATAGAGGCAAATGGAGATGCCAATTGCTCTTAACAGTGACAGTTCCTCTCTAACATTTTGTCACGAACTTGTTCAAATATATTAGTAAAGAATGCATTATGTTTTCTAAATTAACAATAAATGGAAAAAATAAATGGAGCTCTGCATAGCATTAGTAAAGAAAACCTTTTGAGAATGATTTGATGCAGCCACTGCCAGTGCCACGCTGCTGACTGGAACTAATTATAACCGCCCCTCCAGCCTTGTGTTTGCTTGCAGGAAGGTTTTGATTAACCGACATCATGCTGTTGTGACTGTCCATGGCCGGCAATGCTGCCTGTCGCGCAGAAAACAATATCACATATGCTGCTGCTGGCTGAGGTGTGTGTGGGGGTGAATCGGAAACAAAAGAGAGAGAAACTGTTGCCGTCCTCTTCAAAGTGCTGCACTCGGGGTATGTGTCCATTCAGTAATTGCATACGAGTTCAGTCGCAGCAGGATTTTGTAATTACACAGCTTAATTGTTCCTGCCTATTATAAATGGCTGTGTTTCTGCCATTTGTCTTTCATATTCACCCACACTCTCTATTATATTTCTGCTTGCTTGTCCCCCGCTTGTCCCCTACCAATTCCTCCAGATTCCTGTTTGCCATTTCAATACACTTCGCCATGCACGCCTTGGTTTAATTTCCTCATGCCTCTGCTGTTCAGCGTTTCTGTCTCAGTAGCTCTCAGCCTGCCCCCCTACTTCCATTTCAGCTCCCACTCTCCCATTTAAAACCGCTCATGCTGATTTTACTTAATGCAGTATAATTAAGGGTAGGGGTTTTTTTTGGGGAAAAATGTCACTTCTCATAGACCAGAATGGAAAATTTGACAGGATGGTATCAAATCTTGTGAACAGACTTTAAGATCCTGATGATGAGTCAGACCACATCCATTCACTTGGGGTTTTTGTGGGGTTTTGGGGTTGGTTTTTTTTGACTGGTATGGACCATTTTTGTGTTTGCCTGAGGACCACCCTGAAGGCCAGTATCACCTACAAATTTATTTAAAACAAAAAAAAAGCTGCAGAGACAGAAGACTAGCGCCAAGGGAAATATTTGGCTTTGGCTTTGTCCTGGTTTCGGCAGGGATAGAGTTAATTTCCTTTCTAGTAGCTGGTACAGAGTTTTGGATTTAGGATGAGAACAAAGTTGATAACACACCGGTGTTTTAGTTGTTGCTAGGTAATGCTTACACTAGCCAAGGACTTTTCAGCTTCCCATGCTCTACTGACTGAGAAGGCTGGAGGTGCACAAGAAGCTGGGAGGGGGCACAGCCAAACTGCCCAAAGGGACATTCCATACCATGTGACGTCATGCTCAGTACATAAACTGGGAAAAGCTGGCCGGGGGGGCCGCTGCTCGGGGACTGGCTGGGCATCGGTCAGCGGGTGGTGAGCAATTGTACTGTGCATCACTTGTTTTGTGTATTATTATTATTATTATCATATTATTATTATCATTTTATTTCAATTATTAAACTGTTTTTATCTCAACCCATGAGTCTTTCTAACTTGTGCTCTTCCAATTCTCTCCCCCATCCCACCGGGTGGGGGGGAGTGAGCGAGCGGCTGCGTGGTGCTTAATTGCTGACTGAGATTAAACCACGACAGGCTTGCTCAGTATAATTACTTAGAAAAACTTTATTTTGTAACTATTTGTATACAAACAATGTAAATAATAAAAATATTACAATTTTTGATAGTGGCTGCCCCTCCATCACTTCTAGTGCATCCTTGAGGCCAATTTCCTGGCCTTCTGACACTGATTAGCTCTTGGAGCACCTCCTGTGGCATCCTGACTGGCAGCTGCAAGGGAAAGGATGGAAATCTGGAAGCACTCAGCTCTGTAGGGCATCTCCTTACTATGCAGTTGGCTGGATCAACCCACAGGGTCCCCTGGATCTGCTTGAATCTGCTCATACAGCTCCCGCATGTCTGTGCAACTTGACTTGGGCTGCCATGTTCTTCTGTTATCCTTGGATTATCATACATGGCATCAATCTTCCTTAACTGTGGCACAAGCAATGTGCACTGTGCCTCACGTTCAACTACATGGTGGTCCTATGCCCAGTCCACTATAACTGCTAAGCTATAAGATGGGTAACCTAGGGCTCCACCCGATCCTGTCAGGAAGCTTACTCCTTCCTCTCTATACAGATATCATATATGAAGCATCCAACCTCACTAAGGCCTCATTCTGAATCTGGCATCTTTACGAGAAAATCACTGCTTGGATGGCCCAGGATGTTCACAGATAAACTGGCAACTTGTTCTGCATTAAAAGAAAGGAAATTAAGGATGCCTGTGCCTCCACTTGTGATGATGGCAGAGGCACTCCTGCTTTGCAGATGAGATATTCCAAGAAGATTTTGATAATGAAGCAATCTAATATGAATTTTTCATGTTAGTGTTTGCTGGTGGTGGCGGAGTGTGATAAAAACTCCTCCGTTTTCCAGGAGAAGAAAACAGAGAGGAAAAGGAGGACATTCAGGCTTTGGACCTTGAGGATACTATCAGTGAATTTGGCTCTAAAACTTCTGGCATGGCTGCATGCTTGTGGATTGCCTCTTAGCCCAAGCATATCACTACCACTGGCCAGCCTTTCCATGAAACACTGGGCTGCCTTTTCCCAAGAGCAGCTGCATCCACAAATTCTGGCTGATGCAGGAGGGGGATTTGGACTTCCCAGATGATCTGCTCTAGGTGTTGACACTGGAGCTATCAGAGAGAGCAGGTGCATAGAGCTGGTCCATCTATTTTCGGATCTTCTCAGTTTGAGTGGTGGCTGGGAGGGTCTTTCCAATGTGTTTCCAGATGGGGTTACATAGATGGCTTTGACGCACTTACTCCATAACGGAAATCAAGCATACTCCATGTTTCCGACCTTATGTTAGTACCTTCACCAAACTTAATGAGCTAACTAGAACAGCAGCAACATAATGTGGCCTTCAGCACTGCACTAGCAACCTTGGACCTTGCGAACACACCAGATGCACCCAGCAACTGCCTGCCATGACCCTCCATCCAACCGGAGCACACAAGCTACATCAGCTTTATCCCATGCTTTCCTCACAGGATCATCTGCACCAAAGAACAACAGCAGCTTGCTCAAGCCTGTCCCCTACTTCCATACCCCAAAACACAAGACATAACTCTTCCTGCTGTTTGATCTGCTGTCCTTTGCGATTTACATGAGTCCTACTCCATAACAGCAAGGAGGTCAACCCTTTCAAGCCACAGTTATTCATGTTGCTCATCAAAACAGTTCAGGCTGACTAGTCACTTGATGTGACTCTCTCCCAGAATAGGCTTGACACGTAAAGTGCGGGTATCAGCTCTTGCAAGGTTCCCTATACAGATTCCTTAATTTAGAAGGGAATCTTCTCAGGGGAATATCTTTGCTGGTCTGGTCTGTGGGAAGCATCTGTAGCTGTTTGCTCAGTCAAAGGCAGCTGCTCTGGCAGCAGTCAGTGAGGGTGGTGCAGTGAAAGACCTGTGCATCAAGTGGCCAATAAGCAAGATTCTGCATAAGGAAGGGACACAGGGCCGCCTTTTGGTTTAATTTTCTTCTTTAGAGTTATCATTTTACAGAACAGTCTTTTTCAATCTGTGATAACACATTTTACTGAGGGCAGAGGTCAGCAGATCAAGTCTGAACTCCAGGCCAAGAATTTTAAGGCAATTAGACCCAGCAATTCTTCACCATGCGTATTTTTATGGCCATACGTTGTTGTTATAAATCTTGCCCAGATTATGGCCCCAAGTATTTTGCAGCTGTCCATGCTCCATGGAGGAGTTTTAGACACATGCGATCTGAATAGACTCTGTTGGACTGCAAATGTCCACCCTAAGCAAAAAAGTCTGCGTGTCAGGAATGTGTGCTTGTTCTTAATCTGTGTTTAAGTGTTCTGTGCACCAGTGAACAGAAGATGCCTATCTGTAAATATTTTCTAGCTGGTGGCTCTGAAGTCTTTAGCTTGCAAGATATATATTGCAATATATATCTTTTCTCTAGAAAAAAGTCATCAGGAGGTTCTTGGTCCTATTATTCCCTTTCCTATTAGCAAACCCTAAGAGGTTCAAGTACTGCCTGCTTGCGTCACATCCCTAGATATGAAGACACGGGCCAGTGACATCTGTTCAACTTGTAGCAAGCTGGTAACCTCTCATAAGATAAAAAGCATTTTCAAGTCACATGCATAGAAAAGATGCAAGAATTCAGGGCATGCAGTAAAATCTAGCTTGGAAGTCAGAAGAGATGCATGGGAAAGAAAGTCGGGAAATACATGATTAGCAGCTATTGAGCAACTTTAGAGGCTTAGTACATGGACAGCTGTTCCCCTTTCCTTTATACTAGGTACTATGCATATAGTATCAGCTCTCCATTCTGTCCTTTTTTCATCACCATTGCTGTGGTTTCAGTACTGGAAAAAAGACCGAGCAGAGATGGCAGCGTACATGTTAGTGTGGGCCTACAAGGCAGCTCATCTCTCTGAGTACGGGTCTTCTGGCAGGACAGGAGCATGTGGTACAGTTCAGACTGATGCATTTTGCCATCAGCATTTTAAGCTGATGGTAAAGAATATAGATGCAAACTGTGAGGGACTGTTCTCAGTGCAAGGAGAAAGGAAAAAACTCCAGCCCTGGCTGCGTTGTGCAGCTAAGCTGCTCCTGTTGTTACGGCAACAGAGGGAGATGTCTGCTGTAAGAGAAAAGGGTGGAGAAATTTGTCTGAACGACTGAAGACAGGTGGGAGAGAGAAAGAAAAGAAATTGGTTCCAGGAGAGATGCGGCAGCAGTCACTGACCTAGGAGGGAGGGAGGAGAAGGCAACTCTGCCTGTGTACATGCCTATCGTGTCACATCCAACTCTTTCCTTGAGAAGACACGTTCCTGCAGCACAGAGCTAACGGTGCAGCAATCCTCATTCTGGACCCGTCAATACTGTGTGGGGTAAAGAGAGTGACTGCTTATCCCACGAGGTAAACATTAGCAGGCTGAAACAAAGTAAATGGGTACTCTGAAACCGTGGCTGACACTCCCAGAGTTAGTGTGACCTCTCAGCAGGCATGAATCACCCACGGTGATCAGCAAGACTCAGAGTGCTGATTACAACAGTCATTAATGCCCGCTCAGTAAATGCAGGGACAGAACGTGTGCCCTGGCTACACTGCTAAGCTAGCTGGGCATGCTGTGTCATCTTGACCACAGTGATCTTTTTTGGCATAAACTAGCTAGTTCGTGGTCTTACATGAATGTTACAGAAACTGCAGAAGCTCGGTTTTTTTAAGCAGCTATGCTGCACATCTGTATGAACCTGGAATGGCCACCTTGCAGACAGCAGGTCTGTACCTATGCCTTTCCATCACTAGTGCAGGTGCCAACTTCTGCCATCAGCCATGAAGCAGCTTACTAGCGGCTCCTCTCTCACCTGAAGGTTGACATGGATATTACTGATATGTACACCAAACTGCTGAGATTCAGCAGGCATATACTGGTTTAGAGATCCTCACCCAACTTGCCAGACTCTGCCTGTATCACTGTGGCTTGCACAGATCCGGGGCTGGTGCCAGCAGCAGAAGGATAGCTTCTGAAAGGAGCCTGGTGTCTGATTCCCTTCTGGCTGTTAGTGAAGCTCCCAAATCCCTCCTTTGCCTTGCCCGAGTCCCAGAGGATCAGTCTATCACATCATGCTGTAGCAGTGCTTCAGCATCTGCTGAAGGCTGTAGGCACACTCTCCTATGAAGGGCTCCAAGGGGGCTCTTGGGTCTGAACATAAAAAAAGCAGCGGGGCACGACAAGAGATCTAGGGGACCCTTGTTGCAAGGTATCTGTCGTGGTTTAACCTCAGTTGGCAACTAAGCACCACGCAGCTGCTCGCTCACTCCTCCCCACCTGGTGGGATGGGGGAGAGAATTGGAAGAGCACAAGTGAGAAAAAACTTGTGGGTTGAGATAAAAACAGTTTAATAATTGAAATAAAATGATAATAATAGTAATATGATAATAATAATAATACACAAAGCAAGTGATGCACAGTACAATTGCTCACCACCCGCCGACCGATGCCCAGCCAGTCCCCGAGCAGCGGCCCCCCCCAGCCAGCTTTCCCCAGTTTATGTACTGAGCATGACATCACATGGTATGGAATGTCCCTTTGACCAGTTTGGCTGTGCCCCCTCCCAGCTTCTTGTGCACCTTCAGCCTTCTCAGTCGGTAGAGCATGGAAAACTAAAAAGTCCTTGGCTAGTGTAAGCATTACCTAGCAACAACTAAAACATTGGTGCGTTATCAACTTTGTTCTCATCCTAATTCCAAAACACAGCACTGTACCAGCTACTAGAAAGGAAATTAACTCTATCCCTGCCGAAACCAGGACAGTATCAAAGGGCACGGAGGCTAGGTTTCACACCTGAGGATACTGCATCCTTGTAGTGTGGACATGGGCAGTTGGGTGGTGCACCAGCACCCTACCGTGTGGACAAAACCAGAGCACTCAATCCCACAGTCCCCTCACCGGGGCTGCCAGTGGGACCATGGTGGATTAACCTTGGCTGGCTGCCAGACTCCCACCAAGCTGCTCTCTCACTCCCTCTCCTCCAGCTACAGTGGCAGGGTAGATATAACCAGTGTGACTGCACACTGACATTTTTCTGAGAAAAATGTGACAGGAAGGGCTTGTTTATTTTTTTTTTCATTGCATAGCGTAAGTTAACATTTGAGGAAATGATGTCAGTAAAAATAATACAGACTTAAGTGTAACATAAATGATCATACTTTCTGATGGGAGGCACCAGCACTACAGATTAAGAAGGACTCATGGCACTCCTATTTCCTACTAGGTCAGCTGGCCTGCGGGACCAGTGACTAGACTCCGAAGAAGTATCACCAGAACCCATTTCATGGCAGACAAAAAGCGTGTGGGGCAACCTGGAGGCAATCTGGATGCAAACAGTGTCGCAAACCATGTTGCCCTACTAACCCACAGACAACAACTCTCAGTAGGAGAACTAGGACCAGCAAGGAATGTACATGCATAAGAAGATGGCCTTTTTAGGGTGCAAGCTATTTATTAGGCTTGCTAGAAACAATGCTAAAATAAAGGTGGCTACAAACACTCAAGGGTAGACACCTTTGACAAGGGTAGATACTCAAGGGTGGCCTTTGTGAGACCACAGTTTCTCAGGTGATGAAGCTGTCTTAAAATGTCTCTCTCTCTGCTGCTTGGTTGAAGGGTGGGTTGCCCCGTACAATTATTATTCTCTCTAGTTGAAAGCAGACAGGTGGGGGAGGACCGAGTAATGAACAACAGAAAGTTCCTAAACTGTCTTGGTGTTCAAAACCAGCGTATTTTTAAACAACAAGCTAAGAGTGGTCAGACGTACTGCCATAGTTCAGACAAAAGCAGACACTTCCTTAACGTGGTTATTTGCGCTAGTGACAGGAGTGCTGCTTGTGTTCATGTTTTAACACCCTTTTTTTTTTTTTTATTAAGACTTCCCTAGACACTAATTTTTAATGGAATTTGAGGAATTGCAAATGGCTTCACAAATCACTCAATCATCTGATGAAACAAGCAAGGAATAACACAAAGGGTAAAAGAGCCTCAACATCCTGCTTTCATCAGAGTATTATGGGAAACATGTAAATAAAGAAAACAAATCAGTGCCCAGTTCACACTTCATCAACTGCCTAACAACTTGCAACCAGTTAATTACATGCCTTTAAAATGCATGTACAGAAGAAATGATTCAGAAATAAGCTTCTCTAATGAGAAGGGACAGCACAGAAATACTGACTCCACTCGGGTAAATTTAACCCTTTAAATTTGACAGTGCTGAAAGAATGTACTGTATGTAATAGCAAAGTAACTGTTGGCTGCTTTATGCTAAGCATTTAATAACCACTAATCTACAGTGATCACTCTACATTTATTGCTAATAACCTTTGTAACCTTTACTCCTCACTTAAAAGGAAGATAAGGGTTTACACATTACATGTAAGAATTGAATTCTCAGTTAGTTACTGTTGATTAAATATGTTGAAGACTATCAAGTGATAAGTAATATTAGGCTGAGTTACTTTCACATTTCTGAATATTTAGGACCCACGTAGCCAGGCAGTTCAGCAAATACAGTATTACTATGGCTAGTAGCAGAACATGAGCTTCATACTGACTTTGCAAATCCTCAGGACTTGTTGGGCTTTGACGAGCTTGCTTTACCATGATACCGAATAAAAGAAATACTAAGGAGACATACGGTTTCTCTTTGTCGAAACAAAATAGCTAAATGTTCCGTGGATAGACAGACTGGACATCCCGTAGATAAAAGGAAGCCTTGAAGCTCTGCGTACAGGGGTGGAATAGATAAGGAAGTTATGTTGAAATCAGCTAGTTAGTGCAACGGGGCCAAAAGACAAACTGTGCAGGCGAAAAGACTGAGTTCAATTAGCAGACACAGTGAGGAAGACTATCGACGACCACCAGAGGACCCTGAAAGACCACCAATGAACATAAGAGCATATGCGTTAAAGACTTTTACATATGTTAATGAGTTCCAGGAAATAACATGAATATGCTAATGAAATCTAACAAATATGTATATTCTGATTGTACATAACTCCCATAGTTGAGCAGTCCGACGTGCACAGTAGGTGGAGTGATCCCCTGTGCGCCCGGCACCGCAATAAAGAATGCCTGCTTCCTAAAACTCCAAATTGAGTCTTAAAAAGTTTTTCATCTGCCGACTTACGGTAACAACCATGCCTGCAACTCTGTTTTACCTTGTTTACCTGTAACAACAATTTTCTAATGATCAGGAGGTAACTGTCTAATATGCTGATCTCCTCTCTCTGGTGACCAGCGATAGGACACACGGAAATGGAATGAAGCTGCATCAGGGTAAGTTCAGACTGGACATTAGGAAAAGGTTCTTCACTGAGAGGCTGGTGGGTTGCTGGAACAGGCTCCCCAGGGAAGTGGTCACGGCACCAAGCCTGTCAGAGGTCAAGGAGTGTCTGGACGACGCTCTTTTAGTCATATTGTTTAGTTTTAGGTAGTCCTGTGAGGAGCAGGGAGTTGGAGTCGATGATCCTTATGGGTCCCTTCCAACTTGAGATATTCTATGATTCTATGATTCTACAATTTACTTTTGTGTAATTTTATATAATTGTGTGATACAACCATAATATGTGGTAATAAGTGGTATTAAGCAGTTACTTGTTAGAATGAAATATTTATGCCCTTACCATAATAATGCAATGCAGGGGATTACAGTCATGGTATGACAGGAGTGGGGGGAGGCGCAAGATGACACTGGAATCCTCAGAGCTATGAACAAGTCACCAGCGGTCAGTTAAAAATACACAGACCTGGGAGTTGGGGAAAGCCAGTTCTAGGGGTAACAAAGAGAACAAAGAATTCCCACCATACTGAACCAAACCACCTTAGCACCCGTGGTGGCAACAGAAGGGTGAGCATAACACCAGAGAGAGAGAGGTGGTTGTTAGGAAGTCTGTATAAGAATTTTAACTGAGTTATTATTGAGATTTTTTTTTTCCTGTAACAGTACTGTTTTCTTTTTCTGTAATTATTAGATCTGGACTGATAATTCTTTCATTAGCCTGTCAAGATTTTACCTACACTGACAACAGACTCTTGACTTTGCAAACCATGTTTGCTTCCTTTTTTCCTATGACAAGAATTTGAGGGTAATAACTGTTCCTTGAGGAAAGCCTGCACAATTAAGTTGACTGTTGTAAGTTATTTATATATTTTCTGCCCTTCAAAGATTATGCCAGTTTCACTGACCAATGATAGGATTTCAGGAATAATTTTCTTGTGTTTCAATTCTTCTCTTTTTCCCCGATGGAGAGGTCACTACAGTTTTATGCTTTGCTGCCTGCCTGACCAACTGGAAGCAAAATCTACTCCATTCTGACCAGGTTCTGTTTCAGTATGTATGAGGCATAACGTAAACAATATGCGATGGTCAAAAGAGCATCAGCATGAAGGAACAGAAATGTTTTTGTCCTAAGATGTTCATATGGTAACTTCCATACAGTGTCATAATCAACCCAACCTGTTTTTTTTTCTTTTTCTGTGGAAGTGAAGAGCACTAAATCATGGGTAAGTGCACAGATACTAACATCAGTCAGGGAGTTTTGGCCTGTGCTCCCACCAGTATTTGTTACCAGCCTTCAGCTGGGTCCCTGGGAACTCTGGCACAGGCAGGGTGGGATGCTTCTCCTCCCACAGCAAGCACCCTGTACGCGTCTACACCTGAGTGAGTCATCAAGACACACTCAGTAGCAACTGAGGAGAAACAGGCTCTTCTAAAATGTGATTTATCTGTTTTCTTTGCAACATCCACCTGTGAACGAGATTAATGCCGTCCTAGAAGGGCACCTATGTCACCTCCTTGACATACAGGAAATTTAGATAAATAGTTCATATATAGATGTTATATATATGTGGGTAGATAACTCCCACTGAATATAAACTTGCATTTGAAAAAAAACCCACAAAAATAAGTGTGTAATCCTTTATCACAAGCCATTATCGGAGCCCGGAAGCTGACAGGGGTTACGTGCCTAATCATGTAATAAAATGGAGATGTGTAATAATATAATACTACTGAAGATGCCACGATCACTTTTTTTCCAGTACAATAGCAGGTTTAAGATTTATTGCCCTCTTTTGTGCCACACCATTCATGGAAGGCCACAGGTCCTTCAAGCCACAGCTGGATGATATGAAGCATTCATCTGCAATATCCATTTAAGCAACCAGGCTTCTTGATCTTCTGCCTCCAGTGCTCATGCCCTTTTTTCACAGCACTCTTCTGCACTCTCAGGCTGTTGGACTGTCCTGGTTTTGGCTGGGATAGAGTTAATTTTCTTCCTAGTAGCTGGTATAGCTGAAACCAGGACATGGACCCAGCCCAATATTCTCCTCCAACATACACCTCTTCAGAACAGTACGCTCAGCACCGCTCAAACATTCATTCCTTTACTGTACGGAGGAAGATAGACAGGCTTTAAATACCCTGCAGATAGTTGTATCTGCAAATGTATGGTACTTGATTTTAAAGCAAAGCAGGTCTTAGGTATCTCCGCAAAATGAAATTAAGTTGGGGTAAACTGAATGAAATGTGTTTTTAGCATAAAGCTTGCCAGAGTCTGCTGAGAGTCTTTAAATGGACACTGTGGTACAAAAGTTTTATGGATTGCGAAGAATGCTTTAATGGTACTCCCAGCTGAACAGCAATTGAAGAGGTGGGTGAAAAGGGCATGCTTTTTCTTTGTTTCAGCCGCTGACGCATCAAAGCATGGAAGCAGCAAAACATTTTCAGTAGCTATTTGTTAGAGTCGAAAGCAAAATAAACTATTCTCTACTTCTAGGTAGCAACGTAACTGCAGTAGGAATACTTAAAAAAAAGAAGAAAAATAAAATGATGTGAACATCGGTAATGCATGATTTGCAGCTGGTAACTTTACTATCGGCTTTGATAAATATCATCTAATCTACAAATAAATGGAAGAATAAGAATGGGTATTTCCTGCTAGTTGTTTAGCACACGCGTAATTTCAAAATGAAGAAAATGGCTGATAAGACATCATTTGATCTTGAGAGGTTTACAGCAAAAGTCTTTAATCAGAGAAGAGTTTCAACTCAAGAGTTTCTGAGGGAAATATTTCGTATCAGCTCTGAACGCACGGAAACATCGAGGCACGTTCCCGTAAGATGTTTCTCTAATGTTACAAATGAAAGTATAATATTGCGTTTTGCAGCAATATTTTTGAACATTCTGTGAAGATTTTCCAGTTAAAATTTTTACATTATGGGTCATGAAAATGAAGGTGGTGGATACCAGCGGCTGAATACT
Source organism: Aptenodytes patagonicus (assembly GCF_965638725.1). Taxonomy (NCBI): domain Eukaryota; kingdom Metazoa; phylum Chordata; class Aves; order Sphenisciformes; family Spheniscidae; genus Aptenodytes; species Aptenodytes patagonicus. The sequence continues at coordinate 30,600,342 of NC_134949.1, forward strand.
GTATTTATTCCTACGCAATGCACTGAAAAGCTTACTGTAGAATCTTATAGTGAGCACACAATTCAAATGTGTTAAAGAAATAATGCATTAAGTAAAGGGTAATCAGCAACAAAAAGACCGTAAGAATTATTTGATTGTCAAGGTAATGCTTATTTAAAAATGTGTCAAGGGAAAACAAAAAATGAAATAGGGTAACAATCACTGGTTTACACTAGGTAACAAATACGTTGGCATCACGTTGTTATTTCAGCAAACAAAATCACACTAAAGCTAATTCTGTTTTTTTGTGAAAACGTTGTTTTAAGCATTAAAAGCTGTAAGCATCGTTGCAAGGTTCAGATTTGGCAAGAGGCTGGGCATGTTGTGTTTGGAATAGCGTGTAACAAGGAATTTTATAGATTACATATATATAATTCAACAGCCTTGTACTAAAAAATGGCCTTAAAAGCGTGTCTTCCAATTCAGTTCATTAATAAGTACTGTGTGGTATTGTCTTCTAAGCTGGTGTCATCTTAAATAGTTTCTGACTGTGGCCTGACTAATAGTAGTATCTCCCAGGATCCACGATAGGGGCTCCCTGAGCCAGAGGTAGTTTCTATGTGCATAATAACTCTTAATGGATTTCTCTGCTGTGAACTTGCCCATCGACTCTTGAACGTACATGAACCATCTGGGAAAACCTCCTGCTTCAGACCCTACTGGCACCTGCACTTGTTATGGCAGCTGGTAAAAACAACCAAACACTCTTGACTGTGACATTACAAACCCTGATGTACCCGTTTGCACTGGCCAGGAAAAATCAATCTCCATTCTTGAACACAGGATTGGCAGTACAATGCAGCCAGTTCTGATGCGCAGCAGATGTGGTTACCATCAGTCCAGATGAAATCTGGCACGCACTAGGAAACTCTCATCAGCTGAACAAAAAACCTGCGTATTTCTGGGTAGGCTACAACATACGCAGCTTACACAACTGATTTATACTGAAATATTATGTAAAAACTCCAGTATCACACATTATTACTCACACCAGTTTATTTTTATCCAATTGCGAAATATGGCCAGAACGGTGGAGTCCTTGTGTACCTGCACCTCCGTCATCACTGAAGGCAATCACGGCTGCTGCAATCCCACGGCCTCAAGTTTTCGGGACTCTTACACAAACCGCAAATTCAGCGACTTACAAACGACGGCCAGACCAAGCACACTGTTTGTGGTAAAGGGCCTAGTCTGCCGCACGTCTGACAGAAGGTAAGCCAGCCAGGCCGCACGGACAGCAGAGCGCTGCACCGAGCACGCCACAACTAAACGCTCGGTGCAACCCCCTGCAGCCCAGTACCCCTCACACCGCGCCGGGAGCTCCGCCGCACGGTCGCGGCCCAGCCGCCGCGCCAGGGCCGGCCCCGGGCCGCCGTTCCGGGGGAGCGCGGCGGCCCTGCCCCGGCGGGGCCCGCAGCCTCCTCGCGCCGCGCCCCGCGCCGCCGCAGCCGTTAGCCCACGTGACCGCGAGCGGCTCGTGCGCGGCGGACGCGGCGCCGGCCCGCCCCGCCCTGAAGGCAGGAAAGGGTAAGCGGCCAGGAGCGGCTGCCGGGCGGGAGGGGCGACGGAAGCCGGGCGGGCTCAGAGCGCGGAGAGTCGGGGCGGAGAGCGCGTGGCGGCGCGACGACGCGGCGGGGGAAGGGGGGGGGGAGGGCTCCAAGCCCCGTGGTGGAGGAGGGAGCGGGGACGGGCGTCAGGAGAGGGGGCTGGGGGGGGGGAACGACGCATGCCGCGCGGCAGGCCCGGCCCCGCGAGCCCGGCCCCGCCCCAGCTCGCGCCAGGCGCTCAGTGCCGCCCCCCTGCCCTGCCCCGCCCCTCCCTCTCTCCCTCTCGCCCGCGCGAGCCGCCGGCGGCCGTTGGGCGGCGCGGGGCGGGTGGCGTCCCTCTGGGGAGGGTCCCCGCTGGGCGAGCCGGCGGGGGCGGGCGGGGCTGAGAGCCGCCTCGTGTGGGCGGGGGCGCGGCGCTGCCGGCGGGCAGGGCGCGGGGAGGGAGCGGAGGGGCGCGGGCTGTCCGCCACCCGCCTCCGCCTTGGTGGCGGAGCCGCTCCCCTCTCGGGGGCGAGGCGGGCGGGGTGGCCTCAGGAGCCGCCCGGTGGATGACGGTACTTCCGCAGCGGGGCTCGCGGAAGTGTGGCGTAATGACCGGCAGCGGGCGTCTGCGGGCGGCCCCGAGCGCGGCGGCCGGGCACGGCCCGGCTGGGCGCTGCGCCCGTAGCCTGGCGGCTGCCCGGCAGCGGCTGGCGGCAGCCACGGGCAGCCGCGCGTCCCTCTCCCGCTCCGAAGGCCTTGCCGTGCCGTCGTCTCGTGTGGAAGCCTACACGCTGTTTCGTGTAGGATTCCTCCCTTGTCCTTTCCTCCTTTAAATTGCCGAGATACTAATTCGCGGAGGGAAGGGATTGGATTAAAAAGAAGTGGCAAAGCCGATAGTGTGAAGCGCTGTTGTTCTCTATATAGTCTGACTTTTAGTGATGATTAAGGGGAGGAACTCGTGGCCACGTTGCAGGGTAGAAGTGAAGCAGTATGAACGGCGTTTGCTTGTGTAGGAGGGAACAGAGGCTTGAACGTGGCTTCGTGGTTGTGCTCCCCAGTTCGCTTGCATTTTGTCTGCAACTGGGACTTCGGCTATGCACTGTTCTCGGTCCTGGACTGGATGCAATTCCTGTTTAACGTATTTTCCTGCTTTATTAAATTTCTACCAGATCTTGTATTTGTCCTATAAGCACTACAGTTAATGGCAGTTCTCTAGGATCCTGATGGAGTGGCTTTCCTGTTACCCTACGTCCTGGACATCTGAGAGATAGATTACTATTTTGGTTTATAATGATATAACTTATCTTAAAGTGGCTGATTTTCCATGCCTGGTACTTGTCCTTCAATCTGTTCTTAGTTTAATGCTTCTCTGGGTAAAGGCCACAATGCTTGAAGCTGAAGAGATCCGGCCAGTTCCTAGACATGTCTCTGTGGTGTTCTTACCTTTTTTAAGGAAAATTAATTTTTTTTGGAAGTCAGTGAAAAGCTTAGCTAGAAAAAGTGCAGCTGAAGACCAAACAGACTCTAACCTCGTAATATCTTTTAATTAGCCAGTATTCCATTGTGATTTTTTTTTTTTTTGTATCACATCATTGCTGTTCTGTTGAACTGGAATTAATTGAGTACATTGAGATACTAAAAAAGGAGTGAGGTGATCTAATAAAGCTGCTTTACATCTCTAGATAACTTTCTTGTACCAGCACATTTTTATTTTCTTTTTTTCCCCAAAAAGCATACGTCACACATACTTGTTCATTGTTCAATTAGGAAGAAAATAGCAATTATTTGTCAACAGAATATGCCTGGAAGACAAAACCTCTTGGGGATTTTCAGGTTAAATGAAATTTCTCTAGAAGACTTTAGAATTAGACTTGGTTTTTCCAATATGCAGCTTTGTAACTTAATCTACATGTATTTTGTAAAAAAATGTAACATTTCTAACTACTGTGATTGGGAGATTTCTAGGAGTCTTTCATTTCTTTTACTTTTAAAATTACAAATTCTGTGTAACTTGTATTTGGTTACTGACATAAGTTTGCTCCTGGAATTGATGGGAAATAGCTATACACATAGTATAGTAGTGGGTGGTATCCAGACCCATGAGAATAATATTTGAATCATGCTAACAATTTTAAGATTCAGATGGTTTCACAGTCACAGTTGGAATTTTGTGTTGAAATCTTTGAGTTGACCAGTGTGCCACAGGTTCCAACTACTTCTGGAATACCTGGATCCTGATGCTTGGTTTTTACTTCAACAGTACATTATCATTTTAACACAATGACTCTCTATTCCACGTGATCTGCACTGCACGATTTTAAGATCCTTCTGGACCAATTAAATTTAGTTGCAATTCTAATTAGTGGCCAAAACATACATTTTTTCCTATTAATTGATAAAAAATTTTTGGAGGTTTCTCATCCTCACTGAAGTCTTGGCAAGAATAAATAAATCCTAGTTCCTATGCATTAGAATTCTTTCTGTTAAAAATAAATTTATTTTCACACTTGAAAATGAGTCATTGAAATTCTAGAACGAAGTTCAGCTGAAAAATGTGAATTTTAATGTTCATCTCGTATAAATTATAAAGCTTGGGCAAGCTGAAATCCAAAAGTTTTAGTTATAAATCTAAACCCAGTATCAATCAGTGCAGAATGAACATTTGTAGCTTTACGTAAGTCTTTTGTTTGTTTTTCAGCTGAAATTATTTAGTCTTTAAAATTGAGAAATACGATTCTGTTCATATATTAAGGGAAAATATCAATTGTAATTGCCTGGAATGTACGCTGCAAGTCCTGAACTGCTGGAAAAAGCAGATACAGACTTGTATAAATAGCGTGCTGCTCTCTCTATCAAAGGGATTTTGTACTTTTTTGAACCAGTGTGTTCCTGAACTGTTATTTAGAGTCTTAGATACAAGGGGAATGGTCCCTTGGATAATATCTCTCTTGCTTTGTTGAAAAAGTTACCAGTTTATGCCAGAAATTAATCTGCAAATACTAAAATAACTTACTGCTTTTCTAATGTAGCTATGGATGCTTTTACTGTTCATTTTTCAATAAAATTATTAATTATATATTCTTCAGAGTATTTGGGTTTAGTTGTTTTGTTTATTCCTCAGGCCTGAGAAGTTTATATGGCAGTTGGAAGTTGTCACAAATCCCAGACTCAAAATCAATATGGTGGCGAATGGTTGTTACAGAGTACACTGGGTAGGCTCTTAGGAGGTCCCACAGTGACCTCTAATGTTCAAGGATAAAACCTGAGTTGTTAAAATAACGGAAGTTATTTTCGAAGGCACAATTTGGCATATTAGTTTGTACATTCAGTTTGTTAATATGCCTCAGACAGTAGATGGTAAGCAGTTGGTTCATCAGGCCTTACTGCTAGGTTTCACGGGAATATTATGTTGGGGAGTCAGTTCTGATTCCCCCCTGTTTTGAGGAAGTATGCACAAAGCCGCCTTTACAGTAGTTGGGGGAGAACTAGTTGCTTTTGTACAGTGCACTGAAAATGGAAAAGACCTTTCAAATATTAAATACATTCTCTCTATTCTTTCTTTTGAAATGATTCATATCATAATAAATATTATTGTCACTTATTATTCTGTCCGTACATACGCAATGCATACTTGCATTCTTGAAAGATTCGTAGCTGAGAAGTGTGTTTCTTGTATTTACTCATTTGATTTTCCATTAGGCTAGAAGAAACTTCGCTGTTCTGGACTAAACTTACTTGTTCTAAATCCAAATGCAAGAACTTCTAGAAGAGTTTGTTTCTGACAATGTTCATGTTTTGAGTTCAATGCTGCTATTCTTAGGCCACTTATTCAATGTTATATGAATACTTACCATTACACATTTTGGTTAAAACTGAATATTCCCTTTTTTTAGTTGTTTTTGCCTAAGTTTGATTCTGGATAACCACAACTAACATGGCAGTTTCATGGTACTTGAAAGAATCCAGAGAGTTGACTAGATAAGTGTGCAAATGAATTAAAAGTCAAAGGTTATGCTATTGTTTACTGGAAATACAATTTACAAATTTAGTGAATTTGGAAGCAACACCTCATTTATGCAGTCTGCTCGAGACCAAAACATAACAGCAGCTGGTAGTTGTTTGCAAAGGGCGCTTCAAATCAATTTATACGATTAGCTTACTTTGCTTGCATTGAATCTTTAAGCTGAAAGGCAACACAGAACTTTCAGTTGCAAGAAGCTAAATACATGTTATATTGTTCACTTAAGCGTGTTCCAAAATTGATGTAATTTAGTACTTTCCTTTACGTACAATATATGTGAATGATTATTAGTTTCTTTGAAGATACAGAAATATGAGTAAAAACAATTATTGCATCTTTTATGTTAGAAAAACTTACTCTGCCAGTCACCTGTGGGATAATACTTGAAGACTTTGCATTACATCTAAAGTTTAACTGCTCTGAAAAGATGTGATCTATAACAATTACTGATCTTTTTTTGTATTGCAATACCCATAGAAAAGTGATCATATTACTGTTCTTCTTCTTGGTTGCTTACGTGCGTGAAACAAAATCCTGAATAACTTTTCAGAACTGAGGGGTGACTGATTACTCTCTGTTCTGAACTAATTGTTACTTTAATTGCTGAGAGTAACTTTCATCTACAGTTACATTTTCTTCTGCTTTTGCTTTGTATTTTGAAAGTGAAATGTTTTGTTTGGAAATATGCAAGTGTCCATGAGGGTAAAATTCATGTCCTTGAGACATGAAATTAATTGGTAAGAATAAGCAATATGAATTTCTTTCCAGTCACAACCAACATGTGGATTGAGCCTTTATACATGGGATAGATCCCAGTGATGGGATGTAGTAATATTAGCTTTAAAGAAGAATCAGTTCCACATTAAACTGATTTTTTTTTTTTTTTTTTTTTTTTTAGTCAGTAATAATTCTGTGACAGATCAGGTTGCTGATTGTTGTGGTTTAAGCTTTTTTGTTTTGATGTGGCTTGTAAGCTGAAGGTTCACTGTGTTGATCTGTTTTTGCTTCTGAGAACTTCTATGTATGTTATAGCTCTGAGAAGATTATGAAACTGGATTTTTATTGTTGCTGTTCCGTATTGTATACTGGAAAAAATTCTGCATATTTCATAGTGATGGGAGCTGTTGCATGGAAATCGTAATTGTTTTAATTCAAACTAGGGCATAAGAAAATGATATATAATGGAGTTGAGGCTAAAACAAAATCTGCTGCTTTATATTTGGAACAAGTAAAAACATCTAGGTATCAGGACAAAATGACTAACCTAGGAGAAACAGAACAGCAGAGCATACATGCGTAGCTACTGAAAATGCTGATTAGGTTAGGATTTGCTGCTTCAGTAATACAACAGTTATTTCCATGATCTGTGGCATTTCCAAACTTGTAACAGAGTGGTATTGTTTAATGACCGTGTGCTGGGGAATACAGGGAGATTAATATGATGGAGGAATATTGTGAGGAAAACCTGCGTGTAGCATGTAAATACATTAATGGAATAGAAATTTCACCACTATGGTGGAATAATACCAGGATGAACTTGTGTTTAATGAAGGGTAAATGAGAGCTCCTTCTGGAACTAGACAGTATTTTTAAATGAAAACTTACACGGACTAATCTATTTTGGTTCTTCTGTGACAATCATCACCATCATATCTATGTGCGTCAGCCTGTACTTGGATAAATTTATATGAATTAAGTTAGCCTACTAAAAAGCCTGCATAATTGCACCCTTACAAAAAATTACTGTAATGTAAAAGTTACTGAAATGTATAGCTAAAGCGGGAAATGAGGGTCAGGCTGCATTGCAGTCGTTCTCTCTGGCCTTGTATCGTGAAAGATTGTTGAAAAGGCACGTGTTAAAAAGATGTCACAAATCCTTATACTGAGCAGCATCATGTTCATCACGGCTGTTAGACTGGGTATAACCTTGTCTTCAAGTTGTACCAGTCTTACTTAAACCAAAAACTTTTGTGCTCAATTTTATATTTCATAGGATGCAACAGAATTGGGCTCATTCATGTGTTTTGGTATTTTCTGTTATGAAAGTCTTCCTTGTTTTCAAACCATATATACCTGAATTCTAGTGTGATGCCACTGATTTATAGAAAAATGCATACTGCGATTGACAGATAAATTGGTTATTTCAATGGATTATGGGACTGTATGTAGTATAGATACTAATTTCTGAACTAGATCAAATAGGTCATTTCAGACTAACATAGCAGTCTTGGCTGGGTAGTTGTTTTGCATATAGGTTGTAATTCCCTCCTTCCTGTTCCCTCACATGCCTTCTTGTAGAAGCACATCAGGGGCCATTTTATTTCCTTTGTGGATGACTGCTAATGCCTTGTTTTTACAGCTATTTTTCCTATCATACTTCTGTGGGTAATTTTTAAGTACCTAGATTTGCAAATATATTGTAACCTGGGGCTTTCTGAATGTTACTTGATGATTTTCTGCAGGCTGTTTGATAAACAGCGTCTTCTAATGTGCAGGCAAGTGTAAGAAAAAATAAACATTTCATACATAGAGAGCTATCTAAACAGCATCTCTGCTCCATATGTTGTAGTACCCACGAGAGGCTCATTATAATCCCTGGACCTTTTGTGCACCAAATACTTCAGTCCAGATAATGCTGTGCTCCATCTGCCTTTATCTGTGAGCTGCACAATGTGAAATTCTTAATGCTTTGACCTGCTGTATGCTAGCATTTTTGATCTTGGCTTTTTCTTGTCCATGTTGCCATTTCAACCAAGTTTTCAAGGTTGTTGCTTTGAAGTTTGTCAGTTCTACTGAATTATTCTGTCAGTTTTTTTTTTCCTAAGCCAAGGATAATTTATAAATGCTAATAAGTGTATGCATCTCTAAATTATTTTTACTATGTTTTACGTGTTTGATTTTGTTGCGCCATCTTTTAAGTGTTGTGATTTGTTGATTTTGTTCAAGGTGTCACTGACTGGGCAGAGATCCAGAAATACGTGGTGGTGAAATTATTTTTTTCAGCAAAGAATCCTTTGCTTGCTCCACTGACATACGTATAAACCTGCTGTATATTTAGCTGTCAGCATAAAACAGTCATAGCACTGCATTTCAGAATTTTACTCTGGAAATGTGATGCTCTTAAAATCTACGGATACTTTAGAAATCTTTTAAATTTTATGTACAAGAGAGTTCCCCTCAGTATCATTAAACATTGATACTTCACAGAGATCTTATTTTTAGAAAGCACTTGAACCAACTTGTTACTGACTGATTTATTACTTGGATGACTTTACAATTTTTAAGTAGTACGTATGATTACCATCTTTTATTGTTTATATATTAGGAAATTGTGTTATGTCTTTCCAACTTGTTAGCGTATCTTTATATACCTATGAAATAATTAGCTTCTTGTCCTTAACATTTTTGTTGGCTGTTACTGTCCAACACTACTTCAGATTCTATATAATTAGATTTAAAGCTGTTAAAAAGTTGACTGTCTGTTCTGGAGGGTATTCTTCTTTAAAAATAATTAAAATGTAATTTAAAGGAGCATTAGAAGTAACTTTGTAACCTCCGATTCTAAAAATAAAGTAGATTAGAGACTTTGAAATACTTAATTTCAACCTTGCTAAAATTTGTAATTCACTTTGAACATTGGACATCAAAATTTTTATATATAAATGACAGGCACATATGAGATTTATGCATTTTTTAAATGAACCCATTCATTAATTTAATATAGAAAAATATAAAATATAAAATAAGAGATCTAATATATATAATATGAAATAAATGTAGACCTGAAAAATTCTATATTAAATATCAAATTTCTGTATAATATAGAGGAAAAATATATCAAATTGAAATTTTAGAAAGTTATGGCAATATTTCCTTCAGTAGTTTTCACAAATTTTCTCAAACTCAATATGTTTTCTAAGAAAATAGTTAACTAGAGCACACTGAGGTTATAAAAGATAATGTCTAAGAGCAGAATATTATCTCTAGGAGTGATAGCTATCTGATACTTTCTTTATTTTTAAACAAATACTCCAACCAGAAAATTATTTGTTTTTTAAAAAAAAAAAAGATAAGGATCTTTGTTGTGTCGACCCTTTACTACCCTAAATTCTTTCTTGCGACTGCTATAAATGCTTATCATTACTTTTTTCCCGTCTTTTCTCCTAAGACCACCTAAGTATAAGAAAAGAAAACACTGCACATTTTAGGCAAACAGTATTTATCAGTTGAGGATTATCCATTCACGTGTACAGTTACTGGTAGAAGATAATGCTGGAAACTCTCTTTCTGCTGCCTACATTGAAGCTCTTCCCCTGTGGCAATGCCAGACACCTTGAAACCCCTCTTACTGAAAGAGTGATGGGTAACCTTCCATCTACTGGCAGTTGGATGATGAACTATTGTGTCAGCAGTTGCATGGCAACTCTGCATGTGCATATACTTACCTGTGGTAAAGGCTTGTCTGTTTTTTGGAGGGGAAAGCTTATGAAATAGACCTGGCAAAAATGTGCACGCTGTTCAGTGAGATACTGACATGTAGTAACTTCTTACCCTTGTGTTAAAAATGTTTTGTTATATGGGAGGACTTAAGGTTAAAGACGGGTTTGCTTTTAAGTAGTTCTTCTCAAACTGTTTAAAATGTGTGTGCACATGTTTACCAGCTTTTGGGAAGAAGGGCTTCTATGGTAGAGTAATCTACAGGCCTGCTCAGTTTGTGTCCCGGGGAAAAGCTGTCCCTTACTGTGGGAGGTGGGGAACCAGGAAACTTTCAGAATGTAGCGTGTGACTGGAAATGAAGGATTCATCTTGCTGTGGATGGAAGATAAAACCAGTGGTTTGATCAGTTGCTTAGTGAAGGAAGGAGAGGAGAGGAAATTCAGGGCAAGTAGAGAAGTCCTTCAGCACAACAACCGTTGTTGACTTTGGTGGCTTTGCAAATCGATTGCTTGTAGGGGTGCTGTTGGTGTTTTTCCCCTCATCTTTTTTCATACCGTGCCTTGTAATACTGCATGTGTCCAAAACCACAAAAGTAGGACCTGAACTCCCAGCTTTCTCTACAGCCGCTTAATACTCCCGGTGTTGCCTTGGCTAAGTGATGTACCGAGAATGTAGCATTTTGTCTTAACTGTTTTAACCTGGATGCTAGATTCTGTGTCACTATTAATTAGCTTGTAGTTCCAGGAGCATATGGCTGGTCTCCTGTGGATTGTCTGACCAATTACTTTTCTTCAGATACTAGATTTTTCTGTAGATACCAGCATGGGGCTTTTGCAAGAAGTTTATAACAAGATCTGTCAGTGGATTTAGTGGAAGGGATGGGGTGAACGTTCATGCTTCATTATTAATGAAAAATAGGTTTGATTATGAGGAATTTAAAGAGTGAGTAAATTAATCTGATTTCTTAAAGTTTAAAAAAAATTTCCTAAATCAGTCATATTGTGATACATCTGTCAGGCAATGTCTTTCAGCTCAAAGAGTAACTGTGGAGAACATGGTGGATATGTTTGTGGGCAAGGTCTCAAAATTGTGTTTCGAGGCTGACATTGCTGTTAGAGTGGAGGAAGTCTGAGATATGCCAGACCTCCCAGCAGAGGAGTAGAATTCCAGCCAGAAAACTCGAGAGGCGAAGTTCAGAATCAGTGGGTTAAGGGAAGGGTGTTAAGGTGTATAAAATGATACAGTTTGTTAAATGGTAGACAAAAATCTGATTTTTAGAGATTCTGTTTTTATGTGGAATAAAAGGTAAATCTGTGCCAATTGAGGCAGTAGTCTCTTTTGGTAGATTGGTTCCAATAAGGAGTTCTTAAACGATAAGCTGCAAGTAAAGCGTTTTAACATTTGTCTTGAATTTATGAGGTTTTTGTTCTGTTTCACAACCTATTTCAGACTCCTTGTGAAAGCTGTTGATGTAAATTGAAAATCTTTTCCTGAAATGTGCAGAAAGAAAATATAGTCGTATTACAAGCATTAAGTACATTTAGTCTTTATTAGTTAAACTTGTGTTATGAGCAAGAGTTATAGATGATGGTGAAGTATTTCCACTAAAAAAAAAAAAAGTAAAAGAGATTAACTTTCACAAGGTTTTAAATGTCAGAAGTAGTAGTAAACATGTTCCTGTCTTTTAGAAGACAGATCTTGTCATTGCAAAGCTATTAATACCTGTAAAGAATTTTAGTGAAGAATATGCTGATGGTTTACTTCGTAGAACTGGGTTTCCTCTCTTAAGTGTAATCCTTTAAGGAATTAAGTAGCCGTATCTGTGACAGAAATACTGCTTTCAGTACTATTTCATCAGACTGATTTGAATTTGTATTTTGCATACAAATAGTTAATCACTTCCATATTTCTGAAAATGCAACAGAGAAAAAATGATTTCACAATAGAATATTTAGAATTTCACTGTTTGTAAGAGGATTGAACGAAACTGCATGTATTTGTTTTCCATTATTTTGGTTTAAAAATAATTCTGTGTTCTTGAATATAAACACACTGAAAGACTCGAAAGTTCAGGGCACAGTCTGTTTTCTCCTTCTATTACTGTCTGTTGGAGTTAGGATGTGTAAGAGGGAGCAGGGACTCCACAAACTGATCTTGTGCGGGGTCTACCAGGGATTCATTAGGTGGAAACAACAGTTTAAATTGGATTTTTCCAATAGGTGAAGGACAGCATTTCTTACAATGAAACTGCAGTTACATAAAATAGTCTTGTACCTTTGCAGCAGTACCTGGGTACTCAGCTTGCTTCTCAGAGGTATAACTAATATGATCAAACAACTTGTGTTTCAGTGTACTTTGTAGGTATTTTTCGAGAATGTTCGGTGGTTCAGGGCTAAATAAATAGATGGGAGATAGCATAATAAATAGTGAGTTGGAGTGGAATAGTCCCATGTGTCATTACTTAGCTGCCCAGCCTGCCACTATGCTTTTAACTTTCTGATGTAGTAGTGAACAAGGAGTCATGGTGTTACTGTGTGTCCCTATGATATACGTGAAAAATTGAACTGATTTTACATGTTTGCAGTTACCACAAGTGTGGAAGTGATGCATTTCTGCATTTTTATGTGTGAAAATACTTAATAAAGAACTGGTAGTGTGTTGCCAAGTAGTCAGCTTTTCCTTACTTAACACAATCCGTCTTTGAGGGTCACAAATTAATAATTACCAGTTTATGGAATTTTAAAATAGAATAGAATATTTTCAGTTGGAAGGGACCTGCAATGATCATCTAGTCCAACTGCCTGACCACTTCAGGGCTGACCAAAAGCTAAAGCATGTTATTAAGGGCATTGTCCCAATGCCTCTTAAACACTGACAGGCTTGGGCCATCGACCACCTCTCTAGGAAGCCTGTTCCAGTGTTTGACCACCCTCTTGGTAAAGAAATGCTTCCTAATGTCCAGTCTAAACCTCCCCTGGTGCAGCTTTGAACCATTCCCATGCGTGCTATCATTAGATACCAGGGAGAAGAGGTCAGCACCTCTCTCTCCATTTCCCCTCCTCAGGAAGCTGTAGAGAGCAATGAGATCACCCCTCAGCCTCCTTTTCTCCAAACCAGACAAACCCAAAGTCCTTAGCCGCTCCTCACAGGACATGCCTTCCAGCCCTTTCACCAGCTTTGTTGCCCTCCTCTGGACGCATTCAAGGACCTTCACATCCTTCTTAAATTGTGGGGCCCAGAACTGCACACAGTACTCCAGGGGAGGCCACACCAACGCTGAATACAGTGGGATAATCACCTCTCTTGACCGGCTGGTTATACTGTGTTTGATGCACCCCAGGATGCGGTTTGCCCTCTTGGCTGCCGGGGCACACTGCTGACTCACATTGATCCTGCTGTTGATAACCAGCATCCCCAGATCCCTTTCTGCAGGGCTGCTCGCCAGCTGCTCCTCTCCCAACTTATACTTGTGTCCAGCATTACTCCGTCCCAGGCACAGAATCTGGCATTTGGTCTTGTTAAATTTCATGCCATTGATGATTGCCCAATGCTCCAATCTATCTAGATCCCTCTGCAAGGCCTCCTGTCCCTCAAGAGAGTCAACAGCACCTCCCAGTTTGGTATCATCAGCAAACTTGCTAATGGTGTATTCAACTCCTGCATCCAGATCGTTGATAAATAATATTGAACAGAACTGGCCCTAGAATTGAATCCTGAGGAACACCGCTGGTGACCAGATTTTGGTTGTAAACTCCCAACTGAATGCTCTGTAATTGGTTATTTCAATCTAGTTGATGGGTTTTTTTCAGAAATATATAATTAGATTTTGTCTGGTTATATCAGTTTGCTTCTTGCTTAGCTGAACTGTTATCACTGTCATTTTTAACAAGTACTTCTGCTAGCACAGGATCACAAGAAATGGTCAAATTAGCTAAAGGGTAAATGTCAAGTATCAAGCTCTCTTCTGTAGAGTAGGCTTTTAAATTCTGATGAAGATTTCTGTTCTTTTTCATTCTCATGTACATACTCATTTCTTTTCACTGTGGATATTGGGAGACCCTACAGATAATAGAATTGATTTAGTCTTAACTGCTCCTTGTTGGATTGCCACAATGTTGTTGTTACTTAAAATTTGTTTTATAACAACTTTTTTTTTTTTTCCATTTTCTTCCTATTTTTCAGATTATGGCACAGGCTCAAGGTTTGGGGAAGAGATACGTTAAAGCCTTTTTTAAAGGTTTCTTCGTTGCTGTTCCGGTAACGGTGACTTTCCTGGATAGAGTTGCCTGTGTAGCAAGGGTGGAAGGAGCATCAATGCAGGTATTGTTGGAAATATCTTTCGTGCATCAGGAAATTAAAAAGTGACTGTCCACTGACAGTAGTAAGGTGGAAAAAAAATCTTTTTCTCAATTGTTATTAAATGACCACATTGTAGTATGGAATAGTTTAATTTCGACTTTGTTAAACAAATACCTTTATGATGTGAAAAGAAAAGCTGCTGAGAACAAAACATGCCAAAATTCTGTCTCAGTAAAAGGAAAATACATACATAACTAGTGATAAAGATATATTTTTTTGGTATCTTCTTAGTCATTTCGAAATAAAGATTTCATTTTTGATCACTACCTTTTGTCTCTTGGGGTTGAACTGATGACTTACAAAGAGGCTTTATTAATTTTTAGTAGCTGTATTATAGTAATTGTAAGGCAAAACTGGTTCTTGCTATACTTGCTCTTACTAATGAACAAGTATGGCACCATTTCAGTGAAGAATACTGAAAATGGCATGAACTTAATATTAATTCCTATGCTTATCAGGACATAAGTATCAGTTCACTGTTTTTACTTTATACTGAATTTTTATACAGTCTAAGCAAATAAAAATAAGTAGTCTGTGTAACATTTAGAAGGTAAATATTCATGACGGTGAACAGCTAGTTTGTTTCCTCTGTTACTGGGACATGAAAAATATATGTTGTAATGTAGTCAGACAATTTTTGTATTGTTACTTTGCATTTCAAATCATGTGCACTGCCTATTGCTATGCATCACCACTGATAACTATAATTTATTTGTTCCAATGTTGTAACATTCCAATTAGCAGAGACTAAGGATTTGATTCTCGGAGGCCAAGTCCTCTTTTCGGATTATCTGAGTAACCTCAGAATCTTGAAGAGAGCTTTCACAGCAGCCAAGACCAGCTGCTGGAGTTTGAATTGTGCAGCATTCATGCAGACAAAACTTGGGCTAGAACCTGGGCTTGGCTGATTTGTGTTTAATGCTATAGAAAAGCATGGGATGGGGAGAAGGAAATGGCAAGGTGGCATTGTGCCTTTTATGGCAGTCTGTAATCTGGTGTTTAACCTCTGTCAAGAAACCTCAGCTGGTCTAGAAGGCAGCTCTCGCCTCAAGAACAGGGACCAAAGTGAAATCATTGTACTCCAGTAATTCTACAATCCAAGACCAGAAGTTAGGTGTGACATAAGTTACCTTTGCCCTTTTCATGAATGTTATTCTGAATATCATTGAAGACCAATCAAAGGTAGAAGAATCTCAGGGCTCTCAGTTGCAGAGCCAAAAATTTGCTCTGGAAAGGAGGAGAGGAGTGGGAAACCGGGAAAAACAGTTTCATTCTCTTTTTACTACCTTCAGACAGGAGAAATTCAAATATATAACACAGCATCTATATAAATACAAAATCAGCCAGATGAATACAACTCACCCATTTTCCATCTCCCCATTTTTTGCCTCTGTTGGGATCTAGAGCCACATGCAGCATTCAAGATACAGATGCACCTTGAATTTTATGGTTTTGGTGGTTTTTTTGGGGGGGGTTGTTGGGGTTTTTTTGCTACTAGTGAGCATGACCTGAGCATTTAATTTTTGAGGGTGTCTTTTTTTTTTTTTTTTAGCCTTTCATTGTTTGGTCTTTTCTGTCTCTGACAATGTTCTGTTTGACATCCATTCTTGTTTGGATAGTTTTACCTCAGTAGCTAGAAAGAAATTTTCTGGATTTCCCTACTCCACAAGTCTATTGAGCTCCTCTGGTCAAGACCTCAGTTTTATGTTTCCTTTGAAGTCAAAGTCTCAAGTGTTAGGGAGTGCTCTGATATTGCTCTGGAGTGTTGCTTCTTTACTCACTTGAAGGGCATATAGTTAACTGTGGTTTATCCATGGAAGATTTGAAAAACTCTACAGTTATTTGCTCAGGTTTATTCAACCTGACAAAGAAGGATATGCACTCTTCATAGTGGCTAGGGTAAGCAATATATATTCAGTGGATGATTAAGATCTAAGCTCTTCCCTTGATGTGTCTGTTGACAAAACATTCCCTCTGTTGATTGAAGTATGGGTAGCTTGAAAGCTGACATTTCTAATTTTACTGACATCTCAGTGTCTGTAAATTCTCTCTCTGGTTTTATTCTGGACTGTAGCACTGAAATAGAAGTTTCTTTTAAACTTCTACGCCTATGGATGTTTTTCAGACTACAAAAAAAACTTCCTAGTGCTTTTAATAAGATACTAATTTCCTTGCCAAGATTTATTAGGCACCTAACTAAGTCTGACAGGGACATAATTATAAGGAATATATCCCTCTCTTGCAGAGTAGCTTGAAGGAGTATTGGTCATTGCGTTGCAATTCTGTCTACTTACTGTGTTCTCTGAAGAGTGATCTATGTTGAATGTATCAGAAAGCTATGGGTATGAGGGAGAGTGAAGTTCAGTCAGCATGTAGTCATATATCCATCAACCGCATGCTTCCAATGATATCTTATTGTCTCAATTTGAAGATATCATGGTATGATTCCCAAGAATTTGTTTGTAATAGACCTCTAAAACATCTAGCTGGCTTTGTGTACTCATCATTGTGGCTCCTGCTGAGCCTTTTCGTGGTTTAACCCCAGCCAGCAACTAAGCCCCACACAGCCGCTCGCTCGCTCCCCCCTGGTGGGATGGGGGGGAGAATCAGAAGGGTAGAAGTGAGAAAACTCGTGGATTGAGATAAAGACCGTTTAATAGGTAAAGCAAAAGCCGCGCATGCAAGCAAAGCAAAACAAGGAATTCATTCACTGCTTCCCGTCAGCCGGCAGGTGTTCAGCCATCTCCAGGAAAGCAGGGCTCCATCATGCGTAACAGTTATTTGGGAAGACAAGCGCCATCACTCCGAACGTCCCCCCCTTCCTTCTTCTTTCCCCAGCTTTATATGCTGAGCATGACGTCATATGGTGTGGAATATCCCTTTGGCCAGTTGGGGTCAGCTGTCCCAGCCGTGTCCCCTCCCAACTCCTTGTGCACCCCCAGCCTACTTGCTGGTGGGGTGGGGTGAGAGGCAGAAAAGGCCTTGACTCTTGAGCAAGCACTGCTCAGCAGTAACTAAAACATCCCTGTGTTATCAACACTGTTTCCAGCACAAATCCAAAACACAGCCCCATACTAGCTACTATGAAGATAATTAACTCTATCCCAGCCAAAACCAGCACCAGCCTGAAATTAAAAGTTCTGACAAGAAGCAAGGAATAAATCTCTCTGTGTCATGCTCACTCTCCTACTCTTGCTCTCTGTTGCACTGTCTCTCCCTCCCTCCCCCCTTTCTGTTTTTGTTTTGGACCAGACTTGCTGCTACTTTATAGTTACTGACGATGGTAATACTTTTTGACACCCTGGCAAGCACACTGTATAAAGGTTCTAATGAAAATACAAATTTTCTGATTTATTCCCAGTCAATTAAGACAGACTTCATGCATTTCATTGTCTCAAGCTGATTTTGTGTTTCTACAGTGCTTTCAGCCACCTGCCATAGTTCTTTCACTTGTGCTGACTCCAGTGTATATGCGTATTAACTCTAACCTGTAGGGAATAACAGTGAACTATTGCAATTTATAATTTTAACATCTTTTAAATTGTTTCATTACCTTATTTTTTCTTTCCAAAATTACTGTTTTTTGAATCCTCACGAGGTGTTTTTTGTTGCTTAGGATTTTACAGATTGATGCGCTCATCTAGCATTTTGTTAATAGCGGGTTTCAAGTGAGTTGTAATCTGTTTACAACATTGAATGTAAGTGACACAAATAACTGGTAATATGGTTTCTTAATTAGCTGTTGTGGATTTTTTGTGACTCCTCTTGTAATGCTGGATGTATACTTCAACATGTTTGCTATCATATGGACATCTTTTTACATCTTGATATCCATTTGTGGTTTTTTTTCTCGAGTTTCATTGCTCGCCTGGTATTACGAACTCTTCGTACGTAATGATGTGGAAAAGGGAACCCCCCATGGATATATAAATTTGTAAATTCATTAAATCAAATGGACTGTTTTCAAGTGAGATGGAAGATGACAGCGTATGTGCAACTTTATATGCAAGTTCTGTTGCAAACAGTTAAATACCAAGGATTATAGCAAGTAGCCTGACCAGCCATCTCTGACGAAGCATACTTGTTTCAGCAGCAAACATTATTGAATGTTCTATTCCATTATGCATAATAGCAGTTGTAATTATTCTGTGGCAGTTTCTCCTAACTTTATTATTAGGATTACTGTACCTAAGCCTGTGAGCTCATGTGAATATTCTTTCTGTTCCCCAAGCTATAAGCAAATAAGTTGTGACCTTCTGGTATTCACTAGCAGCATAACAACTATCAAGTTAATCATTATTTATAGTAAAAGGGCATGCTTTTACCCTCCTACTTACGGAACCTCATATCCTGTGAGGCTTCATCATATGGCTGGGGATCTCAATTTGCATGCTTTTAGCATTAGATTAGTTAGTAATTGGAAAGAGTGAATGTTTTGTGACTTCTGCACCACAGTTCTAAAGACCTGTGTGTCTCATTTGTAGAAGGCTATTATGCCAAGAACTTGGGCAAACAAATTATAATGCTTCAAGTTAGAGGAGGGAAGAAGCCCCTGTATTATTCTGTTTCTTATAAAAATAAAAAGCTCTTGTGGGCCTATTGGTTGACTACTTTTTCAGAAGCTGTATTTTTGTTTTGCTAGACCTGAGACCTTACTACTAGTAAAAATGTCATGGGGAATAAGTTGTCTCTGAACACACTGCATTAAATTCCTTCTATACTTTTTGTTGTGGAATCACAATTTATGTTATTTACCTTAAAGAAAGACTTGCTGAAGGATTTAGGTGATTTTTTTTATGGAAAACTGTAATTGTTGATGTAAAATGAAAGTTGTCTCTTTCTAGTTTTCCTTACCTTTTCTTCTACCAAAATAGTATTTTTGTCTGTGCATTTTGAATATGTCAGGTTGTTTTGTGGAAAAGAAAAAAAATATTCTACATTGTCATATATCTCTGAAACATAACTCTAATGTGTAATGAGTTGGATATTCACCCTGTAGGTCAAAACCACATGAGCAGTGTATTGTTAAAAATAGCAAGCAATGTAGTATTACATTTAGAGTGCTTTAAGTTAAAAAGATAGCGCAGTATCTAAATGTATTTAAACTCTAAAGCATTTCCTTTGTTTAAATACAGAAGACAGTAGGAATCAACTGGGATAATGCAACTAGGGCAATACTGTAACTACCTGGTGTATTTCTTTGTAAGATGAAGTTGATATAGGTACAGTTGTAAGGAAAAGTTTGTGAACACTCATGTAAATATTTTCTAAGTATCAGCTGTGAAATACATTATCTCTTGGAGCAATGGGTTTAAAATTTCCATTTGTTTTGACCTTCTCTTTCGGCCCTTCAAGGTAGATACTTTTGAGTACCAAGCAGTTTACTTTGTGAGAATATACCATATGTATGATTCCCATTTTGTAAGATCTGCTTCTTTGCCTAATGTCTAGTACCATTCTTAGCTTCTGGCCCATATGTGCCTGCATTTGGTAAAATGAGTATGACGGTGAATTGTTTGTGAATTTGTAGCTAAAGAATTTGTACGTAAAGATAGTATCCTTTGGTGGAAGATGCTGTGAAGGTGGAAAATCATTCTGGAAAATCCTGATTTAAAAAAAAAAAAAAAAATCTTCTCATTAGCTTCTAGTTTTCATTTATCTGGCTCTTGCAATGCATAGACTCAGTAAATAAAATAACGATGAGTGTTAATGTACTTATAGGTTAGACTTGGACCATATTTCTGTGGATTTGAATGTGATCTGCTTTGATCTGCAGACTTACTTGACTAGAAATTTGCCCTATAGTCCATAGCTCAAAATGTAACTAGCCTTGTTTGCTGTTTAGCTGAACATACTGTGTCATTTCCCTCCCCCCACCCCTATTTATTCTTTTGAACTATCATATTCCATACTGTTCATGTGAATTACACCTACTCAGGACCGCAACACATTGCTTTAAAAAGCTGGTTTTCCACAAGTCCCATTTGAAAAAGGTCTTTATCAACTGATCTGGCTAGCAAAGAAAAGATGATTGAGGAAACTGTAGTAAAGAGAAATCAGCACTTCTAAATAACTTTTAAAAATAAATACTAAGTATCCATCCCTGTTTGGGAGCATAGTTTTACTGAATAAAAATACAATGAAATTTAACACTCTGTAATTACTTGTGTTGAGAACAGTTGATTTCAGTCCTATACCCAGATTGGTTTGCTCATCAAAGGTACAATCAGTCTGGGGAGGGGAATCTCGGAAGTGAATGTCTGGTTGGACATTAAGGGACAAGTTATACAGTAAGGTGAACACTGACAACCTCTTCTACAAAAAATCAAATTTTAGCAAATATTGCAGCTATCATACTTATAAATGAGGGGGCTGCCTGGTCTTAATGCTCTGCTTTATTAAATAAGTCACCTAACTCTAGAGTCTAGATTAGAGGTCATCTGCTGGCCAACTTGGAGATACCGTAATTGTATTTGAAGAGTCTGAAAAAGCTTATTGAGAAATAAACTATCAAAAGACTTTAGTCTGGATTACTCTTAAATACTTTCTGTCTAATAAAAGGAGTATTTGTATTGAAATAATGCCTGCAAAAACCAACGAAGACAGTACTGTGATGGGCTACTTCCTTCCTCTACCGTTTCTGATGCGTTAACTCAGAGCCAGCATTAACCAGGTACCCTGGTTTTGTACCACGTCACACAAAATAGTTATGTACGGTTCTGTGTACCTCCTAATACTAATTAATTACTTGGTTTTTTTAGTGTTGAGGTTAGTGAACAGTCTCATTTCACTGTATGGTTCTGTGAGAGTTCATTCTTCTTTGTATCCTGTATGGAAGGCCCACAATTACTGGCAGTGTCAGTATGTGCTATAGGTGTAGGGTTTGTTTTTTCCCTTTGCAAAGAGTGCTGAGATTAGTATTGTTACAAGTATGTATTTCATTTTTAGTGCATTATGCTTGTATGTAAGCGGTAAGATGCTTGCAGAAAGTTTGCTTTTTCTGGGAATTAGTGTTCTTTGTTCTCCTTTGTTTTTAATATTAAATGATGTGCAGTAAAGGCAATCTTTTCTTTTCATCAGGCTTGTCATAAGTATGTATCCTGTGTGATTTAATTTGCATGCAATAGTGTATTGAAAGATGTGAACTGCAGGTTGCCATAAATTAATGACATATAACATAGCATTTAATAAAGAAATATATTTCCCAGAATACAACAGATTCTTGGTCCTCTTACAGTAAGTGGGTACATTTTTTCTGATTTTAATGTATTTCACCTGTTGGAATGAGAGTTAGGTGGAAGATTCGTAAAGGAAATGTAGATCTAAAGCTGGTTTTTTCCCCCCCCTCTCTCAGCCTTCTTTGAATCCTGGGGGAAGACAAGCGTCTGATGTAGTGCTCTTAAACCACTGGAGCATTCGAAATTACGATGTACAACGTGGGGACATTGTGTCATTGGTGTAAGTAATTTTGCATACATTTCAATACATGCTTATATAAATGTTAAACCATCGGTATTTAATATGTAATCTAGACTACTGTAAGTATATATATGAACAAGGAACATAAAATTTTTAATAATGCATTATTGTTATTCCTATAATCAGTTTTCAGAACTCAGATGTTCAAAGAATGCATTACCAAGTTTTTACTTGAATGCAGTGTAAGATATTATGTGATACAGTATATATGCGTACCAAAACTGCCGAGAAAAAAGAGCTGTGAGATAAAGAGAGAAAATAGATAAAACATTATGTGGCTTAATGGAGTATGCTTTTTAAGTTGTTTGGCTATGCACTCATATTTGTGAGAAAAATAGTGTTTCTTTATTAATTAATACTAACTTTTTTTTTTCTTGGAGAAATCTGGCTACTGAATAAAATTTTAAATAAGATCACAAGAATTCCACCATCTCCATAAAGGGCAAATATAGCAAAAAAAAAAAAAAAAAGTTTTACAATTATAATGGGAGGGTCTATATGTCAAGCCAAAAGGTGGCAGTGTTTCGCTGTTGAAAATACTCAAGACTAACAGAGGACAGAAACTCCATTTCAGCCTTAATGTAATATAGAAATGGAATGTCAAAGTGTGCATAACTGACACAATGATATAATACATACTCATACTACATGCTTGGATAGTTTAAGCTTAAGGTTTTAGTTTTGTAAGTGAAGTGCACAATATGTAGATTATAACAGAA
The DNA here is from genome assembly GCF_965638725.1 of Aptenodytes patagonicus. Lineage (NCBI taxonomy): Eukaryota > Metazoa > Chordata > Aves > Sphenisciformes > Spheniscidae > Aptenodytes > Aptenodytes patagonicus. The sequence goes on from NC_134949.1 coordinate 30,622,925, forward strand.
CTGTCTTTGGAAGCTATATTATCTGGCTTCCTTTTTGTCATATATCTTTTCTAATTGTCCCATTTTTTTGCCTACCTCTTCACTGTAGTGGTAATTTGTAAGACAATTTTCACTACCAGCTCTTAAAGCAAACTCTTTCATGTAGTCTTCCTTTGTTAGAAACTTAAAATTTACTTTACAGTCTGTCTTATTGTCTGGCATGTAAGATTTTCTGTAAATGGTCTAGCTACAAATATGAATTTATTCACGTTTGCAACACCTAATATTGCAAAAGGATTCTAATTTCAGGTCACTTAATGACTGCTTGTAAAACTTGATTCTGCCTGTGCGTGCATCCCTCTGCCCAAGTCATACTCTGGTGATTGTTTAAAACAGTGAATGTAACTGATTACTCATTAATAGACTGAACAGAAGATGAGCATGTTGTCTGATCAGAAAAAAAAATTAATAGTTTCATTCTTGTTATACTTCTTGAAGGTTTGTGGTACCATCTGAGCCATCTGCATTGATTGCTTTCACTTTGCTGTATGTTTGGGCATGATAACTAATATTTTAGATGCTGTGGGGTTTTTGTATGTTTTGAAAAAATTGCCTATTATTGGTGGAGCTTATGTACCTCCACATGGAGGAAGTCACATTGTATTTATGCATTGTACTGAGGTTTTTTCTTAATCTTTGGGGAAGTACACTGAATAATCAGACTAGAGAATTCAAAAAGCACTTTAAGAGCAATACAAAGGAAGTTAAACAATGTAAAAATAATCTATTGAATAGTTTTGCTATGAAAATATTGAAGGATATTTTATATATCAGTAACAGCTTTTAAGTTGTTAAGTACTTCATGATACGTGTTTGTTAGCAGCTTTGGCCTACTAGCTTATTGTAATGTAAAGATTTTAATTGTGTTGTAAAGGCTTGCAGGATATAGTATCTGGATGTGATTTTGTACCCACGTGAGTTGTTTGAGACTTAACTTTTGGTACACGAGGCTTTTATTGTGTAAACAGGTTAATATTTTTATCCTTTTCATTTCGATTGTTTACCTATGATTTCTATAACTCACTAGTGAATAGATATCCTCTGTATATCCATGAATTTTACTCTGTGGTCCTCGGAGGATTTGGCTGATTTAGGCAAGGCATGAACAGGGAAGGCCAGTCTCCCATCGACTGCTGTTTTTTCTGTTCCTGTCAGAAATTCAGATGAGAAAGTGTTGGTGTGACTGAGATAGGCAGATGGATATGTAAACCTTCTTTCATATCCTACTTGGCTGCTTAACATTTATCCACTGTCTCCTCTTTGCCAAGTCATAGTAGAAGATAGCTACAAGGTTGTGGGAGGGTGGTATTTTGCAGAACAAGAGCTGAGGTCAAATACTCATTCATGGCAGCTTGACCAGGGCCATCTAAGCTCTTTGCTTTCTTCATACCATCAGAAATACTATGTCATTCTGGATGGGTGCTGTTTCTATCAACTCTTAAAAGGGATTGTTGAAATCCCAACTGGCAAAGTCCAGTGTAAATAGATGGCCAACAGCCAAACCTTGGAGCAAAGAGATGAGTTAGTCTCCGTGGCTGTGGATGCCCCAAGAGAGGATCAATCAGCCTGTGATTATGCTTGTGATACTGGTTGCAGATCCAAAAGTTTTTCCTCTTACCATCCAATCTAGTTCTAGATGAAATACAGATTTTTGTTATTTGGTGGCTTTGATTACAAATGAGCACCCTGTCCCCAAGCACTTGGTGGAGTTTATGCTTGGTTAAGGTACTAAATGAAGACTGCACATTTATGGAAACGTGTGTCGTGTCTCTGTCATCCCTGCCTTTGCATCTGATGTAGATGTAACTATGCATCACATCACAGCTGTGAAATTAGCCACTGCGTGTGCACACGTGCATATAGCTGGTTTTAGACATAATATTTAGAATGGCATTAGTCCTTAAAAGTATAAAATTAGGCTCAGATAAAATGAATGGAGAGAATAAGTTGGTAGTAAAGAATGATTTGTTTACCTGCAGTTTGGTGTCTTACAAATAGTTAAATCTTACCTCAGCTTTTTAGACGATGTTTTAAGTCAATGTTTTTCCTTTTAGCTTGAGCTCATCCTTATTGATACCAGAATTGAGGGCTCTATGTTAGATGTTATAACTTTTGAACTCACAATTTTAAGTTGATTCAGAACTAAGGAAATTAATATCCTTAATTTGATCACTTGCTTGAGTGCTTAATTTAGAGACTGCTATATTACTGGGACTTAATAAATTAAAAATCAACAGGAATATTTTTTCAATAAATTAAATAATTTCCATTATTACGTGTTCCAGAACACTACCTCTGCATCTCTTAAACAGATGCAAAAAAAGTGTGTTATTTTCTTTGTTTTGGAAATGCATTTATTTATTTTCAAAGAGACAACGTAGCCATATAGGACAGGAGGTCATCTTTAAAAGATAAATGGATGCATATTTTTGCCAGACGGACCCTGATCTTTCAATAACTTCTGTGGTGAAACAGGTCTTTTGTTTTGTAAGAGCTCTGCTGAGGTAGATCCCAACAGTTACGTAGAACTTTATCAGATATTGCAGAATGAGTTATAGCATGAGTGGGCTTCTCCCAGGTGGTTTTACTGTGTAAAATTTGAATGCCAACAGCATTGTAGTAGCAGCAGCAGTATGCATCACAGTGTGGGCTGTACAGCTCATGCAGGTCCTTAGAAATACATGCTGCAACTGCGCTTCCTGGTACTAATGGAGATAGTGCTCTTCTATTGCGTATTAATGGACATTTTTGCCAACTTACCTGTACGTAATTTGGTTTCTACTGTGTACAAATGGAGGCGTTGTAAAAAGATGTTGCCAAAGAGTGACTTATAGCTGTAGAATTAATTTTGCTTGTCTCTACTGAAAACCTTATATCCTGAATGTAAAATCTTGCCCTCTTCTTATTCCAAAATTCCTGTCTTAATGTAGAAAAAAGTTGTTGCAACATGTAGAAGATTGCAAAATCAGTGTCTGTATGTTGTATGAATATTTTATCGATACGACAAAATTTAAGTAAGCTTTTGAAATGAAGACACAACAGTATTAATTCAGACATTGAAAATGTTTTTTTAGGTAAATAAAAGTGTGGTCTTGTTCTTTACTTGGTTAATAGGTTTTTAACAAAGGAGTTAACAATGACTGCAGTATAAATAGGGTGGTTAGATTTTGAACGATGAAATTTCAAGGCTGTAAATATTCACAGATACTAATTTTAGCCTTTGGAAGTTATGTTACTTCTGTAACAGAGAGAACACCTTCTCCAAGGTGTGACTGAGAGCGGGAACCTACTTGCTGGGTAGGTTGCCAGGTGTCTCTCCATTTATAATTTAGAATGTGTGCTTATGTGTTAAATAAAAATAGCTATGCTAATGTAATCTGGAAAAAGGTTGAGAACCAATGCTGTTTGTTCTGTACATTCTGAATGGTAACATGCTTCTAAAGTTTTGAACTATAATAGCTAAGTGAAAATGGGCAGTGTATTTAAAAACATGTTTTTAAAGGTCAGCTATAATAATGAAATAAATGTATATTTTGTCAGCTTCTTGTGAGTTCTTATATAGAAGCATAATTGCTTTAAGTACAAAACCAACTTTTTACATAGAAAATTCCTTGACATTTAAAAAAAAAAGCTTACTTCCTATCTCCTATCCTGATGAAGGATATTAAGTAGTATTAAGTAGCTTCTGTCACTGCTTCCTCTGACTGTAAGATTATGTTCAGGCCTTTTGGCAAACTCCCTTACTTTTGGTAACTGCTAAGTATTTTTGTGTAAGGTTGTGTGTGTTTGAGCTCTGAAAAATCCGGTGCAAATCAACATTCTGGAGGAAGAATCAAAGTACTGTGCGTGAAGTTGTCTCTGTGGCTGTGTCCCTCACTGAAATCTGTTCAGAAATGAGAATTGGAAAAGGTAGTTGCCGTGATGATTTTATGTGATGGTTCAACAAGTTTCAGCCTATTCACACAAATCTGAATAATCCAAATTTTGAAGGAATGTGGTCCTGTTCAGCTGATGGAAACAAAAGAGTTCTCAAATGGTGCAAAGTGAATACATACTATACATGAAACATCACTGATTGGAATTTCATTAATAAGACTAGCCTAGTAAAATAAAAATCGGTAAGAAGGTACTTATTGAAGGAACTGCCTTGAATTTGAATCAGTAGTTGTAATTATGAAAAGACTTTCTACTAAATTCTGATAGATGTAACATGAATGGATTTTTAATGGTTCTTGTGTTATTTTTAAGAAAGCTTCTTTCTGACTAAAATACTGAACAACCTTTTACGAATACCTCTGCTTGACCTTCTTAAGTCTTCCAATTTCTATTCTATTTTTGTTTGTACTTGGGTCCCTGTACCAAGTCATCTGTCTTCTGGCAGGTAGGACACTGCAAAGGAGGTTGTGCTGACATAGAAGCTAAGTAATCACTTTACTTTCTGTGCCTCAGTGACCTCAGAAAATCTTTTCCTATTCTGTTCTTTTAGCTGGGAAAAAACCCCCTCATGTCTTTTCCTGATAAAAAATCAAATATGTAGTTCTACTTTTATTATCTGTGTTACAATCTATTCTTAGAGTAGATACCATACTATATATGAGTGTGTTAATACTGCTAGTGAAAGGAAGACTTGCATCTTGTATTTATAAAGTAAGTAAAATCCATTTTCTAAATAAAGTTTTCAGATACCATACACGATCCCTGGTTTTATTAAGAAGTGCTCAATGTGGCTTTAAGTAGGCAATTATTGTAGTATTGTAGAAACTGAGCAGTTGTGGAGGAAAGAAGTTGTAGTTAAAGTTATGGTTACTTAATTTAAAGTCTGTGGATATGAGTAGGAAGTTTACAAGATTTGGTTGCAAGAATCATTGCTGGAGAGAGTCTGACTAGAATCTTTTGGCCAAAAAGGATCATATATGGATGTTATGGCTTACAAATTCATTAGTGGTCAAATTGCAATTTGGAGAATTAAAAATAAATATATTTTCTTTTCTAAAAAGTTAACGATGTGGAAGTCAATTAGATGGCCTGGGCCATTTGTGAAGGAGGTTGATCGGGAAGACTACTGTATTTTTGTAAGTGGTGCCAGTGAGAACTTCATATTCTGGTTGATACTGATTTTGTTGGCCTAATGATAGTACCTTGCTACTGAATTAAGAAACAAATTGTTGCTTGTTGCATATTTATTAGAGTATCCATTAGAATACTACATTGCAAGTTTAATAAAAACCACTACATTGATTACTGAGTTAAGCTGATTGGACAAAAGTGAACATTAAGCTTACATACATTAAGCTAACATAAACCAGAATGTGGCCAACTGGTATTTAAAAAAGAAGAAATTGTCATTCTATCACAGCACTGTATGTCAGATAAAATTATTAAATCTACATCAGGTACTTAATAGGATACAAGTGGATGTGGAACCTTGCTATAAGATCAGTAATTTTGGCTCTAAAAGCAAATGTTGAGATTTAATAACAGGAGACTGTTACCTGAATCAGTTTTTTTATTCTAGTTAGCATCCCTTGAATAAATTTATGGACATCAGTGTGGTTGTCAGAAATTCTCTTTAAAATGTGCATCCTATTAGTTAGAAAATGGTTTAAACTTAATAATGGCTATTCATAAGATAATTCCATCAGTTCTCATCTGAGGTACTGTTCTTACAGTGGCTGAAGGGTACAACTTGGAAAAACTATGAATCACTACTACCATCTCTTTTGCTGTTGGTTTTGTTTTGGGGATTTTTTTCTGCATATAGTCTTTGCTTTTCATTTAAAATGCAGCATTGAGGGACTTGACAAAAATAATTAAAATCAGATGCACAGTCTGTGATATTTAGTTGAATTTACTGCTGAGATAAGTAGCATAAAATTTCACTAAGACATATTCTAGTGAAAGTGGAGGGAAATTACGATCTTGCCAACCTCAGCACCAATTCAATAGCATCAAGATTAAAGCTGTTTTGTACTGGATCATCTACTGATCAGTACTCCGTGTTTTAAGTATTTTGCTTCTTGGCCCATCTGTATTTACACTGGAATAACTGCGAGTTATGGTTATGTTGCAACTCAGCCAGATTAAGATGTGAATAATAAAAACAAGTTACATTTGAAGTTTCGTCCAAATATATATATGTTTGATTCTTTGGAAAGCAAGAAAGATGGGAGAAAAACCGGTTCTGCTGTGATGTTTAAATTGTAAGATGATCAGATAAGGTGTTAGCAGCTAATTAATCCATAAGGAGGACCTATGTTCTGCTGAAGGAGGACTGTTAACAGCAATTTTCAATCTCAAAATTAATTTATTTTTTCATTCGATTCATTTATTTTTACTTCACTTTTTAGTGATCAGGCATATGAAGAAGAGAAGGGGGAAAAACCTATTCTAACAAATGAAATAACTTTTACCTGCCTCTATTCAATAGAAAAGGGAACAGCATAGAATAGGTTTTTCTACTGTTCTTGATGATGGGCAGTCATAGTATTTTGGAGATCCTGGGTCTAAGTGGACAGCTGCTTGAAATATTGCAGAAATTACAGCCATGATTTGATTGGCTGGAAAGCTGTCTCTGATCCTGTAACTCTCTGCCTTACAGTGTGATGGCTGACTGCCCTGCGAAGGTCACGTTGAGCAAAAGGAGCTTGAAACCTGCCGTGGTTTAGAAAAATGTCACTTTTACCTTTTGAAATATCTGTAATTTAGACGCTAGGAACTTGCTTTGCTTTCAGCAGAATCTGGTGATATAAATGCTTGCTGCAATGTATGTACAGAAAGGTAACTATATTTTTCCTAAAGTTTTTTTTTTCTTTAACCTTAAGAAAATTTGACAACTCTGATAGGGAAATATTTGATATATTTTTTTCTCAGTACATTTCCAACTGCTGAGAAGTATTTACTGGTTATTTATGACTGGCATTGCTTGTAGGTACCTAGAGCTAGGAAAAGTTTTACAAGTCAGTGAAATAGTCTACACAATCTCATTGCTGGAAGAGGCAGGAAATATGATCGTTTCAGCAACTAACGGGGAATTCCAATGCTCATTCTCTATAGGGTATTCAAATTAGACACCTCCTTCTTAGGTAAATTCAGACTGAACATCTGTGATGGTTTAGGATAAAAAAAAGTCATCGGTATTCATACGGCACAAAAATATCAAGTGTATTTTTGATTATGATAGGTATAGATGGACCATAATTTTTGAATGTGTACTCAATCTGCTGAACAGATAGCTCAAAGCTTTAGAAGATTGTTAAACTGAAAGTAAACTGATAGTTTGTTGAAAGTAAAGTAATTTCTTTCCCTTGAAGGTAAAGGACTTGTGAGGAAGCCAATGCCCCAACTATGATTCGTAAAGAAGATACGTATCGAAGTACTTAAACTTAGGTTCCACTGAACTGATGAAATGCTGAGTGAAATTGGTGAAATACTGGATTCAGTTTAAGATAAACTTCTTACTGGATTAAGATCTTACCTTTCGTATTGCTTTACTTGAATCCTGAATGATTCAAGAGTAATACACATTTTGGGTCTAAAGATGCTGTATCAACTTCTATTATGAAGTTGTTGTTCTATACTTAGAAAGAGAGGGAGTAATGAAAAATCTTTTTTGTAGAACAACTCTGGAGATCAGCTTACCCTTTCTTCTCCATATGAAAACATTCTCTTTCAAAGATATCAGGTTCCTTAACATCAAGGCTTGCATATTCCAATGCTAAGTTCTGTTACTTGCAATAGTATGAAAGCTTTAACAGAGAAATGTACGTAGGATGTTGTAATATGATTCAGCAATGCTTGAAACCTAGAATGCAGTAATTTTTCTTAAGCGATGAAGCTTGATAATTTTTATTTTATTTATTTTTGAAGTCCTGGACATAAGCTATTAAACAAATGAAATTGGTTCTGTAGTTTTTGAGTACGCAAAAAGATATCTGAATACATTTTAGCCTTTTGTGCAGTTAGGCTGCTTTTATTTTGTGTACAATCTGGGAAATACTGAGGTGATATTTTATTATACGGGATATTTCATACAGTGTGTTCTTGGACAAATTACAGTTTAAATACAGCCGCAGCTGACTTCATATCTTTTAGTAATAACTTTCCCTAAGCCAGTTTAGTCAGTTGTATTATGAGCAACCATAAATATTAACTGCAGAATGTTACTTCTAGGAATCTTTCAATGAACTATACATATGCTGACAAAGTGAATTCTGCTTACACATCAAAAATATTTATTTCCAGTCTAATTGATGAAGTTGGAAGAAAAACCATGGGTCTTGACCTGTGCTGAGTATATTGTGGACATGAATATTTTTGCATGTAATAAGCAGAGTCTTGGCCTTGTTTTCTGTTTTTTCAGCCTGTTAGCAAAGGCAAAAACAAGGGAATGGCAAATTATCAGGTTTAAAATGATAATTAACCTTATCATCACTGTATTTTCTAGGGAAATTATATTAGGCTGTATTCATGAATGTAACATTAGTTTTTTATGTGCAATCAGCTGCTCCTGGAAAGTGCAATTGAACAAAATTTAGCTTTAAATACATGCATATATATTTGTTCAGCTGAGAGGGGACCTTACTGCTGTTGTCAACTGTCTATCTGTTGATTAGCTACATAGAAATGGAGTCAAACTCTTCTCAGAGGTGCACAGCAAAGGGACGAGAGACAGTGGTCACAATTGCACCAAGGGGCATTCTGACCAGATAAAAGGAAAAAAATGCACAATTAGAATGGCTAGCCAGAGAGACACTGAAACCTCCATCCTTGGAGGTATCCAAAACATGACTAGCCAAAGCCCAAACACCCTGCTCTAGCTTTGCAGTTGTGTCTGTTCTGGCCAGCAGTTGAAGTGGATGACTCCCAGAGGTCCCTTCCAACCTGAATTATTCTGTTTGTCTACTTCAAATGGAATTTCAGCAATGGAACTGTTAAGATATGAGACATAATTGCTATACCCCTTCAAAGTTACAAGTCAACATTACCAGTTAGTGTTTAGAGTATGCATTATGCTGGTTTTAATTTGTTTTCTAGCACAGAAGTGGAGTTTCTAAAAACCTCTTATTCTGTAGATGTGGTTGTGATATTTGTCTTACAACAGCTTCTAAAAGACCCAGTCCTGCATTGGAAGCCTCTTGCGTTAATAGCTGAACGTACAGAGAATGGTAAGATTGCATTTGGGTTTTATAACTAGACTGTAAATTCTGTAAAGCAGAAACAATGAGTAGATTCAGGCAGATGTGTATGGTGAAACAATCAGTGGGGTGGGTGGCAGTCTGCATGCAGACAGCTGAACATTGGGCCATGTTTAACATACAGTAAAGGGAACTGCTGTGCAAATGTATGTGGAGAGCAGTTCCCAAGTGCGAAGAGAAGCCTGGAAAAGTACACAAGTAATTGTTTGCTCACCTGTTAAATTTTCAAGTAAGTCTGACCGGATTCGTTCATAAGGGACAGGGTCAACATTTTGACTGTAAATCGGAGAGAAATGTGTCAGGAATAAAGTATAAAAGAAGCCTAAAATGAAGGCAAAAGAATTAATATGATAGAAACTGAAAGCAAAGAGAGGCTTACCTACAAATTTTAGTATCCTGGCTGTAATTTAATGACTTGATGTAGGAAGAATCTACAAGAATGGTTTTTTATTTATTTCATAAATAGAACTTAAATTGATTCGAATGTGACCTGTCTCCTCTGCCAATATGGAGCAGAACTATCTGGCCTGCTACTCTCTAGCCACTCAGCTCAGATTTTTCCTGGTAGTGTAGGTATCTTCTTTTATGGCTATCTTTGTGAAATGTAAAAAAGTAGTATATATAGAGAAATTTGGACTAGGGAAAAAGGTAGAGGTAAAAACTTAAAATTATACTTCACTTAAAACCAAGATCCATAGCATAATGCCATTTAGGGTTTCAGTAATTAATAGTGTATCACTTAAGGCCAAAAAGAGATACCTAGTGAGCATATTTCTTGTGTTATGTGTTGCTTTATATGTTTGCTTTAAGGGACAAATTAGTGGCATTCTCAGAACAATAACTTTGATGTTTCAAGAACTAGGGCAACTGTAATGAGAGAAGTGTGGTCTTGTCATATAAAGGGAAATATATCGTCAGCAAGCAAAAGATAATAGCATCCTGTACACCCAGAAGGCCTGCTGTGATGTTTGCGTCTGCATAAGATCCCCTTCGCCCTCAGAACAGTCTATTTTTAAACTGGTGCTGAGTTTGACCTTAGTAAAGAGATACTGTTGGAAGATATTTTAAATGCGCGATCATGCAGAGTGTGTTCTTCAGTCCTGTAGGACACTGACAGTAGTATTTTTTTCTACAGCAGATTTGTATTAGTTTACACTTTCCTTGAGTTCAAAGGCTTATCTGTTTAACATTAAAGGGGAAAACTTAATTACAAATTATATTCCATATCCTTAATTGGTAATAGCTTAGCTGAATCCATGAGACAGAATTAGAGACAGAATTAGAGACTTAGGTTCATTGTTCCAAACAGCTTATGACGAGATGGTTTCAGATTTCTGATTAAAATAGGAATAGCTTCCATAAAACATGAAATGCTGACTTTGTTGTTAACTACATTTTCCTCACTGTGAGCTGTGATTTCTTTGTAAAACTTGTGAAGAATATAGATTGTTCTAGGTCAATATAACCACTACTTCATAGGAACAGCATGCACACCTTTGAGAATTGAAGGGGGCTGTTGGTATAGTTTGACATATGTTTATTGTAACATATTTAAAATACCTTTCAAAGCCAGGAAGTTGTAAGAACAATAATCTTTCATGGGCCTCTTGTGACCTTCTAAGATAATGTTTGACCTTTACGTTATCCCATGATATCCAGACTGTAGTATTGAATGTTAGCTAGATTTTTTAAATAAGTTGACTTAACACTTGTCACCCTTACTGCATGAAACCTTATGCATTCCTGTGGTCAGACGATGCTTTTTGTGCATCAGCAGGGCTGCAGTACTACTGCTTAATTGAGAGAGAGAGCATCTCATTCCATATGTTTTAAAACTGACCATGATGGGAAGGTGTGATGTTGGGATGAGTCTTTACTGGGAGAAATTTATGATGTTGTGAAAATGTGTTACCTAACATTAAGTTAAACATGATTTAGCAAAACAAAGGACCTCTGAATGTCTGAACCCAAATTTAGCAGGAAAGAAGTGCATCTTAATATCTGAAACTTTGTCTAGGTGTTTTTTAGTTTTGATAATTGAAACAGCTGAGCATGTTCATATAGAATATTTCCTCCTCTTTATTTCCCTTTTCGTCTGTCCTTTTTGAGGCATTATCTCAGTGGTTATCTTTGAGAAAGTTTTGAGTAGCTGGCCTTTCAATTTTATTCTTCTGGTCAGTTCTCATCTGTATTTCTGTGGCCATTTCTGATGTTGAAGAGATTAGTTTGTGAATGCGTAAAGTGTGTTGAGGTTTATGTAAGTATTTAGACAGTGTAATAGTTGATTCTGTGTTGTCTTACCTTAAAACTGGAGGACTGTGGTCTGCAGCTTAGGAGCTGTTGTCTCCAACTTTTCTAAAATCTGCCACCATTATTCCAGCTGTCTAATTCTAAATAGTTTCCACTTTTCTCCTTTATAACACTTAACAAGTTTTTTTTGTGTGTTTGTTTTTATGTATGTTTTAATCATCTTTTACCTGTAGTTAGTGATCAGGCATAACATAATATATCTCTCTAGTCTGTATGTGAAGAAATTGACACATTTGAATATACTTGGAGCTTGCAAAGACTAACAGTTGTGTTAGGATTTCAGCGGTGCTATAACTGTATGCAAGGCAACTCAGCAGGGCTTTTCAGTTCACAACATTTGCTAATGCAGCAGCAGTTAACTGCCAAGGGAAATTTAAATTTGAAGGGACTCTTCATGTCCTGATTTGTAAAAGCCCTCCTAGGCTATTCTAGAAATTTCTGCTAGCAACTACATTTACCTCTACTGTGTGGCTTGTTTCAACTCGTGTGCAGCTGCATACTGTTTGCTAAAGCTCATGAGGTATTGCTTCCCAGCAACAAGTACATTGTCTAGATGGTAGCGGCAGGGCTAGCAAACATGTCAGCCCCTGGTGTTCAGGCAGCATGTACAGAGCATTTGGTCTTACTAGCACAAAGCATTACTTCAGGCTAGAAATAACCCATTTTGGTATCTCTAATCTACCAGTTATACTCCTGCTTTATGATATGTTAATAGTAATATGACTGATACTGGAATGGGCTCAGTAAAGATTCTACTATTTTTCTCTTTGTCTTATACTTGCAGTTGACAAAGTGAACGAATAAAACATGTCTGTCCTGCTTTTGTCATGAGCTTCATCTACATGAAGATGAAAGTCGTACAATTTTTAATGTTACCTCATGAAGAACCCTTTTTTTAAACATGCACTTTGAACACAACTGGCTTATGATTCCTGTATTCATATATTCCTGATAGGTCTCCCATGTGTTTTCTAAGAGTTTCTAAGAATGAACTGATTTTGGAGATTGCTGCGGAAGTTTGATCCAAGTAAAAATGGTGAACAAATGTAGACTAGTACAAATAGCTGATATTCAAGATGATCCTTAACTTAGGAAGAAAATTAGCCACACTAGGAATTCATGAACTGTAATAGCAAAATTATTAATGGATGTAAATTAGTGAGATTATAATTAAAAAAAAAAGTATCTGTGATATACATGCTGGCAAATAAGAGGCTTGCATAATAATTTAATAATACTTATTACGCGTATGTAATATTTGTAGACTAATTTCAGATTACATAATCCATTTGGGAAATATTAGTTACAGACACAGAGGTCATATTTTGAAACAGTTGGCATGCAGTAGCAGAATGACTGCAGCATATCACTCACACCCATTGCAGAAGTTCTTAAATGTGTATGCTCTTTACGAAAGTCAGTCATTTTTTCCTTTCCCTGGGTGACTTGGAACAAAAGCAGTGGTTGGTGCTGCTGAGAACCCAGACTATGAAAAGATTTGGAATCTCTGTTGTCGTAATTCCTTAGAGCATATGAGTTTCATGTTGCCTGTGAGAAGAGAGACTGTAATCCCCATCTTGCACTTCCAACCTACAGCCCAGAAGATTACTCTCAACTTTTTCTCCTTAGGGTCCAAATCCAATATATATTTTAAACCTGTTCAGAAAATCAGAAGACTTAAAAAATAGCAAAAGGGAAAATGCTAAATGTATTTATTTTATGGTTTATTAAAAAATCAAAGATTAAAAAATGGTATTTATACTCTTTTAATGTGTTGATTTATGGAAGTGTTTATGGTCTATATTGTGTACAAAATTTTTAGATCCTAGAATGACACAGTGTTGTATTTGAAAACAAAATCCCTGTTCATCAGATTGTGTAGAGTGTGCATGCAGCAGCTGAAGGTCCTCCCCATAGAATGGTAAGCTTCTAGTCAGATATGGGGATTATTCAGTGTCTTAGTAATGAATAGGAAATATATATGAGGGTTTTTTCAATTTAGGGCTGGTTTAAAAAAAAATACCATTCTGACTTGTGTATTTACAGGCAAATGAGATCTCTTTCTAAAGTTGTTTTCTGGCTGTCTTTGGATTGTTATATTCAGGAGGATACTAATAAGCTGAAGGCAATTTGTAGCACTGCAACCAATGTGATTATGAGATTTATGTAGAGGGATGCTAAAGAAACACATATTTAGGTTTGTCTCCAGTTAGTGGTTTTTGGTGCTTAGATTGCATCTGTATCCAAGGTCCTACCCAAGCCACAGATGCTGTGCCTACTGGACAACGAACTGTTTTTCAACCCCCACTCCATTTGAGTGTGTGAATCTTGGGATGTCAATCGTGCCACTTTCAACCAGTCCTAATAAATACATGCAGAAATATGAGGAAGAAAACAAGGAAGCTGAGAACAGGCCTGTGATGGAGAAAAAAGTTATATGATTGACACTTTGTGAGATTGTTCTGTTGCTGTTGATCCTAGCTGCATTTTGGTGGCATGTCTATTCAGTAGAGATTCTAGAGGAGGAGTTGTGACATCTTCATTTTACTTCTGATTTGGTTTTGTTTTGTTCTATTTTATCATTGCAGACTTCCTTAAACAAACAGGTTACATTAATACTTTCTTTTTTCAGTGCTTGCAGCAGACTAGTTCATCTGTTGAAGTTTGGCCAGCAAGCAAATCTATTTCCTCTCTTCATAGCATCTTTTGACTTGGGTTTTTTTTTCATTTGAAGAGTCTCTGTTGAAGTCTTAAGGATGAAGAGGCTATTATTTTATTCTTATTTGTATTTTGTCATGCCTAAGGATGCTGATTTTGGACAAGAGCATTAATTGTTCAAGAAACTCCACATAGATCTCTTTGTTGCCTCAAGGGAGCTTTCTGTGTTAAACTTACTCCAATTATCTCTGTTGTTTTAGTAGTTAGATATCATAAATCAAGCCTACGCACCAGAATTTCTCTCTAGTCAATGGAGAAAAATGAGCACTTCCAGAAATGAGTTTTTATCAGTTATCCTTAGACTTTTTGTTTTAAATGATGGGCCAAATAAAAGCCATGGATTTTAATTTAGATTAAAAACATGTTTCTATATGAATTTTTCACTACTGTCCCTAAGCTAGGTGACCAAATAGTAATGAAATTATTTGAATTTGTTTCACCATACAATTTTAAGGATTATTTACATGCAATTTACTTATGCTCAGAAAAAATATTTTCCACGTTATATCTTAAATTTCAGGGTGACATCTCTTACTCTTCACTGTACATATCTTGGAGCCTCCTTTTGTGAGATTGTAATAGCTGACCAACAAGGGTCTTCAATGTTACAGTCAAATTTTCATGCTGTTGTGATAATGCATCTGTTAATGAGTTAAACTTGCAGGTAATTAAATAATATTGGAGGTCTTCCTTACTGTTCTTGTATTTACATCAGTATTTTTTTTCCTTTCCTTCCTCTCTATCTGTTAAACCACACAGAATAAGAAAGGTCATAATTTAATGAATGACCCCTTGGATCACGATCACAGATGCCGACAAAATGAAGCCTGAAAATTTTAAATTGGCTGGCTGCTGTTATCCTAACAGAGCCCATTAAAGTCACACAAGAGAGCATAACTTACTATGTAGTGAAACTGTGACTTTTTCATGGTTTCTTTGTAAACATGACAAAATTTATGGGTGGCATTAGTGATACTAAGTTGACAGAATTAAAACCACTGTTTATGGATACAGTTCAGTAACTTGATTTAATTAGATTCTCACCACATTGATCTAAGAGGATTTTCAAGCTGTATTTTATGACAAGGGTTTAAAAGAGAATGCTGAAGTTCTCACACAAGTGATGAATTGAAAGAAATATTTTCATTTCAATACATATACATTTAACTAAATACTTATTGTTTAGGCTCTTGCACTTTGAAACAGCGTACAGTGTTTCGTACGGGGACTTTGGCCACTGTACAATACCAAACTTCGTCTTTGCCTAGTAGTGTACTGCATTAACACTGGGTGTATTACTGTAACAGAGAGATTCATCTCTACTCAGAGAGACACATTAGAAGTGGGACATCAAAATCCAGGCTCCATCGATAGTATTGACTGTAATGGGAACTTCCGACCCTTAGTTCCTTTATTGGTACCTACATTTAGCATGGGTATGGAACAGTTTCAGAAGTGATTGATAATAATATTAGGATAATCAGTTCTCTCTGAATCTGTCAGAGCAGATAATGCCCTTTAACTACTTCTCTCCTGGTTTCTTCTTGTTCCTTTCCTTTCTCAGGCTACCTGTCCCCATTAATAACCAACCTGGCTGTAAATCTACTAAGCACTGTATTATAACTTTTTCCTATTGGATAAGCTTTACTGAAAATAACAGGCAATAATAATCTCTCAGATTTTTAAGCTAAAGCTTTTGGACATTTAAAAAGGGTAGGCTATTGGAAAGTGCAGTATAGACCTGTGAAGTGAGCATAGGGAATGATAAATAGAATGCAAATTGATGCAAGGAAGTTGAAAAAACTTCATGAAATTACTGATACGAATTTATGGAGACATCAGTGTTACATAAGGGCTTATGTTCCACTAAATATGGTAGATGGTTGTAAGGACATTGTGTTGTATGCATCTTAAAAGTACCTGACAGAGATTTTACTCGAAAAAACAACATTACCAAGAAACGGCATTCATCATGTAGAAAAAGGTTTGTGGTTCATTTTATTCTGCACTAGAATGAGATTATAAAATTGAAGTAAAAATTCATAACGCTTTTAAAACACAGAATAATTTTGATTCTTTTTAAGTGTGGAAGGTTTAAAAGGAGCAGTACCTTCAGTTAGGAACAAATACGTGAAAGCTGGCCTAGCCGCAACTTACTGCAAGCCGAAGTAAATCTTGAAATTAAGTCCTTCGGTGAGGGCTCTGGTAGAAGGGTAGCTGGGAGATCTTTTAAACCACAGATTTATAAATTAAGTTTCTGGCACAGCAATTGCCAAAATAAGATGGACAGTCAGAAATTGAGATGTGGATGTTATAAGTCCAATGAAATCTAAGGCTACTTATTGGAAATCTCTGACAAAGAAAATGTTTACTCCAGCATCTGTTTCCAAAACTGGCGAAAGAAGGTGGCAAGTGTCATGTGGTTTCTCTATCTGTGGTCCATTCCCCTTGTAGTTCCTCAGCATTGACAGCTGTTGGATATGCTTCTTTCCATTAATATAGTCCCTGAATCTGTCCAGCATCTTTCAAAAACTAAACAAATTCAGGGACAGCTGATCCATAAACTGCTAAATGTTACCTCTTTCTACAACTTCCTGTGGCAACAAACTGCAAAAATTACCGGGTATTTTTTGTTCTTCATCCAGGGACTATCACAAATCATGCATCTGAGTATTAGGTTTCAAATTTGGATTTCAGATTTAGCTGAAAATTGTGCCAGTGTTACATATCTCAGTAGCTCTTTATGTAGAATCCAGGTTGGGATATATGGGAGTCTGAGCACAGTCTTCAGAGCATCGGTTAGAATTGAAGAATCTCTCCAGATTCACTTTTCTCAAACATAAGTTGCCAGTTATGTGAAGAGTGTGTTTCTCGCTCAAACTTCACCTTCCTTTGCATAGATACTGTAGCAAAACGAGAAATACTCAAAGATGATCTCCAGTTTCTGTACTTCATGTACTGTAGGATGGTATCCATAGACCAGACATTGAGTTCCGACATTAACATTGTGTCTTCCATTATCGTTAGCTCCAAGCTACATGGTTTGTATCTAGTATTAAATTTATATCTTAGTGATGTCAAGATGTATTTGAAGAAGTAGTTCTGGAAGAGGAAAATGAATGCCATGATAATTTTTCTTCCTATCCATGATTACTTAGTGATGGTGCTCTTAGGATGAGGTATATTTATTTGATTTTTAGTTACTTCCAACCCAAACCATTCTGTGATTCTGCCATTTTTTTTATACTCCCAACTTGCATCTGTGAAGACCATCATTGTGAAATTTATGCAAAATATGCAGGCAGGAGAAAGGTTCATTCAAAGAAAAGAAATGTACTTTCAAAATTAAACTTCGCTGCTGTATTATAGTGAGAAATATGCCTGTAGCCAGATGTATTGTTTTTATGTAGGGTTTTTTTATGATGGTTTAAAATTCTGCTGTCAAGCTTCAAAGTTTATTATGAATCCTACAAAAAATACTTTTTCCCAAATGACAGAACAAAAAACTCAAAGAACTCCACACCTGTGCTGTTCTTTTTTTATTTCTCACACTAATGATTCATAGTGTAGCTAATACTTTTATTTGTTGTTTACTAAATCCTGCTGTGATACCTTTCTGCTGTGTGTTAAAATTAGTGGAAACAGTAATGGTTCAGGGAGAGGAGCAAGGTGTATTGAAGAAAATGGTAGTCTTTAAACTTAAGTAAATCTGGTTTTGTACTTTTCATCGCACAATGGATTTATTTTTTACAGTTACTGGTTTAACTTCAGAAACTTGCAGCCTCTCAAATATTTTCCTTTTACTGATGAAAGAATGTCATGACAATATTGAAGGCTGCTGTATAATAGGAACAAAGATTTTGTTTTACTAAATACACCAAACTCTGACCAACACTGACGTACTCACTTGGTTGCTTTCTTGTTCAGTTATAAAAATAACCCAGCAAAGCTTCCTTCTATAAAAGGATTATTCTAGGGAACATTTGCTTTACAGAGAATAAAATATATTCTGTGTTACTACATTTGACAGAAGACATGCGGTATTCTTATCCTGTATTTACAATGAAGTGATGCTCTTTCTCTTTTACTAGAATTCATAGATTATTTTCTTAGAATGATATGAAAACCCCTTCCTTAAGGAATTTCATGGTACATTTTAAAAAATATTTTCTTTTTATAGTGTTCGTCATACTAAAATAAATAATAGAATCTCTAAGGCATGATGGAAGATATATGGGAAGAGCTTCTACTGTAATGAAAACCGGTGCAGTTTGAAGGGATTATACAGTAAAACAGGACTAATCTAAGAAAACACAGCTATAATATTGCTGAATGTTTTCACTTTCAGGCATTTTACATAATGCTGACGTAGCCAATAAAAGGGCACATTCATCAAAATGCATAATTTAATTTAAAAAAAAAAAAACAACACACCAGTTTAAGCATACAGTACTCAGATTTCACATGAAGGTGAAGAAACCCCTTAGGACATTTAAAATTTATGAGGAGTCTTGTGATTTCATTCATTATGTTGACAATATGCACAGCTTCTTTTGAAAATGGATTGGACCAAAAAAGGTGAACAGACGTGGTTGTAATAGCTCTTCCCATAGTGTGTGCTGAATTATGAGAGTTACTTCTGCTTGTACGTTACCCAGGAGGACTGTTTAATGTGCTTGGTTATATAGATCTGCAAATTTTTAGCTATGGGCTGGTATTCATATTGAGCCATAAATTCATAGTTGATGTATTGCTTTCTAGGCAGACAACTCATACTCTGATAGAATTAAGGGCGAGAATTGATTTCCTGCTAAATAAGACACATTTCAGTTTAAAGTATAATAAATGGAAACTGGAGTCTATATGAAGCAGATATATGTTGTAAATATTGCATATAGAAAAAAAAGACTTTTTATAATTACAGATTTGCATATAGATATGGAAAGATACCTTCTGAATGAAAACAGTGTCTATAATCTTTTTACCATTTGAGTTTTGATTGACAGAAACATTTCTGATAACTGCTGTGGCTACATATCTATTCTGACAATATACCATACTATCAGAATATACTTTTAACTTGTTTTTAGCTTGTATTAAGTACTGAGGTGAATATTGCATGAGTTAGTGGTCTCATATGCTCATAAGTACCATAACAAAAAATTGCTTTATAGAGGGAAAAAAAAAAAAAAATTAAACGGTGGTTGCTTGTCAGCTATGTACCAGCAAGGGTCTTCATGAAATTTGGAAGGAGGCTGATTCACTAAGATACAGGGCAAAATCTTTTACAAACTGAAGCAGTTTTTTTCTAATTAGCAGTTAAGCTGCCAAGCAAGTCTGCTTAATTTCACTTCCACTCTGTGAAAAGCAGCTGCTGTTTTAGCATTTTCATGATACTGATAGAACAAGTAAAGGAGGAAAGAAACTACCTCTGCTGGCAGAATAAAGAAAATTTTGCTGTGTTATTTTGACTTAATTTATATTTGGAATTACATCCTAGTTCAGAATTCAAAAAACCCTCAGACTCCCCTTCCCCCCTCTCTCCCCCATGCACTCTTTTTCTCTCTTTTTTTCTCTCCTCTTTCTCTGTGTTGTTTTTGTAGTGAAGAATGCGCTGTGTAAAGTTTAATGAACTTGGATCATTCCTCATCAGAGAGATTTATCCTGGAGGATTTCAAGCCACGTTTTTCCTTTAGAACTGTTCACTATAAACTTTTTTAGTTTATATGAAATAATGTGTATCTTTCTTGAGGATAAAGGAAACATTTTTCTGTAAATATTATTTCCCAATTGTAGTCTGATTTTTGTGTCAAAGCTGTGTCAAACCCCATCCATCTAGTTTTTATTTTCCATGTGAACTTTTCATTTAATTAGTTTGTTACTGTATACATGTATAGCTGAAATTGTATATTTACTCTGAAGTAAAGGAAGCAGTTGCCATCTTATGGTGTTTTAGCTACGTGCCCATTGTTTTTCTAGCAAGTGCTAGAAAATACGTGCCATAATTTGGATTTTCTGTTCTTGGGGAAGAATCTCCTTCATGATAGCTTTTAAAGTTATTCAAGAGACCTGTAGCACTTACGTCCAGAATATATCTTCTGAAAATCCATCTAGTCCTGGTGGTATATAAATTTTCTTGGTATTTAATTTCTATCAGTAAAGCTTCCTTGGGAATGTCCACATTTGGTAGCATGGCCAAAGCTCCCTATCACCTGAAACTTGTGTTCTGAAGGGCTCGTTGCACATAATTAAACCTACTCCAGATCAATGAATTAGATACTCTCCCACTTTCCTATGGGGTCCACTCATTAGGCTTTCCTGAAACACTTATCAAAAGTTCAGAGAATTTGAACTAGCTCTCCTGCCTTGTTTATGGATGTTTTACTCTGAAACCAATCTACTGTTTTTCCTCTTCCTCACAATAACCTTTGTATCTCATACTCCAGGAAATCCACCTCCTTGTGATCCTGTCCAGGCAACCCACACTTTTTTCCTTCTCCTAGTCAGGTGTATCTGTTTTCAGCAGGGGTTTCCAGTTCTCCCCTTTTTCCTAGCCAGCGCTTTGTTTCTGTGGGCAGATAAATAGTTTTATCTCTGGCACTTGAAGTGCAGAAGGAAGAACCTTCCTCTTGTTTCTACTGGTTCCGTTCCTGAAGTGTTTTCCTCCTCCTTTCCTGACAGCCTTGTTCCTTGTATCGGGACTGTGCCCTGTGCTAGCCTGTGAGCCTGATCTGCAAGGAGAAGGAAGGACTCTGTCTGGTGCAGCTGTCATGACGCATTGCTCAGGCCTTTCTCAGCTCTGCATTTCCCAGAGCAAGGGCACGCATCAGGACAACCCAGCCTAGGTTTAATGAGATGGACAGTGGAAGAAGAGGTTGCAGTCTCTAGTCTTACTTGCATTCTCTACATTGGTTGAAATACTACATTACTCTCCTGGAAAGAAAAGACAGAATTTTTCTGGAGCTTCTCATACCCTTCAAGTCATCTTGATGCGTTTCATTCCAATTTACCCTTCTCTTCCAGAGGTGGAAGTAGTAGAGGGTATAATGCTAGTTTTGAGAAAACATATTGTAAAAATAAAGGGTCACTAGAATCTTGATATATCAACACAGTTTTTTACTTTTCTATTTTTCTGTACTGGTATTTACTGAACCAAATTTAAAGCTTTAGAATTTCTAAAAGATTGTATTATCTCTGTTCATCATAACAGTTAAAAAAAAAAAGCTTACCTAGTTCTGTTTTAGCCACCTTAGTTTGGAGTCATATAATCCTTAATTCTTTACTCTAAGCTCTCAATTTTAGTTGTCTTCTATATCAATGCTTTGATTCTAGTTACGTTTTTAAAGCATTTTCCAGAAATAACATTTACCTGAGATTGTCTAAATTCAGCTCTAAACTCATAAGGCTTTCTTTTATTTCTAAGAAGTATCTGTTTCCAGGTTGGATCTTGCAGGCATCACCTCTCAGCAGGTTTGCAGTGCTGTATCTGCTGTTTTTTTGATGCACTGTACGTATGTATGCTTGCTAGATGTGGCTGTTTTCTCCTTACTCTGAGTTGGCAGCTCTTGGCTGCATCACCTGCAGTTGTACATTGTTTTGCAAATACTATGTGTGGCCCTACATCCCATATGCTTCTTGTCTTATGGTATTTCTAGCAGTATTTCCTTTGTGAGGGTTCTCCTAAGTTTTTACTTTGTATTCTTCCATTTTTTATTTTCTTCTGTAGCCAAAGTAAGTGTATTTGTGTTTGGGGTTTTTTTTTCTTTTGAGCATTTTCTTTTTGTCCTCATTAATTTCTGCAGCCTGCCATATCACGTATCACTCTTTTCCAAGTGTGAAGTCATATCTTTTGTTAGTTCCTTGCCCCTCACCCTCCACCCCACAGCTTTGGCTATCTGAACTGAATTAGTATCTGATCTGTTATAATGAAATCTGCCAAGCGCCTTAATTATACGTCTGACTTATTAGTTTAAAATGAATAAAAGATTCTTCAAGGAATTCTTTCACTTTTTGCAGTTTAATTTGCAGTCTTTCAAAAGTGTCTCTTTTGGGGGTTTCAGTATTATTGCAATTTCAGTTTAGAGCTTGCACTTTCAATCTGGCTCTGTTTAGAAACTGGTTAAGTCATCAGTAGGTACAGGTTCAGCAAAAATAAAAAAGTAGTTATCAGTGAAATTTATTTTTTACTTCAGGTGGATTCCAGCTTTTCCCATACAGATGTCAGATACTTATCTGATTTTCTTCCTACCATTCATCAACGTAACATTGGTTTTGGCTTGTTAGTGGCCTTTAGTTCCTGCAATACTATTTTTCCCTCTCTCTCATTCTTAGGGGTCTGGCTTCCTTGCTTCTCTGATAATCATAAAATAGTTTAGTTCCTAACTATGGAGTTATGGACTTACAACTTTGGAGTTTTGTGGTCCAAACACCTGCTTAAGGAAGAGCTAATATTAGATCAGGTTGTGCAGGGACTTAACCAGGCATTTTGAGTATCTCCAGTAATGAAGAACACATAGCCTTGTGTGAGTTCCAGTTTGGTATTATGTAGCACCATGATGTATGTATGTTTGTTTGTTTAAGAGGAGAACAGAAGTATTAAAATAGCAAGTGTTATTGAAGTTCAAGCGCCCCGTTTGAGAGTCTGTGATGTAGGGAGACGCTGCACCTGACCATATCCTAATTTTCCTGGCTAGTTGCTCAAGAAGGATCAGTGCATATTTCTGAAGATGCTTACATTGATGTGACTCTATAGAAAGTGACAGTAATTCTGCTGGAACTGTGGGTATGGCTGATAGAATACAACTCTCCATGAGTGAAATGGACTGTATAGCCAGAACCTGACCATTATATAAAGAACATATTAAAAAAAAAAAAAAAAAAAAAAAAAAAAAAGCAGCAAGCTAATCTTAGGTAGGAAATCAATCCCTTTGTATTCTTTTTGTCTTACTATAGTATTAGATTTTTCTTTAAGTTCTTTGTTCTGTGATAGTGGCCATTTTGCTGTGTTTGAACTAACGTATTCAATTCAAATATTTTAATGTTACTGGGAATCTTAATTTTCATAATATCAGTCAGATGTTGTATATTTGACCAAATGAAAATTGGTGTTATGCAGAGATATGGTGTGGGATGGCAAAGGCTCCTTGATTTAAAAATATCTGTCTAGTCCAGAAAAAAGCGGATAATAGCATTTGAGTGGGGAAGCTTTGTACTTACCTCCTTGAGGAAGAAAGTGTTACATTTGCCCAGTGATAAGTATGGAGAGTTAAATGCTGTGTAGGAATTGAAAATAATTCCTCTCCAACATTTCAAATATTTTTAGTACTGTTTGGAAATGAAGACTATCCTTGAAGGACAGATGGCAATTGCATACGAAGCACTTTCTGAACTGTTTGCTGCCTCAGGCTCGATGATAAAATAGGAAGGTTGACAATATGTACTGTATTATCCTTTCATGGAATAATAATCACTTCTTGCAGGTTGCTTCTATAGGTACTTCATTTTACACAGATAGTTCAGATGTAAGCTATTATGTTTTCATAACAAAAAGCATTGGTTCTTGCCTGTGTCATTTAAATGTTTGAGAGTAGCTTTATAAGCAGGATTTTTAAAGTTGTAACTTTTTTCCTTAAGGTTTCAGTAGTGACTGCTCTGCTTCTGTCTTCATGTGACTTTAATGTTTTGGTTTCATTGTGAATGTTGAGTATATTGAATATTCCAATATTTGAATGCATTATAATTGTATGAGTATCTCATCCTTGCTTAGAACATGTTCAGTTTTCATATACATTTATACCTAAACCCTAATTTTGATAACTCCATCCCATGCTAACCCTGTATTATTGATAAACCAAAGTCATGTGCACAGTATAACATGCTTCATGAACCAGTGGGAATCACTTTAAAAAAAGCTGTTTCTAAAGATAACTTATACTTACTACAGCAAACCCCGGGAAACTATAGGCAACTCATTGTGCTTGGTTCATTTACACAAGCCATTCAGTGAAGTGCTGCCTCTGACATTTCAGTGAAATGTAAGACCAGACGGAGGGAGTGCTGATATAATTAGATATTAAGCCTCTTTAGATAGAATCATAGAATCATTGAGGTTGGAAAAGACCTCTAAGATCATCGAGTCCAACCGTCGACCCAACACCACCACCCACTAAACCATGTCCCTAAGCGCCTCATCTACTCGTCTTTTAAATACCTCCAGGGATGGGGACTCCACCACTTCCCTGGGCAGCCTGTTCCAACGTTTCACCACTCTTTCAGTAAAGAAATTTTTCCTCATGTCCAATCTAAACCTCCCCTGGCACAACTTGAGGCCATTTCCTCTGGCCTCTGTCAGATGGGGCCTTCTGTCCCCAAAGACCTGCTTATGGTTGCAAATTTTTTTTATAGTGACTAAAAATGAGCTGTGCAAGTACGTATGAGACCTACCATGCTATAGTTTCCAGAAGATCTGCAAAACTTCCACAAGCTCTGAATGTCTCACCAGGTCAATAATGTAGCCGGATGGGCATATACTGCCAGGATTTTTTTTTTTCCTTTTTCCTTCCTGTTTTAAATACCATACTGCGTGCAGATCCCTTTCATATATTCAGTTTTTCCTTGCTCTTATATTACAGACATTCACCATAAAACAGTTACGAAGTTAGAGGAAGCAGTTCAAGAATATTCTTGCTTGCCTTTATAAAGCTTGGCTCTCTAAATGAATTCTGAACTTCCCATGTTGCCTACTGACAAATATTGTGCATAAGAAACTCGTATTATTGTAGGTCACTGAATTAATTTTTAAAATGCCAATTGACATGATTCCCTTAGGGAGTTGTAAGTTGCAGCCTTATATTATGTTCCAGCACAAATGTGGAAATTCAGTGTTTTAGAAGGGAAAGTGTTTGTAGTACTGAAAGAGCTTAACATCAATCAGGTGATGCTTTTCTAGCATTTAAATTCTAATAGATGGAAATAGGCAGACTTTTTAGAGATTTTTTCACTGTCATTGCATGTTTAACTCCCAGGGAAAAATTAGGATTGGTGTCCTTACTTCTGGCACCAAACTTCACAACTGCAGTTGATTGTTGTATTTTGCATAACCAAAAATGGGAGTTAAAGTACTGATAATGGATACAGCTTAGTTCAGTCCAGACATAGGGACACTAAATGCAGGAAGAGAAATAGCCAAAGATAAGCTGTACAGAGCTGTTTGTGCGAGTGATTGTTGATTGGAAAGATCTATGGGATGGTACTGGTATTTGTTACATCCTGCTGACATACGGCATGTGTTCCATTTCCGTCAAATAGTCAAAAATAGATCACTGTAGATGAGAGATGATAATTAACCAATAAAATAGGCTTTTCACTTAATTATAACACTGCCCAGTAGCAGTGCCGCACTTAATGGCTTGTCAGCAAGTGCTCTGTATTCATCTTGCGCTGAAGTTTATAAAAATGGTAATTTTTATTTTGTAGCGTTGTGAAATGTGATATTCAGTTTATGAGTCTGAAAGCAGGGTTGCTGTCTTTGGCCTGTCCTCCATTATAGAAACCCTCTAACATCATCTTGTCTACTTGAAAATTATAACTTGTTTGGGACTAATACAGAAGTTACCAGAATTAACAAATCATTTATTGTGAAAATGCTATGAGTTTCTACAAGCACAATTGTATGCCAGCATATCATTCTCATTTTTTCAATATCAAGTTTTTTTTCCTGTAGGTATGCTTCTCTGCTTACAGTAGGACTTTTTTAACTTAACATAGCAGAGTAATTGTGACCGTCTGAAACTTGTCTGTGCTGCTGTTGAGCCATGACTCTTGAATTGGGAATCCTTACCTTAGTGACAGGAAATACACTAAGAAAACAGTTAATCTGCTTTTAACTAGCTAGGCTAAAACACTGGGTAATATGTGATACAGAATATTTTTTTTGGCAGCAGGAGGAAAGACTTTATAGTGTATTGGGTCATTTTCCAGTTCACATCTCTAATTTGTATGATTGTGTCCTTGAATAAGTAGAGTTCTTTCTGACACTCTCCAGTGAGAGGTTATATTAATAATGCATCTTTCATTTTAATTTTACATTTTTTGTCAGAGATCATTAGGTTTTTTTAGAGTTTGATTTCGTAGCTTTTATCTGCATGTGAAGCTTTTAATGGCACCATAGCACATCAAGATATCATAAACTACTTTATGCTGAACTTTAAAAGCTGTTTTATATGTCTTTTTGGGTTACATGGTTAATGATGGGTTAAAAGCTAACACCAGTTGAGGGAAGAAGAGGGAGGGAGGGAAATGCTTTCTTTGTATTGTTCAGACTGCACAGTGAATTTACATGAGAATTTTATCAGCATTCTTGGTGATATGCCTCGTCTGAATGAATTCCCCACAGATGCAAATTTTTTGGACTGACTTCTTTATCTTTCTTTTGAGATACTGCCTTTTATGTCTAGAGAATGATGCCTTGAGACTTACTTGCCATGTATTTCAGACAGCCTGTCCAGCTGTTGAAAGTAAAGGGCAATTCTGCAGACAGCTTTGACTTGTACTAGGGCTGAGGTCGAGGCAAAGAACTGGGGAGAGTAGCCACTTCTTTGACCATCCTTTTTACTATAGTTAGTGAAAATTACTCAAAGCACTCCGTACTCTGAGCATAAGCCTGCCTATGTATAAGAAACCTAAAAAAGTTGGACATTTTGTTAAGGCAAGTATCCATGTCTTTGTACCTTCACTAACTGGAAGACATAGATCATAGGATCACATCCTTGATCATAGGGTAATTCAAGTTGGAAGGGACCTCGGGAGGTCCAACCTCTTACTCAAAGCAGGGCCAACTATGATGTCAGACCAGGTTCCGCTGGGCTTTATCCAGTTGGGTCTTGAAGACTTCTGAAGATGGAGACTGTATAACCTCTCTAGGCAGCCTCTTCCACTGCCTGCCTGTTCTCATTGGGAGAAAGTTTCTTCTTATATCCAGTCTGAATCTGTCTTGTTTCATCTTATGCCCATTATCTCTTGTCCACTCATCATGTACCAGTGTGAAGAGCCTGGGTGTGTGTTCTTGATAAGCTTGTAGGTATTGGCATGCTGCTAAGTCCACTTAGAGACGTCTCTTCTCAGGCTGAGCAAACTCATTCCCTTAGCTTCTCCTCGCAAAGCTAGTGCACCAGCCCCTGACCAGCTTGGTGGCCCTCTGCTGAACATGCTCCGCTTTATCAATGTCTTTCCTTTTCTTGGGGGCTCAAAACTGGAGACAGAATTTTTAGATTCCCTGTCTGTGAGTGTATCAACTGATCCCCACGATTTGGTGTCATCTGAAAAGTTAATGAGAATGCACTCTGTCACCTCCAGGTCACTGATAAAGAAGTTGAACAGGACAGGCTAGACACCTGCAGTAGTTCACTTGTTATTGGCCCCCAGGCAGAGTACCACCCATGAACCACTATCCTTTGAACCTGATCATCCAACCATTTTGGTTTTTTACCTGTTTGATTTTCCACCCATCCAGACTGCAACATCCCAGTGTGGACACAAGAATATTGTGAAAGACAGTGCTCCTTGTGAGAATCAAGAAAAATTGCATGATCATTATTGACTTTCATGTTCTTTTTCAGACTTGGAAAAATTTCAGTTAATATTATTATAGTAAGACTTGCAGGTATAGTGCAGTAACTTAATATATTTTGTAGTGCAATTAAAATAGCTCTCCTGTGTAGAAGACTAAGTTACAAGTCATTAACATAAAGTCAAATAGAGGATAACTATTGCTTTGACTTGGAGATACTTGTGATTGTTTGTTTTTCTTTTTTTCTTCCTAGTTCTTTGCTTAAATTTCCAAGTCTTAGCAGAAGATTTTTAAAACCAATGTTTTCTGAATTGGACACCTGCAGATGACCTGGCAAAAAGCCAAACGGAAACATATGTTTATTTAAAATGAAGTTTTGATCTATAAGGAAGACTTGCAAGACTGGTAACCAGTATGTAGTATAATAGTGTGGTTAGTGTAATTTGTTTTTCTAAATTAAGAACAGTGGTGTATTCTACTTAAAAGCCAGTAATCGGTATCTGTAAGGATCTTTGCTGATTTTAATGGGAGTAGAACACTGGACTCTTTATATAACCTCAAGTAAATTAGTTTTTTTCCCAGCACATGAGGAAGACAGAATCAAATGATTGCGTTAGGATGCATGTTTGCATGATTGTTAGAAGGTTTTTTGTTGTATTTTTGGTTTGTGGTTTGTTTTTTTTTTTTCCTTTTCCCCTTCAGATGGAACTACTGTAGGAGGTAGCATGATTTCATGGCTTGATTGGTTCTGTTCTCTTTGGAGAAAATGCTGAGGACTACATTAGGAGAAGGTATAGAATTCATTTTGTATAATGTTGTGAAATCTGAAGGCTGACATTTTAAGCTGTAAGCACGATCAGCAAAACCTAGAAGAGAATCATTCTGCTTGGTGTAGTCTGGGATTTTATGCATTACCTACTGCATCACAAAAAAAAAAATCATTGTTTGTCAATGTAACTGAAAAAGGACTGTTACTTGAAGGCAGTGGTGTGTCAGGTAGCTCTTGCACTATTGCATGGCATCTGGAGTTCTCAGGGTAGGTAGTGGTAGTGACAAGTATTGGAAAATTACATTTGTATTATGGAAGAAACTGTAGTGTTTTCTTCCTTTAGGTCCCAGCATTATGAGGATGACATAGGGCTCCTCTCTGTTTCAGTAAATTACAGAAGCTGCAACTTCGTACATCTTGCTTCCTGTTTTGTTACAGGAGTGACACCAGAGGGGGAAAATGACTGTCTGCTCTGGGCAAGAAAATCCAAATGGAAATACTAAATCATTTTAGAATGTGGTTAGCATGTGTTATTATGGGCCTAGGAGAAAATCTGAGGATTTAGGTCTTGATGTAGCTTTTGATTGTATATATTGTATAGCTTTGAGAAGTGTTGTGCAGCTTCCAAATACACTTTATAAGTAATAGTTGTTCTTTTTTATTTTAAAGGCTTTTCTGTCTGTGTGTACTATTCATCAGAAAAAAAAAATCAAACCGACTACACTGTGTTCAGCTCTTTATTGTTTTGAGCCTGAGACAACTTCAAGGAACTCAATATTTGTCATCCTCCCCCCCTCCCCCCCCCCCCCCCCCCCAGTTTTTTTCACCCAACCACAAGAAAAAGTAGCCTGTATGATATGTTTGTATACATATGTATATATGTGTGTATATATATATGTAAAAACTATTAGTAGTGTCATAATATTATGAAATGCTGTGAAATTATCAATGCATTTCTAATCTGATGTTTGTTACCAACCACGCAAAAGCTTGCTTTTTTTTTTTTTTTTAATTTGGGACAGCTTCTTAAAAAGTCATACTTATCACTATGCAGCTTTACATACTAGAATATCCTGTAATTTCCTCCTTTTATTGTAAAGAAAGAAAATGTGTGCATTTTGTAGTGATACCAAAAAAACGCTTGAAAGAAAGACTTTTCAGTGTGATTGCTTTTGTAACTATCTTCAGACTACTTTGTGCTATGAGGGACAGTCTTGAATTGAATTTTTTGGATAAATACTGTCTGTGGAAACCTCATTGTATGTAGAAGCTTACTTTATTGTAGCAGTTTTCAGGCACATACACTTAATTTGTCTCTTAATGTAAAATAGACCATGAGAAATGGCATACATGGGACATTTTTACCTGTGGAGTTCACAGGGGGTTTTTTTGGGGGGTGTGTTATATTTTTGTATTATTTTTTATTTTGTATTATTATTTTAATACTGAGGTGATACACATTTTAAACCAAATCATCTGTGACTTGCTTTAAAATATGTATATATGTTTCACTTGCTGGCATTCATTTTGAAAGCTGTTGACAGATAACATTAAATCTCACAGTATCTGGTCTAATTCCTGAGGTGTATTGTGACTAAGG
This sequence comes from Aptenodytes patagonicus, assembly GCF_965638725.1. Lineage (NCBI taxonomy): Eukaryota > Metazoa > Chordata > Aves > Sphenisciformes > Spheniscidae > Aptenodytes > Aptenodytes patagonicus. The sequence goes on from NC_134949.1 coordinate 30,653,122, forward strand.
GGTCTCATGTGTACAAAGTTTCAGCCTTTTTGACAAATGCCATACCTGGCAGATTGGGTTCAAGGTTATTGTCTGAGTTTTATCAATTTGTCAATGGTTGGTTGCTTCCACAGTCTTAATAGCGTTTTCTTGAAAGTCTAGTTTTCCATATTTCAAAATATCACATCTCTATTCCTTTTCTACTAGTTAAGTTGTTTGGTCACAAGAGTGACTTGCTGTTTAGTACTAATGCATGAAATATATGGAAATCTGAGGTCTCTGTCCATCTATAAAATGGAACCAAATCAAGGTGATGATACTTCCATTTCAAAATGATGAAAACAGGTTTAGTATTGATCTGATCTAGTAATCAGTATTCCAGATCTAGTATGTGTGTTCTGTGAACTTGACTTGTTTGTAGTTTTCACTGAAATTTTAAAAACAAATATGTAGCCAGATTCTGTTCCATGGCTAGATTACATGTGCGTGAAATTACTGAACGGATTATCTGATGATTTCTCTTCTTCAAGCTTTGCTTTTTCATATAGTCTTGGAACGGAAAGGTTAGTAAATTTATTTTCTCAATGCTTCCCTTCCTTTTTTAAAGTTTGCCTCATGACAGAGAAGTTGTATGGAACGTTTCTGTACAAAGGAAATTTTGGGACAGAAATGATAACAAATTGAAAATGATGAAATTTATTGGAAGTTTGCAAATATTATGTTAATTAAGACAAACTTTTTTTTGTTTCTTCTGGCAATTCAGAAATACCTATGTCAGTTTACAGCTTATTCTGTTCTATTAAATTGGGAAACTGGAAAAACACCTATGCAGATAAACATTACGATTATTAAAGAAAAATTTGAAGACTCATAATTGACTTCTCAATTTGAGTTTGCTTTTTGTCCTCCTGTACTTCCTGTACTTCCTTACTACTTCTAGAAATTGTTAAAATAATAGTTTATCACAGGCAAAAGGCAGATCTGATTTCTAGATTTGATTGCTATTATTAAAACAATAACCTTTCTTTCTCATGCTCATAAACACTGACATATATATTGTTAAGATACTCAGTAGCTATTGAAGATAAATTGTTCAAGGAGATCACCTAATTATCCAATTAATTGGGTATTTTCCATTTTTGCTTTGTCATTTGTAACAAATAAGAAATGGAGATTTTTGGACTGCCTTTGTGAAACACCTGCTTTTATTTATGAAAATGAATATGAATTTCTTTGCCTGACTTTGTATTTCTGCCTTTGTACTTGCCTGACTTTGTATTTCTGCCTTTGTACTTTGGATTCTGTTCTCTGACTGAGGCACCTTAAAAGTAGCCATTATGCTGCTGAATATCAACAAACTTAGTTCCTCTTTATTGGCTTTCCATACTTACGTTTAAAAAAGGCATATAAACATCTTTGCAATGGTAATGATGGCAAGTCTTCCATTAATATTTAACTGTCTAATTGAACAGCAGTTAAAGAAGTTACATTTCAGTAAACACAAATTTAAAAAGGGGAAAAAACCTTATTTGAACAATGGTTAACTCTTAACTATTTTTATTTTTTTGTAACAGGATTCTTTGGCATATAATCCTATCATAGAATGTTTTGGGTTGGAAGGGACCTTAAAGATCATTAGTTCCAACCCCCCTGCCATGGGCAGAGACACCTTCCACTAGGTCAGGTTGCTCAAAGCCCCATCCAACCTGTCCTTGGACACTTCCAGGGAGGGGGCAGCCACAGCTTCTCTGGGCAACCTGTTCCACTGTCTCACCACTCTCACAGTAAAGAATTCCTTCCTAATATCTAATCTAAATCTACCCTCTTTTAGTTTAAAACCGTTACCCCTTGTCCTATCACTACATTCCCTCATAAAGAGTCCCTCCCCATCTTTCCTGTAGGCCTCCTTTAAGTACTGGAAGTCTGCTATAAGGTCTCCCCGAAGCCTTCTCTTCTCCGGGCTGAACAACCCCGACTCTCTCAGCCTTTCCTCACAGGGGAGGTGCTCCAGCCCCCTGATCATCTTCGTGGCCCTCCTGTGGACCCGCTCGAGCAGGTCCATGTCTTTCTTATGCTGGGGGCCCCAGAGCTGGATGCAGTACTCCAGGTGAGATCTCACGAGAGGAGAGTAGAGGGGCAGAATCACCTCCCTCAACCTGCTGGCCACGCTTCTTTTGATGCAGCCCAGGATACGATTGGCTTTCTGAGCTGCGAGTGCACATTGCCAGCTCATATTCAGTTTTTCATCCACCAGTACCCCCAAGCCCTTCTCCGCAGAGCTGCTCTCAATCCACTCATTGCCCCGCCTGTATCCATGTTTGGGATTGCCCCGACCCAGGTGCAGGACCTTGCACTTGGCCTTGTTGAACTTCATGAGGTTCGTACATCATTCGGTAGGAGTTCACAAAAATATCTAGGTTGAGCCTGACACATGGTCATTCCTTAGCTGCAAACATACATCAGAAACCAAGGGACTAACTTGCATAATAGATTAGGTCATTCTTATATAATAGTTACCCTCCTTATGATAAATTTATAAAGGATAGTATTTAACAAATAGAATGCTATCACCCTGTTGGTAGAATTGTAAAATATCACATCTCCTCTCCTTATTTTGCTATATCAGCAAAATGACTATTTAAGCTCAGTCACTCAGTAACTCAATTACGAGAAAAGGTATTGAATTTTTTTTGATGAAGTGAGTCAGTAATGTTTCATTTGCAATATGAATAGAAAACATTTAAGTATTTCAATTTTCTATCTCAAGTGAAAGAACAGTTATTAAAAAAAGTGTAACACCCTGCAGACAAGGAACAAAACCATGTATTTGTTGTAGCATTCTAGTTGCCTTTGTCACTTCTTTCTGGAATTTTGTGTGTCCCCCTGTTAAATTCTACTAGCAACCACAAATTAATTTTGGCTCCCATAGGTTTTTGTCAAACAGGTTTCTTTCATACCCCCCTGATTTAAATGTGGAAGTATTAGCATCTTGAGTGCATTTTCTTTTGAAATATAGTAGACTTTTGTGAGTTAGGTACGTAAATCCTGTTTTTTCAAGTGTTGTGAAGTTAGAATATGCGTTGGGGAAGGAATAATAAAATGTGAGGCTAGGCAAGCTTTAAAACAAATAATCACACTGTTGATAATAAGGTAAAAATTAAATGCCACAAAAAAAATTTGCCAAGACTTTCTCTGAAATTAAGCATATATGTCAATCAGGCAGCTGATGATGATTCTTAGTGCTAATATAAGCAAATGTTATGACATGGTTCAATAGAAGGATGTGCTTTCTCTGTGCTTTCCTTAAATATACTTAAATGTTTGTCAAGTAAATATACTTTAATGTTTGTCAAGCAATAAACTTTAAAATATTTTGTTACATGAACAATGAACCCTTTCATAGTTTAAAGTAATTTTAATTAGCATTCTACATGAAGAGGCAATTTAGCTGACTTTTCAGAAGTTTTTAATATGTTTTCTCTGATTTGTCCAGTTCTTTGTTGTTTATACATTTTAGCCTGAAATTACTGTTTGGGATGTGTTATGATACCAGGATGTTTGTCTGTGGGTAGGGAACATGTCCAAAGTCCGCATTTTCATCAATATGTGTCCTTAAATCACTTGGATTCCTTGAATTCTGCTTGAAGGATGGAGTGCTGGGCTTGTTGAGCTGTGTTGGTACCTGCCTTCATTCATACTGTTGAACAGATGGGGTTTTGCAGTGTGGGTGTTTCAGGTTTTCTAGGTACAGCATTTCTTCTGGCTGTTAGACACTTGGAGTGCACTCCTTGGCAGCAGGTCCAAAATTTACTCCCATTCTATTTGTAGAAACAGAGGAGTGGATACAGAGGCGTGTTCTACATGAGGAAAAAGCAACTTGCCAAAACTCTCTCTTTCTCCCTTCTTCCCCTCTCCCTCTGTATTCAGCCATGATCAAGGATCCAAGCCCCATCCCTGATATGGCATGTATAACCACGGCTCAGGCTTCTGAGGGGTCTGCTAGGTTGAGAGAGCTGAGAATATGTCTACAGAGTAGAATAACGTGAGATGAGGAAGATAAAATGAGAGATGTGGGTTATATTGTTGAGCTAGGAATCAGCAGTAACTTGAGTTGGAAAACCTAAAGGCAAAAATGGAGTCAGCAAGAGATGTCGAGTTGGCACCATTAAGGATCATTTCCAGGTAGCAGTATGGAAAGGATGGCCCCTTCTATCATGAATGATAGCAGTTAAGGGGAAGGGCTCTCTTTGTCTTGCCTAGGTGGTGATAATACTAATGCTTAGTCACCTCATGAAATTGTAGGTGTATTTTGTGTGCATTAGCCAATAAATAGTTTTAAATATCATATTTATTGTTAAGTGTGGTATTTTAAGGGTAATTTAAGGTTTATTCTGCTTGCAGTGACTTTTTGCCCATGGCTAATGGTACTTGAACGAAGTGACCCAAAGAAAGAGGGATGCATATCTTGTTAAAGAGTTAAAATGAGTTTTTCTTCAAAATCCAAAGCTCTTTTTTGTGGCCAGTATGGTATGTTACTTGAGCTGACCAGGGAGTTTGTGTTCATATAAGCTTCCTAAAAAATATTCTGCTGGAGTTTTGAAAGTTTAATAAATTAAAATTGTATCATTTGCCATACATTTTTCCCCTGGTGGTAATTTGCTATCCATTATTGTGTAACGTATATTGTACTAGTTTAGTTCCTATATTGAAAACTGCTTTATTAGCCATTTCTTAAGCTATAGTGTAAATTAAAGTGAAATTGAGCCATAATATTACTGCACTATCGCAGTAATGCGATCATATTCTTTCTGCAGTGGGGGATGGACATTAATCTGTCAATAGCAAAACCCGCAAAATACAATACAAATGTACACCACTGTATTGATGTGTTTTTTAAGATCTCAGGTCTATCAGCCAGCTAGCCGGAATATATTGAATTTACCTTTGCTGTAGCAGTGAAGAAATCAATTCTGTAGTTTTGCACATAAGTGTCATAAAACTCAGATTTAGGATGTCATTGTGCTGATTTAGAAAGAATTGATTTATTGTTTACATTGAAGTTGAAAAAAATGTGTGAATGTAAAAAACAGGTGAAGTAATGGAGAAGATAATTCTGAATTACATAAAGCCATGGTCCTGGGCAACTGGCTGTAGGTGGCCCTGTCTGAGCAGGGGGGTTGGACCAGATGACCTCCACAGGTCCCTTCCAACCATTCTGTCATTCTGATTCTGTGAAAATAAAATTTAGAAGAAACCAAGTGGCCTCCTATCACTGCATAAGTGTTTTCAAGTAATGGAGGATTGATTTACTTTTTTTATTATCCTTGTATGTGTTCCAGTGAGAATGTGGAAACTCATACTATGTAACATTGGTAGACTGGAGAGCTTCCAGAGGAACAAAGAAAAAAAGGTTTGTATTTTTTTGAAAAAGCCTTGTGAAGGAAGACAGAAAACCTGAGTTTAATTAGTCTAGGAAAAAAAGAAGATGAGGAGGAAACAGAATTCTTGATGTAAAGAGCAAATTGGACAAATTTCTGCCAGGCATAAATCAAGTATTATTGGTTCCACCTCAGTGCAGGAAGGCTTGACTGGATCATCTCCCTCTTTTACAGACCTGATTTTCTTTGATCTTAACTCATTGCCTTGCTCTTCCATCCGAAAGAACTGCTTCATTGACTAAGATCAAAACTGATCTTTGACAATAGAGAGTTAAGTCCTGCTCTCGTTAATGATGGTAGTTCCCCTTAGTTAACCTGGACAGTTGCAACAGGGCACAAGTGCATGTTGATTGCTGGTTGATAGGTTTCTGTTACTACTCAATATATAGGGCAGGGTGAATCTTCATTGTCAGATTTCGTGGTTAAAATTATTTTCCAATAGAAGACATGGCAGATGTCATCTCGAATTCTTTGCTTTTAGAAATAATTTTTAAATGACAATCTTTGTTGCTTAATGGAAATCTGCTTGCCTGGAGCGGTGTAATAAAATGAAGTGAAAACCAAAATTTGTAGGCTGTATGGGGACTGCAAATGAACAAAACCGCTCATGTTCAACTGCGTAACTGTGGAAAGCTACAGTAATTCAGATAAATAGTATACAAATTTAAAAATCAACTACATATATTAGCCAGGTCTCTGCTGCTTAATTGGCTTAAAGTATTTCACATTGGATGTGAAGAATACATTTATATATTAATACCAATCCTTGTTCAAATGTTTTACATGTCTTGATGCATCATAATCTCAACTCAACCTACAGCTTTTGTCACTGTTATGGAGGAAACTTTTAATATTTTATTCACTTCATCTTACATTATTTGTAAATCTAAGATCTGTTAGTGTACCTGACAGATAAAGAAGGAAGGTTTTTCATCTTCATTAATATTTGAGGCGTGTATATAACTCCTAATGGTACTAAAGCAGGAATTGTATAAATTCTTTGGCCACAGAAAGAACAAGCTATTATCGTTTCTACTGAGAAAAATCTGAATTTTCAGTATACATATTTTAATTAAGTTCTTAGCAGTATGGGCTTTTTTAAGCCTGCTTTAAGAAAGGTAGTTCTCAAAACAAGGTTAATAACTCCATTCTAGAATTTGTATACTTTAAAGCTGTGCTTGATTTATAGATGAGATGTGAGAAACAACTCTGTCTAAAATAAATGATCTAAACCATTGTGTATGAACCAGTGGAATGAATCGGGTGTTCATACTCTTTCTGGAAATTGCATACATGTTGGAAATGTTTCTAATTCCTCTAACTCAAACTATTTGTAACTGTTTTTAAACAGCAGAAAACAGAAGTTCAAAAACACAGCAGAAAAAGTGTGTTTCTGTAAAAAAATGAATAAAGTGTTTAGAAGAGGCATGGAAAGCTAAACTCTCAGTAGTTTGTCATCTTAATGTGAGGTGAGCAAAGCAAGCTTTTTGCAGACTTGATGCAATATGGCACTAACATGGCTTGAGTGTTGCATATAGTCGTTATAGCTGTATTTTCATTCTGAATTCCTTTCCAAAACATTTTACTTTCTTCTGGACCTTTATTTTCCAGTCAGGAGCATATATTCCTTAAAAAGAAAAGTTTTAATAAAAATGATGATACTGACTACACAGCAACAATTTTCTTTTGTTCCAGGCTTCTTTTGTTTTTCTTCTTTAATCTTAAATGTGTTATTGCCAAGAGTGTTCTGTCTTTTGATCACAGACTTGAGAGGAGGCAAGCAAAAGCAATATTTATGAGTCCAGTAGGCATAGCGGAGCATAAGCTTATTACTGTCTTTTCATATTATGTTTGCCTGATAAGTATCAGCTTTAAATAAAGCTTTTGTTGTTCTTGCTATTTTTGTTTGGACAGATTAGTTTCTTTTTAAAGGCCTGAATATACCTGTTATGATTTTTATTCTAAGTACATTTGGTAAGGACAAAACTTCTAACATGAAAACATGAACAGGTGGTTAAGCCAACGTCGGAATCTGTTTTCCTTGCTTTGGCTTCAGAATCAAAGGTCTGGCTTTGCAAAGTGAGTTGTTTAAATTCACAAGAAAATTTACCTGTGCTGTTTTTTGCTACCATCCCACCACACTACTCAGACCTGGGGGTTGATGTTTGTATACAGGTCTAAAAACCAGTTTGTTCCAGCACACACTGCTCTGTATTTCAGTGTATTTCTTAGAACACTTTTTAATGTTTGCTGTGAACTGTACTTCTAGTTCTCATTTAAAGAAGATTATAAACTATGAATGCGCAGAATAAGCACTAATATCCAGCAGGATTCTTCTGCATCTCAGCAATCATACTTAGCTGTGAACTTTTATAATATTCAACTAATATGTTTATTAATTTATTGACTCAGCTTTCTTATAGTTGCATTTCGGGCCAAGCTTGTCGTGTGGAGTTTTGCCGGCATCGCTGTGCTGGGTCATGGTAGGAGAACAGCAAACCAGATAAAGGTGCTGTGCAGACAACTCTTAGTCTGAATTTGGCACTGCTGACAGCAAATACCTTTTGTCTGCTTAGTCTGTGTCATTCTGAGGAGGTGGTGTAACTATACTATCAGAAATACTCCTTCTGTTGCCATGTAATGGCTGGATTATCTCTTATTTAAATATATCTGTCTAAAAATGAGATTTTTAATAAAACTTAATCACCTAGAATTCCTTTATAATTAACAGGGCAAGCAGGCACCCCGAGAGAGCAGTTTATCCCAAAAAGACGTCTGATATAGATGGGATGAATTGTCATCTTTTCATGCATGTCTGTCCCAGTGAATTAGATGGAGGATCTGGATGATTAGATTAGATTAGATTAGACAAACCTATCTTTTAGGCAGCTGAAGTTAAGCATGATGAATTTGACATGTAGGGTACCGTACGAGCAAACATACAGTAAATAACTGTCAGTTATTCTGAGGGATAATGATTGCACCATGTATAAGTTTTTGTTAACAAAATAATGAATTCTATTATCAGTCTGAAAATAGGAGTGAGCTGTATGTGGGCAGTTGTATGCAAATCCCACAAAGACAATCATATGTGAAATAGATTAGGTGTTTTAGAAGATTTCACCAAGATGTAAGAATAACATACTAACTTGAAGGGACTTGTTGATTTCTACACATAGTAAGGCACACAACGAAGAAATGTTTGAATTGCTGGTGTGTGGTAAAGTAATGGGAAATGAGCATCTCTCCTGGATCATAGCTTCACATTGAAAAGAGATTCTTGAAAGGGGGGGGGGGGGGAGCAAAAGCCTTTCAGCCTGGAACAGGAGCAGATTCCACTGTGGCAAACACAGTACTAACATATGAATTAACAATACTGCAGAAGCAGTACATTCACATCTTCTGTTTCCAGAGACTTACAGCACAAGTGTATGGAACTAATAAATGATAAAAAGAAATACTTTTTCACATACTGAAAAATTGGGCAGCAGTAACAGTTTCCTTAGTTTATTTCTAGAACAGTAACTTTAAGTAGGCTTGACTTTGCAGGAATAACATTACTATGTAGAATGTAAGTAATTAAAGCTAATGAGGGATTATTAGAGGGAGAATAGAATCAGAAATGTTTTAAGCCCTCAATTTTTAAGAGCAAGGATGAGAATTTTAAAGAAAGCAGGTGACCTCATGCCAGTTTACAGTGTTTTTAGTTAATGTTGAAGACAAAAATTTGCTGTGAATGAATCACAGAAATAGTTGAATCTGGCAGTATTACCACAACAGAACTTTTTGATCTTGTGTGGTCAATTTTATTGTCCATTATATTTGCACAGACTTGAGCTAAATACCAGTTTACAAACAACTGTAATAGTATACAGATCATCTATTTCTGTGTTACTTTCTTCAATTATTAAGTATTTAGCCTGTTTAAGTACTAGCTGATTGGGTTAACAGGTTGGCAAAAATTCCTTTCTGTTTCATAGTGCACAATCTTTGTTTGTTTGGTGTTGTGGTTTAACCTCAGTCAGCAACTGAGTACCACACAGCCGCTCACTCACTCCTTCCCCCCCCTCAGTGGGATGGGGGAGAGAATTGGAAGAGTAAAAGTGAGAAAAACTCGTGGGTTGAGATAAAAACAGTTTAATAATTGAAATAAAATAATAACAACAACAACAATAATAATAATGTAATAATAATAATAATACACAAAGCAAGTGATGCACAATGCAGTTGCTCACCACCCACCGACCGATGCCCAGCCAGTCCCCGAGCAGCGGCCCCCCCGGCCAGCTTTCCCCCAGTTTATGTACTGAGCATGACGTCACATGGTATGGAATGTCCCTTTGGCCAGTTTGGCTGTGCCCCCTCCCAGCTTCTTGTGCACCTCCAGCCTTCTCAGTCAGTAGAGCATGGGAAGCTGAAAAGTCTGTTGATTGAAAGTTGGTTGATTGGTTTATTGGTACATTGGTTTGGGTTTTGTGCAATGGGTCAGGTCTATTCAATCTATAGAACCGTAGGGCAGAGAAGTGAAGGAAAGGAGCAGAGTCAGATGATTTTTTTTTCTTGCTTTATTTCAAGCTTATATTATGTTTTTATATATTGCCCCCCCCTCCATTTTCCTCTTCCAGATAGTTGATATTTTGCTTCCTTATATAGCAGCTGGGAAGATCAAGGAATGAGAGAATGCATGCATTTCCATAAAAATTGATCCATTAATAATTTTGCAGCATTAATAGTCAGTCCGTTGGGATCTGCAGACTTTATATTCCCCATAAATCCAAATAATACAATAATAAAAATGGGCAAAATGAAACAAGGCTGCGGGAGGTTCATTGTTGTGCTGATTCCTGGTTTCTATCAATATTTCAGTGTTCAGTAAACTTTGTATTTTGTGCAGTATTGTGCTTCTGCTGCAGTATTGATTGCTGTTGTGTGCTGGAATGGCTTAATATCTTCATAGTGGCCTATAAGAAGATGTGTTTCTGCCCCACATGTTACTGCTAAGGAGTAAGATGGGGAGTTATGCAAGGGAAAGGAGAAGCAGATGGACAATAAAAATGGAAGGTGAGAAGGCAAAATAAAAAGAGGGGAAAAAAAGGGTAGTGGAGCTGTATGAGAATGGAACTTATATTGATGGGAGAAGGCAATGACTACAATCCTCCCATTACACAGATTGTTTCTTGGTGATACATTGTGAGTAAGCCAAATGCAGAGTTTCTATTAAGGCTTTCATTGCTTACTCTGACTATCTCTATGGTGTACATAGAGAAGACTTGGTAATTAGTATGTAAGGCTATGCCTTGGCTTTATACAGAAGGGTATGAAACAGGTGGGCGGAAAGTATACATGACTCTGCCTAGATTTGTTATATGCATGTACTTTTCAAAAAGCTCATTTGAATGAGGCACACCGAAGTGGTCTAATAAAATGTTATGCCCTGGAAATCGTTATCTTAGCCTTTACTCATCAGGTATGTGACACCTCAAATTATTTCATAGAATATTAAATAATTTTTGTCTGCAGTGTCCCACACTTGAAAAATGTATGACACTCGTTTTTCAGTAACACATCTATCCAGTGCCTGGAATCTGAGCAGACGAAACCTGTCATTCCCTTCACTGTATTTTACTTAGCATACTGTCTTCTTAAGTGTTTCACTAGTATCTTCTTGTGTTGGTCCCACTGTGTGGATTTAGGGTCAGAAATCCTGCATGCTTTCTGTGTTTCGCGCTTCCTGGTTTCAGATAGTTTCAGAAAGACCATCAGAAAGAGCAGAATACTCTGCAGGTGGCGTCCATTTTCCATCCTTTGACTACATTTAGATTCTTAAAACTTGTCTTAGATTTTATGTCTAGAGGTATTTTTGCATTTTATTTTCATGGTCTGTAATCTTGTTTCTTGGGTTTGAATTTGTTCTCAAGCATTCTCCTCACTGACCCCTCAATTTCATGTGCTTTGTTGTCTAAGATCATATGTATTTCTCCAACTCAGTTATTCTTATAGTTATTATAGTTATTCATTTAGATTCCTAAACCTCGCAAAGCACAGTGGCTCATTTTTCAGTGACATATAGGTATAGTGAAGTATAGGAAGCAAAATAACATCTATTTTAAATGTTAGGTAATAAATATTTTAGATGACTTCAGCTGTCTTGCATCTAGACATTTATGGATCAATAGCTCTTCTGCAAAGGAGCATACATGTTGCATGTTTCTGTCTATTCTGCATTTTTATCAATAATTCTTTCAATTCTGCGCTTTAATTCAGAATTAGGTCCATTGATAATTTTCCCTTTAATCCTGATACTAGCCTAGTGTGCTATTCTTCCTCCCCCCTGAAAATCCCCACACCTCATAGCTGAAATGTCTTTCACTCATCTTCTGCCCATAGATTTCTGTTCATATTCTTTTTCTTTATTTTCCATTATTTTTTAATAAAGGAGTTAGGAACTTCACAAATCACATATATTTGCAAAAGTATTCAAGTAGTTGAGTCTTCATTTATACTTATAAGTCACAATTTAGAACACGATGTGTCAGTTCTGTATTGCCTGACTGTCTCCCTTTGATCTTGTACATGTCCTTCTTTTATTTTTATATTAGGACTGGCTATTAAGGTCCATGAAATCCAGTAGTATCTGTAGTATAGTGTGAAAAGAGTAGCTTTATGGGAAAGGTAAGTGTTTGCCTTCAAAGTGTACAGAATAAAACAGTATTATGTAGAATTGCTGAAAATAATAAGCGTAGAAATCTTTCTGGTAGATTAAATATTTTACTTACTAAAGCATTGCTTATTATTTAGAAATGAATACACATTATTTCCTTATAGTTTAAAGAGCTACTAATTTTGTTCACTTACAAGTTGTAACTTTTAGCTTAGTTCACTAAAACAGTAGTCTTCTGTTGAATTCTTTTTGAAGCTACCATAGTTTTAAATTATCTTTTTTTTTTTTGGCTTAAAGTTTAAGAGAGATATGTCAGTGTTTCATGTGTGTGGCGTCAGAACTCCTATTACATTGAACCTCTTAAATCTTCAAATGGCGTTGGGCTGTCTGCTTATTCCATTTTACAAGGTCTTGCCAATTTAACCAGACATATTGGTTCAGTTTGTTTCATCCAGAGTACTCCTTTCTGTGGATTTTCACACTGATAACAATAAATCATTGTTATCAGAATCCTGCTCCGGCAGTTGTTCTTCTGCTCTTGCCCTTTTTTGAAAATCGTTTGTGATAGTGGCAGCTTCAGAGAAGAGTATCTCAGTTCTGCTACCAGTGAATGTAAGAGGTGGAAGGCTTTAGGAAGGGACCGTGGTGTTCTGCTGCACTCCTGGGTAGGATAAGAAACAGAGTTTGATTACCAAACTCTCCTTGTCTGTTGTTCTAACCAAAAACCTGACCATCTTGGGGCAGTCGGACTGTTCTGCTGACATGACAGCCATGTTTGGATGCTTATTAATTCAAGCAGTGTTTGATTCTCAGATTGCAGCTTCCAAACATTTTGATAATTTCAAAGGTGATGTTGTCTTTTGTGAGTTTTCTCCTCCCTTTTTAGCAAGAGTATATAAATGTCCAGATATTATGCCTCATTTAAGAGGGGCGTAGGGAGGAAGGGTGCTTTTCCTCAGACTTTCCAGTCTCTGAGCCTCCATTGGGAGATACACACGCACACTCTCAACAGTACCAATTTTATAAAAGATTAGCAGATAAAAGGCTTTAATTCATTTCTAACAACTTAGATTCCTGAGTAATATGGAAGATGTAAGTTTCTTTCTTCCATCTTCACTTCCAGCTTCCCTCTTCACTCCCTCGTTGGAATTTTCCATGTTGAGCTGTTACAACAAACTCCTAGGTTGGCTGCTGTATCTTCTGTCTTTGCCATCTTTCTTTTCAAGAACCCCTTCACAGGAATCTGCTAAGGCAGACATTTTTGGTTGTTTCTTCCTCTGAGGACTGCAGTCAGTTATTTCCTAAGGAAAAGGGCTTGATGGGGACTATGTGCTTAGTCCAAAAAATGAACAGAAAGCCCATTAGACTTCTGCCATCATTTGCAGGTTGAAAGCTGGACGATTATGAAGCAATCTGCAACTGTACCTCTTCAAGTGTGAGGGAGGGTGTTTTTCATAATATTATGACCTTTGTTTCTTAGAAAATACCTTCTATTTCTGTGGGATTAAAATCACTATAATTAATGACCATCAAACCTTCTTTTCAGGCTGTCCATGATATCCAAGATGTTCTCCAGAGTCCACCCACCTTCCTTTTATTGTTCAAGCCTTCATGCTGTATATTGTTGCTCCTATGTATTGATAAGAATCATGGAGGTCGAGAAAAACCAGTGTAGGAGAGACTAGTGCTGGGATATATGCAGTCTACTGTCTGAAAGTTTAAATGAGCTGCACGCTTTAAAATACCAATTTTTTTTCCTTCCTTATTAGTTCAATAGTTTGGCTTTTGGCTTGTCTGTATAAGAATGCTATAAATATCTCATATTGTTGTCTGTGTTAATGTTGACCCAATCTGTCAGCTCTTTAAACTTTTTATTGTCTTCTATTAACGTTAAGAGAAACTTCTTACAGCCTTCTTGGAAGTTGACCCAGCACTTTGGATATTGTCAACATTAAACAAGTAAGATTATTGGGTAAAAACCCTAAAAATAGTTAACACCATTTCCTTAGTCTGAAAGTAAGACAGAGCTCCTAGTTAGCAAAACAGTTTGCTTATTTTCTGTAAGAAGTGGAAATGTATTAATGGAGCAAGGTATCTTGAAGGATATTTTTAGAACATAAATTCTTCATGAGAAAGCAAGGATGGGCTTTAGAGAAGTGATGCATGAGCTTTCTGAGCTGGGTATGTGGCAAAGATACCATAAGAGGCATTACACTGTTTTTATACTTTCATTGGCAACATCCTTTTAAAGTGACACAAATTTGTGATAATTGAATTGAGGAGGAATAGGATGCAGGAATATAGGGGAGAAATGCAGGTGTTTTTTCAGAAGACTAATTGTAAGTCTATTTGGGCAAAGTAGGGTACAAAAACAGGTTGAAGTGGCCTACCTTCTATAAAGCCTTCCTCAGATGTCTTTTTTTAACATGGTCATCTGTGTCACTATGAGACAAATGTTAGCTTCTATAATTGCATGGGTTTGTTTCTTTATATTCTGGATACTTGTTCTTGCAATATTGTTAATTGTATCTGCTGCTAAAATAAATTTGTGATGCATGTTGCTTCAGGGACTGGTCTCTAGGCCTCTCTAATTTCCATGCTGTGTTGATTTAATCATTCAGATGAACTCACTGAAGTGGCTGTTGTACTGTAACAGTGACAATGAGAGTCAAGAGAACTAATAAATATGGTTAGACAAATCAGACTTTTCTGGTGGTAGTCCATTTTGTACATCTCATGAAATTGCTAGGGTAACTTCAAAGAAATCCTCAAGTATCTTCCTTTTAAGGATTTTATCTCAGAGTTACCACTGGTGCCAGAATACAGTAGAAAATATAGCTGCAAGTTTTTGTTATTGCATATTTTTTACCTTTTAAAAAAGTCTATTCTCTGCTGGCAATCATTTATAGCTTAGGTAAAACCTGGTTTTACTCAGTACTTAAAGGTTAGAATTCTGTTGGGAGATTGATGGTGAACTCTAAGTACCTTCTTGTAGGTATCTAGGAAGTTAGGTGTTTAAAGTCCTGTGATGTACAGCAGAGATCTAGTCAAGCCCATCAGCAGAGGCTAGAAAGCAGATGGATGCTTACAGGTAAACACCTGAATTTGACTTTCTGAACTCAGAACTGAAGTGTCTTAGTCTTTCTCTCAAAAAAGACCTGTGCCAAACATCATCATTCTTTTATTGAAAAGTCATGTAGGTATGTAATTGAATTTGTGTTTGAGAGAAGACATTGAACCTTCTACACTTATTGGGGTATTTTAAAAGTAGCTAACCTAAAAAATGTATTTTGACAGCTTTGTTTCAAGAGGGATTGTTTGAGTTTTCTAGAACACTTTCTGTTTATGCGGTTGTAATCCAAAATGACCAGTCAACAAGTTGAAGAGAGAACGTTGAGCTCAACATCAATGAAAGGAATATTGCTTCAGAATGTGAAGTGCACAGGAATGGGAATTATATCAAATATAAGGATTGTTGAATGATGGTTGAATTATGTGGTTCTCTGGGATGTGCTTCTAAAATTTGGTAATCTGACAGAATCTTTGTGTTCAAAACAGTGTTCCAGGGTTGACCAGGTTTTTAGTTTGAGTGGGCTAACTCTTAGTAAAAACTTCACCATTTTTTCTTGCTTTGATATGTTGAGGGTGGAGAAAACTACATAGCTTTCAGTTTTCTCACTTCTGCAAGGGATCCATACCATTTTTGAAGGTCATATATTTACAATATCATTAAAACCAGCTTCCTTAATTTGCATTGTTGCTAGTGTTCTCTTGTATAAAAATGGATGTAATATTTTTTTCAAAATTATCTAAAACATTTTTTCAGTTAAAATCTCTTAAAAATTCATTCACTTAACTTCAAACATTTTTATTCAGAATTGATTTTTCTTTCTGTTTTAGTCTGTTTAGACATCTGTATATCTGGTTTTCCCATACACATCTGCAACAGTTTGCAGACTGGACTTTTAAGAACTTTCTGTATTTATGTAGGATGTGGTGAGTGAAGCAGGTAGCACATTATACACAGTCATGTCATACCTACGCAGTAGATCACTACTTTTCAGAAGTGTCAGCTGTTTTGCGTGTGCGGGAGCTCTGTACATACATATAACACTGCAGTTTCTCAAACAGTCAACATTGCAGCTGCAAGAGGCATCCTCCTTGCTTGGGTCACTGTACATGTAACCGTCCAGTAAATCATACTGATGAACTGGATAACTGGCAGCCATTTGGAATGTTTTGTTCTGTTTATTTGGGTTTTTTGTTGTTGTTGTTTTTGTTTTGTTTGTTTTCTGAGAACATTGTAAACCAGATCAATTCCATAATTCAGGTCTTTGGGGAGCTCTACAAACGCTCTGTCGCAATTGGAATGGGGTGTTGAAGGTGAAGAAAGTGAAGGCAAGGAGCTCCAGGGTGAGGAGAATACTTTCTTCCTTTGATGCAGTGCTGGGTAATGTTAGTTTAGTCTGTCCTTGAAATCACAGTGCAATATAAGCACATGCATTTCTGTATAGGCTTTTTCAACACAATGGGAAATAATTTTAATTTTGTAGTGAAATCTTCAGCTTCGTGTATTCTTTTAGGTTTGAATTTTAAGCCATAGCTCTGTTAGGCATTGGTTACACATAAGTCTACTGACAAAAGGTTTTTGGTGTAGTTGATACTGGATTTCTTGCCTAAGATTTGTTGATACTGGTTACAAGAAATGCAATGGATTATCTTCCAGAAGATATTGCTCGTTCTTATTTTCCCATCCAATTAACTTGGATTAGTATTTAATCTTTCTTCTAGAGAATACATTCGGTAGTTTAGACATGGTTCATGTGAATCAGTAGCCAAAAATGTCCACCTTGATTTATGTTTCCAATAAAGTTTTTGAAAGCTTTTTTCCTTTAAAAACATCAGATTACTGTATTTCTCAATTAGAAACCCTTTCCTCTTTGAGTTTATATGATTTACAGCATATTAAAAAAAATGATAAAATGAGCTGTAAAAATACTCATTTTTCCCCTATTATTAACATAGAAATGAAAAGTGCACTAACAAAATTCATACAGAATCTTTAATGCTTTCTGTAAACTATTCATTTCAGGAAAGTTGGAAACTCTATTTCTGATATTTTGAACTTCACTATCTTATGGTTTTCTTCCAGCTGATTTATTTAATTTGCTGTTTTATCTTCAATTTATAAGAACAATTTGATCCTTTGAAATGTATGTGTCTCACTGAAATGTCAAGGTTTCTGCTTTCAGTACAGTTTTTACTTTAGACTTACTGAATTTGATTTCCACTTTAGTATCATGTTGCATTCAGGTTTTGAAACTTCCCTTGTCAGAAAAGCTGCTTTTATTTTTTTGGCAATAATTTTTTTGTCTTGTTGTCACTTAAGGTTTTATTTCAGTCTTTTGTGAAGATAAAGTTCTTTTTTTTTTACATTCATGAACTGAAGAGCCAGTGCACTTAGCTTCTCTTTCTCTTGGATCATGACTAATCACCCTGTCTCATGGTCAATAACAATCAGCATAAATTCCTAGTGGCCATGATATTTTCTTTGGGAAAGAGAAGACATTTTACATGCTTTTTACAATCTGCAGTGGGTACTACTCATTTTCATTAGGAACATTTCTGCTCTCTGTGTCAAGGTAATGGGAAAGTAAAAGGCAAAGTGACTATCTGGCTTTGAAATTCAAAGACATCTGGAAAAATAAGAGTTGAAAAATAGTGTTGTCTGGTGAAAAAAGAAGATGGGATAGGTTATTTAAATAATCTGGGTATGCAAGAAGGGGCCAAGTATCTCATGCACTTCATCTCTCTCAAAAAACATTTTTTTAGAATACCCTGTATGAAATTGTTGATGACGGTGAGTATAACAATACTAACTTAAACTTTCATTCCTTTTATTACGAAAGTTAGGATAGACTATGTATCTTTATTAGCATACACATATTTGGGAGCCATATATAAGAACATTAGGACAAACAGCACTGAAATAAAACTAAGAATTTATTAAGATTCAAAATAGTACAAAGTGATGAAACCATCTACAGTGATAAGCAAATAGAATTAATCTGAGATTTCTCACACTTTTTTTCTGAATGCCTGGTACTAATCACAGTCTGAGAAAGGATTTGGGCTAGACATGGCACAACTACTTAATGCTACCTGTAAGACACTCTTCACTTAAAATATACAAGTGTTCATACATTTAAAATACGTATTGACACTAAATCAATCCTAATAAAACGGTTGCTATGCAGAAGTATGGAGGCTTTTTAAGTTGCATTTATGGTCATTCCTGATTCAGTGGAATAGTTTAAGGTTCTCTGTCAGAACTCTAAATTTTATCTAGCACTACTGTGTTTAGTTTATTCATCACAATAGCTCAAGGGTAAACTAAAAGAAAAGACATAATTCATCTTGGTGGCAAACACTTGGTAGGACTTGATTATGCTAATTGATTTAAATTTTGTAGTGCAAGTATACAAATGAGCCTCTGGTACCAAACAGTTTAACTCTCTCACAGATAAAGTGAAGTTGAAAAATATGTTTTGAGAAAATGAGCTTAAACAGGCAAGTTGTTTTTTTCATGTTCTGCAATCCAAACTGAATGCATTTTACTGTTCTAATGCTGCAATTAAACATGGTTAGAAGCTACATGAATTAGCAAGTTGTTAATGGCATTTATGGTCATCACAATTCGATATGGATGACTGAATTTCACTGTCAGTTATGGATAGATAGTTCTGTATTGTTGGTTACTACAAAATGATGCTTTGTGCTGTGTCAGTTTTTGCTGGAATGAATAGAAGAATTCACTAAAGATACCGTAAACCAATGTCAGAGCTTCTTTAAAGAAAGTGCCCCAAGTAGTCTCTGTGCAGGACAGAGTTACAAAATACGTAGAACTTACTTGTCACAGATCAGTTTTTCACAAATTTTAAACATTTTTAGTAATTTTCAGTGTTCTATCAAGGTAATATATGCTAAGCCTTAGAATTTAGTCATTTTCTGGTGTCTTTTCACATTATTTTAACAAATGCATGATGTTGTATACTTGGTATGTTTTCCATTTCTGTTATTTGCTAGGTGGACATCTTATGCCTTACTAAGATCTTATTTTATCCCTTACTTTAATGCAGAACATTTGAAAATAGGTTTATTCAAATGCATATCATATTATCTCCAGGTTCTATACCAAAATTCAGTTAATTTAGCTGTCTTACTCAAAAAGCATCTCTTCACACTAGTGTGCTTAACCTTTCACATTAGCTGAGTTTGCAGTTGCAGTTCAAAAGTGAAACTACTGAAAGCATTATGCTTCCAGTCCTCTCTCTTTTAAACTTGTCATAGTTCAATTATAGAAAGGCATCACAACTTATAGAAGTACTATGTGAGGATGGATCTCTCTTAAAGTAGCTAAGAAGAAAACTCTTTTTACAGTAGTCACAATTACCATCGTGAGAATTTTCTAGTAGGGTAAATCGAGGTGCATTTTTTTGTTGGTGTTTTTTTTTCATTCTTGTTTTTGTTCTTTTCTTTTTCTTAATGCTGCTGAGTTATTAATTGTTTCTTTCTCAAAAAGCTATATGGGGTATCTGCAAAATAAATCAATAGCAAATGCAAGGAGGTAGTAGTAGCCTTAGGTAAACCTCAGAGTGCACAGACTCTGTATTATGTTCTACCTCAGGGTAGGCTTAGTAGGAGGCTCTGCCAAGATAATCAACTGCTGCAAATTTGGGAGATTAATTTATACACATGACTGAGAGAGAGCTCCAGGAACTGAGGATTTATTAAGGGTATCTGAGATTCATTAGAATTAAGACAAGTAGCTTTTCTTGAGACAAGTGAAACAGGCTATGCTGACCTGAAAATACAGAAACAAGAAATGTATTTCATCAGTAGGACTGCTGAGCACTGGAACAGGTTGCCCAGCGAGGTTGTGCAGCCTCCATCCTTGGAAGTTCCCTACTGGATAAAGCACTGAACAGCCTGACCTTTCTGGCTGAGCCTACCTTGAGCAGAGATCTCCTGATGTCCTTTCCAACCGGTATCGTTCTACAATTCTAAAATACCTTGAGTTCTACGGCTTGGAAGACTACAAAGGAACAGTGCAAATATGGTAGAAATATTAGGTTAACAGCAGTTTTATATACATTCATAAGACCTGTACCATGAAAATGTTTGTATACAGAGTTTAAACTCAAGTATATTTACACCTAATGATTTTCTTACTATATTCCTATGAGAAATACATATTGGGTTCGTGTCCTGGATGAAGTACCAGATCAGGGTGAATGATTTCTAGTTACTAAGGCTAGGCAAGGATAGGTTGCGCTAGGCTAGCCAAGGAAGCCAGGAACAAAGTGGGAAGTGAGTCGATCGGGAGAAAGGTCATTAACACTTGTTAAAAAACAATCAAACAAACAGAAAGCCTTGGAAGGAGTTGAACAGCAGATAAATCATCAATTTAACTTTTAATTGTCCAATTTCTTTGATAGCTAAAGGACAATCTATATAAAAGATGTTCCCTTGGAAAGACAAAAAGGAGTAGTGTACCTAAACAGAAGCACAGTGTTTAATCCAAGAAATTTTCTGCTTAACCATTTCAGTAACACAAAAACCCTCTTTCTTCCAATCCGGAGAAGTCTGTTGTAATGTTACATACCATTATGGTACTTGCAATTAATTTATCTTTATATTTTTTCTGTTCTGTGGTTTTGTTTAAATTAATATCTTGAACTGTTAGCAGCCTTTTGAATACTTTGGAAAGTTGGTAACAAGTCAGAAACTGCCCATGATTGGGATTTCTTGTCAGATGAGGGTTAAAGGCCCCATTCGATAAGACAATTGCAGCAGATGGCTCCGGTTGGACCAAAACCTCATAAAAGCCCTAGAGGGTTAGCTAAAAGCAGTTCAGAAGGACAAATTTAACCATCAGTTTAAAGCAATAGTTTACCCTTAATCAGAAAATCGGTTAACAGCATCTAATGTGTGTTCTGTAGTCTGTCTGTAAGTTAGCTGCAGATTCTTCGTGGATCTAAAATACAGACAGTGCAACCTTGAGGTGATAAAGAGGGTGGGTGAGCGTAACGGTCCATATCTGATTTTCAGTTGCCTTGTTCCATGGAAATAGTTAAAACAATTTTGTCCTGAATACTTACCAGAGAGCCTGGAGATAGCTTGGATACAGGAAGACATCTACATTGGTAAGAGGAGTAACAAGGAACAGGCATACAGCTCTCAGAACTGTAACTTTATCTAATTACTTTTGCCAGTGTATAGGTATTCTTTTCTCTCTTTCAGGACTAATCTGTCATCGAAAGCTCTATTTCAGGAGGCAATAGATAGGCTACTGCACTGCATCAGGAAATTATCTGAATCAGAAAATACAATAGAAAAAAAAGGCTTTGTTATCTACAGACACAGTAAACACGCCTACAAAAAGAATGCTTCTCACCAGCCCCAACTGTTACAAATTATCCCTCATCTGTTTGCTATAGTCATCCTGATATATTTTTAAATGTTTTCAGTCCATCACATTTAAACAACGTAACTGCTTTTTATTTAAAAAAAAAAAAATGTTTTCCCATATGATTGACAATACTCTGTGATGTCCTGTAGTGATTCTGTTTGGCCACAGTCCACACAGTCCCTTTCAGTGATCTGTACTGGGTAGTTTCTCTTGCTTTCACATGTTCTAAAATTGTGGTTATGAGGTCAGAACAACAAGGTTTGAAATCAGGTGGCAATGAATATTCATTTGGCAATCCACTAGAAGTATTTCCCAACTAAATGAAGTGTCTTGTGTTCCCGCCTAGACACTGAATCTAATTAACTGCAGTCTATAACGGCAAATCTGAAGGCAAAATAACTTTTTTTCCCTATAGATGGTTATTGGGACTTCTCTGAATAGGCTGAGTATCAGTATATTCTTTCCCCATCAGGGGGCCTCGATGTGCATTTTGAATTGTAGTTCAATAGAAATAAGTAAGCAAGTGTTCCAATTTTCAGTTTTAGTTCCCCACTGAAATCCTGCACTCTAGTTTACAACGTAATTATATCAATGCAATGACATTGTTTCCTAAGCTCCCATTGTAGGATATTTATGTTACAGTAGTCCTCATTGTTTAGGACATTGTGAAGTTTCTGAGTATTATCTAGGTGAAGAAATGCTAAAAAAGCTCAGATTTTCTGAACTCGGAACTAATCACAGCATCCTTAGAGATCTAGAATAAAGAGCAATATACCAGTAATGATACTGGCACACAAATGACTGTAGTCAGCCTTGCATGCTGCATTCACATTAATCACACTTGCAAAGGCTTGGATCCATGCAGAAAAGTAATACAGAGAGTGCTTTACAGATGTAGTAGGCAAGAGCATAAAACAGTAATATGTGCAGGTATGAAAGACATTTTTTGACATGACGGAAGGAAAGCTGTCATGTCAACTTTAATTTTATTGAAATCAAACTAGTGCTAATGTACCTGAACATTATTTCACTGAGATGTGGTAGTCTAATTACATTCTGCTTTATATTAATAAATCAAATGGGATATACTGAGGAGTTGGGTAACAGCTTTCTCAAAAGACATAAACCTGCAAAGTACAAAATGGTGTATAATGGATGTATGGTACAGTTCTGACAAATATGAGGTAGACTTGTCATTCTTCACTTACTTACACTATCTAGCAAAAAATGTAATAAAATATTGAATGAATCGGACAGCTAAAATATTGTTGACGTAACTATATATTAGACTTTAATATGCTTTTGTTCTATATGTACAGAAATCACTTGCTTTAATATTAGAATTTCATAAAGCCATTTAACAAATAAGAATTAATAGGTTTTGTAAAAGACATTTTTATCTGGAAGCCCAAAATAGAAAAAGGGTTATTTTTATGATATTGGATGCTAGTTATTTTTTCTGGATCTGTGGTGCAGTCTGTATATGTATATTATTCTCAGCCATACTTACCTGTTGGTTGCAGTGTAGAATACATGGTTCTTAAACCATGTATTTAATGGTGTAGCTTTGAACATTTGTTTATAAATCTTAAACAATAACGATAAATTCCTATGCTAATTCTGCTTTAGATGAACAAAAACTAAAACTGGCATTCACACTATTATGGAAAACCCATAAAACTCTCCAGATAGTATTTTAAGAAGCATGCAAAACCACACAAAACAATCATTTCTGGATATATGCCTGACTCTGTACACTGCACAGAGGCTGAGGGACTGCTTGAGAGGTTGTTGGGGAAGGACAGATTAAACTCTGCTGTGTCTTGCCAGTGGCTCAGGTGGGCTGTGAACGTTACTCCAAGCTAAGAGATTCACTTACTTTCTTACAATACGCAGTCTAACAGGACCCTGTACTCATCTATTCCTGCTGAAAAGCTTAATTTTTTTATTCCTGATCCTCTTACCTATATTTAATTTTAACTTTATGACCATAAAGTGAATTTCATGTATAATTTAAAATGTTTTTTTCTCTGAGGAAAATAACAATTTTAGAGTAGCCAACATTTTCTTTTTTCCTTTATATATAACTGGTGCTCTAGAATGCATAATACTGAGACATACTTACTGTGTAATACTTGCTTCTTGGTATAGTTTTAGTCCATAGTAAATATTAAGTATAGTTAAAGATGCATGGATAATCATAGTCTTTTGCATTATTTTCTATGTGTGTTATCTCACACATTCTGCATTTTGCCATAGTATTAAATTTGCTCATTAGGAACCAATGTCCTGTAAATCCCAGAAGGCAAATTTAATGTTATCTGTAGCACAGGGTGTATTCAAACATCTGTTTATTGCAGAGCAGTGGACCACAGAATATGCTTCTGATGTCCAGATATAAAATGATCCTGTATAGGCTGAAACGTGCTTCAGTCTGGACTTGACTTCAAATGAAGTGCAACCAAAATACTTTACTCTAATAGTGGATCTCATCAGTGCTTTCTTTATATGCCTGTATACACAAATTATTTATGTTACGGTTACAATTACTGTCAGCTGTGCAAAGGAGATGATTAAATCCTGAGTGATCCTTAATTTTTGTATTTATTTTGATCACCGATTGAAAAATATAACTGCTTCAGGTTTTATTTTCAGATGGAAACTGCTAATTTTCTGTCAAGTTAATGCTAAATAAAGCTGTTAATTCTGACAACTAAAACGCTCTCTCATTACATGAAAATTGCTGTTGTGAATATACCAAAAAAACACCAGTAAATGGCTTTTCTTTTCTTTTGGCTGGTTGTTTGTCACTTAAGACAGTGAAAGTATTCCATCTTCTGAGATCAAGGATGAAATCAGTATGACAAGACATCAGTGTGATGAAACACCACACTTGGTTTATGTTTTACAGAGTGAATGAAGTTTTAGGAGAACAACATCTGGCTCCGAAATTCATTGAGATAAAAATAGTTGGAGGCTGGGAGAACATGGGGTCAAGGGGGAGGGAAGCATGAGATAGGCTTTCCTTGTCTTAAACACTTTTGAAGGCAGCTCTTTTTCTAACTGCTGTCAGAGATGGGATACCAAGACAGATGAGATATTTGATCAGGTTCAGTATGGCCGTTCATATGTTTTAAAGTATTTAAGAGAAAAAGGGTGTAAAATGGTTGTTTGAAGAGTCATACCTTCCTCATTTTGCTTAGCTGCGAAAAAGGTTTTATTTTCCTTTTGCGTTTTTCAAACATGCTGGACAACTGATGCACTGAAACAGTTATGTTCTAGATATGAAAATTTCTTATCTGATTTTGTGTTTAGGCAGTGTATCCTTGCACAACTTGTCTGCGGAACTGAGTTTCTACTTCTAATCAGGTATTGAAAAAAAAATCTGTGTTGTTGCTGCTATTCAGTATTTTGTTTCTCTCTCGTTGGTTGGAGCATGGCAAGACAACTGGTTCAATGGGGTGCCCTTGTTCTGGTGGGCAATTCCCAGGAAATGCAAATGAAAAGGGTCAGAAAATGGCTTGTGTTCACTTCCTGATTTGAAATGTAAATGTACTGCTGAAAGTCTACCCCTGGCATTCCTGGAGACAGGAATCAAACAGCTTTATGAAGTGCAGGCGTAACAGCACAAAGTGTCTTTTGAGAGACTGATTTATAAACTGGAAATGCTGTTTGAGAGTAACAGGCAAAGTGCAGTTTGTCTTCTCTAGAACTGCATGGCATGGTAAGCCAGGAGAAAAGTGATCTACAAAACTTGCAAAGAAGTGCAAAAATTAAGGTTAAATATCATCCTGTATCTTAATTCTTTTTCTCTTTGCTGTGTTAGAAAATACAGAAGGTTTTTTTTTTAATCCACAACCTGTTCTCTGTCATAGCCATTTGAAAGCATCGATGTGCCCTGGAATGGAAACCTCTAGCAGGATATGAGATGCAGTTGGATCTACTAAGAGTTCATTTAGTGAACGGGGGTGTTACTGCCTGGGAATTCAGTCTTTCTGCAAGGAGGGATGGAGCAAAATGGTTCCTATAGGGAGACTGAATGGAGAATTGGGGGTGTGGGTTGCTTTGGAACGCTAAACTACCAACTCGGAAACAAACCCCAGGACTGACTGGGCTCTGTGTTCCTTTCTGTTCTTCCACTTGCCCATCTGCCAAGTTTCAGACTCCAATTTTAAATGAATTATAATATAAAAACTGATATCTCTTCCTGTAAGCATACCTTAACATTATAGGTTTAAAAATTGGTCAGAGAGTTGGCCAGAGATATGCTAATAGGTATTTAAAAAGTAGTTTTTATTAGTACAATGCAGTAACATAGGAGGAGTTCAGGACTTTGAAATTCAACCAGAAGGCTTTGTTTCAAGTTAAATGATTTATATGCAGACTGTACACCAGCATACAATATCTGTATACTTCTTTGAAAGGATTGTATGCTACATGCTGTTTTAAATGGTCAGATATAAAGAGATGGGAAGAAAATAAAGATGAGTGTTGTGAATGTGGATTCATGAGCCATCAGTTACTCTGACTGATAGAAGTGAAAAAATATTTTCAACTAGAAATTTTTTTTGATTTTTCTTTAATGCTTTTCAATTTAGTTTTGGTACACCTGTACTGTAGTCATATTTATACTAACACTGACCATAACTACTGAGTTCTCATCACGCCTGCTGCTTCTTAAGTTGGTGACCGTGTACTGGTTTGGGATTTGCCTTTTGTATTTTTTAGGACCTGACAGTGATTGTGATCTTTTGTCTCTCCATCCTATCCCACTTCTCTGAGTCCTTAGGAGGTACTCACTCTCTCTTGTCTCCTTACCTGGGTGACCCCAACCCTGTTCTTACCTTCCACCATCATGTTTTAATGGTTTGAATCTGTAGATCCTTGATTTAATCCGCAGTAGACTGTCCCTTGTTTTAGCCTGTTCTTTGTTTTTCTAATTGGTGTGTGCTATGAAGGTGTGTGTGGAGGGTCTTTAAGGCCTATTAATGTCATTTTCACCAATACATGCATTCATATAGGCCTTCTTTTGTCATCCCTTTTTGTTATTTCCTTCCACTCCCCTGCATTCCCATTAATTCTCCATTCATATCAGTATTAACATTTCTATTATGAATCTCTACACCTGTATGTTTCTCTTAGTGTGTGCTTACTTCAACTTTTTTATACCTCTGTGCCTGTAAAACAGCCAGGATACTAAAACTTAGAGAATGCTGTTGCAGCTAGTGGTAAATGTCTCAGCTGTTCATATAAGTGAAATGCTGCCATACTCGGTCAATTAATGTGTTGTTTTATTCAAGGCCAGTATTTTGGATCATTGGTACCTGTAAAATCAACGGAATGATGAGGAACAAAAGATAACAGAAAAATATTCCCCCGTCCCCCAAAAAAGGTGTGTAATATAACGGCACATCAATTTAAGAATGTTACTAAAACTGTCCTATTTTTTTAACTGCAATGAACTTGTTTTTAATCTGTTACAAGGCTTTGGGTCTTCATTGGGATGAAAGATACACTGAATCTCTGAATCTTTTTTTCTTTTTTTTTTTCCCTGCTTCTGGCAATGTATGGAACTAGTCCTCCAGGATCAGTAAGACTGTTGGAAAGACAAAATTAGTTTGGTTATTAATGGCCCCAGGAGGCAGCAGGCGCATCCAGGGATTCCTGAAGCACGGATAAATCTCGGAACCATCTCCCTCTCTCTTGGTGGGCATTGAATGGGACCTTGCAGGAATGGCTGTGCTTTGAACCTTTGTTTCATGGTAATCTTATGCAGCTGGCTGTGTTGCCTGCGTACAGGAACAACAGGCTAGGATAGAGGGAAAGGCAGCAGCTCTGTACCTGAAGGTATGGTCCTGGGTTTTTCTATTTGAGTGTGCTAACACAGGCATATGCTTAATCTGCGCAGAACTTTTTTAGCCTGACAGATACTATGGATGTGGAAGGCAGGGGATGCCTTTTCGGTTACATTTTCATCTTTGAGACAAAACTAAAGTGGTTTCAAAGCGGAACAGCAATTGCTGCTAATTTTTCTTGAATAAGTGAATCAGAGTCTATCTATTCTCTTTTATAAAAGAGACCATAAACTATTAATTGTGGAAAGGATGAAACTTCTGTGCTTTTTTTATATCTATTAATAGATATTTTATATCTATTTTAATATTAACTGTATCACATACATCTCTTTGTGTTTCTTAATTTTCAATGGAGACAAGAATTTGAAAAAAATTATATTTGTGTTTTCAACTAGATTGAACACACTGCCTGATGAAATGTCTGTACGAAAAAGTGCAGGCTTCTGTGACTTGACTTCAGCAGGGGGCTGACATTTCCCCCCCCTTTCCAATCCACTAGTTGAATTGTGTCCACAAAGAGCAACTTTTTTGTTTGTGTTTTAAATCTCTCAGTTTGTAGTTTAGCTGCTAATCTGCAGTTGCCCATCATCAGATCTTGGATTCTGTTTGCTAACCTTCCTGTAAGCGCTTAACACGCTGTAAACTGATCGCATTGAAGACAGTTGCACAGGTGCAGGAGATATAAGCAACTTTATCATTATTGAACTGGAACGAAGTAGGACTGTTTAAAGATACAGGAAACTTTTGAATTTGTGATTCTGGGTGTAGGAAATTTTGAATTTGAGGATTGATTACTTCATGAACTCTTACCACTTCTCAACTTCAAAGAATCTCCAAGAAAATGAATTAGTTACTCAATATCATCCCAATACACTACAGAAATGAGATGCAGTGGTAGAACCTCTGTATCAGTTCTTTGAAGCAGGAGTCTTATAATCTTTAGTATTTGTGTAGCGAATGAGTAGCATTATGTAAAGCTCAATCTGCAATAAGAAGTAGTATGCAATGTTGTGAATATATAGCATACAGTAATTCAGTTTTCAGGAAAGAAGCATTTTTATATTTATGACAGATCAGTAAGATTATCTGTTTTGTCATCATCATCATCACCTGCTAAGAATGGATAAAGGTGGCAAATCTTCCTAGCTATCTGGTAAGATTTTACTTGACCAATCCCACAAAATGTCCTTCAGCTTGGAAACTATATGATACCTTATATTGATTTCACAAATTTATACCATAGTGTTTTTATATTTTAGGGCTAATCCAACTCAAAAATGTGCTGTTAGATTTTAGCAAATGTTGAATTGATTAATGTACAGTGGTTATATATATTTCTTGGAATTGAAATTTTCCATAAAAATAATGCTATATAACTTTGGGAATTACTTCAGAATAATAACAAATGTTATTGATGCATTATAAAATGAATGGAATTATTTGTCTAATTGCAACATTCTCCTTTCAGTATGCTTGGTTTTGGGAAAATAGCAGCATTTCTATAATACATTTTTGCATAAATTATCAATATACCCTTTCAGCTTTAATCCAGTTGTGTCTCGGAATTTCATAGATTTTAAATTTATTCTTCCATATGTGAACAATAAACATAGAAATGAAAGAGGCAGTAATTATTTGAGGTTTTAATAATATGCTGATACTTGATACCTTCATTCTGTTAAAAAATAAAGTACAATACATGGCCTTTTGCACTAGTATTCTACTGGGGCTAAGAGATAAGAGCCAAATTCAAGAAAGGGTTTGGTGGCCAAAAATCCTGAAGCAGGATTAAGCACTAAATTCAGGAGATCATGTGCAATGATCTTAGGTGCTTAAGAAGTTAAGGGTAAAACATATTTAACAAACATGTAATATATAATATCAGACATGTCTAGTAATGCCATAATTCTTCACTTGCAGTGTGCTTGTCTTCCATCTGATGGTATTTAGGATTCAGAAGGCAGGCATCTTTGTTCTGAAGTCCAGTGAAAAGCTGTTGGATCCAAAACATAAGCAGAGATGGTCTTTTGGATAGTAGCTTGGAAGCTGATGATCTACTCAGTTTGGGGGTCATAGGCACTCCTCATCTTGAGGGTGTTTGAGGCAACATCCTCAGAGCATTTCTTTCAGAAATTGTCCATGTCCCTTTATTTGAGACCATAGCCAAGAATAGGAGGATATTTCAGACTCTGATTTACTTCATGGGTAGAGTTTCTGTTCCCTGCTGGAAAAAGAAAAAGCTTAATTCTAATCATTGGTCACTTCCCTAGATCTACATTCTCGAAAGAAGGATTACTTTTTTCACAGTTAGAACATTTTGTGTGTTTCTTGTAATATCTAGAAGAATGTCTTACTAAAACTCCAAGTCTGATCCTTACCTGAACAACTGTTACTAGCATTGTGTGTTATTAGGAATAAATTACATCTGCAAGTGGTTGAGTAATGAAATTCCCCAAATAAACAGTCTCAAGATAAAGTAGACTATAAATATGGCTACCTAGATGTTTCTGGAGTTAGGTATTTGCTTTATATAATCAGCTGGTTCACAATTAAGGATATGCATCAGTGAAGACAAGCGCATAATGAAGATAAAGAATGGCTGTGAAGGCTTCCTGATCTTAATATGAAAGAATTAATTTAATTAACTCAAATATAGGAAGCTCTGGCAGTTATTAAAAGGCTTGGAAATCTAAACAGACTTTTGTATATTGATCGCCTGAAAAGGCCTGCAATTTTGTATGACATATTACAGATGCTTTCAGATTTTGTATGGAAGGTTTGGCTATAAAATTCAGTAGATCAGCTGCCATCAATATATTGATGCATGTTTGAGGAAAATCTGTTTCTTTCAACTTCCAGCCATAAGGAGGCTTTGGAAAGAAAGGTCACCCCGTCGGTGGAATTGCATTCATAGATTTGTAGCAAAATATGTCTGGAGAGAATGTGAGAGAACATGTAATTAAGAGTTACTGAAACTGTGAAGTGTGCCTCACCAAGTCCAAAGGACTCCTTATATATTGAGCTGTGTACACTGCTGAGGCATGAGGCACTAATTCTTTTTGTGTGAGAGATAAGAGAAGAAAAAAGCCAAGAAACTAGAGACAGAAGGGGCTCTAGAAGCTGCGGTGCCTGACAATATCTGGAGAAAGTATCTGGAATGGAATTGGTGAAATAGAAGCAGGAATTTCTCACTGGGTGGTGGAGGAAGCAGCAAGTGATACAAGGTGATGATGTGAGATGATGGGATGATACAAGGTGATCTGACCTGGCCAGTTCTTATGCTGGTTTGTAAAGTACTGTTTTAAATTACTTTGAGAAACATGCTGTTTTGATGATTCCTTAGCTTCCTAGGCACGCTGTTTCAAACCTTACTTATAATTAGAAATATAAATATTTTTTTCTCAGTTTCTTGTCTTAATGTCCACTGGTGCCATTTCAGCTCATTGCTTTTTATCCCATCTGCAATGGAAATGAAGAACTGTTTACTACCCTCCTCTTTACAGTACCTTTGTGTTTATTTCAAGACTTTAAGTCTTTACTTCATTCATCTTGTTATATTAAACTAACAACTAATTCTATATTTTTCCTGTAGATCATATTTATAGACCTCTGATTGTTCTTACTGCTCTTCTTTGGACTTCTGGATTCTCTGTGTTTTGTCCAAATTTTTCTGGAATTCTACTGTCCAAAATAGGGCACAATATTTCACCCAAGAACTTACTAGTACTCAATACAGTGGAAAAATTGCTTCACGCATTGTATGTAATCTAAAAAGAGATTGTCCATTGCCATTGGTAAGACAAATAATTGATGGTCATACCCAGGTTTACTATTGATAGTAATAATTTTTGCTAGCAATATACTACTTTCCTGAGTTTAAACAAGGATGGCACCTTCATTCTAACAAGCATGACAGGATGTCTGATGAGTATGTTACAATGTAGTACATTCTGGAGAGTTTTCTTCACTTCTTTCTTTGATTATCACTATCTTCCTTGACATTTCACATGGTTTACCCTTTTATTTATGATGTCTGTCAAATCTGTGAGCAGGTAGATCCCAGGATCTTGTTTTTCCCCAGTATGTCCCAAAATATCCCTGTTAAGGGATCAAATATATTTCTTTTCTAAAACAACATTACAGTGCTGACTCATGTTCGGTTTGTAAAACTCTTTGCCCCAAATACTTTGTTTTTCCCGTTGCAGAGAGGAATGGTATCTCTACTCAAATGGAAGGTGGCAATTCTAATCTCTGATGGTAGGCACCCACTCCCCTGTAAAAGAGAATTTATACTTTAACATTTGTGCAATACCATATTGAAGAAGAGACTGTAAATATCAAAGATCTTGAAGGTATGGTCTGAAAAAAACAAAGACATAAACATATTTCTTACAATATAAATTGTGTGTTTCCAGGCATTACTGGAGCACAAGATAAATCATTCTATATTATCTTATTTGCTGAGCTTTTTCAGAGCAAGTTTTGCCAGTGGCAATCAGTATTCAAATAATTAGAAGTTTTTCTTAGCTGATGTATTAAAGGCAATGACATTCAGATCATTAAAGATGGGCTCCATCTTAAGTAGTTCTAGACATCTAGAAGTAGTCATCTAGGCTCCTGTAATACTCAACAGAGAGGAAATACCACCTTCAGGGGTTAATTCATCACCCTGTAAGACTGCTAAGTAAAGCTGCATGAATCATTTTGAAGGTATTTCTCTTTTTCTTCACTGACTGAAGAGGGGATTTAGATCTCTAGCATAAACCATGTGTTGACTTCAGATGCTTAAGGTCAGTTGAGGTGAATTCCCGTGTGGTGTAGAAATTGTTGTTTACAAAACATCCATGAAGCCAGAGTAGCTATAGTATAAACATCTCTATCCTGATGAAGTTTATATTTATTTATTTTTTTTAAAGAGGGATTATGGATTTATATGTATATAGTAATGTCACATGCAAACAGATTCTCTAAATATTTTTGTTTACTGATAACATTAAAATGTAAACTTCTGAAGAATATGTCCTGTTGTGTGTGCCAGTTTAAGGACATTTTCGGTATCTTCTCTATATATTTGGGGAATACTCTGATCTGAGAGCTTTGAGTACTTGTTCAGAAAGTTCACACAATTAAAAACGTTATTATTTCCAGTTTTTAAACACAACATTAGCTGGTACTATTTTTCAGAAATTCATTGTGGTGAACAAGAATCCATGATGGATCCTAAATAAACTGTTCTTCAAGTATGCTTCTAACAATTAAAACAGCAAGTAGGTTCATAAAAGGAAATTTCAGATATTCAGTCAGGCTAATTTTGCAGCCAGTGCTTGCTCATTAGTGAGAACTTCTTGCACATAATGAAGAAGGAAAGAAATAGGAGCTTGGACTCAACAGAACTTCTGAGGAGGTGATACTTGTTTACTGTTACTCCTGGCATGATGATATCTTTTATCTTCTGCTGCTGCTTTGCCTTGCCAGTAAGGAGCGATAATGAAGGCTGATTTTTTTTAAGGGCTTACTGCATACCCTGAAATGTGTGAGGATAAAAGATTTCAGATAGAACCAGTACATTAGTCTTTTTATAAATGCACTGTCTTCATTATCTTATAAGCATAATGAAATGGAAATCACAGAAAATGAAATAAGTCATTGTTGTGGTTTAACCTCAGTAGGCAATCGAGTACCACCCAGCCGCTCGCTCACTCCTCCCCCCGGCCCCGGTGGGATGGGGGAGAGAATTGGAAGAGTAGAACTAGTGAGAAAACTCATGGGTTGAGATAAAAACAGTTTAATAATTGAAATAAAATAAAATACTACTACTACTAATAATAGTAAGAATAAGAACATACAAAACAAGTGATGCACAGTGTAATTGCTCACCACCCGCCGACCGATGCCCAGCCAGTCCCCGAGCAGCGGCCCCCCCCGGCCAGCTTTCCCCAGTTTATGTACTGAGCATGACGTCACATGGTATGGAATGTCCCTTTGGGCAGTTTGGCTGTGCCCCCTCCCAGCTTCTTGTGCACCTCCAGCCTTCTCAGTCGGTAGAGCATGGAAAACTAAAAAGTCCTTGGCTAGTGTAAGCATTACCTAGCAACAACTAAAACATCGGTGTGTTATCAACTTTGTTCTCACCCTAAATCCAAAACACAGCATTGTACCAGCTACTAGGAAGAAAATTAACTCTATCCCTGCCGAAACCAGGACAGTCATAGCTAAACATTTACTAGAGACCAGATGTGAATCAGTATGTTTTGGAGGTCTATTTCTGACCAACACACTGAAGCCTTCCTGTGATTCTATTTAAAGTGACATGTAGGTTATAGTTTTGACTGGATTTGTGCTGCCTCATAAGCAGGACATAAAACAAATTATGCACATCAAATTATTAGAAAAAATGTAGGTTTCTGTTAATTAAAACAGGCACTAAAATGTAATATGCCTTATTGCCACAGGAAATTAAGGAAATTTGTAACTGCTGGCTCCCTTTGATAATGATCTCTGGTTTCTATCTGTTTGTAAAATATATAAATCTGGGTAATTTCTAAACTTCATTCTGCTCTCCAGTTGAGGTATAGCGTACACTACCACTTGGGATACCTCTGAATCTGTCAGGCAGAATCAGTGGTTATGTTTTTGCGCACTATTTTTTTTTCATTGTGGAGAGTTCATCTTGGATAAATATATAAGTGAAGCAAGTTGAAGGGCATGTTAAAGTTGCGTATGAAACAGTTATGTGGAAACTTGTTGCAGTAATTTCTCCACTGTTTAATGATAAACAAGTTATGCACATCATTTCCTAAGCTATACATCTTGTTCTGGCCTTTCAGTATTATACAGAACGCACCCACAGGCACACACATGAATACTGTCGAAAATCCAACTGTTATCTAATCCAAGAAACAATATACTTCCAATTTATCTGTATTAGTTCAAGACACAGGTCATAGATAAATGCAATGCTGCTTGTGGTTTTCTTTGGGCTTTTTGTTTGCATGGGGTTTTCAGAGGTGGGCTGGGGTATTGGGAAAGCTTTGCCTTGTCCTTGAGTCCTTGAGTTTTGAATTACTTTTGAAACATGTAAATGCTTCAGCAATTTTCCAATTCCTGCTCAGTCTGGGACTCTGACATGTCAGAAGAACTATGAGGTACTGCTTTCTGATTAATATTTTAGGTTAATAATCTGGTCAGCAATGTAAGGCGCATAAATGTGCATTGTGATTAAATTCCATTTCAATAGAAAATTTCAGATACGGTTTTTTAAAAAGGCCAGGGGAGCATGTCAATGAAAAAAAATATATATTCCAGAATGTTCAAGTCTATATTCAGATCTTTGCAAGACTTAACTTAGATTCAGACAATGAAAGAAGCATTATAATGTGCATTTAAATTATAATCTTTAGATACCCTTTGCCAAGTGAAATTAAATATCCAATTTTTATATACAGTGTATGTGAAGAAGGGCCAGGATTGAGATACGAAATCCTGGCACAGTAAGTAGGCAAGGATTTAAATTGGTCAGTAATGGCATAAGCCTTTAACTCCTGGGAATTTGGGCATCTAGTCTAAACAACAAGGTAGCATCTGTGTCTTCTCAACATCCTAAAATTTGGCCTTAAACTTTTCATTTTTTTAAAGAAAAGTCCACCTTTCAAAAATGGAAGAAGGACGGGTAAAGAGGGAGTGAAGTAGTACCGCTTTCCTCTTTCACTAATGGCCCCCTGCCTTGTGGGGGGCTGCGGCTCACACTTTCTCGAACAGAGGAGATTTGATAGCCAGGAGTATGCCATGACTACAGTGCCATAGGGTATTGTGGGATAAAGGTTTCTTTTCTTCTGCAAGCTTTAGCAACATAATCTTAGGCACTGAGTGAACTGAGGTGCCTGCAGGGCTTTGTGAACAACAGAAATGTTTAAATGTTGGACTGAAAATCAATGAGGTGCCTTGTCTCCCATGTTCTTACTTTAAATTTCTCTCCCTGTGAGTACACAAGGAAATACGAAGTTAACGTATGTACAGATTGCTGTTAGTCTAAAAAAATGCATTTTTTTTTTTTACACTGTTCCATTTTGGTGTTTTTAAATTTTATAAGTAGTTAGTGTAATATCTTTATACCGTAGATTTTAGAACCCTAGCACTTGAACTAATCTTTCGGATTTGTATACTTTTAATGGACTTCTACCATTACAAATGCTATGTTTGAGTCAACTCACGTTATCTCTTCTGAGAGCTAGTTATATGTCAAAAACTAAAGCTTGAAAAACTCTTAACAGATTTATGCCAGATTCTCAGGTAATGCAAATTGGAGTGTTATCACTGAAATTAATGGAGCTGTACTGATTCATGCAAGCTGTAGATTTGGTTTATTGCTTCCAGGTATATTGAGGATGATGTTAACTGTGTCCAAAAATGCTCATTTTCTCTTGTCCAAATTGCTGATGCAGTAGGTAGTGCTCTTTGAACTATGAATTTCCTTTTTAATTTGCTGAATGTTCTCTTTAAATTACATTTAGAGTCAGAAAGTCACAGGTACAATATCATAAGTTATACACACTGTTGATATCCCCACTACCTAGAAAGGGTTAGTACTGCCTCTGATTAGAGCGAGAGAGATCCTTTTGTCCTCTCTATTCAAGAAAACTAAGTTCTCTCTGAAAAGCCTTTCAAATAATAGTTCCTTCATTTTTTTTTTTCTTGCTTTAACCGGGAGTTACCTGAAAGAGGTGATCATATTAAATATTATGCAAAAAAATTTATCTGAATATTCCAATCTTTAAAGAAGTTGTCCTGTAGTTTCCTCTAAACTTTTTTTTTTACTTTATTTTTCCCCTTTAGAAATAAGAGTCTCTTCATAATGAATGTAACCCATTGGGGAAAAAATTATAATATTTTAAATATAATATTTTAAAATAACATAAGGGGTTTTATTTTAGGTGTAGCTTGTTTTAGATAAATTTGCATTGAAGTAGCTAAAGGAAGTGACTGAGAAATGAGAAATTCAACAGTTTTTGTCTTTGGGGTATTGATCAGTACTTGAAAATGTCTACTCCATTCACTTGGTATATTTGGAAAAAAATACACTTAATAATGGTATATTATCTTTTATTCCTGTTGGCAACTGCATAAGTTTTGTATTTAAATATTGTATTTACTGAGGAAAAATTGCTTTTTTGTCCACATCCTTAGAAAAGCATTGTAGGCCTTTGTTTGAAAATGCATAATATCTTGTAATATGGTAAAGCCATACATAATTAATAAAATTCATTGAAATTGTTCTTTAATTTGTAGGCCACCTAAAAAAAAAAGCCACATTAGAATTGTATTGTTTCTGATAGAAGGGTTTTTTTAATCTGTAATCTAACTAAAATGTGAATGGTTACATATGTTAAATAGTCTTGAGTAATGTATAAAATATGGTTAGAAATTCTGAGAGAAATCAGCTTTTTTCCTGGCAATTTTAAAATAATACTGCTGGAAGAGTATTTCTCTTGGAAGAGCAAACTGGTTTTTTACTCGGTAAATATATTGTGACTAAGAACTAAATTTTGCTGGATTTAATTATTCAGCATACATCTAATGGTTAAAAGCTGAATTTCAGGTAAACATTTTTATATCCTGTGAAGTAATTTGGAATTTCAGGATCCTTGTTACCACAGCCTTGGATAGATCCTAGTATTGTAGTCTCTGCCAAGAAACTATTTTGACATATGCAAAGCAGCTGCTACTTATTTACAGAGAAGAAAAGGGCCGTGCGAAGGCTGTGTGAGGTATGATGCTGGGTAGACGGCGTGTGTAATTTGAAGAGAGCAAGTAGAGAATTGTTGGAGAATGATGGAGCCTTAACTGCCCTCTGCAGCTGTGAGTCTCTGTTGCGGTACAGGATGATGAGATGCTTCCAGAAGCTACAATTTATAATATATACCTCTGCTGTGACAACTTTGATGGGTTTAGGTCCAGTCTTTATCCAGCTGTTATCATTAGAAATTACCTTGCATCTGTTCTGTAAATTTTTAATAGTAAAACCAAACAACTTTAAACTCATCTGTCTTCCAAAAAATCCATATACTAAGTTGTTTCAATGAAACACCTTTAATTTTCCAAGAATAAAGTAAGTTGTGGTTTAATAATTTGTAGTACAAGTTACCAACCCTGGCCTCTTTGATGTAGGTGCAGTGTGTAAGCTATTTGCAGTTACATAGGTTGGTAACGTTTGAGACTGTCCAGCCCATCTGCTGGATGGGCTCCTGGTTTGGGTAGAATGTACTCTTGAGATTGAGCAGAACATAAGCATGTGTGCGAACAATTAGATTTTCCAAAGTTGTTCAAAACCATTTCAACCCCCTCCCCCCCCAATAGTTTTTCCAAGTATTTTAACAAATGAACGTGTTTACTTTTGCTTTGGAAATCCTCATTTAATAGAGTAACTCCATTTCTAGATAACCTCTTTGTACCTTTCCTTCGAAAATCTGTGTATCAACATTATCTTTCTGTTTAGGGCATTTATACTATATTTCTGTGTGTGTGTATTTTCCCCTGTTGAATTTAACAGATCATAATGAGTTGTATTCCATTGAATCTGTATGTTTCATTTCATGGATTATTATTGAAGTACTGGAGTGTGATGGCTGTCTCTGGGCTGTTAGGTCTATCAGGATAATCTAGCTACTTAAGAAATACTAAAATGACATACCAAAATCTTGTGAAATCTTCATTGAAGAAAATTATTGTGGGTTCTACCTTGGTAAATAAAATAGCATTTTTAATACTTTGTTTTTAATACCCAAAAGCAATAATCCACATTATGGACTTAATGGTCTGTGAAAAATTCTGGAAGGCATAACAAGGACTTTGAAAACAGTAACTTCAGGATTTTTTTGTTTTTAAATTAAATGAGCATAAAAATCAATCTGATTCCTCCCCTTCAAACTTTAATTTGCTGTAGCTCTCCAAGATTAAGGTTTTGAACAATATGCCACACATCAGCCTGAAGATAATTGTTATGTCCAAGACATGGAAAGTAAAATGGGGAAATGATACTGACTAGTAACTGATGACTAAGATATCTGAAATAACTAAAGCTGCTTCTTTTTTAAAAATATTCTGGATTAAGCAATAATCAGTTTATCTGAGAAGGTAGTCTAATATTAGAAGATCTCTCAATTTCTCCACTTTAAATAATTTTTATTTTTAGTATTATATGGATAAAGCTACATTTTTTTAACTTTGTGTAGGTTTTGTATATTTAAATGAAATCTTTGTAGCACTTCATAGTGCTACACTTTGAGTGGCACACACAAACACTTCATACAGAGAGAGTTGTCAGGTGACTGAACTAATGTTGCTTGTTTTATTTTTGGGGGAAAAAAGCAGTATTTCAAACGATGTGGTGGGTGTGTAGGTCAGATGTCTCATGGTAGTATTCAACTCAACTAGTATTGCCTATATACTTTGGAATTTCTCATGTGGCTGAGATCTCTTACATGAAAACTGGACACTTCAGTAACCTCATTTTTTAATTGGTTCTGTCCTTGTAAGCAATCAAATGAAAATTATTAAAATACAAGAAATATTGTTTGCTTGCATAATAAAATAAATACAATGTGAGTTTAATATTCTTACGCAAAACTACAAACATTATTAGCAAGCTAATCTCAATAGTTTGTTACCATACTTGCAGTATCTTTGGCTTAATGAAAGCAAGTATAGAAACCAGTAACAGATCACATTTCAAAAAAGCAGTTCTGAATCACTGTATAGATTGCTTTTATACCTCTATACCAAGTAATTTACATGCATATATAAATTATACCTAATAATTGCATGGATGGTAATATAACTCTTAGCATACTTACTGTACCTGTTAAATGCTGGTTAACATAATTTCTATACTGCGGTACCTGTAAAGTTTTAGCATGTTAAAAATTGAATTTGCACATGTATAAAAGGACGCTGCCTGAATTTTTTTATAGCGTAAACTGCTGCTAAAACATTATTATGCTTAGTTTGAAAACATTCCAAATCTAATATTTAACTTACCACAAAAGTAATTGCTCTTGTTACTGCAGTAAGAGACCTGTATGCTCTTCCTTAAATTAAACTACTAGATAATTATCTTAATTTTATGTGCAGTGTAGAAATACTTTTTCTGCTGTAGACAAAAGAACATTGTAATCAGGCTTCTTGAAGCCCTACATGTTTTTATTTTATTTATCTCCCTAGACATTAGCACTTAAAAGTCTTTATGCTAACAAAAAAATACTTTAATGCACTCATAGCACTGTAAATATGATTTTCTAAGAATAAAAGCTTTACAGGTTTTGTAAGGAGGTGGTAATGTCCTAGACTAATTGGAATAACTGAAAATAACTGAATCATCAGTCACGTGCTCCTTTTGAGCCTGAAATAGCAGGAGAGGTCTTGAAGTGCAACTGTAAGTCGTTACAAGTTTAACCTGTTCACTGAGGTGCATCATTTGAAAGAAAAAATAGTGGTATCTGTGGAGCAGGGGTGGAGTAAGGAGAAAGGATATTATCCAGAGAAGAGACAATAGAGTCATTAAGTCCTTTCGGGCAGGGAGATAGAGATAAATACGAAGCATTGTGTTAGGGATGAGTGAGAATGATAAAGCATCAGAATCCTAATGTTCTCTGTTGTGTTTTTTAGCATCCTTTGGAGTTTGTGTTTTAGCTCTCAGAATCATCTGGGTTTTCTGAGTCTCCCTCAGAGTCAGAACTGAGAGGTTTAGAAGACTCAGTGAAAGATTTGACGGATTTCTGTAGAGTGGTGTGTTTATTTAGTTAAGGGTCTGAGACTGCTGAGCTGGGCATCGTGAGAGTACGATACACTGTGAATGTTAGTGGTGTCTGAGGGCTTACTGTATTTTATAGCTTTCTTGGGGTGTTTCAAGAAGCACCTGGTTTTATAATGATGGATATGATCGTTTGCACATTTTTTGTGTATAGTAGTTTGTAGGTTTTCTTTTTTATGTTGAATACAGTGGCTAAGAAATTGATACTGCTGTAGGTATATTTGAGATTTAGTTTGACGGAGAAGTAGTGGTTATTGAATCTTGTCATAGAAATTTGAGGGAGTCCAGAAGATAAGAATGTTATCTGTGTATTTTGTGTGAATAATAAAATGGTGCTACATTTAGTGTCTCATTTGTAACTTGGCATGCTGTGGATCAGTCAGTATTGGCAGGTGAAGTAGCTGTGAATGAGAATGGAATCAATTTATATTTAGGCAAGAAATCTGAGTATTGGCCTTGTTCTTACTGAAGATAGACCATGATTTGCCGTTGTGGGATTGGCCAAGATGGTGTTGTTTTTACTTTTCTTCCACACGCAAAAAAAATTAAATCTGTTGTGTTTCCCAGAAAACTAAACTATTGAGCAGTTGGAAGCTTGATGATGGTTTCTGTGAATTCTACTGATTCTTCAGTGAGAGCATTCTCTTGCATGTAATACAAATGCGGTAGGATTTCCTTCCCTGTGGTTTTTAAATACGATGGGTCTGTGAGTGACAGTACAGATGGCACAGTTTTTCTAGGAGCTGGTAAGGATGGGATTTGATGTCATTGTCAATAATGTGAAGCAGGGTGCAGAGTCTCTGTTAAGACCTGGTAGCAGGTGGGGTCAATTGGTTGTTGCTGCAGTTTATAATTATACTATCACATATTTCTGTTGACTTCAGCAGAATAATGAGTGGTGAAGTCACGAGCAAAGCCAGCCATCACCACAACTTTTCTCCCTCTGAAGAAAATCTATAAAGTCCTTGGTTGTCGTTATTAAATCAGCTGACAAAAGATGAGCTTAGGAGGAGAGGGATCAGATATGAAGATGGACTTGTGTATCTGAAAGATTAGCTGTTCAGCTCTTCACATGAGAGGGAAAGAAACTGTGAGACATGGACAAAATAAGTAATTCCTGGGATTGATTTTATTTTCTTTCCTCATCCCTTTACTTTCTGGCAACAAGAATAACTTCTGAAGTACATCTCAGGCAATTATAGTGGAAACTTTAACAAGCTGCAATACTTTAAATGAAAAGTATATACAGATTGCCAAGAGCAAAATTGGGTGGCGACTGCAGAATGAGGATTATAAGGGTACTTGAGAAAGAGCTGACATTAAACAACCCTCTACTTGATTACTTTTTACTGAAATAATTCCAGTCTGTGGAGCCTGTACCTAGGTATCACTGTTAGGTCAGTGCTGGAGACCTATGACAGCCAGCCATAGCAGCAAGACTTCAGATGCCACTTTCCAGAGGTCTACCTGGAAAGTGTCTTAGAGTCACAGCAGCCAATACCCACCGTAATTGGTCCTCTGTAAGCACTTTCAATATCTGCACTCTTAAGAACTCTGATTGGTATTGACTCTCAGTAGTTGAACAGCCTAGAGCTAATAAACTGCTAGCCAGTGCTATGAAAACAGTAAAAGTACTGACAATGCAGGAGGAAGATCTAGCAGATTATTATGTTTGAGGTGTCTTTTTAGCTGTGTTTTGACTGAGACTGGGTTGCATGTGTTTATTTCTTTTCCAGTAGAAAGCCTTGTCATTTTTCAGTAGAAACATACTTGTCTTTGCATGTGCAGAACCAGGCAATGCTTACAGAAATTCAGAGAAGATAATTTTACAAGATCCGTAATGAGTGGGTCTTTAAAACTTCTGCACTGATTTCTGCAGTGAGAAATGGAATTTTTCCGTGAGGGACAGCAATGGCATCAATATTCCTCTGGTCATTTGAAGAGCTGAATCATTCCCCTTTCCTTTTCTGACCTGTGAAATCTGTTATTCCATTTTTTGGATAGAAGAAAAGAACAGTTTAACATGAGATATCATAAAGCAAATGTTTCTCTGGAAGACTTGAGTGTAGGAAGAGGTGGCTGGTAAGTAGGTTGAGTGCTGCTGAGGAATGTGTGTCTCCTGACAATTGCTTGCTATGTTTTGCAAAACTTATGATAGAAAATTATAGTTACAGACATGAAGAGAAGGTTTCAATCTCAGAACAACCGGAGGATAGGATTCTAATAAAAGTTACAGTTACTAAGGGGAAAAGAACAAAATTATGTATTACACTCATTTTAATGCCAAGGTCAAGTCAAAACAAAGACTTTTGTTGTAGTTCTTACCTGCTCTTATAGTTTACA
The DNA here is from genome assembly GCF_965638725.1 of Aptenodytes patagonicus. Taxonomy (NCBI): domain Eukaryota; kingdom Metazoa; phylum Chordata; class Aves; order Sphenisciformes; family Spheniscidae; genus Aptenodytes; species Aptenodytes patagonicus. Next base: position 30,695,675 of record NC_134949.1, read on the forward strand.
CCTGAATGCAGGTCTGTGGGCATGTGATAGCTGTTTGATTTGTATGTGTATTCAATATTAGGAAAGACAGCATTTTTTTTTTTTAAGACTCTGTGGTATTTACCATGAAATAGGTAGCTTCCTAAATAGCAAGTAGGTGGAAATGTTTTAGAAGGCAAAAAACAGATGATGTTTCACCTATAAAATGTATCTCTACCACAATTTCAAAACAAAAAAGAAAAAAAAAAGAAAAAAGAAAAAAAAAAAAAAAGATTCCTTTAGTAGGAAATCAGTGGAATGAGACGTATTAAAATGCTATCTCCATATAATTGATATAAATAAATGAACTGTAGCCATTGCATCTAACAGACACTTGTGTCTGTGCATGCTTTTTTGTGTCACATCTGTGCATGCTTCTTTGCCATCCAGACAAACTAATTCAAGGTTCTGATTTATAAGATTGTATCAATTCGCAAAGCATAATACCTAGTAATAAATTATAAGTAAAATGACAGATCAGAATTCCCTGCAAGATGATACTGAAATCCTAATTGTGTGTGAGCATGTTCACTGCAAGGTGACATTGAATCAGAGTGACCTTGGAGCAGACAGGTGTTCCTGGTAGTCAGCAGAGCTGTAGGGGATGCTGACAGGAGGATCTGACAAGCGCGAAACATTCGCTGCTGGCCGGGAATATATTCCTCGTCGTGTCATAGTTAAACAAATCTGATACCAAATCCTCCCTTTCCTCGCCCCCCACAAGCCCTGTTTCAAAGTGGTTTTCTACATTCAAAGGCTAGATGACACAGAAAACCCCATTTTGTTCATGGATACAAGTCTCGATATGAAAAAGACTGAAGCGTCTAGGGGTAAAACTGCACAATAGACAGTCCTAAATACTTCGATGAGGCATAGTAATGAAACAATCCCGTTGGTTAACAAAATTGCATATTTGCAAAATAATCAACCCAGTAGCATGTCCCACCAGCAAATAGGTCATGTCAAAACATTTAGAATCACAATGGGAAAAAAAAACACTTTACAATGCTGTCAATAAGTAAAAATAAAACTTTTTGATCATAGAAATATTTTTTAACCCTCATGTTTTCACACTTCAAAAATTAGATCTTCATAATTGAGTAAATGTTTTGTTGTCTTTTTAGTAAGTTTTTATTTCTTTTCTGTAGCATTTGCTGTGTTTTCTTTAGAAAGTGAGCATTGTATTTGCAGTATTTGCTTCAGAAACATTTTGATAGCATGTTATTTGGGTACCTCATTTTACATCTAGGAAACTAGAGGATATGAAAGCCAAGATTATGCAAAGCATTTACTATCTTTGTGTCCAGATGTTAGTTAAAGAAAAGTGTTGAATGGTAAAGAATTTTATCATTTGTTTTCTTGGTGGCTTTTTCCAAAACTTGATATTGATGCTTTAACCTTCAAGCTGCCCTATGTATTGATACAGCTTCTTGTTCAAATTTAGATGCTTTTTAGATTGTGCTTTTTTCTTCTTAAACTCTGATGGGTGACACAAGAAGTTCTATGCATCATAAACCCCTTATATTAACAAGAAGATTTTCATTTGTTTCAACAAATTATGAGCAATATTTACTTTACTGAGAACTTCAAAAACTGGTTTTGTTCCCTGTTCCAATAATTTGTTTTCACTGCTGTCTAAAAATGTTTTAAAAGGAAATATCTACGTGCATTTTTTGCACTGCAGGTTATGGCTTCTTACAGGCAAAGTGCCTGGTATATATGTGTGTGTGTGTATATATATATATAAAAAAAATAAAATTCCAAGCCATTCATGTACATGACTGCCATGCAAATATTATTTAATGCATAAAATACTTCTAAAGCAAAATTCAATAAATGCAGAATTCTCCATGGAGAGGCAGTTGGAAAACTCATAAATTTAGATTAGACAGTCATGTCAGTGAATTCAAATTAATGAAATGGCATCCCACACAAGCACTACAGTAATTTACATATTAATTTCCGCTAATGTTTTTTTATGGCTGTAACAGACTTGTAGTAGTCATATTCGATAAAATACAACAGATTGTGAAACAACTAACAGTGAGCAGTTGGGTATGATTTATCTGTTGTTCCATTGGATCCTCATTTTCCCAGGAAAATGCTCTGTCTACATTATTAATGTCTGACAATTTTCTTGTATTCATGCCCTGAAGCAGAATATGTCTGTTAATTTTGTGTAGCGGCTGCTTTCCTAACAAATGGTATTTATTTTTCATATTATGACAATACCAATAAATAGAAAATAAAGCTAGCTTTGTCGAGTTGGACACTAACGTGAAACACATTTCTGTATGTACAAGATATACTTATTTTAGCTTACAGAGATGTAAATATAATTTTCACTGCATTTTTTTATGCTTTCATTCTATACCATAGTCCCTACTTTGATAGTAAATGTTTCCTTTTTTTTTTTTTTTTTTTTTTTTTTTTTAAATGGGTCCTACAAATGTAGGCAAAGAACTTGCTGCGGCAGGATGTGCTAGCAAGCTGCTTCCCTTCAGAAGATAGCCTGTGTCCATGCAGTTGTAGTAACCTCCTTCAGAACTCGGGTCTCTTATCAAAAGACTTATATTAGTTGTATTATCTTCCCCTCTGATTGAGTGGCAGCGTAGAACAGAATACGGTGTGGGTGGAGTAAATCCTGTTTTTGGAAGCTCTAGTACTGCACTAGCTAAGTGGTGGGTAAAGTCACATACAAGGTCTCTAGAAAATCTCAAAAACTTCTAATAGGTTAAAGAACTAATACATGCTGTTAATTTAAATGGCACCCAAATATCAGATAACTTTGAAATCAATATTTCTTTCTTTCCTTAATGGGAGTATTAGCATTACGTGACTAGTCAAATACTTACTGACATGTAATCCTAGAAAAGAAATGTCCTGCTCGTATAGAGTTGTGAGCCTTTGTGGGAGAAACATTCCATAAAATGCCTACTGTTGACAGGGTAAGTAGGGATAGTGAGAATGTGTTTAGCATCAGTGCTTTCAAGGAGGAAACTACAATGTCTGTATCTGTATACTTGTATACAAAATATCATGCTTGTTTTTTTTTTTCTTTTCTTTCTTGTAATTCTGGCAATAAACTTATCTCCCTGCAATCTCAGAAGACTTAATTTCTCATTTCTTTTTACTGCATATCATTTGCATTATTCTGTGCTGTATTTTATTATTGGCTTTGACTTTGGAACTTCAAAAAAGAAATATTGGCTAATTTTCATGTCTAGGTTGAAATAAAAATAAATGAAAAGCTAAATGTTTTTGAAAGTTTTTAGGCAAGGGAGTATACTAGACAAACTTCAGTGTGACTATTTAATAATATTGTAATACTGATACAAACCAAAGTGCTTTAACGAAGTTGCTCAATGTAATGCATCGGGGTGAGTTTTGGAAACAAAGAGTATCTGCTGCCTACTCCAGCCCTACCTGTGCTAGTTGTTTACAGGTATCACCCATTCCTGGCTACCCAGAAGGCATGGTCTCAGCTTCATGTGGTTGTTTACAGTGCCAACCTGCATATATTTGAGCGGGATGGTTATTAGCTGATTGTTGCGTCTTTCACTAGCTGTAATTGCCTACATTTCTAAACATTTTTAACCATTTCCAAGCTAAACAAAATTTCGGTTCAGTGCCACATGTGCATCAAGATGTAAATTAAACAACTTTTAGGTAAGAAAGCATTTCCAAGTTAGATTTATTTTTCTTTCTGCATGGATAGAATGAAACAATGACATGGCTTTTTCCACATTTTTCTGACCTCTTCGATTTCATGGTAATAAATTCCCGTTCTGGTTTCGTAGCTCAGCCTGTGCCCAGCATTGTGTTTTGCAGGTCCTTGGACCTGTCCCGTGGCAGGTAAAATACATCTCTAAATACTGCTGCATCCTCTTCAGCACAGCATGCGGTTGTACAACTCCCATCCTCGTGTCTTAGTAACAGATGCATTTTCTTGGTTTTGGAAATGAAGACTCAGAGGCTCACCAAATCTAAAGACACTTTATGTATTTCAATGTATTTTTACCAGAGTGGAATGCTTTTAGAAGTATATTCTGAATGCTCAGAGTGATTCGCTGCTAAGAACAGTGGCAATGGGAACAGAAAGTGAAATCTTGTGACAATACACCTACAAATGCTTTTCCTTGAGCGTGCCCTTTTTCAGGGGATGCTAGATTTGCAGTGTGGTGAGGGGCTTAGTGTCCTAATGCGGCTGTAATCTGATACTAGTACTTGAATTATTGCAGCCTTTGTCAAAATTTGTGGCTTATTTAGGAAATATTATGTACAGAATTATTTGAAATGATCTTGGAAATGGCTATAATGACTGGTGAATGGAGGATAAAATTCAGGCTTCATACTTCTATTTTCCCTTTATACTGCACATAGCTTGCATTTTTAAATCTTTTTTTTTCTTTCCAAGCATGCTTTCTTACTTTATCATTACTGTATTTTTTCATGTACATATGGAACTGACCTTTTTCCAAAGCAACATTAACTAAGAGTACAGGAATGACTATGCTGGCTCAGACCAAGGTTTGCTTAGCTCAGCATCCCCTTCCCAGAAGTATTATCTAGTCTTTGTGTTGTGCTCTTTCCATTATTATAGACAGGGAATATCTTTCTTCTTGTGTAAAAATTACATTACATACTTCAATGGTGAGACACAAACTGTCCCAAAATCTGTATTTACAGCTGTAAAACGATTGACTTATCCATACTAGTTGATTCTATATCAGCCATTTGGAAACTTCCCCTTCTTTTCCCAGATGACATCAGTATACATGAAGCTGTGCAAACAGATCAAATAAAATGAACAATATTACTTGTCCACAGAAGGCTGTCTGAATTAATCAAACTTGATAAAAGTTTGTGCATATAGAAGTTTCAAGTGTTTTGGGGAAAAGTTAAGGGCAAATTTACATAAAACAGACTAGAAGAAAATAAATAGCAGTCACAAATGTTTTTGCTCATAAACACAGCAAGTTTTGAAGGACATAATTTTTCCTACTGCATTAAAAGTAGATTCTGAGGAAAATATTTCAATAATGAAACGGTACATTTACAAGGCTGTTCTCACCTTAGTCATGCAATTGTTGTGCATTTCTCCATGCAAATATGTATTATGCATCTCTTATGATACCTAACATTACTCTTGCAGGAAAGAGAGAATGCCTTGAGTGGTACAGATTATATGTGATAGCAATATCATGCATAGTAAATTAATTAATATTAATTGATAACATTTTACAGTATTATTATGGGTCTTCTGATTAAGTGGTGGAGAGAATTGCTGTGACCCATTGTTTCTAAAACCTTTCTTAGGAATATCATTTGAATTGCTATGAAATGGTAAAACGTATTTGCTTATCTTGTAAATAGTTCAATAACAAATCTGTATTCAGTGATAGATTTTCTTAAAAATCGGGGTTTCAATTTGTACATGGAATAAAACAAGAACCTTACCATGAACTTTGTGAGAGACAATACAATGTTAAAGGAAAGCACTTCTTTGAATTTACCTCATTATTGAGATAATCATAAAAATAATTATTTTGAAATAATTGTTTTAATTGCCTCAAACAACAATTTTCATAACCTGTCCTTTCCCATGTTCATTCAACCCACGTTGTTGAATAGCGAAAGTGGGCAAGAAATAGGACCTTAGGGGGTTTGTAACGTTGGTCTTCCCTTGCATCCTGTTGCCCAGAAATAGGTTGTTTTAAGGGATGTTTAAAAGTCTTTGAACCCTAATAACCAGTTAAGTGTGTGGCTAGTTGTTTTGGTTATTAAAGTTATCCTGATCTTAATATGAGATATGAAAATCTTATTTTCTTTAAATATTCTCAGAAAAAATTAAAGCAGTTTTAACCATTACAGGTGTTCCTGCAGCTGTGCAAACAATTCATAATATATATTTGTAAAAAGATTATATTAGATTTACAGAATTATCAGTAAACAGAGCACATTATGTTTATACAAATGTATTGTTTTTAAATCTTTAATACCTTGTTGAAATGGGTGGTTTCTAGTGTAAATAATTTGCTAACTATTCTTATATGAATATTTGTTATTTGTTACTTGCAAGTTTTACCTAATGGCTTCTTCCTTGGATGAATAAACTAAGCTTTTCAAAGTGGAGATGCACCTGAAAATTTTAAATAGTGCTTATATCCTTCTGACAACTTAATGAAGCACTTTCATTGTATGGTTTTTCCTAGAAAAATAGACAGAGGGAGGCAGGGAGCAGGAGAAGAGGAGAAAGGGTGGAAGAAAGAGAGAGAATGAGAGCAGGGGGAGAGACCAGAAATCACACAAGCTTGATTGAGGACTTTACCTATTTTTTTTTGGGTTTTTTTTGGCTTGTGTTGTGGTTTAACCTCAGCCGGCAACTGAGCACCACACAGCCGGTCGCTCACTCTCCCCCACCCCCAGTGGGATGGGGGAGAGAATCGGAAGAGTAAAAGTGAGAAAACTTGTGGGTTGAGATAAAAACAGTTTAATAATTGAAAGAAAGTAAAATAGTAATAATAATAATTATTAATAATAATAAAAAAATATACAAAGCAAGTGATGCACAGTACAACTGCTCACCACCCGCCAACCAATGCCCAGCCAGTCCCCGAGCAGCGGCCCCCCCGGCCAGCTTTCCCCCAGTTTATGTACTGAGCATGACATCACATGGTATGGAATGTCCCTTTGGCCAGTTGGGGTCAGCTGTCCTGGCTGTGCCCCCTCCCAGCTTCTTGTGCACCTCCAGCCTGCTCAGTCGGTAGAGCAAGGGAAGCTGAAAAGCCCTTGACTAGTTGTCCTGGTTTCGGCTGAGATAGAGTTAATTTTCTTCCTAGTAGCTGGTACAGTGCTGTGTTTTGGATTCAGTATGAGAATAACGTTGATAACACACTGATGTTTTAGTTGCTGCTAAGTAGTGCTTACAAATCTCTTAGAAATCTCTGAGAAGTAAAAGCTAAATAAAAATTATACTATTTCTCAAGTTCTTTCTTGCTCTATAATATGCATTCTGGACTGGGTTTGGTATTGCATGAACGATGGAAATGGACAACAGTAAAATTTTTTATAATCGAAAAATGTGGACCAGGACTAATGGGCCCTGACACAACACAGTTTAGACCTTCCAGTAATGCCCATGTTCACAGAAAGTTCAAAGTGTGGGTAGGGAGATCAGATATGAGGCAACACATTACTTAATGTTGCTTCGTATGGATCAAGGAAGATGGAGAATTATTGGTATGGAAGCCAGCTCCTGCAAAAGCTATTCTGCAGCCTGAGGCAAAATTCTCTTTGAAGCTTTCAAGTTGTATGTATTTTGTAAAGTCGGTTTTCCTTTTTCATCTTTTTTTCCCCTCTACATTGCTCTGCTCTTTCTTTTTTATTTCTTTGTACTTCAGTGATTTACTACTAAACATGACAAAACTCTCAGAAGTGAAGGGAACTTATGAGAATGTACTTAACACTTTTACTGGACTAACAGTGACCATCACAGAGCAAGGGGAACTGCAAAGTGCAAAAAAGTTTTTTGAGAAAAGAGCTTTTTAATAGGTTCAAATGATATTTGTTTAGGTAATTCTTTTTCCTTGTGAGAGGAACTGTATCTGACACTCCATAACACTTATAATCTGTTTATAAAGGGCTAGATAGATGTGTTTTAGATACTGATTACTTTTTCTCAGAGGCTATTGAAGATTCAAACCTCACTCTTTTATTTAATAGAAGCTAATTTTTCCCATTTCACCAAGAATGCAACATGGGAAAAGTACATATTTTTGTTTTGGAAGAGTTGGTACAGTTTTGTGCAGTTTCAAGTCTATCAGTATTCATTTGATAAATTGTTTTTCTGATGCTAAAAATTCTTCATCCTCTTCTTAACTAATTTATTCAAATGTATAATACAAGCGCTGATGTGCAATTATGATAGCAAAAAATAAACCATTTCTAGATTTGGAACAAGACTTGATGTGTACCAGTGATGTGTCTGGTGGTCTATAGTGAGGTGGATAGGGAAAAAAGGCTCTCCAGTGTTTATTACAAGCTTTGTTGCTTTGAAGATAAAATATTTTAAATGGAGCATTAAGTACAGGTTCCAGTGTACCGCGTGAGGTTGGTAGCAGGTTTCTTTTATTTTATGTACAGTTGGCTAGGGCAACACATGACAAAACTGGAACTTCAGCACAAAAGCATGTCTGTGATCATAAGTTTAATTCTCATTTGGTAGCAATCTGCTGTCCCAGATAGCAACAAAGCATTTCTGAAACATTATAAAATGTACTGCTCTGAAACTGCAATATTAACTGTAAAAACCTTTTACAATTAAAATAGTAGCACCCTCTAGTGTGGATTAAGTTATACTGGTTAAAATCCTTTACATAAGTGTAGGTGTTTAAAGAGTTGATAAATCCCTGTAGCACAAAGAATTTTATACTAGCATAAATATGTTGAAAGTAGAGGTTTTACTGTAGAACTGTGGCTTAGCTGAGAGGGGTTTAAAAACAGCTGGTGGGTAGTCACATCTTAAACATATATAACTATTTGCAAAGTTGGTCTGTGTCTCTGCCCTTCTATAGATACTAAACACTTAGGTCAGGGAAAAAAAAAGTGATTGATTTAAATAATTTTAAAGTTAAGCAACTGCATCAAGATTTAATGCAAAATGACACCATATTATGATAGAATTTAAATGCTTTTTACTTTATTTACAGTGATTGTTTCTTATAAAAACTAATTTATTTTTCAAAAGGTTAAGGAAGGATGATAAATTGGCTTGCACTTTCCTGTGTCATTAAGCTGCACTTTTTAACAAAAGAACGTATGGACATTTATGAGAACTGATAGAGATCTGAAAGTAGTGGTGTCAATTAGTGCTTCAATAAATGCTCATCCAACTGAATCCAGCAGGAAGGGCCATTCATTAAAAAGTATTTTGTAGTATTTAAAGCTTATTCAAAAGCTTTTGAGAAAAAACTTATTCTTGCAAGGTTTTAGTTGATTTAAATACATGGTTCTCCTACAGATGTGAGATGATACTCAAAGCCTTTAAGCATCTTTCCAGAAGGCAGAGGAATTGATCCAAATTAGTTATGCATGTCTTGTGTGCCATTGTGTTTATTTGCAAATTCTGTAATCCAAGTCTTCATTCTTCAAATATAGTAACGATAAACAGCCAATGGACTCCTTCTGACATCTAAACCTCTTTTTTCATCAAGCTTCTTTAGCAGGATCTCCGCTTTGTTTTACTTTTTGGCATCAAAGAAACTTGGGTCTGAATTGGACTTCATCTTTTCAACCTGTTCCTTGCCCTTGTAAGGGATCATATTATGTTCTTTCTTATGAGCTTCTGTGACCTCCACAAGCTCTGAATTCAATCCTGTGCTGGTGCCCAAAATGGCTATGATGTTTCTAAGAATAATTACATCATATGAATCTCTTCCTGGCACCCAATAAAACTTTCTCTGTGGTAACTGTGTTAAATTGCTTTACATTAATTGTAATTTTAAAAAGTATTTTTTATATGTTCTTGAGCCACAGAATATGTAATTTGGACACTCAGAGCAAGTTCGTTCTGATTTTTTTTTTTCTTCCCTTTCGAGAGGGTAACTAGTCTTTCTGTTAACTATACTTTCTTTAGAAGTTTAATATTTATGCTTTTTTTAAGGAGGTGTTAATTCTGTAATTTTGGTATGTACTGAATTATTAGAGGTACATATGTTAGATGTGTATACATACACAGTGAATATTATAACTAGGAAATAATTTATGACATTTTCCTTTAATATTTCCATGCTAAATTTAAGAAAGTCTTACAAAGAAATTTGGAGTTACCACCTAGGATAATTTGCTGATAGAACTCTTAGAATCAGCTGTTAAATTAACAATGCACCCATTCATAATCAGTTAACTCAAGCATAATGATCCCTGTTGTGGAATGTTGACTTACTTTTCAAACTGTATATTTAGATAAGAGTGAGGGATTTTTAGGTTGGGTATTAGGGAGAAAAAACACCACCACATGGGATGACCATTTTTGACAGTAAAGTAAAAGCACTGGTTTATATTGCCTAAGGAAGTTTTAGATCATCTGACTTTGGTGGTGCATAAAAAGAGACCGGAAAGCATGTCAGGAATGCTGTAGGTAAAGATGTACCTGCTTTGGAGCATAAGGATGAATTTGGAGACCTCTTAAAGTCCCTTTTTCTCTCTGATTCTGTTTAAGAATTAGGCTTTCTCTGGAATGATGTTCCATAGTCCCTGCAAAACAATTTGCAGAAATGAAGAATATATGTCTTAATAATACTATGTATTATTATTGAAGAACTTATTGGCTTTGTAAAGTTCTTTTATGAAGTTATATTATAATATGTTGTACAGTGTTTGTGATGTTCTTTTCTCATGAATACTAAGTACTTTTCTCTTTTTGTGGGATGATACTGTAAGAAGATTAGTTGGGAGAAATCAGAAGTAGTTCATCCATTCACTCATTCTCCATGCTGGTGATTCATAGTACCGTTTTCTTTTGTACAGTGGAATTGATATCAAGAGAGAGAATATTTCAAATTCTTTTCATAAGTTCTTTAACAAATCCTTTGCATTTCTTTGCAGTTTATGTTAAACTTTTCTATTTCCTGCCTCTAGTGTTTAATTTTCTATAATGCTTGTTAGATTTCCATGTGTTAGAGTTGAGTTTGGGGAAAAGGGGGTTATAACTAAAGTTTTGTTCTCATAGAATTTATATACATGACTAATGAAATATTAAAACTTTTTAATGATTTTTTTTAAACTTTTTAAAAAAATTATCTTTTCTCTCAAAGGATCCTACTTATTGTATGAAAAAAATAATTGAAACAATTCACTGCTGAAACTTCAGATTGCTTCCAATGAAAAGTGTACCCATCCAAAATTGTACCTTTGAGCCCTGTTACAGCCTTTCACTTTTGGCCAAGTGGGACAAAGTAAGCTCAAAGAACATTGGTTATGAAAGAGATGAGGAGAGATTTTTCATTTTTACTGCTTTTTCTTTCTTGCCTTTTCTACTAGAATTTTATCTGCTATATAGAGATTCTGCCAGGAGTTCTGGTGTTAAGAATCTGCAGAACTCCAGAATGCTCTGGGCAGTGTTCCTGCCAAAAACATAATTAGATTCTAGAAAAATATATCTTCAAATGGAAAGAGAGTGTAAATATAGAAAAGTTGATAATTGGATACTAAAAGGAATTAAATATGGATTTACAGAAATTTTGACCTATAATCCATTTGCTTTCATTTTTGTCTAAATTTGGAAAAGTATTCTGTTGAGTGTAAAACAGAAGTCAAGAATTTAGAACCTAAATGTAAGTAATTTTTCTGGCTCCAGAGAGGACGTTGACTGTCCTATGAGGTATGTTTCAGAAATTTTTTTGTATGAGGTTTTGGAATGGCAGCAGTACCACATTGGATAGCATAAAACATCATACTAAGTGGTTCACATGTGTGTAAATTGTTCTTGCCGTGAGAAGCAAATTTTTTTATGTGATCCTATTTAGACTGTGAACTTAGAAAACAGATGTCAAGCCTGCATGCTGCCCTACACCAATTTACTGATTAAGATGCTGTGATGATTTAAAAAATATTCCTGTAGTCAGTAGCCAGAATAGGTGTTGTCTGGGTATAGGACACTGAAATTGATTTTTGCTATTACTAAACATTTTTAATTAAATATTTTAAAAAATAGATATTGAAATATTTTATTCTGCAAATACAATAGAAACCTTTAAGATTAACATTTTATTTCCTCAATGCTTTAAGCTGGAGGAATTTATGCTATTTAGCTTAGGTCTAACATTTTAAAACATTTTTGCATTTTTAGTTTCATAAGTTTGGAGTCAATCTAAGGATGGATATGCACTTCCTCAGTGAAATAAATATAGCTTATTTCTACATGCACTACTTCTGTAAGGTGTATTTTTTCCTGTTGACTCCCTGTTTCCTCCAGGAAAGAAATTCTTCCTCTAGTGAAGCTGGTTCTCTGATTTTACTTGGAATTTTCTTTGATGTTCCTTTAATTTAGAGAGTAGTCAATTTATAGTCAACATTTCCAATGCATTTCTGAAGATTTTTTTTTTTTTACTTGAAAGTTGGCTTTATTGAAAAGTACTATTAATGTTTTTATTTTTTAATAATTCAAAATATGAGATCTTTTTCTTGACTTATCCTGGTGAGATTTAGAATTCAAGGAGTTTTCTCTTAGCTTTCTGCTGTAGAATATTAGTTAGTAAGAGAGGAAAGAATAGTAATTCCTGCATCACTTCAGCCAGTACTTCCCATTACAAACTATCACGCCATATAGTATTTTTTATAACTTTGTGTACCTGGTGCTTTAATTGGAAGATTGTCCCAGAATCTCTTCTTTCAGGATCAGATACTATCATTTTAGCCTAAATTTATTGATGATCAATTGATGATTATACATACATACATAGAGTGTGTTTATATTAAGTTTCTATTTATTTGTTCTGCTGTTACTACTGTCTTTCAGTATCTTCCTTCCTAATACATTTTAAAATGCAGTGATATCCTTCCCAGTCTTTATTTTATGTGAACCAAACAAAGCTCTTTGTTAGTCTTACATGTTAATTCTACAATGTGATGCATTTTGACACTTCCATTTACCTGAATATCGCAGAAGCCTTAAATCAGTGAACAGCTGTTAGCAGTATAGAAACATCAGTCCAGTTTCTTGGGGTTAATGCCAATCTCAAATTTAGCTAAAGCCTGTAAAAACTAAAAATAAAAGATGTCTTTATCTGCTCACAAAGAGGCTGACTTTGTTCGCATTCTTTTTGAAAATAATGGGGAGAAAATTAACGGTATGCATCTATATAATCACCAGAAATTGCTGCTTTTTTACTTCTTAAAAGGAATCAATTGTGATGGAAAACTTTGCTGAAGAGTTGCTTTCCACTTGTTTTGATCTCAGTCGTATCCAGATTTCTACCTGACAGCTAAATCTGCATTCATCCAGCTGCTTTGTCACGTGAACTGTGGGGTGGTTTTTTTTTTTTTTTGGAAGACTGAAGAAGGTGAGGGCAATTTCTGTGTTAATCTGGTCCCCAGAACACTGCAACATCGTGACTTGCTCAGTTTGAGACTGAGTCTTCAAACATGTAGGATGCTTGTTTCCATATATGACAGAAGGTCTCAGATTAAAACGGGAAATTACTTTTTAATCTTATAATTTCATTCACTCTTATCCATAAACATAGATCATGCTAAAGTGCTTGGCAGTCCTTCTAATTTGTTAATTTAATTATTACACTTCTGCAATGCTTCTCAGTAGTAAAAGATACTCAAATACTCCACCAGGCTAGAATGATTCTATTGATCTCAGAGGAGCTATTGTATTGTATAATTAATACCAGCGTAATCAAAGTAAGTTTCTTTTGTATGTCACTAGAGCCCATTCCTACTTTACATGCTATAAAGGGACATGACTGCTTACAATACTATAGAAAGCAGATCTGTAAAACAGTTTTGTCAGGTTTTACTCATCTATTTGCTTGGCACTAGAGCTAAACACCCATAATAATGTTTTTTATAGTTAAGTACACTCCTTCCTGTAATAAATAAGAAACCCCACAGGGATTCAAAATATATGAAATTACAAAATAATTACTTTAAAAATGTAATTTTTGCAACAGTAAATTATATTGAGTTGTAAAGCACCATGGGTATATTGTATCTGAAAAACACATTGCCTCAGACAATTTTTAACTGTTGTTTTTGTTCTTGTTTTCTTCTATGCCTGCAAAAATATTTCGTACCAGTTTCTTTATTTCAGGTACATGTTCTCCATTTTGTTTCGTAGCTTATTTTTTAGCAAAGGCAAGCAGCCCTCAGTACTAGCTCTTCTGAGTGCCATCATTTTCTAGGCATTCATTCTCAAGGTTAGCATTTATTAGTCCTAATGTTCCATATTTTCCCTCCTACTTCCTTGTACGTACCTTTTTCAGTCAATCTGCAAAGTATTTTTGTTCTGTACTTTCAGATCCCTACTGTAAGTTTTCTGATGCATATAAATAATTTACTAAATTGTCACCTGTGGGTATAAATTTTAAGTCCATTTGCACGTCTGAGCTAACATACCTTTGTATTCTTCTTTCTTCCACTCTGAACACTGTCTGTTATTAGACTGGCAGTTTCTTGAGGTTTTTTTCAGCCTGTAAAACACCTAGTATACCATTAAAAAGATAATTATTTTGTAAGTTTGTGTGGTGAAATGTTGAATGATTTTCTACTTCCACCATGATTTGTAAAAAAGGCAACCAAGGGACCTCTTTTTCCTGATTTTCACTATTCATTTAACAAGGAGTACTATTTTATTCCTTCTGAGCAACAGCCAGGAAACACATTCAGCTGTGTGCTACTAGTTTGTTGAGGTTTCCAAAACTAAACTCTTCTTCAGAACTGTGCTCCAAGTTTTGTTTTGATCTTTTGTCCCTATCAGGAAAGCAAGACTTATAGAGGGGGTAATGATTTCTGTCAGTTAGGAAAAAAAGGCAGGCTTTTGGGCACACAAACCCAGATCTTAAATGCAAGCAGTCAGCTGTATGATTTTATTTAATAAAAGATAGTACTTCTCCCTCCAAACCCTGACTGACTTACATCCTTAAATCCTCACAGCTACAACCACACCATGACTTTTGACTTTACTGGCATTAATCTGGCATACAGAGTAAACTCCATAAAGGCAGTGGTGCATATTATTATATTTATCAGATTCTGTTTTCAGTTGTGAAAATTTAAAACTTTACCTAAGTATACTAAATAATAAAGAACATATTAACAATTAATGATATTAATTACGTAATATCTCTGATAAGACTACAGTCTTTGTCCTGGGGAGAGTTAAATTTACATTTCTATAGTTTACAAAACATTGTTAAAAATATTCACTCTTTCCTTAAATTCTGGAACTTTAGGAAGATTCTGAAACTTTAGGGCTTTTCTTGAACTTTTTTTCCAGTTTTAAACTTGCATACTATATCTTAGCATTGTAAGAACAGTCTAAGCAGGAGAATTTTTTGCTATAAGCACGCTTGAGTGGTGAGAAAGGCTGTGATAAGGAGCAAGGCTTATCTTAACAGCTATTCCAAGAAAAATCAAGCTGTTTTGTAATAATTAAGCTGTCAATAGTATTTCTCATATTTACTGCTATAGTAGGTGGAAAAAGTATCGGAAAGAAAATATTTCATCTGTTCCAAAATGAACTGGAAAGGAGATAAGGAAATTTATACAAAGGATGTCTGTTACTTTTCTTTAGTATTTTTCCATCTTTTCTGTAGAAAAGCCTAGGTAGAAGCAAAGATGCTAGGGGAGAAGCAAGGTTTCTCAAATGGACAGTCTCTGACAGAAGGAAAGTAGGCAGTAAGAATGTATGTTCAAGTTTTATATTAGTAGTGCAATGTACTTCAGCTCTTTGCTAAGACTTGGGTTACTTAATGTGCTATTATTAGCCAGAAAATGGAGGATGAACAGAGAGGTAGAAAATTTTGCAGAAGACACACCATTTCAGCTACTCAGATTGGGAAGGTTGTGAAGTACTCCAGCAAGACTGACTTAGTGAGTTGAGTGGCATGATTGGAATAGAAATTCATCCGGATAGCTGCAAGGCAAGACACCCTAAATAATTATTAGAAATGTCTCTAAGTCCTAAAATTACAACCACTCAAACAAAATATGGTTGAATCACAAGAGCAATCAGATCAGCATCAGGAGTGGGAACTAATACATAAAACTAGTTAGCTATATAATTACACTATGTTGTATAGCCAAATTCATCTTGTTGCAGTTTTTTCTTGTATGCTTCTGTGAGCCAATCTCCAGTTCTAAAAAAAAAAAAAAGGAAAAAGCATGATATAACACTCGCTGATGGTGAACAATGAGGAATACTAAATGAAATCAAAACTGAGACCACAGCAATAACAATAAGGATCTCCCCCCGCCCCCCCCCCCCCCCCGAAGCAACAACTGTAGCATCAGTGGTAGGTAACTCTAAAAGTCATTTAAAAAATTAACTTATCATAAGAAAGGCAGAGGCTTTAGAAAGAGAGTGGCATGAAATTACAGAAGGCTTATCAAGTATTTGAAATGTTAAGCATGTTTACTTCATGTGGAGGTCACTGTAACTAATGATATAACTCTACTCCGCAAAGATCCTGAAATCTGTGATAGTACGTAGCTGGAGGATTAGGTAATACCTGCTTCAGTAGCTTATTAGTTAGCACAGTTGCCCAGGAGGCAAACTCTGCTTTATTTTAGCCAAAGTGGCTTTGTGTAGTCCACCCCAGTGCTCTAACCACCATTGTGGGGAGAAGAATCCTTCATATAACCTGTGGAACTGGGCCCTTGGGTACTCAGTGCAAGATTCCTGCCTGCAGAAGGAAGGATGGGCAGTCTGCAGCTTTGTGTCCAGTGGGATAAGCAGGGGAAGCAAAACTCCTTGTTCTCTGAATGTTTCTAGACTTCAGTCAGTCATGTGGATTAAGCACATACACACACCCACACATAAATGCACACACACTCCCCCATACATAAATGGTGTTATAGAGGCATGTACTTCTGGGTGCTGGATTTTGACTTCTTGTCTACAATGATAACCTCTCACCCTCATGTCACTCAGATGTTTGTCCAAGTAGAATTAACACGTTGTCAGGAATGGTTTAACCTCAAAAAACTTCCAGTGATGAAGACCCTGTAAGCTCCAGAAGCAATCTGTTCTATTTTTCTTTTTGTTAATTGTCGTATGATATGATACCAATAATAGTAGGTGCATTTCAATAACTTCTTTATGGAACAGTGAAAACACTGAAATGCTCTGATTTGATCACACCATCTCAGTATTGCCCAGCATAAATTAATTTTCATCTCAAGTTTCTGGAACGCCGCTAAATGAAGCACCTCTGATATGATCAGCAGTTGTTCCTAGTCTGAGATCTGATTACGGTTTTCCTTGTAAAAGGAAACAACCTCCCATCAATCCAACCTGCAAGCCAGGAAGTGTGATCTTTTCAAAAGATAACAAAATCCTTCACAGATGGTGTGTGTACTTAGTATTACAGCTCTGGATTAATCTTGCCATGCCATCATCCTGTATAGATACAACCTGAAAATGTAGGTCTGAAGAATAGCCTAGGAATGAATGTTAAGGGAAATGGTTAGAGATGTGGGAAAACTCCCTCAAACCAGACTGAAACTACTGGGGCAGTGCATTTTTCAATAAGCAGGAACCTCTGAAGTGAGGGAAAGATGGAAGGTATTTTGGAAAGATAGAAGCTTCAGATTGGTCTGGGGAAGAAAGAAGGATGAAGTCTGATCCAGAAACTGACATTTCAGCAAAATTGGGTGGTATCTAAGATTAAAATAAACTGAACATAGTTAAGAAAGAGTCTCAGAATAACAATGCTTTCATTATTTAAGACACACATGAAAAATACATTCTTTTAAAAGAATTATTTTAATACCATAATTGTCTAAACAAATGGGCTAGTCAGTTAAATCTACATTAGCGTTTGAAATAATAGGGAGATACAGTGATGTCTTTGTTTATTATTTAATTTTACAGACCATAGTTAATTAACAAGGAGAGCACAATAACCATTGAAATTAAACTAGTTGACTTTTCTCACAAAAAAAAGGTATCATGTATGAAAGGATTATGGAAAAATAGGTAGTACGTGCAAATACAAGCCTGTGTTTTAGTTACTGTCTTTTATTGGGTTGAAGGAATATCAAGCTATTTAGTAATAGCAAGCTAGTGTTAGGCTTTATATAAGCAACAGCACAGAGGGATGAGACATCAACTTTGCTAGCGGCTTTTGCTGGTAATTGGTGACATAAGACTAGTTTTTATCATCAGCAAACACAAGTTCTGTTCTGAAAAGGAATATGTAGAGTTGCGAAGACAATTTTCTGTGTGTCTGTCTCATCCTGTTTTTCTGTTGTCTCCCCTCCTTTGCCCTAGGTTATTATCGAGTCTGCTTCTGTTTTCAGCTCCCAGCAAGACCAGCTAGTGTTATTTTCTCTGACTTCCCTAGATGCCTTTGGTAGAGCTATTGAAAGTACAGGAGAGACATTCTGCTCTGTTTTGGTTCTCATGCTGAACCTCTGCATCGTCTAATACCAGGCATAGGGAGCAATTGCAGAAAGAAGCTTGCATGCTTGATAGCCCTGAAGCAGATCATGATACTAATTGCCTAGCATGACACGCATAGTCTTCAGCGTAGGATTCACAGAAAATGTTGAATCAAGGACTAGAAGTTCAGTTTCTGGCATGATTAGTTTAATTAGTAGAATGAGTCAAGCTGGTAAACATGCCCAGTTTTCCTTTGGGGGTAGACGAACCGTGCTGGCTCTATGGGAGGAATGAATATGCTCAGTATAAACAAGATTGTCGTAGGGTAAAGTAGGTGACCTCAACAGAGTACAAGCAAAAAGCTGTCTTCAAAGGTTTGTCACTTTGCAGGATTTAAATAGGTTTTTGTGGGCTCAGAAGAAACTGTAACTTCATAGAAATTTAATCTCTGGACAGATTTGAAGATCCTAGTTCAAAAGAAAGGGTCATTAAAATCTCTCAATGAAATCATTGTGAGAACTTCATAGTATTGGCAGAATAATATATTCTAACTCTACCTGGTTTCCAATAATAGTTGAGCAATTTTAATTGGAAACTTTCAAAAGAAATTCAGCTTTTAATAGACAGCCAGCATGGAAAATTTTAGTCTGAATAGTGGAGGTTATAAAAGCTGGATCTTACAATTAGGCAATAGGTGTCACTGTACATGCTGTCTGTAATGATCCTAAGGAGAAAGTAATTTAGGTATCAAAGCAGAGAAGGAATATTTCAGATGACCTGCTTTTTGTTGCGGCTAATCAAACAAAATAAAATAGTTTACAAGCTAATTATAGTCCCTTTGCAGCAGCAAATGGCACTGTCTTAGCGCTTCAGATAACTTCTTTCATTGGTTTGGAGCAGGATATTTAAAAGAAACAGTGGCAAATCTAGATTGATAACTCCAGTTAATCACTTGTATGCTGCTTGCCGGCCTTGAATAGTAAAAAGCTATCAACCACACACACGTGTGCACATAGTTTGGGACACAGTTCAAGCAGATATTTGAATCATTGTAGTCTGTTTTATAGACTGACTTAGGAGTGAAATACCTTCACTGACAGGTGCTACATTAAATCAATTTGAGCTTAGCATTTCTGGAAGCTACCACAGGATATTTAAAGCATCTTTAGCCAAGAGTTCTTTTTAGCAATCTAAATCCTTTTTTTTTTTTCTTTTCTTTTTCCCCTTCTTCTCTATATTTCATTCGCAAAGAATAATAGCATTTGCATTGTAAGTTCTCTGTGCAAAGAGAGGGCTTTGCACAGTGACCCTTTTGGGGCCTGGTCCTGCTCGTTGTAATTATCCTTCTATTCATGCAATTTGACATATTGAGAAAAGCTATCACAAATAAATCAAGTCTATTTTAGTCCCTTCTCTTAAAATACAACATTATAAATTGCATGTAATATTAATTGGTGCTTGACCTTTATTTTGTTATATAGATTACCTTCTAAAATGGTTTGGAGTGAGTACTATTTCTAAATGAAATATTTTGAGTCATCATCCTTCTGAATTGCATTTGAGTTTGCTGGCCAAATGGATAAAGATGGATGATGTGGAAGCAGTTTTAATGTGGCCTTGTCTGTTGACCTATTTGAGGCCCCCTATACCCTGGTATAGGCCCAGTTTAGAAATATGTTATGCAGCATTCATTTCATGAGCATGGGTTAGAGAGCTCTGTTGAGGACAGTACAGTGCCTTAAAAACCTGCCAGAATTATGTCATCCTTTTTGGCATCGCTGTATAGCTGTGCTATGAAATCTAAGACTTTCTTTTTTTACAAATAAAATTTTTGAACCTATTGATTGTAGTATAGGCTAGTACTGTTACTTGAGACAGAGAAATAGATGAATGTAAACTCAGTGTTTGTGACTGCTTATTTTTCCACCTGGCACTGATGCAATTTAAACTGTATCTGTAAAGTCCAAGTGCAATATTTTAAGATGTCAGCACTTTTTACC
Organism: Aptenodytes patagonicus; assembly: GCF_965638725.1. Lineage (NCBI taxonomy): Eukaryota > Metazoa > Chordata > Aves > Sphenisciformes > Spheniscidae > Aptenodytes > Aptenodytes patagonicus. Next base: position 30,715,808 of record NC_134949.1, read on the forward strand.
CATTCCCAACTGATAACTATTAGGATGATTTTTGTCTTAACATTCTCTCTGTTCATAATGGCAAATATGCAGTTTGCTGTCAAAATGTGTTGAGGTGTTGGATAAGAAACTCTTTCCTGTTTACTAGATTTAACTCCCTTTTTTCTTTTCCAAGAACAGGATGAAATGTGAAGGTGACAGGCACTTCTTGTTTCTTCCCAAGTAACAATCAGAGCTCAAATCTTGTCTCTTTACACAAGATCTCAAGAAAAGCAATAACACATACCAAGTACAATGTTCTTTTTACTACATGTAACTTGCTTAATTTACTGTGTTTTTATCATCTTCATTTGTGACTTGCTCATGTAAAACATCTTGTCATAGTCCAAAAGTAAATTATTGAAGCAGAGGCTTCTTTTTTCCATTGTAGTGTGTCTTGATTAGTAGTGTTATAAATAATATTATCTTTTCCAAAACTAAATGATTTTTCTTACTGTGTAAAATTAAAATTAGCCTAGGTGCTAGCAGTCCAAAGTGTCTGCTTGCCAGTCATCATCATATCCAGTTTTTCTTGGTGAGCTGCATAGTGTACTATTAATTGAATAATCTGTTGCACATTTGTGGGTATGTAAATTAATCTCAACTTCACCTTTAACATTAAAAGCAAGATGGGAGATTGTACTGTATCCTGCCTTGAAACTAACTGAAGCAGTGTGACTGTAGTAGGGCTTCTGCTAAATAGAGGAAACCTATTGCATGTTATACATAGATCTGTACAGTACGTGGTGCCTTGCTAAGGATTTAAAATTGGCCAAATCAACAATTACTAGCTGGTTAATATTGTGCATAGAATGAATTTGTAGCTTGTTGGTTCCTGCAGAACAAATCTTTAAGTTACAAAAAGAATCAACATAATTGACGTTAATTACACATGTATATGAGCGGGTTGAGGGAGTTAGTCAATGATTAAGCATCCATCTTCTTACCATTTGGTAATTCACTGACTAACAGAGGTTTGAAACAAAATGACATGAGTGTAATAGGAATAGTAATGTTCGGTTGATGGTTTTAACGCATACCTTTTCTGTACATTTTTTAAGGCCAAAAACCAAAACTGAATTTTGAAAGACAGTTGTCGAAAGTACCTGCAATATATAGGCAGAAAATATTGTCACAGCAACAACAGAATTTAAAAAAAAAATCAGTACTGAATATAAGCCACCATAGGTGAAGTTTACCATCTGGGTTGGAAAAAAGCGCTGTGATGTGTTTTAGGGTTATTTTCCATTCTTAAAAATTGTTCCTGCTCTTTTTGTCTCCATCAAATGAATTTTAGTATGAAACACTAATATCTGATCCCATGACTGAAATAGTAGATTTCCATTTAAGGAAAACAACTAATTCTGTTAACATTATCTTCATCTTCTCAGTACTTTAATTTAGGATAATAATCCAAACAGTTTCTGATGATTAAATCCATTTTAGTAGCTGTATTTCCTAAATGCCAATTGTTGTTTTTGAATGATTTGTTTTAATATGGTGCCTAATAGAATGAGTGAGTCCTTATCATTTACATCTTATTATGCTTTCTTTTGCATGGGTTTGCTGTGTTGTGTGAAACTAACTATAAGGTTGTGGAGGAACCATTTATGTTTTCTACTACTTAAGATGCTTTTTCATAACTTTGAGTTTCAAGAGCTGGTTGTTTTCTCCTATGGATACCCAGAAAATGATGGCATCTCTCCAGAAAGTCTTTGTAAAATCCCATGGAACACCAAGTAAAGGTGCTAAGATTTATTTATTTATTTATTTATTTATTTATTTATTATTATGGGGAGACACGCACACCATCTACATAGGTTTTTAAAGAGAACAGGTGAATTCTCTGGGTATCTGCATTTGATTACCATTACATATTTTCAAAAATTACAAGTTGGACATGCTGTTTGCACTGAGGGTCAGATAAATTACTATTCTAAAGAGTAAGATAACCTGCACATGTATTACAATTTAAGCATTATTTCTAATCATGATTTTGTATGTAGATTTAGCCCCTTTGTATATACACATTCTATTTTAGAAAGTCATTTTCCTGTCAGATACGCTTATCATTCTGTTGTTTTGTAATTAGAAAATTATGGTGGTACAAAGTTTTGAGAATCTATCAGAAGCAACACCAAATATCAGAAATTTTAGTAAACACTGAGAGCTGCTTTTTCATCTAAAGACAGATAAATTCCATCATGCCTATTTGTATTTGTATAATCTCTGAATGTGACTTTGGCATTATATTGTCCTGCTTTCTAATTGGCACCTGCTTGCATTCATCCATCTGGCTAAGTGTGAGGTGCTGAAATCTATTCTTCTGCCAAATATAACCAAGTTTAACACATGCTTATTCCCATATATAGGTCTCTGCTTAGTCATATTTTTCTACCATATGTCTTGCTCTTCAATTAAAAATTACTTTTTTTTAAAAAACAGATAATAGGCTAATAACTTTGATAACTGTTACATGAAGAATGAGTCATCTTTCACTGAGCTTTTTGGTTCCTGCTTATCTTTCAACTTCTGTATATTCAACAAATTATCTATTTCTCCCAATTTTTTCATCTGCAACCACAATTTTTATAACCTCAGATGTAATTAGAAGTGAGTCAAGACTTTTGAGACAGATAAAATTCAGTTTCATAATGATTACAGAGTGGATTCTGGACAGGAGAAAGAGAGACCTAGGAAGGATAATTTAAGGGTGTTCAGGGGGCAAGAGGAGCTGTGGCTTCTAAAGGGCTGGGAGCACAGAAGCCCTCTTTTTTCTCTCTTCCTCTCTTCCCTGCTTCTCAGATCCCTTTGTCTCACTCCATCGTTTTGGTGTTGAGAATCCACCAGACTCCTTATGTTTATTTCAACCGGATCCATTAAGTAATAGCATTTTACTGCTCCTTCCAAAGATGTAGCTTGTTCTGCTAGTCTGCTGCAGTGGGTGATGGGAAGGAGAAGGAAACAGAGAGACCCAAGACTGGCCCTGCCTCTGTAGGGCAACTTGGTCAGAATAACCACTGAGCTAATGGAGTAGCATGATTATCTTGTCCACTTTGTTAAGTGGGTGTTTTCAAAAGAAGAAAGACTCTCAATTATGGTCATACAAGCTTAAAGGTGACTGACTGTAGATGTATACAGAACTGCACCATTTCTAGTGATCAAGTGCTTCTTTCTGCCCCTACTTATGATTTTTTTTTTTTTTTTACTGTAAAACTGACTGTATTTGGCATGCTTTTGAGCAGATTTGTTCGTGAGATTAATGTGAACAGATGGTAAGGTGAGCATCACAGCAGTGCCTAAAATATGGACCATGGCTTGAAGGTCTGTTTTGTTCCAGTAAAGGACAATACTGGTGCTGTATAACTGTGACACAAAATGCAATGTTATTGCAGATTTCTTTAGAAAAGGAAAAATCCTGGTTTGTGCAGCTGTTTGAAGTCGAATGGCTGCCGTGGAAATTAGTTTAATTTACATAATGATTTCATAGGCTAAAATATTAGCAGTCCTATAAATGACTGAAATGTCTGTTCATTAATGCAGAACATTTATGCAGTTGTCACAAATGTCTGACATAATCTCTATGCAGAAATACAGACTGAGGAAATTGAGTGTGAAAATAAAATACTTTTTGGATATATCTGTGCTGTTTCTGTTATTCTAAGGAAAACATTCAGTCGCCTCAGTCATTTTGTGTAATTGATGATTGCAAAACAAAACCTCTTCCTATTACCATATGAATGCATTTGAAGTTGGGATTAGAATGCACTGAACTCGTTTTTCTGATGGCCTTCAGTGAGGATTATTCTTGCTTAAAACTACTTTAGAATTTGAGGTCTGGAAGTAGCAAATGTGATTGCAATTAAAAAAAAAAAAAAAAGGGTTTCAGAGGCAACCAGGAGAAGTACAGACATGGCCAAATTAGTGAAAACTGAATGGATAATAGAATTAATGAATGAATGGATGAATGCGATATGCTTTTGGAAGAGCAAGCATGACTGTTGTGAAAGGAAATCTTGCCTTTCAGATATATGGTGCTGCTTTGAGAGAATCGGTTGTTATGTGGATCCTGTTAATTAATACATTTCACTGGGATTTCTAAAAGGTGTTCACTCTGGTTCTTTACCAGAGGCTATAAAGGAAACTAAATAATTATTGTGTAAGTGGAAAGGTTTGCAAGGATAAATACTTGATTAAAATGCATGATGCTTTGGTCAGTGAAGGGTGGTTTCCAGTGAAGTTTGCAAGACCTTTATTGAACATAGGCTTTTCAATATATTCATAAATAATATGGGGGAAAAAAGTTAGCAACGATACGAGTCGATTTGCTGTTGACTTACTAACTTATTCAGGGTAGTTAAGGTAGCACTAACAGTGAAAATTTGCCAGGGGACTTTACTGTAGAGTTGAGTGTCTGACAAATAAAATGGCAAATGAAAATCTTTATAGGTAAATGTAAGGTTGTGTACATGGGGGGGGGGGGAAGAATCTTAGCTCCATATATAAAATTATGGGGTCTGAGTTGACCATTATCACATGGTAATGAAAGCCTGGGATTATGACATGTCATTCTTTGAAAACTAGATACTCAACAGCAGACAAAAAAGCAAAGCAAATGCTATGAATTCTCAGCAAAAGAACAGAGAACAAAACAGAGAATATAATTATAAGATTGTATAAATCCATGGTTTTCCTTCATCTTGATGACTGCCTGCAGTTTTAGGTACTGTATTTCAAAAGGATTTAGTAAAACATGTAAAAATGCTCATGTTGGGTTAGAACAGTCGCCAAAAGCTTATCGACATGAATTATGTTTCCCCTGTTCTTACAATTTTCCATAAGCATCTAGGGAAACTAGATGCTGGAGATACCTTTTTATGCTAGTCAAGCTGTGTGAAGGGAGTGAGACCTGCCAGGAAATCTTCAGGCTTAGGCTGTTAGCAAACTGTACCAATTAGGTGGTCTAAAGGGAGCGAAAGCTTATTGTAAATGCCTGCCACAGGTTTTTAGAAGTCTGTTGAAGTTAAGGGAAAGTTTTGGGAATAGGACAGTCTTTGTTGTCTACAGAAACTATAAGGACTACACATTTTGCAAAGATTATTGCCTCTCTTGTGCCTAATACAGTTGTATGAAAGACCCAAATGTACATGGAACACTGGAATTACATGAGATTTGACAGTACTGGGAAGACAGTTGTAAGTACAGTAGTATGATTTACATCTCATGACAAGGAGCTTCTTGGCCACCTTTTACTGAAAACTTGGTTTCTGTCACATATCTAAATTATTCAGAACTTCACAATCTTAGGCTGTAAATCATATTGCTTCAAAACAAAGTTTACTAACGGACAAATAGTTTATTCATTAGAATTGCGTCTTTTAAGAAAATGAAATTATGTGCAAATCTTTATTTGTGTAACAGTTTATACAAAACAGTAAGAGGTTCTGAAAAAACAAAACATTTTGAAATGAAACATTCAGATTTTTGTGTCAAAACAATTTAGCTAAATTTACTTTAAATTAGTATAAAAACAAGTGCAAATTAAACCCGTCAGCCAGTCTCCACTTTCCTGCACTCCCCAAATTACTCAGCCCTGCTAGATGCGAGACGTAAGCATTCATGCTAATTTCTTCATTATGCTATTTACTATCCAAAGAAAAGAAATAACGGCTAGAAATCCTATTTCTAATTGTGAATAGTCTGAGCTCGACATTGCTGTAGATTTTTATCTGTTAATCTGGATGTGAGACACTAAAAAGATTCATTCTAAAGTTTTCCATCTTGCCAGACAATTTCAAATTAGACCAGAATCTCTTGGTCTCTGATGGCTGTTTTCCTGGAATATTCAGTATGTCAAAAATACATAGTTAGCAACACAAGCCTGAAATATTTTGCTGTGTCATATTTGAATCTGGAGATAGAGGATGCATTCTCTGAATGTGACTAATGACTAATTAGGCAGTCCTGTAAGTGAGCAGAGTACAATTATAGTTACACACTGATAAGGACTTTTAGTACTACATATGTTAGTTTTTGAGAAACTGAAATTTAAGTTTCTCATTAGGCACATTGCACTGTAGCCTAGAAATATTCATGACGGTTTTTTCCATCCTGCTGAATTTTCCACAGCATATGAAGCAACTAAATTATGAAGGAGTGTAAAGAAATTAAACTAGAGAATAGAACATCATGTATTAACTCAGAGAATCTAAATTAAGTAAAGAAGATGAACCTAAAATGCATGACCAAATTGTAATGAGCCATCACAACAGGTCATGAGCTATTGTTAAGATCAAGAGGCATCAGTTAATGTAACATAAGACACTGCATAGTCTTTAGATGCTCTTGAAGGCCTTTTTCAGTGTTAAATTAGAAGAGAGACAGCCTTTTACGTGTTTTGCTCAGTGGACAGTTGCATTACTTACATAAAAGTGAGCTTTTGCAGCCTTCTCAAAATACTGCCATCTCAGCAGTGCTGGGACCATAAGTTTCCTTTTTAGAAGACACTTAACAGGACTGTATGGCCATGGGCAAGTCTCTGTTCCTTGGAAAATAAAGAAACAGTATGATGCTCCTTGAACACTTTTGCATGTACTGTGAGTTTCTGAAAGATCTCTGGCAGTTCTGGAAAAAAAATCACAGGTAACCTCCATTAGCTTCTCAAGAAGGGATGGCAGCCTTTGAGGTGAGCATGGGGATTACTGGATACACACTTTTTTCCATGACTGCCAATGGATAAGTGGGAAGTTACAGCTTCCAATGCCAGCTTTATTTTGATGCCTGTAATTTACCAAGGTTTTGGCTAATGGATGCAGTAGGGCCTACATCCTCTTCTTCTGTCTAATCATTTCCCTAGTCATCTATCTGTAAGCATGGTCAATTTTGGATGTACCTGTTTCACCTTGCTTTCCATCTAAATGCACATATAGCCAACATCATTACAGTAAAATGAGTTTAAATTCACTAAAATTTGTGAATGTTTTCCAAACAACTTTTTCAGACAATGAAGCACTGTCTGTTTTTGCACAAGTGGTGCTGAGGCACAGGGGAAAAAAAAAAAGGCTTTTCCTAGGTTTCAAGGGAGACGAGTTTGAGATGGCTCTCAAACTTCACCTGGAACTCCAGCATACCTGGCACCCTCACTCATGGGCTTTAATTCTCTTGTCTCAAAATTGTGTATGACAGAGGAACTACCATTGTATAAATAGCCAAGTTCTTCTATCTAACCTCTGGTTGGAAAAAAACCCCAAAATTTTATATATAAATCAAAGGATTAGAGATGGGTAATAATGGGAGTTAAAGCTGCTGAAACTATACTGCCATGAATAGGTCATCATAGTCATTCTATTAGGCTCACTTCTGCGTGCAAGGATTATGTACGTTCTGGGTCTGTAGTGTTGAGTGTCTCTAGAGTGAAACTGAGCTTTCTTTCCAGGGAATCTAAGGGTTGTCTCCAGGAAACTTCCTGGTAGGAACTTACTCAGGAAGAAAATAACATAGTCACTTCCTTGTCACTTATTGTCACTTTATACTCAAGAAAGGTGTAACACTAGAATTATTGTAGATAAATTAAACTTGAAATAAAATGGCGTAAGTGTAGAAAGAAACTATCAGATCATTTGCTCCATACACCTTGGCTGAAATCAATGCAGTTTGTTTACTATATATGTCTTAGTGCGCAGATAATATAATTTCAAATACTAAGTGTCTGATCTTCCAAAAGGGATTTCTCAAAGCAGGTAAGTGAAAAATATCAAGGTTACTGTCTTTGTTCATGAGCTTCCTTACAAAGTTTTCATATGCGGTCAGCAATGTTTTTTGACCTTGCACAGTGAGTTTTGTTGGTAACATTTCATTTGGAGAGATATCTTTTGATTCTTCTGAGAATTATTAGGATGCTAAAAACCAAGCACGTTTTCCCTAGTGTGATCAGATTGAAATAAACTGGAAGAATGCCAGGTTTATTTCTGATGCACCTCAAATTTAGACTATCAGCGCAAATGAAGAACAATTTTGTCCCTTGGTTTTGTATTTTTGGTGTATGAAACTAGATGTCAAGCAGACAGAGCTGCAAATGATAGAGTGCAAGTGCTTTACATATTGATCAGGAGAAGTTGGTGTCTTTAATGTCTGTGAAGCATTACTACTTTAAACAATAATAGCTGTACTGTTTCTATTAGGAATCAAGCAAGAAAAGCTATTCTATTTTTGTTCCTGGCCCTTGGAAGAAATATTTGTTTGCTTTAAAACTGTTTTTTGAGTCCAGTGTTGTTGAAGAATTGTTAAGAAAACAAGAGCTGTGGTGTACTTGAACATCCTCATTTCTGGTTCCTGGGATTTAGCTATATCAGTGATTTATTTCTGTTTGCTAATTGCACAATAACAGCAATTTTAATTTGAAATGCTTGTTAGTAACAGTCTGACAGTCCTTTGAGGGATAGTAGATAACCTTCTATGTCCTGCAAAGGGATTAGCAAATGCTACTCTGGGAATTAAATAATTATTTTAGTGTAATCGAGTCCAAAAGCAGCCTGTCCAAAAACCAAAATAGGTTAGCAATTTGGAAAGAAATATAAAGCTATTGCAGTTGGCTATTAGCTCTGCTCATCAACCCAATGTTTAAACTCATAAGCTCATATATAAAGGTTTTCAACATTTTGTGGAGGAAACATTATGTGAAGGACTATTCCAAATAGAGGGCACCTATGTAAGAGAGAGTGACCTCATCTAAACTGTAAGGAAACCAAGCTGTTGACGCTTAACATCAAGAAGATTGCAAGAAAGTTTTTAAATTGAGGAGCTGTAAGAAGCTGTGAGGTACAGAAGAGAATGTGGTTCAGGATGACATTCCTACAGTTTAAGATACTAAAATTATCCTAAGTGCAGTATAGCTCAGAAGATGGAACTAATTAAAAGGGAAATAAAACCAAATGGGTTGCCCTTTAAAGAGTGTGTCAAAAAAAAAAGACACCAAGTCAACAGCACACCAACTTCCATACAAATTCTGAAAACTGAAAAAATAAGGAGGGGAAAGTGCTAGCCCTAGGTCTGTCTGAATTTTGGTGAAAGTTAAGCTATACGATGCTGTAATATGAGAAACAAAAACATACAGACAAGACAAAGCAAACCATGCCACTGTTGGAATAATACCACATTTTACAGAGTTTAGAAGCAAATTACCACAGTGACCAGCTCAGGGAGTAGCACAGTGGAAATCTGTCAGGAAACAGGGTTCTGTTATACAGGATTTAAAAAAAAAAAAAAAAAAAGCCTGTTGGGCATGTGAATTAGAGATTGTATCTGGAAGGACTGGAAGTCTGGGATTCATCTGGCCAAAGGGACGTGTCTAAATCTAAGCTTATTGTTTAGACTTCTCTTACAGTCAGTGGAGAGTAATGGGCACTCCCAGGTGAGTAAACTGTCTCATTTTGAAACAGACATCTAAAATAAGTTCCACAAACTGGGTCCTAAAAGTGACCATTTTCTCTCTATTCACTATAGAGCATAAGGGGGCTAGCTGAGATACAGACATCTCCAAAGTACATGGCATGAATCCTGCCTGAAATGGCAGTGAAAGTAGGCCATGCAGATTTCAAAGTTTCTAAATTGGCAGAAGAAAAAACAAGGAACACAAGTCATGCAGATTCACAGGAAACACAATTGAATTTGTTTTGCTTTACATGTCTTACTTTGTTTTTTTGGGTTTTCTTTCTTTGTTTGGGGGGTGTGTGTTTGAGTTTATAAAGAACCTTATGAGCAATTGAAGAATTTTTAAGAAACTGAAGTTTTAGAGGTCGAGTGTTCTTTTTCCATTTTTTTTTTACAACAAAAATCTATGTAATCCTGCCTACAAAGTGGAGGGGAAAACAACTGATTTCTGTTCCAGATTTCTAAAGGATGCTTCTGTTCAGTTTGTTTAGATGTGATGCATATTACAGCTGAAGCGATCCATTTATCCACACTTTTAAAAATTTGAAGCATTTTTAAAGTGTTAGAGAAAGGGAGGGAAAGTGTGGTTTCATTAGCAGGAAGATGATCTTAAAAAAATCAGTATTCATGCATTTTTTCTCACTGTACTCATTCAGTGTTTTATGGAAATATATAAACTGGTATTAAAAAGACATAATGGGGTTTTAATTTAGGAAGAAGCAAATCAGTGGGGTGAAAAAGAGATACAAAACTTGAAAGGACTTGCCTCACAGAATAACTTCGGAATTGCTTCAGTAAAATCCCAAAAGAACAAGCTTTTGTTGGACAAAAGATTGTGATTGTATTAAAATTGAATATTTCTGCACAATTTGAAATCCGTGCTGCCTGAACTATTGTGTATCAAATTAGGTTGCTATAAACAATAACAAAATGGGTGACTGTTCCAATAAAGGCACTGGGTTATTTAAATTTGCATTATCATATGTGGTGAGATGCTATGAAAGTGGCAATGTATAATTTATACATTATCTAGATCAGTATATTTTTCAGAATGACATGCCTTTTTTATTATTTTTTTACTTAAAAATAATTCAATAGTTATGATAGTGAACAAATTCCTTTTACTTTGTTCTGTTCAGTGAAAAAACTGCACACATCAGTGCAGTGATTTGTTAGATCATGCTCATGTAATCATAAGCAGAGTTTTTAAACTTTTATTTAGTCTCTGGAAACTTTTCTAATAACTTCAGAATGAATAGGTTTATGTTTCCACTAAGTTCTGCATCTATTACCTGAAAAGAAGTATAACCACTAAGAGCAGAGAAGTTAGCACTAACGAAAGAATACTGAAAACATAGCTAGAAATGTGGGTAGACATGTGGAGTTAGTCAATAAATTACTCAGTTCAGATGGGTTAAGGAATGTTATTCTATGGACTTACCAACCAGACAGAATTACTTTAGAATTAAAAACAGTGTAACCAATAATCACCTTATCCAAAAGACTTTCCTGATCACTGTACTGGCTCTTCTGTAAATGTGAAGCTCTTTTTTGATATGGTCCAATCTTTGCTTTCGATTCTTATCTGTGCAGATTCAGTGATATGTTTGATACCATGTTCTTGATGCATGGTACAATTTTCTATCATACTCTGTCACTTTTTCCTCTTTGTTTAGTTCTTATTTTATTGAACAATTAAATTTTGTGACTGGCAGTTTACATTTTCTTAGGCCTTTCTGACTATAGAACTCCATTAGATCTGGTCATAGATTTCAGTACTTTACATTCTCCGTCTTGTGTTCTTGTTCTTGGCTATCTGTGAACTCTGTAGCCCATTTATGGTGCTGGCCTTTCATTATTTTGATAAGATGCTGAGTAGAAGAAAGTATTTTTAATCAAAACATTTCTCCTTGTATTTGGACTCAGAATTTTAAAATAAATTATGGGAATTCTTCAAGAAAGATAGTATTTTATGTTTACGTGCAGCCTTATTCTTGAATGAACAAGAAATTAAATGTAGCCCAGATTTTGCCAAATGAAAACAGAGATTTACTGTAAGTTCAAAGTGAAAGGTTTTATCATTTAAAGATGATTTTTTTCTCTTTGAAGATTTGAACTTTGAAATTCTTGGAGGAATAATTGCCAATCTTACAATATTTTTTTCCACTTAAAGGACTCTTGATCAATGTGTTAGGCAACTTCTATTTCTAAATCGTTTAAGTCTTTGATTTTTATTTTGAGAGTTTGTAGGCTAATTGTAAACAAGTTCCAAGAAAATGCGAAGTGCTATATATATTAATAACTCCTATTTTTTAATATTTAAAATCAACTTTGTCTTACTGTTGTCTATGCATTCTGTTCTGTAATTTTCAGCAGTACATGCTTATTTTACCCTTTGGAATAAGCTTTGTATGTTTGACTGCTAATAGGCTATCTTAATGCCTTGTGAGAAAATAAAAAGAAAAATATCTCTCGCAGCTTTGCTGGAAGGGTGAAGCTTAGTGTTATTGTTAGCATTTGTTTCATTAATTACTATTTAAGTACCAAATGCTGATGATTCAGAGGATGTAGAGGAAAGTTAAATTAAGAAGATTATGCATTTTTTTTTCCTCAAGGCTGTAAAAGCAGTGTCTAACTTAGGCTTTTAGCTGGTAGCACAACATCATCTCAGAGACTCCTTGAGACGTGCTTGCCAGAGATACTTCCTACAGTTGTCCGACAGCTGTCAAACATACTCCTAATCAGAGGCTTGTTTGATGCAGGATGGGCTGTGTCTGCTCCGTCTCCTTTTTATTCTAGAGAACTTTTATCTCCTCCTGGGTTAAGCAGACCGGGTTAATAGTATTCTGGTTGTCAGAGCAGCAGCAGTATTATGTGTTGTCCTCGGCCGGGAGTGCTGGAAGGAATATATTTGAGGTAATTCCTGAGTTTGTCACAAGAGACGTAATCATAGCCATAGAGATGTTTTAGTACTCAGATCACTCGGCGCTCTCCTCATTCATTGATGCCCTCTTTACAGCGTGGGGCTACAGTTTTGGCCATAATGAAGCAATTTTCTTACACTATAACTACTTTTGTCAGTTCTTGTACACAAGAGGAGCTGTCTAGGGAAGAACTGTTTAGGGAAGAGGTAGTCTTAGGAAAGGCAGATGTATTGACTAATTTTAAACTTTCATATGTTTGTAGATAATTGGAGCATATTTCTTTTGCAAAACTGTTGAAAAAATGCCTCTTAGATTATTTTTACTTTTCCTTCAATGGAAGATGTATCTTCTTATTTGAAGAATCCACAACCAATTTAGAAAACACCAGATGAGATGAGAACTCTTCATTGATACAGAACTAGCCAATTTCTAGATGAGCACAGTAAGTGATTTGCGTGGTTGCTACAAAATGTCAATATGTTAGACTCATCAGTTATCTAATCAGTAAGTTATTGTGTATTCTGACAGTCCTCCATGAAGACAGATTTGTTTTACTTTGCATACAAAAAGTTGTTTCTATAACTGTTGCTTCAAAGAATTTTGTCATCTGTGAAATAGCTTTTTCATGTAGTTTTTGCCGTATATTTCCTTATCCAAACGGCATAGAAGAGATGATTAGTAAGAATAGTTAAAACTGAATATATATCAAGAAGAAAATCAAATTATTAAAAATCTTTTAAGTTGTGGTTTCCAAAAAGAATATTTTATATCCTGTGGTTGAATGTTATGAGCACTTTAAATGCTGTAACCTGAAAAGACATTAAAAGCAGTCTATCACAAAGTTCAGTGAAATACTGATTCAACAATATCCTGCTTAATGCTGTCCTGCAGTACATTTCATCTGTACATGCATTTGGTTCCACAGTAATGAATACAAATATGAACTAAAGAGAAAAGGTTTAGAATTAACCTTTAAAAAAACCCACCTTTTGTTAAATATTATTTCAGGTTAAAAATATTTCTTATTGATCTGAAATAACAGTCCTACAAGAAAAGATAACTTTATAGTTAAAGATAGTTAGAGTGAGGCAGGAGATACAAGTCTGGCAAGCAAGTATATTTGGTCATATCTGTGTAAATTATTCCAGATCTGTTAATTACTCCTGTGCTTTGAATATGAAAAAATACTAAAAAAAGCTCTTTGTGGGGGCTAATTGTGGGGTTTTTGTTAAAGCTATGTTCTTCCATGTTTTTTTTAAGTTAGAGTCTCTGAAAGATGTTGCGTACTGTAAATTTTTATTGAACAGAAATTTTATTCTGTGATAACCTTCACATTCTTCTGTCATATTATGTCAGCTGTATGAGTGCTACCAAAACTAAAACAGATCTTGGGATTAGCAGTCCAGAGACTGACTAAACAGTCTGCACAGTTTATGGCTTGAAATGAAATCTCTTGGGAAATACCTCAGAACTGACACCTGAGGCACCAAGAAAAAAAAACAAGTGCAAAGGACAATGAATTAGGTGCGTCATGAATGCAGCCAAAGAGCAAAGAATCCTGGTGAAGAGTAAGTGGCAAGTGGAGTGAAAGGCTGTTCTGAGTTAGATAAACATGGATCAAAAGCAGAACAGAGTGACTGTAGAGGCAGGAAATAATTGGAGGAAATGTACGCTCCTGGGGATATGAATGTACATGGATACATTCAAAGCTCTGACAAAAAGGCATTTGGGAAGCCCTTTTACTCCTCTAATGTAGATGTCAGGCAAAAGGACAAGTTACTAGCAGAGGTCTAAATCCTCTTTCTTTGGAATTTTCATTACTTGAAAGGTAAATTTTTACTGGGGAGGGGGAAGCAAATAATACATAACTTCTTAACAACTGAAGGAAAACATATGCTAAATCAGTCATATTCTATAAGCATTTTTCAAGACCAAGCACTAGGGAGCTAAGATCCTGCAAACTTTAAGAACCTACATACATGTAAGACTGAGTCATTGAGAGGATCTTGGTGATAGTATGTTAAAATCAATGTGTGTAGTAGGAGGTTTCAAAACAATATATATTAAGTTCCTACATGTTACAAAATAGAGCTTTTTTGAAACAGTGCCCTGATATGGGTAAATCTGTAAACAGGGTTAAGTAACAGCAAAACAGTGTGTAATTTTGCTATTCTTTGTTTCAAAAAAATTTTATATGTTCATGAATTCTGTGCATGTGCCTGTAAGCATGTGTTGATAATGCAATACTATACAAATTTGTATTTTAAAACATCCAGGATGTTAATTGTTAAGTTCACTTTCTGTTATTGGTATAGGCATGATCCTATTCAGTTTTCCTTCATTAACAGGTTTTAGATTTTTAAGGGAATTGTAAAGCCAAAGTTGTTCCTGAAAAGGCATAACTACGTAGGGACACCACTACTTCCTCAGATCATTTTTCTGGTGTAATCCAACACTATAATGATATAAAAACAATAAACTCTATATGGACTAGGATGGAAATTAAATTACTGTAGAAATCTCAGGTCATAACTATATTTAAAACTGGGTTTCAGTGGGCAGGTTTTGGAATTACTTCTAATTGCAATGGAGAAGTAATAGATTCCTTGTAGAGTTACCCTGTTTTGAAGATACTTGCTATTGCAAACTTGAATTATGATGACATTGAAATTTAACAATGTGATGTTAACAGCATTAGGGCCAGAAATATACAAAGCAACACTGCATATGTTTACCAGGTTAGTCAGCTGAATTTCCTTAGCAGTATATGATGTACTTTTCCAAAGATGCCAAATGTGCAGCTTCACTAAGAAGTTATCAGCTAATTTTATTTTAAGTAGCCATTACATTTTGATCTATTTTGGCAAACATATCCCAGGCTACATCCAATTTTTTATTTTTTATTTTTTTTACTCAGGAAAGATGAGACATGAATAAGAAATTGCCAGTTTAGCGAATAAGATTAAAACTAAAATAACTCTCACCAGAACCACTATACCACGAAGAGTTGCCTATGTCAATTGAACCCTACACTCAAAACCAAAAGTGGATAAGCCCTATTACCCTATACCACCCAGTAAAGTGAGTAAATTTATTGACTGTTTTGCTTCCTATCCTGTTTAGGCATATTCTTTTCTAGTTTGTTCCTCAAATGGCTGTTAAGATGCCTGCACTGCTCCCATACTTTCAAAAGTGTTATTACTGGGCAAACTTATGCTGTCTGATAAAAAAAATGGGTGAGTTAGTGATGGAAGCATATTTATGTGTCTTGTATTTTCCAAAGCAAGTTGGTCTCATAAACAACTTAACCATGATGCTTAGTATAAAAAATAAAAAATTAAATCCGACCTTAATTTAGAGGCAATGTAAGATGAAAAGAAGCCTTGGAAGGGGAAGGAAGAAGAAAAGGACAATATAAGAGGACATGTAGAAAGTCTGTAGCAGATCTTCAAAGAACTGGCATTTCTGATAGGAGTCTCTTAAGCATCTACATTTTCAGCATTCACCAGGAGAGACAGAAGTTCTGATCCCTTTGAAATACACGCACTAATGATACATGGTATGTTAAAAAAAATTCAAGTGTGTAATATTTCCTTGATGAAGTTAAAAGATAATATATTTGGTCAGAGTATAGGTGGGGAGATAGCAGGACAAAAACATACAGTCAGGTAAAGTGATTACCTTGCATTATTGGAAGTAAAATATTAAACCGTTGGTTTTATTAAGGGCCTTACTATTTTCCTCACATTATTAAGGCAATATTTCTGTTTTTCTTACAGTACAAATTATTTTCTTGGCTAAGAGTCTTACATGCTTCTAAATGAATATATTGCTGCTTAGTGGAGATCATGACATCATGACACATTTGCATGTGACTTTTTGAGTCAGATAGTTACAGAAGTTGTAGGATGACAACTAATGCCACTCAGAATGGCTCTTCATTTTCTGCCATTGAGCTAGATGTCATGTATACAGTGAACACGTCTCAAAATGCTTCTATTTACCTTTTCTGAAGCCAAAGAAGATAAACTCCAAGAACTCCTGTTTCTCAACAAGTATGAATTCCTTTTTAGAGTAATTTTTTAAAGTAAGATTACAGTAATATTCAGAAATAACCGTTAAGAGATTCTCTTTATATGCTGAGATATCTATAGTAGTCTTCGATAGCATCAAATCCTGAAAGCCCCGACCTCATCAATGAGATTTTCAAACCCATATTCGAAATTAGAAGTTACTCAGAACAACACTGTCAGCTTCAAAAGAAACGAATAGTTTCCCAACTTGAGCTCACAGACAGCGAGCTTCACAGAGCTTTATACAGAAACATGTAAAGAATATACACAGAATCATCCAGCCTCCTGCTCAGGACAGTATGCAGCATTCAAATTTACACCTTTCTTTAGTTTTTGTGACATACCCAAAATATTCCAGATTTGTCACCTGTTGTTAATGCTCCTCCCTTAATGGCTTGGTAACTGCATTATATTGGAGCTATGTTCATTGTTAATTGCTAATGTTTTTATTTTATTGTTTTTATTTAGTAATGTTTCATTTCTTCTGTGTTCATGTAATTTATATACTGTAATTTGATTATACGACAACTCTAAGTTTCATTCTTTGACCAAAATCCTCCAGTGAGTCTCACATTATTAAGTAGACATATATATTTAAACCAAAGGCAATTGTACACATCTTTGGCAAATATATTCCTGAGTTTAAACTGTCCTGTCACATCTATTGATATTTTCCCTACAGCTAACATATATTGCTTATCAGTCTATGGTGTGTCTAGGAAATCCCATTTCACACATCACTTCTCACAATATTTCATAATCACACAGTCGAAAGATTTTGCATAATTGGCGAAACAAGGAAGTATTTAGTTAAACCATCTTTCATAGTGTTACTTAAATTGATGGTCAGGTTCTTTGCTCCTTTACCTTTTCTGACATCAGCTGCTCCGTTTTTACTTACTTTTGTACTTTTTAAAATTTAGTGGTGTTAGCAATATTAATTTTATTTGCATTGTGTATAAGGCATATTTTGATAAGCATCACAATATTAAAAATAAGATATTGGGAAGCTAGTTACAAACACAGATATACATTTCTCATGTTCAGGTCAATCTTGGGAGTCCTGTCTCTCTGCTTTGGCTTTATTTAACTCTGTTCTTTCTATACAGCTTTCCACTTTCATTGTTGTATCATCAGCACAGAAGATTCCCTTCATTTTTACAAAGTTCAGTTATCATTGTATGTCTTTTAAAGTTTGAAGGTTCTCAATTAAAAATACCACGCAACTCTTCTACTTATGTTATAGAATGCATTTGAGAAGCTGAGAGAAGCCTCTCTCTCCTTTATATTTTTGCTTTCATTCAACAGGAGAGTAAAACTGTTTTTTATGCTTGGTAGAGGTTCTTCTTTTCATGTTCAGCTTTTGGACAAGCAGAGTCTGATTACTGGGGGTTTTGTAGATTTTTTTGTAAATCATTCTGCACTACTCTTCAGTAGGTGCTAATTTATCCCATTTTAAATACAGATTCTCTAAATTGTCTAGTTCTCTGGTTTTGACCTTTTGCCTTTCTTTTATTCGAATGTTTGCTATAACTGTTGCTTATTCTGCTTGGAAATACGTATTGAATTGTATTTTCGGTACATTTTTTAGTTTAAGAAGTATTTTTTCAGTACTTCTTTTGAGCAGCAGATCTCGTGCATTGCTGCTTTGCCATTTTTGGCAGTTTTTAAGACCTGGAATTTCAGAATTCATTTTAGGTGCATGTGAAATTATAGCTTTGCTTTTAATTGGTGAACACTGACTATTTTCTCGACCCCTCTTCTGTGGACCTGTGGGTTTTTTCTGGACCCACTGATTACCATTTCCGAACAATTTCAGGTTTTTCCTACTCTAATTTCAAGACTGCAGCAGTGCCTCTCTTGTAATTTTGGCCAGTCTGTCCCTGAATATTTTTGTTTAATATTTGATGTGTGGTCATTTTTAGTGACTGGGGTAATGCTCATATGAGCTTTGGCGTGGAGAAATGAAAAGTCTTGCTGTGGATGATAAGGATGAGAAAAGGAGCAGAAATTGACCCAAAATTGTAACTGGTGACCAAAATTCCTTTTCAGTTTTTAATTTTGAGTGAACGTACTTAAAGTTAATTTTGAATAAAATCGAGCCAAGTGATAAAGTATTGATTGATAAGTTAGCTGATGTTATGTGATTTCAATGTTTTCACAGCAAAACCAATGTAAAACGTGAGCTCTTTCAAATAGAGGGCTTTCAAATATCATCTATAATAAAATTTAAATATGATTAATTACAAAAGCACCTTCCCACGGAGGTGCCTGATGCCTGGGGCTGCTCCCAGCTGCCCCCCCCCCCCCGGCTGCCCTGCTCCCTTGCTGGGGGCAGTGGGAAGAGCCCTGGCTATGAGGCTGTGCCCTGGGAAACCCCCACCGCTCCCGGTGCCCCTGCCCACGGGGAGCTGCCAGCCCACACAGTGCCCTGACTTTTTTTTTCCTTTTTAAAATTTAATCTTAGAGCGTGTTTTACTTATATAAAACAAGAATTATGTTGGTTTTCTTAGTTCGACAAAACTTGCAATTTGACCATGTAAAGTAAATTGGGAAACAGTAAAATAATGAGACAAAGTATGAATTTTAAGCCAATGAGTATACATTAATAAATCTGAAATAAGAAGTGCTTACTCTACAGAGGAAAAATTTTAGATGTGATTCAGAGGCCTTCTGTTTCAGATAGTTTTCTGCTTCCAGAAAACTGCTTTATCAATCATTTCTGTAAATGAGCCTGTAAATTGGTGTGTAAATGAAGTGTTGTATCTGTTCTCTGCCTTTTTTTCTTTTATACCCTGAACCAATCCTCTGCAAGGTAGATTCATTTGTTGTTTAGTTGAAATGGAATGACTGCAATTCCACAAACAAATTGGGCCTCAGTTAGGTGCACTTTGTCATAAATAATCTCTGAGGAGATTGGATTTCTCTCCTTGCTGATGTACTTCAGCTGTACATTAAACTCATACCTTCTTAAAGGCACTGAGTTATTGCTCAGCTGAATGATCACTGAGCAGCATGCACCTGTCCTTGTTCTCCTGTGCTGTAGCCATCTCTATTTCCCTAAAGCATATTCAGCAAAGTTTATGGTAAAAGAAACTACTAGTCCATTTTCTAGGATTTTTTTTCCATTGCTTGACCCTTTTTTTTCTTATTCAACTCCATGATACACAGCTCTCTTGGCACATATTTCTTCATGATCTGGAAAGAAAAGCCATTTCGTAGATTGGTTAAGGGCATTTTCCGTGGTCAGGTCATCTAATACTCATATTTCACATTCAGCAGTAGGCCACTTTGAAATTTAACAGCATGTCTTTATCAGCTGCAGGAAATGTCCTTTACATTTTCATTTATAAATTTTACAGTTATTTCTTTTGCTTTGTTATAGAAGTTTGCTCTCCATTTCAGTGTACCCTTTTCCTTTTCTTTCTCAAAAGCAACCGAAACTCCTTAGCTCTGTGGCCGAGATGGCTGGGGCGCTGGCAGTGTGATCATGTAATCTCTGCCTTTTCCCAAGCTACCTTCTGCAGGTTGTGCAACGGGTGAGCAACATCTGCAAAAGTATGATAGTTCTGATCTAGTCATTTCTGCACACAACCAATTATGCTGAGCAGTCTGAATTATACTTCGTTTAGATGGGATTACATAACTATCCCAATGATAAAAATGGAACGGAATGATTCCCACAATGTAGCAAGCTTTAAATCTTTGCATATAAATAGGGGATTGTGCACGTTTGATAGATGGCATGTTCATATTTTGAGTGTCTTTGCATTTGATCTATTTCTTATCTGAAAAAAAAACCCCAATATATAGAAGGATAGTGAAGAATAGTATACTGTCTAATTCTTATGTAAAATACTAAAATAACAGAATAGCAGAATCACTTATTGATGAATGAGCTAATTTTTGATGCATACAATGTATATGGGGCTCATTTAGAAAACTAATGAGACACAGTTTCTCTCTGTCTCAAATCTGATCAGGTGTGTGATGTGTTGTTGAAGAGATGCAAGTATGGGCTTTTAATTGACAATATACTCTCTTCACTGCAGAGTAGCATTTAGGAAAAAATAACCAAGAAAGCCGTTAATATAAATCCAATTGATAGGCTGAGGATGAGTACCAGATGTAACAGGCAGAGTGGCAGCTAGTCAGATGAAATGGTACTTTTCCCACATTAGCCGGTGATCACAGACATTACATATCAGCTGCACCTAGTTTATAATACAGTATCTCAGTGGTTCAGCAGTAGTGAAATTCTGCCATGCATCAAATACTCTCAACACTACAAACAGTATGAATGTACTGTAAATGAGCTGAAAAAGCAGTATATATCACCATTTTTCTTTCTTCTGGATGTTGCACTCTGTGTAGCTCGGGTTGCATTTCTGATATAAACCGCCTCACCAGCTGTGTCAGGTTGCACATGGGTGTGAGTAAGTGGAGTTGGGTGTAAGTGCATATACTTGTCAGAATGAGTCAGCTGGCTGTTTTGTACGTAGGCTGAAAGTAGATACTAACAAAAGAGCGACTTGAAGGCAAAGAAGAAGAGGCCTTTGATGGAGGAGCTTAACAAAAGGGATTTGAAGGACATGTGGCCAATCTGTGGTGGATTGGATGGGGAGGAATTGGCCACAGCAAAGTAGGCTAAACGCGGTGTTTTTGAAAATTTTAGGACGGTGATATAAATTTAAATTTTGAAATGGCAGCAAAGAAGGACTCGCCACAGAGAGTCAAAGCCAGGTGGTTTAACAACAATGCTGTTGCACAAAAATTGTCACTGAGACAGAAAGGCTTGGTGAGAGAATAGCTCAGGGCCAGAACAAGACCCTATTAATAGAAGTGATGAGCTGCTGAATGGCAGTGCTTGCTGAAACGTGTATGGAAATAAAATGATAGGTACTAGAGAGATATTTTGGATAACTGATGGGATAGAGAAGAAGGAACAAGGAAAAAAGTATAGCCCATAGTCCTGAAAGATTAAGAGAATAATAGTCGTAATAGTGATGGAAAAAGGGGCGGAAAGAGTTTGAAAGTGAAGATGGGAGAATCATCTGTTTAAAGTGACAGTGGCATGCCTAGGAAGAGATATTAACCAGGCATAAGAGAGAAGTTGGCGCGACAGGTAGGTTTTTTGAGTCGTCAGTAGATAGCTTTATAAGCTGTGTGAGTGGAGGAGAGCGTTCACAGACACTGCAAAGTGAGAAGAACAGGGATTGAGGACCAAACTCTGCTTTATCATCATCATCCTATCAGAAGAAAAAATATTTTTTGTAGCAGAGTACCAATAACTTTTCTGTAGTTATGGCTCCCTTACTAAAGCTTGTGTCTTCTAATTTGAAGCATGAGAGGAAACAGGTGGGAATTTCTTTTTTATCTAACTCGAGTTTGCACACAGTTCTATTTCTTCAGTGGTAGTGTAAGAAATGTTGTAAATAAAATTTTGTTCTTCCTAACTGAAGAAAGAATGCCTTTTACAACTGTTCTTATTACATGTTTGAATTGATCCAGAGGTCTACAAAATACAAAATGGTTGAATTATTCCTCCCTGAGAAGTGGACTTAAAGTAATGATGGGTTCCAGTCAGGGTGCTTTAGTGTAATTGGCAAGCAGCTGTCTGTTATGCTCACAGTGTGATGTTAAATTTAAATAGAAAATATAGAATCGAAGGTGGAGGATTTCAGAGGAATTGTGTAGTGGATTTTTCATAGGCTTACAAAATGCTCCACAGTACATATTATTAATTAGGTAAATACATTACATAGAGAAAAATCTTTCTATTATTGTGAAAAAAGAAGCACTGTGAACTTTTTAAAAGGGATTGCTATGTTATTCATGTGGTACATAAAGGGTTTTTTTCCTATTTCAATTATACTTTGCAGACATTATTTTAATTGTATTAGTATTACTACCTTGCAAAACTGTTATATGTGATTGTGACTAATCATTGTGTATATTAAAAAGAAACCAGAAATTTGTTCTGAACATTATATACTGTTTTCTTCACGCAGCCTATGATTTTTATGGTGCTCACTGAAGGTAATGACAATTACTTACTTTGTACTGAATATCGTAGATACTAAATATCCATGATATTTAGTTATCAGGTTTCTTTTCTTAGGTGCATAATTTTTAAATGTATTTTAATATACAGTAAAGGTCTTTGACTCTTCTGTGTGGTAAGATGAGATAGGCAGAATGCTCTGGAGGAGTAGGGCTTCAGGTCAGCAAGTTCTGAGTGCTGGTTTACCTTTCTCCCTTAATGTCGTTATGAAGCTCCATAGACAACTAATAATTTGCTTCAATTTCTTCACCTGGATAGTGACAGCTTACTAAGAACGACTTAATTTTAATAGGCCTTTGAGTCAATTGATGTGAAAAGCTTACTGTCTTTTCTCATAGGTTCATATTATTATATTTTATTCAGATTTCATGAGGTTAAATAAAGGACAGCGGTGTACTCATTTCTCCTACTGTGATATGGGGCTCTAGCGTGGTTATTGCTCTCTGTTATCATATGTCTCTCTTTTGGAAAGTACCTGGACACAGATAAATACCTTATTTTCAGAAAAAAAATTAAGAACTGGAATCACTTCTTTCAGTTTCACCTATTTAATGAGTGAGAAAAGAAGATTGCCTTATGAGTCAAACCATAAGATACGTTATTTAATTTATTCACAGCAAAACTCTGAAAATTCTTTTGTTGGTACTCATCACGCCGTCACTGTGAGAATGTGATATTTTTCCCTCAAATTGCCTGGATGTCTTGCAAGAATTCGCTGAAAGTTCTCAACCCTCTTGAGCAGAACAAGTAGCTTCAGCAATTATGCTTTATTTGTTCTAACAACATCTCTTCCTCCATAGTAGACAAAGATTACTCTGCCAGCATTTCTTTACCTCTGTCACATGAAACTAATATAATGTAAATATTGCCCTGTTAAGGACCAGGCTTTTCTGATCTAATGTTACTATTTTTGTGTTTCTGTGTGATACCTGTTCATCTTTTCCTGCCATTATTCTAGAATGCAATTTATACCTATATCTCCTTCTGTGCTTCAGAGAATGTCTGTGTAAACTATGTATTCAATAATATTTTAATCCTCTATAAAAAGTTGTATCAATTTCACTTTTTGCTGTGAACTCCTTGAACACAAAGATCTTTAAAAGATTAATGACCAACTACCCCAAAAGGAGCAACACGTTACACAGAGATTTATTTCTGGTTGAGTTTTTCTTCTGTTGTTTTCTAGCCATGTAATGTTGTATTGATGGAAATCTGGGTTTATTGGAACATTCTACAAAAGTAAACTTCTAACTGTACAGGTAAGATGTAGATTTCATTTATCAAGCAAAATGAATAAATGTAAAAAATAGTTATGAAGATTTTTAGAGTGATTTCTTTAGAATTGTATGTTGCATTTTCCTTGTACCATGGAGTATAACTTGCATGTTGGCTGGCCACCCTAACTTTCTGCTATATAGTTCTCTGGCCATTTTATATTAGGTAAGTTAAAACATCTTTTCAAAATCCTCTGTGCTTTTCCCATCATTTTAGTTTTTCTATTTTTTCCTAGGCTCCTACAGGGTGTTGAAATAAATAGTAACTTGATAGATGAAAGCTTCATATAGTGTAGATATATTTTATTGTAGAGATTCAATATTCTAATAATTTTATAAGAATATGAAGGGTAGAGACTTGTGATCCTTTAAGCAGTAATGTTATTTTAATAGTAGGATTTTTCTTCTCAATGCAGCTGAGTTAAGAAATATGGAAATAGTAGCAATAATTTTGTTGCTATCTCACACTGAATATGTGTTAGTGAATAGGCTTATGATGACATTAATAGCATTCACATATTTATTTATTGGCTTAAAGACATTCTTGAACTGTAATGTAGTGTATTACATTATGTTTTAGGCATGTTTATGTTGTATAAACAATGTTCTTTACATAGTGATCTGCATTCTTTGCTTTAGTACAAATTTAAACTCAGATTTTTGAAATTGTTTAATATCCACAGTGGGGCCACAACTACAAAAGCCTCATCGTCCATCTAATTTCCTAAACCCAGTTACAAAACCAGTCAGTCCTGGACAGTTTCCACTGAGAAATCACTGTTATGTCGGCCTCTCACTGCCCTAGTAACCAAACCTCTCAATACACTGACTGTTGCTCATCAGCTAAACTCAACATCAGCACTGAAAGTGCTTAAGCTGTTTGGCCTTTTGGAGGCTACCTTGATATATAACACAGACCTGTCACAACAGTCATGGCATATTTTACTGGGCACGGCAAGCAAAAGTTTCTGCAAATATGTATTTGTATAGGGTAAGTTACTTTGGGTAAGTCTTTGAATTAAAGCTTATGCTCTCACTTGGCCATTTAAAGCCTTTTATGCCTATTTCTGAATTAGGCACCTAACCTGGTTACATTATTCAAATGTGCTGAATGTTATTAAGGGCCTTTTGCTTAATAATGTGAAACTTTATGCAGGGTCATAATTATTAGACTTCTGCAAGCACAGTAGAAATTGATCTATGAGGCCTCTTAATAGCATGTTGATTATTTCTTATCTCTAATCCCATGATACTGTATATTTATCTGATCTCCTGGATCCCATAATTATAAAGCTTAAGATTGCACCAATAATGTATTTATGTTAGGAACCTCTCTATTCAGCTTTTTGGCAGAACCTCCACATATAGCTCCTCATCTTGTGTAACTTCAGTTTGTGCTTATTTCCGCCCTCCATGGGGGACCAGTTTGGCTTACTTTTTTTTTTTCATGTAGAGCTCTTGCAGTTGATCACATATGGTTTCTGTTTCTAACAGAAAGTATTATACCATGTGAATGTCATGCATGCACAATTAGTTGAATTCATGTCTTTTGATGACATTATTAAAGTCACTATTAAACAGAGAACAACTTAACAAAAGAAAATATATTTTATGTTTGTGCCTGTACTCACGTGGATTTCTGAACTTATTTTTATTATTTTATTTTTATAAACTTTAGGATTTAAACTGAAATAAGAGAACAATGTCACATACTGGAACAGCTATTGCAGAAGTAATATGTACTCGGATACAAAGATAATTCATTATCTTTGTCTACATCTTGAAGAATATTTTTTCTTTATGAATTATTGTTTTGGAAGAATATAACTTTTATATAGAAATGTCTTTAAGAGTTCCAATTCCAGATTTTTATCTTCAGTTTTCATAGACGTTTTTCCTTTCCAATAACTTAGTTTCCTTTTTGCATGTTGGGAAACACAACATGAATTTAGAGTATACTTTTCAAGACAGAAAAAATGCAAGAATCTTCTTTCTTGTCTCTGTTATTATCCCTTTTAGTTTTGAAGAATGGGAGTGAACTCCTTTCTAGGCTTTACAAGTAGGTTGAGTCTTCTTTGGTGAGTGAGTACTATTAGTATTTTTAACAGCCTCAACAGTTACTAGAGAAGATGTTTTAATGCCATAGAACAGTGATTGCTTGTTAGACTCCTACAGGTACTATGAAATAAGCTGTAAAACAGTCTGGATTACTTAGAAAAATTACAAGTGCATTGGCAGGGCTTAACATGTCTTTGCCTGCAGTCTTTCTGTTTTTGAGAGAATTAACAGTCTGATTTTTAATGTCTGAATTATGCCAGTGAAGCATGTGATAGTAATGTAGTACAAGGCAACATCTTATTGGGAACATTCTCTAGCATTTCGGTTTCTAAAAATTAATTTTTGCTGAGTACTCCTTTATGAAGTGTATGCCTTCTGTCTCGCCATGCTACTTGTTACTGTGTGAGGACATGCTGCTGCAAGTTTGCCATCTTCTGCTGTAACATTACTGTCTTCAAGGCAATACCATTTGGCCATTGTGTTCACTTTTGAAGTTCTTCCTGTTCTCCCTCAACACCCATGTAAGGGTCAAATACATTTGGCTTGATAATAAATGTGATTGTACTGCTTAAAGACAGAAGCAACTGTGCTTCAATGGCTATATAGGAAGCCTGGGATACATATGTAAGTGAAGCATATAAAGTAGTTGGTGTGAATAATCCCCAAGTAACCTGAAATAGTCGGTTTCCAAAGGTCAAACCTTTAATACATTACCACCTTCAATTAAAGTAGTTTGGGTACATACCGGTGGGTTGAAACAGCTGGTAAGACAGCATGCTATTGTTTTCAAAGATAAAATATAGCAGTTCATCGTTCTTTAAGTATTGAGTGAATCCACCAGTCCTTCAAGGGTATTTTCTTTTGCAGTGCACGGTAGGAGAAACATAGTCTGTGTATCTGAAGAGACAAGTGAGATGTATGTCTCCGATTTTCAAGATTCTGCTGGAAATCAATTGCTGCTGATTTTTATCTGTCAGCTTGCCCTTGGCTCTCTCAAGGAGGTCCCAAATGATCCATCAGGACAACCCATCAGGAGAGTGTTAGCGGTGGTTGTCTTGTTAACTTGTGGTACGCTGGTGACACAAATAGCCCACAGCTTGTAGATAATCTCAGTGAGGCAGATAAAGACAACCTCCACTTCATGAGATGTAAAGCTTTCAGGAGCACATACAGCCTGGAAAAAAGCTGTCAGTTAGTTGGGACTACTTTGACTAATAGTAGGGAGTGGGGTAATTGGATGATTCATGTGGATTTAATGAAAATGGAACAAATCACTGAAGTACAATGGCAGGTTTGTATGAAATTCTTAACACTGAAAATGATTACAGGAGGAAAATTGATAAAAATATTAAAAAACCAAAATCAACCATTTGTTTTGCAGTTTAATGAGTTGTAGGTTATGCTACGACCTCAAACCTTCCTTGAACTTGGTCAGAGTGCATATCCAAGATAATTCTTAACATATGCATAAATGTAAGCATGTCAGGAATCCCATTAAAAGCAAATGCTATTGTGTTGATTAAAGATCAAAGGAGGCCACTTCATCACTCCAATGAGAGCCCTATGGGGCTGGGTGAGTTGGTAGCCACGAAGCCCAAGGCTGAGCTGCAGCCAGCCCCTTGCCAGAAGAGACAAGGAGGGACCCCACAAGGCTTCCCACAGCTGCGGGACCCATGGTGACACAGCTGCAATCCATCAGAGCTGGCCATGTCCATGGGCAGCCAAACCCATATGAGGGGGAAGGAGGTAGCAGAGCCTGTGGGTCCGCTCGGGGCCCTGATGCTTGTTTTTGCATTTTAACACTATTTTTAAAAATAGTGTTTTTAATTAGTAGCCAAATAATTCTGACATATCTATTCCTTACCCCGTTGAATACGGATTTGTGACCAAAGTAGTCAAAGAAAATCATCCAGGTTTGTTTTATAAAGAGGAAGGGCTCACCCAAAAGGCAATTTGTCCCATCCTGGAATAGATATCTAAGGCAGGTGGTTTTAAACCCCCTCCAATGTACTGTTTTTCCCAGTTCAATTAATCAAGAAGAAAGCCACGCTTAGTTGTAAAAAGAGCTAGCTTTCAGTCGCAAGAAGCATTTCAGTCCAGACAAACCCATGATAAATGACGGCATTTCTGTTCTCTCCAGCTGTTTCAGTTACCTGTATTTGACCTTTAGCAACAAAATAATCTCTTAATTATGCATCACATGGACATCGTGCAATTAGTTTAAAAAAAAAAATTCAGGAAATTATTTTTCTGTATTCATATGTATTTTAAAAACATATTTAAAAGTAAGAATTAAAAAAGATATTTCTTAGTCTTCAATATACATTCTATCTCTCCCTATATATGCCAGCTACCTAGAAAATTAAATTAAAATAGACATGTCTAATCTTGCATCCACATCTCATACAGCCAAAAAAGGACTTTTATTTCCTGTTCCATGCTCCTTGGCCAACCAAGCTTGAGAGTTTTCAGGCATTTGTGTGTAGCAGACTTTAACTCCCAAATGAAATTATTTAATTAGATATTTGTCCTCATTCATTGGTTGAGATGTGTATCGGAAGTCTAGCTGAGTAGAGATACAGTGTTTTGTAAAATTGTTGTAAGATGTTGAAGAAAAACATTTCTATTTTGTTTTCAAAAGGAGTTACTTTTCAAGTTCTGATATCTATACATGTATTGATGGAAGAATCGCCCCTCTATTGTTTCTCAAAATTTAGGAAATACAGTAAAGCATATAAGCCTTACAGACACAACCTCAACAGATCTGAGTTTCTCTCATGAGGAATACATTTATTTTCGTGAAGTACTTTGACAGTTGTATGGATTGAATGTAAATGGATGTGCATATAAGCTTTTCTCTCTCTGCTGGATGATTAAAGCATAAGACAGAATATTGGATTTTTAAAAATTCTTTATTAAAATAGAGAAGTGACAGAACGTTGACAAATGTTTGCTTTTGGACATTTATTTCATTAAGAGATGAAACTATGGAGACCAAAACTTTAAGAATACTTGGTTTGCTTACATATCTGAAGTAAATATCACCTGAATATAGTTAAAGTAAAAAAAAAAAAAAAATCAGCTGCAGATGCTGGTATATGATTTTGATCATTATTTTGTTTTTACGAATCTTTTAGAATGAAATTGGATTGGATATGAATTATTTCTCTCCTCTTTTTTCCTATCAATATTGCCTACAGTCTGGGCTCTTGAACAAAATGCAGTTTATAATTGATTTTATTTTGTTATTCTATTTGAAAATCCAGAGATAGAACGTGTCAATAACATGTTCCTGCTACATCCAAACTACTTTTTTTAAGATATTGTCAAATGGAATCAAGAGAAGACTTGTACGTTCATGGAATAGATCCAGATCAGTTTTTCTGATGCTATGGCAAATTGGTGAGGAAATGCTTTCATTGATCAAATACTTTGAAATGCTGTGCACGTTTGTCCATCTTATTGCTCTAACTCAATACAGAAATTGCATAATTATCATGCAAGAATCACATTTAATTAGTATCTTTTGTAGCTTTGACTTGCTTTATTTGCCTCTCAAATGCAATTTCTGTACACCTGTTTATCGATATTTTAAAGACTTGATATAAATAATAACTGCAGAAGATTGGTCTCTATTAAGTAAAAAATATATTTTTCTCTATAAAAATAACAAACCAGAAAACTTCATTACTTGATGGACTCCATATGTAGTTTTAAATTTCTTATTTAAATGGTTGGGTATCAGATATTTAAATTAAGCATTTTGAAGTTGAATGATCTGTCTTCTGAGTAACTTTTTTCTGATAGGCCTTTTTTCTATTTGAGATGTTCTTTGATTACAGTGAATTGTTCACCTTCCTTTATGTAGAATATATGTAATGAATAAAATTCTATTAGGCAGAAAAGACATTTATAGTAAAGACATATTTTAATGGATTTTTTATATCAGCTGTATTATAAGCTCTCTGTTCACAAATCACAATTCTGTCTCTTATTTCTAGAGCTGTTATACGTCAACTAATAAAACTAGGAAAATTTTTCTGTCCTCAGAGTTAAATTTCAGAAGGATAGCAGATAAGACATTAATAGACGCTAATTTTTGCTTATGGTCTTCCAAACCTGATAGTGCTGTGATTTTCAGAATGTATCTTTTGGACCAGACTTTTCCTGGGGAGGGCCTTCTAATAGGTAGAACGGCCAGTAAGAAAAAGTAGTTATCTAGTTTTGATTACCAGCATGTTGTAGTTGTGACATGTATCTGGTACCCTATATTATTCTAAAAACATGCTGTTAGCATTAAGACACAAGAATGGTAGTTATAGAAAATGCAGTCGAAGCAGTCTGGTTGCAAAAAAATGTGGATTTCAGAAGTCTGGATGAATTCTGTCAAAATTCTAGGAGTGGGGAAGGAATACTTATTCGCAGGTGAAAAGTAAATAAGAAATAAGGAAAAAATACAAATATTTTGTGAGCAAAGTTGAAGTCTGATACAATGAGGGTGATCTGAGAACAAGAAAATATACATCCTAGTATATCTGTTATTTAGGAAGATTTGCCTTGTTTTACTGACCAGTTAGGAAGAAAGCATTTTTTAAACCAAAGCTTATTCTCATATTTAGATGACATTTTAATAACAAATAGTGATAGTGGATCTAATGGTTAATCTTAAACCAGAATATTTAAATGATTCTAACATCTAGTGGTATCTAAAGTCCAGGAGTTTTTAAAACGTATGAAAGAAGTACAAAGATAGAGAGCATGATATTTAATATAGAAAAATGTTCATGCTATGTCAAATTATAGGTTCATAAAGATATTATTGGGTGTAATCTTTAAAAATACAAACTGAGTACTAAAATGCTTACTTGGGTTAATTTGTTTGTGTTACTAATTTGAAACAGGTACCAGTTGCATATTACCATGTTACATACCAAAGACATTAAACCTTCACCAAGTGAAATGAGACTAAGTAAAACTTGCCCTCTTAGAGCATGTATATAGCAACGTGAAGGTCTGATTGTCGCACCGATGAATAGATTCCTTTCAGCTTTTTCTGGATCTGCTGAGAGTAGCAGTGTTAGTAAAAACATGCTGGCACGTGCTTTCTTATTGGCCATCGTCCCCAACATGTACCAAGTCCGCAGCAGGCTTGCTGCTAATGTGTGCTTCTGCATTTTCACTGTTGATACCCCCTCTAGATAGGTTGTGCTTTCCCATGCCGCAGTCCAACATTCTTTTTGCTGAGGAGATACACCAACTATTCTTAAAAATAGCTAAGAGGCTTTTTCTGTAGTTTTGCTGAAAGGCTAGTTTATTAAATATAAGACAGAAGTATATGAAAATCTTAAAGGCTACTCATTAACAGTTGTATAGCTCAATCATTTGAGAAGTGGCATTATTCCAGGCTTATGGGGAAGAAGCAGGTGTAGACAGTGTAAATGACATAAATCAAATGGAAAAACAAAGATAATTTTTTAAAAAATATTTGATTTAAATGGACAAGTTGGTTTAAAGTATTGAAAGAAAAACATAGACTTAAAATTGCAGCATTCGGCATTCTGACATTTCTGTTCACACGTGTTCTTCAGTGCATAACACTAATTTTATTTTCTTGTAGATTATATAAACTGAGGCATAGCCCCCAGTAGTAAGGCAATGAATGTTTAAAGCATTTATGCATAAAGCTGCCTCAAAGGATAATTAGGTGATTATAATGGTACTTGCTTTGAGATAGCTAATTAAAAAAATCTATTGCTCCCAAGCTTAATTATTTGAGTAATGATAACATATTAGCAACCTCCAAATTTCAGTTACAGCCAGCTACAATTAAAAAAAAAAAAAAAAAAAAAGGTATGAAATTCGGGATTTCCTCGTGAAGTCCAACAGGGTGAAGCTTTACTAAATTTTGTTTTTAATACTTTTCTTGCTTATGTACTTTTTCACTCTGTAATCTTAGAAATTCCATAACCAGCTAATGAGTGCTTCATAAATGACCGTATACTCTTCTGTCATACATGAATGCCAGAGTATTCTGATGTGTTGTATGGAAGTTGCACATGCAGCTGCTCACCATTATTCCAAAGGTGGCAGGCATCGATGCATCAGCTTCCATGGCCAACTTCTGTTACAACTTGTGTAGGTGTGAATGCCGCTCTAATTTCTGTCTTTAACTAGCCAGTCTATTGCCACCTCAGTGTTGCAAAAATAGCGGGATGCATGCAGTTGTTGAAAATTGCTGTTTCTGTGTGTCATGTCCCCTTTAGTTATAACAAAGTGAAAAAAGTAATTTTTTGTTTAGTTTTTTTTAAAGCTAAAGCTTAAGCCATTTGTAAACATTTCTTCAGCTTATTATAAACACTTTACTGACATCATGTCACTCAGATATACAGGAAAGAGCAAGGGGAAAAATAAGTTTTCATGGTTTTTATACCAGGAGGCTATACTGGACAGCTTTGACAGCTTTAATTAGTAGAATTTCAAGTTGCCAATGTACTTCAGTCAATTGTTTACTAGGACATGTCTGGTGATGCCAGAATTTCACTACTTACTAAAGATTTCTCACAATTTTAAAACAGACTGTACAAATATATTGTTCTTTTTCCCATTTCCTCTGTAACAAATAAAATCAGAGAAGAACAAAACACACTTTTTTGATATCAGAGCACGTCTTCCCTGTCTAGTCCAAAACTCTAGAAAAAAATTAGACAACACTTCAGGACCAGTATTTTTAAATTTCTGATGCTTAACTATTTAAACCACGGTAAAAGAAAAAAAGAACAAAATAGAAATTCCTTTTTTCCTTCCCCTTGAAATTGGTATCAGTCTCCTGGTTCACTTTATAGAAAAATGTTGATGTCCCATCTTTCCGTTTTGTGATCTGAGAAATTGATGGTAAAACTCCCACTGATATCAGTAAGGACCATAATATTAATATGTGGGAAATATATTAGAATGCTTTTTCCAGGAAAATTTGAAGGGCAAGAGAAGCGCCGAAATCGATGTATAACAGTATATATTACCTAACTCAGTGTGTTCACTGATAACACTTGTAAAGCTTATATTTTTATATTCTCAAAAATGGTGTTAGCTGTATCAGCCTAGAAAAGTCATTAAATCTTTTTTCCTTTTCCTATGATTTTCAAAATCATATATTGTATATATCGGTGAAAAGAACTTCATACCTTTATTAAAACCTCAGTATCTGCATTTATATTTATTATGTTAGAAACATAACATTGAAACCTGTAAGTTGGGAAGGATAAAAAGTCATGTTTAAATAGAGAAGCTACATTACCCCTTCCAAGAGCCAATAAAACTGAAAAGCATTCATTATAAAAGTAATAAAAACTTATGACTCCCACTTTATTAAAACTGCTATCCAGTTTCCTGATGGAGCTGGATTACTTAGAGGATAAACCAGTGACATTTTATGTCTTGCAATGGAGTTTATGTCTAAGGTGAGGTCTCCTGAAATTAGATCGATGGTTTTTATGTGAATCCTAACGGATGAGTTTTTATGTCGTAAGATCACGACTCCCAGTTTAACATGAACGCCTTCTTTTCATAACATCAGTCTGCTTCTGTTTGTATTGGCACAGAATTATTTTTGTCTCCTGATTAATGAATGAGAAAGGACTAGCTTTTTGGAAGTAATATATTAGCACTTTGTTTACTAAGTCTCTGGGTCACATATATAATGCAGTTCATACTTGATATCCATGTTGCTTTGTAATTCATGCGAGATATTTTCTTGTTGATAATGTATCAGTCTTTCAAAAACGACCACCAAGGCTAGTTCAAGTTTAACGTAAGGGATTTTAATATTAATAAAAATTGTAGTTTCCAAATATATTTTTGCTGAAACCGTTTTTGCATCTATATAACAGATAAATGTCAGGTCAAATTAAAAAAGGTGAAACTGGTTGCAGCTGTGAAAATGTTTTGTATATATCAAATCCACACCAGTATTTTTTTGTCCATGTTTAATGAAGTGCATTATATCATCACAATAATTGGTAAGTACAGCAGTGGTGTCTCTAGTCATTAATATGACTGGCTGAACTAATCCATTGACTATTTTTAACCCTTTGAGTATCCACATACCTTGACTGAGCTATAATGAAGTTATAATGACAGACAAGGAAAGAAAGAAAACAGAGCATAGTGATGGGGAGGAGGAGACTGATTTAGATGGAACAGATAATGAAAAAGAGTCAACCGCTGTGTACAAACAGCCCTATATTGGTATGAAAGGAAGAAGAATGAGGTACAGAGGACAAACTTTTTTCTTGGTTTGAGAGGGAGAAAAGCACAGAAAATTAAGAACAAAAGTATGTATCAGCCAACAGTAGTAAAAGTTCTTTTCAATGTCAATGATCGGACATCTGCCACTTAAGTAGTCAGAAGTCTTCCCTTTAAGGCATTCAAGTAATGTCATTGAAAGCTGCACATTTTTAAATATTTTGGTGTATATAAAATGACCAAAGAAAAAAGTATATAAGAAAAAATGCAAAATTCTTTTTGATCTGCTTGTTTACCACATAACATGAAAAGCAGAAAGAATCCATTTTTCCAATGAGTAGAACTGCATCACCAGTTATGGTGCATTGGGACCTTATTCTTTGGTTTTGGTATTTATGACTGTAAAGCTTACAACAAGCACATTCTTTTAAAGACTCTTATTATCTATAAAGAGCAATATAGGAACAAAAATCCAAAGAAAACTGTGTATCACAAATGTGCAGCAATTACACAGAAACTGGAAGCTTGGACTATTAATTAGCCTATATTGAATTGCTTTGCTGTTCATTATGAAATTTAGCAAATAACTGGATATGTTCTACATGCTGTTTTTGAATAAAATTGCTTTTCTTTCAATTCAACATGACGTAAACAAGCAAACATAAAACACAGAACTGTCATTTAAAACCAATTAAATAATGAATTAAATAATGTAAAGGTGCATTTTCATGTGACCAAAGGTGAAGAAAATTTGATCAAAAATTTGGTAAGTTGTTGAGTCTATTACCATTAATTATTATAGTACTCATTTTCTGTTGTCAGAAGATCTTAGAAACTGTCTGCCGTGTCTTTAACATTTATAGAAACTTGATGTCATAAAATTAGTCTTCAGAATCTGTTGGTTTTCTGTCAGCCCAGTTTGTACAAGATGAGCAGTAGCAGCCGTCAGATGAAATACAGACAGGGTTCCAAAATGCATCAGATGTTCCATAGGTAATAATGGGATTTCGGTTCCTTCTGTCTGTATCACTTAAAATCACAGTAAATAAGCTCAAACAGACAGTTGTAATGAAAGCACCTTTGATATGTACATCATAGTAAGTGTAAAGAGTAAAACTTTGAATTATTTACCCAGGCAAGTTTAAAAATATTCTAACGTGAAAAATATTAAATACTGATTTGTTTTAACAAGTACTGGCTAGGAAAATAGCCTCTTTCAGATAAAAGAAAATTTATGTTTAGATCATTTCAGTACACAAATACTCACGGTTCATTAAAGAGAAAAGCAAGTTATCTAAAATTTATCAGCTGTACCTATTGAACCTCAAAAAAATTGTGACTAAAGTGTTCTCTTAGATTTCATTTCCTAATGTGGATCATTAGCTGCTTCAACATGAATTCAGTGATTATGTTTAGTGTTATTATGTGAAATTCTCTACTGTTCTCGTTAGCTGATATTCCAAATTTGAGTCACTTCTTATTGGAACACACAGCTTTGTGACTGCAGCTAACTTCCTTTAGTAAATTGCGTATGACATTGTGAATATGTTAAAATATAGTTTATTAGAAGTTAAAGGCAAAATAAGTATCACTTTTAGTTTAGTTATTATTTTTATATGATTTTATATGATTTCATATATGTAGATGTCGTGGTTTAACTTCAGTCGGCAACTAAGCACCACGCAGCCGCTCGCTCACTCCCCCCCACCCGGTGGGATGGGGGAGAGAATTGGAAGAGCACAAGTTAGAAAGACTCGTGGGTTGAGATAAAAACAGTTTAATAATTGAAATAAAATGATAATAATAATAATATGATAATAATAATAATAATAATACACAAAGCAAGTGATGCACAGTACAATTGCTCACCACCCGCCGACCGATGCCCAGCCAGTCCCCGAGCAGCGGCCCCCCCGGCCAGCTTTCCCCAGTTTATGTACTGAGCATGACGTCACATGGTATGGAATGTCCCTTTGGCCAGTTTGGCTGTGCCCCCTCCCAGCTTCTTGTGCACCTTCAGCCTTCTCAGTCGGTAGAACATGGGAAGCTGAAAAGTCCTTGGCTAGTGTAAGCATTACCTAGCAACAACTAAAACATCGGTGCGTTATCTGCGTTATCAACTTTGTTCTCATCCTAAATCCAAAACACTGTACCAGCTACTAGAAAAGAAATTAACTCTATCCCTGCCGAAACCAGGACAATATCCACCCCTTATTCTATACCATCTGCGTCATGCTCAAGTCTCATATTTTCCAGTACATTTTCATTAATCACCACCCCTTTATATATATATATATATACACACACACACAGAGATATCATTCCCTTCGTCTGTGGGCCATCCCTCTAAAATGTTCGGTGAGTTCATTTAGTCCATGACTTCGGGCTCCATCTGTCATAATAATCTTTCAGGGCAGGAAAAATGGAGATGGTATGTGGGGTTGGATTGTTCCATGTTGAAGTCAGTTCTGGTACCATCATCACTGTGCTTTGCTTGGTTTCACTGAAGTTATTCTTCATTAGTCTGGGTGATTCTTATTGTAATAACATTAGTATGGCATATAATATTATTAGTATTATTAGTATATCTGTGTATTATTAGTATAACTATTATAACTATAATTAGTACTTAACATCACATAATTCAGATCATTGGCTATTCTCACCCAAAATCAAATCCCCTTGAGGTACACATCGGACTTCCCCATCCTCCCGCATTATCCACCAAGTGCACCCAGGTCCTTGAGCAAAAGCAATCCCATGGATGGGTTTGCCTCTGCCTGAGGCAGGAATAACCCAGACTGTCTTCCCCAGCATATTTTTTATGTGCACTACAGGAACTTTATTCCCATCTACAGTACGTAAAAGTTCTGACTGGGCAGGGCCTGCTCGATTGGCAGATCCCCTAGTGTTGACTAACCAGGTGGCCTTTGCTAAATGCGTATCCCAATGTTTGAACGTCCCGCCACCCATTGCTCTCAGTGTAGTCTTTAACAGTCCATTGTATCGTTCAATTTTCCCAGAGGCTGGTGCATGATAGGGGATGTGATACACCCACTCGATGCCGTGCTCTTTGGCCCAGGTGTCTATGAGGTTGTTTCGGAAATGAGTCCCATTGTCTGACTCAATTCTTTCTGGGGTGCCATGTCGCCATAGGACTTGCTTTTCAAGGCCCAGGATAGTGTTCCGGGCGGTGGCATGGGGCACAGGATATGTTTCCAGCCATCCGGTGGTTGCCTCCACCATTGTAAGCACGTGGCGCTTGCCTTGGCGGGTTTGTGGGAGTGTGATATAATCGATCTGCCAGGCCTCCCCATATTTATATTTCAACCATCGTCCTCCATACCAAAAAGGCTTTAACCGCTTGGCTTGTTTGATTGCAGCGCATGTTTCGCATTCATGGATAACCTGGGCTATAGTGTCCATGGTCAAGTCCACCCCTCGATCACGAGCCCATCTATATGTTGCATCTCTTCCTTGGTGGCCTGAGGTGTCATGGGCCCACCGAGCTAGAAATAATTCACCCTTATGTTGCCAGTCCAGATCCACCTGAGCCACTTCAATCTTAGCAGCCTGATCCACCTGCTGGTTATTTTGATGTTCTTCAGTGGCCCGACTCTTGGGTACGTGAGCATCTACGTGACGGACTTTTACAACCAGGTTCTCCACCCGGGCAGCAATATCTTGCCACAATGCGGCAGCCCAGATGGGTTTGCCTCTGCGCTGCCAGTTGCTCTGCTTCCATTGCTGCAACCACCCCCACAGGGCATTTGCCACCATCCATGAGTCAGTATAGAGATAGAGCACTGGCCACTTTTCTCGGTCAGCAATGTCTAAAGCCAGCTGGATGGCCTTTACTTCTGCAAATTGGCTCGATTCACCTTCTCCTTCAGCAGTTTCTACAACTTGTCGCATAGGACTCCATACAGCAGCTTTCCACCTCCGATGTTTTCCCACAAGACGACAGGACCCATCAGTGAACAGGGCATATTGCTTCTCATTTTCTGGTAGTTCATTATACATTGGGGCCTCTTCAGCACGCGTTACCTCCTCCTCTGGCAATATTCCAAAATCTTTACCCTCTGGCCAATCCATGATCACTTCCAGGATTCCTGGGCGACTGGGGTTTCCTATTCGAGCCCGTTGTGTGATCAGTGCAACCCACTTACTCCATGTAGCATCAGTTGCATGATGTGTACAGGGGACCCTCCCTCTGAACATCCAGCCTAGCACCGGCAGTCGTGGTGCCAGGAGGAGCTGTGCTTCAGTGCCGATCACTTCTGAAGCAGCTCGAACCCCTTCATATGCTGCTAATATCTCTTTTTCAGTTGGAGTATAGCGGGCCTCGGATCCTCTGTATCCCCGACTCCAAAACCCTAGGGGTCGACCTCGAGTCTCCCCTGGTGCTTTCTGCCAGAGGCTCCAGGTAGGGCCGTTCTCCCCGGCTGCGGTATAGAGCACATTTTTTACCTCTTGCCCTGCCCGGACTGGCCCAAGGGCTACTGCATGAACTATCTCCCGTTTAATTTGTTCAAAAGCTTGTCGTTGCTCAGGGCCCCATTTGAAATCGTTCTTCTTCCGGGTCACTTGATAGAGAGGGTTTACAATCAGACTGTAATTTGGAATGTGCATTCTCCAAAAACCCACGACGCCTAAGAAAGCTTGTGTTTCCTTTTTGCTAGTTGGTGGAGACATGGCTGTTATTTTGTTGATCACATCCATTGGGATCTGACGACGTCCATCTTGCCATTTTATTCCTAAAAATTGGATCTCCTGTGCAGGTCCCTTGACCTTACTTTGTTTTATGGCAAAACCGGCCTTCAGCAGGATTTGGACTATTTCCTTCCCTTTTTCAAAAACTTCTCCTGCTGTGTTGCCCCACACGATGATATCATCAATGTATTGCAGGTGTTCTGGAGCTCCACCCTGTTCTAGTGCAGTCTGGATTAGTCCATGGCAAATGGTAGGGCTGTGTTTCCACCCCTGGGGCAGTCGGTTCCAGGTGTACTGAACGCCCCTCCAAGTGAAAGCAAACTGTGGCCTGCATTCTGCTGCCAAAGGGATTGAGAAAAACGCATTAGCAATATCAACTGTGGCATACCACTTGGCTGCCTTTGACTCCAGTTCGTATTGAAGTTCTAGCATGTCTGGCACAGCGGCACTCAGTGGCGGCGTGACTTCATTTAGGCCACGATAGTCTACTGTTAGTCTCCACTCTCCATTAGACTTCCGCACTGGCCATATGGGACTGTTAAAGGGTGAGCGGGTCTTGCTGATCACTCCTTGGCTCTCCAGTCGACGAATCAGCTTATGGATGGGAATCAGGGAGTCTCGGTTGGTGCGATATTGCCGCCGGTGCACTGTGGTGGTAGCAATTGGCACTTGTTGGTCTTCGACCTTCAGCAACCCCACAACAGAGGGGTCCTCCGAAAGACCAGGCAAGGTGGACAGCTGTTTAATTTCCTCCATCTCCAAGGCAGCTATACCAAAAGCCCACCGGTACCCTTTTGGGTCCTTGAAATACCCTCTCCTGAGGTAGTCTATGCCAAGGATGCACGGAGCATCTGGGCCAGTCACAATGGGGTGCTTCTGCCACCCGTTCCCAGTTAAACTCACTTCGGCTTCCAATACAGTTAGCTGTTGGGATCCCCCCGTCACCCCAGAAATACAGATGGGTTCTGCCCCTATATAGCTTGATGGCATTAGGGTACACTGTGCACCGGTGTCTACCAGAGCCTTATACTTCTGTGGGTCTGACGTGCCAGGCCACCGAATCCACACAGTCCAGTAAACCCGGTTGTCCCTTTCCTCCCCCTGGCTGGAGGCAGGGCCCCTCTAATCCTCATCACAGTACTCATTTCTCATTTCTTGTACGTACGGGTCAGAAGTTTCTTCATTAAGATCAAGAGTAAGATCAGCCCTTCTACTCTCTCTGGGGAACTGCCCGCTGGAAACTGGAGCAGCAATTTTCCTGGAAGAACCTCTTTCTGTGATTGTTTTCCCTTGCAATTCGCGTACCCGTGCCCCTAGGGCTGCGGTAGGTTTCCCATCCCACTTCCTCATGTCCTCTCCGTGGTCACGCAGATAAAACCATAGGGTGCCCCGTGGTGTGTACCCTTTATATTCTCTCTCTTGAGCAAAAGAACGCTTACTTCTAATAGCCGAGATACTGGTCCGTACAGGTGAGGAGTAGGACCTATCCTCTCTGAGTTGCTGGATCTCCCGGGACAGTTTTTCGGACAGTTTCTCCACAGCCGAGATGATGGAGGAAGAAAGACTTTCCTCGTATTGCCGGAGTTGACTAGCCAATTCATCCACTGTTTGTTCCTCTCCATCTTTCCAGGTCATCACTGCCAATGAATTGGCGTATGACGATGGTGAGCTCCTTATAAACTTCCGCCACATGGGTCGTGTGCACTTGACTTCGTCTGGATCTTTGGATAGTTGTTTATTGTTCAGGTCACCATAAATCACCTCCAGCACAGCTAATTCTCTCAGAAACTGGATACCCTTCTCCATGGTGGCCCACTTGCTTGGACGACATATGACATCTTCCTTAAAGGGATACCTTTCCTTCACGCTTGACAAGAGTCGCCTCCAAAGGCTGAGGATACGTGTCCCTTTTCCAATTGCTTTATCAATGCCCCCTTCCCTAGAAAGGGATCCCAGCTGCTTGGCTTCCCTACCCTCTAATTCCAGGCTACTGGCCCCATTATCCCAGCATCGGAGCAGCCAGGTGACAATATGCTCACCTGGACGACGGCTGAAATCTTTTCGTATATCTCGCAGCTCACTCAGGGATAGAGATCGGGTGGTCACTGCCTCGTTTATGAGTTCTTCCTCTTCCTCCTCCCCGATCAGCGGCCGGGTCTCCTCCTCCCGTTCTCGTGATGGCCCTTCTCCAGGGTACTCGTACAGTTCTTCCTCCGGTTCCCTTTTAGAAGAAGCTTCTTCCTCCCTTACTAAACGAGCCGACTTCCGCTTCCAAAATTTCTTCTTGTGTACAGGGGCGACTGATACCGGCACAGGCTGGTTCTTTGGTTCAGCCACAGGGCCTGTTGCCGGGGTTGGAGTGGTCGCAGTGCATGTCGCCGGGGTTGGAGTGGCCGCAGTGCAAGTGCATGTCACCGGAGTCCGAGTAGCCGCAGGGCCTGTTGCCGGGGTCTGAGTGACTGCAGTGCAAGTGCATGTCACCGGAGTCTGAGTGGCCACAGGGCCTGTCGCCGGGGTTGGAGTGGCCACAGTGCACGTGCATGTCACCGGAGTCTGAGTGGCTGCAGGGCCTGTCGCCGGGGTTGGAGTGGCCACAGGGCCTGTCGCCAGGATTGGAGTGGCCGCAGTGCATGTCGCCAAGGTCTGAGTGGCCGCAGTGCATGTTGCCGGGGTCTGAGTGGCTGCAGTGCATGTCGCCGGGATTGGAGTGGCCGCAGTGCATGTCGCTGGGGTCTGAGTGGCCGCAGTGCATGTCACCGGGGTCTGAGTGGCTGCAGTGCATGTCGCCGGGATTGGAGTGGCCGCAGTGCATGTCGCCAGGGTCTGAGTGGCCGCAGTGCATGTCGCCGGGGTCTGAGTGGCCGCAGTGCATGTCGCCGGGGTCTGAGTGGCTGCAGTGCATGTCACCGGGGTCTGAGTGGCTGCAGTGCATGTTGCTGGGGTTGGAGTGGCCGTAGTGCGTGTTGCCCGGGTTTGAGTGGCCGCAGGGCCTGTTGCCGGGGTCTGAGTGGCTGCACGGCCTATCGCTGGGGTCGGAGTGGCCGCAGGGCGCGTTGCCCGGGTCTGAGTGGCCGCAGTGCGTGTCGTTTTACTGTCAGAGCCAGAGACCTTCCCTTCCCTTTGAGGGCACTGAATGGTGTTGAACAGGGCTCGGTAGGCATGGGCCAGGCCCCAGCACGTTGCAATGAGCTGCATCTCTCTGGAGTTGCCAGGGTGACAGCATACTTTTTCCAAATATTCCACTAACTTTTCAGGATTCTGCACTTGCTCAGGGGTGAAGTTCCAAAACACTGGGGGTGCCCATTGGCCTAGGTACTTGCCCATCCTGTCCCACACACCCTGCCACTCATAATTATTCAGCCTTGGGGCAGATCTCTGGATGATATTCTTAAATTGCTTACCAACTTTAGACAAAACCGAAACAGTATTCCCAAGAAGTATTAATAGAAGTATCTTAACTGCCCAAGGATGTTCAAAATACTGAAAAATTACTGTAATGAAGGAGGAAACATTATAGAAGAAGGTAGTGACCCTGCCATTCTGTATTTCCTCCATAAAAAAACTCTCAGAAAAGTTACTGCAATTGCTAGTTGTCTCCACGAAATGATCTCCGTGGTACAGTAACGGCTTCATTGCGAAGTTTACATACCACACTAATGTCAAGGTCAATGTTCTAAAAACAAACCTCACAAGCGAGACATTACTATTCACTGCAGACCACAGCAAACTGCAAAACCCAACACCAATCTTTAACATGTACAGCAGGAAAAAGAGCGCGATGCAGATTATACAAATCAATATTGAGAACAGAGAAACCAACATTGTGACCCACAACTACTAACAGATATAAGTTCTTTAATACGCTCCGGTTAACCTGTTATTATCTCAAACCCTTCGAGCCCCACGTTGGGCGCCAAAAAGGACTGTCGTGGTTTAACTTCAGTCGGCAACTAAGCACCACGCAGCCGCTCGCTCACTCCCCCCCACCCGGTGGGATGGGGGAGAGAATTGGAAGAGCACAAGTTAGAAAGACTCGTGGGTTGAGATAAAAACAGTTTAATAATTGAAATAAAATGATAATAATAATAATATGATAATAATAATAATAATACACAAAGCAAGTGATGCACAGTACAATTGCTCACCACCCGCCGACCGATGCCCAGCCAGTCCCCGAGCAGCGGCCCCCCCGGCCAGCTTTCCCCAGTTTATGTACTGAGCATGACGTCACATGGTATGGAATGTCCCTTTGGCCAGTTTGGCTGTGCCCCCTCCCAGCTTCTTGTGCACCTTCAGCCTTCTCAGTCGGTAGAACATGGGAAGCTGAAAAGTCCTTGGCTAGTGTAAGCATTACCTAGCAACAACTAAAACATCGGTGCGTTATCAACTTTGTTCTCATCCTAAATCCAAAACACTGTACCAGCTACTAGAAAAGAAATTAACTCTATCCCTGCCGAAACCAGGACAGTAGATTATTATTGTATAAACAGCACAGAAACTCAAGAAAATGGGAAAGATAACCTTATCACATTGTTTTAAAGTTCCCATATACATAAGAAAAAACTTGGCAATCATTTTAAGAGTGTTATTTGTAAAGTGAGAAATTTGTGACAGTGTTTTCAAGAGATGAATGATTATGGAGATGATTCAGAATAGGAGTAGCCCTTTCTGAAAATTAAGCATCTTTAAGGTGAGTCAGATTGTACTCTCAAAATTCTGGCCTCCTTGGCTTTTGGATATATGCTGCTAAAAGCAGAAAAACGGCATAATTTAAAGAGATGCACACAATTATGTGTTAAAAAGAACAGTGCGCTGACTTGTGGCTTAGTACTAGATTTGTTCTCTTGAGGATCTAAAGGTTAAAACAGATTGACATGAAATAAAATAGGAGTCTGAAAACAATGGATAAAATTTAAAAATCGTATTGAATAGTTTGGGTTACGAGGTCTGGAATCAATTGTTGGCTAAGAAACTACAATAAAAATAATGACAGGGCTACGTATAGTATCTACAGCTATGAAAAATAATATAAGGAGGAGTAATTTAGGTATTAGTGAAGTTTAAAAAGCTAGTAAGTATTGCATGATGTCAGGAATTGTGTCCACATCTAAGGGACAAGACCTCCTATGATAGTGATAGCAAAGTATGATTCTCAGTGTCTTGAGAGACAGGATGCATATCCTTTCCTCCAAGCTGCATTTTCTAGTAACTGATTGTCCATTTCTTAGCCTGTTTTTCTGAATGCTCTAGAAAAA
The DNA here is from genome assembly GCF_965638725.1 of Aptenodytes patagonicus. NCBI lineage: Eukaryota > Metazoa > Chordata > Aves > Sphenisciformes > Spheniscidae > Aptenodytes > Aptenodytes patagonicus. Next base: position 30,759,857 of record NC_134949.1, read on the forward strand.
GCACTGCAACATGCATAGCTTTTTGTGTGTCAAGGCAGAGGGTCTGTGCTCTCTCTTATTTCAGCTGCAAACCTTTCATGCCTTTGACAGGCGATGCCCATCAAGGAGTTTCTATCCAAATTCTACCTTTTACTGTGTACAACGTTTCTTGCCTCCACTTCAACCTTGTGCTTTCCAGGTTTTCTGTAGTACTGAAAACTGGCAATAAATATGTTCCAGCATGGTCTGGGCATATGTAGGAGCCACACATAGTTTTCAGGAGCAGGCAGGGTAGCCAGTTAGGCAACAAGATTGAGTTAACTTTTATGTTGGCAGTCCAAGACCCTTCCTCTGCCCAAACACTTTGTTTACCTGTGATAAGCGGTGGTTCAGGAGACAACTGGCATATTTGCAAACATCTGCAGTATGGAAGCTTGACAAGTGCAGCATATGTGTAAAAGACAGCACAAATTTTTGTACATATTTGTACAAATGTAAATTTTTGTACTGTGCTCTTTAGTGAAAAGATTTGACACCTCTATGCAATAAAAGAACTGTTTATTCATCAACAACTATTGGGATAGAGTATCTGGAGGCTCTTAGAACTCCTCACGTAGCCCTCATGGCATACAGATCTGAGGTTATTTTCTGAAACCTAAGAGAAGGTTTAAAAAAAAAGAAAAATGTGATTTATATCAGAAGATAGCAATTTCAGATTAGAAACAATTTGCTGATCCTATCTCATTCTGGGCTAATTTTATTTCTTTATCAGAATAATTAAAAATGGTTAAGTTTTTAGATTTCTAACTGAAATATTTTTGTAATTTCTTTTCTGTGAGAATTTTTATTCTTTCCTGTTTGAATGAAAACAAATTATGAAATGTTAAAAGTGTCTTTTCAATAGAAATTCTTTTTTTCTAATAAATTCTGATAGCAATTTGGAAGTTACTCCTGAGAGAGATTTTAGCTTTTATCGTCATCTGTGCTATCGATCTATAGTTATGTTTTATGCTGGGGAAGCCATTTGTACAGGCAACTGTTGAACAACAAAATGTGAAGAGGATTGTTATTTTGTTTGGTATTTTAGTTTTTGTTGTTATTCTAAAAATTGTCACAAAGTAGCGCTAAAGCCTTGCAACAGACAGACAATCCTAACATGACTAATTTGGCTTTTAAGTACTTTTCCATCCACCTAAATTTGTAGACATTTTGTTCAAATAGTACAGAAATGTATCTCTGGAACTGTCTTACTGTACAGACTCCTTGCCTTCTCCATTATGCCACTACTACATTTTATTTTGATTTCCTTCCCTCCTCCTTTCAACACTGATGTCTTCTACTTTTTTCCACTGTAGACTGAGTGGAAGACCTTTGTCTTTGTTGTGCTAAGGTGTCACACACAGCTAGATGCCAGGTTTCCTGCAAAGTTACAATATATCCCTCTAGACATCTCAGCTTCCTCCCCATTTCCCCCCATTATCCTTCCCACTGCGGTACCCTCAGTTCTTTCCTCTACTGTCTACCACAGCAATAAGTCCATGTCTTCCCCGGGTTGCCACTGCTTTGTTACCCCATAGTACTTCCAGTTTCTATCTAACACACTGTATAACACCCACCGCTGTGTTGTGAATTCCTACCTAGGGTTGTGGAAGGGGCAGAGATATTCCATGGCTCATCTGGCCACAGTGCGGGCCATGTGGAACAGAGAATGATTATGGTCACTCTATAGTCTTTTCCCATGAGAGTCATTAATTTAAGTGTCTCCTTTCCCCCGCTGTTGATTTTCCTCACATTTGCAAAGACTTAACACTGTGAAGCTTAGTGCATTGACGCTTCATACTCTTCTGCTAAATTAGGTGAAAATTGTTCAACAAATGAAAAGAAAATTTTCAAAGGGGTGGATCTGTGGAGATAGACAATGCAATCATATCAGAGTTGATTCCTTTTTTACTTCATGAAGAAAATCCAAGATATAAAAATATCATTTTTGGCTCAGGATTCTCTGGACTGAAAATTGCTCAAAGCTAGAAACAGCTACTCTGTTATTATGGTTTTCCCTGAACATGCATTTTCGGCCATTGTCAGACAGGATACTGGTTTAGGTAGACTATCCTTACTTTCTTAAACTAAACTACAATGAGATTGGTAAGTCAGCAATTTTATTCTGTTACAAACTGAAGAGGAGGCTGGTGGACAGATAGGAAAAAAGATGTAATTGTGTGGTAACTTACTCTGGTAGAGCTGGGCCCCAAATCCGCAGAATTAAAGAACTATTAGGGAAAGACAAGGAAAAGAGGGATGGAACCAGAACAGGATGAGTAGATTGCACATTGAGCAGTCCTGTGGAGAAGGACTTGGGGGTACTGGTGGATGAAAAGCTGGACATGAGCCAGCAATGTGCGCTCGCAGCCCAGAAGGCCAATCGTATCCTGGGCTGCATCAAAAGAAGCGTGGCCAGCAGGTCGAGGGAGGTGATTCTGCCCTTCTACTCTGCTCTGGTGAGACCCCACCTGGAGTACTGCATCCAGCTCTGGAGCCCTCAGCACAGGAAAGACATGGACCTGTTGGAGCAGGTCCAGAGGACAGCCACAAAAATGATCAGAGGGGTGGAATACCTCTCCTATAAGGACAGGCTGGGAGACTTGGGGTTGTTCAGCCTGGAGAAGCGAAGGCTCCAGGGAGACCTTATTGCAGCCTATCAGTACTAAAAGGGGGCTTATAAGAAAGATGGGGACACACTTTTTAATAGGGCCTGTTGCGATAGGACAAGGGGGAATGGTTTTAAACTAAAAGAGAGTAGATTCAGACTAGATATAAGAAAGAAATTTTTTACGCTGAGGGTGGTGAAACACTGGCACAGGTTGCCCAGAGAGGTGGTGGATGCCCCATCCCTGGAAACATTCAAGGTGAGGTTGGAGGGGGCTCTGAGCAACCTGCTCTAGTGGAAGATGTCCCTGCTCATTGCAGGGGGGTTGGACTAGATGACCTTAAAGGCCCCTTCCAACCCAAACTCTTCTATGATTCTATGATTGTACATAAATTAGTACTAAAACCTACAAATAAATACATGATTGGACTCTAAGACTGACCCCACAACTAGGAGGTCTGGTCATCTGACTTGAGAGCCTTCAAAACCATTTTGTTATTTCAGTCTGTTAGAAGCATTTTAATAACAGTGTGAGTGTCTGAGCAGGTGTTTTTAGCTTTGGAACACTTAATGAACATTAAGCACTCTACTCAAAACCCCAGTGTGATAGGTAAATTATTCCCTTTTCAGCACTTTCTATCATTAATGGAAATTATGGAAAAAAACTATTAGATTATTTGTCCTTCTAACTTGTGGGGTAGTTTTTTCTTTTATGGGAGTATTTTTTTTTTAGAGCTTTTTTGATCATTGTAGTTCTCAGTCATTTCACATATTGGCAAAAGCATTTATTCTATCTGTGTGTTCAGTCTATTTTATTTTTTTGACATTGCTCTCTCTCTGTTGGGATTCACATGTACGCATATTCTTAGATTTCCTTTGTGCCTCAAAATAGTAATGCTGCCTGTTCTTAACCTATTTTCCCGCATTATGCCCTTGTAGATTCAGATTCACTTTGAAGATTCCTTGAGTATCTAAACTCTTCTTCTAGAGCTAGAAAGTTCACCTGCACTCATACTTTGTTCTAGTTATTCAATGAATACCACATATAGCTCACTCTATATACGTCTGTGATTTTTAGAGGGTGTATGTTTGCTATGTATTTGGGTGGTATGTGTAGACTATTGTTGCCCCTCTGTTTAGGTTTCAGGTGGCATTCATGTTAGTTCTCCATCTGAGTGATATATTGTCTAGAAACATATCATATCTAGAAACAACAAATAATATCTCATTTGAATATAATAGAAATTTGGCTGACTATGTATTTTCTTTTCTTGTCATTTAGCATTGATTCATTAAGTCAGATATAGACATAATCCCTACCGGGCAAATTCTGCACAAAGAGAAAATTTAATATAAACTGAAATTCATTCTCCCTTGTAAGTATAGCTGGCATAAGTGTTAGGTATCAAATAAATAAAAAGAGTCTTTTCTCATTTACCTCAAGAAGATTTGTCTGTAAATTTTATAGATCTATAAAATTATCTTTATAAATTTTCTAAATCTCTATATAAAGCTCCTCTCCATAAATTATGTAAATCTATAAAGTGTAAATCTACAAAATGTATAAAAATATGACAAATGAGATTTGATAGCAGAATTCTAGCAAGCTCTTGTGGTTCCCTGAGAAGGCCAGAGCTTTGAAGAGAATCTGCCTTGACCTTCTTTTTATAGGGAGCTCCTGAAAAAGACCAAAAGAATTTTTAAACTCATAAAACCAGTTTATACTGGAAAATTATTTTTAAATAGAAAAAAAAAAACACATGGCTAGGTTAGGCAAAATAGTATAAACAGGGTTTCAATATTGCTCTTCCCATGTACAGTGAGTCGTTGCAAGTAGGTCCTTCATTCATCCCATGCTTGGTTTCAACTACTACATGGCTTTCTGGGATGAAGAAAATTCTGAATCATCCCCTCTGATCCTTAATAATTTTCTTTCTCCTCTGGTGCCTGGTTGCACGTGCCTTGCTCCCCTTGGCACTCCCTGCTCTGCCAACCCTCGCTGCCTTTGGGATGTTCTGTCCCTTGGTGCTCAGTTGGTCACTATGCAGGCACAGTCTTCTCCTGGCTCCAGATGGTTTTACCTGACTCACTCTACTTGAAGAGACAAAATAGGCAATTAAGAACATAAAATAAACTAGGTCACACCCATCACAGAAGCCATAATTTAAGTGAAAAGTAATCTCTGATCTATAAACTTTATATTATATACCTGTGAATGGAGAGAGATTAAACATATATTGCTATCAATGGTCCTTTTAAGACTGAAGTCCTGAGAAACTCATCCCAATATGGTTTCTTGGAACACAAGAAATACAGTATTCGTAGGCGTTAAATGGATGTACAATTTACCATAAAGTTGCTGATTCTAGTGTCATTCTTTATTTTGACAAATTAGCAATAAATGAGTTCAAATAAATTCAGTGGGTAATTACAGGGAAAAAAATTATCAGCACAGACCTCACTGAAAGCTGAAATTTAGAAATGTCCACTAAATAAAACCTAATGATTCATGTGTATAACTTGACATGTTGAGGTTAATCTACCATAGCATTTTATATCTGTGCAACATTTGGGTCGAGAAAAACAACCTTTGATGTTTGAGTATAATTCTTTGAAACAATGTTAGAACGGATGAAGAGTACCAGCACTTTTGGTGTCACAATATGTGGAACATTATTTACTGAATCTGTTACAAGGGAAAAAAAGTCTACTACTAGCAGAATGCCCCATTTATTTGTGCCATATCACTATCAATCAATGAAAAACCAACATAACTAAAAAAGAAAGCATCACTAATGTTGCATTTTATGGGGTTCACATTTATTTTTGTCAGTCTCGGTTACTTTTATTTTTTCCCTGCAGTAAGTGTGTTTTGAGAAATAAGGAATTTTCTTGACAGAATGAAGACCTAAACAATATTTAAAAACAAAACAAACTCCCATCAATCTGCCCAAACTATAACATATGGAAGAAGAATCATGTGTTTCTTCCCCTGGTGAATCTCTGTCCTGGTTTCGGCTGGGATAGAGTCAATTTTCTTCCTAGTAGCTGGCATGGTGCTGTGTTTTGGATTTAGCATGAGAATAATGTGATAACACACTGATGTTTTAGTTGTTGCTAAGCAGTGTTTGTACTAAGTCAAGGACTTTTCAGCTTCCCATACTCTGCCAGTGAACAGGTGCGCAAGAAGCTGGGAGGGGGCACAGCCAGGACAGCTGACCCAAACTGGCCAAAGGGACATTCCATACCATGGGACGTCATGCTCAGTACATAAACTGGGGGGAGTTGGCCGGGGGGCGGCGACCGCTGCTCGGGGACTGACTGGGCATCGGTCGGTGGGTGGTGAGCAATTGCATTGTGCATCACTTGCTTTGTATATTCTTCTATTATTATTGTTACTATTATTACTACTACTACTATTTTACTTTATTTTATTTCGATTATTAAACTGTTCTTATCTCAACCCACGAGTTTTCTCACTTTTACTCTTCCAATTCTCTCCCCCATCCCACCGGTGCGGGGGGAGTGAGCGAGCAGCTGTGTGGTGCTCAGTTGCCGGCTGAGGTTAAACCACAACGATCTCGCTTCCAACAGATAGGATTTCAGGGACTGTCTGAGCCACAGGTTGCATTTGTATTGTTTTGTTTAATATCTCTGATCTAATTTAATATCCACCCTCCATTAATTCTGGTGAGCCCTTTTGTATCTCTTCAGACTTTTGGTCTGTAAAACATCCTGTGGCAATGAGCTTCTCATGGTAATAACATTTGTACCACTGATGTTGACAGTAATTCAAAGTTGCTTTGAAATGGGAGTTTGCGGCAGACATGTCTAAATTTAAATATGTTGAGACATTTTCCCTTGACTTTGCAGTGCTCTGGATCAGGCCGTATTGAACTTTGCTTATTTATTGGTTTAGTCAAATGTCTATGCAGCAGAGTAGAAAAGCAATAAGAAAAACTCAGAAAATAGCTATGCTTTTTAGTGAGTGTTAGTGCAATTTTACTTGTCCTTAATGTTGAGCTAATTTCCTGTCTGGCAGGCACTAGCAGTATTTCATTAAAAATAGAGAGAGATGGAGAGAGAGGAAAAAAAAGAAAGTGAGGGGGATATAGTAGATGATGTAGATTACGATAGTAATTGACACAGTGGTTTAACATGCCACTGGGATAGTGTGTAAAGCCTTCTGCCTTTGAAAACTGCAGTTCAGCTACTGCTGTTTGGGAACATGAACAGTGATGGAATTTACTTTTTTCTAAGTTATTTGATGGAATCCAGATGAAGGAAATAATATTTCAGTTATGTGAACCACTCACTGAAACTACCAAATAACAGTATGTGACTCCTTGCTGGTGATATTCCAGTCTAAAATTGAAAGCAAAAGAAACTTTAGTCTTAGATGAAAATGGCTGCTGTCATGGTGCCCCCCATTCTAGCAAGTCACATTTATAGATCATTTATCTCAAATACATTACCATTCTCAAGTTTGTCCATCATCGTATTTTGGTTCTATGAAGAGCTATTGAGGTGCATTTCTTATTTTCAGTTATGTGTTTGCATAATGAGTATTTCTGAAGTCATATTTTATTTAAGTTTAAGGATGAAAATCTCATGTATAGCCACAGTGATTTTTCACTTCTATGAAAGTGAAATGCACTCAGGAAGTGCATTTCATTGCATAAATAAGTGTGGTAGCAGCCAAGCCTGTTTAACTGCTGGCTGCCGTCTTCTTTCACCCTATTGACTTACTACCCTCTTTCTTTCAAATGCTTCAGTTCACATCAGATGCTGATTGAGCTGTTGCAGCACACTAAGGCATCAGGAAGCTAACCTGGTCACCAAAATAAAAGTGCCTTTGATAACTCAGCATGCTGAAATTACTCGGTGATGGGCCTGATGGGCATCAAAGCCAGAAAAAGGGTAGGGAAGGGCCAGAACTAACCTCTAGCAAAGCTGGCTTTGAGGGATATCTTTGATATGTATTTGGTATGTTCAGCTTAGAACTGCAGCATGAATTACATGCTTGGGCTCATCCGGCAGGTAGTACTATTCAAAAAAGTATCTCTACCTGGCAATGGATGGTACTGTACCAAAAAGGACTGCATTGATACAGGATGTCTTACCTGAATCAGTTATCGGTAATGAGAACTGTGGGAAACCCAAGGATTAATTTACGTCATCAGAAGCAGAAGTGAAGCTGAGAAAGGGTGACCTAAAGCAAGCTTTTACCACAAGTCAGTGTCCATTTTGTGGAAGAGGTGGGTCTTGTTTAAAAAAATGCATCTCATTTCTGGGTATCTGTTCAAATTATGTAGAAACTTGCCAGTAACTGGAACAGAGAAATCACTTTGAACCCAGACCAGAGTGCAGGATAGCTATCAGGCACGTTGTTTCAAGTTTCTGTCACTAAATATAGCAAGTAATATCCTAAGCTGTGCCTTTTTGGCAGAATGAACTAATACTCTTTCACTTTAAAATTTGTGAAGTATTAGGGACTGACAGACCCCACACATGTCTTTGCCCACGGGGTTGGCAGTTCAGAAATGGAATAGAGATAAGGAACTTCCTACCAAAAGCTTGAGGCCCTTCACAGGTTGGTGGAGCTGTCTTTGGCTGAAGTCCAGCGCCTGGTTTGGAAACTTGCTCGTGTGAGGTACTGGTTAGTGACAATTGCCTCATGTTGGCAACGGTTAGCCAGAACTTCCGTGGCATCCATGTGGAAAATTTGAATTTCCCCCCCCTTTCATTTAAATAAATGTTATGAAAGATAAACCACTACTTGGAAATAAACTGTATAAAATTTGTGTGAGTTTCTTCATGCCAGATTACCGTCATTGTAGAGTTTGGTCAGATACCCATTCTGTTCTAAGTACCTAAGTATCTTGAATCCAGCCAGTTTTAGCTAATTAGTAATTCCTATAAGTATGTTTTCTTCCATCAGGAAAACCATATGTTTAGGGACAGTTTTGTAGTCTTCAAAACTGTACATGTTTTCCAAGTGCTTCTGGACTCTGTGCTTGATTATTGAAGCATTTATGTATTGCGGTAACTTTTCTGTTGTCATCCCCTGTTGTGTCTGGAACCAAGACATCCCCTTTTTGGCTAATGGTTGCATATCAGTAAATGAGGATGGTATTTGCATGATGCTTCCTATTTTGCTTCCAGTTACTAAATTCAAGAAGTACAGATTTGAAAAGGTGAGTTATAGGTGATTGCTTTTATGTATTAATGGTGCCTATGGAGGGTCTCATTAACACTCACAGCATGGAAAATTCCTGCAGCTACCCTACAGAGCACTGGAAAACATGACTGCTGAGCAGGCTTTACTGTTTACGCTTCATTTTTCTAATTTATTCTCTAAAAGGGTATTTTTGCAGCCTCCATATGAAAATAAGATAACATATGGGAAAAAAGAACTGGACAAAGGTAGCAGGAATACTTCCTTGATTCATTTATTTATCACAGGGTTTTTTATTTTTTTTATTTTGGGAGTGGGGATTTCATTTTAATTGTATTCTTGTGAATGTTTAATTTCCAAGCTGGCGTTTGGTATATTATTAGAGCAGCAATCAGTGATAAAACATCTTGTTGCAATGTTTACACTTAGAAAACTAAATTATATATGTACAATGAATATATGTATTTTATAGCAGAGTTATTTTTTCAGCTATAGTATGAATTATATATGTTCTTATGAAGGTATTCATCCAAATCTAATGCTACTACTTCTTGTTGATATTTAAGGGTAATTTTGTAAATTTAAATGATCTTAGTTTAATTAAATATATTCCTTTTTAGAACAAGAAGGAAAAATATTTTTACACTCAAAAAAAGGAGTTTCTTCCTTCTCCTGTCAATAAGAAGCAGGAGATACCCTTCAATTCAGTGGTTCAATATGTATACAGTAAAGGGCAAGGAGACCGTATTCTTCATTACATACCATAATGCTTTGCATTGCTATCTACTAGATAGTGTCTGCCCCTTTCTGTCTTGCAGTCGCATTCCTTGATGTTTGGCTGGAAGAGCAAAAGGGCCTTCTTGTGCTAGAAGTGATACCGTTGTTGCTCTATAAAATAGTCAAGAGCAGTACAGCAATATTTGGATACACGTTACCCTGAAGGCATCAGTCTTCTGTGGTCGACACCCAATGTATCCGTTCGTGAACTAGGAAGCTGTAGCTGGCAGCTGAGCCTGTAGTTGTCATGCTGCTACACCAGCCAAAACTTTTTACGTAGGCTGTTGAAAACCTCTGCAGCATAATATACACTGATTTCAGACATAATCTTATCTTTTAAAAAGATTTACGACTAGAATGTATTTGGAATTTTGGGTAGGTTTGGGTTTTTTTTTGTGAGAGAAGAGAAGGGCGGGAAGGAAGGGGGCAGACTGCTATGTGCTTGGAGATGGTCGTATTTTTTCTCAAGAAAGCTGGAAAGTCTTGCGTTGACTCCCCTTAGCTTAAATATAAGGTCTTAAACAAGATGGATGAGTTTGATTCCCTGCACTTTTGGGGCTCATTCATGCCTTTTTTGCTTACATGTTGGTATTTTCTCTTTTAAATTCTAATGATGTCTGCATGAATAGTTCAGGAATACTTGTGTCTCTCTCAAATGTGGCCTCTTTTCCCGATTGTGACATACACCAATTGTTCAATTGGTTATTTTCCCTGCATGCATTTAATAAAACAACATAATCAAGTTGTTTGTGAATATTTCCTTGTGAAGGTTGAGTATTCAGTGTTCAGTATTTGTGCTGAGCTACTAAATCATGATTTTGCAGATATATTGTTACTGGATAAAGTTACAGGTCCTTTATTGATTGAATGTGTGTGTGTTTCTGTAAATAATTATGTATGTTTATACATTTACATTTGCTCTGGTTTTTAAACGTAATTTTATGTGGCTTAAAAAAAAAGGAAAATAATTCCTCAATTTTAATGTAAGTGAGAGTTTGGAAGCTAGAAGTTGCTATCTGTTGTTGGTAGCATGAAGATGTATGTGAGGAGCCTTTTGATTCCAGGTATTCCCTTTGCACCAGCTCTTAATATTCCATCTTGTGTGTCTTGAATATTTTAATGGAGAGAGCATATCAGAGAAAGATCTGCCAGAACTTTTAAGATTTTGTAGCTTGTGACTGTGATACAATGAAGATGGGTCCATGGACTTGACATCCTCTGAGAAATTAGAACGTCTGTCTGCATCCATTCAAGAAAAGTACAAAACCCACAAAAAGACTGAGGCAGTTTTCCTAAGTCCTCCACTCCTCTTTGTTCTTAACTAATTTACAGCTAGCTGCAGTCTGGGTGGATCATTATGCTTGCCATAGGGCCTTTTTTTGGCATACAGTGATTAAAACATCAGGTTCCGAGGTCTCTGAAGCAGAAGAGACTGAGAAAGATGTGACTCTCACAAGTGATCCCTGTCATTTAGCAGGACTTTCCAGGAACATTTTAAATATTTGGTGCTTTAGGAAACAGCCATTTTGGTGCTTCTCATCTAGAGAAGACTTTTTTAAAATCAAAATTTTTGTGGATAGACAAAAAATGGAAAGTAATTCTGAAGAAAAACTCTAATCCCCTCCAAAAAGTATATGATATATTTCATGGGGTTTTTTTTGCTGGTTTTACCTTCTAAGCTATATTGGAATCCATAAGGCAATGACTGTAGTTTCTCTCTTTATATCCCACAGTTTCTGATGTAAAAGTAGCAAGCTCATAAAACCCAAGGAAATATGCACTAAAATGAAGGTGGGGTGCTGTCACCTAAAATACGTTTGTTTAATATATTTTTAATTGATTCTGCCATCATTTTTCCTTCATTGGTCTGAGGCAATTAAGTGCTCGGTTACTTTGATTCTTGTGGAATTGTGACTTTTTTTGTAAACTGGTCTACTGAATATATTTCTAATATCTATGATAAATGCTGAGAGTAGCATACACCAAAATGCTTTATTTCAGTCAATTCAAAGAAATGTTTACTGGTGTGAATTTAATGGAGATTTTATAGGCTTGTAATTATACAGTGATACAAAGTATCACTGAATAGGATATTAGCCAAGTGTAGATAATGTGTGTTTTAAAAATGCAACAGTTTTCTTGACTTCATTAGTTTAGGTGTGTCACATCTTAGCGCTACTCAGCAGTGTTGGAAAAATTGAATTTTGCCCCCTTGAGAGGAAAGATAAAATGCTTTATTTTGCCTTCATCTAATGAATAGTAAAATTTTGCTGAAGCAGAACAGCTGCTGTTCTCTGTCCTCCCTCCCCTACCCGTTGGCACGATGGCCTCTTTTAAGTGAACTCACTGCCCCAGCAACAAGCCAGCTGCGCTTGCCTGTATCCCAGTCTCTGCAAATGTCGGATGTTTGCACCTCATGCCTTTGAATGATGTAGGGACATTGATTAGACGGGGACATAAGAGGTGCTTCACTCTGTCCTTGTGAGCACTGGGCAACTCACCGCCTGCTCAGCATCTCTCTCCTTTGGCTATGGAAGGACTAGATGAGAGCAACTACACAACCATGTGCCCCATAAACTGCCAGCTAGTTTCATTACTGTCAGCACCGTGCCCTCCTTAGGGAGGGCGATGCTTCAGGTCTGCTCTCCTCCTGCCATATTTTCTTGCCTTTACTAGACTGACAGCCTGAGTAATGGCCGCCTTTGATGATGGCTAAATATAACTCTGGCCAGACATATGTGAAAATATAGGGTTTTAGGCATCCAGTTGAAGTATTAAGTGGATGTTTTAGAAATAAATTTCACAAAGTGAGAAAAAAACACCATACAGCTAGATTGCTGGTATGCATTGTAAATAGGTATGTGCATGTTTCTTGCTGCGTGATTGTCTATCATCTTGTACTAGTAATATAGGGAGCCAAAACTATGAGTGATTGCAGTTTGATGTTCAACTAATACTGAGTCATCCAGATAGTTAAGCTGGCATGAAATCTTTATATCAGTTTGCATTTTTTCCATAGTTGTTTTTTTCCTTCTGTTGTCTTAACCTTGTCAAGTTTTTTTACTGACTCATATGTTCGTTTTTCCTGAATTTCCGTAATGAGAGGTTGCAGATGTATTTCAGTCCTAATGGATGGAAGAGACCATTACTTTGGAGATAAAGACAGGAAAATAATAACCTTTTTTCAGCTCTGCTTTTCAAAAGGTGGTTCATCCTTGGTAGCATGGCTTTTTTTTTTAAAAAAAAAAGATTCTCTGAAATAATTTGCCTAGCTGTATATAAGGAAAAACAAAAATTATTTCATTACCTCATTACATTGGCAGTGTTCTTAGCTTTGCAAATGTCCACTTTGTATTTCTTGAATCAGCTGTATTTGCAGGGCAGACATACTAGTGTGCAGAGGGAGGGAGAAGTTGCTCCATGCTCTCTCTGCTCTAACTCACACCTGCTTTACATCACAAGGCAGGAAGAGACTTCATAGCCTTCTCCTCTCCCTCTCAGACAGCACCATGACTATATCTAGATCTTTAAAGTGTTGTACTTTTTTCATCAATCTTTAGGTAGCAAATCTGGATAATAATTCAAATAGCAGATACAAACCAACTGGAAATTCTACAGATGCCGATTTAATAAAAGAAAAGAAAACCAACAATAATTTGATTATAAGAAATCATCAATTGTATTTTTTAAAAAGGATTTTAGGGAGTTTTAATGCTTAGGATTATTGGAGTGTGTTTTGTCTTTAGCAGCTCTCTAACATACAGAGATTAAACATCTGTACAATGTAAGTGTTTATCCAGGTGATTATTTAGTTTTCTATTTGTTAGAGGCCATACAATCACTAATAACAAGCCATAAATCAAAATCTGTTGTGCCTTTCTACTGACTGAGAAAATACTGTATGCCCCAACCATTCAAAAAATGTAGTATTTGTATTAATATTGTGCTGATGCCTAATATCCCAGTTTTGAAGCAAAATTCCTTTTTGCTGAGTTCTAAACAAAAGCAGTTTCTTTCTAAGGAAGGCTACGCTCTTCAGTAGAAAGGAACAGATGCATATGGTAGCCCAAGGGAACTGACACCTTAAAATGTTTATTTATTTAAATTCTCTATTCTACCAATGTGAAACATTGAAAAATTGCCTGCTCTTAGCTGAATTAACCTTTCTCCAATAACTCCACTTTAACTATGTTAATATTTTTCTTCGATATTTTTTCCAGGAAGATCTTTGAAAACCCAAAAGTTCTTCATGAGGAGGGCTTAACTTAACTGTATTTAGCATGTTTGCTTCACAGTGTTTTGATATTCAGGATCTTCTTCTCCCCCAAAATGGCAGTTGCTAGAAGAAAAATTCAGAGAGACAATGATCATCATTGAATATTTAATGTTATGCTTTTTCCCTTGCTAACAAGTCAGTTCCTGCTATTGTTGAAGTAATATGTTTTGAGGTATAATTTTTCTCTAGATTAAATAATATTAGTGATATTCATATAGATGTCTTGTCATCTGAACTCCAGTTAGTCTAGTCAGGTTAGAAAAGAAGTTGCAAGTATGATTCTCAAGATATATTTGAAACACAATAAAGAAATCTTAGGTTCCTCATCTTTTGCTGTCTGACTTAGCTAATGTTACTTGGTATTAATTATAAAGCTAACAATCTTGATCTATGGCAGTAAGGACTGTTGGGCTTTATCTTCCTATCTGCCATGAAAGAACTACTCAAGTTCATCTAAAATTTATTCTTAACATGCAAAGCTACTTCACAACTGTTTTCTGCTCTTGGGAACCTGATAGTATACACTTTCCAAAAACTATCCTGGTTTATTATAAAAGTTGCTTCAAAGGTTCTCTCATTGGAAGTTGAGATACATTTTAATATTAACAGCATGATAACTGAGTCAGGACAGAAATCATAAGAGGATTTGAAACAATTTGGAGAAAGTAGTTTATTCTAGGGATCTTCACTTGTGTCTTTTGTTCTCAAGGTTACTTCAGACTAGAAGGCCTCATTTAAAAAAAGAAAAGTCTTTAAGAAGAGAACAGCTTTTTACTGATGAAGAGGTGGAATAGGCAGCTTTTCCAAGTATGCTGCATCTCAAGTACAAAAATAGGGGTTTTTTAGGTGGTGGTTTCAGTTTTTTTCAAGTATTTGTCTTTAGTCAAATAGAGTAATGAGAATCATATTGGAGAACTGTGTAGAAAAGAGTGAAAGTAGTTTATATCACTTGTGTTATTTATATGGGCTAGTATTAAAAAAAAGCTCAAATCTGCTAATTCTCTCAGTCACAGGGAGGGAATATTGAATCACGGCAGTAGAGAGCTGTCATGAGAAAATTTCATTCAGGGACTCTTTCAGTTTCCTATTTTAATTTAATGTTATAGTGCCCTATAAAAGAATACAAGAAGAGATAACCTAATAAAAATATGCTTAATTTGCTACCCTTAACTGTTATTCTGATTGTGGTCTTTCCTACTTCTACTAAAATGACTTAATACAGTAGCTTTAACATACTTTCATAAAATCACCTGCACTGGTCAAGAATCATTATAAGGTTAGAAAATACAGGCTTAGACTGTTTTGCGTGAGTGCAAAATGTTATGAAGTTATTTCTGACTGTATAAAATATTCTCTTTGATTACACTTTTATAGATAGCACATACTGCAAATTTTCTCTTTACTGGTGACCCCTGGAGTCTCATTTCTGTCAGCAGGTGTATTGCAGTACTTGATACACTACATAGTATCTCACAAGATAATATTAAAATATTTTTGTTCTTCAGTTTTAAGAAGAAAATTAAAGCGTCGGAGGTAAAATAGTTTTAAAAGCCAAAGATATATTACATTTTGTTCTTTATTAATTATTTATTGATTTTTCATATTTCTATTTATTTCAGACTGGAAAATGAAAACAGAATACTGGAGTTTCTTTTCCTGGCTGTGAAGCTTTAATTTCATACGCCTTTTTCCTTGTCATGCAAGGATTGGATTGCAAACACTAGTAGAATGTTTGGTTTGAAATTCTGATTCCTTTGGTATTTATTGAAAACATAGCAACTGTAGGTCCTTATTGGTAGAGTATATGGAATGAATTAAAAAAAAAAAACAGTTTTAAGTTTTCCAGGAGAATGATGTTCATGGCTACATGGATAATTTTCTGGTACCTTAAGTCAGACAAATTTCACTCTGACTAGACATATTCCTATTTTACTTTTTCTATACCTAGATTTAGATCAAAATCAATTTTGTAGTCTCTAATGCAGAAATACTCAGTATGTTTAATAACTTTTTGAAAAAATTTGAACTTTGTAATCTGAACTCATATCTGTCTTCATATGAAGTTTCTGAATACCCAGATTCCTAGAAAATCAGTTGGGTTCCTGCTCAGTGTAACCACAGAAAAAATCTTAGTGAGTGAACAGAATAAGACTACACTATCCAACTGATAGCAATTTTCCCTTATGCCTGCCTATGTAGCAACAGTTTTTTGAAGTCTTGCTTGAAAATTGATTTCTGATAAAGTCATAGTAAGCATATGTCAAGCAGAATAAACTTTCATACTGTGCTGCCAATACCTACTACCAAAAGGTTAAACAGTTCATTTTCCACATGATTTAAGGTTTGTGTGAAATCAGCTTTTTAAATACAAATGTAAATTTATTTGGTGTGGATTGGCTGGATTTGGAGTCTGAGGCCTGTTAGGGCTGGGAAGAGTGAAGCTGGAAAGTGTGAAGAACTGGGCAGGTTGGGGAAGAGAGATCCAGTTTTGAATTATTTTGGCAGAGTACCTGAAATGTTTCTGACATTTTTACTGATGGCTCGTCTAGTAGGCATGACTAACAGGGAATGGTAGCCAAAGGGAAATTGATCTGTGTATAGAACTTGGGCTACCTAACCAGGGAACTGTATATTCCTCTAATATTAATTTTTCAGGATCAAATGCTATTCCACTGAAGTCAATGAAAATGTTGACCTAGTAGAGAGATTTTTCTTCTTACGTATTGTATAGGATGTAAAGATCTATAGAAGACTGTGATTTAACCTGAGTGTACCTTTGATATTTTACTGTTTCTGTCTAGCTGCTTAGTTTCCATCTGTATGTCTCTGACTTTCTCAACCATGCAAGAATTAAATATAATGCTTGAATAGTATAAGTGCATGGAGGGGATCCTGAATAAAATTATGTGCTATCCTCCTTCTCATCAATGGTGAGAAAAATTTCATCTTTTGTGGAATTCATGTTTCAGTCATACGTAACTAACCCTGAATTTAGTGTAGTGAAACACGCACTCATCCACGTAGTGTGTTTCTACCTGGGTGAATCATTACTTAGTGATCTGTTTCCCAGCATTAGGTTTCACTAGGTGGAACAAATGAGTCAGTATCCAGAAATGAAGGCATGTATTTCAAACTGTTAATTAATTTAAAAACATTCTTAAATATTTTTTAACAGTTTACTTATGGTCTACTTTTTTGAATGTGTGTTTTCATTCTTTGTCCAGATAGTTTTAAAGGAACTGTATAAATTCTTGGATTTAGTAATCATTAATTACTACTTATTAAGTTTTCAGTCAGTGATTAGGGTTTCTTGAATTTTTTAACATCTGCTAAATAACAGAAGGTTGAAATAATTCTAGAAATTGCATTTAACAGGACTTATGAAATTAATTCAGTCTTGGAACATTTCTGATTTGCAACCATATCTACTAGTTCCTGGTGGCTGTTCCATTATCAATGAACAAAAATAATATGGCACCATAAATATCAAAGGCTCCTGTTTTATTCAACCAGCTATATAGATGTTAAAATATAAATTAACAAATTAAGAAGTCTAAAGTTCAGAGAAGAATAGTAAACGCCTAAGAAAACCTTAGAGTATTTTCTTGCTGGAGCTCAAGAAAAAACCCCAAGCCCCTCAGATAGTCCAAATCTGTGAAGTCTAATGTCTGTGTACACTAAAAATGTCTGTGCTGCACTGGCAGGTTAAAAGGGCTTTTAATGGCATAAAAGTTATACTTACGTCTTTATGGACTGAAGTCTTTCAGTGATGCAGGACTGGAAATGCAGTATCATGTGATGTTCCAATCTTGAGCACAGAAAACAAGGAAAGCCTGCCAGTATCTAATGGCTGAATATTCTCCCTGCTACCCCTCTGCCTCCATCTGCTTGCTAGAAAGATTAGATGCTTTCGGATATTCTCAATTAAGTTAGAAGTTTTGTAGGCTTTTATGTATACTTTGTCCTCACTGATGGTACCACTCAGTCTAATTTTATATAGGCTAAAATCTACATGGTAACAGCTTTCAGTTTCAGAAATGCTCAGCCCAAGCCAGCAATGCTCACAGTGATGGTGGCAACTCTTGTAAAATATCTTAATGCTTTCAGGCCAAAAACATTCTTTAGGCAATGTGATACCGTTATTCTGTTATCCCCCCCCCGCCTCCTTTTTCTGCATTTTCACGAAATATAAATTATCCAACATAACATCAGCTGTGAGAGGAAATGGTTATGGGTTTTTTTATTTTAAAAAAATGTGAGCAGGAAAATGGTATCCTGTTGTCAGATCTCACATCTGTGCCCATCGCATATTATAATATGGTTCATTATGGTATTCAGTGGACTTCTGATCAACAAATTTAGTTACAAATATTCTGAAAAGAGAGCTTGAAATGCCACCATTATCTTTTGAGTCTGTGGCAGGCATTTTTTACCTGCGGGCTGCTTGCTCATGTGAAAGCAAGCACATTTGACGTTTAAAAGCACTTCAGTTTTTGCTTGGATTAAGTTTCTCTTGCAGCTGGCAAACTCAGGATGACCTCGAGGCTTTACAATAAATATGTTTGCTATGTTTTCATTTTACTAAATATGGAAATTGGTAAACATAAAAATTGCATTTTAAAAAATAAAACAAAACACCAAATATGCCCCAAAATGAAAACAACCACAGATTAAAAATAACTTCTGTCTGGTATGCCAACTTTATCATTTCATGTAGCAAACATAATATTTTTAATCTCATTTATGGTGAGATTTGAAACTTATAAAACATGGCTACAAGTCTCCAACTTTTAACTCAGCTTAATCTCTGTGATTTTCAGAGATGCATATGTAAGTAAAAGCACTTAGTGATGGGCTTATCCCCTCATATTACCACATGGCCAACATTTGTGAGATGAAGACTTTAATCTTGCCTGTTATGAAGAGGAGCAAGATAAAATTTAACTGTGTAATCAGCAGTGAGTAGTGTGTATGTAGTGAAGTTTACTTTTTTTGGTGGGCAGACACAGTAAACAAATTTGTGTTTTTTCTTGATTTGATTGTGATTGATGGAGGAAATACCTTAAAATGCAATTAAGGATGAGAGACTGTTACATTCTTTAGAACATGAAGCACAATGTTAATGTAGCTCTTAACCTCCAACAAAAGTGTGTGGGGCATAGAATTCTTTTTCTTTAAATTTCCATTAAATTTCTTCGAAACATCTTTACGTAATTTTTTAAAATGATAGGGCCATTAATGTAATTGTGTAGTATAAACTGTGGTGTTTGGTTTGAACATTCTGAGTGCATTGTTTTTGTTTTAATGCATCTTCAGTCTTCCCATCTATTACCTAATTTTTTTTTGAAAATACTAGGTTGTGGCTTGATTTAAAGTGTATAATAATTCTAAACTTTCATAAAGACAATTTTAGAAATACGAGGTGCATGGTAAATTCATTACTTCTGATACTGGTTAGGTGAGTGTGTTTGACTGTTTGTTGTTAGAAAGCTGTTTTTCCTCTAAATTCTATTGATTTAGGCAGAATACGCTAGGCAGTAGCAGTGTACTCCATTTACCGTTGCAGCATGCAAAGGTTCTCATCTATTATGCTTTATTAAAGTATGTTTTACTTACTATCCTTTTTGTCTAGAGAAGATATGGTTATTTCTTTACACAAGTCCAAATTGTATTCCTTCCTGTCCTGTTGTGTTCCAAAATGGGATTGCCTTTTTGAGGCAACTGAGATTCTTTAGGTTCATATAGCTTATCAAAAATAATTTCTAAATATACCATCTTCAAAAATGTATTACAACTAATGGTCTGAGTACATTATGGAGTGACTGTGCTAACATGACTATGCTATCTCAGCAACTGAGCTAGCCCATTTAGAACTACTTTAGGCATCTCTGTGATGCACTGACAGCAGAAAATCGCTTGCAGAAAATTCATGATATGGGTTTTGTCTATGCGTATTAAGTGTGTACCAAAAAACGTAGACTGCATATCTGCAGAAATGAGTTGTTTAATTCCTTAGTTATTGGTATGATTTTCAATGAGGACATACTTCACAAATTTCTCAGGCTATTCAAGTTCTGACAAAGTGGACTGCCTCCTTACAACTTCTAACTTCTGTTCATGAATTCATGTTTATGAAATTTTTTTGTTTGTTTTTTTCTTGATGCAGCAACAATGGAGACAAGAATATTAATGAAACAAGAAAGTACCTCTGTGAACTTAAAAAAAAATTATCAGGAAAACTCAGCCAAATAGAGTGTTTAATATTACTTAGTCAGTTAAAAAACACGAGTTAGCAAATAATTGATGGCCAGGTTTAAGAAGATATCTCGGTGCCTAAATGCATGAATAAGAAAATAGCATCTGGTTGAGTTTAAGACAGGCACCTGTTTTCTGTTTGCATATGAACTTTCTAAGCTTCCACTGTGACTAGAGAAGATCTACCCCATGTCCAGGCTTAAGAGCAAAGCCTTCATCATTCATGTAAAATCATGAATTAACACACGCAAGTTCCTGGATCTGCTGTCAGGAAGCAGTGAGAGCAAGGCAGCTCTGCGAGGGGGTCGAGCAAAAGGGTCCCTGTGCCCTCACCAAGAGGTGCAAACATGGGAGCAGAGCCAGGATCTGGTATCCGTGTCTATGGACAGCCCCACACATGGCAAGTTAATAGCCAGGACCAGGGACCATCACAGGAGTCCTGTGAGCAGCAAAAGCTGATGGGACCAGAGACAGGGCTGGAGACAGGCTACAGTGGGAGTCCAAAGTCCCTCCATGTGAGAAGGCTAGAGACATCTGCCCCCAGCATCGCTGGGGCACAGACTGATGGTCCCAGACTGAGGTGAAATGGGGCTCCTGGACTGTGGGCAGGGTGGGGGGAAGCCCCAGGCGGGGCAAGCAGGGACATTAAGGCCTCTGAGTGCCTTCAGGGCCCAGACATTTGTCTACAACATAAAGCAATGCACCACTAACAGTCTGATGGTTGTGGTTGTTAAATGCACATTAAGAGACAAATGCCACATTGCTTTTTCAGCACAACATGTAAATCAAGTTTTTTAACAGAATTCCCATAAAACTAGCAAATGTCAGGTACCAGTCTTTGTCCTTCAGTTTAACAATTTGGTAGTAGTTCTGAGGCTTATATCAACGTAAGGTTTACTAGTATCTGGTACCTAATCTTTGTCTTTTGAATGCAAATTATAATGCCAGATTTTTAAGAGCAGTTGAAAAACATGATGTTAGTACCAGCAGGCTTTTTTAAGCACACAGGGTTTTGTAAAAGGGGGTTCTGGCATCTTTGTTTATGTACATAGATTAGATGGATTTAAGAATTTTCTTGAGTAGAATCGGTGAGAGGTCATAAGTTACCTCTGCTAATCTTGCTTCAAAAAAACCCCAAATAACACAAGGAAGTTGTTGTCTGTAAAACTAGAAGCATAAGTTACCATCTTCCCTATTCAAGCCCAAACATATATGCATCAGAGATTTTAAATAACGCTGATAGCTTTGTATGATGATATTTTTCCTCAAGAATTGACGGGATAAGTAGACAAATTCTAAACCTTCTTTCAAGATTATATTAATGTTATAAAAATCAATTTCTTTGCTTGAAATTTTTTTGCACTTCTGGAGAAGTAAATATATAGAGTATCATGTTAAGACTGAAAAAATTGTACAAGGACCAACAAATTAGGGGGTACAGAAGATTATCTAGGGCTTAATTGGGAAAAATGTTGCCACTGTTTTCCTTGCACTTGATAGTGATGAGAAATCCCTGGCATTACTGTCATTGCTTAAATCTCTGTACCTTTGACAGTAGTGATTTTTCAGCTTATGCATTTCCATTTCTTATATCCAAAACCATTTTTCTTTTTCTTGTACCTGAAAACATAAAGGTTGGAGATTGTTGGTGCACTTCTACTACCATAAAAGTTAAAATGTTACTGATAATGAACAAACAAGGACAGAGAAACTCGGAGAACTAGTTGATATCATGAGTGCTTTGCTTTCTGAATGACTTTTCTTTTGTGATGATACAGTTCCAATAATATATATTTTAACACATATTTTTTCCCCATAAATGTATAAACTTCACAGAGGAAATGTTTTTATTTTGCTCTGCTTCACATTGTTTCTTCAGCTCAGAAGTGCTCCAATGTCAAACTAGTAACTGAAGAAACCTTAACATACACATGTCCAAGCCATACATTATTCTTGTGGATCTGCCTTGATTTTTCAATTTTGCATGCTGCTTTCTTTCACTGTTGCATTTCCAGCCTGTAAGAACAATAATACTGAAATCGTCTTGTTTCTGGGACCATATTTATTTATTTCTGAACTTACTAATTGGAGCAGTAGTTCTTCCACATGGTAATGCAGTGTGGTCACATCAGCAAGACTCTGCAGTCTGCTATTCTCAGATGGTGTTCTGTGTTTGAATTAATATAAGGATCACTCTGAAGAGTTTAGGTGCTCGGTTTTGAGGTAATGATACATTACAGTGAAGTAACAATACTTCACTGGAGGCTTGCCAATGTGACGCCCATCCACAAGAAGGGCCGGAAGGAGGATCCGGGGAACTACAGGCCTGTCAGCCTGACCTCGGTGCCGGGGAAGATTATGGAGCGGTTCATCTTGAGGGCGCTCACAAGGCATGAGCAGGACAACCAGGGGATCAGGCCCAGCCAGCACGGATTCATGAGAGGCAGATCCTGCTTGACCAACCTGATCTCCTTCTATGACCAGGTGACCCGCCTAGTGCATGAGGGAAAGGCTGTGGATGTGGTCTACCTGGACTTCAGTAAAGCCTTTGACACCGTCTCCCACAGCCTTCTCCTAGAGAAGCTGGCAGCTCATGGCTTAGACAGGTGTACTCTGCGCTGGGTCAAAAACTGGCTGGACAGCCGGACCCAAAGAGTGGTGGTGAATGGAGTTACATCTGGTTGGCAGCCGGTCACGAGTGGTGTTCCCCAGGGCTCAGTTTTGGGGCCGGTCTTGTTCAATATCTTTATCGATGATCTGGATGAGGGGTTCGAGTGCACCCTCAGTAAGTTTGCAGATGACACCAAGTTGGGCAGGAGTGTTGATTTGCTCGAGGGTAGGAAGGCTCTGCAGAGGGACCTGGACAGGCTGGATCGATGGGCCGAGGCCAACTGTATGAGATTCAACAAGGCCAAGTGCTGGGTCCTGCACTTTGGCCACAACAACCCCATGCAGCGCTACAGGCTTGGGGAAGAGTGGCTGGAAAGCTGCCTGTCAGAAAGGGACCTGGGGGTGCTGGTCGACAGCCAGCTGAACATGAGCCGGCAGTGTGCCCAGGCGGCCAAGAAGGCCAATGGCATCCTGGCCTGTATCAGCAATAGTGTGGCCAGCAGGAATAGGGAAGTGATCGTGCCCCTGTACTCGGCACTGGTGAGGCCGCACCTCAAATACTGTGTTCAGTTTTGGGTCCCTCACTACAAGAAGGACGTCGAGGTGCTGGAGCGTGTCCAGAGAAGGGCAACGAGGCTGGTGAGGGGTCTGGAGAACAAGTCTCATGAGGAGCGGCTGAGGGAACTGGGGTTGTTTAGCCTGGAGAACAGGAGGCTGAGGGGAGACCTTATTGCTCCCTACAACTACCTGAAAGGAGGTTGTAGCGAGGTGGGTGTTGGTCTCTTCTCCCAAGTAACTAGCGATAGGACAAGAGGAAATGGCCTCAAGTTGCGGCAGGGGAGGTTTAGATTGGATATTAGGAAACATTTCTTCACCGAAAGGTTTGTCAAGCATTGGAAGAGGCTGCCCAGGGAAGTGGTGGAGTCCCCATCCCTGGAGGTATTTAAAACACGTGTAGATGAGGTGCTTAGGGACATGGTTTAGTGGGCATGGTGGTGTTGGGTTGACGGCTGGACTTGATGATCTTAGAGGTCTTTTCCAACCTTAATGATTCTATAATTCTATGATTCTATGATTCAATCTAAGAGATGGCACATTCCTGATTCAGATAATGTGGTAGCTAGCTAATTTTGTGTGAATAAGTCTGCTTTGATTTATTGTCATTAAAATAAAGAAAGGAAACACAATAGATACTGCTTACTTAGGGTTAAGTCCTCTGTTACATTATATGTGCTCTTCAAGTTAGTAAGCTAGAAGTCCGTTGCATGGTAATTGTACATGTTTAACATGGCTATGACTGTATTATTTCTAAACACTTGATAGATAGTATTAAATATATATGAAGAGCCGCCACTGTAGGATAAGAATCAGGTTCAAGACCATATAAGGAGCCTGAAGGTGCACAAGTCCATGGGACGTGGTGAGATCCATCTACGGGTCCTGAAGGAACTGGCAGATGAAGTTGCTAAGCCACTGTCCATCATATTTGAGAAGTCGTGGCAGTCTGGTGAAGTTCCCACTGACTGGAAAAGGGGAAACATAACCCCCATTTTTAAAAAGGGAAAAAAGGAAGACCCGGGGAACTACAGGCCAGTCAGTCTCATGTCTGTGCCTGGGAAGATCATGGAACAGGTCCTCCTGGAAGCTATGCTAAGGCACATGGAGGACAGGGAGGTGATTCGAGACAACCAGCATGGCTTCACCAAGGGCAAGTCCTGCCTGACTAACCTAGTGTCCTTCTGTGATGGAGTGACTACATCAGTGGACAAGGGAAGGGCTACAGATGTCATCTATCTGGACCTCTGTAAGGCCTTTGACATGGTCCCCCACAACATCCTTCTCTCTAAATTGGAGAGGTATGGATTTGATGGGTGTACTGGCCGGTGGGTGAGGAATTGGTTAGATGGTCACATCCAGAGGGTAGTGGTCAACAGCTCAATGTCCAGATGGAGATTGGTGATGAGTGGCGTCCTGCAGGGGTCCGTATGGGGACCAGTACTGTTTAATATCTTCATCAATGACATAGACGGTGGGATCGAGTGCACCGTCAGCAAGTTTGCGGACGAAACCAAGCTGAGTGGTGTGGTTGACACACCTGAGGGACGGGATGCCATCCAGAGGGACCTGGACAAGCTTGAGAAGTGGGCCTGTGTGAACCTCATGAGGTTCAACAAGGCCAAGTGCCGGGTCTTGCACCTGGGTGAGGGCAACCCCTGGTATCAATACAGGCAGGGAGATGAAGGGGTTGAGAGCAACCCTGCCAAGAAGGACTTGGGGGTACTGGTGGATGAAAAGCTGGACATGAGCCAGCAATATGCGCTCACAGCCCAGAAAGCCAATCGTATCCTGGGCTGCATCAAAAGAAGCGTGGCCAGCAGGTTGAAGGAGGTGATTCTGCCCCTCTACTCCGCTCTGGCGAGACCTCACCTGGAGTACTGCGTCCAGCTCTGGAGCCCTCAGCACAGGAAAGACACGGACCTGTTGGAGCAGGTCCAGAGGAGGGCCACAAAAAATGAACAGAGGGGTGGAACACCTCTCCTATGAGGACAGGCTGAGAGAGTTGGGGTTATTCAGCCTAGAGAAGACAAGGCTCCAGGGAGACCTTATTGCAGCCTTTCAGTACTAAAAGGGGGCTTATAAGAAAGATGGGGACAAACTTTTTAGCAGGGCCTGTTGCAATAGGACAAGGTAGTAATGGTTTTAAACTAAAAGAGGGTAGATTCAGACTAGATCTAAGGAAGAAATTTTTTACGCTGAGGGTGGTGAAGCACTGGCACAGGTTGCCCAGAGAGGTGGTGGATGCCCCATCCCTGGAAACATTCAAGGTGAGGTTGGAGGGGGCTCTGAGCAACCTGCTCTAGTTGAAGATGTCCCTGCTCATTGCAGGGGGGTTGGACTAGATGACCTTTAGAGGTCCCTTCCAACCCAAACTATTCTATGATTCTATTGTTCTAAAACATTCAATAAGTAGAGAATTATACTCCTCTAGTATATGGAAAAATACTATACTTATTGATGCCTTTGATTTAGAAACACCCATTAATGAAAACTTAGTGTAGTATGAATGACTCTCAGTCTTTTCAGAGAAATGAAAGAATACCAATCCTAATAGTTGCAGTTAGCAAGACTAGTTTCTTCTCTAATGATGTGAAGGTTTACAGTATAGTGACTTATAAAACTGGCTCCCATCCAAACCTGTTTTACAGTTGCTACTGGACTGTTTGCCTAGCAACATACTTAATGGACCCGTAGAGAGTTTAGACTTACAGATAAATGAGTGTAGAATACTGAAGAGGAAGACCAACAGTTCAGGTAGAGGAAAATGAAGAGAAGAAAGCATCTTCTCTGGCAGAATCCTGAAATGGCATGGTTTTTGCACAGAAACAGCTCCTTCCTACTTTTCCTTTCACTTGCTTTCTAGGTATATAAAAAAAAGTTCTTACTATAAGGGTAAGGAGGTAAACTTCTATTGATTTTTATTATATTAAAGTCTAAATGTTTTTTTCTTTTTATTCCACTCCCCCTCCCCCCCCCCAAGTTTTTGTTTAATGAAGTTGTCTGGGATGAAAAGAGCATTTGAAAGTAAAATGAGTGAGACAAAAAAAAAATGCCTGGCAGAAATAAGCAAGGGAATTTCTGCTGATGATTCATGTCCTTGATTCTGTTTGTCAGTCTTTCAAGAAAACTGCTATCTAATAAAGGTTTTCTATGAACTTGCCTACTAAATTAAAAAAAGGAAAAATGTCTTTCAACATTTTATGTGGTGTCTAAGGTGATGTCTTAGATATAAATCAAAACACAAATCAATTCTTTATATATGGTGAGGTAATACTTTATGACAGTTGAAATCTAAATGAAGTTTTGGTTAGTCTTTTTTGTAAATCTCCCTCCTAGATACAAATCTCAATTTGTTTTCTTCAAAAGATATGCTGTCTTATTTTTAAAAATTTATTCAATAAGAGGTTTTGCTGAGTTTCAAGTCACAGATAGTGGCAGACATTGTTTGGAGGTTATTTGCACTAGTTTTTTCTTCATAACTTTTTCATAGTTGTTTCATTCTTTCATTAAAAAATTAAACTGTTTGAACTATATGCACATATATGCATTTCAACAGTAAACTGAGCTCAGGGACTGAAGTTGTGTGATTTGTGGGAGGTTAGACTGGATTATGTCCGTAACTTAATGTCACTTTGAAAATCTATTAGTACTGTTGTAAGACAATCACCAAGCTCATTCCATGCACAAACAGCTCAGAACTATAGGGCAATGTTATTGTATATGCAATGCTGCAAAAACATGTCTATACTACTTCAAAGTTCTGCTTGGGTCTGAAAATGGGCTGGTTTCATTTGGCACAGAGTCAAAAGGCAAAATGTGTGTCCCTCGTGTATCCTACAGCGTCCTTGCTGCAGGTTGTGTTTGCTGCCCTCTTCAATGCCTAGATTTCCTTGTGAGGAAGGCAGAACAAATAATTGGGGAACCTCAGGAAGTTATCCAGATTAGGTTATAGATTATCCACATTATTTGTTTTTTCCTCCATGGATGACTGAGAACTGACTATGCTTGAGAAGGTCTTGTCTCTTAAGAGTTATTCCCAACACTTTTGGATCCTGGGCATTATGAATGTGGAAGTTATACCTTAGATTTAGCTTGTTTTATTCCCCCCCCGCCCCAAACATTTCCTTCTTTGTTACTACTGGCTTATCTTCACTCATGAAGTGAAAGTGGAACACATGAACATTATGTTGGCTTTAGTGTTTTAATTAATACTCTCTGAGAAGGGTTACCTATTCAGTAACAAAAATACCCCTACTGGAGCTGAATACATTTAGCTAAAATGGCTTTTTGGAGAGAAAACTTTCCCTGAGATGTTGTGAAATTCATTATAAAAATAGCCGCATTGCTATTTAGTTTTCACCACTTGATGACCTAAATAAATAAATCCACAGCTGTTTTTTTTAAAGCTAGATAATGCTCTGTAATATTTTTATATTCTCAGCATCACAGGGAAGAATTGTTTTTTGCTTTCTATAAAAATTGGCAACTAGCAATACACGTTGGAAAAATGTAAGCTGAATTCTGAATTTTCTGGTACTTTCAAACAGAAGGAGGCTCTTTTTCCCATGCACAGAAGAATAAATTAGTGTGACTAACAGTTAAGTGTATCTACACTTGTTTCCTTCAGAACAATATATATATAAAAAAAGCAAGTTGTGCACCATTATGATACAGGAAAGTCCTATGACTGATGGTCCAAGGTAGCCTGAAGAATTTAAAAATGAGAATAAAGGATTCAAAGAAGACGTGATACAATAAATTCATAAATTTTTCAGAGTTTGTCTAGGGAAGGCCATGAGCAGCCTGATCAAACTATGAAGTTAGCAATGGTTTAGGCGGGATGATCTCCACAGGTCCCTACCAATCAAAATTATTCCATGATTAATTTCCAGTAAATTTAGATCAAAAGAACAAATTCATATTTTTTTTTCCACTGAGGCAACATCCATTTTAGTGATTGAATTAAAATATTTATATTGGGGTTAATCTAACCATATATAAACCCATAATAAAAATCGGTGATTCAAGAAAAGTTTGTAGGAAATTAAGCTAGAAAATATCTACTACAGTTGAGATTTAATAGGACCTAGAAAGGATTTTTCTTATATTTTGGCTTAATCAAAATGTGACAGCTGTAAACTGGGGTCACCTTTTGCTTCTGTAATTAGTTAGGCTGCTTAGTAATAACTTACATTATGGAAGCAAGTAGATTGTTTTCTCACAAGAATGTCACACATGATTTATTTCCTTCATCAGATGCTTTTTCTCATTTAGCTGTTCTATACAGTAAAAGAGATGTGTACATCATTTGTAGTTCTAAAATTTATTGCTCTAATCATGACACTGGTATATGACATACCGCATCTTATTTTGTATTATAAATTGCTGTGTAGAGTAGTGACAGCATAGAACAATAGTGATGGCTTTAGTTTATGATCAGAGTACTAATTTCGTGTTACTTACTGTTGCAGAATAGTTTCTGTCATAATTCCTTGTTTCTTTGTCAAAAACTTTTCTTCTTTTGATACTCTAAATCCCTTTTCTTCCTTGTTAAAAAAATAGGTTCTTTGAATAACTATAGTTGTAGCTGGAGCAGAAAAACAAGATTTGGCCTTTTGCTAGATGCAGCTAGCAGGCCAGCACAAATTGTATGAATACACACATTTCAAATAATCTTCAAAATTTCATAATGTTTTATTATGAGATTACTACAAATTAAGAAAAATGGAATAATGCAGATTTTAATCTTCTAGAAGAGACAGAGTAGATCTAAATTTTGACATTATTTGAGAAAAATAACAGACTCATCCCTATAGTAAGACTTTCTCAAAACTAAGTGACACCTTAAGTATTCCCAAGTAAATGTGACAGACTCCATTAAAATTGCCTTATTGCTATTGATTTTGTACAGATGGTATGCAGATACTGTGGTAGTAATTCCAAGATGAGACTTGAGAGGTCAGATAAATGAAGGAGTAAGGTTGAGGGGTCCTTTTTTAGTATGGAAATGTAGTAAATTAATATCTTGTTCTAATGTTTGGGCTGTTTAGGAACGGTGCTATTGAAGAGGAGACAAATTTCATATGTAATATCAAATTATTTGAATGAGGTAGTGCCATGGAAGACTGAGGAACTCCAGAAAAACAGCCAAGGTGAATAGGCAGTCTAATGGAATGTAAAATTAATTAGTAACAGATGAACAGAAGAAGTAGTAAGCTGAATAACCCTAAGAGTTCCTAAGTGAATTCAGTAAATTTACCATATAGTCAGGGAGAACGATGATTACAGGGAGAGATTTCCGTGAGAAGAGAGGGTTTAAAAACTGCAACTATTTCATTTGGTCAGTAGATGAATAAAAATGTTCTTTGGAGGAGTGTAAAAAATAATGATTGGTACAAGGAAGGTAATTTAATTGTGCTGCTTACTGCTTCTGGAAACACAAGAGCAAAGATACCTTTAAGAAATTCAAAAGACACAAAATTATAAAAACCGTAGGTATTAAATTTGTCTTTCTTTTCACAGTATGTGTACTTAACTTCTGGAACACAGTGCATCACTGATACTGAAGAGAATTACTCAGATATAAAATACTGTCTTTATTTGCTTATTCTTCCTGCCTTCTTTTCCAGGACAAATTGCATCAAGTGCAGATATACTGGCAACTGTAGAGGGGCCTTTAGCAGATATGTTATGCCCGTGTAGCTCCCTTGTCGAATTGAAGCTGCATCTGAGTTTATGTGTACTTAAACACACAGAGAGAGAATTAATAAAAATGCATCAGAGGAAAGAAAGAATAAATGAAAGGTATACTAGGTGGTAAATATGGGGGTGTTTTCTCAGCGCATCTGCTGTGTAATACATGTGCTATTTATTAATATAAAGTCCTTAGCAAGTGTTTGAATTATTTTCTTTAACAAAGTGATTTAAAATAAAAGATAAACTCTGATTAGCAGGAAATTCCCATTAATTTCCCTTGCTATACAAAAGGTAGTAATCTGGTTTCATGATAAAAGTAGTGTCTGTATAGTGATTCTGCAATAAAGTAGTCATTTTGTGAATATAAATAAATGGAACACATGCTAAAGATGCAGAGGGATAATTGAGACCCATCCCCAAGAACAAACAAATATAATTTTTTTGTGTCATCTTGATAATAATAGGCACCAGGTTTTTTGCACTACTGTTCTCCTAAACCTCTGTCGTGTTATGCAGCCATTGCATGTCACTATATCAGGACAACAGAGAAAAGATTTAGGGAGATTTATAAAACTCTGCTGGGTTTGAACCTCACTCTTTCCAAAATAAGATCTGCCTTTGGCTTAAATTAATTTTAATTCTAAGCCTGAAAAAGTTTCATGA
Organism: Aptenodytes patagonicus; assembly: GCF_965638725.1. Classification (NCBI taxonomy): domain Eukaryota; kingdom Metazoa; phylum Chordata; class Aves; order Sphenisciformes; family Spheniscidae; genus Aptenodytes; species Aptenodytes patagonicus. Next base: position 30,790,496 of record NC_134949.1, read on the forward strand.
AATCACTTCCTTTGTGGATCTCATTTTTTAATGTGTCTGTGTTGCTTAGTTTGTATATTGATAGCTAAACTGATACCACTGAATTCATACCTTTCTGGAGTTAAATTTCAGTGAAATATTTTCCAAAAGCTAGTTGAATTTTTGTAGCATCCTTTTAGGTGCTATAGAAGATAAGGCTTTTTTTGAGCATTCCATTGTAGACTAGTAATTAAGGCAGGTAATTTTATAATTATTGTTGTTAGCCATGTTACTAACCTTTTCAAACTCTCTAATCTAGAAAAAAATCTCAATTCTCTAATGTAATTACAGTTAATTAATTTATAATATGGACATTCTTTTTCTTTCCTGCTTTTTGTCCTTTGCTTATACAGAAATGTTATGTCATGCTATGGTATTGATATCTAGGAAAAAAATAGCTGTTTCATGGTAGCTTAACGGACTGTAACTATAAGAGCTATTATTTCTTCAATGTTAATGTTGACTCTAGCAATACATGTGGAATAAGTAACTGCATATTACCCAGAATGCTTTTCCAAGTTGCATATAGTCCATAAGAAGCTTTTATCTAAAGTAAATCAGGGTTTTTTGGTGTGCATGAAATAGAGCATTTCCTAATATTTAGGAATGAGAAAATTATTTAGTAAGGTTTTCCGTTGATAACACTGCATGTGCATTTATGAACTTAGAATCTTTTGAACACTTGAATATCTCATTGAATACAGTGGTGCTTGATTTCTACTCTGAACAGAAGTTGGTAGAACAAATGATGCAACCACCACAACACTCTGGGTCTGAGTTAATAGGCACTTACATGCCTAAGTATGTGCTAAATTTTTTTCTAGTATCTAGTCTTAAAGTCAACGATTGCAAGATTAGGAAATTGCAGACATGTCCTTATCTGAATTAACAATATAATGGTAATCTAAATGCTGATTTTTGTTGTTTTTCTTGGTTTTAAAGTGTGTTGTTTTTAAGGTGGGAATCAACCTTGTAATTTCTGCCATCTGTAGTAGTTGCTGGTTATTATAAGTAACAATAACGTGTGCTACAGGGCATATGCATCTATAATTTTTTATATGTAATAAGTAGGCTAGAGCTTATGAATGACTCATTCTACTATAAAATTACTGGGAATCCTTTGATTTTAAACAAAAGGAAGAAAGCAAGGGTGTATGAGCTAACTAGTAGCTCATAAAAATTGTTTGGGAGAATTGTTCAGTGTAACATCTTGAGACAATTAGAAAAATGAGATTTCTAGTGCACAAAATTTGAATAAGCAGTAGAAAATATGAGTATTTTTCTCCTTTTTCTAACTAGATACAGTATATTGTGTTGTGCACAAGGGAAAAATATCCATGTACTTTATAAAGCAGTAATTCGTGCTGAGTGGATATGAACAGTCATTCAGAGAACAATTGATTTTACAGTATTGTAGACTGGGTTGGAAACTTGTGCATTCATTGCACTATACGCTATTAAAATTTTTATATAAAGTTCACATTAAAGTGGCTGTTTTAATAGGAAAATATTTTAAAAGTGAAACTTGACTGTCTCAACTGCAGAAGAGGATTTTTATACCAGTATCTCCAAGTCAATTGAAGTGTGAAATTTCTATAAAGGTGAAGTAAATAGAATAAAATATTAGAAATTACTATTTTTCCTTACTGTTTTTAAATAAATTGTTAAGAACTATGAAAAATCTTTAAGAGCTTTGATATTTCCTAGAGTAATGTGAAGCATCTAGCCGGTACTTTTTATAGCTATTATTTTGGCTATAATATCAAAGTCTCAAGATTTCACAGTATTAAAAAAAAAAAATCAGAGAAACATAGAATCATAGAATAGTTTGGGTTGGAAGGGACCTCTAAAGGTCATCTAGTCCAACCCCCCTGCAATGAGCAGGGACATCTTCAACTAGAGCAGGTTGCTCAGAGCCCCCTCCAACCTCACCTTGAATGTTTCCAGGGATGGGGCATCCACCACCTCTCTGGGCAACCTGTGCCAGTGCTTCACCACCCTCATCGTAAAAAGTTTCTTCCTTAGATCTAGTCTGAATCTACCCTCTTTTAGTTTAAAACCATTACTACCTTGTCCTATCGCAACAGGCCCTATTAAAAAGTGTGTCCCCATCTTTTTTATAAGCCCCCTTTTAGTACTGAAAGGCTGCAATAAGGTCTCCCTGGAGCCTTCGCTTCTCCAGGCTGAACAATCCCAAGTCTCCCAGCCTGTCCTCATGGGAGATGTCTCCCACCCCTCTGATCATTTTTGTGGCTGTCCTCTGGACCTGCTCCAACAGGTCCATGTCTTTCCTGTGCTGAGGGCTCCAGAGCTGGACACAGTACTCCAGGTGGGGTCTCGCCAGAGCGGAGTAGAGGAGCAGAATCACCTCCCTCAACTTGCTGGCCACGCTTCTTTTGATGCAGCCCAGGATACGGTTGGCCTTCTGGGCTGTGAGATGCTCTAAATACAACTTGAGTCCCTGCATCTAGTATTTTCCATTGAGTTTCTGAGGGAAGCTAAGAAAATATCAGGGACAGGGATAAAGGTAGAGCTTAGACTGTCTGTAACTGGGTTAAAATTTGGCGAGCGCTTAGCAGAGAATGTCGAGATCGCAGGCATCAGCCGTAACACCGAAGTAAGAGCTAGTGGTCAAACAAACTCTTACTAAACTGGCTTTTTGTTAGAGAAGGATACCAAACTCAAATTCATGTAATTATTGTTTTAAATGAAAGAGCTCAATAATATCAGAAGGTAAAATGAAAGCAGTTGCTTTTTTTTTTAATGTTCTTTCACCAAAGGTAGCATGACTAATTAAGGTGTGGCTCTCCTAAATGTGTTCCTCAGGACACAATAAGATTTTGACCCTGGTTAGTGCTGTTAGTTTTAATGGTTAGTTATTAGGATCTCAAAGGTCGAAGCAAAGGTTGTTCGCTTTAGTAACAGGCAGTTCTTTTGCCTGTGGACAAAAAGCAAATTATTTCAGTGGTGTAGTGTGTTTGAAGTCTTAGAGAAAACTAGTCAAAGTGTTTGTCAACACACATCAGAACCAGTAAGCCTATCCCTGATCAATTCTTATTGCCTGTGGTGGTGATGTTGCAGTGAGAGTTTATTTTGTGCTGTAAAAGGGAAAGAAAATGTGAAAATAGTTTGGGAAAGTTTTGTAATGAAATATTTTTAAACTAGAAGCTATTTTTTAAACTAGAAAAGCACACTTGTTTACATATATAGTGATTGTGAGATTAAACCAGTCATCACCTCAGATATTACTACTTATGGTAAATATTTTTATTGATAGGGTAACCTTAGAAATTCTGTTAGAGATACTGGATCCTATGAACTTCAGGATGCAAGGAATTTTTTTTTGTAGTCTGCTACAGCCAACTTCGGTGCATTGTAAGGCAGGGGCCTCCTGTCCTGGTGCAATAAATGTGAGGTTGCTGTGGTTCTGTGTCCCAGAGGTCCAGCCAGTGGAGAGGCTAAGCACACATCCTGCATAGGCAGATGCACACACCATGCAGTACACACGCTTGGCTGGCCGCACAGATCAATGCAGACAGAAAACAGTTTCTTTACCAGCACCAGCATAAGTACACAAACATGAACAGCATGGATAGCCTGATCTTGTTTCCCCCGTCCAACTGATCAGGATTGGAGTTTGCTATTGCTCACATCCGAACCCGTCCACAACACATGGGTTTTAGACATTCAATCATTCCACCCAGAACTGTACCCCAGGCCCCAGTTTCCTACAGTTACTGGCACCCACAGCTATGGGTCCCCCAGAGCTGCAGTCCCTCTTGAGTGATTGGCACTGAGAAATACCATCCAACAGAGATTCCAATTCAGCCTGATGTTCTCTTATGGATCATGAACATACACACACAGACTGGAAAGCATACTTACACAGAAAATAGTTAGGACTAGAATTTAATGAGGTAGGACAGACTGTGGTGATCAGATACAACATTTGGCCAGACAAATGTATTAACCAGCCACTGGCCTACATGTGAGTGGCCCCTTTTTTCCTTATGTTTTCCTTAGAATCATAGAATGGTTTAGGTCAGAAGGGACTTTTGAAGATCACCTAGTCCAAGCCCCCTGCCACGGGCAGGGACATCTTTCACTAGATAGGTTGCCCAAAGCCCCGTCCACCCTGACCTTGAACACTTCCAGTGATGGGGAATCCAGAACTTATCTGGGCAACCTGTTCCAGCGTCTCATCACTCTCATCGTAAACAATTTCTTCCTTGTATCTAATCTAAATCTACCCTCTTTTAATTTAAAACCATTACCCCTTGTCCTGTCGCAACAGGCCCTGCTAAAAAGTTTGCTGCCATCTTTCTTATAAGCCCCCTTTAAGTACTGATAGGCTGCAATAAGGTCTCCCCGAAGCCTTCAGTTCTCCAGGCTGAACAACCCCAAGTCTCTCAGCCTTTCCTCATAGGAGAGGTGTTCCAGCCCTCTGATCATTTTCATGACCCTCCTCTAGACCCGCTCAAGTGGGTCCATGTCCTTCCTGTGCTGAGGGCTCCAGAGCTGGACGCAGTACTCCAGGTGAGGTCTCACCAGAGCAGAGTAGAGGGGCAGAATCACTTCCTTCAACCTGCTGGCCACACTTCTGATGCAGCCCAGGATACGGTTGGCTTTCTGGGCTGCGAGCACACATTGCCAGTTCATGTCCAATTTTTCATCCACCAAATCCTACCAAATCCACCTTGATTCTTTCCTCCTGCCTTTCGTCCTTCTGCTTAAAACATCCCATAATAAATTTTACACAATCCCCAAATTCTTTTTTTTGTCTGTCCCAGAATAAATCTTAACACCTCTTTAGGTAATGATCACCTTTAGATTGCAAAGTGTTTGGGGAGACAGCTTCTGTCCTTGAGTCACCTTGGTGGGTTTCACACCAGGGACAACAGTCTAATCATTCTGTAATGGTCTCAAGAGTGTTGATTTAGTCCCCATCTTGTTTTCACAGATTAGTTTGTTAGGGTTCCTCCACCTATCCCTATTAGGATGTTGGCTACATTGGAATTCTAACATAAGTTTTACCAAATATTTGAGAAAGCTGACTCTAGTTAAAAGGAAAAACGTTTTGACCCCTCTGCGTTTACTAAAAAATAAAAGCCTCTGTAATTGCATCTGGCTGCAAAAACATCACATATCTCCTTAGCGTATTGTTAAAACATCATTAGAACTCATTGGCACATCAGGAGGATGCTTTGAATGCTAAACACTTACATAGATTAAAAAATTGCTCAGATGAATTCATGAGAGAAAAGTCCATGAAAGGCTGTTAAACATGAAAGTACATGAAAGTTCTTCTGGGTGAGGAAGTCCCTGAGGTCTGAAAATTTGAGGAGATCATAGGGTGTATTATGGAAAGTGTCATGGAAAGTCACCCTGGTCCTGTGCTCTTGACTAGGCATCTTCTGTTGAACGTTGTCAGAGTCAGGATACCAAGCTAGGCAAGCTTGTAATTTGAATATAACTATCATTGTATTCCTATGTACATAGTTGATTGTTAATTGATTGCTTAATAATCAGAGCTTAATATATCTGTAGTTTAGCTTACCAGAATATTTGTTTTCTAATGTGTTCCTTATTCCCACTAGCCAATGGGATTATCTCATATCCATTTATAAGCTCTACTTATTATCAGCTTTCTCCTTTGTGACTGAATGTCTTGATTTCTGCTGCATTTTCCATGTATATTTTTGGCAATTTTCCTGAAGGAATAGGTGGATTCTGTCTCCATTTTTTGTTCTTGTTTCTATCCTTTTTTTTTCTTTTTCCACCTACTCTTTCCACTTGTCCATTTTACTGTTATTAATTACCACATTTCCAGTGGACTATCTAAAGCTCTGAGCAAGGTATTGTTTGGGCTGAATTTTTCCTCTGGACCACTTTGGAAATATTTTTATGTTGTAAAGTAGTCTGTGCTTTTCCAAGTTCTTAAATTTTGTGGCACTGTCATCATAGTGATGAAACTGCATGTTTAGGCATACAGTCTGGGACATTACTTACTTGTAAGAGAATTATCCTTGATCAAACTGAAATTTCAAGCTTGAAGACAGAGTGAAATGTTAAGAAAGAAGGACTGAAGGTATAGAACAAAACCATGCCCCGAAGAAATGAAATTTTGAAATAATTAGCAGTACAAGAGGAAAGATTTTCTGAATCATCAAAGTTTCATACTTTTTTTTGGAAGGAGGAAGGTAATTTGAATCTTTTTTTCATGTTGATGGATTTATTCTAAATTTTTTATATTCCAGAAAAATGGATGCTAGTTATAGCTAGTTACTCATGTCTGCATTGGAAAAAAAGAAGGAAACATTCTTATATTTAGTTTCACAGTCTGTTGCTCTACATTTATGCAAAATCATGCCATTTAGATATCTAGAAGGAGCATCATAATGAAAATGGTAGAATATGGGAAAAGGCACGTAAGAAATGCCTAAGAATTTAGTCCAAAAAAGTAGACTAAGTATATTTGAAATAAAGTATGGCCACATATTGAAAAACTATGGAAATAGCTGTCTGCATTATGAATACATTTTTAAAATTTAGAAATTTAAAAGGCCTAACAACCTACCCAAACTATAGCGTCTCTGCAAGAAGAAGTCTTTGAATCATTTAAAAAGGAATAAGAGGATGTTCCTGATGAAAACTTTGGAGTCATTTCAGCTAAAATATTTCTGCTTCTCTGAGCAGGTTACACTGCACGTATAATCTCTGGGGATATAGTTCTTCTGCAGAATTATTCAGGTTGGAAGGTACGTCATCTAGTTCAACCTCCTGCTCAAAATAGGGTCAACTATGAATCAGATCATGTTGCTTATGATTTTGTCCAGTTGGGTCTTGAAACCCCCCAAGAACAGAAATTTCATAACATGTCTGTGTGACTTGTTCCCAAGATTATTTTCCTCATAATTAATTATTTTTCCTATATTTAGTTAAAGCCCCTCCCCGCAATTTCAATTTATGGTTGTTGTTGCTCATTTTTCTGCTGTGCACCTCAGTAACGTGCCTGGCTCTGACTTTTTAGTAACCACCTCTTAGATACTGGAGGGCTGCTACTTATTCCTCCCAATCCTCCTTTTTTTCCAGGCTGAACAAGCCCAGCTGCCTCAGACTTTCTTCTTAGGGCAAGTGCTCCAGCCCCTGACAGCTTAAGAGCCTCCTGCTAAGCTTGCTCCAGTTGATCAATGTCCTGTACGGGGGGGGGGGGGGGGGGATCCAAAATTAAACACAGTATTACAGAGGTGGTCTAACAAGTGCTGAGTAAAGGGGAATAATTGTTTGCCTCAATCTACTGGCTACTATCATGTTAATACAGCCCAGTATACTGTTAGCCAACTGTCCTTAGGACCCCCAGGTCTTTTTCAGCAGAGCTGCTCCCCAGTGAGGCACTCCCAGGTTTGTACTCATTCAGGAGTTAGTCCTTCCTAGGTGCAGGACTTTACATGTCTCCTTGCTGAGTTTAATGACACCCTGCTGGCCTAATTCTCCAGCCTTTCTGGATCCCTCTAAATGGCAGTCCTGTTTTCAAATATATTGACTGCATCCTCCAAATTAGTGTTGTCAGATTGATAAGGATTTTGTATTCTCCTCCAGGTCATTGATAAAGATGCTAAGCAGGTTAAATCCCAGAATAGACCCCTGAGGAACACCACTTGTGACTGGTCTCTAAACAATACAAATCATTAACCACTACCCTTTGAGTGTTATTGTCCAAACTACCATGGCTAGTACTGTGTATTTCAGCACCTTTGTGTATACAATCTAGGTATATGAATGAGGGGTCTTTCCCAGATAATCAGGGCTGGTGGGAGTGATATTAAGCTAATGTGCCTTTCTGTCAGACCAATAATGTTCAAATGCACTTGGACCCAAGCTAGTAAAAGCCTTGAAGTGCTGCACAGCACTTTATGGACTTGCTAATTCAGACCTCTCCAAATTGCATCTGAGAGGCATCTTTTAAGTGTAGATATATCTTCAGAGACTCAACAGATCAGCTCTGTTTTTACATACAGACAACTAGTTGGCTTATTCAGTCTCTCTTACTTCCAAACTTTCACTGAGTTTTCAGTTAGTTTACTAACAGTTTTAAAATGGGTTTAAAAAAAAATCCCTTTTTAAAAAGTTTCTGTTACTGTATTCTGTCTTCCTCTTTTGCATCAGTAATTATTTTCATATATAACTTAAATATATTAACTTGTATAACAATATTAAATGGAATCATTCTTGTCTTCTATCTTTCCTCTTCTTAATTTTATTGTTTTTGTTTTCTTTGTTCTCCCCTCTACTCCTGCTCTTCCCTTTTCTTTTTCTTCAAGTTTTTATTCTGTGTGACAATGATTGGCTTCTTTTTTAGTGGAACACACTTGCTTTGGATATGATTTAGAACAAACTTGTATACATTCCAGTGTCTTTTGTTATTGCCTTTAAAGGGATTTTTTGAGTTAATCCTTTAGAATTAATTATTTTTAAAGAATTTTGAGGCTTCTTAAAAGCAACGATAAAAATTGCTGTGGCTGTGGTAATGTTTAGAAAAATCACAAACCTTAATTGGTTATTAGTGGCATTATAATTGATACTGTTAAGCAGCTCCTGGACCTTGAGCTCTGTCTTTAATTAGAGGCAGCAGTGTCTCCTTCCCTCTGAGATTTCTTTATGATAGTATTTGGCTTAATAACACAGGGTTATCAGCTTTCAATTGTCTTCTGGATGAAACCTCCCAAATGACACTGCCTGTTGTATCTGCCTTCCTCATTTTAGCCAGAATTTCCAAACATGCTCTTCTTCATTGCTTAAGCATTTACTTCTTTTCACTTTCTAATAGATATTCTTGTACTCCTTGTTTTACAATTCGTATTGTAACTTTTTCCTTGACACTTGGTGAATTATGACTCATAAGGTACGGAAATTATAATTTGTCTCCCAAGCATGATTGTTTCCTGTTGATTTCAGAATACTTACAAGGTCAGGCTTCTTACAGCTTTTTTCTGTACTAAATATTTTGGCCAAATCAAAACACATACTCCTGCTGTCTTGTCCTTCTCCCCCATTTTTGTTAAGTCTTGTCTTCATTTGAAACTTCTGGATACGTATATTTCATGGTATCTTCAAGCTCACTTGTTTTCGCTGGCTGTTCCTTCATCCCTGTATCACTAATTTTTCTCAGTCACTTCCTCTTGTCCAAAATTTTCTTCCAACTACTGACTCGTCTCTTGCTACCTTTAATTCTTGTGTTACCAGGATGGGCTGTTAGACTCAGTGTCTTAACTCGTTCCTCTTCAACAGTCTTTCCTATACCTTTCCTCTACCCTACTTTTCTCCTTCACCATCATTAAAACTACTTGTAGCACCTCTTTGTTCATTCAACTTATTTTTTTCTCACATTTATTGTTTTGATGCTGTTGCAAACTTGATCTTTCAGTAGTTCTGTCCTCTTTGGCCACATTTTTCCAGCTCTCTTCTTTTCTGGTTTGTTCTAAAATATTTATATCATCCTATGTTACAATTTGGTTTTTACCATTGACTTATCTACCATCGAGTATCTACAGTTTCTGATTTTTCCTCACTTTTATTTGTAATACTTACATGGTCTGCACTTGATTTGTTAGCAACATATGATAAGGTTTGTAATCTACCATTTTTTGTTTTAAACATTTTTTTCCTTCCTTAGACTTTCTCTCTATTTTCTGAATATTTATGAAATAGTTTCCACACTCTTGATTAAAGTAAACCCCTATTTATTGGAAAGTTGTCTCATTATACATACAGTTTGGTATATTTAATGTAAGGGTTCTAGCAAGAAGAATTTAGGTTATTTTATACACATCCAGTGTGATGGAATATTAATTTTTGGAAGGAAAAAGTAGAGTTCTGTGCCAGAATGTTAAACAAAAGAAGAGATGCTGATAGTGGGAGAATGATGTTGCATGACATACAAAGACAGGGAACCTTCACGTGTAAGATAATTGAAGCAAAAAGAAATTTTCAAATGAAGGAGACAAAAGGAGGTGGAAGACAAGCTGAAGCCTAAGAAATCCTGTAGGAAGATAATTGATAGTTAGAGATGAATAGCAGGAGCAGGCTCTTGCAAACCTTTTAGGTCAGGAGGAGTAAGAATCTGAGGGAAACCTATATTATTTGTGGTATCTTAAAATAAAGTCATTTAGAATATATTGTATGGCATATTACTTTTGTTTGTAATTAGATGATATCTGAACATACAGAACATTCCTTTGCTGGTACTTAAAATTCTACATTATCCAATATTTCTTTGATGGATATTGAATTATTTAATCCTGAAACAGATGCTCTCCACAAAGTATTCTGTTCTAAACATTTTAAATAAATAACATTGTTCTTTTCCCATTTTGTCTTAATTAAAAATGTGTAATGTTTTCAAATAAATGAATGAGGTACATTGCTTTTATACCGTCTTTAGTGCAGCCATGCATATGCAAATTTTTGAGGGCTGAGAGTCAGATAGATAGGTTCACGGGGCCAGGCTTTTGATCATCCAGGGGCATGCTTCATGATGTCCAAAACACCCAAACAGGTAAGAGTCTAGTATCTGTTAAATTCAGTGGAAGTTATGGGCCTAAATGCTTTTGCTTAATGAGGAAGTACTGGTGGGCGCTTATCTACCTCTTGATGTGATAGAGAAAAAAACCACAACTCTGACAATGCATTTTTGTTTCTTTTATTCTAAACTATTTAGTTAACTGATGTTCAGGACAGCAGGAGGGTTTTCTCTTTGGTGTATGTGCTTTGGTGTAATGTGTTTATTGATATATGCTTATAAATTGTAATATGCTTTTGAAAGCCTGGATGAATAATATTATTCTCTTTCCGTTTCCTCTTTCTAATAATCCAGACATTATGCAAACTAGAAATAACTTAAAATTACTCTAGCAGTAGTGGACATCCTCCATTTTAATCAGGTTTTCTAAGACCAAGAGAGAGAAAGTGAGCTTTAGTTAACATAATGTTTAAGAAGAATTGACTGTTGAATTAGGTGGGGGAACAGACTGCAGAGTTTTCAGGGTTGCAATTTTCCTCTGGCTACACTTGAAATTTGCACTAAAATCCACAGAACAATTCAGCTTTTTTGTGTTTTTTTTTTTTTTTTTTTAATGTAATTGTGCAGAAATGATAACAGATAGCTTAGAGAAGGATACTCTGGAAATACATTTCATAGGAGACTGGGAAAAAGATGAAGCATTAACAAAGTAGAATGTAGTTAAAAAGGAGGGCTGCATGCCCACACTGGTGTGATTTAGTGTAAGAGCAAATGGTAGATTAATGCTAAGCGAATGGAAGAAATGTGAAGGATGAGAGAGAGGTTGAAGTTCCTGAAGGAAGAAAGGGAAGGAATTTTCCACTGGACTCTTTAATAGCCTGAAAGGCAGCAGGGTGATTTGGACATGATAATGTAAATACACATTTATAAGTGTTGTGACAGTGGACAGTGCTATTCTGGACTTGTCAAACTAAGAGTCTGGAAGTCACAGGGATACATTTCTTCCTAGCTTGAGTACTGCAGTCCTCTTACATGGCTGTAGAAGAAATGGAACTGAGGTAGTGGTGTGCATGTGTTCCATAATTTAGGTATAGCTAAGCAAACTTGTGCAAGCAGGTATTTTAGGAGAAGAAGGCATTGTTTCACATTTTGGAATGCATTGTGTGGCACATGAATATTCAATATAGCACTTAGTTTGCTAAAAATGGGCATGTACATCTCATAAATACCTGCAGAGCATTTATGAAATAAATTATGTAGGACTTTAACACTTAAGGTTGGTAAACACTTCAACAATTCCACTCAGTAGGGCACATAGGAAGACACTTGAGAACAATGGACCTGATATGTAAAGAAAGACATAGCTGATTACCTGTAGTTTAATGATGGTAGTTGTTTTACTATAGTGAGACTAACTTTATATTGTTGGTTTTTAATTTGCATAATTATTGGACACTTTGCACTTAATTTAAAAGTGATAATTCTAACTCTATTTGTAGCCCTTTTGTCTTCCATTTAAATGTTAGAATGTATAGGAATAGATGATTTTCATCGCATGGTTCTATGTTCTACAAAATCATTCCACCATTATGTCAAAGCATTGTCTTTTAGCTGTCTTTAGTAGTCTTCAGACAGTAACCCAAGTTCTTTGGTGCTATAAAGTATTAAGCTGTATGTTTTTAAGTTTAGCTGAAGTTCATGCTAGAGACAGAAACAAAAAGACATAATGAATGTTAACAGCACAGAGTGCAATTTCATACAAAAAAAATAAGAAGTTCTGACAAGATTCTGCCCTCAAATGTTATTCCCAACAGCCATCTCAAGGAATCTGACTTGTGCCTGCATGCTAAATGGCAAAACTGTAAACCCTTTGACCTGTAAAGTGTGGTATATGAATGCTATAATGATTTCTTTATAGAATCTAGGTCTGGACTGGAATAAATGTGTATAGATGAAGACTATCATCACTGCTTTTTCAAAATTAGTATTAGATATTTCTCTTTGAGGTTTGTCTGTCTTTGACCAGTGCAAAGCCTGTGTTTATTCTACTTTTAAAAGGAGCATGTTCCTTCTTCTCTGTTGTGGTTCTGAAGCACAGCTAATTAACTATCAGGAAAACTTTGAGATTTGTTTTTGTGTTTCCTAATTATTCAGTTAGCTTGAAAAGCAGCATTCATTTTCTACTCAGTTTTGTGTTGTCCATGCTGTTGCATCTCTCAGTTTGGGCATGCCTCACTCCTTTTTTTGTCTTGCAGAGATAATCTTCCCATTTATTTATCTATCCTTCAAGGTGTAGTGATTCAGATGGTGTAATTGCTAGGCTTAAAAAAATGAACAAGGTAATTCTTTCACTGTTGTGATATCACTAGAAACCATATTTAGTGAGTTTAGTCCTTAAAAAAGAAGATAAGTGGGTTCATTTTTGCATCTTGATTTCTTTCTTGTCTTCTGTCTTCTATTGATAGAAGAGACTCTTATTGCCCTACTGGCCCTTGTTCTGGCACCTAGCTCTCAGGTCATCTTAAGTGCTGGAGAATGAAATAAGTACATGCTTCCGTAGGCGTCCAATTATTATTTGCTTTTTCATCTGCAGCAATAGTCTGAACTGAAGGGATCACCTATGAATACCTTGTTATTAATATGGGACTCTTCAAGTTTGCTTCCTTATCTGTGTGATCCTGAGAGCTGTCTATCTGGCTAGCAACAATGTTGTCTCATCAAATCCACACTGTGCAAGTAGTGACAGGCAGCCTCAAGGTGACATATTACGCCAGATGTCATGGAGGGATCCTATCCTTGCATTAGTCCTGGGAAAGAGTGTAAATCTGCATGACATATGGAGATAAAGAGTAAAGTTGGGTTGGACTGTCAAAAGGAATGAACCTGTATATTTCATGATGATGGCTTGAAAGTAGTTTTATCTCACGTGTGGACATTTTGAAGCAGAAAGCAGTATCTAGGACAGGAGCTATAGCCTTCCTTGACCCTTAATTTAGGACGGAGCTATGGAAGACTGTCTCCTGTATGTACAGCTGTCCTCAGCACTTGTTTTCACTTGAGGTCTAGCCAGGACACACAGTAAGAACAGTCCTGTATTCAGAGTAGTGCTTAGAACTCAATAATCTGTAGATCTTGGTAGTCTCTTTAATGGATAATTCTTGGAAGGAAGAATATGATTATTTACCATGGCTGTTACATTCTTCTAAGAAGTTGTTTCGGTATGGAAGTATTTTTCCATATATTTTCCGTACTTTCCTTTCTCTATTTTAGTACAGAATTTCTACTAAAGGAAATACTGTTCTATGATTAAGGTGTAATGTGACTGTATACTTTGAATGGGTGGGAGAGAATCAGTGTATTCAACTTGTGGGGGAAATCCCAAATTTCCATATTAGGGGAGTATATTTTGGAGAAATATGAATGTAGATGGTCTTGGATCAAGAAGCTACAATTATGATGATATTTAATATCTTGTTCTTTTGGCCATTTATTCTAAATTGCTCTCCACACTTGAATACATACAGCATGTAGATTTGTGATTCCCCAAAGCATTATGGCTATTTGGAGCACAGTGTGAAATTGTCATCAACACAAATAACGAACAATAGCTACGTAAGGGCAAGGCAGATGGAGTTGTTTTCCACTCTTCTAAACTGTAATGTTAAAAAGAACATCAGCTATTTTAGGATCAGGAATAGGCCATCTGCCCAAATTGCCTGCCCTTTCAGCTTTACCTTACTCTCCTATTATTGTTATTATTTTCATCTGACTATCATTACATTTTAATGCTCTGTTTCCTTGCAAGGTACTTAATCTCATTAGCTGATTAGTTTTACACCAGGGTTTTCTTTAAGAATTCCAGGTCTTTCTTTAATATTTATATTTTGCTATTCAAATATTTTGCCTCCAAATATGATGTTTGTTTGATAATTTTTTTATTAAGTCAAGACAACATCTGTCCTTACTGGCAGTGTTGGAAATGATGTGACAGTCTAGCAACAATAGTAGCAGGAAATAAGCAAAGGACTAACAGGGACCGTGGAAGGGAGAGGAACAGAGCATTTGCATCAAGGCAAAGAAAAGGACTTTGGGAAAAAATAATTGAAGCTGAGAGACCAAAAAAAAAAAGAAATGAGCAAGGGAGAGGGATTTGTAAAAAGCATTTTTAGCTGCCAGAAGAATTTCATTTGTAGTTTTCATCTTCATCTGAAGGGAGGAATGACTTAATAAAAGATTCAGTTGCTTTGAAGACTGTTGATTTACAGTCTTGAATGTCTTTGTGGGATGATCATTATACTTGAATGTCTTTGTGGGACGAGCTTTAGAAAGAATTATACATTTTCCAATGGAACTTCTTAAAATCTGAATTTGTTGGTTCAGTGAATATCAAATGTTCTACAAGAATGTCAACATTTCATATCAGCATTTCATTTCAGGTTTTTTATTAATTTATGTTGTGTAAATACTTGTATTTGTTCTGTCACAGTAATATGGCAAATAAAAATGGAAGGTTTTCTTACTAAATGTCTAAAGAAATCACATAAAACTGTTTTAATGTTCCAAGAACACTGGAAGTTTCTCCCCCTCCCCCTGCCCCTTTTTTTCTAAATAGGAATGAGCTTCATTAACTGTAAAATAACATTTTAGATAAAAATCAGTTCCCATCAAATAGCTAATTTTCTTTGGAATATAATGGAATTTCTTTTTGTATGTGATTGTTCTTTCGTAGTTATATTCCTAAACATAAGCATCTAGAGTTCTTTTTTGATGCCCTGGGATACCAGAGATATATATACAGGGTTGGCAAGACTTATGAGAGACAGGAGGACATGTTTCCTTTGGAGCAACAACTGAAAGTCAGGAGAGATGCACCCAAAAGCTTTCAAAATGAAACTGGATATTCTGTCTTGTTATAGCTTTGTTTATGTCATTAATCATCACAGTTTACAGGTTATTTAAATGGTTAGCCAAATAATAAATAGTGTAACTGTCTGTAAAGTGTATAGACTTTTCATAGATTAATATACTTTCCTTTTTTATGAAAAAAGATATTTTTTCTTTGCATTAATTAAATGTAAAAATTTATTTTTGTAGTTGTAATTTCTAGACATAGAAATTACACAGTCAGAGTTTTTGTTTCATTCATGTTTGGTAGCTCTGACAATCGATCATAATTTCTTAAGCAGCCAAAGACAAAAGTGATTTGTCCATTATTTGAAAAAAATATTCCATATTTATGATCATTTGCAGTCTTTCTTTTACAGTTGGCTTCTTTGAAGATCAGCCTACTTCATTTTTTGAAATTGGAAACGGGAAGGCACTTCAATATAACTGCAGCTTTGTATCTCTCTGAGAATACTGTAGTCAAGTAGGTAGATGTACACTACTTTTATTTAAAGTTTTTCATGAGTGTTCAAAATAACAAGTCTTTTAAACATGTTGTCCAATTGGCTTAACCTTATATCTCTTTTTGAAAGCCCTGGCTATAGAAAGGAAACACTACTTAATGTAACTGGAACAATAACATAACCATAGTCAGTCACGTACCATAGGGTCAGTTTTCATTATTCATTACTAGTTCTACTCTATGCTTATGCTATTTACAAATGATGCTTGTACATTTTGTCTCAGAATATTGAAGTGCAGCTAATCATGGACAGAATTTAGTCTGATACATTATATTATTTTCACACTGTCCTATAATACAAACACTGAAGAGGACTCAACTCCTTCAGAATTTTTAATGAACCTGAAGGGAATAGCTCAGTTCTCAGTTTCAAAGCACAGTTCTCACTGGATGGGTTATGGTCGTGTATTTTAACATTGCAATCATGCAAATCTTGCCAAGTTTCAGTAATAACTCAAGTTGATTGTATCCATATAAATGAGTAATTGCAATTCTCTTGTTTAATATCCAACTTCTAGAGTTGTCATATGGGTAAATGAAGTTTGTGGGTTTTTTTTTATCTTCACAAACTTTGGCATCTAGGTTAATTTTTCTTCTCGGTGTCTTGATTTTATGTTTACTGAATGTTTAGATAATCTTTCTCGTGTTTTGATAATCCTTCTCTTTTTCTGTTGTAGCTTAGCATTTTCCCTGAATATCTATTTAGCTTTTTCCTGAGAAGATTGGTTCCAGTTATTTCCAATGGTATTAAACTGGAAGCTATTCAAATGACACATTTGGTACGTCAACCAACTGACCTACCAAAACAATTGGTTTGGAAGGTCAACCAATATTCCAGGAAGATGCTTTTTTTTTCCCTACCTAGCAGTTTCTTCCAACATCTTTCTACTGTTGCTCATGGGACCCAAAGGTGCTCTGAAAAGATCGCTTGTATCTATCGCTTCCCCAACGATTTTACTCAAGATGTCTTTCTGTAAGCTATGTTGTGATGAAGTCGCATGATCTTCAGTAGGCAACATCAGTAATTTTTTACTCTGGTTATGTTTCTAGTCATCTTGTTTCTTACCTCTACAAAAATCGCATGCAGTTGTTAATCTGTTTCCAAGCACATTTTCTCATCTTTAGCATGAGGTGAATTATTAGCCTTAGTTTGTCTCTAGTGGTTTGTGTTCAATGGCTATCTTCTCTATTCCATTTAACTATATCCTTCAAAATGTCTTCCGTAGTTTTCATACTGAATTTTTCATACTTACTGTACACTTTCTGCTATGTAAAGTTTCTTGTCTTATCAGTGCCATACCTCCACTCTGGTTTTACTCCATTCAGTTCATTAATAAGAATTGTTTTCTTCCTTAAGTCTGACAGAGTGATACTTTTCAATTTTTTCTCTCTAAAACATCAATTCTTCTGTTACTGTCTAGTATGTCAACTTATTTTCTAGACTATATAGGCACCTTTTTCTGAAATGTCTCTTCTGGTTTCAGATAACAAAGAATATTTTATAAGATTATTGTTGATCATTGTGTCTCTTCTATTACTGGCCAGCACAAGATTGAGGGAAGAATCTCCATTTCTTTTTTAAGTTGTCTTGAGGTCACTGCTTAAGATTATGCAAGCAGAATGAATTTTATTAGTGAATTTTGGAAATGGAAATTTCCTTTTAGGATGTAAATAAATATTTATTCTGTGATCTTTTATCCAAGCTTTTTAGCTACTATTTGGAGTTATGATTTCACATCATTGTAGAAAAAACAGAAACTTAAATGTACCTATGTAAGTTAGCACTTGGCTGTGTTAGCTGATGGAATATTGGAACTGATTTTTGTAAATGTTTTACCAAGAAGTAAATGCTTAATCTTTTTATGAATAAAACACTACTTTTCAGTCTTGTAGCTGATAGAAAGAAGTAAGGTAACTGAATTAAAAAGTCTTTTTAGTCTTATGTTTTGGGTATTGTCTAACCAGACATTTCAAACACTCATGTTTGCCTTCTCTCTTTCATTACTAGCATGTTTCAGAACGAGGTTTGCTCTCAAATGCCAAGATAAAGTTAATCTATTTATGAGCTACTATTTTCTGGTTTGAATAATCAGTAAGTACTGCTTTTAATACATTGGATTCCTGAGAGAAAACTATTAAATAAATGGAAACACAGGTGTGTAACAATGCTTTTCTCTGTTTCTGAGGAAATTAAATGTAGCTCATTGTCAGTTTGTACCTCCATTAAAGAGCGTAAACATCCCAATTAATAAAAGACAAAAATTTTAGCCCTATGCCTTGTGTGGAAAAAACAACCTTCCTGTAAATGAAGAGATTATTGAAAAGTATATTATACCATTATTAAGAAGTTCTTCCTATACTTTTTTAACAGATTCTACTTTGCTGAAAAAATTGTTGTTAAATTTTTTTAGTGTATGTCTGTGAAGTGATGTAAGTTAAATATACACTAAGGTATTAAAGCTAAAAGGTGGATTTATTACTTCCTAAGGACCCTCAGATTTATAGAGTAGTATATCTGTGGAAGGAACAGCTATCCATTTTTACACATAGCTACACAAGAATCCCACTGCTCACCTGTAGCTTCTGTGGGGATTTTAACATGAAGAATGTCTTTGGTCATGGAGAAATAATGAATCTTTTTAGAGATTTGTTAGGCTAGTATCATGGAGAAGTTTCTGTGTAGATATTAAAGATGTTATGTTTATATGGATAGTAGGTCGTTCACAGTACTGCCGTTCAAAGCATTGCCATGTGTTCTACAAGATACAACTTCAGTATAGTAGATAAAATAATGCAATACAGATATAATGAAATAAAGGTCTGCAGACAGGCTAACATGTTGCTAATAGAATGGAAATACTTCACGCACACACAAAAAAGTGTATCTAATAAAAGAATCAAACGATTCATTAATCAATATGCATATTGAAATCTAATTTAAGCGGGTTTAAACAGTCTCACCTCCAACATGCTTTTTGCCTTTAACATGTTCTTACAGTAAATAGAATTTGATCAAAAAAATCACTAAACTTAGTTTTCTGTTAGAAACATGTAAAATTTCAATTTAAAGGTATTTAGAACCTCAGTGGAATACTGAAGAATTGTAATGCTGTTGACATATAAGTTCATGAATAAATGGATGTTGATATTAACTTGAATGTACTAGTAAGTATGTCTTTTTAAAGTTTTAATCTAATTCTGCAAGCATTTCTTTCTGCAGATCCTTTAGTAAGAGTGAGAACTCTTTGAAGGGATATCCTTGTTCTCATTATTGCTGTTGTATTCCTTCTACCCCATCAGTTAAGCACCCCTACCAAATCTCAAATGTTTTATTCTATGAGTGACTAAAAATTCTTGTAACCTATTGTAGAGACACTGTTGACCCTGTTCTTATGGATGTTTTCCTAGTATTTCTTAAAGTTTCACTTTTGAGTGATAGCAGTGAAGGCATATTTGCACGAATAAAGAATATTACTCGATGGTTAACTACAGAAGATGCATCTTGTTGGTTTGATGAAAACAAAAGCTCAGCATATTCTTTCAGAGATACTTTCAGACAAAGGAACGTATAAAGTTGTAAAATAGCTTCCTCAAGGTCATTTGAGAGGAGGATTGCAAAGCTACTTTAAGAAAATGCAATTGTGTTTCTCTTTTTTGGGGATATAAAGGAAATAATTCACATCCTAACAATTAGGAACAGGATAATCCATTTCTTCTTAAAATGTAAGGTATATTTTCATTTGATATAGAACAATTCAAATATTTGTGAGATATATCTAGTTACATTTTAGCTCTCAGAAGTTTAGTGTGAAAATTCTTCTATATAAAAATGCATTTTATCTGTCAACAAAAACTTTTAATAAGATGTTTAAATAAAGTAAATAAAGCTTGTACTTATTCTGTGGGGTGAAAGTCTTCTTATCGGTGCTCCCCATTAGACTTGTATTTGTGTGCTGTTTTATAACATTGTGCAGAGATGTTTTTGCCTGAAAAAATGAGATTCTCATTTCTGAGCTTTAAGAGTTGTAAGCTCTAAATGTAACTTGATTCCAAAGGTAAACATACAAGGTATACCTACAAGTTCTTGCTGACAAATACAATATCTGCTTGATGATGGGTCCCATTTTAGCTACCTTTTCTTGAGGAACAACTCTGCTCCAGGAGCTCTCCGTGCTGCTGAAATCTGTCATGTCATCACAGAGTTTAGCTGATAAATTTCAGTGTGCCTTTATGTGCGGTAGTGATTCATCAGGTTTGTAAACTTCCTTCTTCAGGGAAATATATCAACTCTATGAATATCCTAAGTTTGGGTAGTTTAAAATTAGTATCGGGTTCTTCTTTCTGCCTTTAACAACTTTGAAAATTACCTTTACATAATTTAAAAATCCTGGGATTTAACTAGAAAAATGACATCTTTAACATGAAAGCAAGTTATTCATTAGTACTAGGTAAAATGAAATTATTTTTCCATGTTATAAGTATTTATAGACCAATAATATTTTGAAAGTATGCAGGAAACTATGAATAAGTGGAAAAGTTGATGTCTAAATACAAGAAGTAACTCTTCTTCTACCTACAAAAATTCTGTCAGCGATTCCACAGAAATGTTTACTTCAACCAAGTCTAGAAAGATAAAATGTATATTATTACAGAGTTTAAAAAATGTTAAAGTCTACTAAAGACTTACAAGAATGTTTGTTACTCCTATTTTTACTTTGTAATTCAAGCTATCTATGCATTCAGTGAATATTTACTTCCTTAAGCACAATATTCAGAGATAACCTTTTTTTTCTTCATTTTTCCTATTTGTTTTTATATATATGAACCAAAATAACATAAAAATGTTGCTGTTGCTTTCTTTGTCAGGAGGTGCCACATCTTTTTATCAGGTATCTTAATGGTCAGATGTCTTTTCTCTACTGGGCTTAGGAGTAGTCACTTTTTCCCTCGTAACAGAATTGCCTTTAGCTTGTAATCAACACTCTGATCAGCAGCTTCTTGTGCACACTTGCTTGCTTATGGGCCCAGCCCAACTCTCGTGAGAATTTTAGCTTCAATATGAGTAGTCAGGTATTCATTGTTCTCTTTTAATTTTGTTTCATTTCATTTCTACTAATAATGTTTCTGTCTGTCATTTATTGCTTGTTACATTGTGAAAGCTGAGGAGGTTTGTAAACTAGTCAGCTGTTGTTGTAGCTAAACAGAAGTGTGCAGGTCCAGAAAGAAAACCTTAATATCATTTAAACTGTTCAAGCTATCTGAGTGCCCTGTATGGCCAGCCTAGAGTTTAGACATTATGAATAACTGGATTACCCTTTTGACTGAAGACAAAATATTGGATTTATATTATCTGAGTCTAAACATTGCATTTAGTTTTCAGGCTTCTGGGAAAATACCAAAGCAGCTCAAAGCTTGCTGTTACCAGTAGCTATCAATCTATTTCCCTATCAGTCCTATGTCTCCTTCCTGCCCTCCTTCTCTCTTCTTGCTCCCACAATAAGCAATGTGTAAAATATGGTTATTATTATGTGTAAGAAGTACTTTATAAAAATATTTATTGTGTGGTTTATTGCTGTTATACAGCCTAAAACCAGCAAAAATATCCTATGTGCTCAGATTGGCATTTCAGCAGGAGAATATGTAAGGAGATATTTTATCAGACATTAGAATGAGTTTGTTTATTGTCAGACAGGAGCTCCCAGAATGTTTTTTTTAGAAACAAACAAGCCAAAAACTATTTTGATTTTAATCAAAAATGTATTTGCCTCATAAAAAAAATTCACATACTCACTGTGTCTACTCTACAGAATTTGTCCATTTCATTACACCATGTGTCAATCCTAGTATATCTGTTCACTGCAAAAACTCGTGGCTAGTGTGTGTAATACAGCACAGGAGGAGGTATTGCTCAGTTCCACTACTTTTATATAATAATAAAAAAAAATACAGAAAATGTTCTTGGCTATTTGCACTGTATTCCAGACTTAAAAGTCCCATGAAAGTTCTAGAAAATGAAGTTAATTTTATTTGGTTGGTAGAATACCCTTAGAAGCCAGTTAGTTAAAATTCTTCTCTTATGCTGAGTCGGTACATATTCCCATTTGTCGGCAGCAGCAAAGTCCAGGCATCTAGTTCCTAAAAGAAATACTTTTTCTTGTTGCCTTTTTATTCAGCACAAATGCAGTCATGTGCTTTTTATTTCAGAAATTAAGTGATATACTGACATATTTATGACATATTCGTTGGTACACCTATTACAGTTGCTTTTACTTCCATTGCTGTGCTTTTTTCTTTGCCCACGTCCCAAAGACTGATTAGAGGAGGATAAAGCTCATTGAGTGAGAAGGATTGTTTCTTCAGGTAATTCTTTAGATAGCTGTGTCCAACATCATAGTTCATCTCTCGTGAGATGTAGCTGTAGAGATATATCACAGAGATGATTCCCAGAAGAGCACCAAGGCAGGCAAGGAATCCTATTATGTTGTTCTTTTCATAGCCTGTCACTGCCAAGTCCAGTCCTTTTGTGGTTACGTTGACACATTGTTTCTTATTCTGTGAATAGATAGTGGGAATATCTATACAAATTTTGTATTCAGTTGATGGATTTAGATGTGTAAGATTATATACCTTTATATCAGATGGTATTCGAGCGCTCCGTGCAGCCTGAGAGTTTTCAGCTTTCAGAAAGGCTGTCCATCTAACACTGGACTTGAGAATTTTAGAACTTGCTTTCCATGAAACCAAAACAGAATTAGATTTTATATCTTTTATTTCAATATTCAAAGCTCCATTGCTGTCCTGAGGGAAAGAGCCATCCACTTTAATCATGACTGACTTTAGGTCTGCCCCAACTAAATTAGTTGCTATACATGTATATAAGCCACTTTCTTTTTGTGTTACATCACTTATGTCTAATGTTCCTTCAGAATGAATGTAGTATTTATTAGAAATAGTATTAGGCAAAAGTTTGTTTCCTGATGGTGTTATCCAGTAGATTTCAGGTTCTGGTTCTGCTGTTGCTCTGCAGTGTAAGGAAATATGGCTGCCAGCTTTTAAATCCAGAGTAGATGGAAAGCTTTCAGGAGCTATCAGGGGGAGACAGATTTCCATCATTTCCCGGAAGTGTATCTGTCTCACATTCTGGCCTTGGAATTCAGGAGGGTCTACACAAAACAGGGACTCCGGCTCCATGAAGCGAATGTTTGTTTTATTCATGTTGATCCAGCGGATGACACAATCGCATCTAATGGGATTGCTGTGTATACTAACTTCTTTGAGGTTAGGCAAGGATTCTATCGTACTGCGGTACAGGGCGCTCAGCGCGTTGCTGTTGAGCATGAGCGATTCCAGCTTGGGAAGTCTGTAGAACGCATTTGGATGAATGTATGATAATCTGGGGTTATTGGTAGCTTCTATTTTTCTTAAATCTGGCAAATTATCAACAGCAAGACTATCTATAGAAATCAGTTCAGGCATGTTATTAATTCCTAACTCTTTTAGGTGCAGCATATTGCTAAAATCTCCTCGTCGTATTCTGTTAATAGGATTCTTATTTAGATCCAGAAATTTAAGATTTGTAGCCTTTTGAAGAGCAATGTGGGGCACTCTGACAAATCTGTTGTCGTAAAAGGAGATGCTTTCTAAATTGTCAAGGCCAACCAAAGCATTATCTGGTATTTCAGTGAGATTTATGCCTGCTAAAACTAGGCTGCGCAGATTGATAAGAGGCTTAAAGTTCATATCTTCGATTCTGATTATTGGGTTTTCTCCAATCATGAGAATTTCAAGATTAGGAGTAGCTTCAAACCACTTCCTGTTGATCATTTGCAGACCATTTGAATTGAGGTGAAGTCTGAGAAGATTATTGAGGCCTATGAAAGCTCCCGGTGCGATCACAGAAAGCAGGTTATGATTAATATAAAGCTCTTGTAAATTGTGGAGTCCAGAAAGACATTCTTCAGGGAGTTCAGTAAGTTTGTTTTCTTCAAGGTACACTGAAAGCAACTGTGGTATCTTTCTAAGATTAATACTGGTCACTGAGGATAAATTGTTCTGAGATAAATCTAGACCAGTTAAATTCACTGGGAAATCTACTGAATGTTCAATTTTTGCAATATTATTAGTCTGTAGAAGTAGAACCTGTGTGTCGGCAGGCAGTCTGGCTGGAAAATTAAAAAGGCCTAAATCATTACAGTCCACTGTTGGAGCCTCCATATACACAGACCTGGGGGTGAACCATGGTCTGATCTCACATATACATGACTCGGGGCAGTCTGCTTTTTTTTCTACAGCTTGTACTAGTGCAGTGATAACTAGGCCAAGTAGAAAATTAATTTTGAGTTGCATGTCCTTCATCTTAGCTCAAATGTTCAGAAAAGTAACAGACCCTTTAGTATTCCACAGTTATGGTTTTGGAATTTAGTATGACCTGGTCAATTGATAAAACACACACTTGCATTTGTCAAATGATGATTGCGAAGGACTTTCTTCCTGAGGATAAGTGATAAATTTGCAACCAACTTGTCCAGTAGTAAGAGGCATTTTGTGGAGATGAAGGTCACTCTGTCCTTGATGACATAAAATTGATAAGCTTTGTGAAGATGAAGTATGTATAGATGGTCATAGGAGATTAAGCAATTCATTTATTTAGTAGTATTAACTTCAAATCCCATGATTGATTAGTGTTTGCAGGAATGACAGGATGACCTAAAATATAAGAAGAGGAAATAATTAGTATAAGAAACTATAAAGTTATAAATTAATTTAGCCATCTTTTGCTCTCTAATGTTAATTATTGCAAGTAAGAAAAGAAAATGACTGTGGTGTCTAGAGTATTGTAGTGGTATCCAGATAGCATAAATGAAGTTAATATAGTAATATATCTTTAGACTTGTAGCCTGTCATACATCCAGTGGAGCATTGCTCTACAGAAGGATGAAGATCCACAAAGTATAAAGCAAAATACATCAGTGAGATTTTTCTACATATTTTATGGTCCTTTAAAATATTTTCTTTTTTCTTTCAGTTATCGCTAGAAGCAGACTGAGTTCTGTTGGCTTTGAAAATGTAAACACTGAGCAAAATCATACAGAGCATGAATATTTAACTTTTGAACATGAAGTTTATAAATATAAAGAACATAATTTATGTGTAATCAAAGGAAAGCGGAATGGTTGGATTAATACACATTCCTAATGATGACGTTCTTAGGCAAGCCTGTGAGATATTTATACAGAAATATACAAAATTGATAATCCACAGGTTTTATAATTTTCTAATTCTTTTTGTAGCTGCTGTTTAGGAAGAAAACTTGTTTTTTTCTTTAAAGCGATAATTAGAAAGAAATATGTACCTCATAGTAAATAGCTTGTCATCTTGGCAGATTCAGGCTAATTAATGGCTTGCTGATTTTGACTTCAATAACTTCAATTGTAAGGAATAATAACAACAGAAAAGTGTCTTTAGAGTGATAAGAAGGAAAAAAATCTGCACTAGCAATTGCTTCTTTGAGATTCTTGCAGAGCTACAGACCAAATTTGCTATGAAGTTGCAGATTGTCTTCATGTCCCAAATTATAGCAAAGACTGAAGCTTTTAGCATCTTGAAGAATCAAATGTGTCCTCTCCAGATTTTTGGTATGTACTTGCTTTTTCTGGAGAAAAAAAAAATGCTACTTTGAGTGTACATTGTGTTCCAAGCCATATAATTCAAAAGCTCCTGTGTGTTTTCATATCTGAAGTAGTACACATTAACTGCTTCATTTACTTCAGAATATAGACTTCACACTAACTTTAACCAGACTTTGTCTCAGAAGACTGTCATGCGATACACATTTATGCCCTTTCTCCCCTTGCCTCTGGTGTTAAAATTCACAGTGACGTTGTTTACAAACTGTAAGATAAGTTCAATGCTTCATTGACATTGATAAATAACTTTTGAGGTGTTGCTGGTCTAGATAGACGAGATTACAAAAGTCAAGTGTCAAGGATTTCGATTTTAGGTTTCCTTTCCAGGCCCAGGAGGACTGGGCATATTGACCACATAAGCATTCCATATCAGCTCAGAGGAAAGGTGTTGGACCATGTTGAGTAACACGAGCATTTGGCCAATTTGCAGTACATTTGGCAAGTCTTTGAGGCCGCTGTCTGTATGTACATTTGAGGATATTTAATACTTTATTTTAACATGCAAGTGTATTAATGAAGTGAACAGACAATGTGTGAGAGAAACATACAGAAAACATTCTGCTGTTTTGAGGATTAATAGTATGTTTTTATGCAAATGGACCAGTTTATACTAAAATGCAAAGACATGGTGACTGAAATAGTAAAAATGTAATCTCTTCCTTTGTTCTGGGAAATGAGATGAACTTCAGGCTTGCAGAAAAATAAAGGTTTGCACTGGACAGTTAATGCCTATAACTTGCTCTTAATTTTGCCACCAGGAGGCAAGGTGATGTGCCTGTATGGAGTACTGTCCCATTTACTAAAGATTTTGGTAGAAATCATTCTATGCCAAATGCACAGATGTGATTTACTATGTAGGGAGAAGAGAGGATGGGTGTGTGGGGGAATTTTTTGTATATTAAAAATTTATCTGTAAGTGTGGCAAATACAAAATGTAAGCTTCTAATAATTGAAAGGACATTGGATATCTTACCTGAACAGTAAATTAATTGACATTCAAGGGACTGCTACTGCAGCTATCAAATCTCAGCATTTTGATCCCACTATGACGCTCAGGGACTTCTGCTCAGTAGAGGTACTGGGAAAGTATTCTGGGGAAGTACAACTACATACCTGAACCGTTTTTCTGCTCCTCCCTGGACATTTGCTATTGGCCACTGTGAAAAATAGGATGTGGACCAAGATGGACTTTTCATGCGTGTCCCAGGTACCTGAGAGGCTGTACCAGTTAAAGCATGTAAACTACTACATTTTCACGTACATAGAGCCAACATCCTCCTGGATTTGAGTTTATACTCCTCCCGAGTTTATACTTCAGCTTCTATGGGATTCTTAAGCCAAAAACAAGGGCACCAGTGGACATTTTCATGTCGTATATATTAGAGTGGGCTTTCTGCAAAAGGCAGCAAAAAAGAAGAGGTTGGAGATAAAGGTTGAAATTATTCTTCTTTATGATTTAATCTGATGTCTTTTCTCTTTCTGGTGAATCCTCCAGCTAATAAGCCACCAGCTCAAGCTCATATGGTGTTCTAGCATAAATCTTTCTTATTTCTCCAGTTAAAGTGCTTCTGCCTTGTATAAAATATTCACTGGGGTTGAGTGCCTTGAATAACAGATTGTAGAATAATTTTCACACTCTCTCCCAGCCTGCAGAGTCGTCGTTCCAAAATACATTGTTTCTCTTCAGAAAGATTTTTGGTTTAAATAGTGTCATATCTATGTATTATTTTACATGAAAATTATTTGGTATTAACTATCATTCAAGGTGTGGAATAAAAGAATGTTTCTGGAGTAGTATGGACATCCATGGTGGCTTATGAGATCATAGAATCAAAGACTAGAATATCTCAAGTTGGAAGTGACCCATAAGGAACGTCGAGTCCAACTCCCTGCTCCTTGCAGGACAACCTAAAACTAATATGACTGTAGTACACATCATATGACATAGTACACAAAAAAAGTGAAGTAGTGAAATGCACAGCAAAAATTGTATAGAATCATTTGAGTGGCAAAACATTTTTCTTGCTCTTTTTGCTTATAATAGTATTATTGTGTGACTCTGATATACAATGTTGACAGAGAAGGTAAGAAAACATGAATTACTGATGTTTTCTGGTCCCACTTGAAGAGATCAAAACCCAGAATCAAGTTATGCAGTATGACTTTGCTTATGCCAACTGGTTGTATTGATTATGTGTGTGTATCTGTGTGTACGTAATTAATTTCTAACCATTTTGAACTGAGCAATGAGCTGCAGTTTACTGTAACAAAATAAACCTCATGTAAATTGATATCTTGCACTCAAAACTATAAACTGTAATTGAAGTTCAATTTCCTTGAAGAGTGTGGCGTCACAGAGATAAATGTTTGTATTGGAAAAGAAGCATTTAACTTTCTGATACTTTGAACTTTGGGAATGCATTAATTCCTTTTCTTCATTAATGAACTGATAATAGTAAATATGTACTGATAACATTAAATAAAGATTAAATTGAAATACTGTTACTAACAGTGATTTTCAGAATTTTTATTAATGGGTTGCAGTGCTTTAAAGCTAAGTGCTTTGTACTATCAGGAGTTTTATGTGAAAGTTTTGCATTTCGAATGTCCAGTTTTAAAGGTACTAATAAGAAGGACAAAGAGAGCCTGAAGGTTATTTGTCCTGTTCCTTTGAGTAGTATTTAAAGTATCTGAGATTTACATACACAGAGGTTTCTGTGTAAAAATAGATATATTCTTTTAAAAAAAAAAGTTAATTAAAATAATGCAATTATATCAGCATTCTCTGTTAAGCAAAAATACTATTTTTATTATAGCTCTTTTGTTAGTGGGTTTTGGTGACCTCTCAAGATTTTTGATGTGATGCAAGCAATTCTTAAAACTTGTACCTACTATGGTGCACAATAGAAAAGCGAGTAGAGATGAGGCTCAGCAGCAAATTATCACCAGTAAGCTGAGCTGTGGGATAAGTGTTTTCACACAAGCAACAGCAGGAGCTGTGCATCGTAGTTTTGGAGTCTTTGATGTAATTCTTTACCCAGCTGCATTTATAAATCTTTATGTGCACTCTGATTGTATATATATTTCCTCATCCAGATAAAATGGTATGGTTTACTTCCTAATGTCTGCAATTAAAAAGTCTAAGTAGAGTCTGCACCTAAAAAGTTAGTATTGCTTATTAATAATGATATTCAGTATTTTTATTATTGTTTTTCTGTACTAGAACTTCTGTCCTAAAACCGTTTATATCTTTGTGGACAGATGATTTATTTTCTTCTTGAAGTCCATCCCTATTGCAATCCATACTTACTGTCTTACTGAATACGGTGTGCCTCTTGTTTTTAAGGTATTATCTCTTGCTTTTAGAAAAATGCACCCTGATGTGTGTGACTTTTTGCAGCCTCATTATCTCTTGTGTAGACAATGATTGGTATGTCTTAATTAGGTTTGTTTCATTTACTGCTATTGACAGCTGGAGCCTTGGTTTAGAAGGGGGTATCGCCATTATTTGAGCTGGAAAAGACATTCAGTGAAGGAATAAACTGAGCAACGTTTCTCATCACTGGAGCAACAGACAGCTAAGAACCAAGTCAGAGTGGGCAGAAAGGAAAAGAAACACGTCAGGTTTTGGCAATCTTTCTTTTCCACTTCAGCAGTTAGAGAGACAGTGATAAAAACTAAAAATGCAGCAGCTACACTGCAATGTGCCCTGCTGGCAATAAGGCAAACAGTTCACTTCACAAGGACCAATTTAGAGGTGGCAAGCATTTTGAAAACACAGCTGTTCGTACAAAGCTACCTTTCAAACACATCAACTGAAAGAGCCACTTCTCCATTCTTGTCATTATAACCACTTTGAGCAGTTCTATGGACAGAAATCTGGAAATGTCACTACCCAAAAACTGGGCATGAGACATTTCATACCTCACTTGGTTGTAGTTACAGCACTTAGGGTTTTTTTTCGTTTTTAAGTGTTAGTTATGGAAATATACAGACTTCAGTTTGAACATTTAGTATCTTTCTGATAATTTTATAAGGCAATTTTTCCTTGTTTGTTCTATGACCAAAATAAAAAAAAAAATTGTTTCCTTGGGGAACTTTTTATTACAGCACGATTGATAAAAAGATGCAACAACTTATTTATTTGACATATTTCAAGAATTGACACAAAAATCTGGGTTTTTTTTTCTCTATAAAAATGTAAGTAAGTGGGATGTTTTTGTTGAAATATGTACAGAAAGTTTGTGACTGAGGCAGGAGTACAAGTTTAGGTTAAAGAACAAAAAGATAATATAATAGATTTTCATAACAGAATCAGTCTTGAAATAAAATATTTCTAGAAGTAAGCTCTACTAGCTGGTCTGATATGGTTGCTGGAAATTGTAACGGCTTTGTAAAAAAGGAAAGAGTATCTGCTAGCATATGTAGTCTTGCTTTCATTCCACTCCCTGGAGCAAAGAGTTTCATGCAGAATCCTGTTTCTCTTTACAAATACAAATTAACAGTTCACTGTAATATGCTCTTAATGTTTTATATTCTTACATATAGCTAACATATAGTCTCACATTAAAACACGAATGAGGATTTTTGGAAATTAATGTGTTTCTGACAATCTCAGTCCTGAGGTGTTCAACTTGAGCAGCTGACAGTATCAGATGGCAGTTGGATTTTGAGAGTCTTAGACTGAAAACCTCAAAAGTGACTATCTGAAATATCTGGACATGTTTGAAAAATTTGACAGGGACTTCCTGCTTGGATATTGACTAATTTTGGAAATCTACTTTACTTTTTTTTCTAATAATTGAGTTTTAGAACTTCAGGCTGGCCCTGAATAGCATTAAGTGCAAGATGTAAAGGAAATGGCAAAACTACTTGTATCTAACCCTAGAAGCAATTTGCAGTGTGAATAATTATTTCAGCATATGTGTTTTTATTTATTTTGTGAACTTGTTACACCTCCTTTTCATTTTTTTCCTTACTTGGAATAAATTTGCCTGAGGGAAAGCCACAAACTTAAAATGTTTAATATGACTGTAAAACAGGACAAATTCTTACACTTTAGACCCTTACAAGATAAGAAGGACAAGATTTTATACATCATTAAAGTTCTTTATATCCATGGACATCATGTACATTGAGGTTACTTTAATCTACAAATAAAAATAGATTGAGAAAAGCAGCATGATCAGCTAGAGTTACCCTTTCTCTTTCACTAATTGAGTCTGGTCTACTCTCCTTGTGCTCTTGTTTACTGTAACTTAATGCAATTTAACAGATACCAGAGGGATTATCACCATGTACCATTCATTAAGAACTTACTGTAGTTCTATTTCTTGTATCAATCAAAAATTACATTACAGTATTTTGGAAAACATTGTAATATAATAAATCGTAAAGCTTTGAAAATGCAGTATTTAAAATAGATGTGATGAAAACAGAAAAGTAAAATGGAAGCCAAAGGAATATGTACATATGGTATGTGATAATTTATTATATATGCTATTTTATAATAACTTTTCAATGGACTTAAACGAACATTTGGTAAAACCTTTTAAAAATGGGAGGATGGAAAAGATATAGCATTTGTTTCCTAACCTATTTTGAACTGGATTACCATGACTGACCATGGAACGGCAGATAACTATGGGACCACCTGCATGTGAAGTAAGGTGTTTGTCAATCATAATCACAGCGCTTAATAAAAATAGTATATAATTTTGTTGCTGTTATTAATTTGGTGGCAGCAGCAGCATTGTGCATTGGAGCCATAGTGGTGGATAAGGACCACGCCATCTTGTGTGCTAAAACAAAACTGTGATCTTTACTCCATGGAGCTTAAAATTTAAATACAAGAAGAGGGACAACTGATGATTCAGACAGGGCAAGAAAAAAAAGTCATGATGACAATCTCTGAATATCCTCAGGTTTATCCTTTTTCTCTAACCGCAGTCTAGTAGTCTATTATCATGATCCTGGATTACTTTTCCAGGCTTTGATTTTAGATTTTCTGTCTGTAGATCTCTCTCTCATGTGCTTTTAACTTTTAATCGCACACTCCCTCGCCATTGAATACATCTGACCTTTTCACAAATGTCACAGCAAAACAAGATGAAAAGTTTGTTTGATGATACTTTGTAAAAGAACTAATCATTTCAGTAATTAGAGTTACCTCATTTTTTTTACTTCTTCTCCTAATATGAAGTGCACAAAATAATTTTTAGGTATTCTTTTTGAGTGAGCAGAGATGTTAGAAAATTATATTTACATGACAAGAGGATGAATTTCAATGGAAGTTGCACATTTCTTTACCCTTTGTGTTCTAATATGGCATTCCAAATCCTCTTGCAATATTTTTAATGTGTGGCAGTTAGACTACATCTAATAATTTTATATACTTGGATTAATTGTAAAAGAAACTTTGAAAAGAATCTGAACTGATTTCTTGTTTTATTTCTTCTTCTTAAATCAGATATTGAATGTATAATTTTGATGTTTTTATCTAAAAATTGAACTCATTGCTAGTATTACTTGTTTTGATTTTTTTCTTAAATAACTGCACATATACATTTTCTAGTTGTCAGAGAAAATATCAAGAATTAAATGTTAAAAATAACTTTTCAATGTACTTAGATCTTTGGTATCCTTGTTATAGTTCTTAGCCTTAGAAAGATTTCACTGTGTGAGTTATTTATCGTTGCCCTTATCAAGCAATTATGTCAAAAAAATTATTGCTGTAACTTGGGAAAGTAATGTGTTAGTTTAATTTAGATTTATTCGTACATGTTCAATTTCTTTTTGACAGTTGTCATGTTAGTAGTGGAGAAGCACATATTGGCAGTTACCTAGGCACATAGTTGGCAAGAGAGCAGTCACGTTCTGGATGTGGGTGAATGTACTCAGTTACCAGATGCTTCAAGCAGATGGCCAGAACTAAAGATGAGTGAGACCAGTTTTGGCTTGATTTTCTAGAAAGCTACCATACCAATTCAGGGCGTCTGTAGTACATTTGACTAGTAAAGAAGCCTAGCCAAAATCCAGCAGAGCTATTGGCAAAATCTGCATTTTGTGATTTATTTTTTCCTTTGTGGCTCTTGAAATGTAAATATTAAACATGCCTGAAACATAGAAATAGGTGTGTTCAAGTAGTTGTAATAAAGACAGAGAAAGGTAGTGGCTGTACTTAGCACATAATATTTTCCTTGGGAATTTATTAATTTATCTTTTTTTGATTTATCATGGGAAAAAGGTCACTGTAATAAAATTAGCATAATAATAAACATGATAATTTTAGGAGTTACAATTTCTATTCTATAATTTTTCAATAACAAAGATTTAGGCTTGAAAGACCTACATTCATTTAAATCATCAGTCTTTAATGGCAGACCCTTAATATTTAGTGAATTCACCTTTTAGTTTTTGGTATATTTATGATTTGTTTTGGGAAATGGACATGTCAAGGTAAATGCCCTTATAATAATTAAAAAAAATATCATTTTCGGTGTGCACTGTATTGATTATCAACTATAATAATCTAGATATAGAAGGGCTTAATGAATGTACTTGTATCAGGAACATCCTGCTACAATCCGAGCCAGTACTTGATGTATACTTATAACATACTACATGGAATGTGGTTTGAGATCCATGAAGGGAAAAAATTTATTGCTTGTCATTATAGTAAGCAGAAATTCCTTACTAAAAAGCAGAAATAATTTACTTTTGAGGTGCTACTAGTGGATGACATAATATTTTCTATGTCATGAATTTCCTACCAAATTAGGCTGAATTGCTTTAACTTTACAATTGTGAATATATTGGGTGATTACTTTCATGCTGAGCCACCTGGGGAATCAGGTTCACAATGTATTGCTCAACAGAAATGGAAATTTTTTTTTTTAATCTTGCTTGAGGCAGTGTAGAGAAATGGATTGATGAAAAAACAATTTCAGGATGCAAAAACTGACAATGCATAAAACAGAATATTATTGTAAAGATTAGGAAATAAAAGTTCTGTTTTCTGCTGTGTTTTATATCAGTTGGAGTCATTTATGCATACTCATAAATTACCAGCTCATAGAGATACTGTCATTTCTGATTGCAGAAAGTATTTTGATTTGTATTTAGTTTTGATTACAGTTTTTGCTCAGCTGAACATCTCATTAATAACATTACATGTTAAGTTTTTTTATATGATTTGCAGAACTAACGTTATTTTCAGACCTGAAATTACTGCTTTTTGTGCTTTTATGACCTATTCGTCAGCTCTAATCCACACTATAGGATTATCATGGTTCATTTTGTATTTCCCCAGAAGTTAATACATGAAAATACTGATCTTATTTTCTCTTCATGGTTTGCTTTTTAAAATAAGATCAGAAGAAAGAGGACAAATACAAGATAAATAAATAGCAACACTTGTCATTAAGTACAGTATCCCTTCTACTGTGTATGGCACTACAGCTAAATAATCATACAGTTCCTGGAACAGTAACTGAATCCCCTTTCAAGTGTTTTTCTTTTCCTTTCAAAATTGCAAATTTATTTAAACCACTGAACCTCTCCAGTATGTATAGATTCATAGCCACCTTCCCCACTCCATGTTTTCCCAACGTACAATCCTTCTAGTGTTTCCTATTATTTTAAAAGAATTTTCTGTATTTTGTCTAAAGCGAAAAATTCACTCAATCCCTTAATGTTAGATGATTTGGCTCACTAGCATGTCACTGAACAGGATTATTTCATTTATGAAACTTACATGACATAGCCACATCTTGATTTTGTATTTCTGTCTTAGCCCTCCAGCATCTATCATCCTTTTACATCACCTTTCTGCATTTTGGATGCCAAATCTGACAGCAGTGTTAAAATTAACGTTCTGATCTCCCAGAGAATTTTGACCAGTATTTACTGTTCAAGTATTCAAGTCAATCAACCAGATGGTGATCACTGTACTGAAGGCTTGCGCTAGATTTTCCTTGACAAGCATAATTTCTCTTGCATTTTGTTGTGATTCCTACTTATGATTCAAAGACTAGGCATAGACATATCTGCTGTAGGTGCATATGTAAAGACATGTAGGAACACTACCTCACATAAGAATGTTAGAGATGCACAGATGTATTTGTGCAATGAAATGCATCTTGCTGTGGGAAAATGGCTCTTCAAACTGAACAAAAGTTAAGTTTGAATTAAGATACTGAAAAGATCCTATTAGTGGTGATTATGGAATGATAGAATGAAAGTTTTGTTCATCACTGGTGTTGAAGTGGGATAGGTGAACCATTTCAAATTGTCCTTCCAGTTTGTCCTTCCAAAGATGGATTAGGCATAATTTTGTAATAATGATAATGTTGTTGAAGCAACCTGCTTTTTTATTATAAAAGACATTTATTTTTAAGTCTGACTCCAGCCTTTCTGCTTTCAGACAATGGCATGGTTCTCTTTTCCAGCAGTAAAACAAGTTGACTAAATAAAGATAGATAGATATTTCAATAGTGTGGCATTTCAGTAGTGTGAAATGATGAATTATGCTTTCAGGGTCTAGTAGTAATTTCTGCTTCAAAGTTGGAAGACATCAGAGGAAATATCAGAAGTAAGGAGAAAGGCATGGTATGCTTGCTTACTCATAGGAGGACCACTGGCACTAGAATGCTAAAAACCATTAGTTTTGTTTATCAGCTACGGGTAAGAACTCTCATGAAATGCTGTATATGGTACTGGTCATAAATTGGAATTAGGGCGGAATCAGTTAGTATGAGGGAAATGATAATAAATCTTTGTGAAAGGAAACTAGGAGAAAGAATGCTGCTTCCTCTGTAAAACAATTTTAGATTTGTTGACAACAGAGGAGAAATAGCTGTTAGTTGTTTGTACAAATATTAAGCACAGTGATATATCATTTACAGGTAGATGAGGAGTAGTTACATATATTGAAAAACCTGGAGTTGTTTCTCTCCATGTAGGTACATGATAATTCTAAGAAACTATGTCGACTAAGAAGGGCCATATGAAGATTTAATTGCAAAAATGTTATTCTGGTTCTTAAAAATATTCTCAGAAATTGTCCCATCATATTGCTGCTGGTCTTCATTGAATTAATAAACCATTCTTCCCAGTTAACTAGAAGTATGTGTGGAAACTAACTAAAAGTAATGGAAAATATATACTAGCATGTATGGAAAATAACCAGGAGTATGTATGGAAAAAACATAACAGGCAAACACAACGGAAGAACACTTTGTGACTTATGTAAATACTCATGAAGCATTTGAAGAAAATAAGGAGATTTCTGGATACATACCATAAGTTCTAGAGTACATCCCATAAATTAATAGAAGAAAGTAGAAACAGAAGGGTAGAATGATGTCTTTTTTTTTTTTTTTTTTAGAGACATGGATATTTCAATAACCTCCTCAGAAATTGCTCTTGGGGTTTTAGAATTTTCCACTGTTCTCCACAAGAAACAAAAGCAGTTGGGATACCAAAATTGCCTGAGTTTCTTTAAAGTCATCCATGTAATTTCCAATATTTAAAGCTACACATGTTGCTGTAGTTCAGAGAAGAAAAGTACACATATACCATGGAAGAATTTAAAGCAGAGGACACGTATCAACTTTCTGACATTTGGAAGGGTTGATTTACCTCTTAACTGGTCCTTCCTCAGCTAGTATGTTAAAACCAGGCACACAGTGTCTCAAGTGCATTTGATCCACCATCTCATAAAAGAGATTCAGGTGACAAGGCGATTCTCTCAAAATGTAAGTAGGTCTACTTTCTCACAGTAGTGTGTATTAGGTAGTGCAAATACTTTTGAAGACCAGTAGCCCATTCACTTGATAGAGTTAGCTGGTGCAATACACAAACCAATACCAATAAATGTGCATTGGGGATTAATTTGATTAACCACAATTTAAACAGGTGAAGGAGGATAATTTAGCTTTGGTGTGTGGCTTTTTCTGCCATTTCTTATAAATGTGAATTGAATATGTAGTTTAAGTTCTCTTGTAGTATAATTATCCTTCCTTCAGGCAATAGTTGTCACCTTGTTCAATATTATAATGATAGAAGTTATAAACCACCTGTCTGTCTCTCCTTGCAAATGACTGTGTCCTCTGTTAATGAGCATGGAAATGTCACCTTAAATTGCTTTAACATTCTTAATACAAAGAAAACAAAGCATGGAAAGCATTTGAAGTTCAAAATCCATACCGGTTGTTAAGCTTGTGCTAGTATGCTTTAAACTGTCTTTATCATGGTATCCTGTTGTATGTGGGAAATGCAAATTTTGAAAGTAAATCCAGATTTAACATTTATCGTTTGGAATAGGGAGTGCAGAACAGTGTGAGGGTTCTAACACCTATATTTTCAAACCCTGACTGATTAGGTTCAGTTTCCACTACTGGTTGTGGAGAATGATCATGATGTAATCCTGAAATTCCAATTCTGAATCTCCAGTGCCATCCGGTAACTTTCAGTTAGTTAAAGGTTGAGATTATTCTGGAATTAAATGAATAGGCAAAGCAACACATCTGAATGGCTGAGAACTTGAAAAGTCCTGAAAACATTTCCCTGAAGGTGATAGAATGCTCTTTTCTGTCTCCTGTCATTCATGAGAGATAACGTGGGCCACATCCAGGGAAGATGAAGTAGCATTTGAAAGTTATAGAAGTAATGAGTAGAAACTTATAGCAGTTATGAGGTGAAATAACTTTGCTTGGCAGTCCTTCAGGAGCAGGCTTTTAGGATTGATCAAGACTTGCATTACAAGCAGTAAGAAAAATACCCTAAAGGCCATAAAAATGTTTGTCTTGAAAATTGGGTTTTGGTTTCATTGTATTTCCCATGTTGCTGCTAAACATTAGAATTGAATGATAATTGATAAGTTACAAATAAACTTGTTTAGTTGCTCTTTTTCTACAAATAATTATTCTTCAAGGGTCAACTTTTAAAACATTTAAAACATTTTGAGTTAGTTAATAAAAGCCTGTCTTGGAATAAAATACTGAAGAATTATTGAAATGAGTTCTCTTTACAGTCAGGATGTCTAAATCCCTTTTAATGTCCTTGCAGTTTATAGAGTCATATGGACACAGAAAACCGATATTCACTAGTCTAACGTTTTAATGGAAGATGGAGAATCTACTGCAGGTGAAGACATAGATATTTAATTACAAAAACCTAGCATTACCTTGAAGAAATAAAAATGGAAGACTGCAGCTACATATTGATGAAGATAAAGCAAAGCTTGGTATTCCTTTGAAAATTGGCATGTAGTGATCTGCACCAGTCCAAAAAGGTTTCAAAACAGGTTGAGGAGGTTGAGTAATTAGTAGCCTGGTCTATTACCAAACCCTTTTTTGTCAAGGGAATTCCTGCTTTGAAATGGATTGTTGTTTTGTTGAGAGTTAACAGATCTTTTGAATGTATCTCCAGCAGGATTGTGCATCCTTTTCCTTATCATGGCTATCCAGGATGATGATCTAATAAAAAAGATGGTTTCAAGGATATTTTGGGTATAGGCAATGCTCACTTAATGTTTGCGGATCAAAATGTTAACTATTAACTATGCTCAGCTGATAAGCATTCATAGTTGTTTTTTCTTAGGCTGAATAATCTCATTTTAATACTGTGTACCTGCCAAACTGATAACCTAGGAAACGTTAAGGTGAAAGAGTCTTGAGTTTCATTTGTTCCTCTTTCTGGATTTCCAAGCTATTTTCAGGGGTTTAATTCTTTCAGGAATTGCTATAGGACCTCCCCTTTGTGACTGTGTCAGAGAAATAAGAATTCCATTCTGTTAAAGCAGAAAGGCTCCTACTGATGCCCCCAAAGACTTCTTCCCTTTATATAGACTCAACTTCTAGAACTGTTAAGGAGAGAGAGGCAACATTTCTCTCCTCTGAACTTGTTACAGAATGTAAAAGAACCTTAAAACCCACTAACTATTTTTGGTGAATGGGAAGGTTTGTTTAGATTTGTTTTGCTTTACTGTATAGATAGAATAGTAGATTATATACAAATGTGATCCTTGAAATCTAATGGAAAGATAAATCTGCACATTCTAGTGAAAAAAATCTTTCTGCCTCATTTGCTTAATTGTGAAATAGCATATTTTTCAAGCTGTTATTAAGGTTTGAAATGATTAGCCTTCATTAGTTTGGTAATTAGTTTAGGCAGATTGTTTTGGAACAGGCTCATTCCTATCTTACTGCTACTGAGTCTATCATATTTTTGTTACCAAAGTCACTCTCGAAGAATTTTTCAGCATGGTTTTAATTGCTTTCCCTTTTAAAAATAACAGTAGCTAAGAAGCATGAAACAGAATTTGTTTCACTGGAAAAAATCCTTAATTCCAGAGGCTACACGTACTAGTTTGATATTTTAATGTTTAGAAGTGTTAGGCTTCCATTCTGCATGCTATAGAAAGAATGTTGCAGCGTTAGATGAATTTTACAAATAGGTACCAGACAAAAGCAGGTAATTATTTTGCTCTATCAGGCAACATGCTTCTAAAGCAACAGTTGTTGTAATACAATCTTTATTAAATATCCTCTTTGTGTTCAAAATGATTATCATCAGATTTCTGTGACTTCTGTCTGATGTGACAATATTAATGGGGGCACTGACACTTGCTGCAATACCACATCTATTTCTTCATAAAATAGACGTTGTCAGTAGAGTGAAAAATAAAGTTGCAGAGATTTGCCATAGGAAAGGAGGATACAGATAGAGTATTCTGCAGTTTGGACATATGTTAGAATTCAGCTGAGGTTAATTGTGACCTCATTTAATTTTGTGACTGGAAAATATTCAGAATACCTATTGACTGGAAATCAACTTAAGGTAGGTCCATCCATATCTCACAGCCTTGCACGTCCTGATTTGGGGGATGCTGATATGTAGCATTTATAGTCTTCCTGCCAGTCAGCTTCAGAGTTTAAAAGAAAAGTATTTGGTAAGAAAAGTTATCAAACTCTTCAGCATTACTATAATTTTTCTTTTTCTTTTTTTTTTTTTTTTTTTTTTTTTTTAAAATTTGGTCATCTCAGTTGCAGCTTAGCTTTGTAAAATAGCTGTGGAATTATAAGGGATTTGTTAACTTCCTCTTTGCTAGAATTCTGAGCACAATTTAAAGTGATAACATAATAAATTAAAATGTTGATTTATTCTGAAAGCTATAGGTACAAACAGTTATAACAGTTTTTGTCTGCTAGAGGCAGACAGGAGAGAGTAAGATGAGGGGAAAGAAAGGAATTTTTTTTCTTTTTTTTTTCCTATTTTGTCATTCTCTTGCTCACCATCTTTGGAATTTAACTGAGTTGGAAGTAAAACTGAATTGATGTTAACTTAATTCTACTTCTGCTCTATTCAGTGAATTCCAGCACTTCTCAGAAAAAAAAAAAGAAAGAAATTTCATTGCTTTGTCCTTTGAGGGCTTTTTTTTTTCCTCAGGCTAAGGCTATCTGTCTAATGGCTGTTTGGGGACCCATGGGGTAAGGATTAGACTTCTCAGTCCTTTCTAGGCCCAAAAGAGACAAGTGAAACCAACAATTACCATGCCCTCAGCCTGCTACAAGACCTCAGCTTTTATCACATATAATCTGAAAGATCTCAAATTCTAGCCTAAACTCCATGTCTCTTTGGGTTATCAATGTTTCCTAATTTCTGCAGTGTGCTGACATATGTATTAGATTTCACTTATCAGTTCTGGATTACAAAATTTAACTGCATGTTCTTTTTAATACCTTTTTTTTTTCCATTTAAGCAATTTGAATAAATACAATAGTTCATATTTGTTGTTTGATATTCTGAGTTTGCTGTTTACTCTGTGTAATACTTTCTGTTGGAGCTACTTTCTAAGCGAATGACTCACTTTTCATAAACTATTGCTTATGAACTTTGTTGAATCCAAACCAGAATTTGCTTTGCAGCTGAAGTTTCAAGTAATAGACCCAAACTTCATTTTGCACAGCTTTTTGTGTGAACACAGATATGTTCATACAAACAAATTTGAAAAGCAAAAAAAGGATGCAAATATTGTCCTGAAATATCATTCAGAATGTCTCAGTAAACTTTGCAAATATTTTTTGCATTTTTCCCCAGGTTTATCTTCCTATGTTATAGACGTAAGTTCTAAAAATACAGGAAATACTTCTAGAAATACTTGTAAACTATTTCCTGAATTCTTATATGCAAGGAACTTGAACAGAATGGTCCAGTGCACAGTGTTTTTTTTCTGCTGAGAGATGCTTTTTATGCCACTTAGAAACATCTATTAATTCCTAAGGGCTCAATTGTGTCTGGTTCGTCATAGATTATAGAATAGTGTGGTGATGAGCTTCATTTTCTAAGATAACCAGACAGACCTAGAGTGCCTCTGGAGCTTAGACTTGTACAGACTCACAAAAAACTTATCTTTCTAAGATAACCACATTGACCTAGAATGCCTCTGGCTATGGAAATGGTGGATTTGAGGACAGGGACTTGAATATAGGGTTCTCAAATCGCATTTATGATATGAAAAGCAAAAATCGTCACAAGCCACTCTTTTTCATATAAGCAATAAGATTTCTGACTGCTCCTTCCTCTCTGCCTACTGACAGAGTTCTAGTCACAGTCAGGTTAGGTTTGCATCGGTGTGCTTCTATTGTTAAAAATGAAAATGAAATTTTATTAAACCAAAACATATCATAATGAAGAAGCTACAGCTTAAGACACCAGATCATGAAGTTTCATGGATAAGAAAAGTATTGCACAGATAAATTTTCTGGAAGGTTCATTATACACACCAAATTTTTGCTCATTCACTTTGAAACAACACGTCTATGGCCTTGACATTTAATCAGAGCAAGAATGGCATTTATTCAATCTCATATTCAGTAAGTCACCAATTAAAATTAGTTTTCTTACGGCCAGTAAAATGCAAAATGCTTGTTATTTTTATACAGTTTTTTCTTTTATTACTTTATGTGCTTGTGCTTTCCCTTGAAGACGTGTTTGGGGACTTTAACCATAGAGTGGCTTTTAAAAAAATTTCTTTTTCTCTCTGTTTCTCTATCATCTCATTTATTTCATATATTTATTTTATCTGTTTATCTATCTATACCAATACAAGACAAACCATGAGCAGGA
Source organism: Aptenodytes patagonicus (assembly GCF_965638725.1). Taxonomy (NCBI): domain Eukaryota; kingdom Metazoa; phylum Chordata; class Aves; order Sphenisciformes; family Spheniscidae; genus Aptenodytes; species Aptenodytes patagonicus. Next base: position 30,832,257 of record NC_134949.1, read on the forward strand.
TTTTGTTTAAAAATAAAGAGAACAATTTCTAGACATATATATTTATACCATTAAAAACCAGTATTGGTTTCTATTGAAAGTGTACTTAGAGCAGGTATTAAGTTTATATAAGAGCTAAAGTAAGTAACATATGCAGAGCTAGCACTGACTTGGATGCTTGCATACAGATAGATTGTACAACATGCAACCTCTGTGCTGTCATGAGTGGCTTTGCCTATCTGTACCGAGTGCACCTAAATGTAATAAAATCGTTATAAATTCTCATAAACTGATGAAGGATTTGATACACTCAGATAACTACTCTGAATATTTCTTGGTAGAAATTAAAGATTATCTAGTATTTTAACTCTGGTTTTACTTGTTCAATAGAGACGTAGATTATGGTTTATTGGTATTTACATCCTTGGTAATTGTTTTGCATCTCACTATAAAAAACTAGGCTGAATACATGCATAACATATTAGAAATGCCATTAAGCAAATGATTCTGAATTAATGTTTTGCCTCTCTATGCTATACAAAACAAATTTTCCCCAATTAATTTACAATTGATTACTCTATATTGTGCCCCAAGGGAATGCAAACAAAAGTCTGTTTATATGTTCCCTGCTATTCTGTTTCTGTAGTTTGATTAAACTAAGCATCAAAAGAATAATTTATTTTATGTATTACTAAAGGTAAATTATTTTAAATTTTAAAAATCTAATCACTTACTTGTGTGTGTGTGTTCTGGACTAGCATAGCATTGCACCTGAATTTATTGTGTTTATTTTTATATATCTGTAATACTTTTTGAAGTGTATGTGCTTCCAAAGTGATGCATGTGCTTTTAGCATTTGGACTGCCCAACATGTGTAGGTATATGTGGTATATATGAAATTAATGTGTTACTCTTAGTCCAATTCACAGACATCTCATAAGTCTTCATTAATGTCTGAGGTGCTTTTAGCTTGAATTCTTTCCTGTTCTGCCTAAATACAGAATTAGCCTCTATTAGTTTACCCTCCCAATCCAAGAGGTTCCTATGCTACTAGACCTGTCAAAACTTCTGACCTGTTCAGGACTTCTACAAGTGCTGCTGTTTTTCTTGTCAATCTAATACTATAATTTGCAGTTTTAGCCAAATGCCATTCTTCCTAAGTTTTACAAAATCCCCATCTCTGATAACTGTGGAAAAAATGTATCTGGGCTTCTATTTTCTTCTGTTGAGGTGTTCCTCAGCTTTTGTATTCTTTACTAAGGTACATGATGACATAGAAGAAATCAGCAGAGACAAGTAAAATAGGCAAAGCAGCATTTACTGGTTAGAGCTTGTGAAAGTAGCTAGTGGGAAGGATATTCAAACATACAAATGCTATTTAAATCCAAAGACTTTTTGATTATTCTGTTTCAAATACGAATGTAGAAATATTTTTGTTATCTGAATGGGCACAACCATGTATTTGGAATGAGGAGTCAGGATTTAACAAAGTCTTTTGCTCTGTTCTATCAAAAAACATTTTCATGTACAAGCCAGAAAAAAATGCACTGGGAGATGGGAAAAAAAGGTTAAGATTCCTAGCTTGATATATAAACTATAAATTATGAGTCCTGGCTTGATTCCTGTGCTGACTGCTTGGAAAACGGTCTGTCTCTAGGACCTGGGCTGCGGTTCTCAGGTGGACAGAGAGGCTTCTTTCCAGCCTTCAAAATGCAAAAGAATGACAGAGTTTTCCTTAAGGGTGTGTTCATTAATGGCTAACTTCAGTTGGCTCCCTTTTTAGCATGCTCATTGTTTTGTACACTATTGCAAGACATCTCCTCATAAATTATATAGGGCCTAGGCACATAACAAAGAATTCACTTCATTTGGGGAGGGAGGGCAGATAATTAATGATTAACGGTGAAATGCTTTAATTCTTACTTTGAACTAAGCTTTAATCTTTGACAGATGATGGGGATTGGAGATCTACCTTATGATTATGCTTTGGAAGATGATCTCTCCTATATCATTAAAGAAGTTTTAAAAGTTTTACTTGTTTGGTATAGAAGTCTGCTAGAACTGTAATAAAAAGAGAATGCAGAAACCAAGTGTCAGGTTGGACAGAGTATACGTTTTTCTCCATACTACTCTTAATCTTTGTTTTTAATTTACATATAAAGCAATAAAGCAGATGAGATCGCAGATACATGCAAAATATATACAACTACTCTTTCTTTAATATGCCTTCTTAAAACTTTGAGAAAATACATGTACGTGTTGTGACACTTAGTTCCCAATTCTCTGTGGTGCTGAGAGATCCTGATAAAAGTGCACAGTATTATTCTGTTACACACTGCTCTGTAGCTCAGAAATAAACTGAGTAACATGTGGCAGTTGCTAGGGTAACCATTTTTGCATTTTGCAGAAAAAGTCCAAGAATAAAACACATGTAAATTGGCAGTGTGGAAAGCAGTATCATATACAGTCTCATATTCTCAACTTGGTTTTTATGGTTTTCCTCTATAGTATATACACATAACAATGAAATAGATCTGCTGCAGCTTTTACCTTGAATCTCTCCATACACTTGTATTTTGCATGGCTCAGGAAGTTATTTAAGCATTCAGCTACTAAGCTTAAACTATTTTTTTCCCTGTCAAACTATCTATATTTACTGTCAATAAGATATAGCTGCGGTCGCTGTAAGTGCTGATCATGTTTGCTGGGTGTGATTATCAGGTCATGTAAGCAGAAAGGAAATCGAATTTTAAAAGTTGTCTTGTGCACTTAAATATGACTTCCTGCAATTGGTCAAATTCCATCAAGCATCTGTCTTGAATATGAGTGTCTGCAGGCATTTAGAAAGATGAGATTTCGTTGTTCAGACAGGAGTCCAATTTAGAGCCTGAACAGGAGTTCTTATTAAGGCAAACTTTTTTGTTCTTGTTTTGGAAAATGTTTGGTAATGAATTCTGCAAATTGTTGCATAATGAGAAACGCATCCTTGTTATAAGAAGAAATAATTTTATAAGGTATCATTAACATTTTGATTTGAATTGCATTCAAATACTTAACCCCAGTGAATGGCAACAAGCAGACTTTGTCAGGTAAACATAAAGATCATGGCTAAGAAATAGTCTATAATACTATGTTGGTATTATTTTGGCGAAATGCTTGGTACTTCTAAAACTTCTTTGTACTTCATACTTTTGAGTTTAGAGTAAGCTTGTGTTGGAATATTGATTTAGAGAGTCGATATAATACCAGTGATTAATATCAGCAGTATAATTTATGTTTTTCAGAAACATTTTTCTTAAAAAACATTATCAAATTATAGCTTTTACTTGTGCTACAGAACAGAAATGCAAACTGTCTGCACAAGATGGTTTCTAATATGAGAAAAATGCTTTAAAGGCTTCCCGACCCTCCCTCTAAACTTAGTACTAAGTACTAAGTTTATTTTATGCACATTCAGAACTTAGAACTGAAAAGGCTGTCATGTTATCCACCGATAACATTAGAGCAAACACTGGAATTTAGTGCTGCAGCTTATTTCTGCCCTGATTTACACTCCACGTCTTCAGTGAAGTTACATATAGTATTATAGCATGGTTCTAGTTTGTCATCCTTTGCATATCGCTGTCTTTTTTCAAAGATTAGGACTAAAAATGGTGTTATATAATCATCTATATAAGGGTACTCTAAATTTTAAGCGACTCTAATTGACCAGTTCATGTTTCTTAAATTACTCTGGTAGAAGTAATTACTGGGTGAATCTTGATATTGGAGATAACTGTGAGAAACTCAGCACAAAAAATAGCTCTAAACTGGCAAGATTTCTCGGAAGAATCACTCCTCATGAAACTTGTTGCAGGTTTATATCATGTAGAGTGAATCAGTTTAAGTATATTCACTACATGAAGTGAAATACCTCTCTAGGAAGTGAAAGCCAAAGTTTAGAGCTTAATATGAAGTGGTCATTATGCTAATTCTAATTCATGATTGCTAATGCTGTATTTTCAAGACTGTATATAAGACTGTAGTATATTCAGCCTCAGATCTGTGGAATACACTGAACACCTGGCTGAGCAGAAATATGTGGATTATAAATTAAGATGGTAATGTTTCAGGGAATTGTTCTCCTCCCCTACTAGAAAATAGTTGTTTTCTGTTATCTGAATAAATATGGTGTGTTATTTTAAAAATTTTAAACAAGATAGGAGGGCATTTAAACAATTTTTAGTATCCTGCTGGGATGTGATCAAATTACCCTTCTCTTGTTAGGTAACAACAAAGCAAATATTGCCTCATGACTAAATAGAGTTTTATTTCCTTTATAGCTGTTAGCAGTCTATCAGACTGTTTGCCTTCTCAAAATTTTCAACTCCATACCACTGGCTCAGAGACCAAACTCAAAATATGTAGCAAGACAGATTGGACAGTGCTTTTCACCTCTGGTAACATCTTAATTGCTCTCCGATGCAGTCATACTAAGACATCTAAGCAGGCTCTGATGAGGACAGTGGTGATGTAGATCGTTACCTAAGACAATGTTGGCAAAGGAGCGAGTCCCTCTACTGAGAGGATCATAGCATCATGGGATAGTCAAATTGGAAGGGTCCTCAGGAAGTCTCTAGTCTAATCTCCTGCTCAAAGCAAAGTCAGCTGTTACGTCAGACCAACTTATGGAAGGTAAAATCGAGCTTTGGCATTTCTTACTAATTGCTCTGCAGGATTTATTAATCTTCTCCTTTGACCTTCACATTTCACATAGATCATGGTTGATTTTGGTTCATGTGGATTCAATACTGTACTTTGACATGCCAATCAAAATTTATTTTTAAGCAATGCTAATGCAAATTTATTTTTTATGGAATTGAACATTTTCCTGAGCCCTGAGTATTCATTACTCGTTATTGCTTCTATTAAAATATCTACATTTCAATTAATGATAGAGTAGATGACTTCCACAAAATATACTCAGACTTTAGGAAAGTTTGGCTAACCTCTATGTGAGAGATTAAATAGCAGTATAGCAGATTTATACCACAACTTTTATGTGCTTACCACTGAATAGTTGTAGATAGTCTACAATCTCAACATAACTATTACCGTTTCCCTGCCATATTTGTGACAGGCATGTATAGTGTGTGTTTATATAAACCTTTTATCAATTTGTCTTCATTTTTTTGTAATGTTTTCTATGTCTTTGTGCTGTTGCTGGGGCTGATATAATGACATACCAACACAAGACATTGTTTCAGGAACTGATATATAAAACAAATTTAAAACAAAGTAAAGACTAAAAAGACTTAATCCACATTCATTTGAGGTAAATGGAAAGACCTTTTGTTGCTTTCTGTGAACTTTTGGTAAACCTCAGAGACTGTCAGAGCACTGATGAAGAATAACACTTGAGAACCAGAAAGTTTATGGGTTTTCCAACCCTTAAAAGAGCAAAAGGTATTTCAGTTTGGAACAGAAGGCCAGGACCTGTGTTGGCATAACTCCAAGTATGCCAACTCCAAGTATACGGATCTATATACTTTACTTCAGCTGAGATGGTGACCAAGGACCCTAAATGTAATTGAGCATTTGGACAATGTATGGGTAATTTAACATTTCAGCAATTAAATCTTTGAAATTGCATGTAATTTTACTTCTCTATTGTTTATTGTTAAGTGATACTTACTGAAGGCAATATTTAAATGCCTAAAAAAGGCACCTGGATCTGGATTGCATTGAGAAGCCTCTGAAGGCAGTGGGAGCACTGGCAATCAGCAACTTTAAAATGTAAACTTATTAGAGGAAGTTCTTTTATGTGAGTATCTAAATAGAAATTGAAAAACCTTTCTCTGACTTCCACTTTCAAAATTCTTAAGGCAAATACATAGTTACAACAGAATACGTTCTGTTCTATTTGAATCAGTACTTTTCCAATGAAATCACACATTTTTAATTGGTGAACCATATAAATAATACAATCCTTTCTAGAGCAGCTTCTAAATGTAACTGTGAACAGGATTAGTAATGGGTATAAAAGTTAGAAATTACACCAAATCATAGAAGGACATATAGGAATAAGTACTATAACTTCCGTCATTAAAATGGAGCCACAAAGAATCTAGCACTACTGTAATTAACACTGAAAATGTCCTTATGTCCTTTAATGTAGACATTAAAGTTTACATATTTCTTTCAAATATCTTTTTTAAAAATTTAGTAAAAAATACTATATTCTCTCCATAACATCAGTGACATCTGGGCCAGTAGCTTGAAAGCATAGGTCAAAATATGTAAATTAAATCATTCTGGTTTTGGTTTGTGGGTTTTGGGTTTTTTTTCCCCCCCATTTCCTTTTTATTCCCCAGTGTAACAGTAATGATCATGAACAGAACAGAATTATTGAGACATGCTAACTATAGGTGAATGGAGCATTCTTTAAGAATAGCCAAACTCCAATGTTAGACATCTTTTTGATAGGCTGGAGAGGATGAATTTATGCAGCAAACGTGAAGATCTGACTATCAGAGGATCACAGTATATTATTTTCTTTTCTGAGACACATAACTCATTAACGGACAAGAGAAAGGTACATGGGTCTAGAACAGAACTGGAGAAAACAGGACACAAATCATGAACAGTTTTGCAATAAATTCTAAATTGACAGTTAACCGTTATGACTAAAGAGTAAAAAGCCAAAGTTTTATGGTAAGTCCCTCCTCTGAATGTTTGGGAGAATGAAGTTAAACTCTTACTGCTACTAATGATAGGAATAAGAATACATCTTTAACGTCCATACTGTTTGAACAAAACTTTTTACTTTCCTCATTCATTTGTCAAGGAGCCAGGACACCATAGAAATACAAAATAAATTTAGTTGGGTTTTGTTGGGGTTTTTTACTAAGTAAATTAATTATGGCGACTCTTAAAAACAAAATACGCATAATCTTAATCCATTTATTCACAGGTGATAAAATGGCAATGTAAACACTGATGTCCTTCATGGAAAAATGTTTACTACGGACAAGTGAAATATAAATAGGAGGAAAAAGTTACAGTGAGGACTATGTGTTTCCATTTTGAAACACCATTTTAATGTCTATGAGTTATATTTCAAGGTAAGGTGCATATTAAATGTTGAAGAGGTTTGCTTCTCCTTGATGATATGCTATTCATTGTTTCTTAATATTACTGTTTCCTCACACAGGCAGACCAGAATGCACAATAGTTGCCAAATATTTGGTATAATTCTGTTTAATTAAACTCCATTTGACCAGAAGTAGAATACTGGGTTGGTTTCCAGTGTCTCTCAGAGTGTAATACTTGAAAAGCTATGTAGCCAACTTTTCTAGGCAATATGGACTGTGATTTCAAGGTTTTTTTGTTACTGGCTAGGTAGATTTCATTTTATGAGAAATCTTGTTTTTCAGAAAGTTTTGGATCTCCATCTAGATGTTTTAGATAAAGAGTCTACCATAGCATGTATAATAATTAGGATTATTCTAAACAAGAAGAAAAGTTCTCAAGGAATTATTTTTGTCTTTTACTTTGTGGCATGAGTGGAAATGAAGCAACATGATGAATTTTGTATTTCTAGATAGAAAAATGATGAAAACACCAAAAAGCAAAGAGAAAAAGCATTTACGAATCCCTTCTGCATCTGGTGACATCAATAGGAATTTTGCCATTTACCACAAATGGAAGTAAAATTACACTCAAAGATGGCAATTCTGAGGACCATCTGTGAAAGGTTTCTGGATTGTTCTATCTAGTATGGAAATTTTGATGGTAATAGTTTCGTTTGTTTGTTTTTAGCAGATAGTTCTCTTATAATTACTTTTACACAGAACTCTGTTAAAACAATGTTAATGGGAAAGCAGAAACAAACACAATTAGCAAAAAATCAAGAAGGAATAAAAGATAAAAATTTCAGTTGAGGATCCCACAATGGTTTTGATCCAGACTGGTTTTACTGAGGTATTTGAATACATCAGAAATCACCAGCAATATACAGTATCACCAGCTTTAGAGGTACAAGAAAGGGCAACTTATGCTTTAGTATCTGTGGCTAATGAGGCAAAATTATAGATATTGTCTCAGTTGTAGTTAATCAGATTTTCTTTGGTTTATATCTTAAAGTTGGTTTAATATACCCTTTGCACTCCCCCCCCCCCCCCCGTGGTTAGCAGTAACAGAATGTGTGTTATAAAATGAAAGTGTACTTGTTACAGAATGAAAACTGGTTTTTATTATGCTTTGAAGGCATGGAAACATCTGTACCAGTGTAAACACAAATGCATTGGCTCCCCTGACTGCTGCTGAAGTAGAGCAGTGGTGAGGATATGGTCCAAGTGTACTAGGACTTGTTCTGAACCATGGGTTCTTGGTAGCAAGTTTAGGAATAAAAATGTACTATTTTACAGATAACACCACTGAAACAGAGATAAGTTCATCGTATTAAAATTACTCTCTGCACTAATATCTAAGGGGATTGCTTCCTATCAGAGTGAGTATAGGGTTTGTATGATGTATGTCCAAACATGCAAATTATTCTTGGGTCTGTGGAAGTGAAAAATGTAGGACTATTGCTGTGCAGTTCCATAGATTCACTGGCTGTTCTTTCTGCTCAGGAAAGATAGAGTTCAGGAGCTCAGCTGCTGCTCTTGGAGAGCAGAGTACTTTTCCTTATGTGTTTTTGGAGTTTAGAGTCTAACCCTAGAGTAATATGCTGAGTATCCCTTTTGTCTCTTATTGCACAATAAAAATGAAATGACTGAAAATGTGTTTGTCTGACACAATATTGATGACTGGATAATCCATATCAAAGCAACATTCAGAAGAATATGTTACCTGAATTATACATGCTGGGTGAAATTGCTATTCAGACAAACGTTTCTAGCTTTACAGATCATTATATTTGCAATTACCTCATTTTGTCTTCTCTCACCTCATAAGGATACCTCTATAAACTGGTATAATAGTCATTAATAATTCCATTTCTCTCAAGTGCTGTGGAGTTTTAGCCTTGTATTTGGGCTTACCAGCAAGTAACAGGCCAAACAAATTAAAATGAAGTACTCTGGGAGTGTCATGAAATAGCTGCTGTACAGTGTCAGCTGTCTTTTTTCAAAGTTAACATGGTACGTCCTGTGTAAAAAGAAATACATATTCAAAAAGGTGTAATACAATGAATATATATAGGATAAACTTGTTATGCTTAGAGGATAACCGAAGTAGCTGTGTGTTGTTATAAACTGGTATTAAATGGGAGCTGTGCAGATAATGTCCCTCAAGCTACAGTGGTAATGAAGCACCACTTGACTGTAATTTTATTTTTCATGCCAAAAGGTTTTTTTAATTTGTTTATAATTTGATAAGAGAAAATATTGTACTTTATAAATTCATTGTCTTATTTCTGAAACATACTTTCACAGTGGGGAGGGAGGAACAATTTTTAAAGCGCTGCCTGATTTCTATATGGGACACATGAAAAAGAGCAGTTTCATGTTGTGCAGTGGATTTGGAGCTGTCGTTGCACAGGGAAGAGGTTTTTCTGGAAGGCTTAGCCCCCACATGAGCCTTTGCTGGAGCAGGCTCTCCTGCCTCTCTGCTCCTTCTGTGGCCTGCAACATGGAGCCAGCTGGTGTGGGAAACTCAGCAGGTAATTCTGCATTTTGGTAGAAACACTGTGAATTAGCTCACTGTTAAGTGTCATCTGCAAAAATTGCTGATGCTTGACATGACCTCTAGAGGAAGCTGCTTTCCAGAGGGGAGAGGAAGTTCAGGACTTGAGAGAACTTGGCAACGGGAATGAGCTTGGGGTGAAGAAATGAATGTCTCCTCTAGTCCTTCGATTTACAGCTACCGTGACACTTGCTAAAATCTTTGAGAAAAGTCTTTGTTTCCGCATAAAGATTATTCCTGTCAAGATGAACAATTTTATTAGGACTTTAGGTACAGAATAAATCACATAAATATGATACAAATAGCGACACATGTATATCTCCATTTTGAGCACAGGTGTGCCACTATTGTAAAGCAGAAGTAGGAGACATTTGTGTTTATCCTTATTCAGGGAACAAGTTAAACATTTGCACTTACTTAAGCGCCTCCCAAGTCAGGGATATATTTCTTGTGCTGTCTTGAATAAGGGTGACTTTTTGTTTTAGCACCATGATGACAAAGCTAACCGACCTGATTGTCAGCCGTGGTTTCCTCTAACCTCTCAAGACCACACTAGAAGAGCCCTAGTAATGTCTGACCATCACACTGCCTTTGTAAAGACTATTAGGAAAGTCACCTTCTCTCATCCGGGATGGTGGCTATTCTATGGTGATTTTAAAAATGTCTCCGTGCACAACTTTGCTCTTCATTGTGTATTCTATTACCTGATGTTTATTCCGGTTTATTATTCTGTAATTTATTCAACATGCAATTTCTGAAATTGTCTGATCCCTAGACAGAGAATTGCATAAACAATCTTTTTTTTTCTTTTTTTTTCTTTTTTTCTTTCTTTTTTTTTTTCCATACTGGTAGCTGGATGTCCAGGGAATTTTTGGTACAGCTAAACTTAAGATTTTAACTTTCTTATACCAAATGATTTAGAGTCTTTAAAGTATTTCCTGGCAGAGTAGTTGTTATTTGCATGACAGGAACCCTCTAGTAAAAGATTCATGGGGTAATACTAATAATCAGTAGATATTTTGAAAAAATATTCCCTGTAGTATTTTACTCAGCTTTGCAGTGTTTACCTCTAAATACAGATGCTTATGCAGGAAAGGGAACTGCTAAATGATTTCTTTTGTGCCAATGTTGTCAAAAAGCATTTCCCAGTTTGACTGAGATCGTGGGAGTTGAGAGCAGAAGAGAGGCAAAAATTCTTTTCTGCTCTAATTCAGAGGTCAGTAGAGTTAAGCTACCATTAAATTTGGGGCAGATATTTTAATGAATTCCAGAAATACAGCAGCTGAATAGAAATAATGGGAATACAGAGATCTTATTTCTTATATTCCTTTGAATTAGAGTGTTACTGCTTGTGGCCAAGCAGTTACAGCAAATAGTTAGGCTGAAAGAGAGTGAGTTTTATTGAGATAAATCTTTTGTGAAGAAGAAATATTTCTAAATGAAGGATAATTGTTTCAAGGATACGCTGTATAAATTTGTTTTTATGAAATTAAACTTTCCCTTCATTTTAATGTCTTTGCATTTGTTTGTGCTTTGCATGCACAAATGCAGGTTTGGGAATGCTAGGGGTGAGAGCACATCTGTAGCTTGTTCTTCCAAGCAGTTTGTAAATTAAAGCTAAGAAATCATAAAATAGAAGTAAATGAGCATGATAAATATAATCTTATTTATCAAATGATATGTCCTTTGGCTTGTATGACTAGAACATGTCTTTAAATATTGAGAGAAGAAAATGTGCACATGTTGACTATCTTTTTTTATTTCTTTGCTATTCTTTTTATTATGGTTGATTTATTATATAGCCCCATCTTCCACGTATAAAGAATAGGAAATCCTGTCAGGAGATGGTAATTGGATCAAGCAAAATTGTGAAAGTAGTTTGTATTTCGCCCCCATGAAAATGCTCTTTCTCACCAGGTGGCACACTCAGCTACTCCACAAAGAACCCAAAGTGGAATAATCTGACCGACATCCATATTGGATATTCCTCTGGCACAGATGAGTGTAGCTCCATGTGCTGTGCTAATAAAACTTTATTGGTTCAGGTCAGCTGAGGATATGAATTTATTGTGGAAACATTAATGACATCATTTATAGATTTTGTGTATAACACTGAAGATCATACTGTTTGTTTAAATAAAGTTTTTGGCATTAAGGATATTAAGGAAAGTTCTTTACGAACAATGTCGTTTCACATTAACGGCATTTAACAGTTTGTGGACTGGTCAGTTGAATAAGTAAAAGGCACAGTAATTCATTTTTACAGTTACATTACAGTTGTAATGAGAAGTATTGATTTTCCTCTTAATACTAATGTGTTTAATGACCTGTCTAATGACATCTGTCACTACTGTTTCTTCTCAAATTGTACTGGCATTTTCCCTTCAATAAAGTAGAGGATTTTAATTGCTTGTTGTATTGTTAGAATGAGAATTAATATTCTTTTTGAAGTAGTATGAGGGCTTGAAGACTTAGTCTGTTAAAAAAAAAAAAATTGTGTTTTAGAAGCTGTCCATTTTTTGGTCTTCAGAAAATGGTTCCTTGAGCACTACATGTGAAATTAGTTTTTCATTGTCAGTTTTTGCTAGTTGATATTAAGTAGAGTTTGTGGAATTTAAAGTGGAAGGGTTTACTAAGGTAGTTTCTGACAATGTCTCTCTCAAGAGTTTTCCTTCAGCTTTTAACGGTACTATCTGAAGGAAGGATACATGAATTAACTAAAATGTTGATATACCATAACTCACTAAAAACATATACCTATAGTTCAAAAAAGGTTTAATTGTTTCTCTGTGGTGACTTTTATTTCAGAAGTAAGATAGAGCTTGTCTTGAAAAACTCTTTGTTTTCTACTGCTTATCTTCTATTGCTTTAGATGCTCTAAAATTTGGCTGTTGAACACCAGCCATTTAAAGTTAGAGCAGTTGTCACCAAACAGCAAAGCTTTTGGTTGGCTTGTAGAATCATTATTGATATAATAAAGGTTAGGGGTAAGAGTCAAAGAAAGTGGGTCCAATACTGCTAAATGATTTGCTCTCACTTGCAAAGACTTAATTCTGTCCTCTAGTGTCAAGGGACAAGTGATCACAAGTGATTTGCAGGACACGAGTATTTTCATAAGCTGCTCATTCTTGATCAGTTAATAAAGATTATACATGATATTTTTGATCTGCATTACAGGTAGCAACGTTGCCTAGTTGATCTGGTGTAATTCTGGTGCAGAAAAGGAATACTCACCTACTTCTGGGTACTCCAAACAGGCATGCTGTGATGTCATGCTCAGACCTACCACCCTGAAAGGCGGTACTTCGGGTTGCTATAACAACATCAGCCAGTCATTGTCTGACACTACAACATTATTGCAGGAGCTTTGAGAGAGTATTAACCAAAATACAGTCACCATACGTTTTGACTGGTTTGCTGGTTAAGAATGTCTATGCCGTGTACTCAGGCGATGCATCTACAGCATATTTTCTCTGTACATGTATGATTGAAATGACCAAATTTTTCTGAAACTCTTTGGCATATTTATATAATATTTTAAAGTAGCGCATTGGAGTATATGTGGCAAAACCCAATATGCATTAATGTAAAGTTACTCATATTTACTTAATTTTCACATTAAAAATGAGTAAGGGTAACGATTCAGAAAAGCTGAGCGTGTACCATGGTATATAATAGAAAAAGTTTCATCTGAGTAGTCCTTTGCATATAGCATGAGGAGATCAGAATCAGGTTTTCTCCCCTTATAGTATAGCACATTCTGTAAAAATCCAAACCAGTAGCATGAAATTCTTGTTTTAACAACTAAAATGCACATGCAGGGTGGGTGAAAACAGGATATTTAGTTAATTGAACGAGAGATTGTGGTTCACATAATAAAATAAACCAGCTTGCTTTAACCAGATTTCATAGACCATCTGAAACAGAGGAAGCAAGCTTGCCAATAGCAGGAGCTAATGCTTCAATACCTTTCATTTTGTACTCTGAAAAGGAAACCTCTTCTTAAGCTCATTCATTTTCCAGAGGGAATATCGAATGCTGTGGCATATTGTCAGAGCTGCTTTATTGTCACCATTTACAAAGGTCACCTGAATTAATTGACTTCTTACCATACATATTGTTAAGCTACTCGTTCCCTGACATTTACAGAAAGGTGGCAAGCTTACAGCCATTGGCTATCTGTTGATGGTTGTTTCACAATGTTTGTTTCTCAAAACACAGTAACTCTAAAATTACAAGCAAATAATTGCATTGCTGCAAAGGAACAGGTTCTTCGTGATGTTCTCCAAGGTGTACCGGGGGGGGGGGGGGGGGGAGAAGGGGTAGGAGAAATAGTCTAAATACTGATCTGTTTTTAATACAGACATAGTATTCTAAAAAGCAAACAAAAACACACAGGAAGATTTAGGTTGTATTTTTTCACTTTGAAGCATGCATTAGATAGCTAACCTGTCTTTTTCATGGTGTAAAGTAAAACCTCTCTCTGGCTTTCACTGATGCATGAATCACAGATCCATGCTGATGGACTTTACTGAATGTGTTTTCATCTGAAGGGATACTGAGGTACTCTTATACTGCATGAAAGAAATGACATACACATGCATAAACACAAACACAGTAGGCAACAGTAGTACTAGCATGGAATTTTATGTAGATTAAATTGGTTAAATAGAAAATCACTGTCTTTTTTCTAGCCCCCTGCATTTACTGCCCCCTTTATCCCCCTGTGTTGGGTTCTTCTCTTTCTGAACAGCAGTGCTGGGCAAAAACTCCAAGTAGACATGTGAAAACAAAGGCATGGAAAGCAAAGACAAACAGTTCTGAGCCTTCCTATACTAAAACAGGCAAAGCTTTTATAGTGATGGATTTGAACAGTCTCCTTACATGAAAATATACTTTAGAGGCACCCTGCTGTGATCCTGTTAATTACCAAAGAAGATTAGAACTCTTCTGCTTAATGCGATCCTTTTTACCTAACGCATCCGTTCCAGCTGCATCAGTAATCAGACATTCACACTGTCCCTTCTGACTGGAAAGGGGATGTTTTTAAGCAAAGTCATTTGCCACAATCCTTAAGATGTAGCCTGGCAGAAATTCAATAACTGTTTGTGATATGCTCATTCAGCCTCGCTGCTCAGTGGTTTTTAGGTCCTGACATAAACAGCATTTCCCTTAATCCTAGCACTGGAGAGAAGAAAGGAGGCTGTCCTGTATCTTGTTCTGTTGGTTTCAAAACACAGAGCAACTGTGTAATTTGATTTTGCATCTGAAACATCAGGGGAAACGTTCTCCCTTTATAATTTTTTATCCTTTGATGCTCTTTCAAGCTAACAAATGCACATATCTGATACTCTTGCAAGCATATTTATATTATCTCTGGCACAAAAAGCAAATTGCATTTGCATTTCCATTCAGAAAGTAAAATGTGGAAATACGCTAATAAAATAGCTTTACGAAAAGAAGAAAGGGGAAAGAGTTTACAGGTTAAGATAAAAGTCAGGATAAAATTGAAAATAGAGAGGAACTTACCCTATAATAAGAGTAGTTTCAGAGCTGGAGGAGTTCTTGCATCTCGGTAATTTTGATTCCTTAGTTCAGGTAGCCACATACTTGTATTAAAGCCAGAGTCTGAATAGATGTGCATACATGTATGCGTGTGGGTGAGTCGGTGTGCGTGCGTGTGTCTAACGGTATATAATACGAAGATGTATCTATTGATATCCTACAACATGAGAGACTGTGCTGCCAGCTGAGATCCCTTACGTTTGCCAGAGTGCTGTTGCTGCCTGGCTGGCTGAGGCTCGCAATCCAGCGGAGAGGGGGGCGGGGGGGGAGAGAGATGCTCGCTAGCTCTTCTCATTTCTCCTTGTTTCCATGATGGTTAGTGGTGCATCGTTCACCTGCTTGGTTGTCACACTGACATGGTGCTGCCTCTTCAGTGGTCATTAATAACTGAGGCCCTTCCACTCCCCAGAGAGGAGCCAATGCTTCGGCGTGCCCAGATGCCGTGTAGTACGCGCGGCTGCGCCAGCCTGGTTGGCCGTGGGAAGCTGTCTGTTACGTGACACTGCTGCTTCGGGTACGGGTACACGAAACAAGCCTTTGCACGCTTCCAGAGATCTCTTCCGATTTGTGGAAGTTACAGGGCATGCTTTGTGTTTTTACAGAACAGCTTGGGAGGTTTAAATCCCTTTTTTTTTTAAAAAAAAATAAAGCTATATAAAGATGTTATCTGTATTCAGAACAACTGATTAGAGATCACTGAAGTTCCTCAAAGGCTACTGTTGTTCAGAGGATACTGCATGTTGAAACCATTCAGGAAAAATGCACACACATCCCCCCGAGTTTTGCTGCTTTTTTTTTAGTTTAAGAAAGTAAAGGATTTTTCATACCACTCCTTTTCCAAATTTTATAAAATATTAAATTTTACTACATACATTTATCAGTAGAAAGTAAGAGCAGGAAAACAACTTTCTGAGAAATAAAAGTTCAGAATAAACTGAGGAAGAGGTTGGTTAAAAAAGTAAGTTTCTTTCAATCTCTGTCTACTTGACTCTCTCTTTTATGGCTGTCTAATTATATAAACAATAGGCTGCACAGATTTTTCCTTCCCTTCCTTCCATCTTCTTTTCTTTCTACCTTCTCCCTTTGTGCCATACTCTTTGGTGAAGAATTATTTTTTTTCCTATTTGTTCTGTATCTGTGAACAAAGTGCATACAAACTACGAAGTTTTTAAAAATTGAAAAATAATTCACGATTTTTTTTTCAATTTAAGGGAAGTATACACTGAAATATATCATCCCTTCTCCTAGATATACAAAACAATAAATGAGATAGATGTTAGGAAAAGTGTTTTTTTTAATCTTACATGCTGTTTTATATAAAGGAAATTACTTTGTAATACAAGATGAACAATAGCGAAATACAAAGAGTTGGTTATCAACAGGTCAAAAGGAAGAAAATGTTGGCTATCTTGCATTAATTCAGTACTACAGCCCTGACTGAGGCAGGCCACCCTCTAGTGGATTAAAGTGAAATGTGGTTCTGATTTCACACTCTTCTGCTTTGTTTGAAGAAAGGCTCACAGTCCTGTCTAATAATAGTATGAAAAATTTCTGAAGATTAGCAAACAATGTAAGTTAATGTACTTTTTGCAACAGCAATAGCACCAGAATTCTATTGGTTACTATTTTATGAATGCTATATATCATTTCGATACACTTTGAGTCTGAGATCGTGGACTGCTTTATTTTGGTTTTTATTCTGAAAGAAAATGATTTTACACTTCATAAAATCACTTATTATGAAAAGTGAATTAAAGTAATGCCAACTTCTTGAATAAATTTCAGTTTTTTATAACTGGTTAGGACAAATTTTGCAAAACCAGTCCTGTTTGACTCACCGGTACTTTGTTGTGGCTGTAATAAAGCAGGTTTTTTCCCTTCTGCCTCAAATTTTTGAATACTGCATTTAAACTAAGTACAGGGAGCAACGTTTTAAATTTTTTAAAGATGTCTGCTGTTCAGTTTTCATACAACTGAGTAGGACTGCCTCATATATGAAATAATGGCATTTAAGTGACAGACTGCAAATACATGAAATACTCTAGGGTGGGAGGAAGGCCAAGTGGCCCTTCCGTTTTCTCCCATTCTCTTATTATGGGCATTACATTTTTTTCTAATGTGAGTTAAAGAGGTATAACAAAAACAGTTGGGGCCAACCCATCTTTGGTTACCTTTCAGGTTTTCTGACCTGGGGTTGGGACAGGGAACACCTCAGGCCAGAAAGATGTCACATCACCCTTCTGTAGCCTTAGGACTCATTGGTGAAACCTTGTATCTCCTTTGCCCCCATGGGGTGGCTTTCGGAGCCGCCGATAGTACTTAATGTTCACCGTCGTGAGCTGCAAATACAAACCATTGCAAACTTCCCAAAGTGAACCTATGAGCCTTCCCTGCTGCGCAGCGTAACGGCCCGTGTCTGATGGGACGGTGCTCAGGATGTGTTAAGGAAGCACAACCAAAAGCCAGAAAAGTAAGGCTTTCTGCCACGCTAGCCCCCACAGGAAAAATGGAAATCCTTCCTGATCCCAGCCATGCGGTTAGTCACACCTATCCCAAACAAAAGATGTAAACCTGTGCTACAGGGGTGGGACGGTGGGTGGAGTAAGAGAGAAGAAAATTTCAAAAAGTTTGGGCAAAATTAAAAATAGGAAAACGTTCTGTTAAAGCCAACTAAATACTGCTGTTTCTCTTGTCTCAACCAATGGAGAAACAGAAGATCAGGGGAAAAGGGAATAGGTAGGGCCTACCATTGCCCTACGTGAAAGCTTTCTTGGGTTTTGCACCTAACCTCATGTACTCACTGTGGTTCATTCAAAATCTGGCTTTCTAGTTAACATGAGAACCATGCAAAAACATAATCAATGATTTGACATGTGAAATTAACATTATAGAGGTGCTACATTTTGGTTGATTGGTATGGACTGTGTAATTAGAGGGCTAAATAATTAAATCAGCTAAAGTATACTTGCATAAAGAAAGTGAGTTCTTATGATAGACTATATATGCAATTAAAGTACCTCCTTGATAGGCATACATTTACATATTAGTTAAAATGTTATTATGTCATAATAAAGTTCCGTTTCATAAAAAAGTGAAATAATTGAATTTTTTAATTTACCTAATGCTAAAGAATAAATTTCTTTTTCAAACTATCTGCAGGAGAAAAATATCTTTTATAACCAATACAATTATGATGATTAAGGTTCATTAAGTTATTTTCCTGCTGATTTCGCTATGATGCTTGGTGGTTTTAAAATAGCAATGTAATCTATTTCACCAGAATTATATATATAGTTTATTAGGTTACAGAGTAGAAAAAAATATCTCAGACTGATAGAGAGATGATGGAAGTAATGTAGGCTAACTCCAGGTATTTATTTAGCATGCATTTTATCTGATTACTGAGTGCACAGGAAAATAAGTAATTATTTGTTTGTAATGGACAAATAATACGATGCATAAAAACCTTAGTTATTAAAATACAGTGGTTCTGTGCCTGCATTTTTCTCAAAATTGGAAGAGGATTTCAAAACTTTTTCCTTTTTTCATTACGTAGAAAGGCGGAACATCCTTGGGCTTTAATATCCTGTAGGCTTGTTGTGGTTCAGGGAGTTAACGGTGACCATTTCTAGTATGTTTAGGCTCTGAGAACACAGCCATGTTTAGAATGCAGCAAGTATAGTTAAAATCTGAAATAAATACCATGCAGTTAAAGTAAAAAACCCACAAGTATTTGATTTAAAGTCTAAGATGACACACTTTATATCAGAAATTGGCAATTAAAAAAATTCTTTCGAAGTGCGTATCCATACAGGTTATGTTGAAGTGTAACAGAGCAGACACTTTTTGAATAGCTTTATCGCTTATGACTACGTGTGCCCCTATCTTGGTTTCTGAGGCACTGTAACTACAAGAAAGAGGACTGAGTGGCAGCTCTTCACGCTTTCTTCTTGTAGCCCTTAGAGTAAAAAAGAAAGGAGCTGGTGTTTGACAGATTAATTCTCACCAGTTCTGCAAAGCATAGCCTTAGTGTATCTTCCATGTTAGGTGTGGGGAGGTATTCCTTTCTGAATGAAGGTCCAGAATTGCTCAGATTCAAGGAAATCTGTCTTGTGGCTTCATCAGCTACTAATTGACTTATTAATTGTAGGCAGTTGTCATTGAGCGATTTGCCTGGAAGAGAGAAAAAAGTGCCACCACTTCGTGTAATCCCGTTCTGCCAACATTTTCAGTGCGATGTCGTCAACCTGACACTGTCATGCTCATTTTTAGATATTATGGCAACTAACTGTTGACATTTTCCTGAGGGCTATGCTTCCATACAGACAAGGAGTAACTTTTATTAATGTGTATCCCTCTGAAATGGAATAATTTGTTCAATGATAAGCAAAAGCAACATTTCTAGCTCTAGTTCTTTGTCTTTTTTGAAGATGAAAGGCTTGTTGCCAACAATGAGTTCAAATTTCTAAATACAGTTTACTTCATAATGGAAAGTGTTATGCTGAGATTACTTAACCTGCTACCAACTTTCTTTTATCAGATCTCAGAGTTAGTGTTGATAGGATAGAGATAAAGCAGATGGAAACAAATATAGGCCATGAACCTGTAAAGAATGTCACATAAGGAAAAGTTCACATCTACACAAAGCACCAGTTACTTCATTAAAAGCTATGTAGGTAGTAGGTGCTATATGACTTTGCAAAATCTGGAGCTGCGTAGTAAAAGGAGTCCGTATACTACAGGCAAATTCAATCATGTGTGATGGGATGAATGAAAGCAGTCGTGATGCTTACCTTGGTGATCAAGGGAGTTTTGCATATTCCAGCAAATTCACCTATTCATGTAGCAACTGTGTTCTACGAAACAGAAAGGACAAGATCCCAGGCAAGAGCTATATCTCTTTCCTCATTATAGGTCCCAGAGCTATAGTCAGCTTTCCTCAGGAGTGGCCTGAGGTCTGAAAAATCTTAACATGGTTTATACCTATTGGGTCTAACTCAGAGTGATAATCCGAATTCTTCTAATTTTCATCCCTGGCTCTACTTTAATAGGCAAGAATCTCTGGCATACCAGCACCTGCTGCAGGCTGGAAGGGAGTCACACATAGCAACCACAACCTCACTATGCCACATGGGAAACTTCATGAAGACGGCGTAGTGAAAAGCAGCTAGAGAATCTTTACGTGCAGCTGGATTAGGTAGAGGAAATATTGGATCTGTAAAGAGGTTTTCAAGCTCAGTGTATGTATTCCATTTTAAAACTGATTTCATCTCAGTATGTTTATGTCTTGTGGTGACATCTCAGTTTTTGTAACCTATAGTAATTGGATATAATTTATTGGAATCTTCTCAATGGTAGATCTTTAAGACTGAGATGCCCTTGTTGATTTCGTAAGGATCTGCTTGTTGCTCATGGGACCGGTATGCGCATGGGATATACCTTTTAGTGTCATGGCTCTTTGAGTTGATCTGTATCTGAGGTTGATGAAGAAAATGGTGGCAGTAATAATTTGAATATAGGGCCTAGAATTTTCATCCTGATTGTGACTTCTTATAATTCTTATAGGTGGCAGTAAATCTTGAACTTTCTGTCCATATATAGACTTTCTCCATTTCTTTGCTCATGTCTGTTTTCCTTTCTATGGAGAATTAACTGAATTTTTATCTGAAACAGATTTACCCTTTTTCTGTTAACACTGTGTGGTGTGGCAAATAGTACGTGATCAGTGAGAGGGAGCCTCCTTCCCCCACTAATCAGTTTTTTTAATTTAGCCACGTTCCCTGATAATGTCATATTTATTTTTTTAAGTATATATATGCAAACCTCAGTGTGTTTCTCAAGGGCAGAACTTGAGACCTGAATTTCTTACCTTTTTCGATGAAACTAAACAAAAACTGTTTTGTTATGTTTTATTGTGGTTTAATATTAAAAATGGATGGACAACAATACTAATGCTAGATTATTTGCTTTTCATAACTATTTGCACAAGAGTTATATTGCCGATTTAGAAATCTGTACAAACAGAGCCACTAAGCTAAATATTAGAATTAGAATGTCAATTTGCTTTTAGTTACTTTTACTCTGTGATTAAGAGAAGTGCCATAGTAATTTTCCCATGCCATCAATAGCATTCTCAAACTGTGGTCATGGGTAATTGTTATGAAGCTATCTTGGTCATGACAAGGAACAGCACGGATATGTGCGGTGGGTGTTCAGAATATGGTTACCTAATGATAGCTTAAATCAAATACACTAAACTATTGGAGTGTAATGGGTACCGAAGTGAAGTTCTTAGTAGTTTAGTTACAGAATTTCATTTTTTTCAACTTACAGATCTAGAAAATTAATTAAAAGGTCACTGGAACATACAACATCCTTACTGATTAAAAACCAAACTATTTAATTAGGAATGCAGTAAATGCTTCCCCTCTCCTCTGTAATTTGACTGCCAAAAACTGTGGGTGCACATTAGGTATTTTTCTTTAAATGTAAAGTTATCTTTACATTAATAAGTTGGGGGTAGAAAGGATCATGTACATAATGACTTACTGGAGGAGGAGCTGTTTCAGAGGCTTTCACATAGTTCCCATTACTAAGGAAACCACTTACTTTGGCTGTGCATGTTTTGAATAGATCTCTCATTTGAAGTCTGGTGCTCAAACACTGAGGATTGCATTATAGCACTGAGAAAGAGGCAAAGGAAACAAAAGAGGCTTAAAACCATTGCATCTTTAAGGAATACAGTCTAAGAGTATTGTATTACATGCTTATGAAAGTGTACACATCTGTTTATGTTTGAGAGATGTACATATATGCAGTTTGATTGTTTTCTTCCTACTAAAACCAAAATGAAAGTATTAGTAAGTAAAACGGAAAGCAGATGTTGTTTTGTCCTGCACTTTGCATGCCTCTATTGTAAGGGCACATGAGAAATCCGGTGTACTGTTTAGGTAGAATCAAATATGAGTTCTGATTTTCATTATTAGATTGAAGTAGAAAGAATGATAATGTCTAAAACAATGCTGTGAGGACGGCTATGTATTCAACAGCTGACCAAACCTTTGCTTGGAAAGTGAGTCTCTTTTGGCAAAATTCCTAGCTTAAGACATGACTGCAAATACACATCCAAACATACTTACATTATATTGGGGCCAGTGCGTTTTCCCCACATGAATGGCACATGTATTCTGTGCTGACCAAACACTTATATTAACTATTAACTATTGAATTAAAACCCCCTCTATTAGCAATTGCGTATGCTCAACTGGTATGCTAAGAAACAAAAGGTTGCCTTAGTACAGCCAGACGAATCTGGTTGGAGGGGATATGCTTTTAAAGTATAAGTATTTAAATAACTTGGAACTGATTCCAAACTATTCCTTAAAGATCAGAATTGTTCACAAATAAGCTGGAAGTGTCAGAGAGATGTAGAAATCTAACAGATTGCCAGAGAGTTGCAGGGAAATTAAATATGTGGCAAATAAGTGTTCTTATTCAGCACATCCAATATATGAAT
Organism: Aptenodytes patagonicus; assembly: GCF_965638725.1. Taxonomy (NCBI): domain Eukaryota; kingdom Metazoa; phylum Chordata; class Aves; order Sphenisciformes; family Spheniscidae; genus Aptenodytes; species Aptenodytes patagonicus. The sequence continues at coordinate 30,854,986 of NC_134949.1, forward strand.
TAGTTTATCAGTTTTTCTGTCAAACAGGATAGAAAACTGAAGACAAAGATGGAAATTCCCATTTTTAAGGCCTACAAGCCCCATGACTCTGTAGGGTCATGTAACAACAAAAACAGTACTACAGAAAGTTAATTTCCTTTGAAAAGAGAAATACATTCTATATTTTGTGTGTGTGTTAATGCCAATTTATTTTTAAATGAAGAGCCTTAAGTCATCAGCAGTTGATACCTGATATGTCTAATGAATAATTATTCTTAATATATGTTGCATAGTTCATGTGCCATTTTGGGTGACGAGATTACTTTTAAAGCTAATATGCTTTGAAGGGATTTATGTGCATGTTTGTGTGCACAATTAATGAGCAGCCAGTCCCATACAGATTTTCTTCTTTAACTCCTTGACGGTTAAATGAGAGGGAGAATGACAGCTGTGGTAAAGCTGAAATGTCCTTGGCTTGACTGAGTTGGATACTTTTGGGTGAAATAAAATAAATGTCTTTAGATTATATAGAGATATCAGAACTCATTTGCCTCAGCTAAGAAATATCAATTTTTAATATGCCAGAGTATTTATGTTGTTTCAATCCTGTACTGGTTATGTTTGCTTTCTACTGTCTTATTGCAAGGATTCACAATGTGTCTCAAGGTACACTAAAAGCATTGCTATTCATTATCCTTAAATTTATGCTTGCAGCAAGAAATAAGATCTTCAGCGTTTGGTAATACTGACAATTTCCTTTACGGTGTAACTGGTATGTTTCCAAAAGAGTGCATTCAGCCTCCAACTCCCATCAGTATTATCACAAAAGAGATGAAATCAATATTTTTTTATAAAATAACTGGGATAGGTACTCTCAGAAAAAGCTAACATCTGTTTTGGTGCAAGAGTGTCAATTTACCTGGTGAGGACCAGGACCATTTGACACTGAGAGACAATTAAGAGTTAATAATTGAATTTGTAATTCTGCTTACCAGAGAAGAGGAACCAACATTTTTTAATAAGTTAATTTAAATATTTGGGTAAAAAAAAATAATATAAAATACAGTAGATAATATAAATAATAGTTTAGTGCCAAGTAAATTTTATGATGATATCACTGTGAGGAGGAGGCAATGGACAGGGAGAACAAGAGAAGGAGGGAGGTTTTCCCACGATAAGCAGCTCAGAGGAACATAGGAATATCATTCAGAAAGGCTGTTTGAACTTTGATAATAGAAATGGGATTACACTCTAAGTAGTCTATGATGAAAGGTCACTTGGAGCCAATAACATGCAACTCTGTTGTAAGTTGTGGGCTTATTACTTAGAAATAACTGGGGAGGAGAATGTATCTCTGTATTACTGGTTGATCAAGAAGTATGAGCTGACAGCATGGCACAGCTGTGAAAAAAAGCAAATGTGGTCCTAGGATGCACCAGGAAAGTTATTCCAGTAACAGCAAGGAATTAGTAGCACTTTGGACACCTCATTTAGAATAATTCATTCAGTTGTCATTTTGTGCTTGAAAAAAAAAGTGAGCTCAAACTGGAACACATGCAATTAAATACTGTTCAGATGATAGTGGAGCCCACAGTACAGAGGGGTTTATAAAACCTTGCCTTGTATAGTGTAGGAGCGTCAGGGAAAAAATAAGATTCCTGCTGATAATACATCCTGCTGGTACACAGTGAGGTAAAGCTAGCAGGAGAACAAAATGTGTAAGTGACTGTTTTTTTTTTCTTCATGTTTGAGTCATCACATCCCAGGACAAGTTTCCAGGGGAAATACTTTGGGTAGAAAAACAAAACCAAGAACAAACCAAAACAACCACAACTCAGATGAAACCAACCACTAACCCCCCCCCCCCCCCCCCCCCCCCCCGCTTTAAAGATACTGATTGGTATATTTATAAAAGATGTTTGTTTAAAAATAGCTGACTTCATGCCTACAGAAGAAGGAGCTAGACTTAACATTTTCAGAAGATCTTTCCAGTCCTTTTTTGCTTATCAAAGATAAACACTACTTAGCAGATTTCTGTATAAATCCAGTGCCCATCTCTATGTTCTAAATTCTATTAAACTGGTTTTGATACTCTTGAATATTTGCAAGCATGGGAACTTCTAACTCCCCAGCTGGTGGGAATACTGATTTTTCAGCAATAAACCAGCTTTTCTCAATATTTACCCCAGGAAGTATAAATAAAGCAAATATAAGTTTAGTAATTTACATTTACTTACCATTATAAAATAGTGGTTTAGCTAGCTATACATGCTAATAGTTGAGTGGCGCTGCAAAAAGTTCAAAAGAAAAAATGAAACTAATATCCATATTATAGTCTTTGATTTCCACTTCTCTAGATAGTTCTGGAAACAGTAATCCCATTGATAATATTCTCTAAAACAAATTGTCACCCAAAGGCCTTAGATTTTACCCAAAGTTTTGTTCCCATCTGTGACTTTGATCACTAAAAAGAAACCTCACTCTGCTGTTCAGGTAATGTTTTCAGTATCTTCCAGGTTTTTTTTGGTTGCTGTGACAGATAATCTAAGTTCAGCTACAAGGAAGTCACAAAAAGCCTTACATGCACAAAAAATGCATATAAGCCTCCCTGTCATCTTATATGCAAAATCCAAATGCCCCCAAATTACCTAACTTTTTTTAGTGTGATCTTTTAGCACTCTTAATTTTGCTGACATCTACTTTTTCTATGAGTAGCTGTAAGAAAGAGCTGTAATAAATCCACTTTTTAGATACATCTGTATTTCTTCTTTGGGCTTTAGGTTGAATTTCTCTTTAGCTAATAGGCCACCTATATGTTCAGCCATCTCCTGAAGTAGCTTTAATAGACAGGTACATTAACTCGTTTCATATTTTCCTACAGAGAGATATTCATCAAGGTAACAAACTTGATGATGGAAGAGCGTATTTTTCTCATTACTGCTAATTCGAATGTTATGCCAAATAGGCTTTCAGGAACCAGAATACAGATAGTTATGGCCTTAATGAAATAGCAATAACATTCAAACTGGAAACCCAACAAGTTAAAATGCGTGGGTTGAAGAGGGAGAAATCAAACTGCTGATTCATTCTCATATTTTCCTAACTGTACTCTTAGGCCACATATTTTTATCGTGGCTGCTGTTATGTCAAATGGAGAATATTGAACTGAACATAAAGGAGACTCAATATTGCCATTTACAAATGTGCCTCAAGAGTAACCTAAATGGTGAATAATTTGGTATGTCAGGCAGGAGCACTAACTTTTGACCAGGAGAGGAGATTCTAGTAATTCCATTAATTCCACTTACCCCTCCTGAGACCGTCCTGGTCCTGGGTGTGAGTGCAGCTACTTTTGGAGAGAAGCCAAACTCTTCATTGCTGCCTACACTGCATTTCAAAGCCTTTAATTGAATATTCCTAACTGAGCTAACTATAAATTACCTTAAGCTTTGAATCTCACTTTCCACTGATTCATCTTCCCTGTGCCCAGTCTCTCCCTCCTCTTTGTGGTTGTGCAAAGAACATGCAATTGCTTTCTCCCACCTCGCTCCTAATTTTGAAAAAAAGCAGTTCACCTTTCTTTTCTTGGAAGTCTTCCCTGCTGATCGCTCAGGCCTTTGTCCTTGCTAGCTTCTGTCCAGAGGGATGGAGGTTTCAGTCCTCTGCTTCCTCTTCAAGGTGTCTTATGCATCAGACACTTTCAAGGATGTCAGAGGGAGAGCTGGCCCTCACTGCTTGCGTGGAATCTATTCCTTCCTTTGGCTGTTGCAGAAAGACTCCTGTATTCTTGGTTTAAAGACCCCTCTGAAGTGGTCTGCTTTAGCAGGGCTCAACACATGACCAATCTGACCCCAGGACACAGCTGTCAGCCCAAGACCTGGTTCATAGACTCTGCTTATGTGGATTTCCCTTCTCTCCAATACAGACTGTGCATGGGGCAGGCAGGAGGAACACTTACGGACAAGTGCCGCCTGATCAACATCTGCCCCCCTCGCTGTAATTAATGCTCCTGGAGTCAGCTGCTGCAACCCCATTTCTCAGTTTAAACTGTAGGAAGGTGAAATCATGGGTACAGTCCATTTTTCTTCTTTTTGGTGGAAGGGAGGAGCAGAAAGAGATGCAGCAAGGTATATATTTCATGGGTAAATGCTTTGAAAGCTTGTAAGGCAAATAAATTGAAAGGTCAGTATTCTGGCTTGGATGAACTGGTGAGAGAAGCTTTTACTTGGCATATGCCAGTATGACCTTTTCCTTGCCCACGATCAGCACAACCGTACTCCAAGGGTTCTAGGGTGTTGATGGCACCAAATATCCAGTGTCTTTCTATGCAAATTTTCATACTGCTCTGCCTTTGGCTCTATAAATCTTGAAGATCTATGTTCAGAATTTACTAAACCTCATTTATTTATTCATTTATAAATTAGGCTGACATCTTCAGTATATTTATGGTCAACACCTATTTTTGTGTTTTAAATAAATGCTCTGCAGATTGCTCCTTTTTAAAGTGAGTAAAATTTTATGATCTTGGCGAAGGAGAAGTACAATATGAATTATTATCCTTATTCTTTACAGTTTTTATGGTTCTTCTGAGTCAACCTAAATGACAAAGGCTTTTCAGTGCAAATACGAAAAACAAAAAATTAAGCCTTTTTTTTTTCTTAACACACAAATCACTAAAGAGTTAAGATGTGCTAATTAACTGGCTTCAACACAAGGCAACAGGCAGGGTCGAAAAAGGTCCAGAATTTAAAACCAAGTGTCCCAACACGCAAGCTGTCTCTTGCACAGGTTTGTAACTGTGAATTACCAGCTTTGCCTGTATTAGTTTGAGCATAAATGTGTTACAACCTTTAAATAGTATGATTAATCAACCCTTTCAGAAGAGCTCCAGTATTAGAGAGCTCTATAATACATGGCAAATCTTTTTGTTCTGAGAACCATACTTCTATTATTTTACCTGTGTGTAAATCCTGTGAATATTAAAATCTTCATAGGCTTTTTAAAGGGTTTAAAGAAAGAGAGAAACTGCTTTTAAACAGTGAAAGGCTATAGGTCTTTATTTTTGAAAGCATTCAATAGGCTCTATAAACACCTCACCTTTAATACCACATAATTCCGTATTTCAGTAGTTCAGTGGGATAATGCACTGGCTCTCTAAAGAGCTTGTGGAAATGAAACATTTAGCAACTGCAACATGGGGCTTATTTGGTAGCTAATTTGCAGTAATTTATTGATAACATCTCAAGGAAGCATGGAATCATTCTCACTTTCATTGACCAATCATTCCCAAACATACTTGTAGGGAATGAGATAGATGTTGTAATAAAATGTTTTACATTATGGGGTTCAGAATTAAAGTTTTATAAAGAGAAATTTACTACTGGTTTTCCTGAAGCCATGAAAAATGTGAAATGGTCCCTTTCATGGTAGCAATTACTGCATATGCCATGGTCACTTTTCCAAGGCCTCTTGTAAACCCTACTTTTATACACTTGGAAAGCAAATTACCCATAAGCTAAAATAAGTAATAGTGAGCAACGTATATAAGTGAAAACACAGGTAAAGTGTTGGTTTTGTTGAAAAGAGTTTTGTGAATTACTGATTTCAGTGTGATCAGAATTTCATGTCTTGGTTTTAGCAATATTAGTACAAAGCTATTCCAGAAAGAGGAAGAGAGGAAAGAAGTTAGTTTTGAGATATGCAGCTCATTAACAGTTAATTTACTGTATATGTTCCTGGATGGAATTTGCCGTAAGGCTGTTTTTGCATCCCCTCTGTCCTGCTTTTTGTGTGTGTGCATGGACGTGTGTGTGCACATATCCATTTCTAGTGAATTTGATTTTAGATAACACAAGTGTATCTTCAGATGGGATGATCCCATCTTCTGTCTGCTTGTAGCCTGTGTTGGACAAAAGACATGAGATGAACCTTTGGCCTGACTCTAGTTTCAAATCCTTTTGCCATCTGCATTTATTCCACCTTAAGAATTTAGTTCCTTATGTCTAAGATATTCTGCTATTTACTGTTTTCTGCTTCCATGGTGTACCTTGTCATCGCACGAGCTTGTTTCCAGTGATTTGGAGACTTGAGTCATATACTAGACTTTTTTAGTCATCTTCATACTTTTATATATATGTAAACAAATTTTGTGTAGTACAATACATATATATATAAAAAAAAGAATATAAGTAAATTGTAGATGTATGCATATTAGAGCATGTCTTCATTCCCCAAAAGGCAGGTCTCTAAGTTAGTTCCAAGCAGTGGTAAATGCATACGACACAGTGCAACACCATGTGCATAATATAATACTCACTGCATATTAGATATTTACTTCCTGATATATTTTTATTTTTAATCCTAGAAGTGTCGTTTGGTTAACACGTCAACATGTGACCTACAGCACTGGTTTAATACTATATTTATGATGCCTTAAAAATTGACTTTGTAGAAAGATTTAATTTACATTGAAATAATAGGTCGTGATAAAGTGTTCCAAGGGGTAAGTTGCATACTAATGTCTGAATTATTTACAAAAATGTGAAAAAGCTAGTAAAAAATGGCAAGATGGAAAAAGGCAACAAAATTATGCAATATATTTTCTAGCTGATGCTTAGAGTTTATTCCAGCATTCTTATTGTGCAACTTACCAAGTTTCTTTTAAAAAGAAATTAAAGATGGAGCTACAGTATGAGCTGAGAATGCTAATTGAGTGAGATATATATATATAAAAAAGAGAATCTGATTTCTAAACCAGGAACACATTCAGTGTAGACAAATAATTTGGAATTTACAGAAGCAAATGCTCAAAGTGTGCCATTCTAATAGAGAACAGCCTTGTACTTATTTTCCCAGAACAATGGACAAATAAATAGGCTAGCAAAACTTTTCTTCTTTCTGGCCCTGCTCAGAGTTCACAACTGAGATGAACAATGGATAGCACTGCTGAGAATACATAAAGCAGGTGAGTAGTCAGGGAATGTAAAAGATGAAACGTGTGCTGAGGCACATAAAGTTACCCTAGCTGAGAATTTTAGGATGTTTTAATTGACTTCTGTCCTCAGTTAGTATTTCTACATTGTCAGCACTTAAGCTTCAGGTCTGAAGCTTTGCTTGCTTGATCTCCTCCCCATAATGAGTTATTTTTTAAGGTGAATAAAATGATTTTGTTTATTTTCATAAAACAATTAACCATGAGCAGAAAGCACCTCAGAATAGAACAGAAAAGTTGCAGTACTTCACTGGAGTTTTAAATTAGCAAAAGCACTGAAAATATTTTAAATTGCAGTGGAACAACAACATTTTCATTGGCAAAACTTCCTTTGATTGCTATTTGCACAATTACCTGCAGCAGCAATTGTAGTGCGTATGCTCCACAAAGGTAGAATGCTGCCATTAAAATAGAAATAAAATTATATCTTTTCATAAGGATGTTAGGTGCCTCAGGAGGAGATATATTTGTTAAGTCTTAATCCTGGAATCCCTTTCACAGATTCACAACAATACTTTGCATGTAACAGAAGACTCGGTTAAGAGCACAAAAAATGCATCTGCCAGGTTGACTAAACTAACTTTGTTACTTCTAGAATTTCCGTCCCTTACCATCCCCCTTATTACTGTTTTACCTGTTGTCTGCTCCTGCATTAGTATTTGGCACATATTATCTGTTCTTGTCATTTCTTCCAAATAGAGTAAATTTATGTGCAGGCTAAGAATATGTTTTGGTACTTCTAATACTTAATTTGAAAAGAAAAATTAATTGTAACTACTCTTCTTTGAGTGTTTATCAGTTTTGAAGAAGTGCTGATTGGAGTGGAGTTTGCAAAGTGTACAAATTCTGGCCTTCAAGAAAACACCACTTACTTACTTACTTTTTTTAATAACTTTTCTATATGGCCAAAAGGTTAATTGTGTCAGAACCTGTTCTCCATTCTCAAGTCATGTAATAACTGTGGGTTTCTCAGGTGTTACCCTGGAGATAAACATGAGAGTTCGTTTCGCAAGTCTTCTCACTCTGCTGCCTTCTGTCCTCATTAAAGTTTCATGACTTTTTAAAGCAGAAGTTTGTCTTTATACAAATAAGTAATTAAGTCATAAATATTTGGACAAGACACCTAATAAGGTGATGATAATAATAATATATTTAATATATAATATATATAATGATATATTTCTATATCAGCAAGTATGCCTACACTGTAATATGACAAGATGGTGAATGTCTATTTCAGTGCTGCAGGGTGGTGTCCCAGTGTATTTCTTCTTCTCTTTTGGGCTTCTTCTGAAGAAAAGGCGTAATTTTCCCCAAATTTTTCTAATTGACCCACTGGGCAATCAAACTTACCATGATCTCACATTGTGGAATCTGGCTGAGTTAATGATTTCAATCTTCCCAACTTCTAAACAGCTTTCAAACATTTAAATTGGCATATTGTTTTTTACACTTAGTAGCATTCCACTTGGTTTATAGTCAAACACATGGCTTAGTTATTCATTATTAATACTACTAATTATTAGTTCGTATTAAAAGGCTATAGATAAAACAGCTGAAAAGAAGCAATGCAAAAGAAAAGAGCGGCGTGGTTCTGCCTTCATGCCTCTCTCCTCCCTGCTGAGTGTTCCCGTCACACAGCATACATGCATACAGTCACTCAGTGTGTTTCAGGCAGTTGTTTGCTCTGAAGCGGGTGCAAGCAGTTCACAAAGGGGCTGAACAATGCCCAGAGTAGGAGTGCATGGCTGGGAGTGGGGAGGAGGAACAGTAGTAGTAGAGAAAGGGACAAGGAGAAAAAGATCTGGTCCTCTGAGAGCAGCAAGCTCTTACCAGTCTGGTACCGGGCTGTAAAACGACCTTTGCAGATTAACCCGCTGGCTGCAGTCGTTCCAGCCTTCTGCCATCAGCAGCTGCCTTCCCCAGACTCCCCATGGGCTCTCCTCCTCCTCCTCCCCTTTGCTGAGCCCTGTCAGCATGCCGATATTTGATACTGGCAGCAGGTGAATGGTGGTCTACTTTCTTAGCATCCTGAAGCAGTGCAATTGGTGATGGATCCAGCAAGTGCTGGAGCCAGGAAAAGATAAAAGCTAATAGTGAAGAGAAGGTTGTGTCAATCAGCTGTTAGTCAGGCTGAGGCTAGTGAAGAACTACAGGGTAGTGGCTCCGGGGCAGGCTGACGTGTCTGCAGATTACATCCCTGTTGAAAGAAACACATCCTCCTTTCCTGGGCTTGTTTTCACCCCGATGTTGACTGTTAGCAGAAGAACTTGTATGGTAAACTGGATAGGGAAGCCAATATGACTGAAAAAAAAAAAAGGCATTTTTTCGCCCTCTTGGATTAGTTTAATTCAGATCAGTGCTACTGCTGAAAGAAATGCATATTGAACTGTGGCTTAACTTGGAGGCAATAGGAAATACTTCTCCGAGTATAACAATGAAGGCTGGGAAACTGGCTGATAGAAGAAGATGGGAAAGTCAGATCAGGAAAGTCAGAGAAGCAAGGGTGAGTGAAACAAAATTGTGTAGTACAAAGTCTAATTAGGAACTAATAAGATTTTTCTGTTATAAACTGGGACTTGTAATTGAAAGTGTCAGAGAAAGAGAGAGATCTGGCTTTATTAGTCTCAGGGTGACTAAAGCCATAAGTGTGACACGGCAATGAAAAAAGACAAGTGTAAAGATATAGCAGGATGTATTACAGCATTTTTAGGAGTGAAAAGAAAATATTAAAGGCAATGTACACAGTACTAGCGGGATCTCGTGGAATTCTGTTTGTAGTTTTGGTCACTCATGATCGAAACATGAATTCTAAAAGGAAGAGGTGCAAGATGGGTAGCTAAAGTTGGGGAAATAGAGACTCTGTCTTACGCAGGTATTATAAAAAATTCTTGTTATTTATTCTTGCAGAATAAAGAAATTGTACTGTCTTTTCATTCTCCTCAAAGAGAAAAGCACTGACAGAGCGAGAATGTCTGTTTAAGCTGTAGAACAATGTTAGCAGAAGAACAAATGTGTATATGCTGGCAGTGATGACTTATTTTGTAGAAATGAGAGACAACCATCTGGGAGTGAGACTCTAGATTAGTCAGTAAATGTGCTGGGTTGGTTCTTTGTCCTAGTACTAGGAAGCAACTTGACCATTTTGTCAGATAGAATATATAAAGCTGGACACTAGACTTAGAAATCAAAAGGCTCTTTCTTTCTAAATTAAAAATTTTTAATCTTTTTCCCCCCAGTACCAGAAATGCTGGAGGGTAGAGGTAAAGTGGGAGGAATTAGGAACATGTCTTTTTTATTAGAGGAATGCAATTGGTTATACTTCTAATTATTATATTTAGTGAGGCTGAGGTTTATTTCCTAAGACATGAAAGACAGATTTTCTGAGTGAAAGTTTTATATTGCAGTAATTCCTCTCTTAAGCCTTCAAAGCACAAAAAGTCAGGCTATATGAGGGTATGTATAATGAGAAATGTAGTCTTCTTTAAGGGCTGTAAAGAAATAAAAAGATTCGATTTGTTCAGTAGCTCATAGCATCTATACAACTGATAAGATGAAAACAATGTATCTGTTTTCCACTAATAATTAACAGTTACACTAAAAAATACATGGAAATGCATGTTCCCTTTGATATCTTCTGCTTTTTTGAATTGATTACACTTCTACATACAAAAATAAGTCTTTTCTATGGTTTATTACAGAATATTTTTGCATTGGTGATAGAGATGTTGGCATTTTTCTATTAGAAGAAAGATGAGATAGTAGTGACCACTGAACGGCTTCCTCCCTCAGATAGGTATGTGGACTGTTGCTTTCAGAGAAGAGACCAGCATAAAGAACATATATATGAAATGCATAAATTCCTCTAAAAACCTCCGTAAAAAGACAAAGATGCCTTTGCATGGTTTTCTGCACTTCAAAGTTTCCACCAAACCGTACATACTCTGAGGTTTAATTTATAATAAAAATATGCTTCTAACAGTCATTTTTACAAATACACGCTCATTCCAACATGCATCATTGCATCTTCATCAGTCCAACCTTGCAGAGAACAGTTTGTATCAATAAGTTCATAGTCAACTTCAGGTGTGATTGTCAATGCATATGAAAGTCATGAATTCCTGTAGTTGCTAAGTACATCCTGTTCTTTTTTCTCTTAAATGAGAGAGAAGTTGAATGCATCAGTTCTCTAAGCACTCTGTATTTGAACATTTTTGTGCACAAAAAGGAATAATGCATGTTTTTATCTGGCCCTAACTCCACAAAGCACTTAGGCTCAATTCAAGAAAGTGTTCCTAGCCAAGAGAGCCCTTTAGCACATGCTTAAATGCTTTGCTGAAGCATGGCCAGTTAGAGCAGATTGCCAACATTTTGTGTCATGAGCAATAGTCTACTCTTACTTACATTCATCTACCTTCACTGCAGTTGATAGGGTTGCTTAATGCAGTTACTGCTACAAATCTAGCATGCAGTTAGGAGTCTTTTACAAATCAGCTCCTTTAACTCATAAGCTGTTTAGAGCACTGCATGCTTTCTCTGTTTAGTTCAGGGGCACAAATCCTCATTTTGGACCTTTATGGTTACATAGTAATAGTCATCTAGCTAGTAATTTAAAGTATCTTTAAAGTGTGTAGGTATAATGTGGCTCGGTGACCAAGGCTGTTTATTTTTTTTTCCCTTGCTACAGTGCATTTAAATTTGTAAAATTAGTATTTTATTAGAGCTGTCTTTCTGTATTTAAAATGTATTTTGGCAGCACAGTGAAGTTAGTTTATGATGAGCATTAGTTTATGATAAGCATTCAAAACGTCTGAGCTAATTGTTTAATTAAACATCAATGCTGGCCAATATTGTGTCTCTGGAGGTTAGACAGAGAGGTGGGTCCATTCCAGAACGAGGTCTGACTCACGATTCCATAGTGGGAATGAAAGATAATATTGACTATAACATTTGCATATAGTATAATAAACCCTTTGTATGCATTTTAAGGGTTTGTTTATGAGCACAGAAGTGCAAATATAACTCTCTGTGAACAGAGACTTAAGGCCTGATCTTGGGAAAAATTCTATCCGAATAATATTTGTGTAGTGTTCATCCTTTGTTTTGTAAGTGTTGTCAGTACTGGGCCTGTCACTATTGATTGTTAAAGAGATTTTGGTTCATTAGATTAAAGAGCTAAAGCTATGTTATGCCAAAAATGCAGATTAATTAGTAGTTTGTTAATAATATTTTGTTTTAATTCTCTTTCTCACTTGTGAACATTCTCTTGCTTTTTTCTCTTAAAAAATAGTATTACATTTGGAATAGGTGAAAAAGTGAGTGTTCGCAATAGTATGGCTGTTCTACCTTTTACATTTTCGAACTGTGGTCAAGAATGCTGTGCAAGGTGTGAGCGGCATTTAATTCTAACTGCAATGTTCTCATTAACATTAGGTAAGGAATAAAGATAATTATATTAATTTTAAGACAATCTAATAGATATGGACTTGACTAGGACATGTGGGTTCAGTCTCTTGATGATGGACTACCTACGTGATCTCTGTCCTTCTCTTTTAGTCGTCATCCATTGAAGCACTGTAGATATAAGCTTATTGACTGTGATGTGCCAGAAATCATAACAGTAACAATGAAATAATTGAATTTTGTCCTTATTTGTCAGAAACAGTCCACAAAACCAATCTACATGTTCGAGAGTCAAAAAGTGGGACTCATGCAGGAGCCACAGTTTGTATATATTACACGGCAGTCTTCAGAGCTGCTTTCTGCTGTAAATCTCTTTTCCTCATTCCTCCTTTCCTTCTGCTCCCAGACACTCACAGTTTTCCATGATCTTGCTGCTGCAATCCTTGGCCTTCCTCGTATCAATATTTCCTAGCATAGGGTCTTATAATTTTACTCATTTTTACTCTTCTAATGTTACTATTACTCTTCAGATTGAGGACTTTTCATTCTCAGTCACCTGTAAAACACCAGAAATGCCCTTTTGGCCATCACATCAACCCATTCACTTTATTCCATAAATTCATATGGTACTTTGCATATGATGCATTGCCATAAGGTGTTCTGCTAGTACCGATCACCTCTATCAGAAAAAGTAAAACTCCAATGATTTGGCTCATCCTTAAGCATTACTCTCTGTCAAATAATTTTGTTATGTGTATGTGAGAAAGCAGTATTCTAATAGAAATAAAGGTGAAGCTCTCAGCTTGTGTCATAATAGCTGCCTATTTTATTGTGAAGTTTGATTTAGCTTCAGGAATGCTGGCCTATATATCTTTGCCCAGCGGTTTGAAAAAGGGGTCTCAAATGAATACTAAATTTTGTGTAGAATGTCTGCACAACTTGGGCATGTAAAATTTTATAGCGATATTTTCATTAGTTGTCTTTCTTTTGAAAGTAAAACTACTGGAAATTGCTCATGACTGGGGTGACATCATGAATTAGAAAGGACATGAATTTAATCTCTCATAGAGGCAACTGTGACTGGTATTTTAATATGGTTTTGGAGAGAAACAAAGGAAGGCTAATTAATGTGTTTATGTAAATTCTACAGATTACAGTGTTTAGCCACAGTCAGTTCTTCTTTACCATGGAAGGAAATGATGGTTGTCCTGTCCACGTCTGCTGCAGTGATTTAGGGCCTACCCAAACAAATAATTAAAAAACTGTGAATGCTCTGGTTGATAAAGACAAAAGCAATTAAACAACAGGCTGATGAGAAGAAGCTTCTGATAAAATAATTTTATACTAGATGAAGAAGGAAAGATTTCAGTTCAGATGGTGCTAAGTAATTGAATTGCAAAACACAGTGACACATTACCATGACCGTAAGACAATAAAGTTTGTTCTGTGTTAACTGAAAAAAAATTCTTAAGGTTGATAACACTGGCAAATACGGATCTACCACTGAGAAGCATACTTTGCTTTATGGAAGCGGTGAAGAGCCTCGTCTACTTGTTTAAAGGTCTTGTCCTACTATTTCGATTTCGTATATCCAGCAGTGGTAGTAACAGAGGCTGAGCCATTGGGAATAGGACTTCAGTGACCACCTGCATTATTGCTACCATGCTCAGCAGACTTGGAGCATTGGTCAAATGTCCTTATGCACACCGTGTGATGTGCCAGCTATTGTTCATGCCTTAATCAATTTGGACCTTTAAATTTTTAATCTGTAACATAGAAATAATCTTTTCTTCCGGTTTTATTTCCTGCAAATTGGTTTCTAAGAGGTGTATAATCTTAAGCAGTCCTAATTATATTATTACTGGTCTAGCTTTTGTTAAAATCAATGCTAAATGAATTGTCATAAGCAATTATAATTATATAGAGGAAGGAAAATATGAAATATAAACAATTCAGTTCTAAGGTGCACCTTTCACTAAGATTCAAATGGAAAAACCAGGCCACAGAAACTCTGTAGAAGCCAAGCAAACTCTCAAAAAATGAAGTTTTGCAAAGATGGTAATAGAAATTATATTATGGATTTCTTAAGACAGAATATTTATACCATAAAAAAAAAAATACATAAAAGATTAAGAGAGACAGAGGAAATAAATTTTAATGCTTCCTTTGGGTCAAATTTGGCAAATAGTTTTGGCCAAATATGATAAAATTCAAACCAGGTGTATATTTTTTTACATTTTTATATAGTGCCTGAGTTTCATTACAAAGCAGCTGTTAGTTAGCTTGTATTTGAAAATACCAAAGTGGGGTCGATAATCCTCCATGTCTCTTACAATAGAGGCAGAGGTCACTACGTTTTATTTTGTTCCTAGATGTACCCTCCATTGAAGGAATCTTTCTAAGAATGGTCTCACTACTTATGTCTAACGGTGGGATGTCTTTCATTTCAAGGCAGCATTTCTGAATTTATTGTAGTTATTTGATCTCTTTGCTGATACTCCAGGCTTAATATCCTGTTTTTACTGTCTTATCCTGTTTTACATTCCAAAATTCTTCAAAACACATACAATAATTCAGTATTGTTCAAAAGGCAGAAAACTGGCAAGAACTAACTCTTCTGTCTGAGTAAGTTATGATTTCGTCCTTTTCAATACGTAATTGAAATTCATTGGTGTTAGACTGGAGTGGGGAACCCCAGGCTTAAAGCTGCTTTACTGTACCCCAGGGAAGCTATCCGTTGTATTTTGTTAAATGTGCATTTGGACTGACTTCATGTCGCTAAAAGTAGGAGTTTTGCTGTTGGTTTTTGCATGTGACAATAACATGGCAGTTGCAATGTGTTACTTTATCTGGACAGAGGGATCAGTGACATTGGGACAGCCTTGGGAACGGGGCACTTTGGCTGCGGGCTGAAATTAGGCCAAGGAAAGAAACAAATACAAAAACTTGCAATGAGATGAAATTTTCTTTTGCAGAGTGTTACATATTTATGAAGTGAAAAATCAATATGTAGAGGAACGTTAATTTTATTGCATGTTAAAACTTTAACAGAGTGAGAGAGCTTGACTTAATGTAGCCTTTGTTGGAATAAAGACAGTTGGGTTGAGCGTGCTGTAGTCCTTGGAGCTGCTTCTTTCCCAGGTGTGCCATATTTAGGTTTTGCCTATTACTGCAAATTGCCACTTCATTGATTCTTGCTGATACTAAAGATCCATAGATGACATCTCATTTCACTCTAAAATTGAAATGCCTTTAGATCACTTTACATCAGAAGCTGTAAAGGCTTTAAGTTTTGGATACCAAATGTGACATTATAAAGTAGAATTTAAGTGTTTTAAGCCTCCACAGATTTTGATAATGTAATTATTCACTTTCCTTATTGCTTGAAATCCAGAAATATTTAACGAGGCATAAGATCAGTCATATAGTGGATCAATGTATGGTAATTGTCATATTTGAGTAAACCATGTGTTTTCTGTCTGCTAAAGATTGTGTTGTTCGGGCCTGGCTTTGTAGCAGGTAATTTGCAATTTATTACTATCAAGCTAATACTGTACAGGGTCTGTTCCACAGGTAGTTGCTGTTGTGCATTTTTTACTCCTATGTGCTATGAGAGATCTCCAGAATTCTGCACAGGATTAGAAATGTATCTGACACTAACTTCTAGCAGGCTTGAGCTATTAAACAGAACTGTGAAATGGCAATTGTAAGAGTTTGATTGACAAACAAGGTTGATGATAGAATATTTTTTTAAGAAAAGAAAAAAATACCCTAATTTGGTCTAATGTAACCATCAATAGTAAATGCTTCTTGAAGAGGAAAAAAACAAGTTAAATTAATAGATGTATCTAAGAACTCTTACTTATTTTGTATGAATTCACATAGTCTGGGTTTGGCCAAGATAAGTAGTAAGAATACATAGAAACTGCATAAAAAGTTTGTCCTTGTGTTATTTCCAAAGCAAATATTCCTGTGTAATACCAGGTATCACTTTGTATGTGTATATGGGAAATGTGGATCTTGATTTCGGTATTTGTATGTCTAGTAATTCTGTATTTATTCTTTAGATTAGCATGTATATACTTGCTGATACTTAATGAGACTAAGTCATCAACTTTTTAATGATTTAGGATTAATTGCTACAGTTGTTATCATTTCATTAAATGAACCGTAGAAAACAGGACTACCTGACCCCTGAGGTTGCTTCTAATATAGCTACCTCTCATCAATGTAGAATCAGCTTTATCTAAATTATATCTGGCAGTTTTCTGCCTAACCCACTCTTAATAGCTTTCAGTTACTGATATTTCCTGAATTAACTTATGTGATAGTACAGGAGTCAGTAACAAAAGTCTAAATTCATTAAGTTGTGGAATTTTTATTTTTTTTTAATGATCCTATCTGTAAAATTATAAAAAAATATCCTATTTGTAAAAAAATGGTTTTTTTTAACAATGCTATTAACATTTAAGAGTGAGATTACACTCATTTCATAATGAGAATAAAAGAAAAAAGAAAAAGTTGACTTTTGTGGCAAAATCTGGTATGATTCCAGACTACTATATAATGGAGATAGTTTATAATTTAGTATTTTGTAGATGCTGCATTGTTATGTAGATTTATTAGACAGAAATTTTCACTGTTGTGTGGTAGAAATCAAGACATTTTGTATCAGACTGTAGATGCAATGACATCCAAACATACATAAATCCATATCCCAAAAGGTTGTTGAGGATGATTCTATGCTGAACAAAAGTGAGGACGATGGAAGTTTTGTTTTGAGAGAGAAACATTAAATATGTGTTTATAGTATACATACGTATGTTTATGTGTGTGTTTATATATGTGCATGTATATATATAATGTTCAAATTATGTGTTCAAATTATACATATGTTCAAATTATATTTATATATGATCTCTCTATATTTTTTTAAATAAAGTAAATGTTTATATATCAGCTAAGAGATTAGGAGAGGGTTGAGGAAGATGACCTGTGAAATATTTTATATATACAAAGACCAAAGAAAGGAAGGAATATGTAGGGTGCTCCTATATAAGATATTATATGGTAAAATTAAAAGACAGAAAATGTAGGTAGAATCTTGGAAAAAGCTTCTTCAGAAATATATATTAAGTGGAAATAATCTCCCCAGAGGAATGGTAAAAGTCCTATTGTTTAGCACATTAAAAACTTCACTGGTAAAATACTAGGAAGTGTACCATGGAGAACAATCTTGCTCTACTGCAGAGACAGAATAGTTGGCCTAATGGGCATTTTTTTTCTGTAATACGTATGATTCTATTTTTTCTATTCAGATTTTAAGCACCTCTTTTCAAAAAAGCCGGTTCTATAGACACTGTTCTAAAAGGGTGCACTGGGAAAAGGAAGTAATGTAGAAAAAAGACAGCATTCATTGCATGTGCATTAATCAAATATGCACCCAGTATGCTAGGACTTTCCCAACAGTGAAAAACACTGTTGCCTCCCTACATGGAGGCAAAGATTATAAGATGGGGAATAGGAAAAAACGATTTATGTACAGAATGCATTGCTGTGCTTTAAATGCAGTTAGATCCTTAGGAAGAATTTTCATGTGGCTTTTATACAGATATTTTAATATGAGCTAATGGAAGTCACTGGGACTGCACATGAAAAAAGACACTAAGGGGATTGTATAAAGAATATCTTAATTAAAGTTATGATTCGGTAAGAGATTAAACCAATTTATCTACCCTTAAGCACATGAGAATTTTAATTGACTTCAGTAAGTCAATAAGTTGTTGATGTAAGGCAAGTATTTGGGTACATTGGGGCTCACTAAGCATTGTTGAGATCTACTAAGATGTTTGCCTAACAACACTACTGGTACCTTCCTTATGTTTGGGAAAGATGCAAAAATGTGTTTGCAGCAGGCATCTCTTCTTCCTTTTCAGAAGACTGTCTTCATCATTATTTGCGGTAGGAGCAGTATTCCTCTTTGTTGCATTTACCCTGACAAATCAGTTCAACCTTTGCCTTTTGGTTTTCTTTTTAGATCTTAAGTATCCAGCTGTGCTATCTGGTACATTATAGGTGAGAGGGAAAAATAAAGCTTCAAGTCAGAGTACAGGTAGTTTCAACAGAAGTATAGTCCAATTATGTTTGCCACATAATTTGGTTTAGCCATTTGATCAAATAATTCAATCTCTGTAGAGAATGGCTTCATGATGTATTTTAGAATGCCTAGTCAGTAACTGCCTTAGAAAATGAAAGAAGAATCACATTGCGAAATTTTAGATGTCTTTCGCTCCTAATAGAATTCCATATGAATAACTGTGTTAGATTCAGCTTCTGAACCTCAGAGGGTATTTCTCTAATCTGGTCAACAGAGTTGATTCTGTGTCTACTGTAGAGTTTCATGTAGAACTAACACTTACTAAAAATTGAGTTTGTTTGGCAGGTGGTCCTCCTTAATTCAGCAATAATATCTAATCAAATCTTCTTTGAGAAATCACAAAGGTACTGTTAAACCTGGATCTCTAAGTTTAAGAATTTATTTGGTTTTTAAAAAATGTTTTATTTTGCTCGCTTACTACAGCTTAATTAACAGAAGTAGTAATTAACAGTAGACTAGGAACTACAAATAAAAAGTTTACCACTGAGTTTCATCCTTTCTTCTTCTGCAGAAATAGAATAGCAGAGGAGATTATCATATTCTCTTCTGATTAGTGACTGTTTTGTCATTGATGAGTTGATTTTATTTTAAGTTTGGACTTAATTATAGTACTCTTAAGCATAAGTGGTTTAACAAGTGGATAACACATCTGAGCCCTTGAATGTTAAGAATCGTAAATGCAGCTATCCCGATTCAAAATTATTTCACTAGTAGTAATTCCATATTAGCACACATGGCTATTCTTGCCAGTGCTGCCTTTGGATTGCACCCCAGGCTTAAAGGGACAGTAGGCAAAACTTTACTAGGAATTGCCATGTGTTTTCCTATAGCCAAGTGAAATGACTTTGAGAAT
This sequence comes from Aptenodytes patagonicus, assembly GCF_965638725.1. Lineage (NCBI taxonomy): Eukaryota > Metazoa > Chordata > Aves > Sphenisciformes > Spheniscidae > Aptenodytes > Aptenodytes patagonicus. The sequence continues at coordinate 30,874,369 of NC_134949.1, forward strand.
TCCAGAGCATAAATCAACATTAATTTCTGGGCCTGCATAGCTACGTGATCCTGAGATCAAAACATTAAAGAAGAAGAATGTAATGCTCCTGATAAAAGGGAGTTTTTTAAGATAATGGATGCATTCTATGAAAAATATAATTTAAAAATATAAACAGTTCTTTCTGATATTTGGGTGTTTTTGAAAGAGTAATGATTTCTACATGCAAATTAAAACTGGACTAGAGTAGAATTTTCACTTAAAAATCTACAGTGAAAACGTTGGAAAAGTATTATAACCCAGTGAAATAGTTAATCATCACATAGAGAACTGAAAAGATTAAAGAGTCTTTAGGGTGACATTAAAATATAATTGGACTATTTCAAATGAAGGCATATAAGTGTCACTACAGACACACGGAGAAAACAAGTTGCATTAAAGCAGGAAACAGGAACTCTTATTTCAAAGTTTGGTAATATGTTTGAAGATAATAAAGACTTCAGAGCTAGAGTATGCTAATAATTTGATCCAGACTAGCCACAATAATCTTGAAGTGTAGATGGTAATTATATATGGAATATAATCAAAGTTGTTTATAATACAGATAGTTCTTTCCTTGGGGGAAAAGCACTGATTATGCATAGTTCTTTATGGCTTAAAGGAAGAGTGGTGAAGATGTATAAATATTACAGGACTTAAGAAAATTAAATACTGTTAGTGATATATGCTCAAGTCTATGGAAAGTTTAATTAAAATCTAAACATATTTACCATTATTGCTAGTCTTGTGATTGAAACACAATAGCTGATCTACATACTGCAGTGTTATGCCTGCACTGAAAGTTTCGATGTGGCTCTTTGGTCTTTGCCAAACTGAAAATAATATCTCTACTAACTCTTGTGTTCATAGTATTTTACTTTTACTTCTCTTACCTGGACAGTAACTGACTGCTGTAGTCCAGAAATATTCCTTCTCAACTGCAAAATAAATGTATTCCTTGTTCTGTTAGTTGTAAGTACTTACAGTAACAGCAAAATGTATTTAACCTCATTCCTACAATCTGATATTCTTCTGGTAGACAAATCTGTCCCTTAGTCAGTGGTGGTTTGGCACTGAGGGAGAGGTGTGAATGAGCCTATGACTAAAGATGAGGTTACTTGGATTTAGAATATTCAGTTCAGCCAACTTGCGTGACTCAAAGTTGCAGTGGGTAAGTTTGAACTGACAGATGCCAAATTTGCTTTTCATTTAATGTTTATGTATTTTCCTGAAGGTATTTTTTGTAGCATGTAAATAAAAGTGTCAAGATGTTTCTTGCTAAGGACATTCAGAAGCTTGTTAAGCTGCTGGCATACAGTGTAGTGTCTTAGCACATATTCCTGCATTAATAGATAATCTTTTGTGAGAGGTGTTCCACGTACTTGGCTAAGACCTTAAAATAAAAACAATAGAGTATGTTTTATGCATTGAGGTTTTCAGCAGAGTTTCTAAGAAGTGTAATACCTGCCAAAAATATCTGGGATCGGTATCCTAGTGCAGACTAGTCGGGTTGTAGCTGGAGAGGGATGGAGCCTCACTGATGCTAAGCCATTACAGTCCATGCTGATTTCCATCATTACCATCATCAGAAAAACTTGGGAGTTTTTCCATTCCAAAAAGCTGTGTATTGTCTTCAGGTGAACTATAAATTTACAGGCAGGAACTTGAGAGTCTTGGGATAAAAGTGATTCAGTTTCATTTTCCTTGAGTGTGAATAAATATCACTTCATCTTCCCAAAAATTTCATTAAAAGGCCTGGATGTAATACACAACTTGGCCAGAATGAGAGTATCATCAACACACACTTCAGATTTTCTCTGAATGAGTGCTAGTTTAGTTGAACTGAAGCTGTGTGTTAATTTACAATCTGTGTGTTAATTTACAATTTCGCCAACCTCGTTAACACTTTATATAGCTGCGTAAAATTACACTATTTTAGAAAAAAAATAAAGTATATACAAAATTACACTATTTTAGTAAAATTATGCTATTTAAGCTAGATCTCCACTGATGTAGATTAATACAGACCTTGCAATTCAGCTACATCACAGAGATGCTCAGATTTATACTAGATGAAACGTGGTTTGTCATTTTATTTTTAAGGTATCTATCTAAAGAAAATATTTTAAAAAAAAACCTTAGGCCTTGGTTATTCAAACACATAGCTAATACCCAGTGGGTTTATAACTGAGGGGAATAGGATTTCAACCAGCCTGTAAGGAGGAGAAAGCACAGAAGGTGCTGATTATTTGTCATTTAAGGCCTGAATGTTTCCTGGTGCTATTGTCTTTCTTCACCAGTTTAAGCAGGCTCTTGCATTTCTTATTTTAAAACATGCTTTTTTGTGTATTTATAATAGAAATAGTACAAGTACCGGTTGCCCTTGAAACATTTACCATCTATTAGTTTAATTTGATGTCCTTGGCAAAAAGGGAACTCTGAAAATTAAACCGAAGCAGTACCATCTTCTGTTAAAGGGATATGCCTTCAAAAACCAGATCAGCTTAGTATCTTTGAGCTCTTCAGAATCTTTGCACATTATAAACACTAAAACATCTGTGCCTACTGAAACTGCCTTTGTAGATGTATTAGTACAAGTTGCATGTTAAGTTGAAGCTAGTTTCCTGGTTTTTGGAAACACTGCTCTTCTGCAGGTATCAAGCTGTCTTTCTGTTGACAGTTGATCCTCTGAAGGCTGTAAGAAGTATAGTTTCCTATTTTGAGTAATTTTTACTATAATAGAAATGCCCATCATTTTCCACTCTCTTGCTTTGAATTACAACAATATTTTGTTCTAGACAAAGGCTTCCAGGGGTAAGAAAAAAGTAATGGGTTTATAGCAAATGAGTTCGTTCTTGGTCAAGAGCTTTGAACCCCTGAAACTATTAAATCATCACAGCCCTTAAAAAAGTTAATTTAATAATTAGTGCAAAATTTAGCAGTGGCAGAATATTTAGCAGTAGTACAGTCTTCATATAAACATTTTGAAGTTATACAAAAGTAATTGAAGAATCATCATAATTCCTTCAAACACAAAACCAAAAATACTTCTGTAGTTTCTAAATGCATTAAAGAGAGGACATCAGAATTTATTTATGCTGTAAATGTTATTTCACAGTTCAATCAGTTATCTTGCTGTGTAATAAAAGACCCTGAAATTAAAATGACCCGTCTTTGCAGAGTGTAACTGTAGGATTCCTTTTACTATGAGGCTGCCTTGATTTGATCTTACTTTTACTGAAATGGAAAATGATATCCAACTAATGCATCTGAAGTGGGTTTTTATACCATCCAAAGCTCTCTTGTGAAATTAATGGCTTCTGCTTCTGGCCTCAATTACATCTTATGATTCTCCAATTTCATATGGTTTTCCTTTTCTTTCTTCTGTGATTTTTCAGTATCCTTCTGGTGATATTCTAAATCAATCTGAAGCACATGCATCTGATACAACACATATTTACAAAACAAAACAGACCCACACAGATTTGAAAATGTTAGGAATATGAATGATGTTCTGTGCTGTGTGTAGTAGCTGAGGATATCTTAGTCTTTTAAAGCAACTAACAGCTTGATCAAGAAAATCAACTTACAGCAGAACAGTGTAATGACTGCAAAATGTTAATTAAATTTTCCAATGTTAAAAAAAATCATTTTCAGTCTGACTCAATCTAGACAACAGTGTTATTAGCTGAAAGCTAAATATCTGCTTCCTACCTGCATGTACTCATTAATGCTCCCTTTTACTTAGCCTACATGCATACATTTTCTACCTCAAAACACTGTGTCACACAAGTAAAATTTAGTAACAGGTGTTTCTTCCTATCTGCAAAACCCACACAGTGTATTTCTTATTTGAGGGTGATATAAATAATGTATAATGCAGACTTTTCATTTATATAGATTGTAAATTAATCATGAGTTTCTTTTTGATCTTTATTCTTTATAAAATTTATGAAAAAATGTTCTGTTTCTCCTGATTTAGAATTTATTTGGTTTAATAATTTTTAAAAAAATGGGGGATGATATTTATAGTGTAATTGCATTCACTAAACAAAAAAAAAGTTTGCAGCTGCCAGCATGATAGATCTCTGATTATGACATTGTAACATAAAGGCATTTTATATTTAAGAATTCCCTGCAAATGTCGTGTGCGCAGTGTTCATGTTTGCAGCTCCTTCCTGAGGAGACTGATCTCTTGTTGTCTTGGAGTTAGAGTCCTTAAGCTTTATTGTTCTGTCAGATTTCAGAATCAGGTCTGAACGCTTGTGTTTAGTTGGGTGTATTTACTTCTAAAGTCTTTTGTCTCATGTCTTCTCCCAGTGATTTTTTTTTCACTTTTTACTGAAGTAAAAGTGTCTTTTACTCTGAAGAGTAGAAAGAAGTGGAGATTTAGACCTCTACTTGGAGTACTATTTATTCAGTGGAACCCATGCTCCTGGGTATCTTAAGATTGATTTCATTTTGTCTTGACTATGTCAGTTGTGTTAACACCACTAATTTGTATATGGACAACCTGCAATAAAGAACCAGGAAGGAACAAGGAAGAGAAATGATGGTAAAAATTGAATAGTGAATCTGAATGATTGCTCCATAAAGAATTTTTCTGCTTACTCTATGGATTTGAGGGAGATAAATAATATTTTTTTCTTTCATTGTAGCATCTACTGGGTTCTGATGAGAAGAAACGTAACCATTTTAAAAATTTTTTTTCAAATTATGGGTCAGATTAATCTGATTCAGCTCAGTTGACAGCTTCTGTAATAGCAAAGATGTTTCTTGTGAACGGATGCTCCTCACTGAAATTTTAGAATGGCTCAACTCTTCTTCATTGCCTTATTCTTGATTTGGACGCAGGTCTGTTATTAATAAAGATTGTTTGTACCCTACTACATAAAGCAAAAAAAAAGAAGTCTCCCCAGATATTCACACTTGAATCCCAACAGCGCTTCCCACTCAATTCTCGCTTTCAAATTTACCAATGGCCTTTATATTCCTAACCTTCCTTTCTTAGGAGGTTGAATGATTGCAAAGATTGTCAAGACAGTCATGATTCTAGCCCACATCTTCAGATCAACCTGACCAGTGTTAAGAGTTGAGCTCTCTTTTTGTCTTTGGTAGAAACTGAGTTGGCCATTTGCTTGCAATTGACTGTTTTAGTGACAACTGGTGGAAAAGGTTATTAAATACTTTGGCCCTTTCTCAGCACTCTCTCTGTCAATAGCCTTTCCTCTCTATTGAGTGGCAGGTCAATATTTTCTTTGTCTTTCTTTCACTGCTAGTGTATTTACAGGTTTTTTTTCATGTTAATCTTGTTTCTTTTTATTATTTATATTCCATGATGTGCGTTGGCTTTTCTTATTTTGTCACTGTATACTCTGTATGCACTGTATGCTCAAGGTGTTCAAATGTGAAAATAAAGACACTGAAATCTGGTTTATTTCCATGACAAAACTTTATTCTTGTTTAAGATCAATGAAAGCTCCGATTTAGTGGAATTCCAGCCTTTCTCTCCATTAGAAAAAATTACTCTTTGACCCTCTCTTCTTAACTTCTTTTTTCTGTCTTTCCACTGATTCATCCAAGTTTGTTTGCCTTTTTGGAGGTCATTGTTTTATTTTGCTGTTCATCTCTCCCCTTTTAAAGGAATGTGAATTCTGTAAATTAATCATCAGTCTCACCCAAGTTGCCTTTCACCAACCATCACATTCTCAACCAGCTTGTTCCTTGGGGTTAATATCCAGTCTAGAGGAGCCCTTCTTCCAGTTCCTTTTCCTAGCTCTTATTCAACTATAGATACAAAATATATGTGACAATATATAATCTTTAAAAAATATATAGTGTTTTTTAAAAGCCACCAATGATTTTGAAGACTGTGCTGGCCATTATGCCTTTTCCTGTATTCCATTCCCAACATCTTTCCTGTTAGTTAGTGTATGGCCTTTCCACCAAACTTTGTGCTTTGCTTGGTTTGGCTAGCTGCTAGCTGGCAAAAATCTTCATCTACTTCATCACACCAGTGCTTATGTTCATTTCTTTTTTTAATTTTTATTATCATGACTTGTTCAAACTGTATTGCTATATTCTGAGAGCAGGCCTATACAGTTTCCTATCAAGGATTCTCCTAATTAGGGATTTACTGCCATTGAAAATGACAGCAGTTAACAGCCTTAGCAGCAGCGGTGGTAACAACAGCTGTCAGGTGTGAGCTGGATCATGAATCCTATTTTATGAAACTCTGGCCAGTATAACTGTGTTTAGAAACTGCCAGAAATGCTCTTTCAAGAATTTTGATAGTTGTGGAAAAGTTATTTTCTTTGGCTTATATAACATATTTTATAGAGGTCTCGCTAGCAGATAAACATTTCTTTCTAGTGCCTCTCAGGAGCATATTTTAGTGTTGAAATCAGTGCACACTTTTGTGAAAATTCTCCATACTGAGCTGTATTCTAGCAGCAGTGAAAATGAGCTGCTTCCCCCCTCTAATTTGAATGTGAAGGTAGTGTGCCTATTAATGACATTCACCGATTGACACTGAAGTTGGGATATGGCAATAGTGTTGTCTTTGGTGATAGTGCATGTTTCTATCCTGTATTCCAGTAACACATCTCGCCTCTTAGGTGCTATGAAAAAGGCAGGATTTTTCATTCTTTTTGGTTTTACTGCCAAGGTTACTGATTTCCATGGGTATTACTCCTTATCTGTCCACCAGGAACCAGGAAAAAGTGCATCAAGTGCTCATTTCACATGAGCCACTAGACAGCCATCAGATGTCCTGGGCGAATCTGCATTCCTCTTTTCAGTAGCAGTTTCATACCTGCTCAAACATTTCTAGTTTGTGCCTGTACCATTAGCTACTGGTTGGTTTTCAAACATGATAGAAACTGTTTGGCTTGCACTGTGAGTTACTGATAATGCTATGAGAAATGGAAGTGGTGAGTTTTATTACCAGTGTTCCTCATGTGCCTTTAACCAACAACTCTGACGTCTGCGTATGCAAGCAGTGGATCATTGCATAAAAGAGAAATGATCTGAGCCTGGTGCCAGGCTGTGACCTAGAAGCTGAAGAGCACAGTATGCCATTATCTTTCCCTGGAGCTATATAGTCCTGCTCAGGAATTTACTTTGACATTTGTCCTGTCTCTATAGATTAAACAGTTTGCTGTTTGCTGCACTCTTACCATCAGAGTAATGTGCTTTGTTTTTTTCTTCCTTGCCTTCAACCTTTATTGCTATCTAGTAATGTAATAATAATTTATTTACAATATTTTTCCTCATGTGTTTTGTATGTCTCATAATATAAACACAATTGAAAATACACTTTAAATGATTGATGTTGCAGTACAAATAGAAAAATAAAGTGGTTTTGGTCTCTAAAAGTAATGAAGTAGCTGATTTAATACAGTGCAAGTCTTTAGTGGGATCATATGGTGTGATAAGCCTCATGGTATCAAAAAAATCAAATACATGATAAATATATACAAAACGTAACCATCATAGGTGTTCAAACGTGAAAATAAAGACACTGAAATCTGGTTTATTTCCATGACAAATAATGTTCATATGGGTGCAAAATCATAACTTTAAAATAGTAGTCTTACCTGTGAATTCAGGTAAAACACTTCTGGTTTAGAGGTGTATTGCCTGAGTAGCTGGAGGCATTATTCTTTCAATATTGACATTTACTGTGTCACTGTTTTTTCAAGCCATGTATTCATTGTATGTGGACTCTCTCTCACATATGTTACTGAATTAAAAAAAAAAAAAAAAAAAAGTTGGTCTAGATCCTGAAACTCTCAGGTAAGAGAATTTAAACTTTTCTACATAATTCCCTTTGAAATGTTGAAATTTACCAAAATATCATGGGCATGTCAATGACTTTCAGTTCATAACCTCAGTCATTTCCTGATCTAAAGTTGTGATATGATATCTCTGTAACATCATACCCTGCTCTTTGTTTTTAGTTTCTTCATTACCACTTGCTGAATATATTTTACATATAATTATTTCCTGGTTAAACAGGCACAGAAGAAAGTCTTCAGATCCACAGAGTATGTATAAAATAGGGAAAATGGGGGACAAATGCCTTTTTTCAAGCAGATTGCTATTTCAGTTGAACCTGAGAGTCATGAAGGCCTTCATTAGCTATAATAAGATTCTTTAAGTGTCCCACCTGTTCTTTCTCAGGTCAAGAGAAAACTACATGAAAAGCTTTGACTTTCCTCCATCCTTCCCCACCTCAACCCAAAGTTATTTTTTACTGAGTCAAACTATTGTCATTGACTTCCTATTTTAGACCATTCTTTGTCTTTCATGTTGGGCATGCCTTTTACAACCTTTCTCTGCACAGCTTTTGCCACAGCAGCGTGCCAAATAACAGGTGCAGTTCAAAAGTAAAGAAAAAAAAATATTTCTAAATTGTGAAAAAAAAGGATTATATTACTGATACATGTGATCTTATGATCTTTAAAAGGAAAAGAAACTGAGGAAGATTTCCTAAGAGAATGAGATGTATGTGGGAAATTTGAGATAAGTATTTAATGCTTTTTTCCTTTTGGAAGAGCCTGTATTCAGTCAGTAGTTATAGCAATGCTTGCAGAATACTGTAGATGCATTTTGAAATGCTCTCTTTGCATGGGGATTTTATGGTTAATTACTAGTGTTGGTTTATTTGTGTGTTCTTTAGAGGATAATTATTAAGCAGATTCAAAGGTGGTGACAGCTGCAATGCCTTTATGCTGATTGCAACAGCTAGTTTGTGAAATTTGCAGGCCAAATATGTCCTAAAAATATTGTGACAGTTTGCTTGCTGTAATATTACTTGCTGCTAGTGTTTGTTATTTCATAACTGTATGCAAAGTAGAGAGTGACTAGAAAGCAACTATTATAATAGTAGAAATGTCACATGCATTATAGCTGGCAAAGTATTTTTTTGTGTTTATGAGATGTACTTCAAGAGTACAGTTACTTCAGTAATTTATTATCAAACAATATAAAACATTTTTTTTTTCCTTTGGGAGTGTTTGTACAATTATGCAGGAAAGATTATAGGAGATTAGAGAGTGGTTGTTGTCGTGGTTTAATCTCAGTCGGCAACTGAGCACCACGCAGCTGCTCGCTCGCTCCCCCCCACCCGGTGGGATGGGGGAGAGAATTGGAAGAGCACAAGTGAGAAAAACTCGTGGGTTGAGATAAAAACAGTTTAATAATTAAAATAAAATGATAATAATAATAATATGATAATAATAATACTACACAAAGCAAGTGATGCACAGTACAATTGCTCACCACCCGCCGACCGATGCCCAGCCAGTCCCCGAGCAGTGGCCCCCCCCCGGCCAGCTTTCCCCAGTTTATGTACTGAGCATGACGTCACATGGTATGGAATGTCCCTTTGGCCAGTTTGGCTGTGCCCCCTCCCGGCTTCTTGTGCACCTCCAGCCTTCTCAGTTGGTAGAGCATGGAAAACTAAAAAGTCCTTGGCTAGTGTAAGCATTACCTAGCAACAACTAAAACATCGGTGTGTTATCAACATTGTTCTCATCCTAAATCCAAAACACTGTACCAGCTGCTAGAAAGGAAATTAACTCTATCCCTGCCGAAACCAGGACAGTTGTACAGAATACTTTCATCAGCATTCTAGCTACTTGTCACACATTTTGTCAAAGTTTTTAAATTCCTGACCCTTCAAATTTTTTCGCTTTAAATTTCATTAGCTATTAAAGCAGATGTCTTTAACCATTCTATTGACTGCAGATCTCTCTCTAAATTTCCTATTTGTTATAGGTCTGTTATTTGAACTGACACTGTTAATGTAATCTAAATAAGGATTCTGAACGCTTTCAAAAAAGCTGATTCCTTTAATTCATTTCATATTGGGACAAAAAAAATAAGGCTGATAAAATCAGAAGTTGCATTTGAATATCTTTGCAATTCTAGTCTCTGAAATTACAATCTAATATTTGGGATTTTGTCATTTGGTAGTATTGCAAGTACTTACCATTCCTTTTATCTGCCTAGGTATTTAAAGTTTGAGAAAGGAAAAAAGGGCATAAATATCCTGTTCTTTGCTGTTTCTTTTGAATTTGCTTCTTGTTCTTGGTCAGTGGAAGAAGAATGCCTATGACCTTAGGCCTGCAGTAGTAATATACCTCTCTAAAAGAAGTGCAAAATTGTCCTCTTTGACTGGGAATCCCTGTTGGCCACCTTTCTTCCACTACCTTTTAGTGATTGAAATTTTTGTCTCTCTGGGACAACCTGTATGGAATTTTCCTTATAAAAGTCTGAGACTCAAGTGGTCTAACTAAAACCAGGATTTATTAACAGCACAGAAGCTGCTCAAGATTAGAAGGAATGTTTTGCGTAGCAAATCTAGCCTGATGCTCTCCAAAGCTCATCTAGATAGATCTCCCTAGAGTTTAGTTACAGTGAATAAAAATACGTTACATCTATAGAAAACTTTTTTTCTTTTTCTTCTTGGACTTTCTTTTTAGGCAGTTTAGTTGCAGAAATCTTTCCTTTCAAGGGACTCGGGCTTTCTTTTTCTCCCTTATATTCCAGTCCTTTACATTTGTGACCTTTTCTGTTGTTACTCATTTTCAAATTGTTGTATCAAGTCACTGTTAGTGTATTTATGCATTCCAAAGACAGGTCGTCCCGTTCCTGATGACAGAATTCAGCATCCTTTAGAGACTCTTGTTCAAAGTAATTAAACAACACATATGAGCTGGCATCTGGTCATGTCTGCAGTCTGGGTTGTCTGCAAAGCCCACCTATGTCTCTGACAACTGGGTGGTCTTGATCAGTGAGTGAGGGAATGATTTAGCAGAGACAACTGTTGATCAAACCCTTGCTGCTAAATGGTAGCATTTTTGATGACATTATTCACTATTGCCAATAGGACCCATTTTCTTTGCCAGCAAGATGTCACTGAAAATAACATGTCCATAAGAGTTGTTACTATTTTATGCATTCCAGAAGTGGGTTAAAGACATCCAGATATAGTGGGATGTTACAGGACCTTTCAATATTGTTTCTATTTTCCTATTTCTACCACAATGGCTTCAGGAAGAATGGAGTGATGTTGTTCCACTAAAAGCCATGGTAGAATTATGAACTGTATGAAACTGGAGAACAGGATGGGAAATGTTTTCTCCAAATTCACTCACCTCGAAAATATCTTTCTTCCTGGCTTTGAGACGAAATGTTCGATCCGGGTGTTCACAGAACATATGCCCAAAATGCTTTTTCCTTGTCTCGGGGCTATTTCTTAAAGGAAGGAAGCATTATTTCTTAAACTACAAATCTCAGGACTTACTAAACAAAACAAAAAGCATAATACAATTTCTATCTTGAAAAATTAGTCCAGTTTTAATAAAATTAAAAGAAAGTAGGCAAACAGAATTACCATAATGGCAGCATTAGTGTTTTATTTCTGAATGAGGTAAGTATCTTTGGGTCATCTGTCATATGTAGAGCAAGATATCGTCACCCTCCCTCACACAGCATTGTTAAATATGTTTAGCATTTACATACAGTACATACAGCTTAGCTCAGTAGTTCATAATGGGTGAGGTAATCTCAATGGCATGGAATAAATACGTAAAACCAGCGTGGAATACTGGAATATGTATACATACTGCTGGATCTACCCTGTCTCTGTGCACTGTACTCCTTGGGCTGGGGTGGACAGGAACCGAGGCGGCAGCAGCAACAGTCTCAAGACAGAGCAAAGAAGCTGAGCTTGGAGAGATTCCAATTATTGCCATCTTTCTCAAGCGAATCTACAAAAAGTTAGGGACCACTGGCTTAACTCGTAGGTATCCAGCTGGCTGAGCCCTGGGCTATAATTAAGGTATTCCTAGGAAGAAGTAGAGATACAATGTGTTCAAACTATATTCTCAATATTGTTCTCTATATAAGCATGATTGGCTGATATTAGAACTGAACCTTTCCAAAAATAGTTGAATGGAAATGCTGATATTGGAGCTCTGATTGTTGTGGGAGTACTTTTTAAAAAAAAATCCATGGTTCTTTCTCTTCCAATAAAGACTTTATAACGGCTTTCTATCTATCTTCTGTTTGTTAGATGCATGGTTGTTGTAATCGCCTCACCAAGCACTGAGATGCACCTAAGCCTTGTTTTACTGAACTTCTTTTTTTATGTCTTAAGGTACATTTTCTGTTGAAATTTCTTAGCTATTTATATGTAAATAAGTAAGTTTCCTGTAATTGCTACTGGAATAGCCTGGTTTTAGCCCAGTAATCTAATCTAAGTTGCACATTTTTTTCTTCATTATCCACTCATAATGGCATTTGAGGGCAAACAGTTTGATCCATCTGTCAACATTACTTTCCTACGTAATAATAGAGAAGAAAAGAAACTTTGTTTTGAGAATTAAATACAGCTATTTTTTAATAGCACGCAGTGTTAGACATGGCACAACAACTGAGTAGGGAGCATAAAATAAGCTTTTAAATGCAAAGAAAAAAAGGATTTAAATTGTTTGCTTCAAACAGGCATAGGAAGAGGAAAGAAAGATAATTGGGATTTATTTGAGATGAGGGACCAAGAACAGTATAGTGTACATCAGACAGATAATTAACTTTGGGATGTAATATTTTTGTATTTAGCTCATAAAGGCATCTCTTCCACCACAGAACTAATTCAAAGCTATTCAGAGGCAGTGGAGAGTTTTCACTCACTTTGGTGGAGTTAAATCAAACCTATGTAAAAGATACCTGTGCTGCTACGAACAGGAAAGTCATATGTTACATCCAGAGAATGCCTACATTGAATGGGAAGAAATGCCTATTTAAGGCCCTCCCTCAAAAAGAAGTGGCACTGATCTAAATTACATTGATATTTAAATCAATTTAGTTAGATCAGTGCAAGTTTCTCCATGCACGCATTTGAATCTATTGCAAGGGATCTATTGCAAATGAGTCTACAATGTGGTCAGTTGCCTCATTTGTGTGATTTATCGATAGATACCGCAATGCGATTTTGTATGTACAGTTGGGAAGTTATGGACAAGTCAATTATATTCCTCTAGGAAGAGCATTGGGTGTAGAAGGCCTGAAAAATAATTTTGAGAGGGTAGATGGAGGAAAGATCAGTGTAACAAGAAAACAATTTCAGGTCTCAGAATAGACATAAAACACCAGTTAAGGAGACCTGTATTTCCAGATGGTACCATGCAAAGAGACATTTTACTGAGTCACTTCAAGTTGTTTTATTGGTCGTGTCCAAGAACTCTCCTTTAGAACTTAGTGGATTTGGCACCTTTCAGTGTCCTTAGAAGAGGGAGCGTTGGGTTGAGAGAGGAACTCCAAGAGCAGTCTGCAAAGTCAGCAGCAAGGAAGAGGCTGAGTTATTCATAAATACTTCATGTATATGCTATAACAGGGTGGAAATGCTGTGTTATTGCTAATAGTGGAGCCTTACATTTTGAAAAGTGGGAAATTTGAGTTTTGCCCAGAATATATTTTCTTTGATGAAAAAGCATGGGAAAAAATGGGAAGTTTTTGGAGAAATGATTGCCTGAATGTTGATTGCAAGGATGATACCTTGTGCTGATGTATATAGATTCATGCGTGTTTATGTTAACCTATTACAAGCTTGTAACTTAGGTGTTGCATGTTGTCTATACAGCCTGTTAAAGCACAATGCAGATTCCTGCAGAGGGTAATTCAGAGCTTCTAAGCTAGGTATTGAAGAGTCTGACAGTGAGATAGTATCCCTGAAGGTCTAGATGTCACGTATCAAAAAGTGATACAAAATGTCTCATTTGATGTTCATTGTCATTCATGCAGTTTTCATGAACTCTTACATATTTCAGTGAATGTTCATGTAGTGTGGTCAGTGGAGAAGTGTGAAGTATTCATGAATATACATGCATATTTAATAACTACTCCCAAGGGTATCTTCCTGTTCTGGTAATTGGTGTTTCACATTCCAGCTCCCGTACTTGTGAAACAAATTGTGTCAGATTTGGCAGTCAGAGAGACTGCACAAAAGATAGCTCTGGAGATTGGATAGATGCTTGGCGTTTCAAACACAGACACATGCGTGCTCCTCTCTGAATAGTGCACAGCCAAAATTTCATTAGACTTCTATCCATGGGAGACATTTTTCTGTTCTGTCATCAATCTGGTAACTACCTTCTGTTCTTTCTCCCACAGAAGCCTTCTTAGCTAGATCCTGTGGAGTAGCTGTTTTGTGCCAAACACCTGTACAATCTGGCCTTAAAGCTAGTGTAATCATAGAATCATAGAATCATTTAGGTTGGAAAAGACCTCTAAGATCATCAAGTCCAACCATTAACCTAGCACTGCCAAGTCCACCACTAAACCATGTCCCTAAGCACCATTTGGACTAATCAGTCCAAGCAGACTTCTTTTAGGTCAAGAAGTGATTTTCCCATGGTATAAAACCACCCTGTTGCCATGACATTGTCACTATTTTTGATTTAATGAGAAAGCAGTGCCATGAGGAAGACTAGAAAGTACTCTTTGACACCAATTTTGACTTTGGGTACTCTTGTAATATAAAATAAATTAAAGCTGCCTTCAAGCATAGGCAGATGAAGAGAATGCAAAGACAATTTTGTGCATTCCAGTTTCCTCACATTGCAGCCTACCCTTTCCACAAGAAAGTAAGGAAATAACTGAGTTTACATATAGATTATTGCAGTGGTGGTGTTATGAGAATCTATCACAATCACTTGTCTCAAAGATGCTTCACTATAGCAGCCGTTCACATGCAACTATTTACCAATACAAACTTGAAAACATTATTCTGACTAGGAAAATTTTGTTCATTACAGCAGCAGTTGGAGCCATTTTCTGTAATTACTTATCCTCCAACGATGTTTAGGTTCCAAAGGGAGACTTGCAATGCTTGATAAACCTTAAAGAGAAATGCCAATGTGGCTTCAAATGGTACGTTGGAGAAAAAGCTGCAAGAACATGGCCTTGGAACATGGATCAGAAATATTTTGCTTTTCCTTCACTATGTTGCCTAAGTGTTGTGGTTTAACCTCAGTCGGCAACCGAGTACCACACAGCCGCTCGCTCACTCCTCCCCCCCCCGCCCCAGTGGGATGGGGGAGAGAATTGGAAAAGTAGAAGTGAGAAAAAACTCGTGGGTTGAGATAAAAACAGTTTAATAATTGAAATAAAATAATAATAGCAATAATAATAATGTAATAATAATAATACTACACAAAGCAAGTGATGCACAATGCAATTGCTCACCACCTGCCGACCGATGCCCAGCCAGTCCCCGAGCAGCGGCCCCCCCCGCCAGCTTTCCCCAGTTTATGTACTGAGCATGACGTCACATGGTATGGAATGTCCCTTTGGCCAGTTTGGGTCAGCTGTCCTGGCTGTGCCCCCTCCCAGCTTCTTGTGCACCTCCAGCCTTCTCAGTCGGTAGAGCATGGGAAGCTGAAAAGTCCTTGGCTAGTGTAAGCATTACCTAGCAACTACTAAAACATGGGTGCGTTATCAACTTTGTTCTCACCAGCTACTAGGAAGGAAATTAACTCTATCCCTGCCGAAACCAGGACACTAAGATGGCTAGAAAATGGACAAAAAAATTTACAAAATTCTATTGACTGTATTAAATGCTTGGAAAGTTTAAGCATGAATATGTATCAAAAAAAAATCAGAAGCAGGATTCCATATTAAGCACTTGATATTTAATGATTTTTTTCTCTGTCAAGTCTGTGCATGACAGAGAGAGGGAGAGAGAGAGAAATGAGACTAATATTTTTCCTTTTGTATGATGTGCTCATTTACTAGGACAAATCCTCTTTTCTCTACAGAAGCACATATGGCAGAAGGAAGCAAAATAAATCTGGTTCCTCTTTGTAGAACGGAACAGGATGTGGAAAGCTTATGTTAGAGTATAAGAGTACTGCAGCCTTTCACATTAGGGACATATGCTTGAAGGGGATCCATCTGTACTGCCATGCAGACATGTTCTCGGGGCTCTGTGACTGCACTGGGCAGGAGCCAAGGCTGCTGCTGCTGTCAGGGACTCCAGCCACCTCCCAGCAAGTGCTTGGACTGAGTGAAGGTTCTGCACCCCGCTGAGGACTCCCTTGTCAGACTGATCTTCAAATTGATGCTTAGTTCACTCTGTGTTTTCAGAGATGATTTTTTAAATTTGTCCTCAGATACTTCCTGTGAAAAAAATCAAAATATCCATTCTTGAGATGAGACCCAATGCCTCCCAGGAATATATTTTCATGGGTGAATTTTGAACCTCTTTGTAGAGAATTTTAATGGAAACTCCGAACAGAACTGTTATTTTAGTGTGCCGCTGTAATATGTTATCTGAGCTGAATAGCATGCACGATGCAGAGCTTTAAACTTAAGTGCCAGGTAAATAGGAAGCAGGAACATTTCTTACTCTTGAACTTCTCTCACCTTAAGCCAGCATGATATTATTAGCACTTTATTTTAATATAGAATTGTTGGACTCTGGGTGAATAGAAAAGAGTGATTCAAATTCAGAATTACTAAACTGCATAAAATAACTGCCATTCACTGACTGTAATTGTCTTTGGTCAAGGGCCTTTCGACGTAGTTTGACTCAAATTCAAAGCACACAGTTGTTGATTAAATACCATCTTTTAGTCACAGGGAGAAGGAGGTTTATGTTTCTTGTTACCAGGTCATCCTGCTTTTATTTAATTTTATTTTCATTTTTCTTGCCTGTGTTGTCATTATGAGATCCGAGCAATTGTTGTAGCAGAGCAGAGCGGTTATAATAACATAGGAAAAGAAATTCAATCATATTTGTATGTAAACTGCAGAACTGACATGCTTTATTTTGACTAGCTGCTTCCCTGCTGTTTTCCAGGCATTGATAACATACTTCTATGTATTATCAGAACTGCCACAGCTGAGGATAGTATGGATTAAACTTTACTACAGTATAGTAATAGTATGAGATTACTCTTTCAGTGCGCTGAAATAAATGTTTTCATTACTGCCTTAAAATAAATGCATTTGGTGCCTTGAAGGTTACAATGCAAGCAAACCCATAAAACTATCTTTAGAAGCCTTCACCGCATGGAAATATTTTCTTCTTCCTCCTAGTGAAATTTTTTTACCCTTGCATTTGCCACAGTTTCTGTCCTATGCCACTCTTAATGCCAATAAGCACAATTTTTCTCAGGGCCAAATTCATCCTTCAACATTGATTTCTTGCTGAAGACTCAACAGCTTACTATTTGCATATTCACAATCTGTTGTACTTTCAACGCGCTGTGCTGCTTAGTCCGATCTTGTTCTTAAAGTAGAGTCATGGGGACTATTTCCAGCTGTGAAACACAGGTTCACACCCCAGCCACATCCCCGTTCTATTTTAGACATGTCCTAATTTCCCTGGAAAGGAAACCTGGGTGCCTGTGCCAAAGGGGACATCTGCGTGTCACCAGCTGTAGACAATCAGGAGACCAGAACTTCAGGACCATTGCAGAGGGCACCTCTCCTGCTCTAGACCTGGTGGTCAGGACTTGTCAGTCTTGATCAGAATACCAGAAGGTGTAATGAGCATGCCAAATATGCCTGTCTCTGTGTCTGATGATAAACCAGATAATAATAAACTCTCCAAATACTGAAGAGAAGAAAGATACATATGGATCTACATCTGTAGCGTAGGCTGAGAGGATTGTTTCCCTGCCTGATTTTAGGAAAAAAGAAAGCAGATTCGTACGCTCAAAGATGCCCTCGATTCCTTCTTCCAGCATTGTCTGGAATCCTGTATTGGAGTAGGCGTAGCTACTCTGCCTGAGGCAGAAAGCTTTTTCCTAGTTGTATCTTTAAATAAAAGACAGTGTGTCCTTTTTCTGCTTCAGTGGCACTAAAAAATTTGTTTTTGCAATGTCCACAAGAAATGTGTGTGTGTGTGTGTCTGTGTTGGGGTGGTGGTGGTATTATCATTGTTCAGTTTTCCTTTCATGGCCTTCATAGTCAAATCATCCTAGTTTCTTCTGAAACGACAAGCCCTGCAAGCAAGGATAAGCCTTTGTTTTCTGTGTTAATGGTTTATAGAGTATTGGCAAAAGTTACAAATAAGGACTAACTGTACGTTACACAAAACAAATGGATTGTGGGGGTAATTTCATTTTACATAGGCAATACAGGAGTGGCTAACTGGATGTATGTCATTCAAATAGAGAAAATATAGAAAGGGTGTGTCAGAGTAAAGAGAGTCAAGTGATTTTTCTCTTTAGAATAATACTAAAGAAGTAAAAATATATAGGTAGTTTAAAGATAACAAAATGATAAACCACAGAAGTGATAGAAACAAAATCTTAATAATTTGTTTTCAAGCTTTCTGATGAATCAGATTTCTTCTATTTTAGTCCTATGAAGTCTTTGATATGTCTTGGGAACACTGCAATTAAAGTAGAGCAAAACATTCAGTCACCAACTATGATGCTCTTATTATAAATTATTATTAGGATTTTAAAACTTAACTCTTATTCATAACTAAGATGAGAGGAAAAAAGCCCACGAATTTTGGCCTTGTGAGATTTGAAGTTAGTTGTCATCTCTTGTTTGGCTCAACACTTGCATGACCTGGTCTTCATGAATCATCAGCTTTTTAGCTGGTAGTCTGTTTACATGTCTGCAGCAAATTCCCAATTTTCTTTTTTCTTTCTTCTTTTTTTTCTTTTTTCTCTCCCTTTCCCTTTCCGAGACTCTCAAAGCATCTTTAAGCTTAGAGTATTATGTATTTTCTTTTACATGCAAGCTATTCAGTTTAGACTTCAAGATTTAATAGGAGCTTTACATAAGCCTGAGCAGCTTCTGCTTTCATATACGTTTGCCATCTCACAAGGAAATCACACAGAAACTCTGAAATGCAATAGTCATTATCTCTGTATCTATATATTTCTTAAAATTAATGTAATGTATACATATATATAATGTAATGCAGCATGCACACATTTAGTAATAGTGGGGTATATCTCTCGGCTCACTCTGTGGTTTTGCACAGCGCAGCTTAAAGCTGCCCAAAGAGGGCAGCTCAGAATTCACCTAGGCTGGAGATATCTTCCAGAGAGATGAGACCAGTATAATTTCTCCCTTTCTCTTAGCAAAGGAAGTCTGTTAAGAGCTGACCAGAGAGCACCAGCATGTTGCTTTTTTTTGCTAATTGGCATCTAAAGGCCCACTTAGAAATCCCTGTGAGTTATAAAAGCAGATAGTTTGACCTCTTCTATCAGAGAGCTGGTTGGATCCATGACTTCCTGAATGTTTAGAGAAAAGGGGAATGTGACAGAGAACCACTGATTTAAGTATAGTTAGCTATTGAGTCTATCATCGTGTAAAATAAAAAGTCCTGCAAGTCCTCTACAAGATCTGTTTATAAATAGAGGAATCATTCTGGAAACAACTCAAACGCTGTCACCACTGGAATATGTTATGTTTACCTTAATACTTCAAGCTACTAAAATTATTGTAGTGCTATAATGACGCTATGGGGTAATATCATGCTTTATCCATATTTCCTAAAGCGTTAGGAAAAGTAGTTAACATGTGGATATGTCAAGTTTTTTATTGCCCTTTCTTTAAAATCTAGGAAAATCTGAATAAGTTTAAATGAGGTGATTTTATTTTTATCATACGTAGGCATTTACTTAGAAATACATGAAGAGTTATCCCAAGAAAAGAGCTTGGTGTTCCTCATTAGTATTGTGAATATATTTAATGGAACTAAGCAAGTGAAATAAATTGACATTTCAATAACTGTCCAATGGACCATGGATTTACTGGTCTTTTGTTTGCAGCAATTTTGATCAAACTTGGATCTGACAGGCGTAAAAATAAATTAAATCTGTAAGTGGGAAAGGTTGTCTGTTATTTTATATTCTGATGCAAAGTAGTCTTGTAATAATTATTGTCACTTTTATATGTTGAGGTTGGCTAGCCTTTCAATTTGTTGTATTAGTCTAGTTGAAAGGAACAACTCAGATTGTGCACTTTAACTATCTATACATGCAATTTTTCATCATTTCTGTGTGTATGTAAATGTAATATTTGTAAAAGAATATTGACGTCACTGGAGGCTGTATTGCTCTATTCATAGCATCACTAATGCTGGATTGTGTGTACGTTGGCCTTGATCAGTTGGGTTCATCCTTGAGGGTGGTTTAGTTTTTGCAAGTACTTTACTGGTAGCCTCTCTGATAGAGCAAAGAGCTTTGTTACTGCTGTACTGCTTTGTTATATGAACTTGCTGTAGAGGAACCATATGCGTACCTTACTCCCTTATGCTATCAGTAGACATCTTTCAGTTAGTAATAACTCGCCAAAGTGACCGTAATAGCAGACGTTGTGTTTGTGTGTCATCCCACTGTCGTTGTGGGATTTAAGCTTTTGTAACCCCTGTGTGACTATGGCCGGGAAATAAAATTGCTGTCAGTCTTGTATGTCACATTCATTTGTGGTAGACTGAATTAAAATAGCTGAGCCATTGTAGCACCAGTTATTTTTTATACGTGACCCCATACAGCATATGCTACATGTCCCTAATCCTGGAAATAAAATGGTGTTAATCAGAGTATATACTGTAGGAAAAGAGCAAGGATGTAATCAAGAGGTGGCTGGAGCAGGGTTGAAGCTGGTGAAAAAGAGCCATGCTGACAAGTGTGGGTATATCACTAGGTTGCATTGATTAAAATAAACAATCTGTGTTGTGAGATTGATGTCTGCATATATTGCATTTGTATAATTCATGTCCATTTTCTTCAGGTTGAAAACTGACATGGCAGATGATGAAATATGGACGTTTCAGCATAAATATTGAGAAGTAACAACTTCACTATCCAGTCAAATCACACTGAAGATAGTATCAGTAAAAACAGACTCTTAACATCAAGGTCATTTTTGTGTAGAAATTACCTCTGTTAGGCTCCTAAAAAGCGTTATTTTAAACAGTGTTATTGGTTTCCTTTAGTAGGGCCATATTAATCATAAATGCTTACTTGCCAAGAAACAAGTAGGAATCAGGACTTCCCTTGGTAAACTCCCAGGGCTGCGCTCACATATTTAAAAATGACTGCTTGGGAGAGAAAATGTTCAATAATGAAAGTAGTGGGTTAACAATCTGTTTTCACAATATATATTACTATATACTATTTTTTTTGCCCAAAGTCTAAGTTCAAGGTCAGGACCAGAAGAGCACCACTGTTGTCACGCACCACACGTTTTTCATTTTTTCTTTAGTTGATGTTAATTAAAAAAAAAAGAACCATGAAATGTGTGATGAAAATTATTACAGAGTTATGTTGTATTGCTGTTTGCTCAGAAGCACGTGACAGATTAGTACTGCAGTTGCAGGACTACATTCAGCTGTATAGTGCTTATGCGACTGGTGAGTGTTCATTCTCAGGGGAGATTGATTTCACTGGGCAGACAAGTATAATTGCTCACCAACATTGATAAAGGTTTTGCAGTTTGCCAATGTGATTAGATTACAGGAAGCTACTATAGCTACCTCTGTGACTTGCAGTATGTTAGTCTACCATGTTGTAAATCAGCGGTCTCTAAAAATGTGTGGGAAGTGTACAGTGGTGACTCAGGAGTGACAGTTGTATCTAGTTCGTTATTTGTGTGTTTGCTACGTGAGATGCCAGCTGTATGAAACTCGCTTCCACTTCTTAAAATGGAGAATATTTCAGCTGATTTTCACTTATCTGAGAATCCAACAGATGAACTACTATTTGATGAAATAACTGGATATTCTTCCTTAAGTTCCTGTCTGAATAGAGCATTTAGGGAAGCTGAAATTGTGCTCATCAAATAACATAGTATCTGCATTTCCAAGGAAGTGATGAGAATGAATGCAATTTGGTACCATCACAAAGTGTGTTGATCAGTAATGTACTGGCATTTCTAGGGCAATAGTATGACGTTCTCTCCCCACACATTTGGGAAAAGGAGGCTAAAATAGACCCTTTGCTTCATGAAAATCTGTCTCCGGCTATCTCCTGCATCAACGTCATACACTTAAAAACAAGTCTCAAGTTTTATCCTGTAAACGGTTGGTCTTTTTTTGCCTTTTCATATTTGGGGGCTCTGCTTTGGGAATTATTATAGCATTTGTTTAATCCCAGGCTATGTTTATTCATGGTAACTTTATGGTCATCGGTCCTGTGCCAACATTTTCTATCCTCACAGTATTTAAAAAGAGCAATAAACACTTCTTTCCACTTTTTGCTCCAATTTCTGCCCCCTAGTATATCTATAGAAATACCGTACAGTCTTCTGTCTTTGCTTTGTCAGACAAACCAAATTCTGTTAGTCGTTTTTGTGAAATAGCGTGTGACTTTTGGTCTCACTATTACCTCTCCTTGTCGTGTGTTCTGAATTGCCTCAGAATGGATGGCTGGATCTGTATGTGGTACCGAAGTGATACTTTCTGTTCTTTACTGCAAAGAGGTTACACGGGCCTCTTTCACAGCTGCATCATGGTGATGCTTTGTAGTCACCTTGACAGACAATTATGCTACATTTTATTCTTCTGCTGTTTTGTACTTTTGGGATGTATGTTTATCCTGCATAGGTGTGAAAGTAAGAATTTTGTTTCTTTGCTGTATTTTGTAGGATAAGACTGTAAACGTGTAAATTATAAATTGTAATAAAAAAGCCTGTGCATTTGTGCAGACAAACTGGTGGTTACTGATGAGTTTTTAAAACCAACAATTTTTATAACTTGTATAATATTATTAAGGACATAATTTTAACAGTGTGGACTTTTAACAGTAGTAATTTTTCTGTTGAAAAATCCTTAAGAGCACACCTGTAAGATTTTTTTGTTCTGTGGAAAGAGACTGTTGATAAACTAAGGAACAGTAATTGTATGATTTTGTGGTAGGCTTTTGTTTTTATATGAATTGAGATATTTTATGCTGTGTTGGATCTAGACTTCATAAAAAATACATATAGTTCCTCTCTCTTTTTGCCACACACATCTGTGGAAGATGTCTTGAATACTCATCCACAGAAGCTAGAGACACGATGATATGGTTAAATCTGTAACTGTCCAATTAGAGGTAAATTACCAGTCAGCCTATAGCTAGATTGGTTTAATAAAGGGCATGATGATACAGAGATTTTATTTCTTAATTTCCTATGCAAGTGAAAGAATATTTTTTAAAAACAAGTGTTGCCTTAAAGCAGTGACACAGTGCACGAATGAAGTTCAGGACTTATTTTTAATTTCTCTTCAGTGCCTGTTGCATTGCTCACAAACCACATCATTTTCAGTTTGCACCGAGAGTCCTATATGTATGTAAAATAGATTTTCCTTAAGTTATTTTTGCTGTTTGCCTGACTTTCACTGTGAACAATGCTATTTACCATCTAACGTTCATTTGGACCCTGTTAGGTTTAAGTAACTGCAGCCAGGACACTGAGACGTGTCCTGGTCGCATGTGTCCTGGAACTCATAATGCTCATCTTGCAAGTGGTTAGCTCAGCAATTTCCTGTTTTTTAAAAATTTAAAAGCCTCTTACAATTTTCTGATGAAGTGTAGACCCTGGAATAGTGCTTCTGGTCTATTGAAAATGGGCCTGCATTTCACTGTCACCTCACACAGACTCCTTAAAATAGTCTGCAGCACACGCTCCTCTCCCTCTCCCCATCTGTTCCCCCACCCTTGTTGCTGCCCCAGCTAAGCCCCAAGGTTTCACAAATGACTTGCATGTACTGTCTGTATCTTTAAAAGGTTTCATCTGTTATTTTTGGCATCTGAGGTCTGTGTGTAAAAGAGACCTGCTGCAGGAAGGATGCCATCCAGCACTCCAGAAGTTTCTCTCTCCTGGCATACCTAGTTGTTTTTAGGGAGGGAAAATCTTCTTTCAGGGAGTTCAAACCGAGCCAGTGTGCAGTGACCAGGACCACAAAACCCAGCAGTTTTTTCCCCTGCTGTCCAGCCATACTCCTTTAATAGTACATACATGCTAAACTGAAAACATACAGTTCTTGTATCTGTTTTGGGCACCTATAAAATATAGACTAATAGCTTGCTTGATGCGATACAGCAGGGGCAGTATTGACATGATCTAAGTGACAAATTAGGAGAATCATTTTTGTAGCAGCATTCTGAGTGGGTATGAGTGGAACAAGATTGCATTTGCTAAGGGCAGAGAAACTGATGTTGCAACAAATGAGACGTGTGATGCTGAGTGTGCAGCTGGGAGTTTTAAATGTGTGAATTTCCAGAGATAACAGAAATAAAGAAGAGAAAAAAAAATCTCTTAAAAGGAGGAGAAGATTTTTAAAGAAGAGAGAGACCCTAACATTATCATATTTGGGGGTGAAGGAGGTAATGCAAGTGCCATATGACCTTGTGTTGAAGCAAGCAAACAGGGGACAGAACAGAATAACTGGAGAAGGAACAGTGTTTTGAGAAGACCAAGTCTGTTGAACTTTTTCTGGGGTAGTGTGAGATTTGGAGAAGAGCTGAAGTGGGTCAGCAAGGAAATGACAAATACATGAGGAGGTTAGGGAGAAGATGATTCATTATAGAAATTAAAGCAAAGACATGAGAAGAAGAATATGTAGGAAGAAGAATTGAAAACAAGAGGGAGCTGATAGTGAACAGTTGAACATAAGTACATTGCAGAGACAGAGAGGAAAAGAAGGGAAGTCACTGCTGCACAGTTCCAGAAGAAGAGAGAATGGAAGCAAGAGCTGATTTGGAGGAGGAGGAGAAGCTCAACAGATCTTCCTCATGGTCTGTTTCAGGAGGGAGGTCTCTATAAGCAAAGGGAAGTAAAGAGGTTATATTGCACTGAAAGGTCCAGGTCTCTGGAATGGGCAAGAATTTGGAAAGAATGAGGTATGTGGGGGCTTTGGATAGCTGTCAGCTGGCACAACCAGAGAAGAGGTATTGTCAAGAGTAGACTTAGGGTATCAGGAGAAGGTTTGGAGCAAAAAGGCATGTTTGGAGGAGACATTACTGGAGTCTGAAGGAGAGTAAGAGATCTAGCTGTGTTCTGAAAGAAGATTAAGAGAATGGATCAGGATGAAGAGGATTAGAAAAAGTGGTGGAAACTGTGGGCATCTGAAGGTATTTTAGGGAGAAATGGGGTGAGTGGGGGGAAAAGGAGAGTATAAAGGAGAAAGTGAGAGCAAAGTGAGCCTCAGCAAAGTAGTGTGTGACTGCTAATGCTGAGTGGTTATATTTTCTGTTGTTTACCAATAAACCTGTAGATATTTAGAAGTTTCCAGAAAGCAATATTTCATCACATTTTCATACATGACTGAAGATAATAATGTAAGGTATGAAAACCATGTAAGTTGAGAGCTATGTATTGATTAGTTTTAATTATGTCAGCCTTTTCCACTGCCCTATGAAAACTCTTGAAATGCAATAAACACTAGCTTTATTTTGAGCCCTGGAAATAAGTTGTTTTTGCTAAAGATAGTAGATATTACTTCAAACTAGTTTGGGCAAATCCATTAAGAAGTCAAGTCCTTCTGAATAAAGTTTTCCAAAACTGAAAATAAAGTATAGTGTTTGCTTCATTTTAAGCAAACCTAATTGCAGTATTCCTAGTTGTATAATTGCATTTTTACCTTTGGTCAGTATTAAGTGTTCTTCTTTTGTATTCATTCATGGTACCTTTGCAAACTCCTGCAAGAGCAAGACCTATAACATGTTTGTGTGTCAAAATATTTATGAATGCCACCATCTTTCAATTTTCATCCTTTTAAAAAATGTATATCCTGAGAAATATGTAGCAATCAGGGTGTGGTGGAGAATAAGGTGGAAGATTCTGCTCCATCATAATTTTGTTAACAGTGCAAGCAGAATAATTTAATTCTGATCAACAGAAAGATAGGCATTTAAGTAGAATGTGGGATTTCCTATAAATCAGTATAATCTAAATTCTGGCCCACCTCTAACAGAGATTCAGGTGGGCACTCAGGCTAGCTCCTAGCCCTGCAGGTGGCATGGAAAAGGCAGTTGGTTGTATCCACACGATCTTCATTCACATAAGAAGTTAGAATGGAAGAGTTAGACAAGAAGATTTTAGATACTGGAATAATATGCAGTTTCTATGTAAATAAATAGACTGAAGACTCAGTAACACGTGAAGCCAAACTGATTGAACCCAAATGAGATGTGACTAACTCCATTTCTTTAATTAACCATCAGAGAAATTAACAAAAATATATTTAAACCCGTAATAATCTCTAAATGACAGTCAGAGTTATACTTAGCAAATGCTAAAACCAAAAAATTGTTATGAATAGATATATCTTAGTGTATTTGGATTTTCCTTATGAAGGCTAAAGCCTAAATAGTACTGCTAGAATCACTTTGTGAACTGTGTGATTTCCACTTCTGAGTGCCCTATGGTTTGACAGTTCTGTTGTATGAAATGTGTAGTATTAAACGATAAGCTTGTATCCGAACTGGAGTAGGTAAATGCTGCCATTGTGAAATGATGTATTTACGTATTGTGGTGAGCAGTTCAGGTAATAACTGACATTGTAACAGCTAATATGGAGGGATGGTATTAATAATGAAAATCACTAAAGAATCACAAATGGAAGAAAAATAATAAATGAGGAAAGCAAGATGAAGAGAGTCACAATAATTCTTCCTTTACAAAACTATAATAATGATAAGTGCTGAGTCTCAAGCCAAGTAGGTTTTTATTGTTAGAAATGCTTATCACACAACAAGTTTGGACAAAATCTTTGTCCCCTTGAACATCACAATATTACAAGTATAGGCTGTCTGATTTTCTAATTAAAATGTTAGTGTTTTGAAATGACAAATCTAATGCTTTTTGGAAAATTTTCAGTATATATCAAGTTTCTGCTTGCAAGCATTTACTGATGTAGCACTTAATATGTCCCATCCACAATATCTGTATCCAATAATGGCTTGCAAGAAGGGCAGAAAAGTTCAAAACTGTGAGAATTAATCTAGGTATTAACCAGATTCTGCAAGAGCCGTAGAATTTTAGCTTTGTTAATTTTGACAGGTTTGTTTTATCCTTATCACCTTTGTAACCCATATAACACCTTCCTTTGGCAAAGAGCTGAATTCACTGTCATGCTAACTGTTTTCCACATGTTTTGCTAACCTTTTTAGGTAGCTCACACTTACGGAGCTGATATTTAGGACTTGAGTTTTTCCTCTTCTTTTGCAAGGAAAAGAGATGGAGATGCTGAGAAAAGGAAGGGGAAGAATAGTACCTAGATGTAATTACTTGATAAAATTAATTTAAATTGTGTGGGAGTTAATCCTTGAGTCATCACTGGCTTGTTTTTATGAAGATGTTGGTGCTGTGCATAGATACCACCATTTCATTTTTTCACTTATTTTCACTATATTAAATACAAGCCTTTGAAAACTTATCCAGAAATATTATCCACCCTGTGGTGAAAGATTTAGAATTTCTTTTTTCTTTATTTATTACCTTTAAGTCATTAATCCAAAATCACCGGTATGATCAGTACAGAGACCTACATTAAATACATTATCAGAAATTAGATCTGTAAACTGAAGATAAGAAGTAATATATTTTCCTCAATCCTTCAGATACATACACTGTTATTAAAATAATAAAAAGTAAAAAAAAAACCCAAACAACACAACCAACAACCCACAAATACTAACTATAACCAATAAAGGAATATCTGTACAGCTTTTGTGTGCTAAAGACGATTTTTTAAATTTGGTGAAATGTACACCGGCGCTGTTTCTTAGTTATAGGTATTATTTGTAGCAGTCCTTAAATGTCTTTCACCAGAATAGTGCTGCACATAAAAATAACCAGATTTCTTTCGGGATAAAAACTGTTTCTGAACCCTTTGTTTAAGAAGTTTAAATATAGCTAAAATTATAAAAAAAATTGATAACAGTCTCCTTCATTGGGATGTATGGTCTAGGAGATGGTTTTAGGCCTGGATCTGAAGAAGCCTCACATTAATATGTTGCAAGAATCAAATGTCTTACCAGTAGTGGTGATGGTGTTCCATCCCACCCATTCATGCAATTTTATCTGAAATAGACAGTATATTTGACATTCTTGTATTCAGAATTCTAGCACATTGCCTCTGCGATGTACCCACTCTCACGGGCATCCAAAGGACAAATATGAAGCTAAATTTCTTGTACTACCCTGCCTGAATGTCACTAATATTTGTCCTTTTTGAGCAAAATAGAAGATATGATTTAGTAAGTTCAGACATGAAGACGCTTCAACAATTTGAATTAAGAACAGAGTAGGCTAACAGAGTTTACTGTTTTCTTCAGTTGCTATTACATAGATTACGCATTTAATTGACAAAGTATTTGCTAAAAACTTTTTTTGTTTTCCTTGAGAGTTTTATGAGAGACTGTTACTTCCTCCTCACTTTCTCCTTGGTAGTCACAGTGTTTTCAGCTATTGTTTTGATTGTTTTTAAAATTAATTAAATGAATTTTCACTGAATTAATTTTGAAAATTCACTCACAGCTATTAGTGGATGTGGCCTGCAAAGTATCATTCAGGAGTCATTTGGTTTACGTAGAATGTTTATTTATATGTTAATTACTAATAGTGCAGAGATTATTGCCTGTGAATGGAAAATAACCAGTCATTTGTGGATAACAACAAGGTTAGGTTAAAGCTCAAGTAGCGACAAGTTGCTTATAATCATCTTTCATTTTATATTTCCTTTCTGATCCAATGAATATTCACCAAGGGAATGATAATTTTAACTAAGTGATTTGTAGCTGGATGTTAGCCAAATTAGTTTAACTCCAGGGATTGAATGCAAGTGACATACAAGGACAACACTAATATATTTGCTGTGAAGTTGGCAGTCTGAATAAATATAAAAAGTAGTAGTATGCCTGTATGTATGCCTTAATCATAAGTATCTTGATATTGGCTTAGAATTTTGATGCTTTTGGATGAACTTTTTATATGAACAAATGCTTGAATGATCTTATTAAAGCTGCCTAATGAATCTGCCCTATACTATGAAATTCTTGCCAAGACATTTAGAAATGCAGTTAACTAAAAGAAAGGTGTAATGACAGAAGTTATTTTCACAGAAAAATAATATATTTGTTTTATTCGTTGGTGGTGGCTGGTTGCCTTAAAGATGCTTTACTGTGATGTGTTGTTGGATGACAATAAAACATCTGTGTCATACTTAAAATAATAGTGAAGGAATAATTCCCCTGCTTATTACTAACTAGCAAGTCTGTAGTTTCAAATGCTGTTATATATTGCTGTATTCCCATTCTGTTGCCAAAATTAATCAAGTGTCATTTGCTGTCTGTGGATTGTTCAGGTAGATCCCCAGGAGGTCTAAAACTCTATTCTTTGGAAAACGCAGCAATTAAAAGTATCTTTATTTCCTTTCAAGGAAGTCTGCTTCAGGACTCGCATAATTTATTTTTGTCAAAGTTTGTCTTGAAAATCACCTTTCATGTTATGAATGCAAAGGTAAACATCCTAGGAAAAAAAAAACCAAACCACTATACCATACTCTTTAAAATTCATGAATTGGTTGGTTAAACTTTAAATCTCAAGCTGCATTTGAAGACAAGGTTATAGGTTATAGCTCAATAGTTATTTACAGGTTTCCTTGTTCTAGTCGCAAGGATTTCAAATAAGAATTACAGGCTTGGTCTTGGCTTAGCTTCATCAGGGGAAGTTTTTCTACCATTTATTTTTATGGGAGTTAAACCGAGCACTGTAACTTAGTTTGTATTAGCTTGATATATCCTAGAAAAGAACAGAATATTGGTTTGATTTTTTGTAGAAGCAAGCAAATTGACCTTGATTTTTAGCATTAACAGTAGAAACCTGCTTATTTGGAGTTGAGGAGCCAAAGTTCGCATGGGTAATGGGCCTGTGTAATTTCATGTTGTTTGATTTTTATTTCTTAAAGAGCAGCTAGTTTCTCAGGAATAGAGGCATAATTCCCATTGTCAGTCTTCTCGATCCCTTTATAATTAACAAAACAAAAGACTTGTTCGTTTTTCTTGTGTCATTGCTAATTAGGTTTTTCTGTGCATTCTGGTGATCTCATATGCTGTTGAAAATCTTTTCAAGTTGCAAATTAAATTTCAAATATTTTCATTATTACAAAATAATTTTTTTGGTGTCTGTCGGTTTCTAGCATGCCCTTTTGTTTCACATTCTACCTATCAGAATCCCACTGTACCTCAGAATTAGAAACAAGCTGATTTGAATGCAAGTTCTCAATAAGTAGCATCTTTGGAAGAGGGAAAAGTACATACAGTTGCTGGTATGTGGAAAAAAAGATATTTACTGCAGTGAAACTAAGGAAACAAAAATTATATTGCAAAAGAAAGTACTTTCATCAGAAGCCTTGTAATAAACCCCAGTGAGAAAGGACAATCTTAAATGATTCAAGCAAGGTTACGTAGTATGACCTCTTTTGAGACATCATTTCACCCTTTCACTTTAAAGACTTACTTGGCTAGAATTCAGTATTTTCACATGCTCAATCCCTTAACTAACTGAAGTCAAGCTGTTATTATTTAACAAGAATTTTATTTAGAAATCACATGCCCATTTTCAGTTGCAATTAATTTTTGTGGAGCTTTTGCTAAAATGCTTGATATCAAATGTTACCAAATAGCTTGGAGTCCTGAAGAAGATGATGCAGGAAAGGAATCACAACTGAGTTTTTTGGGAGATAGTAGTCACCAGATATTAGTGTCAGAAAACACTGTGGGTAAATAAGTAGATAGGTTTTGCATAATATCTTTTGTCAGAAATAAAATAAGAACAAGAGAATAGAAACCTTCTTCCACTGTTTTTATTTTAGAAGATATAAAATACTTGGTCATATTCCATGTACATGAGCTTCTACTTGATGAAGAGAAGATATAGCTCCTGCTAACATCCTCCCTACTTTTTGCCCGTCTTTGCAGATGGTGTGTGAGTACTAATGGATAGGAGGCCTATAGGGATTGCCTTCCACTTGACGAGGAGCAGAACATATTGCATTTGAGCTCTTTTCCTCGCTCCAGAGGAGGAGTGGGTTGGTGTGCTGGTACTCTAGCTTTATGCTTGCTTTGGGCATCGCAACGGAAATTCCCAGAAAGACAGCTGGCAGGACAGAATCATTTCTGCTGCCTTTTGCGCAAGGGGAATGGGGCTGGGCAGATAATTTGTTCTTAAATATGGAGGTAATTCCTCAGCCCTAGATGTCAGTGGGCCTATTTATTGTGATTGTACCTTTACTGAAAGAGAGACAGAGTTATTAGCACTTACACAGTTGAATACATTGTGAAAAGTGTACTTGGTCTATAATACCTAGCGAGTCACTTTAACAAGTGAACTTATATATAAATAGTGGTTAATTGCAGAGATCTCTGAGATTTCCATTTCAATGAAACCTACTATTATGCTGACCCTCATTTTTACTAGATTATTTATTTAAAAATTTTAATGATGTGATTACTTTATTTCTTTAAGTATTTAAATGTAACTTGATATTCTCTATTTTACAAAAACTTGAAAACAGTAAATGTCTTTATGTGATTTTTCAACTGTCAAATAATCCAATGTGTGTAAACAATAGGTTTGTGCAGTAGGATATTGTGTATACATTATCTATCAAATCTGTTTATTCCTACAGGATTTGCCTTCAGCAAGTATTATTCAAAGTGAGAAAATCTATTTAGAACTGTCTCATTGCCTTGTGTAATCTGCTAAATCACCTATGGCCATTTATTGCTACAGTAAATAGTGTAAAAATATCCCCACTCCCACATTTAAGAGCAGATAGAACTCTCAGACCAAATCTCTAGCCACGTTAAAGAAAGCAAGAATTGCCCTTCCTCATAGAAAAAAGTAAACTGAAATGAAACTACTTTGGAAGTGTAAGAGTAAGACTCTAAAGACTTCCTTGTATTAATTACAGAGAGGTAAAAAGTGCATAACCACTTCCCAACTGTGGCCTGCAGTCAGAGTCCTTTTAAGGTTTAATGAAGCAGAGTACTTGAAAATAGCAGGAATGTAGCTGGGTGCATGTGTTGGTGATCTGAGACAGAGAGTTGTTAAGCTCTACACAAATGATGATGAACACAGAGGCATTGATGCAGGAAGCTATCAGGACCCATGCCTTCCCCTGCTGTTAACCATAATCATCATGCCTCATGACGGCCAAATAGGAAACTACACTTGGTAGATAACAGGCTCCGTTTTTTAGTAAAGTTGTTCACTTTTAACTTTGCACACCAACTAGAGTAAACCAAATCTCAAATTTGCTTAAACTGATTTAACCAAGGACTGTGTTTGTCTGAGTGCAATCAAGAAGTTACAAGGAACTGAGTTACAGCAATTAAAAAAGTTACTATCACTCTACAGAAGTTGCTGCTCTCAGTGGTAATAAAAAAAAAAAACCAACCAAAAAAAACCCACCAACATTTTTGCGGCTAGGTTTGTGAATGCCATTAATTACTGACTTCCAACCAAAGCTGGTAGCTTCTCCCTGAAGTTTGGTGACTTCTTAAGCCATCCCATTTGTAATCGTCCAGCCATGCCAGCATTACCAGATTCTGCAAGATAAAATGATTTCTGTCCTTCAGTCCATCTGTTCACTCATCCATTCCATCCCAGAGTTTAGTGAAGCTTAGCCTCCTGCCCACTGACGGGCTAGATTGTACAGCTTTTAGCATGTGGTTGCTCATTGTCTGGCACAGGTGTCAAAACCTCTGAAGCTTCCTCTTTCCTGCTCAAAGTAGCAATTTCCTTTCTTGCCCTGAGCTGCTCATCTAGTTTTTGGAATGATCTTACCGGCTGGCAGATGCAATTGTTTTACTCAACACCAAGAAGCTTTCATTTATTTGCCGTCCTCAAGGGATACCTGTTTCTGTGGCACAGAGAAGAATCAAGAACATGCATGGAAATGAACTAGAGCTTTGTTAAACTGGTTTAAACTCATCTACATTTGGGAATTTGCATTTGTTTAATTAAAATAATTAAAAATTTATTTTAGTTATGTTGAAGCCACTTTGTCAATGCTAATCAGGTCCTTGTAGTGCTTTAGTGCTATATGAATTAAGACAAAGGCATTCTGGCTTAGTGGGATGCCTGAGTACTTAGAGAGTCACAACTGAAAGCCCTCAGGGAGTAACAGGAGCAGGCAAGAAGAGAAGGGGCACAGGGAGCTGGTGACAGGGGGGTCCTGCTGACTGACAGGGCAGTCCCTCACCCCCTGGGGGACAGGTCTGCAGCCCCTGGAAAAAATATTTTGTGTCATAAATAGTCCTTTTAAAAGAATATGTGAGGCCCTGGTCTGTCCCCTCAAACATATGCGTTTCTTGTATGGGAATATGTAGTGTTGCAACATGGAGGAGCTGTGGAATCCCTCGAGGGTAGAGAGGCCTTACAGAGAGATCTGGATAGACTAGAGAGCTGGGCAATCACCAACTGTATGAAATTTAACAAGAGAATTGCTGGATTCTCCACCTGGGACGGGGTAATCCTGGTTATATGTACAAATTAGTGGATGCAAGGCTGGAGAGCAGCCCCGCGGAAAGCGATGTGGGGGTTTGGGTTGATGGCAAGTTGAACATGAGTCAACACTGTGCCCTGGCAGCCAAAAGGGCCAACTGTGTCCTAGGGTGCATCAAGCACAGCACAGCTAGCCAGTCGAGGGAGGTGATTGTCCCACTCTACACTGCACTGGTGCGGCCCTACCTCAAGTACTGTGTGCAGTTTTGGGTGCCTCAATATAAGAAGGACACCAAATTATTAGAGTGTGTCCAGAGGAGGGTGATCAAGATGGTGAAAGGTCTTGAGGGCAAGACTTATGAGGAGGGGCTGAGGTCATTTGGCTTGTTCAGCGTAGAGAAGGCTGAGGGGTGACCTCATTGCAGTCTACAACTTCCTCAAGGGGGGCAGCGGAGGAGCAGGTGCTGATCTCCTCTCTCTGGTGACCAGTGACAGGACACGAGGAAATGGAATGAAGCTGCTTCAGGGGAAGTTCAGATTGGACATTAGGAAAAGGTTCTTCACTTAGAGGGTGGTTGGTCACTGGAACAGGGTCCCCAGGGAAGTGGTCACAGCACCAAGCCTGTCAGAGTTCAAGGAGTGTCTGGATGACGCTCTTAGTCAAATGGTTTAGTTTTAGGTAGCCCTCTGAGGAGCAGGGAGTTGGACTCAATGATCCTTATGGGTCCCTTCCAACTTGAGATATTCTATGATTCTATGAAAAGCAGTGTGGGACTAGGTGAGGGACATGGTTGCGGCAGCTGAGAGTCCAGCTCGCCAGACAAGTCTGCAGGGGTGAGGCAGGTACAAGGTCAAGCCAGGGAGTCAAATTTGTGGGTCAGGACTAGCATCATACTATAAGAAAGAAAACAATGTATTTGCCTGTAAAGCATTCCAAAAAGGTCCTGTAGCATTTCCTGAGGGCAAAGGAGATGATATCTCTGGCTAATCAGGGATCTAATAATTATCTCATCCTTGTCTTTGCTGTTGAATGCACACATTCACAGATCATGCCAATTAAAAAATGCAAGATTGAGTGCTGGAAGCCTGGCTGAACAGAGAACTTTGGCTGGATCTCAGGAAAAAAAGGAGAGCTTATGACCTTTGGAAGAAGGGGCAGGCAACTCAGGAGGACTACAAGGATGTCATGAGGTTATGCAGGGAGGAAATTAGAAGGGCCAAAGCCCAACTAGAACTTAATCTGGCTACTGCCGTAAAAGACAATAAAAAATGTTTCTATAAATACATTAGCAACAAAAGGAGGGCTAAGGAGAATCTCCATCCTTTATTGGATGCAGGGGGAAACATAATGACAAAGGATGTGGAAAGGGCTGAGGTACTTAATGCCTTCTTTGCCTCAGTCTTTAATAGTAAGACCAGTTGTTCTCCAGGTACCCAGCCCCCTGAGCTGGAAGACAAGGATGGGGAGCAGAATGAAGCCCCCGTATTCCAAGGGGAAATGGTTAGCAACCTGCTACACCACTTAGACACACACAAGTCTATGGGGCCGGATGGGATCCACCCAAGGGTACTGACGGAGCTGGGGGAAGTGCTCACCACGCCACCTTCAATCATTTATCAGCAGTCCTGGCTAACTGGGGAGGTCCCAGTTGACTGGAACTTAGCAAATGTGACGCCCATCTACAAGAAGAGCCAGAAGGAGGATCCGGGGAACTCCAGGCCTGTCAGTCTGACCTCGGTGCCGGGGAAGGTTATGGAACAGATCATCTTGAGTGCCATCATGCCGCACATACAGGACAACCAGGCAATCAGGCCCAGTCAGCATGGGTTTATGAAAGGCAGGTCCTGCTTGACTAACCTGATCTCCTTCTATGACAAAGTGACCCACTTAGTGGATGAGGGAAAGGCTGTGCATGTTGTCTACCTAGGCTTTAGTAAAGCCTTTGACACCATTTCCTACAGCATTCTCCTGGAGAAACTGGCTGCTCACGGCTTCGACAGGCATACTCTTTGCTGGGTAAAAAACTGACTGGATGGCCAGGCCCCAAGAGTTGTGGTGAATGGAGTTAAATCCAGTTGGTGTCTGGTCACAAGTGGTGTTCCCCAGGGCTCAGTACTGGGGCCAGTTCTGTTTAATATCTTTATCGATGATCTGGATGAGGGGATCAAGTGCACCCTCAGTAAGTTTGCAGATGACACCAAGTTGGGCAGGAGTGTTGATCTGCTCGAGGGTAGGAAGACTCTATAGAGGGATCTGGACAGGCTGGATCAATGGGCCGAGGCCAATGGTATGAGGTTCAACAAGGCCAAGTGCTGGGTCCTGCACTTGGGTCACAACAACCACATGCAACGCTACAGGCTTGGGGAAGAGTGGCTGGAAAGCTGCCCGGCAGAAAAGGACCTGGGGGTGTTGGTTGACAGCCAGCTGAACATGAGCCGGCAGTGTGCCCAGGTGGCCGAGAAAGCCGATAGCATCCTGGCTTGTATCAGAAATAATGTGGCCAGCAGGACTAGAAGAGTGATCGTTCCCCTGTACTTGGCCCTGGTGAGGCCGCACCTTGAATGCTGTGTTCAGTTTTGGTCCCCTCACTACAAGAAAGACATCGAGGTGCTGGAGCATGTCCAGAGAAGGGAAAAGAAGCTGCTGAAGGGTCTAGAGCACAAGTCTTATGAGGAGCAGCTGAGGGAACTGGGGTTGTTTAGCCTGGAGAAAAGGAGGCTGAGGGGAGACCTCATCACCCTCTACAACTACCTGACAGGAGGTTGTAGCGAGGTGGGTGTCGGTCTCTTCTGCCAAGTGACAAGCAATAGGACAAGAGGAAATGGCCTCAAGTTGTGCCAGGGGAGGTTTAGATTGGATGTGAGGAAAAATTTCTTCACGGAAAGTTTTGTCAAGCATTGGAACAGGCTGCCCAGGGAGGTGGTGGAGTCCCCATCCCTGGAGGTATTTAAAAGACGAGTAGATGAGGTGCTTAGGGACATGGTTTAGTGGTGGACTTGGCAGTGTTAACGGTTGGACTTGATGATCTTAAAGTTGTCTTTTCCAACCTAAACAATTCTATGATTCTATGATTCTAAGCATCTACAGCTTATGTGTAGCTCACTGTTAATGGTCCTTCAGATAGATATCAGCTGACAGGCTCAAATTTTTTCTATGTACCTAATGACTTTTTTACCCACTTTGAACTAATTAGAAAAGGAGCTCTTAACCAAGGAAATAATGAGGCCCTCAGGTGTTTTAAGTTGGGCATCCAATACCACTGCTCATTTTATAGAATTTCATTTGAACTATGTTAGTACTTTCTAAATTATGTACGATTATAAACTGATCAGTTGAGTGCAGGGCTGCATTTCCACACATAATAAAAAACATTAAATATACAGTACACACTAGTGTTTATATAGCTAATTTTCTTTCCAAAATTTATTACGTTTTTTAGGGCTTGTTGTATTGAAATGGAGAAGGTATTTCTAATTTCATTCTTACATTTTCTGCTCCACTACATGAATGATGAAATTGTGATTCAGCATTTGTGGAGAAGGCTGCATCTGTCTCATTAAGATACTTACAGTCTAAAATTTTTCTGGAAGGTATGTAATGTCTCATTGAACTGCTGCCAGCAATCTAAAACTCATTTATTCACGAATGAACTTGGCAGTAAAAATTCTAGTTTATACAAGTTTTTATTCTCTCTTTCCACCTTATCTCCAAAACCGATCTCTTGATGTCATTAATATTTTAAGAAAAGAAAAAATACATTTGTGTTCATAATATGATTGTGAGCTGTTGCTGTAGCTTACAAAATTGTTCCTGAGTGAACATTGTTGCAAGTACTATTAAATGTAATCCATATACTTTCTACCTATTTATATTTAGCTTTTTGTGATGGTAGGTTGGGATTTTCCATAAGCTATGAAATATTTTTTACTTTTATGAGTAGAGTTACAACTCTATTGACTTTTGCAAAGACCGAACTGCAGACCATCTTGTCAAAGTTAAGAATATATTTAGAAGAACAAATGTGATCTGAGATCTGCCAACCAAGGTTGTTGCAGAAATTTATTTACTCAGCCAACTGTCAGCTGGATGGACCAGCGCTGAGCTATTAGGGGTCTGAAAACTTTTTTTATGTGTTTCCTTTCTTGTGACTGTTCAAATGAATTCATGGGTCTTGGTTTATGCTTTTTTACTTTATAAGCTTTATTGTTTATTTGGGTCATATGCTGTTAAACAGGCTTCCTGCTAGTCTATCTGACCTTTTTAAAATTTTCTGCTTAGACTCCTATGTTATAAATTCAAACAAGTTAACCATTTCAATGCACCAAAACAAGAAAATCAGTAAGAGAGAAATGTGTTATTAATTTCTTAATTTCACACTCTCACTAACACAAGCAATAGTTACACCACTTCTTTAGGTTACACTGTGATTTTTTTTACACATTTTTTTTCTTTTTTTGAAGTCAGGTTTTCCTCTGGCTAAAACAACTTCTTCCAGTTCAGCCAAGGTTTAGGCCAGCAAACGTAAGCTAGTGGAGCAGAAGCGGGGAGAAAGTTTAAAGAAATTGAGAATGACTACTGGAGATGATGTGAGGAGAGTGCAAGGTTTTTTCTCCCTGTTTAATTTTTTTCTAACAGACAGCATTAAATTATTCAGAAAGTAGTCATGGTGCCGACAGTATGTAAGCATATAAAAGAAAAAAAGATCTTGCATCTGCCTTTGGATTGGCTAATGACTCTCAGGATGTAAAATGAATTTAAGTGTTTGTCATCCACGTCTTGAGAGTGGGAAGCTCTTCCACAGTTATACCCACAATTTGTCATCCGTAAACATGGGCAATGGAAGTTTTTCCATTTGGCCCTATTCTGTACATCAAACTTGGTCTTGAGGAAAAATTTAAAGGGTGTTGGACAACTTCAAATGTGAAAATAATATTCATACTTTAAGGATAATTGTGATGAACCAGTGCAAAAAAAATGCAACATTAGAATCTTCAAATGAAGGTAGAATGCCAAGTTGTGTTTTAATCAAACACAAGTTATTAGGCTCAATATCGAGTTAAATGAGTGAAATGTTATGACCTGAACTTTCAGGCCTACAGATGCATTACCAAACATGGTTGTTTTGTGGCAGCTGACCATGTTTTCCTTTTTAGCTCCTGACAGATAAAAAATAATTTGCTCCTTCTTTTACTGGAAGTTAGAGTAACTTTAATTGTCTTATATTTGGTGCCGACTAGTAGCAATCATGATGATAATTACCATCAACCAGCTAACATATCTTGCAGTTTTGTAGAACTGTAAGGAGAAACTTCTGGTGATGATGGCATTGCTAGCACGTATATGCAAACCCTGGCATGTGCAAGAAATCAGA
Source organism: Aptenodytes patagonicus (assembly GCF_965638725.1). Lineage (NCBI taxonomy): Eukaryota > Metazoa > Chordata > Aves > Sphenisciformes > Spheniscidae > Aptenodytes > Aptenodytes patagonicus. The sequence continues at coordinate 30,913,239 of NC_134949.1, forward strand.
CTCTAGGTTATTTCCCTTCCTCATTGACCCTGAATTATATCAAACAAATAAACGAAGAATGAACTCTGGTGAATAAGGTATGAATTCACCCAATTGTGCCAAGGCAATGGCATATGTATTTTCATAATGTGGAAGTTTAGCCACTAAAAACTTGCTTGCATTACAGAAGTTCAGTCCAGACTGTGTCAAGTTTCTCTGAGATGCCTACCCTTGAATCTACTTTAGATTCTTGCCTTCAGATTCAGGACAGGTATGCAGGCTATATTTTTTTCATGGTAGAGACCACATGAAGAAAATCCTTCTTGAAATGATGCAGAGTTGTCTTTATAAAACATAGGAACTGAAAAAGAGCACAAATTAGCCACAGCGTTCTCCAAGGTTTTTCAACCAGCAGTGATTTTGTTGCAGTCACAGTTGATGTATAAACTAATTATCAATGGGTTAAAGAGGTCTGTATAAAATGTTGTGTAATGTACATTCCTCTCTCAATTGAAGACAACATAGAATGATATTGGGGAGGTATTTCAGCTATTCCTTTTATGTATAATTCCCCATACTTTCTTTATGAAATAAAAATATAAAAAAGAAAGTTAAAAAAAAAATATTATTTCAGATAGTGAATGTGTTGGCTGGACTAACCCAACTGTGGAGGTAGCAGGTGTTGCCCTTTGTAGAGAGACATCTGTGAGTGTACCAGCAGTGCAGACCTTCCTTGCCCCTGTGAATGAGTTGGGATGCCTCTTGGAGGAGGTTCGGGGTCAGGGGTACTTGCTATTCGCTGCATTCAGTACTGCCTAATCCTAGCAAAGACAACGCTTGTGAAAATCTAAAGGAAGAACAGCTTTCATTTTTTCCTGTTAGGAGCTGATAAACAGGCAGGAATTTGAGGGATTCCCAGTTTGTTCCTATACAACAGATTTATATCACAAACATCCTTGCCTGCTGAGTGCTCCTTGCCTGTCGCTAGTTGTTTTGCTGCTGGTGACTCATCTTGCCAACTTGAACTGATCACAACTTAAAGCAGGGAAACATCTTCTGTTCCAAATGTGACAACTATTTTTTTTTAGATAACGTTTTGATTATGTTCCAATTATCCATTTGTAAAGACTAGTCCCATTGCTTACTGTCTGCACAGCGGACTTGAATAGCAGAGACTAATGCACTGGTAGCTTTTTATCAAACACTATAAATCATGAATGTTAGTAGTATTATCACTTAGTACTTTGAATGTACAGAGAGTTACGTAAGTGCTAAGTCTTAGTATTGCTATTTCTCAGTTAAAAAGAAACATAGCCTAATCCTGAAGTTTCTGAATTATACAATGCTTTAACCAAAACTCGTAGACACCTTTTTATACACTTGTACAGTTTCTTTCAGAGAAGTAAGGTTATACTTGCACCATCATGGCTCCAACAGCCCTACTTACTATACCATTTACTAAACATATTGCCAGCTTGAGTTTTAAGGAACTGTGTTATTAACCGTTTCTGTAGCGATGCATCATTTGGAACATATATGCAAAAGCTATCTTTAGATTTTGAGCCCGAAGTATACAGTTAGTATCTCAAAACACTATATCATACAGCTTAAATATATTCCAGTATATATTTTATCATCTTTGTCTGCAACAAATACCTATCATAAATGGATAGTAGAATATTACTAAGAGAATCAAAATGAAAGGGTTAGACTGTTCTAAATGATTAAATTTGTGATGCAGTAGGCACCAGTGTTGCAAAGATCTGTATGAGTTCCCACAATTTTTGCTCTCGATATTCGTCTCTTCATAACCCCTGTAATTTGCAGTGCTATTCTTGCTTTCTTAAGGTAAGGGTGTGAAAGGGCTTCTCTCAAAGCCAGCTGCATTAAAGTTTGTGTTTCAAACCTGTTTTGGATATGCACTTCTCATGAAAATACAAAGGCTTAAGTTTAGAATGGCAAAGACAATAATGCTAAGTTTGAATTAGCTCAGTTAATCTTTCTGTGCTTCTAATTGATGTTCTGTGTCAACGAGGCCCAATTACACAGCCAGTGCCAACACATTTCAGAATTTGTCGGTACTGCCCAAAATATACAGAATAATATGTGAACCATATATTTAAAAAATTCGATAGTAGAATTTCTAAAAAGTTTTGTTAATCCCACACCTTATCTTGCTTTTCTTCCTTCCAGGTTTTCATGCTGTTAATAGTGCAAACATTTCCAGCCACTAAAAGATAAAGAATTGCTTTCTTTCCTATTAGTTTCTGACACAAGCCTGTGTCATCAATCCTTCTGGCTTGCATTTTCTTTTTGCTGTCCTTTTGATTGTTTTCTGTGAGAGGACTTCTTTTTTCCCAGAATTTTTTCAGAAAAAAGAAAGCTTTTTAAAAATAAAACAATGGATCGATGGCTTAAAAGAAACATAAGACTGGCACAAACATTTTGAGATTTCGTAAAACCAGAATTTTAACATGGATCCACTCTGAAAAAAATAATAAAGATATAAAAATGATAACTTGTTTGAACTTTTGCCTCATGGATAGAGGGAGGAGAGTGAGGAATGCATCATCAGAGTGTGTGAAAAGTGTCTGTAAAGTTTAATTCCTGCTTTCCCCCTCCCTTCTCACCTCTTCTGCCAATCTCTCCCTTTTCTAGCAATATTCTGAGCAGCATATAATTTACTTTGAGAAAAAGGTGACAGGGACCTTCTGGGGGAAACTGTCACACAGGATTGGGTTTGACAGGCTGCATGGGGCTGGGACTGGTTTTGCTGCTGCTGCCTGAGACTGAAGAATTCATTTTGGGTGGAATAACCAGAGCGGACTGTAGCGTGGGAAGAGCTGGGAAGCAAGTGTACAGCACCTCCCGCACCTCAAATACTGTGTTCGGTTTTGGGCCCCTCACTACAAGAAGGATGTCGAGGTGCTGGAGTGTGTCCAGAGAAGGGCAAGGAGGCTGGTGAGGGGTCTGGAGAACAAGTCTCATGAGGAGCGGCTGAGGGAACTGGGGTTGTTTAGCCTGGAGAAAAGGAGGCTGAGGGGAGACCTCATCGCTCTCTACAACTCCCTGACAGGAGGTTGTAGCGAGGTGGGTGTCGGTCTCTTCTCCCAAGTAACTAGCGATAGGACGAGAGGAAATGGCCTCAAGTTGTGCCAGGGGAGGTTTAGATTGGACATGAGGAAAAATTTCTTTACTGAAAGAGTGGTGAAACATTGGAACAGGCTGTCCAGGGAAGTGGTGGAGTCCCCATCCCTGGAGGTATTTAAAAGACATGTAGATGAGGCACTTAGGGACATGGTTTAGTGGGCATGGTGGTGTTGGGTTGACGGTTGGACTCGATGATTTTAGAGGTCTTTTCCAACCTCAATGATTCTATGATTCTATGATTCTACAGACCAAACCCTGGGGCTGTGTGTACAGTCGGTGAAGAGAGGGAGAGCAGATTAGCCTTCACAGAGAAGGGGAACACTATCTAAAAAGCTTGTAAACAGCTTTGTGTGAAGGGAGAATCATCTGTAAGTATAGGTATTTTACTCATTCGTGCTGTTCACTGTTGGTGACACTTCTGGTTTATTTTGTCTTCCCTTTTTATTTTCTTAAATAAATATGTTTGTCATCATACAAGAGAGGAAGTGTCTTGCAGCTCAGAATCCTAAAAATCTCATAGCAAAAACCAACACGGGACACCATTTTATTCTTTACAAACTCCTCAAAGTTCTTCCATGCCTGCTTAAGTGATCGAAGTCTCTTAGAGCAGTATCCTCAGTTATTGTGCAGGGTCCCTTCTGCTATCTGTGAAAGCACAGAAGTAGAGGATAATGCAATTAGCATCAAATGGAGCACAATGCATGATGACCTGCTGACATAGAAGGTCAGGTTTTGAGAAAGAATATCGTGTGGAAGAATACTTTCTATTAAATTTCCCATTGCTGCTCTTTGCTAAATCCTCATAAGCAGGTCATAACTCCTATTGTTACAAGGATTTCTGTCACAGTAGCCAATCTATGGTTAATTCAGCCTGACTTCATCTGCAGGGTGGACACCTGCAGTTAATTGTGGGCATTTTTCCCCAAATGCTATCTAAGCTAAAAGCAGAAGTTGTGATGAAAAAAAAGCCCAAACTTATTTTGGTTTCTTTTCACTGTGAGTGTTTTTAGCTGTTTCCAATTGTCGTCTTATTGTTCTTTTTTTTTAAGCATAGCTTGTAACTTTTGCAAATGGCATTTCGTAACTGTTGGTTTAAAATATGTAGGTAACTTTCCCATTTTTTGTTTTTCTAATGTTAGTTCTCAATTTTTTCTGTACTCTATTATAACAAATACTAATTTTTCAACTACATAAATAAGTTATCCTCAGCATCACTCTCTATTTCTGAAATGTTATTTTATCATATAACTGTATACATATTCCAGTGAATTTACTGTTATATAGACTGGGAATAATTTATTTCTTTGTGTGCTTACTAAGCACATAGAGACATAGGATTATGTCCTACTGAGAGTTTTTTTAATAGCTGTGAATAGAGATTCAAAATTATTTCTTAGTTAAGCCTCTGTCTTTACCTTTTATTAGTTGGCAGATAATTGATTTTCATTTTCTATGTCATAAATATGGAAAAAGTACTTATATTGCATGTGGCACTATTTTACAAAAAATAATTCCAAAGTCCAGACTTCTGTTGGCCTCTGCAGAGATCTTTTAAATTGTTGGTTGGTTGGTTTGTTTTTCCTGTGAATTTACACTGACATAATGTCTCTATTCTTAAAATAAATGATTTTTTACTAAAAAAGTGCATTACAACTATTTTAAAAGTATACATTATGTTGTTATTGCTCTTCCCTTTACCTCACCATTAGTACTTTGTTTGCTTTCTTGTGTTAATTAAAAAAAATCTGCTACAGATACTTATAAGATAGATGAAACAATATTTTTAAGCAGTTTGTCTTCAATCATTTAATATTAAGATGGCTAGACTAAGCTGACATCTGGCTTCCTTTGTAGTCAATGAGGAGAGAAATTCTTCTCCAAAAGGTGATTCATCCCACTTCAATTTTCTGTTACCTTCTGTGCACTGACTATAACAGACTTAACTCGTCTAGAAGGCTTAGTTTCTTTACTGTAGTAGAGGATAAATTTGAATGAGTATCAAGCTACTCAGAAATATCAAGAAAGAGATTTTCTCAACATATGCTTGAAGTAGCATTTAGAAAAAAATAAAAAACAATGTGCTTATGGAGTTTAGGTGATTTCAAAGATAGACAAAAACTTTGGATTCTTCAGAATCACAATTTTGTTTCCTAACTATTGTGTTAATCCAATCTGAGATGCTAAACTTGGTCTCCAGTAGAGACAATGTGAGACCCAGGCTTCTTAAATTCTAAATTTCTTTTGAGATAATATTTTGGTTCCTAAGTCACTGATATTTTCAACATCTCAATATGCATCCAGTACTTTTCAATAACTGAAAAAGTTTTCTGGAACCCCATCAGAAAGGAATAATGATTGAAAATTGCTGCACAATGTGTAGTGTGTAGTCACAATTAGCATCTTAGGATGGCAACTGATTATTTAATTTTGTATGCTTAGAAGAGTTGCCACTGAAAGGGGGTTGTAGCGAGGTGGGTGTTGGTCTCTTCTCCCAAGTAACTAGCGACAGGACAAGAGGAAATGGCCTCAAGTTGTGCCAGGGGAGGTTTAGATTGGATATTAGGAAACATTTCTTCACCGAAAGGGTTGTCAAGCATTGGAACAGGCTGCCCAGGGAAGTGGTTGAGTCCCCACCCCTGGAGGTATTTAAAAGACGTGTAGATGTGGCACTTAGGGACACGGTTTAGTGGTGGACTTGGCAGTGTTAGGTTAACGGTTGGATTCAATGGTCTTAAAGGTCTTTTCCAACCTAAACGATTCTATGATTATACGATTCTATGAACACAAGTCTAATCCCAGAATCAAAGAAGTTATAGAAGTGCATCTTGCAGCATGTAAGATTCTTTAAAAATAAGCATAATTTTACAAATCATACAAATAGATTATGTATAGATTAAATAGATTATTTCTATCTAGTATCCCATATGGTAACCTGAGAATGATTTTCAAGCATTTGGTTACATTTTGCAGTTTTCTGTGCCTTTCCCTCTGTTGTCTGTTGCAACAGAAGTAAGTCATATTTTATTTCCATTACAGAGTAGAACATTTGGGCAGCTATAGTAAAGATGTGTTGTGGTTTAACCTGGCAGGCAGTTGGGTACCCCTTTGGCCAGTTTGGGTCAGCCGTCCTGGCTGTGCCCCCTCCCAACTTCTCGCTGGCAGGGCATGAGAAGCTGAAAAGTCCTTGACTAGTGTAAGCACTACTTAGCAACAGCTATAACATCGGTGTGTTATCAACATTATTCTCATACTAATCCAAAACACAGCACTGTACCAGCTACCAGGAAGAAAATTAACTCTATCCCTGCGGAAACCAGGACAAGATGAAATATGGTTCCTATGCTACAGCATAATGGTTAATGAAACAGTGAATATATTACTGTTGTTGACTTAAGCATAGAAGCCCAGATACTCTCATTCCTAGATCGTGCTAACTTCCTATTTGGTAGATAAATATTTCTGTGCATGCTTTAAAAGTCAAAGGTTAAAGGTATAGAGGTTTTCAACCCTTTTGGAAAAGGTGAAGATAAGGTGAAATGGCCAGTTAAAACAGCAAGTAATTAATTGAGTCTCTCTGTTAACAGGAGGAAGGTCAAGTGCACATAACTATTGTGATTTCACAGTCTGCATTACAAGCAGCTGAGTTGTTTAACCTCAAAGTGGTTAGATTGGAAGGCTGAGAACCAATTAAATGAAATTTTACTTCAAAATAGTAGCTATGCTTCTAAGTTATTATAGTTTGGGGTTTTTCAGAATGACTTGTCATATAGTTTTGCAGTACCAATTAGTTTTATTGCAGTGAAACATTTTAATTAGAGTTTTCAATTTTCCTCTTTTTTTTTTAATTATATTTTTTCCTTGCCTCACTTTAGCTAACTGGCTGAAATTTTTAAATGGTAATTTCTAATGGAGATGTATTTGATTTTTTTCTTTCTGTCTTTTTCTTGACTTTGTCTTGTATGTAATTCTGAAAGTTTTTCAGATACACAATTTTGCTTGCTGGATCCAAAGTGTAGAAAGGCTTGCTTAATTTTGTCACGTAGGAATTATATGTTTAGTTTACACTGGGGAGAGTACATAGTTATCCACTGTCAAAGATCGAAATTATTTGCAATAACCTTTCAACATCTATGAAAAATGCTGAAAATCTGCTACTACTGATGTCTCATGTAACAATGAGGCTGCAACTACATAGCATGCTGTAGATATACCAGGGAAAGCTCAGTTGCTTTGAAAGTATGCAGATCTTTATTCTTTTCCCTCCAACTCCTTCTTCATCTTAGTGTAGGAGATCTCTGCTAAATAGCGTCTGGTAGAAGAGATACTTTATGGATGGGTATTTACCATGGAAGCTAGTTTTTTTTCAAACTGTGTTATCCTTGGAGAGATATGTTCCTGCTCTGTTTGAACACCCGACTAGATCAGAATGCAGAGAGGAGCTAAGGAATGGGGGTCCGTGAGAAAGGGACAGAAGGAACAAGCGCGGATATCCAAGAATTGCAGAGCTTGAGAGAATTGTTTACATGTTCTAATTATTCCATGTCTACATGGCAAAGTGTAAGACTCCTTTACTGAGGCTTTATGCAGATGATACATTCAGATTGTTATTTTTGTTTAGACATTGCTCAGAATTCCCTATGAAGTTTCAGGGAAGCATTGTTTTAGGTTATGTGCAAACAGTTTAAAATTTAATAACAATAAAATACTACCTTTCCAATAGTGCATGCTTGCAATCTGTAATTATTATAAAACACTAGTTTCATTAAAAACAAAATAGTTTTTTGGCAGTGAGTGATTTTGCTTTTTAACAGAGGTTTGACTAAGAAATGCTAAAGTAATGTGGAGTTAAATTAAGGATTACAGGATGTTATTAGAAGTACAGTTTTCCTCATATTTTTAATTATATCTTTGTACATATTTTCCACTGGAGATGCTGAGCAAATCAATCATCACTGGAACTTATGCCTAACCAGTTGGTGCAACTGCTGTCTTGAAGTACTTATTTTGTAAATTATGGATGAAAAATGATGAATGTTCAAAATGGTTCACTAAACCAGTATTTATTAGGACTGGGGCCTGCTTCCTCAATCTTAGCCCAGAGGGAATCCAGGAGCAATTGAAGAATGTTTTCCATTGCTCTCATTATCTGCTAACATTGTCAAAATTATGTACGATTTCTGCATAATGTTTCTGTTTGAAAAAACAGAATCTATGTCACTTCCTTTAAAGTTATAACACTATTTCAGGTCAAAACTGGGTCAGACATTGCTACTGACAGGCAAGCATGGACTCAAACAGTTTTTGTAGTACAGAATATCATTTGGAAAATGCCTCTTTAGAAGTTGAAGGGGAAGAAAGACAAAGGAGAAAATGCAAATTACTTCAATACTTGCAATAAATCCCCAGTATTTAAAACAAAGAGAAAGGCCTTAGGAACATCTTATCTGAGCAAAATGATCACATGGTTTATTTCTCATTCTATCAGTAGAAGCTAAAATATGGTTAAGGTCAACCAATTCAGAAATAGGTTTTGTCAGGCAAACCTGGTATGTTTTATCAATAAAATTACAAAACAACTAGATAAATATAATTCTGATAAAGACGATAATATAGTATATTTGGTTTCTTCAAGAATTCTTTTTGCTACCACATAATATCCTGATCTAGAAACTTGCCTTTTATGGAATTAATGTGGGCCACATTAGACAGATTATGAACAGGTTCAGTTCAACTATGAAGATGTAGATATGGTTGGAGAGACATCTGTGAATGGTAGTATTTCTAGCAGATTGCTTTGTGATCCAAAGTTTTGTCAATTGTCTTCATAATCACTGGTTAAGCTTTCAAACAATACAGAGATAGACAGGGCAATAAATAATCAGGCGGCCATGTTATTACAGCGTGACCTGAATCACATGGTTACTGTCCAAAAACATGCTTTACAGAATGTGAAGTGCAAGTAGTAATCAAAACTTTATTGGTTAACTGTTTTAGCAAACAGTTTACTCAGAGAAGGGTTTAGATGTCACTTTTTGTATCCTTTCAACATGAGCTCCTAGGATGAGCTTTTTGCCTGAATATACAGAATAAATGGGATATTGGGAAATAGGAAAGAGATTTTGCATTGAGCCAGCATAACAATACCAGGTTACTCTACTTAATTTATTATTAAGTATAATAATAATCCAAGCTGAATTGGGTTCTCATGTCTGTGTGCCAAGAATAAAATGGAAATGTTGGAGGAAGTTTGAAGTATGGTCACAAAAGTGGTCCTGGAATTGGAAAATTAACTGTATACTGAGAAGTTTAAGGAGTTCTAGCTGATGAATCCAAGAGAAATTTAAGAAGAACTGTTGTGCCTATATCTTTCTGCATGATGAAGAAGTAAGATGTTGAGGGTTTTTCTGCCCTAGAGGAGAAGGCATGAAATTGGTTAAACTCAATTTTGAATGCAGATGCAATTTCCTAATAGCAAGGATAATTAAACTTTGGAGTAATTTCTCTGGATGTTAGACTCATTGTCACTCAGAATGTTTCAGACAAGATATCATAACCTTCTCTAAAAATATAGAATATAATAGAATTAGGTGCTATCCAAAAAGACAGAAAAGAAAAGAAGTATGTGGGCTACAGCAGTTAATTAAGGTGATCAGTACAGTCTCTTCTGGCATCAGAGCCTGCAACCCAGACGGAATATGTTGTTTTTTAAGGTATCATCAACATCATGATTCTTCATATATTTGAATAAGACTAAAGGCTGTACATAGTTAGAAGTGAAAAATAATTTATGTTGTAAGGCACCTCTGGTGATTTTTCTAGTCCTACCAACCACTCAAGGCAGGGTCAACTCTGAAGTTGTGTCAGGCTGCTCAGAGCCTTGTCCAGTTGAGCTCTGAGTACCTCTGTGATTCCCAGCTTCTCTGGGGTCCAGTCGAGCTCTGAGTATCCCTGTGATTCCCAGCCTCTGTGGACAACCTGCACCACTGCTTAACCTCACGCATTTGAAAATTTTTCTGGTATCCTACTGGAATTTCCCTTACTGCAACTGTTTCCTTCCCTCCTTCTGCTGTGCACCTCTCTGAAAAGTCTGAATCCCTAATCACCAGTTAGATGGATGACAATAGCAATTAAACCCTTTGCCTCATCTCTGATCTGCACAAAGCCAATTTCCCTAGCCACTGCTGTTACATTACACTTCTGTTATTATTATTTTGGTGGTCCGTCACTTTTTCCAGTTGTCAATATCTGTCTTGTACTGTTGGGTACAAACTGAACACAGATATTGGACCTGGTTACTGGATACATTTAATGCAGAAATTCTATATAATAGTTTACAACAGGAATGACAGCAAAAAAGAATAAAATAAGTGTGGTAATTTTTTTTCTCCACTATTGTATTGTGTGTTATTTTCCGCAATATAGAAATTGTCTCAGAACCTGTGATGTGATTAATTAAATATTATGTTTATTATGAGATTCATTATCTGCATAAAGAAGTATGGAATTTAGATATAAGTTATGGACTGGGAAAAAAGTTAAATGAACGGATTAAAATGTGTTGGTTTAGAAAATATGTGCATATATTAAGTAAATTTGCATTCTTATACAACATTTAGAGTTGGATATGTTGGATCTATTTTATCATAGCTATAGTACTGGGAGGGATGAAAGAATGGATACTGCTACATGGTTCCCACTTGTCCTGGTTTCGGCAGGGATAGAGTTAATTTCCTTCCTAGTAGCTGGTACAGTGCTGTGTTTTGGATTTAGGGTGAGAACAATGTTGATAACACACCGATGTTTTAGTTGTTACTAAGTAGTGTTTACACTAGCCAAGGACTTTTCAGCTTCCCCTGCTCTACCGACTGAGAAGGCTGGAGGTGCACAAGAAGCTGGGAGGGGGCACAGCCAGGACAGCTGACCCCAACTGGCCAAAGGGACATTCCATACCATGTGACATCATGCTCAGTATATAAAGCTGGGGAAGAAGGAGGAAGGGGGGGACGTTTGGAGTGATGGCGTTTGTCTTCCCAAGTAACCGTTACGCGTGATGGAGCCCTGCTTTCCTGGAGATGGCTGAACACCTGCCTGCCAATGGGAAGGAGTGAATGAATTCCTTGTTTTGCTTTGTTTGCGTGTGCGGCTTTTGCTTTACTTATTAAACTGTCTTTATCTCAACCCACGGGTTTTCTCACTTTTACCCTTCTGATTCTCTCCCCCATCCCACTGAGGGGGAGTGAGCGAGCAGCTGCGTGGTGCTCAGTTGCCGACTGAGGTTAAACCACGACACCACTGTACAGAGTTTAAGCATCAACTACTATGCTGGCAACAGGAAGCTCCTTCATCATAGACCAAGGGCACAAAACTTTTTTTGAGGGTCAACATCTTTATCTAGTGTATGATGCAGTCATGTAAAACTCCCTGTTTATCTTATTAAGCAAGGCCAGAAAATAAGGATGAGATAGCTCCGCTGCCTCTCTATTTCCTCTTCCTCCAAGTATGTTTTAAAAGTAAAGCCACCAAAACTGTACTTTGAGATTCCCAAATCTGTAGGTATATTAATTCGATTTGTTCTGGGCTCCATCTACATGTTAGTTACTGCTCTGGCTATTTTCTGGATCCCCAAAAGGCTTGAGAAGGAGATAAACAACTAATTTTTTCATCCTGCAGCAATTCTGGAAATTCCCAGAAGTGTAAACTGTAGCTACGTTGAAATTTTTATCAGACAGGAATTATTTTTGGGAAATGAAGAGGTCACTGAGTGAATGACTTTGGATCACGGTGTTAGACTAAGATCTCAAAAGCCCTCCCTTATCTTGTTTTATGGAGTTAAATCCTTCTCAGTATCTGGCATTAACAACATAAATAAAAGCAGAAATAATGTTTGTAAAGAAGGTGGCCTTCATTATTTCAGTCTGTTCATGCTATAACAACACACTGTTCATTGTTTCAGTTGCCTCCATGTAGGTGACCATCAAATCACATAAATCTCAATCTGAAGTACACCGAGAATAATCTGAAGGCAAACTTCCATCTGCTGCCTAAACATCTTGCTTCTATCTCATAAAAAGTGAACCACACGGTAACAGTAACACACATACATATGTATATACAGATACATACATATAAACAGTGCAAACTTCAGGCACTTTTCTCTGCAACTTTTTAATAAATACCTGTTATTTGTCCTGTTGTAGAAAATGCTCAGTTAGTATCAAAATTCCAGTAATTTTCAAAAGTGAGCACAAAACCCATGCAGGTTGACTAGGATAATGGATGGGTAACATTAAGCATATGTAGATCATCAAAGTGTCTAATTCAAGCTATATATATTTGAAATACATTAGCTGCTTATTCACTATGAGTTCACAGTATAAGGTCCTCTCTTCTTTTTCTAATGCATACACCAAGAAAATCTGAGTGCTCATTCAAGGAAAAAGAAAATAAAAATCGTCGTATGTTGTAGCATTTATTTAGTTGGACTTTACTATTATTTGGGTCTAATTTCTTTCTTCTGTTTGTAATAGCTATTGTGATAATATCTGCTGAAAAATATAATTGCTTTTGTGTGTCTGCTGTGTGCCTGAGCATCAAACATTTTGTTTGATCATTATCCAGGATCGGTAGGTTACTTTTTTTTATTTATTACAGAGACTGCATGCTCAGCAGGGAATGATTTCACATAGCATTTGGGGGTACATGTTAATATATCCCTTTGGGGAATATAAATGAATCAACTGTCTTCCTTCACTTATCTTGCTGGGATCTTAGGATACAGCCTAAAAAGCACTCTCTCTCTAGAAAAGTCTGTAGAAACTTCAGTTTCAAGCATGATTTACTGTGGGCAGTCCTGAGAAGAATATAGTTAGACAACTCAAAGAATGAAAGAAGGGTCAAATAACACATAAAAAAAGTGGAAATATTATGAAAATTTCAAGATTGATCAAACGTTAGTTAGCTTATGGAGCAGTTATTTACAATTGTGCTAAGCAATAACCATTAGAGTAAATAAATAATCAAAATGATGGAAAGGGAAAAGTTTAGGAGCAATATTGTGACTGAAGTACTCATTTGCTCAATCAGGAAAGGAGAAAGCCTTCAGAGAATTGTCAGCATTTTTATCTGACAATCGCTTGCTAAACAGTGGGTTTTCCTGCTGGCTGTATCGTTCCTCCTGTCTTTCCTGGCAAACATGTTTTGCAGTACTGCAATCCCATACTGTTCAACACAGGGTTGAACATAGAAGAATGGATGCTTGTATAAATTTGTGTGTGTGTGTGTATAAATATGTGTGTGTGTACGTATATATGTATGGTTTTTGTAAGAGCATATAATTAAAAATAAAACCAGAAATAAACGTTTCATTTTCATTGGAGAAGTGATATTGAGGTAATAACTAGAAAAGGTTGTCAGTGCTTTCCTGAAATAGAGCAAAGTGTCACTTTCTAGTAGAAATTCAACTATTATTCTATCCCTCCTCAAGAAACTAACTCTTCTTATGAACTTGTCAATTATTAGTTTATTTTAGACTGTGGTTTTGGGGATGCATCACTGATAAAACCCAGCTGAAGCTATCTGACCAGTCTTCATCCTCTCAATACTTTCTCTCCATGATGATATGCAGTGTGTCTTCAGCTCTGAAAAGCATTTTTTTTAAAAAAAAAAGGAAATTGAACTCTTTACAGCTCTTCTGCTAAAGCATGTCTTTTAACTTTTAACTAAATGTGTGTGTAGGGAGAGGAGGGTTCCTATGCAGTCTGCATTTTTTTTCCCAGCAGTATCAATTGGATAGATAAAGGGAGACCTGCCCCAGAATATTGCGTAGGCTGGAGGTTAGAATATTGTGTCTTGAAGTACTTGCTGGGGATGAATAAGGAATTTGAATCTGCCCTAATCACTGGGGTGATCTACTTTCACCTCTGCTTAACCTAACTCTCTCAATTCCTTTTCAAACAAATGACCAAACGTGAGAGGCTTTAATCCAAAGTTAATGATGTCCTGATGATACGGGCATTTGTTTTTCTTCTTTTACTGTGGTGGAATTGCTCATTAGTTTTTAATGAAAGCTGGGTGTGGATGAGGATGAGGACTATAGAGCTGAAAGTCAATACAAAATAAGAGAAACATATAGGTTTAGGAGAAGGAGCTAGGATTATTACCAGAAGCTAACTGTGGCAGGTTGCTTACACTGAGTTGCTAAGGCTGCATCTGGAAAACCACAAACAAATACATACCAAATGTCTAATTTTCCCTTTGTTTGTCTTAAAACTCTGAATCTGGATTTTGATGTCATGATTCATGTCTTTGTGCATGAGGCTGGGATTTCTGCATTGCACTGTGCATAAGCTTAAAGTTTGGAACAAATTAGAAATTGTTGCTAAGGCAGAGTGAAATGTCCCATTATCAGAAGGTATTTCAGACAGAGAGGATGTTGCTCTTTTGTTCTATTATTTGCAGCCAGCCATCAGGTGATCTGTAGGTGAAGTTTAAAGAATTGTTTTGACAGATAAAATAAAAAATATTTATCAGTCTTGGATGCTACACAGGCCATTGCTTTCTTTATGTATTATGCACTGGTCATTCTCCTGAGGTGCTTGAACAAAGAATACTGCTGTTTAAAGAGAAATTGGTAACAATGAGTTATCCTCAAACTTGATGGCTTGAGGGACACACGGCTAGACTTGCCTGTTTTCCACTTTTCTTCATGGAAAAAGGAAAAGTGACTATGAGTGGAGTAGAACTCAATCTGCATTTAAGAAGTGGATTTATTTTCCAGAGATATTTTTCCAAGTGCATTCCTGATGTGCTGCTAGCTGCTACTTGTGCATTAATATTTGTAATGTGCTTGAGATTTTCATAGTCATTCTGACTCTTTCTACTTGCACTGATGTCTCTAATTCAGGCATAGTGAAAAATGGTTATATGTAGGTGAGGAAATATTTTTACTGAGGAAAATGTGATCTTAACTTTTTGAGAGGCTGATTTAGAAAATCGTCAAGGAACGGTGACTGCTCTGTGAAACATCAGATATGGATCTGGCTGGTAAATGTACGGATGGTTGTTATTAATTCATATTAATGATCTTTATAATTTCTGAATGACATCTTTGGGAGACAAAATATATTCAGTGTGTAAGAAATCTCATCTTTTCCCACACATTATCACTTAAAAGGAACATGCCTGAATATGAACTTTCATATAAGGAGAATGAAAAAAACAGTGTAATTTAGGAGAGGTGCAAACAGTTAAATCAACAGTTTCTTTTGTTTTTCTATTTCTTTCTGTTTTGAACAAATCCCATTTTCAAAAATTATTGTTTGTTACCTCACTCTGATATCAGTGAGAGAGAAGTACTGAACAATTACTGGTTACAATGTTTTGGGGTTTTTTCTCCTTCATTGTTTAATTTGTTCTATACCTGCTGTGAAATTTCAAAGATAGAAATTGCCTATATCTGCGTGGTTTTGTGATTTCCATAATCAATGAAATCCCACTGTTACACTAAAAACCTTTCAGGAAGGCATCGATATCCATCACTTCAGAACTAGTCTCTTACCTCCTGTTCAATCACTGTGGCTCTTGAACAAAACATTCTGATCACCTCTTGAAAATCCTTGTTTTAAAAGTGCCCGTGTTATTGGCCAGTTTGAGCCTGCTGCTCCCCCTCTTACCAGTCCTTTGCCATTTTCATGAATTATAATCAGAACGTTAGTATAAAGTTTATTTTTAAACTATTCTGGCTTCAAATATTAAAAATATTCCTGATTCATAAGAACTATCTACAAGGAATTCCTTGAAGTCTTTCTGATAAATTATGTGTTTAGGTTAAGTATGTCATTACTGGCAGAAAAGTAACCACACTTAGAACAAATACTCAGATCTCAGATTTAGAGTGATGTTTATTCAAGGTCATTACTGTTTTTTGCACAAGGAAGGCAAATTAAGGGAGAGGTCAGTAATTACATTACAATATATACATACTAATCAAGTGAAAACGCTTACATGGGGAATTTCAAAGAACCTTTTGAAAGTAAGGTGTTAAACCAGAACACACTTTTAAAAGAGTAAACTTAAAATTTGTCTTCATTCAGTCTCTAAGAAATGCACAGTTCATCACATACATTAAATATTATTTCCATTACTTAAATTTTATATGAAAATATTACAATCTGAGCCTAAATGAATTAAAAATTAAATCAATTAACAGTAATTTTTGCAAATATTTTTAATTTATAATAGCTTGTAATAATAAAGGTGTGTTGTTTTTTCTTAGACTGTGCTCTGATTGAGAAAGAGAGGTGATCAATGCTCAAATGAGTGTGCATCGAGGCCTGCTAGGGAGCAGCATCAGAAAGTGCTGTGGATAATCCAGATATTTGAATCATATGAGCATCTAAAACTTGATTAATTCCTCCCAAGACTGACATGTAAAATATTATAAAAATGTGTATTCTCAGCCTGATAAAGAACATAAAAGACAAGACTGAACTGGAATATATAACTTTTCAGGTAAAATTAATGGTAAATAAAATATTACTGTACATGATATCATGATTTGAAAATTCCAGTGATGACTAGGGAATCAAAGTATGGTCCTTATTCATGTTCACTGCTCCACACTGCTTTGTGAATTTGATTTTCAGGCTTGATAAACTGTAAAGTGAAACTATTTGATATTTTGAAATTCAAAATTATGCTTCTTGAGTTTTGTTTCATATATTGAAATATAAATATATTTAAAATATTTTGACACACACACAAAACCCCAAACCACTTTTAAAATGTTTGGAATACTTTTTTGGCTTCATATTAAAAAAAAATTGAATAAGCCTGAAACTATTTTTCTTTTTAACGTTTGGAACTGAAAATGAACTGCAAATGCCTTTAGTCATGAAGCAGTGCAGACAAGTTTTTCATCCAGACTCATCTCAGCTTTGCTTTTTAAGGAAATGTAATCTTAGTGTGCTACCAGTTGACCAGAGATGAGCTCAAAGGTACTGGTCTGTTGTGAGGATGGCATGGCCAATGCTTTTAGGTGTGAAAACTGTAGTATAAAGCTCTTGCGATTGCATATCTAGCAGGCTGTATTTGGAGTCTAATACACAGAACCCAAGCATCAGCAGAAAATCAAAACCATTTGTTCCTTCACTGACTTTCCTATATACAAGCAGCAAATAAAAAGAATTTTTTAAACAACATGAAAATACTCTACTAAAGTTTGCATAGTTAAATAATTAAAAGTGAAGAATGAAAGAAAAAAAGAGGTAAAGTATATAGAAAAGAAAGAAATTTTATGGTGCACATATGTCTACATTAACCTGTCAAAACTACGGTAGAATAACACTTCTAATAGTCCTATCTATTAATATGCATCCAGGAAGTTGGAGTATTCAGGCTGGGCATGGAAGTTCAGCTTTGCTTTCTCATAATACTATGTAATGTGTGGTCAGAATCCACTCAATAAAACATGCTTATAGGAAAATAACTTGAAGTGAAAACATGGTATTGCATTAAGAAGCTTTGGATAAAGCTGAAACTTTCAGAAAATTTTACAACTTTTTTAAACTTCCACAATTCCTTAGGCAAGGTTTACCTAAATTAGTGATAGATATTAATATAACGTAGGGAGATTTTTTTTCCCCAAGTGAGTGAATGACATGAATGTTTAAACACAATGTGATGTTAAAGTTTGATGAGGAATTCAGGTTTTAAGACATTAATCTATTTGCCAAGGTACCCTCTTCATTGGCAGTGGGACATTCTACTTTGAATGTTGTGGAGCGTATTTTTCATGATAAAAAGTATGTTGAATATTGTGGTGTTTGTAAGCAGGTCATTTTTCAGCATCTGCTTTTCAATGATGGTTTGCAATGAGAATGATTACAGTAGCTTCACGTCACGGTGGAACATCATGATTGATGCTATATCAAGGAGAACATGGAATCTCCTAATGACTTTAATAGTGTCTATTTCTTTGTGGAATTTCTTTTCGTTTTCTTAAAACAACGGGAACATTACTGATTGTATAACCTTATCCCCTGTCTCAGGTCTCCTAGAAACCCTGAACAGAAGATCATTAAACGAGTGATTGCTCTTGAAGGAGACATTATCAAGTAAGTATTTTAAGCCTTAGTCTCTGAGTCTTTATAGGAATAGTGCAGCTTTTCAGTGGATTTTAAATCAGTATCCTAGACAACAAGAACTTTCTAGTATTTTCTTTCTATTTATTCTTAACAGGGATGTCAGCATTGTACCTGTCTCCTTTTTAATGAGAGGAGAAATGCTACACAAAACTGCTCACTCTCTCATGAAAGGTACATGGGTGCAAATAATGCTTGTTTCTTAGAATATCTCTGTCACGTATCAAGGCAGGTAATTGTACAGCATTTTTCAATAAGATTATAGGGCTGTAATTTTTCATTTAGAGAGTCCAGCTGCTGTTTCATACTGTGGTTACAAATAAAAGCAGGGTTTTTTTAGGGTTGGGTTTTTTAATTTGTTTCAGTTTTTTGTTTTTGTTTTTAATTTATTTTATTTTATTTTTGAGACAAAGAACCCTCATAGATGACTGCCTTCACTGCAGTGTATAGGAAACTGCAGGGAGCATGGTGGAACTGACTTGGAGAAAATTATTCTATCAGAAAAAAAATTGCAGCAAGAGTAGACTCTAGAGTACTTCAAGACTTGGTTTACTCTGACAGATAGACCTTCCTACTGGGGCTGGTTGGAAATAAATTACTAGTAGATGTAAATCAAAAGTTTTTGTGGGAACAGTATTATTTTGATGCAAATGCTTGTTTGAAAGGGTTTCCTTTTCCCAGGTACAGAATAGAATTGGCATAGAACTGGGAAGGTAAATCCCTAGTTTCCCACACTAAGATATGAATGACCCTGGGAGTTCTCGGACAATATGGCAGACTGAGCCTCAATTCATTTAGGTAATGATTCTTGCTCTGGTGTAGTGAATACTTAAGAAGTACTTGGCAGCTGTGGTTCAAATAAAGGATTTGAGTGTGGTCTCAATGAGCCCTAGTTAATAGCAGCACTGGTGGGCTTTTGGGCACTATGGAATATGTCTGTATCTTTTTTTTTTCCCTCTTGCAGTTGCTATAATTTCTGTTTTTTTGAAAAATTCCAAATCATCTCAGTTTGAGAAATGAAAATAAATTCTGATGTTTCTTTTGAAGCAAAAGATCTGAAATAATAGACACTAAGAAGATAACCTGATGTCCAAAAACTATGGACATCTACAGCTAAAACTAGCTATCACTTTAAAGAACTAAAAACATAGGAGTAGTGTGTGCTACTGTGTGATACCTTTTATAGAACTATGCCCTTAAGAAGGTACTTATTCCTTGATGTACTTGATATTAGTGCTGTAATTCATATAAGTGATAAGACTGGTATTCATGATTCAGTATTCCTTATTCATTTCTCTAGCAATGTCAAAAAGAGATAGCAATATAAGGCAACTTCAAGTGTTACTTTTCCCTGTTCTATATTATTAACATATTTGTCTGAATTTTTGAAACTGAATGTAGTTTTTGATAATACAAAAGACATTTAATAACTTAAATTCCAGCTGTAGGAAATTAATTATGCTGTACATTCAAATGCCTTAAGACTCTGAACTTTTCATTAACTTCTGTGGGTGTTCTTGGCCAAATGGACAAAGGTGT
The DNA here is from genome assembly GCF_965638725.1 of Aptenodytes patagonicus. Lineage (NCBI taxonomy): Eukaryota > Metazoa > Chordata > Aves > Sphenisciformes > Spheniscidae > Aptenodytes > Aptenodytes patagonicus. The sequence continues at coordinate 30,933,047 of NC_134949.1, forward strand.
GGGGCTTAATAGCTGTGAGAGTGTGTGCAGAATACTGATGAGCCTGTACGTTAGTGAATCACTCATGGGTACAGAAGACTGTACAATGATCCTCGTTTGTCTTTGGTAAAACAGGTTAGATTATTTTATTGATAGAAATATTAATCTCAGTAATTCAGATGTGCATTTTTTCTATTTGAATGCATGAAAATTGTCCCTGAGCCTTTTGCTTTAACTGTAGAAACTAGTTTTTAGCTAAAGAATAAATTATTGGTCTATTATAACTTGATAAGTTTTTATTACATATTATTATCCCTTAATTGTGTATGTGTAGGAAATGTAAGTAATACTTGCCACTTTACATAGCACTAGGGTAAAGCAAAAGCTTAGATAATAAGATAAAACAGCAAAGGTGGCAAGATTTTTCTAAAATATGTATTATTTTTGCATTGATACTGCAAGCATGTATGTGACTATTTGTGACTGAAACAGACAACTGGTAACTGAAAGGATGTGTAGGAAACAAAAATAGAAGATTTAAACTCCTATTTGATGTCTGAAGACAGTCTTTATTACAAACCAAAAGGAATTGGTTTTGATATCTTAAAATTTTATGTCTATAGGTTTTTATATATTGAATTATTCCTGATTGTTCTGGCTCCTTTTTGATATGGGTGAACATGATGCAAAACTAATATATACTGACCTTAGAGGAACATTTGAACATCCTTGTTCCTAATATCAAGTCTTTGAAGTGGAGTATATATGCCTGCATGCTAAAAAACCCACTTCTTTCAGCCTTTTGCTGCTCCATTGATCAATCAGAATTCCTTCTTGCTGAGAAAACATCCAGTCTCACTGCAGAGCAGCTATTTCAGTTCCAGGGTACAGAAAAGTGGGCATCATCAGTTAGATATGGTGGGGTTCTAGCACTTATGGGGCTGTTTGTGGGTACAGTGGTTTTGCGGAGAGGTGGTGGTTATAGAGTTGTGTTGAATTGGACATTTTATCTGGAAGGTTAGTGCAATGTACAAAGTCTATCTGTTGCTCTGCAAATTTTGCTTGGTGTCATGTGACAGAATTAATTAATACACACTTTCAATGGTGAGTCTTCCAGTCTTCCATTGTGAAGAAAGGTTTGCAAATAATTGTGAGTTGGAAGGTGTTTTCATTTAGTGCTCCATGAGATAGATGATCGACAATATCGTCTGTGAGTCTGTAGTTATGCTTTCATAGATGAATGAATTATCTTTATTCAATCTATTTGGTGCATGGTTAGGGATAATTTGTCACAAAAATGCTGTGTTTTCTCATGTTATCAATGAACATAAGTTAGTTAGCATTTTACTATTTGTTAATTACTGAAAGTAATGAAAGATCGAATAGGCAGAGCCATTAGTACCATGGGAAAGGTTCCTTATGTTTTGACTTGAGTCCAGATGTTATGACTCCACAGCAGAAAAATCCTGTTCTTCAGTTCTTCATTTCTAAAAGCATTAAACAAGATAAAAATTGTGACATTTTGAAAATAATAATGACTGACTTCTAGTTTTTGAAAAGGAATGTAGGTGAGAGGTTCATTTTGACCTTTCATTTTGTATTTTTCAGGTAGTCAGACATTATGGACTACATAATACTTCATCTTTTGAAATATGCTTTGAGGGATTGAAAAATGCTACAAACTCACTGAATAAAAATTCTGGCATTTCAATTTTCTGTTCTTGTTTCCAGTCTAGTTGGTAGTCCAGGTGAAATGAGTTTGGTAGTGTCTTGTAAATCCCCGGAAACATGTAGTACATGCCACAAACCTATAACAGATAATTTAATTTGGATAAGCTAGTAGAACTTCCTCCTCAAAAGAATTTAAAGAATAGACAGAAAATCACCATTTATCCCTTGAGAATGAATCTGTAGGTCAGCTTGTATATAGACAATATTGCAAAGTGTAGTTCCCATAGATCAGGTTTTGTTTTGTCTTCCATGGATTCACAGAAGAATTAACTTTAAGTAGAAAATCATTACAATGGTTCCTGAAGACTGTTTAAATGATAATTCTTCCAAAGGAAGCCTTCTCTTAAAAGTCAATATAATCTAATTTGTTAAAAATTAATGTTGGTATTATGAAACACTTTGAATAACTTGAGATGGAACTTATTAAAACTCATTTATCTTAAATGGACTAGTGGAAATTCAAAAATCTATAGCAATCTATCACAGATGAGTTATGGTATGGTTTCAGTAACACAAATAAATGAAGGTTTATGCAAAGTAAACCAAAATTGGGATTAAACTAGTAACATTTAAAATTAAGTCTGTTCAGTAACTTGCTGAACTAATTTGTTTTCTGTCTGTCACAGTTGCACAGGTCTGCAGGAGCTTGGTGTGCCAATTCTGTTTCTTTTGTATAATTGTTTGCTTCTTAATACTGTACCTGATTTAAGAATGATTTGTGAGCCCCTAGGAAGAGTAATTTTAAAAAGTTTTGTCCAGGGATATTGTTAGGCTATTTAGGACTCAGTGTTCTGAGGACTGAGTGGTTCAGAATGATGTTGCATTTAAGTGTTGCATCTTACAAAACTGCTCTGAAGATGTGAATAAGGAAATATTCCTTGTCTCTCAGAGCGTGATAATGCAGAGATAGACCATTATATTATTAGGCTGTAGGTCTAAACCAAGCTCCAGTAACTTTTCAACTTTCACTACAAGGTCCATCATTAAATTGTAGAAGCTATTGCCACAGAATGTTAGGAAGGACAGAGATATAAAGGGGTTCGAAAAAGGAGTGGAGAATTAATAGAAATAAAGCCCATCGGCAGCTATTAAATGCAGCAATCACAGTATAACTTCATGTACTCCTGTTGTCAAGTTCATGCAGGTTGTTATATTTCTTCCATCAAAGATCCCATACTGCCTTAAAATATAACCAAAATCTGGTCATTCTGTCCACTTGTTGGAGAACCCTTTCAGCTTCAAACAAACTGTTCACTACTCCATGCTGGTGTTTGGTTGTTTTTTTATCCTCAGAGAGTAGGTGGCATCCAGTATCCCTTCAGTATGAAAAAGACAATCAACAAACTTTCTTACTGTTTTTTTCCACTGAACTAGCTCAATTTCATTGGATAGTTGTGGCTGCTATTTGTTTTCACTGAGGACCAAGGATCGTTGTCCAACAAAACAGCTGTCTTCATGCAGAGATTCTACTACTTGATAGCAACTTGTGTTAGATTATACCACAAAATTACTGCCTGCCTCTAGGAAGCAGAATAGCCTTCAGAAAAACTCAGACTTTGTCAGTGTTGTGGCACAAGAATGTCTCTATAGGTGATATCTTCAGGGCAACTACCTGGCAGGAATTGCATCCAGACCTTTGACGTTTAATCACACAGAAATAATTTTATGTTCACTAGTGCTGTAGTAAGTGTCTTCTTGTTCCCTCTCCACCCCACCACCACCCCGACATACACGCAGAGACCTCTGATAACTGTTCCGAGGTACTGGTGATGTGGTAAGGTACTCCTTGCAATGGCTCAAAGTTAGAATAGGAAAATGGATTATCAGTAAAAAACATCAAAAAACTAGGAATCACAGTTGATCATGATACACAGGCTACGTTTATGGCTGTATCCTATTCCCTTCTTCCTCAAAGTCTATTGTCTTTGTCTTTGGGTTGTGAGTATAAATCTGTGAGTGTGGGGATCCACATTGACAAGAGTGCTAGTGGGATCGACAGAAATGAGAACTGATTGTACTCTACAGAGACACAGCACTGTCCTCAGAGATTGCAAATTTTGGAACATCTTTCCTTTTGACTAACTAATTGCAGTCTTCAGATAGTTCTGTCTTTGTACTTTATGTATCTAAAGGATGTAGTAGCAGTCAAACTACCCATTAGACGAAAAACTTCGTCTTCCAAAATATTTTTATTTTGTGGCCATGTGCACAGAATGCATATCTCATAGGATTTATGCAGTTTATTTTGCACTACTTGTTGTTAGGTACTGATGGGATTTTTTTTAAGCCAATGAAAGCTTTTGTTAGGTTCCAGCTATACTGCTCTGTCATGACTCTTCAGCATTGATCGTATCCTTGCAAGTTTCCTAAATAGAGTTTCCATTGATTTTGATTCTATTTCCATATGCAGAGTCCTTGCATGACTGGACTCTATTTCTGTAAATGCAAATGATGGGAATGTATATTGGTACAGAGTCTTTTAAGCTATAAAAACAGTCTGACAAGCCCGGGATGAAGATTTTCTTTATCCATAATGAATTTCTAAGGTTCTATAGATCTTTAAGCCCAGTAATGAAGGTCTGCAAAATTTGGCACTCTTCATACTCACTATAAAATATGGAGAAAAGTTTTTCCTTTGCATTAGATTTTGGTTGCCTAATATTTGAGGAAGGTGCATGAAGAGACAGAATGAATAAGAATAGAAGTTTGAATTTCAGGAAAAAGAAGTACAAATGTGCTATCTTTTGTTTTCAGAAAATACAGGATAAAATGATTTTTCACAAAGGCAAAAAAATATGAAAATGCAAAAAATGAAAAGACATAGTTTTCCAGACTAATTTTTTACGTTTTTTTTCCACATTGGAAAGTGTGAGTGTTAATATTATAGCAGTATTTACTCATTGCTCCATGCAGTAAGGTCTTCATTCCTTTAATATCCATAACATTTTAAAGACATATTTTCTTCTTAAGAGTACAGATAGCGGCAGTAAGATTGCTAAAAGATCATGTGTATCATCAATACCATTTCTCTGATATTTCAGTTGGTTTCATTTGTCAAAATTCACTGAAAACAATGGAGTTACAATGTAGACCCAGTGTGACCTCTGGAAGTCTTAATATTAAAGGAAAAAAGACAATGTAGTATGATTCTCTGCAATAACACTAGTTTTCACAGAGTTACTATTCAGACTAAACCCAAAAGTACTAAAAATTGAGCATGCAATTGCAATTGCAATATGTACTCAGCTGCTCTCTATTAATGTGCATCTGAACCAAGACACAAATGCATCTACAGGAGGGAGAGAGGGGGTTTTTTATTATTTCTTCCTTTTTTCTTTTTTTTTTTTAGTTCAATTAGAGAAGCAGCACTCTAAAATGCAAAAAGCAGCATCCCTTTTAGGATGGCATATCTGTGAACACTGTGCATAACGAGTCTCAGTAGTGTTCAAAGACTATTTTAATCTGCCAGAGTAATAAACTGTGGGGAAGTTTTTTAAATGCTCTGTAGGCACCTTGGAGTATTATTTCTCATGGCTTTCAATAAATCCCTGTAGTTATGCAGCCCATGGTTATTGTGAAGTATACTCCAGTACATGCGGGAAGTGTATCTGCAGACACTTATTGCCAGCATTAGCTGTAGCTGTGTGAAGTACCATTCTATCTTGTGCTAATTTATATTATAGTACTAAGAGAAAAGAGGCAGACAAGTACTTTATGTCTTTATCATTGAAAACTACAACGATGGAGAACAGAAATCTGGGGAAGGAGTTGGGAAAAGTACTGTTGAAGTATCATGGCCTGTCTGGACTGCGCTCACACCAGCACCTGAGAGCATGTAACTTTTGCTGTTTTATCCCACCATTGGTCAATTGTGAAGTTCTCTGCAGTGCAAATATCCAGCAGAGTTATGATCACCAGTTCACTTCTCCTGACTGCCTTACACGTGCTGGACACCAAGTAGAGACCAATGTAAGAATGGATAATACGACTAATAGGCAGGTCTTTATTTTCTACAAAATTACTTTCTAGGATGTTGAGGCCTTTTGATAGGTTTTAAACACAAACATTATGAACAGGGCTGTGATACACACAAATGCTGTTTCAGGAAAAGAAAAATACCATTGTGTCATAGACCACACATAGACTTCTGTGTCCAGTTTTGGGCAGGAAAGACATCGATAATCCAGAACAAGTTCAGCAGAGGGCCCCAAGCCCTCAAACTGGTCAGACGCTGCAGCACTTGCCCTGTCAGGAGAGGCTGGGGAAATGGGACTTGTTCAGCCTGGAGAAGAGGAGGCTTTGAGGTCATCTAACAGCAAGCCCCCAGTACCTATGGGGAGGTTAGCAAGGAGATGGAGCCAGGCATAGTGGTGCAGTGGGCATAACTTGAAACAAGAGAGGTTCAGACCAGATAGAAGAATAATTTTCTCCATGAGGATGGTCAGGCTGTGGGGCAGTTGCCAGAGAAGCTGTGGTCTCCATCCTTGGAAGTGTTCAAGACCTGACTGGATAAAGCCCTCAAAAACCTCACTTGGTCATGTAGCTAACCTGGTTTGAGCAGGAGGTTGGACTGGAGACCTCCTGAGGGTTCCAACCTGAACTATCCTATGATTCTATGATATCTTTTACTAATTTTCAAATGCATGACACCACATTTAGAGGAACGTGATCTTTGTTAGAAGCTTAAACAAATGCAGTGTATTCATCTCATTTAAAAGAGAATGTCTTTTGTAGGCTTTTTTTTTTAAAGAAACACATTTGATTTCTGTTTCACTGAAAGTTGATTTGCTGCCAAGACATCAGATGGTTATAAAAGACATGCATACAAGTATAATCATCTCCATGGGAAGCTCAATAGGTTCTTTTTATGAAGATTTTAGAAAAAGTGAGCAGCGATTGAATAAAATGCACTAACATTTAAAAAATCCAATAGTTAATAAAATGCTTTCATGTATTTTAATTTTCACAAATTATTTCCTTTTTGCTTTCTAAGCTACAGTTACAAATGACATTGGTGGTCTGAAATTTGGCACTGAAATCCATCCTTAGGAATTAGAATAAAGGATATGTTTAGTAAAAATGGTCTTTGTTCTGAGCGGTTTAGGACTTCATCTTCTCAACGTTTAGATGGCTGCTTAAGTAGTTTCTGGATAGAAGTTGAGCTCCATGTCAATTCTGATGCTCATCTATATGTATCACATTAAAAGTTCAGTATGACAAGAACAAAGATGGGGGTAGGAGGAAGGAAATAGTATTAAACCCATTTTATAGAAGAGGAAGTCAGGATGAAAGATGGTGGTGTAGGCTTATGCTCATATAAGAAGTGTGTGGGACAGCCATTAACTGCACTCCCTGGGTTTCTCATCTCATAAAATGAACAATAAGTTCCAGTGTTTGTCAACAACAGATTTTTCTATGTGTACTGGAGGGCAAACAAGGTTCAGAACCCGGTAATTCTGTGCACTTTCCTCCTGTAAATCGAAAGGACAATTTCTATTAGCTTGAGCAGTATTAGGATCAGGGATATCGTTATGTTTGCAAATTGAAGGAAAACATGCTGAAACAGAAAAGTCTACTCTGAATAACGTAAATAAATCTTAGTGGTTATTTCATTTTACAGCAGTGCAAAAGTCCTCTCTCTATCTTACTTGAATGTACTTAGGGTGCTGAACTCAGCCAGTGACACGGTGAAAGAGTCGTATCCACCTACCAATAATGGGTAGAAATTATATTGTGAATTAGACTCAGTATGGGGTTGTTTCATTATCTGCATTGTTATCCTGGCTTCGGAGTCCCAAATGATGACTTTTTTTTTTTTCTTTTTTTACTGAATTCCTTTGTCTCCTTTGAATGAAGAATTAAGCAGACTTTCTGTTCATTTCAAATCAAGTAATGGTCAGGTAACTGCAAGTGACTGAGTTGGTGTTTTTTAAAGGTATTGCTTTTCTCTGCTCTCCTTCCATTGCTTCTCTCTCTCTCTCTCTCTCCCCTCCTTCCTTCAGTCCCCCACAGCTGGAGATACTGCTCCCTCATGTGATTCATTTAAGCTCACCATGTGCATGATACCACTCCAGTCTAAAGAAGAAGATTAATTTCCATCTGCACTCATGTGTAGGGAAACAACAGCAGTTGCATCACTTCTGATGCTGTATATGAAAAAAACACAGTTCACCTCCAAAGTGTTCTTCCTAAATGCTCATCTTTCCAATGCTTTCACCTGGGCTCCCTTTTGGAACTGCTGAAGGCAGCTTAAATGAACACCATGTACTTGGCATTGCAATGAGCTGACAGGGACCACATGTCTGCTTACCAACTCCAGCTGAAGCACAGTAACTTCTTAAAATGCGCCAACACTGCCATTTATGATCATCTGAACATACTCTCATAGTATCAGAGTCTCAGCTGGTATGAACCATCTTAGCTCTATTAACGTTAAGGGAAATAGGCAATTTAGTCTAAATACAAATCTGTTTAAAACACTTTTTGGGATAAGAACATATGTAAAGAATACAAAAAATGTCACCTCTTCAAAGATTTATAGTTGATTTTATACATTTCATATTTTTCTGTTGAGTAGAGTAATAGATACAGAATTCTACACAGGATGAACTAATGATGCTTTATCTCTTTTTTTTTTTAATTTAGAAAAATAGTGTAAAGTTTCCTATTTGTTTGCTTCTTTTCCTTATTAGATTTACAACCTGACAAAGTTCTTTAGTGCCAGTGCATATTTTATAGCACTGTTTGTCAGCCATAAGCAATAACTGCCCATGTTTTAATTTGAAAATTTTGAACTTACTGTGTTTGCTATTATGTAAAGCTTGCAAATATATGTTGGCAGAAATATTAATTGTAAATTGCTCATTTAAAAAGATTGCCTCCATAGTTTTGCACTGCAAACTGATCTTGAAATGAGGGCCTGAATAGTTCACAGTAGCTTAACTAATAAGGTTTTGAAATTGATCACCCCAGTGGTTATGAGATTCAAATGAGAATAGGAGGGAGAATGACTATTATCTTTTTTCGTTATTATAGAACTGACTATTGTTGACATTTTGCTTCTGTGAAGTAAATTGTGTGATGAAAGTGTAGTGTATTTTGGGTATAATGGGTAACAAGTCATTAAGCGGGGTCTCCAGCATCTGTGCATAGGGGAGCCAAAAATATTTTCTGCTTTACCGTAGTCTGTTGGCAGTGATTGCACAAATAATTTCTGCTCGCTGACCATTATGCCACAAGCTTTTTAATATGCAGCCAAAAATATATTATGATAAACTCTATGTCATGTATTTCTAGAACTTAAGGTATATCCCAGATAGATAGCATTTCTAATGACTAGGTTTCAATTTTGTATATATAGCAAAAATAAATTAGTATTTAATCATTTATTATAGCATGAAGGGGAGCAAGTGATAAATGCTGAAAAAGATTGTGATAGGATTTGCTATAATTGAAAACCAAAGCATAGTGCCTTACTAGTAGATGTGGGAGTCTAATAAGTGATGGACCTCTAAAAGAGATAGAATAGAATAATGGATGAGGAAATCAATGAACAGATTAGAAATAGCTACGTACCTAAAAAAGAAAGGTGACCTTTAACAGATTTCAGGGGACTGACTTGGTGATTGGCTAAATTAATCACAGTTCCACTGCTAGTGCAACTTTCTGTGCAAAAACCCCAAAATTGCCTACATGCAACACAGTGGAAATGGATGGCATGTATAATTAAAAGTAGCAGTACCGTGTGTCTATTCAGGAGTATTATGGAGCATGTCTTGTCATATTTCCAATATAGTATATGTAAGCCTGATCATATTTAAAAGAAGGATTTAGATTTCGAGTAATAAAAGTCATTCTACTGTTTCTAAAGCTTGTGCAGTAGTTAAAACTTTAATTAAACAGGTTTTCAAGAATGGGGAATAGAGACTAAGTTCATAAACCAGAAGATATGCTTTGTAAATGAAGAAGAAAGCTAATTAAGCCAAGCATAGCAGCATAATATTAATTTTTAAAAACACTTCAAGCATATTTGTAGTAAATCTTGTCACAGCTATTGCATATTTCCTAATGAGTTATTCTACAGTTTAGATTCAGCATCTATGCTGCCAACGCTCCACAGCCAGGTAAAAAATTGTATCTTTAGGCATTATGCTAATGTTTATTTCAGCACAATTAACTCTTTGAGCCCAATTGATGAAAAGAAAAGGGCAAAAATTACCTAAGGAATTTTTAGGTACCAGAATATTTTTCATTCCTCTAAGTTTTATTCAGCTGATGTTAATTCTAGTTTCTTTGCAAGGAGACAGAGGTTAATATGGAGCGCTTGTGGATCTCTATCAAGAGCTCCCTCACATGGGATAGAAAAGGGCTAAATTTTGTCATAGGTATGGAAGGCAATTAAGGGAATTAGTGAACTGCTACATTTCCTTCCATATGAAGACAAAATTCAACTACATGTTTTTACATTCTCAGATTTAGATAGTTAAGTTGAAAGCACTTTCTGATGTTTGGCTGCAGTGTTTGTTTGCGCTTCTATGTTTCCTCAAACTATTTATCTAAAAAATCTTGAACATTATGAATTATTTGAAAGATGTGATAAACCTGTTAGGATGTTGCTTCTTTGGTTGAGTTTCTGTATTTCCCTAAAGAAAGCTTTACTTTCCTGACAGATTACTGAGAGATCCCTAATTCTTGTCATCTTCTGCTGGGAAATATTGATGATGTTTGAACAGATTCAGTTAGATCAGCTTTAGATATGTTCTTTTGGGATCTCTACTACATAGAATCTGAAAATTTGGGTCAATTTTTGAAGTAATAACAAATGCCTGAGTACTTTTTAACAAAACTGTTTCCCTCTGTCAATTCAAATATTGCTTTTTTTCCGAGAATATAAAAGTATAGTTAATATTTAATTTTTCATAATTAATTTCCTTCTTGCTGGGCCACATAGACTTAAACTGTTTCACTGTTACAATTAATAGCATCCTTAATCTTCTTTCCATCATTCATCCTTGAGATTACCCAAACATGGGCAAAAATAGCAGATATATCAGGAATGCTACATACATGTCTACTGATTTTTGCAGGCTTCTTAAAATATGGTGTATTCTCTGTGTTGCTCAAAGGCTGAGCAGACAGGCTTACCTCTGAGGTCCATAGCTGATGGACCTAATGAAAAAAATAACTTCCTTTGAAAATTAAAAAAAAAAAAAAAGAGAGTGAGACAAAGAAAGAGAAGAGAAAGCTACACCAGTGGCCAGCCAGAAAGGAAGAGACTGGGATATCTCCAGGCAAGACTCCTTTTCCCATCATTTTCTCCAGTGCCACAGATATTCCTCTGAACACTTCCCACAGTGACTATAGAGTTACAGCAGGACCAACTCCGTCTCCCTGCTGGTTTCTTTTACATGTTAGTGCTGATCGTGCTGACTGCAGCACATGGATGAGGTGCAGATGTTGCACTCATTTAACTGGTTGTGAAGCTCTGTGCATGTGTATTTCTGGATATTGCTTCTGGGCTATTTAAATAATAATTGTCTACTAATGTTATCTACTAAGCTCTACATATTCCTGACCATAAAGTTATAAACCAAAAGCTACGAAGGGAGAGATGAAAGAGGGGCGGGAGAAGGGGTGACTTAAACATCAGTCATAATCCGTTCTCACGAGAAACCCAACATCAGAGACATACCAAAGTCTTGCAATTCGATGACGCAAGGCCATGAGGACAAGAGCATTTGGGAGTACAAGGTAAAAGTATTGCCACAGCAGCCTTGGGGTATATCAGTGAAAGATTACAAAGTCAAAAGCAGACTTCAATGCTACCAGCAAAAGGTTACAGGACTGTAAATGGAAAGACCCTAATGTTACAAACCTTAAAGCACAGAGCAACATCTGTACCTTTCATTTCTCTGTGGATAATGTGAATTTTTACGATGATGATGAAAAAGAAAAGCCAGACCATTTCATAGGTAGTTTGAGACTCATTATTTAATGTGAAGACTTAAAAATTCTGCATGGACAGAACTAACCATTTATAGTAGAAATACCTGCATCAACAGTTAACCAGCTAGTGTAGTGCAGTGTAGTGTAACTCATCCTATAACCCCCTGTCTTTTCTTTGAATTTTTAGGAAATTGTTTCTGTTCTCCCCCCCACACACACACCAGCCCTTACCCCCCGTGTTTATGTATCCTCTATACATTTTTGTACCAGTGCTAAAGTCAGTCTGTAAGAGCCTCTGCATAGGTAATTGTGTTCTGTTCCTGTGTATCCTTTGATGTACATAACAGATTTTGAGGAGTCTTTTAGAAATATTTACAGATCTGAATACACTATCCCTTCATACACAGGCATGTGAAGATAATTTTGAACATGCCAAGATATGTTGGACGTCTACTCTTTGGCCCACAGTTGTCTTTTACCAGAGTTTAAGAAGTTTCTGGCAAGTTTCATCTTTTAGCTGCTCAATTCTGTTCCGCTGTACTTAACTGTTAGATGTTGACTTGTTGCCAGGACAAGGGCAAGAGATTAACAAATGTTGCTGAAGGATGGTTTTTCCTTCTTCTCTTAGTGGCTACTTCTTTAAGGGTTGAAATAAAGTGTTTCCTGCTATGAGCACTTTCCATGTTGTATATTCAGTGTGGAAAGAAAATCATGTAATTTGTATTTGAAATTTTTTAATCCAAGGTCTTCTATAATAAACCATTGAAAGTTGAGTGATGAATTTAAAAAGTCTTTCTCTACAACCTTTAATTTCCAAAGGAAAACTGTAAGTTTTACAGGCTTTATAGGTGGGATTCAGTTGCTTAAACATACCTGTCTAGTGGCATTTTAGATGTCCTAGTTATCCTGTCTGGTCTTATAAGCTACAGTTTCAGAAAGGCACAGTTCTCTTGAACATTGTGTTATAGCTGCCCTTGTCATGAGGATGTCTCAGTAGACTACCTAAAATAGCACCAGTCACTTATGTGTAGGCACACGAGCCACTCTTCATAACAAATTAGATGGTTCATGAGAAGCAATTAAAAATATCATGCTGAAGTTTTGGCAAACATCCAGCAACCTTTTGGGGCTTAAATCTTTGAGTCATTTACTGTATAGAAATTGTTCTTTGAATTTTCTTATATGTACGTGAAGTTAGCTTAAGGATGGTCTACATCTCTGGAGTGTAAGGAGTACACCTTTAACAGCAATGAGTGAAAACTATTTGTATTTGAATCATTCCTTGTCTCCCAAATATACTCACTGGTTGATATTTGAAGAATGGTCAATAATAGAAGAGTATCCCTGATGTTAAGCTATGTGAATAGCTTCCAGTGTAATTGTCTTGTAGACATTATTTAACATATGATGCTGGGAGAACTGCTTTGTTCTGGAGAAGAAATTTGTATAAAGCACTGGCTGTGACAGTCTACTGTAAGGACAGAAAGTGACAAGGCCCTGTTTTTGCTAAATTTGTAAGCCCTTCTAAATACAGTGTACATGGATTTTCAATTTGGATCTAGAATACATAAATCTACTCATATAAATGTATTTTTATATATATGTATAAATGATGTATACATGAATGAGAAAAAAACCCTGCCAAATTTGTCAAGAATCAAGAGGTATAAGATAGGTCTGCTGGGAACAGAACTGAAAAATAGATTGAAATGAATCATGATTCAGCTATTCAAACCTAGATTCTGTGTTATCACTTTACAGGCAACTGAAGCTTTCAGTCTAAATATAAATTAAGTGTATAATATATGCTTAAACACACTGACTTTAATTACAATAAATTCAAAACTTCCGTTACTGACTCGAGACAAGTTCTGCTTAGATTAAATAGAACCTGATTGGAAGAATAAACTTCATGTCTCTAAAAACAAGGAAAGATTTCTAAGCTGGTGTTCTGAAGTACCTGAAACTCTCCATCTGACAGTCACAGCGGTTGGCAATAAATGCAAATTTGAAAACAAATTAAATTGAACAACTTAAATTGTTTTGCTTTCCCTCTTATTGGGCTTTGTTTGGTAAAGTTATACAACAAAGATATTGTCATGAACAGGACATCTCTGAAAACAGGATTTGCATCCCTGTAGATCTGCAGAAAGACTGAAATGTTTCACTTATTCTGAAAATTAGAAATTTGCCAGAAATTCCCCCTGAAATTCAGATTAAATTGAGCATAGCTATTTTATTTTCAGTTTTTACCTCAATTTTAAAGTATTGCACAGATACAAGTGTGATTTGCTACAATAGTTATTTCTAATGTCAGACATGTAAACATCATCAATTGTGATCACCCTGCAAGGTTCTGTGCAGAGAGATTGTTGGATAGGTCAGCAGTTGAGAGATAATCAGAATCATTAGTCATGTTTATTCCCTGTCAGCTTTTCAGATACTGTAATTAAGTTAGGTATAAAGATCTTATTACCGAACGGAGTCTGTAGTCCCCAGTTGAAGATGCAATACAGCGTGAATCTTGAATTCCAAAATAAAACCTGTGGTTCAAATTGGAGCTTCACAAAAGAAATCGTGTTTGCAAAACAGAATGGAGTTCCAGTTTCACACAGATGTATCTCCACTCCCTCTCAGCCGTGTTCTGATTATACTCATCTTTGGATATTTAAAATAAAATTAGTCTCAATTTCTGACCAAATCACCATCAGTTACTTTTAATGTTGTTTTAAAAGTTTCTTAAGTCTTGACTACATGAGTCACCAAACCACACTCACATCAGCATAATATCAGAATGCCATTAGTATCACATTATTGGCTACAGTAGATCAAAGCCCTGGGTAAGTTTAAAACCAGCTGATTTCAGACAGACAAAATCCAGTTAAGAGCTGTATTATCATGAAGCTCTGTCTGGCTGTGCTGTAACCCAGACATTCAGACTGTCAGAAGGAAGAAGGGGACCCATTACCAAAAACTAAAGAATGCCAAATGTATATATAGAGATAAATGCCAGGAAATTATTGTTAAGTTGCAATAGTTAATGTGCATTAAAGCTAGTGAGAATTCCTGAGAACATTGGCTGATAGAAAATTAGGAAAGCTCTTATTAAGTCCCCAAATTAATAACCTTGTGTTTTGTAAATTTCTCCAAGCTTTTTGAATAGTCACACTGTTGTCTCAGTCCTGTTGCAAACATGGTTTCTTCTCTGCTGCCAGGAACAGTACTTGTAATTTTGTCCTTGTGAAAATGGAAAAGCTAAACAACAATGACAGTATGAGGGACTGAAAACCTGACACATTTCCACAACTCACTAAAAATAATAGGTGCAGATGTCATTTTTCTGCTCTTCTTTGGAAGATGGTCTGGAGATTTGTCACGGTATGGAGCATCTCCACAACCACTGTATTACATCTTTTGGGCAATGCCTGTAGCAGAAGCAATAGCAAATACAATTTTCTCTTGAGTCTTGACAACATACTTTGATTTATATAGATATTATGAAACAGTAGTTTCAGGATTTTGATATGTTACTGAATATATGATTGTATAATATACAGTTAATATAGCTGTAAATAATTCATAGCTGGTCTTCTAACACCTTCTATTTTCTGTGGTCATTGCTTTAAAAAAATGTTGAGCCGTAATCTTGATAACCCCGGTAGCAAATCTGCAAATACATCAGTGACTCTTCCAATATAATATTCAAGTTAAGTAATTTTTTTACGTCTTGTCTATTTTATTACAGTGGAAATGCACAAAAAATAAATTAAACCAGAGACTTCTAGAGTTTCTAGCCTGGGGGAAGTATATGTTAAGTAGTTAATTTATGTTTATTTCACTTCATTTAGAGCTGTGTTTTTTCCTGAGATTTATACTGCATTGTACTGGGAGATAAAACGTATGTTTAAGAGGCTAGTAGTAATAGCTGTCTGAGATTGCCCTTCCACCAGTGTCTACTGACTTCTAGAAGTGAATTAATGTCGTTATTAATGTCTAATATGCTATAGCCTATGACAATAAGTATAAGAACATATTTAATCAAATGTACTGGAGAAGTTTTTAGTTCCACACGTCTCTCAACCACCTGTATCCTGTTAAGAACTAGATAATCAGTCTTACTTTGCATGACTCTGATATATTCCATATATTTGTTGGTATAATCAATGTAAATCAGTCTTCCCAGATGTAAGTTCGATAGGGAACTACCAATCTGTATGTGATTTTACGCATTGTTTGTCTAAATGAAAGATCCAGAAGCAAGATTTTGCACTGGGAACATTAAGTAGATTTGATCCCCAAACTAAGGGACTTCTTGTCAGTAAGCTGATGAAGGTATGGCACTGACATCTGTATAAGCTGGAGCTTTTTTCCTTGCAGTACATATATGTTATCAGTAATCCTCTTGGAATTGGAGATGCTAAATTCAGTATAATTCCAATGAGTTGGTATTCAAAACAAAACAAGGTATAATAGTAGCTGACAATACAAAAAATAGGAATATAATGTTTTTTCCCAGTCCGTAGCATGGATCAGGGCAAATCTTTTCTCCCAGGAACCTCCATTAAAAAATATCCAGTCAAAGAATCCAGCTTCTCTTAAAACAAAAAAATAAAGAAATTAAAATTCAGAGTAGACTATGTCTTTCCTGTACTGATGCATCAATATAGGTAGTCTATAGTCAGAGATTATAAGGTAGCTTGTCATGTACTTTTTACTTCACAGAGAGGCATCGTTCTTGTCATCACATTTGTCATGAAAATTGCAAGGTATAAGATAATTGGCTGGAGTTGTTTGAAAAGAAAAGAGATTGGATTGGGGGGGGATTTGTGTAACATAAAGTGAATAGCAAGCAGGAATATGATAGTTTTACAGAAACTAAATTTAATTACTTAACAGAAATATCATTTTAGGACATGGTAGATAATTATTCTGTTCAATACAGAAATGGAGAAGCCTCAGCAAGAACAGCAGGTTGATTTTTTGAATGCACCTAAAAAGTGCACACAAAGTGGATAGATGAGGGAAGGCTGAAGGAACAGGAACATTTAGAAAATATAAGATTGATAGAGGAGATCTGATAACAATTTTCAATATGTAAAAGTTTGCTACATGATTGATATGATTAACTACTCCCCATAGTTTTAGAAGACATACGCGATTAGAGTAAGTGTTTGGATTAAACTGTTAAGAGTTATGCATTAAATATTAGGAATAATTTGATGACTAAAGGATTGTTATGTACTACATACTGTTTTGTGCAAGAAAGTTGTGGTATTTCTGCCACTGGAAGATTGTAATAACAGGTTAAGCAAACTTTTGAAGAGATGGTTAAATTTCATTAGACTTTTGTTTGTTAGATTAAGTGTGAAAGCCCATAGCATAGATACTTAATGTGGAAAGATTAGTCCCACCCTATGTCATTTTTGGGTGAGAAAACAAAATTTGGATGTGTTGCTTGGACTGTATTTTCAAGATGACTTGACCTAAAAATTCTTCTCTAGGAGGAAACTCATGACTCCATTAAAATCATCAGAGCTCTGGAAATGTATGTAGAGTAGAGTTAGAAAAGAAATGGTGTCTAATCTACATAGCATGTATGTACCATAACGCACCCCTTGTGTTTGCTTCTGTGTAGCTCACGCTGTGCCTCCTTTCTAGCCTCTGTATACTTGGTTTTTCTTTCCAAGGGAAGAAGGGAAGGAGAGGTTAGGAGGTACTTGTGGGTCTTGTACTAACATAGGACTAGGATGGACCAGGGGTGATCTGGAAGCCAGGAAGTGTTCCTGAGACCTACGGTTTGGCAATCGGCTGAATCTCTTAATTTTAATAGACTAATGGGCTAGTTAGAAGCCCAGAACTTAAAATACTATGTACCACAGAGGAAACTGAAACTTCGAGACACAGAGCTGCATCGGTTAAAAGCTCCCATAGTAAGGTAATAAAGTGAAAACAGAAGGCTAAAGTATAAGGTAATTTCTTTCCACAATCACAGCCTTGAAAAATGGAAAACCAGTCATGGTTTTCAAGTAATTTTCATCAGTTTTCAGTGATTGCAGTTGGCAATGCAGAGAGAGCCATTTAAAGAGGGTCTAGATATAATCTTGGGAAGCAAGTTAGTAACTTAAATTCCAATTCCCCTTATTTATTTTGTCCTCAAAACATATGGAGATTTTATTATATAAAAGTATATGTATATACACAGACATATATTCAGTAAGTATAAAATATATAATATATATATTATTATTAGATATGCTTTTATATCTGTATAATTACATATATATAATTTTATGTATGTGTGTATATATATGTACATAAAATTGTGTTCACAGTTGCCTGGTGGTACCCATGGCTGGAAGAGCAGGGCTGTCTACTGCCATCATTGCCATTTTAAGGAGAGTTCAAAAGGAGTCCAGTCTCATTGGAGACAAAGCTACAGCAACTACTACAGTCAAAATGATGAGATAGAATGGAATTTAAGTCTACTGTAGCCAATAAATTTTATTTTCTCTTCCTACCTGGGAGGAGGAGGAGGAGAGAGCAGAGCTATTTAGAAGAGTTTCAGTGCTTTTACATGCATACATGAAAAGCACTTCTCCAGGCAAGAGAGAGAGGAGAAAAATTTAAGCTATTTGAACATTTTCTGAACCTGCTTATCTCTTGCTTTCCCTCTGTTTCCCTAGAGATTTTGCATGTCAGTTGTTTCCTCAGGCACTGCCCCTTTTCTTCCTTTGTCCTGGATGCTGTTGGAGGAGGAGCCCAGGGAAAATTCTTTCTGGACAATAATCATTGTAATAAGTAATAGTGTTAATGGGAGAGGGCACGTTGTGCATTGAACAGAAGGCCTAATTGACCATGCAATTGCATCATGTCTCTCTGTCTAGTAACATCCCTTCTTTCATCCTGTTAGTAACTCCTAGCAGCTCTACACTCCCCCCAATCTCCACACCACTTTTAAAAGAGACAATGATAAACCATCAGAAGACAACTGTATTTCAAGATTTTTCTGTCATTAAAGATTTCACCAAATAAAATATAAACATTTCCATATATATGATTATTTTCTTAAGTCTATTAGTTTTTATGCAAATGCAGTGATTTCCTTGGGATAAAGGTGATTCCTGGTTCCCTCTTTTTTTCCTCTTATTACCTCCTATTCTTCTCCTACAACTTTCCCTCCTTCTTCCTCTAGTCACAGATGCAACAGTTTTTTGTCAACTTTATCTCTCTCTCCTCTCTGCTCTTTCATGAATTTTTATTCTTCGTCCTCTTTTATTTAATCTTCTGAATTTTTAGTCCTGTTTATGTGGCTCTTTACCCTCACTCTGACTCATTATTCTTGTCTGTCTTAAAGAAACTTGTCCTTGATCCCAATTGTCTTTTTAGCATGTGTCTCATTTCGCTTAATCTCTTTTTCTATCTATAAAATAACTGAACGTTTGTGTTTGGTTCTTTTTTTTTAATGTGTCTCATGTTCTCGGCCTACTCTTCTGTCATAGGCACTCTCCAGTTTGATTTGCCCATTCACCTGAAACTTTTCTCACCAAAGTCTTTCTAGCCAAATTTCAAGACCATTATTGTTCTTATCTTCTTTGATATATCAGCAACAGTTTATTTTCTTCCTTGCATTCAACTGTCCAAGGTAAAATCTTGGTCTGCCTCCCTGACACCTTCTTGTGGATGTGCAGTCAGCAATTCCCATTCGACATCTATTCCAGGGTTCTTATTTGCCCTACATCCAGGCCGGTCTCGCTGTTTCCTTTCTCAGTGTGTGTCACACTGTCCCTGTGTTTCAACTCACTTGGGTCAACACACCAAAATCCACTGCATGATTTTGTCCGTCCTCATATCAGGCTGCAGCCTTCTAGGCTCTCATCATAAAGAATATTTCATAGCTCTAAAATGTGTGTGTGGGTTCTGTGTCTCTTCAGCAGTAAAAGTCTAGTAAAGAGTGAGTATCTTTAGGCTTGATTACTGTAGCTCTGACTTCTCTGGTCTTTACAAATGCAAATACACTATTTTGTTTTTGGGGGCGGGGGTCTTAGAGAGGGGACTTTGGGACTCTTCTTGCTCATAGATTTATCTTGTCACCTCTATTTCTTTGGGTCTACCCGTAAATTATCTTGTCATGTTCAAGTTGCAAATCATTCTCAAGACTCAGTTCTTTCTTCATTTTCAGTCCTTTATTATTTTCTGCATTGTCTTGTAGTACACAGAACCTGGCGTCTGCCTCTTCTCAGCCTGAGGAAGAACTTCCTCTGACCACTAATTTAATAATTCAAGTAAATACTGTCTAGTTTCTTTGAAAAAAGGTAAACCTCTGTAAATCCATTTGCTTAGCCGCTTGTGACAATCTTTATAATATTTGCTACTTTATAGAAGATGCTTTCATATTGCTTTTTGTAGTGATCTTGGTTCTTTGTATGCCTGTATACTGATTTGCATCCAGTGCAACTTTTATACTTTGATTGTAAACCTCTTGGGACATAATGATAGAAAAGCTGTCATAGTAATTTGAGATCTGTTGCAGAGATTCTAGAGGCTAGTATGGCACAAATAATAAATACCAATAAATAAGGGCTTTATTTGGTCACAATTACCTCCCTGCATGAAGTTTACAATGTGAATCTGACCTATATAATTGATGCTCTGTTTATATAGAAAGCTTAAAGAGTCTTTTAACACATAACTGTTAGAATTTAGATATACTGCAGCTTGAAATAGTTAAAATAGTTTCAGAAAAAAAAAAGGTGTATTTCTGAAATTCTAGATAACACTAATGGTACATTACCCTATAGTGCTTTCTTTTATTTAATGCCTTTCTTCATTTTATGTATTTGTCTCTGTTGTTTTTGAAAATCAAATCTATCCTTTGGTAATGTGATTTGCAGGAAATGAAGAATAAAGCACTACAAATGAAGTGCTTTTAAACAAACTGTAATTAATTACATGTGCAAATGCATTGACTAAGTTTGGGTTTGCAATTAGATAACTAATTATGTTGAAAATGGCATAGCATATTTAAATAGATGCCGGTGCCTCTGGCTTATCCAGTTCTCTCTAGGCTGTTATTTAAATATGCAACTATTCTCTTGCTGTTAGGTATCACCTGTTATAGTTTAAAAGCATGGTTGCATGCCTAATTAGACATATAATCGTGATGTTTACATATGCAAAATATAAAATCTTTGTATTAATTTAAGGTACATTCTTCTACTTCACAGAAAAGCTGTCAATCAAATGCTGTACAGAAGATCTGTTTATTATTGCAACATTTCTTAAAAAAAAAAAACTTTTCCTCACTATAAACTACAGAATCCAAACTGTGTTTCCTTGTATAATGTCTAGCAGCTACCTAGTTAGTCCCTCTATAATTAGGCATTCAGCTACCTGTTTAAACCTCGTTCCAACCTCATTCCATCTTTCAAGGTAATTGTTTATAGAAAGAAGTTTAAACTACCCATAATAGGAATACTTAGAGGTTTTTAAGAAAGGGGATAGACAATTATCTCTCAGAAATAATGTAGATCCAGTCTAATTGCAAAAGATAGAATGAGATGAATCATGTCACCAGCATATGTATATGAATCATGTCACCAGTTTCTTAGACCTTTTTCAAATGACTAGATACATTTTGCATGAGATGAGAACAATACCATTCTTTTTGTGTTTAGTTGTTGGCTTATAGGACATGAAGACCGTATTTTTGGTAAAGAATATCAGAGTTGTCAGAACAATCAGAATTAATGGTAGCTTCAGGGATTTTTTTAAGCAGAATTTTTTTATATTAATGGCCAGATAAATTGGATTCTAAATAGCAAATATCCCTTTTGATAGCCATTTCTTTGATCAGTCTTCCAAAAGAGAATACTGTCTACTTGTTTATGTTCACATTAACAGAAGATACCTGTGGTGTTCAAGACAAAGTATACAATTTTAAGATACTGCATATGCACATGTGTGAATTATTTCTGTTAAGATACACCGTACTGATTCCTTGTACAGTGGTGGTATTTTCATTGTTTTAAAATGAAGACAAGTACTCACTTAACATTGTGTTTATTTTAGCATTACATTTAGGAGAGAAGCTGAGGACAATATTTTGATTTTAAAGTTGGTCTATGGAGGACATAAGAACACCTTCTATATAAAAAGCATAAAAAATATTTAAAGAGCTAGCTTACCGTTATCAATTCACAGGCAGTGCTGGAATAGTAGAGATCACATCAAAAACTAGTGAAGATAATGTTGGGCAGAACATACACACTTCAGTATGAATAATTACATCATACTATTTCAATTAAGATGCAGTGAAAATTAACTAATATTTTTACATAGTTTTGTTGTTAAATGCAGCCTGAGAGTCTTAAAATTGAACTCATTCTGCATATATTTTTTCCCCCAGGGAATGGTTCCAGAGCAGTTCTTTTGTTTGCTGATGTACAGCACAAAGCAAACAAAATTCATAAATCATACTGACTGAAAACATCAGTCCTGATTGCTACTTAATGAGGCTCTAATCCATTTTGAACAGTGGATTTTTTGTTGTTTTTGTTTTGGTTAATATAATTTCCTTTTCCTAAAATTCCTAGGGGATGAGAAGAGGGAACATGGTTAGAACAATAGCATGCCTTCTGTCTGGTCTTTAAGGGAAGCAGAGATTGGGACATTTTTTCAAATCTGAATATTTTTAATAAATCTCTTCTGAGCCCATTCATGAACTCCTAGAACTGGGTTATCACAGAATCACAATGATGGATGAGGTTGGAAGGGACCTCTGGAGGTCATCTAGTCCAGCTTCCCTGCTCAAGCAGGGTCAGCTACAGCAGGTTGCCCATCCCCCTAAGCAGAGAAATATTTGTGGAGCAGCCAGTTATCTGTGAGAATGAACAATTCTGTGAAATCTATACAAAAATTATCAGCTGCAAGGACTGGACACAGTCTGTTGGGGCATGAAATCCGAAGTAGAATTCCTAGAGTGGGATATGTTGGGGAGGGCTGTCCCCCCTCCTAAGGCTCAGGTATCTGGGTTTAAGTAATTACTGTTCGAAGCAATGTTAACTTTTTTTTCAGGTATTTTATTTGTTGAATATTTATTGTATTATACAAGGTGCCAGCACAGAGAAGTCTAGTCATCACCTGTCTGTGTTGTTTCCTAACAAATTTCATAACATGGTTATGACTGAACTGTATAAACCACAGATTATCAAGCCAGCTCTCCTCCCAGAACAAGTTCAAATGCTGCTCAGTGCTACATTTTACTTTTTTTTTTAATGGAGTATTGTATACACACATATATATATTCCAGAAAATAAATATATTATCTTCACAGGATAAAGAAAACATGATTAAAATGTATTGAATTTAGAAAATGGTTAACCAAGACCTTTTTTTGATTACTGTTTTCTGTGGGAAATTTTACTCAATAGTACTTTCAGAAGATAATTCTCTTTAACTCTCAATTTACTAGAAGTCTTCTTCCAATTACTTTTTAGAGGGAAAGCAATTACCTTCCTTCTTTTCATTCCTCCTTTCCCCATCTTCTGGTAAAAATTTGTGCTGGAAAAAATACCTAACTTAGGCCTTCTTGATAGATTATTTTAGTATTTACAAATATTGCTGCTAGAGATCCACTGTTAATTATCTGTGATGAGTTTGCTAGAAACGGTAAAACACTTGTACAGGGAAAAATCACATAAACATCATTATGTTGTGATGAATTTTCTTCTAAAAAAACTAAATTGGTTTGGCTTCATGAAGGCATCTCTCATGGTTGACTAGCTTAATATTCATTGTGCAGGCTGCAATTTGAAGGTTATTAAGCCTGACCTAGATTTCATTGATGTACAGGTTAATCTACTCAGTTATCTTTTTGTGTGTGTTTTAGCTCTCACCAATTTCTACTTTTAAGTTAGTGATTTGGAAACTCTAAGACCAACCCAGTGATGATGAGAAAGAGAATTACTCTTTGTAAAAGCTAATTTTTTGCCTTTTTTTTCCTTTGCACGGCATCCTTTTTGAAAACAGTTATCCAAGGATAAACAGGATAAAAATAGTGGCACATATCCTGGCATCATGCTTCACTAGTCTGCTACAGCAGCAGTCACCAGAGGAAGTCAGATCCTTATCCCTCATCTCACTCCATACAGAGAAGACAAAGTGAGATTAAGAGGGAAAATAAAGAGGGATTCAGTTAATGGACAAACCTTCTGATAAAAATCTGGTGACAAGAGGAAGTTGTTGGAAGTGCATCTATTCCCATTCTGAAAAGAGAACAATGCTTCTTCTGGAGGGACCTCACATTGCCTTGCGTTTTGAAGCTTTATTCTGAACAAAAGGTTTTGATCTTAGCATCTTGATGAACA
Source organism: Aptenodytes patagonicus (assembly GCF_965638725.1). Lineage (NCBI taxonomy): Eukaryota > Metazoa > Chordata > Aves > Sphenisciformes > Spheniscidae > Aptenodytes > Aptenodytes patagonicus. The sequence continues at coordinate 30,957,067 of NC_134949.1, forward strand.
AAACTGGTATTTCTTCGTTTTCTCTCATTAAATATTTAGATTTGATTAATGCTGAAAAATGCTTTCTTGTTTAATTTTTTGGTGTGGTTTGGAGTTCTTTTCAACTGAAAAGCACTGCCTGGGTAGTCCTGGAGTCTGAAGTATGCTTTTTTTTTCCACAAAACTGACTTTGTACAAGATAACAGGAGTTTATATATGCACTCATTCTCTCTTTATTCGAGAGGTGACCTTCTGCTCATACTCATCCACTGAGGCTCAGTTCTATGCTCATGTTTAATTTTCCATCACTCAGGCTTCCTTTCTCTTCCTATCTAATAGATTTTAAATGATAAAAAAGTGCCAGAACATTTTTCTTATAAAACCTTCCATTCTGTTCATCTCATCCTTTGAAAGAATGAAGCACCATGTGTGTTGTCTCAAACCTTTACTTAATTAATTTAATTAACTTTGAAGTGTTTTTTTAGTTAAAGGGGCACCTTTTATTGAAATACATGTTTAATTTTTTCATCTGCTCTGGTGGAAATTGTAGTCATAAAATAGAAATGAAGCTGGGAGAATGGTCTAATCAGTTTTTCTGCAAACAAAAAAGATCAACTATATTCTAACAAATGTTTGTCTGTCATTCTTCTAAACCTTGCTGAAAGCTGTCCTACAGCCTCCCTAGAAAGACTATTCCAGTGCTTTGCTATCTATGTAGCCAGAATATTTTTCATAATAATACATAATAGTAAATTATGTTAGTGGAAATTAAGCAATTATTTTCTTTTGCTTCTGAAGTTACTGAAAAAATTGATCATTATTCCTTCAAAGAACTTTGTACGGCGCTGCAGTTTTTATGTGCTGCTTCTTGCGCTTACTCTAATTTTTCCAGACTAAAAAAGATAAGGGCCTTCTATTTTTCCTGACAGATCTTATTTATCACAGGATTCCCCTACCACATCAGAGGGGAGTCTGAAGAGAAAGCAGATGTATAAGGACACTTCTCCAGAATATTCTCCTAGCTTTGAGAAATGTCTTGAGGCTGATGATGTCTTTGAATAAACTTTTCACTAGACTTTTCTTCCATAAGTTTGATCACTTTTCAAACTACAAGTTTCAAAAACTTGTAGCATTCACAACACTCTCTGCAAGCAGTTCTGAAGCTTCCCTGTGCACTGTTTAAAGAACCAGTCAGTTTTGAACTTACCAATTACTTTTTATTTGATGTTCCTTACATTGTCTACTGGAAAAGTAGTTCCCTATTTACCTTCTCTGTGCTGTTCACAATTTTTTTTAGTTCTTCATCACTCTCTTCTGCCCAATTATGTCTTTCCCAGGCTGAATAATCCAAGTCTGCTTAACAAATGTATTACTTTTCTCTAAACCTTTGTCAGTTTTACTGTACCATATTCAATCTCTATCAAGATCTGTCGTATTAGACATCTGTATTAAAACTGCGCACAGCATTCACAAGGAGACACACCACAGTTTTATATACTAAAAGAATTACTCTTTCTGGTTTTTCTCCTCTATTCCTTACAATGAGTGACATTGGATTTGACTGCTAATAGACACTGAGCTGACCTTTGTTCAAACTACCAATAATTTTCCCAATTATACCTTTCCTGTGTGGTAACAGTTAGATCACACATCCCCGTGTGCATAAAATTAAGACAGGTTTTTTTTTTTTCCTCTCCCAGAAGCATTGCTTTACCTGCACTGAGATCTACATCTATTTTTGAAACCTAGTATCACTTGTTTGCTCTTTTCTGGATTCTCTCCAGTAGATTTCTTAATTTCGCTGTGGTACTCCAGCTGGGACCTCAGCAACCGATAGAACAAATGAATTGTCCATTTACTTCATGTTTTGTATGCAACACATCTCTTAATACATCTCTGTATTACATCTCTCAAATACACTTGTCTTTTCTTTCCATCAACATTATCTCATATTTTGTTTGTGATCAGCTATAATGACCAAAATCTTTACAGCAAAATGGTTGCAGAAATATTATTCAGTTACTCCTTCATAAAGACACATCTTCAGTCAATCTCATGGTGGTGTTTTTTAGACCATCTTTAAAATGTAATAGAATAATTTAAAATTCTGATACTTCTCTTCAAAGTGTTTACAACCCATCACAATTTTGTTTCCTCAGCAAATGTCATTCGAGTACTCTCTATTCCATCTCCTGTTTCCATAGTAAAGATGCTAGGAAGAACTAAGCCTGCACTTGGAATTTTTTACCCATCCAGTTTTTCTGTGAGATGAGCATAACTCTAAAGAGTACTTTTCATTAGCTGAAATATTAAAGATACTGGAAAAACAGATAATCCAGATACTATGGAATGCATTAGAGAGCTTTATTCAACCGCACAGTATCTCTGGGTCTGCGTACAACTTAGTGATCATCCAGTTGGCACTAATCTTCTCCACTGGAGGCTAATTTCTGCAGAGCCACCCCAGAGAATATAAACTGTGCTCTTTGGTGCTCTGGAAGGGTTAGTAATCCCAGTGCAGCCCCATTTTTCTTGCCACTCACAGAATCTAGAAAAGGGTATGGCGTGATATGACATGCTGAAATAACCTGTGACCTATCCCTACCCTTAACTTGGTGCTTTACAGTCAGCACTGCTGCATTCCTGCTACACTTGGCAGATTTATTCCCCTGTCTGCAAAAAAACCCACCCCAAAACCCAAAAGTCACACGTTCCTTAGAAATCCTGCTGATGAATGGATACATTGCTTTGGGAGAATGCATCTGACTCATGGGGTACCAACCAGACATCATTGATGTAGACTGTATTTCCTAGTTGAGCATTATGAGACTGTTTTTGGGAGCACATCAAAAGTGTCAGTAAAATGAAGATATAATGCTTCTATTGCTTTTCCCATGTCTGGTAGGTCAGGTGTTTTGTAAAAAGAAAAAAAAAAATTGATCAGTTTAACACAATTTACTCTTTAAAATCCCATCTGGATGTTTATCATTTCATCGTTGTTGGTTTCAAATTGAATCTATCATAATTTCCTCTGGCATTGTTCTGGCTGCAGAAATTAGACCAACTGCTCAATAATCACTGGATCCTCCTTTTTATCTGATATAAACATAGGTGTTATGCTTACTTTTCCTAGGCTTCTGAGATATATTCTGCCCTGCATGAGTTCATGAAGATAATCACTATGGTTTCATAGACTGTCATAGTTAGTCTAAGGGAACTTCATTCTAAATTACCTTCTTGCATACATCCAGAGTCTATATCTTATACAACATGTTCTCTCTGTATTCTGGTTTGCCTTCCTAGCCCATCATTAAAATTCCTTTAATTAAGTATTTGGTCATGAATTATTTTTTGTGAAGGCTGATGCAAATAAGGTATTGAGCCCTTCAGCCTTCTCTCTGCCCTGTGACAAAAAATCATAGTTTTTTGTTCTATGTAAGTATAATGACTGTTAAGTAACTGAAGTACACTTTCTTTTGCTTTCTTTTCCCTTTTTTTTTAATTGAACTCTTTGGTTTTGCATTTTAAGCTCCTTTCTTCTTTCAACTCATTTCATACTTTACCCTTACTGATTTTAAGCCTACAAATTTGTGCTATTCCTTTGTAATTATTCTTTTTTCTACACCTTTGTTTCCACTTTCTGCAAAAAATTGATGCTTTCCCCCCATCTTTAAAGCACGTTCTGTTGTTTTTTGATTGCTTTCATAGAGACACATTTCATTTTCAATTTTACCATGAGTTGTTCCTTACAAGGCAGAATTAAATGAACAGTGTTATGCTTCCTTCCTAATTTCTTCTATGCAACAGAAAATATATTCTAAGACTTCGGTAGAATGTGTGAGAGATACTCTGCTCCTATCATAACCATTGATTAAGGAGTTAAAATTTCTTATTCCAATTACCCTTCCTATTGAGAGTTGCTTCTAAAAATCACGAGTCTACCTCCTACTTTTGATATGTAAAATTATATTGCATAAAATAAGTTGCTAAGATAGATGCAATGAATGATAATTCACCTGAATGTGTCTCCTTTGATAGTAATGAGTTTAGAATAGGTTTGTAACCTTTAAACTTAGCTAAGTGGAATCCCAGTTAATGGGTTTATAGAGTATCTAACAATGGGACTCCAATCTTGATTGCTACTTTTAACATCATAGAGAACAAGAACTGTAAAATGCATAAATTTTATTTTAACATACAGTGGATAGAAAATCTTGGGTTTAAGGGTCATCGACTGTGGATCTAAGCAGATAATTGGTAAAAGATATCACCATTTATAATCTTAGAAGGAAAATTCCTTTTTCATACAGCTATTTAAAATACAGCCTTATTTAATTTCATAGTACAATAAGTTTAAACTAATCACCATGGAATCTAATCATTGTGAGGGTGATGACCCTTCCTGTAAGATGTTACCTAATAATAATCTTTGCAATAATAAAGGTTTTCTGGGGACAATATTTACATAAGCCTTTTAAAAAAATTTAAAAGTTTAAAAATGTATTTATTATAAAGCTATAATCTCTATCAAATACACAGCAATGGGAAAAGATTCTGTTAGTATTTGATCTGCTGGCTTGCAATTGATGCTACTACTAATACTATGAACATAATGAAGGAAATACCGAACAAATTTTTAAAAATTAGTGATAATGGATTTTGATTGAATTAAATGTATATCAAACACCATGGTGTAATGAAAAGTAAATATGTTAACGTATATTTTGTATATGCCAAATATATGCTATTCACCTTTCAGTCAGTTGTTAGAAATTTCCTGGCATGTGAAGTGCGATAATGTCTGAGAAAGAGCCAGGCATGTGCTGCAAAAATCAGAGATATTGGTGCAATGTGACAAGATGAGTTTGACTGTAATAGAATAAATTGTATCAGTGGAGATGTACATCTGCAGCCAGCCTACACCACTTATCTCCCAGTTTTCCAAGACAAAAAATAAACTCAGAGGAGGTCATTATTTTGAAAAACCTTGAGTGGAGACAGATATCACCAGTGGACTTTCTTACAGCTAACTTTAGTGTTATGCAGAAAATAGTAGTCTGGATACCTGCAGAATTTCTAAGGGTTATATACAAGTCCCTAAACAGTGTTACACAAGTAAATATTGACTTTCTAATTGTTAAAACTTTCTAATTCAGGCACAAATTATGCACAAATATATTTCTACTGAAAGCTGTACTATGGACCTCAACCCAGTGGCTCATAACCTAGGTTTAAGAACTAACCCAGTTCTCCCTACTGTAGAACCCAGCCTCCCTTCCAGCAAAGGGATGAGAGGACCAGATTTGGAAGACAGGGATTTGGAATACACAGAGTGTGATCTGGGTGGCTGAAGCGACTCAGGAAGTGCCATTAAAAATCTTTTGCATGTTCCCTTTTGTCTTACTATCTGGCAGGAGGACTTTGAGCCCAGAGGATGAGGAACAAAATAGGTGCAGGGTCAAAGCTCAGCAAAGAGGTTCAGGACAGGCTCTGTGATGCTGGCTGGTGTGAGGCAGCTCAGCGTTTGCTTTGCTGATGCATAAGATACAAGGACTTTGGTGGCGTGGATGGATAAGCGCAGATTGTGTAACAAGGTGGAGTTTGGGTCTGAGGAAGTAGTATATGTATGTGTCTGTAACGATGATGAGACAAGGTGGGGGCCCAAACTCATACACAAAAAAAGGAAAGAAAAATCTAACATTTAATTGTTATGAAGAGTAATGGTGAGAATGAATTTAATGTATCAGGACATAACATCAGGACAGTGAGATGTTGGTATGCTGTAATTTGCTTAGATGTAAGTATATCTCAGTTTTGTATACTATATTTTAATTAGTTCCTAGAATGTTAACCTAGAGATGTGTTAAATATCATATGCATATAATCAAAAGAAAATCATATAATATAGACATTTAATTTCAGACAGTGGGCACAAAAGTCAGTTTGTGTGAGAGGTCAGGCAAATGAAGAAAGAATCTGTTACTGTACATCAGGAGTAAATGTTTAAGTGAATAACAAAAAAAGGGCAGTTAAAATACTTCAGTTTTAAAAGCAAGTTTTAGAGAATTTTAATAATCATCTGGGTTTATCTAGAAAGGAAGAGCAGCAGCATCTAACAAAAGAGTCAGTTGGAACTGTGCTAAGATCTGTGTTTGACCAGTTTATTGAGTGTACAACAGAAAACTACAGACGCTGAGATTTTAAAATACCAGTAACTATGCAATACATTAGATAGAATCATAGAATCGTTTAGGTTGGAAAAGACCTTTAAGATCATCAAGTCCAACCGTTAACCTAACACTGCCAAGTCCACCACTAAACCATGTCCCTAAGCACCACATCTACACATCTTTTAAATACCTCCAGGGATGGTGACTCAACCACTTCCCTGGGCAGCCTGTTCCAATGCTTGACAAAACTTTTTGGTGAAGAAATTTTTCCTAATATCCAATCTAAACCTCCCGTGGCGCAACTTGAGGCCATTTCCTCGTGTCCTACTGCTTGTTACTTGGGAGAAGAAGATGACACCCACCTCACTACAACCTCCTGTCAGGTAGTTGTAGGGAGCGATAAGGTCTCCCCTCAGCCTCCTTTTCTCCAGGCTAAACAACTCCAGTTCCCTCAGCCGCTCCTCATAAGACTTGTGCTCTAGACCCTTCAGCAGCTTCGTTGCCCTCCTTTGGACATGCTTCAGCACCTCAGTGTCTTTCTTGTAGTGAGGGGACCAAAACTCAACACAGCATTCAAGGTGCAGCCTCACCAGGGCTGAGTACAGGGGAATGATCACTTCCCTACTCCTGCTGGCCACACTATTTTATATACAAGCCAGGATGCTGTTGGCTGCCTTAGCCACCTGGGCACAATTCTGGCTCATGTTCAGCTGGCTGTCGACCAACACCCCCAGGTCCTTTTCCGACAGGCAGCTTTCCAGCCACTCTTCCCCAAGCCTGTAACGTTGCATGGGGTTCTTGTGACCCAAGTGCAGGACCCGGCCCTTGGCCTTGTTGAACCTCATACAATTGGCCTTGGCCCATTGATCCAGCCCATCCAGATCCCTCTATAGAGTCTTCCTACCCTCGAGCAGATCAACACTCCCGCCCAGCTTGGTGTCATCTGCAAACTTACTGAGGGTGTACTCGATCCCCTCATCCAGATCATTGATAAAGATATTAAACAGAACTGGCCCCAGTACTGAGCCCTGGGGAACACCACTTGTGACCAGCCACCAACTGGATGTAACTCCATTCACCACAACTCTTGGGGCCCAGCCATCCAGTCAGTTTCTTACCCAGCAAAGAGTATGCCTGTCGAAGCCGTGAGCAGCCAGTTTCTCCATGAGAATGCTGTGGGAAATGGTGTCAAAGGCTTTACTAAAGTCTAGGTAGACAACATCCACAGCCTTTCCCTCATCCACTAAGCGTGTCACCTTGTCATAGAAGGAGATCAGGTTAGTCAAGCAGGACCTGCCTTTCATAAACCCATGCTGACTGGGCCTGATTGCCTGGTTGTCCTGTATGTGCGGCATGATGGCACTCAAGATGATCTGTTCCATAACCTTCCCCGGCACCGAGGTCAGACTGACAGGCCTGGAGTTCCCCGGATCCTCCTTCTGGCTCTTCTTGTAGATGGGCGTCACAATTGCTAAGTTCCAGTCAACTGGGACCTCCCCAGTTAGCCAGGACTGCTGATAAATGATTGAAGGTGGCGTGGTGAGCACTTCCCCCAGCTCCGTCAGTACCCTTGGGTGGATCCCATCCGGCCCCATAGACTTGTGTGTGTCTAAGTGGTGTAGCAGGTCACTAACCATTTCCCCTTGGAATATGGGGGCTTCATTCTGCTCCCCATCCTTGTCTTCCAGCTCAGGGGGCTGGGTACCTGGAGAACAACTGGTCTTACTATTAAAGACTGAGGCAAAGAAGTCATTAAGTACCTCAGCCTTTTCCTCATCCTTTGTCACTATGTTTCCCCCTGCATCCAATAAAGGATGGAGATTCTCCTTAGCCCTCCTTTTGTTGCTAATGTATTTATAGAAACATGTTTTTATTGTCTTTTACGGCAGTAGCCAGATTAAGTTCTAGTTGGGCTTTGGCCCTTCTAATTTCCTCCCTGCATAACCTCATGACATCCTTGTAGTCCTCCTGAGTTGCCTGCCCCTTCTTCCAAAGGTCATAAGCTCTCCTTTTTTTCCTGAGTTCCAGCCAAAGCTCTCTGTGCAGCCAGGCCAGTCTTCTTCCCCGCCGGCACGTCTTTTGGCACATGGGTAAGGCCTGCTCCTGCTCCTTTAAGATTTCCTTCTTGAAGAATGTCCAGCCTTCCTGGACTCCTTTGCCCTTCAGGATTGCCTCCCAAGGGACTCTGTCAACCAGTCTCCTAAACAGGCTGAAGTCTGCCCTATGGAAGTCCGAGGTAGCAGTTCTGCTGACTCCCCTCCTTACTTTGCCAAGAATTGAAAACTGTCATTTTGTGATCGTTATGCCCAAGACGGCCTCCAACTGTCACATCACCCACAAGTCCTTCTCTGTTCGCAAACAACAGGTCCAATTGGGCGCCTTCCCTACTTGGCTCACTCACCAGCTGTGTCAGGAAGTTGTCTTCCACACACTCCAGGAACCTCCTAGACTGTTTCCCTTCTGCTGTATTGTATTTCCAGCAGACATTACAACTGGTAAGTTGAAGTCCCCCACGAGAATAAGGGCTAGCGATTGTGAGACTTCTCCTCTCCCAGCTGCCTATAGAATATTTTGTCTGCCTCTTCATCCTGGTTGGGTGGTCTATAACAGGTTCCCACCATGATATCTGCCTTGTAGGTCTTCCCCCTGATTCTTACTGATAAACACTCAGTCCTATTGTCACCATCATTAAGCTCTAGACAATCAAAACACTCCCTAACGTACAGGGCTACCCCACTGCATCTCCTTCCTTGCCTACCCCTTCTGAAGAGTTTATAGCCATCCACTGCAGCACTCCAGTTGCTCACGTCATCCCACCGTGTTTCTGTGATGGCAACTATATCATAGTTTTCCTGCTGCACAATGGCTTCCAGCTCCTCCTGTTTGTTGCCCACGCTGCATGCATTGGTGTAGATGCACTTCAATTGGGCTATTGATCCTGCCACCTTTTTGGGGGGAGAAGCCCTAGTTCCTACGTGACCACTCTCAGGCACTTCCGTGGTTTCTAACACATCCATAACCCTTGTGTCTTTGGTGCCGCATGGATCTCCACCCTCTACCTCCACTGAGATGGCAGACTGAAGGACCTCACTAGAACACCCTCCCTCAAATATTGGTGTGCTGCCCCCAGGCTTATCTCTAGCGAGCGTGGTTTTATCCCTTTCCCCCTTCAAATCTAGTTTAAAGCTCTTTCAAAGATCCTTTTTCCCCTTTGAGACAGGTGTACCCCATCTGTCGCCAGCAGGCCTGGTTTCGTGTAGACCAACCCATAATCAAAAACCCCCAAATTCTGCTGGTGACACCAGGCTCGGAGCCAGGTATTGATCTGCTGGCTCTTCCTGTTCCTTCCTTCATCATTCCCTGCAACTGGAATGATAGAGGAGAACACTAGTTGTGCTCCTGATCCCTTAACCAGTCTTCCCAAGGCCCTGAAGTCTCTCCTGATTGCCCTCGGACTTCTTGTTTCAACTTCATTGCTGCCTACCTGAAAAATCAATAATGGATAATAATCTGAGGGCCATACCAGGGTAGGAAGTTTTCTCTTCACATCTTTAACCCAGGCCCCAGGGAGGCAGCAGACTTCCCTAAGAAGTGGGTCCGGTCTGCGTATTGGGCCTGCTGTTCCCTTCAGAAGGAAGTCTTCTATGACAATGACCCATCTTTTTTTCTTTATGAAAGCAGTTTTAATGCAGGGTGTAGGCCGACTTAACCTCAGCGACACCTCCAAGCTAGATGAACTATTGTCCTCATTATTGTTCGGTTCCACTTGCAGAGCCTCATACGTAATATGCAAGGGTACCTGGGAAGGTGGGGTAGTCACAGAGGAGATGTGCCTGCTGCACCGGGCAGGAACTTGTCGCCACTGCCGCTTATCCCTAAGTCACTGCGTTCAGCCAGGTGGAGACAGGCTAGGGGATCCTCTGTATCATGTGTCCTGTCTGCCTGTCGGACCTGTCTCAGGGAAGGTAGAGTGCGATTCCAGTAGTCTCTCTCTCTCTCACCTGATATTCCTCAACCTACTCACCTCCTCCCAAAGTTCTGTCACTAAGCGGAGGAGTTCCTCTACCTGGGCGCACCTCCCACAGGTGTGCTCACTGCTGCCGTCCGGTACTGGTGTAAGAGCAGGGCACACCCTGCAGCCTGACACCAGGGTGGCAGCGTGTTCCCACCGGAGCTCTGTCTGGGAAGCTGCATCAGTTGTGGTGGGTGCAGAGCTTAGGGAGGCCATGGCTTTCTGCCGGGTGGATACCATTGCTCCCTGGTTGAGCTGGAAGAGCTTCAGTGCCCTTCCTGCACGCCCTTCCATGCAAACTGCTATGCAAACTGCCGCGTCACACCCATGCTGCCATGCTACGCCCTGTTTGCCTGCCCTGTTCGCGGCACTTCTGGTCGCTAGTGCTCCCTAAGGGCTTCTTTTATACATGTGGGGGGCCTTGGCCGCCGTTGCTCTGGGCCCTGCCCAGGTCTCATCAGCCACTGTCACATGAGCTGTGGGCTCCTGGTGGCTCTCTCAGCTCCCCCTGGGGTTCCGCCGGTTCAGGAAACCCCCCTGTGCACCGCGCTAAAGTGCTCTGCTGCCAATTGTGCCGGCACCGGAGCTGCTCTCCTCAATGACTGAGATAATGTAGTCTTGTCAGGTTTTTGCTCCTTTGATGTGTTTGTTTGTTCTTTTAAAGCAGTTTAAAAGTTAGTGAGTTATGTGTAAAAGGAATGGATATTTGATGATTGAAAGATTTGTATTATTGTCAGGAGGCACAAACTTAAAAAAAAAGGTTGGCTTTCATTATAGATTTTACAACAGGGTTAATTTTTAACTTTTCAATATTTCTAATCTGCTTTTTGTTTTCTAAAGGCTTTATGTATTATAAACATTATGGAAGAATAAAATCAATTTCATGTTTAAACTTATTTCCGTGAAACCATTCTAGTTTTATTCGTATTCCTTTACTGTATGCATTTCACTGACTGTTCCAGGAATATTAAAAATATCCCTTTCGCCAGATACTGCTCAATTATATGCTGGAAAGTTCATCAAAGAGTTTATCACCTAAGGTCCTCTGCTGTACTGGGTGTTTTGCAGGCACACCAGTCTTCAAGGAGGGTGTTTACTGAAAGGCTATTTCTCATGTATGTCAGAAAAGGCTGAGAGAGTAGGAGTTTTATCATTCTCATTTATCCATTACTTTAACCCCAACACTCATCTTCCTCCTCTTAAAAGATATATAAAAAACAAATAAATGAAAAAGAAGCCTGACATTTGGAGATTGACATAGTCTTCAGTTTTCAAAGGTGATGAATATCTAGCGCTCTTGCTGATGTGGTGTGCATAGTCAAGTCTTCTGAGAGTCACTCGCAGGAGTTTACAAATTGAATATTCTTATTCATTCATGTTAAAAAAACTCACTGTTTTTTAAAAATCATACCAAATTCTGAGACCTCTATCTCCTTACTTATTGTGTAGGGAACTATTTGTTAGTTGGGCTTATTTGGGACTGGGATAGCCAGGGAATACATAATTCTTGTGTATCACACAGAAGTGTATATATAGGAATATATATGTACATGCACACACACAGACACACATTTATAGGGCTAGATAGAGAATTCCTATCAGACCTGAGCAGGCCTTTATGAAGCTTGAGTGCATCTCCATTTGTACAGCACTCACAGATAATTAGAAGGTGACTAAGCCCCTTAAAATGCTCAATTAAAGTAGAGAAATTCCATGTCAGAGTCTGTAAATGGCAAAGTAAAGCAGACAGGCCCATAAATTTTGATGTAAAAATGTTTGCCATTAATGCTCTCTTTAGATACTATTTCCTCTAGATATGCCCAGCGATCACATCACATCTGAACTTATATTTAGAGCTTTAATAAATGTCTGACTTAATTTTTAAAAAGAACAGACAAGGGGTCATTGACAGAAACCAGACCAGTTAGGTCTTGAGACATAAGAATTATCCTGATTATATTACATTTGGATTTATATTGTTAAGCTGAATGATGGGAAAATTGCCAAAGAAATCATATAAAGCATATAAATCTGAAATGGAACAGAAGACTTGCTTGGTTTCTTGATTTCTTTCTTTGTGGCTTTCTCTTGCTTTCTTGCTTTCTTGCATTCATGCTTTTTCTGTTTCTCTCTCTCCCCTTTTCTGTTCAGCATATGTGAGATCAGAATCAGATCTTCTGGGCATATTCCTAAGCAACTGCATTTGGTGCAGAGGTCTGGGATGAAATGATGGCCCCCACTGAAGCTGACAGGAGAACTCCCATTGGCTTAAAAAAAGGCAAATGTTCACCCAGGGAGAGCAATCTACCTCTTGTGAGGAAGTAGTCCATAGAAGGCTGGTGGGGAAAGAGAAAATTTATTACAAAATATTACATGAAAGCAGCATTATATCTGAGAATGTGTGTACATAAATCAGAAAGTTTAATATTATAGTTCCCATAGCAACAATAACTGTGCCACATTGCACACTTCTAATAAGGTCAGTTCTTTAAAAGCATGTAATATAATAAAAAAGTATACAATATGTAATGTATGAGAAGAAGGAGCTATGTGGTCTATAACTCTGAATTTCTTTATTTTGGTGTATTTAAATCCTTAAGTATTTTTTAAACATTTTTCTTAAGGTTGAGTAAACACTATCTTGTTTACTTTTTATATTCCATATCCCATGACCATTACTGCCCTGAAGGTAAGACAATAATCTCAAGAATGTTTCAGGCTTTATGCTTATTCAGGTTTTGGTAGCTGATAAGACTTTTGATAAGAGTGCATCTCATGGCAGTGACTTTTTTGAGAAGAAAGAAATATCCAAAAATATTTTCTGACGAGATAGTAGGCCAGATTTAAATCTGTAAAGTCAGGAGGAATATGAACCAGTGATTTAGAAATGAGAAGATTCTCTATTCTGAGCCATCCAGCTTTGCAAGGAAGTTATATTATTGTACAAGATTTAAGCCCTTTGCGGTAAAGATATTGTCTTCATATTTGTACGTTGCTGAGCATGTACTGACAATACTGAAAATAAATACAATATCTAGTTGAACAAGTGAGCGTCCTGTTTATATTCTTGGTATTTCTTCAATTTATCTTTTTACCTTTTTCTGTCATTTCTCTCTTACAACCCTTTGATTAATAATATGCATCAAACAGGCATAAAAATGTAGAGCTGATATGAAAGGCGATGAAATATGAAAATCAGACTTTTCTTGAGGTTTTCTCACTGAAGATGTATTATCTATTAATAATCAGACTAGTCAAATATTTGTCTGATTTTTTTTAGTGAAGTATTATCTGTGCAGAAAACACACAAGGACTAATGAGAAATTCTTCTTTAGCTCTGCCACTTCTGCTTCCAGCAGGTTAGTAGGTCCAACCAAGTCCTCAAGAACCCTTTTCTGGACTTCCAAAAATGTACAGAAAACACTGTGATTTGCTAGACATTTGATAAGAGAGGAAAACTTCTCACTGAATTCAGTATTCTTGAACTCCAAATTTGTTCATAAAGGGAGAGCTGTAATAACACCGTGGTTCATAGGAATACACCTATTGGGACTCCTGTAGCAGCAGTATACAGCAGAGCATAGTTTGCTTGTTTGCTTTCTGGCTTGTAAGGAATGGAGGTAAATAGTTCCCAAATGCTTCCTGGTTGTTAGGGAGCAAATTATTTTCCTGTTCTTTTAATTCCATATTTTTTGCAAAGCTAAAGGAATGTATAGTCTTCATTCCATATGTTGTATTTCCCGAATAGGGACTGAAGACTTTTATGTGATTAGTCTTCAAAACCTACCGCAGTCAGACTCACAGACTGTGCTGAGTTTCATAACTGCCATAAATGCTTTACATTGAAATATGAGACTGAAGTGATTCATTATATTAAGAAAACTTGACCTCATGGAAATCTACAGAAAACTAAGAATTGTAATTGTACCTTGTGCATCATCTAAGTATCAACTGAATACAAATGTTCTGTACCTCAGAACATTATGTATTTGTCCATTCCTATTACTGAACAGTCTATAAGATATCAAGTTTCTTACAATTAATCTAGAGCTAGAAAGTTCACTCTAAAGTATTTGGTTTTCTTTGCTGCTGTCTGTCTTCCTTATGTTTTGTACTTTCTTATTTTATGTGATATAGTAGTGGTAATAAATGCTAACGCTAATGTTATGGACCCAGGAAATGTTCCCTTACCGGTAGCTTATGCTATGAATTACCCATCCCAGACCTTTAATAGTGTTTTCATGATTTTTTTCACTGTGTTCAAAAGCTGCCATCCATTTTTTTGCACTTTAAGTCTACTTAGGGTATGTGTATCATGCATTGTGTATGTATTGTTTCCTAATAGTCTCTGACCACAGAAATATCAAGCAAGTCTGGAGTTATACCTTCCTGCCCGAAAAAAAAGATTTCATTTTCCTAATATCTTCAGCCTGAAAAATCCAGTGCTCTTGCCAATTTAATGGCTTATCACCTGCCTTTTAGCTGTTGGTGCCTCTACTAATGTCCTCTCAGAGCCACTATATTTATTATCTGCAAGGTTGTCATTCTAGAGAAGCAGGTGTGCACAGCAGCAGAGCGCTGTGCTGACAGAGGAATTTGCAGATAAAGAACATGCTTTAATGTGCTTTTCACAAAGCAAATCTTTGCAACCCAATGTATGGAATGGCTGCATCTCTGAGGTATGGAGGAATCTTTTGCTGGCTGTTGTGAGTAAATGTCATTCTATGAAGAGAGAAGAGATGACATGGAGCTTAAGAGTATGGCTCTATAGAAGGGCTATATCACAATGAAAGAGTGCTCAAGGTTTTGTGGTGTGTTTGATCTCAATGGGCACTAAGAATTTATTGGACTGACCCCACTCAACCCTTATTAGGTGCATGCTGTCTCTAAAAGTATTTCTTAGGGTTGTCGAGAAACCTAAAAGCCATTGTGGAACAGGTCTAACATTTATTAGCCTTTCCCTCAAGGAAGTATAAAGGAAGGGGAGAACTGTATGAAAGGAAGTATAAAGGCCTGGAGGAAAATAAGAAAAAATGGAAAAAAAAAAAAAAAGAACGAACTAAAGCATTCTTGAAAAGCAACAAAAGTCTGAAATAGGAATGACTGGTTTGACTGCTGTGAATTTAATCCATTTTATTTCCAGGTTTCCGAACAGCTGTTTTTAAGCTGTTGTTATAACTGGGGAGTTCCTTTGCACTAGCAGTGCAAAAGGCTGGGGTAGAAGTCCTGCTTCCTTCTTCCTCCTCAGTAACTCTGCTGTTAGATACTTTTGATGTTGCTAATACTTTGCTTTTTCTCAGTACAGCAAGTGCTGTAGTACTTCCACAGTGATATAACAGGGAGCTTTTTAGATATGAGGATTATTTCAGACATACCAGCTGTATTGCTGGTTATTGGTTTCTACTGACTTTCCAATGGTGAGGTGCTTGTTGCAACTCATCAGGTGAGAAGCTGAAGAACGAACTGGGTATGCACTGCAGGAGGAAAGCACATAACGTGCTTTTATGTCTTAGGAATTTTCCCAGTAGGAGATAGCAAAGTATAATTGTCCCTGTCCTAAAATAGATATTAACTAATTCATTGAATAGGAGGAAGAGCTGGCAATTACCTGGCGGCAACTCTGTTTCACTTTCCTGTGCAACACTTCCCTATTTGCTCTCTCTCAAAGGCCAGTGCAATATAATAGAGCTCTAAAGCTGTCCTCTAAAGAAATTCACATGTGCATTTTTCTGCTTTGAAGCAAATGTTTACAGGGTTTTTTGAGCTGTCATATTATTTCTCTTTCTCTTGTAAAGATTCTCTTCTATGACAGGGAGAACGACTCGCTGGGGATTATGCAGTGCCACTTCCTTGCATAGCTAGGCATGAGGAATTAATTACAGTCTTAATGCTCAGGGGAAGTGACAGATTATGACTGATGGGGAGTTGTGCTGGAGCAGCTCATTTGAAAGAAAGGCAGGGAAGGTTCGCTCCCTTGGCTCCCCTCGCACTGTTGGGGAGTAGATGTATATGCTTTTTAAATCGCAACTGGGATAGGAGTCTCCCCATCCCAGCCCTACCCTCCAGCAACATATGCAGACCCTTGATTGCTCCTCTGGTATATGCCAGTACTTTGTCCTTAATGCAGATACATTCCCAGTGGCCATAATGCACCTCTGTCTGGGCAATGAAGAGGAGAGTAAGGGCCAACATCTGAGTTAGAAGCTCTTGCTGCTGATACCTGTGACTGGCTCAGTGTGTGTGGCACCAAAACCACATTATTATTCTCCTACCTCCTGTTCTGTTGTGGTGTACCTTCATTCCTGTGGGAGAAACCCCTGCAAATCCAACTCATCTATGGCCTTGAAGAAAGAAGACTGTGGAAATATATTAATATTAATAATAATATTAGTATCTCTGTTTTTCTGTTTGTGGTCCATTGCCCCTGGTTCTGACAAAACTGATTTTTTCCAGTGTTGAAGAACAAATATGAACAGATGGGACTGGGTATTGTACAGCTAAGTTATTAGAACAGTGTATACAAATTATCTTCTCTTAATGTATTATAGTAACAGCTGCTGATGGAAAAACTCAAAAGAAAAATTACAGTTAAAAACTATCTTTATAAATAAAGCCATACAAGTGGTCAAATAAGGAAGGTATGGTCTTGTCTGGCACTTAGGAAATCTGAGTTTTGTTGAACAGCCTTGTACAAACCGATCATTTTTTGTTTCAGATCAGTCTATTAAACGTGGATAATAGTGCTTTTTCTTCCCTAACTTTTGCCAGTTTCTCTATATGGATAGTCTTCTACGCAGAAGTTATATTATAGTTAATTATGTTGTTTCCAGAACAAAATGACAAGCATATGAGTACCCTCATTTTGGTTAGGACCACTTTGTAAAGTGAACAAGTGTTATCATTCTTGCTGCATGTGGAACAAAATTAATAACCCAAACTTCCAAGTGATTTTCCCATTTCACATCAAAGCCCTTTCAAATGCTTCCCAAGAAAGGTGCCAGGGGAAATACATACCATAGCATACTGGGCAGCTGTGACTTACTGAACTCACTGCTTTATCAGTACTAGTTTTAGCCATCTCCCTTTATAGCTAATATGTTTATTCTTGTCTATCACCTTAACCTGGTAGATGTTTGTGGCTGATGGACATTTTCGCTGAACCCAAGAACTGGTTCAGGTCATCTGAGTCCTTTTTGTAACTTTTTCCTACTCAACCGTGGGTGACTGGCACAGTGCTAGCCCAAAATAAGGGGTTCAAAGTCTCTCCCTGAATGATCCTAGAAACCTATCGGGGGAAATATTTTTTCTTGTCCCAGACAATTTTTTATTCAACAAAAGATCCATCTGAAGTGCAGACTATTCAGACTGAACGAGTCTTCATTTTTTTCCCCCCTCTGAAATCATTGGAAGTACTCAGGCTATTTTTTTTTTTTTTTTTAAAAGAAAATGCAGTGTTTCTACATGATTTGCTGTTAAAAATATATATTGGTTTTGGTGAGATTTTAATTATGGATGTTATTCATGGCTAACATTCTCCTCTCTCAAGAGTGGCGAAAGACATCTGTTTCATCCTCGTGCAAATGGAAGGCAATGGAAATAGTAGACTTTCTGTGGAGACATGAAAAGATTTTCCACTGGGTTGAGTCAGCAACCTATGGAATCTGATGTTAATAATCTAAAATTGAAATTTGTAATCTTTAAACAGATTAATTATACAAGTCATTAGACTAGAATTCTTATTCTTGATCCCTTTGCTTTGCAGGATGCCTATAAAATTTCAATTTGAAAATGTACATTGACAAGAGGTCAAAAGTAATGTTCAAGGAGTGACACATTCCATGTTGATCCTTTTTTCTTCTTTCATGTGCCTCAGATTCAGCTTTTGGTGATGACTGACTGTTTACACTTTGCTAAAGCAGGCAGAGCCTGATATCCATAATTTCAAAATATGTTTAGGAACATATACTTTGTTGTGTTTTGATTCTAAATTACGCATTTCGTCTGGCCATCATAAGTAGAACCAGTTTTGATTTTGATTGATTTTTTTTCTTCTTCTTTTCTGTGGTTTGTAAATAAGCATTTGGAGTTTTGTGTCTGTCTCAGGCTATTATGATTAAAAGTCCTTTCTGTGGCTTCCTGTCACAGTACTCTCACTTCTTTAGAACCATCTGATCATGCTGATAACACTTTTCTTTCCAGAAATACCAGCATGCTGGGATTCTCCGTTGTTATACAAAAATATCTCTATTTTTTTCCTACTCTCATATTGCAAGATTATGTAAAGCAAAATCAGAAATACTTCCTGTGTAGCACTTCATGGCTCAAAAAAGAAATACAAAAATTCCCCTACTTGCCAAGTATTTCTTAATGATACAAGACTCAATAAGGTGTTCAGCATACTTGTGTTCCTGCTAACATACAAGGCAATGACAAGCAAGTTGCTGCTACGACCAGACACAGTATTAGGTTCTCTGTTGTTATTTAAAATGGTCAAAGAATAATTCTGAAGGCTTTTTCAAGATTAATATTGAATGAACTTGTTCTTGGTTTAATAACATTAAATGGAAGAACATACCTGGGGAGAAGGACAATGGGAGAAATACACCAGTCTAATGAGACGTCAGTTGACTCAATGCTGTGAGGTTACTGAATGCTGTGGAAGTATTAATGAGGACAATGCCCTTTCCTTTTGTAGGTCATTCAGATTATTTCTTTGAGAATCTTTGGTTTGAAATTTTTACTGCTTTGCAGGGTTTTCCTGTTAACAAAGCAACGTAAATTCCAGTGTTGTGAGAAAAAAAGAAACTATTATTAATGTCTACTCCTAAGAGCAAAGATCAGCTTTCTAAACCTTTTTAGGCTCCGTGAAACACTTTACTATTGTCCAATACTGGACTGTGTGTAACTGAGGTCTTTCAGTAAAAATGTTTAAAGATGGTCTCATGTGGCAAATAGTAGGCTGCTCTGAAAAGTATTAGACTGTTCCTAAATTAAGCATTACTGTTTATTAGGTTTCCACTGTTGATCTAAATTGCAATACCAAAGCTTAAAAATCTAACAAAATATTCAGCAAGTATAGGTCTGCCTTAACAGGCTACGAATATAAAATCCCTAAAGGATACTGTCAATTCTTGCTTTTTAAGACATGATTTTAAAGACAGACATAGAGAGAGGTTAAAGAGGAAAACAACAAAAACAATGTTGATGGTGCAGTTGCCTGACATTGGCAACTGAAGACACAAGAAATCTTCAGTTCGCAGAGGCTGAGAGGAGAAATACCTAAGGTTTACAAAATTGTGAAGGCAGTGGATGAGCTGAATTGTTCACCAAATCCCACAATACAGAAGCTGGGGGCACTTGACGAGACTGGTGGGAGATTGGTCTATAACAGACAAAAGAAAGTACTTCTTTACAAAGCAGATAGTGAACTTCTGGAATTTGTTGCCCCGGGAGACTGTGGAGGCAGACAGTATTAGCAGGTTCAGAAATGGGTTAGACAAATTCGTGGATAACAGATCAATAATTGGATACTAAAAGAAGTAGACAACGATGTACAATCAAACACCTCTGATGCAGTAAATCTCGATGCTCACAGAGAGTAGTCAGGCTAACATGCTTTTCCTGGGCACTGTCTGCTTTTGCAGTTGTTTGGAGACAGACTATAGGGCTACATGGACTGCTGCTCAGTCCCAGAAATAAGGCATTTCTTATACTCTTCAAAAAAGATTAATGATGAATATGCTTTTTGGATATACTGTAATGTTATCTTAAACACCAAGAAATATTAGTATCTATGTTTAGATACGAATCTTATATAGATGTATCTAGAAAAGAGTTTGCATGATGCTTACTTCAAATTATAATTGTTTTTTTTCAGTGATAATAATTCTTTGTAGAAACCTCCTAGAAAATGGCTCCTTTTAAGAATAAAAATACTTGTATATTTTTTCATCCATGCTTATCACTTTTTTTTCCCTTAAAGTAATCATACAGTTGCAGCAAGGGACAGAAATCACCAGTCACTCTGGCTGATTACTCACTTGCTGAGTGCTTTACGGGATTGTAGTGCAAGACAAAAATTTTCTTCAGTGGAAGGAAATATTAGAAAAATTATCCAGCACATAGATTGCTCAAGATGGCTATGCTAGCCGTCTGAATAAACATGTATATGTTCAGATGTTCATGCACACACCTGTATTTAAGTTATAATATCTTGAAATATGAAAAATAGAGTTTTTTCTCTCTCATTTCTCTGTTTCAGCTAAGATTAAAAATAGGAGGAAGAACCTGAATCTGGCATTAATATTTAGACAGTTGGCTAGAAATTAAAACCAGCTGTTGTGTGCTATGATCTCTACATTCTTTGCTTGTACTAACTGTCAGGCATGAAGGCACCAACATCATTTAATTAATGAGTTTAATTAGAATTGTGAAGAAATCATGGAATTAGGCACCTGTGACTTTAGTTATAAAAAAGTGCTTAGAGATACCTCTTTTTAAAATTTGAAAACTAAAGTTACTGGTATTATTGCAGTCTTTTTATTCAGTAATTTATGTCTACTACTTGAAATTATTTCAGGGATCTCTTTGGAGCAGTGTGTATTAGACACAAATAAATTGACAGACTTTCATTTCAAGCAAAACTCCTTCTCTTTTATGCACCTTGCTTTGCTTGAACTTTTAAACAAAATGTCCTGAATAGCCACACTTTGAATTCAACTTGGATAATTCTTGAATACATGAATCCTTCAACACTTCAATTTGTGGAAGGTCATAGCTTTTTATTCTAGACCAAAATTACCTGGGCTGTGACATTGCAGTGAGGTTTGGGGACAATAGAGAAAGAAAATACGATGCCTCACTGCTCCCCAGGTGGATGCAGGTACACATCTGCATGCACTGTGAGCAAGATGGGAATACAAGGACCCAGATGTTTTTATCTAACTTTGGCTTATTGACATGTGGTAGTGGGATCCTTCTTGGGAGATTTGGAGGCTCCCTACCCAAGGGCAGGTAAGATGTCCAGGCAATCAATGTTAGTCTGCCATGTGCTCTGTGGACATTTTCAGTGAGAACCTGAGGCACCATCAGGTGTCCACAGAGACACAGGGATTCATGTCAGATAGCGTGGACGGGCAAAGACAGGATGGACCTAGCCAGTGAATAAGAATTAAGCGCATTGCTTTATAATATTTAGTCTAGCAACAATTACACATTATCAGTGCATGTTTATTATGGACAGGCAGTAACCTGTTCCTGGTTACTTAAATTTTCTCGTAACACACAGTTCAGGATTTTTTTATTAAATTCAGTTAATGTAGCTGTCATGGAGAAGATGCTAAACACTCTTCATATTTTATAAAAGTAATCTATAACTTTCACTGGATGTTTCCCAGTAAAAATAAAAATGAAACTTCTCTCCAATCACATGATTATATAGGGCTGGTCAGGAAAAAAAAAATCCTGAAATATTTTGCAAACCAAAATGCAATTTTTGAAAAATGTTCCACGATAAAGTCTCCTGAAAGTGACATATTTTTTCTCTTGGAAGTTTGTTTTCAAATTATTTAAATGCTACTTCAGAGAAGTCTGTATTACAACTGTTTTATTATATTTTGGTTTTTATTTGCATATTGATTGGCACTAATTTCACCATGTTTCAAGGCATTTCAGTAGTAGTAATTTATACTATGTTACACACTGATAATGCTGAAAAAATTAACACCTGGAAATTTCTTTTAAAAAATATTTCTTGGCAATTGCAGATTGTATTATAGGTCACTTTAACTTTCAATGAATATAAATATCCTTTAAAGTAAGGTTGATATATAAACCAAGGCTGAATTTCATTGTTTCTATACAAGAGATGGGAAACGTCAAAGGATGAAGAGTCTTGCAAAACTGTAATTTGAACATTCAATTTGAAAGAGCATCACCAGTTCAAAAGTAGGTGTCTTCTGCAGTCTGATCTGCATACATGTGCTCATACCTTTTAACAGAAGCCATATGAAACCTGTTGCTTTTTAGATTTTTTGGAGCAAATTTTTCAGGTTAAAATCAGGCAAGCCTAAATCCAAACCAAGGTTTTATGACAACAGCTATTGTTGCAGGAGACAAAGATTGAAAACAAACAAACAAACAAACAAAGAAACCCACTTCTTTCTTACATTTAGTCTATTTTTGAAATTTCAGGAAAGCTTGTGATGAATGTTATGTGAGATTTCGTATTGTTCTTAGTTTCCATGATATTTCCCAAATTATGACAAGTATCACATTACATTTATAAAGTTTATTCTGGCTGTGTAACTCTTTTTCCTTGATTTTAAATCAGTTATTTCAGATTTTTTCTCAGCAGAAAGTATCATTCTGATTTCCACTATATCTTCATTACTATGAAATAAGTTTTCTTACATATTTGAGATAAAAAAATTGAAATATTTGGGATTTTTAAAACTCATAATCATAATGTATCAAAAATATACACTTATTCAATAATACAGAGGTAATATTTTTTATGGCTTACTTGCAAGCTTCTCAATTATCTTTTTGATAGTAGTGTCCTTTAAAAAAGAAAATGCACTTTTAAAGGAAAAGCAATAAAAGGCATCTTTTCATATTTTTTCTTAAAAAAATAATAGAAGGAAACATGTAAAGTTTCAGGCTTCCATTCTACAGAGAGTAACAACTGTCCCCTTTCCATAAATAAAAGAACCCCACATCTTGAAAGCACTTATTAAGTTAAGGTTCCACATTTTGCATATGCTGCCTAAAGCAGATTAGGAAATTTCAATACCTTTAGTTAGTGCTAAGCAGTAAAAAAGGTATAACAATCAGCTTCTGTGTGAGCGGTGTGTGGGTGGGGAATTATTTCTTACAGTTGGAGCTAGGCAGAGATATTGCCAGACTCTTTTAGCAGTCATAGGTCTAGAAGAATCTGATTTTAACTGAGACAGCTATTCACAATGCTGATCTTCTTACAAGGTTCCAAAAAAACAGATGGGGTATTGTTCTTTGTGATGTGTTAAAACTTCTTTTAGCCATTTGTTGTGGTTTAACCTCAGTCGGCAACTGAGCACCACCCAGCCGCTCGCTCACTCCCCCCACCCCCCGGTGCGATGGGGGAGAGAATTGGAAGAGTAGAAGTGAGAAAACTTGTGGGTTGAGATTAAAACAGTTTAATAATTGAAATATAATAATAATAATAATAATAATAATAATAATAATAATAATAATAATAATAATAATATACAAAGAAAGTGATGCACAGTGCAATTGCTCACTACCCGCCAACTGATGCCCCAGCCAGCTTTCCCCAGTTTATGTACTGAGCATGACGTCCCATGGTATGGAATGTCCCTTTGGCCAGTTTGGGTCAGCTGTCCTGGCTGTGCCCCCTCCCAGCTTCTTGTGCACCTCCAGTCTCCTCAGTCGGTAGAGCATGGGAAGCTGAAAAGCCCTTGACTAGTGTAAGCACTACTTAGCAACAACTAAAACATCGGTGTGTTATCAACATTGTTCTCATCCTAAATCCAAAACATGGCACTGTGCCAGCTACTAAGAAATTAACTCTATCCCTGCCAAAACCAGGACACCATTGCAAATGCCATTCTGACATGAGAAACTCTGCAGAATCTCTCTTCACTATTTATTAAATAAGCTCTACAGAGTCATGGATCTTACTTTCTCTCAGTCCTGAGTAAGTTGTTCTGGAGTCTTTGCAGAGTAGATAACTTTTAAAAAAAAAATTTTGAAAGGCCCTTTTACATTAGCGAGCAAGTATGTTGTCAGTCTTGGCAGGACTGGTTAGATTGTGCTGAATGTTACTCTCTCTATACATGGTGCTTCAACAGTACTTCCGTTTGTATAGCACAGCGCCCTGTTTCAGGCTCCATGGGCTCAGTACAATCCAGACCATCTGAATCTCAGCTTAAATGCAGACTCTTTGCCATCAGTCTTTTTCTCCTTGATTGCATAGTTTTCCCTGGCTGCACAACAGTCTGGCCTCGAAAGTTGGGCTTGACATTTCTCTTCATCCTATGCCTATGCCTAGTATTTGGGATTCAACCAGCCTTAAGCTGAGGAGGATCCAAAAATCGGAATACAGGAGCTTTAACCTCTAGCCCAGTAACCTCTAGCAGTGATGAAGAGGCACTGCTGCTGTGACTGCCTCTATCACCACTTTTTGAAAAAAAGAGAGCTATTCGCCATTCAGCATTTCCTAAGAAGAGGAATAGGCCAACGGGGTTCTCCATGGCAGTAGATGCCATGATTTTCCCCTCTGGGATACAAAGAATTTTCAAACTTTTTTCTCTCCTCCCCTCCTCCTCCTCTCACATTTACATGCACAGAGCACATTTGTTGGAAGGCGGGCATGGCCAGCGACCTCCACCCTCAGGCTGAGAAAACACACAGGGTAGGTAGCCAAAGGCTACAGCCTCTCCCTTGACAATTTCTGTGGCAGAAGAAATGGCAGAACTGCTAAGGGAGAGGAGTTGGGTGAGGAGAAAAAGTGAGTTCAAGCAAGAAGAGCTTTATAGAGACCTTTATTTAGTAGTTGCAGATTCTGCAGGCTGGAGATTAACTGCTGAGTCAACTTTTAAGTTACACAACTTTTAATCTTGAAAAAAGTTGGACCATCTCTTTTCTTAGGTTGGCATAGGCATTACTGAGAGGAAAATTTCTGCATCTGTTACTGAAAGAGGGAAAAAGGAAAGTATTGCTGCAGTATGTCATTAAGCCCAAACCATTTAGTACGTATCAGGTGAAATCTTGGCCTTGTTTACAGTACTGTAAATCTTAACTGTTCACTTCAAAACAATTGCCTTCAGTTCCTTCAGACGTGTCTAAAGCTAAAATTTTACCCAGTGATTTTCCCAGTTGATTCAATATTAATAAAACGAGGGTGTGGGGTGCAAGAGTTAATATTTTTAATAGCAGTACCTTTTTGGTCTCTATTTATCGTCCTGTTCTTACAGGTATAAAATTTCCAATTTGACAACGATGGTTGGGTAATTTTACTTAGATGACCTAGAATAATTAGTAAGTTTTTACCTTGGTAAAATTATGAAGCTAATGATAATGAATCTAACAAATGATTCCCATCTAATATATGATATAATACGATATTGTTAATAGCTGTTAATGATATTAGCAAAAACCTGTCATGTTAATTATCAATATAATTTAGTAATGTGAGAAGGTAATGGAATGATACACTCATTTGGTTAATGGGACTTTTATCAAAAGAGGCAAACTGAATAATTTTCATAATCTTAACTTGAAAGGGCACAGTGGTGGCAGTTGGAATCAGACAGATTCACAAGTGATAGAGAAAAATGAGATATTGTGTGTTTTCTTTTTGCTGAATCAGTAAGCTGGTTAGCCATTTAAATGAAGTGGATGCAACAGATGAAATGTTGCTCTTTTTTTCAACACAAAATTACTGTTTTGTTTTTGTTTTAATTTATCCTGAAAATAATCGTGGTTCTTCTGATTAAGAGAATGTGCTGAGCAAAAGAATGAAGTATTTTCAATTTCTCAAATGGGAGTGACAGGTTTGTGTAAAAGTGTGTAGGAATATTTATATTCACATACATATAGTACATGCAGTTATCTTTAGATAGTATTGAATGTTGAACAAATTGCAAAATACATATTGATATCAAATTTAGAATTTTCTAATACTTGTTTTAAATAAAAATACCCTTAATACAGTTAGAGGCAGTAATGCAAGTTACATATGGACCTTGAAAGGAATATGGTCCTTGAACAGGTATTCCACAGTACCACCTCAGTGGTATTTTGCTATAGGTTTAATCAATTTGGAAAAAAAAAAGAAAGACCAGATTCTGAACTTATCTGTGTGATTTCAAATGCAGGTTAGCAGAAATCATCCATAGTTTCATTAAAAAAATCACCAAAATTACATTTCCCTAAAAGAGTTGAGGAGAGCTGCCATGGAAAGGATCATAAAATGAGAATGCTGTTAGTGCTAGAACAGATGAAACACATGCAGGGAAAGAAGGTGTCACACGATATGAAGGGAATAGTGTAGAAGACCCAAGAATGAAACCACACAGAGTGTTACAGGAAAAAGGGATAAAGTCATCTGTGGGAGGGAGGCTACTGTTAGTGGATCATTCTTAGCAGCAGGAGCAAAATGAGTTCTGCTTTGCAGGGACAAGCAGTATTAAATGCTTGAGGTAGCCACATGCCTCCTGGCTATGGAAGCAAAACTCTCAGGAACAGAGGGAAATTCCTGTGCTGCTGAGTGTTACATGCATGGTGATCTGCAGTGGTCTTTTACGTAGTTTCTGAAGGAAGGTAGGAGGAGTTGAAAAAATACTGGAAGGCAATGTGAGGCTGGAAATGGGAATCATAAAAAGTTACTGCAAATGAATACAAAGAAATTTTACCCGAGGAGAAATTATTTCCTTAAAATCCAGATCCCTTGGCATTGCTGGTTGATACTGCTGCTGCAGCTGTACTGTTCACAAGACCTAGAAAATAACTTCTGGTAGCTGTAGCTTTTTTAAGTCAACTCACAGAGTGCTTGCCAGCACCTGTGTAAGAATCCTGTGTGATGCAGGTATATACATATGGGTAAAAGTATCAAGAGAGGGGCAAAACCCAGGGCCTAGATATGCAACATGTCTTTAAAGCATAGAGTAGAATATGTAAGGAACATAAAATACAATCTACAAATGTTATCACCTCATATAATTATTGTCAAAGATTAAATGAAATTTTAGCTTTGGGAAAAACTCTTAGTGAATCACGGAAATAATGAAAAACTTCTCCAGAAAGAGATATATGAAGGAGAAGGGCACTGAGATAAAGGGTATATTGTATCACGTACATTGATCATATAGAGCAACAGCAGCTCATTAAAAAGCTTAATGCTTCTTCATTAAAAAGCTTAAGAGTGTTTTGAGGATATTTTAAAAATTCAGGAAAGAAAGGAAGAAAGGAACAGAACAGAAAAATGAACTGTGTTGAAATTAGCCAACTTAGCCAATTAGCTTTCATCCAAATACGGTAACAACAATGCTGCCGTATACTGAGAAATGAAACAAGTGTAAATAATATGAAGTTGTTTGGACTTGATTAACTGTAAATAGTGTTGACTTAAAAATAGTGTAATACGAACTATCAACTATATTGTATAAAGCATTTAAAAGTTTTTCTAATTCAATTTTTGTTTCTGTTGTGGTTTAACCCCAGCCGGCAACTAAGCACCACACAGCAGCTCACTCCCCCCCCCTCCCCGGTGGGATGGGGGAGAGAATCGGAAGAGTAAAAGTGAGAAAACTCATGGGTTGAGATAAGAACAGTTTAATAATTGAAATAAAAATTAAAAAAATAATAATAATATACAAAATATGTGATGCACAGTGCAATTGCTCACCACCCACCGACCGATGCCCAGCCAGTCCCCAAGCAGCGGCCCCCCCGCCAGCTTCCCCCAGTTTACGTACTGAGCATGACGTCCCATGGTATGGAATATCCCTTTGGGCAGTTGGGGTCAGCTGTCCTGGCTGTGCCCCCTCCCAGCTTCTTGTGCACCTCCGGCCTTCTCAGTCTGTAGAGCAGGGGAAGCTGAAAAGCCTTTGACTAGTGTAAGCACTACTTAGCAACAACTAAAACATCGGTGTGTTATCAACATTATTCTCATACTGAATCCAAAACACAGCACTGTACCAGCTACTAGGAAGAAAATTAACTCTATCCCAGCAAAAACCAGGACGGTTTCTATAGCTAGTTGGTATTCAGAAAAAACATGTTTAATCTATTTGTTGTAGTTTAATTGGGTGGTAGTTTTATGTGCCTTAAGAAAAAGTGAGATGACCAAACTAGTGTTCGTAATAATCAGACAGATTTTAAAGGTAGCAGAGCAGTGCATTGAGGAAGAATATGGGGTCAGGGGTCAGAAATTAAAGTGATATGGCTTAAGAAACCTGATTTTATTTTGATGTGTATGTGATGTGGGTCATGTGTATTTTCATATATCTATTTAAGTGTATATATAAAATAGGTAAAAAATAGATAGGTCAGAATAAAGCTTGCAGAGAATAAGTGGTTCATCAGGTCATATGTAAAACAAAAAAGTTATTAATATACAAGTGGATTTACAGAATATATTTTCATATTTTCCTAACTTTCTCTTTTGGTGGGGGGAGATAAGTCTTTGCCAAGATAAATTTATTATGCTAAACTTTGAAGAGTAGCTTCTGTACCTGCTTGTAATGTGGCAGTAAAAAAAATTTCTCCCTATCACTGACGTGTGTGCATCAAAGTTATCTTCATTCCCATTTTTATAAAAGCAGAATGCTTTTTGGATGGCAATGTTTTAGAACACTTCACTTCGGCTTGTATGTTTACTCAGATGAAGTTCTTTTTATCTAGTCATATGTCTGTGAAACTATCAATATGTACTAATTATAATACATAATAAAATACCAAATATTTTATAATGCAAGTATCATCTATAAAGCACATCTTGACATAAAATAATGGAAATTTTAAATTCATGTAACAGTGCATGCTTAAGATATCAATTAATAGGGAATTATTCAATAATCACTGCATGGATTACTGCCTGAAAGTCTGAGGGTTGTACTTATCCATATTTCAAACTGGGTCATCACATTGGTATCTTCTGGCCTTAGAATTAATATTCCTAGTCCTCATTGCTCTGCCAATGTAGTATAAAGAAAGCCCTAGTGAAAATGAGATCTGGATTCTATTAACCCACATAAAGGACAGCTGCATTAGTAATACAAAATTTTGCATGACTATATTTCTTCTGGTTTCAAAATGTTATGCTGTAATTGGCTGCATTGCATTGTCCTGCAAAGTAGTGATATAAGAGTGTTTGTATACCTCGCTCGGTGTAGTATAGCCATCTGGTAGAAATATAGTTTAAAAGCTATCTGATGCAATACATGATGCATGCATTTGAAAATTTAACTAACTTTCACACAGCAGGTAATTGGCAAAAAGTGTAAATATCACTATCTGATTAGACTGCTTTTTAATTTAAGTTGAAATCCAGTAACTTTCCTGAATACTGTATGTTTTAAAAGTGATTAACTGCTATTTTGAAGAAGCTGGTGAAGCAAGTAATGGCTAAATAATTATTTTGTTTAGAATGACATGCTTCATGAGAAATTATCTAATTAATAAAACAGAGCTACAAACATCTCCCATACTTTCCATATCAGATTTCTACTTATTCTTAGCACTGCTGAGTCATAGGAACCTGCACTAGTGCATCACTTTTTTAGGAATGCTTTAGCTGGGAAAAAGATACCACTTGCAGTTCGGCATCATGCTTGCTTTAACTGCTTAGCTTATTTGTTACAAAAGGTTGTGCTTTTATCATATTTCTGTTCCGAATGAGAAAACCAGTAAATTAGTCTTAATTTTTCCTGAAACTTCAAAATCTTTCATTGCAAAAGGTGAAACCTACAGGGTTTAGACACTCAAAAATTTGCCCAAGTAACAAAGGAAATCTCTGTCTCCTTAATGGCTGCTCCTAATCTCACGTAATCGGGAGTCTCTTGTTTCAGATACTGTAATTTCTGTCATTCTGGCGGGTCTTCTTTTGGGGGTTCCCTTGTCAATATATCAGATCTGGCAGTGCTCCAGAAGCAGTATACCAAGCACGAGGTCTCCTCCAGCACTTTCCCAGTTCTCAGCTTGGATGCACGTTTTAAAGTCAGGCCTCTCAATAAGTGACAGATCTGCAGCTTTTAAAGAAAACACATTTCAGCTCCGAGGCAAAAGTTAATAGCTGCACGCAACCGGAGAATATTCCCCAACCTATTGACATACTCTCACACACAGTCTGTTAACCTGGCCTTCAGAAAAAAATATTTAGTTGCTTCAAATACATAACCCTGTTTTCTAAAAGTAGCTGATTTAAATAACAGCTTGTGGTCAAAGGAATATAGTATATGTAAGGGAAGGGTTAAAGTAAAAAAGCACAGATGGTTGTATGTGTGTGTTGGAAAAGAAAAAGGGGATTTCTTAGGGGCTGGAAGGTGTTTAGTGTCATGTGGAAGATTCTCTGTGGTGATACTAATACAATTTACATGATATATTACAATAAGGTTCATGTCTTGGGATGTGGGTGTCACCTGAAATTGAGTATCTTACTATTTTTTCATTCTGTGAATTTGATGAAGATGGATGTATGTGGAAAAATTCCATGTACAGCAATTTATATTGTTTGGAAAAAGTTGCTCTTAAGTATGATAGAGACTACCTATTTTACAAAAGAGTTTGTATTTGTTTATTATCTCCTGTGCAAACAGAGGAAATTATCTACAGCGTCTATTCCCTGATGACACCCAGAGGTATGCAGATTGCTGAGACCTTCTGATTTCTCAAGGTCAAATCAAACTGAAGGCAATCATTCCTCATCCAACTTAGCTGAGCCAAGTTGCTTGCTTTGGCACTGGTACCACATCCTAAAAAAGCATATTTTTCTTGCTTGTGGGCAGGTGGTTAGAATACCATATAGAGCTCGTTTTTGACTGTCAGGATTGAAATTATTTCTCAGCCAAGGGTAGACATAAGTACATCTGTTAACTATTAAATCATGGAGAAAAAACCTTTGCAAAGGTTCAAAAAGTACCTCAGATGTAAGAAAAAAAAGTCAGAATTTCAGACCAATTTTTGTAAAAATGACTAAAAAGATAAATGTAATTCTATTACATTCTGATCAAGAAAATTACTGCAACTCTTGTAGACTCTGTTCTTAGGCCAGTGAGAGTTTAACTACAGTTTGAGTGACAGTAGCATAGGTGGTTATTACTAACCTGTCAAAGACTTTGGTAAAACCTGAAATTTTTTTGCACACACCAGTATGGTTTTTAACAGCTATTTGAACACTATGTATCAAAATCTGTGTATTTTAATGTCTTTGTCTGTGCTATTCCTAAAGCAAACCTTTAAAATGGGAAGGGTAAGAGGTGTTAAACAGTCTTTATTTATTTTTACTTCAAAGATAGTAGGTTTCAGAAAGTGAAAGACTACTCTTTATTAGTAGAGGCTTTCTGAAATTTAAAAGATTGTTCAGTAATAATAACTCATGCTAATGATCTAGATACGAAATTAACAAATACTAAGTTAATTATTACTTACACCAGTTGTTCTCCTAAGAATTCATTCAAACATCTTCTAAATTTAATTAAAAACTTCATGTGTGAGAGCTAACAGAGGTCAAGATTACAGGCAAACTCAGAGAAATGAGTCTAAGAATACTCAACTAAGAAAGAAAAATAGGTTTTTACATTACTTTCAAAATATACAGTACATTATCAACTGCATTTCCTTTGTAGCAAAGGCCTCTCACAAGGAGTTGATGTAAAATTCCTGATGAGCTAATTGTGCTTTTAATTGATATTTGGCTTGAGGATTTTAGGTTTTGTTGTTGTTGTTGAAGAGTGCTAGAAGCATTCTGCAGTCATTTTTCAGTTTATATAGTATTAATTTTTCACAGAAGTATTGATCATTATACCTGTAATTGTTATTTATTTACATGGGCCTGAATCTGAAAAGTGGATGCCAGTTGCCTGCAAAGCTATCCTTAAGAAAAGGGTTGAGTCAACACTTCTCCTTCTTCTCAGAAATGACGTTGTACAATCTGTGTTAGTAATTTGTCCTTGTAGGATTGCACAAAAAGATGGGTAATAGTTTTTTCTCAGCACGTCTAGCTAAAATGGGTAGCTAATGAAATGAATGAATGGTAGTTTGTACATTTAGGGCAAGAGCCATATCGCCAATGTAGCACACACACGTGGTCTCCTCCTTGCAATTTAGGCCAGAGATTAAAGTGTTTATTTCCGCAAGATTCATGTGAGAGAGCGGCAGTGTGGCTAACTGACTAATTTTGATTATGAAACAATTTGTGCTCTCTTCACAGGATAGGAAACAACAAGTTTGGGGTTTTTTTGTTCTTAAAAAAATGTCAACATAGTCTTTGCAACAGTAATTAAAAATAACCTACTGCCATTAACTGAATATGGCTTTCTGAAGCCTGTAGCCTGGTTTGCTTCCATGAATGGTTTATTGATCTGTTGTGGAGAAATTCAACAAGGAAATTATCTTGAAAATTAAAAACAATATTAAGTAATGGATGATCCAATTTACTGTAACATGAGCTTATTGCTGCAGTTCGCTACTAATTCATGCAGTGAAAAGCTCAAGGAAAACTTTGTTTTTCAAATTTCAACCTGCATTCCACAGGACAGTTTTTGCAGGAGAATTGCTGAAGTGGATGCAAAGTCCCTAGATAACTGCCCTATGCAAATGCTACACTAACATTTTGAAGGAATTGTCTTAGGAAAGTGGATTTTCTTGTCTCTCTTTTGTTCACAGGTATACAGGTACTTATTGTTTATGATATATCTTGAATTTTTTTCTGTTGGACCTACATGTGGGAAAAATCTGATGAATTATATACCCCATACATGAAATGGCAGAAGGTTTTACATTTATTTGCTGAGCTTACAGAGGGATTTATCCATGCAGTATTAGTCCTACCTACTAAAGTAGATAATTAGAACTGCTGCTTCTGTTTCTTTTCCGTTTCTTTTTCTCTCCCCTATTCCCTTAATACATTTATTAACATCATCAATTTTAATTCCATTTCCTCTAAGTCAAAACTTCTTGTGTACAATCATCTGCTTTTTTCAATATGAGAATTTGTACATAATTCCTCTTTAATCACTGTAAGAGACTTTTTTTTGCATAGTTGTAGCAATTTTTTTCTGGTTTATGATGGTTATTTCAAGAGTAGAAAAGAAATATGTATTTTCCTATGTTGTAGAAATAATAAAATGAACCAATGATAATTACTGCACTCTGTAATCTTTTTCTTTTTGCCTTAGGCCTTAAAGAACACACTATACACCCCTGTTAAGCCTTTCTATTTTCACAGGATCTCTGCAAATCTCTGCAAGACCTATACATGCAGACTAAATTCTTTCCCTTTTTGTTTCCAAGTACTTATTGCAAAAGGTTTTTTTTTTTTCTTTTTTTTCCTTCCTGTTAGTGATTTCCTGATCATAATAAAGGAGGAGATTATTTGGGGATGGAGATTGTGTCCAGTCTGAGATGAAGTCACTGACTGGCATTTGCTATATTATTTTCCTGACATTTATGAGGTAAACATGTACAGCAGAATTAACTTTCAAATCCTTCCACCCTTCTGGGTGAAATTCAGTCTTGTGCATGAAGTCTGTAAACGTACAAAACTTTATCACAATCCACTCTTCTATATTCCAGAAGATGAATGGAAGAGAAAATTAAATATTTTTTTGGCTATTGTTTGCCTTTATCACTGATGGAAGATATTAATTTAATAATTTTCAGTGTCTAATCAGACAGAACAGAATTAATGGCCAACTTCTCTCAACATATATCTTAAAACATGTTTCCAGTAAAATATAGTCTCATATGGTACTTTATAAAAGAAATTATCATCAGTGAGACAAAGCATTATGGAATCTCAAAACAGAAATAATTTTATTGTCCAGACTGTATGCCATATTTATTAAAAATAAAAAAAAAGTACTGCATAGTGATAAATTGCTCTTTTAGCATAATTAAATTATTTCAGAACTACTCCTTGTGTTTAAGAAATCATATATTTACCAACTTAGGACAGTCTTCCATTTTTGTTTTGAATGGTTTAGGAACTCAGTCTTGAATACGGTATAATGTGAAACTGTTCTAAAGAAAGATGAAAATCAGTCTTTTTTTTCTGCAAATAAGCAATTATTTTTTCAGCTTCCAATGAAAGCACAGGTAGAACTTCTATTAGGATATAGTTATGGCATGCTCATCCTTTCAGATGTGAGAAAAAGCTGTTTGAAAAAGCACTGGTTGGATTTTGTGACATGCAAAATAAATAATAATTATTTTTATTTGACTAATAAAGTCAAATAAAGTTAATAAAATGCACTTCTGAGGATTCCTTATTCATCTAATTTTCATGGTCTCTAGGTTATTAATTCGCTTGTCCTTATAACATCCTCACTGCCCCCCCAAGCCAAAGAAACTTCACCAAAAACAGTTTTCCCATTTTGACTTGTGAACATCCCTGATCAGTGCTGTTGCACAGTTCAGCTGAATTTCCTGGTGAAGGTGATTTTCTCTCTTCAATTGATTTTCTTTAGTTTTAGAGTGTGCTCCTTCTGCCTCCTGCTTTGGGGGCTTATCTTCCAAACGGTGAAAAGTGATGAACAGCTGGAGGCAACAAGTTAGATCAAAAGTCCGTTTCTGTCTATGGGCAGACTTGGTTATCCAAAACAAAATAAGAGGTATCACTGTCTGTAGTCCTCTTTGTAAATGCTTCATCATGGTAATAATTTGGTGTGAATGATAAAATCACCTCCCTGCATGAATGCTTGCAGAATAACAGATCCCATCTGAAAGAAAGCAAAAGTGTATGGTAGAAGGCAGACTGGAATTGTGAAAATGACAGCTACTCGGGAACTAAATACAGGAATTTTGCATACTCTGCACCTCAGCTTTAGGACTCATCTGTAGTTTGTAATTTTTGTAATATCAGGGCATGCTGAAGCACTGCTTCAGTATGAATTTCTGTGGAGAATGGCTTGAATCATCAATGTCATTTTTTGCAGCCCTTGGCCTTCTCTTAGGGGTTTCCCTTAAGTTCATCCTGTTTAGCTTGTTACAGCTGAAGAAATCCTACCCCCAGGACATAAGCATTACAGGAATCCAAGCTCCGAATCTGAGGTCGGTTCAGATATGCCAGACTATTTTTGATGAGTACCTAATGCTACCCCAGAAGAAAAGCATTCTCAATACAATATCTTTATGTGACTGCAACATGTGTCTACTGGCATTTACCTGAGATAAAATCTGATTGTTCAAAGAATTGTTACTCCAGAGATGGAAAAAAGAATCCCTTAATTATATTTAACTGAAAAGTCTCTTGTTCCCTGTTGCGATGTGATTTCTGCCAAAACAACGTAGTAAACAGGCCCTGATAGTGCAACTAGCTCATACAAAATTGTAATATATTTTTTCACTTGAGTAGTACTCTTGAAGTCTAATGGACTTCAGCATGTTTTTTTTTAAGCAACTGTTGGATGGTATGCAAGGTCAAATTCCAAGACAATGAATATGTGAATCTTCCTAACAAAACGTTATTTTTTTTTTTAACTGATTAGCCATTTTTTGTAATTCTTTTTAGAACCATCGGATACAAAAAGAAGTATGTGAAAGTTCCACATGGGCATATTTGGGTGGAAGGTGATCACCATGGACACAGCTTTGACAGCAATGCTTTTGGGCCGGTAAGTCAATTCTCTATATCATTTACACTTTGCAACTGAAAAGCAGGACGTCTCCTGAGTCATTTGTGCAATACAGCAAGTATGAATTGATTGTGATTGTATTCCTATTGTTTTTGTGAGAATAATTAGATTTTATAAAATGTCTTGGTCAGTGGAGAATGAGTTTGCTCTTAACTATTATAAAAAGAATAAAGACTCCTTTTAATTCCCCCACATGGAAGGAGGAGTGGTGGAGGTTTTAAATTTGGAGGGATGTACTGGAGGAGTAGCCAGAGGGTGAGCCAGCTCCCTGTAGCTGACAGACGCTCCCTAAGGACATGTTGCCAGCTGATGTAATTTGGAATTGTTTCTTCCCGGGAGCTTGGTCTTGCTTTAGTGCCAGTGCTGGGATAAAGAATTAGGAAACCGTAACTGTGCTTAGTAAGTGTTAACTGTTAAATTGGTCTGTGGACGATGGTAGAGATATTTCAAAACTTTGCCAAAAATAAATATTTGTTTTCTTTGCATAGGGCCATTTTCATATTGATTAAAGACAAAACGTAACCTGAAAAATGTGTTTCTTGACTGGTAAAAGTGTGCATCTCTTCATCAAGAAGACAGTGAATGCTTTCTCTGCACTCCAGTTTTCGTTTGGTTTTGGTTTTGTTACACTTTGTGTAGGTTCCTGTTCTTTTAACTTAATCTAGCAGGCAGGAAATAGTTGCATAAGCTGTGCATCCTGCTGTGGAAATACAAATCCTTTTCGCCCTGTTCCATATGCAGGTTTTTGATATGGGTCTTTAGGAGAGAATACTGTTATAATATTATAAAAAAACCATGGGTTGCCACAGGGAAGTTGTCAAGGCTGGATTTTTCTACCCTCATGCATTTCATACCTATTTCATACAGTCACCCCGCTGGCTCTAATTGAATTAACGACAGCAAAGACCTTATGAGTTTGTCTGGCTTCTGGAAGTTTAGCCCAATTACTAATTTGAAATAATTTGTTCTCAGGAAAAAATGCAAAAAAGGCCTACTGTCTGGTTTGGAGTATGTAATGCCATTGCCTCTCTTCTGGTTTATCTCACTTTTTTTTTGCTTGTATTTCTTGCTATTTTTCATTATTATTTTCCTGCTACTATCTTCTAAGATTTCTAACATCTAGTTTTAGAGGTTCTTTCCTGCAGGATTTAATTCAGTCTATCCTGTGCAGGTATCTTTTGCCTCCTTTAGTAGGCTTTTCCTTTCCTGTCTCACTCTCTGTGCCCAAGATAAATCTTAGTCATAAAGCCACTAATCTTCTTTTCACTTACAAATGTATTGCCAATGTAGACTCAGAGTATAAGGAAACTTTAGCAGTTGGGCATTGGTTTCAGACTTACAGCAGTTCACACAGAAATTAATACAAGGTAAAATCCTCAAGATAGGCGCCATACAGCTTTCATACAAGATAGCATGTTGGGGTAAATCTAAATACCTTCAAATTTTTACTCAATTCACTAATGTTTATAAATATTAGAAAATCGCCTTCACTAGGCTTTGACCTCACATTAGTCATCAGCTGCTAGCTAACTTCAGATAGTATGTCACTTTTCTTACAGCAGTGGCACCTTTCGAGAGCTAGTAAGACAGTTTTTGACAGTGAATTCTTTAGCTTTCTGCAGGAAGAATGGCCTTTGTGTTGTGATGATGAATACATTATGGGCAAGTCAGCTGTAAATACGTATTTTCCTCTGAATTAAATTAGAGTAGCAGTCATTGAATACAGGCGAAAGGGGGCAGAAGAGATCACAGGGCTGGAAACTAGCTTGAGAATAATAAAATATTTAAAATTTTCATCTGTAGAAGAAAATGGAAAGTGTATTTAGAAGGACATGCTGGACTCCAGGTTCTTTTCCATTCTACATACGTTAGATTTTAGGTTACTGGGACATTTTCTACCCCTCTGTCTGCCGTACTCTTCAGATCACTTGCACAAGTGAATTAAAATATTAAAATCACACTCTTCAAGCCATATAGAAGGTATATTCTTCTTAACTTAAACACTTTTCCTCTCGTAAGACTGGAGCAGTCATAAGGAACAGACTGCAGAATGGTAAGACATGAACTAATTTTTCTCATTTTGTTAGAATATAGGGCACTTAAGAGATTAGGTTAAATGTTACATGTGTCACAATTCTGACTTGCAAAACCAGGTATAGTTTCTTGGACCAAAAGATCCAGTTAAAATAGTGTATTTTTAAAGTGGATTATGTTGTAGGCTACCATTTTTTAAATTTTCATGCCATCTTCTAGTAGAAAGGCAAATACAGCGTAGACAGTCAGACACAGTAATGTTTTGTAGATGAGCTTAATGAGTTACATGGGGCATAAAAGGAAATTATGGGAAAACAGATTGAGAACAGATGTTAGAATCATTTTTTTCTCTTGGAGAATATCACTGTGTAATGGCCTAATGGGTTAGGTTGGTAAAGCAAAAACCCTGATACCAATCAAGTTCTAAATTAGATGCACCTTTGGAGAAGTATGAATTTCTAAAATGTAAAACCTTGGCAGATTAAATTATCTTTACTTTGTTTATAAAAATATTATAAAATAAATTATATTATCTCTTGTTATTGCATGGTTTTTATAGGACCAAAATTAGAATGTTAAGGCATAGAGAGACATTTTCCTGAAGTGTGTAAATAAAATGCAAATGTTTTAACTAAGATTTGTAAAGGTTTAATATTTCCTTTCTGCTTAGTCGTGTCTGAATAAAATTAATACCTTAACTGGTATGACAAAAATAACAGGACATCTGTGCGTAGTGCTGAATTAGAAAAGCTGTTAACTCTCTATATGATCAAAACTTAAATATTAATTACCTTTTCAGAATATTGGACTCAATTAAGTAGTACATGGTTATTGTACATTGTCTTTAAAAAAAAAATGCTTTGTGCAATACAGAATGGCAGGTGTTATATAATACTATTGCTTTGACACTGCTGTGTTTCAGGTTTGGAAATTTGTCATGTCAGCCATTCATAATGCTGAAAATAGCTGTTTTGAATAGAAGCCAATAAATATTCAGAGAACTTACATCTTTTTACTATTATTTAAGGAGATAAAAAATTACATATCGCTGGAAAATTATTTCAATTACCTGGACTAGAATAGCGATTTCTACTCAATTAGCTGTTACTGTTTTCAAATTCTTATAGAATGAAGTCAAGCTTTTATGATATTAGCTCAGCATTCCTTAATTGGCATACTACAGGAATGTAATCATGAATAGCTTATATAATTATGATACCACTTTTTAAATTTTCTCCTTTTTGTTTTCAATTCTGGTAATTTTCCTATTTTGGGGGGGCCTTTTTATTGTGAGGTTGTAGTTCAACAGCATAGGAAATCTAACATTACTGTTCCCGGCAATGCTTCTGCTTTCTCAGATCAGAAATGCAGGAGACACATTATAAAGAATTGATCAAGTATTAAACTCCTCTGCTGCTTCAAATTTCTTAAAGATTTTAAAAGGTTAACTTTATGCCAGATCAGTTATTGTCTTTGCTTGCACAGCCAGGATAATACCAGCATAAAAACAAAGTGACAATTTATATTCTGGATCTGGCACTCCGGTTAAATCAAGGGAAAAGTCATTACAAACTGTACTTCGTCCAGATCAAATATGTAGCATTTGCATCCAGCAGTGCAGAGATGATTTGCAACCAACATGTAAGGGTATTTGAGAAACAGTTATTAATAAGTGCATATAACAACTGATATATATATATATATTCCTGGATGTACACACATGCAGTGAATAGCACTCTCAGAATTAAAAAAAAAGTTCAATTTTATCTTATGGGGATTTGTTTGGTAAATGTAATAGTCTTATTACTACATTTCTATGTTTCCAAATGCCTCCAAGCTGAGGATATGAAAGAGCTTTATAAAATTAGGACTTGAAGTCAATGGCAGTCTTTCAGCTGTCTTGTAAAGGACCTGAACAAAAGCTCATTAAAGTCAATGAGAGATTTCTATTGGCTTTAATGGCTTTGGATAAGACTCTTTATGAATTAAGCTTCACAATCCAGTATAAGGGCAAAAAGGCTATTATCCTTCTTATCTTCCTGGGAAACCTGAGACACAGGTAGGTTGAATACCTTGTCATAAAATATTTTTTTGGCTCAGCCAGGTCCCTATCCTAGTCCTCTTACTAAAAATACATCTATGTTTGAATGTGTTTACTCTCAAATCTAAATCCCATTGAACCTGAGCCCGGCTTTTTGTTTAACAGAAGTTTTACATTCATAAGCTTCACATGAGTATATTGCTTTTAGTCAGCATTACTGTAGAGGCTGTATTTATGATTGTCCATATAAGCAATTCTGTACTGTAAGTTCATGCAATAAACTATCTGAAAAACATCCTTGTCTGTTTAACTATTTTTTCTTTCAGCAGCACAAACCTGTAGACTGTGACTAGAAAACTCTATAGACTAGAATGACATTGAAAATAAGTGATTATGCTGAGTTTGTTAGTTATTTAATTTGCTTTTCAAAGGCTATCATAATCTTTTTCAGATGTAAGACAGAAATGGTTTAACTGTTAACCCTCAATGGGCAAATTCAATTAATAACAGTAATGGAGTGTGGGCTATTATAATTATTTTCTTAAACTGATCCAGTATTTCTCTCTGTAACTACTGTTAGTGAATATAAGTAGTCAAAACCAGAAAATATGAAAAGTTCATTAGACAGTAAGGTGAACTGAAATAAGACACTTTTAGTGAAGTGCAGTGCGTGACTGCTGGTAAAGGAAATATTTGAACCAAGAGGTCTGGCAGCCTGTGAGAGTAGTTCTGCTTCATATGCTCTGTCTTCTTCTAAGAGAGGTTCAGAGGACAGCTGAAGGAAGAAGCAGATATCTTTCCACAGTTCTGGATTACTTACATAATAGCAAACAAAGAATGCCATGTGTCCTAAAAGTGCACATCATCCTGGTGATGATCCTGCCATCTGCTGAAGCTCTCATTTATGAGCTATAAACTAGTGCAAGAATCACATATCCCCCTGAAATGGAGCAGCCTCTAAGGCAAAAGGTGGGAAGAGTTTAACAGCTCACAGCAGTGTGCTGAACAGCACCGTGTTAAAATTGTGTAGTAAGGTATATAGGTAGGCAGCACACACTCTTCCCACAGAGAATTCTGCCAAGTCTCAAAATACCCAGTGACCCCATTTGCGTCCCCATACTCCAACCAGCCATTCGGAGAGGCTTAAGACAAATAGTTTCAATAGCAGGGTCCTAAACGCTATTTTTCTTAGTTTAGACTGAAGTCAAGAGGAGATGGTCAAGCACTGCGAAACAAAAGTGTGATGTTAGCAAGAAAACACATACCTGTGCTTACACTCATAAAGTTAATGTAGGTGAGGATAACAGTGATGGCAAAGTAGTCAGTGAAGGCTGGGAATGACCTACTGGGGACTTCTCTGCATCAATTTGCTAGCTGTTTTTGCAGCTGCTTCTGCTCTCTATTTGTTACCACTCTGACCAGTACTTGCACCTTCACTTCGCTGTATAAATGTAGCCTTAGAGAGTAGCATGACTCTTATGGGATCTGTGGCATTTCTACTTTTTCTCTTGGGTATTAAAGAAGAAATGAAACTGTATTTAAACAGGATGTGTAATGCAAATACACAATCAAAGACATTCCATAATATTTATCCCTGGCAACTAGCAACAATGAAATAGGTAAAATTGTTTACAATCAGAAAAAAGACTTTACATATGGAGCATGAAGTTACCAGTAGTAAATAGCATGCATGCACAGCTTGAACTTGTAAAAGTCTATGATGAATAAAACGGGTAGGACATTATGTGTTATGACTGATGATAAAAAAACCTCGAAGGGTAAATATGCTTGTCGCTTTTGAGAGAATATT
The DNA here is from genome assembly GCF_965638725.1 of Aptenodytes patagonicus. Lineage (NCBI taxonomy): Eukaryota > Metazoa > Chordata > Aves > Sphenisciformes > Spheniscidae > Aptenodytes > Aptenodytes patagonicus. The sequence continues at coordinate 30,998,468 of NC_134949.1, forward strand.
GTATGTGAGATGCAAATTGAGATGGTGGTTTGTCTATTGAGAATGACAATTCACTCCAAGAGCTGCTGAAGGGGAGCCTTGATAATAAGATTGTGTGGCCTCGCTGTCCATTAAATTATCATGACTAACTAAATTTGCAGTATAAGGAATAAAAAAGTCCTCTGTGGCTGTCCTAATTCTCTTGGAAAGTAAAATATTTAGCCTGATTGTAGTCTAAACCGTTGCATAAAAATTAATCTTTCAAGCAGCTTGGCTATCAGCAATCCAGAAAGGACTTTCTCTCTGTACCATATCTACCTACCTGAAGCATTCCTGGCAATATGCTCAGAAAGCTTTTCCTTTTTGTTATGCAATTAAGGTAAATAGGAATGCTAAATATGACATATTCTCTAAGCACACCCAGAATAGAAAGGTTTTTGAATGTTTGTGACTAAAAGCTCTCAATTAAGTCTACTCTATTTCTTAGAATGGAATGCTCATGAGGACTTGTAAAGTAGCAGAAAGTTTGGGGTTTTGTCTTAGTCATGTCAAATCTTAAACATTTTATGCATTCTAGCTAATTTTCTTTATTACTGTACTTGGAAGCATTACTGTTATTTAGCATTGTAGTATTCAAAAAGCTTCAGTCATCCTGCTTATGGAACAAGATTTATGTAATAACCCTAAGCACAATGAATTATTAATCCAAATATTTGGTGAATATTTCTGAATGCAAGTACCTTTAAAGGATTTTCCAACCACATTGGAAAGAATGGTAGGTTGAACAGCCTACACCTGTTTTTGACATCACTTACATTGAAATAAACCAGGAAAAAAAATGTTGAAACAATTTTAGATTGATTTAATGAAATATTAGAAGAGATCAGAGAGCTGTCAGATTCATACCATCATTTGTAATTAACTAATTTGAACAGCTCTGCATTCAAATATAATCATTTGCTGAATCCTGTATACCTCTTCATCAGTTTTGTTACAATTCTATTTCTCTCAAGTTACAGCTTGAAATACCCTTATATTCGATAACCACTCTGCAGAATTTATAGCATTATATGCTCTATATAGGATCTCATGAATTACTTGTTTTAATGGAAATGAGGCACGAAGGAATCTTTGCTGACGTTTCTATGGTTTAACTGTATAGGGAATTGTGATTCATGCTGGCATTCGTATTAAGGTTTGCCAGGACGTCATTTAAAAATCCATTGAATGTTTTTGTTTCTTTCTATTTTTTACTTCCTTGGAATGGAACATTGTCAAAGCTCAGTCACTGATTACTAAAATAAAATTCTAAATTTTAGTTTGCAGAATTATAGGAAATTACTATGTACCTGATTCCATTTTTGGATAAAATAAATGCTTTGGTGTAATAAGTACTTGTCTCATTAAATCTCCCAATCTTAAAATAAGACTATTTGACAGTAGCACCTTGTTTACACAATTCCATATCATATTGGGAGGTTAGAAATATATATTTATATGGCAGTGAATGTGCAAACCAATGCATATTTATTTATTTAAAAGTGTATGTTTATTTATTTTAGGAGCAAAACATTATTGAAATATGATGAGTAATATTAATAGAACTACCAATACTTCTATAAATTATTTGAAGGAAGTTATTTTTTCCATCTATCTGGTGCCTGTGTGGTCAGGAGTACTGTGCTTTGGGGCTTCCCCGCAGAAGAGTCACAGTGACATAGGGAAATGAGATCCGTGAAAGGCCCCTGCAGTGGGGCTGTAGCACACCATGTAGAGGAGAGGCTTCGAGAACAGGGCTGGTTCAGCCTTGAGCAGAGAAGGCTGCGAGAAGACGTCATGGCTGTTGTCAGCTACAGTACGGTGTACAGGGAAGGCTGGGCCAGACTATTCTCAGAGATGCAGAGTAGTAGGACAAGGGACAATAGGCACAAGTCACAACATGTGAAATTCTGAATAGATATTAGGATATTTTTAATTTTTTTTTTTTTAATTTTTGGGGAAGTCATGCATTGATTACCCAGAAAGTTTGTAAGATCTCCATTCTTGGAGATAGTAAAAAAAAAAAATCCTCTTCCACTTATGCTTATATACCATTTATGTAACTATAATATTTGTTCTCATGTAATTATTGAAAATATGTTTAACTGCATTTGATGCAGAACAGAAATCTCCCATCAGGTGACCAACAGCTCTCTGTGGTCATGAGGACAAGTCCTGTATAAACCTTTGAACACCACTGATACATAACAATGCCTGCAAGCTGCAAGATCTGTAACTCAATATCACATTTTCTAATTGCAAAATTGCTTTTTTTCCCCCCAGTGCATCTATCCCAACATGATTTTAATTAATGCTGTTCTGAAATATGTATGTATTAGGGCTTATACCATTGCTGTCTCTTCTTCCTTGCAATATATCTTCTTGAATCTGGGAGAGCTGATTTAAAGTTTTAGGAAATGTTTGCCTGGAAGCCTAAAATTTGTGAGATATCAGTTGCTGATATGAGGGTGAAAAGGAACCAAGGTAGTAGTTAACATGATGTGATAGTAAGGTCTAATATTTCTTTCCTACCAGAGCTAGAAATCTGAAGATGATGAATAATTTGCACTTTTCAAGCATGGAACTTGGATCAGTAATGGATCGATAATCAGAAAGAAAGAGGAAGAAAGAAAGCAAAATCTACTGTAGATGTTATTTTGCGGAACTCAAAATAACACTTTCACTTCTGGTGGAAGTCATGCAGTTTTAATAATGAAAATCTGTGCAGCATCTGTCAAAAAATAAGAAAACAAAAGCCTTTCAGTATTTCGTGATGGTAAAATGAGTTATCAGGTGTTTTCTTAAAGAGTCACTGCATTGTGTTTCTTAAGAGCATAGTAAATGGTCCCTGCAATCACCGCTTTACAGCCGTTGGATTAAACTATGTTAAGTGGTACTTATGAAATATTGCACATTGTTAGAGCTTATTAAAACCTTTAGTCAATATTACCAGAGTTATTGTTTGTAGAATATAGCGCTGACTTGGTACACAGCCGAGAGAGGAAACTGAAGAGCTACAAGCCTTCGCAATTTTACTTTTGGATCACCTTAGTGGGACTCAGGTCTTTTTGTGGTTAAGCCAGTCAGAAGTTTTAAAGCCAAAAGCTCAGCTTCCTCCCACTAAAAATGCACAAAAGAAATAACAGAAAGTCTAAAAATCCTAATTTGCTAGCAGTTTAATATTTTTAATTGTGTTATGCCTGATCATATTCACATATTATCCTATTATACAAATTAAAATTCAGGTTTAATTTGCAACTTATTAAAAACCAGGATTTGTATAATTTAGATGCCAAAATAACAGACTCTTGGACTACTCCGTAACAGATGTGAAACTGGTATCCAACGTTGAATTTTGGCCATATACACGCTAAATCTAATGAAAGCCAGGGGAAGCCTATGACCAAAACAAGGTGTAATACACTGAAAAAGGAGAGGAATCAGAAGAAGTAACTGCCTACAAAATTCTCCATGACTGCTCCTTGGCAGGTTATGGCTCCATCTATTGTAATAGCTACCTTCACATTTCAGAGACTTTGGCAGGAAGGAAGAACACACCAGACGATGGTTTTTACAATTTTAGTGATTAGATAGAGGCATTCCAGAATCCTTTTTTTTTTTTCAGACTCTTATAATGGTGTCACAACCGTGGGCCACTAATTCAACCCATTCTTCAAAATGTTGCTAATGTAGGTTTCCACATACAGCATAAAATAGAAATGCTTGCATTACTCTTCCAGACTGAATCGTACCAAAATGGACATGCACTTTGGAGTGAAAGTATACATGCTCCCCAAAAGATTCCTGATATTGCTGCAGCTGATGTGTTCTCTGTATCCTCAAGCTGCAAACAGATAAAACACTCCCCTTTGCCATGCTCAATATATTGTTTTCACTCGGATATGTATTGTTTTCTCATAAGTCCTGTAACACAGGACTTGAGAAACTGCTTCATATACACGAGATCTGTACTCAAATATGCTGTATTATACATTGTCAGCTGTAACTTATTGTCAGAGTAATTTTGGAGGCCCTCACAATTTTACCTGTTTCAATGAAGGCATAAGTTCACAACTCAAAACACTCCCTCATTAACATAAGATCTGATTATACTTAGTGAATGGAGTCATGTAAAGAGTATGTCTACTTTTCCTAGTTATTGATAGCTATTAAAAAGTTTGTAGTATCAGAGTGAATTTTTGATGTTTGTACCATAAAGGTTATATCTATTTCCTTATCTAATATTCACTCTTCCCTTGAAAATTTGTTCAAAAGTAATCTTTGTCTACTTTCCGCTGCGCACAGGCCAAAGCAGACTGTGCTGTACCAGTATGCTTTTAGGCCACCTTTCTCTTTCACAGATGCTGCTGCCAGTGGCCTACCAGTGTATTTCTATATATCCTCCTCTAGGGACTATCTTTAACTCTGTGCAGGCCTTATGACCTCTAAGGCTGTTTTCTGGGGGAAAACTAGCACCTGGAAAATGTTCCTTTGGTATCCCAGACATCTTTACTAAGCATTTAGGGTTATGTTCACTCTCCTGGATCGTTCTCATTATCTTTATCACAGTGTTGTTCTCTGTTTTCTTCTGTTTGAGTTAGGACAAAGAAGTCATCCAGGATGGTACTGAACTGATAAACTGAAGTTCTCACATACCCATAAATAGAGAAGCAATTATAATTCCTTTCCTGGTTGTACCAAAGAAAGGTTTTATTCATGTTGATAGGAAAGGATTGCTGTGGCTAAGAAAACTAGGCACTAATTTCAAGAAAGATTCTAACATTATTCTTTATGCCAAATCAAAAATTATTTTTAAGATAAATTCATCAAGTAGAATAAGGTACGGTTCACATAATAGCAGAAGCAAACCTTGCATTTCTGTTGCAGCGTTCACCTCATGTTTGAACTATATCTTTAAAAAAAAAAAATAAAGATATTGTCTTGATCATTTATATTTGCATTTACATGCAGTGTGAGTTGTATGGAAGGCCTTATTTCACATCCGTGTTTTAATGTGACGTTTTAGGAAGTGCAGCAGCCTGAAGTAAGTCAGGCACTAAAAAAGAAGAAAAATATACTGGGATATCTATCTTCCCTGGTTTGCTTTCAGAGTTCTCTCCTGGCACATTTTACACAAATTAATTTGGCAGTAACAAAAACTAAAAAAGTATTTGGATTACTTCAGCAGTAAACTAGCAACAGAACCATGTCATTTCAATTTATCACTTGTTGTCTTTAAGTGTGTGAAATCCTAGTTCTTCATCACATTGCAATAGATTGCTTCTATATAGAAAAAAGCTGCAGACTTCACAGAGGAAAAAAAAAAAATTATCAACTGCCAGCTGAGCCTTCACATTCTCCCTGACTTGCAGATTTTTTAGTGAATCTCACACTACCTGAACTAGAACAGCACAATAACCTTAGCTTTACCCTTGTTGCTATGACTCAAGTTATTAGGGTTTTATCCATCAAAAAGAGCTCTGGCCCAAACAGCACACTGGATCTTTGAAATTATAACCTGAGAGACAAATCCTGTGAAACTGAACTTAACCTCTACAGCTAGCTTTTATCCTACTAGCATAAATCTGTGTTTCTTAAGAGGATGTCGTCTTGGTACTCTGAAGAAATCTAACATATTAACAGGGTTACACAGGAAAAGAGCACATCCACTTACCTTATTCAATGAGTTTTTGCACAAAGATTTTGAAAAAAGAAATAAAATATAAACAAAAAAATCAGAAAATAATTGGAATTTGGAATCTTTTCCTGTGATAAGTTCTACAGAGACAGAAAAGCTGAGATAAGCTAGACAGATGATAAGTTATAAAGTAATTGTTAAACAAATAGCAAATGCTCCTTGAGTACTGTTACCTCCAGGTGGGTCCAGTTATAAAGTCTCTCTTGTTTATAAACTCAGAAAGAAAGAATTACAATCTCTTCTAGTTTTGCAAATCTGGATTTTTGCCTTTCTTGTCAAAATATATGAGGTCATAGCAGACACAGTATTTTAACAGAATCCAAGATTTAAAGGGGATGATTGATCTGTTGAAAATCTGACTTGACTTTATTATGCATAATTAAAGAACTAATACACTTACCATCTAAAAAAACCAGTGAATAAATTCTTCCAACTCAATGACAAGTATCTAAGTAGAATAAACTTAGTAAACAACAACATTATAAATATGTATGTAATTCAAATGATATTCCTTTTTCAACAGGACTCAATAATATGCTGCCTTTTGTAGCATATGATGGTTTCATTATTGATCATTACGATCTTGTGCTCTTGATAGTGTCTTGCTGCAGAAACAAACACTAATGATACAAAACTAACAATAGTATAACACCTTTAGGCAAAAGAAAGCATTGATACATTTAATAGAAATGGGTTTTGATTATTCTTGAGACTTTTTTTGTCAGAACAGCTAGGTGCTTTTTCTGAAAAGAAAACTATATAATCTAAGGAGCAATAGTTATAGAATCATAGAATCATAGAATAGTTTGGGTTGGAAGGGACCTCTAAAGGTCATCTAGTCCAACCCCCCTGCCGTGGGCAGGGACATCTTCAACTAGAGCAGGTTGCTCAGAGCCCCGGCCAACCTGACCTTGAATGTTTCCAGGGATGGGGCATCCACCACCTCTCTGGGCAACCTGGGCCAGTGTTTCACCACCCTCAGCGTAAAAAATGTCTTCCTTATATCTAGTCTAAAGCTACCCCCCTTTAATTCTGTCTACCAGCAGAGACAGTAGCAGATACCAGTGATATCTGGAAAAAATTCAGTTATCTTGGGAATAAAAAAATTAAGTTTATTCTTCTGTCAGAATTCCACTTTAAAGCCTTTCTTCCTAGCTCTCTAGAGAAAAACCCAATCGGCATTTAAATGCATGTATTTTAAAATGCGATTCATAAGGGACTAAAACTACCAAAGTTTCGTATGAAAAAAGAATCCAGAGATGCTGCTTAGAGGTTTTGAAAGAAAAAAATTAAATTATGTCTTTAAAATGGAATGGTGCCAGCTTTCTGGAGACTAATTCAAACTTTTCATAGAATAAGTCTTACATACCATTTATGACTGGTAGCTTTAGATTTCATGTCTTATCTGCAACCAAAGGAAAACTCAGGATTTGTTTTCCATTAAATTTTGAACTGGACAAAAGATACCTCTTTTTCACAGTATTCTCATCGTCTTGAAATGTCAGTAAAAGTGCAAATTAAGCTCCAGCATTAAGTGGACTTTCAGTGACAGTGTACTAATGACATTGAGCAAAATCTTAGAGAATTTTGCATTGCATTTTTCTATCCTATATAGATGTAAAGATATATTCCACTTTTAAAAATAATTTATTACCTCCGCTGAGGTCTGGGACATTTACAATAGCTTTATTACCTAAGTCAGGAAAAAAAAAAATCCTTTTGTAAGCTAGAATGGGTTGATCTTGTGTCCGGTTTGTACAGTATGTTAAAGTAGTAAAATCTTTGGAAAAATCTTGTCTCTGTGGGACTAACTGGGAGTTTTGCCAGAGAGTTCAGTGAGGTCAGAACTTCATCCCCCAGCAGGTTTTTCCTGCTGACGCTATGCTGCAGGCTTACAGCCCCACAGACTCTCCCCAGCAAGGGATGGCACACAGCTCACCCTGTCGTGCCTTCCTCCAGCCCCTGCCACGCTCCATCTGCCCAGGGCTGGCAGAGTCTTCAGAGAAAGAGATCGTATCTGTGTCACACAATCACGCACCAGAAGAATCTTGTTCTTGCTTGATATTTAAAGGTTTCCTCTGTTATTCTGATGTTGATTTGTGGCACATAAATGCTAAATACATAGGTGAAGAACTAATCTTCATGTTTGTGTAGTAAGAACCTGGCCTTCAAACTACCTTAGTCAGAGGTAGCACTTTGCCAGTGAGGAACACTCCCAGTACTTAGGGCTAATTCTAAAACTCACAATTGACTGCATATATTTTTACAGTAAGAAAAAGGATTACATACCACAAGTGGAATACATTCCCTAGCATCCTTTCAGTTGTGTATGTCACAAATGCTCGTAGTTTCTGAACTGTTCGTTATAATTCACAATCTCTGCATCGCAAGCTAAAAATAGCTGGCAAATTGCAAATACATTTGCAGGTGTTTTAATTGATTATAGGTACAATATCAAGCATGAAACAGTAAACCGAAAGTCCCTTAGGGTTCTGGGTAATTAACCAGAAATACACTTAGTGTGGCATTGCTAATCCAGTTATATAAAGGGAAAAAATATTTGCCAATAATAACAACTTATAATAGGCTACCTGAATAAAACTCCCAGAGAGCCTCTTAGGATAAAGACTTTCTTTTTTTTTATTTTCACATTATTAAAAAATTCCAGTATAAATTTTTGCAGTTTGATTATGGCTTTTTGTTATATTTTCACTCCTAATTCAGTCCTATCAGTATAGACTCTTTCACACTTAGTCACAGACTGAGGTAAGGATTACAGAGTTGTTTGATATTAAGTACAAAAGTGTCTTTCAGGCCATGTGCAATCTCATGTAGTTTGATGTCTTACTCATCCTAACTTTCTTCTTTTTTTGAAATGAGCTGTATGAATACTCATGGCCACTTTTTTTCCTGAGAATCTGAGCAACCCTAGGTACATTTGAAAGGGTTCACTCTCATCATGAGTCTCCTGAAAGGCATTTCATCTGTCACGCCCAGCAGCCTTTGTTAGTTCACAGCAGAAGACGCTATAGATTTCTGTTTACATGGATGAAATAGAAAAGAATTTGCTTTTCTATAATACCTTCTCTATTTCAAGGTATTTCAAAGCACTTGAAAAAACATCCCGACTGAGTTCAGTGTTACTGCAGTGTGTATGAGTAGGCAGTTGCAGCAGCCCTCCAGGACTGCATATTTAGTAACAGCACAAAGACAGACATTTCAGCTAGTATAATGATAGAAGGTATGTTGAAAGGATTGTGAAAATGTGTGCAAGGGATTTCACTGTGGGAAAACAAGCAAACAGACAAAACCATCAAAAACTATGTGAGACACATAGCATGTTTTAAAACATTTTACTCATGTATAAAAGATGTAACAGACTATATGATTGCAAGATGTTTCATGCTGAAGATATTTTCTTGTTTAAATAACCCCTGCTCTCCCAACTTAGTCCATGTAAAACTTTCAAGATCACCGAAGATATAAAACTAGCATCGTGTTGCGCTCTTAGCCATCTCAGCAGAGAAGACAAAGAAGTAAAGCACTGTGGGTATTGAATTCTTTTCCATTACTGAATGTGGCAATTTCTCTGTGCTCTAGAGAGTATAAACTCCATATAGATTTGGCATTGCTAATGCATGTTCTCTACCTTTTTGTGGAGCTGACACTTGACAACTGTCAAATTAGCACCTTTCCTCTGCATTAATCATGCATTAAATATATAGATATCTATATATCTAATGATTTCACTCTTGTTTTTTCTGACATGTTTGTCAAACTCCTACTGTTTGCTTTCAAGCGCAGGCTAATAGACTGTCCCAAGGCAAGCACTGTGGTCAGCAGTTCATCTGAAATGTATATGTACTATTTTTGTAGCAGGAGTGAAATCTTGATAAACCAAAAGTGCTTCAGAATGCTTACCCAAAGGCTCAAAAATGCCATTTCAAAAAAATATTGCGCAAAAAGATTTTATAAATAATGGAGAGGTAAGGTAAGGTGTGCATTTAAATCTGTATTTGTAAGAAGGCACTTAATAAGAGGTCTAACTTTCAGTAGTGCTGCATACCTGATTCTTTCCATTCATGAATGCTCCAAAGAAAATCAGGACATTTATTGAAGTCCGGTGAATGCTGAACCTCAGACCCACTCTTAAGTCCTGCATTTATAAAAAACTAACCCGCTTTTTACTTTTTTCCCCGTGTTTCTGTCTCCTTCCCTTCACTTTTTTCTCCCTTCCTTTTTTCCCAGGAACAAAAGAAAATACATTTTTTATAATGAACTTCATGTATTTCTTGTCTTTTTAACAGAGGCCTCAGGTTCTCTGTTAAATTATATAAATTGCATTAGTTGACTTTTTTATTAGTAAGCAGCTTTCTGAATCTTTTTTCTTTTCAGTGCTTTGAATTGCTGAAATGGAAGCACAGCCAGTTTTCAGTCACATGTCTTGAACCACAGGAAGAAAGGGAACTCTGTTGTCTAACTGTCCCTTGAGGAACACTTGTTCTTTCTAATGGAAGTAACAGGTCCCAGACCTTGAGATTAGGAATTCAGTCTGGGCTGTTAGAGGTTCAGGGGGCTTGTCGGCTAACTTTCAAATATTGCCTATGGTTCTCATTTTGTTCCACTAAGTTCTCTCTGAAGAGTCATTTTTTTGGCTTTACATCATGACTTTACATTACAGATATCTATACTGCTTTTTAATTTCCATTTTTTTGTATCACTTACATTTGACTTCTCAAGTGTTATATTCTCCAATGTGAGTCAGTCTGTGAGATATTCAGAACAGAGAGTGTGTGTTCACACATCTGCTAAAGCTTCATACACCTTGGGTACTCTGTAGGAATTAAGAAAATACATTTTCTAAAATGATGAAACATGACATTAATATAGAAAATGTCAGTCACTAGTTATATTTTGTCAGATAAATATTATTTGCTGTGGCAGAGTTCAATGCTTAATAATACATTATTCTTGTCAGTACTGTTTAAAGTGCACATGATTCATACTAAACCTTTATCTTAGTGGATAGTGAAAGTAGGCACTTAGCATTTTCCAAATCTCAGTTCAGAAGTTTAATACACTTCCATATTTACAGCAATAGAAAAGAATATTCTGCTTTCTCCAGAGGTTTATTTATCTCAGTTGTATAGAGGAGGTTTATGCTGCCATTGCTACAGTTTTACAAGATCTACTGAAACATTATTTAACAATGCACAGTGTGATAATGCTGGATTTGCATACATTGGAAAATGTTTCCTATTTAAATTCAGTTTAAAATTAAAAAGTATGTTTCCTAGCAGAATAAAAACATAGAGGCAATGTTGCTTGATGTAAATATTAAGAGGCTTTGAAAAAATTCTGTTATTTGGAAATACGTAGTAGTAATATTTTAGTAAAATATCACGTTACATTTCCAACCTTTTGCTTTTTGTTTGTCTTCTAAAAGTTTTAAAAGAAAGATCTTATAACAGTGTTTTAAATTTTATTACAATATTGTTAATTTACATATATTTTAGCTATAAATATCAGAATAAGTAAATTCTGATAGAAAAGACATTTTATCTAGGACTGTGTGAATCCCTTCTGAGATTTTTTTGAGATTTTTCCAAACTCAATTAAGTTTGCAGATGTTTGCAGGTAACCAATTTTGTCCAGATTTGCTTACACCTTTGAGTAAGATGAAGTTTCTAAGGAGAAGTATACCTTACAATCATTTTCTCCATTCTGTTTAGCAAGCTCCCAAACATTTGTCCTCTTTCTTACACAAATAAAAAGACTCAACATCTTAGATTGGAAAAAGTGGCTATGGGAGGTACAGTCTTGTAACATTTTCTTATATTTGCAAATTCACATCAATGTTACTTTACGCAGCATTGGTACGGCATCACCTTGAGTACTCTGTGCAGTTTTGGGCTCCACAATATAAGAAGGATATAAAAATATTAGAATGTGTCCAAAGGAGGGCAACAAAGATGGTGAAAGGACTGGAGGACATGGCTTACGAGGACCAGCTGAGGATGCTTGGTTTGTTCAGCTTAGAGAAGAGGAGACTGAAGGGTGACCTCATTGCTGTCTACAGCTTCCTCGTGAGGGGGAGTGGAGGGAGGTGCTGATCTCTTCTCTTTGGTGTTCAGTGGTAGGACATGAGGGAATGGCTTAAAGCTGCATCAGGTGAAGTTCAGATTGGGTATTAGGAAAAAGTTCTTCACTGGGAGGGTGGTCAGGCACTGGAACACTCTCCCAAAGAAAGTGGTAATGGCCCCGAAATCTGTCAGTGGTCAAGAAGTGTTTTGACAATACTCTTAGATGTATGGTTTAACTTTGAGGTTGCCCTGTGTGGAGTCAGGAGTTGGACTTGATGATCCTTGTGGGTCCCTTCAAACTGAGGATGTTCTATGATTCTATGGTTACTTTTGGCATAGAGTGAAATTTTGTGCACAGATCTAATCTGACTGCTACCACTCCTACTGTATAAAAATTGCAAGGGTAAGGAAGGTGTGATATCTTAGACTGTGAGTTTGAAAGTGTTTCGAATACTTATAGTGATATATTGATATTTAAAAAAAAGTCAAGTCCTTCAGTAAGGTAAGCCTGTATGCAACTTTTGCTGTTAAGAACTTAAGCGTTTAGTTTAGTCAGTCATCTAGCATAATGCACATTACTGCTGCAACTGAATATGTATCCAGATTCAAATATAGATATGTATGTCTATATTCTTCAGGGAATTAGAGATCGCTGTAATGTATTTTTAAGACTGACACATCAGGCCAGTTTTAAACTTTAAACCAAAACTTTACTAAACTCATTCATTAACAACACACTTCATGCTAATGGTTCATTTTTCACATTATTAGCACTATTATTAGCAATCATCAGCACTAAGTATACAAAACTTAGTATTTATACTTACACTTACTTAGTGGGCTTGTCTTCCTTCTTTGTCTTTCCTTCTTGTGCTTGATGTTTTTATGCTATTTGTTCTGCACCCAAAAGGGAGATTCCATCACGCTTGTCTTATTTTGCCTTTCATCTTTCTTCTGTATTCAGCAGGATGCCTATTTGCAGTTCTTTGCTCTTATTTTGTTCTGTCTAGCATCACTTGGGTATCTCCTATGTCCTGTGTCCACTGTTTGCCCCTTTGGTAGTCACATTACTCACATACTTATGTAAAATGCATGCACATTGTGTCTGGCTATGCATTCACAGAGTCACAAAAGACACATATACTGTTGCTGGTTACACTATATTAGTTGGATTACTTTCAGGTTCAAGGCAAAGGACATTAATTATACCCTGATTTATTTTTCATAATTTATAATTTACAGGTGTCAGAGGCTTCTGCTTTGGCTACATTACGTTGCTTTGGCTACATTACGTTACTTTGGCTGTTTAGAGGTTGAGCACTAAGTTCAACTAGTCATCTAGGATACCCTTTTCACCTATGACACCTCTAGAAGGTGATTCATCCCATCAAAAAACAGGGATTTTAGATGGATGGGTGAATCATCCTCCAGAAGTGCCATGAACAATGCAGGACACTCAGTGACTAATATAGGTTAGACAGCTCCCATCAGATGAGAGGAATCCCATCTCTATGGCACTGTCAGCCTTTCCACTGGCAAGCTGTTTACTCCTGCAGCCAGTTTTCTAGCAGTTCTTATAAGTAGGGAAGATCCCTCCCTGTTAAGTACTGCAAGGGTGGATATTTATGTACACCAAAAATTGCAAAATTATATTGGCATTGCATTTCAGGTAAACTCAATATAATTTTCCAACGAAAACAAATTCTAGATTTCTTTCTATATTACCACTTTCCTGGTTATTTTCAGGAAGTATTTATTTCTGTTTTTCAGAGGAAATGTGAGGCAATTTTAAGGCTGGATTCACATTTTCTTCTATTTAGCCCATTTTTCTAGATTATGCAGGGCTCTGAACTATCTGTTTGCCCTTGCAAAACTTAACTGAACTCATTCAGTCAATATTGTTTGCAGTCTCAGTCACGGTTAACCTTTTCTATAATTTTAAGTGTCAAAGGCCAGGAATCTTATCCTAAGTCTGGTAAAGAACATACTGCTGTGGTTTAGCAAATACTATAAAATAATAACTGAAGTCTCCATTGCAGGGAATCAATACTCTTGATCGCCATTTGTCTGTGTTTTTTCAGAGCTCCTCATCTTTCAGTGCAAAACTCTGTACCATCTCTGATCTTGCTGCATGCTGCTTGCTGCTGAGCTCTAGTTATCTCTGCTTTTCAGAGTTGTGCGCCTCCAGTGTTTGATTTCATTCCTTCCTCTGTACTGCTATGCCTTCTTTTCTGCCTTGGGATCTCTTTTCACTCTGGCAAAATCTTTACCTTGTCTGTTTAGACTCCTAATCAAATGATGTTATTTTATGCTCAGCCTTACAAAAACAGCATCTGTTTTTTTTAACTAGGAAAGAATGAAATAGAAAACAAAAAAATAAGATGATGGCATCTTTTATAAACACATCTTCTATGCTTTATAAAACTTATAATAATTGATATTAGGCATGAATTCTAATACCAATGTGTAGTTTGGATCACAAAACTTTTGTTCAAGGCCTCTACTATCTTTTATAAACAGCGACCACACTTGGGAATTCTTTATAATCAATAAAGCACAAAGTAGTTTGAGAGATGATTTTTATCATGACTCTTCAGGTTTTTAGATGTGCCATGACCTGAGGTTACAGCTGGAATGTAGGGCATCCCAGTACTCCTGGTATCCCAATCATCCAGTGTGGGAAGTGTTGCAATTTCCTTGAGGTCTATAGACCCATGGCCGTAAGAATGGGCTTTTGCGTTATCTTAGGCTCGCCTTGAAATAGTAAGTGCCCAGATCTCCCAGCTGAGACATAGAGTCAAAATTATCTTTCAGTCTCTTGAGTTCACCCCTGTCATTTGGCATGGGATTGATAGTAGTGTGGGGACACAGAAGCAGCAGCTTCTTAACTAACTAGGATTTATTAGTAACAATTTGTCAGTTTTTACTATTAGTGCCACAGCAGCCAAAATACGGAGACATGCATGAATCCTGCTCTAATTGTGCTTGGGATTTCTCAGTAATTTTTAAGTGTGCTCCATTTCTCCACTGCATGCAGATGCTTTTTTTTCAGCCTGTGCCTGCAAGTTGTGGCTGACAGCTTCCCCTTTTCTCTTTGAAGGGCAGACCTTTTAAAAGATCAGATGTCCTTTGATCTCAGGTTTGATAATTTTCCATATTCTCAGCAGTAAGTTGAGGGGCTCCTGCTTGGTTAGAATCTTGACTATTATTTTGGAGGAATGTTCTAGTCTGGGACATGATTTATTTTCACTGAATAATTATTGTTATCATTATTTATTAAGGAATGATTATAAAAGTATATAAATGATATATACAAACAAGGAATTACAGATGACATTATTACAAATGAAGGATTGTAAATAGAATGGCAGTCAGTGTTTGTACATGGCAGAGGTCCTCAATTCTTCGCAAGAATGTCACCAAAGTTCCCAGCAGCAGGAGCCAGAGGACCATCCTGCAGAAGCCTCTCCTGGTTCCATTAGCATCTTCCCCTACTGGGACATGCTGCCATCCCATAATAGAGTTTGTCTGTGATTTTTCAGAGAGCTTTCAAGTCATGTTTTCAAGACAATCTGAAATAGTTTTAGTGTGATGCTGTTCTCATGCTTTACAAACATCTTACAGCTACCTCTTTCACTTTATCCACCCACTTTTAATTCTGTCAGATTGAGCAACGTACGTTTATGTCATTCCTGTACTATGTGCTGTAAAAATATAAAGTCATTGTCCTCTCAAGAAACTTTCTGTTTAATTGATCATAAAAGAAATACACTTCTGTATCATATATTGGGATAAATTTGGACAAATCTCCATAAATAGCTATCCAGAATCCCAGAAAACTTACATCATTGATGCATTCCTCTGAAGAGCGTTCAAATACTCTGCCTGCTGTGTCACCGAAAATGATCCTTATTCTTTAGAAATAAGTACACTCATACATATTACACATTAAAAATGTACTAACTTGTGGCCATCTATTCTTTAGCTTCTATTCCCCACAGCGGACTTTTTTTTAAATATTTCTGTGGCAGTCTGTTTCCTGCTGGGAAACCTTTTATCCTGATTACAATTCCTTGAAAATTGCTTAAAGAAGCTGACCTCTCTGTTTGGAAGGAGAAATGCTGTGATAGTCCCATTAGTCCTCATAAGAAATATGAGCAATATATTAGCAACAATTATTTAACAGGAAATGGGACTTTCATATTTTCTATATAATACATTTTGAAAAGTTTATGTTTGGGGGAGGAGGATGGATAGACAGTCAGCAGATTAATTGTGTAAGTAGCTTTTTTAGAAATAGCCAGTCTCCGAAGAACAGAAAAATATCAGCTGCAAGATAATCTTGAGCGGTGAGTATATACTGAGTAGAATGCTTTTAAAAATAATTTGGAGGGGATTTGTGTTATTTTAGGAGCAGAATTTTACAACCCTTCCTGGTGTAGGACTGACAATAATTTTTTACACTTTCCTTTACTGGTTTCTGAAGTGTAGCTGGGGATAAAGGCGTATGGGTTGGAAGACTGCATGTTTGTTGAATAGCCATCTGTTACAGTATCCCTTGGGGATAATACATCAAAAGGAGATTTCAAAATGGAAACTCTATGTGACCATTGCAGTGATGTCTTAGTTCACAGAAAGATTGAAATCATGACATGAGAAAGTGTGAATTGCTCCTCCTCTTCTCAGAGGTATTAGTTTTGTAGCCCAGTGCTCATGGATTAAATGTTAATACTGTAAGTTATCATCCTGCTTATCAAAGTAGCCAGAATTTCCAAAATATGTGTATCCTAAAATCCCAAGCAGTCTCCTTTCTCAGAACCCAAAATGCATTCTTCTCAGCTCCAAAGCCATCAGCTTCTCTTCCATTTCTCTTACAGTGCCCTGCTGTGTCTTTGATATGAAAACCTTAGCACCCTGGAAACTGAGCTAGAGTCAAATTAATTTAATAAAATAAATAATGTACATAGTACAGAACTGATTGCATTACCCAGTTTCATATTTAATTCATAAAACTTTCCATGTTTTAATTTACTTGCTACTGCTACTGCTGCTGCAGAATTTACATTCTTCTTCACCACAGGTTTGCTGGAGAAAAAACATTTTCAGTGATAGAATACAAAATAGTAGGAAAAGATAAAGGATTAAATGTGGAAGTGAGTTAAATGGTGTCACTGTGTAGAAAACAGATGAAATACTGCTGTCTACTAGCAAAATGTAATGCCCTAGCAAGAGTTTTGGAATTTTATGATAGATAAAATGAAGATTGGCCTTGTCCAAACCCATATTTTTATTGTTATTGTTGTTGTTATCGTTCTTAGGATTATAGCACCACAGGTGTAATAGGCCCTTCACAGACAGACATAGTAAGGCCATGATTTGGTCCAAGTTTATGACAGATGCCCCACCATTATAGTGGTGGGCAGTGGAGCCGTAGGCAAGGATGCAAAGGTGCGTCTGTGTGGACTGCGGTGCAGACCTGGACTTCATCAACTTGTAGGGGACACCAGAATTAGGCCTGGGCCAGAAGCCACGCTGACTTTCTGTTCAGAAATTTGGCAGCTCATTGCACGTTTTTCTGAACTTATTTTTTGAAATTCTGTTGATAAAAAGAAACTCTTTGAGATCTCTCTTTCTAATTCTTTTAAAGGACTCATGATGACTTGGAACAGTACGTTTGCTGGTTTCCATCTGTGATTAAAGTTATGTTTAAATGAGGTGGCATACGTAGGTCTTATCATGGCTTTTATATTTCTGGGTTTGCCAGTTCCCTGAGTGCACTTGCTGGCCCAGAGCACCTTCACCAGGACCCCCCGCCCACAGTGCTGCCTTCCTTGGCTTCCAGCTCGCCTGCCCTTTGGAAGCAGCCGACCTCTCCATTCCCTCACGGAGCTGTCTTATCTTTCTTAAAGAAGCAGTTTTATTCCTACCTGCCTTAAAAAATAACATGCAACTTACGGAAACAGAAAATATTGATAGAAGGATTTTCAGAGAAAATTTCAATCTGACTCAGCCCTCCTGATTTAGATTTTCTAATTTCAGGCTGCAGAATCTGGTTAAGAAATCATAAGCTCAGTGTCCTGCTTTGGCTAGGAGTTTTAGTTTGCAGGACAAACATAACGATTTTCAGTTATAGTTTTGTTCCCCCACCTGCTGCAGTTAAAGCTGCCTTCCCTTAAGCACTGCATAGAACCTCAGCTATGAGGCTGCATGACAACCCAATGGCTCACAGAAAGTTTTTTCCTTTGTTTAAAAAGCATAGCACAAAATTAAAAAGGAACAAATATGCAGTGCAATATATTCTCTTCTGTTGATCTCTGCCAGTTTACTCTAGAAGAAATTTTGTGTGTCTTTCTATTTTTTTGTGTTTTGTTTTGTTTTGTGTACATCTAGGTGAACAGTTCTTTATATAGTCGTTCTTCTTTTGGTTGTCCATAGTAGCACCAGAGAGGTAGACTGGGCAGAGGACAGGGAGGGGAGCAAAGGGAGAGAACAAAAAGTGGGGAAAAGGAAAAGAGAAGAATAAGCAACCTGTGATAGTCTCCTAATGACCACCTCTGTGAGCTGAGTACAATCTAACCTGATCCTCTTCTTTTACTGGACGCCTTTGCTTTTGCCTCCTACCTGACTACATTCCTCATGTTGTTATAACTCTTTACTGTGAGAGGGGCAGGAACTGCGTGTCTTGTTTAGCAAAAGCCATCTAACTGGCAGTCTACACTCCCTACCCTTGGGGGCTTCCTGTATCCTTTCCATCATATACAGCCATCGCCGTCCCGTGGCCTGTGAACCTGAACCAAATTTCCCAGTTGGTGTGGTATCATGCTGTTTCTCACCATCTGGCAAGCCAGTATTTTCATCCAAAAAGTTTTGGATTAGTAGTGCAAAGGAGCTAATTATGTTCAGTGAGTGTTTCATGACATGTTATTATACCCAAACAAACAAGAAATTAATTGTGGAAATGTTTTCTCCAGCAAGTCTCTATTCAACTGATTCAAAGATATAGGACAATGTGCATAAAGAGTGGTTTGAAAAGCATTGAAAAGACTACTTAGCACATACAGCATAACCAATTTGTCCATATGTCCCGAATTACAATCCTTTTGGGTTTATAGATGGGCAAGTACTCATAATATCTTGGGTATGGTTCATTCACAGAGGATCTCACAGCAAGTGCTTTAACATAGTTCTGTAGCTGTAGAGTTTCTGTTTTGGCTGTGAGGTTTCATAGTGAGTTTCCCAGGCAAAACAGTTCATTTGCTATTTTTGTGAATACTCTACACAAATGCTTACTTGCTCTATAAATTTTTATTTTTCTTTCTTTTCAAACCAAACTACACAAAGATAATGTGTTCTTTTAGAAAATACCACAGATGAAATTGCATACTGCAAAATAGAATTTATATTTGTGAGTCAAAGTTTATTACTTCTTTGAGCTGAATTTACTGTTTGTGGTATCATTTATACTATTTTGTTTCTGATAAGTTCCTTTTTTTTTCACCAACCAATATGTAGTTCCCTTTAAAAAGTTGAAATGTAGGTATGTATTTCTGCTTTGAATTTGTGATATCAAAGAAGCACAGAAATGTGGGGCTGTTTGAAAGCTCAGGGACAACCCAGGCCACTGCCTGCATGGAGACAGTACCAAGTCTACCTAGATCTCCTTGAATGCCTGTCTAACCTGTTCTGTGAAGGAGATCTAACAATTTCCTTGTCTTTTCAAGTCCTTCACTATTTTTAGAGTTAGCTTTTCTTCACAAACCAAGATCTTCTTTGTTGTGGTCATCTGATTGCTTCTAGTCCTTCCTCTGGTGGAGATGGAGGACAGTTAATCATTGCCTTTTTGTGTGTGATGTAACTTACTAAAAGATAGTTGCTATATTTTCTTCAGATTTCTTTTTTCTAATTAAACAAACACAATTCTTTCAAGACTTTCTCATAAGTCCTGAAGAAATTATCACTTGTGGTCATCTACTCTATACTTCCTTCCCAACTGCTGTGCTTCTTAGTGTCATGCGTGCACACTTTTCCAGGGGAAGCCTCATGAGTGCTGCATAGAGAAAAATTACTGGCTTCTGTGTGTCACACACAATTCCATTTTTAAAACAGACAAGAATGAGATTTGCTGTTTCGCAAGTGTTACAGTGTTAACTTGTCATTGACTGCCACCCTCCGACCCTTTCCCGGGGATTTTAATGATTTTCTCTTGCATAGTCAACTTTAATGTACATGTCCCATTGACATTAAAGACTTGTCTGTCATTTAAATTCAGACTGTGCAGAAAAGGTTGCTGACGAATATGGAGGAAATACTTGTAATGCAGATGAAAATACAGGGTTTTCCCGTTTTACCTGATATTTTCATGTGCTACATCTGAAATATGAATGAGAGGGCTACACTCCAAGTATATTAGAAATTTATTGTATTCATTTGTTTATTCTGAATTAACAAAACACAAGAAAAACTGAAATGTTCTGTACATTTTGTATTTAATTTTAAACACAGTTTAACTGTTTATTTAAGATAAACCTGATAACCTAGTGTTAAACCTTATGCTTCTCAAACTTGTTTCCACTGTCAGAGCACTTTCATGTGCAGCTGTTGCTCACCCATTTTTAAATGACTGTGGGAAAAGATAATGCACCCTGTGTTTGTTCTAAATATGGTGAGAAAGAGTTGTATATAACTAGTAAACAATATTAATTATTTAATTAAGATTGTTGAAATAAATGGATAACAGCTGTGGCCAACTGATATTTAAGCCAAGCTTTCCACTCTCCTTTTTTTGGGATTTAAACAATACTCACGCAGTATTTCCACATCGAGGGGTGTGGAAGGGTCCTTTGCATTGGGCTCTTGATGGGGGAGAAAACAGGGCTGGCAGGAGTCTGTCTGTGACTGCTTGAGACCACGCCCAATCATGCATAAGCTGAAGTGGCTGAGGAGCTACTTCAAAGTATGGCACTAATTCTAAATGGCCTTTCAGTGTTCTGCAGCAAAGTAAATATCTGATTTGCGCAGGAAGAACTATAACAGGATGGGAAGTCATGAGAACATATCTATTTTCTGTAGTCTGACCTTCAGACAATAGTTAGTCAGTCAATTATGATTGGCTGACAAGGCGTGGGCGGGGCCAGGAGTAACGGCTGCCACCCCCCACTCCCACTAAAGGCAGCCCCGGGGAGCGCTAGCGACCAGGAGTGCTGCGACCAGGATGGGCAAACAGGCCGTGGTGCGTCAGCTAGGGCGTGGCATGGCAGTTTGCGCAGCAGAGGCAAGGGTGCACAAGGAGGGCACCTCTTCAAAGGAGAGGCATTCCGCGGGCCGAGTGGGGGACTCGGCGTACACATAACCCAGCAACTGGGCACAGGTCAAGGGCACTCATCCTACCTGACCCTCAAGGCAGAATGGTGGGCATTCGTCTGAAGGTAAAGGCCGCGGCTCCAGCTGGGGGGTCTGCACCATCTACCCCAGCGGTGGCCGATGCCTCCACGCAGACGGAGCTGCTGAAGGGAGAGGCTGCGGTGCAGACCTCAGGCTGCAGGGAGTGCCTAGACCTCTCTCCTGGGGCAGGGACAGGCAGCAGACCTGCCTGCAAAAGGTGTGCCCAGGTGGAGGACCTCCTGCAGCAGGTGGCTGAGCTGCAGGAGGCAGTGAGAAGACTGCGTAACATCAGGGAGGTGGAGAAGGAGCTAGATAGCTGGTTCCAAGTGCAGTCTGCAACGGACCCACAGCCCACAGCCAAACAGCCAAAAACTCCCCCACCAGCAGAAGGGAATGGGGGGGCCAATCATAGAATCATTAAGGTTGGAAAAGACCTCTAAGATCATCGAGTCCAACCGTCAACCCAACACCACTGTGCCCACTAAACCATGTCCCTAAGCACTGCATCTACACGTCTTTTAAATACTTCCAGGGATGGTGACTCAACCACTTCCCTGGGCAGCCTGTTCCAATGTTTAACCACTTTTTCAGTAAAGAAATTTTTAAGAATGGACGGTTGTGAAGGCAAGGACCAGCAGGAGGAAGAGACTTCCCCTGAAGCCTGAGATGCCCTTGCAGAACTGCTTCACCGCTCTGCAGGCTGAAGAGGAAAGTCCTGTCACACCAGGAGAAGCGCTGGAGCTGAGTAATGCAGCCCGATCTGCCCCCCGTATAACAACCAGTGCCACTAAGAAAAGGCGATGGGTGATAGTAGTAGGCGACTCTCTTCTGAGAGGTACGGAGGCACCCATTTGCTGACCAGACGCACTCTCTAGCGAGGTGTGCTGCTTACTGGGGGCTTGCATCAGGGATGTCACCAAGAGGCTGCCAAGCCTCGTACAGTCCACTGACTATTATCCGCTGCTGCTGTTTCACGTGGGCACCAGTGACACAGCCAGGAGCAGTCTGAGGACTATCAAGGACTACAGAGCCCTGGGAGCAGCAGTAAGGGACTCAGGAGCGCACGGAGTTTTTTCATTAATCCTGTCAGTCAAAGAGAAGAGGTTTGAAAGGGCCAGTCGAATCTGGCGAGTCAACAAACGGTCATGGGACTGGTTCCACAGCCAGGGGTTCAGCTACTTAGACCATGGGACTCGCTTTGAGAAACCTGGTCTACTGGGGGCTGACGGGGTCCATCTATCAGAGGAGGGGAAGAGCATCTTCAGTCATAGGCTTGCCAAGCTGGTGAAAAGGCTTTAAACTAGAGATGCTGGGGGAGGGGAACCTCAATCCATCCCACTCCTACCAGTTTGATGCCAGGGCCAGCAAGAGGTGCCCAGAGCCTGGAGAAGGAACACAGGTCAGCAGGAGAGCACCTGAAGAGCAGCACAGAGGAACTCCAGCCAGTAAGACAGCTTCATCGGGGGCCCAACTTAAATGCCTCTGTGCAAATGCACGTAGCATGGGGAATAAACAAGAGGAGTTAGAGATGTGCGCACGCCTGCAGGGCTACGACCTTATTGGCATCACAGAGACATGGTGGGATGGCTCCTATGATGGAGTGTTGGGATAGAGGGATACAGGCTCTTTAGGAAGGACAGGCAAGGGAGACAAGGAGGGGGGTGTCACCCTCTATGTCAATGACCAGCTGGAGTGCATGGAGCTCTGCCTGGGGATGGATGAGGAGCCGACCGAGAGCTTATGGGTCAGAATTAAAGGGAAGGCAGGGACAGGTGACATTACAGTGGGGGTCTGCTACAGGCCACCTGACCAGGAAGACCGAGCAAATGAGGCCCTCTATAGACAGATAGGAGCAGCCTCACACTCACAAGCCCTGGTCCTCATGGGGGACTTCAACCACCCCGACATCTGTTGGAGGGACAACACAGCAGGGCATAAGCAATCTGGGAGGTTCCTGGAATACGTCGATGATAACTTCCTTCTCCAAGTGGTAGAGGAGCCAACGAGGAGAGGTGCTATGCTGGACCTTGTTCTCACCAACAAGGAGGGGCTGGGGGAGAATGTGAAGCTCAAGGGCAGCCTGGGCTGCAGTGACCACGAAATGGTGGAGTTCAAGATCCTGAGGGCACCGAGGAGGGCGCACAGCAAGCTCACTACCCTGGACTTCAGGAGAGCAGACTTTGGCCTCTTCAGGGATCTGCTTGGTAGAGTGCCGTGGGATGAAGCCCTGGAGGGAAGAGGGGCCCAAGAAAGCTGGGTAATATTCAAGGATCACCTCCTTCAAGCTCAGGAGCAATGCATCCCAACAAAGAGGAAGTCAGGCAAAAACGCCAGGAGGCCTGCATGGATGAACAAGGAGCTCCTGGACAAACTCAAACACAAAAAGGAAGCCTACAGAGGGTGGAAGCAAGGACAGGTAGCCTGGGAGGAATACAGAGAAATTGTCTGAGCAGCCAGGGATCAGGTTAGGAAAGCTAAAGCCCTGATAGAATTAAATCTGGCCAGGGACATCAAGGGCAACAAGAAAAGATTCTATAGGTACGTCGGGGGTAAAAGGAAGACGAAGGAAAACATGGGCCCTCTCCAGAATGAAATGGGAGACCTGGTTACCCAGGATACGGAGGAGGCGGAGGTACTCAATGACTTTTTTGCCTCAGTCTTCACCGGCAAGTGCTCGAGCCTCACCGCCCAAGCCGCAGAAGGCAAAGGCGGAGACTGGGAGAATGAAGAGCCACCCACTGTGGGAGAAGATCAGGTTTGAGACCATCTAACGCCCCTGAAGGTGCACAAGTCCATGGGACCTGGTGAGATCCATCCGCGGGTCCTGAAGGAACTGGCGGATGAAGTTGCTAAGACACTATCCATCACATTTGAGAAGTCGTGGCAGGCCAGTGAAGTTCCCACTGACTGGAAAAGGGGAAACATAACCCCCATTTTTAAAAAGGGAAAAAAGGAAGACCCGGGGAACTACAGGGCAGTCAGTCTCACGTCTGTGCCTGGGAAAATCATGGAACAGATCCTCCTGGAAGCTATGCTAAGGCACATGGAGGACAGGGAGGTGATTCGGAAGCATGGCTTCACCAAGGACAAGTCCTGCCTGACTAACCTAGTGGCCTTCTATGATGGAGTGACTACATCAGTGGACAAGGGAAGAGCTACAGATGTCATCTATCTTGACCTCTGTTAGGCCTTTGACACGGTCGCCCACGACATCCTTCTCTCTAAACTGGAGAGATATGGATTTGATGGGTGGACTGTCCGGTGGGTGAGGAATTGGTTAGATGGTCACATCCAGCAGGTAGTGGTCAACGGCTCAATGTCCAGATGGAGATTGGTGACAAGTGGCGTCCCGCAGGGGTCCGTATTGGGACTGGTCCTGTTTAATAGCTTCATCAGTGACATAGAGAGTGGGATTGAGTGCACCCTCAGCAAGTTTGCAGATGACACCAAGCTGAGTGGTGTGGTTGACACACCTGAGGGATGGGATGCCATCCAGAGGGACCTGGACAAGCTCGAGAACTGGGCCTGTGTGAACCTCATGAGGTTTAACAAGGCCAAGTGCAAGGTCCTGCACCTGGGTCAGGGCAACCCCTGGTATCAATACAGGCTGGGGGATGAAGGGATTGAGAGCAGCCCTGCCGAGAAGGACTTGGGGGTACTGGTGGATGAAAAGCTGGACATGAGCCAGCAATGTGCTCATGCCCAGAAGGCCAATCGTATCCTGGGCTGCATCAAAAGAAGCGTGGCCAGCAGGTCGAGGGAGGTGATTCTGCCCCTCTACTCTGCTCTGGTGAGACCCCACCTGGAGTACTGCGTCCAGCTCTGGAGCCCTCAGCATAAGAAAGACACGGACCTGTTGGAGCAGGTCCAGAAGAGGGTCACGAAAATGCTCAGGGGGATGGAACACCTCTCCTCTGAAGAAAGGCTGAGAGAGCTGGGGTTGTTCAGCCTAGAGAAGAGAAGGCCTTGGGGAGACCTTATTGCAGCCTATCAGTACTTAAAGGGGGCTTATAAGAAAGATGGCAGCAAACTTTTTAGCAGGGCCTGTTGCGACAGGACAAGGGGTAATGGTTTTAAACTAAAAGAGGGTAGACTTAGACTAGCTATAAGAAAGAAATTTTTTACGCTGAGGGTGGTGAAACACTGGCACAGGTTGCCCAGAGAGGTGGTGGATGGCCCATCCCTGGAAACATTCAAGGTGAGGTTGGAGGGGGCTCTGAGCAACCTGATCTAGTTGAAGATGTCCCTGCTCACGGCAGGGGGGTTGGACTAGATGACCTTTAGAGGTCCCTTCCAACCCAAACTATTCTATGATTCTATGATTCTATGATTCTATGATTAAAAGCTCTAATAGAAAAGGTAGTCAGCACTGTACTCTCTGAACAGGCCAGTTGCAAGGTATTCCACACAAATAGCAGATATTAATGGTTATATTGCACCTTTGTATTTAAAAAGATGACACTGGAATTTACAATCAGCTTGAATAAAACCTAATGGGAGAAAGTACTGCCTCTACTTCTAAATAACAAATTCCAGCGAAACAAAATGAGGATCTTAAAGTCTTCCTGATTTCTAAAGCCAACTGAGGTATGAGTTGCATACTTTTTCTCCCACTGTAGGACCTGCCTGTAGTTTTCATCAGAAGACTATGCCAGAGTAGAAAGAAGGCAGCAATGGTGTGCTGAAGCTGGGCAATATGTCCTGTGATAGCATATTCCCTGATAGCCTCAAATGCCATAAACCTTCTTCTGTCATACAGTTTGTCATAACTGGGGCATATTGCTGCACGTGCCGATGTGCAGATGTGTCCATCATGGGCCCATATATGCAGGACATCTTATTCTGTGAATCTGATGACTTGTGAGGCTTGAGCAAAAGAAAAACGAGACAGAAGAAAGCATAACTAAATTGCAACCCACCTTGCTGCACTAATTTGTACCATGTAGCAAGTTCCAACACCATGTTTCTCAGACTGTCGAACCACAGTGGTGTCTTAAAGGGACCTTTTTTTACACCTTAAGGAACAGAACAGTCACAACTAGCAAACTCAGAATATCTGTTTCTGTTTCTGTGCAAAGAAGCATGAAAAGACAAAGGATTCATGAATCAATTACAGTTTAGGTTTCTAAGTGTGTACAGGCATATATGACTGTTTAGAAATCTACCATTGTAAGATAAAATAGCTTATCTTTTTTTTCTTACATTTTTTCTAAAAGTACTTTTTACTGCAAGAATATCTATTATTCACTGTTGCAAACAAGAAGTCAGTGCTATATGTTCTTTAATACAGGAGGTTTTATATATCAAATTAGCTTGGAAATATATTTTAAAAAAACAAAAGTAGTATCTCTAGCACAGACTTCACAGCTGAAAAAGGTTGAGGAGGAAATTACATATAATGTAGTCATAGTATAATTCTTGGTCTCAAAAGTACAATCAGAAACTTCTTTGCTGACAGATCTCCACAGCTCTATTGAGGTCTATGCTGCTTCATATTTATCTCCAGTCATTTCCTCTACTTCAAGTAAGAATTTGGGTTGAAAGACAGAAAAACATCCATTTTTTTAATAGAATCTTGCAACTTGAGAAAAGGAGGAAAGTATATAACATGGGAGAGAAGAAACTGAGTCAGTCTTGAAATTTACTAGGTTTGTTGGTGTGCTTCTAAAGGGAATAAGAGGTTGCCCAAAGGGAGCAAGAGGTTTCCCAGGGAGGTTGTGGAATCTCCATCCCTGGAAATATCCAAAAGCCATTTGTACACAGTGCTGGGCAACTGGATCTAAGTTGACCTGCCTGAGCAAGGGGGATTGTACCAGATGACCTCCAGAGGTCCCTTCCAACCTCAGACATTCTGTGATTCTGTGATCTTCAAAGGGAAAATCTTTGGACCATCAATGGCTGGCAGAGATGCAATGTTTACCATAGCCACTTTAGAATATCCTGCCTCAATAGCAATCCTGAATATTGCAAGAATGTTGCTGGTTTATTATAAGCTTATTACTGTTTCAACTTCAAAGATAGGCCAAAAGTTTGAGACAGATTCTATCATTAGCTGAACTATTTTGCTTTGCTCTGCTTTCCAAGTTATAACCAGCGAGGTCTCAATGTCACCATAACTCTCATTAGCATGAGACAGTATGTAATTCATATTGCTAGCATAATGTGATTTTTTAAAAAAATGAGGAAAAAACCTTCAAAACCAGCGTGACTGCTGATAGCTTTTCTTTAGCATCTTCTGAACTTTTCCTTATTGTAAACTCTTTGACATAGTAGTGTCTAAATTATGGGAGGTTGCCAAAATACTAACTATTGTTCAAATAAAATAGAGATGTACCCTCGAAGTACATCCTCTGTACCTTGAAAGGCTCACAGATTGATAGTACAAGACAAATAAAGGGCGAAGGAGAAGAATTTTTTTTTTTTTCCTTGAAGAAACAAAATATAAAGTCTCGGCTTGCTTGTTCACTAACCTTTGTTAACTGTTGAATGCTAGCCCTCAGTTTTCTGTAGATATTACATTATGGCCATTGCCTTATGAGAGGGCATCTGATATAAGAGTGTGTGTAGCCATGCAGAGCAGGACAGAGAGGCATGGGTAGGAAAGTATAGGAAATACCAAATGAGTTTTGGATAAGTGGGATTAGGTTGCTACCACTGGTAAAGGAGGTAATCCCAAAATCACTGAATGGCTGAGGTTGGAAGAAACCTCTGGAGATCATCTGGTCCAACCCCCCTGCTGAAGCAGGGCCACCTAGAGCTGGTTGCCCAGGACCATGTCCAGGTGGCTTTTGAATGTTTCCAAGGATGGAGACTCCACAACGTTCCTGGGCAACCTTTGCCAGTGCTCGGTCACTCTCACAGTGAAAAAGTGTTTCCTGATGTTCAGCAAGAACGTCGTGTGTTTCAGTTTGTGCCCATTGCCTCTGGTCCTGTCACTGGGCACCACTGAAAAGAACCTGCCTCTGTCCTCTTTGCGCCCTCCCTTCAGGCCCCAGCACTCCAGACATGTCTCACTAGTGCTGAGTAGAGGGAAAGAATCACCTCCCTCATCCTGCTGGCAATACTTTGTCTAATACAGCCCAGGATACCAATGAATGAATTGAATGAACTGAACCCAATATGATGTAATGAAGTGAACCCAATAAAAACTGATAGAGTTACTAAGTGAATAAAGTATTGAGAAATTCTCTGAAGGTTATTATCAGAAATATTAACTTTCCATGGTAGAAATGCAAAATTCATGCCCCTATAGTTCAATTTTGCCTTTGTTAAGTTTAGGAGATTTCAGCTGTGTGTCCAAATTGATTTGGATGCAAAGTCTTTGTTGGCTGGTAGCCTTTTAAATTTGTTTTGTTTTTCTATGATGACATGCCTGCACTTTATTATCAATGAATTCCTTGAAATAAATGTGATCATGTCGCAGAAGGAGGTGAGTGAATCACTCAGTCCAGTTGAATTCTAGTCTTGTGAACACTCCCAGTAGCATTCACTGGCCAGACTGCTCTAATTCAGCTGTTGCCTGCAGCCAGTCTCAGAAAATATTTCTTCACATTTTTTCTGGTAAATACTGTACAGTGCTCTTTTTATGGATCTGTCAATTGAAGTAAAGAAAGTTCTGGCACAAATGTTTACAGTAGGCAATGGAAAACAGATTTCTTCTTTGTTTTAGATTGAAAATTTATCAGAGGAGTAGGCTGGATACAATCTTAGTTTTGTTCTCTGCTTTTGGCATGCCATTGGCTATGTCCATAAACATTCCAGTGTTTAGAAAGAACTTAAAATAAATAATGAAAAAGGATGCAAAATATAGAATATGAAAGCCTTTTGTTCTTTAAACAGAATTTATTATGTTCAAAGTTACATCTCGATAAAAGGCAAGCATAACTTGAATTAAAATATTAATCCATCCATGCCATTTAGTTCTTTGAAATATTCATAGCCTTTTTTTAGTGGTCATGGTTTGTGGTAGGGGGGGCAGTAAAGTGGGGGATGCTTTAATGAAAAAAAGCTTTCATTGAGACCAACACAGTCAAACTGACAGGAATGTCCTTCATGTATTTAGAAAATTGGCCCATCTGGGAGTTATGTTGTTGTAGAAATCCTCTTTAAACTCCATAGTCTATACTCATAAAACACTTAGAACATCATCAATCTCTTCCTGCAGAATCCACTTCCTTCTCTCTCTTTCCAGTGCAGACTTCCAGCTTGGTCTTATTTACTCCCCCATTTGTTCTTGTTTCAAAGTACTATCAGTACTATTCAGCTGCCACTAAAATGTGTCTCATATTTTTCCTGTGTGTTTAATGCTTGTTTTTCCTTCTCTTCGCTCTCATCTTGCTTTCATTTCTGTTCTTTTCTATTTCTCACTGTATAATCTTCAAGGCAGAAATCCTATCTTTTTAATTGTTTGCATTTATACAGCACTGGATATAGTCATTGGGCACTTCTCAGACAAAAAAGGGACAGCTGACAGTCTGATTTTACTTGTGACCCTGTAAGTTCATGCAGGGTGGATAGGAGAATGAAATATGCAACGATAGTGCCTTGCAATTACATGGTTTGGCTATCTCAACTCTTATAATAATTCTATTTTTTTAAAGTCTGTCTATAGAAATATAGCTTGTATCCTGTTTTCAGGTCCTTTGTTTGTACTATGTGCGTACATTTTTGAAGTGGAAATTCAAAGATAGAAAAAAGAAATGTGAGCAGAAGATGTCAGAAGGAGGAAAATAGATAACATGGAAGGGTGTTGAGTACTACTGGGCACCTGAAAAGCAAGGTGCAGGCAAGAAGACAAAACCGGTGAATACAGGAGGGAAAAATAAGTAATGGAGGATGACATAAAGTTAATAATTGATAATATTTGAACAAATGAATTAATCTAGTGGCCAAAGAGAAACAATCAGTTGTTGCAGTGACTGGAAGAAATATGATGTTGGGCTGCATCAGAAGCTTGTTGTATTCTTGCAGTCGCACAAGTGGAGTGTCCCTGGGTTCTGCTTGCCTTTGTATACCATACCCTAATTATTATACTCCCTCACTGGGTCATTCATACTCTTGTCCAATAAGTAGAGATAATACAAAAGGGAAAGAAAAGATCTGTAAGGTATGTTATGGAAGAGAATGCACTTAGCCACTCTCCTCCTAAAATAGAAAGCATGATTTTTTGAAGCAATAGATGTGTTAAAAAAGGTCTATTTACAGGCATTTATGAAATTCACTACAAATGTATGAGCTTATCTTTGTGTGACTACTACTAAAGTGAAGAACAAAACTTTTTCTTTCTCTTCTTATTGTGTTTTGGGGAAGGGGGTTACAAATACACAGCAGTCTAGGTATAATGCAATGATCTTTTATTGTCACCCAAAACAACAGTAAGGAAACCCATAATTAAAAAAAATAAAAAAGAAGAAAAGATTAATTAAAAATACTTTTCCTGTAGACATATTAAAAAAGCTTTAGATAAATGTCAAATTAGTTCAAGGTGATAAGAGTATCAGGCTTGTCTTTCTTAAATCTTGTTGGATTGAGTTTTATTCTTTGTGTATAAAAATAAAGCCAAAACTTTCTCTCAGTGGCTTCCTTTTTTAAACTACAAAAAGGAAATGTTTGTCAGAGTTCACACAATAATTGGAGAGTACAGACACTTGCACTAACATTTTAACTGGAGCTCTTTAAACGATCTTTTCCAGTTGTAGAAACAACCCACAATTTGTAACTTTGTAAAATTCCAGGGAATACTAGGCTTCATATGTACATATTTATAAAGTAATGTCAATTGGAAAGAAAAATAATTTATTATATATTTAATAATTTATTATAAATACTCATAGGGCATTATCTTCTTTACCATGACTTTCCAAACAAGAATGTAGGTTCACAGTAATGTTTTGGAACAGCAAAGCTTTCTTACCCTCATCTTACTTTGAAATTTGGAGATGCTGTGAATTCATATGGATTTTGTCTGACTACTACTTAAATTTTAGGAAATCCAGTCCTATATTTAACCAGAAAACTATCTCTTAGAAGGAATTTACAAGAAATATCATTATCTTGAATTTTAGTTAGTTAGTGATCAAAACGGAAAGGGAAAAGAATATTCTAATTGATAACTTTTATATCATGGTCGATGCTGGACTTCATGTTTATCCTGTAGATGTTCTTTCATAATTATATGAAACAAATAACTTCTAAGCATTGAATTTGCCTTCCTTTTCTTCCCTAGCAATATATGCAAACATGACAGGCTTTAAAAGTGCATGGATGTAGAGTTCAAGACAAGCTATTTCAAAACAACTAGGACTTCCATTTACTAGTGCTTTTTATGAGAAACAATGGCAACTGCAAATGCATTCAACACTGATATTCTAAAAGGCTTCAGAGTCTGAGATTTTATACAAGGTGATAATGTCATTGCTGTAGCCTTTACCCATTGTTTGAAAGTAGATGTCATAAAGTCCTGAAAAATTCTTTCATTTATGCTAAATGATGGAGCCCTGGACTACCTTCCAGTTCTCAGGTCAAGGAGTATACCTTAGCTCTATCTTGGCATTATATTAAGGTAAGGTTCAGATTCCTTCCCCCCATGTCTTCTATAGAAAAAAAACCCTAAATCCTATCCACAAATAGGATTTATGCTGCTTTCCAAGAATTAATTGCATGATCTGGATGATTGGAGTATCCAATCAGGCCACAGATTATCTGTACAAGTAGACATGTGAATTGCTAATGCAATGCAGACAGTCCTGATCACGTTGTTAAGGACTCATTTTTCAGAAGCTGCTTCACCTTCTGCATAAGTCTGTCTCCACCCCAACTGGTCTTTGATTATATACTTATCTTGTAATGAAGTTGCCTCGAAAACACGGACAGATGTGAAATATCGGGAGAATTTTGAAATAATTTACTTCATGGAAATCTCCCTCAATTTTTTTTTTAGTCTGAGCTGGTAAGCGATTTATTAAGCTGAATAGAGAGAGAAAAAACATTGAATGGTAGTTTAAAGTGACATAATTTTATTTGCATGTTTGGAATTTGAAAACCTCGGGGGTAACCTGCAGGTTTCACTTGTGTTTTGGACATAGAGAGGAAATGATTGCTCAGTGTGGGTGCCTTCAATCCAGGTCTAGTGTAATGCAACTCATAATAGCTAGCAAGGATGCAACCTACTTATTGTGCTTCTTTATATTTTCTTGGATGTTTAGGGAGGAGAAAGGGCCTTCTGAGGATCTTAATTGAATTATTATATGGGCTTTGCTTAAAGTCTCTTTAATTATTCTAAAAAGTGAAATAATGAAAAGAATTAAATATACAGATTAGTTTTTAATTCTATAACTTTTGTAACTTCTTTCTGTCTTTAAATAACAACTTCTTCTATGAGATGATGAATGAAAGTCTTCTGTGTTTGAAGATTTCTTTCTGTGAATAAAAGGTAATGTAAAGAAATTCTTTAACTGTTTTGAATCTGCATATGTGAAGGACCATTTACACCATTCAACCACTTTGTAGGGATTCAAAGTATTGTTAATGTTGACTACTCTCAAATCATGTTAGAATGCTCAAGTGGCTTATATGTAAATTGTATTCATGTAAATTTTTAAAAGTAGTAAGAAGAAGTAAAAATACCACAGCAAATAGAAAACAACATACATTGCAGTTGTGCAGAAGTAAGCAAACAAGGTCAAGTGTTCTAGTAAACAGTGAAAACTCTGCTTAAAAATTTCTATTCATGCCAGGACTCTGTTTAAATTGCAAAAAGCTGTTTCGTATAATTTGTTACCTCTTAGTTTAATTAATGAATATACTACCCTTTACCACATTTCTCACAAAAAATAATACTTTGCAATAAAATCCTGTAGATTCAAGTTCCAGGGTTTTCTGAGACACTTTCTTTATTAGCCATTGAAGCCATGCCAATATTTGCAAAATGACAACTGGTGTTTATAGACCCTTCCTGCATTTCTAGACAGTCCAGGAAGAATTTCTAGTCCTTTCCTCTGCATTTTAGAAAGACTGTGCAATTCACATATCTGAAGTGAGTAATTTTAGTTATTATGTCATGCTGTGAAGCTCATTTTTCCCTGTTCCTAGTTGTTAACGGTATATAAGGATGCTCCATGTTCAAGAAAAGAAAAGTATTGTTTGAACAGAAATGTGAAAGGGAAATATGTAGACAGAATGTAAAGGTCTTGATAATTTAAAATAATTTAGGGATTGAAAAAAGAATAACTGCAGATATTATTTCTCTTTTTATTACACAATTATTTCCTAGAGCATATTTCCTAGTTAGTTATACAGTATGAATGGAAGTAATAGGAGTAAAAGGGCTACATGTATTATTATCAGATGGAATATATATCATGAGCACACCTGAGATCTGCCAGAGCACTGCTTTTGGAAAGATGTTTCAGACAGAAAGGCCTCTGCAACATCACCCGTGACCATTTGAAGGCCATTTTCTGCCTGTACAGGAACGTCAGTGTTGATTAGGGCCTTTTAACTTTGCTGTACAGGATGCTTCATTCATAGTCTGTGGTAGTTCAGGAGTCCCTCTGGTATCAGGTAATCTTCTTGCGCAGATGTGTAGAGCGTGTGTGAACCTGCTTTAGCCTTGTTCAGGGCAACCATGAGTATAACCGCAGTAGAACAGAGAGGGAAATAAATTCTGTTTAGTATAGGGTTGAGGTAGGTTAAATCTGCCTTGATGCTGGGGGTAAGAGGTGTTAAAGGGTTTCACTTTGTCAATGTTTGGTTCCTAATCTGCTCTGGGACAGAGTGGCTGCACACTCCCTTTCACTCAAAGCTTTTCATTTCTACTTAGGCTGGCTCCTTGTCCTCAGATTCTTCTGTATTTTATCAATATGGCTCAAAATAAACATTTTTCAGAACAGAAAACTATGTACAAGTTTATCTGACAAATTTTACATTTTTATTTTCCTTGTAAATTTATACCCATGGAAAAATCTTCTGCCCTGCTCTGCAGGCTCAAAGCCATATTTTTAAGAAGACAGCGGAGGCACTCTGAGTTTTCCAGCAGTTGTTTGCGTAATATGGAACAGGGATGTGATAATAATCTTCAGACTTTCCTGCGCCCCAAACACTGGCTGCAAGTGAAAAGCTGTTAGTTGTGCAAAGCCTTTAAGAACAAGGAGCAGCAAAAAGCAATCTGTCTTCTATCAAAGCACCAGCAAAATACCGGCACTGTTCAAGAATGGGATGTTCACTAATTCCCCTGACAAGAAATTATCCCCATTCAACCTGCTCTGGAGTTGTAACTCCTTGTGAGAGCTAGAATTCCAAAAGAAATTAAAGCTTCCTTACCTCAGTGGCTAAAAGGCTCTAAATACTTTAAGATAATCCATGTGCATAAGATGCATAATTTCTCTGGCAAAAGAAAGAAGAATACATCAGCAGATTGTTCAAAAATATAGTAATTACAAGTATTACTTGAAGAAATTATAGCAAGGTAGCATTAAGGAAAAAAAAAACTATTTACAGCAATAACTAACAATCCACTGATATATTAAGAGAGAGAATATTTTTTCCTTCAAGAGAAATAATTTACATTTGGTAAAATACTATATGATTTGATTGCTTCTGAACATTGAAAAGTAAAGCTCAAGAAAGAGTTAAATTTGAAATGTTGAAAAGCATGTCAAGATAACTAATGGTCGTGCCTGAGCTACCATGTGTAATGTTGTAGATGCTCGTATGCCAGAAGCATAGAACCACATTTGTTTGTACACACATTGTTGCTGAGTTTCTGTCATGTCGTATGTGCTGAGTTTGAATGAGAAATTTTGAGTAACTTGTGGTTCCATAGTCCATTCTTTCTGCCAGCCACAGTGGGCTGAGTGGACTTTGGATCAGGTTTTTGTTATAAGTGAATGCTTATAACTTGATGTCGTTGTTCTTTAAAAGCTTTAAAAGGTCATGAGAAGTCAAAAGAACACGTGGCATGCCATTGCACCTTCGGATGCCTCCATGTGCTGCCTTTGTGTCACAGTATCATACCATGTTAAATGTCTGTAACTGAGTAAGTCTATGCGATGCCTCACTGTTGTCCAAATGATAGGCCACTTAAATTGCAAACTTTCCACTTCTTATTTGGAAGCATTCACGCTGACCGGAGGAAGGAGATACCACAGTCCTAGCTCATCATTACTGTTCACAAAAGTTAAATCTGTTCATTCTAGTGTGAATTTCTGACCTATTAGTAAATACAAGTCTTGCACATTTTTAAAGGTAGGATCCCTGTTTCATTTTGTTCTGCACAATCTAGGAAAACCTTTTACTAGTACACACAAGCGATAGTGTTCTTTCCATTTTTCTCCCCCAGTGGTTTCCATCAGACTCTTGCCTTTTTTATTAATAATAGTAAGAATGTAAAAATGTAGTTATATGTAATTTCAAAATCATTATTTTCAGTGTTGTCCTGAGTATAGCTTTATTGTTTTTTTCATCTTTTAAAATCTGGTAGGCATCCAGATATTCTGAATGCGTCTATTTGATAAATGCAGAGGGCTTTTAGACTTAGTTGTTTGTTTACTATGCTTTCAAACATTTCGAGTATCTATTTAGTATTCAGTGAAATAGTGTAAGAAAAAAACACCTCTACTGCATCTGCAATGACACTACCTTTACATTTGCTCTTCAGCAGGAAATCCAATGTATCTGTGTATTTATCTTTTTTCTTTTTTTTGTAATGGTTTAGGGTTTGAGGAGTGCTAAGAAAAGCAGAAATTATAAAATTTGCACTTTATATAAGCGAAACAGTTCAAGAATGTAAGTGCTGTGATGGCTTTAATCCTCTCTTAATCTTCTGCTTTCTTGAGTACATCTCTGCTAATAATTGAAATGTCAGTCACGCATTAGAAAAGTACTGGAGTGTGTTCATCAGCCCCAAATATTATAAATGTACTTCACTTTATGCTATGTTAACGCTAATGGAGTATTATAAGCAAGATTTATCAGAAAAGTTTGAGTTGTGAGAAAGCATGTTTTTTGGGGGCTTTTTTGGTTGTTGTTTTTTTTCCACAAGTATTGGTCTACGGGACAAGTATTGAAATTATCTCAGCTGTTTCCACTGTCTTTAGTGAGGGTTCTTAAGGTAGAAAATTTCTTCAGGAATGAGCTGTTAATTAAGAATTGCCAATTCAGAGAGCCTCTTCATCACATTAAGTGAACAAAATAGACAGAACATTGCATGATCTTCTTGATACTGTTTTAAGAAAGTATTTATTTATATACACTATATAAATTATTATGAGCTTTTTCCCACAAGGCTTCAACCTTCTTGTTTATGTTCAGATAGGAGAAGCATCCTAGTTCATCAAAATATTTTCTAAGGAGTATCTAGAGAAATGCAAAAGCAAAAATTACTCCTGTAAAAATTTTTCCTGTTACAAGTTTCATCATAATCACTGGAGTTAGGCCAGGAACACATGTAGTCTCTTGAGCTTAAAGTTCTAAAAGCGAGTTTGCCCATAATGCTTCAGAAGAAAATGAAATTATTTTTTTAATTGATATAAGAAAATTAAAACACATTGGAGCTGCCATTCTAATGTTTTGAAATTTATGTTTGCAAACTTATTTTTTCTTGAATGAGGTTTCTTATAAAACCTTTTTTATCTGCCCTCATTCTTTGAAGACATTGATTAGCAGACATGGACTGAAGCATAATTATTAGATGGAAAGTTTTATATATTTTTTTTCCTTAGCACAGAGTACATCTTTTTTATGTAGTTAAAGTCTGAGGACAAAACCTGAATGTTAATATTTGCATGCATAAACTCTGATGGATATCGAATTTGATGAGGCTGTTTTTAGCGCCAGTGGCTGCTGGATTCAGAGTGTTCTGCAACTGTCTGTGAAAAAATCCTGAGGCATCTACCATGTAAGAGCTATCTAGAGCAAGACTTGAAGTGCAAAGGCAGAAGAGGTTTTCCAGTAAAATAATGTATTTTAAAAGGTTGCTTTTTCTTAATTCTGGTCTTGATAAAGGTCTATAAATATTCTACCCAAAAGCAACCATACCCATTTTAGTTCTGAATGTCCCCAGTGAAATTCAGGAACTTCAAAAGGAACCTTAGAGAAGTTTCTTACTTCTCTCAATTTAGAATGGTTTAGAATGACAGGAGGCCAAGAGAGAATGAAAATGCTATTTGTTGCAGATGTAGCTATATCAATTCTACCTTGTTTTGCTGGAAAAGAGACATTTTCGAAAAGGAGGTCTAATGGTGAAACCAATGTATAAGCTATCCTTGATAGGCAGAGTATCTTAAGAAAGCCGAGGTTGCTGATACCTCAGTATATTATAAGCATACACAGAAGTGGAATTGAGTACATCGCATATTGCATTTTATTGGGTGCTTTCATGTGTAATTCCCATCACATCTGTATTTTCAATTTCCTATTCTCTGTGCATCTCACTGAGTGAACAGTAAATAAAATCTCAGTTGGCATTTCTGCACTTATCTCTTTCTTGGGACTGTATTTTGATATGAGTACCTCATCCATCTGCTTGCTCTCAAATTCCCTCTCAGGCTTAGAACACAGGTGCTATTCTAAGAGAAATTGTTGAATATTTGATAGAGTTTGCCTTATGTTTACAAGTAACGAAAGGTCACCACCCTTGTTTATTGGGATTTCAGCTATCCTGTGCTGACTGCGTGGAACTATTCATATAAAAGATATCAAGCAAACAAGTGAGCATAACCTTCAAGGTAAAAGCCAATAGTTTTGAAAGACATCATTTACTGCAGTATAACTTTACTAATATAAAAACATATGCATTTATTGCTTTTGAGAGGAACAAGAACTGTACTGGAATGACTGGTTTCTTGAAGATTCAGAGCATTCCCAGTTTGAACCTGATCTAAGGTGTCTGAACAGGCTCTATGCCACAAAACATTTCAGAATATCAGTACCCCTTATTTGCTTTTTCTTCCAAGGAAGAGATTCCTGTGTGTATTTGATATTGCAACTAGTTAACACTTTTAAGACAGACACACTAAGTAATATTGAGCAGGATTCCTGTTCCATCAGCCCAGTTTCAACTTAATTTATGAAGACCCTTTGAATCCGCACCATTGCAGTGCAGCATACTGAAGATCCAGACAAATAGAAGGCTCTGCTGAATATCGTACTAATTGAATGAGCATAGTATTACTTGATGTTTAACTGAAATAGAACATTTTGTTCTGCCTTTGGTTTAACCTCCAAAAGGTTGTAAATTGTTAAAGTGAAAATGTACAACTGCATCTTATCAAATGACAAATTGAAAATTAGACTTTTAGACAGCTATGGGTAGCACAGGGAGGGTTGTTTGCATCTCAGAAAACAAATCTTACTTATGAAATAGGTGCTTCTGTTAAAATAATCAGTGGAGATATAGTTAAATATGTAGTAGCTGTGCTTCTTTTGAATGTTTTAAAATCTGTCATGTGTTTCTTTCAGGATTTATTGCAATGTAATTTTATCATCAGATCCTGCAACTTTTCTTGAAAAGTAAAAACTTCAAAAGAAGTCTCATTAAAATTATTTTGATTTCAAGAAAACTAAAGTTTTCACTTGGTCTGAGAGCTCATGTTAAGATTTTCTAAAACTGGATCAATTTATCAATACAGTAATGGAAACATTAGTTTGTGTATGTGGCAGTGTAATGTTAATTCCTTGCACACGTTGAGAATGTTTATTCAAGCTTAGCCTTAATGCATCAAAGAAAAAAAAAAATCACAACAACTTTTTTGTATGTCAGTCACAATCAAATGTTCCAGCTCTTTGAAAAGAATGCTTTTAGTTAAAAGTCCCCTTTCAATATAGATCTTACTGCTGTATTCTGCATGTTTTAAGCTCTGTCCATCTAACAACGGGCTAGACCTCCAGACCTTCATCATAGTGAAGCTTATAACACCTTTTCTTGAGCAAAGTAGAGCTTAAGAGGCTTTACTAAGGAAATGAAATAGGGGTCAAAAGAGCTGAGTACATTTCAATCAGTGCTTAGATGGAATAGCAAAATTTATGTATGGTAGCAACCCAGCTATACTTTTTGTCTCACAACATCTAACATCATCTTTGTTTTCATGAAAGCCTTTTAAAGATGTAAATGTTGTTTTTACTTTAGGTTTGATAGAAGAGATTTTATTAAACTTCAGGGGAAGAGGTTTCTTTATTCTCAGCAATTTCTTTATTCTTAAGAAAAAGGGGAGCCCTGAAAGAGTCTTAATAAAGATCTGTTTCAGATACAAAATGATGGTGATTTTCTTCAGTGTTGCATCTGTCAACAATCTTCTCAAGAGTTTTACGGATCCTGAGTTGCAGGACTTGCATTCTACCCTAAAGTTATTCAGCCAACTTACAGAAGAAGCCAGCTGATGGATACCTATGGATGGAGGCACGGCAGTTTTATCATCACTTTCGATGAATGAAGGAATCGATATCTACCTGAATCAGATGTAGGTCTTGGAAGAAGACTGAGATAGCTTCTCATTGCTTTCTTTCTATTATCTCAGTGACAATTATAAGGACATACATGAACTACCTAAAATAGTTCCCCCAACATGGCAGATGCTTAACTGGAGGTATGATCAATACCCTGCTGGCAGGAGCCTGCCTGCTAAGAAACAGCTTCTCTCCAGTTTTTGGTAAGTGACCTAAGATCAGTTGCCACCAGAGTGAGGTAAATGCACCTGGGGCTACTGGCTTTATCTGAGATGCAAATGTGTTTGAAATCTGTGTGCTTCTTATAGCATCTGTTCTGTGTGAGGACTTGATCCCAATATATCGATGCCAGTTAGGACACTGAAAGAGATTATCTTCTCAACCACCATATCAGTAAGGATGCTTTTTATAGGTATTTCTGAAACAAGCCAAGAATGCCTGAATTAGCTGCAGATGCCAGAAGGATAGTCTAATTCAAGATGATGAGCAACCACATACACACATCTTGAAAGTGTCAGGTGTCTAACCTGTGTCGTACTCCTAGTGCTTTTGCATAACTCCACGTTGCGGGTCCTGTAAATACTTCTCATGAACTTGCAAGGGAGCAATCAATCATCTACTCCCTGTAGGTAGGGACTTATTAGGACAACTAATATGGCATATCAAAGATATTTTATACCTTTCACTCTGTATTACTGAAGAGTACATAGCAACCCAGAACATTTCTATTCAAATGTTAGTAACAATCTGTGATTTGTTATTGTCAAAGTAATTTCATATAGAGCCAACAGAGTCTATGTTGGTAAATGATAAAACTCATTTACCACAAAAGATAATACTGAAGGCCTGAATTTTGTATTCCAAAGAGGGTCTGGGGTCATTTCCATCTGTTCCATCTTGTCTTTTAATGATGTTTTTTCTTAGTCCCATTGTCCAGGAAGGATATTCTTTAATCTAGGATATTCTTAGTCATCCACTGGGGATTGACTTCAGCACATTTCTTAAAGATAGAATGCTATATTAATCTAGGCTAACTGTAATTCTTTCTCATGATGTAACCTGGATCATTGTCCCCACTTTGTTACTGCTTTTCATTCTCTCAGCACTGTGGGGTTCAAAATATATAGCCACTTCCCCTCTTATGTCCTTCTAGAGAATGTTGATGGTAGCATAAAGCCTATATTTACCCTTCACGTT
Organism: Aptenodytes patagonicus; assembly: GCF_965638725.1. Taxonomy (NCBI): domain Eukaryota; kingdom Metazoa; phylum Chordata; class Aves; order Sphenisciformes; family Spheniscidae; genus Aptenodytes; species Aptenodytes patagonicus. The sequence goes on from NC_134949.1 coordinate 31,039,286, forward strand.
TTTAAGCTTTTGTTTTCCCCATTGTTCTGCTTTCATTTTGTCATTGATATTAGTCTGCCAAAAATTAAAAGAATTTTAAAAGAAAAAATATCTGCTTATTCTGAGGACATATTAGGAAATTAAAAATTCAAGTTGTCTTAAACATTTCAGTTCAGTGAAACTCTTCTACATCTCACCTGACCTGGGGATAGATGCTTTAGCCAGACAATGATAGTTCTGTTTATGCCCAGAAGAGAAAAGTGCATACATGTTAAAGGAAAAGTCTGTCCAAGGGTAGCAAGGGTTTCCCAAGTTGCAAATTGTCCAAGATATTCTCCGTGAAAAAAGTGGCTATTTTTAAACAAAATTTATATCACTTTGCTTTGGTGGCTAATTAGTGTATACTTCATGAATTGCAGTCTTGACTCAAAAATTTCCTAATGGTCCTGAGTTAATATTTTTAATCCACCAGTGTTATTTATGGTATAGTCAGAGTTGATTTTTGTAATTATGTTATTCATGAAGTTTCAATCTTCTCCACCCCTAGCACAGACCAAGGAATTGACTATTATTTTTCCCTGTGCATGCGAAAAACAGGTTGGTTCAGACATCCTTTAATGAGTCATTTTCTGCATATCTATTTTCCACCCTCTGGGATGCTATCTGCTTCTGCGCTGTTCATATTTCTTTTGTCTGTCTGCAAGCCAAGCTATTCAAGGTATTTGTATGTCAAACTGTATGAATAACATTAGCAGGCTAAGATAGAGGGATAGTGTTGTGCTATACAATCATCCAAACGTCAGACTTTGATCTGCTGGGCACATTACTTCTATTTCATTCCTTATAACTCATTTTTTACAATGAATAGAAACATTTCTCCAGATTTGGGAGCAAAATCTACAACTTTCCTACTATCCATACCTATGAGACAAGCTTTAGCACCTGACTAGTCGTGATCCTGGATTTCATTGTTCAAGTGAGATCTCAATCAGCATGTGGACCATTCACATGTTTCTAACTTTGGGCAGGTTAATTCCTAAGTAAACATATAGGGAGAGTGAAGTTCAGAAATGTAGAACAACTATTAAGAATACTGTGCTCCCATTCTCTTACAAGCTTCATTGCTGAGTCAATGAATCCCACTGTGACACAACTTCTCATGTTCCAGTTATTTTATTCCCATCAATTTTTGATAGCTACATCAAAGTATTAGCTGACAGAAAATAGTGAAGTATATCAACAAATGCAAAAAAAATATCAGTGTCATAAAGGGAAATTCCATAAAGAAATATGATTCACAGATAATAACTTTCAAAAAGCATGGGCAATGTAACAATTCTGATTTTTAACAGTAGGCTTACACATTAAAATTAATACATGTTAATTAATTTTAACATTTTCATTTCATTTGTTTCCATGGGCATAAGAACTGACCTTTGAAGTGGTTGCTGAAGAGATATTATATTGAATATAATAACAGGCACATCCTGAGAACGCATTGCAATTTAAAACTGGAAATAGTTCATAGTTACAGGGCATTTAGAAAGATTCGCTGAAGTGGTCTGCGTCGCTGATACCACTGTACTATGTAGAATCCACGTAAAGTGAATGGAAAATGATTAAATAGAAATTGAAAGGGAAAAATAAGCTTCCATAAATTCAGTTTCATTTGCAAATAATTCAAATGTTCTTATATAGAGATAATGATAATGTAAGGTCTCAGTCATGAGTGTGTTACTTCTGTTATCTGCCCATAAATGCAACTCTGTTAATGTTCACTGTGGAGAAGTGTTTTGGTAAATCTTGATTATGACTGATGTTGATGTTCAGATTCACTTAAGAAGAAAAGAAATAGTATATATTATATATATATCAAGAGAAGTACTTAATACATAATTTTATCAAAGTTTACATTTGAAAACTGTTTTTGATGCCATTGCATATTTCTTTATTGCATTTCTAAAAGGTAACAACACTGAAGAAAACAAGACTTGAGAAAAAAAGCTACAAACTATTTCTGTTTTCTTCATTAATTGTATGAGAGAGAAAGTATAGAGTGTATCAATTGCACTGCAGATGATACTTGATTCCCCAAAGTTGCATCACCAAAGATAAACTGCAAAGGTAGATGAAGAATAGTCAGACAATAAAAAAATTAAACTCAGCTTTAAAATGGAAGCAGAAGAGGGTATATAACCATTGAGTAAATATACATATTTAGAGAGAAATATGTCAAATAGAAGTTATAGAAAAAGAATTAGAAGTGAAGCTGATAAGCAAAATTGGTCTGCATTTTTAGTTGAATATAGTATCCAAGTTATGACCACAGACTAATTTTCATTTTGAGACTACATATGCTATATGCAACATCATAGAGCCTAATCTATATTACTTTAGTACTATTTTCTTTACTTCAGTTTATATATTACTAGAGAGATATTCACAAATAAGAGGGGATTCACAGAACAGCAATGAAGTTTATCAAGAGGAAAGCTATAGCAATTATAATTACAGTGAAGGAGCTGGAAATACAGTTCAAAAGCCAGAAGGCAAGTACAAAGCACTATGTTATATAGGAACTAATAATTGATTTTCAGGATCTGAGTCACGAGTTTTGGGCATAATGCTGGCAATACTGTCATAACTCATGTTGGACTTGCTGTAATCTTTCAGTTTTACAAGGGCATTTCATATTCTCATCAATATAGAATTCTTTTTGCATTAAGTGAGAGTTAGAAATCACCGAGATAGAAAGACTAACTGTTGAATAAATGAAAAATATTTATTAACCACTGTTACTAATGTACAAAAGATCTACAAACTCAGGTTGGTTTGTCAGAATTTATTCCAAAACTGAAATTTAGTTCTGTAAGTATATACCAATATGGTGAGAACAGGAACTACGTGAAACTTTCCCCAGATGCAAAATAAAATTGCATGGAATCTTCTGTGTAGTCCAAAAAAGTTCAGATGCATTCATGTTATTTTTTTACATTTTCTGATTCACAGTCTCAGTTCTAACTAGTACCAAAAGTTCTAAAAAGTCCTGCTTGAGAGGCTGTTCTCAGCTTTTATGGCTGTACTGCAAGAAGCCAGCTCATATAGCTCTGAAAAGCTACGTATCCTTGTGAGATTTCCACTCCAGAATTAAATTCCATAGACTCATTTATTTATTTAAGTTTCAGGGAAACACTGAACTTGTATACACATCCGAGACAATCCAAATCTCTAAAATTGGAAATTTGCTTATCTCAGATTCTTTCTTATAACACACCCTGCTGAACACAGTGCAATAGATTTTTCTGTCATAGTTATGTTGTCCAGGCACAAATGAGGATTCTTTGCTTATATTTATATGGCTGCAGGAAAACACTACACACAGATGCTCCTGCAATATTGAGCGATAAGTTGTGCTTAAGTTAATAAGCCTTTGTTCTTATTGTTGTTGTTGTCATTGTTTTCTATTAGAATGCACTCTACTTGATAGGTAACTAAAAACAAACTATGTTTTAATAGCAATTACAGTGAAATGGCATCTTATGCTCCTACAATAGCTCATGGGAAATATGTAGAGGAAATAGTTTTGCCTGGATGAGTACTAGTTAGCTATATGGAAGAGTATGAAATAATCAAATATTGTCCCAATTAAAGAGATGAAAAGGAAAATAAAGTTTGAAAAAATGCATAACCAGAGTCACAAGTCTAGAAGTGTGATTAAGCTTGAAAAATGTTATGAAATTTATAGGTAGCCTATGGTAGTGCACAGAAACTCTGCATGTCTTCAAATTTTATGACTGCATGTTTGGCAAGCTTGCATTTGTTAGATGAAAGATATGACTTGCTCTACAATCCACAGAAGCCATATAATTTCACTGGGGATTTGGGAGTGTAGTACGTTGGATTTGGGAAGTGCCCTGTGGACTTTACCAATACTTTTTTCTCCATTAGAAAACAAAAAAAAATACAGCAAATTGAAAACACTATATGAGAAAAAGGTCCTTTAACATTTCTTTATTTCAGACCCAGCCCAGAGGCAGAAAAGGTGCTTAGATAAGATTTAATAAAAAGTATGTCCAAAACATGTAGGGTGTACTCAGAATATTTTGCTTAGGACATGCAGACATTTTTTTAAAACATAGTCAGAAGTAGCTGTGAGACAAAAGAAACAGATTTTGAAGGCATTATGCAAATGATACGCTACTGGTTTCCTGTCTTCTTGTGGGTTTTTTTTGTTGTTCTTTACAATTGACAGGTGATTTTGTTAATCCTGTGAGCAATTTTTCATTCTTAGCAGGTATGTCATTATGTATCTATCTTCATTTTAACTTGAATTACTGAATAAAACTGCAGATCTCCCAGTAGATTATCACTATGCTATTTTTTGGAAATCAACAGGCCCTTTCCAAGTCTTTCATAACATCATTGTACTTAAATGGAAATGGTGGCTACTTGGTAAGGAGACCAGACAGGAGATGACATCATTCTAAATAAGGCAGGATTCACCATTTCATAATGCAATTATTTTTATACCCTACACCAGTAACATTTCAACATTGATTAGCTAATACTTGAGCTAAGGACAGATTTTGTTGCGGTGTAGATATAGACCTGTAAAATTGTGCCTTTTTGGACTTGTTGCTGTATAGTGATTTTGAAATTGAATACATTCACCTAGTACATTGAAAACATAGTTTATTTCTCAGAACAGTGACTTAAACTGTTCTCTGAGGACATATAGGCTTGTTTGTTTCTATGTCCTTGTTAGTACTAAGAGTTCAGCAGGCCAATTTTTTTACTTTTTTATTACATTACAATTGTATTGTCTTTTCTGTGGGTAATTACAATTGCTAGAACTAGGCACTATATATAAGTAGTTTACATTGTTCCTTCTAATGGGCAATGTTGTGCCTGTGTCAAAATTGAATTTTATATGTTGTCATGCTTCTTGTTCACCTACCTTTATTAGGTTCCCCTGAATTTTTTTTTTTTTCCTAGTCATTATCATTTCATATTGTCCATAGTTCTGAAGCAGCTCACTAGAATTAGCACCAGCATAACCTCACTCCTGATGCCACTGGCATTTTAAGCACCATGTGAGACAGATATAATCTGGACAGGTTTAGACAACAGAAGGGCTGAATGCTGGCAGTCACTTAATGAATGTGAGATGCCAGCTATTTCCAGATCATAGGGTTGGGTGCATGCCCAGCCACATCCCAACAGGATGTTTGGATGAGACCTGCATGTACATCATCCTCAGCCCTCCTACCCTGTCTTCTGTTGACAAAAAGTGTGGCAAATGGGCTAGAAATAAGTCATGGTCTTCTCCAAGTCCAGCCCCCTGATCTGCTCTGCCACTGTAAAACCTGGGGCTTCCAAGTGTCCACAATGCCCACGTTCATGAAGTGTCTTTACTGTTTTGTAAGGACTAGTGGTTGCACTGCGGCTACTAGGAAAGCAACAGCAAAGTAGTTTACTAGGACCAACAATATTTTGGGGAAAAACCTCTCACTGTGAATGCAGTCTGGATGTGCATATCTTCCCAGCATACTTCAAAAAGAGTTTTAGCTCATAATCAGATATTTGGTTAAAGTCGCCTCTGTGAAATACATGCATATGGATTGCGCATCTCTGGAGAAAAAATTTCTTTCTTCATATACAGTATAATTGCCTGCATGAAACAGGCAGGTAGAAATTTGTACTGCAGAACTAGAAGGCACAACACAAAATACAAGGCTTTAGGAAACGACAAGTTCTAAGACATTTCATATTCCCCAGTCCCAAGTTACTTTGAGGTCCTTGATGTAATTACAGTCCTGGGAGACCTGTCCCAGTTGTGGTGTCTCTCCTGCCTGCCTGTCTTATCACAGCTCTAGTGAAAATCTCCTTTTGGTGCTGTCAAACCAGTACGTCCTCTCACTCTCAGCTCCATGACCTCTGTTTCAGGGGTATTTTGCCTTCTTCTCTTGGCTGGGTAGTGTGTTTTCAATACTCCTTTAGGACAGGCAGTGTAGTACTTTAAGTTTGTGTAAATTACTTGAATAAAGGTAAGGTTTGAGTCCTTATTTGCCTGAATATTGTATCCCTAAATGAAGCCTTTAGTTCCTAAAAATCAATAATTTTTCTGTAAATTCTAAACCCCCAATTTTCAAGCACAGCTTTCTACTAGAGTTTACTAACTGTGAATTAGTTAATGAACTTAATATACTCATAGCAATGCAGTTACCTTAGATGCTGATGTTTCATTTAGGCTCATGAATCAATAGATATTTTAAAAAGCTGGCCACTTCTGTTCATAGGTCTGTATATTTCTTTCAGGGAAAAAAAAAATAGTTAATACAATGAACCGTTCTTCTACTTAGAAAAAATGAGTCTTAACAGGACATCTGAACATGTGCTTTAGGTGTACTTACCTGTGTGGTTTTTACTTGTTCAAATGTTATTTAGGCCTATTCTTATATAACACACATAAGACAGAAGATATGTAAACAGTGGTGATCAGAGATATTGGTTAACACAGCCTGTAGTTTATCTGACATTATATAGATTTTTCTGTGAAGTCTGAAAATATCCTACCCTACTTATTTGCAGTTTCTAGATGTTGTTCCTAATAGAAACTGAGCCTATAAACCAGAGGTATCAGAAAGGTAGGAAATCTGACTATACCTGCCATCTGAAGATCCCCTCCCAGATTTTCCAGTACTTTATCAACACACGTTTGAAACTGCAATAAACTATGAAACTGATAATCAGGAATGATTGGATTATATTAATGTATTTGTTTTAAAACCTTTACTGGAACACAAGGGATCAGAATACAGCTTATCGTAATCCAGACAGCCATATAGGTTCTCCATTTCCTGCCCTGAAGTGTGAAATTCAGAATGTACTTTGGCTTCAGTACAGCTGACAAAATTGCATATGACAGTGACTGCAGAACATTTCATACAGGGGATGATTAATTGCTTTTCTTCTCTTAATATCAACATGAAATTCTTTCCATGCAGTGCTATTTTGCACAAAGCATGCCATATGATGCTGATGAAGATTCAAATTAGGTAAGACATTGAATTTTGGCTGCTTTTTGACTGCTCTTTTAAAAAAAGTTTAGAGAGTTAAAAGACTTCAGCTCTTTTAAACAGAGTTTTAGTCTTAAGTTTGGAGATACCTCTTAATATGTGAAATTCACTGGGAGAACAACTTCAGTATTTGAATTTCTAAGTTGTGAAGCTGGTTGCAATCATTTCATATAATTGCATCTTTTTATAATTGCCTTCAGAGAAAGGTAAATTCTAATCTGAAAGGTAAGAAGTGGGAAAATGAGACAAGTAAGAAACAGTAAAGGTAGATAAAAGAAAGCTTCAAAATAGGAGTTGGAAAAACTGCACTCAGTGTCCTGGTCTGTTACAGATTTTCTATTTGACCTTGAGAAGGTCAGTTAATGGGTCTGTATGTCCATTTTTCACGTTTGCAGCATAAGTATATTTAAAATATTGAAATGCTTTAAAGTATGGTAAGCGGTCCATTTAAATACCTTCTATAGTTAGAAATATTAATTACTAAAAAGGCCTTAATATACTATTGACAAATGCAGGATAAAAGAGAGTAGACTGCAACTTTTTGTAATTCAAAATACCACTAATATATCTTTTATTTGTCGTTGTCATCATTCATCCTCCATGTGGCATGTATCATGTTTTCTTTTGAAGTAAGCACTATGAAATTGCTGCAAAGCAATAATTCTAGACTGCTAGGTAATATATTATGTGCTGTGAGTATTAACTGTGGCAAAGTGATGAGAACAGTAAACAATTTTTAGGTACCCCCTGAAGGAACTATTAATCTTTTCCATGACATAAAGTAGAATTTCAGCCCGTAGGTTAAAAATAAGAAACGCCTGACCCTGAATTATGAGCTATCAGTTTCAACTCCCCCACCTCTTCAAACCTAATACCATTTTTCTGTGATTGCAGTATCTGACTTCCATGAACTTTTTTGCCTCGTGCTAGTGTAGATGAGCTCTATGTAATAGACCAGCACTGGAATGCTTTGTCAGTGATTGTTAAGGGGGAGATACAGTCAGTGCATATGCAGCATCTCAAGAGGCCATGCTTAATGATAAAATGCCTTTCCTGGTACAAATTCCTGACTTATTCCTAATCCCAAATGTTCTACAAGTTTGGCAGTACTTCAGTGCTTATTTGTTTATGGCAGCATCTGTCCCCTTGACAAGCTGCATGCTAAAATAATTTACAGTTTGTGTGACACAATGGCAAACCTTAGGCTTTTTCTGAGGGTATTTTCTGGCCACCACCAGATATCCAGTGTGTTTAGATGCCGTAAGAGTGTAGGAGGAAGATTTAAGAGACTCCTTTTTAAACTGCTTGGATGCCTAAGACACTACTGGTGCCTGTATTTTCATGCAAAAGCTTCCTACATAGAGCTGTGCTCCCTTCATCTAGGGCTTCAAGTATTTCTGATTTTCCTGATATTCTAAATGTTCAGAGCATGTCTAACTTAGGATAAACACTTATCAATGGTTTCAAGGCTCTCTTCAGCCTGAGTAGATTTGAATACTTCGCTTCTACATCTTGTGTGTGTCTAAATTGCTGAGCTACGAGCTACTCTGGGCAAAAGCACTCACTGCCTGTCCCTCCTGTTGAAACTGGGTCTCTGCACAGCCAGAAAAGTTAAAGTTGGCATTAAAGTATGGGAAGCAGGTTAAAATTGAGCTTTAAAACAGAAGAATTCAGGCGTGGAGTCTTAGTTGTGTGAACATGGAATGGATGCCCTATTTCGTGCAGGAGGCAGAATTCCCACCATACCTTCTTTTCCTTTTCCTGCTTGTGATTTAGACTTTCTGTGCTCAGCATGTTGACCCTTGGGAATCACAGTCTAGGAACCCAGCTCTTTTCTGTACCTCTTGGAGGAACTTTAGGTGACTGAGTTAGTACTGTGAATTCTGCTGGGAGAGCCCTATGCATTGCATTTAAGTCATATTTATGAATGCTTGCATATACCTAAAAAAAAAAAAATCCTGTGGTTTTGGAGTGGAGTTGCTAAGTGAAATTGTTTGTCCCACTTTTGCTATTTATTATAAGTAACATTTTCCGAATAAGCACTGAGATAGCCAGAATTTGGTCTTTTATTATTTTTCAGTTACACAACAGCAAAAGAAAAGATCATTGCTATATACCCAACTGAGCAGTCTGTCTAACTACGGAAATGTTCACATAGGTTAAGATTGCACAGCATCTAAATGGTGAGGTTTAAGACTCTCTGACTTTGTCTAGTACTAATTCTCTTGGGGAAAACAGCCGTTGGCTTTAGCAAATATTTTATCAGGAGACTGTGCTGAGCTAGCAGATCACACTTTTAATGGCAGGAATTTGAAAACACAGCATGTGTAGGGAGCGAACCCAGCCTTCGCAGAGGAGACTCTGTTGTTTCAGGGAAAGAGGAAGGTTGTATTCTATTCCCGTTCTAATTCCTCAGCGGGTGATACTTTTTGCCCTTCTTCCCTTTCACTTCAGTGCAGAACAGCGTGATGTTTATGACACAAAGGGCTATGAGTTTATCAGAAACGCATACTGTGTACATGAACAAATACTGGGCATAAAACCTAGGATGCGTGCTGTTTAAACATGCAGCACACCTGCTAAACTTGTTGCAGTTGTTTGGATGAGGAACTTAAGCAGTGCAAATGACTTTGTTGTAGCTGTTAAAATATTCGTAGCCACTTCAGCAAGGAGAGGCAGATATAAACAGGCTTTGAAGGCTCGTTGCAAAACATCACTATGGCTTTTCTTGCCAGTAATCATAAGGTGAAAGGGTTGTTATCTTGCTATTTTCTATCATGCAAAATGCTTGTAGGATGACTTTTTCTTTTGTGAAGGCAGTTCTATATGTGATGATAAAACTTAGTCTGACTAACGATCAAATGTGACATTAAGGACATAGAACAAAATGTACAACAGTGTACCGGATTTTACCTTTTTATTAGCAGTTTGTTAAGGGAAAAGGGAACATCCAAGCACAAGGAAAACAAGTGTCCCCCAAAACCAGCCTTACTCATTGTTGCCCGAAGCTACATTTGCTGTGCAAAGCAGAAGTCATTTGTATGAGCAAGTTCCTATGCGTTTTTTGAACTATGTGGTTTTTTAACTCTTAAAATGTCTTTCCTCTTTTTCATTGATGTCCTTGCAGTCTCATATTTCTGAAAGTGAAAGTTTGAGTATAGGCCTTGAAATGAAAAACAGCTAAAATCAGAGGAGCCTTCATTTACAAATGTTTGTTTAATTGTACTGTCCTTGTCAGACTGGGTGTTGGCATTTATCTAGTATGTCTTTGCTTCAAGTAGTTGGTCACCCACCTGGCAGCTAAAGAAAAATAGTAAAGAAAAAATGTGTTAAGTGAGACATCACAATGAGTGTTCAAAATTGAATTGCAGACATATACTACAATGGTATTTTTCATTCCATGAGATTGCTGGCTTCCAACATTATGAAGGAATGCCTGATTAAAAGGAAGGCTGCAAGTTAATTCCCAACATGCTCCTTGGCAGCTTTTTCATTTCACTTATAGGTAGGAGCAGGTGGTGTCATTTAGAATTAAATACTTCATGTCTAGGTTGGCAGGAAAACAGCATTTACTGATGAAGTGTCCCTGAAACGAATCTCATTAATTGTTCACCAATTTGTGGTAATTTTATTTATATTTACATACTGTAATGCAAGTACAATGGAACATGATATATTTAAATTACACTTAAGTGTAATTTAACTAAAAGTAATAAAGGACCAGAATCATTTCAGAACAAAAGATCTTACAGCAATACTGTGTCCTTTTTTACTGAAATACGAAAGCAATATCTTCTGTTTCTTTAAACTGAGATTTAAAGGAGAGATCTTCACAGCTTGCTAATTTGTAGTATTATTTTACAACCAATTTGCTTTTGTTGTACTGTTAACCTATGTGAAGCATGAAAATGTACATACCTTACTCATATACTATGTAGCTGTTTTTCATAATATTGCATAAATGGTAATTATGCTACATTTATATGCTAAAAGTTGAATTCAGTATTGCATTGTGGGTATCTAATGGTTACTGGATAGTGTTGTGGCAAAAAAACCCTTTTATAAAAAAATATCTTTCAAACAATGAATCACACTTTTACTCTAAATATACTCAACAGGGGCTCACCTGTGCCTTACTGGTGGAGCTCCACATTGCAGTTGTATTTGAGGAGCCCCAGGAAGGACACAGTATGCTCTCTGCTCTGCACCCATCAGCTCCATTGGTTAATATTGAAGGGAAAAAGACCCATACCAATATTATATCTCTGTCATCTGTGGGTCTAATAAACTTGAGGAATGTGTGGATTCCATTGCCTACAAAATGAAGGGCCTGGGATTGGAATGAATTGTGATACTGACTCTGGGATGGCACCCAGCATCCAAAAAAGGAAGAAATTTTAGTTCCAGGTTGGACTCCTACTTGTTTTTGTGCTATAGATTTGCTTGAAATAAAATTGACCTGTTAGAAACCTATTTAAGAAATGAAATAGTATCAACAACAGGTAGAAGGTAGTTTGGCTCAAAAGCCATAGTGAGAGTCAAGTTATCTGCTCTCCTGTGTTCATCCTGTTCTAGACATTCAGGTAGTGCTGCAGCATTTCCATTTGGAATGGTTTAGATCATGCCTACCACTTCAACCAGTTCCCTTTGACATGTCTTGTAACTAGACTTTTTTTTCCTGTGTTGCTGTCTCAGTGTGATTTACCTCATAAAGCTTTATTATGTTACTCAGAAAATTTCTGTGTTCTGTAAAAGCAATTAGTTTAAAGAGCACCTTAGTCTTATTTCCTAAACAAATATGTTGCATAATGAGACTTAAATTAGTCTGAGCAGCTCAGAGACTCTGGACAGGACAACTGCAGCTTGGAAGAGTTTCTCTCTTACATTTTCTTTTTTCAAGTAATTAACTAAGTATTAAAATGCTCAGGAAATATGTATCAGTCACTTTTTCATCTCCAGCTACCTGTTAGTTGAAAAACATTCTCTTTCACTGTTACTTTCTTTCCACCGCTGTAAATTTGATGTTATAAAGACTTCTACAAGAGAATAAAGCTGACCTTAATATGGTAACACTTTAACACCATTGCATTATTTTAATACTGACAGACACAATTATTATAATAATTAATGTTATCATAATGACTTTCCTGTTATTATTATTGTGATCATTTTTTTCATTATCTGCCAATATTAAGATCTAATTTAACTGACAAGATACATATCAGGCAATTAATGTTGAACTAAAAACAGTCCTACAGTTTCATTATAACTCATCAGCTTTATAGCTGAATACACTAAACAACCTAACAAAGTTTAAGAAAAATTAATTACATGCATTATTTATTTAATAGTTGTTTTCAGAAGAGTTATATTGACACATAATAGTAATGATGTATTAAATTTTGACAAGTAAAGCTCATATATGCATATAGGACGTTAGATCTTATATTTTTACATAAACTTTAGACTGCACTCCAGGAAGTATCTGAGTTTTGGTATTTCTGTTTTTGAAAACCCACCTGAAGAATATAAAGGAATTGTAGCTCAATGTCTGGATGTTTAGTGTTTACTTGAATGCAGTTCCCTTTACGGTATATCGTTGAGCAGTTCAGAACTGAAGCACCTAAAATCATTGTCATGTTTATGAATGTAGGCTGACTCCTACTGTCTTTTCATTGATACTCAAGCTATATACTTTGAAAATGATTTGACACATTTCTTTTCAAGTAAGAAACCTGTGAAATAATTTGATTCAAAGTCATCTATGATCTCTTTTTGAAACCTTTTAAAATCCAGCCTTTTCACTGTCATAAAGAATTTTCCATTATCATGCCCCAATTCGTTCCTTTATACATGCCACTATTTTTGCACTACATCCAAAAAAGTAAGTTATGCCAAAGCTTTCCAGAATTTTGCTCAGAGATACCTCCTCCATTCTCTTAACTCTGAGTGAGAAAAAGTCAGCCTTATGTGGAAGGGATGGCAGAGAGATTCCTGCTGTTGACAGATAGTAAACTGACAGAAAGATGGAATAGTGGCTCACACAGTCTGGCCTGAATGGAAGCATGAAGTAAGCGTAGTTAAGAACTGGAACAGTCTGTGAGTGGAAGGGGAGGAACAGCTAGACTAGAATAAAGAGCATGATAAAAAGTTTAGAAGAAAAATAATTGAAAAGCTAAATAACCATATTCAGTTGCTATGAAAAGTGGCTAAGAAAAAATGGTGGTCAAAGGTGTATAAAATAAAAGCTACTTGGTGAACTATTTTGTGTCATAATTTAAAGTAGTAAATTTATGAAAAATTGCCATAGAGTGCAATTTACTTTGCCATAGTGCAATTTACTTTTGTTTTAATCAAACTGTGGGATTCAGAGATATTACTCTGTTCTACAGGATACAAGAACATGTATGGTTGCCTAAAACACCTGCACATGCTTGCTTCTAACTCTTCAGTTTGAATCCAACATGCTTCCCATGCAACAGGCTTTGAATTTCCAGATCCCCTTTATTCTGTTCTCCAAAAAGATTGTCTTCCTAAGCTCTGTGCTAGCTGTAGTCATGCTTCACATATCCATTTGCTTGCTGGGTCTTACTCCTTAATTCCTTACTGTTTCCAGCTTAAAAATTCATACACTGTTAACTCCTATCTCCTCATCCTGCTAGTTGTATGCTATTTAAACTGAATCTCTCTCTTATAAATTAATTTTTCCAGCTTCACTAAGAATTTTGTTGATTTCTTTGATCTTATTCTGTTTTTTTTAATTTGAGACACAAAGAAGCAGAGTTCAGATGAAAGGAACGTGGAATATAGAAACATAACAATTTTAGGAAAAAAATGCCAGGAGAAGAAAAAGAAGCAAAGAAGGAAAAAGATGGAAGAACTGAATGCAGCATTTGAATTAAATGTAAAAGAATTATTCTTATGGAAACTGGATTATAAGTGCATATTGACCAGTTTTTACCTACCCCACAGGAAGGTGTGTTTACTGGCAGCATTCAGCTTTGTCTCCACAGTTCATTGTTGTGAGATTGCAATTACCCAGCTATGAACTTCCTGTTATTACTTGTCATTAATATGAAAATGAACCTCCAAGGATACTGATTACACACACCGCTCTGCCCGTATGCAAGGTTCAATGAACTTCTGTGTGGTGTAAGGAGCGTTGTTACTCCCCCTTGCTCCCATGATTTGATTGTGTAACACATACCACAGTATAGCTCTTGAAGTAAAAGCCGCTATTGTAAGTCTTCTCCTTTTTACTTTAAGCATATGTTATTAAGAAAAAAAAATAGTCATATACAGGCAAATCAGTTTTGAACACTGATTTCCAATCTAGCAAATCAATCTGCTCTACCAACTACATTTTTTACTTTTCCTTTAAAAAGGCCAGAGTTTTCATTAAATAAATATGTATAAGTAGGATGTTTGCAAGAAGTTCCCTCTGAAAAAGCAGTATTACATATAAACTACCTTTAATGCACATACCCTCACTGAATTTGTTTTGCGTTTCTTTTCATTATTTTCAAACATGTCTCAAAGGTAAAAATCAATATGAATATGTTCAGAATTTGTAGTGTGATGTAGTGAGTAATCTTTTATATCTTTTGAAAGACCTGGTAGGGAACATATTTTACATTTACAATTTAATAATACTTGAACATTGAAGAAATATATATGAGAGTATGCAAAGAATTTTCACCCACATTGATACGCCAAATGAATATAGAAGTTCTATGCTCTTAGAAAAAGGGTTGCGTGATTTTTTTTCTTCAACTGTCAAGTTAGTAAATGTATTCCTTGAATGGCTTAAGAATATAAAATGAAATACATTTCTGTGGAAAAATCAGAGCCTTTCAGCTTTATTCTTATTAATGTTACAGATGATACATTTACATAAAATTGGAGATGCAAAACTGCAAACAATAACTAAAAGATTGTATTTGGAATCTGTATTTTCAAAAACATTACTGCACAAATAGTATTATATGTAAACTGATAAAATTTTGGACACCAATTCATCATGCATGGCTACAGCAGGCATGCTGGCCTGAATGTACTTCTTTTTCTTTAGACCTGAATAATTAAAGTTATAAATTAGTTTAGGGGGAAAAAAAAAAAAAAGAAAAAGTAAGCTCCGAGGTTAGGTTTCATCTTATCTAAAAATTAGACATGTATGTCTGAGTTAGTGACTCAAGGCTGTCTGTACAATCAGTGAGGAAGAGAGGCATCCCACATGAAAATTCATATTGAGAGTGAAATGACATATCTCAGGATAAAATATCTTTTGGTTGGGCTGAGTAACTAGAAAGGAAGCCAGGGATATGTGTCTCAGTCCTTTAAGTCCAACTTTTAAACACTAAAATGTAAGTTGGATGAATAGAATCATTAAGCATAACTCTAAGCTTCCTACTCAGTTTGAGAAAGTCCTCAGATTTGCTAACAGTTTTACCAAATTCCCAATGGTAGGCTACCAAATCTTGCATAGAAATGTTGTCCTTTTTATTGCCAATACTTCTGAATTGTCTACAATTTTATCCTCAGTTTCACTGAAAAATGCTATATTCATCTATTTTTATTTATTTTAGCATCAAATGAAGTAAAAAATAAACTTGGTTAAAAAAACAAGTCCAGCACTACTCAGTGTACCTTGCTACTTCCATTAAACCTAGTCCCATCAGCTTAACTTTGATCCCAGACAAAATAACGGAATAGCTGTTCAAAGCTTGATAAATAAAGACTTAAACTAGTCTGCCTAAAATAATGCAAATCATCTGGGGATTATACAAAATATAATGGATTTTATGGAATCCCATATTTTTAATGAACTTGCAAGTAGGACTGTATCAATAACTGATTTTTAGTTCAGCTGATGAACCAAAAAATTATGTAGGAAAAAGGTATCTAATTTAATTTTTTATATTTGTTTTTATTATACTAAAAATACTGAAACGTACTTTAGGACAACATGAAACATTTAATTTGACAGGAAACTAAACTTTTCATTTGAGACATACAAAGCCCCCAAGCACATATTATAGTGAAGTGTTGCAGTGCTGCGGGTTAGCTCCCCATGTTCAGAATATCCTCTATCATCCTGTGCTCCCAAACTTTTCTAGGCTGAGGTCAGTGAGGTGTTCTGAATCACTGTTATGTTGCCCTCCAGCAGCGTGGGTCCCGGTTCTTATCCATTCTGATTGATCAACGAAGAAATCTCAGCCCACTCTGCTGAAAGTAATTCTTCAGGAAAAAGGAAAAAAAAAAACCCAAAACTATTGAAACATTTTATTTATAGAAGATGTTAAAATTAGAGCTGAGTATACTCTAAAATGGTACATATGTACAATCAGAAATTTTCAGAACCATTTCCTGCTGCACCAAGATTACCTTGGCAAGTTCTCCCAGGGCTGGGGGAAGATTGATGGTTGGTTAGATCTTACCTTACAAGGAAGTCAGGAGATGACCAGGTGTACCTCTGGACCTGAAATGAAACTGGGATGCATCTTTGGGTCCAGTAACAGACATAGCCTAAGTCATCTTACTTAAAAATTAATTGGTTGTTTCAAGACAGCGTTGATTTCACTTGATGGAAATCAAGCTCATTCTACATAGGTAGATGAATATAGAGAGGTATACCTATTTATCTGAAATTGAGACAATTTGGTTTTACTGAATATTTTATTAGTTTTTTTTTATGTGAAAGTTGATCGAGTTGGATACAGCTGGATTTTTCAAAAGATTATGCATATTGGAAAACCTTGGTGGCCTATCTAGCATAAAATAATAGGTATTGCCAATTTTTAGACAAGACTGGGTAGTAAGTTTTCTCTCCCTTTTTTAATGCAGTCCTTCACTTGGAATTTTGCTTATCTCTATTGTGTAAGCAGCAGAGTATTATGACAGCACAAGTTTGTTTTTGAAAAAATTATTAACTTAATTCACCTGTTCAATATTTTATCACTGTTGTTTTCAATTATAAAAACCCCTTAATTATCCTCAATGACGTTAACATTCATAGGAGTATTTGCATACGTGGTAATAAGTGGCACTATTTTGAGGGACATACTGCACTTGAAGGAATGTGTTCATTCAGTAATGAATTTACATAAATGCAGGTGCCCTCCGATGAAGTGTTAGGGAAATCAGAAAAGATAACGCTGGTTCTCATCAATGTGTGTATATATATATATATGTATGAGTATGATAACAAGGTCTTTAGATTTGTGTCATATAAGAGCACACATGCCTTTGAAAGTCAAGGCAATATGCACCTGTTAGTATATTATTAGTAGAATTATGAAAAATAAACAAGAGTTTTGGAGGTTTAGGAGGAAAATGTTTTGATCTGCCATCTTCGTGTCATGGTTGAAGACCAAATGAAAATGTGGAGGCTAAATGGATTTGGATACCACAGCACTTTATATATGCAATTTTACAAATTGCACAACTTCCCTGTTCCATGAGGGAGGTGGTGCACTGAGGCAGAGAAGTTGGCTAGGTTTGTGTAGTGGTTTTGTACACGACTTCCCTGTTCCACGGGAGAGATGCTGCAGTCCTGCAGAGCAGTTAGGTGTGTGAGTAGTGCCAGTCAGACTGTGTACAGTCCTGGGCCCTGGCTGTGGGATCCCCTGGGCTCTTCCTTGTTCCTTAGTGGTCCCAGATGCTGGTGCAAGTCGTGAGATTTCCCTCCCTGGAGTCTTTTGAGAAACTCTTGTCTAACATCAGCATTGCCCAAGTAAGCGTTTTTAGTTATAGGATTGAGTAGAGGATAACTTGCTGGTGATTTATCATGGTGGTGTTTTCTGATTTGCTGTTACTGCTGGTGGTGTTCACAGTCTGGACATTTCTTCAGTGCTTTTGTGCTGCTTGATGGTCGGCAGATTGTTGGCATGGTTTGGCTATCTACTTACTTGAGCACACAAAAAGTATTCGAGGTGCAGGCTGTTGTTTGGGACAGGTGATTGATCATATTTTGTCTGCTTCTACTTACACAAAAAGTTTCCTAAATCTTTCTATTTTTATTGAAACTAAAAGCTGGCTAAAGTTCACAGGGTTATGCTAACAGCTACGCTCACCAGGCCTAACTCATGTTAACTGCTGCACTCAGACATGCTGGAAAAGTATGTGTCCAATGCTTCCACTAGGAAGTGAGGCCACATAATAAAGGGTTTGATTCCCTGTATTGCAGCTACCTACACAAAGATATGCATTACAGACTTTTCTTCATCCATAGCTGGTCTCAGAGGTCCACAGCCAGTACAGTTACCGATCACTACACAGTAAGCATCCTCCTCCTTTGAAGTATCTAAGAGACCCTCACAGACAGGTGAACCTAAAAAGACCTCAAGACTGACTTAGCATGGCAATTTCTATGTTCCTGTGTTTACAGATGCAAATTACATTTTGTTTCTTCTCTTTGCTGATTAGCAGTGGCCAGAAGCATTATCTGCACTTACACGTGCCATCTTTGAAAATGAATACAGCTAATAAGGATTCCCACTTCCCTGACAGTAAAAAGCTCTTATTTTATCAACACTTCTTTTCTCTTCATTATTGGTCTCTTTTTCTTCTTGGTCTCTTTTTGCCAATCTGGATGCATCACCTATGTCTTGTATGGCTGCAGATGGTGACAATACAATGAGACTTTTTAGTGATGCGATCCTTTGCACTTAGGAGTCTGCATAGCTTTTGCTTCAAAAGCAAAGCATAAAGTTTTACTTAAAAAGTGTATCACCCAGCTTTGAAAACTTCAATTCTATCAAGATTTTTATTTAAAAACAAAGCAAAAAAAAAAAAAAGGAAGCAATACCAGATTCTTTTTACAGTGCATTGTTCAGTCCAGATGGATGTTTGAATTTGAAGACGGATAGACAGTGAGTTTCTTTAAGTGTGGGCAGCTTTGATAATAATGCAAAGGTGGGGAGTAGTTGTTATAAAGAGAATGAGAGATAAAGAAGAAAACTAAAAGCTTACTTACAAGTAAGCCTGAGTTTAAACTGCTGTCACTTCAGACCTCAAAAACCTAGCAGAGAAACAACAGTTTTGGTTTCTTCCTGATCAGTGATGTGGTGACCTTTCCATATTTCTACTGCTCGTTCCCAAATTTGAGCCATAACTCACCTTTTAGTGGTGTCATAATGTATCAAACAAGTGGGATAGTTTTCTGTTGAGAATGATAAAATACAAAAGTAAAGGCCTTTGAAATATTTAAAACAACCAACAGCCTCCAGGAAAAATATGCTTTTATATACTCAGCTGTAGAAAACCTGAAAGTGAAAGAACTTTTTGTTACAGCTTCAAAATCTTACATAGCACAAGAACCACGCTGAGTTGCTGAGGTCTTTCTGCTCTACCTTCCTGTCACTTCACCTGTGAAAGTGTAATCCTAGTGGTGGAGGAACAGGATTAAAAGATTGGATTAAGTTGATAATTGACGAATGTGGATATTAATGAAATGTATTTTAATGGATCTTGCAAAAAGAAATATAGGTTAGATCCATAGGATATCAGTACAATTTCAAAGGTAATTTTCCTCTGTAAGAGATGTAAGAGTTAAGACAGCCAACATAATAAGACAGCTGAACATAATAAGCCTCCCAGTGTGTCTGAAAAAACAATGCATATAATTTTGGAAACCAAAGGGTCTTCAGGTAGATTTTGAGAGGTTTATGAACAATATCGATTACAGTGGAATTAGTGACTATGTCTACTTTAGAAAGTAGTGTGGACCAACAGGAGCTGATCTGAACAGTGATACAGAAAGCCCTAAATGGCCTGTTACTCACATGATACACACTGCAGTGTTTTTAATCTTGGAATTATCTCTAGTCTGATCCCACAGACCATTTGCAGCTGGAGAACTTTAGGTACATCTTGCAGTTTAGTTTCATCTGAAAGTAACTGTATGGCCCTTTTTTGGGTTTATTTATTTGCACATCTTTAAATGGGTGCAGAGAGATCCTGCAAGCAGAATATATACAAATATATATATGTATGCATGCACATGCATATATATGTCTGTACATACATCTTCACAGTGTATAAAACAAAGAAAACACACCTATGTAAATGAATGAACTATTCCAAATAGAAACACCAGAGAACTAGCTGGTGAAGCGTGGGTTGAATTTGTAACTTTGTTTCTAAGCAGAATGATGTTAACTTGGAATTTTTCAGAAAAATACTAGTCATGATTTGTGTTTCCTTTGTAGTGGGAGATTGAGGAATTACTGTCTAGTAACAAAATATTAGTGTCTGATCTTGTTGAACAGTATGAATGTGGTCGGTTTTTATTAACAGATTTTTATTTACAGATTTTTGTAGAAGGGAGTGTTTAACAAACATGGCTTAATAAGATCAAGTGATTGGAAGCTGAATTTGGGCAACTTAAAATAAAACATAAAGACAATTAATAATGATGAAGGGCAGTAACCTTCAGGACAGCTTGCCTGATGGTACTGGATTCTTATCACTTGCAGTCTTAAAATCAATGTGTCTTAGCAAGGAATTTTTCTATACCTCATTAAATTAAGTTTTGATAAGTGGTTACTGTAGAAGGTCATAGCAGATGATCATAATGATCTTCAAAATCTGTGAATCTATTAAAGAGTATTAAATATGTACACATTCACTCATTAAAGTCATGTGGTTTCTGTAAGTTCCATGGAGGCTAGAAGGGGTCATCAGATCATTTAGTCTGATCTCTAGAATAATGAAGTCCATAGAATTTTGCCCAAGGATCTTTTTGCTTTCAGACAGGTTTATTTCGGATCAGAAATACTTTTTAGAGAGAAGAAAAGTAATTTCATTATAAGGAAAATGTGACATGTACACAATGCAGTCTGTGGTAACGTTTCTACTGTTTGTTGAGTCCAAAGCATTCCTCATTCCAAGATTACAACTGATAATATACCTATAAATTTACAAAAAATTTAATTAAAAGATTATATATTTTTTAGTAACTAGAGGTTTTAGTGCAGTGCATCAGTGCAGTGATGCCCTTCAACCTTTGAAACATGGAGTTTAGGATGATATGAAAATGGCTAAAAGGATCATTCACTGAGGGAGCTCAGAATAAGCCAAGATGGAAATCTAGTTATACACAGTACAGGAAGCTCTCGCTGTCTGTTACTTTCACTATTTGTCTCAATAAGCTTAAAAGCTCCACAGACACACTTGCATGGACATAATCAGCGCTCTGTGTGGAAATTTAGCTGGAGGACTTTCACGAGTAATGCAAATAAACTACTGTTTGAAACCGTGCATCTTTCAAACTGCTTCTAATTCAAGCAGGCTACAGCAAGAAAAATGTAATGTAGGTAGGCTGTCTGCTCTTTGGTCAATGATCATATACTTCTGGGTCTGTGGGGAAACAGATAGAGCAGGAACAAAATAGCAGATATTTAGACACAAACTCATTCAGTCACAAAGTGCCAAAAGAGTAATGCATCTTCTGCAAGCTAGTTCCTTTTATTTGTAAATAAATAAAACACTGGAGTACAATTGGGGTTGGAATTTATGTCATGTAACTCGAAGCTTTGTAAAATGAGCTGGTTGTGTCAGCTCTCTCTACCGCCAGTGGAGAGAAATAGTCGCTCCTGAAGGTAAATCATCCTCCTTACCTTGGACACATCCTAGAACGATATGAATTGACTTCTGATGACAGAGTCTCTCATCTGGCCATATGCATCTAAAAGTTAGGTATTTAGTCTAAACTTCTCACTCAGACTATTTCATTCAATGTAAATAATATATCTAAATACATTTTTCCTAAAAGTCAACTGAACTGGTGTAATGCGTATGTTTCTCTTGCAAACTCGTCTGAATAATTCCTTTTGTAATTCTTGTAATCTATGCTCCGCAGGATCAAGGGGGCTAGTTATCACTGATCAAAACATCAGCAGTTTTTTAGTGCAGAGTTAGGAAAAGATGGTAGGTCCTTTCCTCACAGGAGAAGATGAGAGGCAATGAATTGAAGAGACAGCTTTGACACCTTTCTTTCTTCCTGCTTAAATATGCTCCAAAGAGCTAAGTAACATACATAAAGGCAATTTTCCTAAAAGTCATCTGAAGTCGTATTGTGCTTGGTCTCCTTCTATTAATAGCCCATAACTGTAACTAACGGAATGTCTAATCAGATCCTTTTCCTTGCTCATGCACTCTCAAAAAGCTAAGTGGATTCAGGTACCTCTGCTGCTTTCTTTTGTGTGACTATACTTTAGATCAAAAATACAATATGCAGCACACTTCAAAGGCATACAACCTGTGAAATAAGTGCTTCCCCTTAAGAGCATAAATGGTCCGACAGACAAGTTGACTTCAATGGGAATATTAAATTATTTGCATGATTTTGCTCACAGTGAACCATAAGTAAGGTTGTTCTTACCTTAAAGACAGAATAATGAATATGATAAAACAAGATATTAATTTATTTTCTGGTTTATTTCTATAGTATAAATTTATATAAATTGCCTAAATAATATTTTTTAATTGAAACTTGGGGATTGACAACACATTCCAGTCCCTAAATGTCATTGTTGAAATCCCAAGGAAATTAAATGACTTGGGAGTGTCATTTCCTCATGTTCAACCATCTTCTTTTCTAAATAGTAATCACAATCCTGTGCTTATTTTTTATAATCTGTTACCATGGAGATATTACCATACACGCAGGATGGTTGCTCCATTGCATACAATCAAGTAGGATAAGAGTGTTGATTAAAATGGTTGCAAAAAATCTTCATATCCAATAATTGAAAGGGAAAAATAGGAAAGAAAAGAAAATCAAATATGATTTAGCTAATAAAAGGAATAATCTTTGATCACGTAATTGTTCAAATTTTCTGCTTTAGATTCCTTCTCTTGCATTGTTCTTTACTGTAAGAAAGACATACATTTTAGTTGGATTTACAATGAAGAAAACTTAATTGAGTAGCTAAATAAATAATGATCCAACACAGATTGATAGCAGTCTGACTACTAGACTATATTTAAGGGTATGTTTCTACTACCGTTGTATAACACCATGGCAAATGGACCTGGAAAGTATGAGACTCAAAGTGATTTTGCTTCATATTTGAGATAAGAGAAAAAAAAATTTCCTTTTCAGGATGATTTTACTTACAAAATCTGACATGTATTTTGTATATTTTTAAATACACTTTTCAGATGCTTCATTCAGTTTAATTGGTTTAATTGGTTTAATTTTGATAGTATGTAATTTTTAATTACTTTTTTAGTACTACATAGTGGTCTTAAGTGTATATTTGCAAGGACACTACGTTATAAATTTATGTCCAGTTCTATAGGACTGATACTTTATCATTTTGAATCATTATTATTATTGCAGAAAACTCCAATGGCTTTCCCAGCACTGTAGAAGACACTTAAATATACTGTGATTCAGAAAGTGTTAAACCATGGAACATCCCCCCCCCCCCCCCCCCCCCCCCCGCCATGCAAGTGTGACAATTTATATTCTTAAAAATCTTGTTGAATCAGGCTGTCATTGATAGAAACCAAAAGAAAGACATGATATAAGGTTGCTAGAATGATGACGGATATATGTAGAGAGTCCTTATAATTGAATCTGTTATCGATTGAATACTTACTACTTGAATCCTTCATATGTTCTGAAAAAAATAATCCCTTTTACCAGGAATTCTCTATCTTTTGCTTTAGGTGTTTACAGTAATAATGTTTGAGTAACTGTTATGAGTACTAGGACTACAGGAAAAGTAATCAAATAATGACGATAGTGTATACTGGATGCCCTTCATTTATTCCTTAGAGGAAACACAGTTTGTGAAGGCATATGTTCTGCAAACTGAGCCCACAACCACTGGGAGCAATATATACAGTCCAAATCTGTCAGCATATCACAACAAAACTGTGTATATCTAACTAACATGCTGACAAGAATACCAATAAACACAAAAGGGAGGCCAGAATTCTCACTTGCTGCTAAGCTCCATTAATTATGTTATGGACAGCTTTTCAGCCTTTTGTTTGGATAGAGTAAAAACCTACAACTGCCATGTGTTTGATTGTGTTCTATCTGTAAATCAAATGTCCTTCCTTGATGGTAGCTTGTTTTCTAATACTACTGAGAAAGAGAGGTTTTAATTTTCAGTCATTTCTTAAATTTTCATTTTTACTCTTGAATATGTAGCTGTCTGCACTGAAAATGGAAGTGTACCCACTGGAGTCTGCAAAAGTGTGGGATGCTATGAGTTGACTGATTTTTTTTTTTGTTTCTATAAAAAGTTTTAGAGAAAAAGGTCTGTATAAACTATTTGAATAAAATTATAAATTTTAATCAGATAACCTAGTCAATACAAATAATATTCATAAACTACCTTTGTAGGTGTAATTTGATCATAGGCATTCATTATGATATTCAGTAAAGAATAGAGATATTATTAGTGTTTAGAACTACACCTCTACTTTAAACATTAGAGTAAAATGTAGTAATATTTCACCCAGATATTTCTATTCACTGACCATCTGTGCCTGCAAAAAAATTGAGGATTGTGTCTCAGCATTTTCAGAAGAAAATATTTCCTTTATCTAATTGAACTCTAAAGGAGCATTTCCTAAGACTCGCGTGAGAAACTTTCGATTGCAGTCACTGATGACAGTACAGGTAGAAGTGGTTGTTGCCATGACAGTCAGAAGGCAGATGATAACCTTGGTGTTTGGGCCAGCATTACTTGTTACAGAAAAATTGATTTAGATGCAAAAAGCTGAGCAATTTTTGAGATGATATTGAGTACATGATAGTTTAGAATTTTTCATTTGCCTACCCTGGTCTACTGATACTAAAAGGATTACTCTGCTCTTTAGAGTGACGTATTCTAGAAAAGGTATTATAGAAGACCAAACTATCTTTAATATAGATTATGAATCAATGCTGTGCGTGCTGAAAAAAAGCACTTGGGAGCTAAGTATTTAGGTAAATAAACTACTAGTTTTAAGATACTAGTTTGTCTGTCTTTATCTTTTTCTTTGCACACTACCCCAAATTCTGATAGCCTTAAAATAAATGTTAGAACAGCCCTCAGATGACCTTGATCATATTCACAGCATGCTTCCTTGTTATAAAATTCAAGTTGACAGCATTGTGAATAGAGAAATATAGCTGTAGATTCTGTGTGATTCACATGTTACCTTGCAAATGTGCTCACATCAGAGTCTAGAAATAGACATTTGTATATAATGAGAAAGACCCTAGTGGGCAGCAAATCAGATGAGCTTCCCAAGTGTTTGAAAAGAAGGATTTACACTTTAAAATTCAACAAACTTTGTGACAAGTAAGGGAAATTCTCCAGATTGTCTCAACATTGAGCATTTTGTTGCCACTTGGTTGAGTGGGAGTTGGATAAGGTGTTGGAGAGCTGTAAACATGATAGGGTGCAAAAAGCAGAAATCTCTAGCTAAAAGCCAGGGTGGTCTGTCTGGCCTGAAGGGCATTAGAAGAGTTTAGGTAGACCATTTGCCCCAAAAGTTGTTGCAATGGTTGTGGGCTATTAAGCTCCCTTCGCATACCATCTTGGGAGCAAATTGTTATTAAAAAAAGGCACACCAAAAAAAAAAAGCTCTTGTTAGATAAGATAGATGTGAGGGAATTTGTTTAAGCAGACATTATGAGAGAGTTATTGCTAGGTTTGGTAGAGTAGGAGGACAGAAGGTTCAGGAGTACTCTCCTGAAGGGAGGGTTGCTTTTGCCTGAGGTTCTTCCATTAGTTATAATGCCATTGCTGTATGCTGAGATATCTTTTACAAAACTTATCCTTATCCCTCAAAGTGCTTTGCATCCACTTTAATTCAAACATGTTTTCATTGTTTTATGGTCTGTTTGTTTTTTTCCGTCAATTGCCCCTTTAAGTTTCAATCACACACACTGCTGCTAAACTTAGGGCCAAAGAGGAAGGGATGGGTGGAATCTGTAACTGCACTCTCAGTGCATAACTTGTTTCCAAATAAAAGCTAGAAATATATTTAAAATCTACTCTGCATTTATTTCTATAACACTGCTGGAAATAATTTCCACACCATGGGGACCTCTTCTGAGGGAAGCAGGGTGCAGCCGCAACAGAGGCTCCCTGCAGCTATGTACTCAGTAAGAGTTTTGCTTCTAGGGAATGTGCAATTTCTAATTATGAGAGAATCCTTACTTGGCATAAGAATGACAGGCTCATCTGCTTGTTAATAAAAGCATTTATTGTCCATATTATAATATGACGTGTATTGAAAAAGAGCTGCCTAAAATCATTATGGAAACTTCATTAGTAACTCACTATAGTCTGGAAATGAAATGTCTCCCTGAAAATGCTAGTCTTAGTCTGTGCTTAAGATTAGTAGGAAAAAAAAAATAGATTGCTTGTTTTCTCCCACTTTTTTGTTTGTGCTTATGCTTGCAATGTGTGCGTAATCAGTGAAGCTGTTTAGACAGCTAGATCTTGGCCCTGTGATTTACTCTAAGCAGGAGGATAACTGCACTATGGGAAGCCCTACTGAAATTGGTGGGGGTCTGCACAAATCACACTGTTGTGTCCTGGTTTTAGTTAAAAAAATCATGAATTCTTTCTTTTTTTTTTTTCCCACAGCTGATAATTTTATTGGGAAAATGAAATTACTGTGTATTTATCAGATTCATAACAAGCGCAAAATATATTTACTCACTGTGGTACAGATCCTAAAAAGGATCCCTAAAGCAGAAATTAAATGACCTTCAGGCATCTAAAACTCAAATTTTAATATATAAAACAACTGGCTAGTGCTTACCTAACTCTCAAAGTCCCTAAGCTTTCAAGGAGTCTCCCCTTCTGACACCAAAAGTCCCTAGTTTCCTGCAGTGCCATATATAAGTGATCTTATGAGTGCTCTGCTTTAGGAAGTTCAGTGTCACCACCCAGCTCAAGTCTTCTTGGAATCCAGAAGACAGATGAAGAATATGACCTGGTAGGCATGTTCCACAGGGTCAGACTCCACATAAGAGATAGCTGTAGCAGATTTCTTCCAAAAAACTTCTGGTGGTGGGGCATGTGGATGTTCCCATCTGCATGCATGTACATAACCTGGTGACTCAGAGCTCCCACAGGTGTGCTGCATAATCCTGGCTGCTGCTCCCTGCTTTCTGCAATATTTCTGTTTTGTGTAGCCAGTCTTCAGTCTAATGGCTCTTCTTCAGAGGCAGTTCTCAGTTCTTCTTCCTGTGGCTGTGGGAATCTTTGTATCTTTCTACAGTGACGCTCACTTTCAGTGGGTTAGCACAGCGCAGTTGTAGCCCTTTGGAGAAGGAATGCCTCCAAAAGTGCTTGATGCAGCTTGAATCTCCTCTGACTGCGCAAAGGCATCTTGCTTTCCAGGCTAGTGCTCTCATCACATACAGGAGTTATGTACGAGGCATGTCTATTTGGCTCTATTTTCATCTCTTTCTAGGTATCTTTATTTATGACATCAACTGTCTGAGTTTCTCCCCATATATGTAGGTCTCTAATTACTACAGGGGTACAGGGGCTCCTGGGCTTAGAATTTCCTGTTGGCTATCTTTACTGCCTACTCTGAGAAGGGAATCTGGCCCTTTGAAATATTTGTGAGATTATTTTCTTAATAACATGCACGATACAATCCTCCGATTCGACTGGGAATTATATGTGTGTGTGATAGGGTAGTTGAATGCATTCCTTATGTATGTAAAAACCCTTCAGGTATTCATGGCAGTTTTGGAATTTTAAAGCTCAGAGGAGTGGGAGGTCATTATGAATGCACTGAGCAATCGATTTTGCTGGTATCTCATATAAGAAGAGACTAATTTGGAGCCAATCTTTTCTACGTGGCAGTACAACAGTTGGAGTAATTTGTGCTAAATAAAGGCCAACCGGAGCCACAGCTGAGGGGCTTCAAGTACTTAAGAAAGTGCAGAAGCTTTTGCCGAGATACTTTGTGATCAGAATAACTTGGCAGTCATGGAAAAAGGTGAGCTCATATGGGTCCTTGTCCTCACATTTTGTATTCCTTAAATGGGTAATGTCAATTGCTTTACCCCTCGTAAAATTGGCTGGTGCCATACAAGTTAGCAAGACTCTTTACTTGTCACAGTCCAGTCAAAACGATTGCCTCCTTTGAACCTTGGCAAACTCTGGCCTTACTGAAATTGCTCAGTTTTTCCACAGACACAACTGGAAAAAGGATTCACACTTTTGTGCTTTTAATAAAGCATTCTGAGAAGATTTCTGTCATTGGTTTGCTCTATGAGAAAGATCTGATTATATATTACTTATATATATTTATATATAAATATACAAATTTGCTTATAATGCAGTGTATACAAATATATCTATAATGCATTGTAATGTGTTAGGAATATTCCAGTGTACAAAGATGAATTTTATAATCCTATAATTGCTAAGAGTATTAGATTCTCTACTTCCAATAATCTATTTTTATTTTTCTGGATGTCTCATCTTGTTTCCTCAAGGTCTCTTAATCTTGCTTGACTACGAATTTGAGGAAAAGGGTTGGTCTGCTCGACAGAGCTGTCAGGAAGGGCTAGACAGCCTAATATAAAACATTTCATAGATATGTCACTTGTTCTGTTCTTGTGCAGACCATGGGAATGCTGTAAGTTCTTTTAACAATGCATAGTAAAAAGTGAAATTACCAGTCTATTGTTTTTGCCCGTGCTTATATGACATTTCAGAGCAATTCAGGAAAAGCTGTCTTTTCCTTAGGCAAGCACAGCTCTTAGTGCACTGGATTTTAGGTTCAGGCATCAGAGGTCTAAAAGGTTGACCAACAGAGAGATCGTTGTTGTAATGAATTTGTTCTCCAGCTGCCCTCAAGCTGAAAGTCATCTATGAGGAGACAATTTTGTCTGGAGCCAAGCTAGTATGACAAATGAACAGACCTGGTCTCTACATGACAATTAGTGTTTTCTGATTATTAGATGTATTTGCTTAAAGCTTAGGAGAGCCCTGTTGTGCCCATTTCTACATCTACAACGTGAGCATAATGATGCCGTCTTATGAAGTTCGCTGTGGCTCACTGAGGAATATCACTATAAAAACATAGGAATTATTAGTAATTTATTGTATTTATTCTGCATTAAAGTGCCCATTTGTAGTTTGAGATATGGCCTGTACTTTGGAAACAGGCCAGTATCAAAGCTTATAATTTTCTTCCTGCTGCTGTATTCTGACTAGCTCTAGATTTTATTTGCATATTGAACCTCAAGCCTGAAATGATTCTAGGTTTCACAGTGTTGAGATTTCTGAGACGCTTAACAGTCTGTGAGAATTTTTTGGTTTTATTTGCATAGTCTCAGTTAAAATAACCCTTCTACGCTAGTATAGAAGAGTTAGTGAAGGAATCCAACTGAGACGTCAGTTCCCTAATGCTCTGAGATAGTTTTGCTTGACAAACATGCTCTTGCAAATGGTTCCGATAAGCTGAATATGTTGATGTGCTGCTCAATGCACACAGATCAGTAGGCAGCAGCTGTAACTGTGCCTTCTTTTTTTTAAAGTGTGAAGAATGTATGTGTTATAGAGGGAAATATGCCTGAAAATCATAACTGTCATTTCAGATTTGATATCACCCTGAGAGTCTTAAATGAAGTGGTCCCTGCAAAGTTTGAATACTGAAAACTTTTATTTTAGAGGCATATCTGTGTTTCTGTAATTAAAAGCCTGCCAAGCTTACTCAGAATGCCTGTTTGTGAAAAGATGGAATTTGGATATCAGGAAATGTTTCTGAGCTGAAATGTAGCAGATAATCTTATTCCAGAAACAATTTATTCTAAAATTGAATTGAATGTATTTTTGTCAAGTTGTGATGTAGGAGTTTAGATTGCATTTCTGTGCTGCTAGAACAAGATCACTAAAAAGTGCTATAGCTATTTTCCACACAGTGTTATCCCTCTTTTTTTTGGCACACTATATCACAACTGCCCATCATGTGGTAATATGATGTATAAAAGTTATGTATGTTTTAATGCCCAGTGTTACACTGAAAATTTGTACAAAAAAGAGTTGTTAAGAGAAATGACACTTCAGGGGTCTTGCAGCTTAGCACGTTCCTTTGATTTCTTTTCTGATTATAGTTAACTCACTTAAAGCATGACGATCATGTTTTAGATAGTAGAGAAGAATTAAATATATCAGAGTAACACAGACCACACAATACAGAAAAATGTGCTAATATAATCAAATTTAAATATGCCTATTCCTTAATATTTATAACTAACGGAATAAAAGGAATTAGGGATAAAATTTGGGAATGAAGGACATTATAGCAGAAAATGAAATAGTATGTTACACCATCAAAAAAGAAGAGTAGGAGGAACAAAGAAGAAACCGACTTTATCCCAAGTATCCAAAAGCAAAGAAATTCAGTATATAGATTGGCTGTCAGATATTGCATTGACCAAATCTTGTCTACAACATATAGGAATAAGAATGTAATGATAAGGGTTCATTTAACTTAACAGACCTACAGGACTGCGTTAACAAGACAAATCCCTACATAGATGGGACAGCAGCAAGGGGGTTCATGTATACAGAATCTTTTTTTTATTTCAGCCAAAGATTAATCAGCACTAAGATGGATAGCAACTGATGATTTAATTCCCAGCTTTTCTTTGAAATGTCTCAATGGGATGTACCAAACAGTAATGCAGTTCCTTTGGAAAGAACCTTAACATAATCCAGGAGGCATTTTGTAGTAATTTGCACTGCCATGACAAAACCTAGATTAAGCCATTCTGGTGCCAAGCCCGTTCTAGTCTCACGATTGTTAACACAGGTAGAACTGCAAAGGCGGTGGGAAGTTTTAAACTTGTGTTTACGGTGCTAGAGATGCCTTTGCATGTAATAATGGAGTTGCCTGTCTGGCTTTTATATATTTAAACCAAGTATTTTAGCTTTGGAGACAGATGGTAAAATCATCAATGAACTGCAACAGTTGTGGGAAGCGTAGGGAGAGGCGGCAGCTAAAATTGCTGCATCCCAAGATCGTTTCTAGGTTTATGAATGCTAACCCACACTTTTAACTGCACTGATAGATAAACAGGATCCCAAGGATAACACAGAATGAAAATAGCATGTACATACTTCAGGTTAATCTACTGCTATGTATAAGGATCATGTACGGTTTCTGCACTTTTAGCTTCTGAATGATCTTCAAGAACTGGCCTACACATGGGAAATTGTACTAGCCTGATATAGAAGAGTAGGTGAACAATACTTGGAAAATAATCAGCTTTAGGGAAAACTGACACAGAAGAACTACTGAATGTAACAGAACCTGCACAGAGGGTTTGTAGGGATGTGTATTAACCCCGTAAGTAGATATGTATTAACCTCGTAAGTGGATGAAGATCAACAATTTCATTCCTGAATACCTGCATTCATCAAGCAGTAACAACATTTGTTCCAAACCCAACAGGTCCAATTTACTTACTACTGGATATCCAGTCCCTTATGACCACAGCCAATGTTTAGGAATAATATTTTTTTTTAGGCAGTTATCTACCTTATCTTTCAACAATATATATTTTTATCTTTTATACAATTGCATAGCAATGTATAGGAACACCTGAACCTCTGGCTGTAATCACCTGCTTGGAAAATTGGCTAAAAAAGGCATTGGTGGGTATTCCCAAAGGCTAACTTTAGGATAATCTCTTTGGGGTGCATCTATGGTCAATGGAAAAAGATAAAGGGATTCTGTAGACAGTGATTCAGCAGGGTCCTAACCTCTGCCACCGTTAACAGTAAAGGGAGTCAGGACTAAGTAGAATCATAGAATTGTAGAATCATTTAGGTTGGAAAAGACCTTTAAGATCATCAGGTTCAACTGTTAACCTAGCACTGCCAAGTCCACCACTAAACCATGTCCCTAAGCACCACATCTACACAACTTTTAAATACCTCCAGGGATGGTGACTCAACCACTTCCCTGGACAGCCTGTTCCAATGCTTGACAACCCTTTCGGTGAAGAAATGTTTCCTAATATCCAATCTAAACCTCCCCTAGCGCAACTTGAGGCCATTTCCTCTCGTCCTATCGCTTGTAACTTTGCAGAAGAAACTGACACACACCTCACTACAACCTCCTGTCAGGCAGTTGTAAGGAGCGATAAGGTCTTCCCTGAGCCTCCTTTTCTCCAGGCTAAACAACCCCAGTTCCCTCAGCCACTCCTCATAAGACTTGTTCACC
Organism: Aptenodytes patagonicus; assembly: GCF_965638725.1. Lineage (NCBI taxonomy): Eukaryota > Metazoa > Chordata > Aves > Sphenisciformes > Spheniscidae > Aptenodytes > Aptenodytes patagonicus. Next base: position 31,071,562 of record NC_134949.1, read on the forward strand.
AGCCTCCTTGCCCTTCTCTGGACACGCTCCAGCACCTCAATGTCTTTCTTGTAGTGAGGGGACCAAAACTGAGCGCAGTATTCGAGGTGCGGCCTCACCAGGGCTGAGTACAGGGGAATGATCACTTCCCTACTCCTGCTGGCCACAATGTTTCTGATACAGGCCAGGATGCTATCGGCTTTCTTGGCCGCCTGGGCACACTGCCGGCTCATGTTCAGCCGGCTGTCAACCAACACCCCCAGGTCCTTTTCCACCGGGCAGCTTTCTAGCCACTCTTCCCCAAGCCTGTAGCGTTGCATGGGGTTGCTGTGGCCGAAGTGCAGGACCCGGCACTTGGCCTTGTTGAACCTCATACAATTGGCCTTGGCCCATCAATCCAGCCTGTCCAGATCCCTCTGTAGAGCCTTCCTACCCTCAAGCAGATCAAAACTCCTGCCCAACTTGGTGTCGTCTGCAAACTTACTGAGGGTGCACTCGATCCCCTTGTCTAGATCATTGATAAAGATATTAAACAGAACTGGCCCCAGTACTGAGCCCTGGGGAACACCACTTGTGACCAGCCGCCAACTGGATGTAACTCCATTCACCACAACTCTTTGGGCCCGGCCATCCAGCCAGTTTTTTACTCAGCGAAGAGTATGCCTGTCGAAGCCGTGAGCAGCCAGTTTCTCCATGAGAATGCTGTGGGAAATGGTGTCAAAGGCTTTACTAAAGTCTAGTTAGACAACATCCACAGCCTTTCCCTCATCCATTAAGCGGGTCACCTTGTCATAGAAGGTGATCAGGTTAGTCAAGCAGGACCTGCCTTTCATAAACCCATGCTGACTGGGCCTGATCGCCTGGTTGTCCTGTATGTGCGGCATGATGGCACTCAAGATGATCTGTTCCATAACCTTCCCTGGCACCGAGGTCAGACTGACAGGCCTGTAGTTCCCCGGGTCCTCCTTCCGGCCCTTCCTGTAGATGGGTGTCACATTTGCTAAGTTCCAGTCAACTGGGACCTCCCCAGTTAGCCAGGACTGCTGATAAATGATTGAAGTTGGCATAGTGAGCACTTCCCCCAGCTCCGTCAGTACCCTTGGGTGGATCCCATCCGGCCCCATAGACTTGTGTGTGTCTGAGTGGTGTAGCAGGTCACTAACCATTTCTGCTTGGATTCTGGGGACTTCATTCTGCTCCCCCTCCCCATCTTCCAGCTCAGGGGGCTGGGTACCTGGAGAACAACTGGTCTTACTATTAAAGACTGAGGCAAAGAAGTCATTAAGTACCTCAGTCTTTTCCTCATCCTTTGTCACTATGTTTCCCCCTGCATCCAATAAAGGATGGAGATTCTCCTTAGCCCTCCTTTTGTTGCTAATGTATTTATAGAAACATGTTTTTATTGTCTTTTACGGCAGTAGCCAGATTAAGTTCTAGTTGGGCTTTGGCCCTTCTAATTTCCTCCCTGCATAACCTCACGACATCCTTGTAGTCCTCCTGAGTTGCCTGCCCCTTCTTCCAAAGGTCATAAGCTCTCCTTTTTTTTCCTGAGTTCCAGCCAAAGCTCTCTGTGCAGCCAGGCCAGTCTTCTTCCCCGCCGGCACGTCTTTTGGCACATGGGTAAGGCCTGCTCCTGCTCCTTTAAGATTTCCTTCTTGAAGAATGTCCAGCCTTCCTGGACTCCTTTGCCCTTCAGGATTGCCTCCCAAGGGACTCTGTCAACCAGTCTCCTAAACAGGCCAAAGTCTGCCCTATGGAAGTCCGAGGTAGCAGTTCTGCTGACCCCCCTCCTTCTCCAAGAATCGAAAACTCTTATCATTTAGTGATCATTATGCCCAAGATGGCCTCCAAGCATCACATCACCCACAAGTCCTTCTCTGTTCGCAAACAACAGGTCCAATTGGGCGCCTTCCCTACTTGGCTCACTCACCAGCTGTGTCAGGAAGTTGTCTTCCACACACTCCAGGAACCTCCTAGGCTGCTTCCTTTCTGCTGTATTGTATTTCCAGCAGACATGTGGTAAGTTGAAGTAGTTAGTGCCTAGAGTTAGCTATAACACACATTCTTTCTTGTGTTTATTTTTGTCAAATTACAAAACTATATTCCTGAATGCTTTAATTGGATTTAGGCTGTTGTGCTAGGTTGCACTGCTTATGCTTTGTTGTGATGCTGCTAAAATAAAATACCAAATATTCAGCCTTGTTAATTAATACGCAATGAGTCACTGTGGAAATAGCTCTACATTTGGATTCTGCTGATTAACCTTATATAATTTGAATTATATACAAGTTGCTAATTGTTTACATTTTTAAAAACTTTCAAGATTTTTTTTTTTATGCTTTTCAATTGATCCTGCTTTCCAGGATATACAGGACTCATTTCCAAATCGAACAGGACAAGAAAGTATTTCCCCAACTAGGAGAAATAATTATTGTACTGCTGTCCAAATGCCCCAGCTTTAATGAATTAAAGAATCTTAAAAATCTAAATCTGTGTCACAATAAGCCTGTTAATACTACTTTTCTTTAGAACACCTGTGACATCACAAAAATTTGTTGAATTTATTATGAAGAATGAGAAAGGGAGGAATGTATGACAGTAAGTGGGTTTGCTCATAAGCTAAAGGATTTTAAGATTCTTTTCCTGAAGGCGTAAATGATAACAATGGAAAATGGCTTTTTAGAAGTAATTTTATTTATTTGCTGTATCCTACGGGGAATAAAACAAATAAATGAATGAAGGAAAGTGCTTGTATTTTCATGGCCATAAATTACTCATTGTTCAAAATTATTTGAGTTGTCAACGGCACAAGATTGCATACCGTTACTTGAGAAATTATCTTCTTTCATATATTGCTGTATTCTCTTTATTTCACACTCTTTTTTTGCTTGCTGTAGTTTGTCATATTCAGTGTTTCAGGCAAAGAAAAAGATGTTATTTTTATTCTATTAGAGAATAGAAACTTCAAGACACATATTAGAGACCACTAAATGGGGACAATATCAGTTTCTCATTGTCTTGCTGACTTTGATTATCTGGTATTGATTTATACTGGCTTGCTTCTGTCTGTAAAAAATCCTAAGATATTTAATTAAATCCGACATTGGCAATTAGCAGCTGTTATGGTAGCCACTTGAGAGTCATATGATTCTGTCATGGCCACATGGTTGCAAAATGCACTCCCCGACCACCAAGTTTGATTGGATCTCTCTCTGCTCTAAATGTGAAATGAGAAGGTGCTGGATGTACTGGACCGACTGCATGTCTTTGTGCGATTTTTTTTTAACATATTATTAGCGTTTGCAGATATTCTGGAAATTTATCTTAAAGCTTTTTTTTCTGCAGTTTCTATAAAAATAAATCAGGAAACTGTAGTAAACTTTGATCAGTCCTTATTAGGCATGTTGCAACTGGCTTCATATCAGCAGTTAGATGGCCACCAGTTGCGTATAAACTAGCAACATTGGCATTAGGAATTCAATATGACATTACTATATAAAGGAGCTTTGCTTTGACAAGGGAAAGGATTCTCTCTTGCAGTTTAGGAAAAAAAAAAGAGCTTTTAACTTTGCATGATAATTTAAAATAAAAAATAAAATATTAGTGTTTGCTATAGTTCTTAATATAGTGCATTTCATAATACTTTTTGACTTAGCCAGTGTAAGAGCTACTGTTTCTTGCCTCTAGGTATAGACATGCGAGATATAATATTCTAAATGTTTGTAAGAAAACATTTCTAATGGAACCTCTTTTTACACATAGGCCTTCTTCATCACCTTACCATAAAAGTATCGAATCTGAATCTAGCAAATCTACTGAAACAGCGCTTTATTTTTAAAACTTAAAATTGGTTTGGAAGGGTGCATAGTTCAATGACTCAGTTAAAACCAATAGATTAGATAAAAGGAGAATCCAGTCATTTTCTTTTTTAATCCTAGCTTTAATTTATATTTTAAGGAATGATATCACTTAAGCCTTGTCTCTGCTTAATAGAAATGATGATTTTACTAGAGTCTCCAGAGACATTCAGAATTTCTGTGAAACTGAAGGTTTGTTTAGTCCAGAGAGACACGAAAGTTTCCAAGATTGTTCTTGGAGAAATGATAGCTAAAGATATTTAATCATGTTTTTCCCTGGACAGCAGATTACATCCAGTTCTGTTTTATTATGGATGCAATGATTCATGCATTCATGTGCTCCTGAATTTATTGTTACATTTCCCTCTGTATAAGAGCAAAGCTGTGTTCCAAATGAAGATACAAGCTGGGACAACAGAAAGTGGGTGGCATGGAGGTACATAGGAAATGATAGAGTTTGCAGTCATGCAATTTCTTAGGCTGAGGTTTGTTGGGTCTAGAGATGAGAGTCATCTTTACTCTAAGAAACTGGTCTTTATAGACCGATTATTACGGTCTATTAAAAAGGATAAAAAATAGGAACGGTCAGGCACAACAAGAAAGCTGTGGATTACATGCCTCTTGCAGCAAAAGTAACGTTAAAAAAAGAGAAAAAGTCAAGGTGACTTCTACGTTCTTCTTGGTATTTGTGAAATAGGAAGTACAATTTAATTTGCAGATGGAACAGCATTTCCAAATTATCCTAAAATTAGTGCCTCCTTGAAGAGATGAGTAGCACTGTTAAACAGAGAACTCTCTGATGTATGAGACGTGATAGCTGCCTTGCTGTGCAGTCTACTCTTTGCAGTAAGTTGAGACTTCCCCAGATAAGGAACTCTGAGGATCTGCACTGGATCCTCTGGACATTGCCAGCCTTTCTACAGTCTTTTTCATGTCTTAGCTCTTACTACTCTTTTAAAAATGTTACGACTTCTGTAAATACCAAGGTTAGTGACCTATTAGATGGACTTTTTTTAAATTTTTTTTTTTTGGGGGGAGGGGTGAATTTTAGGGTATGTTGATGACTTAGTAAAAAAATAGTAAAACACCTGAAAATCTGAAGCTACTTTTAGTACATGCCGGTACAAGTCTTTCTTTGTTCTTCAGTTGGAAAGGCTACAGTATTCCAGGAACTGTATCTTCGTAATTTGGTCCAATGAGCTGTAAAAGTCTCAGTTGTTGGTCTGCTTGATCATTGTTGTGGTTTTAATAGAAATAGTGTCCTGATCCTTTTTAACCTGGCTTAACATCTCTTTCTGAAGGCTTATTTCTCAAGATAATTTTCAAGTTGAACTTTCATTTTTCCCTTGGGCAAGTCTATGATGGTACCAAGTGATTACTGATCAGATGATTCAGTCTTCCTTCAGACTGCTTCTAAGAAGAATAGTGTCTCTTCCAAAATAACATACACAGCCAGTGTGGATTCTTCTGTAATTCATAGAACAGTATAAAGTGCAAGAAGAGTATATCAAGGACACTTCATTTCAGAGAAAATATTCATGCGCTACCTGCAGAAACAGAGTTCCAGCATAAAATCTTTAAGTATAGCCACTTCTTTTTTCTCAGTTTTTCTTGTTTTTTTCTATTTCAAACTGAAAATAGAAACCTCTAGTTTTCTTAAACCTAACAAATATTGTGAAAAATGAAACTTATAGTCCCTGTTAGCTTAATATAACCATACACAACAATTATAACTATAAATGACTACAAGCATTACATGTTAACTAACCTGGAGTAACACTAGGCTCCATTGTCGACTAGGAAGTTGACAGTGACTTTATCACGTATCTAAAAATGAAATAAAAATATATCTTTATTAGCAATGCTTTTTTTTCATTAAAAATCAGCCATTTCTTATGTTGGAACAGTTCTTGATGAATTTTGTGTATGATACTTTTTTACTATGTACCCTGGCATATAAAATTAGTATGTAGGCTGGACACATAGAATCCTCTAAAAGCAGACGAAACCCAAACTTTCCCTGGCACACCAGCTTCTGATATTATCCAGCAATTATTTCTGCATCTCACGATTGCATCTCTGGCAGTGAATCCTCAATATATTTTTATTCTTCACAGACTGCAGATTGCTCAGGCTTCACACAAAAGATCCAATCTTAAAGTACTTTTAGATGAAGTTCTTTTGACTGTGAGTAGTATAGAGTGACTGACTCATTTCAGATGTGGTCCCATAGAGAAAACATGGCATATCTACTGCACTGGAAGTCGATTCTAAAGAAGACAACCTGGGAACTGAGGTTAAATTGACAGTTTTTATAAAAGAGGAAAATGGGTGATTTAATGATAGCCAAGAAGTCTTTGTTTTTAATGTGTTATGTTTTAATTCTGAGATGAATATTTTTAATATAACTTTGCATCACTGATTTTTTTTTTTTTTAATTTATTTTTTGGTGGCAGTATGTTGCCATGGTTAGAACAGAGGCAGTATACAACAATACCTTTGTGATGGCTGAGGTGAGGTGATTTCTTCCACTGAGCTTAGCAGCTTCCTGAGCAAAGCATTTTAAAGCAACAAAACTAGATATAACAAATGTGTTATTTAGACAGGTTCTGCTACATTTTATCTGACTACCCCAAGGGACTTTGGCTTTACTATTCTCATATTCCCTCACTCCCAGAGCTGTCATGTAATATAATGGTATTTAACAAATTGCATTTGGAATCTGATTCTACTCAAGGTCACTAAGATTTCAAACCCTGTAACCTACGCTCAGTAATCCACCTGCAGTTATTACTGCTCTCCTTTAGCATTGCAGTATAAAAAGAAGGACTTCTGAGAATTTTCTGAGAAAAAAAACCCACAAATTGTTCATGAAACTGGGAAAAGCAATATCAGTTACTGTATACTGGTCCTGGGCCAGTGAAGTCCAAAGGGAGCTTTGCTGTTGTCCTCTCTAAATTTAGTATCAAGTCATTTAGGAAGCTAATTTAATGTCAGATGATGTCTGGCATTTATTTCGAGCATATCTTTTGAACAGATGGATTTTAATGGAGAACATTACATGATTTTTAAGCCAATATAAAAGCCCAGATTCTTTTAATCTAATTGTAAGCCTTGAACAGAGACACCCAAATTAATAGCACAGTTGTCTAACCTCCCTCTACAGTCGATGGAGAGAAATGGGGAAGACTGATACAGCTTACTAGAGGTCTACATCACCATGTCAAGGTCCTCTCTTTGCACTGGGTGTCTACACAGCTTAGCATGATTTTCAGTTTAGGTTATTGGGTTAGGTGGGAGAACCCAAGCTTGCTGAATTTCTCACAGGATTTCAAGAGTATGTTGAGAGAGGGTCTAGTAAATAAACAATTCAATCAGTCTTCATTTAACCTCAAGTCTTATACCTAGAGATTTTCTCAAACTCAATTTTCTAACTTTAATTTCCTAAATTTAATATGTATTTTAAACTTAAATAATGTTAATACCTTGATCTGTAATCACTGCTCTCTCACATTTGTGTTTTGGACATCAGAGCACTTCAGCGCAAAGTATTAATTGCCAAGTTAAATCAGTCTTTTTATTATGTCTCACTTCAGGGTTTGAATTATGTTAATTTGGGGCTATCAAAAACCCTAAGGTATTTGATTTATTATCCTTCCAGCATGCAAGTCAGAGAGATGTTCATGTAGGCAGCCTCTCTAAAGAAAGCGAGATTGCAGCATGTATTCCAAATACAGAGAAATTATTTGAAATTGTTCTCTGGTGATTGCCAGGGAACTTTTCCTATGTAAAACCAAGTATCCTTGAATTAGGAAAAAATAAAACAGTATAAGCAAAGGATAACAGTAATAAAAATCTTTGAGTCTCTCTCTTCATCCACCCGAAGAGCTCTGAATAGGGCCTGCATATGATTCCTTTTGTGGATATTTTTCTATATGCTTCAGTAGACATTGGATCATACCAATAGGGTTAAAGCCAATGTCCATTGAAACAAATGATATTATATCCCTTAAATCTAATAAGCTCTGTGTCAGGCTTGTAAATTTTACAGTAGTCTGCACTATATTCTAATAGCCGTCTGAGTCTAATGCCCGTGAGGCAATTGGCTGCTCACTACTCATATCTTGTCTTATAGAAATGGACAGGAGATTCAGAAATTTTGGAGGGAATGAATGTTCCTCTTGTTTGCATAAGGCTTTGTTCTGGTAGATAAACAAGTTCTCTAAACAAGTCCCTCAGGTGATCAACACTTTTTAATGCTGAAAAGAATTTTTAGCAGCATTCACATTTCTGTAACAGAAATAAAAATATTTGAGGGTTTTTTTTTGTTGTTGTTCTTGTTTTTTTTCCCTTGGAAAACCTAGAATTCCACTAAATATTTTCCTCCTTTTTTTTTTTCCTATTTTTCCTCCTTTTTAAACATGCTCCTGTATGTTTACCTAGCACTTCAGTAAGTACTATGAAAAACAGTGCCTGTGTACTAGTGACACTCATAAATCTCATGTATTTGCTGCAAGCTCTCATGTTTCTCAGATAAGTCATGACAAGCTGTGGTATTGTTACATATTATGCCTATTGGAAATAATAGTCCTCATCAAAAGTGAAATGCAGTGCAATACTAGACTGTCATCTACTTATGTCAGACTAAAAATACTGTTGAGCCTTGCTGCTCACACAGCTCTATAAATTAATAATTGAAACCAGTAAGATTCAAGAGGTGAAGCTTGACACATACGTATTTTACAATCTTCCATAAATCTGTTTTTTTTTAATCTCTCATTTTACAGAGGAAATGAAATAAATCTTAGGGTCAGATTCAGGTGTCCTTATACATGAAGAATAACACTGGTTTACAGGAACAGTCCTCTCAAATTTACTGCAACTAGCTAACTAGCTTTAAATAAGTTACTAATCAGTTTGAGGAAAGATTCCAGACTCCAGTCAATGTTCAAATTACATCTGAAACTAAGACATTAAGAAATTCACAGCTCAGGGTGGCTTTTTATATGCAACACGTATCATTATTTAAAAAGAACAGAGATCTATATTATTGGCTCTGGGTAGCTTTGTTTTCTCTAGGAAACACCAATGGCAAGAATTAGTCTCTTAAAAAGCCTTAAACTTTATAATCATAATCAAATTATGAAAAAAATTCCAGGTTTTAATTTTTATTTTTCTATCACTGTCCCTGGTTTGTTTAATAAAGATACTTTTATTTTTACTTAGACATTTAATATTCATTTGTTTTATTGTCATCTAGTTGACTTTCTGTAGAATAACAAATAAATATTAACAAAAATAATTTCGATGTTTTTGTTAGCAAGCACATTTTTAAACACTCCGCACTTCAGGTGGCTTATTTATGAAAAATAAAGGGCACATCATGTTCCTGAATATCCATTTTAAAGACAGTTTTTATAGTACACTTTGAAGGCTGAGGAGTTTTCAGAACCTTTATGATAATCCTTGCCATACTCTTAAAATAGCAAAGCAAACCCAAAACTAACACCCAAGCTTTCCCTATGGGTGAGATGTCATGAGAAACTTGTTGACTCCTGACTGATACAATGTGACACACTCCAAATCCAAAAAGAATTTCACACAGAAATGCCATAGCTCATCATGTTAGTGTCTCTGTCAGAGAGAGAAAAATTAAGGCTTCACGAGCATGCTGGTTACCTTTTTGGTTCAATTTATGGCTCTCCTACATTGTAACAGTGGCATTTGATAATGAAGAAGCTGGGGGACACAAACTGAGTAATTAATGATTTGCTAGTGTTCAGGTGGATGATGTCAATGTGTCATGACCTAGGAGAGAAAAGGAAGGAAAAAGTACTTGCGATGGCAGAAATTTTAAATTTCTTTTTTCAAGAGACTAATAAAAATGTCACTATTTAGTGATCAACAGGGCCCATGTATCAAGCATAAAATTATCTGACAAGCTGTCATCTGAGCACTATTTCTGAGATAGCTTTAGGATCCAATCACAACTTACTTATAAGCTATCATTTTTAATTACTTACAAATAGTTCTAATGAGCAAGTTTCAGAATTTTGATATTTTAAACCCCTTTCAAAAAACCTCATTAAACAGGGATTAATTTTGACATGGTTCTAAGTAAGAAATCTCAAATGATAATCATCAAATAGGCTCAACCTTGTTTGTGTAGCAGCAATAAATTTAGTTAAAGTAAGATGCACTTTGACTTATTAGAGATTATGATATCTCTTTCTTAATAGCTTCACGTCTATGATGCTCCACAAAAGGAACATTTTACTTTAGTTTTGTACTAATGTAAATGAGTGTGTATAATGTGCTAAAGGATGGTAGGTGGAGACTGAACTTTTTTTTGATTGTCACAGCTTTGAGATGTTGACTTTTAAAAGAAAGTCTCAATTTCTGTGCACGTATATTTCGATGTAGACCCTGACTAGGATTTTCATCAGCTTAAGGACTTGGTTTAGCATTTTCAGAAATGAATATTAGTGATTTAGAAGTGTTGATAGTAATGCCATAGTACAGGGTAGTAAGAACTTTAAATAAACACAGACTCATAGGGGCAAGACAAGATTAAGTTTTACTTAACAGAAATTGAATATATTATAGCCTCAACATTTGAAAACTGAAGAAGCATTAAAGCTTCTTTAAGGGCTAAAGCTAATAACTGAGGCCAGCTGAAATATTATTCCTGAGAATAAACCACTTCTATTATTTTCTATTTTCTGATATATTTTCTGGATAGTTGCTATAGCATATACAATATATATTCTACAAATTTTGTGTTTATTTCATATCTCTTTTGAGGAGAATCTCAAGTTCTCTTTAAAAAGCCTTACCCTTTATGATTGAAAAGATGACTATAGCAATTTGCTTTCATTGCAATCAGACAGGTGAGATGGCTTTCCTGAATCTAGATGAAGTTTAAAAAGTAACAAGGGATAGGACATGCCCCATTAATCTCAATCAAGGTCTGATCTAGGGTGGTGTTCTGTGGCCAGAGAATTAAATATATGTACAGATGTCACAGAATTTAGCTTTTTTGTTGGAGAATTCACCTTTTGGCTGAACTTGGAAATTAATCTGTCTTGGTAATTATTTCTGTATCCCTTGTCATCCAGATTCTGCTTGTGATTATGGCTTGCTCTCCAGTCTTCCTCATAAAAGAGTGTTTGGGGATTTATAGTGGATCCCCCTCCCACTGTGTAACGGAGCTAGGCAGCAAAGAGTCTGGGAACTGAGGCTGGGTGCTGCTCTGCCCAGCAGTGGAGAAAGGTTGGTGGGATCTTCTGCCTGGGGAATGCTACCAGCCAGCAACTAGGAAGTCTTGAAGATGAAAAATCGAGGCCAGCTGGAGGTTCTTGGCACACACATGGGAAGGGTAACAGGACTGCCAGAATAGCATCAGAGAAGTCACTCAGGAGTAGTAGCCAGACTTACCAGGGAGGAAAGCATCAGGATCCTATCCAGATACGATCTGTATATAAAAAGTTCCTTACACAAATGTGTACTAGAGAGCTATGCAATAGCTGTGAATTAATTTCTGCAGAGATCTGGCAGAGACTATGAAGAAAGGTGATGTAAAAGTATTCTGAGAATGCAGAAAGAGCTGCCTTGCTGTAGAACATAGAAGGTGCTGCATTGGACTCTCCTGTTGCAATGGATGCTAAAGGTTATTCTTTCTCAATAGAAGTTTGAAGCTCTTGACCTCTTACTTAATGTATTAGTACTAATTGAGAATGTTTTCCAGTTGCAGCTAATGCTCACTGAATTTATATCATTACTGAAGTTGGTGAGGAAGTCTTTCTCCTAATTTCAGGATGCAGGGTGTTCAAGCAACTCTAAACTCCCATCCAAAGTTTTGGTGCTATCTACAGCTTCCTTCCCCCCCCCGCCCCGCTCAGTTCTCTTGAGAATCTGGCCCTGCATTTGTTAACTTTTCATAAGAACCACACTTTCCCTTATCATTAGATATTAACTTCCACCTTCTTACTTGCTGCATTTAGAGTATCATGATTTTGACTCATGTTACGTATTTGACTCATGGTTAAAATCACATCCTCATGCCTACAAACATACAGTGTGGCAGTCTCCAGTTTGAGATTGATTCACTCTTCAAATGGGTAAATGGTGAATACCACCAGATGGTGAGACTTCTGAGGACAAGGCAGCTTCAGATTCACCTCCGGCTGTATGGGACTCCAGACAGCACGGGGACTTAGGTTGCTGGGGGAAATTTGGAACAAAGCATGGAAGCCTTTCTTTGAAGGTTTGGGGGTGGCTTTTGTCTTTTCAAGACTAATAAACATTAGACTCATTGAACAAGAAAGTACACAAATATATTGTTTTGAAAACAAGAATGTTAGTTCTTACCAAGCTCAGACTGGATTGCTTAAGCTGTGTGGCAGTGGGAGAACAAAGATGCTACAGGGAGGTTGCCAGACCTCCATTGCTAAGCAATTGCAATGGCCATCTTTCCATAGCCTTTACCCATAGCTGACAGAAATTTAGTACTCTAAAGCAAGGTAGAAGATGAGCTATTCATAATGGTCTCATTGAAATATGGGTCACTTTTTTCATCTGCTTTGAATGCTAAGATCCTGAAGCAGAAAAAAAAAAACCCTCAGTAAACATACAGAACTATATTTTCTCCAGAGCAGACTGATGAAAATGTATCAGATTGTGCTGTCTGCACATGTCACTGCTGCTGTCTCCTCAGCTAATTTCAGAGACAGTACTTGGATCTCCAGGCATTGTAGCAATGGTGATGGATATGCAGTCTGCTGCTGACCAAAAATGTGATTTCTTTCCCTCAAAATACTGAGGTACAAAATAAATGTTGGATTTGCAGCATATTTTGAGTGAGACTGTGTTATAAAGGTAAGCACTTAAAAGGAATTTTACTTTTGTTGATTTTCTTACTGGAAGTGAAAAACTAAATGAATTAGTTTTAGTGGTGTTAAGTTTTAACTTCAGATCTTTCACATCCTAAATGTACTAATCCTTTTTCTGTACTGATGACCTGGCAGTCCTTTGTGTTTATATCTTGCTAAAATAACCTAATAGCTACATAAAATCTGAAAAATTGAGTAATTTAAAGAGTTAATAAATCTGGCTCATCAGCTCAGTGGAAATTGTATTCATTTCATTTCATTTCATTTTACTTAATTTTAATGAAGTGCTCAAGTGTTTTAGTTGAATATTTAAAGTTCAGCACATGCTTTGCTGAACTATGGCTTGATTACGACTATGAGAGAATATTTTATTAAATATGCAGGCAACTGAATTCATTAGTCTTCCACTACTTTCTTGCTCATGCTGTATAGCTTAAGAGCAAGTCTTAATATTTCCTTGAGATAAATATAGCTCTTAATGGTAAAGTAGTGGATTAAATCCAGTTACTGTATTTGGCTAACGAGGAAGGTAACTTTTTATTTTGAAAGTATGCAGTCTGTGACTCAGTTATTTGGTTTATAGTATCCTGTCTCATTATGTAAGGATACATTAAAGAAGGCTAAAGAGCAAGGGGAAACCAGAAAAAAATGGTGAGTATATGCCACCAAGAATAACAAAGAATAAAGAAAGGTCTTGAAGAGAGCAATGGGTGAACTGGCTGCCTACAAACCGTTTTTCCTGTGTCCTAGTGAATCTGAGACATTTATGTGCCTTTGGAAGATACAGCACAGGACTTTGAAGATGCCTGTGCCCTTCTGAATGAGGAGGCACAGTGGCTAGTAGAGGTTTCCTGGGACATCTCAAATGGCAGAAGGTACCTCTGTTTAGGCCAATTAACTGGACCTCTAATGTAACGGTCAGGAAGCTCATATGTGGGCTCCTCCTGTCCTTCCTTGTTTTTCTGATGTCCCCATAATGATGGGGAGCTGCATCACTCTGACTGCTGGTCCCCTGCCCCTCCTCTGGTTCAGTCAGCTCTACCTGGCCTGGGCTGCCAGGTACATGGGCCAGGCCTGGAGACTTGATCCATCATATATGGATGGATCCATATATGGATCTATAAGTTGCCAACTTTATAGAACTCTATAAAGTTGCCTTCTCCGTAAAGACACATGCTTCCTCACTGAGGGAGTTTTCTGTGGAGACTTAAACAATCATCTCACATGTGAGATCCGGCCTTGTAGACTCAGGATTGCAAAGAAGAACTGCAACAGTATTTTATTAAGGATATGAATCATTATACTTCTGATTTATTTTTGTGAAGCTTTTTTCCTCAGCAAAACCTGTTATGCCATTATCTTAAGCTGATTAGGAGTGAACTAAAGAAAAAATATGAATATGAGGAGGATTAGTTATGTAGGATGTGGAAATTATATTCATAAGTATATAGTGTCAATTATTTAATCATAATTTCTGTTACAAAGTGGAAGGATAGCTATATGATTTGAATTATACCAAGAAGTCTTGTATTTTGACAAATGCCAGAGTATCATAAAAACACTGAATGCTAAATAATAGTAAGATTGACTAGGGGAAAAAAGAATGTTTTGGAGATAGTTTTTACCAAGTAAAGTAAAGGCTGGGTGTAGTACCTTTAATCTCTTCTCCATAGTTTTAACAAAAATACAGAATAAATCAGATAAAGACAAGAGAGGAAGTATTTAAGCATTCTTAAATTCATAGCTATTATTATAGCTATAAGAGGGAGAAAAATCTTTGTATATATTTAAAGCATTTATGTGGTTTTTTTCCTGGTAAATCACTTGGGGAGATTACACATACATAATTATCTTGATGAAATTTACCATTTTAAATGAGCTCTAGCCATCCTCACACAAAGACCCCTATTAAAAAGTCTTTTATAATTTTAATAACATATCATGCAGGTATTTAATGACATTTTGATATCCTAGCTGCTCATTGAATATTTACTCCCCATTGCCTTTCATAGCTCATATTGCCAACAGCATGTTTTCTGTAAGTCAAACTGTTTCTGTATGCCATTTTAGAAGAAAATATAAGCAAGCCTCACAGTAGGATTTTTTGAAATATTTAGTTAAGTGGGATAGTCTATTAAACAGTCATCTTTTTAAGGTAAGAGAAAATCAAAATTATTTTATTAACAGTATTGCAACAACCTCATTTGTATCAGACTAAAACGGTTGAAATGTGTGATAAAAAAAACGGAGAAGCTGTGAGTAGGTTGACAGATCTATTTGCTGACCATACAAGCTATTGTCACTGAAAATTTCTGAACAGTTCTCCTAGCTTTAGAAAAGGCTTGCTTTGCCCAATAACAGTTGTAATATCGTAAGGTGTTGTACCATTTTGTTTTAATTAAGAGGTATTTTCTCACCTATTCCCTTGAATTAACTTTTCTGGTTACTGCTGGCCTTCTTTACTTTGTCTTTTTTTTTTTTTGTTACCTCAGCATTTGATAATTACTGTAACGTGATCTTGCCTGACTGCCAGGTATCTGCCAAGTAAAATTTAAGTTAATGAACTTTCCCAAAGGTCTGGGGTCTGCTGCTGCCAATGCTTTCCCATCATAGTGCTCACTGATGGAGCTACGCAGGCTAGAGCCACTCCTAAAAGAGCAGACAAGGCAGCAGCGGGATGATATGTTCTCCATGACATCCCTTAGTGTTGATACTTCTCTAAGTTCATAAATAGCCCTGATTTTTGACCTATGAGATCAGGTATTTTTCTGAGCTTTTGGAAAGAGTATGAAGAGTTTAAATTAGATGCAAGAGGTAACTAGTATGTGGGTTTTTTTCACATCATATGTCTTGAAGAAGAATTTGAGTGTATCTAGAAATCGAAGCCTACTGTTTCCTTGTGACAGTAGGACTCCTTCCTTTCCTTTTATTTGTCCTGAATGAGTCTGAAATGTCATCTCTCCCAGCTTGCGTGCATATGATCCCTGGCACAGTCATAATTCTAGAAATTTGGTGAAATTTGATCTATCTTCTTAGCTTGTTTGCTCAGCTTTGCAATACTAGCCACTCATCATTAGGGCCTGCTTTATCTGTGAGCGTGCGGTGGAAGCAGAGCAGGAATATGCCAGGGCTCTCCCCCATATTACACAGAGCATCACAGTAAATCTCCAAGGCCAGAGCAGTGCCGGCACACCTCTGTCCAGCTCTCCTGGAAGCACAGAGCACCACAGGAAGGGGTGATGGAGCAGAGGGCATGGTTCCATCTGCTCAATCACCAGCCCGCGGGGATGAATTGGGTCTGCGGAGGAGTGGCGTAGTGAGAGGACGAGTGCAATCCCCGGGTAGTATGTGAGCTCTTGGAGCTGCTCTGGGACTCCATCCCTTGTACTCATTGCACCGTACTGCTGTGTTTGCCAAAGCTTTAGAATGAAATTCTAAATTAATGACACGCAACAGAACAAAAACGGAAATCAACTTAATTTGTAATGTACAGCATTTCTGCATAGTGTCCTAAGTATTCAGTCAAGAAAGACAATGCACATAATCAATATCAGTGTAGTAAGCTGAAAAATGTCACTAAGCCTGACATTCTTCTGACTCTGTTGGCACTGACACAATACGTTCCTGAACAGGAATTCACATTGAAGGCTTTTATGTATTCCTGAATAATTAATATGCATAGATTTGGGATATAGCTAATGCTTTGTAGGTGAAGGTAATAAATGTGCTTTAATAATTGTTTCCTGCCACTTGATTTATCAATTCTTAAAATATCAAATTGCAGATATATTACTGCTTTTTAATGTAGGGCTCTTTCGTGAAAGCTATTAGTACATTTTGTTCTTCTGTTGAGTTACATGACTTAGTGACAATCCTATTTAGTCTAGGAATTTTGTGTAACACCCAGTGAAATATTAAAAAGCTTTTAACTATTAAATGATATTTATGTATATGCAGCATGCAAAGCACATCATACTGTGCACTAAGCATTTCACCATTTTTATTACTAGAAATCTAAAATAAAGAATAGATTGGTTTCTAAATCTTTTTGTAGACCTTATTATTTAGCATAATGGTTCTGTTAATCATAAGCAAGAAAGAATAATTTCTAAGAATGCTATACTTACTGAAGATAAAAGAGTAGTAGTGCTGTGTTATATGCTGACCTCTATTTTAAAAAGATGTCTTTAGAAAACACAAAAGAAACTGGGAAGGAGTGGAGAAGTTAATTAGCTATAGTGTCCCTTTCAATAATATATCCTTGACAATTCCAAGAAAACGCATTGAGATAGAATTCAGCTCATAGAATACTGGTACCAAGCCTGTTATTGTGTTTAATTTAGTTAATGGCAGACAGCTGATTTCTTCATGAATTGAATAAAAAATACACTACTTTATACTGAATTGCTTTAAATCTGCACTACTTTTATGAATGTAAATTATAGTTCAACATTAACTAGTCTCTGTCTGCACATCTAACGGTAGAAAAATGTCATATGTGAAAAATATTCTATTTTCAGTGACAATTTCATTTCTTTACCTCTTTTGTAACTTTAGGTTTAACATAGGCATGTAGACAAGATAGAACAAACGAGAATGCAACCCAGTTATTTTGATATTTAGTATATTACATTTTTTTAATTCAGTCAATAACCTGAGCTTATATTACAATGCAGTGACTGTGCTCACCTCTTCTGATATGATTAGCTTAAATTGCAAACCCATGTTGGATCAGAACAGTGACAATTGTTATACTAATTTCAGACAGCTACTCTGCTAACACGCAAATTTTATTCATTCTGGGAATCATCCATTGCATTTGGAATATATTTCTCTCTTTTACATCTTATTTTGTGATTATGTCTGTGCATATATGTGTAGTGTATGTGCATCCCTTTTGAGTGTCTGTTTTCACTGTTTAAAACTTTCTTAAAATAAAATAATTTCATTTATATATTTTCAGGTTTTTTATAATCTATTTTCTACCTAAATGAACACTTCTGAATTTGATAACTTTAATAAGGACCTTTACTGATTATACAGTAGCTCTGTGAAAGAAAACACATATGGGATGTTTTATCTGGAGCTGGAGCTGCTGCTTCAGCTATCGAACTAATGGAACCGTAATGTAACACTTACTAGCAAAATTAATGGGCTGCATTCTTTTCTTTGTCACTAGATCTGTATGGCTCCATTAGATGTGATTTGTTCAGGGACGAGAGGAAAGAATGATGAAGACGCTAGTATTTTGCTATATAGTTGAAAGGAATCTATCACTTTTTTTGTATTCATGAGCTAGTTAGCATCTTGTTATGCCAACCTTCAGTGAGCTGATACAAGTTAAAGAACATCTGTTGTAGTATGGTTTTATTTACAAAATAATTTATTGCGTCTCATCTTTGTGTTATTCTTACATTCATAAAAGAAGGAGGTCAGGGATATTTGTTTCTTCTGCCATTGTTCATTATCCCAGATACTTCTACTAGAGGAAGTGGTTTCTCTGGGATTTTACTGTAATCCACAGGATTTTGTTTTTATTGAGCCTTTTTCCTGCTACTGCACTTGATAGTAGTTGTTTCAAAGTTCAACCATGTACAGAAAATGAAATGTAGTAGCAATCATGTTTACTTTCTATTAAAGTATGGATTTTTTGAAGAGACTAATTTACTGGGAGAATTCTCTGTGAGACCGTTTTACACCTACGATCTAATATCAAAACCCAGTGCAACAACCTTTCTTAAAGACAAGCAATCTAATTTGACACAGATAGCTATCCCACGCTATATATTTTTGTTAGTATTATAGCTGAAACACTACATAGTTGCCTAAGTGTTTCTGTCCTGAGGTTTTCATTGAGATTTTGGGGGCTGAAATATTGTAGAACTTTTTTCTTACCTTTCTCATTAGCCTGGTCCCTTTACACACAGTTTTCAACCTCCACACAAATTTGGCATTCCCAATCTTTCAGAATTTCAGTATAGTCAAACTACAGCTAATTGGCTAATAGGATATCGGTAGCAGGGCGATGAATTAGTAGATCTGGAAAAATTCATTAAAGCTATGTATCTGCTCAAATGGTGCCATCTACAAATCACCCAGGATTTCTCCATATTAGAGGATTTTTCACCTAAGTTATTGGCACCTTTCAGAACCTCTGTGGGGAGTAGCAAGTATCCAGACAGCAAAATGTAGTCTGAATAGACCTCTACTGCTACAGAATTACTCCCTGCCATCCCCAATGACTTTGTGTTATGAAACAGAAAATTTGAGAAGAAAATTTTGAATATGGCTGATATTCCATAGGGCTGAGCATGTGAAAGGCTGTATGTGAAGCTTCTTTACTAACCTGCATATGAACAAAAAAAATGTAATGAGTATATATTACTTCAGAGAATAGAAAGCATAATTTGAAACACTGTGATTATTTGTACTGTTTCATCTCTTTTTGGTTTGAGAGAATTTTAATTTTTTGTGCTTGCATGTTTATCATTGACCATGGCATTTGGAAGGCCTGTGCAATATTGCTAGAATATAGCTCAGCTTAAGATACTAAAGCAAAAGTGACTCTTCAAAACCAGAGGCTGATATATGCCTTTAAAATTGTGATTTTCTGGCTGTTGATGAAATTTCTCAGGTACATAGGTTATAATCTGTGGCACTTGTAATTTAGTTCTGTTTCTAGTTTGTTAGGTAGCTATTACTCTTCTCTTCCAGTGGTATTTTAGAGGATTTGCACAATTTAAACATTTATTACTGAGACCAGGAGACAAAATACAAATTAATATTGAAATTTTTCTAGGCTTAAACATGATGAAACAAGGTCATTTTTTAGATAGTATTTTTTAGTATTTCTTCTTCAGAAGAATATTTGTATTCAAGTACTTATTCAAGTACACCTTCAGAAAGGATCATTTTGTTGATCCAATGTTAAGGATTACTGCTGTGCTTTATTATTATCTTCCTGTTACCTTTGCTTATTATTATCTTCTGTGACTGATCTAGATATTCCCAGATTTCTTATGTTATTTTATACTTTGTAATATGATTATTACAGGACCTTCTGTCACAAAGATGTAAACGTTTCATGTATATTTCATGTTTTTATTGAAATAACTTAGTTAAATTTCAGTCACAATCCCCCAAATCAAAATACATTGTAAGAAAATAATAAAACAATCTATTTAATTTTCTTTTTTCTGATTTTGAATGTATTTTTTTTGGAAGCAGAAGAAACAGTGAAACCAAAATGTGATTATTAAGATTTCATCAAAATCACCATTTTTGTTAAGGAAAAATAAGTAAAGAAATACTGAGTGAGGGAAAAATAAAGATAATCTTTCTGTATTTTACACCACTTAATGAGAGTTTATGTAGTCTCAATTAGAAAACCAGCAGTACCGTAATGTTACAGTCAAAACTTTGTTATAAGCAAAAAGGCAAACACACCTGGTACAGAAAGCCACCAATTCATGGTTAGTTGCATTAAAATTGTAACCCTTTACTGTATTTTCCTTACACTGTTAATATGGTTAGTCCAGTTACAATGATATTACCATTCACACTCCAAATTATCGAATTAATGCACAAGTCTCAGTAAAAGTATAGTTTAAAAATGTCACACAAGCACTTTCAAGTATCTACCCTTTTCTCAGTGTTTATGCTGCCCTTTTAGGTCCTAAGGTTGGCAGCACCCGTCCTCCTCAAAAAGAAGGGAAAAGTGTGGTTTAGTGAGTTGTTGGCAACCTGAATTCTTCACTAGGAGGACTGTGATGTTGATGGTTTCTTCTTCCTCACTCTCAGTTCCACTTGGGGCTAATTTAGTACGTTTTCTAATGTTTTTTTGCCTTGTTCTTTCTTCATTGATTGGCAACATCAATTTTTATCTGTATTTATTATATATTTTGTTTTACGTATGTTAATACATTCCTTGTTCTTCCGAACTTTTTTTCTCTGTTAGCTTTAAAATCTTTTTGTCCAACTCCCCAGCCAGTTTTTTTTTTTTTAATGACCATTGCTAAGTTGCTTATAGGCCTGCAGTCTTTATTATCCCATTTCTATAGTCTTGTAAACCACGTTATCATGTTAAAGTCATAAATATTTCATCCTACACAGAATGATTACTTTTTACTGTATATGTAAAATATATTGATTATACCACAAGATTATGCAAATATAAACAAATATAAGGGATATAAGGAAAACTGTAACAAATTAGGCAATAGCCACCTGATCATTAGAAAAATTGCTGCAGCTAAAGAAGCTAAATCAAAACTCCAGGCAGGCAAGGAGAAATTCCCAGACAAAGCCTGAGAAATTAATCTTGAGGTCTTGCAGAGCTGGTACAAGGTCTTCAGCTTGTTACTAGCAATGGCGATACTGGCTTACAGGGCTACAATAACAGCTGAACAGTCTTGCATTGGTTTTTGTCTTTTTGTCTTATTACTTCTAATTAGCAAATTGACTAGTTAGGAAGTCTAGCTTTAGAAAAGGTTGCAAAGGCCTGGGTTTTTTGGTTCTGCATTGCTGTTTTTCAGGTTATATTCAGTGGTGCTGTACTTTGTTGTTTTAATGTTGTTACAGAATTTGAAATCTTGGCTGTTTAACCTAGGGCAAAATCACCAAAGGTTCAAGGAAAAAAGAAGCAAAGAGAAATCTGTGGGGAATGCACCTAACGTAAAGTGAACTCACAACTAGGAGCAGTAGTGCCTGAATTTAGCAGGTTGGGTAGACTTTACATATCCTGAGAAAGTTGAGAATAGCCTTGTCAGGGTCACATCCTTATCTGGACTTTCACTTTTCTTGAAATCCGAACTGAAGACCTGGATTTCCATAGAAAATTTGGTGTGTGCCACTGCGTGCTACATCTATACAGGATTCTTGCACAGTCTGAATGCTGCTTTTACCACTGTGATTTGGGATTAGAAAAGACATCATGGTAAGAGAGTGAAGGTGTCAAATGGCAAACAGACAAGTAGAGGTGGAGAGTACAGTCTGTAAATCAATGAGTATTTTAAAATGACATATTTTGGAACCAGGAGAAGTGATAGTAATATAAGTCTCTATACTAATAAAGGTGCATTTATCCCAACCTGTTAGGACAGAATGAGCAAGCTGGTTGTAAATACCACTGTAGATAGCACTATCAAGCTTAGGCTTATCTTTCCCTAATGCAGTGCCAAAACTAATCAGTCTCCATACAACTAACATACTAACAACGAGCAGACTCTGAGGAAATATGCTTTTATCACAATAACAATGTCAAAACAGTATTATTCACTCAAAACTTATTTTGCAGATAAAATTGCTATGTTAACAGAACGACTTCTCAGTTGTTCAATTAAATATTCAAAGATCAAAAAAAAGAATAGAATTAATGCCTAAACAGCTCAGGTTAGGGAGAATAATATGGATTGAATTCAACATAGCGTCTGTTGTTGCCACAGCAAGAATAATAAATAGATCATAATGTAGAAATAGAAATCAACTATTTAGATTGCTGGCATCTTTTACTCATGTCTGTAAATGAAATATGTTCCTCAAAGAATTTGTGCCTGTAAAGTACTGATTTTTCTTATAGTTAAGACAGTGTTTCAAGGGGGTAAACTTTATTTTCTTAAGTAAAGAGAGTAAATAATGTCTGTAAGAGAATTGATTAGTCTCTTTTTTAACAGATTATTTCAGCATTTCACTGTTGCAAAAGAAAGTGTAGCCTCTCAGTTCACCCTTTGTCCATATCTAACCTTGATGAGGGTAAACCCATTAACAAGGGCAGGTTATTCTCTGCAAACAATTCTGTTCTTCCTCAGTGAAATTCATGGCTGCTGTGGTAACTACAGAATAATAATAGGCAATGGACAAAAGTTATTAAGGTTGTTTGCAGAAGTCAAACGTCAAGGTGCTTTTAAAGTGAGCCTTTAAGTTATAAAAGAAGCCCTATAGCATCAGTGTCATTTGTTATTTAGTAAAGACTTCCATCACCCAACAGTACCCTTTTTTCCTTTTTAACACTAGTCATGTTGTCCTGTAAATCAAGTTTATAGGAAGGATATTTCTTTATTAGTTGCAAGTCAGATGATGGTCAGTAGAAGTAATCCTCTGGGCAAAATTATTCCCAGCCTCAGCTTCAAACAAGTTTTGATTAATTTATTGTATTCTCAGTCTGCATGCAGACCTCCTACTGACATCAGTAACAAGCAATGCATGGAGAAAAACACAGAGCTTTGAAAATGGGATGTTATTTGTGTTTGAGAAGAGTATTTTAACATTTTTCTCTGTACTAATGCTGTCACATTTTATATGCAGTGGTGGGATTTGCTGTGGTTTTATGTTTTGGCACCAGTCTGTAATGTGTGTGCCATCATGCTTTATACTCAGGGGACAAATCCCTGGGGCAATATTACATTTGCAGACCACTTTATGGGAAAATTAAGATAAAGGATATTGTGAATTCCATAAATATCCAACAAACTACACAGAAGTATGTCAAGACTTAAAAAAATGTAGCTAACCCCTATCAAAACGGAGTTGTCAGCAGCCTGTCCTTTGCTTAAATGTAGAAAAAAGCTGCAATGGATCAGGGAAACAACTGATCCCTGCAAGGGATCAAGCAAGTGAAATATGTTAGACTGCAATTTCAGTGATCTACTTCAGATTCTTTTAGATATTGTGGGTTATTAAGTAACCAAATTATATTCAAGTAATTCAGCACCTGCTTCATCAAGCTACAGAATATGGAATTAGATATAGACCACTTCAGCCTCACTGATTTGATTATGTAGTAGAGAGACACCGGTGAATATACATTAATCCTATGAAATTAAATCAAGAAAATTAGATATTCCTAGGGGCCTATTTGGTGTCTATTTGCATAAAATGCTGAATTACCTGCTTACTGAAACCACTTTTTTTGTGATGAGTAATGTAACGGAACTGAAGAACTGAGTTTACATAAAAATTTAAGCAGTAATGTGCGGGTTCAAACCAGAAATCCCTTTAACTCCTGGCTCTGATGACAGCCAATACCAGATCATTAGAGCATAAGAACAAAACAAGTATATAATTTTTCCCTCAGTGTTTCCTAATGTGGAGTATAGAGACTACAGTGTTACTTTGTTTATGTTAAATTATGTGTGATCGACTTTGCTTCTATTATTATTTTCTGAACCAGATTGTTATTCTTTTCTGGTGTCTTCAATATCCTGTATAATGTATGCAAGTATGATGTAATCGTGCACATTCTGAAGAAGCATTACCTTTTTGTTGGCTTTAAAAATTCTTTAAGATAATGACATCTGATGTTTCCTCATTCTTATGAGAAATGATGACATAATAGGCAAATAAAGCCTCTGCATTCCTTATCCATGCCATTCATAATTTTATAGACTTCTGACCCTGTCGTCTCTTTAGGAGTCTGAATTATTTCATCTTTTCACATCTAGACACATTCCAGTATTTCTAACCATGTTTTTGTCCTGTTTGTAAGTCTTCTATTGGCACTGGAGACTTTATAGTTGGTGAGAAGCTTACTACTTGCTATTGTCTCCAAAAGAAGTCTAAACAAATAATTTAAGATGCAGAAGTCTGTCCTGCAGGCTTTTCAAATTAAGTGAGATTAACTCCTTACCAAATTACTTAATTTCAATGTTAAGTATGGACATTGAAGGCCTGCCTTATTATCTCAATCTGAAGATGTGACTGTTCTATTCTTAGTTGTTCTTAGTCTAGCCATGAAAAGAGCCTTGTTTTTAATTTTCTTAAGGTTTTCCAAGCAATTCAGTTTTCTAAACTCTGCCACCTATAAGTGATTCATTTGTAAGCAATATCAGTAGACTTTTATGTTGATTTATTGAAGTAAAAGATTAATGAAGTAAAAATATTGAAGTAAAACAATAATAAATAAGATGGTAAAACATGTTTATAAGACATATGAATGAAGTGGAACCTCAAAAATATTTGATCTGTAGATGTGTTTCAAATAATTCTATCAGAAATACATTTTCATCCTCGGGGAAATATTTACGATTCACAGTAATTTCCATTTTTGGTAGGAGACAAAATGTAATTTTGAAGGACAGTGAGAAATAGAAAGCACAGCATGTTTAGAAAAGCCACTATCCTGGTGTGGTTAATGTACATAGCTCAAATCCGAGCCACAGGTTCTGTTTATCTTATTCAGAATAGATACTTGAACCTTGTTCTGCTGTACCCAGAATAACTAATAACCAAAAGCTTTTGGTGGATTATAGAATGCCTCACCTGTTTTGACCAGCTGTTTTTCTTGAACCTGAAAAAACATTCCTACTTCATGTTAGTTACAGCAGTGCATTTCAGCAAGCTGGTTTGAGTTCCATGAGATGTTTTATCAAAAAAAAAAAAAGAAATTGTGACTGAAGCAGTTTCTCTTTTCCTCTCATTACATGCATGAGACAGTCCTCATGCATGCAAAGTTCTCTGCTTTGTATTCTCTCATTGCTCTAACAAATCATCATGCTTTGTATTTTCCACATTTTATTTTCTTTGCAGTATTTAATAATCTCTCTGGTTTATATTTTGGTTACAGGTTTCTCTTGGACTTCTGCATGCTCGAGCTACTCATATCCTCTGGCCTCCGCAACGCTGGCAGAAGTTACAGCCAGTGCTACCTCCGGAGCGCAAACCACTCCAGAGAGAGCAAGAGTGATCTAAATGTTCAGATGGAAAAAAAAACTGAAGTGAAGTTTAACCAGGAAGAGTTGCAGTGGTTATACCATCACCTGTAAGAGCTTTGCCAACTGTGCTTTAACATCAGGTACCATATCAGCAAATACATGCGACATCTTCATGTTGAAATGCCACCTTAAGTGTAAAGGGTTTTTTTGTTTGTTTGGTTGGTTGGTTGGTTGGTGTTTTTTTTCAAAATCTCAAACTGCTTTGTGTGTTATTTTGGTTTGAAATAATTGGTTGTAGAAAGTTTGAATGTTCAATTTTTCTGGTAGCAGTAAAATGCTTGACTTGTTATGTCTGTACCTGTGCTTCCCTGGATAAGAAATTATTAAAACCTTCAATAAAATATTTTAATCTTTTACATTCAGCTTGTTTCTTTAGTAACTGAATGGAACCTTTATTATTATCATTGATTGCATATGAAGAAAAACCCAAACACATAATATGCTTTGGATTGTCCTATAATTTCTAACACTGAAGAACTGGTACTTCTGTAGCTGAAAAGTTAATCATATATGTCATAATTTTTTTTTCAAAAAGCTAATGAGATTTTTTTCTTTTAATGCAGCTTGTGTTTATTATTAAACTGAGTACATACTGCTTATTTTTAATTTCTCTTTCAGGAGTGTTTTATATAAACATTCCTTGTATATCTTGCTGAAGTAGATATTCAGTCAAAATATACAAATTATATTACAGTATCTGAAGGCAATGTTTCATTCATTTCTCAAGTATAGTAAATCATTGTTAGTATTGATTGCCACATTTCTTTGAAAATATGTAATTAGATTCTAAATACTATACAATTAATACTATAAATATATAATTAATATTATAAATACACTGTGAATATGCAATAAAGCTTCTGCACACATTATAAGTGAAAAGAACTTGAAAAATGACACATTTTCAGCTGCAGATTAATATGAGCCAGCTTATTTTCATATTTATTGAATTTTACTTCAGATAGGATAGTACTTTAAATATTTAACAAATCACACAAAAGGTCTTTAAACATTTCAGCTAAAATCATGCAATTATCAGAACTTCAGACAAGATGAAAATAAGTCTATAGCTCTTTGAAAACACACAGCTGCATATCGGTTAGATGATAGGTTCAATCACCGTGAAAACTCTCTGTTACTGTCTAACCTTCTTCTTAAATGCTCCAGCTCTGTAGACTCTCTAAACACTTTACTGTCTACATGTGCCATGATCTTTCTTTGTTCCAAAAAGCTGTTCCATAGGTCTCTGAACTCATCTTAGTTAAAACTAATGCAGTTTGTTTGGGTGTTAATTGCAGTAAATTCACAATTATTTTGATTGGCATAGGGTGATTGAAAACTGTAGTTTGCAGTCTTTTTTTTTTTCCAAATTAATTAACAAAACTGAAATGAGTTCAAGAAATTTACTGCAGTCATAATTAATTTTGGTGACAAAGATACAAACACACATCCATGAAAAGAGAAAGAAAGAGACAAACATAAAAAGAAGCAGAACAAAACCAGATTAGATCAGCTTTATTTCTCTTGGTTGTTCAGGTCTTCATTTCCCTTCTTTTCACTAGTTCAGTCCTTCCCTCCTCCTCCTCTTGAATATCAGCTGGGCAGAAGTTCTTACATATATTGACAAGCTGGAAAATTTGGTTGGCTGTCCTGATTCACTGGTATGTATTCTGCAAAACCAGTGCCAGAGAGTTATCAACAAAAACAAAGGCATTTGTTACTCAGTTATTATCTTAATTATATTTTTCTATTCATGTTGTCTAAAGATACAGCCAAATGTGTCTGCATCAGCAACATTTCCACAAAGATTCTTTGAACTTCCTTAGGATTGCAGACCTTATTTTCCAATGGAGAAGAAGGATCCAGAGATATGTGAGAATAAAATTACAGATGAGGTAGAACCAAGGGCTGCATGCAAGCTCTTTGGGGGTGCCAGATTTTGCAGCCCAAGAGAGGTGAGGCTGCTGCAGCTTCATGTCCCCAGGTCCATCCAGCATCAAGGCCAAATGTGCATTCCCCCTGGGCACACGTGCACACACAGTATGTTACATCCATATACATGTGACTGGCTACACACATCAATATAGAGAAACCCACTCGGTATTCACATAAACACTAATGGCACCAGTGACCTCATCCTGTTCCTCGTGCTGGCTGATCAGGATGAAAATACCTAAGTGGGAAATATATACAAATATATACAGCGTGGATGCCTCCAACATCAGACCCCCATTTTGCCCAGTATACAGAATCCTAGTCTCCCCATTTGCTGGCACTTGGACAAACAAGCCCCCAGACACTCTCCAGTGGATCCCTCCAGTAACTGGGCTTAGACACCCAGTCCATCCAGGTCCATCTAGTAGCTGGACCTGGATCCTCACTCTCCCCATGCACACACATACACACACAAATGGGTCTCCCAGTCGAACCGCAGTCTCAGCAGCTGGCTGGGACTTGTGCATGCTCTTGTGCAACTTTAGTGATCCTTTGGTATTTTGCTATAATATGGAATAATCCTCTCTCTTTGGAATATTTTAGTACCATTACTATTATGATCAAGAAAATTATTATTTTCTTCCCACACCAACATGTCTATTCTTATCACGGTCTGTTAAGCATCTTGTCCAAGGTCATATAAGATAATCATGATAGGTTTGGAAAAAAACCAGAATTCCTTAGATCACAGTCTACCTTCTTAGTGGCAAGACTGTGTGTCACTCACTGTCATTCATTGTCTTGCACAATTAATGCACAAATGTGCCATTTGTGATATAAAATACAAATCTAAATGAAAGAAAAAGATCAGTGAAAACCAAAATTCCAAGTAGACAGCTTAGCCCTCCACCATAGTATGGTGCGAGGGAAAGATGAGTCTTTTTAGAGCTAAGGTTTCCTGTGGCAATATAGGCTCGTATAAAATGTAATGAGGCTATACTGATGGCAAATACTGTAGAAGATGTCCTTCTTCCGTAAATATCCAATTTCACCCAAAGAGAACAGATTTGTGTAAATAACATGTAGCAGCAGTTTCTAACCATCCTATTGAAGCTGTGCTTTTGTGCAGAAATAAATTAAAGTTCTTGAAGAAAACTGGAGGACAAAGGCTCCAAGAAAACCACATGGCAGTGACTTAGAGGATAGACTGGGAACCACAGAGATAGCAGAGCTGAAGTCCTCATCCCTGCACCTGTACTCCTTTTCAGTAATTCCTTTGTGTGAAGTAAATGCGCAGATAATTAAATCTAGTGTCACAACTACAAACTTAATTTCCTCTAGTGTTTTCCAGTGTTTTTTAATGGAAAAAAATATTGTGTAGCCTATTGTGGAAGTTCTAGCATTATCTGTTATGCCCCTGAATGCTGTGGGTTTGTTTTTTAGTTTGTGAAATAAAAGATAAGCCAGAAGCTGGTTTATATAACTGCACCTCAAGAGACTTTTAAGCAGAACATTACACAGAAAATATTGCCAATACTCAAACTATGTCACCGTCCAAATACCTTCTTGATTGGAAATTATTAAGAGTGTTATTGGATGAGTGTCTCACCTTTGGATGATTTAGCAATTAAAAACCTGAAGGTGTAGAATATTTAAAAAATGAAGCAGCTGTATCTGAATATCAGGTTATCCTGATCATACAGTGACAAAGACTTTAATTAAAAAAAATGTTTAATTTGTGATAACTTGTTGGAACTATATTAACCCACCACATCATGTACTATCTTCCTCATCCCATTCACAAATGTCTCAGCATTTTATTTAACATCTAACCTTTTCTCATATCCTCCTATTAAATGTCAAAATTGAATTTTACATCCTTTGGGAGCTAAAATGTACCACCCTCATATTTTTTCTTATACACATTTCAATTAATAAATGAAACATATAACAACATTTTTTTAGCACTCCCTATAGTTTTATGTATTTGATTACAAGGGTTAATCACACAAATGGTCCTGAGTTTTCTGTATGACTGTGATGCCTCAGGAACTAAGGTCAGGCTACAGTACTTAACTTTTTAACCTGCTTTTGATGAGTCTGTAATTAAAGAAATGCATTTCCTTTATTCTACTGCATTCTTCCCTCATTATGAATGGATGGTTTCTGAATCTGATATGAAATATCTTAAGGGTTCAGATTCGTAGTCCATTTGTCCAGTAACCTGTTCCTGACAAGGGTCAGTAAGACATACTTCCTATAATGAAGAGTTTGGTATAAATTACTTTCCAACCCCAGGCAGTTAATGTTAGTGTTATGCCCTGAGGCATGAAAATTTAAATTCCTTACTTATCTTACAACCTTTCTGATGTAACTGAAAGTTCTCATTTTCTATACAAATGTTTAATGCTCACTTCAACAGCAACATCTGAAAAGTCTCAGTTTGTAAATAGCAAACAGCTGAGTAAAGTCTGAAATTTTTAGCCTCAACTTCTGTTTACTTGCGCTGTCCCCTATGTTAAGTTGGGAGCAATTATTTCTTTGTTGGCTGCTTCTGTCTGTGGGATGCTTGGCCCACAGTATCTGTCTGAAAAATCTGGTAAATGGACATTATTTTCTTTCAGTTCTCTTACTCTAAGGAGGAAAAACATTACCCTCCTAAAACATTTTAAGAAGTACCTATTAAGACTGATATCAATGTTACTGATTATTATCATGATGTTTTACACTTTATGAGTGTCACTTAAAATTACAAAGATTCAGGTGGCAGATTTCTATATGTGTGCAAAGTTAGTGACTATGGTCAACATATATGAAACCCTAATGTTTAGGATGCTTGGTCCCTGAAATAGACTCCGACATCTACACCACCCAGACTCCCTGAATGGTGCACAGGAAGACTCATGCTCTGGAGTGCCAGGGTCAAAACAGGGGCAGGCTAAGAAGGGCAATATTTAATCATTGTGCTTAAGCTTATGGAGGCAACCAGACCTGCAACCTTCTGTGAGGCTACAACAGTCCCAGGAAGCGCTGCTTACTGGAATCCACTGTCTGGGACCATATCCTGGTCCCAGGGGTGTGTTTTATTTTAAAACACATCTTGAGAGAAAGGTGCTGAGACTGACTATCATCTACATGACAGCTGAATGGTTAGTATATTCACCTACAAAACAGCAACGTTCGGGCTCAAGGCTTTCCTCAGCCTAAAGAGCTGACACCAACTGGATAACCTTCTACAAAGAAATGACTGATTTGTTAGATGAGGGGAGAGCAGTGGATATTGTACATAGAAATAATATTCAGTGAGATACATAAAACAGTGAGGAACAAAATGCTAGAGGAAAGCTGAAATAACTTTTGCCACAGAGCTCTCAACTACAGAATCTTTTAACTTGTGACCAAGATAAGATACAAACCTTTTTAAAGAACATCCACAATGGGAAATAAATTTCTGTAAATGCCTGGCAGAATCTATAATAGCATTACCTAACACCTAGTAGTGAGGTCAGCCAATTCTTAAGGCTTTATTTTCAGTGAAAAGAAGGTTGTTAAGTCTCCAAAGGGAAAGAACAATTATGTCTAAAAATAGAAGCATGGCGAAACTTGAAATAGAGAAGCTCACAAATACTGACAAAATTTATGACTAAGATGGAAATCTCCACTTTTAGGCTTTAAACAAAATGCCTTGGACTTTATTTCAGCAATTATCAAGATGTTTTTTCCTCCTGCTAGAGGTCTAGAATGACAGAGGTTAAATGGGAAAACCATGCCATGATTTTTTAAGTATGTCTTCATGAAAACCATATGTGTTAAGGGTAATATCTTCTCACACTGTTATAATAATAATAAAAAGATATCTTCTGTGACTGAAGTTTGGAGAACAGTTGGGATAAAATTAATTTCTCATATCTCTTTTTTTTCTTTGCTCTTTTTAATCATCCATATCAGGTGTTAGCTGACATAAAGCATTGAGTAAACAGCAGACTAACACTCTCTGACTATAAAGCTGTGTGTTTTCTCTCCTGAAAGATAACAATAATTGTCCCTTGGAGATGGTTCTGCCCTACAAGCAGAAAAGACTTCAGCTCTTACAGTAGGATCCAGAATCTAAATGGACTTTTTAGGGCTACTTCATGAAGAAGGAATACCAGGTACTCCAAACTTCAACCATTTAACTGAGGCTGTACTCATATGCAGGGCCCTGCTTAATTGATTTTTGAAGACAGGTCCCTTCAGAGCATGCTGCAGGACTGATGTGGATTGAGTCACTCTCTGAAGCTGCCAGTCTCTTTTCAGCAACTCTAAAAGAGCCATGAATCTAAGGCTTGATTTTTTTATATAATTTAGTACTTTGCACAGTAGATTGACATCAGAAAACTTAGATAAGTTGAAATCAAGGCTGAATTGTCTCCTAGTTCTTTTTAAATATTATTACACAGATTAATCTTGAACTTCCTTTTGATCCCACAAAATTATGTAGCTGCAGGTTTCCCCAAGTGTTGACTTCTTTCTTGATAGATTGTTCACAGTCGGAGAGTACTCAGGCTGACAATGACTTTAAGATTTTTAAAAATAATTTCCACCAAACCTAATGTTTATTTTTTTCACAGAAATGTTGAAAAGAAGATTTAGACATTTTGCTTTAACTTACATATATCTGCCAGATTATACAGAATTCTGTTGATTACATTACATTTTACACAAGGAAAACATCTGAATAACATCACTCTACAGGTGAGTTTAAAAGTTCACAGTCCAGACAACTTGTGCTTTGTGTTAACTCTGTTGTGGATTACTGTTAGCTTATCATTAAGAGATCCCATTCATGTTGCGTAGTCTTGAAATTAGTAGGAGTTTTATATGAGCAAATGGAACAATATGTACTTTTCTCATTTCTTAAATGTCCACAGAAAAAAATTCAAAAGATTTGTTCTAGATCTTAGCAACTAAATTCAAAATTAATTATGTAAGTAAGTGAAAACTTTTTTAATCCGTGCTAAACACAATAGTATGTAGCAAGTTTAACAAAAATCAGAATTTCTGTTCTGTCTCTACAGTTGGTTAAACTTATTTGGATTGCCTTATGGCACAATTCCAAATCTGACATTGAGTCTTCAATAACTGAGTGACAAGCATAAAAGGGCCTGTTCTTCAGTGACTGACTTTTTAATACTTTTTGAAAATCAGGACTTTCTTCTTTTAAGGCGTCTGAAATTATATGCTTGGTTTGCCAAATCACTAGCCACTATGGAAAATCACTGCAAGGGTGTGATACTAAGTTTGAACACATTTGCTCTTTTTCTAACAGGATTTAGGATTTAACAGGATCTTTTTAAAAAGAAAATTATTTCCTCTAACTTTTCTCTATTAATAAACTGTATTTGAAACAAACTCTTCTCAGAGGCAGGCAGATGAAAGTTTTTAAAAAATGCTAAAATCTTCTGATGGGTTTTTCTAAAAATACTTAAATGCACAAGTAAATGCATTACCTTGATTGAAAGGTAATGGAACTTTTTACCCTAAATCATTTTGGGATAAATCCAAAGAGCAATTTGGGCATCTAGCAGTCAGCACAAGTTCTTTAGCCTATCATTTAGGCATAGTGAATCTATCCTCTGCTGCATATTTATTTCTCTCTCTTTCTCTCTCTGTCTTTCTCACGCACACATACACACACACACACAGATGTTACTTAATCCTGTAGGTATCTAAGGTACAAAAAGCTACATTCACAGAAGGTTTCAGGTGCTACACTACTTCTTTAGTGAATTAACATCTTCAATCTGAATACCCAGGCTCCCTATACAACAAATAAGGGAAGAAGAATTGACTATGGAAGAATGAGATTTCCGAAGTGCACTGAACAAGTAAATGTCCAAATTGTCTAAAAGTTAGTCTCTAAGATTGCATCAATCCTAGTAAATTACAAGTGCCTAGGAAGAGTCTCAGGCATAATTTTGTCTCAGGAAAATTAGCACTTATTCAAGCAACACCCAGAGTTCAGGAGCTTACACGGTCCTGTGATCATTCTTATAGATGGTTTGAATGCAGTGACCCTATTTTGGAGAATAATAACTTATTTAATAGTGTGAATGTAGGCCATTGGTATCAATGCCAGAGAATGAATGGTCGTAGACACACTTAATTTACCTATATGGATATAGCATAAGGCAGTTGGTAGCCATTGCTCTTCCAGGATGTAGACACCTCTCTGTTCTTTGCACCATCTGCTGGAATTAGTTGCTAAACACAGCTATTTTCCATACTTCCTACTCATACTCCAGTTTTCCTTTGTTAAACTATTTGTCCAGTTTGCAGAAAAGCCAGTATCTACTCTACAGGAAGGATGTGAATCTGTATTGTCCAAAAAAACAATGTAATCTTTTTGCATTTTAGCAGAAACTTTGTTCATGCCTTTCACAGGGCTCTTGGATCTTAGTCTAGATGATCTGTGCATTTGATCCTGTCTTCGTACAACCTTTTTTTGTCCTTGCAGTGTCTTGCCACTCTGAGATGTTATTTAGTAGAAGTATCTTTTTTTTTTCTGAGAATTTTCTTAATCTCTGCACTTTCAAAAATCAATATTGAATATTTTCCCATGAGTATTTCCTCAGAGATTCAACAACATTGTCCTTACTTTTCCTTCACAACTTCCTTTCAAAAAGTCCTTCCTCAGGTTTACAAAGACAAAGCCATTTCTGCTCTCTGATCTCTGCGTTTGCAGGTTTTGCTAACCTGTTCCAAGAGTCTTACCCTCCCTCCTTTGGGGTTGTTTTTCTCTTTTCTCTTCCTTGGGAAAAAAAGCAAAACAAAACAGAGCAAAAAGAACCAAACCAAAACAACAAACCAACAAATGAACCCCTCCTCCCCCCAAACCAAACCCACAGTTCTAGCCTGGACGTATCTGCACAGAGGAGGAATACAAGTGTTTTTAATAAAAGGCAGCCTCTGCCCACTGCTGCCTCAGGTCCTCTGAACTCTGCTGCCCATTCCCATGAACAGTGAGTGTCTCTGCAGTTTCCCTCATCAGCAGTACCAGAAACAGGCTTGAAGAAAAAGCAGTAATGGCTTGGAAGCTTTTGCAATAATGTTTTAAAAAATCAGCAAATATATTGGCGAAAGATACTCTATCACATCATGCACTCATACGAGGTAGAGACGGAAAAGATCCTTGGGCAAGGGAGCAATTCATTTTTCCAGCGGATGCTGGTGAAACACAATGCCTGTTTGTCCCACAGATTGGTGAATTGCCTGTACCTCAGTAACAGATCAGGGTCCTGCTCCCCCCCTCAGTGCCACATGGTGGAGGGCTTGCTGTGGTTGTTGGGGGCATCTCCCTGAAATAAACGCAATATGAAACATGTCAGTGTCTTGGAATTTCTAATTTTATATAATGTTTCTTAAAATTTATCGTGTGCTGTCTAGTTGATGTCTGAAACATAAGCACATCCTTTCAGAATGGAAATATAAAAATATATGTAATTCAAATTAGCATATAGATTCAAATTCTTTAATTATAGACTGCAAAGTTTAAAATTATAGTTAATTAATTAAGAAAGCACACGTTCAGCACCGATGCTGCTCCAGCTCTTTAAACATCAGCCAATTAAGGAAATCGAAGAAACTGAACTGATGAGCAGTGTTTATTTACAATAATCTGCCCTTAAGCCTACAAATAAGTTCAAATACAAGTTTTACTGGTTTCTATCTGCATAGATGAAAGGTGTCTATATGAAAAAAACTAATTAGTTACCAAGGGAAAATCTACACTCTTATGTTGCAATCAAAATTGATGGGCCTCGTCGAAGGTTTAGCATATTACAAGAGCTGCCAACGCTTGAACAGGAATAGGATAATTCCCTTAATTAATGCAGACAGTATTCTATTTAGAGAGAAAAAGCTGCAATGATAGAAAAGAAAAGCTTTCTTTTCCTGACATAAGGAAAATATAGATATTTATGACAAGTCATAGACATGACTTTTGACCTACTTTCAGTATTTAGTTTTAGAAGAATCCAGTGTTGCAGACTTGTTAGTGATTCAGTTATGCATATTCAAGAAATCATTATTTCATAGCCACAAAATATAAACCAGGTAAGAATTCATGCTTTTTCTGAGTTTCATTTAGAAACTCCTATGCCTATGTCACCCAGGGAGATACACAATAGAAATTTCATATTTATGAGTGTTTAACATTATCAGAAATAAATGGTGCTATAAATGCAGTAATATTTAGGTAAATCATCTAAATACTCGCTATTTATTTACTGAACATGATGACTGTTTTGTCCTGTTATGTTGAAATGTTTCAGGGCAGGATAACTGCAGTATTGGAAGCATGGGCTGGTGAATCACAGAATCATGGAATCATAGAATTGTTTAGGTTGGAAAAGACCTTTAAGATCATCAAGTCCAACCGTTAACCTAGCACTGCCAAGTCCACCACTAAACCATGTCCCTAAGCGCCTCATCTACACATCTTTTAAATACCTCCAGGGATAGTGACTCAACCACTTCCCTGGACAGCCTGTTCCAATGCTTGACAACCCTTTCGGTGAAGAAATGTTTCCTGATATCCAATCTAAACCTCCCCTGGTGCAACTTGAGGCCATTTCCTCTCGTCCTATCGCTTGTTACTTGGGAGAAGAGACCGACACCCACCTCGCTACAACCTCCTGTCAGGTAGTTGTAGAGCGCAATAAGGTCTCCCCTCAGCCTCCTTTTCTCCAGGCTAAACAACCCCAGTTCCCTCAGCTGCTCCTCATAAGACTTGTCCTCTTGACCCTTCACCAGCTTCATTGCCCTTCTCTGGACACGCTCCAGCACCTTGATGTCCTTCTTGTAGTGAGGGGCCCAAAACTGAACGCAGTATTCGAGGTGCGGCCTCACCAGGGCCGAGTACAGGGGGACAATGACTTCCCTACTCCTGCTGGCCACAATGTTTCTGATACAAGCCAGAATGCTATTGGCTTTCTTGGCCACCTGGGCACACTGCCGGCTCATGTTCAGCCGGCTGTCAACCAGCACCCCCAGGTCCTTTTCCGACAGGCAGCTTTCCAGCCACTCTTCCCCAAGCCTGTAGCGCTGCATGGGGTTGTTGTGGCCGAAGTGCAGGACCCGGCCCTTAGTCTTGTTGAATCTCATACAGTTGGCCTCAGCCCATCAACCCAGCCTATCCAGATCCCTCTGTAGAG
Organism: Aptenodytes patagonicus; assembly: GCF_965638725.1. Lineage (NCBI taxonomy): Eukaryota > Metazoa > Chordata > Aves > Sphenisciformes > Spheniscidae > Aptenodytes > Aptenodytes patagonicus. The sequence continues at coordinate 31,108,125 of NC_134949.1, forward strand.
CCTTCCTACCCTCGAGCAGATCAACACTCCTGCCCAACTTGGTGTCATCTGCAAAATTACTGGAGGTGCAACTTGTCCGATGGAAATATCTTGAAAATGTAAAAACCTTTTAAAGTTCCTGGAATCTTAAGTGGAGCTATGGCTGCTTGCAAAAACTGATACATAAATAAAAATCCTCACTGCTTCTGCTTAAAGCTTGTTCATGGCCCGCAGGGGGTGAGTGACTGCTCGGCAGCCTGCAGCCCCTGAGGACCCGTGCCCCTGTCCTCACCCAGCAGCACCCCCATCAATGTAAGAGCAACATATGACACACTTGGAGGGTTGATATACACAGAAAGTTTATTTTACTTGTTGGCAAAAATAATAACACTTCAGAAGCAGAACGGCTTACCTCCTGGAGTAGATGAAGGCCGTGTGTAGGAGGGGAGTTCTTTCACTGCCTCATCCCTTGCCTTGGCTTACCGCTGTCTCTTCATTACCCACGTACAGCTTCTCATTTTATCTTTTCCATTTACCATATCTCTTCTGTAATTTTACCAGCCTGTAACCTCTGGCAATAATTAGCTATATCTAGCATGTAAACTAGAGGCAAAGTGTTAAAATTTTATGCTTTTTGCATGTGTTCCCTCCAACTATTCCTTTTTTGTATTTAACAGTGATTTGGGAAATTATGTGTTGGCTACTGTCTTCACTACCAAATCTGTGTGCTCACAGGGGTTCACTGGACACAGAAAGCCTAAAATCAGTGCTAAATCTTGATTTAACTTTGTCATGGCACTTTATGAATGACAGGAAAAATCACATAGTTCTTAGTCCCACCTTGGTTGGATACACATTTACATTTGCAAAAACAACCTAACAATTTGCATTAGGTATGATTTTAAATTTGGATATTGCAGTCTTGGTGGCAAGAAAGTCCCAGTTTCAATGCAATAGCAACTAGAGTGGTGCGATCGGGTAGATGATAATATTTCCCACCGTCCTGATTTCATCATTCCAGCCAAAGAAACAACCAGCGCAAACCAGTTAAACAAATAATGTTATCCCTGTCTGCTCATGTGAAATAAGTCTGATAAGCAGTTTGAATGGCAGTTTTGCAAATACGAGCCATTTTCCAAACTCAAGTCTAAACACTTTAATTCTATTGACATATTTTTTCATTGTTTCTATATGTGATCATGTCACGTCCCACCTGCGGGAAGGGGAGAGTGACTAAGGTCCGCAAATCCCCTCGGTGTGGATTAAGGTGAAATAACACTCAAGGTCCAAAAACAAGCTCCAACTTTAATGGCACAAACACTTCTATAAGCATCAACCCTCTATGCCTTCATATGTAACACAAGCTAAGCGGCTTTGTGAGGAGTTGAGGTAGGCCTTGTATTACTTAGCAATGTCAAAAGCAGAGAGCAAGAAGGAGAAGGAGGAGAGAGAGAAAGAGAAAGAGAGCTGGGAAGCAGGAGAGAGGTAGAGAGAGATAAAGAAAACACCAATCCTGGATCCAGTGTCGGACCTGCCAACGGGGGGTGTCGGTGTGGAGAGTGCCCCAAGGAGGCTCACGTGCGCCCCTATTTATTGGCTTCAGCCCAAGGTTTCTAGAGTCTTCTCTTACCCCAGCTCCAGGAGCGGTTGAGACATTAGTCAGTCAAGGCGAGTGGCACCGGGCCCCTCCCCGTGGCTGGCTTCTGGAGCTTTCCCTGGGGCATCGTCTGTGCTTACAGCACAGCCATGTGGGCCTTGGCCCTTATACCACCCCGTGGCTCAACCACTCCGAGGTCCTCTTCGATGGTGGTGATCTGGACATAGCACAGAGAGGAAGAGATAGAAGAGAAGGAGCGGCGAATCAGGCACCTCATTACAGCAAAGCCGATAGCTAGACCGATTAATATTAACAAGAACATTACTAAGGCTTCTACTATCCAATCCCACCATCCCGTAAGTCCGAGGCTTTTGAGCAAAGTTGAAATCCATGAGGCTGGGTTCCAATTCCCCGTCCAATCACTCGGTAACACTGATTGGAACGAGTCTCCTGTCTTGGCTGTCATTTCCTGTATCTTCTGACGGGCTTCCTCGATCGTGGTCGTAGCATTGTGTATGGTAATGCAGCATTCTCCAGCCGTATGGTTTAGTACTCCACACACACCTTGTTCTTTAACTAACAGCATGTCTAAGGCTAAGCGGTTTTGCAAGGCCATCTTCAACACCCGCTGCACCTGTAAGTTCAATTCTCCAAAAGCATGTGAGGTCCAATTACTTAAAACATGCATTTGCCAGGTTAAATTTTCTAACACAAACTGGTGTCTTTTAAGAGTTACATATGGGGTGAATATATTTCCTAACATCAGAGATGCTGTCATGCCCCAGGTATAATAGTCAGGTATTTGGACTCCATGCACTGCCCACTCAGGTGCAGATTGGGGTTTTTGAGTATCTCGTTTCTTTCGGTTGTACCCAGAATTAATAAAATCAAATGTTGTGGAAGGGCACATTGATGGAATCCCGATGGCACAGCGTAAACCTGCCATTTTGTGTACATGTAGGTGTGAGTACATCTTCCCATCTGAACATGCCCAAAAGGTACCTTGAGGGGCTGGATATTTAGCAGTGGAGCATGTTGATGGGTCGTGAGATTCGGCTAGTTTGGCTTCCCCTTCCCACGCAAGATTCCACTTCGTTTCGTGGGTAAGTGTAACTCCACATTTTAACGCAGTTTCTTGATTGATAATATTTCCATAACACATGGGATCTCCAGGCTTAAATCCTGGTACTGAGAAACCCCAACAAATGCACATATCTCGGATAAAAATTCGCAGTTCTGGTACGTACCACGTTTCTATTGGATCCCATGATAATGAATCAGAGATAATTGTTCATGAGCAATTCATTAGAGGAGTATTCTCATAGGGTAGGGGATCTATTTCTCACGTATCAACTATACTATCTGGGCTGGATAAGAAATGTTTAAAGGACCAAGCATATTCATAACGAGAACGATCATGGTGGGCGTAGCCACCCCATTTACTAGGAATTTGAATACACCAACCGGGGGAAAACGGGACATTATATTAGTGGTCTAGGGGTTCACCATGAGGCGGGGAGTCCCACCACCGCACCAGATTACAGGGGATCTCTACCTCCCGGGGACACCATGTCCATTCCAGTACAAGATTGCAAGGGATCTTCACTTCCTGGGGACATAATGTCCAGTTCTTTCGGGCTGCGAAGGCAGCGCTTGTAGTTCCCTTACAGAGTTGCTGCTGCCAACAGGTAGCATTCCACATGTCTCTCCAGGTCCTGTTAATTGGAAATAGGTAGGCCACTGGAGAGGGTGAATACCAAATTGTCCCGCTATATTCTTGGAATGGGAATGGATCTGCTCCCCACAAACATTTTCCTTTCCCATGTGGATTTTGGATGCACTTTTGGTTTAGTATCTCTAGCTTTGAATTTAGAATTCGTGAAAAATTTAACCAGATAATGGCAAATTTAAATCCCGCTGACGCGGATGTGGGGAGGTCCACACAAAGACCTTGATCTGTTTGATTCCAGATTCGGGTAAAGCCAGTAATCAACTCCCATGCCAAGTTGGGTTGGTTATTCAAATTCCCAGTTGGTTGAAACAAGATTGTACATTCACAAAGTAAGAATATAAACTTCTCCCACACCATCCCTCTCTAGGAAAGAAACAGAGCAAGCTTAGCAAAATCAGACAAACAATGCAAAGAATGACCCACTCAACAACTGAAAGCTTAAGTCCCATGGTGGGCTTCTGACAACCTGCAAAATATATTCATAAAGACGAACAATGATTAATAAGATGGGACAATCCATCGGGTGTGGATTCGGTGACCCTTCCCATGTGCGTCGGTGGCCACCCAGGTATAGAGATTTAGTGTCTTTTTTAAGGTTAAAGGCACCGCTCCCACCGTCGGTAGGTCCACCAGAACGGGTTGTCCGGGATAATTGAGCAGATTCACCGGGTCTTTAGCCTCCCTTTTTCCAGGGAGTATGGATGGAGGCTTGGGGCAGAATGCGGTGAGTCGTGGGCACCCATTAATTCCCCAGCAGCTATTAACTTTATATACAGCATCTGATAGTTGCTGTGCCTACCCAGGTTCGTGCGGTTTCAGAGCTCGCTTTAAGAGTCCATTGGTGCGCTCGACAATGCCGTTTGCCTGGGGGTAGTATGGGGTGTGGAAGATCCACTGTATTCCTTTGCTTCGTGCCCACTCTTGAACCACCCCGGCAGTAAAGTGGCTTCCATTATCCAATTGGATTGATTGGGGTTTAGGTAGATAACTGAACCATAACTTTAAACCTTTTACAGTATTATCTCCCGTCGCCCGTTGTACTGCTTCTGCTTGGGTCAATCCCGACACCACTTCAACTCCTACTAGTACATATTGTTTTCCTTCAGAGATCCGAAATGGACCAATGTAGTCCACCTGCCAAGTGTCCCACAACCCTTTATTATCTCTTATGTGCAGAGGTGGGTCCTTAAGGGGATTGTGCTCCCCTAATCGGGTGCGACATAAGCTGCACGCGGAAATAATAGTGTTACACAGCTCTCTGGTTACAGAGCACCCTCTGCTAATTGCTTCCCTAAACAGATCTTTACTTCCCGAATGGCCTCGTTTTACGTGTAACCATTCCAACAGGTGTTCCCATTTTTCCCCCTCGCCTTCTATGGCCATTCCTGCTAAATGGGTTAATAAGTCCACCTGATTATTCAGAAGGTGAGCTGGGTGATTCCCAGCTTGGTGTGCGGCAACCCACCCTACTAGAAAGGGTTTCTGCTTGGTGATATTTAAGATTTCTTCCCATTTTTCTCATTGCCACACTGGTACCCGATTGACCTCCCATTGATTCTGTTCCCAAAACGGGAGCCATTCGGTGCATCCCTTGAATACAGCATATGAGTCTGTGTAAATAAACACTGGTTCTTTAGTCTCAGCCTCTTTAACAACCACGCTCCACACAGCTACCAGTTCTCCCACTTGAGCACTTTCCTGCCCTTCTGTTACGATTCGGTTCCCAGAATCAACATGTAGGGCTACTGCGCGGTATTTCCACGTCTTTCCCTCTCTCCTGGAGGACACGTCAGTGAACCACACGTTTTTCTGGTGGGGGTCGAATGGAGGGGCAGGTTTTATATAAGAGGGGGGTGGTCCCTGATTTGGTTGGTTGTCAGGAGGTTCTTGTATTTGGAGCATTTTAGGTGCTCCCTCCTCTATCTGGCGCGTATGGCAGTAATGATCTAATTGCGCATACCACTTTCTTATTGTTTCTTGTTGTGCAGCCCCCGCAGGGGGTGGGGTTCTGGCCAGTACCAGCTTCAAGACCTTAAAGGGTCCCTGAAGAATGATCGGTTGTTGCCGTATGATTTTTTCAGCTTCCTGTAAGGCTAGACTCACCACAAAGAGGCCCTTCTCCCAAACTGAGTAACATTTTTCTGTGTCTTTGAAGCTGCGCAAGTAAAACCCAATGGGACGGGTCGGACCTTCCGGTCCGCGCTGCCACATATCTATAGATAGTCCGTGGATTGTGAAACCCCATTCAATATATAGCGGGTCTGTTGGGTGTATGGGCCCCAAGGCCTGATATACCCCAGCCTCAAAGATTAACAACTTTAAGGCTTCTTCATGGATGGGGGTCCAGTCTCAGGTGACCCTCTTGCGAGTTAAATCATAAAGGGGGCGGGCTATGATGGAGAAGTCTGGGATATGCTTTCTCCAAAATACCAATAAGCCTAGGGCATGTTGCAGCTCCTTTTTATTTCCTGGCATCCGTACTTGTTCAAGGGTAGTTAAGGTTTCAGGAGGAATACACACTGTTCCTCCCTTCCACCAAATACCCAGGAACTTTACCTCGGAAGATTCCGCCGGAATCTGAAGCCCCAAATTTTCTAGGTGAGTAATTATCTTAGATTGGGTTTGTCCCACCGCCGTGGCATCAGGGCCGCTGATCAATACATCGTCGATATATTGATATATTTTGACCCCCTCTCTGGGAGTGACTCGGGCAAGCTCTTGTGCCAGTGTGAAGTGTGCAATGGTTGGCGAATGGCGATATCCTTGGGGGAGGCGTGTGAAGGTGAATTGCACACCTTCCCATGTAAAGGCGAAGCGATCTCTGTCTGCTTCCTGTAAGGGGACCATAAAAAACATATCTTTTATGTCAATGGTTGCTAAAATTTGGTGGGCTTGCTCCTGTATAGTTGCGATTAATTCGGCCATGTTAGGCACTGCGGCTGTCAAGGGGCCCGTGTTGGCATTTAAACGCAGATAATCAATTGTCAATTGCCATTTTCCATTGGGTTTATGGACTGGCCATACCGGAGAGTTATAAGGTGAGTGAGTGGGGATGATTATCCCTTGTTCTCGCAGTTCAGATATCACAGGAGCTATTCCCTTCCTTGCTCCTAATGGTAGGGCATAGGGTTTTACATTAACTATTTTGGAGGGGGAGAGCGCTGGCGCCGATTGTAAAAGTCTTATGAGAGCTGCGGGGAGTCCAAATTTCCACTCCCTCCCCTTTGAGTCTACCCAGGCTCACCCCTTCAATACATCAAGTCCCAAAATATTTGTAGGCAATACACTCAGTATCATCATAACCTCAATAGGGGATGTGTACCCCGGCAACCAGCACTTGACTCGAGCTGTGGGCTGCAGTTTGGAGTTTCCGAACACATCTGTGACCCAGATTTGCTTTTTGTCGGTGACTATACCATTGCGGTTAGCAACATCCGCCTGAAGTGCTGACATTTGAGCACCTGTATCTACTAGGAACATAACGGGAGTCTTGAAGGGACCGAGGAGAAATGTTATCAATAGGTCCCCTTTACTATTTTCTGTGAGCCTTCTTAAATGCACCCACTGGCTATCCCCCAGCTCACTTACTGGGGATGGCACATCCAGTTTCCCATTCCCAGATAAATCAAATCCTTTTTGGGGGCAGTAGGAGCCTTAGAAGCAATCATTGCCCTATCGTAAAATTGGGGTTCTGCCCTCATACTCTCCTGAATGGGCTGTTCAAATTTGGGGGGCATTTTCTTTTTGTGTTTCCAGGCTTGGATGAGTTTTTCTAAGGCCATAGTGGGCATACCATCCACTACGTCCCAGGGAATCCCCTTTTCGATTCCCTCAGCCCACAATAGGTTTCTCTTTGCCCCCAAGGTTTGCGCAGGGGGCGGGGGTTGATTCTCCTGCTGTTCCACTCTCCACACTGCAGTTTTCGATTTTGTGGCTCCCCCCGTGATTCCCATCCTCCTACCATAATTTATTAACTGTTGGGCTACTTCGCCCCAAGTCATGGGCCCTCTTTGGGCTCGTCTCCCTCCTCGTGGGGCTAGTGCGTCCCGCAAGCAGTCTTGCAATTGCACTGCATATAGTTTCAAGGAATCAGGTAAACCTCGGATTAGGGGAGTCATTCTGTCGGGGTTAGCAATTAGTAACATCGGGGAAGGTTGTTGAGGGACTAAATGCCTATCATGCATTAATTGAAGACAAGCAGCCTTTTGCAGACTCTCGATCAAGTGGTTTGTGGTCGGGGTTTCAATACACACGGGATCTCCCCTTTCCAAGGGGTCTAGACCCCCTGCCCAATAGGCAGCTCACTGGGTTAATGACCACAGCTCCCTGGGGTCATCAGTAGTTAGGAAAACCCCTGGCCCCCAGTACCCCTGGGCCTTATCTTCTGACAACATGATTCGGTCACCACCAGTTAGCGATACTCTCCATACATATTCCGTTTCAGTTTCTTGAGCCAATCTAGTACATTTTTCTTGGATTTTTGACATTTCGGCTGCCGAGTATGGCACCGTTCAGGTGGTGATTTGTGGAGCTCCCCCACCTTGGCTGTCATCAGTGGTCTCCATTTTAATCACCGGCCTCATCACCACTTCCCCATTCTCGGGGTAAAATATTTCTCAGTCAATTCCTAGCTCTTTACTTGGGTACAAAGGTCTTAGGCTCTGCTTTTCAGCCATCTGTGCCAAGCTTGTAAATCCCGGCACGCTACCTGGAACAGAAACAAGATCTGTCCGGTCGGGAGATTTTTGTCCCCCTTTCTCTAATTCGGACCGTAAAATTTTTTCTCGGTCCAGTGCATCTGACAGGGCCGCGTGGAGTTGCTGAGTAGTGTTACCTTCAGCGGCTAGTTGACCCTGCACGGTTTTTATTTGTTCTTGTAAAGATTCGACCATTTCATCGTTGGTTCACTTAACCAGGTGCCTCTCCTTCTGGGCTGCCACTAGTGCTGCTCCCAACACAGCACACACCGTGGCTTTCCCTTTTCCCGGTCGAGCCTTTTGTTCTTTCATGAGGGTTGTGATTTTGTCCGCTACAGCTTTTGGGTCGTGCCAACTAATATAGGCCCATGCCACCCCTGGTGGGGAAAGGCATGCCTTATATTCCTTTAACTTTTCAACCACAGGGAGACAGTCAAGCACCGGCATTTCCCGGGCAGCCATGGCTTGCCACTGCTCGTACCTCTCCTGGCTTATAGCTGAGAGGTCACTTCCCTGCTCTCCCCGCCCGCACTCACCAGGTGGAGAGTCGGTACCCCTTAGGACCTTCCAACACTGAGGGGATCCTGTCCGTGACACCAATTAATATGTCACGTCCCACCTAGGAGAAGGGGAGAGTGACTAAGGTCCGCAAATCCCCTCGGTGTGGATTAAGGTGAAATAACACTCAAGGTCCAAAAACAAGCTCCAACTTTAATGGCACAAACACTTCTATAAGCATCAACCCTCTATGCCTTCATATGTAACACAAGCTAAGCGGCTTTGTGAGGAGTTGAGGTAGGCCTTGTATTACTTAGCAATGTCAAAAGCAGAGAGCAAGAAGGAGAAGGAGGAGAGAGAAAGAGAAAGAGAGCTGGGAAGCAGGAGAGAGGTAGAGAGAGATAAAGAAATCACCAATCCTGGATCCAGCGTCGGACCTGCCAACGGGGAGTGTCGGTGTGGAGAGTGCCCCAAGGAGGCTCACGTGCGCCCCTGTTTATTGGCTTCAGCCCAAGGTTTCTAGAGTCTTCTCTTACCCCAGCTCCAGGAGCGGTTGAGACATTAGTCAGTCAAGGCGAGTGGCACCGGGCCCCTCCCCGTGGCTGGCTTCTGGAGCTTTCCCTGGGGCATTGTCTGTGCTTACAGCACAGCCATGTGGGCCTTGGCCCTTACAGAGCAGTGAAATGAAAATTATATAGTACAATGTTAATGTAAGAAAAAACAGTCTTCTATATGCTCATGTGTAACTTCAAGAAATATTTATCCTGTTACTTCTCAAATCTTTCACCCTAAAGCAACTCTGTTGTCCGCTGTCATTTTTAACTTTCTCCACATCACTGTGTTGAAGGAAAAGACTTAGCAGTCAGTCACTGGGAACCCAAGCACAGCTCAGATGATCAATTATGTAAACATATTGACAGTCACATAGCTCATAAGTCTAACATAACAAGATTTATATATAAAAAGTTCCCTTGCTCAGGATGGCATTGGGATATTACCTGGCAAAGTGCATTTTAAATATGAATTTTCTGAAAACTATAGACACATATTTCTTATGAAAGGTTTGCCCTCTGTTTAGTTTGTTCTGGTTTATTACTTAATTTGAGTCAGATTTTCAAATCCTTAATGACTTTGTGCTATTAACTTTTCCCCAAGGATTTGTGCTGGAATATATAGAACTATGTATTTAGTAAAATTCTGCTTAGAATGAGCTGTGAGAGTCTGAATATATGAAATGTTAAAAAACCCCTAATTTGTATGTGTATTATTTAGCTGAGAAAATGATGGGGGTCATTTAACAAATAGTGTTTCTTTTTATCCACTGAAAGCTACCTTACTTTTTTAATCACATAATTAACATAGTAGACACACAATTCTAACAAATAAATGTAATCATATACAAATACTTGAAGTTTATTCTTCTGTAAAAGATTGCAGTGTTTTATTCCAATTAAAAATATGGAGAAGAAAGATTACAAATTAGAAATGAAGAGATCATCTTCAATCAGATCTGCAGGTTGCCTAGTGGGAAAGAAAAGCTTATAAGACTGTGAAACACTAATGTCTGGCTCTGTAACATTCTTTCAACATTTGATAGCTGTTGTTTCTGATTTTTCATACCAAGTTTTTCAACTGAGCTGTTTCCTGCATTTTTAGACTGGATATGTGCTGTCAGTTTTCACCACTGGCAAGCATGCTATTGAATAACATTGAAGTCAGCAGGTTTTTACGTTCAGGCAAGTCCCTGGCTAACCAATGTATCTATACACACACTATTTTCTTCTATTCTGTTCCACATATTATATCTAATATAATCCCATTGAAATATATTTGAGAAATGATATGTAAGTATTAGTTTTAATTACTTGTAAAACCATCTTCTTATAAGTGTCCTGGTTTTGGCTGGGATAGAGTTAATTTTCTTCCTAGTAGCTGGTATAGTGCTGTGTTTTGGATTTAGCATGAGAATAAGGTGATAACACACCGATGTTTTAGTTGTTGCTAAGCAGTGTTTATACTAAGTCAAGGACTTTTCAGCTTCCCATGTTCTGCCAGCGAGGAGGTGCACAAGAAGCTGGGAGGGAGTATAGCCAGGACAGCTGACCCAAACTGGCCAAAGGGATATTCCATACCATATGATGTCATGCTCGATATATAAGCTGAGGGCAGTTGGCCAGGGGGCCGCAATCGCTGCTCAGGGACTGGCTGGGTGTCGGGCATCGGGCAGTGAGTGGTTGCATCACCTCTTGCTTTTTTTTTCCTTCCTGGGATTTGTTCCCCCCCTCTCCTCTCTCATTGTTTTACTTGCCATTACAATTTATTATTATTGTTGTTGTTGTTCTTATTTTATTATTTCAAGTATTAAACTGTTCTTACCTCAACCCATGAGTTGGGGGGAGGGTGAGCAGGCAGCTGTGTGGTGCTTAGTTGCTGACTGGAGTTAAACCATGACAGTAAGGTATGTTAATATGTCGTTGGCCAGATCCCAGCCCTTGCTGAAACCTGTGGAAAAAAAGATAGTTCACTCTGGAAGAATTAAGGCTTTCACAGAAAACTGCATTTAAAATTTATTTGATTAAAATCTTAGGAGAAAAGTTTGATTCAGACTAATGCTTTTGTTTGAGATGCCAATACAAGATGCACTTGCTAGCTCATTAACTTTCTACTATGCTGTCTCTGTCTTTGTTACGTAGTGGATTGTGGTATATCGATATATCAAATACGTTGTTTGGTATTAGGTTCCTTGTCCTTCACTTCATTTGTCATATTTTTCGTATTCCTACTGTGGCCATCACTCTTCAAGACAGAAGCATCTCTCATGTATAAAAGAAAAACAATTTTAAATCCCACCACTGTGAAAAAGAAGTATGTGAGAAATCAGCAGGAAAAAAAAAAGAGACTAATGAAGAGAGATCCAGATTTCTTATCTCCTTTCTATTGAGCACATTGTACAACTGTTCAGGAGCGAATGTATCTCTTGTTCCAGTGGATCTCAGAAAACTTTATAATCTTGACAAAGGTAAATGCCTGGATTAACTTGAAAGAGACAAAGTATTCCGTGTATACTAAAGGCTAGTTTTAGGAAGTGGATGGGTCAGGAGAAAATTACTGAGGAATGTTGGAGAGGAAAATTTATTTCGCATAAAATTCTATCTTGACAACTCCATTGTAATAGAAAGAAATAGCAATGGGTACAGTAACTCACGATAGTAACAGAGAAACCTGTACAGCAGATGAAGGTATTGTAAATGTAAATCAAGTATGAAGAGAAAGTGACATGAAGCATCTGGAACAAGAAATGGACTTTCTGGAATTTTGCCATGCTAATAGCTTACAACAAAAAAAAAAAAGGAAGATTAGAGAGTGGATTACATAAAGCTGAAGGATTGTCTGTCTGTAACAGCAGGCACAGTATTACAGTATTGATCTTGACTAAGTGTGTTAGACAATGTTGCTGTTGTTTTTAAGATTATTTTCTTTATATTCAGTTTATCTTGCTTGAATTTAAGCTGAGTTTTACATTATGATATGTGGCATTTCAAGAGGATTGTCTTGTAAAGGAAAAACAAATTCTGGATACTTAAATAGAATCTGAGAGAAAAGTAGATAAATATCATGAACAAGAGTTATCACTAGCATGCATGATTGTAATTCTAAATGTAGGGTACCTCACAGTGCAGAGCAGCTACTAAATTAATAAGTAAGATTTTTGTATTTGGCCTTCAATTCTGAAGTACCTTTTCTTGTGAATGGAATCAACAAGAATAGGTTAATATGTATGTAAGCCTTTCCTCTGCTCAGGTTAAACAAACCCAAACACTAAAGCAGTTGATAGAAAAACCATTCTGGTGTTACTTTTTCATTGAGGACTTCAGACAAAAATATTTTTTAAGGGAAAACATGAGTTTTAAAATTTTGAAATTTGGATCATTCAAAAAAGAAGAAAAAGAAAATGGCATAAATGGATAGTTAAAATTTTGTTTAAAGAAGTTAATTAGTTTTGATGGATTTTTTTTGGTCTGTTTTCTGATTTTCCAAAGTTTATCATGTTGATAATTCACAGGGAAACAGCTTTTGTTAACTTCAGGCAAAATTCTAGTTTACAATTATTAGAAGAGTTAATTATGGCATGTGAGAAACTGTATTTAACTGAGCTTATGTCCCATCTGCATTTAACAAAAATTCAATTTAAACTAGACTGGTAAAGACATAGGATCCAGGTCAGAGTCCAGTTGAGAGTGGTTTGACATTAAATAAAATATAAAATTAAGACTTAAAGATAACCTGGATTTGAGAATGTAGACAAAGGATGCTGCAGTTGTCCATATGAAGGCAGATCACAGGGTTATCTTGGAGGGAAAACAGCTAAATATTGTATTTTTATTATGCCAATTTTAGATAGTGTCCCACAAAAGAATACCAGAGGAAGAGGACAGAAATTTAATATGGACAGAAGATGACAGATCTGGGCTACAGAGGTAGGTCTGTGAATTGTCTTTTTAGAGACTGTGGTGAATACTCATTTGTGGATGAGATTAGCCATGCAAAGGAAAAAAGGAAGGCCGCAGTATGCAACACCCATATAAATCAGGAATGGGGAAATCTCTGAATAACACAGTTAATGAATACTGATACAAGTAATAAGTAGAAGGACCAAAAAAAACCGCACCAAAGTCATGGAAGAAGAGGGAGAATCCTTTATATTTTTCTGGATAGCCTAGTCCCACTTCTATTTTATCTATACTTTCTTTTTGCCTTTGGGCTCAGACAGAAGCTAACTCTTCAGCCAAGCTGGACTTCAGCTACTCTTGCTCAACTGGCTGCATACCTGACTGAGGACAGGTTATTGGAGAGCTGTGGTTCCTTGCAGAATGAAAACCAAAAATGCAAACAAGCAAGGCTGACACTGCACAAAACAAATTTAAACTGGTAATAGTACCTGGCATCTTCACTAAGCTTGGGGAAACAGAGCTGAGGCAGCAGTTAGGGTTGGAAGTGTTTCTCAATTCAGGTGGGAACACTATTTTTCTTCAGATGGAACAAGTTCATATTGTGAAAATTGGTAAGGAAAGAGTTTGTGGAAGTGTGCCAAGAAGCATGAGTGGCTTTTGTTATGACTGGTTCATCTATGATTATTTGGAATACACATTTTAAATAATTCAATGACCTATTTGGAAACAAAACAATACGACAATTCAATCGGCAAATGTTTTTCAATAACTTAAAGCTTTTGAACTCCTTACACCCATATTTAGCTTCTACTTGTTTTATTTTAGTAATCTTTGTGCTAGTTTTTCTTTATTAGTCACAGTCCATAATTCTTATTTTCACCCTACTGATCACTTTGGTCATGATAAACTTTCCCTCTCACTGGCACTGGTGAAAAAATCCTCTCTCCCTTTTTTTTAAATTTTATTCTCATTGTTCTTAGTTTTCACCCTGTTGCTTAGCTACTCACGCAAGTTATTTCCTTTTCCATGAGTGTTTGTTTTTTTCATAGGCTTCAAAACATTTTTTTGTTTTCCAGGAATGTTATTATGCAATTCAACTTTTTGAAAATAATAATAAACCTCCTTAACAAAAATATAAACCATTGTTTCTTTTTTTTTCTCCTACGATGTTGGCACCTTTGGATATTACTCCATTTTTAAATTTAATTCTTGTGTATCCATGTAAGAAAACATAATTATCTAGTTACATGATGGACCTAACCTGATGTCATTCATCTCAATATTAGTGTATCATAAGTCAAATACTGCAAAGATATAAGCCATGTGGTACTTGCAGCAAAGCAAGCTGAGATCGAGAGCACAGCTGGAACATGATGAGGGGAAAAAAAATCCATCAATGAATACCTTACTTAAACAAGGTAAACTGTGTCTTTAAGTGTATGTACTCTTTCTACTTAAGAATCTTTGTTTTTAAAAAATGTCACCTTTCTTTGCCCTCACCTTGTCAAAATGATTCAAGAAAAGTGCAAAAACTGCAACAGATTTGGGGTTTTTTTAAAAGGTAAATTACCTTGTTTGACAGATTTTGCCTTAATGGTTGGAATTAAACAGTGGCTAATTAGAATGTCAGAAAGTGGTTTAAATTCTGAGAGTAAGAGAACAGGCTGGTCGGAAAAGCAGAGTTTGAATCCGTGACTAGGTCAGAACCAAAAGGTCATAGAATGTGGTTAAATAGGACATTGACCTGTAAGTCAGTCTATAAACACATTGTTGGAACATGGGACATGTCAAAGATTTGATCTCTAACAAGAAGTTTAAATTAACTGAAGAGTCAGCTGGATAAATTATTGAAGAAGGAATTAATTGGACAGCAGAATGAGACTTTGGGGTTAAGAGAGGTCTTGTATGGATTGGTTTGATCTTTATCTAGATGAAAACAAATTAAGTGAAAGAAAACAATCTAAAGGATAAAAGGGTTAAGACTTAGTATATTACATGGTTTCATGCCTTATGTATTCCTATGCTGTGGTTCTAATCAATCTCAGTTTTACTGACAGAGCTGTAAGTGCCTCTAAAGCAAATCAGATACTGTAGGTAGAATGGAAATTATTTAACATGACCAAGTAGTTTCTTTGAAAAATATGTATCCCTGGGCTCAAAATCAATGCTCAGTGCTCTATTATGGATGGTGAACAATATTGTGAGGTATATAAAAAATATTCATGATGTTAACTTCCTTTGTCACTGAAATGTCACTGGATTGTCAAAATGAACAACTGAAAACCTATTTCTTTTAAAAATCTCTCTATGGAGAAATGATATCTGGTATATTGAACAATGACATTCCTGTATGTACTAGTGTATTTAAAAAAAGCAATAATAAAGGAACTCTTCACATATGGAATAACTATTTTATGGGTTAAGAATTCTAATGAAAAATAATTATTGAAATTAAAAAAACCCATTATCTTATTACTCATGATCATGTCCATGAAATAAGCATTCAGGAAAAAAAAACCCTAGCTAAGCCAGGCATATGCAAGTATTTGCAGAGCATAAGCGGAGTTATGCCCAAGAGGCCACTCTATATGGGAACTTCTCACAAACACAATGTTGAGAATGATTTCTATATGGAGACCCTGCAGGCTAAAGTTCAGAGAAGTGGAGCTGGAGGTTAATGAACATAAACATAAGGATGTACCTCTTGATTAACTGCATGTGGAAATAAATTTTTATCAATACATATTTTCTCATTCACAGTCAGACTCTTCTAACCAGTATTTGCTTAAATGATTCTTTTATCGGTATGAATAAAGGGACTGCTCATATTTAGGTTTATCTGGAAGGATACTAGTACATAAAACACGCATGGCTTTTTCTTTTCTCTTGCAATACTTCAGGAATTTTTTTCCCACTTAGACTGTATGGAGTCTAATAGCTCAGATAAAGAGCAATTAAGCAAAATAACCAAACTATTTGCAAACATCTGTGAATCCTTTTATTCCAGAGCTCATTTTGCTACTACCAGCTAAATGTCCATATTCAAATTTTGTCAGGGTACTTGTATTACAACTCAAAAGGGAGTCACAGATGTATTCAGAATGTGTATCCATATTTATTTTCCCAAGAAATCACACTTCACCCAGTTCATTCTTAGGAAATATTGTGAAAATACATTTTCTGGGAGACATTACAAGACGGTGTCTGAGTTGATATTTGTAGGTGTGTGACCAGTGTTCACCCTTTATAGACAAGCTGTGTTCTTGTTAGTAGAATTATACAAATTTCTGAATAGAGCAAACTGTATGATCAGTGTAGGAGTTCGCACTGTACTTTGATTGCTAGCTAGAGTCTGTTCCCAAGTCATAATTTATCCATTGAGGCCAAGTCAGCTAGAAGTGTTTTGCTTTGATTTGTAAAGAAGATTACTTGAGTGCTGTTTCTTTCCACCTCTGTTCCAGGACTTGTATAAAAGGGTTACACATGAAAAAATACTGAAACCCTGTCAATATTTCTTCCTGTATTGGGAATTTGACCTGCAAGATGTTGAACATCTGCTACTAGTGCTTATCTGGGATTTACAGAGCTGGATGGTAAGTTAATATAAGAATAGACAAGCATAATTAAGTATAAAATGTAGGGAAGAATAAGAAAAATAAGCAGAACACTTGCCTATTATTGTTTTTAGTTTACTGAACCTCTCTTGCCCTAGAACACTTTGCCTATCATTGGTCAGAGAAAAGTGAAATGATAAATACAAATATAAATTTTGCTCATCAAGTAAACATGCTAGAGCTCCTGTTTCCTCCTACAGTGTGTCACTATAGCTGTCTCCTTAAATTGAAGTGTCACTGCCCTACGGCACTGCTTTTCGAAACAGAACTGTGAGCCTGTAATTTCCACATTTTTACATTGATTGTGTTAAAATGTTTGCCTCACTGTGAGATTAAAAGGCAAAAAATCTTATTAATGACATTTATTTTAAAGTGAAATGTATTTTTTTAATTAAGTAACTTTCTGAAAGCACTCCATTATACAATGGAGTTTTACTTAGAACACAAGAAACTATAAGCCTACACTCCCATTGACAGTCATGCACAGGGAGAAAAAACATCATGTTCAGAATGTGATTAAGACACGGTCATCTCCGTCTGAACATCATTTTATCTTATTTCAGCAGAACAGGAAATCATTCCTTTAGTTCTAGTGCTTGAATTCTATAGGATAAAGCTGAATCATAGAATCATAGAATGGTTTGGCTTGGAAGTGACCTTTAATGATCATCTAGTACAACCTCCCTGCCACGGGCAGGGGCATCTTCCACTAGATCAGATTGCTCATGGCATCGTCCAGCCTGACCTTGAACACTTCCAAGGATGGGGCATCTACAACTTCTCTGAGCAACCTATTCCAGTGTCTCACCACCCTCAAAGTAAAAAATGTCTTCCTTATATGTACTCTAAATCTACCCTTTTTTAGTTTAAAACCATTACCCTTTGTCCTACCACTACAGGCCCTGGTAAAAAGTCTCTCTTCAACTTTCTTACAAACCCCCTTTAAGTATTGAAAGACCTCAATAAGGTCTCCCTGAAGCCTTCTCTTCTGTAGGCTAAACAAGTCTACAATTCTCAAGTTTATTTTTCATACTGGGCTTAAGAAGTTAATATGATTGAATTTACAAGCTTTTCAAATGAGGCTGCAGAGACTTTTTAGATAAGTCTTGATTTTCCAGTGAGCAGATCATTCAACTTTTAATTTTAAGATACTTCATTTCTAGATCAATACAATAACTGTAAGCTTAACTATCTTTTAAACATGCTTACTGATACCTTTTATAAACATGATAATGGGGAGCTAAAGCGACTTATTCAAGAAAATGCCAAGGATCTTGGAGTTGACATCTACATGGAAATTGAGAAACTGAGTTCAAGAGAGCAATGCAGGAAAACCATGCCTAAAATGCCTAGGTGTTTGAGACACCTT
This sequence comes from Aptenodytes patagonicus, assembly GCF_965638725.1. Classification (NCBI taxonomy): domain Eukaryota; kingdom Metazoa; phylum Chordata; class Aves; order Sphenisciformes; family Spheniscidae; genus Aptenodytes; species Aptenodytes patagonicus. Next base: position 31,126,062 of record NC_134949.1, read on the forward strand.
CACTGCTTAATATTTCAAGCAATGATTTTCCTAGGTACCTAAACCTGTGCTATGTATTATAACAAATATAACTCCTTGCTCAGAAAGCTGAAAAGCTCAGAAAGTTCAGTGGAAATGGCAGTGGGTGACCTGACTTCTTTCTGCATCAGACTGTTGCGCTGGTACTAGACTATAAAATACTGGAAGTAAGAGCACAACCCTTTTCTTTAGCCTACTGTTCAGCCAAGAACACAAAGTTAATAGGGTCAGAATTTTGGACAGGACCAAGAGGAAGACAAACTTTGCAGACTGTCTGCAGAAGACAGTTCCAAAACAGGAATCCTAGTGATTTGTTCTGTAAATTTCAGATTTATATTTAGTGAACATTTGATGTAAAATTCTGTAAAATTAATCAAAACTCTTCTCTCATGCTTTCTTCCTTGCCTTAGCCATGAAGAGAGCATCAGACTCTGTACCCCAGTTTTACACAATTCAGAAGTAAAAGCCTAAGAGGCAAAGTTCTGCACAAAAGATCTGGGGTTTCTATTTAGTCTTGTATGTTTCCCACTAAGTATTCTAGCTGTTACAGACCCCAGCCAGGGATCTTGTCTTCTCCCCATTCTTTGTAGAATAGTAGTTCTGAGCAGCAATACTGAGTATATATAGTTGGCTTCCCACAGCAGTCTTGTTAATCACTGCCCTGCAAGTGGTCATAAAGTCATGGCTTGCTTACAATTCACTAGAGGAGAGCCCAACCTGGACAGATTTCCACCAGGTCAGATGACTCTGTAGGCTCAGCACCTACTTTATTTTCTGACCCCAAATCTACTAATTAGATAGAAGGCTTGCAAACAATAGCTTTTGCAAATATCCCTTTACTTTAGAGGGGATCTGAACATATTGATCTTGTATCTTTTAATCGATATCCGTATTCATTTTTATGTCATATGTAAATATGATAGATTCATGGCATCTCACGCTACAGAATAGATGACTCAAGGCCAAGTGTGACTCTAAACAAAGGATCTAGGCCCTGTATATACACCAGCTCATGACACGTTTTGGAACACTGGTAGCAAAATAAAGTCACTGTTTTGACAGAAATTAAACTGGACTAGTTTAGAATGAATAAGCAGATGCCCACTCTGACCCTTCCTTGACCTTTTCCAAAAAAGGGTCTATCCAGCTGGTTGGCTTATGAAAGAGGGAGATTATCAGTCTCAGATGACTGGTTGAATTCAGCAGCTGCTGGAATGATGCATGCCGAATCTGTTAAGTTGTTTGCCTAGTGAATTTGCAGGGAATTTGAAAGACATGTAGAAGTCAGCATAGATTCCATTCTTACAGTGCCATGACAAATTCTTTTTGCTACATGGCTCTTTCAGATGAAGCACCTTGAAGGAAACCAAAACTTTTAAGTGATTTTCATAATCCTTCTAAAGCCTTTGATGCTATGCATTGTTCTGATTTGAGGACAGTCCATTTGGCTGCCCTAATTAGTAGATCAGCAGTATCTGGTTCCATTATATGAGAAAGAAGGTTTCATCTTATTAAGCAAAGATGTTTTCTGAAATCTTTATTTCTTTTTCAAATAAATTAAATTGACTTCATATTGGTACTGTGTGTGATGCAGTGTTGATGGACAAATTTAAGGACAGCTATCAGCATATTCTTGAAAACTGTAAATGCAAAAAATGGCTCACATCCTGCAAATATCCTACTGACCACTGATTGCTTTGCTACAAAGCACAGTGATCTCACAGTCTAGCAAAAAACCCCAAGACCCAGAATTTATGCTTCCCACAGGACAGGGTAGCTTTGTAACAGTCCCCTTACTGTCCACTGATAATGTGTGACTCAGGCTGCCAAAAAGTTTTGTTATCTTGGTAATGAAATGCAGTGATTGCTGATGATATCACAAAGTATTTCAGCATGGCTAGCAATACTTTGGTAAATTATGGTGCCAGCCACTGACTGAACTCAGAATTAGTTTTTGAATGGGAATATTATGCTGCTGTTGTCATAGTTTTATGGCTTCAAGATTTGGACAGATTGCTATGTAAATGTCTCGTTCATTTCCACCTATGCTGTTTTCAGCAAATGCCTAGTGTCAAGTGGCAAAATATGATAACTAGTACTGAAGCTTTGCAGGTCTGTAAAAGCACTGACATTGACACTGTAATTATCATATCGCAGATGAGACAGCAAAGTCATATAGTTCATGTGCCTGAAGGAAGCATCCATTTTTTTGATAGAAAGACAAAGGGGCAGAACTGGGTGGCTGAAAGATTAGGAAGATGATCTCAAAGATAATCTTAAAGCATGTAAAGTAAACGTATACCTCAAGACAAACTTTGATGGCAACAATTTCTGTAATTCTAATGACCCTGAGGGACATACATATTGCTGCTCATACACTGAGCTGAAAAATCTTCAGTGTGGAGCAGAAGAAAATAAGAACACAAAAAAATAAGATCAGAAAGCACACAATTCACAGATGCCTTCAGGCTGTCCCAGGTTTTGCCTGTGACACATCCACAGGCTATTGTGCCTTCCAACTGGACTCACTCTTATCCTAGAATCCATGAGTGAACTTTGGAAGGCTGGTGCAGATTTTCATATGTTGGTGACAAGGGAAAGTTTGTTTCCCCTGTAATAGTATGAAATGGTATATTCGCCACAAGTACCTCTTGCATCACTCTTGACTACTCCAGAGGGTTTATTGTCTGTTGTCTGTTTATTGTCTACTTGCTTTGAATATGAACGTGGGAATGGTCAGATTTAGTCCTGAAGCAGAATTCATATTAGTGAACTTTAGCAAGTCGGTGCTAGTATCTAAAGAGAATTTACTAGAACATTGTGTTATCTGGGAGCTTTTTACATTTGGATACAGAACAAAACCTGGAAATTTAAACTCTATGAACCATAATAAGACTAATTATAAAATGCATAACTACAGCAGACTTTAATTAAGGCAAACTGCAGCATTGGAAAACCGCAGTTAGGAAAGATGAGTTGATGTCTTTTCAAGCAATAGAAATGTTCAAGTGCCCTACAAATAATCACAGTCTGAAGTGTTCCCCTAGGCTTGAATCAATGGGGAAAAAAACCCAAAAAATCAAAAGACGGAAAGATTTCACCTTTCCTTGGATTTTTATCTCAGTTTATATTAAAGAAATGATAATTGTAGTTTAAATTATAAAAGCTACACTCTTGTTTCAGTGCAGTACCACTGAAATTATTAAACTTATTCATGTTAAAACAGAGAATAGTTTGTTCAGCATAATCTGGTCTGAAGAAGAATATCTTATGATTTAAAGGGTTCATAACAGTTTCCCCAGTGTCTACAAGAAACCTATAGTAGGACCTCAGAGAAAATGGAAAAAGTTGGATATATTAAATCTACACATCTGAAGGTTAAAGTAGGAGAATGAAACATGTTTGGGTTAAGTGATGCTATTAATGCAATGACTTCACATACAGTCTTTCTAAAGCATTAATGTATAATCACAGAGTTACTTATGCTTACATATCCCATTATCTACTATTTCTCTTATACCCAGAAGAACTTCTAGAAAATGGAACATATATCTTTGAAATAAAGCATAGATATAATAAATGCATTTATTTTCTATTCTTCAGAGTCTGATCCTGGAGGCTAAAGGTGTTATTTCTTGGACTGCAGTTTTAAAAAACAATCAAAGCTCCATCTGGGTCTGAAATTCCTTAAGTTTAGGTCAGTATTCAGATGCCAAATCTTGTTCTGAAATCTAGGATATAGCACCCAGATAATGCACTGGACACTGGACAGATGATCAGAACGCTTGTATTTGCTTCACTCAGACCTTTTCTTGAACAAGCTGCTCAGTTTACTGTCTCAGTATCAATCTTTGTGAAATATTTCCTTACTGCTCCAGGGTAAAATATGGATGTCAAAACCTGTTAATAATTGAGAGGTCCTCAGAAACAGCTGAAATCCTGGTCCTTCCTCTGAATCCACAGTAGTATCTTTGTTTAGATCAAAATTTCTATGATGGATCAGACTTTGATACCAAGAAAAGGCCAGTTTCTTTCAAAAATACTGTGTCTTGACATGGATAACACTGGAAAAGGAATCTCTTACAAGTCAAAAACCAAAGCCAGGGAAAGGCTGGGTTACTAATACCCAATTTTAAGTTTTGGAAGACCTTGCTAAGCTTCTCATGCGCAAACAGCATGGATCCATCCCACACCTTTGCAGTCAGTTGGAACTCTTCTACTGATTTAATATATATTGGTCTGATCAACTTGTCTGGTCATTCACCTGTTTCCATGTGTATGCAGCCTTCATCACCAATGACTAAAGGCAATATTCTCAGGGGTATGTTTTGGGGTTTTTTCCATTTTTAGTGCCCTGATTTGTTAGTGTGCTTGTGTTTGTGTGTACATGAATGTGTGTGTGTATTTCTGGGCACATATACTTTTGTTATAAATTATGCCAATTGTATTTAAATGTCAAAGTTTGTATCTCTAAATATTAGTGGTTACAAGTACTTGTGACCAAGGAGGATAAAGGTCTTTAAAGTTTTAGAACAGATGTGAAACTCCAACTATTTTGTAATTCTTTGTTTTATATATTGTGTATAATTCTCATTTTCACCAATCATGCAAAGTTTTTATTTCACTTCTGTCCAACTATTATCAGCAAACAAGAAATATATGTGCATAAAACACATATTAGTGTATTATGTATGTAAATACCAGTTACTGCAAATTCATCATACAAGGTCATTTCAGCTGTTTACTTCATTAGACAGAGAAATCTGATAACGTTACTTTCCATTCCATAATCACTGGGGAAACTAACAAATATGACAAAGATAATGAGCATTCTTCCCTACCTTGGGTACTTAAAATTTTTTACATTCCTTGCTGAGGATCTTTTCTTACTCTTCCCATGCTCCCAAGTAACACTTTTCTCTCTTCCTTCTCTCTCCTGAGATCCCACTGTCCCTTGTAAAATACCTTCCTTTCTTCAGTGCCTTTTGAAAGAACAAGAAGAACTGTGCTTACTTATACTAGTTTCAGGCTGACCCAACCTCACTTTTATCAGAGAGTGTTCTGGATTTTCACAGCTGTTAGTTAGAGCAAACTGGACTTTCAAATTCACAGTAGCATTCTTGTTTTCAGAACAGAGGAGGATAAGTATAGCAGGCTAACAGCCTGCACCTCTGAGCAGGATGCGTAAAGCCCTTCATTTGGTTTGAATGAAATTTTGTTGGTTTTATAGGTAGTGATACTGCACACTTGGGGTTTTTCCATTCTGTTCTTTGTAGACAGAAGTGGTCTTTAAAGCTTCAGAAGTTGGCGCTGACACAGAAAACAGCACGTCTGTTGCTTTTTGCTTATTTCTGAAAATAGAGCTTCCTTAATCCATCAACACACTGATCTTTTTTTTCTTTTTTTCTCTATTTTAATTTGGGGAGGGGTGGGCATGAACATTGTTTAATCTTTGGCAGAGTAACATTCAGCAGATTAGAAGTCTTATCTTGCTAAAACCAGCAACATCAGGAATCAATATATGAGTGACTTCCTCAAGTAATATCTCAAGACGGAACACAGTTTTCATAAGTTTACAGAAATGATCCTAACTCTTGCAGATGTATCTGTGAAGTGAGATAGAGAAATGTGATTGTGTCAGTACAATTCAGGCTCACACAAGGTCACAAGGGATGAACATTTGAGCCCAGGCACATCTGCAAATAGCCTTTTGCTGCTTTTTTAAACTGAGCAGCTGATGTAGCTTACAAATTTTGACAGCCGTAACCAAATTTCAGTTTGACAAACTGGCTGTTACCTTTTATCTTTTCTTTAACTCTACACCAGGCACAATGAACTAAATGGAAATAATATCTTCTTCAGTCATCAGGGTGTTCTACATGGAACAGATACCTTTACATTTGCATGATTAAACAACAACATGTATTCTGCACCAAACTTCCATAAAGATCCTAAAATGCCTTTTGCAGACTACCTTAGCCCCTTTTCATGCAGGGAGCCCAGTTCCTCAAAGCACTTTACACAGTGAGAGTGCCTATGCAGGGAAGCTGAACCACAAAAGCTCTGTAAGCACTCAGTGAATGCTCTTTGGTACAGTTGAGCCTGACCTTCGTCTGTTGTAATCTAGTGTAGTTCCACTGATATCAAGGGAACTGTAACAATTTATACAGGGTGACAATACAATCCATAGTATTTATTAAGCCTTTCTTCTACTGTAGAAATAACTAGGTACCCAACAGAGGTAAATCAATGTAGTTTCATTGAAATCTATGCAGACGTGCTGATTTGAAGAAGCAAGAGACCTGGCCCTCAAGCCTTTCAGAAACGAATGCACTCTTTTTGCTGATATTGTCTTCATCTGCTTATGAAGTCTTTGTGTTACAAATTAGTTTTTCTCTCTTTGCTATATGTCTTTCTATAGTAGCACTTCCAAAGTGTGAGCCTCCCCACCCTCTCTGTCACCACTACAACACTGCTAAGGTCACCGACTTCCAGGCTGGAGGTTTCTTCCATTGCTTCCTGTGAACACTTTCTGCCATTGCCAGAAGGCTGCTATCAGCACTGCCTGGCTCCTCAGTCCCTGGGTAAGACTGTGCTGTAAGCACAAACCCAGGTCTGGCACGAACTGCAAAGTGAGGCCTTTTGCCTTTGTCAGGCATAGCACAGGACTCACAGTCAATGGAGTACATGGTAAAAAAAGTCTTTGAAGCCATATTAGAATTTGCAGACTACTACAATGCCCTACACTGAAGCAGTAAAGACATGTTTTAATCACCGCAGACTGCCTAATGCAATGTTAGTTAGCCTGTAAGGTGATATTCAAGAAAAGACTGAGTATCTTTGGGTTGGGTTGTGAAGTGCCTCAACTTTATGGGGCTGCTTGCAGCCCCTTTCTAAATAGGCTGCGCAGCTCCATCTTTGGGACATGGTGTGGAGAGTATGCCAAAAGGCTAAAGAGATTCTGCCTTTTGATTCTGCAACCAAAAGATTGTTTTTAATTCCTCTTGCATGTGCTCTTCACTCCAGTGTCTGGCCTCCAGAGAAAAGGGGTGGACAAGGGATGGCTCTTCCCAGAGCTCCTACTGAGCCTCCTACTCATGAACACACTCCTGTGTGGAGGCACAGGCACAGGTCTGCTCTGGATCCTGACTGGGACTGTGCTGGTGGGGCAGCAGTAGGTATCTCTGGGGATGAATCGCTGGTGCCTAGAGCAGAGGTTCCCAGTGAGCTATGTGGTGAGAGAAAGCAGCACACGTGAAAAGCTGAACCCAAGCTACTGAGCCCTTCCAGGCTGTCTCAACAGTGGTAGAGACACACGGGAAGAGCTAGCCATCTTGGAGCTGGAAGGAGAGGCAATAGGGATGAGACAATTGGATCCAGAGAAGTTTGAGACGTTCTCAGTCTTCTTTTTTTTCTGATAAATATGACTCCATCCCACCGAAGCCCCCACTTCTGATTTTTCCTCTGATGATGTTCCTGCTCTGCGTCTGTGTCAGAAGAAAACTCACATTCTCCTTTGTAACACAGTTCCCACCCTCTGAAGTTGCTAAAGGGGATGCTCCACTGAAACTAATATTTATTCTGCTTCTAAGTTTCAAAACACATTACACTGAGAAGCCTGCAGCTGCATAGAGAATTGAATTGACAAGGTGCGTGCCATGGCTTGTACAGAACTCTGCACTGGTTAGAGAACAACAAACAATTGTTACATTTGCCTCTGTCTCATTAATTTGCATATGGTTGAAAGTGAACAAGCTCAAGGGTAATTAAATTTTAAAGGTGCAGAAGGAGCAAAGAAAAATATTGATCAGTAGGAATATTAACTTAATATTTTTTTCACCTTCTGTTTATATGAGCATATGAGCAATCTATTCTCTATGAACAGAAAATGAAAAATATGTATTGCCATAACAAACACCTTTAACATATATGCAGCATATAACTTGAGGTCTTCCTGACCTTGGCAGCTTTACAAGGTGTTGACAATTGAGTTGATTTTTCTCATCTTGGCATGTGAAGCTTAAGAGTGTGCTTCTGGCTCCATCTCCTAGAGTGCTTGTGGCACGAACACAATGTATACACAGCAACTTTATATGTATCAGAAATAGAAATATCAGGAATGTCAACAAAAGCAGATCATTCTGGAACACTTTTCTCCTACCAGCTGCTGAACATTTCATACAGATGGAGCCTGACTCTGCTTTTATTAAATCCTATGCAAAGCTCTCAGCAGACATTATGCCATAGCTTGTCCTCCTTAAAGGTGAAGAATGGGGAAATTCTTGAAGATTTGCTTACTGCAAGAAACCCCAACACTGAAATGTTTATTTTCAGTTAGACCAGGTATTTCGGAGTCTCTTCTGTCTTAGGTGTTTATTTATTTCACACATCTGCAGGTAGTAGCTGTCTCTCATAAACTTTAGTCCTTATATGTCTAACTAATGCCTTAGCTACTGGAAAATTCAGAAGCAATATTATTTATCATAATTGACATAGAGACATAATTGACATAATTGACATAGGGTCATTGACATAGAGAATAGTTCCAGTTTGGAGGTGCCTCTATAAACCTGAGAACAGCCAACAGTAGCACTAGGAAAGTCAGCGAGGAGAAATGCAGAATTCAGCACCTGGAGCAGAGCCTGCACCACGTGGAGATAGAGACTGGGAAGCAAGTGACTGAACATCATTTGCAACTTCCAGCACCTGGATGTGCTGCCATCATGGGAAAGCTGAAACCCAGCTGCCTTTTGCTCATGAACCCTGGTATAGTCACACATTTTGTTCATTGAGGGCCTGGTGCAATTAGCCTAATTCATGTGCAGAGAGTACTGAGCTGATTCATCCAGCATTGTGGGGAAAAAAAAGTATCCTTTTTATTTTTTTTACAGTAGTAGAACAGCATGTTTTGTTTTGTTTAGAGGTATAGTGAATGTTCTGCATACAAATTCATGATCTGGCTGGCTTCCTGAATATGTGCAGTTTATCTCCATGACTTCTGGGCCTCAATGAGGCTCCAGCAAGGCTGATTTTATTAGCCTTGAAGTGCAATAACTTGGTGAGTAGGAATTCCTTTGATGTCATCAAGCCATGGTAGACTTATCTGATGCCTGTGACACAAAAAAATAGCCACAAAAAGGACTGAATTGTCATACTGCTGTGTCCTGAAAAGTCTATGGTGTCCAAAACTGCCTCTGAGTCAACTTCAGTGTTCAGGATTTTATCATAGTATCAAGGATCAGTGCTAGAAAAGCCCAGTTACTCAGTACTTTTTTCCTCAACACATTTGTATTTTTCCAGGTTAGAACCAAGTATTGTGTTATAAGAAGTTACATTTGCATTAGGAATTATTTTCAGCAATCTCACTGAAGAAATAACCTCCTTTGGTCATGTAGCTATATACTTACTGCCAATTGTTTCCCATGATGTATATTTTTAAAGACTCATAGTAGCAATAAATAGCTCCAGGTGAACACAATACTACCTACCTACTCTTGTTTTACTATATTATCATTCCTGGAATATTAATTCTTAATGTTTACATGTTATGTTAACGAATCTGTCAGATATGCTCATATATTCACATGCTTCTTGCAAAATTTTGACTTATTTCTTAAAACGTTTCTAAAATGTGAAAAATTTAAATATAGTTGTGTATTGATATACATATACACTTATATTTATTACAAAGTATGTTGTTAGTCAGAACACACATTAGAAGTACAATAAAAAACGAACTGCAATCTTACACACTTCAAAGTACAACAAGAGTTTTCCAGTCTCTTTTTGATAACTGCAGCTATAATATAATACAGTGGCAGAAAAGTAAATTACAGACAAAAAAATCCATTTCCATGCTAATGGAGTGTGTTGTGTGAGACTGTTAGCATGCTTTCAGAGAGCAAATAGATGTTATTTAAGAAACTCACTTCTTAGAATAAAGGTGTACATTAAAATTACTGTCTGAAAGATTCTCGTCAGCTAAAAAAATCTATTCCCTCTTAATGAAAGCATTTATTTCTAAGGAGAAAATGCTGATGAGACCAATGACTAGATAAAAAGCAGTGAAGAACTGTAAAGATTGGGATTTTCCATTTCAAAACCCTTTAACTGGTTTCACAATAATGGTTTAAAAATGAATAATATAAGATTGGGAAATTCTGTGGATGTCAACAAACAACAGTTTCTGCCAGTCTTCAGCCTGTACAAATGAAATTCCTCCTGAAAAGCCTTTAACTGCAAAAATACTGTGGAGAATTTCAGCTGGGAACTGTCATAATCAAAGTTGAACAAAGAAAGAAATACTCTGTGTGTGTATGTGACTGATTGAGACTGAGAAAGAGAAGGAAATTGTGTATATACACTAGCAGTACTTTGCTAACATTTTTTCCCTTTACATGAGATTAACAGACTTCAAAAGTGGACAGGTAAATGGCACAGTCACAGCTGCCTGTTGATAAGTTCTGCTCTCTAGCAGTTCTACTCAATCAGTCCTCCTGCACTATGGTGTACAGTCTATAATAATTTCTTATTACTAGAAGAGTGAGAACAGTGACGTCTTTAAAAGCAGAAGTGGAAGAAGGCTGGGAAATGCAACAGCAGAGTGATTCTTCCACATGCAAGCTGGTAATTTGCTTTGCTGGAGGTGATGTTCACACTACTTTTATTTGCAATCATTTAGGGAGGTAAATGTGTGCTCAAACAAATGCTCACAGAGAGCAAAGCAGTAAAAAATTCCAGTGAGAGTGTTTGCATTAGAAGTGCTTACAAAACTATTTTAAAAAGCTATATTTTATCTTTCACACACAGTACTAGCAGCTGCATATATTTGTAGAGCATTTCTTCCTTGTAGTTAAGAGTACTATGAAATGCAGAAGACCCAATGCAACTCCCTGCTCTGTTTGATTTCTAGCAATGGTTAGACTCCAGCTTTTCCATCTAACTAGTGAGTATTGCATAGATGAAGCATCTTCATATGGATCTTGTCTGTTGAAGTTCTGCTTCACACGTGAGTATTAAATACCTGTTGGAGCAGGTTGGAAGCCTTTCTCTTTCAGCTGAATCCCTCAATAGTGTTTACTTTGTACATGAATGAGCTTCCCTCCCCCATAACATATTTTGTGGAGTTACCAGGTCAGACCCTACAGACTTAAAAGAAGAAGGGAGAAAAAAAAATTTAGCCCATGGATGGACATTTCAAGTAAGCTAGATGTCTAGCTGGTTAATGATACATAGGTGAATGGGCAGCAACAGAAATGACATAGAGGCAATACGACAGAGGAATGTGGGCAACCATCAAATTATTATATGCAAAGGATGTTTTGCTGAGGCCTTGAATATTGGTCTTAGGCACAATAAGAATTGCTTAGGCTTGTGATTTTTCTATGAAAATCTAACTTGCTGTGAGTGAAGGAGCAGCTGCCCATATTGGTTTCCCTGAGTTCCCATTCCCTTCCCATGGGTGAAACTGTGGCTTTCTTTTCCATTCACTGTGAGGCAGGATATATTCTAGTCTGTAGTCCTCTTTCTGGATAATCCTGATAGTCAGCTGAAAGTCTGAATATCCCATGGAAGATAAAGAAATATACACACTGTGGTGTCTCCCTGGGACTTATTCAGCCCACCAGGACTTCTCACCTAGATAGCATTGGTTAGTTCCTCCTTGTCTTGGCTGCAACAGCTACATTAGACCATTGTAGGTATGTCTGTACTTGGCAGAAGGATGGATTTGTGCCAGATTACAGTGACTGTAGCTATGCCTAGACATTGAGCTTAAAGAAGGAACTGGTTGTCCCTAAAAGCAATATTGTATTTTTTCCTTGGTCAAACACACAGTGGTGTGGCAGCAAGTGGCAGAACAGAGGCATCAGGAAAGAGAATTTAACATGGATTTTTAGGATGGGAACACTCTTTCAGCAGCCAGATTTCACACTGGTTAAAGTAACCTGATGTGCTATTAGAAGACCCCTAAAACCAGGCTTGAGCTTCTTTTTCTTCTGACATAGCAATACCTAAAAAACAAAAAAACCCAACCTTGTTGTCTATTTTAATCTAGCATTTAGGGCATGCTAAAAGGATGTGGGATCAAATTCTCATTCCAAATCACTTAAGTCAGAAGTTTTGAGCTTGAGTTTTTCCCAAATGAGGTCTCTAAGCATTGGGTAAATGGATGTGTATGTATGAAAATTTCTCTTTCTTCTGCTTTTGTTTTGTGTAAAGAAAAAAAACAAAGTAATTGCCTTGTACTATATTTATACCAAAACATAGCATATGTGCAAAGCTAGTGCCAATGGAGCTAGCTCCCAAAGTTGAAACTTATATGCATATGAAGGCAATGTGGCACCTGAGCTACTTAATTGTATTTAGAAGCAGGGTTTTCAAGATTTCATTTGCTGCTGCTTTAGTTGTTTATGATGCTCTTGGGACTCAAGCTGTTATCTCTGCATGGCATTGCACTCCACCATATATTCAAGCCAGCCTAACTAGAACTAGCTCAAGGGCATTTACACCATATTTTATTTCATGGAATAAGCATCCCATTTGATTCCTGACTCAGGGTTGTGAATCCTTACCAGAGGGAATATTTTAATCTTTGCCTCGGAGTTAGAAATCCTAAATCCAACTTTTTCCTTGACATCTCCTACTACCAAGTAGCAGCATACAAGAAGTGGGAGTAGGGTCAGGTAACCCAGGTGTATAGAGATACTGTCCAAAAGAGAAGGGATGGAGTTAGGAAAGCCAAAGCTCATCTAGAGTTGAATATGGTGAGGGACATGAAGAGAAGTAAGAGTGGCTTCTCCAGGCATATAAGCAGAAAATGAAGACGAGGGGAAATGGGAGCACAGTGCTGAATAGGAACTGGTAACAAAGGACATGGAAAAGGCTGAGGTATTCAGTGCTTTCTTCTACTCAGTCTTTACTAGAGTGATTTGTTTTCAGGAATTCCAGGCCCCTGAGACTAGAGGGAAAGTCTGGAGAAAAGAAGCCTTACCCATCGTAAAGGAAGGCTCAGGCTGTGGAACATTTAAAGAAACTGTACATGCACAAGTCCATGGGACCTGATTCTTAAGGAAATACAGTTTTTGCAGTCCTTTCTGAGTTCACAGGTGTTATTGAATATGATATCATAAGATGCACATTGCCCTTTCTTGCAATAGTTACCTTATTTGAAGAAGAGAACTTCTAGCCTTATTCTTATCATTCTGTACACATTTATGCAGTCTGACCTGGTAGTCGATTGACATCTGATAAACGAAGAACAAAGAGAACTGCATTCACTATGATTTATAACCTCTAAAATTCGGTGTGCATTAGATTGCTTTCTTCTTTTTATCTTTACTTCTTTCTGGCTAACCTTTGAAATTGGTGACATTTCTGAGTACTAAGTCTGTCTGTTAAAACTGAGGCTGTTGTTATTGTTTAGGTTAGTGAAAAAATGCTGATAAATGATTGTTCAAGATGCCCTGTTTATATAGTTTCAACAATGTTCATTACCCTACTCTTACAAATTTTACATATGAATTATGTTAGCAATAGAGTTAACTTTTTGTTTTTACTTGATATCTTGTTTGCTGATGTGGAACCAGTTGTGTCATCTAAATTAGACCTCCTGAAGCATTTTCATGATCCAGTGTGATACTATTTTATAGAAATGACATACGCACAGTCTAGTCTCTCCCCAGAATCAGATTGTCTTATATTTTGGTTGTGTTTTCCCCCTTGCTAAAGTATGTAGTATTATAGAAGGTTTAGAAACACAAGGATATGAAGAAAATACCTTGTGAGTATATTAATCTATCCCGAAGTTGTTTATGTCATGTTCCTTATGAAAGTCAAGGTGACGTTAATATTTGGTGTTAACAGTCATCTAACCCATGCTGATTTCTTTCAGCTTTCATTGAGATCTATCCACTCAAATTAGATTTTATTCTCTTCTTGCTCTTTTCTAAGCTTAGTTTGTGGATTTTCATTCAGCTTCCAGGGAAAAAACCCAAGCTTTCAAAAGAGTGCTTAATAACTTCCATATTGCTGAATGATGCTGTCAATTCCAATGTTAATATACCCAGGAACTTTTTTTATTCTGTCCCAAAGGCAATAACTCCCAAAGTCCTTGTCAAAATGTCCTTTGTCATTCATTTTCTCCAATGTCTTACGAGTACCTTTTTTTTTTTTTAAATCATATGTGAACTCCCTCAACTGTAGGGTGAGTCATACAAACACATTGAAATAGCTCATCAGACATATAAAAAATGCAACCTAAATTGCAAAAGTCAGAAGATGTTTTTATCTTTTATAAGGTGCTTTTGCAGCTGGTTTCTGGAAAAAGTGTTATATTTCATCACCCTCTGTCACTTATAAATCCTATAGTAGTGCACCTATTTTGGGTGAAGTTGGTCTCCTCTACAGTTTATCCTATAGTGTAGACTTACAGACATTTACAACAGGTGTCTGACAAAACCTATTTTCTTGTTCTTGTTGAGCTTATTCCTTTTTAAATTTAATATAATTATGTATTAAATTATCTGTTGAATAATGTATATATATTCAGATATATATTAAAAACCTTCCCATCAGTAACAGACGGAAACTTTTGGAAGGCCACCACACGCATTTTACAAGTTACAAAACGTAAGAAAATTACATTCATTTTCTTGAGGAGCAGGCAGAATATCTTGGGTGAACTGTGAAGTTGCTTTTTCTAAATTGGCAATAGAATGTCTATGCATATGTTTAAAACTAGTTGGTAAAAATGATGGTATTAATTGCCACTTATTTTCATCTAAGAAGATGATGGATTAAATTCTGATCCTTATAGAACTGCTTGATAAAAATCTGTTACCTCCATTACATCTGGGAAGTACCATACTTGTGAGTTTTTTTCTGAAGTGATTCAGTGCTACATAATGTCACCCTTAATACTATTATTTAGTGGTGAAACACTAATGAAAGGAAAGGAACCTCCATACCACAAACAAAATACGTTGGGTTTTTTTTTAACATAAGAAGGCTAAAGCAATAATATTTGCTTGTGATATTACTATAATGTTACTGAGTAAGACTCTGTTACTCCTACTGTGTTTTCAAAAACTCATTCAATTTTAAACCTGTATTGAAGATCATAGAATCACAGGATCATAGAAAAGCCCAGGTTGTAAGGGATCTCGAAAAATCGTCTGGTCCAACCTTTCGTGGGAAAGGGAGCCTAGATGAGATTTTCTCGCACTCTGTCCAATCACATCTTGAAAACCTCCAGTGATGAGGACTCTACCATGTCCCTGGGGAGGCTGTTCCTGGGAATGATTGTTCTCACTGTAAAAAATGTCTTTCTTATATCGAAATGAAATCTCTCCTGGTACAATTTGTACCCGTCACCCCTTGTCTTCTCCATGTAGGTCTTGTGAAGAGAGAGCCTGTGTCTTCTTTCTAGCTGTCCTTTAAGTACTGGAATACTGTGTTGAGGTCCCCCTGAGCCTTCTCTTCTCCAGGAAGAAGAGATCTAACTCCTTCAGTCTTTCTTCACAGGGCAGGTTCTCCAGCCCTTTGATCTTCTATTATGCTTAGAAATTGCAAAATATACCTATGGATTAAAAAAGGCTAATAAATGGGAAATTTGGATTAAAAAACAGCAACTAGATGGGGGCTGGTGAACATGAGTACAGCCTTGACTTAGGTCTCAGTTGAAACTGAAGGACTGTTAGAGTTTGTCTGAGTGGTAGAAATAATAAAATTAAACATACAGCATCAATAAGATCACTTTGCAGGGTTCCCCTTTTCACAGGATAGTCATGGATACTTTGGGTAAAATAAATGTATGAAAGGGAAAGTGTTAAGACAACATCAACAGAGGGCACTTCATCAGACAGATGCAAATAAGAGAATCATTTAAATAAAGATTTTTTCCTGATAGTACTTAGACTGTAATAATTGTGATCTAATTGAAATAGATCCCTTGCATATTGCCTCTTTCCATTGTACCCAGTATAACGTTTGCAGTGGTCCCACGGGTGCTGAGAATTCATTCTGCATGGAACTAAAAGGATTAGAGCTGGTCAGGAAATGTTATCTGTGAGGACTCTCAGGATGTTTTCCTGACTTGTACTGATGCATCTTTCTGATGGAAATGTTATGTGCAGCATGAAAAGATACACAGGTAGCTGATTAAGTAAAGCTGTCTTTTAGAAATGGTTTTCCTAGCCATAAATGTTAATAATGTGAGGTTCTCAGGGCTTGTTTCCCCAGCTGTCGTATTTCTCTGTCTTCACTGTAGAATCCTGTGCAGTGTTCCCTTTGAATACAAGGAGAAGTTGCCTCCAGAAAAAATTTACTCTTGCATATTTTATTTACCTATATATTATAAGTCTTTAGTAAGGCCCCTAAAGTAGATTTATTTTCTCTGCTACCTGGAAACTGTTGTGGAAGATGTGTGTTGTGACTGTGTTCATTTTGCCAAGCTCTATTATGTTGTCTCATTGACACTGACACATCTATAATCTAATGCCTTTTAGTCTACCATAAATGATGTTTTCACGCCATGTTTAATGCTATCATGGTTCTCCTAAATAGAAATGGATTTTTAGAGCTTGTACAATAATTCTGTATCTCAAATGTTGAGAAAATGGAATTTTCTTTTCAAAACAGCAGTTATGCCTCCCAAGGGTTTATATTACTATTTCCTGGTACTAATATTCTCCCATATCAGTTCACGTCCTTTAGGTGCTCTTATTTAAATGGAAGGAAAATTCTGAAGATCACCTCAGGTACTATCCAGCTTCATAACAGAATGGTGGGAAACTACAAATATGAAATGCTGTCAATGGAGGAAAATGAATTGTTATAAGTTCGCTCAAAATTATAAACAATAAATAAGTTTTCTACAGGTCATGCCCTTCCTTAAGGAACCCAAAAGGTTTAGTGACTTCATTTGTATTGCAAGCATTTCATGCTAGTCTGAGTAGTAGTTAAGCACACAGACACTTCTTTGAAACCTGTCACTCTCATCTACATGACATAGTCTAATGTATGATCCATGATTGCCAAGCCTGCTTGAGGGCATCAGACAGCTGACTGTTCCTCAACTTGGAAGCTCAGTAGGCAGAAATGATCACAATATATGCACGCGAGATTCAAACTAGTTAATCCCTTTCATGCTTATTTCCTTGAATTCTGTATCTTTTGCGTCACAGGACACAATAATCTGAGTTCAATGGTAATATACAAAACTAGGAAAATTCAACAGAGGTCTGGTTTTGCCTGTTTTTGAATACTTCCTTCCTCTGGTAAGATCAAAAAACCAGACCTTACACACAGCCTTTCTCATAGTGTTTTCCTATCCTATTCTCCACTCCCAGAAATGAAAAAGCTATGTGAAAGCAATTTTAATAATATTCTTGTGTATGAGATGAAGTTCTTCTGTAGATCTGAATAACTCACAGAAGAATTGTTTGATTCAATCCAGGGACTAGGCAGAAATGTTTGTTATTTCCTTCATTACGCAAAGTGGTTAAGACATTGTAACTGGAAATGGCTTTGAACAGGCTTAACAGGGACAATCAAGTAACCTCCATTCCAATAAGGTCACATCTTTCTGCTGGTATATCTAGCTTCTTCAGTGTTGCAGCTTCCCCTCAGCACAAGCTGGGAGAGCCAGATCTATTTGCCTCAGGTTGCTCTTCTGCCTAATGTAGTTAGAAAGGCTCAAGTTGTACCCATTCACAATGACACTCACAGGCTTAGATAGGGACAGGCTTTGATTATTCATCTTCTCATTATTCTTGCCAGGGCAAAGGAGGAAGCAGATGACAATTTTCCAAAAATCTCCCATTTTCATGCATGCAGGATTTTTTTAGGAAGGAAAGAGCCCCAAGGTAGGTTAGGCTGCCTGTGTTTTTCCACTTTATACATTTCATTTTCAACTGTGCTATGGCTTATTCTGCAAATGCAGGACATGATTTGATACTCCCTCATACAATTCTTCTTTAGGAATGAATTCTTCTTGTAAAGAGACAAAGCCAGAGAGAATAACTTCTTTCCCAGCTCTCAACCAGGCTCTGTGTCTTCAAATCACATTTGTTCCCATGGGGAGCATTGTGTAGTGTCAGGCAAAACACGAAATCAGACTTCAGGCTTGGGGTGTTTCCTCTGGGTTGTCATTTCTAGACTCCTGCTATTATAAACTAGCAGGTAACATATTATTTTCGTAAGCTGCAGGTACACCATTTCAGAAGCATTCTTTCCAATAGAAACTTTCTTTGTAGTTTACAACTTTGTAAACATTTTTACTTGTCAAAAAACAGATTAGAGCTGATGATAAGCGGTCCATTTAGTCTGGTAACATAGTGAAAATAACACCTTCTTCAAAAAGAACTGTTTTTTTACTGTGCAGTTGTGGAAATCCATAGGAGATTCATCAGGACCTTACATAATGTTTTAACCAAGGCTTGCTAAATCCCTGTGAACCTTTGAACATTTTGATGGTCATCCTCTCTACATGCTGAGGCATGGCTTCTAGAAATGGTCACCCAGAACTGGCTTTTTCTTCACTTCCGTTTCCTCGACCCAGGGACTGCTGCCAGCTTTAAGCATGTTTTATTGACAGAGGCCCTTTTATAGAGCTCAATTATCTGATGAACAACTAGCAAACAGTGACTATTTGAACGTTTCACTGGGGAGGCTGCAATCCAGGAACCAACCAAATTTGTGAAAGCCTTTCACCATTTCTTCTACTTAATTGACAAAATCTATCTGGAGGGAGCACATTAAAAGCTACAGAGCATTCGCTCTGTGTCGGAGAGCATTGTACCTTTCACATCTGCAGTGTGAGGTTTAGTTGACAGGTTTAATTGTTCCCAGATTCAGCATTCCTCATTAGTTTGCATTCAGTGCTGTGTCTTTTATGGATGGTAGATTATTTGACATGACTTGGTATTGCAGAAATTGTTATTTCCAAGCTGCTGCTGAGAGACTGCAAATGATTTTTATTGTTTAACACCCGCAAATTTATACTTTCACATTCTTCTACCCAATCCTAATGAACCTTGCTTAAAAAGGAAAATTCAAGCATGACTATCTCCTCACTGTAATTTCACACACATTATCTTAAACAAATGGGAGTGTCTTAAGACTTGCACAGTGCAGAAGCCAGGGAATATCCAAATGCTCACTGATTACAGTAACAGTTTCGGTCACAGATTATGTAATTCTCCCCTATCACTGTTCCTAATATAGAAATATAAAAGGGGGATTGGTTGCTGGCTTTACCTAAAATGCATGTTAAAATACTTTGCTGTTAGACGGTGTAAATTTCAACATTCTGGGAATGATGCTGTTCCTTTCTCTGATCTCTACAGGAACCAGTAAGTATCTTTGTTGTATAATAATAAATAGTAACAATCATTATGCTGCAGTAACAGCTTACCTACAAACTGAGTTAAGCTTGCTTCATGTTGTGTTTATTTTCATATCACTCAGAGTAATACATTCAGAATTCCTTTAAGGTTTGGGTTGGGGTTTTTTTTTGGGTTTTTGGGGTTTTTTTGTTTACTTTTTAACCGACAGCCAGTACTAGCTTGTGTCCTGCCTCATGTTTCTATACTATTTTTAGAATTGGATATGCTCTTTGTAAAAGAATTTTCTACAGAGAGGTGAAAACTGCAGCTAGCACTCAGGCTATGTGCATACAAGGCTGATTTCTTGGTGCTGCCTTTCATCCTGGATTCCTTCTTCCAAGTTACATTCAGTTAGCTACTCCTTATTTTAGCAATGTCTGTAGTTATCTTGTATCTTCTGTGAGTGTTGCCTGACTTGATGGGGAAAGAAGTGATTAGTAAATATGGTATCATATGGACATGGCCTTTATCAGCAGCCCATTTTGGCATGTCCACCAGTTCTTTGTATTTACTGAACAACTTACTGTTATTTCCTAAAACTTACTGTTTGAGTTATAACCACTGACTTCACTTGCCTTTAGACCTGCCTTTGCTCTGCAGGCGTACTTGATTTCATTTCCGCTGTGCTGAGTTCTAGTTATATTATACGCCCAGGATTAATCTTTCATCACTGCTTTGTGTGAGCGTTGTGTAGCTATCTTGAAGCACACATAGCGACTACAAATTTCTGTTTTCTTCTGTTGTTGATGTCTATGCCAAACACTTGAAAAATGTGCCTGAAGTTTCTCAATTGTTTCCCAACTCTGAGTCCATGAGAACCTTTCAGGAATGAGAGTGTTTACTAAACATAGAGTGGAACTCCTGCCTGTAAAAATGATGTCTGCCTTAGTCATTTCAGCACCAAGTTGTGGTTTAATGAGGTTTGAGAGTTTTGTGATGTCTGAACAGTTGTGCTGTTCAATACACATACTCAACAAATTCATGGCCTGTAGTCATGACTTTTGGCTTGCTTTGTGCATATTGTTTTACGTTAAGTATGAAATGTTTGTCTCAGTGTCAGCTCCTGCATTACTGGTTAGGGCTATCTTGCATTCACAGCTTATCCACAAATAAGCTGGCAGTAGGTGACAACTCCCTTTAGCGTTGGATCCTAAATTCTAGAGTATGCATTGTTTTAATGGATGGAGCAGCTTCACATCAAAGTCTTTTGGGTTGTTTGGGGCCTTCTGGAGAGATGCACAGCAACTGTACCACATGGATAAAGCTTGTCTCCTGTGCTACAGAACAGGCTTTCCTGTCTGGAAAGCGTCTATGTTTTGGTCTGCAATGTGCATTCTGCTCACAGCACTATTCTTTGACTTACCTTTTCATTGTATCATTGTAGGATGAGTTAGAGAATTCAGCAGTGGCTTTTTCCTGATGCTTTTTAATATGATAGATGAGTAGACTGTGGAAAAATAATTTACCATTCCCATAGGTTATTGAATTTTATTTATTTCTTATGATGTGTCTCAGCTTTGTCTTTCAGTTTCTCTAGGTGCCAAAATAACCAAAACAGAAGATTTCAGGTGTCCTCAGTTTCAGCTTGTCAGCATGCAGGCTGTTACTGGATCATGCTTAGTAGTCATTTCAGTTTGTTATTGTGGTTCTGGATTGCTTCTTCCTTGACCTCTATTTCTATTACAACAAAAATGCCATCAGCAATTTTAATTCCTGGGAGATCCTTACTGTCTGGTTACAACAGCCCCATTTTTGGCCACGAATTTATCTGACTCTACCATTTAAACATGTTCTTGGCATTTATAGAATCATAGAATAGTTTGGGTTGGAAGGGACCTCTGAAGGTCACCTAGTCCATGGGGTGGTGGGGCAGGGACATCTTCAACTAGATCAGGTTGCTCAGAGCCCCCTCCAACCTCACCTTGAATGTTTCCAGGGATGGGGCATCCACCACCTCTCTGGGCAACCTGGGCCAGTGTTTCACCACCCTCAGCGTAAAAAATGTCTTCCTTATATCTAGTCTAAAGCTACCCCCCTTTAGTTTAAAGCCATTCCCCCTTGTCCTGTTGCTACAGGCCCTGCTAAAAAGTTTGCCGCCATCTTTTTTATAAGCCCCCTTTAAGTACTGATAGGCTGCAAGAAGGTCTCCCCAAAGCCTTCTCTTCTCTAGGCTGAACAACCCCAGCTCTCTCAGCCTTTCTTCAGAGGAGAGGTGTTCCATCCCCCTGAGCATTTTTGTCACCCTCTTCTGGACCTGCTCCAACAGGTCCGTGTCTTTCTTATGCTGAGGGCTCCAGAGCTGGACGCAGTACTCCAGGTGGGGTCTCACCAGAGCAGAGTAGAGGGGCAGAATCACCTCCCTCAGCCTGCTGGCCACGCTTCTTTTGATGCAGCCGAGGATACAATTGGCCTTCTGGGCTGTGAGAGCACATTGCTGGCTCATGTCCAGCTTTTCATCCACCAGTACCCCCAAGTCCTTCTCTGCAGGGCTGCTCTCAATCCGTTCATCCCCCAGCCTGTATTGATACCGGGGGTTGCCCCGACCCAGGTGCAGGACCTTGCACTTGGCCTTGTTAAACCTCATGAGGTTCACACAGGCCCAGTTCTCGAGCCTGTCCAGGTCCCTCTGGATGGCATCCCGTCCCTCAGGTGTGTCAACCACACCACTCAGCTTGGTGTCATCTGCAAACTTGCTGAGGGTGCACTCGATCCCACTATGTCATTGATAAAGATATTAAACAGGACCAGTCCCAATACGGACCCCTGCAGGACGCCACTCGTCACCAGTCTCCATCTGGACATTGAGCCGTTGACCAGTACCCTCTGGATTCAACCATCTAACCAATTCCTCACCCACCGGACAGTCCACCCATCAAATCCATACCTCTCCAGTTTAGAAAGAAGGATGTTGTGGGGGATGTTGGATGTTGAAGTCATTGGATTTGAAGTCATTAATGCATTTGCTCTGAATAAATTTGGTCCGATTGCCTTGGTTATTGTTAGTAAGTAGTTGAAAATACATCATAGCTAGACTCCAATTCACCTTTGATCTCATTTACAGTTATAGTTGAATAGCTTGCAGTCTTCTGCAGGGTATGTCATGGGAAATCCTGGATTTTCTTAACTCACTCCTGACATTCACGTCTCTGAAAACCTCTGAAAACCTCTGCATCTCCAGTGATGACAGATACTGCTGCTTTTTCACCTTTTAGCTATAACAGCACAAGAATTGCTTTCAGACCATGTTCAGTGATAAATTAATCCAGCTGCACACCATGTTGGCAAACCTTCAGTGTTGTTCTGGAGATGAATTCACTGGTAATGCCAGAGGAGAGGAGAGATAATTTCTGCCATGACATGTAACCTGCACTTGAAGATTGCGTCGATCACTTCGAGCCTGGCTTAGCTGCTTCTGTGAAACGGCAAAGTCAAAGTCAGGCAGAAAAGCCAGCTGTAACTCTTTCAGAGGATTCCCAACTTTATTAGCTCCTCCCTAAAAATGCCTTGACGTTAGTTTCTATATGGGACTTTCAGGCAGCCTGCACTCAGTCTGAGTTCAGATTACTGACAAGAACATTGTGATTGTATAGATCCATGTTTATTATGAAGAGATAGCCAAAGCTGTTTTCTAGTGTACCTACACTGAGATGTCATTCTGCATTGTGTGACATTTATTCTACTCCCTGGTTTGATCTACGATGAGCTGAAGTACACTGGACACTCTTGGTGGCTTTGCTTTTGCCACTGGATGCTTTAGCACTCCTTAGTTGGAAATATGTTTCTATAGCTAAATCTGGGTTTTTTTTCAATAATTTATCACAAAAACCTGGCTAGTCTATAACATGGAAACTTTCATGTCTCTGGAGTTTAATGAGAAACCTCTTACTCGCAGCCTGCGCTCCTCCCAAGGAGTTGCCAGCCAGCTGTCAACTCTAGCACAAAGCTTGGTGACCTTGGCAGTGCTATGAGAGGATATATGGCAGGGTAGCCTTCCCAGAGCTCAGAGTGGGACAGTCAGATTTATTGACTGGTAGGCATACAATAAATATTGTAGTATCTCTTTAATTTTCTGTTAATATCTCCCATAACTATTGTTGATATTTGCCAAAGGAATATATGAATGCTTGTAATGAGCAATTAAACCTCTATCACATTAGTGATATTGAACATAAAATATAGAAGTTAAAATATTTGTAAAAGTTTAAATGTATCAGAAATACTTATCTTTGTACTATAAATAGAACAAGTCAGTGTTTTATTTAAAACTTTGCTAGGTAAAACTCATTTCGTTTAGTGTGGTGTATTTAACCAATATAAACATTTATGAATAAAAATATTTTTAATTAATTTAACTCTTTTTATCTCATACAAGTATTATTTTGAAAATTCTCTATCAAAACATTACACCCGACTATTATAATGTTCTAAGTGCCAAACCAAATAAATTATTCATTAAAATGTAATTTTTTTCAGAAATTGTTTTTTAATTTTTTTTAATTCATTTTGGAAGAGAAAATTGGCTCAAAATAAAAGATTATCTTGCAAAAAAAAAATTGCTGTTGCACAATTTAAAATTAAGAGGATAAGTCTTTAATTCCTGGTTTTCTTCAATTCCTGGAGTTTCAGGGAGCCTGTCAGTGAAAATTTTAAAAAGTTCATTATATTCTACTATGAAATTTGAAGAATTTTATACAATATTTTCCCATTTTCAATGTATTCTAAACAGACATACTGAAAAATCATATTGCAAACTTTTTAATGTTTCTACATTTATGGAACATTTTGCCTTGAATAGTTTCATGAGGCCCGATAAAACTTGCAAAGGAAAAATAGGAGAGGAGCATTGCTCATGTGGTGGAAGTTTGTCCATGATGACTGTTGGAATTCGAAAGGCTCATAATTCAGATGCCAGGATCACGCCAGTTTCCCTGTAAAACTGCCATGGAGAAGAAAAAGCATTAGAAATATGAAGTAGGTGTTTTCTCGGATGGAATGGGTACTCAGGGTAGGAGAAGAACAACAGCGACAACTGGCATTCAGTTTAACAGTGAGATATGTTTGTTGATTTTATTCACTACAGTTTGGGCTCTTTTGTCATTTAAAGCCTCCAACATTTCCCTCCCTGAAATCTGTGCAGCTTTGCACCACTGCTGTTATCTCCAGGGTCATTATCAAAGATGTAAAGAGGCAGCGCCCTCTGGGTCTGCTATGGTGCATCTTGGCCTTGATTTTTGTCCCTTTGTCTCGGAGGACTGATTCACCAAAGCAATGACTTTGACTTAGGTCTGCTGTTCCCAGCAAAACTATTACCACAAGGCTATGAAATCATTCTTTCATGAGCTCTCCTTGTATTTTGATGTATCCTCCTTGTAAAGTGGAATATCCACAACAGGAATGACAGACAGAGTCCTGCTTATGCAGGTCACACGGTTGTTAATGAGGCCATTCCCTGGAGTGAGGTTTCATACTCCTTTTGACAGGGGTGATTTGGACACATTCCTGATGAATGCTATAACCTTTACATTCGTGAATGAAGCTGGAGCATCATAAGCACCACAGCCAATTCCACCTTTTCCAGCTACGTTTTCTAGTGATTTCTGTGGTGAATGTAGTTAAATCCAGTTGGTCATGAGCGGTGTTCCCCAGGGCTCAGTTTTGGGGCCGGTCTTGTTCAATATCTTTATCAATGATCTGGACGAGGGGATCAAGTGCACCCTCAGTAAGTTTGCAGACGACACCAAGTTGGGCGGGAGTGTTGATCTGCTCGAGGGTAGGAAGGCTCTGCAGAGGGACCCGGACAGGCTGGGTCGATGGTCCGAGGCCAACAGTATGAGATTCAACAAGGCCAAGTGCCGGGTCCTGCACTTCAGCCACAACAACCCCATGCAGCGCTACAGGCTTGGGGAAGAGTGGCTGGAACGCTGCCCAGCAGAGAAGGACCTGGGGGTGTTGGTTGACAGCCGGCTGAACATGAGCCGGCAGTGTGCCCAGGCGGCCAAGAAGGCCAATGGCATCCTGGCCTGTATCAGAAATAGTGTGGCCAGCAGGAGTAGGGAAGTGATCGTGCCCCTGTACTCAGCCCTGGTAAGGCCGCACCTTCAATGCTGTGTTCAGTTTTGGGCCCCTCACTACAAGAAGGACATTGAGGTGCTGGAGCGTGTCCAGAGAAGGGCAACGAGGCTGGTGAGGGGTCTGGAGAACAAGTCTTATGAGGAGTGGCTGAGGGAACTGGGGTTGTTTAGCCTGGAGAAAAGGAGGCTGAGGGGAGACCTTATCGCGCTCTACAACTACCTGACAGGCAGTTGTAGCGAGGTGGGTGTCAGTCTCTTCTCCCAAGTAACAAGCGATAGGACGAGAGAAAATGGCCTCAAGTTGTGCCAGGGGAGCTTTAGATTGGACGTGAGGAAAAATTTCTTTACTGAAAGAGTGGTGAAACATTGGAAGAGGCTGCCCAGGGAAGTGGTGGAGTCCCCATCCCTGGAGGTATTTAAAAGACGAGTAGATGAGGCGCTTAGGGACATGGTTTAGTGGGCATGGTGGTGTTGGGTCGACGGTTGGACTTGATGATCTTAGAGGTCTTTTCCAACCTTAATGATTCCATGATTCTATGATTCTGCCAGGAGGTGATATGAGTAAATGAAGCCCTTTGTTATACTATACAAGGCTGGGCAGAAGACAAGTGCTGAGCAGGTGAGTGCTGTTGGGATGATGGTAGAGAGTTCATTTGTGAGACCTATAAATTCAGTGGGAATTTTCAAATGGAAGAGTAGGTATCTACAAAATTAGGCAGGGAGTTTGAGAATATCACTGATACCAAAAGTCACTGATGTGATTATAACTTTCCATAACATGATTTTGTCAGTAACAACATAAATAACAAATGCAAGGTTATTATTTGAGGTACCTGTTGTTTCTTTGCAGTATTTTATGCAAATAAACATATGTATTATGGGAGTATAGGTTGAAAATCAAGACTTTGGTAGATGTCCTGAGTTTAATTAATGAAGAACTCCCACTGAGTTGTTAAATAATTCATCTCATTTTTAGCATTCTGCTAGTCATTGCATCTGAAAGAATTTTAGGAAATATGATTAAACCTATCTTCAACTTATTAGTTGGTGCTCTAGAAGAGATATCATCTTACTATTTGTATTTACTGTCCAATTAGATGCCTGGCATTTTACCAGTTTTTGCTACAAAGAAAAGAAAAAGAATGAGAAAAAGAAAGCCATAAGGAAAACAAAAGGATGTACAGAACAAATCGTGTCTCTGAATGCAAAAGAAGTGCAGTTGGCTTTGAATGCTGTTTCACAGTGTTAATTTTTTACTAACATTGTTGAAGCTTTAGAACTTTTTCTTATGGAGTGAGATTATCATACTTGTAGACTGCTAATCAATCAATGTACTGGTGGCTTGTGTTCTAATTTAGATTGCTTCTGCAACACTGTATGACACCTCATACAGATCAAGCTTAAAAAACTCATATACTGAAGGTGGATCACTGACAAGCTTCAGCCTAAATGCTGCATCTGTAGCTTTGGCAAAAAAAACCCCAACACAGTATGATGAAAATTCCTTAATTTCAGCTGTTATTTTTATTTGGAGAAGAGCATTTTTAGTATCTTCAACTGTGTGTTTGAATATGTGTTTGTGTATATGTGTAGTGTTAAAGTAACGCCTTTACATTTCCCTGGTAAACCAGTGCTTGATTGCATTACACACTAGCCATTTCTGGTCCTCTAATTAATCCTATTGCCTTTAGTCAATTTAAAGAGTTATTCGTTTTTTTTGGTTTTGTTTTTGTTTTTGTTTTTTTTTTTAATTTGTATATAACTGAACACATCATACTGTGAAACTTAACACTATAAATTTAATGTACTGGAGCTGGATATTAAATAAGTAATCAACTAGTGAAATAGTGGAATAAGTTTCTTTTCCTCCAATCTCCCAAGGCAGCCACTTCTCTTCTTCACAAGTGCTGTAGGTTTTTTTTTGCATATGAGTTTTATTTTCTGTTTGTGCCTTACTATAGGGGAGGCAAAAGCTTAATTAAACTATGGTTTGCCAAAATTGGATCAATATTTTCAGCTAAAAACTATTAATGTTATAAACAAAGGTGATAGCATAATGAGAAATAAAGAACTGTGAAAATACACCTTTATTTTGGTAGGTACGATAAGAGTATGTTCCTGAAATAGAGTCTTAGGTGAGCCAAATTCTGATGCTTCCTTGAAATGCATCTAGACTTCAGGGGTCTAAAAGAATAATTCATAATTAAGGCTTTTTAGTAATTAAAATAATGAATTTAAAAAATGTAGCACCAATCCATCACCACCACCCTCCTCCCCCCCTCCCCCCCCCAAATAAAAAGATGGAAATACTCAGACTTTTTTTCTTTGGTATGAACTGGATAGAAATAACTTCTAACTGATTGCCAAATTTCTGATTATTGACTGAGACTAATAGTAATTTTAAAAAGATATAAAGTAGGTCTCATGAGGATGCCACTCTGTATTTGGAAGTTTGGTGTGATTTTCCCTATTACCAGGAATTTCACATCACAGGAACTTCAAAAGAACAATAAAGAAAAAGAACCAAACAACAAACCTATGCTAGATTTACTTATTATAGGACAAAAATACAAGTTTAGGTAATTCAATGCTTGCAGTTAAATTTTAGTGACTGAAAAGAAAAAAGTGTCAAAACAATTAAATTATCCCATGAAATAATCACTGAATTTGTTTTCACACGCATCGCAGTAATATGTGGAATAATTAGCTGCATGACTTCACATGAGTATGTCTCTGCTAAACTGCAGTCAAATGTTAGCCTTCATGCTTTTCTCTTTTTGCTAGCTTTCTGGTAATGCAATAATATACTGAATTAAGAGATTTGGTTATCAAAGGGAACCATCTTCCATTTTGCAGTAGAGTGTGTCACACAAGCACACGCTGGAACCATGAAATTTGACAGCATTTTAAAGATAGCCTCCTTTACT
This sequence comes from Aptenodytes patagonicus, assembly GCF_965638725.1. Classification (NCBI taxonomy): domain Eukaryota; kingdom Metazoa; phylum Chordata; class Aves; order Sphenisciformes; family Spheniscidae; genus Aptenodytes; species Aptenodytes patagonicus. The sequence goes on from NC_134949.1 coordinate 31,154,463, forward strand.
AGCTGTTGTTGCATACAAGAAACCACAAATTAAACCACTGTGATTGTAAGCCAGGCAGATATTTTTAAATTGTCCTGCTGGAGAAAATCTGAACTTTGAAAATGACTACATTTTTCAATAAAGATTATTGGGTGCAGATTTAGTTCTTTTTAGTTGTAATTGAATGGTAGTGTTTATTAATCTGTTACCGGGTTTGTAAGAGAACAAGATTTTTATATGTGTGAAAGTCTTAATCCTTAAACTGACATAAGAATATGTTTTCACTTGCAGCTGGTGCAGAAAAAAATTCTGAAAGAGAAGATGGTGTGGGAAGAACTATGTCGAAAACAATCTTTTTTTAGAATAATGACCTGAAATTTAATAGACGAAAATTCAACATTGTTCAATAAGGATAATGCAAAATTACAAGGGAAGGAGAAATTGTCCAATATCTCTTTGTACATGTTAATTTGCATTCTGGCAGCTGGCCAGTATTAGATGTCTAGAATATGACAGGTTTACAGAAAACAAAGCACTGGTGTTAAAGCCTGGCAAAGTATTAAAAGAAATGAATAATACTAAAAGTCGAAAAGGGACTATTTTCCCATTTGTGAAGATCAAAATCAAAATTCTGTGCCCTACCATGTAACATATATCAGCTTATATTAATGAACATTCCGTGTGACATCAACCTTTAAGTTCATATTTGTCTTGCTACTATTAAAGGGAATTGTCCAATAGTTCTTTGTAGGTGTTAATTTGCATTTTGGCAGCTGGCCTTCAGTAAAAAGTTTAGTGTTCTTCCTTTAGATATGACTGACATTTATTCTTAGCAAGGTAAATAGTGTTCTAATGTCTTTAATTTTTTAGAGTATCCTTACAAAAAGAAAGACAAAGCAGACACAGAAGTGATCTGACCTTTCAAAAAATATTTTCAACTACTTGTTGCTCTATTAAACTGCTTTTCATAATTCAAAACATGAATTCCAAGAGCTAATTATCACATCTATTTTCAAAGCAGAGTTCACTGAAAACTTTCAAAAGCTTGTCACAAATATTTTTGAACAATTTCAAGATGAGGAAGGGTGCATGTGGCTATGAAAAAAGAGTGCTGATATATAGATAAATAAAAATTTGCATGTCAGTGATTCTACACATTTACTTAAGGATAATTTTTATCATAGGTGGTTGTAGAAAGGAGAGTGTTTTACAGATAATTTCATTAATAACATGTCCTTTTACTTTACATAAAAATATTTGCATTCTATCTATTTAGAACTTAAATTTGGCTTTATTTCCCTGAAGTAGGCTCAGTCTTCAAACATTGTGTAAATTACATCTTTTTTCATATCTATACTATATATCACTGCTCTTTTAAATCCACCAAAATGTAATATATTAAAAAAAAAATCAAAGTAACAGAAATAACAAGACGACAGTTGCACATGCCTGTGTGGAACCCTTACAGGTACATTCTGGATGGCCTTATGTTGGACATCGTTCTGCACTGGTTCTTACTTCATTAACAGAGGTTGAACAGCACACATTTTATTATTTAGTAGAATAAGGTTCCTGCTTCTGTCAATACAGAAAGATTTCCTGAGGTAGTTCCTTGTGTTTAAGTCGAACATCAAGGGTTGGATTCATTTCATCTATAGACACCTGCAGTATAGATGTTTCTATCTGTAGTTAGTGTAAAGTCACCTTTTTATGTCATAGATAATTTATGTAATGGATATAGTTTCCATAAAGAGGAAGAGATGGTGATTTGTTTTTTTCAGCACTTACCCAGAAATTTACATGTGTAAAACAACTCTTAACCCTGTGGTGTCCTAAATTCCCCAGGTACCTATATGTGTGGCAGTCAAGTTTCCCTAGCACCTCAATTCTGATATTAGTGAATGTGTCACTGGTGGTGCTGACCTGCGCTCCTTTGCTTGTGGGATTCCCAGGGCAGGAATTAATGTCTTCACATGTAGCGTTGGACCTTACTGTGTAGATGGCTACATCTGAACTAGCAGTGTAGGTTTCATTTCAGTCAATAGACATAAACAGGTGTACGAATAATTTTTCTGTTCTGTTTTGCAACAAGATTTTAAGCTAAGATAAAGCATGCCCTTAAAGTGCCTATTTCTCCCCACTGAGTGTAAAGGGAGTCTGGACAGCTAGCTCAGATCATTGGTTCCATGACCTGGTATGAACAATACCATAGTTACAGTTCAGTGGCTTTAATTTATCTGAGTATTTTGATATTTTCATAAAATCATAGAATATCTCGAGTTGGAAGTGACCCATAAGGATCATCGAGTCCAACTCCCTGCTCCTCAGAGGGCTACCTAAAACTAAACCATATGACTAAAAGCGTCATCCAGATGCTCCTTGAACTCTGACAGGCTTGGTGCTGTGACCACTTCCCTAGGGAGCCCGTTCCAGTGACCGACTGCCCTCTCAGTGAAGAACCTTTTCCTAATGTCCAGTCTGAACTTCCCCTGAAACAGCTTCATTCCATTTCCTTGTGTCCTGTCACTGGTCACCAGAGAGAGGAAATCAGCACCTCCCCCTCCACTGCCCCCCTTGAGGAAGTCGTAGACTGTGATGAGGTCACCCCTCAGCCTGCTCTTCTCCACGCTCAACAGGCCAAGTGACCTCAGCCCCTCTTCATAAGTCTTGCCCTCAAGACCTTTCACCATCTTGATCACCCTCCTCTGGACACACTCTAATAATTTGATGTCCTTCTTATATTGAGGCACCCAAAACTGCACACAGTACTCAGGCGGGGCCGCACCAGTGCAGTGTAGAGTGGGACAGTCACCTCCCTCGACTGGCTAGCTGTGCTGTGCTTGATGCACCCTAGGACACGGTTGGTGCTTTTGGCTGCCAGGGCACAGTGTTGACTCATGTTCAGCTTGCCATCAACCCAAACCCCCACATCTCTTTCTGCGGGGCTGCTCTCCAGCCTCTCATCCACCAATTTGTACGTATAACCAGGATATTTTATTCAAATTACAGTCCCTTCATCTTAGTGAACCAGCCTGTGGATATGTTGGCTGGGGGTTTTTTTGTCTTTTTTTGTTTGTTTCATTTTGTTCTGTTGCATGGTTAATCCTAAAGAAGGGATGACCCACAGCAGTCAACCTCTGCCCAACCTTTACTGAAAAAAAAAGCCCAGACAACAAAAACACCCCACACATTTCTTCAGGACAACACATAACAGCCATCTGCAGTGGCCAGACCAAGTGAGTCTGAGCCTACGCTGTAACCAGATACACAGTAATATTTAGAGATTTTTTTTAAATTCAAACAAAATTTAAAAATTCTCTCTTCTACAAAGAGAGACACCCCACCCCCCCCACCCCCCCAATTTTAAAACAGTCTTTAACTATTTGATTATTGTCTGGTACTTGAAGAATGGGAAAGGCCTGAGAAAATTAGAGTTTGTATGTGTCTCATTTTCTTTTAATGAAAATAAAATGTTTTTATTCATGCCTATAACTTGAGAAGTAATGGGCACTTCTACTTTCTAGAAATTCACAGTTTAAGGAACGAAACCTTAGAAAATCAGTCCTATTCCTACATAAGGAGTTCAAACAGGAACAGTTTTCTCCTTTGGAAATAATAGAATAGACCTCTTGCATACAAGAAGCTCAAAAACTTACAAGAAGTATGTAAAATGAAATAGCTCATCTTTACCCTGCACAAATCAAATTAATGTTGTAAGATCCATCTCTGTGGGGTTTTATTAACCCTTCTTATTAGCTTCCATCATAGCTGTTATATATATTTGAAAGAATGACACCATTAAGATACACTCCACATAGCTAAGAGTTAAGAATAACCTTTTTTAAAGATATAGTTGATGTCGTTGATGTATAATGTGTTCTGCACTTCGTGGGTGTTATTCAGAAACACAAAAGGTGTTATTCATGATGCCTCTTTTACTGGAAAATGTATGCTCACTAACTTAGTTTCAAATGCTGTTAAAAGAAAATCTGCAGACAGAGCAAAAGGGCAAAGGGGTGACATCTGGCATAGCAGACTTTCTAAGATGGTTCTGGCACACAGCCTGCGTTAAATGGCAGATGCTGAGAAGAAAAATAGAGGGAATTGAAAGAAAAGATAATACAATGAAAGATTGATTTCTAATCTTTAGCTATTGCAAACCAGTCAAAACTAGTCAAAGTGCTTTAGTTTATTATCTGTCATGTCTTGCACTGGGCCATTCTTTGATCTCTAAATGACCCAAAAATGTGTCTGAGGTGTGACATTTTGTCAGCCTGATTACATCTACTCACTGCAGCATTTCCTAATCTCCATACACTTGATTTCACCTTTTCAGTTTTCACCTGAATGAGTGATATACAAAAACATCCTCATCATTGCCAGACCTCATGCACTTCGTTTTTCAGAATGGCTGAAAGATGAAATACATGACATGCTGTTTGAAGTGTGGCCAAATGCATTTTATACTTTAAACAAACAGTGCCATGGAAACTATGATATGCATGTCCTTGAGGGAAAACAGTCCATGCATTTCATCTACACAGGGAAAGAAAAGAGGAAGAAAAATGTAGATGTTAAAATTATTAAATCTACCTAGAGGCAGGGACATTTTTTAGAAAGCATGTCTGTCTGAGTCAAAAACTAGAATTAGTGATCTCGTTGGCCCTTTTCTTTCACTGAGTTACTTACTGGACTTCTTCATTTCAGGTGTAACTAAGGAGGAGTGGAAAGGAGGATATTAATTTTGAGTGATCAATAACTCATTGCTTTACAGATTGGAGGACCTAATTCTGCCAAATCTCTGAGTTACTGATTCTTTCTGTCTAGACTCTCCTATACACCTGGGAGGTTTTGTTGCCTTTTAAGGCACATACACATTAGGGAGGTACTCCTGTGATTTCTGTGATGCTGTTGAGAAGTCACACTGTTAATTAGCTTTGAGACATGTGTGTGCATTTATGTATGTATGTTCTAATCTGAAATCATAGTGCCTCCCTCTTTTTTGAGATGTTTGTTCCTGTCAGCTTAAATGAATGTGGAAATGTAAAACTACACAAAGTGTAGTATAATAATAGCTATATAATAACTAATATAGCTATATAATAGCTAATAGAATAATAGCTAAAGTAAACAAACCTGTACTACACAAAGTGTAAATAAGTCTTTTGCATGGCCTTGGGTTTCTTTAATTATTTTTCTTTGTTTGTTTTGCTCTAATGCTTGCCTCACCATGTGAGTTCCTCTACTTTGATAGACAAAAGAAAAATTATTAAGGGTTTTTGATCTCTACTTTTGGAATAATCTTGGGGAGTGAGCATTTGTTTTATGGTGCCTACTAGTCTGAGAATTTAGATAAATGCTATGGAACTAACATTCACATGTCAGGGGATTTTATACTGTTGCTTATTGGGTAACAGAAGAGAGAGTTTGATTCTGATCTTCTTCAGTAGATTTAAAATAGGTTCCACTAATGCAGTGCAAGGCATGCAGTATCACAAAATAGATCTGTGGAAGCAGTGTATTTGGAGAAAAACAACCAAACAAACAACAAACCAATCAACAAACAAGCAAACAAATGTGGTGCATTTCCTTTTCTCAGAGGCTGTAAAGAAACTTGGAAAAACAAGTTCACTTCTACAGCTCTGTGATAAGCTATGCTGTCAGATAAACATGCATACATACTTGATATGTATCTTAGTCCAAATTTCTTTACTCAGTTTTTGATGGTTCAAGTCATCACTAAGGTATATTTTACACTTCTGTATTAAAGTATCACCATCAAGAACTATATTTTATAAAACAGAAAGGGAAACATTATAGATTGAACTCTTGCAGTGCACCATTACTCTGGGGAAACAATGAAAATAAAATTTATTCTCCATTGAAATAAATCTGGAAGTCTCAACTTAGTTTCCCATGAACATCTGCCTTCCATCCAATATCAACATAAAATTTGGCAGAGTTTGCTCATCTTTGCTCAGACAAAGCCAAGAACTAAAATAAAAATGAAGAACAATTCAGTATTGAATGCTGATGGCAGAGATTTGGGCATAAACTTTACACTGACTTTACCTAGTGCTATTAATTTTTCATTATCACATTTAACAGAATAACCTGAGCCGAGGAAAAACTAATAAAAAATAACATTTGCAAAATAAATTGTTTTTTAGCATCCATCCTTGTAGGTCAGAAAGTATCTAGAAATCCTTTCCGTCCCTTCACTAGAATACAGGTATCTAAATCAATTTTTCAGTTTATTTTTCCCCAGATCTTCTTTTTACCTATATTTACGTTGTGGGAGTACTGATTGTTAAATCAGTTCCTAGCCATTCTTGTAAGGAGTTCTAGCTACATAGAAAAGTAAAAATTGGCTGAAAGTTAATAAAGATTTCCCCTTCAATGAATTAGAAGTGCATAAAAGTAATTCCAATAAGCTAGCTCTAAGAAAGTTACAAAACCGGGCTTCTTGAAATTGCTTCAGATCGCTTCAAACCAGGCTAGGGATTGATTTTCATCCTCCTCCTCCCATTCTACAAGCAATGCCTACAAGTAAAGCATACGCTAATATGGAAGAAATTCCTGAACATAACTGTATTTAATTTGAGTTATTAAAAAAAATTGGTACTTGGTATTGTATATAAATTGCTATAAATTGGTAGTGAGCTATAAATGTTTAAAATGAAAGGCAGGCAAAACTTCTCTACACACATGAATAAAGCAAGTATTTCAGGAATACAGATTGCATTTTTCATAGGCTTTCTTCCCACTTATTAGTGTTCATAAAAGCATCCATATATTTTCAATCTTCCATCCACTTTTTTGTCAAGAATTATGTTTGACGGAGGGAAATTACATGCTTGCAGCATACTAGTTGGGCCGGTAGTAGTATGAAGCTAATTGTTTTAATCTCAACTGTAACAAATTAATCTTTTGAAAATTCTGCAGCTTTATTATCCTACCAGCTGTGCTATAAAATCTGCCCAATACTGGCTAATGGAACATGCTGTAAGGACATGATCCTGGGTGAAAAGATGTGGGGAAACATTGGTTGTCAGTTTGACTGCAGACAGCTTCAGTGCCAACAAAGGAAATTGCTTATGTTCTCCAGGAAAGAAAGGAGACAAAGGCCACACATGAGAAATAGAAAGTATAAAAGAAGATGGATATGCACAAATGTCAGTATGCCTCATCGTTGTCACAGCAATATGCGTTACAGGTTTAGTGTATTAGTTTGGATTACATTTCATGTTACTTCCCGTTCTTTATTCAGCTTATTGTGGGAAAGAGACAATCCCATATCCAATTAATCAGTCCAAATACTCCAAAATTTGGGCTATGTCTCCATTAGCTAGTGATCCAGTGCAGTTCACTGGATCCATATATTGAATTTGTTAGTGTTGAGACCCACTTCTTACATCTGCTTCATACGTGATTTGGGGGTTGTGTTCCAGCCTACATTTACATTGGTCTCATGAACTGAACATCCCCACTGCATGTATGTCATATTTTTTGTCACCTTGTGTGGTGGTTTAACCCTGGCTCAGCCCCACACAGCCGCTCGCTCACTCCCTCCCGGTGGGATGGGGGTGAGAATCAGAAGGGTAAAAGTGAGAAAACTCGTGCATTGAGATAAAGGCAGTTTAATAGGTAAAGCAAAACCCACGCACGCAAGCAAAGCAAAACAAGGAATTCATTCACTCCTTCCCATCAGCAGACAGGTGTTCAGCCATCTCCAGGAAAGCAGGGCTCCATCATGCGTAACGGTTACTTGGGAAGACAAATGCCATCACTCCGAATGTCCCTCCCTTTCTCCTTCTTCCCGCAGCTTTATATTGCTCAGCATGACGTCATATGGTATGGAATACCCCTTTGGTCAGTTGGGGTCAGCTGTCCCGGCTGTATCCCCTCCCAACTTCTTGTGCACCCCCAGCCTACTTGCTGGTGGGGTGGTGTGAGAAGCAGAAAAGGCCTTGACTCTGCGTAAGCACTGCTCAGTAGTGACGAAAACATCCCTGTGTTATCAACACTGTTTCCAGCACAAATCCAAAACACAGCCCCATACTAGCTACTATGAAGAAAATTAACTCTATCCCAGCCAAAACCAGCACACCTTGCCTCTCAATCAAAGCTGTCTGAAGGCAATAATTTGTCATTTTTAATATTTATGTTTCCATTGGGAGTTTGAAAGTGTTTAATGTATTTCAGGAGCAGAGCTTCCAGTTTAGTATTCACTGAAAAGGAATCTAGTCCGTGCATTTCAGAACTGCCCTTCAAAATGAATCAACTCACAGTCAGTGAATGCAGAGTTTATTCACAAGAAACACTAGTGCTCCAAGACAGTGATGAAGGCTCAGGCTTTATTAACTCCTGTTGCATTAAAAATATACCATAAAAATCGGTGACCATTTAAGAAAATATAAACTGTGCTTTCTTTTCCTGTAAATCGACATATAAGTAGCAAACAGCAAACAACATACATAATGTTGGGTGCAGAACCTGAAACAAACTCACTTTAGGGCTGAGTATAAATGACATTATTTTCATTTTATGGAAATGACTCCTAAAAATATGTGTTAATGTAAAATTGTGTCCAATTCCTCATCTAGTTATCTAAATTTATTAAATAAAGAACTATCAGGTTTTCCAAAATGAATGAGTACCCATTATTTTCCATTGTCTCAGTGAGTTTACAGTAATGTGAAACCTATAAAGGGAAAAGAGAGTCCAATTCTATATTTAAAATAAAGATTAAAATCATACAATACCAATTTATAGCAGCACATGGAAATCTCAAATTTTATACAAAACCATCAGTCTGTACTTGCTTAATCGTCCTTTTTTAACATGCTAGCTTAAGTGTAAGAGATATTTGACTTGTTCAGAGAACCCAGGTTTCTCATTTAAAATATACTGCCTATCTTTTAAAGAGGAACAGTGAATGTTTTCCTTTATATTAGCTGCACTTGTCTGTCTCTGATATCTTTGTTACAGTTTCTTTCTTCTGAATCATTTTCATCAGCATCAAAGATCTTTTCAATTTTCATATAAATTTACACCCATCTTATTGCTATCTCAAACTGCAGAGAAGTGTCTTCTTAGTGGTAAAAGTTCACATATGGAATTTTGTCTTCACATCTCAGAGTTTCTACGTAATTCTACTAAGAGAGGGGCTGGAAAGCCTGCATTTTTTTAATCTTGTATGAATTTATGTACTGTCTATATGACCATAGTATATTTTGTAATTATCATTGGTAATTACCATTGATTATCATGGGTCTTTTTTTTCTGTTTTCTTCCCCCCCCCCGCCCCCAAGGAAAAGCTTTTTTATTAAAATTTCATTTGCTTTTTTTTTTTTTTCCTCAAATTGCCTTGTTCTTATTTTGACCTGATGTGAAGAAGGAAACCTTACCGTGGGAAGAAAAATACAGTTTTGGATAATGGGTTAATTTTGGACCATGTTCAACAGTTTTTTAATTGGTCCCCAAGAAAAATTCTGTCTTCTACTGTGGCAAATTTTCTCTGTGTTAAAATTTTTTATTGTGACAAAACACAGGAGTCATCAATAGCATTCCAAGAAGATGTTTAAGAAGTCATTTTTGCTCCAGGGAACTTGATCCAGGCAACTGAGTGGAAGACAGATTATATATTCCATGGGAAGCTGCTGTTAAGAGAAGCCAAAACAGTGCTTTAGGTGTTTAGAAAGCAGAAAGAAAAGACAGTTGAGAACATTGCAGTACTTTACATGAAAGAATACTGGGATATGAATGAGAAAGCTGTCCATGCTATAGAAAGAATATAAAAATATAGGAAGGAAATGGCAGGTTCAAAGAGTGGGTTTGACAGAAGAGTTGCACGATGTAAGCTATAATCTTGGAGTAAACAGCCAAGACTTAGGAGGGTTTGAGTATGACTGGCTTCTTGGATTTCATTTAAAATAAGTTTTATTCTCATAGTTGCAAAGGATTTAAATAACTTTAACCTGAGCCTAAAATAGAACAAGGCATCTTCCTGGATATGCCATTCATCTGCCATAAATAGCAGGTTCCAGAGACTAGACCGTAGCTCTGGGGTTGGATTCTTGCCACTGGCTGGGTAGGGAAAGTTACCTGCTTTACCTCTACCTGCCAGGGAACACTGTTTCATCTCTAAGTTTAATAAAACCCACAAGATTTTCCTCTCCGAATTGAGCTGACTGTAATTGCTACTGTTCTTTTAAAGCTCTTTGAGGTCGGTTTGTGTTGAAGTTGGAAACTGGACTGAAACATGCATAGGCTTGATTGCAGTCTGTAAATAAGGATACACTAACTTGATTAACTTTGGAAGTTGTTTTCCTTTTTTTCTTGTTGTTATTCTCATCTAATTAAGGTAATTGTAGTTAATTGAAAAGGCATGATTGGTTTAATTGGATCTGAAGATGCAACAAGAAAATCACTAACGATGAAGATGAAATTGATTTGATGGAAACTACTCCAAACAAAAGTGCAGTCTGAGCATTATGGATCTCTTTAGAGAAAAGCATTCAAGAAAACACAGTCATTTTTTCATCACGCAAGCAATGAACAGATGCAGGACTGTTGTACTGAAACTAAGTAGAAATAGTGTCAATTTGATAAATTTGTCCAGCTTTGCTATCTTATATAATGGGCTTCATCTTTGTAATTGTATTGAAAGCTGCTTTAGTTTGCAAGAGATGGTGGGGATGGAAAGTTTATATTGTTTAGGGAAGTAGGCTGTGCCCATCATTGAGCTCTAGGAGGATCAGGGCATACTGGGGGAAAGCTCAGACCACATTAAAATTAATTGGATTTTTATATAGTGTGGTGTCCCTTGATTTGTTCAGCTCCTTTTATAATAAATTTATATCTAAAGGATTGAGGAATTTAGATGTTCTGGTTCTGTCCCACAGGGAGTTAGGCAATAGGGCCTTGTTCTTTGGTACCCACCAGAAAAAGGTCCAGACTGCCCTCATGGGGTTTATGGAAGGAGGCTTTGAAGCCTTGTGGAGGATGAGCAGTGATATACTTAGCATAATTATTACTCGGATGAGTTGGACAGGAGTCATATTGTTTGATAAAGCATTTTAGCAGCTTGACTTTGAAAGTGCATGGCTTTTCTGAAGAGTCAGTTTTATGGTTAATGATTTACAATTTTTTTCTAAGGGATTAAAGATATTTCTCAGTTGAAATGAAGTAAAAATGCAGATGTTAGCCATTGTCCACTCCAAATAATGTTACAAACTATACAGGGTCTGGTTTGTACAAACTCTTATAGGGACACAAGAAAAAATGAGAATAATTCTCACAAGATTATATTAAAAACTTCATTTTTATTAAATAATTCGACACAAGGGATAGCAACAAAAATATATTTTCATTGGCTGGAAACTATGCTTTTTGTCTCTAGATCAGATTGAACCAAAAAATTATACAAAACATCATGGTATAAAAATAATAAATTTAAGTTTAAGAATTATTATGATCAGACTGAAAGGCATAGGTTAAAAATAAAGAGGAATACAGCCAAGCTGTAGTTAAAAGAAAGGTCTTGGGACTAGTGAAATTTACAGTTTGAACTACCTGGAGAAATAATGAAGACACATTGATTAGTTGCAATTAGAAGCATGCAAATAAAGTAGAAATGAAATGGACAGAAGTGGCTGACCATACCAGGTAGAGCATTACTGTTGTCAACTGATACAGTTTTGTTGAATCAGTGAAGTAATACCATTTACATCAGCTGAGCAATAATTCCTAGGGAATGAATGTTTTCTCTTCTTGCCAACTTGGAAATTGCATCAGTAATGGCATTATCGTAAAATGGAATTTCAAAAGTAAAAATAATACTCCAAAAATTAATTTGAACACACATGGTTATTGAAAGGATTTAGAAAGATCTGTTCTTCTTGAGAAGGCCCTTAAAAGAATGAGGAAAACACTGTTCTGAGGAGAACTTATTGGCTGTGGCGTACCTCATGTAGCTGCACTACTGTGAGTCTGAGCGGGCTCATGTCCAGCAGACGTGGACCTTTCCATGTAGCAGTTTCATAGGCAGTTTACTGGATTATCTTGAATCAGGCTGCACCCCTCCATACAAATAGGTCCACAGTGCAGTCCTAAATGGAGGTGAAAAAAATCAGGCTACTGTTTTGTTGGGAAATGGCCCATATTTTTGTTTGCTTGAATTGGGGGATCAAGCAGCCTGGAACACAATCTTGTCAAAATTTCTTTGGTCTCTCTCCAGTGTTCCTTGGAAGAGCTGTGGTGGAAAGGATTCTTGGTTGGTTTGTTACCCAGACTTGTAGCAGGGAAGTGAGGGATGACGGAAGGATGTGATTCAAAATGGGCATCTCCTTTAGAAGAAAAATGATTTAGAGAAAGATGGGAATTTTGAATCAACACATTTCTTTACTGAAAATTAACTGTCACAGGTAATAGAAAATAGTAAGAAGCATAAAATGTTAGTTTTATGTTAGGTTGCTACATTCATATCTGCAATATTTAGTATCCGTCTGTGTAAAAATGTGCAAACCTTAATGTCCCAACTTTCAAATACATATATTAAAGATTTGGCAGAAGATGACTCAAATTCAATGATTTGTACAGGAAGGCTGCAAAAAAGTCAGAAATTTAACCCATAAAAGCTGAATTGCCATATTTAGGGCATAATGTCAAGGAACCTCGCCAAAGTGCAAGTGTATGATCAAAAATAAGAATTGCTCTTAGGTCAGCAAATTATAGAACCTGCTAATTTGTCTCTCAGCTTCACCTTTGCCACTTTTTCCCCCCCAGTAAAGTTCTTATATCAAAATTTGAAAAATGTATTGAGGGAGGGAGAAATCTGGGAAAGGGACATGGGTTAAGTTGAATGAAAAGGCCTGAATTTCAGCATGACATTTTATGGTACTGAGTACAATACTTTCTACTTATAGGTCAAATCTGATGTTCTAGATCCTCAAGACTCCCAGCTGGTGCTACTATTGGTAAATACCCTGAATGGTATGGTATTTTCTATATAGCTAAATCTGGGGCCTTTGTCCGACATGAGAAATACACAAAGAAGGGTGTTGGGTTTGCGTGGTGAGGTTTTGGTAGCAGGGAGCTACAGGGGTGGCTTCTGTGAAAAGCTGCTAGAACCTTCCCCTATGTCCGATAGAGCCAATGCCAGCCGGCTCCAAGACAGACCTGTTGCTGGCCGAGGCTGAGCCCATCAGCGACGGTGGTAGCGCGTCTGGGATAACATATTTAAGAAGGGGAAAAAGTTGCTGCACAACAGCAACTGCAGCCAGAGAGAGAAGTGAGACTATGTGGGAGAAACAACTCTGCAGACACCAAGGTCAGTGAAGAAGGAGGGGGAGGAGGTGCTCCAGGCACCAGAGCAGAGATTCCCCTGCAGCCTGTGGTGAAGACCATGGTGAGGCAGGCTGTCCCCCTGCAGCTCATGGAGGTTAACAGTGGGGCAGATATCTGCCTGAAGCCCGTGGAGGACCCCAGACCGGAGCAGGTGGATGCGCCCAAAGGAGGCTGTGACCCCATGGGAAGCCCACGCTGCAGCAGGCTCCTCACTATTCTACTCTGATTTGATTGGTAATAAATTAAATTTTTTTTTTTCCAAGTCGAGTCTGTTTTGCCCGTGACAGTAATTGGTGAGTGATCCCCCTGTCCTTATCTCGACCCATGAGCCTTTCATTATATTTTCTCTCCCCTGTCCAGCTGAGGAGGCGCAGTGACAGAGCGGCTTTGGTGGGCACCTGGCATCCAGCCAGGGTCAACCCACCACAAAGGGTTACTGCCCACACACAGATGAATCATACATGTGCTGTTAATCTGTGCATGCACAAAGCAATTTGACATTTCATACACAGCTGCTTTGACTGGAATTACTGAAAACATCAGGTAGCATCTCTGTGTAATAGAGTGTTTTGGGCAAACACAGACCTCAAGGTGAAGTCCAGATATTTCTAAAACCTTGCTTAACATCTGAAGACTTTTTTTTCTTTAAGTTACAATGACAAAATTAATTCATGACAGTTGAGCTTTAACCTGCTTTGTCCTTTTCTCAAAAAAAAAAAAAAAAGTGTAAAATAGGTGAAAAGCAGTTTTATGTCAAATGTAAAGCCATTCTATTACAGAGCTTGATTTAAAAATGGCAGCTTTTACGTGAAAAATGATGGTTAGGAAAGAGTAAGTGGAGGAAAACACTGTGTTCTATTTCTACAGAGAAAATATATATTCATTTGTTTCATGTTTAACTATTGATGATAAAATATAACTATAAATTTTGAGAGTAATTTTTATACTGAATGGTACTGTATAATAGATACAGTATTTTTTTCTTAAAATCCTACTATAAAAATGTATAGCAGTACACCATTTCTAGAAAAAGTAATTACTTTTTTATTATGATCATATAGCACCTTTCCTGGCTGTGAAGTTCATGGACTGTGCACTCATTTTTGAGTTACAAAGTCATACTGATGTTAGTTTCTTGTAATACCAATATATTTTGTATGACTACTCCTGAACACATCTCCAAACTGAAATCTCCAGTTCATCTGGATAGCTGAATTCTAATAACTTGATGTTGAACAATGCAAGGTCATCACTTCTTTTGAGGTACAGAAAATTCCTACTGAACTTCTACTTCAGGTTTGTTGGTTGCAACACTTATGAGGAGCGGCTGAGGGAACTGGGGTTGTTTAGCCTGGAGAAAAGGAGGCTGAGGGGAGACCTCATCGCGCTCTACAACTACCTGAAAGGAGGTTGTAGCGAGGTGGGTGTCGGTCTCTTCTCCCAAGTAACAAGCGACAGGACGAGAGAAAATGGCCTCAAGTTGTGCCAGGGGAGGTTTAGATTGGATATTAGGAAAAATGTCTTTACTGAAAGAGTGGTGAAACATTGGAACAGGCTGCCCAGGGAAGTGGTTGAGTCCCCATCCCTGGAGGTATTTAAAAGACGAGTAGATGAGGCGCTCAGGGACATGGTTTAGTGGGTATGGTGGTGTTGGGTTGACGGTTGGACTCGATGATCTTAAGGGTCTTTTCTAACCTAAATGATTCTATGATTCTATGATTCTATGAAAGTACTTCAGAAATGAAAACAGAGTGTGACATGATATACTGATTGTTTTTTTCTACAAAATAAAATTACTTTTTTACAGATGGCAATTAACACCTGATAACTATATGCAAGCCACTGTAATGCTGCAACACTATATATTAGCACCATGATAAAAATAGTCAGTCATGTTTTTGTCACATAGCAACAAGAAATTTAATTAATATGACACTTTTTGCCTTTATTGAGTGTAAAAATTTCTTATAAGTTTTAAAATTGCATGACTGTATGCACCCACCCAAATGTAATTATGTATTTCAAAACAAAGAGAAAAAAATACAAGCTGATGTGATAAAGATTTTACTGGCATTCATTCACATCCATGTTATTCACAGTGGCAACATTTCCTCTGCTTTCTATGGAAAACAGAGGTCATTAGCTGCTAGACCAGGAAGGCCCTCAAATATAAGGGCCAAGCTGTACCAAGCTCTTAGGTGACGTTTTAATGGTACTATCTATGATATTTCTCTTCCATGGCAAACCGCCCAGGAAAATTTTACTAACAATTTCACAATTGCTAAAACACACAAAAAGTTTAGAAGTTTGTAAGTTTCTGGGCCATAAAACTAAAAGCATGTTGATTTGCTTTAACAGTTGTATCGCTACTTCCTGGGACTACTCTCCATAACAGCTATTAGGTACAGAAGGATTATTGCCAGTGATTCATCCTAATACCTGACATTTTACTCTGTGAAGGAAGCAGAGATAACATAATCTCTCCATTTGTTTTACTACCATGAATATAGAATCAAACAAAGCCTGATCTTCATAAATGAATGAAAGCATAATCTTCATAGAAGTGGTTGTATTTTAGCCACTGCTTGTCTTAGTAAGGATCAAACACAAGCTACTTATTAAAGAAGTACCCATGACAATGTAAAACAAACAAATGAAAAGCAGACCAAACTTCTGTATACAGTGCCCTAAACCATCAGCTTGTCTTCTTCCCAAATCCCCTGGAAGAATAAATCTCTTCCCTTAAAGATAATCAAGAACTGATAGACTAAGGCATTCTTCGGGGAGCAGGTTCCCTAGTAGTGTCCCTTGAATGGTCCTTAGAGGGAAGCCTAATTGAATTTCTCCACTGTCTACAGTGGTGGCAGTATGATCTCGATACAAAAGTAGCTGTATAGATATATATATACACACACACACATTTATGCTTGGTAAGGAAAAGAAATACTCTTCCATATACGTTTCAAACTTTTAAAACAAAGCCAGGGTTTTTTAGCCAATATTTAGTACAGTTCTGTTTGTAAAGCAGAAATTTAGGGTATCCTACTGCACAGGTCTCAAAGACAGCTGTTAGAAATCTCTGAAAAATATAGCGATAACCCTTGGATGGCACAGTGGAAGTCACAGAAAAATCTAGTGGCAAGGGCTAACCCTTAAAATCAGTAACAGTATGGGCATATACCACTAACTTGTTTCTAATAGGAAACACTGAACACTGTATAAGTAGCATGTCAGGAACTTATTTAATCAAATGGTGAATAAAATCACAACGTTTCTTTCAGGAATTTGGTGCTTCTGGTTTTGACCTTAACTGAAACAAGAAAGCAAAGAACCAAACATTTAAATTAACTGATATTTTTTATGCTTTTTAAATGACCCATTTAATTTGAATTGTAATCAAAGGCTTGAGAGAGGTCTTCATAATCCAACCTGATTTATGGAAGGCTTTGTGGTTAAGGCACTAGGCTGAGACCTGAGAGTCTTTACAGTGAAGTAGCAAAAGGTTAGTTTGTTAATGTACGAAAAGTGCTCTGATACACCAGAGATGCAGCTGTATAAATAAGTGTAAATGTGGCTTACAACTCTGAGGTTGCTTGGAATTAATTCCTGCAATGTTCTGCCTAAATCAAGGCAGAACCCTCATTAGAGGGTTAACAATTTATTTATGGAGGGATTCCATATTTGCCCATGTAAGCAACTCTTAAATATGTAATGACAACCTAAACAAGGTGGTAAACTAGAGATCACTGATAGTCATAAACAGACATACTCCATATGATTTTGCTTCTTATGACAATTTGAATTTTACTTTTATGTGAAAGAACCACATTCTGTGTGGGATCCTCAAATTGTTTCCAATTTTATTTCTGCAGGTGTTCTCTTAGATATGTCTTCTGTAGTGTAGCCACACAGAATTTCCCCTCCCAATCTTGTTTCATTTCTTATAGGTGACGATGTCATTGACAACTTGATGTATGGACATGGCACTGTGGTGAACTTTGTACACTCCTTTGCTCTCTGTGTCCAGTCTCTTCCTGTACCTTCCATTGTAAGGGTGAGACCCAAGGACTTGGTTGCGTTTAGTAAGGATAGCATGGCTGTAGTTCACAGCTTACAGAGACTGTTAGGGATCCTGTGCTGTGAGTAGCACAGAAGCAGTTAAGTGTGTGAGGGAGTGAAGGAAGCAGTTAATTGCTACCCTCGAATGAGGCAGCAGAGCTGATTTAGGTAACAGGCTTAAAATCTGAGAAACCAACAGTGGAAAGAACCAGTGTAAAATCTAATAGAAGTTTTACAGTGATAAAGCTGTGACTGCTAAAAGCACCTACAATGAGATTTGGATTTAAGTGCAAATCAAATGAAAGACTCAGAGGAGCATGCCAGTAACTAAGATTCAATATTAAACAGAGATGATTAGATACACTGAGGAAAACTGGTTATTGAAGTGAAATGGATAAGGGATGTGAGAGCCTGTTTCTTTAAGGGATAGGAGCAACAACTTTGTAAAGAAGGGATGCAGACCCAATGGAGGAAATAAACATTTCCTTAAGAAAGGAGAGAGGAAATAGAGAGTCCTGCAATGGAAAGGAAGGATTCACATTGGTGAAAGCAATGCTTGGACTCTAGCAAACAATGAAATCTCAATGCTAAAAAGTCAGGAAAACCAGATCAGTATGGTATTGTGCTAACAGAAATTTGCATATGATTCTTCTATTTAGGTCTGAGTTCCTACTGCCCTTTGATGATGATGCTTTTGGATGAGGTAACAGAATCATCCATCTTCTTGCAGTTGTGTGCAGTATGTAGAGAAGTCAGCCAGATCTTAGGGCTTTTTGGGGGACTATAGCATCACTGGCGTCTGACAACGTTCTTGTAGGCTGATTTTGTCCACTTGCTGAATCATCCTAATGTATGGAGTAACAAGAAGAATTTCTGCTAGGAGATACTTCCTCCGGGAAATGACTGGTTGTACCAGCTAGTGACAGGATTACAAAATGACTATCTCCTATTACAGATAAATTACCATGAAAATCCAGTGGTGATTCTATGGTGTATCTGGAGAGGTGCTCCCAGGAGCTGAACTAACAGGGTGAAACCTCTCTGTCATTTTAAAGGCCCTGGTGAGGTCTCATCTCTAATATCATGTTCCATTTAGGTCAACATATTAAGGAAAGATGAACTGAAATCACAACTGCAGAGAAAGGATGTAGGGTTTTTCAGGGGAATGAAGAGCATATCTCTCAGGAAAAGAGATTAATCCAGCAAAATGAAACATGAGGGAAGATATTGTTACTGCATATGAGTATGTCATGGGGGCAAGCATGTGAGAGAGAACTATTTTTTAAGATAAAAGATCAGGCTGGCGTGGGAACAGCTATCAACTGGCTATGAGTAAGTTGAAGCTGGAATGAGAAGATGGGTTCTAACTCCCCGAGCAAAGTTCTGGGTCAGTCTTCTAGGCACAAGTACTAAGGGCAATTCACCTCCAAATGCTTTAAAGGTAGAACTTGGAGAGTTTATGAAAGTGATTTCATGTTTGACTTGTCTGCAGGGAGCTGACCCAAGAGGTCTCTGGAAGCCCTGTGAACAGACCATATACCTTCATCTCTTCCTTCAAACCCTTTCGGAGAACTCGTTTTTCTAGGCAATCTTCCCTATATTACTCAACACTATTGTCTCTCTACAGTTTCCCATGTGTCCCATGCTTTGTCTTTGTTTCTTTTGTATGGCTTGTTACTATGATCTCCACAGCACAGAGAATTTATCTTTCATACAATGGCACTTATGTTCATAGTATTATATAGATGATTAATAATAATTAATAGTACCATCTGGACTATCAAGTAGTAACAACTATATAATCATCAGCCTTTTCATCTGAGTCTCCCAGGTAGCTATTTCATTAAGTCTAAGTTTTCAAAATGTAATTAAATGTAAAAATTTCCTCAAAGAAAATATGTATACTGAATAGAAGAAAAATCTTAAACTATTTCTTTGGTTGCAGCTTGAATTCACCCAGTATATAAATATTGTATATGGATTCACACATGCATAATATAAATGGCTATATATAAGGCATAGTAAGTCTATATATAAAAGAAATATTTAGTGAAAAAACCACAAAATAATATGAAATCATGTAACATGATGAATCTAACATACTGTGTTACTCGATATCATTCAAGAAACAAAACTTAATGAAAATTTGGTTTAGAATGGAAACGCTCATCATTAATTTAATGGGGAGCTGTTATGATTACGCCAAACCTAATGTCCTCTAGAGGAAATTAGGCATGTTATAACCTGGAAGTGCTCACTTAACTAATTCCTGCAGTACTGGCAAATAAGTCCACCAATTTATTTTAGTGTTTGTAGTCCCAAGTGGGTTTAATCTGATTTTTCATTTTTATTGTCCTCATATTATTTGTCCAGGCTTTTAGTGTAGTCTATAGTCTAAAGAGAGGGCAAAGACAGTTGTAATGTCTCTGCAGACAGGTTTATTGTCTCTTGCATCGAAGGATTTCCCCTGTGCTCCTGTTCCAGTTCCTTCCCTGACATTGAGTAATTTAAGCAGTATTGACAAGGCAGCAGTGCTGTAAGGTGTTATTCATGCCCAAGTGCCCAAAAAGCAATTGGCCACAAAACCTTTAAAAAGCAGCAACAATTGAATGAAAAACCTACAAATCAGAATTCTTGGCACATTAATAGCAGTCATTCATTGAAGCAAATTGAATTACTGCATGCAAATTAGTTTTAAAAGAGGGTAAGGGTGACTAGCTACTACCTCCGTTGTCACAGTAGTCACACTGATGAGTTACATGTGCTGTTAGCCTGACCTGTCTATAGTTTATGTAATCACAACAATTGGAGAGAAGCTAAATTACAACCTAATTTCCTCAAATATAGTTTATGCACAAAATTTCAATGTATGTTAATGACAGAAAGTCTAAAGTTCTGTTTTATTCCATTTCTATGATCATTTGGGACAAAATAAAGACTGACACAGGTGCCAAAATTCTGAAAAGGCTCCAAGTTTTGAACTGATTTTAAATCATAAACTAATGAATGGGTATGCTTTTAAATTAAAAAAAAAAATGTAGTAGGGATATGTAGTAGCATATCTGATATGGTTTCTGTCTATCAAAAAGCATGTTTTTGCTCTATATAGCAGACACATATTAGTTCAACCTGACAGCATCTGGGGTTCAAAAAACTTGTTCATACAGCAGTAGTGTGACACTGCATCTGGCCTCAGCTGGTGCAGGCATGGTGCCATGCTATCCTGGGTAGACCGCTTTTTTCCCAGCTTTGAGTGTGTGCAAATGTTAGTTGTGCACACCAACAATATACATCATAAACCTATACACAAAGGCTGGATCTTTGCAAAAGATGGCATTTCCTCTTGTAAAGGAAATTTTCCTGACTGAAAACTGTTTAAAAGTCATCACTTCAACCACATTGTTAAAGGTTACCACTAAATAATTTACTGAGTATTTGAGTCATTTTCTCTGCAACATGTTATAATAGAGAAGATTTATTCAGAAGCCTACTTCTAGGAATAATTATTAATGCAACGCTTATAATTGTTATCTTAGTTTAAGGAATCATAATGAAAAAGGTACTTTATAAATTGCTATTAAGCAGCACCTTCTCCATTTATTGATGAAGTAGCATTGATTAATAGAAAAATTTTCTAAAGTTCTCGATAAGTTTTCTTGTCAAAGGCATCAAGATAAGAATTGGCTCCACTGCCAGTTTCATGGGCATATTTTTGTACCACTTAGCTTACATTCTTCTGAAGAAACAGAAACTCATCAGGTAGCTGTGCTGATAAAACTGGAAAAGAAAGGAGTAAAACCTGTATATGTTTCATAATAACCAGACAGAATATTTCTTTATGCTTTACAGAAACGCTTGATTAAATGATTTTTTTTTCCCCCAGATTGTCTTATTTCTGACATTTACCACAATCTCATAGGTTGTGGTATAGCTGAATATATACTCTTCAGCCTTTGTTATACAACTCCTGGGCTGACACAATGACTAGAAACACAGGGCCAGGTTTATCACTGTCCTTCAGCAGTACAAAAGCAGCTGCAAGCCTGCCACAACTTGCCACTTACTTAAACTAAGTTTATGGCTGTTTGTCAGTGCAGATGGTTTCAAAGTTGCTTTGTGTCACTGCAGAAGCATGAAAGCACCAAAACATACCAGTGAATTTATCTTCCAATTACAAATTAAATTCACACAAAAAAAAAAAAAAAGTGGAGAGTGCCTGCAACCTTTACCCCTACAAGCCATGCACCAAAGCTTGAGCTTTTTCCATTTATTTTGATCTCAGAGAGAAAGCTGATGACAGGCTGTTACTAAAGTAAGCAGATGTTTCAGAGTTAATGGAATTCCATTCTATTAAAGATTATCTCCATGGACCAAGATTTTGGAAATGATCCTTTTATTCTCTAAAAGTGGCTATATGAATTGTATTTCATTCAAACCAAGTCAAGCCACGTGTTCCACTTGTTTCCCAAGATCTCAGTTTCTTATGATATTAGGGAGCTCACCTCCCACTGAAACAAGAAACTCAGAATATGTTAAAATCAAAATACCGTTTGGGTCAGAGCACACCTGTTTTATCTTCCCTGTTCTGCAGCTCTGAACTTAATGAAACTTGACATTTTACTTTATCACTTGATCTTACAATGTTAGATCCTGAAGTGATTTACAAGTGTGAATTTACTGCTTACACATCCTTGCAGTAGATACCTTTTATGCCTATCTACTGAGTAGCATTCTCTATAATGCTGCCAGTATGATAGTGGATTAAATTCAAGCTGATCTTCACCTTCCAGTGCCCTTTCTAAGCAAATCTGAAGGCCATCTTTACCCATTTATCTTGATATTTTTGGAAATATGTTTTCAAAAGAAGGAATCATGTCCTTCATTCCTTGGCATCATATCTCCAATATAATATAGACAGAGAACAGTCTTTGGTGGTGAAGCTGTGAACTGGAGAATGTTGTGCGACGCCATTTTCCAGCAGTGCAGGAAACAGTGCTTGTCTATCAATAGTTTCTACAGAAAAGACTCATATGCTGATCTTTGTGGCTCTTCTGATCAGCAAACCTGATCTCATGTCTATTAAACACTAGGGACTTTTATCCTTTGATTTAATTTGGGACAGCGTCTGACCCAGTCTATCACTTGCACAAATATCCATAGTAAAATGGAGGGCCCTTGTATATATGGTCTGCCAGGTCCTCTGGATGAATATTATGGATTGCCTATGTTGTTACTGTTGAACAGCATGCAGCCAATGCACTCATTCTGCCATATCAAGTATCATGCAAAAATGAAAGTAGCTGAAGTATTTGTGACTAGGCAGAGCCCTTGGGATATTTTCCTGGTCAAAAGCACTATTATTCACTGATATTGCTTTGAAACATTTTATTTATTCTTTTAATGAATTTGCCGTTTTCTTTTTTTAACATATTATTCTTTATAATAAGTTCATATTTATATACATTAACATCGGCCCTCTAAAATTCTTCCATTTGTCAATGTTCTCTGGGGGGGAAATTCTGAGTTTCTCTATTCTTTACATTAGGTAAAGAAACTTAAAGGTGATGTTATTTAGTCTGTTCTTGCCAATTCTGGACAAGGAAGAATTCGGTTTTTCTGGCATTACCATCCTGATCTTTTTTTATTGAGTTTTTTTCCAATGTTCTGCCTGAAATCTTTTTGCATATGCAAAGGAAATGATCTTCCTTTTAACGCTACCGCATTATTTTCAAGATACATGCAGGTATTTTGAATAGATTCTTAGATATAAACAATATATCTTTACAGATATGAACTTACAAGAGAGGCAAAGGGAGCTGTCATTCTATACCTGTACTTGCAGGATGGCAGCTGTTGTACATCACTTGGTGGGGAAAGAGCTGCTTTTTTTCTCCAGCCACATTGTTTCCATATCAGGGCCCAGGTCCAATATAGGTAAAGGAACTACACTGACATACTAGAGGTCTAGTTTAATACATTCAGTCTACAGTAGAAATTTGCTCTTCATTTCAGAAATGTATTTAATCTTTTTTTTTCTATTTAAATATGCCTTTTTATTAATTATTTCCCTGTTCTCCCTAACTCTTATCCAAAAGTTAATCCATATAAGTTCTTATTTAGTTTATGTGTGGGAAGAACAGTATTTAGTTCTGTTCTCCCCATCCTTGTGAACTTACAACTGCCAACTATTCACGCTATACACCTTTTTGCTTCACTTGCTCTGCTTGCTTTAAAAATCTGCACATTCTTCCATTTATGCTACCGTATCTGCATTTGAAATCCCTGATATCTGCCTTTTGACTTTTGCTTAATCTCATTGATTTCTGTGCTGCTTTCTGACACTTAGATTTTATGAGTATTAATAAAGATTTTACTCTATCTCTTCCTGAAATATGTTCTGATTTTTTCATTACACGTTCTGTACAATAGTTGACTGCAATCATCTTTCTTGAACTCATTACATATTCTCTGCAAATGTACCTTTTAAATTTTAATATCTTCAGCTCCTGTCTTTCCCAGATAAAGTCTGATGATGGACTATGCAACTGTATGAGTGCTACATAGGATAATTCAGAATGTATTTTCAAGACTGTTTCCTCTCGTGGATCACACAGCATTCTCATTTCATTAGAACATCAATGTATTTGTTTTTCTCCAATGAATTTTATTGCTGCATGGAGTGAGAAGGGACTATTTTCCCAAACAGTTCTTCAGACACATTCAGCAACTCCAAGAACTTGAAAAACACTTACTCTCTTCAAATGTTAAGGCATTATTTGGCAACAATATAATATATGACACATAAACACCCTAGAAATAATACTGAAGCATGTATTGCATATATTGTTTTGTGGAAAGTGTATTATAGAGACAAAAGAGCACACAGTTTGTCTTTAATCTCGGACCCTCTGGGAAGAATATTCTAAATGAAGAACAAACTTCTTTATTAGATTGTCTACTTTCTAACATAACTTTGATAGTAAAAGAAGTGTTTATAGCATAATCAAAGGTCTGGGTTCAAAGAAGTCTTGGAAACAGTTGAATATCTCAGCGTATGACTTGAATGACCTTGAGTAGAAATAATGTTCCTTTAATATTTTTTCTACATACTTAATACATTTCTTAGATGCATTTTTAGTCTACATCTCAGGAGCACCACAAAACTCACACAAATGTGCCTGCTAGTGCATTGTAGCTAGCAGTATATTGCTTTTCACCCTTTCAAAACAATACCTTTCTTTTTGTCCATCAATTTATGTTTAGATTGCATTGTCAAGTACAACTGCTAGATCTCTGTCTTCAACAGCCAGCAGGAGTAGTACTTCTAGAAGCACATCCTACACTTAATGATACTACAATTAGAGACTCAATCAATCCCACAGATGATAACTTAAATCCCTGATCAGTGTTCTAACTCTGCTGATGTTCAGTTTCAATGGCATTGCATTTCTTCATGTATCTTCCCATCTTTCCAAAGTGCTATAACTGAATATAAAACAGACTGAAGAGGGTCCATATCAAAATATACTTAGAAAATCAATCAATATTTTTATGGCCTCTTTTTTTCCTGAATAACTCTTAGCTTACCTTAAAGCTATGTTGTTAGCATAATTTCACTTTTCTTTGCAGTGTTATCTTTCATGTACAAAACTCCAGTATGTGTATATGTATGACAACTTCAAATAATTTATCCTTCCTATATAATACTTATTTTGCCCTCGTACCTCCAGGGTATTTCTCTTGTACATTTGGTAATGGTTACTTAGAAATCAGCCTGCAATATCAATGCTGTGACCATGTTTTCCACATGCAGAACTAGGAGAAACTCTGCGTTTGCTACTGGAGAACGATTCTGAATCCCAATATGATACAGTGGAGCCCTAGCATGACATAGTTGTTGTCCAAAAATATGCATTCCATTTATTAAGGATGGATTCATGCTGTCTGCATTGTCTAGTTAGAACCACCTAAAAAACTTTAGGTCTCCCAGTGGTCAATGGAGGACATATATAGTCATTGAAGTTCCATGCTTTGCCAGGGGAGTATTCAGAGCAGGAGACTAATGTAAGTGAGATGAATTATCTTCTGGGGTATAATCCCCATGGGCAGAATTCATTTGCTCACAGATACGAATTTAGTGCCATTTTTGGTACTCTAGAAAATTCTACTTGGTCTTTAGCTACTGTCCATAGTGGGACAGGTCTCCTGTAAGCTCCACGTAGGTGTCTCATAAGAATATAATGGCTCTAGATGCCCACGTGAGGGTGACTTCTAAACTAAACATAGAGGGAGATTAAGAAATAAGGGGTCTACATACAAGCTGGGAGACAATTCATTTGGCTAAGCAGAGACATTTTTGAGATCTCATGTTAACTGAAAGAACTGCATTGGGTTGGCAGATACAAATATGGATTTATGGGTGACACACTGTGCTTCTAGAGACACAACCGTAAGCCAGGTAGGATATCCTAAGGAAACCAGCATGGCTGTCTGTTTAGAGAACTGAATCCTACCTCAGCTGTCTCACCTCCAACGTTAGTGAGCAGAGATCTCAAATTGTTGTTGCTTAGGCATAAGAGCATAGTGTTATTTGAGATGCTGGATAATCTGTTTTTCTCATTTTTACCGTCTTTTATGGAAGTTACTTTACGGAAGCTTGTGACATACACTGTATGCATTTGACATTGTTTTCTCGGTGGGGAAATACAGACCTGTGGCTTGCCCATGATTACACAGTACTGAGGTCAGTTCTGTTTAATATCTTTATCAATGATCTCGACAAGGGGATCGAGTGCATCCTCAGTAAGTTTGCAGATGACACCAAGCTGGGCAGGAGTGTTGATCTGCTCGAGGGTAGGAAGGCTCTGCAGAGGGATCTGGACAGGTTGCATTGATGGGCCGAGGCCAACTGTATGAGATTCAACAAGACTAAGGGCCGGGTCCTGCACTTGGATCACAACAACCCCATGCAATGCTACAAGCTTGGGGAAGAGTGGCTGGAAAGCTGCCCGGCAGAAAAGGACCTGGGGGTGTTGGTTGACAGCTGGCTGAACATGAGCCGGCAGTGTGCCCAGGCGGCCAAGAAGGCCAATGGCATCCTGGCCTGTATCAGAAACAGTGTGGCCAGCAGGAGTAGGGAAGTGATTGTGCCCCTGTACTCGGCACTGGTGAGGCCGCACCTTGAATGCTGTGTTCAGTTTTGGGCCCCCTCACTACAAGAAGGACGTTGAGGTGCTGGAGCGTGTCCAGAGAAGGGCAACGAGGCTGGTGAAGGGTCAAGAGGACAAGTCTTATGAGGAGCGGCTGAGGGAACTGGGGTTGTTCAGCCTGGAGAACAGGAGGCTGAGGGGAGACCTCATCGCTCTCTACAACTACCTGGAATGTGGGTGTAGGTCTCTTCTCCCAAGTAACTAGCGATAGGACAAGAGGAAATGGCCTCAAGTTGCGCCAGGGGAAGTTTAGATTGGATATCAGGAAACATTTCTTCACTGAAAGGGTTGTCAAGCATTGGAACAGGCTGCCCAGGGAAGTGGTTGAGTCCCCATCCCTGGAGGTATTTAAAAGATGTGTAGATGTGGTGCTTAGGGACCTGGTTTAGTGGTGGACTTGTCAGTGTTAGGTTAACTGTTGGACTTGATTATCTTAAGGTCTTTTCCAACCTAAATAATTCTATGATTCTATGCCCTGAGGTATCCAGGATATCTGGATGGGTTGGCAGAAATGACCCAAAGGCTTATGGGAAACCTTATGGGGAAGTCTTTCAAGTCTGTTCTGGGGAATCAGCATGCTTGGGTGCCTCTCTGAAATGTCTTTACACTGGCCACATCTGGAGTGCTGTGTCCAGTTCTGGGCTTCCCAGTAAAAGAAACGTATGGACAGATTGAAGCAAGTACAGCACAGGGCCAAGAAGATGTTTAAGCGACTGGAGCACCTTTCATACAAGGAGATGCTGAGAGAGCTGAGGCTGTTCAGACTGGGAACAGAAGGCTCAGGGAGGGGGAAGGGATCTTGTCAACATCTATAAATATGTCATGGGAGGAAATGAAGAAGAGGGAGCCAGACTTGCCTCAGTAGTGCCCACCAACACGACAAGAGGTAATGGCTGGCACAAACTGAAAAACATGAAATTCCATCTGAAAACAAGCAAACACTTTTTTTCCTTTTGGAGTGGTCAAACACTGGAAGAGATTTCCTGAAGAGTTGTGGAGTCTCCATCTGTGGAGATATTAAAAACCAAACTGGTTGTCGTCCTGGGCAACCTGCTTTAGCTGACCCTGCTTGAATAGGGAGTTGGACTAGATGATCTCAAGAGGTTCCTTCCAACCTCAAATGTTCTGTGATTCTGTGAAGTCTGCTCTGCTCTATAGCAGCATCTGTAGATAGCTAGCAGAGACTCAAATGACATTACAGCCTATGTTAAAGCCACTGAATAGAGGCCCTAGAAAATGGATAGATCCTATCAGCCAGTGAGATTGGGTTCAGCTTACTAAATGCAGGTCTCTGGATTCCTTCATGATGGCTCAGGGCACCCTGCCTGCCTGCCAGCTGCTGTGCCAGAAGGATGTAGGTATCTTGTAGAGCCTTTGCCATAACTGGCAGAATCATGTGGGTGCCTCAGTTATGTTAGGACACCTCAGACAGCACTACATGCCTTTATTTTTTCACACCTGTAGACACCTTAGCAGGAACTGAATCTACCTCTAGGCTCTACTAAATGATTGACTAGATCATCACTGATTATAATGGGATCTTAAACCTCTGCTGTGTCTATAGGACATGCAACAGAGATATCTAAATTTAGATCTATTCTGAATGCACCCTCTTCCTGTTCCCCACAGTGGCAAATTAAATGTCATTAAGCTATCCTATTTCCTAGAAGACTGTAAAAATCAAGTACAGTTAAAACCATAGTTTATGGAAATCTACTACTGGAAAATACAAGGAACTGGAGAGTCCATGTGGGAAAAGAGGTACATGATGAGCATTTACCAGTAGACTTTTGAATTTATTTGCTCGGGGAGAATAATTTTTTCCTTACCTAGTCATTTTTTTGTAAGAAGTACAGGTGACTCTAAATAGGTGCATTTTGTTGGGAACCATCCATTACAAACACTTGTTTTGGTGGAAATGGAAAGCTGTAATAATAATAATAATCTTTAAAGAAATCTAAATAATAAAGATTATTGATGTGTATTGACATGTATTTCTGGAAAACACTTTTTAAGTGGTTTACATGTCTCAGTGTGAGAGATTGTCCTGTCTAAAACTGTTTTAAACTTCTCAATCTTGACATGCAATGTTCATTAATAGTTGTTCTTTGTAGGATTTTTCTTTTTTTTCTCTTCTTTTGTTTTTTTTTAAATTATTTTTCCTGAAATAAAATCATCAAGAAGGAGGAATAAAGGGTAAAGTTTACAGTTCCCCATAGCAGATAAACTTGCCACCTGGGAAGAAAGTGGAACTGTTTTGGAGCTAAAGGTACAAATTCCTGGAACATAAATAGTTAGAAATCTAGGAGGATAATTAATGTGGTATCCCTGAGGATGCTGTTATAATTCCTTCTGATGCTACAAAATCATGTATGTTTTGTGCCTTTTCTTTAACAATATGGGTACTTTGAAGTCACAGACAGTTGGATCTATGGGTTGATGGACAACAAATAGTGGTCAGAATATTCTGTAAACATTTTTAGATTGTTTTCCTTCCAATAAACAAAGAAAGATCAAGGAAGGCTACGCTACTTTTCCAAACTGGATTTCTGGTTTGGATGATTATGTAGTATATAGTAAAGTCTAATGTTTAACCAGCTTGGGGAATACTTTCATGGAATAAACAAAAGACACAACATCCCTAATAACAAAACTATCCTTTCACCTTCAAGTTGTTGCTTCAAACTGGGTAGAAAATAATGTTTAGAGTAAAACTTTCAAGTTTTTTTTTTTTCAGTATAAAAATGCATATTTTCCATAGATTCTTTGAAAAATCCAATTTCATGATCAAAAGTAAAATAAAAAATATAAGCAAAATCCCTGACACATTGTAAAAATTCATCTTGAGGGTTAAATTTTGGCTCTGCTAAAAGCTGTACATTGGTTTCAGATCATATTTTAGAAAGCTGAGCAATTCTGATAATAGGTGGTTTTACTAACTCCACTTATAATTCAATATAATTTTTGTCTGACTCTCCCTGATTATCTCTCTGCACACACGTGTATATATATATTTTTTATATATTTGTGAGTGTGGGTGTCTGTGTGTACATTTATAAAAAGGAGTGAGTGTGCATATTTTCTCTTTTAACTATGTATACAAAATTTGGAGGCAGAAATATTAGGAAAAATATTCTGAAAGTGGAGGAAATTTTTAAAAGAGCTTACCAGTATCCACCTCATAAACAGTTATTCCATACAAATCTATAGCATTATTTTGAACAAATATTTAAGAACAGAAATTTATTCTGTTTACAAGTTTTCCCTTTTTTGCCCTTGCTTTCCTACCCCTCTGGTGTTCACTGAGTACCACTGCAGAGCTAAAAGGAAACTGCTGCTAATCTATTTCAGGCCTTTGTAGTTCAATTCCTTTATGAAATCTCAAGCTCATAAAGTTCAAGTGTACAGAAAAATTCTCAAAACCTCTTTCCATCATTAGTGTAAATGTGTTTGCAAGCACATCTGGTTCCTCAGTGAAACATGATGTACTTTAACCTCTTCAACCTTTGCCCAGCAAACAATAACTTTTGCCTGTTCCTTTCAAGCAATCTGAACAGCTAAATCTCGTACATGCATTTATGTATTTATGGTATTAGGAAGTCCTCTCTCTTTTATGAATTCACATAGATGGCGGGTGAAAAATAATTTCACCTGAAAGTGTATAACATGGGTTGGAAACACATTTTTAAAGAGCTCTGTAAAGTGCAGCAGATTAAACAAGAAGTAGCTGTGAGATGAAAAAAAAACCCCACTTCTAAATCAAAGAACAGGTGTCCTGTATATAAATATATGGAATTCTGTATGGCTGCGAAGGAATATAACTTTCATTCTCTGAAGGAGGGAAAGAACAGTAACAGCAAATTTATCTAATCTACTGTGAAAGAAATTTTATAACTCTACAGTAAATGTGCTAAGCATTTGCACACTACAATGAACTGTTACCAAAATCTAATTTGCAGAAAGTGGCAAAATTTTCAATCAAAAAAATATTATAGGTTTTTACAGACGTCATATGAAAGAGAAATTTTGTGCATTGGATGTGATTTATGAAACAGAAAAACTGGACAAATACCTATGCCAAGACAAGTTAATGGAAAATAAAAGCAGTAGTTATTGAATGTATCTTCAGAGTTTCAAATAATTAATATTTAGATTTTTTTAATGTATGTTATATAAAATACATGTAAGGAAAACTGTTACAGTGGCCCGTGACATTACTGAAGTTATCAGACAACACTGCTGCAGATATTCAAACAAATTATGGGAAATTAACAAAGGTGGCCATTGGCCATTTGTTAAAAATTGCTACCATTTAGAAGTTGACTGGATAACAGAAAAGGTCCTCTCTATTGCAAAGCAAACCAAGCCATTACATGTTTAAATACAAAGTCATTATCAAGGGTATGTCAGCATCTATCTATTTCAGTTTCTGTCAAAATGTTATCTGGGTATGTGGAAATTTCCACATGAAATGTCTAGTAGCAAAAAGTCCATAGAAAACAGTAGTTTGAATAAAGAGATCTATTATTTTGTACCTTTCATTGTAATAGTAGTTAGTATTTTTCATTATAACCAAAAGCACCAGTATGTCCTCCTCATTCAGATTTTCTTAATCTTCACCTTTGGCAGCATGCTGGTTAAGCTGAAGAACACCAGCTTACCATTTTTTAGAAAGAGCCTTCTCTGTCGTAGCCCAAACAGTTTTTTTCCAGTTATTCTTACCCAGCGAAGGGCTTCTGTTTCCACTTGAAACTTAGACCTTTAGGGTTAAAGCTGCTTTGAATAATTATCAAAAGCCAAATTTTAAAGATCTATGAATTCAACTCAGCCATCATTATTCACTGACTATGTTGGCTGGCTGGTTGGCTATCTTTCCAAGACACACCTATGCATTTTTTCTTACATTAGGCAATGTAAATTTTAAGACATTGAGCTGTCCAAGATTACACAAAATTTTAGCAAGATGACTATTTACAAAAACCTTTTTCTTTTAATGGAGATACAGTAGAAGCTTTTGAATTTTAATCCTCTTGGGAGAATAATAATTCAGACTTCCAAAACTAGCTTTATTCTATTGATTAAAAACTTAACAAAAAGATGAGAATATGCTATTGCACACACAGAGACAGAAAAACTGAAGTTGTTTTATTCATTAAAATGTGGTAACACAATAATGGTTGGTGTGAACTATTTCCAAGATGGTAGCAAGTATTTAACTAAATTTGCTGAATACAGAAATGTCACATCTGTTTCAATACTGCAAGATATTGAAACTCATTAATCTTTCTTGGCATATTACTAATCAGTTTTACAGGACTAATTGCATGTTTTATAATCAGTAGAAATAATGGTAATATTTTTCAATTAAGAGCTTTAAATAAATAATTCACATATTATAATTTACTTACATCTTTTTAATGACATAATTGCCAATATCATAGTAGGAGCCTACGCATAAAAAGGCAATTAACTAAAACAAAGTGATTCGAAACTGAAAGAAATTAGTGTTTTCATTAAATTTTGCCTATCATTTTGCAGAACACCGAAAAATGAGTTCTAAGATATAAACACAAGAAGGCTTTGTGGCTTTGTGGTTTTTCAAGGGGCAGAACAAGCCTGATGAAGTGCAGCTTTCTGTGATGAGATAGGTGACTTTATGGACATGGGGGGATCAGTGGGTGTTGTTTACCTTGCTTTTAGCAAAGCATTCAACATGTTCTCCCAGTGTCCTTAGAGCCATATTGATGAAATACTGACTGGATAACTGGGTGGAAAACTGGTTGGACTTCTGGTATCAAAATATTGAGATAGGGGATCCAAAGTCCAGCTGGTGTCTGGTCATGATGAGTGGCATCCCTCAGGGATTGATACTGTGTTTGATGATATTTAACATGTTTGTTAGTGGCCTGGAGAATGGGATGGGATGTTAACCAGTTTGTAGACGATACCACTGGTGGGCAGGTCTACCATGTGTTGAGATAGCTATATAGGCTGGACAAATGGGCTGGCAGGTATCTCAGAAAGTTCAACAAAGGCAAATGCCAAGTCCTTCACCTGGAGACGTATAACCCTGTTAGCAGTTGGGAGTTGACGGGATAGAAAGCAGCTGTGTAGGAAGTCCATTTCAGCGAAGCCACTGAGGCGAAGGGCTCCGGAGTGGAGGATTGCACCAGGGGACCCTTCAAGAAGCGGCAAAACCGTGGCAAAACCCGCGAAAAGCAAAAGCGCAAGGAGTGATGAGGGTGCCCCAGCCCCCCTCCCCAGCACCGGAGGAGGGAGTTCCTGACGAGCGGCAGCTCTGACTCAGCGTGGGCGAGGACAAGAGGGGCGGCGGCCAAACCCCCTCACTCACAAGAGCAGCCCCCAGGGAGCGCGAGTGACCCGGAGTGTGGTGTGTCAGAAGGGCGTGGCGCGGCAGTTCACGTGGCAGTTCGCACAGGGAAGGCGAGCAGGCAAGGCGCAGCCCCCCTCCTGGCTCTAGGGGCCAACTCAATTAGTAATCATCGGCTTCTAAGAACAGGACCAGCTATGGTTTCCACTCGGCCAAAAGCCGTCACCAGAAGGAATGTGGCGACCCAGATGGAGCCCTCACGCAAGCATACAGCTGTCCAGGTCTCTGGCTGCAGGGAGTGCCTGAGCCTGTCAGCTGTACCGGAGGGCAGCAGAGACACCACCTGTGTGCGGTGTGACCAGGTGGATGATCTGCTCGGCCTGGTGGCAGAGCTGAAGGAGGAGGTGGAAAGGTTAAGGAGTATCCGGGAGTGTGAGAGGGAGATAGGTTGGTGGAGCCGCACCCTACCGTCCCTGAGGCAAAGGCAGCAGATGAAGGCTCCACAAGAAGCAGAGGATCCCCTGCCCTCTTGCCACCAGGTAGAAAGAGGGGACCTAAGCGACGGGGGGGAATGGAAACAGGTCCCTGCTTGGGGTGCCAGGTGAACCCCCGCCCGGCCTCCCTCACCTTCCCGGTTGCCTTTACACAACAGATATGGGGCCCTGGAACTTGAGGGCCAGGCAAACGAGGATGTAGACGAAGGTCCATCCAGGAGGTTGCCTAGGGTGAGGCAGTCAGCCCCACACATTATGACTGCCTCTGCTAAGAAAAAAAGGAGGGTAATTGTCATAGGCGATTCCCTTCTGAGGGGAACAGAGGGCCCTGTATGCCGACCGGACCCGTCCCACAGGGAAGTCTGCTGCCTCCCTGGGGCCCGGGTCAGAGACATCACTAGGAAGCTCCCTGGTCTGGTACGGTCTTCCAATTACTACCCACTGTTGGTTATACAGGCTGGCAGTGATGAGGTTGCAGAGAGAAGTCCTGCAGTGATCAAAAGGGACTTCAGGGCACTGGGGCGACTGGTTGAAGGACCGGGAGCACTGGTAGTGTTTTCCTCAATCCCTGCAGTGGCAGGAAAGGATATTGAAGGAGCAGGAAAACACACCTGATCAACACGTGGCTCAGGGGCTGGTGCCATCGGAGGAATTTTGGCTTTTTTGATCACGGGGAAGTTTACACGGCACCGGGCCTGCTGGTGTCAGATGGAGTCCAGCTGTCTCACAGGGGGAAAAGAATCTTGAATTGGCAGGGCTCATTGAGAGGGCTTTAAACTAGGTTTGAAGGGGGAAGGGGATAAAACCAGGCTCACTAGAGATGAGCCTAGGGGTGGCGTGCCGATGCTGGGGGCGAAATCGATAGCCCAGCTCAAGTGCATCTACCCCAATGCACGCAGCATGGGCGGCAAACAGGAGGAGCTGGAAGCCATTGTGCAGCGGGAGAGATATGACTTAGTCGCCATCACAGAAACATGGTGGGGTGACTCTCATGATTGAAGTGCTGCAATGGATGGCTATAGACTCTTCAGAAGGGACAGGCGAGGAAGGAGAGGCGGTGGGGTGGCCCTGTATGTTAGGGAGTGTTTCGATTGTCTAGAGCTCAACGATTGTGATGATGATGCGGTCGAGTGTTTATGGGTAAGGATGAGGGGGAAGGCCAACGAGGCAGAAATCCTGCTGGGAGTCTGTTATAGACCACCCAACCAGGATGAAGGGGCAGATGAAGCGTTCTGCAAGCGACTGGCAGAAGTCTCTCAATCGCTAGCCCTTGTTCTCATGGGGGACTTCAACTTCCTGGACGTCTGCTGGCAATACAACACGGCAGAGAGGAAGCAGCCTAGGCGGTTCCTGGAGTGTGTGGAAGACAACTTCCTGACACAGCTGGTGAGTGAGCCTACCAGGGGAGGTGCCTCGCTCGACCTGCTGTTTACAAACAGAGAAGGACTGGTGGGAGATGTGGTGGTCAGAGACTGCCTTGGGTTTAGCGACCATGAAATGGTAGAATTCTCCATTCTTGGTGAAGTAAGGAGGGGGGCCAGCAAAACCGCAACCATGGACTTCTGGAGGGCAGACTTTGGCCTGTTCAGGATGCTGGTTGAGAGAGTCCCTTGGGAGACAGTCCTGAAGGGCAAGGGGGTCCAGGAAGGCTGGACGATCTTCAAGAAGGAAGTCTTAAAGGCGCAGGAGCAGGTTGTCCCCATATGCTGTAAGAAGAATGGGCGGGGAAGACGACCGGCCTGGCTGAACGGGGAGCTCTTGCTGGGACTCAGGAAAACAAGGAGAGTTTACCGCTTGTGGAAGAAGGGGCAGGCGACTCAAGAAGAGTACAGGGATCTTGTTAGGTCGTGCAGAGAAGAAATGAGAAAGGCAAAAGCCCAGCTAGAATGCAATCTGGCTGCTGTCGTTAAAGACAACAAAAAAAGCTTTTACAAATCTATTAATGACAAGAAGAGAGCCAAGGAGAATCTCCATCCCTTATTGGATGCGGGGGGGAACATTGTCACTGAGGATGAGGAAAAGGCTGAGGTACTCAATGCCTTCTTTGCCTCAGTCTTTAACAGGCAGACCAGTTCTCCTCAGGGTACTCGGCCCCCCGAGCTGGAAGACAGGGACAGCAAGCAGGATGAACCCCCCATAATCCAAGAGGAATCAGTCAATGACCTGCTACGCCACCTGGACGCTCACAAGTCTATGGGGCCGGATGGGATCCACCCGAGAGTGCTGAGGGAGCTGGCGGAGGAGCTCGCCAAGCCACTCTCCATCATTTATCAGTAGTCCTGGTTAACGGGGGAGGTCCCGGACGACTGGAGGCTTGCCAATGTGACACCCATCTACAAGAAGGGCCGGAAGGAGGATCCAGGGAACTACAGGCCTGTCAGCCTGACCTTGGTGCCGGGGAAGATGGTGGAACGGTTCATCTTGAGGGCGCTCACAAGGCATGAGCGGGACAACCAGGGGATCAGGCCTAGCCAGCACAGATTCATGAGAGGCAGGTCCTGCTTGACCAACCTGATCTCCTTCTATGACCAGGTGACCCGCCTAGAGGATGAGGGAAAGGCTGTGGATGTGGTCTACCTGGACTTCAGTAAGGCCTTTGACACCGTCTCCCACAGCATTCTCCTAGAGAAGCTGGCAGCTCACGGCTTAGACAGGTGTACTCTGCGCTGGGTCAAAAACTGGCTGGATGGCCGGACCCAAAGAGTGGTGGTGAATGGAGTTACATCCGGTTGGCTGCTGGTCACGAGCGGTGTTCCCCAGGGCTCAGTTTTGGGGCTGGTCTTGTTCAATATCTTTATTGATGATCTGGATGAGGGGATTGAGTGCACCCTCAGTAAGTTTGCAGATGACACCAAGTTGGGCGGGAGTGTTGATCTGCTCGAGGGTAGGAAGGCTCTGCAGAGGGACCTGGACAGGCTGGATCGATGGGCCGAGGCCAACTGTATAAGATTCAACAAGGCCAAGTGCCGGGTCCTGCCCTTTGGCCACAACCACCCCATGCAGTGCTACAGGCTTGGGGAAGAGTGGCTGGAAAGCTGCCTGTCGGAAAAGGACCTGGGGGTGTTGGTTGACAGCCGGCTGAACATGAGCCGGCAGTGTGCCCAGGCGGCCAAGAAGGCCAATGGCATCCTGGCCTGTATCAGAAATAGTGTGGCCAGCAGGAGTAGGGAAGTGATCGTGCCCCTGTACTCGGCCTTGGTGAGGCCGCACCTTGAATGCTGTGTTCAGTTTTGGGCCCCCTCACTACAAGAAGGACGTTGAGGTGCTGGAGCGTGTCCAGAGAAGGGCAAGGAGGCTGGTGAGGGGTCTAGAGCACAAGTCTTATGAGGAGCGGCTGAGGGAACTGGGGTTGTTTAGCCTGGAGGACAGGAGGCTCAGGGGAGACCTCATCACGCTCTACGACTACCTGAAAGGAGGTTGTAGCGAGGTGGGTGTTGGTCTCTTCTCCCAAGTAACTAGCGATAGGACGAGAGGAAATGGCCTCAAGTTGCGCCAGGGGAGGTTTAGATTGGATATTAGGAAACATTTCTTCACCGAAAGGATTGTCAAGCATTGGAAGAGGCTGCCCAGGGAAGTGGTGGAGTCCCCATCCCTGGAGGTATTTAAAAGACGTGTAGATGAGGCGCTTAGGGACATGGTTTAGTGGGCATGGTGGTGTTGGGTTGATGGTTGGACTCGATGATCTTAGAGGTCTTTTCCAACGTCAATGATTCTATGATTCTGTGATTCTAAGTCACTGTGGAGTGTTGGCAGACAGCAAACAATGTTAGTCAGCAGTGTGCCCCTGAGGTGAAGAAGGCCAGCTGCATACTGGTCTGTATTGGCAAGACAGTAGCCAGCAGAGGAAGGGCAGTGATTATTTCTATCACTCTGACACTTGTGCAATTGCATCTGGAGCACTTCATCCAGTTTTGGGTTTCTCAGTACAAGAAAGACTTTGACATATTGGAATGAGTCCCATGGAGGGTGACCAAGAAGGTTCGGGGGGTTATTCCATTTTAAGAAGAAAAACTTAAGTGAATGATCCTATTGCTGCATTTGACTACATAGTAGGAGATAGATACAGAGAAGACAAGCCAGACTCTTCTCAGGAGTGCAAAGTGATAATGAAAAGAGGCAACGGTCAAATGTTGCAGCACAGGAAATTCTGATTAGACATTAGTATAAAAATATCCATAATGAAGGAAATCAAACATTGTTTTGCCAAAAAGTTTGTAGGCTCTCCATCCTTAGAGATAGTCAAAACAGAATTGAACAAGGCCTTGAGCATCCTGTTCTAGCTGGACCTGCTCTGAATAAGAGGTTGGACTGGACAGTCTTCAGAGGTCCCTTCTAACCTGTATGAGTCTATGCTTCTATGAAAGCCATTTTTATCTTGTATACAGTTTGGATAACATAAGTGTGACAAAAGCAGTGGGATTTAAGTTACAAGAATGAAAATCAAGTTTGTTCTTTGGTTGTAATTGTGATATAGCTGGGTATCAAGGCTGTGCCTGTACACACACCCAATGTTTTTAAGTTGTTAATTCCATGAGTGGTTCAGGAACTCCCCAACCAGTCATCTGCATAGATGAGGTAATGGGCTGGCTAGAGGCACTGGACCAACTTCTGACTAGGTGATTCTTTGCCTTCATAGTTAAGTATTAAGAATCAGTAGTCCCTCTGTCATCCCATCGAGGACTACAAGAACCTTGCTAGGGCATGCAGAGATAGTCAGGAAAGCTAAGGCTCAGCTAGAACTGAAAATGCCCAAAGCTGTCAAGAACAACAAGAAAGGGTTCTTCAGATACATGACCAGTAAGCAGCAGCATAGGAAAGACATAAGCCCATTGCTAAACAGTGCAGGGAAACTAGTTACTACTAACGCTGACAAGGCAGAGGTTCTCAATACCTTTTTTTGCCTCTGCTTTTACTGGCATAGTTGGACCCCAGACCACAGGATCAAGTAGCTACAACTCGTGTCAACCTAGCAGTAGTGGAGGAATAGCTGGTCTGTGGCCTCTTGCAAGGGCTGAACCCACACAAATCTATGGGCCCAGACGAAATCCACTCCAGGGCATTAAGAGAAGTGGCTGACATCATTGTCACAAAGCCACTGTCCACTGTCTCTAATCTTTGAAAAGTTGTGGAGATCAGAGGATATCCTTGATAATTGAAGGAGGGCAAATGTCATGCAAATCTACAAGAAGGGCCCAAAAGAGGACTCAGGAAACTACAGGCCTGTTAGTCTTACTTTGATCCCTGGGAAAGTAATGGATTGACTCCTCTTAGAAAGTATTAGAAGCCAAACGAAGCAGGTGATTGGGAAAAGCCAGCACAGATTTACCAAAGGCAAATCATGCCTGACTAACCTGATCACCTTCTACAACAAAATAACATCTTCTGTCAATATGGGGAGAGCAGTGGATATTGTTTACTTGGACATCAGCAAAGCATTCAACGCTGTTTCCCAAAGCTTCCTTCTAGACAACTTGGCAAGATACAGATTGTGTGGGTGGTCTGTGAAATGGGTAGGCAATTGGCTAACAGGCCACACTCAGAGCGGGGTGATCAATGGTTTTTACTCAGGCTGGCAGCCTGTCACAAGTGAGGTCCCCCAGGGATCGATACTGGGTCCTACACTGTTCAACATCTTCATAAATGATCTGCACAATGGGATTGAAAGCACCCTCACCACGTTTGCTGATGACACTAAACTGGGTGGTGAAGTGGATGTGTCAGAAGGGAGAGCCATCTTACAGAGACACCTGGACAGGTTGGAAGAGTGGGCAAGCAAGAGCTGTATGAAGTTCAGCAAAGACAAGCGCAAGGTCCTGCACCTGGAATAACATAATCAAAGAGCCCAGTACAGGCTGGGATCTGTGTGGCTGGGGAGCAGCCTTGCTGAAAGGGACCTGGGGGTCCTGGTGGAGAACAAGCTGAACATGAGTCAACAGTGTGCTGCTGCAG
This sequence comes from Aptenodytes patagonicus, assembly GCF_965638725.1. NCBI lineage: Eukaryota > Metazoa > Chordata > Aves > Sphenisciformes > Spheniscidae > Aptenodytes > Aptenodytes patagonicus. Next base: position 31,193,834 of record NC_134949.1, read on the forward strand.
CAGCAAAGGCAAATTGGATCCTGGGCTGCATCCACAGGGGTATTACTAGCAGAGAGAGAGATGTGATCATCCCACTTTACTCAGCACTTGTCAGACCACACCTGGAGTACTGTGTCCAGTTCTGGTCCCCATAATTCAAGAAAAACATGGGCAGACTGTGGTGTTTAGTTGCCTACTAGAATTAACCCACAACAACTAGGTTTTTAGCTTTTAACAAACTCTCTGTGTGCCTGTGCAACACAATTATTTCCTGTCCTATATGTGAACACAGATGGAAACACATTGATCAAAAGGGGAAAAACAGTCAGATTATGCACTGTAGTAGGACTTTTCTATCACTGAATTCTCCCAGAGGATTATAACATGATGTATCAAATTACATTTCAAATTGTGCAAGTGTTTGCAAACATTTGTCTACATTCATTTGATTCTAAAAGGAAAGGGCTAGAAAGTATATACTTTCTAGTATATACTAGTGGCATGGGTAAGGTGAACTGACTTTCTAAATACAAGTAACATCTGTGAGCATTTAGAAATTGTAGTAACTGGAGTGATGTTTCAAAATTTTTTCTCACTTTTGCTATTTCCCTTCAGGTTGTGAACTTATTCAAGTGAGTTTACAACCACTTTATTGTTCTCCAGAGTTCAGATAGTTGCTAAACTGCTCGCTGCAGCTTTACATTTAAAACGCTTGTTATAACTCCCTACAGAGTAGTAAAACATTATGCCTTACCCCCATTTGAGCATACAGAAGAATACTTTTAACACCTTTGCTATTGCTGCTACTTGAAGTAATACATTTCACCACGTCAAAACCAATTGCCATCACTTTGTAATTAGAAAAGAGTGTGGGGAAAAACACCCTCCATAACAAATGGCTATGATGATTTGCTTGTTTGTGTGGATATGCAGAAAGAAGGACAATTCTGCCACAAAGAGCTTACAAATTAACTGAGAAATATTCAGATAATCACATGCTTGTGACCCAGCAAAAAGCACTAATGTTACCTTACAGAGGTGGAAGAACTTTGGATTCCAATATTACTTCAAAAGTTAGTTGCAAACAAGTCTAGTCAATTGGAAAGCCATTAGCACTTCACACTGTCTGATTTCTACAGAAATCTTCTTGTGAGGACAAGCTAGGCATACAGACAATGCGTGACTGTGGAGATTACAAGAATAAAAATACACCAGCTGGGGAAATAAACAATGTTAGCTTGGAAAACATGGCAACCATTAGCCTGTTGTCACAAATTCTTTTATACATATTGACCTCCACCATATGTTTTTATTTAAAACAGTATTATGTTTCACTGCCTTAGGAAACTCTGGAATCAATGTGTCAAGGTCAAATCTTCTTCATAAATACACTTTGCTTTATATAGTTTATGTTGATTTGCTAACTGTGAAATTTTCAAAAACGTAGTGGTAGGGCATGATAAATAGTTGCATCTGCATATTTTCCATTCCTTCTACCTCCAGACACTAATATTAACGATCATTTCAAAGAGAAAGACTGATAAACTTATTAATAAGAATGTCTATTCTGGCTGCAGAAAGTATTCGGATAAAAAGTCCCTGAAACATCTGAGTATTGCAAAATAAAGATTACTTTCTGTATCTGCACCTAACATATACAATAAAGGTACAAAGAAAAGTTTGTGGTGTTTGCAGTCTAGCTAGTGGCGCTTATATCGAAAACATGATGATAATTTCACTTTAACTTGAGTCAAAGTTAACACATCTTCCGACTAAAGCAGAATGTCTGCATTTAAGATTCCAACCACAAGAAATCATTTGGAGATATGACTTGCAATAAGAATTACAGAATGTCAATACATTTTAGAAAAGAGGAAGGAGTGACAAAAGCCAGATCAATTAAAGTGCAAGGTTGGCACTTTCAGTACCTCTTTGGTCAGAGTGTTGATCAATGAATTTGTCTTTGCATTGACAGTGATAATAAGGGATGAAATGAAGAGTGGAAGTTGGCCATTCTTGCAAAAAGTGCATTCCACATTACACAACTTCCAAAGCTTCTGTGTCATAGGAAAGTCCATTGACAAATCTGTTAGACACTATTAAATGCTATATAAGGTTGGTTCTTCTATATGGCTGTCAAAGTTGGATGCTTCAAAACCCTCGTAATGCAAGACTCAACCCACACATAAACTTCAGCAGGTTAAGTGCTTAATTTAAATGGGTCATCTAAGTTTATTCTTCAGGTAGTGAGAGTGATAGGCACCTCTAGAAGGCAATTATTTCTTTCATACTTTCTGGGAGGATAGTATTCTGATAACACAATTAAATGTAGTCAATCTTCTTATAACAAACTAGTTAGCCAACTAGAATATTTCAGCATTAGTATTATGGATACTTGATAGATAAAGTTTATCATTAGCTTATGATATTAAAAACATCAAAGATATTTGAGAAAAGTTTATGTTAAAAACAACACAGAACTGTAATATGCTAAAAAGAAAGAATGTACCTTTGTGGATATTTAACAGACATCATTTGGCATAGTTGGGAACTTGTACTATCACGCTGAAAAAATGGAGAGGTCCAACTACACTGGATCTGAATCAGCCTCTTTTGAAACCTTCATCCCTCTATGAGTAATGTAGAAGCTCTGGTTGGTTAGGGTTTTTTGCTCAATGATCTCCTGTACATGCCTAAATTTGGATAGAAATAATCTGGTCCATGATCTCCGTGATTTAACCTCAAAGTATGCCAGTACCTCTTTGTATAAAACAGCCAAATAGAGTACTGGCAGGTTTTGGGGCATAATTCATAAATATTTTCCAGTATTACATTTAGCACCTTGACTGGATGGACAGACAAAAACATTTGGTCAGGTCTGAGCTTTACTGAGTAGCACCTTACTTGATAAGTTGTCTCCTTGAAATCAGTGTGTCTACTCAATGAGTAAGGAATGACTACTCAGCATGTGCAGTGAAATGGAATCTGACCTATGATATATCCCGTCTGATAAAAAAACAGGATATTAAACAAGGTGCATTAAATAAGAGTAATACCAAGAATGCCTTTTTAAAATGAGCTTTGTTGATTGACAGATTATTCTTTGTTGCAGACTCTAGGATAAAAGGGTAATTTCAAACATTGTAATTGAAATCCTGCTTATGTTTCCTTTTAGCTTCAAATTCTCGTATTCATCCTGTTATAATCCCCTGTTTTACAATACAGAATCCTAAATGTAATCTTATTTATTCATATTTTCCTGCAAGCCGCTGTTTTATTTCCTTTCTTTTTCTCTCTTCCCTGCTCTTGCATTCCTATCCTCTCCTAGTTGCTAGTCTCACTTAATTAGAATATAAAAATGTCACTCACTTCTTTACAACATCAAACCAATTTAATCTACCTCATTCTCCTACTGGCTGCAGGCAAATTCTTTGTCTAAATACCAGTTGTACTGAATGTTTAGTATAAATCTGTTTTCCTATCCCCTTTCCAGCTGCAGTCTCCATCTCTTTGTAGCTGTAATGGTAAGAGATTGAGAGAACCTGGAAGGGCAGAGAGGGCAAAGTTCTGGAGATAAGTGACCAAAGACAAAGTGCAAAGATCAAAAGAAAAGGGTGGCTTTGCAGCTGGAAGAATGATATTTGCATGGTGTTGAATAAAATGAAGATCAGTGTCTAAACCAGTAGAATCTATTTATACACAATTTCTTCTTTAGAGAGGGGAGGTATGCAATTACATGAGAAAAGACAGCAAGGTTATTTTATAAGGAAATTTCTTTGTAATATTCCCCATGTTACAGAAATTTGTTCTGAGGACGCGATGATAAATAGCTTTCTCCCCCAAGAAGCAAAGCAGTGAAGATGGTCTGCCTTAGGCAAACACTGTTACTTCCCTGCTTGTGACCTGGAGGCAGAGTCAGTGGGCCCATACTAACAGTGCATACCCAGTACAATACACGCAATTCATAGTCTCTGCATGAAGAGGGTTACTGTTCACCTGCTGATGGGGAAAAAGGAAGGGCAGCACACCTTTGTAGTAGTGCAACACCAGTAAAACCAAGGCAGACCAGGCATCGTGTGGGTGCAAAATGTGTAGAGGGTAACATGGTCCCATGACAGGAGTGTAGTCATTGGGGCTTTTTTTTTTGTTTGCTTTTATTTGTAAAATGACCTTAGAAAGAATTACAGACTTTTGTTATCTTCTCTGTCCCCATTGACCCACTTTCATCTGTTAGCTTCATTTAACTACAATGTCTTTGTGTAACAGTCAATAACGACATGCTTCATCTCACCTAAATTCAGATACCTAAAAGCTAGATGCAGGTAATTTCCTTATCTTACCAGTATAATTGTTGGAGAGAAATGGATACCAAAAAGTGAGACTGAGCTGCCTTTTGTCAGATACCCACCTCAGCCAAGCGAATTGCTCCTTGATAATTCCTGTTTCTCTCCTTGACCACATGTTGCTAGCTTGGATCCAGTTGTATCTTTACATACTGACATTAGAACAATGAATCCTACCTCATATCTATATTGGTTCCTATTTGTTCTATTTTAGCTATTTCACATAAGAAAAAAGTTACCACTTGTATAGTAATTGCACTTTGAATTTTGAGATGAGAGAAAGATCAGCTAGAAATAATTTATTTAGATAATTTTGGATTTCCAGTGAATTATATGAGGACTTACAGTGAAAATTCACGCAGGATTGAGTATTGCAATGGCTCCAGATAGATTATGTTGTAAAATAACACATGAACATGCTTAAAAATCCTTCTGCTTAGAGGGATGACATGTTGCTTCCCATGCACCATATCAATCAATTTTGTATGCCACTATATAACCTTCTTAAAAGTGGAAACTGAATACTTTTTTCTTCAGTACATCAGTATTTATAATGCCTCTGTTTATAGCTGTCTCGTCTGGCTGCTAAAAAGCTTTTAATCTGAGGGGTTGCTTTGTATATTTAATCATTATATTTGTATTTTTCTTAAATGCTTAGAAATTCATTAACATTTTTCATAAAAAAAGAGAAAAGAACTTCTTTTGTAAGGACTATTCTACAAAGCTTTAATTTTCACAGTTAATCTGCCTGTTTCTCTGCCAATTCGCTGTGCCATTTTACTTCTCGCCATTTACCTGGCAAGAAGCTGATATACAAATGTTCTCTTTATACTAATTCTAAAATCGCTTTCAGTTTATGCCACTATCCATGGTTAGCAATCAATGAAAGGATTATTGTTTGAATTAATTTTGTAAAAATGTCATCAAATCTTCATGAATATGTTAAGCTTTTTTTTTCCTATGAGTCAATAGAGAGACATCTATGCAATCTACAGTTCACTTCATCTGGCTTTAAATGATTTTTTTTGGTGTTAAGAGAAGAAGTACAGTGGCAGGGAAGAATACTGAAAGGAGCAGGAAAACACACCTGATCAACACGTGGCTCAGGGGCTGGTGCCATCGGAGGAATTTTGGCTTTTTTGATCACGGGGAGGTTTACACGGCACCGGGCCTGCTGGTGGCAGATGGAGTCCAGCTGTCTCACAGGGGGAAAAGAATCATGGCTCATGAATTGGCAGGGCTCATTGAGAGGGCTTTAAACTAGGTTTGAAGGGGGAAGGGGATAAAACCAGGCTCACTAGAGATGAGCCTAGGGGTGGCGTGCCGATGCTGGGGGCGAAATCGATAGCCCAGCTCAAGTGCATCTACCCCAATGCACGCAGCATGGGCGGCAAACAGGAGGAGCTGGAAGCCATTGTGCAGTGGGAGAGATATGACTTAGTCGCCATCACAGAAACATGGTGGGGTGACTCTCATGATTGGAGTGCTGCAATGGATGGCTATAGACTCTTCAGAAGGGACAGGCGAGGAAGGAGAGGCGGTGGGGTGGCCCTGTATGTTAGGGAGTGTTTCGATTGTCTAGAGCTCAACGATTGTGATGATGATACGGTCGAGTGTTTATGGGTAAGGATGAGGGGGAAGGCCAACGAGGCAGAAATCCTGCTGGGAGTCTGTTATAGACCACCCAACCAGGATGAAGGGGCGGATGAAGCGTTCTGCAAGCGACTGGCACAAGTCTCTCAATCGCTAGCCCTTGTTCTCGTGGGGGACTTCAACTTCCTGGACGTCTGCTGGAAATACATGCAGAGAGGAAGCAGCCTAGGAGGTTCCTGGAGTGTGTGGAAGACAACTTCCTGACACAGCTGGTGAGTGAGCCTACCAGGGGAGGTGCCTCACTCGACCTGCTGTTGACTTACAAAGAAGGACTGGTGGGAGATGTGGTGGTCGGAGGCCGTCCTGGGTTTAGCGACCATGAAATGGTAGAATTCTCCATTCTTGGTGAAGTAAGGAGGGGGGCCAGCAAAACCGCAACCATGGACTTCTGGAGGGCGGACTTTGGCCTGTTCAGGACGCTGGTTGAGAGAGTCCCTTGGGAGACGGTCCTGAAGGGCAAAGGGGTCCAGGAAGGCTGGATGTTCTTCAAGAAGGAAGTCTTAAAGGCGCAGGAGCAGGTTGTCCCTGTACGCCGTAAGAAGAATGGGCAGGGAAGACGACCGGCCTGGCTGAACGGGGAGCTCTTGCTTCGACTCAGGAAAAAAAGGAGAGTTTACTGCTTGTGGAAGAAGGGGCAGGCAACTCAAGAAGAGTACAGGGATCTAGTTAGGTCGTGCAGAGAAGAAATGAGAAAGGCAAAAGCCCAGCTAGAACGCAATCTGGCTGCTGTCGTTAAAGACAACAAAAAAAGCTTTTACAAATATATTAATGACAAGAAGAGAGCCAAGGAGAATCTCCATCCTTTATTGGATGCGGGGGGGAACATTGTCACCGAGGATGAGGAAAAGGCTGAGGTACTCAATGCCTTCTTTGCCTCAGTCTTTAACAGGCAGACCAGTTCTCCTCAGGGTACTCGGCCCCCCGAGCTGGAAGACAGGGACAGCAAGCAGGATGAACCCCCCGTAATCCAAGAGGAAGCAGTCAATGACCTGCTACGCCACCTGGATGCTCACAAGTCTATGGGGCCGGATGGGATCCACCCGAGAGTGCTGAGGGAGCTGGCGGAGGAGCTCGCCAAGCCGCTCTCCATCATTTATCAGCAGTCCTGGTTAATGGGGGAGGTCCTGGACGACTGGAGGCTTGCCAATGTGACGCCCATCTACAAGAAGGGCCGGAAGGAGGATCCGGGGAACTCCAGGCCTGTCAGCCTGACCTCGGTGCCGGGGAAGATTATGGAGCGGTTCATCTTGAGGGCGCTCACAAGGCATGAGCGGGACAACCAGGGGATCCGGCCTAGCCAGCACGGGTTCATGAGAGGCAGGTCCTGCTTGACCAACCTGATCTCCTTCTATGACCAGGTGACCCGCCTAGTGGATGAGGGAAAGGCTGTGGATGTGGTCTACCTGGACTTCAGTAAGGCCTTTGACACCGTCTCCCACAGCATTCTCCTAGAGAAGCTGGCAGCTCACGGCTTAGACAGGTGGACTCTGCGCTGGGTCAAAACTGGCTGGATGGCCAGACCCAAGGAGTTGTGGTGAATGGAGTTATATCCAGTTGGCGGCCGGTCACGAGCGGTGTTCCCCAGGGCTCAGTTTTGGGGCCAGTCTTGTTTAATATCTTTATTGATGATCTGGATGAGGGGTTCGAGTGCACCCTCAGTAAGTTTGCAGACGACACCAAGTTGGGCGGGAGTGTTGATCTGCTCGAGGGTAGGAAGGCTCTACACAGGGATCTGGACAGGTTGCATTGATGAGCCGAGGCCAATTGTATGAGATTCAACAAGGCCAAGTGCCGGGTCCTGCACTTCAGCCACAACAACCCCATGCCGTGCTACAGGCTTGGGGAAGAGCGGCTGGAAAGCTGCCCAGCAGAGAAGGACCTGGGGGTGTTGGTTGACAGCCGGCTGAACATGAGCTGGCAGTGTGCCCAGGCAGCCAAGAAGGCCAATGGCATCCTGGCCTGTATCAGAAATAGTGTGGCCAGCAGGAGTAGGGAAGTGATTGTGCCCCTGTACTCGGCCCTGGTGAGGCCGCACCTTGACTACTGTGTTCAGTTTTGGGCCCCTCACTACAAGAAGGACGTTGAGGTGCTGGAGCGTGTCCAGAGAAGGGCAACGAGGCTGGTGAGGGGTCTGGAGAACAAGTCTTATGAGGAGCGGCTGAGGGACCTGGGGTTGTTTAGCCTGGAGAAAAGGAGGCTGAGGGGAGACCTCATCGCTCTCTACAACTACCTGAAAGGAAGTTGTAGCGAGGTGGGTGTCGGTCTCTTCTCCCAAGTAACAAGCAATAGGACGAGAGGAAATGGCCTCAAGTTGTGCCAGGGGAGGTTTAGATTGGATGTAAGGAAAAATGTCTTTACTGAAAGAGTGGTGAAACATTGGAAGAGGCTGCCCAGGGAAGTGGTGGAGTCCCCATCCCTGGAGGTATTTAAAAGACGAGTAGATGAGGCGCTTAGGGACATGGTTTAGTGGGCATGGTGGTGTTGGGTCGACGGTTGGACTTGATGATCTTAGAGGTCTTTTCCAACCTCAATGATTCTATGATTCTATGATTCTAAGTATGGCCGGAAGAGAATGCTTTTGCTGCATAGTTTAGACAAGTTAAAGTGAAAAAATGGTCATTTTATGCATCAGCACTGTGTGAGTAGAACTCTGTTCATCTCACTTCAGTCGGAAGTTCAGTGACTAGACAAAACCAGTTGAGGACTTCTTCAAGAGAATGAAGCTGTCACTGGAGAGATATAGACCTCCAAAGCCTGATTCATTGTAGACATCCATTTTAGGAAAGGTGACTCACCCTTATATACTCATCTCCAAACCACATTATTTTTTGGTAACTGTCATTCTGACTAAAGTAAAAAATTTTCAGTCTTCTCTGTTGTGTAGGAAAACTGAGACATGGTGAAACAAAAATATTCTTGAGTGTTCAGGCTTGGAGCAAAATTAACCCCTTTCCTGAATTTCCTAAACAACCCCACTGTCTTACCTCAGGATGGCAATAAAAAGATGCAGAAATTAGAGGACTATGTCCTCTCACAGGAAACAGTCCTACTACAGCAAGAAAGACTCACCATACAGAAGCATCTCTATCTTTCTATAGCAAAAGATGGAACTTGCTAGGCTTTCATAATGAAGGCTGATGTTTTTGTGAATTCAGATTTTTGACTGATGATCTTTTGGTGATGCTTTAGAACTTGAAAGAGAATGGCACTCCGAGCTTGTTGCTGAGGTGGCTGGTGGTTGATTCAACAACCTTGAATGATGCATATATAAAAACAGTTAGTGAAGAATTTAATTAATCTCTGCTCATTGATCATGATATTTTAGCTTTACTTTTTACTTTCCACTTAGCTTGAAAAGAAGGTTCCTTTAATTTATATTAAGATAGCATTTTAATTCACTTGAAAAGATTTTTGCATTTTTCAGATGAAGTGGTATATAATATAAAATATTATAGTTCAGCACAGAAATATTCTGGTCACTGAACGTATCTAGTCAGGAACTAGCCTGAAAGATGTGGTCAAAAGGAAAGGTCATTAGATCTCTACTTTGACCAGAACTGTGACTGTTATCTTAGATATTTAAGACTCTGTGAAGTTGCTGAAAAGAAAAATAGAGAAAGATGGAATTAATGACATTTACCCAAAAGCTCATGAGACACCCAAAAATGAAACTGATAAATTTATAATTGGGGTATAATTTACTGCTTACAGCAAACTTGATTCAAGGGATGGAGGGAGGAAAATAGGATTTAAAACTTGAAAAGTGTTTGGAGAATTAATTTAGGATTATAGACCAGATTTCCACATAAGGCTGCTTGTTAAAAACTATAATAAAGAACAGGATGAATAAACACATGGAAAAATGTTCCACACTGTGAAACAGGTAACTTGGAAGTAAGATGCATTACACAGGTGTATCAGAAGGAATCAGTAAGTGTGTGGGCAATTGATGCATGTGAGATACTCAACTTGGGTTTAAATAAACCTCAAAAAGCATAAGAGGGAAGGAAGGTCCTCTTGTAAGGATTAGAAAATGACTGAAGAATAAGAAACATAAGGTGGGGATAGGTGAACAGGTTTCTCAGTGGTAGAAAAGTTATACCCAAGATTTTGTGCTTGGATGTCTGCTGTTCACTACCTCATTAAGTAAAGTCACAAGGATGAAGAATAATGAATTGAAAAATTCTTATACCCAATCATTAAAAGCAACTGAAGAAAACTTACAAGGCATTTACAGGGTCCAGTCAGAGTCCCTAGTACAGAAAACCATCCTGATTCCCAATAGTTACGCTAATCACTCTCCTGACTTCCCTTCCCCCAGCCCAGTTGCCACTCTTCTATCTGCTTTAAGTAGATTAAAATGGGCACACCCTTTTATGCTTTGAACACTCAGAATAATATCCTGGGAGTCTGAGTTGTCTGTCATGGGCATCTTAGGAGGCTTGTTTAATAGGTTTATTTCACTTCTGTGTGAGGAATGCCTTATTGTCACTCACCAGTTGTATTTCACTCTACCACATATCTAACTCAAACCATGGTAAGTAAAATGCAGAATAAATCATTTTGTTTTCAACATGCAAAAGAGGCAAAACAGCTACAAAAGTTTACAAAAGAAAGGGGGGGGGGGGGCAAAGAAAGAAAAACTATGCTTAACCTGCTTGCTTTAATGTTAAGGTGAGAAACAGCTATCTTTTTCTTCCTTTTTCTCATATTTAGGTGATTTTTGATACGTTGTCCAGATAAGGTGATTGTCAAGGATTTTCTATTTTTGCTTATCATGCTCCTTATGTTGCAATATTAAAGAGCACCCTGTCTTGGTGATGCATGTTAGCTTTTACAACCAGCCTCTCCTTTGAAATCCTCCAAGGTTCCAGACATATAATCTCTTCACCCAAAACTTTTTTTATGTCTTTCTTCTGCAAGAGACAGCCAGCTTGTCATGTCTCTTAATCTAAAGAAGTGGATTAATCCACATCCTTGGAAATGTTAATGTGTCTTTGTTAAATCAGATGTCATTTTGTCTACTTTGCTAGCTAATAAAAAACTTTTGCCTTAGCAAGAAGTAAATCCTCTGTCCTCACCCCGGCTTTGTTAACTCATTGTGTATATTTCATTGTAAAGTGTAATTTGAATAAAAATGTATGGTTTATATCAATCTGTATTTTATATCAGTCTGGCCATAAAGATACATATAAAGATCTAATGTGGATAAATGTATGTACCTTATCATTAGTTCTTGAATACAGGTCAGAATAGACAATAACTATCTTCTCTCACATGACAACAGGTCTGCACGATTGACCCTTGTTATCTGCCTCTGAAACAATATTCTTATAGTAGAAACTACAACTGGTTGCCTAGAGAGACAGGACAGTCTCACAATTAGGTGAAAAAATGGCAAATGAAATTCAGTGGGGGTAAGTGAAAAGCAATGCACATGGGGAAAAAATATGCATGATAGACTTTAAATTACTTAAAATCACTCAGAAAAAAAAGATCTTATTAGATAATTCTCTGAAAAGCTCATCGCGTGCTCCACAGTGGGCAGAAAAGAAAATAGACTGTTTAGGATTATTTGGAAAGGAATGAAAAGCAAATAGAGCAATCATTATGCCACTAAGAATCAGTGGCATGCCTTTAACTTTAAAACTTCTGCAAGTTCTAGTCTTCCTTTATCAAAAAGAAACAAAGAACTAAGAAAGACACAGAGAAGGGTACCAAAGATTATTAAAGGTTTGAAGCAACCTCCTATTAAAAAGTGAAGTTTACCTATAAAATGGACCAGAACTCTTCAGATTAGAAAAGACTGTTTAAAGAAAGATAACATAAGGGTTTGTACCATTGTAAGTAGTGTGGAGAAGAAAGATGTTCATAAAAACATACACTGGGTGGAGAAGGTAAACTGGGAACAGTTTGTCACTATTTCTCCATTATTAAACTGTGGCTCTCATTGCCACAGGTCTCATGGAGGTCAGAGTATAAACAGGTTCAAAAAGAAATTCATAAAGTTGAGCTCCATTGGAGAACATTTAACATTATGGTTCAACCACAACCTCTGGCTCAAGGTACTAAATTACTCTTTTCTAGAAATGATCACTTTGTACAGGTCATGCTTCCTGTACTCTTCCCCAGGAATCCTCTTTTAGCCACTGGCAGAGGGAGAACATTGGGACAGACTGATATTTTGCTCTTGTGCTCCTATGGTTGTTTTAAGTAATTGCAGGGCTTTGGGACCCATCCCTTGATTTCACTTCAAGGCATATACCTGCTACTGGATATAGTTTTGAAGTTTAGTCATTGTCACTTTGCCTCAGAAAAATTTGTTTATGGAAACATCACTAGGGTAGGATACAAGCAGGTAAGGTGTCAAACCAAGTGAAGTGAATGAAATGCCTCACATCTATGATGTTAAAAAAAAAAACTTTAAAAGCCTTGTAATGTTAAAGTTGAATTATTATTGTAAGGCAATTATTAACATTAGGCACCTTATTTCAGGGCCTTATAGGCCATGCAGTCAGTAAGTATACGTTTTGAGGCACATGATATGTCACCTCTCAACAAAGGTCTGTGCTTCTGCAGTATAATGAATTTTAATAATGATTCAGAAATCTCTACAAAGTGAAAATGGCAAGGCAAGTTCTGGCAATAATGTCACAAAATGCAATGATGTTGTAGGTCACAGTGAAATAACAAAATATTTCTTCTATCGATCTCCTTTGTTGTTAGGCTAATATTACTTTAACTGCTGATATTCACAGTACTTATAATTTAGATGTAATTTAAAAAGATAAAATTCCAGAAAAAAATCTGAGATGCATTGAAGATCATGACTGATATGATGCTCATTTCATTTAAATACATTTGTATGTGAACAGCCATCCAAATATATCTATTATAACACCAGCAGTATGACAGAATCATCATTCCTTAAAATCTCTATTACTAGACTGTAAGTGGACTGTTAAACTTTGGCTCAAGGGCACAATAACCCTCACATCAGCATAATTTAATCATCAACATAAGCTAATGGAAAGTTAAATTCGATGTTCAAGACAGTGTAATTCTTTCCTGTTTCATATATTCCACGCCTATAGATTTTCCAAAATGGGTAAATTTTTTATATTGAAATGTCTTTCCAGACATAAATACTTTAATCATTTTTATACTCTTATTATTTGATGGAAAGGAAATTATCTTATTTCTTTTCTATCTGCCTTGAGAATGTTTTTATTCTTCTGGAAAATATTTTCTGATATATAACTTTCAAGAAATGGAAGTATATATTTGTCTGTACTGGGTATTTTGACAATAGACTCCTTTAACTGACAAAAGCTTTTTCTGGCATGCTGTTGACAACTGTATAAAATATGCTATTTGGCCTACAAAACGTTGTGGACATTTACTTATAAAGGGAAATGACCTAACAGAAGTTCATAAATATCCTTTTGCTTGATGTATGAATCTGCCCCAAAGATTTTCTCTGACATGGTGTAGCCAAGGCGCACAGAGTGAAACCAGGATGTGCCACATGGCAAGACGGAGCAAAGACAGCACATCATCCTGCTAATGTAGATTGAGGAAGATAACGGCTGCTCTGCACTTTATAGGGCATCTCTGACTGATTCTGAGACATTGTTCCATTTTCTGGGGACAAGTGAAGCGTACAGCAGCTTTCCTGGCACATCTCTATGTCAGTAATACTAAAGTAGCTGTGTACAGGCAATAAATAGCCTCCACTTGCAGCTGAATAGATTGTGCTGAGCATGTTAGCACTAGAATTCTTTGCTTTACTGACCTGATGTAAACCAAGTTAAATGAAGAGGATGATTGGGGTCAATATCTTTTGTGACACTCTGTGGGGTTCATATGACAAAAGAAACAATGGTTTTGTTGCAGTGACCCCATTAGAGGTTTTTCTATACTAGTTGCAAAGTGACTTCATTTCTTTGAATTGTAGCACAGTGTAAACTCAGCCTATTCTTTCAAAACACTCTTTAAAATTGCCTCTTCTGTGTCTACCAGTGATATTACCATAGCTTTCATCATAGACATGAAGTACATGTTTAATATGTCCAATTGGTAAAAAGATAAAACACAGATCCTCATCTTTAGCTTTTTTCCAGGCTCTTCTACATTTTTCCTTTCACTGAGTGATTGCTTGACCTCTTGTAATTCCATTTTATCCTTAAAGCCATCTGGGCCATTCAGCACTGATGGAGTGGCCTTGGACGAGTCTGATTTTGATTCTGCATGTGAGTGTAGAAGCCAAGTATAACTTAATGGAGTTAGACCACTGACAATATCTGGTTTCTGTTAGGTAAGAAGTCACGCCATCCAAGCTCTTTGCAATTATTTACCTCACTTTAAAAATACAGTTTATTAATTTAAAATATACCTGTTAACCCAAATGTGTCTCTAAAGTTTAAAAGATCTAGTGAATCTTAGAGTATTTGGATAGAATGTTGTCACAGTGTTGCCTGATCATATAGGGCATTTACAAGGGAATCGTTTTATTGATACCTAATATTATCTCATTATGTATTGTTCAGATTTATTACTACAGGTGAGATGAAAAAGAAACAGTTGATTTTTTTTGGTGCACTATAAATGGATCTTTAGCCCAAATGTAGTTAATTTTATTGGATCTTTTCTTGTTATATATTCAGACCTTGTAAGTCTTGGAGTTATCTTTCTAATCACAAGACAGAAGGGTCCTGCATGACTGAGAAAGGAAAAGTCATATTGACTAAACTGTTTGGAGTTCAGTTAACATCTATTTAGTTCTAGTACTCTACACACCCTTGTCTGACATAAAATCTTTGTCAAAATATCAACAATGGAACTTCTTCAGCTAAAGAATGATCCTAAACATTTTTGAGACATTTAATATGATATTCTTGCAAAGCCAAGGAAGACCAAACTCTACTTTCTTATAATTTATAAATAGGAAAAAAGGCAGGAATTATGTCTTCAGGAAAAAAAACATCTTATTGTCACCAAATATGTCCATGAAGAGCATGGCTTCATTAGTTTGATGTCATAGTGTGCCAGGCTACAGAACAGGTATTGAAGGAGGAATTTACTAAAGCCACTGCATAATGGAAAATGGGTTAACGGCAATAGATTCCCAGGGTAGGAGTGCCACACTAGTCTTCTATATTTCTTTGATAACGTACCTGGTCTTGTAGGATTAAAAAAAAAAAAAAAAAAAAGGTGTACAGTGCTGTGGAAAAATAGTTAAATTGGAGATGATGGTGGTTGACAGAAAAATTGCTGAACGAGTATGAAATTAGTTAAAGACAAGAAGGTAGCTGGTTGTGATAAAAGATGTGAAGTGGGGAGATGTGAGTAGTGCATTCCTCAGCTCATGATGTTGGCATGAAAATGGTTTGTATTACTGACATTTGACAACGACACAAGTTCAAGGACATTGTCAATATAAAAGGACTGGGGTATTGTATGAGAAAAGTTAGATGTTCTTGAGCTAATAAAAATGAGCAGAAATTCAACAAGAAAAATTAAACCCCATGACTTTTTACATGTAGCTGTGAGATCAGTAAGCAGAAGCAACACAGGGAGATAATCACCTAAGTATATTAGATAGTCACAAGATGCTTATGAACAACTAATACACTGTGATACTGAAAAAGTCAATTTATCTGAAGTTGCTTCAGGAAGGATATTCGAACACACATGAGGATCATAATAATTCCTTTTTAAAAGACTCTATTGAAACTTCACTGGTAATAATGTACACATGTTCAAGGCAGATGAATGTGGAATGCAGATGTGAAGAAAGGCTACTAGCTGTATCAGAGAAGGGAATCTAACACACAGGGTGAGATAAATGAGTTTCATCTTGTCTAGCAAAACAGAAGCTGTGAAGGGACAAGACTGCTACCTGTAAGTGCACTGGGGAATAAATGTTATGTAAACTGAAGGGAAATGTTAGCCCAAGAACAAACAATGATAACTCATCATGAATAAATTTAAGTGGAAATTCAAAAACAAATGTCTAACCATCAGCGAGTTGGTTTCTGAAAAGAATTCCCTATAAAGGAGCACAAATCTTTATTTTAAGGTAGATGTCAGATCATTGTGTTTAACCCAACTGAAAAGGACCCGAATCTAAAATTCACAAGGTCAGGTTAGTAAAAGTATTTTAAATAAGTTCAGAATAAGCTACTTTGAATCATCCCAAGTTAATGAGTTACAAAAGTATGGATACTCTCACCATGAAAAGAAACTTCTCCTTTCCAGTGGTAAATGTAAGCTAATTTGCTTTACTTCCACGGAAGGTAACTGGGCTTTTATCACCCCACATATACAAGGGGTCAGTCAGTCACTCACTCATGGTGTCTGCCTACATGTAGGCTCACTCTCTCGGCAGAATCAAGACAAAGTGAGGCAGCTTTTCATTTAATGGAAGAGGGATTAGCTGCCTCTCATTTACTGCAGGGCATCAGTGGATCAGCTTTGAGTGGCATCCGAGCAGAGGACAGTGGAGCTGCAATTTACCATTCCAGGATAACTTCCTAATGGGCAAATCTAAAATAACCCCTGGATTTGGCATCCCTAATGGATGCAGAAATGTCATGTTGCATTTAGATAACTATAGTATATGGCATGACATAATTGCCTGCAGTAGTACATTACTGGACTGAATGATCCAAGAGGTTCATATTCATTTATACTCCATGTACATATAAAATGCAAAATTTATTATAGGCTTCAGGATGTTAACATTTGAAACTGTGCATCAGCCAGCTTTTCCTAGTCTGAACTAAATTCAGTCTTTTTAATAGAATAAAGTTTTTCGAATGTTTCCTGCCTGTTGTTGCTGAGCTTTTTTGAAAATGACTGTTGAAGGACAGGATGACTCTATAGCTGAATCTTCGCATATAGTGAACAGATGCATAAAAAATAGAAATTTTAAAACATTAAAGGTCAAGATTTTGTAGTGAAAACCAGGACTGTAACCTAGCTATTCAGTTCAGAGAACAACTTGCAATATTTGTTTCCTGTGGGCATAAGCACAATGTAATTCTTAAGGCAAGCTTCCCATCCAGAGGTTATACCCTCTGAGGTCTACCGGAATAGAAAATGATCTCAGTAGGAGCTTAAAGAAATTATATGTCTTAGACAACAAATTATGCTTGAATGCATGACTGTTCACTAGTGAATTCAGATAGGACCTTGTGAGTAAAATGCAAAGGCTATAGGCTGCTGAAATTAGATTATAGCTGTCAGGGAGCCTATTACAGAATTCATCATTCTAGTTCATTTGTTTCTTTCAGTTGAAAACTAATGACAGGGACCTCCCAGCCCACCTCCATGTCAGAGACCATATGTATGCAAGTGCCAAGTGATTTAAACAAAATATGAAAAAATCCAGTCAGAAAATAGCTGTTCTGGCTGTGAGAACAAATGGCAAGGATCAGAGACATGAGCATCAACGTCTCCTTTGGCAAAACCAGAGAAGACCAAATTCCTTAATGCAGACCATTCTGAGGTCATAAAATTAATAAACATTAAGATCTATTGAATATTGCACAGAAATGAAAGAAGGCACAATCCAGTTAACTCCCCCTCCCCCCCCCCCCCCCCTACTTTTTGTAGACAACTGTGAGATTCCCAGATAAATCTTGACAGGCTTTCAATCTAAAGTTTTCAGTACTTTCACCTAAATGAATGATTTAGAAAATCACCTTGCTGAAGAGTATTTCCCTAGTGATTAATGAGATTCTTCCTTCATTAGCCATTTCACTGTGCCACTAAGAAGTTGGTCTGGTTTAGTCTGATAATCCTGTGTGGAGGGAAACTCAATGAGTACATGCTATAACAAGATGTCTTTCTCAGGAATTTTGTAGTAGATGGAGGACACTTGCAAGTTTGCTGTAGTGGGGAATATCCAGCAATTTTTAAATTTTCACTTCCTCTCAAATCATCACACCTCCACAGTCAATCTTCTGCTCAATTTTATATTTATCCCTGCCTGGGGTTTTTTTGGTGTGGTTTTTTTTTTTTTATATATGTATTTTATTTTCATATCTTGATTCAAAAACTCCACATCATGGAATATCCTCCTCAGAAATTTTGGACTGTGGACTACTATCAAACCTAAACATTTCCTGAGCAACTTCATAAGTACATTGGACCTTATGGACCACTTTGTGTCTACAAAGCACAGTGAAGCCACCGAGGCGAAGGGCTCTGGAGCAGAGGATCACGCCAGGGGACCCTTCCAGAAGCGGCAAAACCGCGGCAAAACCCGCAAAAAGCAAAAGCGCAAGGAGTGATGAGGGTGCCCCAGCCCCCCTCCCCGGAGCCGGAGGAGGGAGTTCCTGACGAGCGGCAGCTCTGACTCAGCGTGGGCGAGGACAAGAGGGGCGGCGGCCAAACCCCCTCACTCACAAGAGCAGCCCCCAGGGAGCGCGAGTGACCTGGAGTGTGGTGTGTCAGAAGGGCGTGGCGCAGCAGTTCACGTGGCAGTTCGCACAGGGAAGGCGAGCAGGCAAGGCGCAGCCCCCCTCCTGGCTCTAGGGGCCAACTCAATTAGTAATCGTCGGCTTCTAAGAAGAGGACCAGCTATGGTTTCCACTCGGCCAAAAGCCGTCACCAGAAGGAATGTGGCGACCCAGACGGAGCCCTCACGCAAGCATACAGCTGTCCAGGTCTCTGGCTGCAGGGAGTGCCTGAGCCTGTCAGCTGTACCGGAGGGCAGCAGAGACACCACCTGTGTGCGGTGTGACCAGGTGGATGATCTGCTCGGCCTGGTGGCAGAGCTGAAGGAGGAAGTGGAAAGGTTGAGGAGTATCCGGGAGTGTGAGAGGGAGATAGGTTGGTGGAGCCGCACCCTACCGTCCCTGAGGCAAAGGCAGCAGATGGAGGCTCCACGAGAAGCAAAGGATCCTCTGCCCTCTTGCCACCAGGTAGAAAGAGGGGACCTAAGCGACGGGGGGGAATGGAAACAGGTCCCTGCTTGGGGTGCCAGGTGAACCCCCGCCCGGCCTCCCTCACCTTCCCGGTTGCCTTTACACAACAGATATGGGGCCCTGGAACTTGAGGGCCAGGCAAACGAGGATGTAGACGAAGGTCCATCCAGGGGGTTGCCTAGGGTGAGGCAGTCAGCCCCACGCATTATGACTGCCTCTGCTAAGAAAAAAAGGAGGGTAATTGTCATAGGCGATTCCCTTCTGAGGGGAACAGAGGGCCCGATATGCCGACTGGACCCGTCCCACAGGGAAGTCTGCTGCCTCCCTGGGGCCCGGGTCAGAGACGTCACTAGGAAGCTCCCTGGTCTGGTACGGTCTTCCGATTACTACCCACTGTTGGTTATACAGGCTGGCAGTGATGAGGTTGCAGAGAGAAGTCCTGCAGTGATCAAAAGGGACTTCAGGGCACTGGGGCGACTGGTTCAAGGACCGGGAGCACAGGTAGTGTTTTCCTCTATCCCTACAGTGGCAGGGAAGGATATTGAAGGAGCAGGAAAACACACCTGATCAACACGTGGCTCAGGGGCTGGTGCCATCGGAGGAATTTTGGCTTTTTTGATCACGGGGAGGTTTACACGGCACCGGGCCTGCTGGTGGCAGATGGAGTCCAGCTGTCTCACAGGGGGAAAAGAATCATGGCTCATGAATTGGCAGGGCTCATTGAGAGGGCTTTAAACTAGGTTTGAAGGGGGAAGGGGATAAAACCAGGCTCACTAGAGATGAGCCTAGGGGTGGCGTGCCGATGCTGGGGGCGAAATCGATAGCCCAGCTCAAGTGCATCTACCCCAATGCACGCAGCATGGGCGGCAAACAGGAGGAGCTGGAAGCCATTGTGCAGTGGGAGAGATATGACTTAGTCGCCATCACAGAAACATGGTGGGGTGGCTCTCATGATTGGAGTGCTGCAATGGATGGCTATAGACTCTTCAGAAGGGACAGGCGAGGAAGGAGAGGCGGTGGGGTGTCCCTGTATGTTAGGGAGTGTTTCGATTGTCTAGAGCTCAACGATTGTGATGATGATGCGGTCGAGTGTTTATGGGTAAGGATGAGGGGGAAGGCCAACGAGGCAGAAATCCTGCTGGGAGTCTGTTATAGACCACCCAACCAGGATGAAGGGGCGGATGAAGCGTTCTGCAAGCGGCTGGCACAAGTCTCTCAATCGCTAGCCCTTGTTCTCGTGGGGGACTTCAACTTCCTGGACGTCTGCTGGCAATACAACACGGCAGAGAGGAAGCAGCCTAGGAGGTTCCTGGAGTGTGTGGAAGACAACTTCCTGATGCAGCTGGTAAGGGAGCCTACCAGGGGAGGTGCCTCGCTCGACCTGCTGTTTACAAACAGAGAAGGATTGGTGGGAGATGTGGTGGTCGGAGACTGTCTTGGTTTTAGCGACCATGAAATGGTAGAATTCTCCATTCTTGGTGAAGTAAGGAGGGGGGCCAGCAAAACCGCAACCATGGACTTCCGGAGGGCAGACTTTGGCCTGTTCGGGACGTTGGTTGAGAGAGTCCCTTGGGAGACAGTCCTGAAGGGCAAAGGGGTCCAGGAAGGCTGGATGTTCTTCAAGAAGGAAGTCTTAGAGGCGCAGGAGCAGGCTGTCCCCATATGCCGTAAGAAGAACAGGAGGGGAAGACGACCGGCCTGGCTGAACGGGGAGCTCTTGCTGGGACTCAGGAAAACAAGGAGAGTTTACTGCTTGTGGAAGAAGGGGCAGGCAACTCAAGAAAAGTACAGGGATCTCGTTGGGTCATGCAGAGAAGAAATGAGAAAGGCAAAAGCCCAGCTAGAACGCAATCTGGCCGCTCTCGTTAAAGACAACAAAAATGGTTTTTACAAATCTATTAATGACAAGAAGAGAGCCAAGGAGAATCTCCATCCTTTATTGGATGCGGGGGGGAACATTGTCACTGAGGATGAGGAAAAGGCTGAGGTACTCAATGCCTTCTTTGCCTCAGTCTTTAACAGGCAGACCAGTTCTCCTCAGGGTACTCCGCCCCCCGAGCTGGAAGACAGGGACAGCGAGCAGGATGAACCCCCCATATTCCAAGAGGAAGCAGTCAACGACCTGCTACGCCACCTGGATGCTCACAAGTCTATGGGGCCGGATGGGATCCACCCGAGAGTGCTGAGGGAGCTGGCGGAGGAGCTCGCCAAGCCACTCTCCATCATTTATCAGCAGTCCTGGTTAACGGGGGAGGTCCCGGATGACTGGAGGCTTGCCAATGTGACGCCCATCTACAAGAAGGGCCGGAAGGAGGATCCAGGGAACTCCAGGCCTGTCAGCCTGACCTCAGTGCCGGGGAAGATTATGGAGCGGTTCATCTTGAGGGCGCTCACAAGGCATGAGCGGGACAACCAGGGGATCAGGCCTAGCCAGCACGGATTCGTGAGAGGCAGGTCCTGCTTGACCAACCTGATCTCCTTCTATGACCAGGTGACCCGCCTAGAGGATGAGGGAAAGGCTGTGGATGTGGTCTACCTGGACTTCAGTAAGGCCTTTGACACCGTCTCCCACAGCATTCTCCTAGAGAAGCTGGCAGCTCACGGCTTAGACAGGTGTACTCTGCGCTGGGTCAAAAACTGGCTGGACGGCCGGGCCCAGAGAGTGGTGGTGAATGGAGTTACATCCAGTTGGCAGCCGGTCACGAGCGGTGTTCCCCAGGGCTCAGTTTTGGGGCCGGTCTTGTTTAATATCTTTATCGATGATCTGGATGAGGGGTTCGAGTGCACCCTCAGTAAGTTTGCAGACGACACCAAGTTGGGCGGGAGTGTTGATCTGCTCGAGGGTAGGAAGGCTCTGCAGAGGGACCTGGACAGGCTGGGTCGATGGGCCGAGGCCAACTGCATGAGGTTCAACAAGGCCAAGTGCCGGGTCCTGCACTTCAGCCACAACAACCCCATGCCGTGCTACAGGCTTGGGGAAGAGTGGCTGGAAAGCTGCCTGTCAGAAAAGGACCTGGGGGTGTTGGTCGACAGCCGGCTGAACATGAGCCGGCAGTGTGCCCAGGCGGCCAAGAAGGCCAATAGCATCCTGGCCTGTATCAGAAATAGTGTGGCCAGCAGGAGTAGGGAAGTGATTGTGCCCCTGTACTCGGCCCTGGTGAGGCCGCACCTCAAATACTGTGTTCAGTTTTGGGCCCCTCACTACAAGAAGGACGCTGAGGTGCTGGAGCGTGTCCAGAGAAGGGCAACGAGGCTGGTGAGGGGTCTGGAGAACAAGTCTTATGAGGAGCGGCTGAGGGAACTGGGACTGTTTAGCCTGGAGAACAGGAGGCTGAGGGGAGACCTCATCGCTCTCTACAACACCCTGAAAGGAGGTTGTAGTGAGGTGGGTGTCAGTCTTTTCTCCGAAGTAACAAGCGATAGGACGAGAGGAAATGGCCTCAAGTTGCGGCAGGGGAGGTTTAGATTGGATGTAAGGAAAAATGTCTTTACTGAAAGAGTGGTTAAACATTGGAAGAGGCTGCCCAGGGAAGTGGTGGAGTCCCCATCCCTGGAGGTATTTAAAAGACGAGTAGATGAGGCGCTTAGGGACATGGTTTAGTGGGCATGGTGGTGTTGGGTCGATGGTTGGACTCGATGATCTTAGAGGTCTCTTCCAACCTTAATGATTCTATGATTCTATGAAAGAAATAGTGTCTTAGATGATTTGGTCAGCCCTTATCCCTAGTCTCCGTTCTTTACTTTGGATTCCAAAGTCTTTTTTTTTCAGGGTTCTTCTCCCCTTTAGCTTAAGAGCAATCTGATATTTTGGGTGAGTAATGAAGCGGCTTCATTTATGATGCCCTTTTCCCACTGGAATTTTTATTTCAACTGCAAAGGACAAAGTATCACTCTTAGAGTAGGAGTTTCCCAATGAAATACTGGACGGTATCTTTGAGATTCCCCTCTGTAAAGTAACATTAATTCACTAGGGGCATGATAGGATCCTACAACAGATGAGATAGAGTGTATTATTTCTATGAACAACATACTCTATACATCTCCAAATGTTTGACCCAGTTTTTTGAAAAGTGAGCATGAACAGGTTATTTCCCATTCCTCTGAATGCAAAAATAAATTCAAGCAAGTAAGTGATAATGATGGAGTATTTTCCTTGGCAGAATGATCTGTTGATATTGCTTTGTGCTGATGAAATGTGATGATAAAGGGAAATGCATCTTTCTACTATATGGTCATTCCATAGTAAACCAGATAGTGGTGCCAAGTAAGTATTCAGATGCAACAATATTACCAGTATTACCATACTACTGTTGTTGGGCACAGGAAGAAGTGGTACATACTTTCTTATGCTATCCCCATCTCTAGCTTTAGTTTAGATCCTTGGAGGTGGTACAGCTAGAATAATTGTGAGCCTCCCTCAGACAAAAGCTGCCTCAGAAAGTGTGAATGCAAATACTGCATATATTTACACCCCTAGAGATAAGAAGCATACTGTTTGTTTTATGGTTGTAGTGTCTGTCCTATCACCTCTTGATTGTTGAGATATGAAAAAAAAATAATTTCAAATACATTAAAATTCTTTTAATTTTCACAGGAGACAATTTCAGTTTTAAAAAGGAAATGTATCCCTTCATGTTTGGCTTTGTATCCACTCTCTGGTGTCCCAGAAATATATTTTTGCTATTAGAGCATCTGTAGTTTCAAAACATTATGCCAGACAAGTACTACAACTATGGGACTCCATAGAGAGAAGGTGGGCCTAGTGGAATAGGAATCATTCTGTCAGATAAACACTTTCAAAATAAAGATAACTCTACACAGATGTAACATATATTTATAGGCATATGGGCACATGGCACCACAGATTTTTCTTTTTCTAATAAGTCCAAAAAGTGTTCTGCCTTATGTGAGTTTCACATGAGAGTCTTCCTCCCCTCTCAAAGAATTTAATCTGTTCTGTAATCCTGAACATGAGTGGGTTTGTTTGTAGTAGATGAACCCTCCCTTCACCAAACATTAAGCACTGAGACTTAAGCAGTAAATTTCACAACAGGTATTGGGTATTACCATTCCTTCATGCCAGGCTCTCGGTTTGGAAGTCACAAGTCAGCATGAAATATGTGATCATCCAAAACAAATGCAGTGGTCCAGAGGGTGTTTACATCCGTCCTCATGCTGAAGAAGCAATCCACTGATCCAGCAGGAAATTCTTTTCTTACGTTTGACAAAACTTCAGAGTCTGAAGCAGTTTTCTCTTCTCATGTACCTCATTCATGTCTTGGAATTTGCATGATCCAACACAGATTTCTGTCCTCAGCAATCTGCTCTTTGTTGTCTCTCTAGCATAGATAGTTTCAGACTGTGCTTACTAGATTCCTCACCTCAGGAGATCTAGGTCTAGTGCAGAATTAGAAACAGCCTTATGTACAGGTGAGGCACTCAAAAACTGCTGAACCACTCCATGAAGGTGAACCTGGGCACATGCAATAGGCATCAAATTAAGTTTCCTAATAAAAATGTAGACCCATCGGAGTCTGAGTCATCTGAGCAAATATGTATGCATACAAAGTAGACTCTTCTTATGGTCACTGAAGTGGGTACTTTTATGGCATAATAGATCTCATCCTAATGTTAATGCCTAAAATAGAACTGAATTGTACCTTATGTAATTTTGGTCATTCATTATAAAGAGGTTTGAATGACCAGCTCAGACTTAAATGCTGACACTGTAGATCCAAATTATGTGAAAGGAAACCCTTATGGACACTAGATATCCAAGTATCTCGATCGTGAATCCCATATGGGCTCCTGGACATTTAAGCAGTTCTTAGATTTATCAGTGTTCTTACAGATCTTCCTTTTGGATTTAGGTTTCTAAATTCCACTTAAAACATACTGTAGATACTGGAATGCTTTTTTATAGCTTGCCTTTAAGGACTATAGGGGAATTGCTCCTGAGAAATCTTATACTAAGCAATGGAGACCTGTGACACTGTAAGAAAATGGGTTTTGGAAATCCTCCCATACCTTGATTTAAGTTTCACTTTCCTCATTATACTGAGAGAAAAAACTGAAGTATATTCTATTGGACATGGAGAAAAATATATGTTGCAAATCTCACTAAAAGTAAAACCTAGTCCTTAAATAGCCTGTTTATCACACTGCTTGCATTCTTCAACATATGTTAAACATGAAATAAGAGTATCTTCTTGAAGGTGATCTTCCGGGTTAAAATTAGCATTTTAAAAATTTGAATTTTGCCTATATTCAAAGGGGGCTTTAGGTAGTAGAATGCCCTTTATATTTCTAGAAGTTAGATGACACCTCTATATCTAAATCTTTGCCTGCCTCAAGCACCTTGGTGCTTAAGTTATGACACTTTCCTCAAGTTTGTATGGTTTTAATCTGCCTTGTGAATCTAGTGCCTTCTTCCTGTCCTGGGTTTAACAATCCCAGAAAGCAACCTAAGACTACAGATTTTCCTCATTTTTATTACTTCGGCCACAGTCAGATGCACCAATGCCAAAGAAATAAGTAAAAGTGGTAACACACTGTAAAGCAGCACTTCACTGTAATGCTTACACCTTGTTATGTGACAATTGACACATTTCGCATTACTTCAGAGTCATCTGAAATAATTCCAGGCATACACTAAAAGAGTTCATTGGCTGCTCCTTGTGGCATACTGATCTTCTGGAGCTATGTATTCTTTGCTCTAGTTTGCTTTGTAGTGTAAAGGCTCTCCAGCTCATCATTCACTCATATCACAGGTGACTGGTTGCAGTGTCTCGTTACTGTACACAAGATCAGTGTGACTCAGAAGAGACTGCCTGAAGACTGTATGTAACTCACACTGGTTTCATCGCATTAATGTAAATGGCAGAAAGTTAAATGATAAATTTTTCATAAAGTGACTGTAGGCAACATGTAATACCTTGCACTAGACCAGAAACTTAACTAATTTTGTGGTGCATATGTTGCAAACCGTGACAGGTTGGAGCTCACTGCAAAGGAAAAGAGAGCAAAGAGTTCATTTTTGCAGTTCTCCAGTCATAAGAGCATTCTGTGCACGATCATTTCCCAGAGTAAGTTGCTGATGTTGTTATTGTCATTATCTATATTAGCATCAGTCCTGCTCACGGGCTAGCATGCCACTGTACTGGAAACTAATAACAAAAATAACAAAAGGTCTCTTCTGCAAAGAATCAGTATTCTAAATGCAAGGGATGAAACATCAGATAGGTACAAGCACCAGAAAAAGACCATGCGCATCAGTATGACAGGCAGTTCTGCTACCATATCTGTTGCCTGACTTTTGCCAATTTTTTTTTCCCAGGCAATTTAATAAAAAAGGGGTTTACTAAAAGAGGATAAAGACAAATTTAATTGTGTACAAGTAGCTCCTACCAAGTAGCAAAGGGGAATGTCAAGCACAGAGGTGTTTGCTTGAAAATTTTCCCAGGTGGGTGACAGAGAATATAATTGTGCTCAAGTCAAGGAAAGATTACTGGCAAGACTGACTACAGACGATACAGAGAAGGGAAATATATTTAACACAGCACAGAAGGGGAAGACAGAAGGAAAATAGAGGAAGAGATAGATAATGGTTAAAATTTGATGGGGTAGAAACAAAATCTTTGTAGCAGCATCTCTATGGTTATTAGTAGGGACAACTGTCTTTTCTAATCTGGAATAAAAAAAAAATCCTTTCAGATGTTGGGATGCAAGGTAGTGAGAGTTTTATCTTTGTGAATGGACAGGACAGGCTGTCTCTTAGATCTGTCACTCAGGCTCCAGGTCTTAAGAAAATTCTTTGCATAGAATAAGAGAATGGTTTTAGCTGAAGATGATACACAGGGTGAGGATCCTGACCTGCGGTTCTCAATAAAAGAGCTAGCAAGAAAAGTTTTTCAACAGAAACAAAAGAAGTCAATTTAGCTATAATGATTAGACATTTCTAAAATAAAGTTGGAGAAATCTCTAATATTTTGGTTTGGGCAAAAAAAGAGAAGGTAGGGAAATGAATAACATGCCTCTGCCCCCCCCAAAAAGGCTACCTTATAGAGCCACTATCCAGACGCATTCCAGAAGATGGTGCTAGAATAGATGAATGTTTAAAGATTCTTATGCTGACTTTTTGCAATTAAACCACCCCTATGCTTTGTATAGAATTTTTGTTTTTGTTTTGTCATACCAGTTTTAGACTGGAACCTTCAAGTGATCATATTACAATAGAGTACCTAAACTCTGTAAAAAAAATTCTGACAAATAAATTCCAAATAAAGAAACAAGATTTTATGCACTTATGCCTGAAGTCCATGGCAGCCATTTCCATAAATTTGAATAAAAATTGGATTATGTCTGAAGAAAAATTAAACTCAGAAACAATACCAGTGTTCCTTGTATTTGTTTGTTGAAATGCTCCCTCATAGATTTTTTTTTTCTGGAAAACAAGGATTTCCTAGTAGGAATGCATTTTGATCTTTATTTAGGAAACATACAATTTTCACAAGACAACCAATTAAGCCTCACTAAGATCAGTTGCTAAATATCAGCTGTCTGTATGCAGTGACCTAGAACTTGCCATTGTATGAATAATAGGAGCTAAACAAAGAACACAGGCATTAATTTCTGAAGTGGAAGAAAAGGGTAAATTACATTTTAATTTATGTGTACTTTGAATAGCTTTGCCTGAAGAATTTTCAAGCTTAAGATGAAGTGGAAATTCATTCACTTATCTACTTTTTTCTACTTTTCTGCATGGTAGCAATCAGATCTATTGAGACTGGTTAAAACTAGCAAATAAAAAATGTATTTGACAAGGACAAATCCTTTGTGCTATGTAATAACCTGCAAATAATTATGTTGTCTGAAAAAATAATACTTTAAAAATTCAGGTGTAATTACTTAGGATGCTGATATCTAGTACTATAATAGTCAAATTAATATTTGGGCTTATTAAATGTTGCAGTTCTGAATTGTGCAGTAGCATAAACTGATTTTATTATCCAGGCTGCACTGAGTAGGATTTAAGGAAAAAGGAGACACTGACCTGAAAGATTAATTTGGTACTGTGTTGTTAATTTATCATAAACCAGCCAGGACTAGTAGTAGGAACAGTCAGGACAGGATTTCCATACACAGGTAAGCCTTGATTGAGAAAATCTGTAAAAATGTGTCAGATAACTGACTAAAATAAATCAATGGAAATATGTTTTCAAGAGAACAGTGGAGAAAATTTACTGTGTCAAATGGCATACGACAGTATCAAGGTACACATGTATTTGTGCAAGACAGGGAACCAGAGGGAGCGTTATTATCTGCCTGTCTCTAACAAGGAATACCCAAACCTGCATGAAGGACAAGAGCCTGGTTGTAAACATTTGTGCTCTTCTCTTGAAGGAAGGGAATGTTAAAGCCCTGGAACCGAGGGAAACACAG
The DNA here is from genome assembly GCF_965638725.1 of Aptenodytes patagonicus. Classification (NCBI taxonomy): domain Eukaryota; kingdom Metazoa; phylum Chordata; class Aves; order Sphenisciformes; family Spheniscidae; genus Aptenodytes; species Aptenodytes patagonicus. The sequence goes on from NC_134949.1 coordinate 31,222,185, forward strand.
GGGTTACACCGAGCCGCTGTGAAACATGCATGTAAATGAGACTGCCAGTGCTGAAGTACATGGAGGTGGCCGAGAGGTCAGGGCAGAGACGGGAGCGAGAAAAGGCCACAAGTAGATGCAGGCATGGCCTGACTGCTTCTCCCCATCATTCGGCATGGAAAGGAGGAAGGGGATTCAGTAACAGATGTACAGCAGAGTCCCTCTTCAGAGATCCACAGAGGTACGACAAGCAAAAAGCAGGTGAGACAGGTATGAAGGAAGCAGAGCTGGTTCAAGGTGTAGTTACAACAGACACTTTCCTGCATCTTGGATGCTCATAACAAGATTTGTGTTCAGAAGTTTCTTTTAAAATTGAATTACACATATGGCCTTTATGGTTCAGAAAAAAATTCTGAAATTGCCACTGGAACATAACTTGGGAAGTGCTCTGTGTATGTGTGTGTGCATGCATGCATCTCTCGACAGGCTGGTAAAAATAGCTCTGATGGGGTGAGCAGCCTGAGGCGTCTCATTTGGTGGCTTATTCAGGAAATCAAATGGGTGAGGTCACAAGTGTGACCTAACAAATGGCATTCAGTTCTATACCGCAGCTAAAAATAAGAGGAATAGAATAAAGTGAATGGAACTTATTAACAAAACAAATACTGTGGAGGCTGCTGTGTTGACAATTTTATTAATTTCCATATCTAATATAACTGAGTCCTTGAGTATAATTTTATCTTTTTTGAACAAACTGCAGACTGTCCACATGAGGCAGTAATATCCAAGGACTGTGCCTGAGACCTTACATCCAGGTCTCATAGACTGCATGAAGGCTCACTTGTGGGATGCTGGCCATGCACAGACCCAGCGAGGGCACTGCCCAGCACCCAGCAACAGAGTAAATGACATCCCCAACTTGCGCACGTGTGTGCACACACACATACACATACACACTGCTCTAAACCAATTCCTCTGGGAGTCTCATGGATCCTCACCACTTTATCAGATCACAGATAAGCCCTGGTGAGGGCACTGGGGGACCTGAACAAACTGTACTGCTTAAGCTTTTAGTAGAGCAAGATTTCTGTCCCTTGTATCTTGTGATTTTCCTTCAACGAAACACTAAATTTAATAAATGCTTTTTAAAACCCACTGAAGCAATGAAATCCACAGTAAAAGACTCTTTCAACATCTAAGCATGCTACAGGGCACAAGAAGTATTGTCTATGAAGTGTTTCTTTTATAAATTAATTCCCAGCAGCCAAAAAACCTGGATACATAGCTGACAAAAAAATAGTATACTTAGTCCATAAACCTCAAGGTTGTTATTTACTGAAGACTACAAAATAATACACCAAGGAATAAATTTTCAGTTCAGTTACGGGAGTTGTGTAGCTAAATTCCCATAAGCACTGCTGTGAAAATATAAATGCAAGAACATATAAAAACAAGAATTTAATGACATTTGTAATAAAATTGTAATTAATTTAACAGTAATTCCATTCAAGTTCTAAGGTTATTGTACTTATATATCAAAATTTATTTTCATTGCTAAGAGAGTACCTGCCAATAGACAAATTGCTGGCTTTTTTAATGCAAAACATATCTGGGTGCCTTATGAAACACTGGCTATGAAACTATCTGAATGCCTTAGAATTAACAATAAATAAATAACATCAGACAATCATGGTGCTTGTGACCTTGTTTATATAAAATGGACTTACAAATTTTAACCATCATACTGATATGACAATATCATTAAACATAATATTATTCCTACATAATTACTGAAACTAGTTGAAGTACTGTCACAGGAAGACTTCTCACTTTAGTATGATAAGACCATTTCATTACGATTTCATCATCTTTCATTTATACTATGAATCAAAGTTTAATTTTGACTGTTCTGAATAATGTTTTACTATTTAATGTATCGTAAGTAAAAGCATATATCTACATACATATAATCTCTTGTAGTTTAATGATTCAACATCGTTAACAAGAAACTTGTACTGAAATTCTGACATTTCCAAAGAAATATTTCCCTGAAACTGTATCTTAGAAAATGTTGACATTTGGATTTTTCACTTTATTCAGAATACGAACAGCTTCCAAAATGTCAGAATTTCCTACAGAATAGGAATTCTCTTTTTGACCACCTCTAATATGCCTACAAAAAAGCTGGTAATGGTTCAGTGGCTAATGTACTGTAATTTCTACTTCTTTTGCTGAGCAGCAGTGCCATATTGTTACCTTGTGATCATTCTGCTGTACTATTTTAATCCCTCTCTTTCTCCTTGTATTGCATTCTTATGGAAAGTTCACAGGGTTTTTTGTTTGTTTTTTTGGTATATAGCCTTCCACACTGGAGCCCTCACCTGCAGTTACTGTGTCTGAGTCAAGTAATGGCGGCCGCAGCTGTATCTTCTTGGGACACTAAATTCTTTTTCTGACATGAGATGTCACTGCTGGTCAGTGACATCTGTTTGGAGCCCGAAGCATCATCTTCCGAAGGCGGGTGCATCCAATCAAAGTCTATTGTTAACTGTATTTACTCTACAGGCTTCTACTGGCATAAGCACTGTGGTCCAGGTAGTAACTGGACTGGCTTAGCTCTAAAAGGAAATGTGAGTGGGGAACGAAATGGCCAACAAATAATGTAAAGGGCAATATTAAAGGTAAACACAAATCTATAGTATATGTTACTGTGATCTCATGCACCGGGAAAAAAAGCCTGAAAATTGAGTCCCTTAAGAGAACTAAGAAATAAAGAATAGATGCCAACCTGCTACCCAAGACATGCACTAGTAGAGCCTTTGATATGGCCTAGCTGTGTAAAGTCAGTGCATTGCTGTGACATGTGCAGAGGATTCCACATGCACAGGAATCTCTGTGTTCAGTCCCCCCACTGTTTTCCTCTCACCCTAATGCAGAACTGATGAACATCTTCAGTGACTCAAATCTTACCCTGATCTTGTACAACATGAGTTAATAACACCTGAAGAGAGCAAGAGCGGAAACTTAAAAAGAGGTCACAAAAGAAAAGACCTTTGCATTACCCACAGCAGTTTTAGATCTCTATTACAAAAAGATAACCCATTCTTAATATGCAGAGCACTTCTTTTCAGTATTATCTTGATAAAATCTGAATAGCTAGGTACTTGCAGAAATGTTAGTCTTCAATCACTGCTTAATTTGACCTACTTCCGTGAAATATGTAATTTAGAAGGTTATTGAATATCTGTAGAAAATGTTCTGTGATCACAGAGCTATAATGACTCATCATATATGATGACTTTTTGTGCCAGTGATGGTAGGGTGAATGTACATGGGACCAGAATATATCACGGGACCTTTCTGAAGTACTTAGTACAATACTTCATTATTTCAGGCGACAGTACCATTTGATCCCATTTTCACATTCAGTAACTGGTATCTTTTTTCAAAGCAAAATACAGAATTAACTTCAAGCATATTTAAAACAGATATCAAAGAAAAAATATCCCAGATTATTAACAAATGTAGTCACATGGTGTTGGCCATGAATACACATGATTGTAAGCAAAATCCTGTTGATAACTGGCAAGATATCCCTTGGTGCCACTGGTTATGTGTTTTACATTGGTTGGTTGAAGGGATACTTAAGTGCAAGAATAACATACCTCCTGGTAATTCTAACCCATAACTTTTAACATCTGGCACAACAGTCATAAGCTGATGAACTTATTATAGCTATAGAAATCATAAATACAGATACTGTACTGAAAATAGTTACTGGAAAGAGAAGTGCTGGCTGCCTATTGTATAGCAGAATCTATCATAAAACAGATCATTTTCTCTAAGCAAACGTGACTGAGGTTTAGGAACAAATATATGTAAATCTGAGGAAGGCTTCAAAAACCTTGACAACAACCAGTCAGTCACAGGTAAACTATGGTACCCAGGAGCAGCATCTGCAAAAGCCAGTTCTCAAAATGAGGAACTATGTAAGCTACAAAGGAAGAGGCTAAGGATGATGTATGGGTCCTACTTCTAACTACAGGGAAAAAAAGTTGCTTTGATCAGGATTCACTGACCTTAGCCATTTTCTGGACCTCCAATGCTGAGCTAATCATCCTTAGATTATTAACTGGGCTGAGCTGCGATCAGGGTGGAGCACACCAGCAAGCCACCAGCACAACCTTCCACCAGAGGACGGTGGAAAGTTTTTTCTCTCAGTAAACACTGGTTGAAAGAAATGGTAGAGTAACACTTGAACTATTTTGGAGGTAAGCACACTCACTAAAGATATGGAGAAAGCAAGATTTAATTCTTTTATCCTCATATAAGTAGAGCACAAAGCTTCACATCTTAGTTTCATAAAAGTACTTATCTGTACCCCTGACAGATCTTTGCTATGTTACATCATACTGGAAGCCCTCCTTCCCCCTTTTCTTACGCTTTTTGTATCTCATAGCCCTCTTTTTTGTACTTCTTATTGTTTAGGTAATATACTCATTCTGACACAGGAATCACAATGCAGGACACTGATTCATCTCCCTCTACTGTATATTGAACGCAAGACACCAAACCATGCTCTGGCTTCCTTTTCTAGCTCACTGTCTGACTTTCAGACTACTGCATTGAAGACTACATCAACTGATATTTTTTTACTGAGTTCCTGTCTTAGTCCTGAGATTCAGAATTTGCAAATACCCCTTAATTCATTCAGAATCAGTAGAAATGCCACCTGCTCACTACCTTCCAGTATCAGGCTGTTTTAATTTAACAGGCTATTTATAGGCATAGTAGCTAACTTCTAGTAACCTAGATTAGAAAGTGCCAGCCTCTCCAATTCTGCTGTCCTGTTCTCCTTTGCTGGTATCAGTCTCACAGGTGTATACCTTTGTGCACTTCAGAAGTAACCCATTGCCAAATCCTGCTGTCTCTGCCTCAAAATGTTCTCATGTTTTCCCTATAACATTAAATTTTTAATGAAGTCCTCATATCCTGCCTTTCTGCCATGTCCTGATTAGTGGACTACCCGTCCTTCAGGGTAAATACCTTTTTTATCTGTCATTACAACTTATGTCATCCCCATTGTATGGTTTATTCAAGGCCATACATAATTCTGTCCCCATGTGCTTAGACACAATTTTTTTAATGTTTCCCTCGTTCTCTGTTCAGCCAGCACGACCTACCCCAACATGCTCTTCACACCCATTGTAAATAAAGATTTCTGTTTTCTCTTCCATATTGCTTGTGAAACTCTTTCTTAACTTTAATTTACTTCTAGTGTGGCAGACCACAACCTTCCATGCTTCAAAATTCTTCCTGATAATGCACTCTTAGCCAGGTAGCTACACACATGACAGGATTATGGCAGAATCTGAGGCTGTCTATATAAACTTATAAAAAACAGGAAGCAGCATATATAAAGAACTTCATCATGGTTGCCATGGTGATGCCTTAAAAGTTAGAGGATGCAGCAATTAAGGTTGCCTGCAAATATTCACTTGCCTTGTTTTGTTCCCATGCCATGGGAAAGTTAACAATCTTAATATGTTTTTGTTTGTTTTTTTTTTCTACAGGACCCCTACCTCATTCTGGGTACAGGATAGAGTGCTAACTCAAAAAGCAAGTACCCACCACTGTGTTTTCACCTACATGTTTGGACATCTTATTTACAGCAAAACATACAAATTACAGTCTGAAGACAGAACCATTAATTTCCTCTTGAGTTTTTCATGCCATCTGTCTGTGCAATCTTACTAAATGCTTAAAAAAACCAGACTGAGTAACTGTCAGCTCTCAGTTCTCCACAGATGGATTATCTGGGTTGCAGATTAAGCGTGGCATGGATGTACAGACGTGTAAGCTGACCCTGTGCAAAGCCAGCATGCATCCAGCTGGACTTTGGGGCAGGCAGAACACCCTGCAGCTGGTGCTGACTCCAATGCTAGCTCAGGCTCAGCAGCACAGCTGCTCTTGCAGACAGTGAAAGCCATGAAAGCCAACCCCACAGTACGTATGCTAGCGATGCGGGCTCTCCATGCAGGTGCCTCTGCACTGTTTCTTTGGAAGTGGGAGCACTGGCGGGTGCGATGGAGAAGCAGCCGACCTGGCTCCACATCTGACTGCTCGGAGCCCAGCAGGGCTAATTGGCTTCAGTGTCCATACCAGCCCTGCCAGAGCCAGGCAGTTTGCTTCTCTTCCCGATGCAATCAGTCATTTCTAGGCCCCGACTGAATTTGTCACACCCTCAGTTGCTTGTGAAGCTGTGCTCTAAGCCAGCTGGTGGGAATTAGGAGGCTGAGAAACAAACAGAAAATGCTGAATACCTGCCAAAAAGGTATTATTATTTTTTAATAGTGATGATTTCATTGGTTTGGCTCACAGCGTGAATCCACATACACAACTGAATCAGCTTAACTGAGTGGGTAGTAAAATGTGTTATGGGGGAGGTTTCAAACAGTCAGAGAGAGGGTAGGTCAGGGACCTCAATTAACCAGCTTTGCTATTGCGCACAGGGCAACATCAAGCTCTTCTCTAAGTAAGTCATCTCAGATACCACATCTTTGACTTTGTCATAGTTGTGAGAGCTGAGCGCTTTGGATCCAATTTTCGAGTCAAACCTCCAGAAAAGAGGACTTGATAATTACTATCCACCTGTTAAAAGTTTAGCAAGAACTATTCAGATGCCCTAATCCTGGAGATATCCTTTCTATTGCTACAGGACCATGCCTCTCTAACTGCACAGTTATCATTTTGTGATAAACAGGCAAGGATCCCACAAATACACATTTATCTCTGTGTTTAGCTCTGATTCATCTCTAGATCTTTTTTTCTATTCTTTTAGAAAAACACGACATGCAAGTGAAGTAAAACTCACCATAGCATTCTAAATGTCTTCATATTTGAGTGTTTGCCATTGCATTCTTAACAACATTGTTTCAGCATCCTTCTCTCTCTGTACGCTTGCATGTGTGTGCGGGGGTGGCACAGGGAGGTGAGTGTATATAATGACTTTTGACCCATAAGTTGTGGCATTATAACTCTGTCATGAAGGTGGGGCCCAATATCTACTGTTCACTTCACTTATTTTCTGTTCCTCTTTTCCATGATATCCAAGGATCTGTTTTCTTCTTCTTTGTTATTTATGTGCATATTTATTTTAGAATCTAAAATCACTGGGATAAGAATTTTTCATTTTGTGATTATGCTCAGTACATTCTTGGGTTTTGGATATGATTACTACCATCACTGTAAGAATTTTAAAAATAACTTTAAGCGAATCAATTTTTTTCCTCCTGTCACCATATGTTGTATTAATAAAGACAATGAAAAGAGCTATGTTATATTGTGTAAGTAGCATAAAATGTTAGATTACATTGTGTGTAATCAGTTATACAACTAAAAATCCAGCAAACAAAGATTTGGGAATAAAAAAAGGCAATTGAAAAAATCCACTCTCCTGGTGGTATTGCTCTAAGGCCTTTTTCTTTTAAAATTACTTACTATATGCAGAAGATTCTTGCCATTTTCCCCATTATTTATTTACTAAGTATCATTATTTAAGGATCACTTTATTCTCTGCAGAAGTTTGGAAACATGACATTATCTTATTATGCATAGGCTGGAATGGTGATAGTATTTGATACCACCCCCTAAAGAGCTAGTTCATGGGGGAAAAAAGATCCATCAATGCCTGTTGATATAAACATACACAGCAACAAAGATACAAGCTTGGACCCAGGAAGTCCCTCAGCTTTAAACTGCCGAAAATGAGGACAGTGCACTGGAATTGTCATTTGTTTGTGCTGTTTTCATACTTATTTTGCAAAAGCAGCCATCATTTGTCTACTATTAAAAAAACTGGGATGAACAGATTTTTAGTCTGGCCCAGCATGGCTGTTCTGTTATTTTGGTAAGTGCATTACATTGTCATACACTGTCATTTTCTTTTGCAAGGCAAGGCAGTAGAAATGGAATTATTTCACTCTTACAAGATTTACGGTGGAGTCTGGTTCTCTGAAACATGTTTCCTTAAAAGTGATTGCTTTGTTAGAACATTAGCTTGTTTTCTTTATTACCTTATATGAATGCAATTAACTTGTGTACCATAGTAATAGTAGCATCAGTGGACAAAGATATACTTCAGGACAATTGAATAAACTCTCAGTAGCCCCTATATTCAGATTTATCCTGTAATTTCTTTTAGCTGATGTAAAGCCCAACCTAGAATTTTAATGGCAATGAAACATAAAACATGAATACAAACTGGAGTTCATTGCTCCACACAGCGGAGGAGTTTGAGATCCTCTGCAGACAGAAATGCACCATGCAGTATATATATACACCACAATATAGACTATATATTGTTCACAGGTAATTCTGTGCCTGCTGCTTGAAGACATTAGAGCTGCAAATAAATAATTAGGCTACTGACTGGGCCTAATGGCTGAGGTAACTGAATGGGATGTAGAAAATCACAGGACACAACGTGAGAAACCACTGGATGTGGCAGTAGCATGGTGAAGAGCTGAAAAAATTACGGGTAGTGCCACGAGGCTGTCTGTGTCCACAGGTGTTTGAGGGGGAGTTATGGGAGATACAGCCAAATGTCACAGATAATGGGGGTCCAGTGATCTTTTGGGGATTAAAATCCTCAAAGGCTGACAGCGCCTAGTGTAAAGGTGTCAGTGATAACACATAAGGCAGAGATTGCCTAGGTAACAGGCATACCGAAGCTGGGACCAATGGGGATAAACTAATCATCAGCGGGTTGTTTCTTTGGGACTGGGGGTGGAAAAAGGGAAGTACAAAGGTGGTGAAAAGGAGGGTCAAAAAACAGGAAAAGAATCAGAATCAGCACATCACAGAATTGGTGCTGTTTGAGGGTACTTGATGAGCAGCCCTGCAATTGACCACTGCAGCCTAAATTGGGAAAATAAATCAACCTGCTGTTATGGCCACACCATGAGTGTCAAACCTGTTTCTGCAGTCAGAAGGATGGGAAGGGTGTCCCTGGCTTGCAGGAGAAAACCTGGACTTGATGGATCATGTGACCTGATATCACTGCATCAGTGCCTGTTCGAGGTCTGGCAGCATCAGTATCTTCCCAATAATTGCCTAATAGAAGTAATTGGTAAGTATTCAGGAAAAACCTCTTTGAGGCTAGTGGGAAATAGAAAGTGGAGGCAACAGTAGGTCTACTTCCACTTGCTAAATAAATGGTCTTGCTAAATTGCCTTTTTATTTACCACTTGCTTAATGATGCTTTCAGCTCATTTTTCTAGCATTGCTCTCTGCAGATTTCATTACAGTAAGTAATTTTTTTTTTTACTGGGTCCTAAGTTATAACCCTTGTCACTTTCTAAAATTCACGTCATATAGGTTGAAGTCAGATAAAGTAGTATGTTCATATACTTAAAATTTTCATATGAGCCCATCCTCAGTATGCACACAGAAAACACAGGTGAGCATCAACTGCAATAGCTTTCAAAAAAAGTTCTCAAAATTGAGAGCTTCTAGTATGATGCACTGGCACATAATGACATGACTAACTATAGATTTGCCTATGTATTCCAGGTTTTATTACCTTAAAATAATCTACAATCCAACCTCTACTCTGTTCTCAAAGTAAGAAAGTGACAAGCACCTGTATTTTCCCATCTTTGTCTGGACTGTCACTATTTTCTTGATTCATCAATGTCATAACAAAGTCATTACCTCAAACTTCCAGAGTTCAGAAGCTACATGGCAATTACCATTGGCAAGACTACTAAAATATAACCATGTATAACTGTATCTCTACTGGATATTTGCTACTTTATGTCAATTAACAAATAAAGATTAAAGATATTTACATAGGTAAGTAGAGTAGGCTCGCAACCCTGTGCTACTGAATAGAGAAATAGTCAGATTCTGAAAAGCATCAGTACACATGAATGCCTTTTTCCACAGGCAGTTGGCTTTTCTTCCCTGGTTTAATTGAAAAGGCTCAGAGAAAGTTTGTTGCGTGTGTAAATTGTGGTGGTAGTGATAGAATATCGGTGACATTTTTATGCTGAGCATCGCAGCGATTTTTCCACTCACCAGCTGCAGGGCATTTTTTTCTCTGAGCGCCATGGAGCGCCTGCAAAGCACAGCTGATAGTCTTTTCAACTCCATCTGGGATCTGCTCTGACACTGCTTTCCTTGTCACACTTTAGGGGCTTTACACAGCAAAACTATGGCCCAAAATGGTCTTATTGTCATTCAGTACCTCTTCTTAATATTCTGTTTCTCCTCTCCCTGCCTTCGCTATTTACCACAGGAATACTTGACATCCTTTCTGGAGGAGTTGCTCTTTTCATGCCAAGACAGCAAACAGACTTGGCAGGTAGTTTGGCAATAATTGGTCATATCCAAACAGTAATTGAATTTTGTTTGCTGTCGACATGGAAGAAGCCAACACCATGCTGTCTCTTCTGTGACAATAAGCACCAAATTACATTACTCATTTCATTGCTCATTCTCCAATCCACTTCTCTGGATATGAAACTCTACAAGTTACATGGATGGGAAGGGGAGAGAAAAGGAGAAGACAGAGGACCCAGCTTGGCTGTGACTGTACCAAATGGCTAGGTGCAGTCAGAGTAACGAACGGAGCTGTGGCCCTCTTTCTCACATCCTCTCCCAAGAAAATCCACCGTGCTTTGGTTTCAGCCAAGCATTTTTTTCTCATTTCACATTATCAGCTCCACAATTTTCAGGGCAATAATTTCAGATTACTGTATGGGGACCTATCAGCAATATTTATTTTTCAATGGGCCAGATACTCCACTTTGGCAACTGTGTCAAACACCAGCTGGGGCTTGGGCTCAGTTTTTCTTAATCACAAACAATGCAATTGGCTCTGTATGTAACACAAGAGACATTTTTGTGTCTGTTACAATACGATACTTCCCACCAAATTTTTGTGTTTTATTTACTGACACTTCTTTCAGATGTGAGTAAGGATGAAGTAAGGAGTATGGCAGTCGTCGCAACCTCCCTCCTGCCCCGCCCCGAGTATACTTAATCCCTGTTAGGTGTGCTATCTGTTTCAATATATTAACAGGGTCCACCAGAGACACAGCTTCTTTTATGGGATTGTTCTGCTAGAGGGAGGAGAGTAGACTGAAGTCAGGACTCAAACACATATTCATGTACCATAAAGGCCCCTTCTGCACAAGCAGGTGTGAATGAGTCCTACCTGCACACGTGGGCGAGAATAGAACAAGCTGAATAGAGGAAAATTATCTGCTGAGAGGAAATGTGTGAAAGTCTCCCAAATGCTGACAAGCTCTGGAGATTTGTCATCCTGTTGCACCTTCAAGAAATGAAAGAAGACCCAGAGTCTGCTGAGCATGTGTAAGGCCACCAGGACATGCTGGCACCAACAAAGGGATGTGCAACTCAGACCACATCCGAGGTGGCAGTGGCAGCTGTGCACCGTCAGAGGCACCGGGAGTCCATGTGCTGCTGAGGAAACAAGGGACCCCGTGAGGGACTCTCTGCACAGCTGCCTAGAAGCCACTGTCACACCGGTGTAGCTCTCCCCCGTGAGTAAACAGCTGGGCTGGCCTCCACCCGGGAAACTGTGAGTGACTGCGTGTGTGGCAGTGTCTGTGTGACAGTGTGTACCTGCGGGTGTGAGAACAGTGGGAGGGAATAAGCAAATGAACCGTGTGAATAATGATCTGCTTTTAATAATACTGGCTTGATTCCCTTAATAATGACAGCCTAATAAAATATATTCCAATAAATATTACTGTGATCTGTATCTCCCCCCAACTCATTTCCCTATCAAGAAAAGGGGAATTTACAACACACACACACGCAGAATGTATGTATAAAAGGGTCAAGAGTCATTTGCTGCAGTAGGTACAGCTGCCAGAAAAGATTTTAGGAGTTTTTGGAGAGCTTTCCAGTGCTTTGCAGAATCAATTGCACTATTGAAAGCAAAAGTCTCGGGTTAGCATTATAACTGACTTAATGTTGTGAGTTAGAATTTAACTGACTTCACTGAGATTGAAAGGAAGTAATTTAGGACAGGAATTGCTGGTAAGTGTAATGGATACATTACAAGCTGGTTTCAATTTCCTTTATTGAAGAAGTTGTAAAAGTAATGCCATTTCAAAGCAGACCTTTTGCATTTGGACCAAATGAAGAGGCCATCCTGTGTTTTCTCCTAACACATCAGTGCTTGGTTGCTTTTGAAATCATTTGGCCTTGTGACTGCCAATAATAAAACAAAAAGGGCAGTTACTAGTGAATAAAGCAGTGGACTTATTTTGGAAAGTACGGTATGCCAAACCTATCTTTCTTTTGGAAGAAAATGACCTAGTTATGTCTGAACATGAAACTGTGATTTCTGTGTGATACCACAGGATTAAAGAGTGCTGTTTTTCTTTTTCTGATTATCTTCAGGGTTCCTAAACTGTGGGTGAGAATGAAGTTGACCTGTGAGGCCAATCTATTATCTCTGTGAAGACAAGGAAACCTCTGAGAAAAACTTGAAAAATATTGGTACTCCTGATCCTCTTTGAGACACAGAAGACAGAAAGGCCTCAAAAGCACAGAAAGCCCTTTCAGTTTTTTAAGTTTGTAAGGCAGTAAATTTACCAGAATCCTGGAGAAAATTGGTGCAAAATTAAGAACCGTAAATTTAAGAGAACTTACCAAAATGCTTCAGATGAATCAGAGTTCCTTGTGACTGTAGAAACTTCTGAATGATTTGTAAAACATGCAAATTATTTTCTGAATTTATTTTGCCTTGCTTCTTTCTCTCTTGAAATTTTCTCTCTGCTTTTTTCTTAGACAAGCTGTGTTTGATCTTATTCTGGATCTGATCTTATTCTGAGAGGCACTCAACTTTTCCCTTGAAGCCTGCTGTTCTGGCAGCTCCAGAGGAGAGGAAATATTCCAGAAGTCTTCTGAAAAGGAAACATAAATACCAGATGATGGAATCACCCTTAGAACTTGAAATTAACAAATAGATAGGGAAACTGAGAGAAGGTAGGAATACAATATCTCAAAATCCTGTAGATCTAAGATGGTCTTGCTGAAAGGGTGCTGGAAATTTAAGGGGGAAAAAACAGAGTGCATCCTGTTATTGTTTCCATTAAGACTAGACCAGCTACTCAGTTCCTGGGTAGCATTTCACCTTCATTTGCTTTAGACATTTTTTTAAATTAGGCAAAATTAGTTCATTTTATTGTGATTTCTGACACATTGATACCAAATTGGGAAAATTATGTGTATTTCAAGAAAATTTCAAGGCGACATTCTGCCTTTTGAAAAAATTTGGTTGTGTAAGCACTCAAAGTAGAACAGCTGTGCTGTGACCTTGGGCAAATCACTTGGTCTCTCCATCTCCATTACAGACATTGGAGAAGGTATTAGGAACATTACATAACTAATGTTGCAGCAACCCTTGAAAGCATGGCTATACTTGGACTTGGTAAATATGAATACTTTGCATCAGTTAATGCAAACATATCAGTGAACTTAATCCTGCACAGGAAAATGGTAAACTGAAAAATGGCTAACATTTTCTTGTTTTCAACACATTTCAGTTAGATAAGTAAGGCATTACTAATTACTGAGTTGCTTTTAGAATCATAGACTCATTAAGGTTGGAAAAGACCTCTAAGATCATCGAGTCCAACCGTCGACCCAACACCACCACCCACTAAACCACGTCCCTAAGTGCCTCATCTACTCGTCTTTTAAATACCTCCAGGGATGGGGACTCAACCACTTCCCTGGGCAGCCTGTTCCAATGTTTAACCACTCTTTCAGTAAAGAAATTTTTCCTCACGTCCAATCTAAAGCTCCCCTGGCGCAACTTGAGGCCATTTCCTCTCGTCCTATCGCTTGTTACTTGGGAGAAGAGACCGACACCCACCTCGCTACAACCTCCTGTCAGGTAGTTGTAGAGAGCGATGAGGTCTCCCCTCAGCCTCCTTTTCTCCAGGCTAAACAACCCCAGTTCCCTCAGCCACTCCTCATAAGACTTGTCCTCTTGACCCTTCACCAGCCTCGTTGCCCTTCTCTGGACACGCTCCAGCACCTCGACATCCTTCTTGTAGTGAGGGGCCCAAAACTGAACACAGTATTTGAGGTGCGGCCTCACCAGGGCCGAGTACAGGGGCACGATCACTTCCCTACTCCTGCTGGCCACACTAGTTCTGATACAGGCCAGGATGCCATTGGCCTTCTTGGCCGCCTGGGCACACTGCTGGCTCATGTTCAGCCGGCTGTCGACCAACACCCCCAGGTCCTTTTCTGACAGGCAGCTTTCCAGCCACTCTTCCCCAAGCCTGTAGCACTGCATGGGGTGGTTGTGGCCCAAGTGCAGGACCCGGCACTTGGCCTTGTTGAACCTCATACAGTTGGCCTGGGCCCATCGATCCAGCCTGTCCAGGTCCCTCTGCAGAGCCTTCCTACCCTCGAGCAGATCAACACTCCCGCCCAACTTGGTGTCGTCTGCAAACTTACTGAGGGTGCACTCGAACCCTTTTCTGTTGAATATATCTAAAAAATACTTTGGACCTGGATCTACAAAGAAAGCTCTGGCTGATTTCAGCATGAATTATCCATCTCAATACCTCTGAGGAGCTGGGCTTGAATGCTTTTTCAGATTGAACTCTTATTATAACAAAAATATAGCAAAAAAGAAAATTATTTGTTTTGTCATCCTCTTAAAGACCATTCTAATTACTGAAGATTGAAAGGGTTTTTAATTTTAATTTAGGAAAAGCAGACAGACTTATCAATAGAGAATGGTTTGTTACTATCTCTCTGTCTCTACTTAGCAGTGGAGTTTTTCTTGCTTTTTTGCTCTCTTTACAATATTTGATTTTGCTCTCTTTACAATATTTATACTCACAAGTTTCCTGAAAGGTAGAGAAGTGCATTGTCACTATTTTACAGATCAGGAACTGAGGAATATAGAGACAAAGAGGCAGATCTAAGCATTTTAGCAGCAATGTTTTAACACCTGCCTTTATGATACAGAGCTAATTTGTCATCCTCAGCCATATATTCAGCATCTTTGTTGCTTGTCTTTGCAGTTAGCTTGGCACTGAATAATAATGCCTTCAACAGATGCATGTTGAACAGAAAGCCACTTAAAGTGGCCAGTGAAAACATTAAGAGATTTTGGCGCTCGTAACTTAGCTGTTTACCAGGGCTTATTGACCCTTGTTAGTTAGACAGCCTATGGTAGTCACTGGAGGGAAATAGACACTTGCAAAACCTGTTTCACTAGACCAAAAGAAGATGTCTACTTTACTCTGTTTCTCTTCAGTGATTGTAAATGAGAATGACAAGCTCAGATGTGGACAACTACTGTGTAAATACCTAGGTGTAGTCTGACAAAAGTCCACACCAGTTAAGCTGGGCTGTTAAGGATATCAGGGTTTGAACTGATGGGCCTACAGGGGAAAATAAGCAGGGTTTGGGCACCTGCATTGTTTTGTGCATTTACCTCAACTGAAATGCCTAAAGCTTTGCAGAGCATGCAGTTGAGCAAGGTTTTAAAACTGGATTTCCTGAGTCATTGTGCTAAATGGCAAGTTTCAGGCTACATATTTTCTAAAATAAATAAGGGAGACACTGTCAGTTAAGCAACATGTAATCCATTATAGTGTTGGATTAGACCTCCTGTCACTCCTTATTCTTGGTTTCAGTCTCCTGTGAACAATAGACTAGGATTTTCTTCCAGTGTCTTGGCTCCGGGTCTCTGTTGACTCAGGGCAAAAAAGCTCTCCTAAGTCTGTTGTGGACTTAGTCACTGACTCCAGAAGTTACAGACTTCATCTGTGTTTTACCTGCTTTTCAGCCGTGAAATACTTTTCTGGATATCATGGAGAGATTGACATGGTGGCTGCTCAAGCAGAATCACAACAGTCACTGACACACAACCTGAAGTTGATTTGCTTGGCAGGACAAACACAGCAGGTGGACAGTGATGCCTGCCCTGCAGACACAGACCTCACACAAATCACAGCTCATCCCTGCTCGTGCAGTTTACACCAGCCAATCCAGATGACCCCTGAGAACGGGAGGCTCACCATGACCATGGCTGACAGCTCAGCTCCTACCTGTGGCAATTCCTCTCCTCAGATTGCAGCTTCTATGTGGTGTTGGAGACCTGAGCACCATGTTACTCCTAAGAGGGGGCTATTTATTGCTTTCTGAATTAGGTGTTACCTTATTATCTAGCTCCTAATGGATTCAGGTAGTCAGTTCCAGCTGGGGACATGCAGTGAGGTCTCCTTTGTCCAGGTGGGTAGGCTTTTGGGTACTGTCATGGGGGTTTACTCAGAGCCTGTGTGATGGCTGCAGTTCCTCAGCTGGGAAAAAAAATAAATCTGTAGGTGGATGCATCACTAGTGACTTTCCTGGATGTTATGCTTTTGCAATTCAGCATTGTCTGTTCACTACATTTATATAGGTTGAATGATATAGAGTGATGGGCATAACAATAAAAGAATGAGACCTAGATTTCCTCTATGAGTGTTCAGAATTACAAACTCTGATTTTTATAATAGAATCCTGAAAGTCTTCCCATGAATATTTCGCCCAGTACAATTTATTTATTCAGACCTTGAGTAGGAAACATACAAAGATCTACAAAGTGTTTCCAACCTGCAGCAAACTTCATTGCTAGAATATTAATGGGAAGCATACTTGAAAAGGGTATGAAACTATGTGGATTAATTTTAAAAATCAATTAATATTCAGAGATAACATTTTGCAATACTTAATGAGTCCTACCCTTGACTTTGTGACAGTTCCTGTATTCTGTTTTGCCATGCAAATTGACATAATATGGTATAACATTTATGTTTACAATAACTCTCCTGACTTTGGTTTACAATTTTTTTTTTCCAGCTACGATTGTTGGTTTGAAATATAGAAAGGCAAAGTGATGAATATCAAGAAGCAGTATGATGACACAACTTGCTACTGTCAAATTCATTGGGATTTAAACAATCTTTTCTTGAATCCTCATTAAACTCCTTAACATCACCAAAGATTAAAAAAAAAAAAACCCTATCAAATCTATACAAGGTGATACTCAGCAATAAAACTTACACAAGTGTGTAAATAAGACTACTTTAACCAAACACATCTTTACCTCTTTTCACAAGTTCACGAGATAGCCTTAAGTATAGGAAGAATTTTCAGAAATTAGAAGTTGTGAAAACAATTCTCTGCAAGGCCTGGCTTCTTATAAACCTTTAGAAACAATTAGAGTGTTGTTGGAAGGGCTGTAATGTAACTGTCAGTCCTGGGGGAGCTTCTATGTATTAATGGAAAATGCATTTTAAGTGCAGATGGATAATAATGACAACATCTTTGTCTATGTGACAGGCATAGCTGCTGTTATCACTCAGTGTTTGTATGTTCTTGTGCATGAGTGCACATGATGATATATTTACATAAAAGTAATTATTAAATCGATGGTTTGCTGGTTTTGCTCCTCTCTTTTTCTTCTTACACAGAAGAGGTGAAATCCCGCTTAGATGTTGACAGTATAAAGGATGCATACAAGTGTCCTTTAGGAGGGTTAATTTTAATTCTTGACAGTTTGATTTAACCTTAGTTTTGTTTGCCTATCACAAATGAAGTGATATAACATTTATTTCTTGCACCTCCCTGCACAAACTACATATTAATAGATTTATTTTTGTCCAGCTTCATTTCAGATAGCCTATTTTTTTTCAGGAATGTAATTTATTACTATAGAATGGTTCAGGGTATTTTTTTAATGGAAGATTGGCTTAGTAAGAAAATTATGGTTTCTTGTACATGTTGTAAGAGATCTAGGTTTAGAACAGAGATTCCTGTCATACAGTGGGAGGAAGCCTAATTGCTCATGTCATGCTGAATAATCCTTGTTTCATGGTTTCTTGACAGGAAACCAGGATATCTATGGACAATAAGGATCTTTCATAAGCATCAAAAATAAGGATGGAGCAGCCCTAGTCAGTGGTTCTCACAGCAGCCATTCTCAGCAGTTTCTGGTGGGAGTGAAGCCACTACCTGGTTTCTCCTTCTAAACCAGCTCCTGTAGAAAAACAGCCATGACAGAAAGGAAAAAACAGCTGTGCCAAAGAGAAAAGATGAGAAAAGGTGTGATCCATGCATAGAGACAAAGTTAGGCTCTACCTAACTTCTGCATTAGGTATCTAATTTGAAAAGGTGATTCTCAAATATTCTGCACAGCTGCCATATATTCCCTGAAGAATCTAAATTCCATAGAAACCCATTTTTTGCTGTTTACCTGAAGATATGTATTTGGTTTACTCAAAAACACCCAAGCAGAGAAATGTCACCTTTATCCCACAACACATAAGAATTTTGTAATGTATATTCTCCTCTGCCTCTAATGTCCATGATACTTAATCTTGCATTTTATCTAATTCATATGAAATGCAGACGTCACCATTGAATCATTGAATTGAGACTAGACTGCAGGTTTATCTATCCCTGTGTCCTAACCACCAGGAAATAGTCTTGCTCCAATGGATATTTTGCCTTGGCAACAGGGCTGCAGAAAAGCTGTTCTATACCTGAATAAATATTCTTTCTCCCATCTCTCTCTCTCTCTCTCTCTCTCTCTCTCCCCCCCCATCTTCTATTCTCCTCTCCCTCATGTTTCCCCTACTTGCACCAGCAGGAGTAATCACCTTCAACAGTGGTGACTGAGAAAACCCCAAGCACACTTATAAGTATTTACATGGAAATGCTGAAGACTGAAATACCTCAGTCCTAAAAGAAAGCAGAAATGAGATTTTCCTGAAGGACTGCTCTAAATTCAGACCAATTCCTTAAAATAGTGCATCAGGCACCAGGGGCATCTATTCCATCCTTTTGAAAGTCAGAAGCAAGATCTGCTCATGTTTTGAAAAAACAGGGTCATGTGGAGCAGAGCCTTTGAGATGAAAAATGTTGAGGGGAAGGGAAATGACTTTCACTACCTAAGCTTTAGAGATGGGTAGGATTTAAGCCATGCCAACGTTCTCAGCATTGTGATGTGTTAATTTAGGTCCCTCTGTATCCAAGATACAGGTCTTTTTTAACCCTGTTCTGAGATGCGCAACTCATATATGGACCTTGTATGCTCCATTGCAGCATTAGGTGCCTAAAGCTTAGGGGCTGGATTCTGAGCATTACAGCATTGACATCTCTTTGGACACCTGGGATTGTCAGGACATAAAATGAAGAAATAGAGAAGAAGAATGGAACAGATTGCAAAGGTATAGTTGCAGGTTAATACAGAGAATAAAGGTAAGAAAAAAAAAGAGGGCCGTTTTTGTTGAAACAAGAAGAAATTATCTGTTGTTTTCCTAGAGTTGCTTTATAATTGTGAATAGCTAGAGAAATGTGTAGGCTTGGAGGACTGAGTGTGTAATGTCTCTAGTTTGCCATTAGAGAGGCCGTTTCTTTCTTTTTCTTTTTTTTTTTTTTTTTTTGGATGGGTGTGGGTACACATGACACATGTTTGGTTAATTTGTTTTTCCCCTCGTGGCTAGCTGTTCCCTCAAATTTTGGCTACTGAGTAGCGCCAGTGCCTCTTAGCAGCTAATATGGACTGAAATGCCTGGCTGCTTTCTCCCTTTCCAAGTAAGCATAGGCTGCATCAGCATTTCTGCTCCCTGATCAGTCATGCTCAGACTGCAAGGAGAATGAAAACTGAAGGTGGGAACACCTCCAGTTCACATTATTAATTCCCAATGTGCCTGGGGAGGAGGCAGCAGGAAGAGAGAGGGGAACATAGAAAAAGTAAAACAGTCCGTAAAAATAAGAGAAGATGTGGTCTTGTGCCTGAAAGGAAGTAATGGCTTTCTCATAGCAGCAAAATCTTTAGGACTCCAGTCCTTGGGAGCCTGGGGAATCCAGGGAAGGGGTATGTACAGCTGCCAACATTGGCAGGAATGTGTGTCCTGGCCATTTGCCTGGGTTTCCTAGATGTCTGGAAATCTGCTGGATTTCTGCTAACTGCAACAAACTACCAGCAGAATTGGTGGTGTTAGCAGAAATAGGAAGGAGTTGATGCTTGCTGGAGCAAGGGACAGTGCCCAAAGGTTTGGCACAGTTTGAGACCCAAAAGGAGGTAGAAATGCTGTACACAATGTGAGAAAGGCTAAGATGACATTTTCCTGATATTGCCAAGCATCTACTCTATGTCTGTAGAAATTCTCTCCTGTGCAAGGTTATGGTCTAACATCCTCCTTGAGCAGGTGCAAATGCACGCACTGGCAGTGCAGGACAACAAATCAAACATGCAGAGGCCGTTGCACATGTAGAAGAAATTACTGACTGTCATTTTTCAGCAGCAAAATGTTTCTTTTTCATGTGTTCCTTTAGGTGTCCTTCCTGTAAACTTCAGATAGGTTTTTTCACTTTTAGAAGAACAATGTGTCGTGGTTTAACCCCAGCCGGCAAGTAAGCACCACACAGCCACTCGCTTACTCCCCCACAGTGGGGTGGGGAAGAGAATCAGAAGGGTAAAAGTGAGAAAACTCGTGGGTTGAGATAAAGACAGTTTAATAGGAAAAGCAAAAGCCATGCACGCAAGCAAAGCAAAACAAGGAATTCATTCACTCCTTCCCATCGGCAGGCAGGTGTTCAGCCATCTCCAGGAAAGCAGGGCTCCATCACGCGTAACGGTTACTTGGGAAGACAAATGCCATCACTCCGAACGTCCCTCCCTTCCTTCTTCTTCCCCCAGCTTTATATGCTGAGCATGACATCATATGGTGTGGAATATCCCTTTGGTCAGTTGGGGTCAGCTGTCCTGGCTGTGTCCCCTCCCAACTCCTTGTGCACCCCCAGCCTACTCACTGGTGGGGTGGTGTGAGAGGCAGAAAAGGCCTTGACTCTGTGTAAGCACTGCTCAGCAGTAACTAAAACATCCCTGTGTTATCAACACTGTTTCCAGCACAAATCCAAAACACAGCCCCATACGAGCTACTATGAAGAAAATTAACTCTATCTCAGCCAAAACCAGCACAAAATCTTCACTCTAATGTTTTTTTAAAAATCGGAGACAGAGGCAAGAAATCTTTTTTTTTTTTTAAATATTATGGTTGGTAATGCATATTTATAATTTCATTTTGGTCTGTATTGCATTTTTTAACAAAGAAAATCAGCAATGTTCCCAATGTTTTTATGGTGGTCTGGCTTATGAATGTCAGATTTCAGCTACTGCTCCATCCCTCAGACAAAAACTAGACTTCGTATTATTTTCAGTGAAGGCCCATGGAAGCATGAGAGTCGATAACAGCAAAGTCCAAAATTAAAGGTATCACTGAAATTTATGTGTGCAACCCATTGTATTTTTTAATAAACTAAAAAAAGTTTTGCTGATGGGAATATCTCCAGGTGCCCTCATGTTACAATTCAATGAAATACTTATTGAAAAAGCTTTCCTGAAGTACTTCTGTTGAAATACTTCAGCAAGTGGCAGATGGTAACACCCAGTAGACTACAGCCTGGAAAATCTTGCAGGACTTAATTATGTTGCATTGTGAGGAAAATTGAAACTTGAAAAAGTTTTGTGTTTAATTTTTTGTACAGTATGTCATGGGCCACCCTTCAGTCCCAGTTCCCACTCTTACCCTGAATGCTTTGCTTTGATTATATCATGTCTGAATATGTTTTTAGAAACATTGAATTAATCTCTTTTTCTGTTCAGAAAGAATAATTTTGCAAAAGGTTACATTATTTTTCAAAACCAATGTTTGTTTTCATATTTCAGTAAAAGCGTGTAGTAGGGTAAGTGGCCCCATTAGGATCAGGATGAAGAATCTTGATTGAAAATTATTCCACATGAACCAGTCAGAGTCATCAAACTTAGTCAAAGGATGGCTTATATCTCCCAGCTGTAGAGCAAAGTCTAAAGCTGTGCAGTCCTTCCTAGCCCCTAATACAAGATTGAGTCTAGGCTTCTGTTATCTTTCTGAGAACTTGCTAATATCTTCTTCTGTTTTAATTCATTCATGTTTGCATCCAATGGATATTTTTTATTTTCAGTTTCAATCTTCACAAAAATTTCAGGGATGTATTTGTATTCCACTGAATCTATTAGACTTTGGCACTGATTTGAATGATCGTAAAGAGAGGCCTCCGAGTGGGAACATCTTATGTCTATTTAGGAGGCAGTTTCACATTGTTAGAACAGTAATCATTAAGGGACCTAAGCTAGGCAGCACACAATGCTCCTAAGCTTGCCATGAAATAACAGGACAGTCAACATTTACATCCTAGCATATCCCTTACAGGCATTTATCCTTAAAATCTTTGATTCCAATTGTATGATAAAGATGGTAAGTACTCCCTGCAGTGTAGGCACATTAAATGCAGACAAAGATAAGTTTCAAAACAGAATTATCAATATAAAATAGAGAACAATAAGGGCACAATGAGTAAAGACGGGGAAATCTTGGCAAATGTTATTTAGAAGCTGCAATTGCCTCCACCTGGGACTGAAAATATGTAACTTCTATATTCAGAACACAACAGAAACAAGAGCATAGAAAAATACACTTTTGAATGCCCAGGATGCTTCAGAAAATGCATTTTGAAAAATTGTCCATAATTTAAAAAATGTATTAATTATATACCCTTTTATTTAATAATTCATGTAATTGGTTCATATTGGGTGAGACTGATTCCATCTTGTCTGATTGCCTAATGCTCAGAGTGACTAGTAATGAAAGATTATGGAGAGACACTAATATACAAGTTTTCTACAAAAGGCATCTTTCCCTTGTACCCTTCTGCTTTGCAATACCCAGAAATGACTATTGCCTACTTTACTGGGAATCTGGATCTCATATAAGCCTGATTATCCCTTAAGACTCATCCCTCCTAGCCAGTAGAAATGTACATTTGCTCGGAGATTTTTAGGGCAAAGCAAAAGATTTCCAGTTTGCACATGCTTACACTTAAAAGTTATTGTCTGATTTGCTATATTTTCCTTTGCCTTTATTGATTGCTGTATTAAGTCTTCTCATGAAAAGTCTGTTTGAAGGGCTTTTGCTTTTCCTTGCTACCGGAAAATGATTAGTCTGCCATTGGCTGTGCTAACAAGTTGCTACCTCTGATGTATGGACAATTATACACAGCCAGCACTTTAAAAGTATATCTCTTGAAAAAATGTCTCACTTCATTTGACAAAATGTTAAGTAACTGAATTGCTTGTTGCTTCTCAAAAATTCCATGAAGCCTAGAAGCTGCCAGGCAGAGATTCACTCCGATTGAGGGGGGGGGAGAGGTGCTTTAGCTGTGTCCATTGTTACTGATTATCTGAGCATATGCGCTCAGCTCGCCTGACCTGGTGGCTGAGCAGTTCCCCAGTGCCACCAGTACTTTTCTTCTCTGCAGCAGTGATGGTGCCAGGTAGGCTTTCTGACTACAGTCAGAGTAGCTGTTCGCACTGTGGCCTCTTCCAGTCTCTGCGAAACACCTGTTCCTTTGGGTCAGTGGAATATGAGGCAGAGGATTAGATTAGGATTGCCAAAAGCGGTCTTCTAGTATCAGAGGCATTTTAATGACCTAGTCATAAACTCCGCCTTAAAATCCAGCAGGGGTTTTTTTTGTTCCCGTTGCTATTACTGTCATGTTGTTTCAGAAGAAAACCTCTTTCCTCTGAAGTTTAGAACCTTTCTTTTAAATTGCATATGGACATTCTGTTCCCAGCTTTCCACACTGTTGCTTAATTTACATGGTGATTGCATTCTAATGTGCATAACATACTTTATGTCTCTCCATATTTGGCTAAGCTAAACAATCCTGTTATTTTGTCTTCCCTCAGAGGGCTTTTTGGTCCCTTGATCATGCTAATAACTCTACTTTATGTCTGCTCCAGTTTAGATTTTTCTTTCTGGTTGACCAGAATTTTACACAGCTTTCACTGAGGCAGCTGATATCCCTTAGCTGACACACGGGGGTAGCCGTGGGATCACAGAATGGACATCAGAAAGGAATGCAAAAAGAGGGAGACTCCAGACTCCCTCCAAACATTACCACTCTAAATCCTCTGGTAGCATTAGAGGGAAATAATGGGCAACTGTCTGCAAGATTTGATCTCTGTGCATCTAGTTAGTTAGTCCAGTCCCTCTTTTCACCTCCTTTTAGGCCATTTGGATGTGCAAAGAAGCAAAATGGTAACATGGGCTCTGTGCAATGTCTTTCATGCAGCTCAAGGAGCTGATGTAGAAAAATTCTTCTGGAACAACCCTCCTTGTCATGGTGTTTGCAGTAGCAGGACCTGGTTCAAGTTCAACCCTGTAGAAAAATAGTACTACAAGCAAAAGCCTCAATTTTGCACTTTGTCATGGAGTTGTGACACTGACTATTGATAGGCTTTGAAACAAAACCAAATTATGACTCCAGCCTTTCCATAGCTTTGGGCAGGACCCTGAGGAAGAGTAGCAATATTTTTCTTTACTTTCTCTTCTCTAATTATAGATTTTAGACACACTTCAGTCCTTTCCTCCTGAAGCAGATTATATCTGCTTCTTTCATTTACTGTTACTATACTATTCGCCAGGGTTTGTACGCCAATAACCTTAACAAAAGAAGAGGTTCCAGCCTTTTTTCTCTAAAAGATCAACTTCTTCATCACATACAGGAGACTTCCTCAGTCTAAAAGGCTCTTGTAATTTAGATGCAAAATTTAAGATTTAAGTCACAAAGAGCTTCAGACATCATCAAGAAATTACTACAACAGTGTCTGAATAAACCCTGCTGGGAAGCTGCCAACACAAGGACTGAGAGGTTCGAGCATCTTTTCCATTAAAATTATTGCATTATCCCAGCCATCACACAAAAATACTCCCCAAAAGAGGAATTACTTAGCAATTCTAAGGAAGGAGCACCATGATCCAGTCCTTTGCTAAGTTCCTGTGTAAAACTAGTCTGTAAAGCCCTGTCAAATTGCCTCCTCTTTTTTTTATTCCTTTGACACAAGCACATTAACTTAAAACCAAAGTGGGACTATTGCCAGCAAATCTTTTAAGGTGAAATGAGCTTGGAACTTAAAGCTAAAACTATTAGAAGTGTGGGGTTTAATGCAAATTATACACATTAGTTTGAATGTCTGATGAACCACTAAATGTTTTACATAATCATTTTGTTTCACCTGTACTGTTTAATTACCAGTTTCTTATCAATAGCCTGCTCAGGGTATACATTTAGCTGCTTGCCAGGCAAGGTCCTTTGATCCAGAAATACTTTAAGACAAGGACTTCCAGATGTGCCTAAGGGAACCAGACATCTGACTTCCAATGGTCATGAATCTTAAAGAACTTAAAGGTGTCTGTACAGGATTGCAGAATATTCCTTTCACTTTCATTTTTATTCTGGTAGTGCTTAGAAACCTCACCTATTGTGCTGGCTATTAAGTACATAAACATAATACCAAAAAGGTCAAATTTAGCATGTATAGAAAGAAGCCAAAAGACAAGATAACGTGATGAATAAATAGTTACCAGACCTTAACTTATGTGTGTGGGTACAGGGATTTTCACTGACAAGCAGAAACTGCAAGGACACATAGTAGTTAGTCTGCGCAGGGAAATGCAGATCTATCCTTGGAACAGGTACTGTGCAGAGCTATAACTAGTACAGTTTTACCAGATGCACCACTACTGGAAAGAGTAGACTTCCCCAAAGAGCAGAGATGCCATGGAGTGAGCAGCTCAGCACCATCCCAGATCTGTGCATTAAAGTCCCAAACATGTCCAAGGGCTATAAGCGCAATCAGTCTTAACTACCGCTGCAATTAAGTGCTATTTTTTTCTTTACAAAGAGGTACATGACCAACTGTACCTCTAGTTCAGAAGTGGTTTTGTCTCTTGGGTGAGAGTGAAGTATTTTATGAATGCTTCGTGAATCACAACTAATTATGCATGCAGTAGGGAGCAACACAGAGGCCATCCTAAGGAAGGGAGAGACTAATCGAGGAGGTGAAGGAGGAAGTGGTACATGGTAAGAAAGCAGTGGAAGGAAACTAATTTGCAGATTCAGTTGCCAACAGCGAGCTACTGCTTTCATTTGTGGGTGGCAGCTGTGGAGGGAGTGTAGGATCCCAGGTGAGCCTGGATCATGCCTGCTGCTCCTGCTAGTTTTGGTTACTGTTGGAGACCGTCTCCAATCCCCAAGTGTTGGCTTCACCTGTGCTGGCTTCTGCCTCTTCTACCCCATGTGGCTGGGGGAAAATGTGAAGGGAGAATTTTTATTATTTTGCATCTTTCTGCCTTTTGAAGAAGAATCTTGTTTTCCTCCTGGGAGTCAATTTACACTGGAAGAGATTACCATTTTATACAGGTCATGTTAATTGTTTTAATATAGATTTTGAATAATTAAATAAATATCTTGCAATTCAGATGGCAGGAACCACAGACAGAAAGGATTAATGCATGTTGTGAGTTCTACATCTTGGAGGAAATACTGTCTTCTGTAAGTTCAATATATGTTTTCAATTAAAAACAATTTTTTAAATGGTTCTTTTAAAAGTCTTTATAGTTTTAGATATATTATATAAAGGTAATTTTGTAATTGCTAGAAAAGTGGCCCATGAAAGATTAGTATTTTCAAACCAACATGGATAAAATTGTGTGATGTAGAAGCAATTTACACTTTTTAATAAGTACATTGTTCTTGTTGAAAGAGATTATTGTATTCACTGACAGCCAATTTTCTAGTGATGAATTGTCTAAAAAACCTTCTTTGATATTTTTAGTAAGTAGTTGTATAAGTGTAAGCTAATTTTTGTTTTTCTTTACAGATCAAAGCATTCTTTTAATTATATTTCACACCAGTGTTACAGATAAACATATGACTGTAAGAAACAGTAGCCACATTACATTGTTAGAACTGTAAGTCTGTGTCTTGTCATTTAGATTGATTCCTCTCTATTTTTTAAATTCTGTTATTTGTTCATCCAGGGTGTGAAACAATGACCAGGCAAATTAATGAGAAAATCCCTGCCAATTTCATAGATTTGTGGATAAAACTTAATGCCAAAACTTTTTTCCTGTTTATAAATACGTCTTTTTTTTTAATTAATTTTCAAATACTTTCTGTTCCCCCTCTCCCCCTAGTATAAGGCAACCATAAAAGCCTTGTTGACAGGGAAGTGGTTTCTTTCAGAAAAAAAGATCTTTTAATTTAGTCTGTGGACCTCATCTCACACTCTGCTGATATATTCTGTGCACGTTAACTCCTATTTCAGTAAAATCCTGTAAGTAAAGTAACTGCAACAGTGATACAGAAGAAGTAACAAGTATGTATGACATTGGCTTGTATCCTGAATGAGATAAGTTTAAAGTGTAATGGGAAAATGTAAGTTTTCATTTTTTTCTGTCTCTTTCTCCTAGAGGCACAATAATTATGAATGCATAAAATCCTCCGCAATCCTTGCCTTTTGAAAGGACCAAACATCCTTTTCTCAGCCTCTGCACACTTGCTGTAATGTAAAGGGGTGAAGCACGCACCCTCTCCATAACTCTCCCTGAAATGCTTAGATTAATTGTGCACCCATTGGTGCGACAGTCGCCAGCTGAGGAGCGCTCAGGTACTGACCCCTTCTGGCACCCGCACTTCTGCGCATCTGCACATCAGTTCTGCTATGCCTTTTCTTCCAGGCTTTTCTGGGCAAGGCGGGGGGCCCCCTTTGTCCTTCCTGCTCTAGCTGGTGTGCTGATAGTAGTCTGTATCCTGTTGGGCAAAGAAGAGAGAATGTGTGCGGGTAGCAAACCTGACTCCATTACTTGCTACTTTAGAAAAACGTTTTATTCTCTGGTAGTCTTGAACACTTTGAAATGACGTGGCACTGGAAGGATGGAAAGAATAGCCTACAGTCCAGAAGACGGAACAGTAACTGTAAAGAGAAGAAGATGACTGAGTCCCCTCGGGATGTAATACAACAGAATCTGGAGGCACACAGCAGGTGGGAAGTTCTCAGGCTCATAGGGTGAATGGAGTTACTTGGGTTTTGTAGGAGTCTCATCTTTATCCCAAACCTTTTTCTTTTGGATCTGGCAAATGTGGCTTCAGACTGGCCTGTGCAAAGCTGTGATTACATAGGAAATGAATAATAGAGATTCTGGCCCCTTTTTTATTTCTCCTGGTTAAGTGAAATAAGAGATGAATTAATAAAAGGACACCTGTGTTGAAAAATGAGGTGATCTACCTGATTAGAGTATGAAGGGCTACATTTAGCATAACATCACAATGTTGAAAATTATAAGCAAACAGCTATAGAGTGGTAATATTAGGATTGTATTAATAGGCATTATACCACAGTATTAAGCACAATTGAAGGTAGCAGACTGTCTACAAGTCTAAAATTTCAATTAGGGACACTGTGTGAAAATGCAGTCAACTTCATATCACAATATGTAGATATGTAGATATTGTAATATCTATATACGTGTTACTAGGTCATACATTCTGATATACATCTAAAATATAAGACCTCAAATATTGGTCTAGTCCAGAAGCTTGTCAACACCACATATTGCTACCTCATGGAGCCACCTAAACTCTCTCATTAATGACAGCTTAAGTATCAGAATCGTTCTGTGGGTAATAAGGAGCTACTTGTGCAGTTTTAGCTTCAAAGAAGTCTCTGTTCCACAAATAAATCTGTCTGGAGCTAATTCTATACCAGAGTCAAAGCACCTGATAACCTCTGGGTTATTTCAACACTCCCTTGCACTGTGCAGTTTAGACACATTTCAAATACACTGTTTTTTTAAAGATGCTTATCTAGAGTGTTCTTATTTATTTGGAGTGTTACAGCATTCATTGGCCAAAAGATCAGTATGTGGCTTTGAAAAAGGCCTATGTCAACAGCCATCTTTTACAAAACATCAAGTAGGCAGAATTTGTTGTATAAAAAGCTGCTTTAGGAAACTACCACTGTTCCAAGCAAAGAGAAATCAGGACTACTTCCAAAATTTTCACCTATTCCGGTATCTGCATTTTTTGACTTGATTTTAATATTCTTGACTGTAGTTCAGGGAAAAAACTGAACCTTCCCATAACCAGACTCTGCTCTCCTGCATGCTGAACACCACAGTGATGACTTTGCCTATTATACCATGCCTTTGACTGTTGTGTGTCAGCCTAAGCCAATGACTATTGGAGCCATCCACTCTAGATATAACAAAGTTCTCAATCATAATGCCTGGATCTACATGCGAAAGGAAAATGCATAACTATTTTACCAAGTGGAGATAAAAAAAGATATTTATGATCACTGCTGCCACCTAATTGCTCAGGGGAGACATTGATTTGAAGAGCTTTCCATGGCTGTGCCATCACTCAATGCAATCCCTCAGTGAAATAATAATATTTCATATTAACAGTATATTGTACACTTTCAAGGATTGTAACACACCACACACATGTCAATTAGTTAATTCCCCAAACTATACTCTGAAGCACTATCCCCTGGGAACTATTATTATAATGCTTTAGGGGTAGATAAGCTGAACTAAAGCAAACAACATCTCATACAAAGTCAGTGACCTATCCAGGAACTGAAGCTTGGAGCCTAGATTTTTAATCACTTTACTAACCACTACATAATAGTGCCAGTTATTGGTCTTATTTACCAATATGTTTAATTGGTTATTTACCTTTTCAGAAATACAGAAAGAGTCAAGAAACCATGTGTAGATGACTTTCAAATACCTATTAGAGCATGAAACACTTTCTTTTTAATGTTTCAGTTATATTTGTTTCTACTGCTGCGTAATGTTAATTGTCCTAAAGCGCATGCTAAAAAGCTTTGCTTCAATCTGTAATCACTGGGAGCTTACAGGTTTCTACTATACTTGTCAGCATCTTGTATTTTCTAAATATGTCCTTTAGCCCATGTTTCAGCTAAAAACTTTGACAATATTATTCAAACTATTTCTGAACATGTGTGTTTAGTATGAATTGATATGCAGTAGCGTTTGAGGTTTATGAGACATACTCTTCAATGTGAACAGTCACTTTGCCATATAGTTCTTAAACTGAAAGAAAGGATACACACACAATGAAGACACTTGGGTGCCAAGAGATTTGTTTTTATATAGTCTCTGAAACAAAACAAATCCAAGGAAAAGAAAATAATTTAAATAAAAGAAAATAATCATAAAATCATAGAATAGTTTGGGTCGGAAGGGACCTTTAAAGGTCGTCTAGTCCCACCCCCCTGCCATGGGCAGGGACATCTTCAACTAGAGCAGGTTGCTCAGTGCCCTGGCCAGCCTGACCTGGAATGTTTCCAGGGATGGGGCATCCACCACCTCCCTGGGCAACCTGTGCCAGTGTTTAACCACCCTCAGCGTAAAAAATGTCTTCCTTATATCTAGTCTAAAGCTACCCCCCTTTAGTTTCAAGCCATTCCCCCTTGTCCTGTCGCTACAGGCCCTGCTCAAAAGTTTGCCACCATCTGTTTTATAAGCCCCCTTTAAGTACTGACAGGCTGCAATAAGGTCTCCCCAAAGCCTTCTCTTCTCCAGGCTGAACAACCCCAACTCTCTCAGCCTTTCTTCATAGGAGAGGTGTTCCATCCCCCCGATCATTTTCGTGACCCCCTTCTGGACCCGCTCCAACAGGTCCGTGTCTTTCTTATGCTGAGGGCTCCAGAGCTGGATGCAGTACTCCAGGTGGGGTCTCACCAGAGCAGAGTAGAGGGGCAGAATCACCTCCCTCGACCTGCTGGCCACGCTTCTTTTGATGCAGCCGAGGGTACGGTTGGCCTTCTGGGCTGTGAGAGCACATTGCTGGCTCATGTCCAGCTTTTCATCCACCAGTACCCCCAAGCCCTTCTTGGCAGGGCTGCTCTCAATCCCTTCATCCCCCAGCCTGTATTGATACCAGGGGTTGCCCTGACCCAGGTGCAGGACCTTGCACTTGGCCTCATTGAACCTCATGAGGTTCACACAGGCCCAGTTCTCGAGCTTGTCCAGGTCCCTCTGGATGGCATCCCGTCCCTCAGGTGTGTCAACCACACCACTCAGCTTGGTGTCATCTGCAAACTTGCTGAGGGTGCACTCAATCCCACTGTCTATGTCACTGATGAAGCTATTAAACAGGACCAGTCCCAATACGGACCCCTGCGGGACACTACTCGCCACCAATCTCCATCTGGACATTGAGCCGTTGACCACTACCCTCTGGATGCGACCATCTAACCAATTCCTCACCCACCGGACAGTCCACCCATCAAATCCATACCTCTCCAGTTTAGAGAGAAGGATGTTGTGGGGGACCGTGTCAAAGGCCTAACAGAGGTCAAGATAGATGACATCTGTAGCCCTTCCCGTGTCCACTGATGTAGTCACTCCATCATAGAAGGCCACTAGGTTAGTCAGGCAGGACTTGTCCTTGGTGAAGCCATGCTTCCGAAACACCTCCCTGTCCTCCATGTGCCTTAGCATAGCTTCCAGGAGGACCTGTTCCATGATTTTCCCAGGCACAGACGTGAGACTGACTGGCCTGTCGTTCCCCGGGTCTTCTTTTTTTCCCTTTTTAAGAATGGGGGTTATGTTTCCCCTTTTCCAGTCAGCGGGAACTTCACCAGACTGCCACGACTTCTCAAATATAATGGATAGTGTCTTAGCAACTTCATCCGCCAGTTCCTTCAGGACCCACGGATGGATCTCACCAGGTCCCATGGACTTGTGCACCTTCAGGGGCGTTAGATGGTCTTGAACCTGATCTTCTCCCACAGTGGGCAGCTCTTCATTCTCCCAGTCCCCGCCTTTGCCTTCTGCGGCTTGGACGGTGAGGCTCGAGCACTTGCCGGTGAAGACTGAGGCAAAAAAGTCATTGAGTACCTCCACCTTCTCCGTATCCTGGGTAACCAGGTCTCCCATTTCATTCTGGAGAGGGCCCATGTTTTCCTTCGTCTTCCTTTTACCCCCGACGTACGTATAGAATCTTTTCTTGTTGCCCTTGACATCCCTGGCCAGATTTAATTCTATCAGGGCTTTAGCTTTCCTAACCTGATCCCTGGCTGCTCGGACAATTTCTCTGTATTCCTCCTGGGCTACCTGTCCTTGCTTCCACCCTCTGTAGGCTTCCTTTTTGTGATTGAGTTTGTCCAGGAGCTCCTTGTTCATCCATACAGGCCTCCTGGCGTTTTTGCCTAACTTCCTCTTTGTTGGGATGCATTGCTCCTGAGTTTGAAGGAGGTGATCCTTGAATATTACCCAGCTTTCTTGGGCCCCTCTTCCCTCCAGGGCTTTGTCCCACGGCACTCTACCAAGCAGATCCCTGAAGAGGCCAAAGTCTGCTCTCCTGAAGTCCAGGGCAGTGAGCTTGCTGTGCGCCCTCCTCGGTGCCCTCAGGATCTTGAACTCCACCATTTCGTGATCACTGCAGCCCAGGCTGCCCTTGAGCTTCACATTCCCCCCCAGCCCCTCCTTGTTGGTGAGAACAAGGTCCAGCATAGCACCCCTGCTCGTTGGCTCCTCTACCACTTGGAGAAGGAAGTTATCACCGATGCATTCCAGAAACCTCCCGGATTGCTTATGCCCTGCCGTGTTGTCCCTCCAACAGATGTCGGGGTGGTTGAAGTCCCCCATGAGGACCAGGGCTTGTGAGCGTGAGGCTCACAAGTAATAATAGTTATTAAAGTTATTGGCACATGCATAAACCTTTAGTAAAGGTCTTTTCCAAGTAAGAGATTTTTATCTTTCATCGTTAGAGACTCATTCATGTTTACTCCAATCATGTCTTATTTTCTGGGCCTGTTCCAAAGTCTATAGTAGTCAGTGAGAGTGTGAAAGTTTGGAGAATTGGAGTGAGGTTTGGAAATTGAGGAACTGTCAGTTTTCTGCTTATGGATTCCAGCTGATGTTATGAAATTTCTGAAGGTATTGAAGTCAACTGAAAGTCACATGCAGAATCTGAGACAGACAGGAAGAAGCTGGAGAAACCATGTGTAATAACCTCAGTTTTGTAAAAACTAGG
The DNA here is from genome assembly GCF_965638725.1 of Aptenodytes patagonicus. Lineage (NCBI taxonomy): Eukaryota > Metazoa > Chordata > Aves > Sphenisciformes > Spheniscidae > Aptenodytes > Aptenodytes patagonicus. Next base: position 31,255,176 of record NC_134949.1, read on the forward strand.
CATCTTACCTGAACATACCATGTGGAATTCTTCTGTGTTGACTGGGAAGTGACAAGATTTTTCAGAGAGCACTTTTCCCCAAAGACGGGGAAAACAAATCATAGTCTGAAAGCACTTCTTCCCATTGAATATAGAGGGACAATAAATGAGCTAGGTGTCATGACATGTCTGATGTCTAGACTCCCAAATGGAGGAGATGAGTTTGATTTAGTTTTATCATTGTCTTCAATGACTTGTAGGTTCCAAAAGACAACTAATTTTATGGTAAAAGAAGAATTTTCCTTTTTTTGGTCCTAAGAGCCAGAACTATGGATTGCCAAAGTGTTTATATTAGCATAAAATAATGTATACCTAGGTGCCTGTACGTTTCTGTGAAAGACCATATGTTTATTCTATCATATTTAGAAAGCTGGAATAAGCATACTTTTACTATAATTCAGAATCTGGCCAAATGCATGCCTGTTTTAGAGATATTTAGAAATTTCCCCATTCACAGGAAGGGGATGGTGACAGGTCACAGAAATCGGTCATGGAAATCAAAAGCAGTGTTTTCATGAGCAGCCAAAACAACCTAATGACTCTGCCACCAAAGAGGGAAGATTTTGCATCTTCTTCCTTCACAAGCCTCACTTTCCTGCACCCCAACAAGTCCCATTCACACTGTCCTGTCAGCTCCCTGAAATCAGCTTTGAAAAGTATTAGAAGCCTCCATGACCTTATTCATCTCTGTCCACTCCCCTTCTTTCCTTTTTCAATCTTAGGGGAGTCTGACAGGCACAAGACTCATAAAATAAGAGCAGGACTGTGGAACAGAGAGAAGAAAAGGGAGGAGAAAAGGGAGGAGAAGGAGTAAAATTTCCTGGTTTCAGTAGTGGCAAGCTGTTAAATCTGCTTGCTGTCGAAGTGCTGCTGCTGGGAATCATGGACTTTTACTTGCAGATGAAAAACTGGGAAAGTGGGAGAAAGAGAGGAATATGGTTACAGAGTATTGGAGAGAATTCCAACTTGTAAAATCAATTCTTTACATGAGGAGTTGCAGGCAGATCTTTATTTTAAACACTATGCAAAAAATCTGTCGTACTGAGTTGGGGAAAGCCCACACTTAACTAGTAAAAATAAGTAACGTTAACAGAAGTGCTATTACTTTCAGGCTAATATTTGAAAGACATTAGGTATTTCTCTTCTCAGCATTGTGGCACTGTTTGACCAGGGGCTGGTCACAGTTTGTGAAAACACAAACTGTTTTCAATCTCTGGTTGTACTTTAATAGGACTCTTGCAATCAGTAGAACACAGCCATGGTGAACATTTACCTTCAGAGAGTTTTACAAACATTAAAAGCCTAATCCTGCCACTTCTAATTGTGTTCCGTGATCACTTACTTATGCTGGGGGTCAGGATAGCAAAATCATAGCCTGGGTCCAATGCCATTACCCATGTTGAGCAGCCCCGTTCTGTGCCTACTGACTTAGTGCCACTAAGGAACTGGGCACAAAGTGCAGTAGAAGTACTCCGATGTATTTCCTTACATTGTTCTTTTGTTGTGATGTTGAAGATCGTTTAAAGGTATTTATCTCAAAAGAAACTATAAGAATACAAAATGTTTTGGATCTTTCTGGACTGCAACTAACAAATAAGGGCAGGGGCTTTTAGCTGCTCACCTTTTTGTAAGGTGAAAACATATAAATCCAGTATGAAATGAGGATGAGGGAGGTACAACTAAAGAAATTAATTTAATACACCTTGTAATTCAGGACAGTGTGTATAAAAAAAAGGCAATATAACCCCCATAACCATTCTCAGTAAAGCTTGTGACAGATTGCTGGATTTAAACTTCAGTACTGTTCTAACAGCCCATTTATAATGTTCAAAGTAAATGCAATTGGACATATTGCTCTCATCATTTTATGTTCAAAATTAGTAAAATTTATTCCCAGGAAAACCTATGAGTCTCCTGTTTGAAGCCAAGCTTGTATCATATAGTTGAAGGATTTACTCAAAAAGCAGGAGTTTGGGGAGACAGTGAGATAAGTGTACTGTCTGCATGCACCATATATTACCTTCTAATAACTCCAGAAAAGCATTTTTGGAGTTCAGAGAGCTTATTTCTATTCTTATTTGTTAGAGGCGTTATGTATTTATTTATTTACTTAATGAGCATTTGTGTAGTGTGCTGCTGCGGATAGGATAAAGTTTGGTTTCTTATCTATGATTGCATTTTTTGATGCTGAATTAGCAAGTGGCAGGGTAGTGTCTGCTGCCTTATCATTAATACGTTTATTTATGTTATTGAAAATAAGGTCGTTATCAAATCTGTTAAGAATTTCATACACGTGTATATAGTTGGCATGATGAAAAGGATATATCTGAAGGAGATATGTAACTGAAAAAGAGCATATGTTGTGGTTTAACCCCAGTTGGCAACTGAGCACCATACAGCCACTTGCTCACTCCCCCACAGTGGGATGGGGGAGAGAATCGGAATGGTAAAAGTGACAAAACTCATGGGTTAGATAAAGACAGTTTAATAGATAAAGCAAAAGCCACGCACGCAAGCAAAGCAAAACAAGGAATTCATTCACTCCTTCCCATCGGCAGGCAGGTGTTCAGCCATCTCCAGGAAAGCAGGGCTCCATCATGCATAACGGTTACTTGGGAAGACAAATGCCATCACTCAGAACGTCCCCCCCTTCCTTCTTCTTCCCCCAGCTTTATATGCTGAGCATGAGGTTATATGGTATGGAATATCCCTTTGGTCAGTTGGGGTCATCTGTCCTGGCTGTGTCCCCTCCCAACTCCTTGTGCACCCCCAGCCTACTCACTGGTGGGGTGGGGTGAGAAGCAGAAAAGGCCTTGACTCTGCGTAAGCACTGCTCAGCAGTAACTAAAACATCCCTGTGTTATCAACACTGTTTCCAGCACAAATCCAAAACACAGCCCCATACGAGCTACTATGAAGAAAATTAACTCTATCCCAGCCAAAACCAGGACAGCATAAAAGGAAGGGAATTCATAGTCTAATGCTATTCCATACTTTTTGAATTTTGGAATGAGAAAAGAGAGACAACAAAGTCAGTGCATCAGTTTTCCTCTGTTTATTGCCTGCTTTTGGAGAGGGGAAAAAAAAAGGTATCTGTGAAAAGAGAGCGAGAAAAAGAGTGACTTCACTGTGGTAGTTTCACATATTTATCATAAAAACCACGATGGAAATATCTAAGAAAAAGAAGGATTTGCACAACTGACCAAAAGATGCTATGAAAGCAGAACCATTAACTTGGAAAGGCAGAGGAACAGAAAAGCTATCATTTATTGTCTTGAGTGGCAGCTGGTAGTATAATTATAATATTTTGCAGTAATGAAGAGGTTATAGAAAGGCTCCAAAGCTTATCATATGTGGTTATCTCAGCTTCTAATCAATATTTATATTGAAAAATCCTGAGGCTCTCCTAATATCTTAACTAAAATATGAGCGGTATCACAACAGTTACCAATTGCTGTGAGTAGAAAGAGGACTGGATACCTGAGTATGACTGAAAATGCATTAGGGAGAAATAGAAGACTGAGTTTTCTAGCTCCCATCCTCATCTTTTTCTCAAACCCTCAGGTATTTGAATATCACAGGAAGAAAAATCAGATCTCATTACATCTAGTTTTTGATATTTGGGCATCCAGTTAGGGGAATAAACATGTATCCTGGATTAGGCAAGGGCCATCAACATAGTGTGCAGGTGGAACTGCTAATTGCCGCGTGGGTTCGCTTTCAGCAGTACTAAGGAGTGTCACATCACTTCATGCAGCAGCTTTAGGAGGCTTCTGTACTTAGCAAAGCCAAGGCATATCATGCTGAACTGCTGAAGAAGTAGCTTTACTCAGTAAGTGTAAGTATAAGTATCCTTTTGTATTGTAACTACAGCAGGAACCTACCTTTCTTTTAGGAGTTGATATTTATTTTATTAATGCCCACTTGTAGCAGCTTTAACACATGGTAGTTATACATCTATCACTTTAAGCCTATGAACAGTTGTGTGCGCAGTGGAAAAGTTACCTGGAGCAGTTTTTCAGTGAGCTCTCTTGTTGGCTTTGCTGATGTAAATACTGAAGATGTTTTGGCACTACATCTTCCCTATAAAACCTAAAAGGCCTACTTTTTTATGAGACCCTCAACATCTTCAATACTCTAGAACTATAGCAAAAAAGAAAATATTTTCCCCAGAGTGTTAAAAATGTGATTCCTTTTTCTGGTGATGGTTCCCTGTACATTTCACTGGGTTTCACATTGCTCTGGATGTAATAGTGCTGCCTTTCTCCACACATTGTTCTCTCTATTGATTTCTCATGAGATGGGGGCAACTCCTGCTTAATCAGTTGAATGGCATACAGCTGATGCTCTGATTGAGTCCACTGCATCTAGCATTAAATTGCTAGCTTGGCACATGCTCAGTATTCAAAGAATCAAATCCTCACCTTCTCAGCATTTGCTAACAGAAAAATGGGTCATATATAGATGTCAGGTGAAGAGGTAGACAGTTCTGAAATACATCTAAACAACATATTTACACAAATACACAGAGAAAATTAAATGCATTATAATAAACACAGAACCAGTACAAAGCAAAAATTACTATACCTTTTAATGCAGAAATCCTCAATTAAATGGACTTATTTGTCTTGACAGTTTTAGCTCAAGGTAAGTCTGTGGTTCAGACAAGTTGATACATCAATATTTATGATAGAAAGGGAAAGGGATAAAATTGGAAAGTTTCCTGTAATATTTGAGAAAAATTTACTGCACCATTTAGTATGAACCAGATACATTACCTAGATGTATTAGTAGAAAATGGAGGGTATATATTTGTAACCACAGAGACAGACAGAAATAATCTTCTGCCTGATATAAAAGCTCTCTTCAACCCCTTCTGAGGCGATATCTCACTCCCATACATCCAATTTATTAAACATACATAGGATCACAGCACATCATAGGAAATGTGAGAATTAAATGAATGAAATGGGTTGACGGGTTTCTAACAGGAAGATGCAATAGAGAGGAAACCATGGAAGCAAAGATTAAAGCATTAGAGAAACCACATAAATCTCTATTAAAGAAATCTCTATGCCTAGCTTATACCACTAGCCATAGAGTTAAAAAAAAAAAACAGGTTGCATGGGGAAAAAATTATGACATGTCCTGAGAAATTATTGTATATTATGGCCAATTTTTTAGAACACTTGCCAAGATTTAGATTAGCAAGTATGGCATACTGTCGTGGTTTAACCTCAGTTGGCAACTGAGCACCACACAGCCACTCACTCACTCCCCCCCGGTGGGTGGGATGGGGGAGAGACTCGGAAGAGTAAAAGTGAGAAAACTCATGGGTTGAGATAAAAACAGTTTAATAATTGAAATAAAATAAAATCCTAATAATAATAATAGTAGTAATAAGAATAATAATATACAAAGCAAGTGATGCACAGTGCAATTGCTCACCACCCGCCGACCGATACCCAGCCAGTCCCCGAGCAGCGGCCCCCCCCGCCAGCTTTCCCCAGTTTATGTACTGAGCATGACGTCCCATGGTATGGAATGTCCCTTTGGCCAGTTTGGGTCAGCTGTCCTGGCTGTGCCCCCTCCCAGCTTCTTGTGCACCTGTTCACTGGCAGAATATGGGAAGCTGAAAAGTCCTTGACTAGTGTAAGCACTACTTAGCAACTACTAAATCATCGGTGTGTTATCAACTTTATTCTCATCCTAAATCCAAAACACAGCACTGTACCAGCTACTAGGAAGAAAATTAACTCTATGCCAGCCAAAACCAGGACACATACAGTGCTAGAACCTGATATAATTTTATTAAGTCCTTTATACATAGCTTTGCATGTTAATACCATGCTCTCCTTTTATCTGGTTAGTCATCCAGCAGGAAGCTAACAGAAGACAGTTACTTTATAACAAGAAGCACAGGTACTGAAATTACTGGCTTCTTTGTAGGACCCAAAAAAAGATTTAACATGCTACCTAGCATAATCGTGCAAGGCATTATCCCTGCCAGAAAGACGCTATACAACTTAAATGTTGAAGTCTTCCTTGTAATGGGCCAAGGGAGGTCTTTCACATCTCTGAGTGTCTTAGATGAAGCTAGAATTTGTTTGCCTATTTAGTGTTTGGATTGGTGTGGTTTTTTGGGTTGTTTTGAGAGGAGGTTTGTATTGATGGAAGCCATCACTGAGGCAGATCAGGAGTTTGATGGATTTTGATTCAGACACAGACTGCCTGGGGACAAACAAAAAATACTAATGTTGTCTGGCTGACTGTCTTAGGAAGCATACTAAGAGAAGAGCAGATGAAGCCTGCACTCACAGCGTTTCATCATAGCGTTTCATCTTAATAAATTGTGCCAGGGCACAGTACCTCCCAATGAACTATAGTACAGTGAGGATATGCTAATTAAGTGGAAGTGGATTTCTTGTTTGATCAGACTGTATCTGGTTGATCTGTGATGGCAATGACAGCAATGATAATCTAATCTCATCCACCCACCCATCTGGTATTTCTAATGTGTTTATTGTACTGTTATATCTACATCATCAGTCATGGATGTAAAATATGTAAAGACTGCAAACATAAATAAGGAATGTCATATTAATTGAGCAACATGCAAATTGCTGCATTTACAGTGCTGGGAAGTGGGTACTCTAGGGAACTTCTCATTACAGATCAGCTGCTGATATGCTGCCATTAACACCCAGCTGCTTGCTTCTGCCAGGTAGAGGTTTGTGGTGATACCTACTGCCACTTAGTACCGCACAAGGAATGGCACAATGAATATAATGAAAAAATCTTTGCTGGGCACTTCAATGTGATTCTGTAAAACAGTCATGAGGAGGGGGAGAAAAAAGTGCACAGCAGTATTTCATACACACTAAATTTATTTACTCTCTTGAAACTTGCTTACACAGAGAACCCCCTTCTACAAAGCTGGCCAGTGTGTCACCACCTTCTCTTGCTTTCTTCTTTGTTACTGCCTGCTTTGGGGTGTCTGCATACTCAGTCTTTCTTTTCAGCTAATTAATCTTCCAAATAAGCATTGTACTGTCCCTCAGGCATTAACTATTAAGTTCTAGTTTCTGCTTTTCAGTCACTACCACGTCTTATTCAGCTTTATGCACTTATCTCCCTGCTCCAACCTTATCAGGCAATCCTTTTGTCATAAGAATTCAGGGAATGCTCTACAGCATTGTCACTATTTTCAGCCTCTACATAATGTCATCAACAGTTTGAACTCAGTTGTTGGCTGGACTGCAGATTTCGATTCTTTTTTAGGTGTTCAGCCATGTTATATACACTTCCATTTCTTCAGTTTCCTAATTCAAAATGATTGTTTTGCATCTTGCTTCAACTTACATCTTTAGTTTAAGTGTATTGCATTCCCTGTCAAACACTCTGACCTGATCAGAAGTTTTGTTTTGTACTTCCTTTAAATTTTAAAGCTTAAACCAGCAGATTAAAGCTATCTGATGCATGAAAATTACAATTACTTTAATTTCTGGTTTTTTTACCACTCAAGTGTCTTAATAGCATGTAAGAACGTTTGTAAGTTTAAAAGATAGAATGCCCTTTAAACGAAGGTTATGTTCAAGTGAGAAAAAAAATAATTTTGATTTATATAAGCAAATTAGTTACACAAACACACTTACATATACAAACATGCAAATACATACATTAACTTCATCTGTCTCCCCACTTTTCCCAGTATTTCTTGTATATGGTGGAAAATACAGTGAAAATACAGTTGTATATTTCTGTGCATTCATACTCAATATTACTTGGGTGGGGGCTTGAATTCACTAGTATTTGAAGCAGAGTATTCACTAGTAGAAGCATGCTAGCACATCTTATCTGAATTGTTAGAGCACAGATTTGTTTAAATCTCAGACATATTTTCCTCTCTGGTGGACAGAAACCTCCATGAAGAAAATACTGATGAAGGAAATAGTTGGCATACAGCATTCAGTTGCTTCAAACAGAAGAGCCAAGGATGCCAAAGAGCTGGTGCTGGAAGGTTCTTGTTCTCGGTCTCCTAAAACCACATTCCCTATGTCAATTCATGGTTTCCTTTGGCTGCACTAACTGTACTACAGGCACATGTTGTGATCAAGGCATTTGGTATCTATGTCAGCTCCAAGAACCAGTGCTGTCCTTACAAATACTGCACAACCCCAATCAATTTCACTGAAAACAAGATAGGAAAAACATAAGTAGGTAGCACCTAATTTGTATCTGAGTTTCTGAACTTAGTTTCCACTACACCTTTCTAACATATGAGCTTTGGGAACACAACATTCACATGAAAAACATTTCTGAACATAAGCCGGATACTGATATCTTCATGTGACATAAGTAAACCACAACAATATTGTCTCTGTCAGTGTAAATGTGAATACATTATTTGTAGCAATGAATTGTGCTGCCATTAACTGTTTCCAGAACTGATTAAGGAACAAAACTGAAATGTGCATTTAACTTTTTACAAGAACAGTCTGAAACAGAGCAGTGGGTGTTATGGTATATCAAGAAGATGATGCTGTTTTACTGAAGATGTTCTATATAACCCCTATTTGGCAGAAGAATAGCTAAGCCATAGCTTCAGTGAACATACAAAGATGTATACATGTACATATTTGAGCACGAAGGGCCTAAAATAAAACTCAAAAAATATACTTTTGCTTAAAGGAGCAATGTCAAAGATGCAGTCTGCTAACTGTTGCAATAAGAACTGGACCAAAAGGGATAGAAGATCATGTTTTCTGCAACATAAGATAAGGAACTCATCTCAGCACTCTTTACCAATTTAATGTACATAATGTCCAAACTGTACTATACTCACTGCTTCCTTAAAAAAAAAATTGATTACCATAACAACTATGGGGAACTTAATGGATTGAATATCTGAACAATTCCAATAGGTGTAAAGTTTTAAAGCAGAATTCTTACACAAAAATGTATGTTTTAGCAGAAAAAATACTCAATATACAAAACATTATGTTTAATTAGATTCTTTAAAATAATTTTGTATGAAAAAACAATTAAGAGATGTCCTGAAAGAGGCAGTAGTTAAATATTTTTTTAAAACATGCTAATAGCATATTTTACCTGCTCTGCACATCTGTAAAAATGAAGCATTCGCTTTGGAGATTTGGTAGCTATCAGGGAAAATTATTGTACCACAGGGAATTTGTATGAAATATTCATTCAATTAAGTATTCAAAACCCTCTAAGCCATTCAACTACTCAGGCAAAATAAGCATATTCTAGGAGCAGAAGCATTGTTTTTATGATAATGCACGCAAACTGATTTCTTAAGCAAATGCACTTTTTGACTTGGAGATCGATCTAACAACAGTATGATGATAAAGGCTGGTTCCTCACTCAGGAATTCCAGAAAATGTTTTGCTGGCTCTGCTGTGTTATAAATGCAATTTGTTGTGCTCTCAGTAGAGTTATTAAGGTGTTACAAGGCCAGAGCTACTGCTCTGTGTTAGGGTGCTTTGGTTTGCTGGGTGCTCAAACTGGTGCTGGGATGCACAGCTTTCCGATTTGGCTGTTTCTTACTCTGATTAGCTTTTTTTTTTTTTGATAAGTTTATTAAAATTGAGATACTTTATTCTGAGGTTTCTGTCTTCTTGCTTTGTTTTTCTTGATTCAAATGAGAAATAGAGATGTAGCTTTTCTTCTGGTGCAGATTTTTCAGGCTGTGTTAAGAACTTTGCCCCACATTGATATAATGCAGCTCTAAGATTCAAAAACTACCACAATGGGCCTGGCAAAAGGTCCATTTAGTCTGATTTTTCTGTACACAAGAATGGCCACTTACAAATACTTCAGACAAGAAAAGAAGAAGTAGAGGACATATAGATTACTTTCCCTTAGGTTCTCCTTTTACCCCTTGATAATTTTATTTTAAGAGTGTATTTTATTTTAAAAGTGTACTGGGTAGCCTTTTGCTTTTACTTGCTTCTCAAAGAATTTTTGACATGCTTTAGTATTTCATTTGCCCTAGTTTGCACAGCGATTTCTATTTTTCTCGTTTGAATAGGAAAAGGTTTTTTAAGGTTTTTCTTAACTGGTATTTGCATGTTTTACTCTATTTTTTTTAACTGTGCTGGATTTTTTCCTGAAACTTTTCATATCTTTGTGTAATTGTACACCTTTGTCCTTGTCCTCCAACTTGAAATGTGTCCTCCATCTTAAAATGTTTAAACAGTCTCTCTGGTGACATTTACACTGTGATTACTCTATTATAAAGTGACTATTCTGGAAGATTGAAATGTGAATTACTGAGGACTAAATAAAAAACCTTCTTTTTCTTTTTGGAGATCTCCACTCGCTCCAAGAATGAAAGAAAAAGAAAATGTTAAAAGACAGAGAAACCAATGTTAAATATTAAGACAATGACCTTAACGTTAAATTATGCATATATCTCTAGTTGAAAAATTAACAATAAATTCCTAGACCATTAGTATTTATACTTCACCACAGTGCAGCAAGAAGAAAGTCTTGCGGCTGACTCAGTGCGTACATCTGTGTTAGTGATCAGTCTGGTTGTAAAGAAAAAAGAACTGGGGTTTAATTTCTGTGCTCCTGTGTGGTCCCAGGACCATGGGTGTACATTGCATATTTGCTAGCAAGCAAGCTCACATCTGTTGCTGGCACTAAGCATGCACTGCACCTGCATTGGGGGGTAACTGTTGAGAGCATGACACAGGGGCTGTGTCTGGGGCTGTCTTGGTGGCTTCTCAGTGTGTAACTTCCACCATGGACCTGCCAGGAGTGAATGCATTTTGAGAGCACCAGTGCTGACCCTGTATGTGCACTGCTATTCCATTCTGGATTGATCAGGACAAACCATAAATGACGTGTAAAAGTTCAAAATTATTTAAAACAGATTGTAGTCTTCTAGTTGGCTTTCCTTTTAGTGAAAATTCATGTGGCTTGCTCTCCATCTATCTTTTGTAACATCAAGCCAACCTGAACATAATCTTTCTTTATTTTTTGCAAAATAGTATCTGAACATCCTGAAGTCTTTTGTCTTGTGTCAAAATGTTTAGTGAGCTAGACTTTCCATAGCAAATTTTTAGCATCTTTTTTCTACCTCTGCTTCTCTAAAGAGATATGAAAATAAATCTAAAGAAAACCCAATGTTTGGAAATATCGTGTTACCGATTCCAAACAGACTACAAGTAGTAATGCAATAAATGTAATAATTACAGACAGGTAGGGCTTGTGCAAAAGTTTGTACTTTCTTCAGCAACTTTCCTCAGGTATGAACATTATTCATTGTTCATTCAGCCATTGCATCACAGCTGTTACATTTTTTATAATATTTTACACCTGATTAGTTCAATATTGTTTAATGTAAAACTATTCTTTTCTGAGCAAAGTGTTCCACAAATCTATTCAAGCTGTATACAGGATTGATTCAGAAGATGTTATTCTTACTGTATTTTGAACCTTACTTGAACTGTGTCATGGTATATCTTAAATAAATACCACAAAGGATAGTGATGTTAAATGTAACTAGATAAATTTCATATGTATCGTCTAAACACTGACCATCTGACTGTAAAAGTACTAACATCAATGGTACAGAAATCTAGTTGACATATAATTCTAGGTTATTTGTATTTTGGGTAGGTTATATGTTCAAACTAATACTTTAAAATGGCTAAAATGAATAAAATACTTTTGGCAGCTGGAGTCAGTATCTGTATTTGCTTTTTATCTATCTAAGATCTGTGGTCTTAAGTCTGGATTCATGCCACATAAGCTTACATACTTAACCATAGTGACTAAATTAAGAACATACTCTCTCTAGTGTCCTTACACAGTTAACAAAAAAGGCTTACCACCTTCAGAAGAGTGTTCGGCCCGCTTAAGATGTTAATTTCCTTAGAAGTTCGCACTTGGTCTCTATTGATCACAGAGGAAACTGTGGCTTGCAGAGGAGACCATACTCTACTCTAGGGACCACAGTAAAATGCCTGTGTTTAAACAGGAAGAATGGAACGATAAAGTCTAAAATAATATGAAAAGGCTTGTTGCTAAACCCCTGCATTTTAAAAGGCTTTGAATCATTTACATACCTTTCTCCAATACGGTATATTTGCACACTGAACATTTCAGAGAACCAAAAGAGAATCAACCATGGCATTAGTCCGAATGCAGATGTATTCAATCTCAAAATCCTCATAGGAGGGAACAACCCTTGCTATATCTTTGAACTATAGAAAATGGGAACTACACAAAAATGAGGATGCTAGTTAAAAGGAAATGTAAAAGGTAAGTTGAATTGGCAACATACATGCACTGGAGACTGTTTAAAATAACAGTAATATTAGCAAACTGAAATCATCAAATGAAGGCGGCTCCAAAAGGGACAAATAAACAGTCAGAATGATTAAATGTCTCAGTAAGAGAGGTTAATAGAAGCAAAAAGACATCCTTCAACAAACGGAAGTTGTACTCAAATGAAGTAAACGCAATAAAGCAGGTATTCTGGCAAGGTAATCATAAAACTAGCATAAATCCAGAAAAAAAAAAAAAAAAAGATTTGGAGAAAAGCATGTTAAAGGCTGAAAATGTAAAAATATTTTAAATACATCTGACTGCAATAAATGCAGAGAGAAAGGTGCCTCTGAAGAGCAATCCAGAAAAGACACATCTTCTGAGATGTGCTTTGAGAATGAGAGAAAGATAACAGTAGCATCCTTCTCTGGGACTGACATGCCTGACTCAGGACTACACATTAGAAATCCTGTCTATGAAGAATAACAGCAAGGAGTCAATCACCTTAGAGGTGATAGCTGGTATAGAGTATCCCACTGTCTAGAAGAAGAAAAAGAAGTGGTTTTGCTGTTATGCCTTTCTGAGTAAAAAGTCATGATTGTTGCACCCGCCTATAAAATGAGATTTGAACTCAAATGCTTCTCCAGACTGGAGACTGAAATTTATGGAGGATTTTCTCTGCTGGCTTGTGGTCAGGGCATTTGGAGATCAGGGGAAAGACAGTGGTTTCTGACAACTTTCTTGGGTGTCTCTTGCCTCTCATCTTCTCCAGGCCAGCAACCCCATTTGCCATCCTGTGACCCAGAGTCACCCATGGGGACTAAATCTTCCTCCTACTGGGGTAGTGAGAAGGAAAGGAGAAGGGAAGAAGCATGAGGTGGGGGAAGAACTGGAAGATCCTTTCAGAGACAAAGGCTTTCCGGTGATGCAGCTGTGAGGGCAAGATTGTAGGGGTAGATCCTATTTACTGTTCCTGAGAGAGACATACCTGCTGCACAGCTTGAGCATCCTCTCTGTCTCCTGGTTGTAGCAACTGGAACAGCCACTGGGTGAGCAAAATAAGTGATCTGGCACTATGATACTTTGCTGCTGTATATTTCTGTGCACTGTCTGGAGTAAGTGCTCAATGGAGCTCAATTACTGTTTTTTTTTGGCTGCCAACCAAGATCTCAGATGTTCACATGTGTATAATTATTTTTTCATCATATGTATGGTAAATTGTGTGTTCTAGTTCTTGCTAGAATTAGCAATTTGAAGTTTTTCAATGACTAGACTACTTGTGTGAGAATATTTGTTCAGATCAGTAGAAGATACTACAACTAGTCTTATATTAAAAAGCCTTAAATCAAGCTAAAAGTGGCTGCCACAACAATGTTTTCAAACAGAGCTCAGCTAGTAGATTGTTGTTGCAATAGCTTTACACTTCTTGAAAATTAAATCTCCCAATTAATGTAATTATGAACGTCTTTATTAAAAATAGAATTTTGCACCTATCTGAAAGCACTTGTATTTCAAACATGGAGGTAAGTGGGTACATACACTGTAACTATTTGATTTTTAATTTTTTTTCCTGGCACTCAGATGTCTATTTTTACTTCTTTTTTTTCTCGCAGTTGAAAGCATGAAAGATTCTTCTCTGATATTCATGTTTCTATATTTAGGAATGTTAATTTCTCAGAAGTTATTGGAAGCTACAGAAGTTAATCTTTCTCATGATATCACTGTCTCCTTGGGCCTCTCTCTCTATCCATTCATAGAAATTAGAAACATCCTTTTTGATCTAACGTGTCATTAGTTTTTCATTATCTCCTTTCCACTGAACCTAAACTTTGCAGTATTTTTCTTTTCCTGAAATTGGGATGAAAAGGGGCACTCAGCTACTATAGAAATTGAAGTCACAATGTGTGCATGCACATCCTGACTAAGATTTACTTTTGATAACAGGTGTGTTAGTGTTAAGAATGGGAGATATTTAGAAAAGCAGGCTTGCCACAAACATACGCTGATATCATCGTATATAATAACAGACTCTATCTGAGTACCATTCATGCTACTTCTCTTCAATGTCCAGGCTTGATGACTGTTATCTACCCACTGTTAGTTTCTTCCAGGATGATGCTCTGTATGGAAGAAACATCATAACTTGTTGAAGTTAATTGCAGTCCCATAGTTGAATTTAAACATCTTCAAGGTGTATTGAAAGATGCTTTTTCTTCTCCTAGTAACTGTCAGGGCTGCAAGAAAATGTCCAGGCCAATGACTAGGACTTGGCTTGAGGTTAAGCTAGCTGAAAAGGATGTGAAAAACTACTGGGGTGATTAAGAGGAAGTTATATGACAAATGGCTGAACTTCATGGGTGATTGGAGGGGAATACTGGATGCTTTTTGAAGAGTAAAATCTTGCAAGACCAACTCAACCTAGGTAACAGTATCAGTGATATCATCCCACATTACAGAGGGTGACGCAAAAAGAAATATCAATTTTGGAACAGATGTAAAAACAGGAACCAATGGGGACAAGAAAGGAAGAGTGAAAAGCAGGGTCAAGAAACTGTAAAAGAAATAATAAGGTATCTAAATCACGTGACTGGTGCTCTTTGGGGGACCTGCTGGACAGCCATGCCCTTGATCACTGAAGCCTAAACCAGGGAAAAAAAAAACCAGCCTGTTGTTCTGACCATACTACATGAGATGAACTCACTTCTGTAGTCAAGAAGGCAGGGGTGGTGGGATGGTGGGATCCTAGACTCATGGATTGAGCACCCTGGTGTCACCATCTTGTAGGCCTGATGGCATCAGCATCTATCCAGCCCTTCCTGATACTAATTAAGTCAGGCTTTGGGGTTTTTGTAATTCTTTGTTTTGTTTTGTTTTTTAATTTCTCATTCTTACTAACCATTCCCAGTCTCTTTTTTCCATTTTGTTCACATTACTCATTCATTAGTTGTATGTTATCTGATGCCTAGATCATAAGCTTTCTAGTATTTGCTTAATATTTCTTATTCAATCACACCTTGATTTAGATTCAGTTGTGTAACAAAAATAGCCCATACTTTCCCATGTCAGACTGATTCACTCACATTTATTTTCTGTAGGAAGGAATGAGATATTGCTATGCCTCTTTTCCGATTTGTGAAAAGAGTGATATTTTAAATATTTTGCATTTTTAAAGATTTTAAGAGCACTGTGATACTGTGAATCATGTATAAATAAAGAACATTGCAATTTTTTTCTAAGGAGAAGGGAAATGGTAAATAAGTAAGTTTTATGAAAACTTGTTTTTTAAAATTTGCAGCTATACAGCAGTTGATAACAATCCATGTAAGTCTATACTGAGACAACTACCCCTTTTTAGAAAATGTTTCTAATAGTTTGTGAAAATGTAAAAAAAAGTATACACATAAAAGTTAAAATAACAAAATATATTTTTATTCTAATTTTCCTTGCCTCATGAGAAAGAATTATATTAGAATCCGAAACTTTAATATATCCAGTAACTTATGATACAATAATTCTACATTTTAAATGAAATATATTATAACTGAAATATTTCCGAGATTCTTTGTAGACAAAAGAATATCAGCATTCAATATTGCATGTTCTCAGAGAAAAGTCTGAAGAGGACAATAGCTGGCTAGGTTTTCAAAATGTCTCAATCACTGTAGGTCTCTTCAATTTCATAGAGTTATACTGAATTACACTGGCTGAAGATCCAACGTAGTGGTTTTTATCAGAAAAGTATCACATGGTTTAACTGTGCTTGTACAGAGTGCTGAGTTGAAATTTTTACATGTTTTCTTAACAGGGAAAAATGTGAACCCAATGTACAATTATACTGGGAGGAAATATAAATGTAATAGTAACAAATGAGGAGATATTGAGGGCAAACAGCAGTGGCAAATAGCATACATGGATGGTATACATTAAATACTGTAAAGGATTTATCTGTCCAATTCCCATTAGATTACAGTAGGATTTTGGTATCGCAGAACTCTGTAGCTAGAACATAACTTCTCGGTTGTATTGGCAACAGCTGTACAACTACGCTGAAGGAAAAAACCCAGATCTTTTAAGGTAAGGTTAGAGAAAATTGCTAGCCTCATCACTATTTCAGACATCCCAAATGGGAGATCTGCAGAGATGGAATATCGTTTAGCTATTTCACAAAGACTGAACATATTATGCATATGATTGTCTAATATGGGAATGGCAGTGCAGCTCTTGGTCAGACAAAGCCGTCTAAGATGATAAGCAGGATATCTGATAGCCTTTTCTAGAAAGGATTAGGACACTGGCTCTGGTATGAAATGTTTCTCTCTAGGCTGAATGAGAGGCACTATGCAATGTTAAGAGTGCAGTGTGAGTACAACTCACCGGCTAAAACCCAGGCCCCTCTCTTTCTCTTCCCATCCTCCCATTTAATCTCTTGAACTGGAAGCTCTTTTGCAGAGTTGCCTCAGGAGGACAGAGTAGCTTCCTTGGGAGTTCTGTAAAGCTTGCTTTATCCTGGTTTTTTTCAAGTGAGAACTTAAAGTCTATTATGAGACTTGAACCAACCTCACAAGAAAGTAAAAATTAATGAGGAGTGGTATTCATGGGCAGGGTTGTGGGCCTATAGTGGTATTCCTTTATTTTACATCTTCAGTATTTACATAGTTGTCTCTTTGGCCTAGTCTGTAAAAAAACAATATAGGGTTATTAATTACCATTTTTATCCTCACTCAGTTAACGATAACACTGTCCCACAGAAAAGTTTCGTGTATTACTGATGGGGCTATAGCTATGGTTAGGATGTGTTGGTTAGGTCATGGTTGATAAAACATGACCTCAAAGCAGCTTTATATTTACTGTCAGTATTTACCAGTTATATTAACTCGATATGAGTATTTGCTTCTGAGAAGTTATAGAGAGAAAGAAGAGACTATTGAGTAGTCAGGGTTATGGTAATAGGTCTACAATTGATCCATGGAACCAAATAAAAGAATAAAAACCATTGTGTTTTTTGTAGAATGTTTGATAATTGTCCATGAAAACTGTTTAATTTTGTCAATAATCTTTTGGGGCAAAGAGCTAGGTGTTTACTGTGATTGAAAACTCTTCCTGAAATGTAGATGCTTACTAGTATCCAGAAGAATCATCAGATAGTTCAAATCAGTGTAATTATGTTGACAGACAGTTGTTCCTCAGTGAGGAACCGGCTTCTTCAGATAGGAAAGAAAACTAAAAAATCTCGGTAACAAAGGCAATGTCCTTAGCTAAGAAAGAATTCTTCTGTCTTAAAAATTTGTTTTTCTCCTATATTGCCAGAGCTGCCTCAAACCAGCTCCTCAGTATGCCATTGCTAGATTAGTTTAAAAATAATGAGACTCCAGGTTCAGAGTGGCTACTTACATGTATTAACATCTTTCATGTTTGCTTCTGAGATGTTGTTTGCAAACTAGAAATTTGTCATTTAAAGAAAGAACAGTTCTGTATATCCATCATATGTTATACTTCACACTGAGACAATCAATTGTGCCTCTACACTGGCACCAGGTTAGGGGTAGAGCAAATGATCACTTGTGTCAGAAGTATGAATTTCGGCTCTTTTAAGGAAGGCCTCCTAGAAAACATATGTTGCATGTAAATAAGCAGAAAACTAATGTTGAGGTTCATCTTGTACAAGTTACGCATACAGGTCTTCTCTATAGTCAATGAGACAACGGCCAGTGAGACAGTCCCCTTGAGGAGGCAAACCATCTTCTCTGCAGAGAAGGAGTTAACATGAGGGTGTCCCAGAGGGTACACTGTCTCCTCCTGTCCATATTGCTGCATATCCAGACATACGTAAACAACTATATAGACACATTATGTACAATGTAAGATACAGAATATATAAAACATAGCATGTTGTATATTTTTATGTTATATATCTTATGCATTATACAAACTGATAAAAAATTAAATTAATTAACAATTGATTTTCTTCCTATCTCCTGTTTTCCAGTTACTGCAGATTGAGCCTTTTTGACTACTTAGACTAGATGCCTAATTACATGACTGAGGTTACATAACATAACTCCAGCAAAACCTAAACTTATTATCTTGAACAGGGCAAGAGGGGGGAAAATTTCTTACATGTGCTATGTATTAATAATGAGCATACATATTTAGATTCAATTTTTTGCATAACAATTATTAATAATAAATAATTCAAATTAATGTATTATCCTATCATTTTTCCAGATCATTAGATAAAAGCATAACTGCTGAATACTGCTGCATGATATCAGAGCAAACAGTGTACAGGAAAGGTGGTCATATGAAAGTTTATCTACAGTGTGCATTTTACCTACACATATTTAAAATGGATATATTTTACTGACAAAACATAAGTTGTATTTTAACTCTGAGTAACATAAAATAAAATAGTGAGTTTTGTAGATAAATAAAATATATTATTACCTTGTGGTGGGTTGACCTTGGTTAGACGCCAGGTGCCCACCAAGCCACTCTATCACTCCCCTCCTCAGCAGGACAGGGCGGGGGAGAAAATAAGATGGAAAAAACTCGTGAGTCAAGATAAAGGCAGTTTAATAAAGCAAAAGCAAAGGCCGCACATGGAAGCAAAGGAAAACAAAAGATTTATTATCTACTTCCCATCAGCAAGCGATGTCCAGCCACTTCTTGGGAAGTAGGGCTTCAGCACGCGTAGTGGTTGCTCTGGAAGACAAACGTAGTAATAACAAATTCCCCCCGTCCCGTCCCCGTCCCGTGTCCGTCCCCCCCCCCCCCCCCCTTCTTTCTCTTAGCTTTTATTGCTGAGCAGATGTCATATGGTATGGAATACCCCTCTGGTCAGTTTGGGTCAGCTGTCCTGGCTATGTCCCCTTCCAAGATCTTGCCCACCCCCAGTCTACTGGTGAGGGGGGAATGTTGGAGAGACAGCCTTGATGTTGTGCAAGCACTGAGTGCAGAGCAGTAGCCAAAACACTGGTGTGTTATCATCACCTTTCTAGCTACCAATACAAAGCACAGCACTGAGGGCTGCTATGGGGAAAATTAACTCCATCTCAGCCAGACCCAATACATACCTTATCCAGCAGAAAGCTTTGTCCTATAGGCTGCCTATGACTTAAGGAAGGAAGACTATGTTTTAGGCATGCAAGCAGTGTATATATCATTGAGGTGAGGAAGCAAGAACACAGAGCATGATGCTGCCAGGGTCTGTCAGATTCATTAGGTCCAGTTCCCCTGTAATCACAAGCAATCAGGTTATATAGTCCCACTGATACATGTATTAAGCTTCTCTTCATCTCCTGTATTGTACTAAAAGAAAGCTGCATTATCAGTAAAAAGAAAATGTATAATATGTTGCTGCAGATAGAAAAAGTTAATTTAAATACTCAGAGGACCTTACACAAAAAGTGAAAGGTAAGACAAATGGTCTGCATGGGTATGTGAAGGAAAATAACAAGCTCTGATGCACAGTTTCATTCCTGGCAAGACTAGTAAGCTAATGGGCGTGTGTATTGAAGCAGTGAAACGACAAGAAAACTTCTGCCTTTCACTCTCAGTTTCAGGAAAACAGCATGTTCTCCCCTCTAACTATACCCCTGGCATAGGCAATCTCATAGCTGTTTTCTAATGGAACATTTTATTGGTGCTCCAGCCCCAACCAGCTTATAGGCCCTCTGCTGAACTCACTCCAGGTTATCAATGTCTTTCTTGTACTGGGGGACACAAAACTGTGCATAGAACTCTAGATGCAGTTTAAGTGCTGAGTAAAAGGGGATAATCATTCCCCCCAGTCTACCGGCCATACTCCCCTTCATACAGCCCAGGAGGCTATTGGCCTTCTCTGCCGCCAGGGCACACTGCTGGCTCATGTTCAGTTTGCTGCCCACCAGGATCCCCAGGTCCTTTTCAGAAGACCTGCTCCTCAGTCAGTCAGTCCCCATCCTGTACTGTTGCGGAGGAGTAGTCCATATTGGATGTAGGACTTTGAATTTGTCTTTGTTGATTTTCAAAATGGGTCTCTGTTGGATAATTCCTCCAGTTCTGAATATCAGCCCTGCCCTCAAGCATATTAACTGCACACTACAATTTGTTGTCATCTGCAGACCTGACGAGTGTGCACTCTTACCTCCTCCAGATCATTGACAAAGACATTAAACAGCACAGGTCGCAGGACAGACCCTTGTGGCACACTGCTTGTCTCTGGGTAGAGTAGATTTCATTAATCAGTGACTTCTGAGCTCAAGCACCTAACCAGTTTTTCACCCATCTACTTGTCCACCCGTCTATACTGTAACACTCCAACTGGAATGCAAGAATATAAGTAGATCATTTCAAAAGTCTTGCTAAAATCAAGAAAGTCAAATATCCTCTGCCTTTCCCAATCCTCAAATCCAATCAAGGCAATGAGGTTGGTCAAGCATTATTTGCCCATTGTAAATTTGTGCTAACTTTTCCAAAGTAGCCATTGCTCAGAGACTGGGTGGGCATCAGTCTTCTGGTGGGAGATGTTGAGTGATTGCCTTTGTATCTCGTTTTCTTTTTTCCCCTTTACTCATTAAACTGTCTTTATCTCAACCCATGAGTTTTTCTTGCTTTTGTCCTTCCAATTATCCCCCCATCCCGCTAGGGGAGAGTGAGCGAGTGACTGAGTGGGGGCTTGGCTACCAGCCAGGGCCAATCCACCACACTCCATCCATCACACAGGACGCACAGGAAGCATTATGTTGCATGGCTTGCTTGTAATAGCCTGTACTGTCATCCTCATTGAGAGTGGCAGAGCTTATATTTTATATATGATCTAAATTTTGCTATTTCCTGGCTAATGTGTGCTTAGCTACTCTGCTTTAGGGATATTTGTAAAAAGTGTGCATCTGAGTACATACTGACTTTAAAATCATTTTTTAAAGCAATCTTTCTCTGTGGTTTTGTGTGTAATACATTTACTGCTGGATATGTAATGATTAAAATCTTTCAAAAACTTAATGATTAGAAAGATTATTTCAGAGTTTATACTATTGACTTTGAGAACACTTGCAAAGCAGTTGTGTATTGCTTCCTGCACCTCTGCTGTGCTAATCTGGGCATGGTATCTAGTTCTTAAAGTGGAGCAGGAGGGGAGAGGATCTTAACATAGGGCAAACTGTTGCCAGGCACTGCTGTTATTCATTTCTATGAGTGTACAGTTTAGCACAATTGATACCTTATTATAAGTATGGGTATCTAGGTGCTAAAGCAATACAACTGTTAAATAATGTTTCTGTGTACAGATGTGCAGACAAAGAAGAAAAACAGTTTGATTAAAATATCCTGTTAAGGAACACAAAGGTCTTTCTGTGGTCTCATGCCTGTCAGTCTTTGGAACTTTTGTCCCATTTTTCATCTTATTAACATACCAAACAGCTAAATATTCCCTGAATGCAAACCATGTTTATAAATACTGTCAGCATTGTTGAGATTTCATCACTTTCAAAGTTTCATGAAATGATGAATAGGTACACCAAAATCTATTATAGGAAACAAAATTAGCTGATTCCAGGCCACTCCAGAGCTAAACAGGCTGTACAGAGAAACAGATTCATCCAGATAGTCAAGAGCACTAGGTGAGTTGTACAGACCTGTTGGTCAGGTTCTAGAGATCTCTTTAATAGCAGTTGGCAACATGGGGATATTCTTAGATCACAGAGTTGTTTTCTCTAGCTAAGCCAATGTAGCAGAAGTTGGAATCCTCCTTTCTGAACACATCTCTGATTAAATTTAAAAAAAAAAAAAAAAAAAAAGGAATAGTATGCCAATACTTTCAGATAGTAATAATTCAAAGCAAATTTTATTCAGTAGGGCAATGAATTGAAGCAAGCCTGAAGCAGTCAAGCTGCAGGTACTGCATATGGCAGACCCGTCAGCAATTTCTGAGCCACCAGCACAGCTGCCTGAGGAACCTGCCAAGAGGCCAGATGTCACTTTTGGAAAGCTACATAACACAGCTTGAAGTGTGAATCCTTTGATGGCAAACCATTTTCACTGGGTCACATTCTGATCTCATTTACATTGTTTCAAAGCTGAGATTTCATACAAAATAAATGAGAACAGAATTTCTTAAATGAAAATATAAATGGCAAACCAGCTGAATTTCTTAAAAGAGAAATAGTGAGAGAGAAAAAGTGTTTAAAATTGGATTCTCAGTTTGCAGGAATATAGTTTTCCAATAAAACCAAACATTTATATGTATAATTTAAATAATGAAAGCAATGAAAGGAATTAAAATTATTGCACACACTTTCCTAACAGGGTTTTAAAAATCATTCTTATTGCAGATTCATGTAAATTAACTTTTATTATCATTTGATATGCTAGCAAATAAGTGTGTTACTAAAAATCTAATGAGTATGAGGTGCTTAGCTGTGAATACTTTTTAAGTATTTTTTTAAATAGTCTGTTTATTAGAAGACTATGAAGATGCTACTAAAGGAAAAGTATAAAAGGATAGGCCTAGTAAAAACAAATTCAGACTATCAGCAACAAAGTTTTATCCCTGTGTGTAAGCCTTATGATGTCTCTCATATATGCACAATAAAACATGTAGTGAATTTAACAAATAAATGACACATCAGCGTCATTACAGCAATACTCTAGACCTGCTGAAGATTTAACGAGAGAAGTTATGAAGTTTTTACAGAAATTAAGCTTTTAAGAAGATAGTGACTATTTTAAAATCTGTTTATTGGGGAACATCTCTCTCATTTTTTCTGCTTTTGTGTGGAAGCATGAACAGCCTGATCTGCAATGTTGCCTTAACCTCCCCAGTGCCCTCTATGATAATCAAAACACTTTAGCATTCTTTTTAAGTACAGCTTTGCCCATAGGTGCTCATAAGGCTTCAAAGCTCATATGAAAAACACTATACATCCCAGTTTTGACTACGTAGCACTAACAGGCTTTGCTTCTGTACCTCTCTCCATGTCTGTCACCAAAGGCCTCTAACAAGATGACATTACATTTTCTGGAATGACAAGATTCACAGAGCATGGGAAAAACTCTCTAGGGTTGATCAATGATTGACATTATTTTCTTCAAGAGAAAAATGTGTTATGTATTGGGTTTTTTTAAGACCAATGGGACATTCTAAATGTTATTGTCAACTATACATTATGCCAGCTAAGACCAATTCTTTCCTGGATAAATTATTAATAGAGGGTTTTTCTTGCTCAGCCACATACTTTAATGTTTTAGTTTTGTCTGCACTTCCTAAGACAAAAAAAGTAGTATGATCATCCTACTATTGCCACTAGTCTGTTCAAAATCCATTAATACAATTGAATAAAGGTTATTATAATGACATATGTCAGAATTCATTACATGTATTGTGGGTAAAATCTGCAGTTTAGCACTAAAGGAACATGGAAAAAGGAGAAAAAGAGGGTTCTAGTGTCATATAAGTTGTTGAGCAATTAAGAATATGCAACCTTAGATGCATAACAATTGCTATTGCAAACCCACATGCAGGAAATACAGGCTGAATAAGTTATTTTTATATGTGAAAACAATTCTTTGCTTCCATTCAGCTTGTAGGTGGCAATTTAAAGGACTTTTTCAAATTTGGTAATAACTTTTTTCTTGATAGAAGCTTTATTTGAAGTTCAGTGTTTTTTAGGATAAATAATTTTTTTAACAAAATATTGATGGAGAATTAAAAGCGAATGTTTAATATCTTTCAAAAAATTCTTTTTTAAATGATATATGATTTTTTGCCTACTTATAAAAATCACATCTCAAACTGAGGTTATTTTCTGCAGAATGGCAAACTGGATGATTGTCCAAAAAAATCTAATTTTCAGTTATATTTTATGCTTTTGATTAAAATATAGGCATTTGTGTGCCATTTACACCATTTTGCTGCTCTGTAACACACTAGTTTTCTTATTCACAACCCGGTAAAGAAATTATTCACATCCCACTTAAGAGATTGTTTGGATTGCAGTAAGGAGAACATGCATGAAATTGCAACAATAGGAAGAATCATACAGGTCATCACTCTATTTCATGATGTTTAAAAGGGTTTCAAGCAGCTCATCCATATACTCTAACCCTCTGCCCCATGAGAGGTTTCACTGTAACTTAGGCTATCCCTAACAAACATTTATCTAACATGATTGACCTTTTCAGGCTAAAGAGATGACTGAGAGAAGACGTTAGAGAGGACTGAGAGTGTCACTGGGATGGTGAATAGGGAAACAGTTCACTGCCTTTTTCAGAAGAACCTATAGACATTAAATGGAGGTGCCAGGTGGAAGGTTTAAAATGATCATTAGGAGGTAGTTCACATAAAGCTGTAAAAAGGGTTTGCACTGGATGTTGTACAAGCTAAAAACTTTAAATGGGTTCACAAGAAAAATTCAGAGAAGAAAAATCCATCCAAGACTATTAAACACAAGCAAAATGGTCCTGGTTTACAATTCCCTGAGTCAAAAATTGCTGGAGGCTCAGTGTGTATTCTAGGGGAGACACTTATATCCACTGCCACACACTCACTTCCCCCTGCTCCTCCAGGACAATATGAAAACATTGCCCCACTCACACCAGTAAAACCATCTAACTGGTCATGCTGTCTCTCCTGAAGTCCTGGATAGCTGTAGCTGTGGAGTAACCTGTTTCAGCCATTCTTATGCTCTTATATCCCTTAAGTCTCTGCTAAAAATCTCCAAGGAAATCAATTTCCAAAATTTCCCCTAGTTTGATAATTTCAGTGCTTGTCACAGTATTAGAAAGTTTATTGTGACATCCAGCAATATATTTTTGCTGTTAATCAAAGAGATTATCCTTTTGTCCTTGCCCAAGTAGACCTGGAAGACCCTTGATCGTAATCTTGTTTACAACATATAACAAAACAAAGGCAATTATCAAGTTCTCTACACAGTCTCCTATTTTAGAATTTAAAAATCTGTACAAAACAAATCTTAGCTCATATCTTCTAAATATCTTTTTCTGGTTTATACTGTCTTTGGTCTGTCTGCATCAGTGTCATTCCCAAAATTGGATATATTATTGCAGATGAAGCTTTCCCAGTACCGAGGGGAATAATTTCTTGAGTTTTATACAGAATACTTCTCAGAGAATCATTCTGAAACTGTATGATAGTCTTGACTCCAATTAGTTTTGTCCTACAGAACCTTTGCCTGCCATACGACTGCCTATAGCCACTTTGTCTCTATGCTGCATTGATGACACTGATTTTTTTCTTCCTGCGAATGGTACTTTGCACTTTCCTTGACTGAATTGCCTCTTGATGTTTTTTGCTATAGCTCCAATTTGCAAAGATCATCCTGAAGTCTGATCCTCACCCCAAGAGTATTTTTGATTTCTCCTCTTTTGGAGTGACTCAAAATTTTCACGCACATACTCTTTATCCCCTTATCTAAGTTAGTGTAAGTATGGAATAAAACCATGCTGAAACAGCCTTATATAAGATTCCTTTTGGATTAACCTGCTTTTAATAAAGAATTGAGAAAAAGCCCTGTTTTCTTTCAGAAATAGTTTCTTTTCAATTGAACTGTATTTTCCTCATTTTCTTATGAGAATATCCTATATGACCTATATGTAAAAAATACAATAAATTATGTACTATTTCCCATTGTCCACCAGAGCAGCCATTCTGATAAAGAAGGAAATTATATAGTTAGTGACATAACTATGCTGGCTGTTTCAGGTCTTATTATTTCCTAGGAGCTTACAAAATGTTTGGTTTAAAAAATATTCAGACTCTTTCCATGTGTTGAAATCAGACTGATATCTATAACTTCCTGGTTCTTCTTTCACCCCCCCTTTTAAGAATAAATACTATGTTTGGCCTTCTTCAATACCGTGGGACTTTCCCCATTCTCAGTAGTTTGTCAAAGAGAATGACTAATGATTACAAGATTGTATAGCTAGTTCCTTAAGTACTTTGGGGAGAATTTTATCTGAGCCTGTGGATTTGAATGCCTCTGATCTATGTACACTTTCAAAGCTATTTTTTTACACATTCTGCCTATGCCTGTCTCCATATTAAAATTAATTTTCCTTGGAGTCTGGTCATAATTAATCTATTTTTTTTTCTCTTTTTTCTTTTTGGGAAGAGTGAAGTGAGACAGCGTTGACTACTTCAGCTTTCCCTGCACCATCCATTATGTTTCCTTTTCCCTCAAACAAAGAATAGCACTAAGCTGTCTTAGTCTTCCTCTTAGTTCTAATGTGGATGTGGGACTAACTTTGTTGCTTTGTTTGGTCTCATGGTAGTTTTAACTTGTTTTCATTCCTGGCCTCTTTTGATTTTGTCTTTTCAGACTGCACTCTTTTCTAATACATTCGCTACTTCTCTCCACTTTTATATGACTCCTTACTGATTTAAAAGCCTTTTGAGGCTCTGGAGGTCATCCAAAAGGCACAGTTCTAGGTGGATGCTCTGACAAATATTGTTTGTGTTTATCTATATCATACTTATACACAGTGGCATATGTACACAGATTTATATTTTTGTACCAAATATTTAGTCAAAACATATGTATCTGTTCTCAGTAGATGTAGTGGAGTACTTAAGTCACTGAAGTAGTGCACATTTCAAGTACTTCATCCTTGATGTTCTCCTATTGAAAAGCTGTGCAGGTGTTGGAGACCATTATGTAGGATAGGGATCAACCTCTGAAATCATATAAATGAATGTGGGTGATAATGACAGAAAAGAGAGGAAACAACCTAACATACACATATATGCCTTTGTGATAGGATTTGCTGTACTCCATTAAACTGTGATTTCCTTTGAATTCCTAGGCACAATAAAACACTCTTTAATGTTTGTTGGAATAAAAAATGACTTGCAGTCTTGCACAAAAGAACCCACCCACCCACTCACCCACCCAACCAAAAAAACACTTTAACGTAACTTTAGAAAGTA
Organism: Aptenodytes patagonicus; assembly: GCF_965638725.1. Taxonomy (NCBI): domain Eukaryota; kingdom Metazoa; phylum Chordata; class Aves; order Sphenisciformes; family Spheniscidae; genus Aptenodytes; species Aptenodytes patagonicus. Next base: position 31,282,441 of record NC_134949.1, read on the forward strand.
AAGAGGTTAGTACTGAAGTGGCTAACATTTTGACTGTAGCAATGACAACATGCATCTGCTCTGAAGGGAAAAAACCTCTGAAATAGGCAGCTATGAAATGATCTTCCAGAAAGTCAGCTAGAAAAATATCCTGATTATACTAAAATACCACTGGCCAAAGAAGTTGAGGAAGATGACATTCAAATGCAATTGAATGTGCATTTGGACCAGTGATAGGATCCAAAGTTTTCTTTGCCCACATTCTTGCTAAAATGACAATCTTAAAATCCTGAATTCAGCATGTTCAGACAAGGGTTTCTGTCATGAAAACCTTTTCCATCTTTTTGTCTCTCTTCTCTCATGAATCATTAGCTGAAGGAAGGAGGTCTCACTCAATTACAAATAGATATATTTTTGAATATTTTATTATTCATTGTTTATTTAATCAATACATGTTAACTTATTAAATTCACAATCATGTAGAATTACCTGCTCAGAGGTGAATTAACAAATCTCTGTAAGTTGGATTAGCTGAAGACGTTGTAATTCTGAGAACACATCCAAAAAATAACTAGAAATGTTATAAATCATTGTTTTCTAACTTTTTCTTTCCATTCTTTTTCCCAGTGAGATGCATTTTATTTTTTTGACAGTCATGCACATAATCAAGTTGCAAACCACTGATGGGAACCTGCCCATTACAGGCTTTCATGTATAATAAAACAATTGCATACTATAATGTAATAAATTGCTTAAAGGAGTGACAACTTAATTATCCAGGCTGAGCAATGGGCTAGAATTGAAATACCTCATACCTGTGGATAATGACACAGTTAATCTGATCAGAGTAGTATCTGGAAGACAGCAGTTTGGTTTTTGACACCCAAATTAATCACCCAAAAATAACTCCTGAAAATGCAAACAAATGTTGATATACCATTAAGAATGCAGGAACATGGCCACAGCCTGGAATAATAATACAGTTGTAGCATAGCAGATATAATATAAAATGAAGAACAAGGGAAGTGATAAATGATGTCTTAATATACATTTTGTAGACTCAGCTCCCTCTAGCTTTTTATACGATGCTTTTCTACATGATGTCTGAGTTTCTTGGAAATGTTTTTTTATATTGAATCCGCTAAAATTTCCATAAAATGAAACATCAGGAGTGACAAATCACTGCATATGTAATATGTAGGAGACAAAATAGTTTACCTGTATCTACATCAACAGACCTTGTTCCAAGGGAGGGAGAGAAGGAATAATATTAAACTCCCTATAACTAGTGAAGAAGGAATCCCTGAATTTTCAGTCAAGAATCCTCAGCTTCAAACTTTTATCTGCTAACATTTGAAATTGAGTATGAGATTTGACATGTATCTATAAACCTACTTTCTACAACTGTAAGGAAACAGTCATTTCTTCTGGCCAGACTATGGCTGAAATAATGTTGTTTATGTGTGTATTTTGCTTAAATGACTAGGACATGTGTTTCACTTTCTTTCTTTCTTACTCTGCAGTAGCAATACAAAGAGATGTATTGCTCAGATCAAGCTCAGATGCTTGATCACTGTGGATGCGATACTGTATATCAATTGGTGTGAGAGAGTGTAAGGCAAAGGCATAACTGATACTATGAAAAATGAGGCAAAGGCATGGCAGATGCAACATTTCCTGGGTAATAAGTTAAAAAGTAAACAGATACTAGGTTTATTCAGGTTATTTTATGACAAGACATTTAAACACAGTCAATTTCATGTAAATGGTAGTGTAACATGGATACATAAGACAGAAGTGGAGGGCAAGCGAAGTAGAAACTAGACTCTTTTGTAAGCTACAGAACACCCCCAGCCTTGCAGCAGGAAACCTGGCCAGTGAAGTGATGGACAAGAGCCTGCTCATTCCACCTTTAATGGATATAGTTTTGTTACTGTGGTTTTTTAGTTTGACAATAAGTCAATATATCCTGTATGAGTGGAATGGTTTGGGGTCTTATGTACTGTATTGTTATTACTGTTCATTTTGTAACTTCTGGTGTGAATATGTGCCTGAGTAAAGACTCCTGACATGCCCGGGAGCTCAGACAACCCATCCTAAAATGTGACATGACCCTGACAATCTATGTTTGATAGCTGCAGTGCAATGTAAATGATTATCTGGGGCTATTGAAGACAAATCCATTCTGGCAGAGCCTAAGGAGTGATAGCGATTACCAGGTAAAATGGTATTTGCACAGCATGATGGTGGTGCCTCTCTGACTTCAATTTGGCTTTTCACACAGCAGGGGCAAGGCCCGTTTAAAAGCGCCAAAATGTACAACAAGAAGTGGATGGGACATACAGAGGTAAAGGTGAGGAGAAGCCAGGGAGTGAGTAATGTGCGATTTTGGTATCCCAACTGCCAAATTAATCTTCAGAAAATCAAATGAATATTTGAAAAACTAATAGGACAACATTTCAATCCTAAAAGCCATAGCCTACAGCCAAAAGCAGTAGGACTGGTAAGTATGTAAAAACTTATTCTCCTTACATGAAGCTGCAAAACTGGATTATCAATTGTGCAAGAACTGGATTTGTCGTTATTTTGACACTTTGGCTACAACTCTGAGGAGTTCAAAACAATATGAACTGAATACAGTTAGTCAAAGTATATGAAATACTTCACTGAAAGTCTGGAATATTGAAGCATCGTTCTGAGAACCTAGTGATTTTAAAGTTCTGCATTATTTTTAATGTGTTACAGTTTTGGAGAATATTTGATGCTCACTTCTTTCTGTCACAAATTTAAATAAAATTAATATAAGCATGTTCTGTGCTACAACAGTTTAAATATTTCTTCCATCCTAGAAGGGGATTCAGGTTGACCTAAACAGCTCCCTTCCCTTCCCTTCCCTTCCCTTCCCTTCCCTTCCCTTCCCTTCCCTTCCCTTCCCTTCCCTTCCCTTCCCTTCCCTTCCCTTCCCTTCCCTTCCCTTCCCTTCCCTTCCCTTCCCTTCCCTTCCCTTCCCTTCCCTTCCCTTCCCTTCCCTTCCCTTCCCTTCCCTTCCCTTCCCTTCCCTTCCCTTCCCTTCCCTTCCCTTCCCTTCCCTTCCCTTCCCTTCCCTTCCCTTCCCTTCCCTTCCCTTCCCTTCCCTTCCCTTCCCCTCCCCTCCCTTCCCCTCCCTTCCCCTCCCCTCCCCTCCCCTCCCCTCCCCCCCTCTCCTCTCCTCTCCTCTCCTCTCCTCTCCTCTCCTCTCCTCTCCTCTCCTCTCCTCTCCTCTCCTCTCCTCTCCTCTCCTCTCCTCTCCTCTCCTCTCCTCTCCTCTCTCTCTCCCAAAACTTTTTTTATCACACCAGAACTTCTCATATTCATGTCAAATTGTGATTAGCTACCTGTTTCATTAGTGAACGTATGGCTGAGTCTGTACCTGAGATACCTGATCATTGCAGAAGAAATGACTTTTCAATGACACTTCTTAATACAGCTTATACAGTGTAACGTGAAAATGTTAAGAACTTCTATTCTTTTAAAAGAGTAAAGAATCATTTTCTGAAATGTTTAATGTGCTTGTGTAGTTAAACATAATGAAAAGTTTATATTGTTCACAGCTATTTATCATTAACCATGCTGAATTAGTTGAAAGTAAAATAGATTTTTTACAGTTTTCCACATAAAACCTGACACTGTGTGTCCTCTGTAGAGGCAGTGCTTATTCAAAGCAATAAAAATTTTGCTCAGTAAGTTTAGAGATTAGTCCTTTAATTGTGAATATCACTTAAATATGTATCAGGGAAATTCTCATAGTTTGCAGCTGCACTTCTTAAAAAAAAAATGCTTTAAGGCAGAAGCCTACCTTCTAATAGACAGTAAAGTTGTCTAGTAAATGCTCAAACATATTTCACAGAGACTGAGGACTGATCCTGCTGTTGGTTAAACTGGAGAGAAATAATTCCATTGTGAATTCTGGTGTGAGCACAGTAGAGTACCTGATGTGTTAATAGCAATTTATGTTATGACTCTTCTTCCTTAGCTGTGAGTGAAACTCTGTCACAGGTTCTATATTTAAGGCATGATCTGGCCAGTGGGCCATTTAATTACGGGGGGGCAGAGAACAAAAATAAGATTATAATATAGAATTAGAACTTTAAAGCCCAGCTCCACAGTGTGGAATCACACCAAGTCATTGCAAATTTCACAGCATTCATAGTTAGAAATTGTCTGGGTTATTTCCCCCCACCTCATGAGAAACATCACACACAGCTGCTTATACCTAATTTATTTTAGTTAACAGCATGTCACAGCATTTCCAATTTCAAGGGAAACTTCATTTCCATGGTAAGCAGCTTTGCTTCAGTCAGAGCATTAAGGTAGTGAGCATGCAGTAGCTTACATCTCTCTAGCACTCACCTTGGTTAAGATAATTCATCTCTCTTTTTCTGATAACACACTTACCAGAAACTGTATTTCTCAAATGCCTGCAGAAGCCTTTATATGACATCCAGTGATGTCATTACATAAATATTGGAAATAACAGTCAATTAACCAATGTCATATGGATGACAAGATTCCTCTGTAGACAAGATTTCAAAGTAAAAATAGCAATAAAGAAAAGAACTGATAAACTCTTACTAGTCTGAACTACTCGAGCTTTTCAAACTGGTTTCTTTCCTCCTTTTTGTGTCCATGTCAGTAAAACAGAATTCTGTACAAAAGCGAAAGTCAGAGAAGAGTTAGATCACCCTCTTCTTCCCACTATCTGAACTTCACTTCCCCCTTTCTCGTTAGACTTTTGACTAGAAATACATAACATAACTGGTGACAACTATGAATATTGCCTTTCCTTTTTATTTCCCAGAGAGATGCCTGATCAAGGTATTGCCAATAAGCATATCACAGAACTAGTTCTTATTACAGACTTTATTGCAAAATTACTTACGACACATTGTACCCATTGACTACATCTGACACAAAAGGCACAGGACTGCATTTAAACAGGAAGAAGAAAATGTGCATACAGAGCCCTTGATAGCTGTGTCGAGTATTTTTCGTAAACAGTGCATTTTGTTATAACTGTGAAACACTGTTGGCGGATTGAAAATGGAATACCTCAGCCTCTTGAAAGAATTTCTGATTAACATATTTCAAGATCAGAATGAAATATTTTACTTATCTAGTCCAAACTGTTTTGGTTCTCTAGGCTATGATTTCTTGAATAACACAGGCCATATGCCCTAATGCCAGAATTATTCCCTTTAGAGTCTCATTAGTTTAAAGTCTATCTTCTAGAAGATATCAAGTCCTGATTTAAAAACTCAGAGAATGTGGGAAACACTGAAGGTGGTAGCAGAAGTGTCTAGGTACTAGGCAATTCAATGGGTAAGTATTTATCTGTTTGCATTGGAGGTAATTTAGTGACCTCTGTTACACTAAGCTAGCAGGAACTGTGGGAGAGTCTTCTGTAATTCAGTATCAATTTAAACAAGTCATGTTACTCGAATTAATTTTAGTTGTTGTTGGTTTTTTAAGCATGGGCTACCAGTAATACTGGCTGATAAGATCCAATATTCATGTAGATAGACAGGTTCTGTAAAATGGTAAAATAATGTTGACATGATTACAGAATGACATTTTGAAAGACAGGAACATGACACAAAGGAAAACCTTACATTTCTTAATTTAATGTGCTGGATGTAATATCATGATTTTCAAGTCTCGTTCTAAAACATGGAAGCAGTTGCATATTACTTTACCATTTAAGTAATTTAAGCCAACCCATTTAAAAACTTTTTCTCAGTTTTCTTTTTTGTTAACACTCCAAATAATTGCATTAAGAAATAGTCTAATGTTGCTGCAGAATACATGCTGATACTGAATAATTATAAGTCTTACTGAAATGTGCCTGAACAAGTTAAAACAACCTTAGAATAGTCATACAATTAGGACAAATGTAAGAGGATCATATAACATTGGAATGTTAAACTCCAAATCTACAGCATGAAAGATTACAAGAAGCATCCTAGATCTTTTGGGGAAAAAAAAGCAACCAAACAAGAAAATTTTTATGACACTTTGAAAAGTCAAAAATAACATCTGACTTACTCTGACTATGAGTATGATGAAGCTTGCTGTTAAACCTAACTTCTTGTTAGCGAATTATTGCCATTATGTATCACATCACAAGTTTAAAAAATTATAACTGAAGTATAAATTTATGACTGCAGCATTTGGTTTCAAAACTCTCAGGCTTATTAATAAGAGCTTAATTCTCATAGAAATACAATACCTGGTAGTGATGTCAACATAAGTAGCTACTTGTGATTATACCTGTCCTGGTTTTGGCTGGGATAGAGTTAATTTTCTTTCTAGTAGCTGGTATAGTGCTGTGTTTTGGATTTAGGATGAGAATAATGTTGATAACACTGATGTTTTAGTTACTGCTGAGCAGTGCTTACACAGAGTCAAGGTCTTTTCCTGTTTCTCACACCACCCCACCAGCGGGTAGGCTGAGAGTGCACAAGAAGCTGGGAGGGAACACGGCTGGGACAGCTGACCCCAACTGACCAAAGGGACATTCCATACCATGTGACGTCATGATCAGTATATAAACTGGGGAAAAGCTGGCCGGGGGTCCCTGCTCGGGAACTGTCTGGGCATCGGTCAGTGGGTGGTGAGCAATTACATTGTGCATCACTTGTTTTGTATTTTCTTTTATCATTATTATTATTTTCCCTTTCTTTTCTGTCCTATTAAATTGTCTTTATCTCAACCCATAAGTTTTACCTTTTTTTCTTATTCTCTCCCCCATCCCACTGTGAGGGAGTGAGCGAACAGCTGTGTGGTGTTTAGCTGCCTGCCGGGTTAAACCACAACAATACCCTCCTACATTGATAAATTCAATGTTCATGTATCTCAGAGCAGAATCGGATCCAAACAGTGAATTTTTCTTTTAGTTTAGTAATGGAGCCACATGTCACGTGGAACTATGACTGAAGAAATATCAAAAGCTCATTTAAAATATCCCAAGATCCATGATTCCCTTTTGCACAGAAAAGCTTTTGGGTTTTGGCTAAAACTATGTAGTTCAGATATCCAATAGTTACTTCTAACTACCACAGTTATTTCTGCCAGCTGGGCAAATAATTTCCTGTGAATTTTCACTTTTAAATGAATCCTTTCACTTGTACTCACTGCTTTATGTTCGCTTTTTTGTGAATATTCTAGCAAATTGAGTTGTTGGAAGGAAGATGTGCCAATAAGAATAATTTTCTATAGCAATCACAGAATATTCAAATAAAATGAATAATGAATTCAGCAACTTAAATATTTATACTTTCAGTTCTGGGCTTCTCTGGCCCTGGAAATTCTTTCTGTTTCAGAGAATTCTTAGTGTGTTCCAATTGCTTCAGTTGCTTTGGTCTTCTGCTCACTGATATAATAAGATTTATTTCCGTGGATTTGTACCCATGGAAATTAGAACAGAATTGTGATTTTATCTTTAAAATACACTTAGGATAAATATTTTGTGAACATGCTATTCACCAGTGTCTGCAGAAAATAGTCTTTGAATAATTACGATATTTGAGAAATATGATTGTGAATAATTCATACAGAAGAAGGAAGATAAATTAGCCCATATGTCTAATACAAATAATTAATCCCAGACTCAGAGTTTTCTGCCTGATTAGAAAAAATATCTAAGACAGCATGATAGTAATTGTTGGCCAATAAGAACCATTTAAGAAGAGTCACAGTAGGTGTGAACTGTGTGGCTGCATTTGCATATGTATATTTTAATGTGTTTATTATTATCTCAACCCTTCTAAATGAAATAATGCACCTTTTACCATTATCTTGAGGTTCTCTGCTTTTTGAGCATCTCTTTTTAGAATGGAGTTTTTGTTTGTTTACATACTATTAAACTATTGTTAGGTTGAGTTTAAGAAAAATGATAATCACTTATTAAGGTCACCTTTTTGAAAAATTACTTGCGGTGATTACAAGATTAAAGAAAAAAAAGAAATGAAGCCGGGAATATGCAAATTAAATTTACATTAATTACATTTCTCTGCATGACAAAGACTAATGATATTATTTTAAAATGAGAGAGTTACTCCTGAACTGCTGTTTCACAGCTGACTTTAATTGTCATGGTAATTTCATAATGAATCTTAATAATATTATATTCACAATATCAGCATGTCTTTCAAGTATGAGTGCAAAAATAATTTGCTATTAGTTTCAAGACTATGTTATTTTTTTGAATCCAAATACAACAGAAAACAAAACAGAAAACAAAAAGCCCTCATTTTTCTCAGAAACTGGAACACAAGTCAATAGCTAAATAAAATCATGTAGTGACACTATTTTATTTAGGTAAGGAACCTTCCATAAAACCGAGGCACTTTTTAGATAAGAGTTTTTCAAATGTTGTGTGAGGTCTCTGTTAGAATCTTGCACATTTTTCTATCTCACACTTGCAATAAGAATGCTTTCACAAAAGCCTCCCTCAAGGTAATGTAAAATTGTTATGTGATTTTTTCTTTATTTCTTCTGATTTGAATAATGGCATAGCCAAAATTAGAAAAATAACCCATGGCACTAGACTTATATATAAAACCAACTTTAAAAATACTGAAACACTAGTAAAAGAAATCCTGCAACAGAAATTTACCAATCAGAAATAAACTCTTATTTTAAATGCAACCTTCATTATTTGGGAGTATTGTACAACTCTCCCAAATGCAGAACAGCAAGCCCAGTTTCAAAGCCTGTGGATATAAGGGTTCTTTGTATCCTCTAAAAATGAAACAATATTGTTTGAGTAGAACAATACACTAAAGTGTGTGCATTGGAAGCCAAAGAAGCCTTGTGGAAAGTAAAGTTTCTGCATGTCTTCCTCTTTTAAACCGAGATGCTCACACATGGCGAGCTATCGGTGACTGTACATGTAAGTTTTTACCTTACATTTTAACACAAACTCTGGTATTTGCAGACTTTTGCAAGAGAGAAGTTGTTAGGTTGTCTTTTGGTGATATTTACATGTGAAAGCACTGGTCAGTATTGGAAATCCAGTCTTATAATTCAGGTAGGTAAGTATGATTGTTGTTTAGAACGTTAACCTTTAAAATATTTAGATAACACAAAAGGATCTACCACAAAAGTTTTAAAAAAATTACATTAAACTAATTTCCCCCTTAATCAATATATAAACATATATAAATATATGTATATTAATTGTTCAGGTGAGGCAAAGCTTCCTATACACTTTAATTGTCAAGTTGCTCTTTATGCTACTTTTTTTTCCCCTTGAACATTGTATTCTGACTTTTGCAGAATAAATGTGATTGACAGACAAGCTAAATGCTGTCAGATTGATGGATTAGGGTTAAAGGCATCCACAAACTCTCTCTGTTCTGACTAACTTGATCTTTAGAAATGTTCTATCTTTAGAAATGTCTATCAGTGACAGAGCCAAAGGAAGAAAACCTCATATGGTTAAGGTTTCATTATGATGTAAGTATAGGAAGGTTTTTTTTTTGTTTGTTTCTTTAATTTACATCTAAAAGTTTTGCTTCCAGTCCTTGGGCTAAAGGAACATCTTTTTGAAGAGAGCATGAAGTTATCGTATTCATGTTCCCTTTTCATATATATGTCTTGTTGAAACAAGATGAGAACTTGCCATAATAAAAGAAAGCTGTTCATCATAACAGATGAATGTAGACTGAACACTTGAGACTACCTCTCCTGCAAGCATCAGTATTATCTATGGAACTTTGAATGTAGTGTGGTCCTTATGTTTGAGACACTGCTGGCAGCAATGTTCTTCTGACTTAAAGCAGTGAATCCTCCTGTGATCATAAGAATTATATGGGAATGCAAAACTAGATTAATTTTTACTTTGGAACCAATTTTAGCAGAAAAGATAAGCAAGCTTCAAGGATATAAAAGTTCCTCAGTCATTTATGTTCTCTCTAAAGTGGTCTGGTTATCTATGAAAGAATTCACTTGAAGCAAAAGGAAAACAGCTCTATATTCCCATGACCTGACCAGTTTACATACTCATCAAATCACTGATACACTTTGAGTCTTCTACTCTTGCTGTGTGGGCAAAGAGAGCACAAAAATTATCACTGTAGGCACATGTGAGAATAATTATCTAGAGAAGTAGTAACTCCTAGATTCTACTTCTGAGAAGGCTTGTTCCTCAAAAGCACTAGTTCATCACTTCAGGATCATTCCCAGTTCATCTATTTAATCCATTTTCACAGTAGTCAAGTTGATACAGATACCAAATGTCAGGCAGCAACAAGAACAGGGTTGCTCCACCCACGGGGACAAGCCACAAATCAAGGGTGACCCCAGCACAGGTGGTGCCCTCATCAAAAGGCACAGTCCCACAGGGTCTGACAGCCTGTAACTTTGGCAGTTAACAGCCAAAGCTACAGCAACAGATGAACCATGTCCAGGGCCCATCCAGGGACTCCACAGAGGACCAGAAAGGAGACGATGCCTGAGACAGGACCAGAGACAAAGCTACAATATCTGAGGTCCAAGGAAGATACAACGCCAGAGAGAGTCCTCCTGCTGACTTGTAAAAAACTTCCTGGCATGGTTGACTGGGGACATGCTTCATCCAGAAAATTCCCAGTTGTGGCTTGGGAGTGACTATGACTGCATTCCTTTCAATCGGCAACCTGGATGAAGGCCACCCTTTTTTGGAGAATAAGATAATTCAGCTGTATGGCTGTGGGCAGAGAGTCCCCAAATCTTCCAGGCCATACAAAGGGCTGCAGCAACGTTAAGTTTTGGTATAGCTAAAGGCTGGCAGAAAAATGCTTTTGTGTTCCTGTGTGAAACCGGAAGCTGGTCATTAGCAGTGACTCAAGAAAGAGTCTTGTGTCTGGAGACAAACATTGAAGGTGTGCAACTGAACCTGAAATGCAAGACAAATCAGATCTAGAATTTGACCTTTCAGAAAGAGTCTTTTGATAGAATTCATTTACTTGTCTATTTTTAGGTAACTAAAAATCCCCAGATTCCCTTTTCTTATTAAATAGAGAGAAAGAAGCACCTACAAATGTGATCCATTTAACTTCTGAGATATTTGTCTAATTTTGATGAATCACTCTCTAGAGGTGTCTACTTTTGTCGGTTGGTTAGAGTAGGAGGTGGAAGTAATTAGCTTACGCTTCCATGCCTACATTTTGGACCTCTGAAATCAAGCATAAATCCTACTCCTTGCATACCAGCCCTTTCATGAAATAATATCCTGAGGCCCAACAGCACAAAAAAATGAACTGTGTTTTTGAAAGCAACACTGAGAGCTGCAGAACTTTTGTTGCCATCATTCCACCTTTTTGGTTACCAAACCTTCAAGTTCTATTTCTCATGGCAAGTGTGTTAAGGAATGTCTACATACAGGAAAGTAAAATTATAAATTAAAATTCTATTAATAGAAAAAAATAGAGGCTTATAGATCCAAATAAAAAAGAAAAAAAATTCCCAATATACATCTGGAGCATAATTATTGATCTGAGAACTACTCAGAGTTTTATTAGATCTTTTAGGGCCCCTAAAGCCTCTTCTCCTCTGCTTACCTATTTGGCTCTCTCTCCTTAGAACTGCAACCAGCTCAATTTAGATTATTCAAACCTAGAATTGAAGAGGTTCTCTTGAGCACAGAGAACAGATCTTTAACAACAGTTTCTACCATGTTTTTCTTTTCCCCTTTTTCTTTTGGGGAATTTGTGTTGTCCTTGGAGTTTGACAGTGTTAAATTTCCTATTGTTTTTCATCATATCCACCAGGGAAATATTTTCCAATGTTAATTAATTTTGATCATCTAGTACAGCCAAAGGTGTGTAATGCCTGTCATGGTCCCTGTTAATGGATTGTTGATCCATTACATGCTAATGGTAACATCAACAAAATTAACCAGAAATCAAGTTTAGCATGAACAGGTTCCACTAAGTACTGCATTTGTAACCAATGTATTGAAGATGACATGGTGGTCAAAAGTTGCATGTCACTGTGCACTTTTTTGTTTGAAAGGTAGTACAGTATTTTATCATCATTGCTTATATGAACATGCTTCTGATCCTTTTAGCAATGTTTAGCTATTTTAATAACTCCTTTCTCTTCTTCCTATCACATTGTTTGTGTATTCAAAAGAAAAAAATGTGTAAGTAGACACATTAGTAAATGCCTAATAAGACAATCTGGTGTTTCCGATGTGCCAAACTATACTGGGTAATAAAAAGACCTGCATCATTTATGTTTTCATAGAAGGATACACTACTGGTAAAATTTTCTGGTGGTTTGTTTTTTTAATCTTTTGTATAACTGAAATATACTGTCTTACAGACTTCTTAGAAATATATTTTTATTTTTATTTTTCTTCAGGAACTTATTTCAAAATTGTTTCCTAAACTCCAACAATACTTTTTTTTTTTTTCTCAATGCATTTTATAGTTACATATTGTACTAGGCTTATTCTGATTCCATGCATCTCTTGGGCCTATTTCAAATTTCTCTTTTATCTGAGAGGTCTTTAAACCTTTCAACAGTGTAATCATGTCCAAGAAGGACATAAGACCTTTGCATTGCTTTTACAGCCTAAGGAGTCAGCCTGAATTTGCTTTTGAACATAGTACACAAAATAAGCCCAGGCATCTCTCCAACTGCTATGTAAATATGTCCCTAGGACTACAATTGGCAGTGATCAGCATAATATTTAAGAGCTTTAGAACTGGTAATGGGTTTACTATTAAATCCAAGTAGAAACAAAAATTAAATATGAATTTTATAGGGAACTGCATTAGCTCCTCAGGGACTATGGCCAATTATGTATGAAGGTTCTAGAAAATGGAAGAAAAATCTGAGAAAATTATAATATCCTAAAATCAAAATTAATATAATCAGATTACTAATTGAACTAAATGTCATAACATATTCCCATAAGACATACCAGTTCCAAAGAAAAAGGAACTTTGAAATCGATAGTAACCTCACAAAGCTCTAGAAGCATTTGTAGCCCCATAACCCAGTAAATATGGCCTTGCAACTGCTAGTAACAGGCCACAGTCTTTGTATGAACAGCGAAAGCCTCAGGACCTATCAGGCTTTCTCTGCACTTCCTTGATCCACTTGGAAAATGACCAGATGGTCATTAGATATTTAATTTAGGTTTAGATCACCTTTGCCCAATTGTTTGGGGTGATGCGTCCTGTTACCATAGTGTTGATATATTTATGTAAATAATGGCTTGTTGCAGTTTAACCCTGGAAGGCAGCTGAGCACCACACAGCCGCTCACTCACTCCCCCCGCAGTGGGATGGAGGAGAGAATCAGAAGGGTAAAAGTGACAAAACTTGTGGGTTGAGATAAAGACAGTTTAACAGGTAAAGCAAAAGCCACGCACGCAAGCAAAGCAAAACAAGGAATTCATTTACTCCTTCCCATCGGCAGGCAGGTGTTCAGCCATCTCCAGGAAGGCAGGGCTCCATCACACGTAACGGTTAATTGGGAAGACAAATGCCATCACTCTGAACATCCCTCCCTTCCTCCTTCTTCCCCACAGCTTTTGTTGCTAAGCATGACATCATACGGTATTGGATATCCCTTTGGTCAGTTGGGGTCAGCTGTCCCAGCTGTACCCTCTCCCAGCTTCTTGCCCACCCCCAGCCTACTCGCTGACAGGGTGGTGTGAGGAGTAGAAAAGGCCTTGACTCTGTGTAAGCACTGCTCAGCAATAGCTAAACATCCCTGTGTTTTTAACATGGTTTTCATCACAAATCCAAAACGTAGCCCCATATAGGCTACTATGAATAAAATTAATTCCATCCCAGCCAAAACCAATACATAGCTAAAAACAACTAGTAGCTATGGTGTGCAGCAGAAAGAGCTATCTATGACACTAGAAAAGGATTGTATCATAGAGGAATGGAGACACGGGGTAACCACAGTGGCCTTCAAAGTGCAGGCCCAGGCCCTCAACTGTAAACGTTAATCACAGTCAACCATCAGTCACTTAGCAGCTGGTAAAACCATCTTTAGGGGATCAAAGAGAACAAAGAAGAAATATCGAAAATATAATAAATAATAATTACATAATATAATTGAGGACAAGTGAAGAAAAAGCAAGTAAGCTGATGGTTTTGACAAGCATATAAAAATAGTCACATGTAGACCTAAAAGCAAGGAGGAATCCAAATCTACCGTTACCACCATACTCTTTTGGACTTGGGACACTGGTGTCTGGCTTTATCAACACATTGGAAGGGAAACAAATCAATTATAATAATTAACTGTATTATTAATGTGAATTAGCTGTAATAAATGTATAATTTGGACTATTGGTATTAGCATCAGTTTAATTGGACTAATAATAATTTTGATTAGATTATCAATAATTTCTTCACTCTTCTCATGCACCTTTGGAGTCTATGAACTGCAAAAGGTGTAGTGCAACTGCCAAAGAAGTATTTTTCAGGCAACAAAAACCCCAACCCTGTGGAAAAAAATAGAAAGGAACATAAATTATGTACTATTAAAAAAAAGGAAAAAGAAAACACAGAAGTATAGGAATAAATCTACTTTCAAAGGCATAATTTTGATATCGCTACTCAGGACTGTAGGAGGTGGGTCAACTGGACTTAATAGAATTTAATAAATTTAGCTGTCATCAAAGGAGAACGACTATTACATATATAGACACAGACACACAGACACACACAGACACAAACACACATATGTGAAAGATTCAGGTATGAAAAAACCCAACAACTAAGTAGAATAAAAACAATTAAAGGAAACTATATTACTTCTTTGACTGAATATGTAATTGGAACTTCTAATATGATGATCCTTTGCATTTTTCAAATAATAAATCTAGGAATAAAAATTTTAAAGAAAAAGCACTAGACAAGTCCTATTTTGGCAGGGAACTTAAATATATAGATAATATTATTTTTATTAAGCATTTACTGAACTCCCATGGACCTCAGTGATAGTGTTTGTGCTTAAAATTTGGCTGAATGAATTGGTATTTTCTGATATGTGGTTTTATCAGAAAAATTCTGACCATATATAAACAGAATAAATGCTGAAATAAATGTATTTTAACCTCTGAGGAGAAAGAAATGAGTGTCATTTAGCTAGCACAATGTTTAGCTAGCACAATTAAAATGTCTGCTTAATGTACGTCAGTCAAAAAGAAAAAAGACAATACCAGGATTTATAGGGAAATTAATAGAAAGCAATGCTGACAATATTATGCTGCTATTATGGAAATTAAAAGGCATCTTTTCTCTTTGCAGCTTCTCAGGTAGCATGTGCGACAACAACATAATATATCTTTTCTACCCTAACGAATATAGGATGAGTACATTGTAATAACACTACAGAAACAGAAGTATATATTACGTCTTATGTGTATGTTAGAGTAGGCACTCCCTTGTTACATCACCAACTCTGGTATAGCTGTTCTGAAAACAAAGCTAAAACTATTTTTATTTTGTCATTTTTATTTCTGTAATTTCTCAAGTCCGTAACACAGCAAACCCAATCTCTAGTTCTCAATAGGATAAAAATGAAAGTATACAAGTTTTTTACATTTAAAAATTTTTAAAAATTGGTAAATTATGGAATACCATTGGTCACAGACTTCCTTCTATGCTGTCTCTGCATGCTGTTACGGTTCAGCAGCCAAATCTGAGTATGACAGGCTTGAGAACCTGTGGCATGATCTACCCCGGTGTAATCTTCCCTGTCTCACTGGGCTGCCATCTACCAAAGCAACTCACCTCGAAGAGCAGTGACAGGGTCACTCTGCCTGGTAAAACCAACAGTAGGAGCGTATACTCTCATTTGCCTTAGTGAATTTCTCATTTTCACTGATGTCAGAGTAAAAGATAACTCTTTCTCAAAAGATCAATATCATATGAACTTTCCATTTGTCCAGGCTTAACACAATTGAACTTGAATTTACATAATTTATTAAAGAAAAAACTTTCCATAGTTCTCAGTCTTTAACTCCAGGCAAGTTATTTTAGGGGATTTGTTTCTTGGTCCATACTCTAAGTTGTTCCTGCCCTGAATTTTTATTGGACTCAGATTCTACAGAGCTTTTTTTTGTGTTTGTTTTCTTACGCACCAAGGAATAATCTTATTTTGTTGTCAAGCACAGAGATCTAAATACAAGAGTAATAACAGGAAAAGAACCTTCACAAACCTTCTATCCACAAAACACAGAAGTTTTAATTTAAAATATTTTCCAATGTCTTAAGATAAAAATGTCATCCATTTTCTTAATCAGATATTATGACATTAGAGACTATCAAAAATAGCAACAACCCCTCCCCCTGGTAAGTTTTACGAAAATGCTTCAGTTACCCAATGTATCTTCTTTTGCTTGCAAATGTTCATAGAAAGAAATCCATGAGATTTCTAGATCTTTTGAAGGGATACAATAAAAGAAACTTTTAAGGTAAGACAAGCTGAAAGTTGTCATACCTGATAAGAAAAGCAGCAGGCAAATGAGGGTTGCTTTCTTTTAATTCACAATACCCAGTGCTTTTTACTAATAGTTCCCTCTTTATCTGTGGCAAAGCAAGTATCTGTAGAAGAAAACTAACAGCTGCCAGAGCATGAAATGCTGGAATAGCCTTTCAACCAAAAAGTTTAAGTGAGGAAACTAGCTGATTTTTAAGTGGATCGTGACAAAGTGATGCAGGGGATTAAAATGATATAACTTCATGTAAGAGCAAGAGACTGGCTGGCCCAGGAGATCCTGTCCAGTTCTGTGTTCCTTGTAGTATTTTTGGACAAGTGTAGTATCATCTGTAATTTAAAAAAATGCTGAAAACTTAATCTTTTATAAGCAGTTTACTTGTGTTTTCTGTACTGTGTGTGAAAAACCTAAGAGCCAGCCTGAGATTTCTGGTGCTCAAACAGATGAGTGTTGAAGAAAATTCTCACCACTTATTGAAAATCAGGGCTTTTTAAAACCTTTCAGGTTGTATCTTTGAGAATGTAGCTTCCTCAAATAATTTATAAATCCTTGAGCTCTTGTTTGGAACTCACATTTAATATATGGATACAATCTTGCAGTCTAAAGATGCTATACAAACGTGGTTGCATCAAGGTTTGGAGCATGAATCCCAACAATTTTCAGTGGGTTCCACATTCATCTGTCAGTCAGGCATTTAATAAAATGTTCTATAAGATTTGCAAGACACTAATACCTTGTATAGAAATTAACATTGATGGGCAGGTTGTAGATGCCTCTCCCTTTCTTCTGCTTTGAAATGAACTGGCACGGAGAACTGATTTATTTCCTGCTGGCTTCCTCAAATAAAAAACAAAGCTGTTTCCCTTGCAGTGGGAACAACTGAACTGAAATAAGCTCTTAGAAAAATTCAGGGTCAAGACCCTCCATTTTCCATCAGTTAGGGCAGAAATAGAATTGAATTGTCTTTTGCCACAAAAGTATACAAGCCAAAGACTAATGTTCTGGGATGAGAATTACCAGTCAGAGCTGTTGAAATACTTTATTACTTGCTTACTGAATAAATACTAGGGGGGAAAAATCCTTGCTAAATAAATACTAAATAAATACTACTAAATAATTCAGAATACCTTCATCTTCACCAGACTGGAAAGAAGAAAAGATAATTCTTCCATAACTATGTGGTTATGGCAATCTGCTAATAAGTGGCATATTTTGATTCCCATCCTTTCTCCACAAAATCTTTTATTATTTTAAACAGAAGCCAACAACTGTGATAGGAAAGAAAACCACGTCTACAGACATTGAAGCATAGGAAATTCCCTTGGGAAGTGAGATAATTAGCTGTTCCCAAACAACGTAAGGGTTTTGACCTTTAGCCCCTTACAAGCTGCCTAAGTGTGGCTTATGCTGTAACCTGTGTTGTGCAGAAGCAATCTCTCTTCTCATTTTCTCAGTTTCCCTTGATTCCAGATGGGGGTGGGGTGGGGGGTGGGGGGGGTAGAAAAAGGAAGGGAAAGAATAAGCTACTTACTACAGAATTTTATTTATCTTTTTTAGCTAAAATATTTTCTGAATTTCATTCACATTTGCAAATTATTTTGAATTGACTAAAACTACAATTTCAGTGAATGCACTACTAACCATAAGCTAGACTATTCAACAAAAATTGCTGCTTCTCATGATTAGAACTGTAATGCTTATGCATTTAAACCTGATAGGAGCTGAGTTCCACTGACAGGAACAACAAAAATACAAATTAAATATTATAAGTCAGTGTGAATTTTGCCTAAGTAGTTTTGAATTGGTTAGTATAAAGTTACAAATGTATAATAGCCATAATACTCTTCAGATATGTACTCCTAAAACAATAAAAAGAGTATTAACTTGATATATAATATTTTTTCCCTAACCTATTTTGAGATTATAAAATATCAAGAATAGTTTTCATTACCAGTTAAGGTAATTACCATTACCTTCATTGTAAGCAGCATCAGAACAATGGACTGCATTCTGCTCTTGAGTTGCAAACCTGAACAGAGTCAGTAATTTCTGCTTGTCAGAATTAAATAACAGGTATTGTATTTTTATTAGGAGGTAACATAAGTTAAATGTATTGATTACCCAATACAGTAGGGAGTACACTTGGGAAAGAAATTATATCAATATATTAGGAATAGCATGATTTTCTGTTAATATCATTTTTCCTCAATGTTAATCGATAGTAAGAACATCACTGAAGACCATCTTTTCCTCTTTTTTTGACAGTATCAGTTCTATATCTTCCAGATCAGTTATACTTTTCACATATTATGGCTATATGGGATTGAGATCTTCCCGGGAGTATGTCTGGCATATGGCTTGGCATCTGGCTATTGTTTGTATTCCCTCTTCTCTATAAATTCTTGAAGATTTTTTGGAACAAAATCTTTGATTTTTCTGTGAGCCAATTACTTCCACCCTAGGGGTAAAGGGTAGCTCTTCATTGCCAGAATAACCAAGAATGTTTGGCACAGTTTTTATACAACATATGCATCTTATTTTATTTAAAAAATCTCCTTTGCTTTAAAGGCATTTACGAACAGTTCATCTATTTCTAATGTATTCTGCAAAAGCTTCAAATTATCCTGCTTGAATTCTAAAGAGAATTAACTTTAGTCTTCTAATATATTGTTTCTCCACCAACTGTTAGCTCTGCACCTGTGTCAGTTTCTCATTTGACTTTATAATTTCCAGGGGTATGAGTAACCAAGCAGTCAATTTGTACTGTAACTTGAAGGTAACTCCCTGAGAAGCTGCAGTTCTTTTTCCTGTGATGAAGTTTTTGGTATCACTGAAATCTGTTGCTTGTGGGAATTTTACCAGCTGAGCTCTTATGCAGTAAAGTAAGCAAGCTATGCAACCACCTACATGCTAGCTTATTTGTAAACATGCACACGCCTAAGGTGCAATGGTGTTTTCTGTTTCATTTCAGAATTCTGAATCATAAATCAGTAAAAACACAAACTTTGGCCCTGTTTTTTGTGTTGGGAAGTTGTAGGTGCAAATACTCAAAGATGTAGCATGTTTTTTGGTACTCCCTCAGACTCTTAAGGCCTTGACTTTCAGAAAACTTGATTCACTGTTTTTGACAGAGGAAAATGTTATAGTTTATCAGATATTCTAGGTTAGTGTGCTTTGTTGTAAGCAGGTGATGGGTTGGAATAACGTGAACAGATAATTATTACAAAACTGGCCAGACTTGTATCTTTGCTGTTTCAGCTGGTGCCCATGGTATCAGAATGGAGTAGATGATAGTGTCAGATTATTGTAGGTCTTCTTCTTTTCCATCTATCTTTCTTTCTTCTTCCACGTCCCCATCCTAAGATGCTGTAGTTTGCCCAGTTACACACCTCATTAACCATTTTTTAATATCCAATCATCATGGCAATCCTATCACTCTTGATATGATATCTCATTTTCTAACACATGGTATTACATTTGCTTGTGGACATACAGGAGACTCAGGCTGTAATGACAGCTGACATCTGTTAAGCTAAAGATATAACAAAATGGTGGAGAAGGTCTCATCCTATTACTGCAGATCCTATATATTTAGTTGGTCATATTTGTGCTTGGTGAACCTCCAAAATTTGAAGCTGTGTTTTCAATTATAGTTTATCCGTGGTCACAACTGTTTGGGCAGTGTGTTCCCTCCTTCCTCTTATTATATTTTCCAGACCTGTGTGATTCATAACTGAAACAATGCTGGTTTAGTTTGTACCATCTTATGTCATCTCAATCTTGAAATGACTGACTGACTGACTGACTGACTTTACTGGACATTACAGGTGAAATACAGTTGCTCTACAGATACAATGAGATACAGGTACAGCGAGATACAAATTTAAGACATCTAACCTGAGAACATTACTAAGTTGCCTAGATATCAGTATCTAGTGCCACTTGAGAATTTTCAGGGCATCATATCTGGCCTCTATCAACCACTGCAGAAGAGTACAGGTCTTTTGTAGGTCTTTTGTCATATCTGCCAGCCATAGTTAAGATGTCTCAGATATCTGAAGATGTGTTAGGTAATGTTAATTACCTATATCTAGGCAACTTAATTGTGTTGTAGGTGTCAACATATGAGGTAGTGTCTAAATTCCCATTGTGGTCAGTGGAGATCTAGAACTTTTCTTGATTTCATGAATATAGGCCTCCAGAGATATCTGCATGGAGTTGGCAGATAGGAAACAGGACTAAAAGGAGTCTTGTGGTTTTCTGATACGGTAGCTGAAGGCCAGGAAGAATACATCACGTCATCTTAAATATTGCTAGACATCTCTCTTAGGCAACTGAATTGCCTCCTTAGTCAATGCAATCAATTCAGCTAAGAAGATTTGCCTCATCCTAAAGAAAACATCTGGTTACCAGTCAACTCAGCATCTCTCTACACTTCACTGACAGTACTGAGTGTATTTCCACTGACTATTATGGGAGCTCCTAGACTGTGATGTCATCTAACTTACCCCTAGACACTCAAATGTAGATGTGAAAGTTTAGGTGTCAGAATCTTAAACTAAATCCCACCACACATCACTTTCTTAGATTCTGGAAAACAGATTTTTAAACTGTATGCATAATATTTTTAGATTTCAGAATCTGTTGTGGATTTGAACACCTGTGAGTTTAATGCTATGTGACAGAAAATGTACTTTATCTGATGTGTTTTAAGACAGAATTAATATTGAGTTAACAATGGATGATCTGTACAGGGAGAGGCGCAAAAAGGTACTGAACCTTTTGTCATGACAGTATCTAACTCATGTTCCTTGTGATGCAGTGCATAAAACCAGAACAAAACAAAACATCTAGCACATCTTTGTCTTTTTGTGACTAGAAACTTGGCTAGGAATAAACTTACACTCTTTACCCTGATACAAAAAAGTTAATACTTTCCCTCTTTATGTAAGAATCTTATGCTACATTGTACACTACTGGGCTGCTAACTTCTTCAACATCTCCCTAATTTTATGCACATAAGTGATCTTAGTAACTCCAAATGAGTGCACTTATATGGAAAATCAAGCATGTGGGGTGGGTTTTGGGTTCATTTCACCTAATTTTTCCATGCCAATATCTGTAGCTTCCCCAGAAGGGCCCCAAATCAGTAAACTGGCATGACTGCAATTACTCTCACTAACTGCTGACCTGCAGTAGTTATCTATATTTGAGCTACTCATTCTTTATAGTCTCTGAAGAAGTATAAAAATGTATTGGCAATTCATCTGATGAGTTTTAAATTGCAGTTTTATAATGAGATGTATTGTACCCGGTAAGCGTTCATACCTTCCTGTTACTTCTAAAGGAAACCTTCAGTGACTAGTTCAGACTGATATACTGGTATTACTCATGTATATCCACATGTACACATGTGTTCCAGTGGATTCCACCTATGCAATCCTACTCAGTAAAGGCTATTTAATAACTCTAAAGTGGCAACTTCAGTTTCTGTTATTGAATAGTTACTTGCTAAATAATGCAATAATACCATTTCTGTTTGATAGTATCCTAAAGTAAAAGTGAACATCTCTCTGATAGCTAAAATATTTCATATCTCTATGACAACTAAAATATTTCATGCCAGTATCTACACACCTAAAGTTTGGTTTCACATAAATAAACTTTGAATTATTCTGATGCAATTTACCTTGACACTGTGTGCTCTTTCATACCAGTGTTTGAACATACAAACTTGCGTTCAAGGAAAGCCAACAAATACCTGGTTGCTTTCTTTCAGTGGAATCCAGATAGACTTTACAGATCACAGCTTGGGAGAGTAAAATACAGAAAGTGTTTATAAATGGTGAGAGATCCAGAATAAGAATGTCACTACAGATTGTAAACTCCAAAACAGTAAAACAGAATTGAAATAAATAGTAGCTGATTTTATTAAGCTCTTAATATAAAAATAGGACACTAATTTTTTTTCATGCTTCATGTTACTATTAAGACATGCTCTGAAAGCAAGGGTTTGCTAATTTCTTGTACTTCAATACAGTAAAGGGCGTTCTCACGGATGATCCCCAAAGATGGAATATATATGTGTATAGTTTCTTAGGAGTACAGTTACCATTCATGGAATTGTATAGAATAAAAAAAAAGGAGACTTGAGAATTACAGAAAATGTGTTGTTTTTAAATGTGCACACATTAGTCCCTTTCCACTATTCATGTAATATATTTATGGGAAGAAACTAATAAAAGTTACATATCAAAAAAAACCCCTCACATTATGATTATCTACAGGGCATTACAGTAGATCATGTAGAGATGCCATATTGCTAATCAAATGATTTCTGTAAATGAAAACAGCCAGTCAGTTGGTACCTGAGACCCTTCCTTTGGAAAACAAATTCAGCAGCATCTGAATAAGGCATAACAGAAAAATCATTAAATGAGAACTATGAGCCATAAGTCTACTTGAGGTCCAATGCGATTATCAATTCCTAGGTTGCTGGAGGAAATAAGGGTGCAGAATATCCTAAGGCATCTCATGATTTAGTCTTAGAGACACCAATTTATCCACATTGCAGGGCAATTAACCAGAAAATATCTTAGAGCATAATTCTGATGCAAATTCCAGGGTATTTTGTGCTTGGAATTGACAACATTTCAACATAAAGGGTATTCTTAATGCAACATAATATGGTATTTTCAAATGATTGATTATATTCTTTATCTACCTCTGTTTTTCCCCAACAGACATAACAAAGTTTATGCTGGTATATCATTTGAAAGCATGTGACCAATTGTAACAGACAAAGAAGCTGAAAAAAAAAAATTCCCAAGTCATTCTATACATCTTTTTTTTCTCACTGGAGTAAATCTTGTTTTAGCTACTGACATCCATGAGAGACTTCCCAGAGATTTTGCTGAGTTTAGATAAGACTGCACATGATTAATGTCACTCTTCATCTGGATACTCAGCATAGGGGTATACAGCCTGTATCAGATTCCAAGCCCACACATAGAATTTTTCTCCAGTCTTCTCTGCTGTCATCCAGAAAGATGAAGAACTACTTCTGTTAACTCCCTCCCTAATGGCAAATAAAATCTTTTGCTTGCAATCAAAGCCTAAGGAATTAGAAAATGCATCTCAAGGCGTGCAAACAGAAAACAGGACCTGAATATGGAAATGTTCGCACTGGATCTGATTTGAGCTCCATCTAGCTGTGTGTTCTGACACACGATCAAACACTGAACACCTCAAGGGAAGGTATAAAAAAACCCAACACTTTTATAAGTAAAAATTGACTACAATTCTGAGTGATAACCTTCTATCTAAAAATAAGAATCGGATTGAATACTAAATAGGAAGTTTAGCTGGCTTTCTTTCATTACTTTCAGTTCTTTCAATACTTTTTTTTAGACTTTCCCCTGGTTACCACTTTCTGTGACCTGTGACACAGGTTTTTAGTGCCATTTCTAACACCCTAGTATACTGAAGACAAACATTTGGGACTGGGATCCACAAAAGGGGTGCACTCTTCTGGAGAAAGAGCTGGAGGTCAGCTTGGCCATTTCAAATGGCATAACATCTCCATGAGGCAAATGAATGTTATCTACTATGTGAAGAAGTGCTTTATTAATACACAGTTCTAATTTTCCTATCCTTGTTTCTGTTTGAAGCAGCTGGGATGAACAGCAAGATATTTTCTTCTCCATATAATTATTTTGCATACTTTTAATATGAGTCTTCCTAAATTTTTTTAAAGTTCAGTTTCTCTCCCTAGCAGTTTCTCCAGTATTCATGGAGAATTTAATGTTATAAATATCATATAATATTTTACATATTTCATACATATAAAAATATCATACTGATTCATATTAAAACATTGTCCATATTATTTGCCATCCCATCTGTTACTCACTCTAAATTCTTGTTCATATTTTGGCTGCAGCTGGGTGGAGGATGTTTGCACTGTGCCTAAGAATAACTGTGTAAAGCTTTAATGAGTGTATTGTTGCTGTTGATATTAGCAGTAAAGGTAAACCTTAAGACCCTAACTTAAGACTAGCCTTGGTACCTATCTTTTTCATGAAGTTTCCAGGAATTGCAGTCACTATGTTGAGGGCATTAATCTTTGATAAGATTATTACAGGGTGTTTTTAAACTGTAAGAATCAGCTGGGTTTGTTGTTGTTTTTAAATGTTACAGAAAGCCACAGAGAACAAGTAAACATGCACACTTCTAAGAAAAATAAGCACATAATTCCTTTAGTATGAGGTAAAACTATTGCAGTGCAGTGTGACTTTCTTTCCATAAAATTGGTCATGCAAATGTCAATACATTAATAGATTATTCAGTTTATATTTCAAATGTAATCTGTTAGGTCAGAACAAGTAATAGTTATGCAATATAATCTTTCTAGATCTTTCAGCATCTTTTCCAGTATAATACAGAACCCAGTGATACACATGGTTCCAAAGTAAGCTCTGTCTCCCCCAAAACAAAAATATTTAGAGAAACCAGTGAAAATAAGTGGACACATGATGATCTATGGCACTGAAAATATTCAGTATACATGAACTTCTACTTCTGTTGAGTACATTTACAGAAGGTGGAGATTTTGAAAAAGATGGATTTGAAACAACAAAGTCATAGATAAACAAATGATGCAGCTGTATGGTCTTGGATCACACTTTTGTGAGATAGAGCTGTAGGAGGCACAGGCTCCCCACCTTTACTCAGGAGCTGCCTTGAATCCTAGTCCTTGTGTCAGCTGTGATACAGCTATGCATGTGCCTAGCCGTGTATCTGCTGATCTGGACTTGACCTGTGGACTTGACTTCCCAGCGTGACCCCAGACCTGCCAGAAGATCCCTGGGCTGGCTGTGTTCTGCCCCTCTGTGTGCTGTGCGACTGCACCCTGGTTGGTGTGGGCACTGCCCCTGCCAGCCTTGGTCTCAGAGGAGGGCTGTAAGGAGCAGCTTTCTGCTGCTCCCTGACACAATATCACTGAAATAGGACTTTTTTATTATTATTTTTATTTTATAGGTAAAGAAAATGAAATTTTGAGAACATACTGACTTTTTCAAGGTGAAAGAAACAACTACAGCTAATATAAGCCTTTAAAGCTTATGACTTTTAAAAGAATAAACTGAACTCTTTAGACCATGCCTTTATTACTAATATTGTTTGCTGAAGACTTCAGGTGTATTTTGTCGCAAGAAAAATAAGGTTGGCTGAGAAATCTCACTGGTGAGATTCAGAAGGGACAACTGGCAACATGAATCGGAAAGAAAAGGTTTTGCTAAATCTTTTGTTTTTGTCCTACTTGGCTATGAGACAAGCAGAAAGGCAATACAGAACATGAGAGGAAAGCATTTAAATGACATTAAGGTTTTCTACTTGTTGTTTTATCTTTTTTGTTGGTTTTTTTTTTTGGAACCTACCCAGGAGAAAGGTAATTGTGCAATTAATTTCCATTTGTGTTATAAAGCTCTTTTGGTTTTATAGACTGCAAATAAAAGGCCATAAAGATGTTTATGCTTTTGGTATTTTCGTGCGATGGGGTTGGCAATGACTATGGTCCTGGCCAATATTTTAGCTCATAAAGTTTTCAGGAAGCTGGGCTGACCATCCACCGTATATAATAATCAGCTGGGACTGACCATGGCATTTGGATCTGGATTTTGAACAGCCATGCAAGTATTCAGATTCTTCTTTGATTAATCCCTAATTAAACCTGGAGGCTGCTTCCTAGTTCTGAATGTAGTTCAGGGTTTCAGTTTTAAATTGTTTGCTTCCTCTTAAGGTTTGGGCTTATTCATTTTCTTATTTATACTTATCTCCTCTTTCACTTAGGCATACAGTGTGAAAACTGTGTGCTATATTTCTGGTCTTCACCTATTTCAAACATGTGTTTTTGGGGTGGGCCCAAACAGCTCTTCCTAGCATGTAATGAGGTGAACACAGAAAACAGCCATTGGGTGTGCAGCAGCAGCGCGGCCTTTGGCAACTTTTCATTTATTTTCCTCTTACCAAGGGAGGGATGTAGAGAGAATAACCTTGCAGGCTGGAAAGTGTGTTACATATTCAAGATGGAGAATCTTTTGTCACTAATGCATAGGTTCATCTACAGTGAGGTGAAGTACTTAAAATGCTAGTTGTGATTTTTTTTTTTTTCTTTCACCTGTAAATCAGACTCAAGATTTGTATAAAGAAGCATTCTTGCCTACCCGTCTCATTTACCTAATGGGGAAATTTCGGAATATCCTGGATACAGATATTAAGCTTCATGTACATATACGTTCATCTCAAATCTCACATTAATCCTGATGTATATTTTTTGATGGTCATTCCTGATGCATGCTTCTAAGAACACCTTTGCTATGAAAAGACATTAAGAGAAAGAATATAAAAAATTTCTGGACTTGTATCAAGCTTGGTGCAAGACTAAAGGTGGGTGACAGTGTCTTTATCCTGCTTTTCTTCCTTTCTGTATTTAATTTGATAGAATTATTTCTATTCTATTGATAGAACCTCCAGCACCTTGCTGCAGGTTAAACAACCTCGGAAGAAACGACAGAAAATAGAATCATAGAAACATAGAATAGTTTGGGTTGGAAGGAACCTCTAAAGGTCATCTAGTCCACCCCCCCTGCCATGGGCAGGGACATCTTCAACTAGATCAGGTTGCTCAGAGCCCTGGCCAGCCTGACCTGGAATGTTTCCAGGGATGAGGCATCCACCACCTCTCTGGGCAACCTGTGCCAGTGTTTCACCACCCTCAGTGTAAAAAATGTCTTCCTTCTATCTAGTCTAAAGCTACCCCCCTTTAGTTTAAAGCCATTCCCCCTTGTCCTGTCGCAACAGGCCCTGCTAAAAAGTTTGCTGCCATCTTTCTTATAAGCCCCCTTGAAGTACTGATAGGCTGCAATAAGGTCTCCCTGAAGCCTTCTCTTCTCTAGGCTGAACAACCCCAACTCTCTCAGCCTTTCTTCAGAGGAGAGGTGTTCCATCCCCCTGACCATTTTCGTGACCCTCCTCTGGACCCGCTCCAACAGGTCCGTGTCTTTCTTATGCTGAGGGCTCCAGAGCTGGACGCAGTACTCCAGGTGGGGTCTCACCAGAGCAGAGTAGAAGGGCAGAATCACCTCCCTCGACCTGCTGGCCACGCTTCTTTTGATGCAGCCGAGGGTACGGTTGGCCTTCTGGGCTGTGAGCACACCTTGCTGGCTCATGTCCAGCTTTTCATCCACCAGTACCCGCAAGTCCTTCTCGGCAGGGCTGCTCTCAATCCCTTCATCCCCCAGCCTGTATTGATACCAGGGGTTGCCCTGACCCAGGTGCAGGACCTCGCACTTGGCCTCATTGAACCTCATGAGGTTCACACAGGCCCAGTTCTCGAGCTTGTCCAGGTCCCTCTGGATGGCATCCCGTCCCTCTGTTGTGTTGACTGCACCACTCAGCTTGGTGTCATCTGCAAACTTGCTGAGGGTGCACTTGATCCCACTGTCTATGTCATTGGTGAAGATATTAAACAGGACCAGTCCCAATACGGACCCCTGCGGGACGCCACTTGTCACCAATCTCCATCTGGACATTGAGCTGTTGACCACTACCTGCTGGATGTGACCATCTAACCAATTCCTCACCCACCGGACAGTCCACCCATCAAATCCATACCTCTCCAGTTTAGAGAGAAGGATGTCATGGGCGACCGTGTCAAAGGCCTAACAGAGATCAAGATAGATGACATCTGTAGCCCTTCCCGTGTCCACTGATGTAGTCACTCCATCACAGAAGGCCACTAGGTTAGTCAGGCAGGACTTGTCCTTGGTGAAGCCATGCTTCCGAATCACCTCCCTGTCCTCCATGTGCCTTAGCATAGCTTCCAGGAGGACCTGTTCCATGATTTTCCCAGGCACAGACGTGAGACTGACTGGCCTGTCGTTTCCCGGGTCTTCCTTTTTTTCCCTTTTTAAAAATGGGGGTTATGTTTCCCCTTTTCCAGTCAGTGGGAACTTCACCAGACTGCCACGACTTCTCAAATATGATGGATAGTGTCTTAGCAACTTCATCCGCCAGTTCCTTCAGGACCCGTAGACGGATCTCATCGGGTCCCATGGACTTGTGCACCTTCAGGGGCGTTAGATGGTCTTGAACCTGATCTTCTCCCACAGTGGGCGGCTCTTCATTCTCCCAGTCCCCGCCTTTGCCTTCTGCGGCTTGGGCGGTGAGGCTCGAGCACTTGCCGGTGAAGACCGAGGCAAAAAAGTCATTGAGTACCTCCACCTTCTCCGTGTCCCGGGTAACCAGGTCTCCCATTTCATTCTGGAGAGGGCCCACGTTTTCCTTTGTCTTCCTTTTACCCCCGACGTACCTATAGAATCTTTTCTTGTTGCCCTTGATGTCCCTGGCCAGATTTACTTCTATCAGGGCTTTAGCTTTCCTAACCTGATCCCTGGCTGCTCAGACAATTTCTCTGTATTCCTCCTGGGCTACCTGTCCTTGCTTCCACCCTCTGTAGGCTTCCTTTTTGTGATTGAGTTTGTCCAGGAGCTCCTTGTTCATCCATGCAGGCCTCCTGGCGTTTTTGCCTGACTTCCTCTTTGTTGGGATACATCGCCTCTGAGCTTGGAGGAGGTGATCCTTGACTATTACCCAGCTTTCTTGGGCCCCTCTTCCCTCCAGGGCTTTGTTCCACGGCACTCTACCAAGCAGATCCCTGAAGAGGCCAAAGTCTGCTCTCCTGAAGTCCAGGGTAGTGAGCTTGCTGTGCACCCTCCTCGGTGCCCTCAGGATCTTGAACTCCAACATTTCGTGATCACTGCAGCCCAGGCTGCCCTTGAGCTTCACATTCTCCCCCAGCCCCTCCTTGTTGGTGAGAACAAGGTCCAGCATAGCACCTCTCCTCGTTGGCTCCTCTACCACTTGGAGAAGGAAGTTATCACCGATGCATTCCAGGAACCTCCTGGATTGCTTATGCCCTGCCGTGTTGTCCCTCCAACAGATGTCGGGGTGGTTGAAGTCCCCCATGAGGACCAGGGCTTGTGAGCGTGAGGCGGCTCCTATCTGTGTATAGAGGGCCTCATCCACTCGGTCTTCCTGGTCAGGTGGCCTATAGCAGACCCCCACCGTAATGTCACCTGTAGTGACATTAGTGACAAAATAGTCTGGATGCAGTGGCAGTAAGCAGCATATAGAAACCTCCTGGCTATTCTGCTTGCTGTAAGGAACACATTGCTTGTTTTACCATCTAACATTACGTATATTATCGTTCTACCCTTAGGGAATTTTATGCTGAAGATCTTACAAGACCTTCTTGCCTAGATAGCCTTGGGCACTGCCAAATCTGGCCCTTATGATAAAAGGATTGCACAATTAGACGGGCAAATCTTTTAACAAGAGGGCTCCACGCTCCCTTTTTCATCTCATTGCTGACTCATGATATAACTCCTACAACCATGCTTCTGTCAGAAGTCCCCAGTTTAATTGTGTTGATATATCAGGCAGAAATACACATGCCCACCCCATGAGCGGCCCCTGCCCTGAGAATTCACTCATTATTTTAGAAGTATCTTTAAATATTGAAGACATTCAAATCTCACTAAAGATTTAACTTCCACATACCAGAATGTTAAAATATGAACCTTTATGCTGCGCTCTAGACTGATGCTTGTCATTGCAATCTGTGATAAAAAGCAGTAATAAATCATGAAATCTGTCAACCATTGGTAGGGAAAAAAAGACTAATGGATACAGGACTGTTTTAGGAAACCTAAAAGAATATTGGACTCAGCTTAGGAAGAAAACTTGTAAGAAAAAAATAAGCTGTAATGATTTAATTGATTTGTTAAGGCATTGCTTGACTTCAGATGTACTCAATTTGTAAATATCTGTTTTCTTCTGTCCAGTAAATTGATAAAACAGATGTATAGTATTTATGTTGGTTCTAATTTTCCTCTGATCTAAAGTTCAAGGTCACGTTAAGTCAGAAATCTCTCCTAAAGTGTTTTTGCCATGGTATAGAGTAGCATAAGGTAAATATTAAACCTAGAATACATGCCATACAGTGTACAGTAAAATATCATGACAGTTTACTTCTAAGAGTAAACACAATTTACATATAGAATTTACTAATAATTATATATACAGTTTACAACATTTTACAATCAGATAGGAACTGTTAATGATGGTTGCTACACATGCTTACTGCTGTGTGCAAAATTTAATTCACAGTATGTTCAAATGAAAACATATGGACTGAGGTTTCTACTGGATGACATTAGAACAAACTCTTTTACTCCATTTGACATGCAGCGTAGCTCATTCCTGTTGTTCAATGACAGTTCTAAGGAAATTGTTTTACTTTAGAGTAGAAAAAGCTTGGGAGACATTGCAGGGTGTTTTATTAATCTTACTATTTTGTCAAACCTCATTGTATATTAAAAATGCTGCAAAAGTTAAACATCCATAACTGAAAACCTATTTCCTGCATTAAGAAGAGATGTTTTTCCTTCATGAAAATTTAGTTTTTTCTTGGAAATGCAACCGACTGCTTTGAATCTTTTGTCAGATGAACCATTAAGTCCACAAAAATTAACACTACTGAGTACTATTTTATATTTTTTATCCTATTTTTATTGGCAGATTGAAAATTCAAATTGGAGGAGTTCGAAAGCCTATTTTAATGTGTGATAAAACTTAAGGGACGAGAAAGGAGATCACATTTTTCCTCTTACAGTTAAAACAAATAGTTTAGCATCAATCACTTTTCAAAAAATGAAAGAATAAAAATTCTTTGATGAAATTAGTAAAACAAGTTTAATTAACCTACCAGCCATGATACACTTGCCATCAAATTAGAGGATCCCTAATAGAGGGTCTCACAAACTGTAGGATTCTGCCTATGTGTGAGTGCCAGCTGCTACTGGCACCACTGTCATGAGTAGAAAGGGAAGAGGTGGTGGAGCACAGAAAAGATATGCATGAGAACTGCAGCTTACAGGATGAGAAGGTTGATGATCATTTAGGAAACAATAATATACACACCAATGCATGTAGCTCACAATGAACTGGACTGGAGACAGAGAAGAATGCCAGAAACCTCGCTCAATAACACAACTAAAGAAAATATGCATTGGACAAACTGGACATTTTAAGTTACTGGAGGATATTGTGTTATTATTTAAAATCAAGTATTATTAGTTCTTTGTTATTTATTATTAAATATTATTAGCAATCTTCCTTAACGTTCCTGAAGGAGAAATTAAAGACAGAAAAGATGAAGAATTAATTTCTCATCTAGAGATAAAAAGGGGGTCTTTGAAAAAGGAAAATAGTTCTGAAAGTAAAAAGAACTATTCAAAAAATGCACAAAGTCATTACTAAAAATGAATGCTTTAAAGACATAGCAAAACAGACCGAGGACAAAAAGGTACTTAGGTGTTCCAGTTGCCAGGTGTTCAATACCAAGGCTGGCTGGATGCAGCAGAATGAAAGAGCTGAACCATCCCACTGTCTGACAGAGCTACAAATGGGATGAAGTGTGTGCTGCACAGTGCCACATCTTTTCTCTTACTCTGTCAATGGCAGACAGTGCTAAGGAGTTGGCTAGCAGCCACACGCTATATGGAGAATCCGTGAGTTCACAGTGCCGCAGCAGGGAAGCAGCAGATTGTGGTGCATGGGGACGGGTAAAGCCCTCTTAGCCCTTTCTTCAACAACCAGCTCCAGGTCTGATTCAGACAAAGTACTTAGTGCAGCTGTCCAGTTACTTAGGAGATCCAGATTTGATAAATGTGCCTGGTTTGATAAATGTTAGTAGAGCTCGAAATTGCATTTAACTTAATAAATTCACTCAAAGCTGAACATCCTGTCTGGTGGGAAGAGATGTACTTTGTCATTCAGCTGTATAGAAACACTCTGTTAAACACACTTTTTTAGGCTTCTATTGCTACATAATATTTATTTTAAAAAGAGAGAGAAGGAGAGAGAGAGACTTGGCTTGTAAGCTTCTGAAATTTTTTTAAGATAATAAATAAAGAAGTGAGAAAATAGGTGGTAAGATCTATAATATGAAAGAGGAAGTTAAACAGGGAAATGAAGTATCATTCCCCTTGCTTTTCTCACAGACATCTATCCTAGGAAAACCCTAGGAAGCCTAAAGTTACACCCAAAGGAAGCTTTATTGTAGTGTGGATGCACCTAGCTACTCGCACAGCCATGTGTTCAACGAAGAGACTACTGAACAATATGCAACTGAAACAACTTTTATATTCATTATGAGAATGATGCATTGAATGATTCTTCTAATATTTTAAAAGTCTAGTGAAAAACATAACTTGGAATCAGCATTCTGTATATCACTACAGTACAAAACTGAAAAAGCAGATTTCTTGGGTACGTGTGTACTGGGACCATCTGATGGTCATCTGATCCTTTCTAAATTTGAAACCTCATCTTTGACGGGACATAAAAAGAAAGCGTTGCTTGTTCTATCACCTTAATTTTCATAGTGCTGCAAGTTCTAACAGTACTATGGATATTTCAGAACAGTTTATGTTCTTTCCATTACAGGTTGCAAACTTCTTAATGAAATATACTGATCAGCATCAATTAGCAGTAGAGCAAAATACAGCATACAACATCATATTATTGCCTTTTTTCCTACAGCACTGTTTGATTACTTAAATGCTGAAAAGAGATCCCTTCTTCTGCAAAGAAGAAAAGATGATGTAGTATATGACAACAAATTCAAGGGTTATTTCTCAAGATCTTGTGATTTAGTGGCCCCTTATAAGGTTAATTGTTTATTCTTTTATATTAAATGATTATTTGAAAATGCATCTTGTTATTTCCATTAGCCGTTTAGATTCTGCTATGTTTATTTGAAATTACCAGAGCACTCTATAGTTGTCCTGGGCATTTGTTAAACTTCACTGTTTTCTCAAAAAAACAGCCATATTCCACTATATAGGTTTACACAGACCAGCAGAAGCATCCTGCTGTAGAATAGCCACTTTTACTTAAATTCTTCTCAGGTATGGAGGTAATGAATTACAGACCACTGATATAAAAATCCTGATTTTATTTAAACGTATATGTTGAAAATATAACTTTATGACATGATTTACATTCAAATGAAATTTTCATGAATGCCACCATCCATGAGTCTAGTATAGAGATAGAGCACTGGCCACTTTTCTCAGTCAGCAATGTCTAAAGCCAGCTGGATGGCCTTTACTTCTGCAAATTAGCTCGATTCACCTTCTCCTTCAGCAGTTTCTACAACTTGTCGCATAGGACTCCATACAGCAGCTTTCCACCTCTGATGCTTTCCCACAAGACGACAGGACCCATCAGTGAACAGGGCATATTGCTTCTCATTTTCTGGTAGTTTATTATACAGTGGGGCCTCCTCAGCACACGTCACCTGCTCCTCTGGTGATATTCCAAAATCTTTGCCTTCTGGCCAATCCATGATCACTTCCAGGATTCCTGGGGTTTCCTGTTCGAGCCCGTTGTGTGATTAGTGTGACCCACTTACTCCATGTAGCATCAGTTGCATGATGTGTACAGGGGACCCTCCCTCTGAACATCCAGCCCAGCACCGGCAGTCGGGGTGCCAGGAGGAGCTGTGCTTCAGTGCCAATCACTTCTGAAGCAGCTTGAACTGCTTGAACCTTCATATGCTGCCAATATCTCTTTTTCAGTTGGAGTATAGCGGGCCTCGGATCCTTTGTATCCCCGACTCCAAAACCCTAGGGCTCGACCTCGAGTCTCCCCAGGTGCTTTCTGCCAGAGGATCCAGGTAGGGCCATTCTCCCCAGCTGCGGTGTAAAGCATATTTTTTACCTCTTGTCCTGCCCAGACTGGCCCAAGGGCTACTGCATGAACTATCTCCTCTTTAATTTGTTCAAAAGCTTGTCATTGCTCAGGGCCCCATTTGAAATCATTCTTCTTCCAGCTCACTTGGTAGAGAGGGCTTACAATCATAGAATCATAGAATCATAGAATCATTGAGGTTGGAAAAGACCTCTAAGATCATCGAGTCCAACCGTCGACCCAACACCACCACCCACTAAACCATGTCCCTAAGCGCCTCATCTACTCGTCTTTTAAATACCTCCAGGGATGGGGACTCCACCACTTCCCTGGGCAGCCTGTTCCAATGTTTCACCACTCTTTCAATAAAGAAATTTTTCCTTACATCCAATCTAAACCTCCCCTGGTGCATCTTGAGGCCATTTCCTCTCGTCCTATCACTAGTTACTTGGGAGAAGAGACTGACACCCACCTCACTACAGCCTCCTTTCAGGGAGCTGTAGAGAGTGATGAGGTCTCCCCTGAGCCTCCTGTTCTCCAGGCTAAACAACCCCAGTTCCCTCAGCCGCTCCTCATAAGACTTGTTCTCCAGACCCCTCATCAGCCTCGTTGCCCTTCTCTGGACACGCTCCAGCACCTCAGCGTCCTTCTTGTAGTGAGGGGCCCAAAACTGAACACAGTAGTCAAGGTGCGGCCTCACCAGGGCCGAGTACAGGGGCACAATCACTTCCCAATCAGACTGTAATTTGGAATATGCATTCTCCAAAAACCCATGAAGCCCAAGAAAGCTTGTGTTTCCTTTTTGCTAGTTGGTGGAGACATGGCTGTTATTTTGTTGATCACATCCATTGGGATTTGATGACGTCCATCTTGCCATTTTATTCCTAAAAACTGGATCTCCTGTGCAGGTCCCTTGACTTTACTTTGTTTTATGGCAAAACCAGCCTTCAGCAGGATTTGGACTATTTTCTTCCCTTTTTCCAAAACTTCTCCTGCTGTGTTGCCCCACACGATGATGTCATTAACGTATTGCAGGTGTTCTGGAGCTCCACCCTGTTCTAGTGCAGTCTGGATCAGTCCATGGCAAATGGTAGGGCTGTGTTTCCACCCCTGGGGCAGTCGGTTCCAGGTGTACTGGATGCCCCTCCAAGTGAAAGCAAATTGTGGCCTGCACTCCACTGCCAAAGGGATTGAGAAAAACGCATTAACGATATCAATGGTGGCATACCACTTTAGTGCCTTTGACTCCAGTTCGTATTGAAGTTCTAGCATGTCCAGCACAGCAGCACTCAGTGGCGGCGTGACTTCATTTAGGCCACGATAGTCTACTGTTAGTCTCCACTCTCCATTAGATTTTCGCACTGGCCATATGGGACTGTTAAAGGGTGAGCGGGTCTTGCTGATCACTCCTTGGCTCTCCAGTCAATGAATCAGCTTATGGATGGGAATCAGGGAGTCTTGGTTGGTGTGATATTGCTGCCGGTGCACTGTGGTGGTAGCGACTGGCACCTGTTGGTCTTCGACCTTCAGCAACCCCACAACAGAGGGGTCCTCCGAGAGACCAGGCAAGGTAGACTGCTGTTTAATTTCCTCCATCTCCAAGGCAGCTATACCAAAAGCCCACTGGTACCCTTCTGGGTCCTTGAAATACCCTCTCCTGAGGTATATAGAGGTATATAGACTCTCCTGAGTCTATGCCAAGGATGCACGGAGCGTCTGGGCCAGTCACAATGGGGTGACTGCCACCCATTCCCAGTTAGACTCACTTCGGCTTCCAATAGAGTTAGCTGTTGGGATCCCCCCATCACTCCAGAAATACAGATGGGTTCTGCCCCTTTATAGCTTGATGGCATTAGGGTACACTGTGCACTGGTGTCCACTAGAGCCTTATACTCCTGTGGGCCCGATGTGCCAGGCCACCAAATCCACACAGTCCAGTAAAGCCGGTTGTCCCTTTCCTCCACTTGGCTGGAGGCAGGGCCCCTCTAGTCCTTGTCATAGTATTCGTTTCTCATTTCCTGTAAATATGAGTCA
The DNA here is from genome assembly GCF_965638725.1 of Aptenodytes patagonicus. Taxonomy (NCBI): domain Eukaryota; kingdom Metazoa; phylum Chordata; class Aves; order Sphenisciformes; family Spheniscidae; genus Aptenodytes; species Aptenodytes patagonicus. The sequence continues at coordinate 31,318,763 of NC_134949.1, forward strand.
GAAGTCTCTTCATTAAGATCAGAAGTAAGATCAGCCCTTCTACTCTGTCTGGGGAACTGCCCACTGGAAACTGGAGCAACAATTTTCCTGGATGAACCTCCTTTTGTCATTGTTTTTCCTTGCAACTCACGTACCCGTGCCACTAGGGCTGCGGTAGGTTTTCCATCCCACTTCCTCATGTCCTCTCTGTGGTCACGCAGATAAAACCATAGGGTGCCCCATGGTGTGTACCCTTTACATCCTCTCTCTTGAGCAAAACAACGCTGACTCTTAATAGCCGAGATACTGGTCCGTACAGGTGGGGAGTAGGACCTATCCTCTTCAAGTTGCTGGACCTTCTGGGACAGTTTCTCCACAGCTGAGGCGAGGGAGGAAGAGAGACTTTCTTCGTATTGCCAGAGTTGGCCAGCCAATTCATCCACTGTTTGTCCCTCTCCATCTTTCCAGGTCATCACTGCCAATGAGTTGGCATATGACGATGGTGCACTCCTTATAAACTTCCGCTACATGGGTCGTGTGCACTTGACTTCATCTGGATCTTTGGATAGCTGTTCATTGTTCAGGTCACCATAAATCACCTCCAGCACAGCTAATTCTCTCAGGAACTGGATACCCTTCTCCATGGTGGTCCACTTGCATGGGCGACATATGACATCTTCCTTAAAGGGATACCTTTCCTTCACGCTTGACAAGAGTTGCCTCCAAAGGCTGAGGATACGTGTCCCTTTTCCAATCGCTTTGTCAATGCCCCTTTCCCTAGAAAGGGATCCCAGCTGCTTGGCTTCCCTACCCTCTAATTACAGGCTACTGGCCCCATTATCCCAGCATTGGAGCAGCCAGGTGACAATATGCTCACCTGGACGACGGCTGAAATCTTTTCGTATATCTCGCAGTTCACTCAGGGATAGAGATCGGGTGGTTACTGCCTCTTTCACGAATTCTTCCTCTTCTTCCTCCCCGAGCAGCTACCGGCCCTCCTCCTCCTGTTCTCGTGATGGCCCTTCTCCAGGGTAGTCTGCCTCATCCACTTCTTCCTCCAGCTCCCTTTTAGAAGAAGTTTCTTCCTCCCTTACTAAACGAACCGACTTCTGCTTCCAAGATTTCTTCTTGTGTACAGGGGCTACTGATACCGGCACAGGTTGGCTTTTTGGTTCAGCCACAGGGCGTGTTGCTGGGGTCTGAGTGGCTGCAGGGCCTGTCGCCAGGGTCTGAGTGGCCGCAGGGCGTGTCCTTTTACTGTCAGAGCCAGAGACCTTCTCTTCCCCTTGAGGTACTGAATAGTGTTGAACAGGGCTCGGTAGGCATGGGCCAGGCCCCATTGGGCACGTTGCAGTGATCTGCATCTCTCTGGAGTTGCCAGGCTGACAGCATACTTTGTCCAAATATTCTACTAACTCTTCAGGATTCTGCACTTGTTCAGGGGTGAAGTTCCAAAACACTGGGGGTGCCCATTGGCCTAGGTACTTGCCCATCTTGTCCCACACACCCTGCCACTCATAACTATCCAGCCTTGGGGCAGATCTCTGGATGATATTCTTAATTTGCTTATTAACTTTAGACAAGACCGAAACAATATTCCAAAGAAATACCAATAGAAGTATCTTAACTACCCACGGATGTTCAAAATACTGAAAAGTTACTGTAATGAAGGAGGAAACATCGTAGAAGAAGGTAGTGACACTGCCATTCTGTATTTTCTCCATAAAAAAACTCTCAGAGGAAGAACTGTAATTGCTAGTTGTCTCCACGAAGTGGTATCCGTAGTACAGTAATGGCTTCATTACGAAACTCACATACCAAATTAAGCCCAAGGTCAATGTTTTAAAAATAAACCTCCCAAGCGGAACATCACCAATCACTGCAGACCACAGCAAACTGCAAAAACCAACACCAATCTTTAACATGTACAGCAAAAAAACGAGCACAATGCAGATTAGACAAATCAATATTGAGAACAGAGGAACCAACATTGTGACCCACAACTGTTAACAGATATAAATTCCTTAATACACTCCAGTTAATCTGTTATTATCTCAAACCCTTCGTGTCCCACGTTGGGTGCCAAAAAAGGACTGTCGTGATTTAACCTCAGTCAGCAAGTGGGGACCACACAGCCACTCACTCACTCCCCCGCCTCGGTGGGATAGGGGAGAGAATTGGAAGAGTAGAAGTGAGAAAAACTCGTGGGTTGAGATAAAAACAGTTTAATAATGGAAATAAAATAGTAACAATAATAATAATAATGTAATAATAATAATAATAATACACAAAAGAAGTGATGCACAGTGCAGTTGCTCACCACCCGCCGACCAATGCCCAGCCAGTCCCCGAGCAGCGGCCCCCCGGCCAGCTTTCCCCAGTTTATGTACTGAGCATGACGTCACATGGTATAGAATATCCTTTTGGCCAGTTTGGCTGTGAGCCCCTCCCAGCTTCTCGTGCACCTCCAGCCTTCTCAGTTGGTAGAGCATGGGAAACTAAAAAGTCCTTGACCAGTGTAAGCACTACTTAGCAACAACAAAAACATCGGTGTGTTATCAACATTATTCTCATCCTAAATCCAAAACACAGCACTGTTCCAGCTACTAGGAAGGAAATTAACTCTATCCCTGCCGAAACCAGGACAATGAGGAAGCCAGGAGTGACAGAGGGGGAAGTCTGTAATCATGTAATAGCAAGATTGCTTTAGCATTTAGAAAAGAAATTAGCAAGTTTCCCTCTCCTTGCAAAAATGACTTTAGAGCATAAGCATTGCTCTGTGCTTACCTGCATGTTACATTTATTTCAAAGCTCAGCTCACACTTCTGAAAAAAAGATGTTTTACTCTCTGAATGAAAAGGTTCTACAAACCCTTACCATTTTAACTCTAGCCAGATACAGCTTTTGAGGATTTTTTAACCAACATTACAATAACTATATGGTCTAACTATAATAATTTTTATGTAGGCAAACGTCTTTGTTTTTCAGTTTTATACTTCTACTTCCCTTTTCCTCTCCTTTGCAATAGAATATTCTGTGAGTTTAGGTACCTGATGATAGCAGAGATAACATCAGAGAATTTAAAGCCTACTTCAAGCTTTGAGCCAAATTCAAATAAGAGATTACAAGGAAACCTGTCTTCCAATTGACCAGCTGTTCAATTAAAAAGAGGGTTATCAAAATAAATGTGTGTGTTTGTGTCTGTGTGTATATGTATATATCAGTACATATATGCATATTTTATTATTTAAAACACAGTAATGAACAATGAACAGGGTTGCTTTACAGTTTCTTAATTCTAACTGGAGTTCAAAGCCAAAAAAATATTTTAGGAGTGTCTAAGCCTTGTGAAGAAGCCAAATATTTTTCTGGTACTTTGGTTGCCTTAATGAACTGGAAGTTACTGAAGCTTATTTTAATCATTTGTGACCAGCAGCTGCAGTTATTAACCAGAATAAAATGTGCATAATGCAAGTTTCAAGAGATTGAGGCTGTCTGAAATGGAAAGGAAATTTTTTTACTTAAGATTTTGGCTCAGTGATGCTTAAAATATATTTATCTCTCCACACAGATATTAAATGACCCATGAATAGAGTTTGATTTTCGTACTGGAGTTGGGAGGAGGATCTTGCTGTGCCAGTCATGAACTCCACACTATCTTGTGTTGCCTGAGGAGATTGGTCTCAGTTGCCTACACATTCCTGCATATCCAGCTATGAGTAGCTTAAGATGATCAGAAGGATAAACCTCACCATTTAAATGCCTTATGAATTTACTGTGTCCAGTTTTGGGCCCCACAGTTCAAGAAAGATACCAACAAACTAGAGCAATTTCAGTGGAGGGCCCCAAGCTCTTTGGGAGCTGGAGCACTCGCCCTGAGGGGAGAGGCTGAGATTCTAGTCTTGTTCAGCATGGAAAGAGGCAGCTTCAGGAATACATAACAGCAGTCTGCCAGTACATATGGGGAGGTTATTAAGAAGGCAGGACCAGACACCACAGACCTACTGAAGCAGGGAAACAAGACACTGGTCATAAATTACAACAGCAAAGGTGCAACTGGCTATTAAAAAAAAAAAAAAAGAAAATCACTATGAGGATAATTAAGCATTATGACAGAGTGCCCTGGGAGATTGTGGCGTATCTGTCCTTGGAGGTTTTCAAAACCTGACTAGAGAAAGTCCTAAGCAATCTGGTCTAAATTCAATGTTGATCCTGCTTTGATCAGGACGTTGTACTAGAGACTTGTGTTGCCTTCCAACCAGAACGACTCTGTGATTTTATAATTGAAAAGCAGTTTTGTACACAACCTAAAAGTAACCCAAGAAATGGGTGACAGATTCCAAATGTCATTTAGAAAATCAGCAGATTAGGTTCCACATAAGTCATCACCTATTCATCTATGTCCATGCTTCTTTTTAATGACATTCTGTACTACTTCTGTCCTTGTTATCTTGGTTAATGCTTTGGAAAAAGGAATCAAGGTTTCCTAATGCTACAGGCATGAATTCCAAATAAATGTGTTCATTAAGCAGAGAATGCTTGGCCCCTAATGGCATCAGGTTAGCAGCAGGCAACATAATTTTAATATTGTTCGTTTTTTATGTACTACAGTCCATATGCTGTCCTACCTCAGTTATCCCCAATTAAGAAGCCAAAAGGGTTGAGCTTGTCTTTGCTGGATTTCTGAAATTTTCTTTCTTGAGGGGAAAAAAAAAAAAAGGAAAAGGAGGAATGAGAAGAACCAGCTATTTTTCCTCTGCCCCTACAAAATGGCAGGATTTCATTCCTTCATTTGTGCAGATATGTGAGAATAGAGAGAGTTTAGACCTTATCTAGACTGGGGTAGTGATTTTGAGGATGCTGTGAATTAGCCAATATTTTGAACAGGAGTTACCTTTCAATATCAAACTTTCAGCTAAGACAGAGCCCAAGTGATTCAGGGTTTTTTTGTTGTTATTCTGTGGGGTTTTTGTTGGTTGGTTGTTTTTTTTTAAAGGCTCTGGATCTATTTCTGGTTTTATTTCAAGTTCAAACAAGATTAACATGCTGGGTATATAGTTTCACATCTATACACTGTTTCATTTGGGCTAGAATTTAACTTTTTGAATGTAAAGACAAAAGTAAATTCACCCAAGAACTGATGGACTTCTAAACTTGTTCACACAACAATGGCAATGAAGAGCACCTCAGCACAAGCGAAAAATGGGCATTGAGAGTGACATTACTGACAACCTAATAACATGGTTTGTTGCAGGAATGCTTGATCAGGAACCGAGCTATTCTGCATTTCAGTGTCAAGTGTCAATGACCCAGACTATCTATGCAATGAAGTTGAGTGTAGATAACACAAAATCATTAACAAAAAATCAACAGGTGCTAAACTGTTCAGGCTAAATCCTGCTGGATAAATGCAAGCTTGAAACTGAGCAGAGTTCTGGATTCCCATTTTTAACTGTCTTAATTATTTCTGAGATAACAATTTAAATTGTATGGACACAACTTCCTAAAATACACAATAACACAGTCAAAGAAACAGATAATTCCTTGGGTGAAGCAAATTATTATAAAGCAAGTCTTGAAGATTTTAGCCAAAATATTTCTCAGCATTACCGCATCATTAATGCTTAGTTATTGAAATGAAGAAAAATTAATGCAACCCCCAATTTTACTAACTATCCATTGACAATTTAGCAAATACAGAAGGGGACTGTGCACTATGGGAAATACCATTATGGGAGTTAAGTCATATTTAAAAGGTAATTATTTATGACTGTGTGGTCAGAAGCTGCTGAAGTATTAACCAAAACTCTTAACTCCTCAAGTGAAAGGAACTTTCCTGAAAGTATTGTAAAAAGTCAAACAAAACTTGCTGAATATGAAGGTGTCTATTCCATGACTGGCACAACATCAGCCAGAGTTGTAAAGACCAATGTTGTTATCCTGAAACTTTTAATCTTCCTTATCAGAAGCTGGTGAACACATCATTTGACTGACTTCAGCAGCACCCTTAAAAATGACAAAAGATTTTCTAACCTTTCAAGTTCTATACATCTTTTATATGTGACAGTCTGAGAAGCTGCAACCATGCTCTTCATTTCATTCAGACACCAGATGCGAATCTCATATTTCTTTAAATTTTAATTTTTTACCTAATCTTACCTAGGTTCTCATGTAACTACTCCCTGTTGGGTTTGAGTTTATAATCTGTTGTTGCTCATGTTATTTCTAATGACTGAATTTCATAACGTCTGTAACAACAGCATATTCTTCACTCTCTCTGTGTTTAACTTGATTATATTTGAATGTGCTGTTATGAAACGATGCATTCCTTGTTCATTTTTCATGAAGTAAGCAAACACTTGTTCTTATGATCTCTTTCTTAAAATACTTTTATGCTTTCACAACATTGCATGCTGTATTTTTGTATATTTTGAAGAGCATAAATTTTACATTTGTATTTACTTTCACATTCTTTTTTTTTGTTTGTTTGTTCATTTTGCCATTGGGTGAGTAAAAATACAATTTCCCCAGGAGGTCTCATTCTTTTCAAATTAATCATTGAGTGTTCTTTTCTGTCACAGTGCAATTCAAACCGAGATAAACAGCAAGAGCACATATTTTTTTTACACTTCTGTGCAGTTAGCAGTTTCTCTTTGAAGTGTTTTTCCCTGTTTGTAAAATTTATGACACTAATAAAGCATTACACTACATATGACTATACTGTGAACTATGAATCCCACTGAAATACACAGAAAAAAGCCACAGGTATACATTCAAACAACGACATATCTGAATAATTCTAAAAATTACTTAAAGTGTATTTGAGATAGTAACATGGTGACTCATGTTATTATTTAAAATAAAGCCACACTCCCAAGCATGTGCTGCTGAAAATTGTTGCCCAGAATTGTGGAAGCCAGAACTGGTGTTTTCTTTTTTGCTTTTCTCACATGAAGGATGATGGAGAGAGAAGAAAATAGTAAGGTTAGGTACTTAACATTAATCTCAGTATTGATATAATGGGAGGGGGAGGTTTCAGAAAGGATAGAGGAGATGTGTGTTGGTGGGTTAGCAATCATATCCAAAGTGTCACGAGGAGATACTAGGTAATCGTGTATGAGTGATCTGGAATTTCTTTTAGACACCGAGTCCAAGGTAATTTTGCTCTTTCTCTGTTATATTACATGGTGCAGGAGAAAAGTTTAGTTATATACCAGCATCTACTGTAAAATTAATGCAGTGTTTTCTTTTCAGATAGTTCAAAGATATTCTTTCCTTAATAGCACGAATTTGTAACCATATTTTGAGTTTCCTACTTATGGCCTAAAGACCACTTTTTCTAACCAGGAAGTGGCTGTTTTGCCCCCATGTCAAATCTGGCCTCCAACCAAAACCAGGGTTTTTTTAACCACATGCTCAAGTTTTAATTCTGCCTATTACGAAGGGTATTTTTAATGACCTGTTGTTATACTAGTCATAATATCCATATATTTATACCAGAATACCTACTTATTTTCTAATTGAATGCACAATTCATTCTATGCAGTAGTAAAGATGGAACAATAATAAAGGCAATCTATTAAAATTATTTAGCTTATAAATAGTATTTGTTTTAAAGTGTTGTTCAGTCATTGCTGAGAGGATTGCATTTCCATAATGTCTCAGAGGAAACATCATGTGAAAACTGTACACATAGCCCAAACAGGCAAAATAATCTCATAATACCAACACCTGCACTGATGTCCCATTGTTGCTATTGTCCCAGTTTAACCGGGAAATATATATCCAAGATCAAACCAAGGAAATAAAAGTCTACCCATGAACAGCAAAAGAAATACAGTGTGTTAGTATCCAGTTGATAAATTGAGATGTTTGCAGATGTGTTTCTGTAATGGTGTGTTCACATCATCAACTTCTGCTGGAGGGGTTGGTTCTTTGTAGCTGCAAGTTCATTTTCCCTCCAGAGTCATTATCAGATGCAGCACTGAGGAACTGAGCATATAAGGAAACAGAAAAAAAATCTTTAATTTTTTTTTAATGAAAAGTTTATACAGTGTCCAGATTTTATGACATTTAAAATAAAAATTTATACTTTTTTTTAAGCTGAAAATATTTTTTCCAACTGAAATTTTTAATAGTAATGAAAATTTTAAATTCTTCAAGAGCTGTATTTTTCATTACCATGCAAATCCTTGTAAAATTAAGAACATCTTTTCATGAATTTTCATAAATTTTGCTGTTGGTATTTAAATGGTAGTTTAGCAGTTTTTCCAGCTGCTGCTCTGAAGTGAAGAATAATTCTGGTAAGAGACAGAAGTGCTTTGGCAGTAGCTGTGAGACTCAACATTTCTAGACACTGACTTGTGTTTCTTTAACCAAGGGATGATTCCAGCATGCACAATGTCTGGTTCACCAATGTGTGTTACCTGCATGTGGGAAATCAGTTTTCAATAGAGCTGATTTCAACTTTTCACTATTCAAACCACACACACATAGGAAAACCTCAATCCACCACCAAGATGATGCCGTGTTTTTTCAGGAACTATTATCTCGCTCTAAATAGGCATATTGATTTCAGAGGCATTTAAGAGGCAGAGAGCATTCATCCTTGATCAAACCAGTTGCTTAAATTTAATTATTGTCTTTGTCCTAAAAACGTGTAACCTAGCATGATGCAAAGTTAAATACCCAGTCCTTTTTTTTTTTTGTTAAACATTTTCAATACTGTTGAGCCTTTTTTCTCCATGTTTGATCTATAAACAAATGAATATAAAATGAACTTAATAAATCACTAGTGACAGGTTCAAGAGAACCCTGCTGTTCTTTTTAACTGACTGCTAAATAAATATGGTTAAACATATAAAAGGAATTTGGTAATGAGCGTGTATTACTGTTCTGAACTGTTCGTAACCTTTGCCATTCTTTTGTAAATTTCAATGAAAATCCAGTGCTAACTTTGTCACATTGAAATCAGAACAATCAATTAAACTGCACTCAGTTTAAATTTATCTTGCTGGTGTTTACCTGTTTTGCATGAGCTTCATTTTTTCTTAACTCAAGAGAAACCAAATTCGAATACTTACGTATCTCTTGAGATGGAGCAACTCCTTCTGCTGTAAACAGGCAGAGGGGGATTCAGCCCCAGATTAAATTACCTAAATTTGGCTCACCCTACAGGGCAATCTGTCAAAGTTGCCATTTCAGTAAATGAAGATGTAAGCTCAAATCAATTGCCTCCACATAGGTCTGGCCTGTAACTTCTTTCCATGAAGGTGTGGGCCTGCCGTAGGTCCTGTACTTCTTCCACCAGTCCTGTGCAAATATCTCAGATATCCTAGGGCATTTTACATATCTGTAGATGACAGTGTTCAGGCAAATTAAGTTCCTAGGTCTCTACGTAATGTAAAGAGTGTTTGAACACTGAGCACATGTGCAAACATCCTCACATAAACCCCTCAGTATCATGTCACCCATAGGAATTGATTTCCTCTTCTTGAGGTCAAAGTTGTTTTGCCTTGGATTTCAGTTAGTTCAGGATTGTTTTTCTTAAAGTCCAGGACATGTATTATCATCCGATTTATCAATTGAGAACAAATCATATAAAATCACACAAAATATTTTGGGGCCAAAATTGCTATTCAAAGAGATAGACAGTAGCAAATAAAGATTGCCCCTGCCCAAAGGTCAACTCCTTTTCCAGATTTGTAGAGTTAGCTTCAGGTTTACCTGAAAAGGCATTTATAAATCACTTTGCTTTCATAAAATAATATTCAGAATGCAATTGTCTGACGTTCTAACAGCTGGTTCAGCACATCAGATCTCTTAATATCTACAGATAAGGACCTTTTGAAATAAAGATAATGGCTTTTTTTTTTTTTTTTTAATCTGTAAGTGATCTTTCCTTCAAACTTAGAAGCCCCATACCCAGGGTGGCCGTCTTATGTGATTAAATCTAGGCCCTCTTTCATCAAGCCTGAAAGAAGTTTTCTCCTTTCAATGGTCATCTATATCTCTCATGCTATTCATTATATTACTAAATAGAATATGGAGTCTCAAATTCCTGAATCTTCAGGCTAAACCAAGGTCAGTAGAATGACTACACAAGGCCATGAGTTGCTTTTGAAAAAGTTGTTTCTCTTAAATACAATAACTGAACTCAACTTTCATACAGAAAGAAGTCAATATGCTCGGTGTTGTCTTGCCTTTTTCACATTCCAAATGTTGAAAAAAAGAATCTGCATTTTTTCTGGACAACATTTAAATCCTAATTAATCGTATTGCTCTTCTGCTTTTTTGAGCATGGGCAAGCAGGATAGGAGAGAGCAAGTAATCTCTTGATTAGAAAAATGACTCTACAAACAACACATTCATCAAACAGGAAGCTGCACTTCCACCTCTACAGAATGTTCTTCTGATGATAAAACACTAAATGGAAAAGTAAAATTTATGCTGATAAATCACCATGAAATCTTCCTTAAGGCAGAGCTATTCTCATTGATCTTTCTTATCAATGTATTATCTTTCCTCTCAAACCTGATTCCTTCCAATTATTAACCCACTGTGCTACTGGGTAGGTCCAAGGAGGGCTCTTCGGCTGTTACTGAAAAGTATTTCCGCATTGAACAAAATCTATGCAAGTTGCATTCACATTCTTCTGTATTAGCTGCCTCACACTTTCCTATCTCTCTGTATGGCTAAAACTCCACTTTAAACAAGTCACATATAAACATTTCTTTATAAATATTAAGTCACAACCAGCTGTTAAACAGGTTATTGTGGTTTTAGGAATAAGCAGCGTTATACAGATCCAGAAAGATACCTCTTTTTCTAAACACTGATAGCTGACAGAAAACATTCTCATATGTAACTTTCCTGTATTGCAGGGAGAAAAAAGGCCTTGTAAACTGAACAAGAAACTTTTTGAACAGAAGCAATAATGAAGCATGGCTTCGTTTGGCTGTACGTTTCATATCTGAACTGCGACATTATATTTTCCTGTGTCAAGTTTCCTATATTTTCACATTACAGCATTTTAAGCTTTCTTCTGCACTCCTTTCTGGGATTCTGCCAGTTTTGTACATACTAATTTGGCCAGTTAATAAGAAGTGCTGATTGCCTGTCTGACCTCTGCTCTTGGTCTCTGTGTAAACTCTACAAAACACTTCACCTCTCAGCTGCTGGTATGTCAAAGCAATGACTGTGGCCCTGTACAGGCTTTCTGTGGATATTTAATATTTTTCAGATGTACTCCTCTGACAAATCTGGTAAATGTTCAATAGCATTCCAAAATCTGAAGGGGAGAAAAGGAAGGGAGCAAACGGATAGGAACGCATGTTTATGTTCCAATACATAATAATTATGGCTGCATACTCCTTATTTTCTTTAGATTCTAAAACTAATCATTACAAAGTCACATTTAAAAAAAAAAATATGGGAAATGTAACAGTAGATAACTTTTTTATATCTTATTCTATATTGGACCAGTTCATATCTCTAAGGAAACTTCTTTTCTTTCCTCCACTTCTCTAGAGGCTACATTTAGCTGCTCAGCATCCAGTTTTGTTTATTAATACACTTAATTATTTCAGATTACCTGCATAAAAAATGTAAATGTACCAACTAAATTTGGCATTGGGTCCAAAATTCTTTGACTATGATGTAATTTTTTTGACCTATATAAAACTGATATAAAATACTAACAAATCAGAATCTTAGTACTGGACACTAATTTTGCTCTTATTTTTTACAATTATATAGCTGCACAGATAGAGATGAATTTTTATCTTGCCTCGTATTTGTTGAAAAAAGATAACCATATATATAAATATTTGTCTTGTAACAATAGTTTGCATCAACCTGTTGAATATTTGAGAACAGCAGTAGAACATGTGAATGTGTTTTGAAACACCTTTACTTTACAATTATTTTTGAAAAGCTCAGTGGTCTATTGGGCCAATTTCAATTCCCAAGGATTCGTCTGAAGGTACATTGGAGTACAATGAATGTTTTTAAGGGGAGAATTATGCACATATTTCATAACACACCATTATAATTTCTAGCATACACAATGTCAAGGTAAAAAAAAAAAGCATGAAGCTAAAACTGGATTACATTCTTTCTCATTCTTTTGTGTGTGATTGGCTTTGAATTTCCAGGAAAAATGCTGTTTTTCTTCACTGAGTCTGAGCTCTTTTAAAATGCTTCCTTTATGAATAATTATTTCAATATACAGTTGGCACTAGCACAATGTTTATTTTCACTGGAAGCAGAAACAATTTTTTTTAATCAGGAAATTACATATTGTAACTCTGATCTTTCTAAAGAACTTAGACCCACTGACAGTGGTTACTGTAGATCTGCACAGTTTTTGTACTTGGAACTCATAATTGCTTTTCATGGTTAAGAGAAAATAAATGAATGGCAAGTGCAGTACAGAGAGAAGAATGTCATTCAGTCTTTAACACCTTCTTGCCCCTGCAAAGAAAACCAAGAGGATCTCAGCTAGGCATTTCCCAAATCTTGTTTCTAGGCAAAGCATGAAGGATTTTGCCTAGCACTGTGTGAATTTAAAAAGCTTTTCAGGCTAATCTTTTACTGACAAATAAATTGTTGAATTTACTAAGCTTAAGGTGTATGAATAAGTTAATCATAGTATACATATGTATCTGTGAATTAAAACTTAGCATGTATTATATTCCTGGAATTGTTAGGTGTGTTCTCTAATTCCTTGGATACCTAGCCAGCTGATTCTGAAAATATTCATTAATTTGGAAAATACGGTAGCTATTTTATGAAACTCCTGTGGTAAAAATCCATTATTCACTGTTCTGAAAAATTCACTGAGTTACCAAGCAGAAAAAATATCATGTGACTCACGTGACTAGCCACACCATATAAAAAAAGAGCAGTAATTGGCTGAAGCAAACAGTTGGCAAGAACTCGTATGCTAAAAGGCAGAAGCTGAATACGTTCAGTTTAAGTAGACTTCTGTAGTTAGAGCAGAGCACTGTAAGCAAGCAATATGACAGAAAGCAACATTATGCAAATGGAAGTAATGTTAATTAACTATTTTTTGGAAGAATTCCAAAATTGCAATTGTAATAGTTTAAGCATACAATAGGTGAGATCTCTGCTGTTGCATAGAGAAGCCAACTTTAATTTCTATCCGACTGTTAGTGTTGGGTTCGATTTGAATCAATAAATATTAACAGCAAGATTATTTAGATAGTCCTCAGTTGCTGGAAAAGGCCACTAATTTTCAGATGAGCAATAGTTAGTTTCAATAACAGTGTATCTGTAAATTTACTTTTCTTGCTAGTATCTTCTCCATTGCAGACATTCAACAAAGACCTGATATTTATCATAAGTAAATAAGGTAAGTAATTCTTAAATAATTATTCAACCTATTGGAGTTGACATAGCTGAAATACACAGTCAGCACAGCAATAAAACTGGGGAAGATTTTATTGTAAACTCCAAATCTGTCATTTTGTTACATGAGTAAAGCACCCATACACTGAAGATATAATAAAGACTTTGGTAAATGTGGTTGGGGGAAAGGGAAAATGATCCCCTATAAAGGAAGTTTGTTTGCTTGGAGAATATGTCAACTTTTAAGAACAAAAAGAAATTATCTGTCTTAGCCTTTTATAAAGCTTCCCGTCACTCTCACACTTCACAAATTAATTCAACAGCTAAGTCACTTATATACTTCATAGAGTTTCTAATACTATTGGTTTGGGGAAGGGGGGGGAAGCAAAAAACTTTTCTTAGATTGCTGTCAACATTGTCTCTAAAAAAATGAAAATATTGTTGTGTTCCAATTCTTTCTCTTACCATCCCTTTCAATGTGTCCTAACCTTCAACAATAACCATTGAAAACTTTTGCAAATTTCAACCAAACTGAATGGAGGGATAGAGGACAGCAGCCCTGACTGATAGAAAGGTCACAGGAAGATTTTTGTACCCTCTTCAGCATGACAGAATCCACATAGAGGATAAATTCTTCAGCAATGGGAAGAGCTTCCATCTTCTTAGATAGCAGCCTGTGCCAGTCAATCATAAGCCACAGCAGCATTGGAAATCAAACTTCTTGGAGATTAGGAGATCACTTGTTTTACTGTATTTTTTTTGTTTTAGTTTTATCATGTGCTGTTGTGTTTAAATTTTTCACTCTTTCTTTGAGTTAGTGGGGCATTTTCATCATCTGTAGTGGTCATCTTTGACTGTTGTTACCTTGCCTCTGCTGTTTTATACCGTAAACTGAAAAAAAAAAAACCTCAAGCCAACAATTGCTTAGTTTTTTCCACAGAAAAGATGTACATGAAAAAAGATTCTGGCTTAGCTTCTGTCCAGGAAGAACAAGCAAAGTTTCCAAATATGCTTCACCAAAACAGGTCTTTCTGGAGATTGATGATAGTCAGCACAGCTAGGTAGGTTGTATTGAAGCTTCTTTTACCAGTCTGACAACCAAATGCCTATGTGGCTTTACTGTGGTAGTAGTAGCAATTCATCAGATGAGAATTAGATACATAGCAAGGTTCAGCTAAGTACACGGTATTTCACACATGGTGTTTCACATGAGCGAGAAGCTCTCCAGGAAAGCACATCTATTTAAATGCCTTCAGGAGTCTGCAGAGATGGGATGTCAGAGAAGTGGAACTACTTTTTTCAAGCTGAGTTCTGCCTGAGAACCTGGAGAGACTACAGTTGGTCTTCTGTTCATCTTCTCCTACAATGACATATAGGAATATAGGAACTACCTCCTACTAAAGGTTGCAGAGAAGTCCAATAGTCTCAGAGGCTACTTTTTCTCCCTATGGTTCTTTTTTTTCCACCAAGAACAATCTTCTTTTTCCAGACTTTACTTTTTCCCTTTCTTCTGTGCTTCCGTTATTCATTTCTGGATATTACTTCTTTATATTGAGAGAATTTGTAGATATCTAAGGAAAGTCTAAGGACCTGTGCCCATATTTGGTTTGTACAACAAAACCATTTCTCCCATATCATAAAAACTGGGGAGTAATGCAAATAAAGTAAAACAGATAAACTAATCTATTTTGTACATACGGAGATGGATCAATGCTCAAGTTACATAAATTCTGCTAACCTATATTTCTCTCAATTGCATCACTGCTTCCTTGTGAGAATACATCCAAATCTGGAGTGAACTAAGTCTGCTAACAAAGTAGGCACACACACATCAGTCCTTTTGAGTCAAATAACAAATAAAATAAATCAAAACAGCGCTAAAAATTCCAGTAAAGATGAAGCTTAAGGAAAGTTACAAATCACTGTGCCAGACTGAAGACTGTCTGTCTGCTTCTCCCATATAAAACTCTGCATGTAAAATACTCTGTTGGTAACAATGATATATAAACCATCCTCTGAAGCAAAGCGGTGATATTTAAGTTATCTTCCAGTGAAAACTTTTCAAGAGTTAACAACTCAGCATGATCTTTTATCTCTTACTGCTGCCTGGTTGCTTTCAACAGACTGAACACAGCATCATTTCATACTCACTTCATGTTTAGGAGGTTGCCTTCCCAATTCCCAGGGCTGGAATGTGGAATTGAAAAGAAATAGTGAACTAGATTCTTAAATGTAAGCTTGACATTTCTAGATGTTGATAAAATGCACTGGAGAAGGCGGATAGCCACTTCCTCATCTCCCCTGAGATCTGTGACTGAAGTACAAGGAGAATATTCTTACTTCAAACAACCTGTATTTTCCTTTGACTCGGCATCAATATTGGAAAGAGTAATTTTTCTTTTTTTTTTTTTTTAAATTAGGTATATTTTAAAGAAATCGGTTTCCAAAGTGCTGCATTTTTTGACCTATGTCTCTTACAAAATACAGACTTCCTTCCCTTTCCTTAAGTAGTTATGAAGCATCTTAGATTTGAAACCCAGAAAGGAAAACCACTGTCATGAGGCCGTTCTCTTGCTCAGTTTTCCTAGAAGCTGGATGGATTTAAGCACAACCTTTAGACTGTACCTCAAAATGTCCATGTGCTGTTGTGTCTCTCACTCACATCTACTTTTATACTAATTACTCTTACTGCTTTAAAATTCATTTCTCTTCCAAACTTGAATTCATCCAAGTTCAGCTTCCAAGTGTTGGAGCTTTTTTTGCAAGACTGAGCAATCCACTATCACATCTCTTTTACTTGAATGAACATCTGTATTCTGATTAAATCACCTTTTAACCTTCTCTGCAGATATGCTGAGTTGATCGAGCTCTTTAAGCCCCAAATAATAAGGCTGGTTTTCTGACTCCCAGAGCATTTTTATGTACCTTCTTTGAACTATCTTCAGTATTTCTATATTTGTCTGGATGTGGACACTGGAAGTAGATGCATCCTTGCAGAGGTCTTTCTGTTTCTCACATACTAAGTCAAAACCATTTCCTTACTTTAACTTGACAATCTTCTTTTATGCATTCATGGACAGTATTAACCCTTTTGCTCCAGTATAAGACTGAAAGGTCATGTTAAGGAGGTTCTGTAATGATTTGAAATCGTTTTCTGAATCACTGCTTTGTGAGGTAGTCTCCTCCTCTGTAGGTATAGATCTAGTTCTTTGTTCCCTTTGGTATTACGCCTACTGAAGTGTGTTAAAATACATTTTGGTAGGTTGTGACCATTTGTTTCAGAGTGACTCAGATAACCAATCACTTGCCCTCCTCATTAGTTACAATTCCATTCCTAAATATATCTAGCATAGGGTTCATAACATTGTCTAATATAGACAATAAAAATGTTCTATGTGTGGAACCCCAGTAGAAACAGCCCCACTTACTGATCTCTATCCACTTAAAAATACCCTGTATGGTCAGTCTATAAGCTGGTTTTAAGCCATTTAATATGTGCTGTGTTAATTTTCTACAAGAAAATTTTTAATCAAGACGTGGTATGATACTAAACCAAAGATCACTTTATCAAGGCAGAAATTTTTACCAGACTGAGCTGCATTCTTGATAATAAATAAATAAATAATACAGGGATTGTTATGAAACTGAATCCAATATAATTAGTTGTTTGTCTGCTCTACTTTAATTACCGATAGGACTGCAAACTTTCCATCACATTTCTCTGATGTCTTTGTTGATAAAAAGATAACTTAACCCAGCAGAACTTAACATGGAAAAGAGGTCACTGGTTTTATTAGAACGAGACTCCCTGCTACCTGTAAATTCATTTATCTATATAGTCAAACTTGAAGTGAATTTATAGTGGATCCAGTCCAGTGCCACTATCAAGCAGGCTTGGGAAGAACATAGCAGCATTTCTTTAACAGGAGAAAACATGCCAGAGTGACAGGTAAGCCAGCTTGGCAGTTCAGAAAGTGTATGATGTGGCCCATGGAAATTCTGCAGGACTGTGGCCAAAAATGTCTTATGGATTTTTAGGTGTCTAACTATTGGTGACTACACATTAAAAAATAGCCTACATCAAGTCAAAATGAGATCAGCCTACTCTTAATAAAGTAATACTACACACACAAACATGCACACCCACAAACACCCACAACCTGCTGGAGGGTTTCTGAACACAGCAATGCAGATAAGCACATTTAGATACCGTTGTCATCCCAGGTTTTCTCATGAACATGGATGGCCCTTGAAAAGCACAGACTGCCTGAGAATTGTTTAGTGACTTAGCTAGAGGCATAGGGATCAAATATGTAAGTTCCAGTTACTTGTTCTCTGTCTATTCAGGACATGAGTTTCAAGTATTAGATAGCATATAATGAAAAGGCAGAAGGAATTAACTCACTTGTGTAATCCTATTTCCTAACATTCATTATCAGTAACTTCACAGCTGCTGTATGGCTTACTTATTAAAATAAAAATTAGGAGGAGAAATCTGTTGATGTCAGATTTATTCAGAGTGGCAAGACTTACCACCTGACATATCTAGGTAATTAGAGGGGGGCTCTAGCAGAAGGTTAGAGCTCAAATATTATATAGGGTTTATTGCTTGTCATGCTGAATTGAGTCTTGGCCAGCGTAAGGAATTTTCCCAGTAATGTTCTGCACTGACATGCAGAGACGTTTGAACAGTTTCTCTCTTTAGAGTCCTCATTTCTTCTCCAGATAATCATCTTCCTTTATACAGTTGTCTCTGAAAAGCCAGTTCAGTGATTCATCCTTAACCAGGAAAAAACACACATGAATTATTAAACAGAACCACACTTCTTTCAGTGGAAGCAAGTAGGTGACAGCAAATTCCTGAACAGAGATGATATCAAGCACATGCTTATATATTTTACTAATTGGGAAGTGACATCACCACCAGTAATGCATTTTTTTTCTTCCATTATTCTGTTGTTCTTTTTCCTGAGAAAGATTGTTTTTTAAAAATGGTGCACTCCAGAGTACACCTACCTAGTTGTCCTTCTGAAAAGAAGAAGAAAGAAGTCTGGATTGGTTTGGAATAGGCGTCCTTGCTGTGTACTGCTCCTCCTTCTGAGGGTGATGTCCCAAAGAATAGAGGTCTTCTAGGTGTGCAATCTTAAACAGTTATGTTAACAAAATGGGAGAGGCAGGGACAGAATATTTGCAGGAAGAACAGTCTCCAGTCATACTGGAGATGATATATTCTCCAAACACAGCCCCACACATGGCTTTGTGGAAAAGCTATTTAGCCTCAGGCATTTGTCACTGGTCTTTGCATTAGCACACAGGCCATTGAACTGGGTGTAACAAAACACCCCTCATGCCCTGTGGTAGCCAAGCTTACCTTTCATCCTTACCTGACAGGCAGCCGCCATTCTATCTGTTTGTATTCAACCAGCTCACTTACTGGTGCTTTCAGCTTATAGATGACAAGTGCATCATCTCTGATATTCAAGTAATCAGAAAACTGGATGGTAATGTTTTCACACTGATTTCCTTCCTCCAGAATAGCGAAGCATTTGTCACCAGCAAGATTTAGACATGTTTTTTAAAAAATATGAAACTTACACGATAATCTTCTTTCTCCAGATAAGCATCTAATTCTTACTGTAAAACAGAAGAAAATTATAAAACAGAAAAATATTTTGTAATTTTCCTAGAGGGAACAGTATAATAGAAGTGGACTGGGCATCGTAATAGAATTTTCCCCAATATACAATATCTGTATCTTCGCTGTGGTTCTATACAAACATTATAAAGAATGTTTCAGTGGACAAAAATAGAGAGTGATTATGAAAAGTGAATTAGCAATAATTTGGACAGCCAGCTGTTTTGATTTAATGTGCATGCCAGTTTTTGAGACATTCCTTCTGGTTTATTTGAACATACTTACTTTGCCATCCTGTCAGATGTTTGCAGTGTAGCATACAACAGAAACCAGCAGAGTGTTATGAGTGGTTTTGGACTGCAGTTCAGCATGCTCACAGCTGACCCACAGCATGCAGTATCTAATAAAGACTGATTTGTCTTAAAAGTGTTCCTTAAAAGGAAGGAATTTACTCTATCTGTTATTAGGCTTTTTGTTGACACTGCTGTCTGGCAAAAAAATTAAGGGTTTTGAATTAGCAGGGTTTGGGGTGGGGGAATGGGAAAGGTTGTAGAGTGCTTTTTGAACACTTATTCTTCACAAATAATCACTCCAATGTATTCTTTTCTTGCCAGCCCTGCACATTGGTAAGTGTTGGGAGTAATGCTTTTTCAGTATAAATCTTCTGATCAGGTTAATTGGGGTTTGTTTCCAAATAGCATAAATAAATGTTACATGGAAATGCTCCTTAACACGACATTTTTCTGGTCCAAACAGAAATGTGCACCATCTGCCACAGCAGAAAAAAAAGGCAGATGTTGAAGAGGTGTTGGGTTTTTTTTTAGCTGTAGTTGTTCAGGACTTTTAAGAGTCCATCTAGTAGCCTCCATTTAGGAAAGTCCTTTTAGCTCAAAGATAGAAACAGTGATATAGTTCCTAACATGAAATTATAAGTGATACAGAAATACAAATTTGAGTGGGAGGCCAAAGAGGACAACATTTCACTGATAATTTCCCTTTCCACTCCCACACAGTAGCTCAGAAACTTATTATTGCATCTTTATACTCCTACCAACGCACATGATCTCACAAACTGGACATGCAAAAATAAATACGTTCATACACACATACCTTTCATACATTTAAAGTAGACTCCCTCTGAGCACAAATGGACATTAAGGAGCAGGTTGGTTGCAAAACAGTAAAGTTGGATATCTTCAGGTTCAGATATATCCTTTTTTTATTAGTAGATGAGTTCAATTTTCAACTATAATGTACATCTACTTCAGAGCTGGGTCTACATAACAGCCAGTGAAGAAATATGAACTTAGAAGATCTATGTGGCAATTTGGGCTCTGTAATGTGCCGGTTAAGATGTCCAACTCTTAAGACTTGCCGAACATTGTATGTATATTCCTGTTCTGTCTCCAAAGATGGAAATTAGTTTCTTCTTTGTGGACTTCAGTGACTTTCATTAAAGCAAAAGAGCTACTTCCCACTTCATGATGAGCTGTGGTTTAAGAGAAAAGATTTGCTCCTGCAAATGAGACAGAACATTTTTCTATATCAACAGAGAGAATATTACAAAAGATGGCCCACTATGCACTAATGCAGGAGGACACGGTACAGGCTGCAGTATAGGGAGTATCTCTGCACCTCGTTAATTAATGCATGCACTGGAATCAAAGGAGATGCCAGATGGGAAGTATGGTCCATTCCATGTCTCCACATCTTTCCAGCATAATTTCACTTTTTTTTTCCCCCCTAATTTTAAGTAAGGAGTATACACCCTACAGCACATAAGCTTAAACAACATTACAGTGGGAGATCTAACAATGACAGATGAGCGTAAAAAGTGAGCAAAAAGATATTGAAAACATGATCATAAATCAGACAGGAAAGACTGACTTCAGGAAAAGCAAAAGCTGACACAAGAAAAAAAAACCTAATTAGAAACATATTTTCAGTGAGAAAGGGAAACCTGGAAATCATTCCTGTCAGTGTTTAAATTTAAATTAAACTTTCATTTTTACTGTAAAATGTCAAGAACAACAGTAAAACCGACAATGCAATATTAAGTTCTGTAAGTGATTGCATTATTGTGCAGAAAAAAAAGGCAATAATTCCTTCTAAATGGTCTAGTATAATCATGACTGGAACAATGAATTTATTTGTAGGCTTCCCATTAATAGAGCAATAAAGTGCATAGAATTGAGTCCCCTAAATTATCAGAATACGCATCAACAAATGGGAAGAGTCATATGTAGATTGCTACAAATACAACAACAACAACAAAAACAACCTGAAAAAGCTTCTTGTACTACATTTTCTTTATAATGTTAGGAAAAAAGTCTGGATTACACATCTTTGATGTTTCAAGGTATTTCCAGACTATTTCTTTATCACAGTGACCATGGTGATAACCGTGCTGTTTTAGTTCACTTTACCACTTGGAGCTAAAATCTATAAGAATAATTTATCAGCAAAGCTGACAGTCACAGACAAAACTTCCTTCAGTACAGCACAAAGGCAAGCAAGCAGAAAGGGTATAACAGGATATAATTTAGAACAATCATTGAGTTTAGCTATGCACAAAAGTAGTGTAAAAATCAAATGAATTTTTGACAGAGATGGAAGTGGGGGAAGAAGTTTGTGTCACCTTTTAGAAAGCTCAGAATTTGAGAATGTGATTAAGGAAAGTTAATTATAGACTTAAGACGAAATCATAATTGCCTGCATAAATAACTTAATTGAGTTAGAATTTTTTCCTCCCTAAACTTTCCTCAAGCCATCAATCCAAAGCATACTGATACCATAAAAAGATAAATAAATTATATCTATATTTATTTTAATTGTATTATGCATCTCCTAACTATACTGAACAAAGGAAAGTCATTTGGGGGAATTTTTAAAAGGAACGTAGGTATTTAACTTGGAGGAAATATAGAACACCCTTTAAAAGGGGGTATACTTAAATTAAGACCCTCCTAACAATTTTCTAATTTCAGTGTTATTTGGAATTTACAAATCTATAGGACTATAAATACTAAATGACTGCCTTATGTAGCTATATTTTGATCTGCAGATTGGAATTTATACTAGTTAAACAGTTCTGATAACTTACAAAGGTAACGCAAAAACGGTTGCTATAAATGTGTGTGGAGACAAAATAATTGCTATATGTTAGTTTTTTAAACATTTTTAATTTCAAACAAGCACAAGATCTTTTGGGGCCTGCTCCAGTACAGAACTTGGGCTCATTAAAATTTAGCATTGTAACACCAAACTTTAGGTGACCATCACCTGGATGGGAACACATACCCTGCATTAGATGTCTAAGTTCCCAATACAGTGTGCAGGAAAAGCTAAGAAACAGAACAGCATGATAAGCAGGAGTCTGCCTGGATCAGGAACCAGTGTCTTCAAGTAAGAGAACTCCCCAGTGCTTTCCTTCACAGTTTTCTACTCAGAGGCACGTAACTCCTGACTGTGTTTAGCTTGCAAAGTTGATGGGAACAGAGGCTAAAGAAAGCTTCTTTCTCACTTCGTCCTAACACATGAGTACAATGGGACAGATGATCTGATCCAGTATCCTCACACACATACAGAAACACACATGTGCGTATACACACACACACACACACACACAGCAACTGCCCTTGAGCATAAAATCAGGAAACACTTCTAAATTCAATGATCACATTTTTCTTAGTGTTTCTCTTTCTGTGCAGCTTCTTGAATTCCCAGTTTTCCCTCTCATCTTCCAGTTGACCTCTGTGCTTGCTTTTGTACTGAGCAAAACTGTGACAGTGAATGCAAAACTCTGACGTTGAACAGATGACTTGTTAGTATGGTTTAGTTTTTCTTCACTTGATTTCATCAGTTTTTACTACCTGGCAAATTGTGCTTTTACTGATGTTTCCACAAGAAACCACACATACTGTTCAGTCAGCAATTTTGAGGAAGTGGAGGACTCCAAAATATTCTTACTGGTACACATGTATCACATACTGCAACCTAATAGTCTTACATAAATAACAATTATATGAATAAAACCATACAAGACTGAAATTGAATTGAAAGGTTACATGACAGACTCCATTACATACCCTTTACTAATAAATAGTTCCCATTTACCTTTTAATATTTTTGTTCTTTTTTATCTTATTTTGCATTTTCCTGTTTTGAATTCCTGACTGAATAAGAGATTGTAAAGAACAAGATCATAAAAAAGAGTAATCCAGTTCAAAAATAAGGATACAAATCTAGAAACAAAGTTGGTAGTCATAGATTAAATGTCAAAATTCCACCACTGAAAATAATTTTCATGGGAGGAACACAGTATCTATGCTTTGACATGCTTTTGTACTTTATTAGAATTATTAGGCTACCTAGAACTGGAAATAGACACAATACAAATTATCCATTCCACTTTATCAGATATACTTCTATAATAATTTTTTATTCCTTGACTACAAGTTAAACATCACACGTTATGACTGGCAGCTGTTTCTGTGACTATTGCACAGCAAGAAATGCCTGCTAGAACTTGATGTGAAGCTATTCACAAATTCAAAAACTATGAAGAAAGTACACTAGTCTTGTAAAACCCTGTATGTTGATTCTCAAGAGTTTTGCAAGCATATTTGCTAGTACTTGCTAGCGGATAGCTAGAGATTCAGTGCAGTCATGATATATCTCAAGGAAGTATAACAAACTTCTAATAGTCTCTCACACATGCTGCTGTACATGATAATGTAAAAAGGATTGCGAACTGTTGGTCGTTGACTTGTGCGTAACTCTGTTAGCTCAGCTTACCTCCACACAATTACTGAGGTGTAAGATAACTTCCTAGAGTGTTTTGTCCTCCTGACCACTATGCCTGTCTGTCATGAAGAGCATGAGCTGCATCCTGTGTTTGAGCAAAACAGCAGTGTGAACTAATTTTTTGTTAGTTTTTATTAATTATTAGTTAGTTAATTATTAGTTAGTTAATTTTTTGTTAGTTTAGGAGGTATCATCATACAAGTTAAAACACTACCATCAAGTAGACCTTTTGTTGCAAGGTTAAACGATATGTAGATAACATTGAAACACGAAAAAAAAAAAAGATAAAATAATTTCTCCTCCAGTTGTTGACTTTAAACCAAACTTGATCAACCAAACCGATATATTTTTTTTTTATTTCCCTGTGAATTTCTGAATGTCACTGATGGCTGCAGAAAGGCTATCAAACCCGTGGAGTCTTCCAGGTCTCTCCTGGGGCTGGATACTTCTCAGCTTTCATGTTATCAACCTGATTTACTCTTGGCCCAAGGCTCCCCTGCAGATTTTAGGTTCCTCAGGTCCAGGACAGAGCCAAGACCGGTTCCTTCAGGCCTCTGCCAAGCTCACTTTTGTGAGCTTTATATGTTTTAAGGTTAATGAGTATTTTTTGAAAATTTGTGTTTTGGCAGAAAGTTTCTAGTCAGCATTAAACTACACTTTATGATTTCTTAGAATTTCTTACCAAAATTCTGTGCACATACTGAATTTATTCACTGAAGGTTTCAGAAGCTCCAAAGGGTACAGCTGAGCATAGGCAGAGTTTTGAGGAACCTGTTTTGTACAAAGAAAATGCCTTTCTATTTTGTGCTGACCAAAACATATAAAAATATCCAGGAAAACCAGCAGCAAACAGAAGACAATTTGCTATTTACAAAAAATGTACTGCCAATTGATGGAATAACTTGCTTTGTCTATAATAGAATTTACATCATTATACAAAAATAAATTAAAAAGTCTCTCTCAGTGAAACAAGATCTCCAGATCAGAAATTATGTCTGCATTTGTGCTTGCAACAGCACCTTGCAGTGTGGAATAGGGAAGAATTTTGAACATAACCCATGTTCTGTTGTTTAATAATATTAAATTAATTTCTACTGAGATCACAGAATAGAAAACATGATTGATATTTATACCACAGCACTGCAATTGTCTGGTTCACAAGCACAATCCAAATTACTTTCCTATTTCTCAGGCTGTGCATTCCTCTGAGTATTACACAGGGAGCTGCTGGAGGACAAGCTAGTCATTCATGAAAAACACAAGAAGCAGCTTTCAATATAGTCAGTGTTTTCAGAATAACATAAATAACATAAAGGGTCATAACCCAGCCTTAGCTCTGTGCTCAAGGTTTGTTTGATTAGAGTTGATCTCAAAGAAAGAATATGGATA
Organism: Aptenodytes patagonicus; assembly: GCF_965638725.1. Lineage (NCBI taxonomy): Eukaryota > Metazoa > Chordata > Aves > Sphenisciformes > Spheniscidae > Aptenodytes > Aptenodytes patagonicus. The sequence continues at coordinate 31,343,943 of NC_134949.1, forward strand.
AGATTTAGGAAGGTTATAGATAGATAGATAGATAGATAGATAGATAGATAGACAGACAGACAGACAGACAGACAGACAGACAGATCGATCTTACCAGAGAGATAAGGTTGCCCTTCTTGTTGTGTTGAAAGAAAACTGAGAGATCCAGGGGTCATATCCCACAAGCTAAACCAATTTTATGCTTGTATGAGGTTTAGGCCTAAAGCATAAGCCCCAGGATTAATTGGAAACTTTGTAACTAATTTCAGCAGGGTGGGGGACTAAACCTTATGTTAACATATTAAGTCGTCTAAATTCCACCTATGAAATAATAGTGCAAGAGAACTATTGCTTCAATGACAGCAAAAAATTACATTTGTTGAAAACGAACCAAAATCCTTATAGAACTTGCTTTTGTTTTCAATTAAACCTAACTTATATTTGTGTAGTGACTAGTATATAATCAGTTCAGAAGTAAGATTTACAATAAATTAGAAGCAGTTGAACAGGCTTGCTAGAAGTCAGGTACAAAATCTGTAAATTAAGGGGATGACAAATTGGTTTTATTTTTCTCTTCTAAGGGTGTAAATAGTGTATTTTTATTTCTTGTTTAAAATTCCAGTACTCTTCAGTGTCTGAAAACTATACATAATAAGTGATTCATATTTTTATTGGAAATAATGTAATAAGTGAAGACCCATGTGCATGTAGATTGGATTCTAGTAAATAGTTCATATTACACATTCTTCAAAAGAAGGAAGCTAATCTCTATTTCTTTTGAAGTAATTGCAATTTCCCAACATAAATTCTGGGATTTTTAACTTCCTCCATAGAAATCAAAACAACTTTATCCCCTCTCAGTTGCTGGGTAGAAGTAACCCACATACTGAATTTGCAAAGGACAGTGTACAGTAGAAAAGCAGTTTTAATTACTTGCTGTATTATTTACCCTCACTGGAGAGAAAGGTGAAAAGCGTTCCCCTTAAAGTGGTCAGTTTAATGCTGCTAATTGGGGGGGGAAGAGTTTAAAAAGTCAGAAAGTTCAAGGAACATATTTAAATAACAGTAAGACTATTTCTGAATAATTTAAATGGGAAGTCAAAAACTTACTTGTACATGGAAGAAATAAGAAATAAAGTATTTTAAACATATCTTTATTAACAGTTTTGAAAATATTTATTCTGCACCTCATGAAAAATAGGATTTCAATGGTCACTGCACAAAACTGAGGGAAACATTATTCCCAATTTGCTTCATAATCTAGAAAACCCATGGAAACTTGCCATTTTGCCATTTAACTGGCCCTATCAATAGGTATAATAGCACCTCCTGAGCTCACAGTAGTGGTGTGGATGTTACTTCTTGATATTTGGCAGCCATCACAAGAGTCTCAGTTGCAGTGGCAGTACCTGTGCCAGCAAACAGACTTCACGCATGCACTGGTGCAATGGTCCACCTTAAGAAATGAGCATATACTCATGGATCATTGGATGGGAACCACTGCAGAACTGCCTTTCCAGGCCATGTCTATGAATTAGGATGTGTTGATATGTGCCATTTCAGAGGGTCAAGTTCTCCCCTCTTCCTTTTAATCCACACCCACCCACGACCTCACTCTCACTTTCTGCAGCAAATGAAAGATGCAGCTGACAGAGCCACTTCAGCATCTTGTTCCTGACTAGGAGCACCTCTTCCAGCAGGCTGCTTATTGGCCACTTTGATTTTCTTAGGATGACCCCTAGCATAGCTTTGATTCAGTCCAATTCGCATGTTTCTGAACAGTTCCTCAGCACTGTTCAGGAATTACCGCTGATCAGGCTATTTTGCACATGACTGTTCTGTGCTGTAGGTTATGAGATTTTAATGATATAGAGATGGACCATGTGCTTCTTGTTCTAGTGTCAAAGAATCGTCATATTTTATGCACTAACATAGATGTAGCCTTCAGGACTGTGATCACTAATGTATCTTAAACCAAGCTGCATATGACCTGACACCAGCTAAAGCATTTACTCATTTCTGCTTATGTAGAGTCTGATGCTGCTTCACTATGTACTGTTTTTATGTTGCTTCAGTGAAGTCAGTAGGGACTGACAAGCAAGCAGAGATCTGTGTATCCTGGGACAGTAATGCCTTTAGGCAAGGAAATGCAATACAGAAGGGAATTCTTCCATAACCCCATTTACTGGGCATCATGGAGGTCCAAAACTGGTGAATGATCTTGGCAAGTGAGCTCCCAGACTATCAGACAGTCACTGGTATTTTAGCTCCCAGTGGCTAGCCTCATTACACTCTGTTCCTTTCTGTAGAGGATGATTTCATTATGGAGCATTCCCTGGAGCACACACTCTCACTTACATGCCCTTGCAGAATGAAAATGGTAGCCAGATGCAAGGTGGAGTTCCTTAGGCCCTTGCTGCCTGCCACACTATCCCCAATTTAGCCTTTTCTTTCAACTGTAATCATTATTAACCAGCCAGGGACATTTTAGTGACATTTCATCACAAAGGCATTTATATCTACCTTACATTACTAAGTACTTCTATATTAAGAAGCAAATAAAATATTTCTGTGAAATGTAATGCTACTGTCCAAGGGACTCAGGTGCCGAACAGAGTTCAGAGTAGAGTGATGCTGGTGGGGGTTTCAAATCTCACAGCATCTTGGTGACTACAGGAATGCTGCATTTTACTATAGGCTAAGGAAATGAGCATCATATAAATAAACACAGTCTGACCACAGAACTTAACCATTTGAAGTGTTTTACCCAAATATTTCAGAGAAACAAGCAACAGAAATCAATATTTTAGGATCCCGGGGTAGGGCACAGGGTCTGCTCCTTGTGGGCAGGTGATCTGGGAGCTGACACGGGAAGGGGTGTAGGTGGGGGTCTCCGGGGGAGGCTGGTCAGGGCCACTGGAGCCTCTTGATGTTCTCAGGGCCCTGAGAACACCTCATATGACACCTCATACCTTAATGTATATAAAGCATTTCTCTCACATATTACCGACATATATATCTAAAGAGGGGAGTTTCGGCTCTGGTATACTGGAGCGATACTCAACTATATATAGCAACAATCGCTGATAATCTTTAGGTGCTTTTGACATCTAAGGAAACATTGGAATTAATTGAAAATATGTCTCATGGAGTAATTAATTCACCTCCAGCAGCTAGGAACAAATTTCTGCTTTCTGTGGAAACCTATGTAACGGAAGATAGCAGTTGTGGTACATGATGAGAAATCTCTTTACCACTGACAGATGTGTTATATTTGCCTCTCCTTCCTCCACCGCAAGCCACCTTGTATATGATGATGGGATTCATCTTGTCTATCTACAACTGTTTGAAAGTAGGTTTTTAGTCTTAGAGAGCCTACTAGGCTCTCTGTATATTTGTTATATAGAGGGATATATCATAGAATCATAGAATAGTTTGGGTTGGAAGGGACTTTTAAAGGTCGTCTAGTTGACCCCCACTGCAATGAGCAGGGACATCTTCGACTAGATCAGGTTGCTCAGAGCCCCGTCCAGCCTGACCTTGAATGTTTCTAGGGATGGGGTATCAATGTTCTTTTATAAAGAGGGAGACTTTCCATATAAGCCTATTCTAAGGGAGATGTTTAAAAGAAAGAAAAAAATGCAACCTAACTCTGCTGTACCTAACATTTGTAGCCACTCAAGAAACATACTGGCTAGCTTAGACTAAATGTCGAATTTTTAGATGGCTAGTTAGCTGAAAAAAGTCCTACCCCAGTAAGGAGAATGGTCTCTCAGATTGCTCAATAAGTGTTACCTCCTGTCAACAGTTTATTACATGAAGGAGAACCTTTCCCTACAACTTTAGTATTTTACTTTCAACATGTCTCAACACTCTCTCCATGAATGTTTTAGATGGGGTATATTTTTCTTTTACTCTCTACTGGTCACTTTTTCCATATTTTCACTACCATAAACTTGTACTGGAAGTAAAAAAAAGGGTTTCTTACCATTTTAGTAGTGAGGTTCTATAAGTAACAGAGACAAAATATAAATTAGTTACAAAACAGAGCTGATCATTGTATCAAAAGCATTGCATGGTATGGTTGCATCTGATGGGAAAGAACTGGACTTGACAGTCCAGGAGGGCCTATGGCAGTTCTGGTTTTATGTATGTGTAGTATTAGGAGAGGTATTTATACTGCCTACCACTAGGTACAGCATGTCTTAGCCTAGGTTTATTGTCTTATGGAGGTAAAAGAATAAAAGAATACCTCCCAGAGGAATCTCATTTATGACCTCAGAATACTCCTTTGCAGCAGGATTCCCTTTTTTAATAGGAATTTAGGGAAATTAATCCACAGTTACTCTACAGTGTAAAAGCCTACAATTAGGTGGTGTGGAATCTTCACTAAGAAAATAATAATTCATTATTTTTCACAGACACTGATATGAAAACAAGATGCTGACAGGAGGATCATGGTTCCTGTGAGATGAAACAACAAACAATTTTTTAAATTGACTGAGATATCCTGTGAGAATCAGGTTCATGATACTCTGGTCTATAGGAAACTGACAATTACTACTTCGAAGTTTAAAGAGTTTAAACTTTTTTTCTTTTTTCCTAATTTTCTCTCCTGGGCTTCTCCCAGTAAACAATTTAAATATGCTATTAGATTGAAGATTGAGTCAGATTTACCGATATGCCTCTTAATCATACTTAATCCCGTGGATTTGTTTTCTTTTAGCACAGAAAAGACAGCGTTTTTCCAGGCATGTCATAGTTTTAGATGTAGATGTGATTTGCCCTATAGTGAAGTTTATGATGAAGAAGTGACATTTTCTGCAGTTGTATTTAAAGACCTATTATGTAGTTTGAGATGTTAGTATTCTGTTTTCATTGTTCGGACTAATCTGTTGTCAGTTTGCCTACAAATCTTGCTTTGCTTCTATAGTGAGGCTAGTAGGGCTACAGTGCCATTTCCTTAATTACAACACTGGAATTTTTTCATTTGATAGTTTATAAATTTAATATCAGGCCAATAAACTCATTGTCCAAATCAAATAGGATTAAAGTTCTGTTGTACCTCAACAATAAGACCTTTCATAGACCTCCCTTCAAAACCCACAGTTTTGCCTAGGTTCACTAGGATTTTGCAAATGAAATTCTGATTCTGACCTTGCATAAGACCAAGGTTTCCTCCATGAAAGTTTTAACAAATCCATCTTAACATTTCAGCTCTGACCTTCTCTCTCAGTGGAAGAAAGAACATTTGAAAAAATGTTAAGCAAATACCATGTGAAAATATGGGTGGTTTTTTAGCTCCAAATCAGACAGAAAGTTGGAGCTTTGACTTTTTGGGATGACTTTGTCTAGGACAGTTAATGAAACTCAGATGAGGCTCTCCAGCTGAATTAGATACAAAGGCAAGAATTTTAAAAATCCTCTTTTGCTTGAAAACATGCCTGTAAAATACTAATAAAACTCTTTGCTCTATTTCCATGCTCAAAAGCTCTGTTGTCAGGCTCTTATTACAGGTACTAAACCACCTGGTTGGAGTCAAGACATTTGAATTGGTGCTACGGTATGTCTTTTTGTCCTCAACTTTGTTCTGTGCTGGTATGAATGTGCTCTTAGAACAGAACAGACCAATGGACATGAAAGTGTTGGAAAAAATATGCTGCCAGAGGAGTTGCACAGATAAATAAAAACCTTAAACATTCTGTTTATGAAAAGTGGCATGATTAATCTCAGTATGAACTGCTGTTATTTCTCATAATTTTAACTAATTTGGGGATTTTTAATTTTTCTAGATTTGAAGATTTAACAATTTACTTTAACAACGCCATTTAACAACTCAGATGGGTACTAGCACTTGAATATCACTGATCTCTGGCATACTGTCAGAGACTACTATATCTCTCTATAGTGTCAGAATCTATCGTTCCTGTGATTTCAGTCCTCTTTCACTTCAGCATGAGCTAAGAGGCTCCCTTGCTACTGAACAAACAGGCCAAGCTCACTGTACTTGCAAAGGAGATAAGAGTGTGTGTTTGGGAGTAGAGGTAAAACTATTGCAGCTTTTCATGCCAAAAGAAATCTTCCTTCGTGTGAATTGTGTCACTGACAAAAAACTGTCTGAAACAGGGTTTCTTACTCACTTAACATGTTCTTCTGGTGTGAAGGAATAATTTCCAACTAAACATCTTACAGAAAGCTGTTTACTGATTTTGCAAAGCACATTTATTGAGAATGAGTTCTTCTAATTGCCAAAAAGACTTCAGTTCCAAACATTTCTACCTTGTTTCTAACCAGCAGGCAAGACGTACACTGATGGGTAGGGAAGGTATGAATCAAATCCATAGGTGAGTTACAGCCCTGTATAATGCTTCTGAAATCAATTACTTTTCACAGGTATTAGATCAAATGTAAAATATAGTTCTGTATATACAACCTGTTGATCAGATTTCTGTTCCTGTTTAATTTCCGTCAGAATAAAGAGGAATGAAAAGTAAAAACAAATTAATTACAAGATATGAAGTAGTCTTGCTCCACTGATCGTACCTGAATTTATTGCGTTAGTAATGTACAGGATACTTTCTTCAAAATTCACTTTTCAAAAGTAGAACTTACCTGAACTAAGTCATGCTTGAGTTCCAATGCTTCTGAGAGTTACTACAAAGTATAATCCCTCATAACTATATTCCTACTGAAAATAGTCTTCACTCAGAACTATTTTCTTTTAGTAAATGCATGACATTTTTCTCAGATTTTATTAATATCTTTAGAACTATAGTAAGGGAAAAAGAGAGAGGAGTAGCTGAAATTAAAGTGCCTCTGACAACTTAAGTACTATCTTCGCCTCCTCAGAAAAGCTTTATACCTGTAAATGTCGCATGTCGCACTTAAGTAACAGAAAGAAAGAAAGCATTCTCTGTTTTTATTCTGCTATCTTACTTCCTGTACTGTGGATACCTGGTAACACTTCAGCAAGTGGAAGACCAATGGAAGGATATACTTTGATTTTGGCAGGTTTGGGATCTGGCCCTTTGTACATAGCTGGTTTTATCACCCAATTAGTCCACTCCTCTTCTTCGAAAAGGATGATGTCCCAGACAGATTTTTTTGAAAGACAGGAGAAATACGATAAAATCTCAAAACCCAATGTAAAAATATTCACAGTAAGTGCAATATTTTCAGTGATTTCACTTTCCCCGTCTTTTACGCTTTACATTAAGGAGATTATTTTTTTAATGGATCCCAAGTGTTATTTAAGGTCTATGAAATTTAGCTGATCAAAACCCACCACAGAGAAACAAATGCCTCTTACAAATATATAAATATATATAGGCATGTATACATATGTATATTTATATATGTATGATTATTTCATTTGCATTGAACTTCATTTTGTGATGCTTTGTGTACCATTGTTAAAAGTTTGCTCTTTAATCAGCACTGTCAATACTAACAGAACTATTTTAAATAACATAGTGGAGAATGTCATCTTTTCCACCACCAGACTATGTATTAGTTAGCATTGTAGATAAAAACTGATGGTTGCTGGACTCTTCTATTTATTTTGAGAGAAATCTGCCACATTTGAAGGAAAATCAAACGAAAAAAATGATGGCTAAAGCTCTGAAGTTAAGTTAAGCTTTGCTAGATGTTTAAACTAAGTTGGATACATAGAAAAAAAAGAATGCAAACCTGAAAGTTGGTGTGTGAAACCTGTTCTAGTGACTGTGCCCCACTGACCTCAAATTATATATCAAAATTACTGGATTAGAACTCTTTACGTGAAGAATAGTGAAATCCTCAGGATTTTATTTTTTTTAAAGTTACTTTGAATTTGCATAAATATTTCAATCCAAAAATGTTTGGGTAAACTGCCGAGTGCCTTTAATTTCCAAATTCACTCTAAACATGTTTGTTGGTTACTTGACCAGTTCCATTAAGGAAGTTTGAATATATGCCTGGCTACTGTTACCAGTCATTTTGATGAATAATATGAATACAAGCAATTACAATTGTTCACATAAAAATAATTTGGCTCAGAATTTGGACAATCAAGCCAAGTTAAGAAGAAAATTTCTGCTTTAGTACAACAGTGCAGTAATACAGGTATGTGAAGTGGTGAAAAAAGTACTTAAAACAGGGAGTTAGAGGATAGTTTTTCAAATTGGTATCTTTCCTTTTCAAAGATATCTGCTAGAAAGGGAAGGTGATGGTGTCCACAGGCAATGCTGACAGTTACCTAAGGAGGGGGAAAAAGCAACAGAAATAAATTGATGTAAAAAAATCAGCATGATATGAGAGTTTCTATTCAGAGACAATGTACAAGCTTCTTGTATTTTTCGTATCATCTGGCAGAGCTTAGCAAAGTAAAGATTCAGGAAGTAAAGATGAAGCTAAAAATTATTGTGGAACTCATTGACATTTAAAGATATACAGGATACAAGGCTGCAGAAAAATATCTAGAGCACAGACTTTTGGACTTAGATATTGACCATGAACGCATGGCAGAGGAAGAGAGAGTTACAAGACTAACAGTTCAAGAGCAAATTTGCTGGACTGAAGTGATAGGACTAGAAGAAAAAAGAAAAAAAAAAACAAACTCACAACAAAAGCCCAGTGGAGAAAAGAGATAATGGAGACAATAATGAATCAGAGCATAGGGAGGAAAGATCAAAAGACAGAATCATTTACAAACAGAATGAGAAAGAGATGAGAGACAATTGAGCTCCACATAGATAGGAAGCAGCAGATACATGTGACCACGAAGGAAGAAAATCAACAGGCATATTGCCAAAGCAAATTCAGGGAACAGAAGGGTTTTACTGTCTGTCAGATGGTATCTGAGAAGAGAACAGTTCAGTCAGAACAAAATGGCTCTCAGTATTTCCTGTTACAAAATTTTGGTTCAAATGCTAGAAGACAAGGCTAATGACATACTTCACATCAGAACTAACGTCTCTGGCAGATTCCTATTGAAATGGGTGGAAAGAGTGAAGTTCATGTATTCAAATACAGTTCTTTAATGGAGAAGTTTAGTAGAGTGGAGTATGCGTAGAGGCCTACACCATAGATTTTTCGTGGTCAGGTGCAATGAATTTCACTGAAACCAACTACACAAACATACAAAAAATATGCAGAAGTTCAGATAGTCATGCATTGACTTTTATGTCCGAAACCAGGACAGGGTCTCTGGAAAAGCCTGCTGAAGTCACAGTGGATTAATAGCAATTCATGCACATAAGAACTAGTGCCACAAGAAGGGCTTTATGATAGGAATATTGTGTGGCATCCACAGAAAGGGAACTTATCAAAAGACAAAGAGAGAGAAAAATATCATAGCACCTGGCTTTGGGACTGTGGTATGTTCATAGATGAGAAGAGTTCTAAACTAAGAAATTATTTTTAATTGAATGAAGTCATGTAGAATCTGTTGCTGATTCCCCAGGTCCTTTTGCTTTCTTTGTACTTCTCATAACCTTTAAGTATTGTCTACTGTTGGAGGTAAACATGATAAGAGTAATGAGCTACTAGTCCAATCCAGCATGGCAAATAGCCATATTCCTAGTATAGACCTTTTTACTAAAGAAAGTAACAGATTTATTCAAGTTGCCACATAAAACAAAAGAGGGTATAATGTATTTTCTTATTTGAAATGTTTACTCCAAAAGGGTCATAACAAATGTTTGTAAGCTGAAAGAAACACACCTCATCTTTCATTTTCAGATTTAACAGACTTACACAGTTGAATCCATCCAGATGATTGAACCAACAAAGAAACAAGACATTTAACAAAGTATGTCTCTTTTAAAACATGTTTTGATGTTTTCTGTTATCACTGCAACACTGAAATAAAACCAACAGTATTAGTACTACTCCCCCTCCTCTAAAAAAACCCACAACACAATTCTTTTGTGAATTATATGGAATATTAAAATAGACTGTAGATACCCCTTTCCATATTAATAGTCCTATTATTACTAGGATTAATAATGCTGTTGATTTGACTAAATTCTATTTTTCTGTAGACAAAATTGAAGATTTTCTATGAATTTGAACATAAAGATACAGACAGGAGTTTGGAAGGGTTAAGCTTAGCACACAGAATTTTGCTTCAAGGACCCTTCTAATGTTGACGTAATATTTAGCATCACATTTGTTAGAGCAGCTTACACAGAGAAAGGTATCCAAACGGACATACTTCTGCTGAAGGTGACAAGTAATCTAATGGCCTCCTTTAGAAAGAAAAGAAAGTCCTTCAGGGGTGGCTACACCAGCCTAACTTTGATATTCTAAACCCTGCCTGGAAGAGTCTTTGTTTCTCTGTTGACTGTAAAGAAAACTCAGCCACGGTAGCAAACCAAGAAAACCAGTCTCTGTGACTAATCTCCTTTGAGTTAAAACATATTGATTGAAAACTTAGTGGTGCAGTGTTTGTTCACTGGTCAAAGCCTGATATGAATAACAGAGCAATTCAGCTACATAATTCACACATGACTTTCATTAGCCATCAAGCTAACAAAGAGAGCAATCTCATCCACTCTAGAGAACAGAAAAAGAAAACAATTTCTAGAATCTTTCAAATCAGGCAGCTAGTCTCTTCAGTCCTCTAGCTAAAAAGCTACTCTCTGCATGAATCCTCTTTCTGAGCTGGAAGTCTTTTAAATCTGCCAGCTGGAAAACAGGCTCCCATGTGGTTTCCCATCTCTGGCACCTATTTGTCTTGGCACACTGGACCAGCTACCCTTCTGGGTCTTTAAAGGACTACCTGGCCTCTTCTTATAGTCTTCCCCATGTAAAACATTCCAGTGAAGTACAGATGTTTTAACACCCCAGCAGAGGATTCATCTGGTGCAGAAACTACACTGTACTTGCACAGTTCTTTCTATAGCACTCCTTCATGTAGAGTATAGCAAGGAGATTTACCATAAACGTTCAAACCTGTAGACATTTGGCTTATTAGAAAAAAATAGTTAAAACACATCCTCTGTTCTGAGTCAAAGCAAAATCTGAGCAGCATAAAAATAACTTTAAAATCATCTTTCTGCTCCTTCTGACACCTCTCAAAGAGGTTGAGCACAGAATTAGACTTCCATGTTATTTATACAGCACTCTGAAGCATGCTGGATGCTTTGTAGATCAAATGCAATGACACTTTCTCTGACTTTAGAAGATGGTCTAATTTTAAACTCACTGCAAGTTATGAGAACTGAATAAGGGGAGAAGGAGTGAGGGAGGAAAAATGTAACACTAATATTAAAAAATAAAAAAAGCCATGGATTGTAATTTTCTTGTAAGAAATCTGCTCACAATTTTTGTTGTAGTTTATTTTCCACACACTTTCCTCTAGGCGAAGGTTAAAAAAAGTGCCCTCTATATTATCTTCATCCATGTTTTTGTGGCATCCCAAATTGTCATTTCTCTCCCTTTTGGGCGGTTATCCAAAACAACAACCTATCAGTCCCTACTTATATATCTTCACAAAAACTGTCCACTTGAAAAACAATCATCTGAGGTGTGTATATAGAGACATAAAAAGAAAGGAACATGCCATACAGGGAAAAATACTTGCTGTTTATCTTAGATTGAATTACTTAACAAATCGCAAAACCAGCTTAATAAGAAACCCATACTGGAAACATACACAAAAACATAAAGATTCAGATTGTCCTTTTTCTAATTAATATTTTCTATAATTTACTGCACTGATAAGAATCTTACAATGGGCATCGTCATACTAGCAGAGCAAAAGCTGGCCACAAAGTACTAGGACATGGACTTTTTACTAAATCTATTACAAAGACGTAGAAAACACAGCAAGATTTTGTGAGTGTAATCCCTTACACTCAGCATTCTACACACTCAGTTGCTGAATTGATATAGTCAGTATGTGTCACTGGACAGCTCTTGGTTTTTGTAGTAGACACTTTTTAATATAAGTGGCCCTTACAGTGTGCAAGAACAGAGCAAAATGGAAGATTGCTTATGCAGGATCCTCTTCTGCTAACCAAACCAAAGGAACTAGAAGAGGTACTTCTTATTGCTGTAGAGCCCCACAGAGATCAGTTCTAGCTCTAACCAAAGATATCTCAAATTTCTACTTACTTCCTACTTTAGATGGCACTATGTCACATGAGCAGGGACAGGCAGGTGCAAAGCTGATGTTGGGATGTCTGCCAATAAGAAGGACCCGACCAGCTTGGGGCCGTGGTAGATGCTCTGTTCTGGTAGATGTACTCTCCTGTGCCTGCTCTTCACTCTAACAAGCCAGGTGACCATCACTATCAGCTCAATCAAATTCCCATCAGGAAAGAAGGTGTAGGAGTGCTGCACAACTGCATTAATGTGTAAGGTATATCCTTTATTGTGAAAGGCAGTGTGAGTCATGAGCCAGTGTTTTGAGCCTTACATTTAATATGTGACACTTGGCATGCCTGTAGTGTTACTGCGCATATCTATATCAAGTTCTGGGAAGACTGGATAGCCAAAAGACCAACCTTATATACATGATATACCAATCTGCAATATCACCTTTATATCCAACAACCCAGATTTCTATCTTCTGCATAAATGGAGAATAGCTGACTGTAGTTGAAAATAAGAAAGCTGTGATACTTGTAAAGCTGGAACTTCTTTGAAAACTTTCTTTGCAAAAGTAGTTTCACAGACTGTGATAAGAAATCATCTTTTCAGTATTGTTTCGTCACTGAATACATAGCTCAGTTCAAAATCTCTCTTAATTTGGTGTTCTTGAAGCTTCTTCAAGAATCAAGCACATCAGAGAAAGTTATAGAGATTCTGTAATACATATACCAGCAATCCTATAGCATGGACTCCTCTTTTACCAAAATATCTTGATATGTGCCCCCTGAAGAACATTAAAAAGAAAAAAAAGTCTTGTTCATGTATTTGCGTACACTCTTAAAGTGTAAGCCAGTTAGAAAATGTCGCTTCCCACTTTTTATATCTTAAAGAAACTTCCTCTCTCTCCCGCCCCCCGCCCCCCCCCCCAACCGCTCCACCCCCCCAGGAAGGCTTTCCAAGTCTTTTATAAAGAACTGAAACCCAAAACACTTTGATCTAGAAATTCCATAGCTGTGTCTCCTTGGACTTTTAGTTTGATGTGCCTCATGTTTTAACTTCCATTTCATTCCCTTAGTCAGACTCCTGTCTATAATACTCTTCTGTGTTTTCTCTTCATCAAGTGTAACAGGTGCTAAGACCTTACCTACATCCCAGGAAAGGAAATCTGGTGGAGGAGTAGAATGTACATACTAATACTAATATCTAAAAATTCCCTCCTCCCCCAGCGTTGCTCCAATTATATTTCACAGGTCAGTTTTGGAAAAAGGAGGAAAAGGGAATGGAACACTTTCCCCTAGTATAGACTTTACCTTTAAAAAAATTAAAACTAAAATAAAGGAAAATTCTGCCTTTAACTATGAGATTCAGCTATGAGAACAGCACGTATTTATTTTGTTCTTTTAGCTCTTAACATATTTCAGCTAACAGAAAAGTTTAATCTTTCCAGTCTTCTTTCTAACATAGACATAATTTTTATGAGTCTTGAATTGTAAGATTACAATGACCTTTGACCATAGAACAATCATAAAATAAGTGACTAATCAGTATTCATTCAACTTTATTATACATACCCATTGTTATGATACTACTTGCTGTCTGAGAAGAAGTGATATTCATGCAACGTAATTTGTTATTTATTTCAGACACAGAGATTGCAGCATTACCCAGAACACAGTGACTTTAATTGAACTGTTTCCAAATGTCACCATTTACTAAGGACATGTCATGAGATAAAGGTGAATGCATGATAGATGAGCAGATATAAAGGTGCTTAATTTTCTGTCAAACTGCACTAAAAAGTCCATATAGGTCTCTTCTACCCACTCACCACTTTTGTCTGAACTTACAGCACTGATAGTTTAAAGATCTACTTCCTTATTCAAAAATGTAACTGTCCCTTTCACCTCTTCTTTTCAATTTCCTTCTGTTTCTCATTTTGATATTCACTTTGTTACAAAAAGACAGATATCAGCCTTTTGAAGAAAGATCTTGACATGAGTCAAAGATATTAAAAAATGAAACACATTCATCGGTTAGAAAGACATTAATTTATACTAGCTTTATTGCAGACAGTGAGAAAAGACAAATGTCTATTTCATATGAACTTAAAAACCTGACATGTAACTCCAAGCATTTTTCTCGGAATAAAGACTAGACTTGAACTGTAGGCAACATCAACTTAACAGTTGATAGCAATAGAATTTTCTAGGTATTGTAGTACTAAAAAAGTCAGCTTACTCTTAAATTGAATTAAATACCCCTAGGAAAAGGAAATATGTCCTTAGTTTTCTGTAGAATACCAGTTGTTTTTTTGTTCTGGAGGAAAAGGTTTTACTAATTACAGCTAAATATAGCAACCTAACTGAAAATATATTGCTTTCTATTATCTCCTCACAGATCATAATCCTGTTTGAATGCATTTGATATTTGAAATTACTCACCATAAGAAATCCCAATTCATATCTTCATTGTTTTAACTTGTATTTCAATAGTGCCATAAGGGAGCAAGCAGATTTGCATGGAACTTTCTTTGAAAAAAAGAAAGAGAAGAACAAAGTTAGTTTTCCACTGGAAAAATACCACTTTGGTTGAAGTGAAACTTTCATTAGAAATCAGAACCACCTATGTGAGGAGCAGGAGTAATTTGCCCCACATGTTATCACAGTGCTAATCTGTGACATTTTGGTTCAGTTCCTCAAGAATGAGTCAAGTTTTCTAACTTCCCAAGGAAAAAAGGACATATGTAGGTTTCCATCTTATCATGCAATAAGCATAAAAAAAAAAATGTATTGGCTTTTCCATTTTCCTCATGCTATCAGATTTAGGGCACCAGACTGTGAGAAGCTACATAAGCAAATAGTGAAAGTCAGTTCAAGTTTTAAAGAGCTGTCAGTCAAACATTACTCTTCTGCAACAACAGAAAAAGAAGATTCTGTCTGAAGTCATTTAAACCTCAGCTTTAGTTAAATGAGAAAGTAATTATTAGTCTGTTTTCTGGTGTGGTAAAGTGAGACAAGAAGGACAAATCAAGTGACTTGATAAGACTGAGGAAAGATGATGAAATCAGATTAAATGAGAGCATATAGTGAATTGGGCATTAAGCCTACACCTTTTAACAAAAAATTCAGTGACCTAAACATAATTATATACATCTATTATACATAACTAAGTTACCGAAAATATTTTCTAGCTGAAGTTCAAACTGCTGTAGTTGGACAAGAAGTTTGTGTTTGATATGTTTCTCTTTCTGACTCAATGAACACAAATTACTGCACATGTATTTGCCATTATTAATTTTGAATCATAGAATCATAGAATCATTGAGGTTGGAAAAGACCTCTAAGATCATCGAGTCCAACCGTCAACCCAACACCACCATGCCCACTAAACCATGTCCCTAAGCGCCTCATCAACATGTCTTTTAAATACCTCCAGGGATGGGGACTCCACCACTTCCCTGGGCAGCCTCTTCCAATGTTTCACCACTCTTTCAGTAAAGAAATTTTTCCTTACATCCAATCTAAACCTCCCCTGCCGCAACTTGAGGCCATTTCCTCTCGTCCGATCGCTTGTTACTTGGGAGAAGAGACCGACACCCACCTCGCTACAACCTCCTTTCAGGTAGTTGTAGAGAGCGATGAGGTCTCCCCTCAGCCTCCTTTTCTCCAGGCTAAACAGTCCCAGTTCCCTCAGCCGCTCCTCATAAGACTTGTTCTCCAGACCCCTCACCAGCCTCGTTGCCCTTCTCTGGACACGCTCCAGCACCTCAACGTCCTTCTTGTAGTGAGGGGCCCAAAACTGAACACAGTATTCGAGGTGCGGCCTCACCAGGGCCGAGTACAGGGGCACGATCACTTCCCTGCTCCTGCTGGCCACACTATTTCTGATACAGGCCAGGATGCCATTGGCCTTCTTGGCCGCCTGGGCACACTGCCGGCTCATGTTCAGCCGGCTGTCAACCAGCACCCCCAGGTCCTTTTCCGACAGGCAGCTTTCCAGCCACTCTTCCCCAAGCCTGTAGCGCTGCATGGGGTTGTTGTGGCCGAAGTGCAGGACCCGGCACTTGGCCTTGTTGAACCTCATACAGTTGGCCTGGGCCCATCGATCCAGCCTGTCCAGGTCCCTCTGCAGAGCCTTCCTACCCTCGAGCAGATCAACACTCCTGCCCAGCTTGGTGTCGTCTGCAATCTTACTGAGGGTATAACAGACTCCCAGCAGGATATCTGCCTCGTTGGCCTTCCCCCTCATCCTTACCCATAAACACTCGACCGTACCATCATCACAATCGTTGAGCTCTATACAATCAAAACACTCCCTAACATACAGGGCCACCCCACCGCCTCTCCTTCCTCGCCTGTCCCTTCTGAAGAGTCTATAGCCATCCATTGCAGCACTCCAGTCATGAGAGTCACCCCACCATGTTTCTGTGATGGCGACTAAGTCATATCTCTCCCGCTGCACAACGGCTTCCAGCTCCTCCTGCTTGCCGCCCATGCTGCGTGCATTGGTGTATATGCACTTGAGCTGGGCTATCGATTTCACCCCCGGCATCGGCACGCCACCCCTAGGCTCATCTCTAGTGAGCCTGGTTTTATCCCCTTCCCCCTTCAAACCTAGTTTAAAGCCCTCTCAATGAGCCCTGCCAATTCATGAGCCATGATCCTTTTTCCCTTGTGAGACAGCTGGACTCCGTCTGTCACCAGCAGGCCCGGTGCCATGTAAACCTCCCCATGATCAAAAAAGCCAAAATTCCTCCGATGGCACCAGCCCCTGAGCCACGTGTTGATCAGGTGTGTTTTCCTGCTCCTTTCAGTATCCTTCCCTGCCACTGTAGGGATAGAGGAAAACACTACCTGTGCTCCCGATCCTTGAACCAGTTGCCCCAGTGCCCTGAAGTCCCTTTTGATCGCTGCAGGACTTCTCTCTGCAACCTCATCACTGCCAGCCTGTATAACCAGCAGCGGGTAGTAATCAGAAGGCCGTACCAAACCAGGGAGCTTCCTAGTGATGTCTCTGACCCGGGCCCCAGGGAGGCAGCAGACTTCCCTGTGGGACGGGTCCGGTCGGCATATCGGGCCCTCTGTTCCCCTCAGAAGGGAATCGCCTACGACAATTACCCTCCTTTTTTTCTTAGCAGCGGCAGTCGTAATGCGTGGGGCTGACTGCCTCACCCTAGGCAACCCCCTGGATGGACCTTCGTCTACATCCTCGCTTGCCTTGCCCTCAAGTTCCAGGGCCCCATATCTGTTGTGTAAAGGCAACCGTGAAGGTGAGGGAGGCCGGGCGGGGGTTCGCCTGGCACACCGAGCAGGGACCCGTTGAAATCACCTTCTATGTGTTTTCTTTAACATTTGCAGAATTTTTTTTTTTTTGCTTCAGCAAACACTTCTAATACTGTACTCAGCTGACAGAATAACCATAAAAAATGAATGAACAGAGGTGAGAACACAGCTTAAACAAATTCATTTAAACCTTGAAACCTTCCCTCTCTGAATACTTGATTTGAGTGAAACCTTGACTGAAACATTTCAGATTTAAAAAAAAAAAGCATTTACTTCTAGAAAATATTAGTGGTACAAACGGACATAAATTTTTGTGGGTTACAGCTTCACATATATAAGCATTGCTGCAAACGTGCTTGATCTATTCACATCATTTTAGGTAAACAATGAAGGAACATTGTGATCTCCAAGTGCTAAAAACAGAAACTCCGAATAAATGTATGCTAAAACACAACAAAGCCTGCATGAGAATAATGCATGCAAGTTGCTAGTTAAAATCTGTCTTTTGGCCGTGGTGTAATTTGTATTTTGAATACACATCATATGTGTCCCACAAATTTGCCCATATTTTCATGGGTGCACATTGTAACAAGCATGGCAATTGAGTAGTTAAATATAAGTCAAATGTAAGTTTTTAATTGGATACAAATTGAAAAAAAAATCACTCACTATGTCTAGCTCTTTAGTGTAACTAGGAAAAAGATTCAGTGGTAAATGAATCTGTAAGAGGAAGAGAAGACTTTCAGGCTTTACAAATTGAAGTAAGTTGCTATGTACATTCATTTTTCTTCACAGGTGAGAAAGATCAGAATTCACAAGCAAACAGAATCCAGTGTTTAGACTGAAAGAAACCAGCCGTTAATAGTAGCTATTTGGAATAAGGCTATGTGACATCTTCTATAGATATGGTATTGTGAAGTGAGGCAAGGGGAGGTAATGTTCATTCCTATTAAGTTAGATATTTAAAAGTTGTGGTCTGATGCTTTCCAGTCATCCCTTCATTTATGTCTCGTGGTTCTGTATGGCCTAATAGGCCCTGAGAATTTAATTTCTTTGCTTCATGAATTCATAAACCCTAACACAGAACTCAAAGAAGGTTTGTATTTATAATATTATATACCTGCCAAGGATTTTAAGCAATAGTCTTGTTTAAGCAGGATAATTATATAGGAAATGATTTAGCCTAATACACTTCTATAGCTCTTCATAATGCATTAATGGGAAATGCTATTCAGGACAGCCTGCATTGAGATTTGCCAAATGTGAATTTTTAATTTAAAGTGTGTGGGTGTTACTTTTCTCTGATTAATTAAATCCCCCATCACGTGCCATGCATAACATTGTTACTGCTTCTTGCTTTCCAGCAGCAACTTGATGCCATCCAACATGTGATGAGACAAACTCCAGGAGAATTTTAAGCATTCAAAATACTATCCAAGCCTGAACTCATCTAGAAAGCCAAGAACTACAATTAAACTAATTAAACTCTTGCAATGTGGCATTTCAAATTATTGCAAATGGGTAGAAACCTTTAGCTGAATGACGAGGTGTATAACACAATGCCTTCTTTTTCACTAACTGCAGTTTATATTGGCAAAATTTTAATGAGCTGATAAACTTGTTCTCCAGCACTATCCAACAAATAATACTGTATTTATAAGTCCATAAACTAGTCTATCCAGTAAGAAAAAAAACATTAACTCCATCATATACTTTTCTTCTACATATATTGCATGCAAATAAGACCAACTAGAGAAGATTCTGTTAAACAGTGATATCTACTGGGGCAAAACTATAATTATTTTTTTCACGCACATATCTTCTTAAAGCTATATATATAAGAAAAATATTGAGACATTAGTTGTGCTATTTAAGACTTGAATAAACTGGAGATCATTTTCTAATGGTTAGGAAGTAAAGAATGCAAGAAAAGTACAAGTCAAAACCAAAGGCAATGCCAGGCATACATAGCACTGGTACAGGACAAGGGGACCAGACCCTTTCTCATTCAGCCGTATACTCTGTGGCAAAGTCTCCCAAATGCTGTCACTGTATTAGTTATTTTTTTCCTCTTTAAAATCCTCATCAATCCTATCCCACTTGCACCCAACATGTTCACATCTCCATTGTAGCTCATAGCTGAACAGGCTTATCAGTATACAGTTTCTGAAGACTTTGAAAGTGTGAACTGACTGTTTAGCAAGACATAAGTAGTGTGCCAAGAGCCTGAAGCATCAGCTCTGAAAGTACAGGCTGCTTCAGTGATCGCATGCAGAGTCCCAGATGCTGTGTCTAAGTTACTATGTAGAGCAGCCCTCAGGGTAGCCTCAAGGCCAACAGAACTGCCCATCTACCTTGTTTGCTTGTTGAATCACCCCAAAGGCTAGCTCTGGGGCAAACCTGGTGGTATTCCTGGATGGTAATGGGAATTTGCAACGTACCAAATCCATAGGCAACAACATTTGTATGTAGCCTTCAGCTGTTCTATTTGCCATTTCAGTGACATCAAGTAGGGAAAAAAGAAAATAGTCTGGAGATTATTCCTTTAGCGTGCCCTCAGGTTCTCCCTAAGAGGACTCAAAATGTTTGCTGTCTTAAGGGCAAAAGGGATTTCTGGCAGCCTTAGTTTATGTTGCAGACAAAAGATATAATGGATGCCAAATGTGTACAACACCCTCTCATTCACAACAAATCTGAAGTCTTCACATTAGGTACAGTATGGAGGTATCCACAGTGTAGATGCTTCTGAAGTAGTGAAATGTTTCCTACTGTTTAATTTTTAAAAAAAAAACCATGGTCATATAATCCAAAGACTGAATTGTTCTCAATCCATTGACCATGCATATATCCCTGGCCTGATAAACTATAAGTTAACTTCAACCTTTAACAACTTTTGAAACATGATGAGGGTAGCCTAAGCTCATACGTTTTATTTCACAAGTAGGGTAAGATAGGAGCATGCATGGATGGCTGCTGCAGCTCATACAATTCATTAAAGTGTGGTAACTTGTTTGAATTGCTTGCTCACACATGAAATTACCAGAACAAGGAACATACTTCCAGCAGCTGAGCACTCCGCTTTTGTTTTAGCCTCCCTCTACCCTGAAGTGATACCCCTGCAGTCACTTTTCTCCCTGTCTCCTCCTGTATCTTCTCTCACAAGAGAAAAGCAACTGGATTACAGTACATTGTTTCCTCTGGAAAGCAGGCAGGGGACAGAAATGCACATGAGCTTGAAACAAAAAAACAGGGAGCTGGAAGTGCAATCTGTGTAGTTGTGCTGTTTAAGGCAACAGCTGATTTGAAAAGACAAATCCATGAAGTTGATCACCACACTGGTTCCCTTCTTCCCTCCCTTGTCCTACTTTTCCCTATGATAAGCATCATGGCAGAAGAGGGCTCTGAATTCAGACAAGACATCATTTCAAGAGATAGTCTTCAGGTTGGGCCTTTTGGAAAAAGGACCCAAAAAATCCAGAGCTCAAAACCAATAATTTATAATGCTCCAGAATAAGAAGAAAACATATTCTTTAATGAAAGGTGATTTTGGAGCACAGGTCTCCACCAATGAGAACACTCTGTGGTGAGCTTGCAGTATGAGACAATAACAGGCTTGTTTGTTTGTTTTGTCTCTGAGTTTATCACAGCTGTTCCACATTAATTCATGTTTGATTATCAACACCATTGGATTTTTCAAGGTTTTTTCCACGTGTAAATCATAGAGGATCAAATAATCAAGACATGGTACTTTAGAAAATATTAAACTTTTCCTTCCTGGACCACAGAAGCCTGCCTTGAAGTATTGTACCTTGAAAAACAAGAGCGTCTCCTCCGAGAGACCAGGCTAGGAAGAAAATTAACTCTATCCCAGCTGAAACCAGGACAGGAACACAGCTACATTAAAATAATTTTAAAATGTAGTGATCCCAGAAAATGTTCTCCCAAAAGTCCTAAAAGCATTAGTCTTGAAATTATTCAAACCATTTTTGTTGCTTTTAGTGAGTCTTGAAAAAATGGAGAATTTCAAAACATTAGGGCACTAGTAAGTTTTTCCAGTACTGAAAAGATATTGGAAACAACATTAATTAAAGAGTGGGGATAGCCTCATGTCAAGCCCAAGGAATTTCATGATATGATTAATCTGGGCCTCTGCCAAAAAATATTTAGAGATTAAAATTACCATCTACTGTGTCCGTTCTGGAAGGTTTAAATATCATCCAAGATATTTGCTGTCCATTTTCTAAGCAATATAGGTCTGGTTAATAAAGGTTACTATTGTGGTGTAGAATATTTCAGCATCTCTAGGGTATCTGACCTAGCACAAAATGGCACTTCATTTAAACTTACAGTATTTGAAATTAGGAGGGTATAAATAATATATCTTTAAAATGACTTACTGAAGGATCTAAAGTTGTAGGTGTTACAAGGGAGCTATTCATAAGTACTTCCAGCTAAGTGCCCTCTACTATATTCAATAAATCTTTTTTATAAATAATCTAGACAATAATACTGCAGCCATTATGGCCAAATGTATAGATAACAGATTGCAGGTTCAATAAATAATGAGGTGCAACACAGCTACAAAAGTGTTTAAAGCTCTTGAAGAAATGGTTACTTCCCTTTCTATTAAGAAGTGCCCTGTTAGGTTGTATATTAGGAAGCAAATAAAAGAGTCTATATTTACACAACTGGATGTTTAGCCTTGAAAAGGAGTGAGTCAAAGAAGGATTTAGTGATTATGCTAGATGATTGTCTCATTATATAATCTTAGTGCAATACTCGGTAAAATTTGCCACAGAAAATCCCACAAAAGTGAAATTATCTTGCTCCACAGTGTCAGTAAGTCTTTTGGTGGAATACCTTGTACTCTTATGGTATCCACTCCTCAACAAATCATTAGCAAAAATTCAAAGTAGTTCTAAACTGATCCAGAGAGTTGCGAGAAAGACTTTGGCTGCATAGCTTAATAAGCTAATACAATAATTTATGAGAAAAAAGGTTGAAGAAGTTGACTGGATCAAAGACTGTGGGTGCTTAAATATGGAGCAAAAGTTGAGATGAAAAGAGGAAGGCTTTCAACATTACTGAGAAAGGAATAAAAAGTCAGTAGTTGGAAAGGGATTTTAGAAGATTCAACTTTAAATAAGACAAAAATTCCTAGTAGTGATGATAATTAATACCGATACAGCTTATCAGTGAAGGTTATAGCTTCAGTATCACTTGGAATCTCTAAAGCAAAACTTGTGTATATAGTTTAAGAGATCCTCTCATCCAGGTTTGAGAGGCATTCTTCAGCCCACAACAGATGACAAAAGCAGAAGCAGTGCTCTTTTTAGCTCTAGAGGTCTGTAAATACGAACATTAATTCTTCCTCTTCCTCCTCTGCCTCAGTTAATTTCCATTCTGAGTGAACTCTCCAAGTACATTTAATACTTCCATCACCATACATAAGGCAAATGGCTTTAATCAAATCTCTTGCTTTATGTCTTCTCTGGTTGCGTAATTTGGCTTCTGATTTTATGAGGGTTTTTATTTGGGTGGGTTTTAATATCATTGAAGGTGTCCTGATTGTAAATGACCAGTCAAGTCTCTATTTGGCTCATTTAATTGCCTCTTTGATGGCCTCACTAATCATACCTGACTACTTTCACAAGCAGCAGCTATGTCCAAGAAGCGACCAATTCTGTTTAATTTACTTCTGTGTAATTTCTTTGTCATCATCATATCACTGACAAAGTAACTGCACAGCTGGTGTTAGCTGGATCTGTTCTGGTCACCTTTCTGCCTTCTTTATCTCTGAGCCCAGACACTGGTAAATGGCCAGAGGATTTCATGTCCCTTTCTGGGGCAAAAGGAGTTCTATCTCCAATATTTTATACTGCTGGTCTCTCTACTCCCATATTCAGATTTAAAATCCTATTCACTTTGGACGTAAGGACAGAAATTTATTTCTTCAATTGACGTCATGCAAGTAAAATTCAGAAATATTCTATTAAGGTGTATAGCTAGAAGACATGTATCACGTAAACAAAACCACATTAGAACTTCAGACATTTTAACGAGACATATTTGCAGCTGCACTTGCATTTGCAATTGTCCTGACACTTTGCTTATAGTCACCACTCAAACATGGTTTCCCTCAAGGTTTGGAGACTACCAGGGCTGAATTTCAAACCAAAGTATAAGTGTGGCCCTGGTACACACACAGTATTAATAAGGTGATTATTTTGCTCTGAAAGAAATGTATACAGTAGGCAAAGTCCTTAAGCTGCTCCTTAGCGTACTATTTCATTAATATATAATGTGACAAGACCAGTATTCAAATATAAACTAATTAATTATGTATGTAAATGAATTTCTAATTTAGTTATCCTGAAATACAGCAAGGTTAACAGAATTACACTGAAGCTATTACAACTGAAATGAAAATAAGATGCATTTTCATGTTGCTGGTTTAGAGACTTAGTACAAACAGTATTCAAATGACTTTCCAACTTGATTCATTTGCAAACAATGTGTTCAAAGTAATACCATAAAATGTGCTTCCTCTCTCTCTAGGCTTCATACCTCTGTTTTATGGTTTACTTTAATAATAAACATTTTTATGGTTGAGGTGCGTAATAAATATGACAGACCACACATTGCAGCCTGCAAGGTATGAGGAAGAACAGGCTCTGTATGAATAGAGAAGATAGCCTGTATAAGACTAGAATGCCGGGGCTCATTTGTCTTCAAATATGGCTTGTTTCCCTGTGACAATCAATAGATAATTTGCCCTAGGGGCAAGTATTCATTTATGAACAATGTCCAAGCTTGTATCATAGGACTCATCTCACTTGATTTGTTTCTTTGTCAGTGCTAACAAAATTCTATTACTTTGGTAAGATCAGATACATTTGTGGCCTACATTATGTCAAAAGCTGAATTTCTGTTCCTACAAGGGCATTAAAAGAAGGCATAGGTTAGGCTAAATATATGACCCATACTATGAAAATTATTATTATTTTCTTAACTAGAGTGTTTTAAGATCTTTAATATACAATCAGGCACCCAATTCTACACAGGGACTTGAATAAACAGAGTGTATTGGGTTTACGTGACAAGGTTTTGGTAGCAGGACAGGTTGAAGGGGTGGCTTTTGTGAGAAGACACCAGAAGCTACCCCTGTGTCGGACAGAGACAGTTCTAACTGGCTCCAAGATGGACCCACTGCTGGCCAAACCTGAGCCCATCAGTGACAATGATAGTGCCTCTGTGATAACATATTTAAGAAAGGGTAAAATACGTTGCACAGCAGCTGGGAGAGAGGAGTGAGGATATGTGAGAGAAACAACTGTGCAGACACCAAAGTCAGTGAAGAAGGAGGGGGAGGAGGTGCTCCAGGTGCCAGAGCAGAGATTCCCCTGCAGCCTGTAGTAAAGACCATGGCAGGGCAGGCTGTCCCCCTGCAGTCCATGGAGGTCCACAGATATCCACCCTGCAGCCTGTGGAGGACCCCACGCTGGAGCAGGTGGATGCCCCCGGAGGAGGCTGTGACCTGGTGGAGAGCCAATGCCACAGCAGGCTCCTGGCAGGAATTGTGGCCCGTAGAGAGGAGCCCACACAGGAGCAGGTTTTCTGGCAGGACCTGTGGCCCGTGGGGGACCCACACTGGAGCAGTCTGTTCCTGAAGGACTGTACCCCATGGAAAGGACCCATGCTGGAGCAGTTCTTGAAGAAGGACCAGTGTTGGAGCAGTTCATGAAGGACTGTGTCCCGTTGGAGAGACCCCATGCTGGAGCAAAGGAAAAGCATGAGGAGGAAGGAGCAGAAGAGATGAAGTGTTATGAACTGACCGCAACCCCCATTCCCCATCCCCCTGCGCTGCTCAGGGGGAGGAGGTAGAATAGTTAGGAATGAAGTTGAGCCTGGGAAGAAGGGAGGGGTGGGAGGAAGGTGTTTTTAGTTTTGTTCTTATTTCTCACTATCCTACTCTGTTTACAAATAATTGGCAATCAATTAAATTCATTTTCCCAAGTCAAGTTTGTTTTGCCCATCTGTTTTGCCCGTGGCAGTAATTGGTATCTCAACCCACAAGCTTATAATTGTATTTTCTCCCCCTGTCCTGTTGATGGAGGAGTGATAGAGCGGCTTGGTGGGCACCTGGTGGCCAGCCAAGAACAACCTACCGCACACAGAAAAGCTGTCTCAGTCTCCTTCAGAAGTCCCTAGTCCTTGCATTTCTAGTTACATACACTTAACCAGAGAGTGAGGATGGGCTTTAATGCCCTTCTTACCATAAAGGAAGTTCAGTTTATATTTTTAACTTCCTAGAAGAAAGTCTTGTGTACAACCATATAAACAAATTTGATTCAAAGCATTCAACACTTACCTGTTTTATCACTTTCCTCTTACACCAGGGTCCCAGAACAGAATTTGGGATTCACTGAATAGAAGACAAATCACAAAAGGGAACATGCCTCTATAACCCAATAACTGAAGAACTTGGCTAGTTTCTGTCTACTCCATCTTACCTAAAGTCATTTGGAGATTAGAACTCAGAGCCCTTTTGCCAAGCTGAAGGTTGTATTCCTTGAAGTGTTTCACAAAACACCATGTTGAGATCCCTAAATATATTTTATCCTTTGTACAGGAAACTTAGGGGCTTTAGATTCCATTCCAAAATATGACTGGCATTCATCAAATCAGTTAAGCAGAACTTAGGAGCCTAGTTCAAGACTGATTTGAGAAAATACCAGCTAACCTACCGTGGAGTCTGATACACTTTGGATGCCTGAAATGGGATTTAATTGCCTGTGTATTTTTATTTACTGCCAACTGAGATATGCTGGAGTGTCCCAATTGATTTCTGTTTGCCTTTCTAGAAGTGTGCTGATGTCTTGTAGCTGATATTGTGTATCATATCTGCCAGCCCTATGGGAACATGTTGGACAACTGGACATCTGAAAATGGGAGATGAATATTTGTCCAGGAAACTGAATCCTACTTTTAGGACTTGAGAGAGAAATTTCTCTGTGCACATGAAGTTGTATTAGTAGGATTCTAAAGTTATATCCCGAGCTTTGGTAAGCAGTGGATCATTTGGATTACACTTACCTAAGCCCCTAGGAACAGATTTACTCAAATCATGCCTACTTCATTAAGACTTAAATCAAAAAGAGTGTAAACTTTCAGCAGGCCCTTGCTAAATCACTGTGTTCCTCATATTTGAAAATCTACCTTTTTATTCACCTTCAGCAAGTTTGCAGATGATACAAAGTGGCAAGGAGTGGCTGAAAGACCAAAGGGTTGCGCTGCCATTCAGAAGGATCTCAACAGGCTGAAGAAATGGGCCAAGAGGAACCTCATGAAGTCGAATAAAGGGAAATGCTAAGTCCTCTACTTGGAGAGGAATAAAGCCACACACCAGTAAACGCTGGAGGCTGACTGTCTGCAAAGCAGCTTTGCAAAAAAGAATCTAGTGGTCCTGGTGGACAACAACTTGACCATGAACCAGAAGTGTACCATGACAGCAAAGAAGGGCAACAGCATCCTGGGCAGCATTGCCAGCAGGTTGAGGGAGGTGATTCTCTCCTCTGCTCAGCACTAATGAGCGTGTCTAGTTCTGGGCTCTCCAGCAGAAGAGAGTCATGGACATACTGGAGAGACTCCAGTGCAGGACCACAAAGTTGATTAAGGGACTGGAGCACCTTTCATACAAGGAGAGTCTGAGAGAGCTGGGACAGTTCAGTCTGGAGAAGGGAAGGGAAGGGAAGGGAAGGGAAGGGAAGGGAAGGGAAGGGAAGGGAAGGGAAGGGAAGGGAAGGGAAGGGAAGGGAAGGGAAGGGAAGGGAAGGGAAGGGAAGGGAAGGGAAGGGAAGGGAAGGGAAGGGAGAAGGGAAGAGAAGGGAGAAGAGAAGAGAAGAGAAGAGAAGAGAAGAGAAGAGAAGAGAAGAGAAGAGAAGAGAAGAGAAGAGAAGAGAAGAGAAGAGAAGAGAAGAGAAGAGAAGAGAAGAGAAGAGAAGAGAAGAGAAGAGAAGAGAAGAGAAGAGAAGAGAAGAGAAGAGAAGAGAAGAGAAGAGAAGAGAAGAGAAGAGAAGAGAAGAGAAGAGAAGAGAAGAGAAGAGAAGAGAAGAGAAGAGAAGAGAAGAGAAGAGAAGAGAAGAGAGAAGGTTCGGTGGCCTGGCAGGGGGGTGCAGATCTTAGCAATGTTTATAAATATCTGATGGGAGGGAATGAAGAAGTGGAAGCCAGATTCTTCTCAGTGATGCCCACTGACAGGACAAGAGGCAATGGACACAAATTGAAAAATAGAAAATTTCATATGAACATACAAATAAACCAGTCAAACACTGGAAGAGGCTGCCCAGAGAGGTTGTGGGGTTTGCATCTCTCAAGATATTCAAAACCTGAAAGGATACAGACCTGGGCAACCTGCTCTAGTTGATCCTCCTCTAGCAAAAGAGTTGGACTCCATGGTGTCCAGAGGCCCCTTCCAACCTCAACTATTCTTTGATTCTGTGATCCTGCTATTTAGGTACTTAACAGTGGACTTTTTGAACTGAACCAAATGAAGCCTTAATAGAGAATGAACATTTTCTTATTGCCAGTTGAACTACACTTGATTAGGGAATGCAGTTTTACCTTGCTGTTTGATCAGGTATCTATGTTTTGGAACAGTTTCTGTGGGAATTAAGGAAATCTTTCAAGAACTTAAGTCGTTTAAATTGGAGACAAAAAAATACACAATTTCCTCTAGAGAACAATCTTTCATTGGCAGAGGTTGGACTTTGTGACCTATGAAATACTTTCTAAGCTTAATTTATTATTACATCAGCAATAAAATAACATTTGTTCTAGTAATTTGTTATACCATGGAGAGTCTCTGCTTCTCTCTTTTTAATACTGAAACATTGTATAAGTAATGAATTTAGCATCTTGTATTAGTACTAGATTTGCATTTATAGTACAATTGCTGTTACTGCTGTTATGTTTTATATTATAGTTGTCAATGAAATTTGGGAGGTGTTAATCAACTGAAGAATGCTAGTTTAGCAGACATGAGATAATAAAAGGCAGGGTGATAACAATCATTAGTTTAGAACTAATAAAATCTGTTGTGTGTAATTTACCTATAACAGTTAAGGCCCATTGTAATTGGTCTGTCATTTTTTATCGCTGCAAAATATGCTCCTATTCTCATTATAAGAGCTGTTGTTACAAGGCGGTTTGTAGGTGCCTTAGCTTGATTCACTGAATTCTACCAAAACTATAGGTGTCATCTCCAGGAGAAGAAAACCAGAATGGGCCAAATATGCTCTTTATGCAATGTCTTTAGAAGGCACAAGTTATTAGTAGAGAGGATATCGGCCCAAAGTTTCTTAGCTGTGAAATAGTTTCAGGCAATTTCATTGCTTATCATTAAAGACTATGTTGAATTGTTAATATCTGAAAGCTTTAAAGCTAATTCTTGAGGAACATGTCACATGGATATGGTGAGATGAGGGTAATGATGTGAAATACACCCTTTGACAAGTCTTGCATTGTCTTTCATGGCTGAGAGATATTACCATTTAGTCTATTTTGTTCCATTTTTCTCACTTCTGCCTGTGATTTTTGGAAACCACTCTTCTTTTATTTCAGTGGCGTACTGGATAAAAGAAGTCAGAAGCTGCTTCCCAGAGGATGACGTGAAGGCAACTTATGTGCTGGAGGAAGAGTGCAACCATCAACTAATTAGACAAAATAATGCAAGGTCTACTGCTAATAAAACATTTCTGAGATCAAGATTCACTATTGAATTGGATCACAGATTCATCATGCTCCAATCTGTTAAAGATGTAGTAGCGAAGCAAGAAAGTCATTGTTGAAGTAAGAGGAAAACACAAGGAAGGAAGTAAAAGAAATTGCCCTTGGGCTCAGAAAAGTGATAAAAGGAAATAGAAAAACAAAATACAACTTGTGTAAGTGTTGCAAATGAATTTTTTTCTATCCTGGGGTTATGATCCTTCAGCACTGACTGTTTGTGACACTTCAGGAATCATCTGAAGGGTGACAGAAATGATAAAAGTGATTAAAATATTCCTATGTACCTACACAAAAAGTGGCTGGTAGATCAAGAAATTATTAAGAATTCTCCTGGCATATCTATAAAATGCTTTTTGGTAGCTTATAAAATACAACCACCAAAACTGTAGAGCAGTGCAAAGGTGTTTTCACTGTGAATAGCATGTCGAATCAATTTTTAGTTTGCAAGTTTTTTATTTGAAGATTTCAATAATTTCAAGAATTCAATAATTTGAAGGTTTTGTGCATGTGCACCTTACCATCTGCTCACAGAAATGCAAAGTGATTTTAAAAGGTCCTGAAAGGAACCTCTAAAGACACTTTCATGACAGAATCCTACCATTGCATGTATATTAACTTGGCTAAACTAAACTTATGGTACCAACTACTACTAATCCTTATCTGCCGTACCCAAAAAAATATCAATGACACACTGGTTTTGGTCAACAGAAATGGAAGAGTAGATTTAAGGTTTGCTCTGCTCTCCTCATGTAATTGACTGCAATCTGTAGGAGGAGTTAATCTGAGAAAAACTTAATAATCACACTTAAAAGAGCATTCAACATTTCTGGATGAAAAATGTGTTTCTCCAAAGAAACCTCAAGGCATTGATGCACATAACAAGATTATTAGACCAATGGGACTTTATCATTAACTTTACTTACAAAGATCATCAAGAAGAAAATTATATTTGCTGTTTTCAATATGACATCTTCAATAAACACTAATGAGGTAATGTCACTTTGGCTTCAATCACAGATGGTTACATGCTTGCTATTAAAGCCTCAGAATAATGGAAACTGAAAAAGAGTATTATTATTATACACTTGAAGTGCAGCTGAATTGTGCAACATGAAATTGAACTAAAGTTGAGGAGGAACAGTGATGCACAAAATAGTACAAGAAAACTTCACATTCGCTATTAAATCTTGTGATTATACGCAGTAGTAAAGGTCTTTTAATAAACAAGTAAAATTTCCGATTATATAATGAGTAAATAACATTCTAGAAATAAAAATCAAAGTGAAAATGCATCTAATATCTCATCCAAAACCTATAGTAGAAAATAGTAAAAAATAGTTCATAATATGAAGTCAAGCATGAAAACATTAAGATTCCCTAGAATTAAAAACACTGTGTAAAATTCATGCAGTCCCTCATGTATATGTAATTCGACAGTGATTTTCAACGTATGATCAAATATTCTAGTTTCACATCTGTTATTTCCTAATTTCTCCACACCTGACTTGGCAACTATACTACTATTACTATAATAAAATACTTACATAAAATTCCTAGATTTTTTTTCCTTTGGAGCCAGACTGTTACACCATTAGCAGAGACCCTGCTGGCCCAGAAGAAAGCTCTGTCTCCTCTGGTATTTTTCTTCCAAACTTAGTTGCATGCCAGGAGTAAGAGTATGGGGAAAAGGTCATGTGTAAGACAGTTTTACTTCCTAGTTTTTGGTAGCCACCACTTTAGGGATTTCTTTGAGGCTGCACCTGGTCAAAAACCCTTTTAATACACAGTGATGATCCTAATTTGTCGCAACTCTTTTTAATTTTATAAATTTGTTCTAGGTATTTTTCTGTGTGAAGAAATTCCACAGTTTAATTCTGAATTGTGAGAAAGCAATTCCTTTTCTGCAAATTAAACCTTTTGCCTGATGTTTATATTATTAAGTTCTTCTGTTCTAAGAAATGGTATTCCTTCTGTATTCCATTCATTTCATTATGTCTCTGTTGTTCCCCTTTGCCATACAGATTTATATACTTACAACTATACTTCTATATTTTGTCTGGGTAAAAAACTGTCTGGATGGCCAGGCCCCAAGAGTTGTGGTGAATGGAGTTAAATACAGTTGGTGGCCGGTCACAAGTGGTGTTCCCCAGGGCTCAGTACTGGGGCCAGTTCTGTTTAATATCTTTATCAATGATTTGGACGGGGGTATCGAGTGCACCTTCAGTAAGTTTGCAGACGACACCAAGCTGGGCAGGAGTGTTGATCTTCTTGAGGGTAGAAAGGCTCTCCAGATGGATCTGGACAGGCTGGATCGATGGGCTGAGGCCAATTGTATGAGGTTCAACAAGGCCAAGGGCCGGGTCCTGCACTTGGGTCTCAACAACCCCATGCAACGCTACAGGCTTGGGGAAGAGTGGCTGGAAAGCTGGTCAGTGTCGCTCTCCTTTCCCAAGTAACAAGTGATAGGACAAGAGGAAATGGCTTCAAGTTACACCAGGGGAGGTTTAGATTGGATATTAGGAAACATTTCTTCACCAAAAGGGTTGTCAAGCATTGGAACAGGCTGCCCAGGGAAGTGGTTGAGTCACCATTCCTGGAGGTATTTAAAAGATGTGTAGACATGGTGCTTAGGGACCTGGTTTAGTGGTGGACTTGGTAGCGTCAGGTTAACAGTTGGATTCGATGATCTTAAGGGTCTTTTCCAACCTCAATGATTCTATGATTTATAGTAATAGCAAACAATTTTCCTGCCTTCTTGGCTGCTCTCAGGGACTAGGAATTTTTTTTCTCCCATTAAACTATCCCCAAGAACATCAAATATTTCCTACATCTGTTGCAGTGAAATTAAATTCTGTCATTATGTATGTACAGCTAGGAGCAGTTCCCTTCTCCCATCCTTTCTACTATCTCCATGTACAGATTTTCATTTTTGGATTCCACTAAGATGGCTCCATTTCTTTAAGGACCTTTGATGGCAGATCTTATTAAAACCCTGGAAACACATGTAGATTCCAGCAACTGGATCTTCATTATCCTCAAACTCTAAGGATGCATTAATACCAATACATTTAGTGTGCCTACAACTGTTCTCTGGCACTGGAACTCACCAGCAGGGCCCAGTCTATGTTTCATATTCTCCAAAACAGGTAGCTCCATGTCAAGAATGGTCTACAGATTTCATTAGCTCCTAAATTGTAAGCAGGACAGTGATAGTTGTCATGAGTCAAAAGCCTGCCATAGAGTATTCTAACAGTTTATTGGTAAATAGAATCAAGTTCCACTGTCTGGGAACGTTCCCAAAGTAGCCATTGACTTTTTTACAGTACTGTATTGATTCTGGATGGAAAGACTGCTCTCTATAGAATCTGCATTGATTCTTCCTCCTTTCCCATTTCTCTCTCTCTTTTTTCTTTTCCCCCTGCCAGTTCCAATCTTTACAGTTTGCCTGAAGTTAAATCAGATTTACCAGTTCATTTTCTAGTTCGCTCCTGGACTATTTTAAAATTGATATCCTATTTGATCCTTTCCATCCTTCTGATTTGAGCTGGTAGTTAGCAGTGTCATATTTGATTACCTTTAGAATTCCTGGCTGAATATCACCTCTTCATGTCAATTTCTTATTAATCTTGTTATTGGTTTATTTTAATAGCCATTTACTGACACTTTAATTTGAGGCAGTTCTTTAGACTGTTCCCTCATTAAAAAAAATGAAAACCAATATCTTTCTTAAGTGTTTCTTTAGTACCGGCATCATCTTTGGACCCTCAATTCTTTGGCAGTCTTCCTGACTTCACTGTGCTTGAAAAAACTCTATTAGAAGTTTTAATGTTGTTAGTAAGTCACTCCAAAACAGTTTTTCATAGAATCATAGAATAGTTTGGGTTGGAAGGGACCTTTAAAGGTCACCTAGTCCACCCCCCCTGCCGTGGGCAGGGACATCTTCAACTAAATCTGGTTTCTCAGAGCCCCGTCCAACCTGACCTGGAATGTTTCCAGGGATGGGGCATCCACCACCTCTCTGGGCAACCTGGGCCAGTGTTTCACCACCCTCAGCGTAAAAAATGTCTTCCTTATATCTAGTCTCAATCTACCCCCCTTTAGTTTAAAGCCATTCCCCCTTGTCCTGTCGCAACAGACCCTGCTAAAAAGTTTTTTCAAACCCGCAATGTTTAACTCACCAGCATATATCCTCTTTTCTCCTATTTTCTTCATTTGGACCCAATTTTTATCTTTTTAATGACTTTTTTTTTTTCTTTTTGATTTATAATAATCCCCTATACTCAGCTGTTTACTAGCTCTTTTAGCCTTTTAGATAGATATTCTATAGAGACTTTGCCTCGCATATGGTTTCTAATTTTCTATACTGCCTTCCTGAAAGAATTTAGACATATTAACTCTCTTCAGTTTCTTTCTGATTTTCTTTGTAACTATTTTATTAATATGTATGTAGTTTTTCTTTCTGAAGTTAAACATTATTGTGGTAGATTTTTGTAGCTCTTTTTAGCATGCAAAGTTGTTTAATTTTAATATTTTTCAAAAGTTATCTATTTAGGTGCTTTGCTGGGTGTTTAGCACTAAGTAAGGCACTGCAACACCTCAGTCTAAGGAACCCAGCAGGGACTTTGCATAGGAATCTAGACTCAGGGTTCAAAACCTGGGCTTCCCCACAACGGATAGAGAACTAAGCATCTCGGAGAATGAATGCTAAAACTCCTATGATCATAAAAGGTAATTAAAAAAAAAACAAAAAAAAAAAACCCAAAAAGGCTTAATATAGTGGTCTGGTTTAACTTCCAGTTTTCTTCCTGTCTGCAGCAGGAATGTGAAGGAGATCTATCAGTCTGTCGAGGTTCCTCTGCATTATGTCCTGAAGGCAGGGAAAGATTAATATTCTTGGATGGACTCAAGTAACACCGAGTCCTTTGTGGTGAAAATGGTGATAAAGACAATGGCGTTGTATATTATTTATAAAGGAGCTTGACATTCAGGCAGACTTCAGCTCTTGGCCTTCTTTATCTTGTGGGATTTCAAACTTGTATGTCTCCCAAGCCAGCAGAATATCTTCATCATGAAGTTATCATAGTACGTTCTACACGATGTCTCAGAGAGAAGCATTTACAAAACTACTGGGGCTAGACAAGCAAGCAAAGTATGTGTGTCTGTAGTGAAG
This sequence comes from Aptenodytes patagonicus, assembly GCF_965638725.1. Lineage (NCBI taxonomy): Eukaryota > Metazoa > Chordata > Aves > Sphenisciformes > Spheniscidae > Aptenodytes > Aptenodytes patagonicus. Next base: position 31,378,239 of record NC_134949.1, read on the forward strand.
GCAGCCCACTGGGAGTCAGGGGTTCTGCTTCTTGTTCTATTTATACATTTAGATGCTGCAAGGGTTAGGCCCCTATGAGGCACTCTTTTTATAGCTAAAAATTCTCCCTGCTTCTGACCTACTGCAGGGATTTCTGCTGTCTGAACTACAGAAACAGGTGACAGCAGCAGCTGCTTAGTAGCTCCCTTTGAAGCAGCAGCATGAGAAAAGGAGGTGCTTTGAAACAAACTGTTGACAGTAAAAGAATAAATATTTAGAAAGGAAGACATAGTGATGAGTCCATTTCTCTTTGTTTCTGTCCTCCTCATCCCCACTCCCAGCACACTTCTTTCTGGCCTACCCAGCTGAACTGTTGTCCCGGTTCTTACTTTCATGCCTGTTCCCTCCACAGGAACCTGGTTCTTTACACAGATCCATTACAGGACAGTCTTCTGGTTAACATCATCTTGTTCAGTTTCTTACTGTATATTATGCTAGTACAATAATTTCATGATCTATATTCTTGACATAACCCTCTAGATGCCTGTGAAATCAGTGTTGGTTTGTAAGTATCAATGTTTTTTATGTAATGTAATATTTTGTAATGTAATATTTATGTAAGGTTATTTTTGTTAAAAGCAAACCCCTTCTGTTTCAGGGAATTTGGTTGTACTTGTCAGTTGTTAGTGTTCTCAAGAAGACAGCAATGTAAAATGGTTACTCTTACCTTTTCGTGTTTAAACTTCAAGCTTATTTTAAAGGATGAACTGATAAATAATAATAAAAAAAGTATGCCCTTCAATTTAATAACAGCTATTACTTTAGAAAGTGTCAAATTTAGACGTAGTCATCAGCCCATTGTTTCAAAAAGTCTTGTGGTTAGGGCATAAACTCCCTATACAGCTCAGCTTGTTACTACACCAGTTCAAAACATCTGGCTGTAGAATAAAACCCAACATGTAGAATGAACAAGGAAATCTCTGTTTTGTTTCAAAACTCTTCTTCCACCATAAAGTTTATAAAAACTGAACTTACCATGCCACCATGAAAGATGAAACAGAACTCTTTATTAGATGAGAAGAGAGAAGACCAGGACTATGAGGTCTGCTTGGAGCCTTGCTATATCAATTGGCCTAAATCATAGAATCATAGAATCATAGAATCATTGAGGTTGGAAAAGACCTCTAAAATCATCGAGTCCAACCGTCAACCCAACACCACCATGCCCACTAAACCATGTCCCTAAGCGCCTCATCTACTCGTCTTTTAAATACCTCCAGGGATGGGGACTCCACCACTTCCCTGGGCAGCCTCTTCCAATGTTTCACCACTCTTTCAGTAAAGAAATTTTTACTCACATCCAATCTAAACCTCCCCTGGCGCAACTTGAGGCCATTTCCTCTCGTCCTATCGCTGGTTACTTGGGAGAAGAGACCGACACCCACCTCGCTACAACCTCCTTTCAGGGAGTTGTAGAGAGCGATGAGGTCTCCCCTCAGCCTCCTTTTCTCCAGGCTGAACAACCCCAGTTCCCTCAGCCGCTCCTCATAAGACTTGTTCTCCAGACCCCTCACCAGCCTCCTTGCCCTTCTCTGGACACGCTCCAGCACCTCAACGTCCTTCTTGTAGTGAGGGGCCCAAAACTGAACACAGTAGTCGAGGTGCGGCCTCACCAGGGCCAAGTACAGGGGCACGATCACTTCCCTACTCCTGCTGGCCACACTATTTCTGATACAGGCCAGGATGCCATTGGCCTTCTTGGCCGCCTGGGCACACTGCCGGCTCATGTTCAGCCAGCTGTCGACCAACACCCCCAGGTCCTTCTCTGCTGGGCAGCTTTCCAGCCACTCTTCCCCAAGCCTGTAGCGCTGCATGGGGTTGTTGTGGCCAAAGTGCAGGACCCGGCATTTGGCCTTGTTGAACCTCATGCAGTTGGCCTCGGCCCATCGATCCAGCCTGTCCAGGTCCCTCTGCAGAGCCTTCCTACCCTCGAGCAGATCAACACTCCCGCCCAGCTTGGTGTCATCTGCAATCTTACTGAGGGTGCACTCAATCCCCTCATCCAGATCATCAATAAAGATATTAAACAAGACCGGCCCCAATACTGAGCCCTGGGGAACACCGCTCGTGACCGGCCGCCAACTGGATGTAACTCCATTCACCACAACTCCTTGGGTCCGGCCCTCCAGCCAGTTTTTGACCCAGCGCAGAGTACACCTGTCTAAGCCGTGAGCTGCCAGCTTCTCTAGGAGAATGCTGTGGGAGACAGTGTCAAAGGCCTTGCTGAAGTCCAGGTAGACCACATCCACAGCCTTTCCCTCATCCACTAGGCGGGTCACCTGGTCATAGAAGGAGATCAGGTTGGTCAAGCAGGACCTGCCTCTCATGAACCCGTGCTGGCTAGGCCGGATCCCCTGGTTGTCCCGCTCATGCCTTGTGAGCGCCCTCAAGATGAACCGCTCCATAATCTTCCCCGGCACCGAGGTCAGGCTGACAGGCCTGGAGTTCCCCGGATCCTCCTTCCGGCCCTTCTTGTGGATGGGCGTCACATTGGCAAGCCTCCAGTCATCCGGGACCTCCCCCGTTAACCAGGACTGCTGATAAATGATGGAGAGCGGCTTGGCGAGCACCTCCGCCAGCTCCCTCAGCACTCTCGGGTGGATCCCATCCGGCCCCATAGACTTGTGAGTGTCCAGGTGGCATAGCAGGTCGTTGACTGCTTCCTCTTGGATTACGGGGGGTTCATCCTGCTCGCCGTCCCCCCTCTTACCCTGAGGATAACTGGTCTGCCTGTTAAAGACTGAGGCAAAGAAGGCATTGAGTACCTCAGCCTTTTCCTCATCCTCGGTGACAATGTTCCCCCCTGCATCCAATAAAGGATGGAGATTCTCCTTGGCTCTCTTCTTGTCATTAATATATTTGTAAAAACATTTTTTGTTGTCTTTAATGACAGCGGCCAGATTGCGTTCTAGCTGGGCTTTTGCCTTTCTCATTTCTTCTCTGCACGACCTAACAAGATCCCTGTACTCTTCTTGAGTCGCCTGCCCCTTCTTCCACAAGCGGTAAACCCTCCTTTTTTTCCTGAGTCCCAGCAAGAGCTCCCCATTCAGCCAGGCCGGTCGTCTTCCCCGCCCATTCTTCTTACGGCGTATGGGGACAGCCTGCTCCTGCGCCTTTAAGACTTCCTTCTTGAAGATCGTCCAGCCTTCCTGGACCCCTTTGCCCTTCAGGACCGTCTCCCATGGGACTCTCTCAACCAACGTCCTGAACAGGCCAAAGTCTGCCCTCCGGAAGTCCATGGTTGTGGTTTTGCTGCCCCCCCTCCTTACTTCACCAAGAATGGAGAATTCTATCATTTCATGGTCGCTAAGCCCAAGACGGCCTCCAACCACCACATCTCCCACCAGTCCTTCTCTGTTTGTAAGCAGCAGGTCAAGCGAGGCACCTCCCCTGGTAGGCTCACTTACCAGCTGCGTCAGGAAGTTGTCTTCCACACACTCCAGGAACCTCCTAGACTGCTTCCTCTCTGCCGTGTTGTATTTCCAGCAGATGTCCGGGAAGTTGAAGTCCCCCATGAGAACAAGGGCTAGCGATTGAGAGACTTCTGCCAGCCGCTTATTATTAAATTATTAATATTAATATTAATATTAATAAATATTATTATTAAATTATTAATATATATTAATATATTAATATATAATTATTAAATTATTAAATAATGCAATACATTTATATATGAACAATTTTTATAAGTCTTGAGAAACTACAAAGATTGGGCTCAAAGTACACTAAACATCTCTTAAAATAAAGAGCAAACCTACAGTATATAGTGTGTTCAGTGTGTTCTTTAAGTGATCTTTTCTTGATGACAACGTCCTGAAGCACAGATTGGCTTATTTTTTGTTGCCTCCAAATGCTATTAGGACAAATACTTTTTATTGATGTTTATGAATAGAAACTGACATTTCAAAATAAAACGTAAGTCTGTAGATTGCTCTTTGTTAGATTTCTACATGACTGAAGGCACAATAAAATGTCCCGTAATGAAAGTATTTTTATAGTGGTTGAATGTCAATGTGCAGTATGTTAAAGTTCATTATAATGCCGAGCGTACTAGGAAATGTGTCAATTTGTAATGCTTACGGCTGATAATGCCATCAGAATTAGTTCTGGTTTATTGCCACATACACAGCTAGAGGAAGATGACACCTTTAAATAAAACTAAAGTGTTTTCATATTCCTCTTTACTGGTTTTCTCCATGGCAGAAACAAACACTTAAAATTATGAAGGCTGAACATTAAAATTTAGTGCAATACCCATGTAAATATTGTAATTCACAGCATACCTGTAATCTAATGCAGCCTGTGCAGTATGAGCATCTGGAGAATTTCACCTTATCTTCTTTTGTTCACTCACATATATTTCAGATTCCACTCTATTCCAGTGTCTTTATTTAGGACAATAGAATGGCTGCCAACTCCAGCTGTATTTTGAGAGTGACTCAGAGAACTTTAGGATCTAAGATGTCCAAAACGGGTATCCCTACTGGGCAGCTATTCAGAAAAGCATCAGGTAATTTGACAACATGTTGGAGTGCAGGAAGTTATTATAATTGGTATGTGGGAAAGAAGACAAGAAACAACTCCAGCAACAGGAAAAGAGACTCAGCTGCTGAAAGAAGAAGGTAAAATCACAGGTTAATGCTGTGTTACTTCTGTGGCAGATAGACATAGTTTGTTTCCTTCCCAGAGGAGAAAGGAATGCCTTTGTTACCCTTTACTCAAATCAAACTCAAAGCATATCCAGGGTACCTCTATGCATTTCTTATCACAGAAAAGAAACAACTTTGATAGTTTAAGAGTTTTCCAGTTACTGTCATAACCAAGCTGCATTTCGAAAAGTAGTTTCAGTGGTTTTGAAAGGTTTTCTTCCTATACCACAACAAAGTTCAAAACCATGGTCCATACTTTGGGACCATGTATAGACGATCATATTCACCATCCTAAAGCTGTGATTCCTATAGGTGTCCTTTCCTCCCTGTTCTCGGGAAACAAAAGACAAGAATGATTTGTTGAAACTAAAGTTACGGGGATGTGCTTTCTGCATCACAAAAAAATTTACAGATAAGAATAGCAATGCTTGAGATCATAAAAACAGCATTATTTTTGAAGAATTCTGTAAAGAGGACATCCTCGAGTAAGATCATACCCAAACTACCAGCTTAGATTGAAGTTCTGTGTCAAGGTTCCTGACTGTCATTACCCATTTCAGTTTAGTCAATTCTTTCAGGGCAGTTTGTAAAGCTTCTGCTTATGTGCAGAGATGACCTAGCCAGAACAAACAAGAGCTTAATTCACAGCTCCTACTGTCACAATTTAAAATCAGGTCCAGATATACTTAACAAAAAGGTCTCCTCTGAGATGCTTGGCATGCAGAAATTATACAGAGTGTCCACCAGTCATGTGCTCCCAGGGTCATTTATCTGGTGAGAAAGCTGAAGATACCTGTTCTACTGTAATCTGCTTTACCTTCACAGCTCACCTTACTAAAGAACATAAAAGGAGATGTAGTCATAGCCATAAATTTCCCAGTGTCAAGAAGAGGTGTTTTGGGTGGTTCTGTATCTCATAACGACATCACAATACACCTGCACACAGGAATGCTCCCAGGATGCCCTACTATGCACTGGATAGCTTTGAATCACGGCATACCTTGATCAAAGGGCCTCATGCAGAAGTACCAGGAGTAAAACAGAGTTCCCAAAGATAAGGTTGAGAATTGTGGAAAACGCCCAATGTTGTAGCTGCAGGTCCAGGAAGGTTTTGTTACCTGGTCACCACACTGGGGCAGAATTGATTTCAGCTCTCTAAAGCTAGAGAAATCACCTATCTCTCAGTACCAGAGTTCCTGTGCTGTCCATTACATTACAAAGACAGAAGGAAAGGATGAAGGTAAATGCTAAAAAGTTTTACTGCAAGCTTTTCTTTTTTTTTTTTTTTTTCAGAAGGCAAGACATAGAAGGAAATAGGAAGGAGTTCGTATGTCAGTGATTAATAGCAATTACTGATTAATATCAATTATTTAAATGAAGAAAAATCTAAGAAAACACTTCTCTGCAAAACAAGACCCCATCAACATATCATAGGATATATGGTTCTCCATTATTAGGGCCAGAAATATACTTTGAAAGAATCCATGAGTTGTTCCTGCCAAACGAGATGGTTTCTGCAGATTTGAAGACCTGGCCTGGGAAATACTTCGTGATACACTGCACATCCTTAAAGCCCTGCTATAGCTATGACAGGGTCCAAATACTCTGTATCCTTGTGCTGCAGAGAGATGTAGGTAACCTATCCCGAATGAGGGGTGTGATGTATACCACTTAAAGGAATAAAGTCAGGAAGAAAATGAATGAAGGATCTAAAGTGCATTTGTCTCTCTGAAGACTAAAAGATAGAAGAGCTTCCTCTGCAGGTGAAGTTCTCAGACATAGAAAAAAACAACTGCTTGGTGGACAGTCTGTACTACACCTGTTTTATTTACACTCCTTATCAATTTCTTAAGAACCAAGAATTAATGAGAGCTAAAGGGGACAGCTGGCTGCTCCCAAGTCCTCTGTGGCCAGAGAGCAGGCAGGTGTTAACTTTTCAAGCTGCAGCAGTGGTACAGGATTGCCTGGTGTGGGTAACAGCTGTCCAAGGGTAGGGGAAGGAGCCTGCATGAGAACCTCTGGTCTACCAGCTCAGGTTGCTTGCCAACACATCTGTGTCAGTCCTGGATTACTGGCTGGCATACAGTGCTTTGGGGAGAGCTGAGCAGAGAAATCTCATGAAATCTGAAATAACCTTGTTCAAAATAGGTATTTTTTTAAAATCTGTAAGAAAAGAGGTCAGAATATACCTATAACTTCCCTCCTGCTCTGCCATTTAATCTGCCTTAGGTGTCTTACATCACCAGTCCTTCCTCTCAGATCTCACCAGAAAAGTCTCATTGCTGTGTGTGCGTGGGGCAGGGGGGGATACATGTATTTTGCTTTGGGCACAGTGCACTCCTGTGCATGCAGCAAATATCCCTCAGTGTGTGTTTTGGCTAGGGTTGGCACTACAAGGCTATCAGTGCTGTCTACAATTTTGTTTTCCTAGCTGAGAAATGTGGGAGCAAGGCAATGTGATTTAACCCATCTGCTCAAAGCAAAGGCAATTATTTCCTTCTCTCCTGCTCAGTCCTTCACGGCTGTGATAATCTACTAAAGTAAACTCTAGTTTTGCCCATTGCCACCTGCCCTTCTCCCACAGGAACGCTGTCTTCTTCTATTTCTCTCCTCAGTATCAGGGAATTCCAATATGTTTAGCCACTTGCATCTGCCCCAAGAAAACAGGAAAAGAATCCCTCAAAGATCAGGTGAGGAAGAGGAGGGATTGGATCAGAAAAAGTCAGAAGATCTGCCCAGAAGAACCACTGTTCCCACTCTGTGGCATTTTTGGCAGGACACATCATCAGCTGTGCAGTTTTGCAATTTAATTTCAGCAACAGTCACTGTTTAAAGCATTATCAACCATGTCTGGTGAAAAACATGTGCTCTGGCAAAATTCAGCCATCACAGCAGCTTCAGCTGTGCACCTTTCCAAGCAAACTGTCCTGTAAACCAAAGTTATTCCTGTGAACAGGAGAAATATTTGTTGACTTGAGGGCATCTGCTCAGAGGAGAACTGTGATGGCTATTCGGAGGGCTGCGTCTAACAGTTGTTAGACTCAAAACTTTGGCTTTTTAGACATTTACAGTATATAGTATAATTTCTTCAGGCTAAAACTATCTAGTTGTATAAAGCTAAAATAAAGCTAGTTAAAGCATGTTAAACTCTAGTCAGCTAACTATTACACAATTTTCTGCTTCAGCTAAGAATAGCTAAAATAAGACCAGACAAGTCTAGACAAGGCCAGGCAAGTCATTAGGACTTATATAGCTAAGCTAGTACAAGGTTGTGGTCCATTAAGAGCAATGAGAACAGCACAATTACTACAGAGCTACACAGTGTTGAACCACCTTCTACTATGGGAATAAATGTCTCACACAAAGTGTTGGACTTTACAGCAAATACTAGTAGCTGTTGATTCCAGTATCTTAATGTAATTTAATCAAAACTATGCAAAGCATCACACACAACTTCACTCTCATAGCTTATTTCAAAATAGTGTAAGTCATGGCAGTTGCTTTTAAGAGAAATCATTTTAATTGTTCTAGATTAACGACTGTATTAATTTCTATTTTTCCCAAAAAAGTCAAATAGCAGGGTTGTGAGGTTTAGTCAGTTAATATTTTTGCAGAGCAGAAGTTTTGTTTCATGCCACTATGGGGCTCAGATAAAGACTGTACACTATAATACCATAACCACCAAGCTTGTCTTTTCTTTTGATGAAGTGTACTAGTTTAAAATAGATCCTCTGGTGACCTAATTAGGAAGGTGTATTAATCCCAAATAATTCCATGTTGAGATCACTTCTTCTTAGCTAAAGGGCCTGAATTCCCATTGTTCTGAATCTTTTGAGCTGGTTTAGAAGATAATGGTGGAAATACTAGTAAAAAGATTACACCAAAAGTTGCTGTGATTACTAACACAGGTCAGTCTATAGAGCTAGACGCTTCCTCAAAATCTTCCATGTATGGACCCAGATAATGAGTATGTATTAGATATTGTGTACACAACCCTGATTTCATACCTCAGAATGGGGTGGCAGGGGCAGTGAAGCTCCTGAACAATTCCCTGTGGAAAGCCAAGTCACAAATTACTTACTCTGGATCAGCAGTATGTAGTTTATGAGACCTTGAATAAACAATTGCCTCTACATTCACAGGGAACACTGAAGAAATTCTCCCTAGGATAAAAGAAAACTAGAGCACTTCAGTAATATAACCCTTATTATTATAAGATATTTCTGTTATACTAGAACACCTCTGTAGTGCCAATAAAAAAAACAATCTGATGCCAGCGTCAACTGTGTGTTCTACTTAGCATGGTTATTTCATTAACAGACACTGATACCTTCTCCCAGGGCAGACTGAGAAGCAAGGAAGGGGGAAACTTCCTACAAATGCATAATGCCTGAATGTTCTGTCAGGTAATGTTTGTCTAAATGTGAAATGCTAAAATATTTTTCTCATACATCAATTTCCCAGAGAGCTTAACAAGATACAAAACAGTAGCAGGAGCTAAATGCTAAATTGTAGTCTGAAAAAATCATTATTTCTCCCTCTCCCTAAAGAAGAACCCTGATTTTCATATCAAATTATAGATGGTTTTCCAACCTCGTAAGGCTAAATAAAACATAATTCTAACCAAATCAAGCTTTAAAAAGTCATTTTCCAATGTTGTTGAAGTGATTGCTATTAATTACTTCCCTCAAAAAAGCAATTTACCATGTAGAAAGATGACTCTTCTGAAAGCTCCCCACCAGGCTGAGGGCCCTTCTGATTGACCTGGGAGTACTCCATCACACATGGCTCTGAAAGAAGCAGAGGCTCCTGTGTTCAGTATTCCAGCTAATCAAGTCAGATTGCTCATAGGGAGAGCCAGTGGCATATCCATTTACTGTAGCTCATTCACATGAATTTGTGATCAGCTCAAATCCCGACAGCTGGTGCCCTCATGGAAGACAGTCCCTTATTTCATAGACAGGCTCATGTCAGACATCTCCACTGCCTGACCTTCCAAGAATTCTAAGTACCCAGAATACAACTCCTAATTTAGGACTAAAAAACTGTCTTGACCTATCCAACTCCAACTGAATATTCTGAGACTAATATCCCCCTCAAAAAAAACAGCGTGAAGGCAATATATACCAAAAAGTTTACTTAAGCAGAAGCCATAACAAAATATTTTGATGAGTATATCTGCAACCATATTTGTTTGCAATAATTTAAGAAACAATAACACCTTAAATCTTTAGAAGATTAAAATCTTTGCATACTTCTTTGAAGTATGCAAACATCCCTTTAGAGATTTTTTTTTTTACTGTCTATTGCCAACGTACCATTGTAATAGACAACTGCAAGTGTACAAAGGCACAATGCTGCACTCAGGCCATATAGCACTGCATTAGAGGAGTTCCAAAGCAGTGTTTATATCATTTGACCCAAACAGTTGTTGGGTGTTAAGTACGTACAGAAACCCAGGGAATGAGTTTCTAAGTACCACTTAAAGTTCTAATTCTACAGTCAACTTTGTATAGGCAATTCTTGTAATCAAGTCCTGTTGGGTCTACGGATGTGTAATACACTGACAAGAAGACCTTAAATAATACCAGTTCTCCAGCGGTCAGAGCTGTTATTAGTCACTACCAGATCATATTTAACGTTGAGTTTTCAAATCTGTAGAAACTATTGTAGCAGAACCAGTATGGTAGACTAGTTAAACTCTTGTTTTAGCATTGTCTTATGCATCACATGTGCCAATCCATGCATTTTTCAGATATCTTTTTGGACATCTACTGAAACTTACCTTAGGAACAATACAAGTGGAGAAAGCACTATACAGCAAGCTTCAGACAACTGTTTCAAGACCAGCAGTGTTAAAAACACTGTGTTCCATGGACACTATTTTAAATTTTGCTTACAGTGGCTGAACAGTTTTAGGGCAAGAAAAGAGCATTTATAATCTATTCATCAACAGATTATTAAGTCATGCACCTCTTTACTGGAGAGGGGAGGAAGCCACATGTGAATATCGGTTGAAGCTTAGTCACTATAATGAGTTGTTGGGGCATTTTTCAAAACACCTGGTATCAATACTGCAGCATCCTTTCTAAGAAAGTGGATTACTACTGATTCAGCTCTGATGTTGTCTAGATAATATCAGGTTGTCGACAGGCTTGAACTCCTTAGAATGCAACAGCTTTTCAATATTGTGTCTAGACTACTTTATAATTTGTTAGTATGGGATAGCTTCTTAAGCAATATCAGCATATAGTAAGTAAACATTAAGGGTCTTGATCTGCAACTGGTCCATGGGACTGTGGTGGTCAGGCCAGATACAGCAGTCTGTCTGTTTCTGCATTCAAATGCTGCAGCAACTCATCATTTCTACAACATTATGAAACATAGTTACAACCCATAATCTGGAAGTTCAAACATGATCTGGTGTCTTCTGAACCACCAGTTCCTTTTCTGCCAGGAAACCTAAAAATTCCAGATTTATGCATCTCACTGTCTTCCAGCCAAAGATACCTTTGTTAGACAACAAAGACCTCATACTCTTCTTTTCCATATCTTTTCAGTAACTTTATTCTTTGTCAACCTTTCTCCAAGTGGTCCTAGAGAAAGCAAATTGAGTAAAACAAAAATGTAAATTGTATGTCAGGAATTATTAGGAGAGAAGCGAAGTGCAAAATGTAGAAAATTACTGTGTCGTTGAATAAATTTATGGTTCACCTGCTACTTAAATACTGGTTCCCTGTCTCAGGGATATAACAGCAGGTTGAAAGGTAAGGTTCAAGAAAGTCTCTACATCGATCACAAGGATGGACCTTCTTGCATCCAAGAAACAACTAAATAAACTAGGACTATTCAGTCTGAAAAAAACCAATTAATGGAGATATACAGGTCTACAAAGTCAAGGGGGTTGTAGAAGAGTGAACAAAGTGCAAAAAAGTAAGGGCATCAAATCACTTTATCAGAAATAATTAAAAATATAAAATAAAAAGTAATGATTCCTCCTACAACATGCAGTAATGATTCGGAGTGCTTTGCCACTCTGGAAAGCCAAGAGTGTAAACTAGCTCAAGGATGGACTAGATGTGTTTAAGGAAGAGAACTCCAGTGATACACAGAAGTGACGTATGGCTCAGAAAGCCTCCAATACACAAATGGTTGTGGATTAACTATGCACAAAAACTACTGTACATGCTGAATCTAGTCTCCTACCTTTATCATTTTTTAGCTGCTAATACAGACAAGCTACTTGTATCTTTGACCTAAACCAATATAGCTACGTTTACGTGCTCTGTGGCTCTCTCTGCCGTTCTTTTAGTGCCTCTGAAGCCTTTCAAAGAAGTCTACAACCTCTTCATCTCTGTCACCATTCTGTTTGTGCTGCAGCTTTTCAGAACAGGTGTTTGCAACTGGGAGCTGTCACAGCTAGAAGAAGTGAAGATCCTTTTCTGGGCTGGTGCAGTGGAGGACAAATTACTGCATTACAGTAAGGTTATCCTTAAGCTAAAACTGCTTTGATTGTATTTTTATGAAGTTCACGACCTACAAATACAGACATTAACAATCATTCTATCAGTTCATTGACAGTTATGTGGTTCAAGTACAAGAATCTGTCTAGGATGAAAATAAAATAAGCCAGTTAAACAACATGCTGGTTTATACTGATCAGAACACAAACAATATTTTCACTTCAGCAGAAGGTGGTTTTGGAGTCACAGTCCTATATAGCCCTTTCATATTTCACTAAGCTCTTTTTATTATTATGTAAAACTGATCATTCCATCCAACACTAGTTAATTTCTCTAATCAGATATTTTAGTGGAAACAAAATATATGCTAACCCATGAATACACAGATTATTGATAACATAATTTTTCAACAGGATAGGCTCTTTGTAAAATGAGGAATAATTGTATAACTTTTCAGTGCCAGTTGCCTTAAGATGGTTTTATTCCTTCCTGTCAAAATAATGCAGTTAAAAAGAATAGAAATGCAAATAATGTAAAACCCATTTGACCATGGTTGTTTTTCAAGGAATGTAGAAGTAGAAGGAAAAGGAGTTGGAGGTAGCAGTGCATAAAAATATCAGAAATCACTGGTCAAAATTCACTAAGAAAATCAGTTTATGAGAAAAACTGGTCTTACAATGTCTTCTGAGTATACGTGGGCAGTAGGTACAGCACATAGTAAAATAGTGGAGGAGTGGTATGGCTCTACAAAGTCTTATTCTCAGAGCAGAGCCCATGACCTGTTATAGCTGCCTCCTGTGGAAAGAGAAATCAGCACAGCTTGTTCTGCATATGATGGTGGAACAGACTTTGTTATAAGCAGAAATCTGAGCCAGGTGTAGAGCTTCCAGGAAGCAGTTCTGTTTCAAGATTCAAAGACCTGTTATTGCTCACAATTTCCCTCCCATGCTCTTATCAGTAGAGAAACTCTTGAACTAAAAATCTCCTCAGCCTTAAAAAAGAAGAGGTCAGACAATGCCTAAATGCATCAACTAGTGATCCTGCCATGATTCCTACCTTCAAAGAGAGATGAAAAATATCTGCATGTGTTTTTATAATGACGTGAAAGTTGGGGTTTTGAAAGAAACACTTAACATTTACAACAGTAGCCGTTTTCACCATAACTGTACATATTGTTACATGGTATGTAAGTACCTTTTATAAGTTTGAGAAATACAGTCAACAGACCTAAAGAATGGTACCGTTTCAATCTCCAGAACAGGTTTTTTTTTTGTTTTATCTAGCTGCTGGATCAATATCAGTAAGCCCACATTACTCCAAGGGGAAGATGAAATATGAATTACAGCTACTATTTTAAAATAGTATAAAATTATAAGACTATGTTTTAAAACTTACAAAACATTAGAAAATAAGAAATAAAACATACAAATTTCTTTTTTTTTTTCTTAAATAGAGCTGTTTCTTCACTTACAAGTCATATTAAGTTTTCCGAATATGTATTTCATCAGGTGGTGAGACCTGATCATGGTCATGACTGGTATTTTATATGACTCAAGGATTTTAACTGAACAGATACCTTTGCAACATCATGGTCCTCATTATTCACAAAAAGCAATAGTGCTAAAATGAGCTGCTTTGTATATTTTTTCTTCAACAATTTCTAGAACTGCTTATTCTTTGGCTTTGTAGTGTGTATTCATTTTAAAAAATCATAACAAAAGGCAGGTAAGGTATATGCACATAGTTACAATATCAAAAAATGGTAAAATAGTACTTATTTTCATATTCAAACACTTCCTTATTTTCTCATCTTTACATGCAAGATTTATAGAACCTGCCTTCCTAAATCCCCTCTGTCAATAATAATGGATGCATTTTTTTGAAATACCGAAGAGTCCAAACACGGTCCTTGATCAGACTAAAGCAGAACTGAAACATTGTAATTTCATGAGCTGTCTTCTTAAGCAAGATTCCAGGCTCTTGCTAATGAATGCAGTTCATTCATATTAAAATCAAATATAATTTTATCACTGCTGATATGACTTGCAAAATACTCATCAAGATAACGTCAAATATGTTTGAAAGACATTCTAGCTTCAAAAGAGGTTACTTTCAAGATTCTGTGTTGTCTCTGTCTTTGCTTTTCCTTTTCCCCAGATTTTAATTTTCCACTGTTCAAACTGATGCTTACTTATTTTTTGTTTTTTTCTCCATTTTCCAAATGGATGTTGTTGAGGAAATCACCACATCAGAGCTGAGAGAAGCATGCATGGGAGCTGAAGGAGAGGGAGAAGAAAGAACTTGAACAGAAACCAAGGACATTTTGTTTCAGGTTGAGTTGAACTGACTGATTTGGGGGTTTTTGCTTTGTTTTTGTTTTTACTCAGGTAATGTGAGTAATGATTGGTGAACAATATTTTATTTTACCTGAAAGAATTATTTTACTTTTTCAGAAAATCCTTTTATGTGTAAATAGACCATGCATGTAAATAGTTGGGGTTTTGAGCCATGAACAAAATTTGAGAATGCACAGTGCTATTAAATGTTGCCAGTTCCATTTCTGGTTGCAATGTTTTATTATTATTTGTGTGTTTATATTAAAATACAAGTCTCATTTTTTTTCTTTTTAAAATTGAAGACACTGAAGTCAAAATAGGAAAATGTCTTTCTTTAATGTTTTCAATGGTGTTTGTGCCTGCAAGAGTTAAAGCAGCTTTCCTTTCCAAAATACATACTATGATCATTTGTATTTAACTCAGAAGTTCTAGGCTTCATTTGAAATATCTATGCTTTCTAGAAATCATATGTAGGTAACAATAACCAGTGAAGTAAATGGCTTTTTATCCAATCTCATTAACTGATCTTGTTACAGTAACAGATACAACAATTATATCCAAGAAACAAATTAGGGTTTTTTTAACAGATAGCCTACAGGAGTTAACCCATTCTTTTCAGGACGTTGTCCCCCTTTCCCTTCAGCCCTTACAAATTAGTAATTTGTTCCAATTTTAACACTCTCTGAAAATAAGACTGGCTCCATTTTGAAGACTCACTCTTTGCCTTTTTTTTAATATATTTGTTTTCTCACTATACTAATCATCACAGATGTGAGTACTGAAAAGCAGTTAAGTTAAGATTACTTATCCAAACTGCTTCTTGTTATGGTTAAATCTTGCTTATTTTATGAATACACTTTCCTGTCATGGAAGGATATTTTCTCACAGTGCTGCCTATCTTGAAACCTCTAGGAACAAAAAACAGTTCTCAAGTGAAGGTTCAAAGCTCAAATTGCCAAAATTTTGAGCAGGTAGGTATGATCACAAGGTAGGGGTTGTTCAGGTTAAGGTGTTCTTAAGAGGTTATAGGTCTTTTACTAGAAGCTTCAGCCCTTAGCTGAGCCACAGTAAGAGACCTTGTGTTTACACCTTCATATATGAAGGGAAACAGTTGTTTTTTAAACAACTCCATTTTGCTTTGCATTTGCAGCAAGCTAAGATGTGCACAGGAGGGGTTACTGCAGCGCAGATGAGGGTCAGCAATTTTCTAGTGTGGGGCAGTAACTTCCTGAAGTCGTACGAATATTCCTCTGACCTTCTAACGTTCTTTTTTACTTTCATTCTCTCTGACATATCTAAGCTCCAGTTACACCAAATCAATCTTGTTCTATAAGCATTTTTCTAACTAAGAAGTATGGGACTATTTTCTAGTCCAGTGTTTTCACACCAGGGATACAATTCCCACGTGTACTATTCATTTCCACGTTAAAAAATATGACACCTACTCCAATGACCCAAAGAAAGCCATATTTTGGGTGCAGAATGCTGGCTCGCCATGAAGCTACTACTAGTACCTGCCAAGTAGTTAGTCACTAGACTGTAGATTGAGAGCCACTTCATGTACCTTTTATTACTGCATATAAATACTGTTAAGGACATGAGTTTGAGACTTGGATTCCCACTTCAAAGCTCACATTCTTTAATCTTGTTCTTTGAGATAAACAATTTTCCTCATTTGTTAAACCAGCTGATCCCCAAGCTGCCACATCTTCAGTCTGATTGGTAACACAGCTTAACATCTTTTTCTCTATTAGAAGTAAAACAGCCCTAAGATTGCTTTTTCATGTAATTATATTTTTAGCTTTATCCTTTCCAGATGACTCTTGGCAAGACTCTAGAAGTAGCCATTTGAAGATTAAAGGTTTCAGCTTCTTGAGAAATTATTGTTGATTTGTCCTTTGATCACAGGTTTTCTACAGAGACTGCAATCTTACAAGCATTTTGGCATAGCAATCAATGAATGGAAAACATTTGGAAACAACCTTTTTTTTTTTCCTTCCTTTTCCAGAGTCAGTATTTCAGTAGTCCATGAAAATCCTCATGGAATTTAAGAAGTGTCATTAACCAAAAGCCAAAGCTGACCTGTGTGAATGAAGTGCCATAAATGTGATGAAACTGGTGTCATCCAACAGTGGTGGAGATTAACTGGACCTGCACAACCAGTTCAGTCCCCAATGACAATAGAGCACAACGACATGGGGCTTCTTAGGATGTGCAAAAAAATGGATAGAAATATTCAGGGAAAACGTGGCAGAGAAATAAATGTCACTGTAAAAGCCATTATCTGTTTTGTACAGAGGAAAAATAGCTGCTCCTGAAGGGGTGACTATACAGAAGCTCTACTTACACTTCATGGCCTGCAGGAAAAGTTTTATTTTGTTTTATTTTTGTTTCTGTTTCAACTTATAATCCTACCTGCTTACACCAAACATCCCAGCATGCTGCTCAGTTACCTGGAAACAATATTTTTATGCTTTTCAGAAGTTGCCAAAATAAAAAGCAACAACGTTTTAACTAAAACATCTAGATTTTGCCACATTGCATGCTGAAGGTTACTAAATTGAGATGAGTGAAGTAACTTCTCTCTGTTGAATTTGAAAAGCTTGTAAAATTTAGAAGAGCAAAAAATTGTCAACTCTCACCAAAGCTTTCTAAATTGAACATGATAATCTCTGTGAAAGGCTCATTAACTGGGCAAGAATGTCGAAGTTTAGATTATTTCATTTCATAATGCCACAGATCTTATAATACAAGTCTTAATCTTTAGATAAAAACGAATCATAAAGTTCAGAAAAAAAACACTCTTCATGTTGTCCTAAAACTGTTCTGCATAGCATATCTGAAATAAAACCCACGGATGTAGCTTTGTGGTTGAGAGTTTGTCTGTTAAAATCCCGTATCGTACCAGACCTCTCATTTTGCACTGTAAAGCTAGATAAGAAAGCAGAATATAGTAATTATTATAGTAATCTCCAGCTGGAAAGGTACATTAATATCAATAATAAAAGCTTGGCCTTTATGAACACTAATACGTTTTATTGGAAAGACTTGTTAAATACCTCTGTAGGGTTGGGCTTTAAATGATAGTATCACATCAGCTTCTTCAGACACAGCGTGGAAAGAACTCTACCACAGCTCTCCAGAACTATTCATCCAGATGCAACAACACATATATGGATGAGAGCTGCACTTCTCACAGACTTCCATTATACTGTGCAACAGGCGCATTTTGTAATCCTATGAGATTATGGAAGGTAGACTTTGTAGTACTGAGTTTAGTACTGCAACTTGATGAAAATTTCAAAAGAGATCTGAAATGAATAAAACCTTAAATTCCCCTAAAAGTAATCAAATCATACACTGAGACTTCTGCATGAAAACTTGTTAGTCAAGCAAAGAACTGGGAATGGCTGAGACAGAGAGTACAAATCCTCTTATGTAAATCTGTGGTCTCTTTGCTGAAGGCTCTTATTTCCCACTTACCAGTTTCTTGATCAAGTCCTATTCACTCAATTTCAAGAAAAATCTTTTAAAAATAAAAATATATAACTGACATATATCAAATATCTCTAAAATGTCACATAGAAAAAAAATTAACAACCATTGAAATAAACATACAACTTTGAAATATTTTTCCAGAACAGCTCCAATTTGTCTTAAAGAATTTCAGCTAAGTTCATTTTTATGATCACTCCTTCAGTATTCAGAGATTATTTTTACAGTATACTAATGAAAGACTAAAAAAGATACAGTGACTATAGCCTTTCAATACAATAAACACAGGATGGGAAGCAGGAAAAGGATCCCTGTCAAGGGTTGCATATAAAATCATTTGTGTGCTTTTAGTTGGTTGACTGTATCCCACAAAGACTGTTCCCCTGACAGTGACTGTGATAGCAGTGCTGCTAAAAGAGGAGGAACTTCCTAGAATAAGTAGAGAAATGATTTTGCATGGCTCAGTAACGATAGAAATAAGTATCATGAGCTGTAGTTTATGAAGTAGAAGTTTCTCAGCTACTTATAATGGACTGTCAGATTAAGACAGCATGTGAATGGATAGGACTATTAAAATAATTCTAGCATAGCTTCTGAGAACAAAATTACTATAACGTTTTGTATTTCTAAAAAATCGCCAAAATACAAGAAAAGGCAAACTGGTGCCAGAAAAAGGAGGAACAGCATACTGCAATGTCACCCATAGACATTCACATGGATCACTTAACAGTGATCTTATGTTTCAAGATTTGCCCATTGCTGAAATGATACACCTTGACAGGACTAGAGTATCCTGTATTGCCAACAATGTATAAGCTTTTAGCTGAAATGGTCATCTTTTTAGACTGAGACTGAGATGAAAAGGACATAATTTACTCTGTAGTTAGTGATGCCTTAAATATGTGCAAATATAAAAATGTTTCCAAGTTTCTTAATCACTATCCACTTGGAAGTGTAATAGTCCATTCTTTGCTTGATGATTTTCAAAGCAGTAATGAAGCAGCACTGGAACTCTGAAAATATAGAAAGTATACTACAGTCAAATGATTAAAACATTGACAAAGTTTTATTATTTGTGGATGATAACTCTAGTGTTAAACTTATGAGACATAATTCTATCCACAAATTAATGGGAAATGAGAAAAAAAACATTTCCAGTTAATTATCCAGTTCATATACTGCATAATACTGAAAAGTAAGCTTTAGCTGAGCCATGATTTTATCTTGCAGACACAAGTCACTAATCATTATTATTCATTTGCCAAAAAAGTTTTAGAATTATAGAAGATATTTCATTTGTCAGATATGAATACAGGAAAAAGGTCAGGCATGCCCCCGTAAGATAGCTACCTCAATATTCTTCAGTTGCAAGGATCTTATAATATTGTTTAGTTATAGAAATTACTTTTAGTTACATTAATAAGAATTCAATAATTGCTGTTTTTGTGATAAGCATGATGAAGTTAGGAATGTTGGAGTCATCCTCATAATGATGAAATACTAAGACTTTTTCACAAAATGCAAATAGTTTCTCACGATATAGTCTTTAGTTTACAGCTATCTGATTTTGCATGTGCTGATGTTTGGCATGGTGCGTTAGTGCATGTTAATATGCAAAGAAAGAATTTACTACAATTCTTGGTCATAAAATTGCATCATGGCAAGCAGAATAAGCAAAAAGGAATTTCATTCTGTGAAATGCATTAGATTTCAAATACCTGATTTTATATTTTAATGTCAACTAACTGAAGCAACATAACTTATTGAGTTGGGTTGCCCAAAAAAGGGAAACGGCAACCATTTCTGAAAATGAAAACAGATTAAGTATAAATTCTTAACTGAAATATTGTGTACTCAAAGATTTAACATAATGTACACACATGCTTCAGGAGTCTTGTATTAGGTCTAAAAATATATCTTGAAATCCTAGTTGTCTAAATTTCTTAAAAGTTGTAGAATTTATAATGCTTGTTCCCATTTCAGAAGCAGCAGAGAAAATAATATTCTTTTGTGTGTAAACAAATTTGGACAGATTAGAGAAACCTGCTACTTACTGATACCAAGTATAATCTTCAAATTAAAGTTAATTCCAATTTTATATTTTAAAAATGTTAATAATAGATTTTAAAAACAAAAAAATTACCGAAATTCATTAGAAATTATTGCCCTTTTAAAGAATACACTAAATTTTATGACATCAGAATTTTGTATTTAAAGGAAGTGAAATTGTAGACCTAAGAGATAGCTATGTGGTCTATTAAAAGAGTATTATCCTAAAAATTTCCATCGTATAAAGGATTCCTCTTTATTTTTTATGAGGTCATTGTTGAGCAGGCAAAGCTCACATTGTTGCTGTGTAAGAATATATTCATCTTTATGATCAGTGAGGAATGAGACAGAACAAAGGTACAGGTTCACTCTGTATGGAGAATTCTGCTGAGCAGTTGCCAATTTATTAAGGAATAAGGTCTAAAGCCTTCATTCTGCTGGTTATTCCATAGAGGTAGCCTTGTGTCCTAAGTAGCCTTTGGCTCCACTGGAGCATGATAGTCTCCCTTTGTTGAGTAACCTGCAGCATCAGCAGAATCATATGCTGGTAACAAAATAGCTCTTAACCAACCTTGCAAAATGTGTTAAGCTCTGTTCTGCAAAATAAGCTCACTGTGTCCACAGAGGACTGTATTCCATGTCAGAATCCTCTGTACTAGGGGTTATTTAGAAGTGCCCTTTGGGATAGAAATTGTTTCCACTTGAGTTTTATATCAGCTGTAGATCTGTTCACATCTTCTACACGTCCGAAGATATCATTTAGGAAAGAATTTCCATCATCTGAGTAACACTACACAACCAGAACAGGAGGCACTAGTCTACCCCTTACTGTATTCGCAGCACTTCGAAAATGTTAGGTGAGAGAAGTCTGTTGTTGTACATTACAGAAGCAAGAGCAGCACGTTAGAAGTGGTAAAACAGACATAAACACAAAAGCCCACAGTTTATCTCACTGGTATTCCCAGCAAGCCTGGAGCAAGTGGGATGAAGTTTATGTAGTAGAAGCTAAAAATGAAAATGAAAGACTGAAGCAGGATTTGGCTAAAGACTTTTTTCTAAGGACAGATTTTCTTCTTTATTTTTTTTTTAAAGAAAGTGCACAAAGTACCATTGGAACTCTGGCTTTTCTCAATAAGTTTGTTTAGTGATATAAGTATTACATTTTTAAAAATATGTTAATTAGTAATATCTGTTCAAATCTAAAAGCTGATTGATTAGTTGCTTATCATTGAACAGCCGGAGTAGTTACTGCAGTTTATTTTGTGCACTTGTTTAAAAGATCTAAAACATCAGGGTGAAATCCTGCCTGCACCAAATTCAGTAACAAGCTTCCATTGGCTTCACATATCATTTAATCATATTTTCTTACCCTGCACAAACCTACTAAAAATCGGGATTAGTATTAGCATCACCACAAAGTTCCCTTTTCTTCTCAGTGCAATGTAATATCTAAGTCTTAAACTGACTCCAGCTTTTCTAGACAGAGACAGATATTGTTCAGTTAGTTATGTTGGATGAGCTGGACAGTATTTTGCAAACAGTGATAGTCTATTCACACAAATAAAGCAAGGTTCTGCCAGTATTTATGCCAATTCAACTTTATTTAGTGTACACCAAAAATACTGACTTACAATAATGATTTGAAGAAGCAATGATATATATTCTGCTTAATAGTGTGGCACTTCACTAACAGGAAATAGTCAGAAAGACTGAGTGTACACTTGCTTGGTTTAGGACCCCTGATGGCACATGCAGCACTTCCCTCAGTCCAGAGAAATTCTTTGTTGCTTTCCTGTTATGGAAGACGCTACTGAAGCTGAGGTCAGTGTTACTCCTTCCCTGAGATCCAACAGGATGACAAAATGACATTGCCAAAGCAGATATAACTCACTTGTATTTTTGGTTTCATATATGTAATTATAGAATAGAATGGAATAGAATAGAATGAATAGAATAGAACAGAACAGAATATTTTCAGTTGGAAGAGAATTAGAATGATCATCTAGTCCAACTGCCTGACCAATTCAGGGCTGACCAAAAGTTAAATCATGTTATTAAGGGCATTGTCCAAATGCCTTTTAAACACTGACAGGCTTGGGGCATCGACCACCTCCCTAGGAAGCCTGTTCCAGTGTTTGACCACCCTCTCGGTAAAGAAATGCTTCCTAATGTCAAGTATGAACCTCCCCTGCCGCAGCTTTGAACCATTCCCATGCGTGCTATCATTAGATACCAGGGAGAAGAGGTCAGCACCTCTCTCTCCACTTCCCCTCCTCAGGAAGCTGTAGAGAGCAATGAGGTTGCCCCTCAGCATCCTTTTCTCTAAATTAGACAAACCCAAAGTCCTTAGCCGCTCCTCACAGGACATGCCTTCCAGCCCTTGCACCAGCTTTGTTGCCCTCCTCTGGACGCATTCAAGGACCTTCACATCCTTCTTAAATTGTGGGGCCCAGAACTGCCCACAGTATTCAAGGTGAGGCTGCACCAACGCTGAATACAGCAGGATAATCACCTCTCTTGACCGGCTGGTTGTACTGTGCTTGATGCACCCCAGGATGCGGTTTGCCCTCTTGGCTGCCAGGGCACACTGCTGACTCATATTGATCCTGCTGTCGATGACCAGCATCCCCAGATCCCTTTCTGCAGGGCTGCTCGCCAGCCACCCCTCTCCCAACTTATACTTGTGTCCAGCATTACTCCATCCTAGGTGCAGAATCTGATATTTGGACTTGTTAAATTTCATCCCAATAAACATTGCCCAAATTATGTGTTGCTTTCAACAGAGGAATGATAACAAAGCACTGAATGTGGGCTTAGTACACCTTGCCAGTAAGCGCAACAGATATGCAATCAACCCTATATTCTTCCTTGTCAGCTACCTGGTCTATCAGACTCATCTGAGTTATGAAAGGGAGGGAGCATCGTGTCTTACAATTCACTCCTGAATAAAGTACTGACTTTCCTGCTCTGTAAACTAGTAATTGGGTCCAAAGCACCTGATTTCACTTACAGTGGCTTGGTCATCCTTCAGAGAGTACAGGCAGGCAGGCTGTGAGCATGCATCCTCCAGTCACATCCACTTCAGAATCCCATACTTCTGCACTATGATCCAGCCATAAACTGGCTACTTTCTGCATAAAGCTAAGTTTACCAAACCATTCATGTTTGCAGATTTGATTTCTCAAAGACAAAAAACAGTGCAGGATATGTCTTCCTTCTAACTGATTCATCCATCATTGAGAAAAAGCTTAGAATTTGCAACATGCAGAGGACTTTTCAAGAGTTTAACTAAGAACTGTGGTTTTTCTCTTGGGACTCACTTATGTTTGCTTTCTGTTCTCAGAAAATGAAATACTGCATTGTACAAAAGTTGTACTGTTTTTCAGTGAGAGAATTATAATCTCTTTGATGAATATATATCTCCCACAAAAAAGTGTTTGCCAGCTCATGGAAAATGCCAAGTACAAGTTTCAGAACATGGAGCTTGTGGCCTCTGTTCATTGTGCTTGGTCATACTTCTCTTGTTTATCAACCTAGTGTGCAGCTGATTTATTTCATATTAGGATATATGTAAAGTACAATCATTGGCAATGAAGCCAAGTGAATTTTTTCCATTGACATCAATAGAGCCAGGATTGGTCTTTCTCATGTTAGCTTGTTAATTTACAAGACAAGTTAAAAAATATAGTAAGTTGAATTGCATATGAAGAATATGAATAGAAAAGTTATTTTTTTACCTATGTCAACTGAAATCTATTGGAAGCTTTCATATGTGGATGACAGCATACATCACATTGCACACTGGTTTTGAATCTTGCTTTCTATTGTCCTGGTATCATTTAACGGCAGCCTGGAACAATTTGGGGTTGTTTTTTTGCAGACAAATGCAATGCAGTACAGTAGAATTACTGCAGCATGAAGCTGCTACTGTAAGACAATAAAAATCTCATCACCTATTTTTTTCATATTATGATGTGTACAATATTTATTCTAGCACAAGTACCCATCCATTTCACCAGTTGTCCAGCATGTCGGTTAACCAGACAATTATGATCACATTTTTTGTCACTAGCATTGTATGCCAAATTATCAAGATGAGATGCAATTATGCAGGTCTACTGCCTGCCTTGGTTCTGCAGCTCATTATAGCGCACACATTTTTGGACGGAAGTGAATCATTATATCAGCGGTCAATGTTTTAGAAAGAATAGTTTCTATGCTCTTCAAACATATGCACATAAAAATAGACATTTGTTTAGGGTGATAGTGGTACAATTAATGATGACATAGACTGCAAAGATACCTTGTACAAGTGAACAAATGCCTTTATTTTCTAAGTAGCTGATCTTTGAGTTTTCCATTTGTATTGTACAGAGTTAAAAGAGGTCAGTTGTGGAAAACTTTATCTAACATCTGTGGTGATAATAGAAAATCTATATTTCAGCAACTAAGCTGGCAAATTCTATGGCTTCTTTCCATCTTTTTAAGTATAAAACTGAATCACCTTTTCACTGTTTTAGAGGATTCTAGAAACGGGAAGGGAAGGGAAGGGAAGGGAAGGGAAGGGAAGGGAAGGGAAGGGAAGGGAAGGGAAGGGAAGGGAAGGGAAGGGAAGGGAAGGGAAGGGAAGGGAAGGGAAGGGAAGGGAAGGGAAGGGGAAAGTTGGTTAATATCCAGGACAGCCAATGTCATTGCAGAGCCACTCTATCACCTTTGAAAAGTGATAGTAATTGGGGAAGGTCCCTGATGAAGAGGTTCCTGGTGACTGGGAAAAGGCAAATATCATTTCCATCTTCAAAGGGCAAGAAGAAAGGCTGGGGGAACTGCAGGTAGGTCAGCCTCACCCTAGTACCAGGGAAGTCTACGAATTGAATCCTCTTGGAAGGCATGTCCAGATGCATAAAGAACAAGGTGACAGGGAACAGCCAGCACAGAGGTGCCAAGGGTAAAATTGTGCCTAATCAGCATGAGTGCCTTTCATGATGACTGGATCTTTGGGTGAGGGTAGAATACTCGAACTCCCATGGCATCCTTGTAGCTGGATTTGGAAGATATGGACTGAATGGGCAGTCTTAAAGGTGATTAAAAATCTGGCTTGACCTGCAAATAGAAGTCACAGTTGTAAGTCTAACTGGAAGCCTGTTAAAAGTGGTGTCCCTCAACATACAGGGAAAAGCTGAGGAAGCTGGGTTTGTTCACCCAGGGAAGAGAAGGAAAAGAGAGGGTTTTATTGCTGTCTTCAATGGCCTAAGAGGGTCTGTAAAGAATATGGAGCCAGACTGTTATCATAGCTGCATGTTGAAAAGATGAGAGCAACAGTCACAAACTGCTGTAACAGAATTTTTGCAAGATATTAGGGGGGGAAAAAAAAAGTGTTAATCATTATAAGCACTAGAAGCATTGAAAAAAATATGTCCATGAAGATTATAGAATCTGTATCACTGAAGATTTTAAAAACTTAGCAAGACATGCCCTGAGCAGCCTGATCTAACTTCAGTTAGGCCTGCTTTCAGCAGGTGTTTGACTTAGAGGACCTTAGAAATCCCTTTCACCCCAAATCATACAAAAAACCTCATCCCCTATCCCCTATCTGTTCTGGCTTGCCAAGGTCATTCTTGAAAGCTGAGATCCCAAAGTCCAACTATAATTAGCAAACTCAGTCTACCACCTGGTACTTGTGATTTTTGGCCATGCCTCCATGGGTGAACCTGGTGAGAGAATAACTTATTCTTAAAGTCTCTGAATGTATGTGGGTATATCAAGAAATGGTGAGAACAGCAGATCTGAATAAACACGTTGTATGCGACTTCTGACCTTTATTGTGCCTAGCACTGTTAGGAAAATATAAATGAGTCTCTCTCTCTCTGTTGTCTGATGTGTAACAAGGAATAATATCTTTTTTTTTAATAGCTTTTGAGTTTGTTATCACTTGATAATGGAGAACTGTAGCAACAAAGCTTGATCATCATGGTATGAAAATAGTTAGCTATACAGAGAAGTTTATTTGAAGCTCAACTTTGATAGCAATTGCTTCTTTTGGATACTGCTTCTTTTAATCAGAGCTAATACCATTTAATCTGAAAACCTAGCCCTGCTGGTTATCAACTGATGTAGAGCCACACAGAGTAGTACAGAGCTGAATATTTTACATGGAGAACAAAGCTTGAATGTAAGTACTAAGCAGTAATTCTTTAAATCTCTGTGGGAGGAAGTTTAGTGTATATGCATCTGAGAATTCCTTAGGGACTGGTGTGACATTGGTGTCTGCTATGATGTATGTCAGAGAAGCTCAGGAAAACCTTTTTGATAGGCTAAAGCTCTTTAATACAGCAAAATTCTCAGAACTACTAACTAAAGAGAGCATAATTAAAGATGCATGTTGTTAATCTAAAATATACCCAGCTTTTTTTAGATGCTACAATATGTCAGAATGCGAACAAGCATATTTTAAAATGACAGGTTAAAAAAATAACACTCAACTATTGGCCTTACACATTCCAAGCTAAAATGTTTGATTCAACCACTTAAATTCCCTTTGCTACATCATTACCACATTTAAAAACACAGTTTGCTTTATTTTTCCCCCAGAATTTTCTCTTCAACTCCTCTGCTTGAACCATAGTGTTTTATCTGCAAGAGCAAAAAGAGTGGGTTTGATCCTCTCCTATTGCTGAGAATAAAGAATACCTTTATTAAAAACAAATATAAACATAGTCTACATTAGAGGACAAGACAGTACAACGTATTTCAAATATCTCTATCATGATTTAGAAATTATCAAGGAGGGCTTTAAATGGAGTACACAGCTCATTGATCACTGTCATTTTCATCTTAAAATACACAGAGATTTTTGGAAGAGAAAACTTGTAACCTAGCAGTTAGTTTTAATCCATATTAAAAGGTTTGAATTACTGCTCTTGCATTGAGGATGAACACCCTCCCCAGAGTAAAGGCAACATGAGGAGAGAGGGGGATTCTTAACCTCTACAATTTAAGCCATTGAGTCATTAAAAAAAAAAGAAAAAAAAGAAAAGGCATTGTAATGGAACACTCAGTTAAGAGTGCTAAGGAGAGGAAAAGGCCTTGGTAAGTGGTACCCTCCAGGCATCCCCTTGTTGATGTTAGGAATACACTCCTGATATTCCCTCACTGATGATAGGGAAAATCACCCCGTGTCCCTCCTGGTCATGGAGGTAAGTCAGATATGAGTAGACTGGAAAAAGCGGTTCCAGTGTCCTGCTTCAAAGTGTGGTGATCAAGCACTGGGCTGGGTGACATGTTTTCTTGATCATCCCCAACCACGTGATTTACTACCCCTTCTACAGCTCTTTTCACAGTACAATTTCTTCATCTTTACCACTGTCATCCCCTCCAAAACAAGCCAGCTAGTCCTATTTCCCCAGGGGTCTCAGTTTTGCTGACTTTTTACACTGATTTGTTATTCATGATGTGGTTGCCCTGGAAAATTCCACCTTCATCAGCAGTTCTGTAAGGAAATGCTTCTCTTTATACATAGTTTTTCATTTCTGCCATTTCTCACATTGCTGTCCTCCTAGTTTAGCCACTAGTCAGGGTTGGCCAGCTGCATTTACATCACTACTCCTTAGCTATCTGTAACACCTGTATTTTCTCTTGCTGTTCCCTTCTTAGTGTAGTTAAGGGTGGACCTTTTGTCTGAATACTCCAAAACAAGCAGCAGCCCATAAGCACTGCTTGTTTATTTGGCCCTTAATCTGCCCTAGATAAATTACTGGTCCCTAGTGGGGGGGACCAGAACATACAACACTATTGTCACAAAAAATGTTACCTACTGGCTTTTGATCAAGCTTTACAAGAAGGAAACTAAATGAAGCCAGGAATCTGCAGATGAGGATTCTTGCACTACCCCCTGATGGGCTCAGTATCTTTCCCTGAGGGTATGAACTTCTTTTGTTACTGTACCTAGCCTAAAAAGTCTCCGTGTGTACTGCTCCTAGACCCACCTCTGAACCATGGATTTGAATTGCCCTAGAAATCACAAGTTCTCCTTCAGACCTCGCGTTACAGGTCTCTTCCCTGTGCCACTGTGCTAAAGCATCAGCATTCTTTATGTGGACTACCACATCCTGCAAAGAAAACCCTGCCCTCACTTTAGTTTGTAACTTGATCACAGTTCTCCAGAACAAGCTGCTATTCAGTCAGAACCTGGAAACATGCTATTTTCCCTATTTTTACCATAGAGATGTAGAAAGAAGAAAAGAAACCTTTCTAACCTTTATGGTGGGAGAAGTGTTTGTGTTGCAAAGTAACAGGAAAGATGTAAAACAGCAATGAACTTAAGAGACAATGTCTTTTATTGATGGGGACAGCTCTGAACGGCCACGCCATAGTGATAACTTCTTGTTTTCCTCTTTTATTTTTAATCCTTCTAGTTTTTAAGAAAGGGGGTGACACTATGTATTGGCAGGTATATATTGAATGAAGGAGGCTGCTGACAGACCAGAACTGGCATAGTCTGTGAGCAAATGGTATTAAGCAGTTAATTTATATCTCTGCTTTAAGTGACTATGCTAGAGTTTACAAATAAGGTAATATTAAATGACTGGGAGAAAAAAGACAGGCCTTTCATTTACATCCAGTGGTAGTCATCAATGAAAAGGGACAAAAATAAACACAGGCATTTTTTTTCAGGCAGTACTTTCATTAATGTCCAAGGCCTTCAATAAAACAGACAGGGCCAAATTTGTCTCTGTCTGCTAGTTCTTGACACTCTCTACTTCTAGATGTTGGACAGAGCTTCCGATAGCCTAAACATGGATCATTCCATTGGTTCCAGTAGAGACATAATGATTTATAAGCATTGAAATCCAGCATTGTGTGTTTGAAAGGGTATAAATCAGAGCAGAGACTGACCCATTGATTTTCCTCCCACTTCCTTGTCCATGCCTTGTGCTTTGCAGTGCTTTCCATTATCTCATTGGTTCTTACAGATATCGTCTGCAGCAATTTTAGTCACTCCTGTCCAGAGGTATAACAACTTCCAAACAAGTACATCGTTAAAGAATTCCTTTAACATTTCCTTTCTAATCAGAGAAATAATGAATAATAACTTTGAATAATAAAGAGTCAAAAATGCTGATATGAACTCATTGTATACGAAGTTACTTCTATTTTGACTATTACATTTTAGACAGTGATGCTGTAATTTAAATATGTGTAGATGAAATACTATAATCTATAATGACTTTGATGCTCTAAATAATTATTACGGATTTTATGAGTCCTTAACTGGACTCAGTTTTTATTTCTAATCTGTATGAATGACCTGCCATTGCTACATATCAGATCATTAGTGGGGATTTATACAGATAATATGGTGATTTATTATGGTTCTCTAAGATCTCTAGATGTAGTTTATGCCCTGATTTCAAGCATGAATGGTGTCAATGATTTGCTTGAACTAAATAATTTATCACTAGAAACAAAACCAAAGATTGACAAACTGGGTGCTGTACTATGAATAAATTAATCTGCTACTGGTAGATCAGAAAAAGTCTCTATTAAAAATTCTTTCTGCAATAAAACAATATATAAAATAAGTTTAATAAATAATATGGAAGGTGTTACTCTATACATGAAAATGAATCATGGTTATCAACAAACTAGTGTTGAACTTGGTTTGTGTATTGTTAATTTAATATTACTATTAAATCCATAAAATGGCTGATCTGCACTTAAGATTAGATAGACTAATTTCTTCAGTCAGTTGCAGAGTCATGTCTTGGGTGATTTCAGCTTGTATCCGTGTTTAATATCTCTTTAACTTCTCTTCACATAAAACAGTCAATGAAATGTGGTCCAATCCTATGTTACTTAATCAAACAAAATTTCTATGAGCATTAAATATTTACACTGTTTGGAAGAAGACTGGAGGTTTGATTCACAGATTTATAAAGGGATTTTCTAAGTGCCTTTGTAATGTTGTAAAACCGGTCACTTGCCTCAAGAGGAGAAATTTTGCATATTTATACCTTTGTAGGAAAAGCCTTATTACTGAATGTTTTACACTAATTTATTCTTTTAATTACATCTGAAGAATTTAATTGTTTAAAGGTTTATACTGCTGATTTAACTTGACATTTTAAAATAAAAATGCAATGCTCTACAGTTCTTGGTGATCCTGTAAATAAGGGAAACATTTCACAAATTTGTTTTCTTTTTGTACAAATATTTTTGTACTTGTTTGATGCCTCCTGTAGTTTGGCACACCTTTAACATAGTGTCACAAGTAGTAAATGCAGTGAAGGTGCAGCAGCACAGGCTTCACTTTGTGCTAATAATCAGAGAACCTATTCATGGTACTGTGTTGCTTTAATCTGCTGAATTCTTTCATGCCATGTCCTGAGCTGTTGTAGTTGCTAGCTAAAGCAACTTGGAGTATGCACTTCCAGGTGCCACACCCGTACCTTCCCTTTAATATACAGACAGACTGACAGAGCCAAAGCATCCTCAGATGAATATATCACATTTTAGATAGATAATGGACCTGTTCCTGTTCAGGCTTAAATTCCTTTCTTAAGATTATGAACAAGGGTTGGTATGATTCTAATTCTGAGTGATGAGTTTTATCAACACACATTTTTTCATAGCTCTAGGAAAAAACATTATTTCATTTGACAGGTTTAACAATGCTATGTAATTTTTTTCCATATGCAGAGGCCTGCCTGATGACTTAGTATTACTTACATCCAAAATAAGCACCATTTTGACTAGGGCAAGTGGCACCATTCAATAAAATATCAGATTTTTAAAACACTAGTACTGGAAAATCTATCATTCTTTTCAAACCTCCCAGAGCAGTCTTTTCCTTGGCCTAATTTTCAACTAATACTTACATTTATAGATTTTGCTACTATTTAAAGCACTGCTACTTTGCACTCAACCATTTCATGACTGCTGAATGGAATGGTATTAAAGCATAGGTCATCTTGCATGGCTGTCAGTAAGGAACATTTGAAGATAGTGTTGGATACATTTCCTTTCTATTTCCAGTCACTTATTTAATCAAGATAACTACTATAGAAAAAATAACGTGTAAGGTACAATGGGACATACTATAACATCTCATTGTGCTTAAAACAGCTATATATTATTTCATAGCAATAAAAGTACATGCTTTGTAATCACTACATTCTTCATACCCACTGTATACTGGCTAATACAATGAATAAAGAATCCATCTCAGAGTTTCCTAATAATATCTAAATTTACTTGCAATCCATGTTTGAATAACTATAATGCATATATTGCCTTGTCTCCTTTTTATACCAATATTTGCATGTGGAAAACATTAGTAATGCAAAAAGAAATGTTTAATAGTTCATTTTCTGTTGTGCTGCTAGTTGTAGCATTGTTAATGACATTCAGGCTACTTCAGACAATTATTTTATTATTTTACTAGTATGGTAAAAATCATACATGTGTAATCAGTAATAGAAAAGTTCCCTTTGCCTACATTTAATTGCTGAATGTGCAGAATTGTGTACTTGACAAGTCCAGCTCCTGCCTCAGCATCCATGTAATATTTCATTTTAATTAAATCTCTTTGAAAAGGTGCAGAGCAAAAGCTCATAACTCTCCCTTGAGTGTTTTAGATAAATCAGGACTGTTATGATACAGTATGCACCCACACACTCACATGCTTCTTAGCTATCTTCACAGGATAGCAAGAATTAAATGAAAAACTCACTTGGGCACCTTACACAATGGGAATACAGGAAAGCTTGGCATTCTCACACTTATTTCCAGAATGAAATTTCACTCTTACACATTCTCAGTGCTCCAAGATTTTACTAGAGGTTTCTTGTGAAAACTCAGTATAAGCCAATGAAAAGTGAAATGAAAATCATACTATATTTGCTTCAACATCTGTATAAATTTTCTCTAGAAGTAAAGAAATTTGCTGCAAATCATATCTTCCTGGGGAATAAAGGCTAAAGTTTCCAATTTGTGGTTACACTTTTGTGGCGGGTTAGCCTTGGTTGGCTGCCAGACGCTCATCCAGCCACCCTCTCACTCCCCTCCTGAACAGCATGGGAGAGAAAATAAAATGGAAAAGCACGTGGGTCGAGATGAAGACAGGGAGATTACTTACCAATTATTTTCATAAGCAAAACAGGCTCAATTTGGGGAAAATTAATTTATTGCCAATTAAAAATAGTAGGATGATGAGCAACCTAAAACTAGAAGAAAACAAAACAATACAAAACAAAACAAAAACCTTTCCCCCACCACTCCCTTCTTCCCAGGCTCAACTTCACTCCTTCATTCCCGACTTTTCCACCTTTTCCCGCCCCGAGTGGCACAGGGGGGGTGGGCAATGTGGATTGCAGTCAGTCCATAACCCTTTGTCTCTGCCGCTCCTTCCTCCTCACGCTGTTCCCCTGCTCCAGCATGGGCTCCCTCCCATGGTGTGCCGTCCTTCAGGAACAGATTGCTCCAGCATGGATCCCCCACAGGCCACAGCTCCTTCCAGGACCCTGCTCCTGCATGGTCCTCCATGGGCTGCAGAGGGACAACCGGCTTCACCATGATCTTCACCATGGTCTGCAGGGGAATCTCTTCTCTGGCACCTGGAGCACCTCCTCCCCCTCCTTCTTTACTGACCTGGGTGTCTGCAGGGCTCTTTCTCACTCCTTTTTGTTCCCTCCTCTGCCAGGCATTTTTGCCCTTTCTTAAATCTGTTTCACTGAGGCATCACCACCACCTTGGCCGAGGGGCTTAGCTGTGCCCTGCGGTGGGTCGGTTGGAGCCGGCTGGAACCGGCTGTGTCCAGCATGAGGCAGGCCCAGCCTCTCCTCACAGCGGCCGCCCTGCAGCCCCCGCTGCCAGCACCTCACCATATAAACCCAGTAAACCTTTATAAAAACATGTATCTCCCTGTGAAATGAAGTAATGATATAAAGATGTACCAGACATATTCTTTCATTTTTTAACTTCCCCAGTTTTATCTGAAATAAAAGAAATAAAATCTTTACATGTTTTCAGTAATGTTTTTGTTGTTCTTTTTTTTTTTAAGTCTTAAGGAAATAGTTGTTTAGAATGAATATCCACATTTATTCCACCTTTTAAAACACATAAGCAAATATTGCAGTCAGGCAAATCATCTATTTGACTACAAAGCAAGTACTATTCAAATAAAATTGAACATTTTAGTTTTTGTAAAATCAATTTTACAGAATACTGACCGTTAAGTAGAAACCCTTGGGCAACGATGGCTAATATTTAATAGACTAAATATGTTTAGTCTGAAATCTAAGTAAAATCTAAATAACACCATTCTTTTTAGGTAGGTAGGTGTTACGAAAAGTCATAATGGAGTCATAAAGTTGCTACTCATACAATACCCTGGTCAAAATCTGGACTGATTTAATAATTGAAGCTGCCTACATTTCCTCAGCTGAAGACATTTTTCTTCTCTTTTTCTCTTATACATGGTTTCAGTATTGCTGATGTAGAAATACTTATTTTTAATTCATAATTAGCCACATAGGCACTGCATATTTATAAGCTTAATTAAAAATATAATCTGAAAGTATCTTCTGAAGATCTTTTGAGGTGGAAGTTGGTTCAGTACCTTGTTATTTATTGCTACAACTAACTCAGGGTCATACATTTCAAGGGAGCACCAAAACATTTATGAATATTTAAATGAGTTTTGACAGGATTTGTAGGTGTTTACAACATCTTTATTAACATTTTGGAGGAGATTTATGGTTTTGTATTTGATGATCATTTGTAAATCTGAAAGGTGTACATTACTATTACAATAGTCTATCCAGTTTTGGAAGGAAAAAATCCTAAACTGTAGTTTAAAAGACATGAGTGTTAGTTGATTAATGTGTTCTAACAATTTTTTACTAGGCAGGAATGACAAGTTTTGTTTGTGAAGAATTTGATGAACTACGGTGCAGAACCATAAAATGGACATTACCTAATAGTTGTATTGGTCTGAGAAAGTATTTGTCCTTTGCCTCCTTAATATTTAGTTCATTGTATCATGATGTATTCAATTCTTCCTATATTGCTGACCACTAAACTATCCATTAGATGAAGGATTTTAAGGCATACTGACATGTAGACTCTATTTGTTTAATATGTCAGCCTATGCAAGTTTTAATCACTTGCATAGGGAGATTGTAGAGATTCAGGAGGAGTACTTGCAAAAAACTTTCCTAATTGAATTAGACCTCAGCTGTGCAGAGTATAAGAGACATGCTTAAGAACTGGATGTATTTGTAAACTCAAATAGGACAAACTGCTTTAATTTCTTCTGATGTGATTTCAGTTTGTTACTACAACACAGCTTCAGCTGTCCTTACTACCAACTCTTTACTGTTTCTCTATGATTGTGGAAAGACCTTGATCTCCAGCTGATAAAAGTAATAGCTTGAACATAAGAATATAAAAAGGACCATAGTGGGTCAAATCAAAGGTCAACCTATTCCAACATTTGCTATCAACAAATACTTAGAAAAGCAAATATGAACAATGCAATACTATAGTCATATGTCCCCAAAACACTCACTTCACTTCCCATGATTTAATGTTCAGCGGCTCTTTGGGCCACAGAGGGCTTGGTGGTATTTAATAACTGTCAGTAGGGGTTTTCTTACATGCATTTACCCAGTTCTTTTTGAACCCACGTAATCATTTGGCCTCTGCAGCAACCTGTGGCAAAGAAATTCCAACTTAGCCACATGGAAAGAAGTTTGCGTTTTGTCTGTGACCTGCTAGTTTCACTGGAGCTCCTTATTCTGTACTACACGAAACAGCAAACAGCTGAAGCTGATTGCCTCAAACCCCTTCTGTTTCTAAATACTGCTACCAACGGTCCTCTCCATTTTCTCTTCTGCAGACTGAAGACTGTTCATCCCTAACTACAGTTGTCTTTCCTGCTCTTCTCTGTACCTTTTCTGTCTCTCCTATGCCCTTTTTGTTTTAGACAGAGGGTTCAAGGTACAATCCCTCAATGAATTTATACAGTGACATAGTGATTGTTTTGTCTTGTTTCCTTTTCCTTTTCTAATAATCCCTAGCATTTGACTTGCACATCGTGTACATAGTAGTAGAAGATAGTATTTTTTCACATATATCACATTTATTTATATTGAATTGTAGCTTTCACTTTATTGCTTGTACGACCTTTCCACAACTCTTTGCAGCGACCCCTCATTTGTACTACACTGAATATGTTAGTGTCATCAGCAGATATTGTCAGCTCACGTTTTAATTGTTTTGCATGTCAGCTATAAATATCTTGGTGAAAAAAAAGAGGGAGGAGTTAGGATTTATTTGGGCAGTTTCTTTATGGCACGGGCTGTGTTGTAACACAGTAGCTAACATATTTCAGGAGTTATACTTTTCCTCTCTTCTTGTGAGTTGCTTTGTGGTATCAGAAGCACAAACTCAATCCTCCATCTTAACTTCAAAATTAAAGCCCTTATCACTGCACAAAGTGCAAATAAGCACCTACTCATTCAGCTGGCCTGGACATCGGCTGCACTAAGCATCATGTCTGGGCACAATAAAGACTTCTGCCTACAGAAGCTAGAGTGTCTTAGCAGAGTTACCCTACTCATCCTGTAGGACTTGAGAGATGATTTCCAGGAAGGCTTCCTACATGCAATTGCACCCTGGCTGGCACAGGTCCAAATTGCCTATTAGTGAAAAGGTGAGCAAACGGTGAGGATACCTGCTTGCAAGGGGAATGCAGTATTCCTCTTTACCCAAACTGTTGAGGAAATTCCCATAATCAACTCCAGAAGGTTGAACTGTACTGTAATTTCAACCCTGTAAACACAGTTTGGAAAGTACTTCAATGTCATTTGGGATGAAAGATGGTCAGCTAAAGGCAGCAACACTATCATTCTTTTCATGGTTGCCTTGAATTAAATTAAACAAACTCTGAAAAGAATGATCAAGGGGCTGAGACTATGGGAAAAAATTACGAAGTCTATCAAAAATTTTTTTTTTTTTTTATCATTTAAAGACATCAGATGAGCCATATGGTGCTATAGGTCAGCTGTGTGTTGGGGAAAATAGTATCACCTAGAATTCAAATGTGAAACAGACTATCTTTTATTGACATATAAGCAATCAGTAAATGTAAAATACAGAGCGGTCCTACACTTTATCTCCTCTCTTTATTATATTTCTCAATTTATTTCTTATTGTCAGTTTCTTATTTTATACACGTTTTATACAATCTGTCATTGCTTTCTTTCTTTTTTTGATGACACCTTTTATTTCCTCTCCTCTTGAAAATGCCTTGCTTCAAAATGCTATTGTCATTACGTGCCCTACAAACATTTTTGTGCCTCAAATAAATGACTGTGCATGGTTAAGTAATAAAAAATCCATTCTATTTCTATGTATTTATGATATTTCTTCTCACTGATAATCTGTCTTGTCAATTAAATTTAAGTATTTGAACAACTCGTAGCAATTTTATCTACTCATTTGAGTAGTTGGTAGCACAGTAGCAAAAAGATACTTCTAAATCTCAGAGGAGAAATGTTGACAGATTAATAATATCTAGCAGTTTTCTTTTTAGTTAACGTATGCAAAACTCTGATATGCCGTATTATATGAGGCTACAACACACTTACAAGACCTCTGTACATGAAAAACTGCTGGGCTGAGAAGGAACTTAAAGGGGATTTAAACCTTTCTGTCCTACCTAGCCTAGAGTCTGCAGTGATGGAAAGTCTGTAGCTGTACTGGTAATTACCCAATGATGACAGTTATATCTTTTGCCATTTTCATAGCCTTAAGATAGAACAGTCCCTCATCCCAAAATAATCACTCAGTCTAGAGGTCTGAGATTGTATCTCTGCCTGAGAGACAGTTTGAGAAGAAAATTTGCAAATACTTGAGTGGAATACCACTGGCTGAAATTCTGGCTTAACTCAATCCGTAGTTTTTTGACTGAGACCAGAAATTCACCTGCAGTTACCAGCTCCAATCATCTTAGCAAGATGGTTCATTCTTGCGGATACCATTGCTCTCCCATTTCATCAAAGGTCATTTGCTTACCCTGCACCTATAGCAACAAATCTTTGGTACACCATGGAGGACACTGTATCTCTTTAGTCTTCACAGGATCGTCTTTTTCCCTCAAACTCCCTTTTTATTATGTTTTGCAAATAAAGTCAATTCCTCAACTTCTTAATATTTTCCCGCTTCATCTGCAGTGTAAACAAAGTGAGTCAGAAACACTTTCCTATGTAACAGTGTTAGGTACCTCCCTGTGGAAGAAAAGAGGGGAGAGAATGACTTGACTTACGTTGCTCTCATAGAAAGTGTTAACAAGCTTCCTTCTGTAGACTAACACCTCATTTTGCATGCAGTTTTTCACTAATGCTTCTTTTATTTCCAGTTACAGATTGAAAAGGCTGTTTTAAATCTACAAATAGCTGAAAAATAAAAACAAAGTAATATCAGTTTAGTCAACTGTAGTTGATTCTACATCACTAAAGTCAATAATATGGTTATTATTTTTACTGTAATAGAATTTGCCCTTAGAACTAATGTCTCACCTCTGCTCACTTTGTATTTTATTAAAACATGTATTCAAAATCAAATCAGTACCCTGAATTTCTTTTTCAAACAAGATCATTTAAAATTAGGTTTCTTGGAATAACAAAGATCAAGCCACAGGTTTATGCTACAAAATAGGAGAGAGATATAAAAACTACAAACCAAATTTTTAATTTTAAGTTTAGGCCTCAACTTCTCATAGCAAATTTTCATCAAGTTTTTGTGGTAGAGAAAGTCAGCTTAGTTGCTTCTTCACAGGTACTTCAAGAAGTACATCATCTGGTATTTCTAATCTCTGTAGTATTACAAACTTTCCTTGGGGAAGCAAACAATGCTTCATTTCTGGTTTGCAAACAAGAAATTATTCAGAAGAGAAGTGCCATTCCTCCTTATTTTTACAGGCATCTTTTTTTGTACTCGATTCACCAAGTTAGCTACTCAATAAGGGATATTTCAGGCTCCTTCAAAAAACCATAAAATATATTTTTTTAACAATAAATATGAATAATAAGAACACAAAGATCTGACATCTTTTTTAAATGTCAATGCTCGTGTTCTTCCTTTAGCTGGCAGAAATTAATAACCTAAACTTCTAGAAACAGGCAAAAATACTAAGCATGTATCTCAACTGCATAAAGTTTGCAATCCAAATGTCATAAATTCATGCATTTATCCCTATGAAAAGCATTGCATTCACTGCTTTGGCTTCTTTCTAATGCCTGTTGCGGGAAAGTCTCTCTTCTTTGCCATTACCTAGTTACCAGTTCCCAAACCCGCCCGCGCAATGCATTGGAGGAAGATCCCATGACTTCTTGGACACGTAGAACCATGAGTTGTTTTGATATACTGGTTTTCAGAATCATGTTGCCAGTGTTCCAGTTTCCATTCTACCAACATCAAGGTTTAAAGAAAGGAAGAAAGAACTTTGTTAATACAGACCCAATATTAACAGCATAATTAGTAGGCCTAGTGACAGACATAGCTATTATTAAGTTAGTTCTTTCTACAAGGTTTATCCTTCCACTTACAGAGCTAATAAGCAATCAAGGTCCTTGCACAGCCTGATCGCTGAAATCCGGTCCTTATGACAAAACCTTCCACTGTGGGGGTGAAAAGCGGCACGGACTCCGGCAGACACGGCAACCAAAGACCTTTATTGCTTTTTGTTAGCATCTTTTATAGCAAGCAGAAGTACACACGCGCTACCTGCAGCTTGCAGATAGGTTATAGCCTTGTGTTCACGCGCATCTATGCTCTAGCAGATTGGCCCGTTCTTTCTGATCATGCGAAATGCCTTCATGGTCTTTATCTTGTTTTTCTCCTTCCAGCTGCACATTCCTTTCTCCGTTGTTTTCTGCTTAAGTGCCTTGTCATGCCAGGTGGTACAGTGTTTGCTCATTAAAATCAAACTCAGGAATGTCCGTTAGTGAGATTCCCATCCCCACATTCCACGAAGCAGAGCTTTCACTGATGAAAATCTTGTTGTGAAAATAAGTGTAATTTTACACAATCATACACTCGGTTCTCTTAGTACATGACTGCAGCCTTGCCACGTGTCCCAGAATCATGTGTTGTGCAGAATGTAGAAATGGGGAAGGCTCTATCATGCTTGGCTCACCAGTGAATCTGCACTTAGAATTTGCAGAGTATTCTGCCATTGTGCTCTAGTTCTTCAAGCTCAGTGATTCTATTTTCCAAATAAAAGTCATCCCATAATACAAAGATAGGCTTTGAAATAAAGTATATGCAAA
Organism: Aptenodytes patagonicus; assembly: GCF_965638725.1. Lineage (NCBI taxonomy): Eukaryota > Metazoa > Chordata > Aves > Sphenisciformes > Spheniscidae > Aptenodytes > Aptenodytes patagonicus. The sequence goes on from NC_134949.1 coordinate 31,417,604, forward strand.
CTCTTTTGGAAGGTTTCCTTGTAACAATAACAATTTTGGCAAACTGAGATAAAAATTAAAGGTAGAGGTATTACAGAACTGTGTGAAATGAAGCAGCAGTCATTTTCTTGAGATTTTCTTGCCAAAAGGAAAACCGGAAGCTCTATTCTAACCTTAGCGGTATAAGCCTAATTACTTAGTTTAGCTCTCTTAAATATTGTATTTCATCATAACATAAGGCAGGGATATTTCTCAGCTAATGCTCCTTTTGTCCATAATCCCAGAGTTATTTCAGAAATAGCTTCTCTTGTACTCTTACGTACCAGGTTGCCACCTTGAGTATTTTTCTCACATCTAGAAGCATACTATTTTATCCACTCCTGCTCATTTCCCCAATCTTCCTGCTTAATCTTCCCAGCCAGCATTCAGAATATATTTGCTGCCTTGCTATCATGTTCTGACTCTTTATCTGCTTCAAATTCTAACATATATTCCAAATTTTCAATACTATATGAGACTATTATCACAGTGACATGGCACATGGCACTTGAAGACATTTAACGTGTATATTTTTATTTAAATATGTTCAAAATTCTGTAGATGTTACATCTACATATTTGAATGCAGAACAGGGCTTCTAAAAACCATCTATGAAATTCAACTACAAAATAAAAAGGAAAAAAAAGGTGATGGAAACTAGGACAGGATCCAAGAAATCTAAATCTTACTTAACCTGGAACTTTGGCAACCCCATCAAACAATCTTCTGGCTCTCCAGTATTGCTTGCCTCTGCAGGTGCCTAACTTTGCTAGCTAGAGAGTTCTGGGTCTGCCAGAACTTAAATTTTCTACATATTTTCAGAATGGTGGAGACTGTTTTCCTTCTGATGCCAAGCTCTTCCCATGACTCTTGCAATTCAGGTGTAGGCAGAGAAAATCCTGACTTTTCCCAAGTACCCCAAGAATTCCCTCCAAATTATCCATGACAGGACTGTATTTATAACATATATTGTTTGTCTCTATTAACTCCACATAGAAACTTCAGTGGTTATTTTGCACAAACTGGACTGTTCCAATCCCCAGCCTTAGTATTTAACCTTTAAAAAGGCATAAAGATTAAGCTTTAAAATGTCAATTTTTAATTCACAGTAAAATTCATTTTGCCTAAATGAACATTACTCTTAATATGGATGCTTCACTGTAAATTGTTTATCCTGTCCTCTAGTAGCACCTATCTATTTTTTTCTAAAACAGAACAGTATAATAAATATAAATAAAATATTGGTTTGGTGTTCTCACGTTGGTCAATGAAATGGTTCACCCTTGTTCATTGCTTCTGTGTTGGAAATGTGCTTTACAGTACACATATCACTGAACACACGTGGCCAGAACCTGATCTTCATATGTTCATCTCATTTTAATAACCTTTTAATTAAGCTTACATGTAGAAAATCCTAGTTGAGGAAAAGAAACTAGAAGATAATAAGTAGTATTTAATTCTTGCAAAGAGCAAACAAGACAGGGTAGAAACAGGTAATGGACAGCAGAGAAATAACTTCCAGGGGTTTCCAGTTGTCCCTCACCTTCATGCTTATCCTCTCCTGTACAGATATCTTCTTGTTAAGTGGCATTTTTAGAGAAAATTTGCCCATTATTTTTTCTCCTCTTTCTCTGAAATGGCAATCATCTGGCAACTACAGAGAAGTTAGCATGCTTTGCTAGGATCAATGCATTAAAAAATAAATTGCAATATCCAAGAAAGCATTAAAATAATGATGATTCAAGAGAAACCCCTTAAAAATCAAGACCTCTATGCATCCTTGAATGTGAGTATGTAACATAGGTATATTTTCAAAGCACAGCTAAGAGTCTGACAATTTTATAGTGCTACTGGTTTAACAACCTTGACATTCAAAAATCCCATTCAGTCAGAAGGTGGATCTGCCAAAAATCACAGGAGTGGAAACATGGAAAATAATCAATCTTTGGCTAATATCTCGTAGTTTATGACAGTATGATATATATTCATGGACCTGTTCAGAATAATGTAAATATGCATGTACACTTACAGGACCTTGTATATCATCTGAGCTTTCAGGCTCTATTTTTTATATAATATTAAAATTACACTAAAATAGAGAATTCAAACATGCAAAACAAGTCCACAAATTCAGAAAGTTCTGTAGTTCGTTGCTAACAGCAGCATTAGCAATGGTTGGAGTATTCCTTCGTTACTAAACAAATACACAAGGATAGGATCTTGTTCCTGTACAGTTCCCATTAAGGGATGGGCTGCCACTTTCAGCAGCTCTGGGGCTGGGGGCTACTCCTGACCAGACACTGGAGCCCAACCTGGGGCTCCCAGGGACCCAATGTCTCTGCCCAGGCTGAAGGATGTGGCTGCTGCTTTCCCATTTGCAGGTTGAACCAGTAATGAGACTGAGCACATATCCCAGACACACGCACATACACACACAGAGGACAATAATGGTGCCAGCTACACAGATGGCCACAGACACAGCACCTACATACATGACTCACATAAAACATAAACATAGACACAGAGCTGCTTTCAACAGCACCTATGTACAGGACTCACATAAAACATAAACATAGACAGACAAGTTCCCTCCTCCTCTTCAGCTGATCAGGACTGAAGTTCACAGTGAAGGCACAGACATGACACTCTCTGGGTTCACATGCACATTTGTGGTCCCCTGAGTACTGGCAAGTCCCCTCAGTCAGTCTGACACCCCTGCATGGATCCCGGGCCCTCTTACTTGCACCATGGGTCACCTACTCGCCAGCTGGTCCAGCCTGAAGATTGTTGGTGAATGACACCAACACACGCCCACGCACACACAGTTTGGGGAAGATATAGACACTTTCCCCCCCACAGTTGGCACCAGGCACATGGGCTGTGACACGTGGTCCTGCTCCAGCCACCAGCTCTGAGCTCCTCATTTGCCTCATTCCCCCAGTGTGGTTTTCAAGATGCACACCAGTCCTGTCTCAGCGTCTGGGGCCAAGACCCTCACACACTCCAGTAGCTGACACCAAGACCCCACTCTCTCCAGTAGATGACACCACGGGCCAGGGGTGCCCACACCCCTGGTCTGACTCCAGTTGCTGGCATGCAGTTCACTCACATCGGTCTCCCCAGTAGCTGGCACTAGTCCTTGCAGCACTCACACACATGGAATAGAGAGTGAGATTACACAGAGAGTTAAAATATTTAGTAAAATAGGACAGACTAGGGTGATCAGGCACAGGGCTCAGTCAGACAAGCATACTGACTGGTCCCATTTTACACTCAATAGGCCCTTTTAAAAACCCTTTTGTCCCTATTTGTCCTTTGTTCCTCCCCAATTACATTCCCCTGCATGTTCCTTCACCAGTTTGCATAGTTCAACTGAACACCACCCTCCAACCTCCAATATTCCGGACCCTGAAGTTTGCAACCTTATTGGTCACAATCCTCAGTTTGCCTGCAGTTTCTTGATAGCCCATCAATTAGTGTGACTGATGAGGTTTTGATCTTGTCCTTGTCTTGCTTATGTTGGTCTGTCAGGTCTATGTGTCTGTGAGTTTTGTTTGTTGCTTCCACCCTTTAATTATTACCTGCATTTGCATTGAAAATGTCCTCGATCAGATAATCTCATCAAAGCAGACACTCTCACCTTCCACATCCTTTACAGATCCTGCATACCCTTACAGATCCTACTGGGGGAACCATGAGAGCTGAAAGAGAATGACTCTGTAGTGCAAAACCTGAAATAACTTTGATTTAGACAGAACAGACTGAAGTACTTGATCTGATTGTTTGATATACCTATAGGTATGATCCTCAATTAGTAACGCAGTAATAATAAGAGAAAACATACTGCAAATTATCCAAGGTACTGCAGAGATTTGCTTTGGTTTTTTTCTTAATACAACTCAGTATAAGTCAGTGAACTGAGCTATATTTACAGCAATTTAGAAACAGCTAGTACTACCACTAAGGCTTCTGTAACCTACAAAGGCACAAAACTCAAGACATGGGGATTGTAACACCCTCCTTTTTCCCCTAAGGCAAACTCTGTCAAAGTTGTTGATCTAAGATATGGGGCAGTTAACAAGCTTGTATCTGAAGATTGCAGAGTAAAATGGGGTTCAGAAGGAATCAATATTTCTTCTAGATAACAGGAGCCAAGGCCAAGTCATACATTAAACCAAACAATTTAAGTATAAATATCAATGTTCTGCCTGACAGGATGCCAAAATATGTGCTTTAAAAACAAAGGTATACAGCTTGGTCATATAATTAGGAATAAAGTACCAATAAACTAAAGGCACTTCTTAAAAGCACTGAAAATGTCTGAAAGCAGCAATTGACAAAAACACTTGGGAGAAACAGCAGTAAAGGCAGAACTCACTCAACTCCATTGAAGATCAAACTTTGCAGGATGCTTTCAGAATCTCACAGGATTAGATGCAAAAGCCTTATTATCTCCAAGACAAAAATAGATCAATACTAGCAACATTTGCAGGATTGAAACAAGTCACACTTAGGAAAGGAGATGGTATCATTTTAACAAGGAAAGAAAAGATCACAGCCAGGATCCTTAAGAAGCAGACAGTGAAAAGTCATTTGCAGCACAACAGATTTAATGGTTTTCTCCTAATGAATGCTGTCAGTGTAAGACAGAGGCTTGGTTTTCCCTGGAACTAAAAGATGATGGTTTTTTTTAGACATTCAGGTTTTCTCCGAGAAGAGAGAAATGAGAAAGATCCAGTGAATTCTAGCATTTTTTTTCCTAGTGTATCTATATTAAATGAAAACCATATAGATACAGCTACCAGGGCAGAAGCAGCACAAAACCCCACTACAACTGATTGTCAGCCCACAGGATGACATGACTTTGTAGGTCTGATTCACTTTTATTATGTGTCTTTTCTTACCGAGGAATCAAGGGAAAGAGTAAGCCCTAGTACAGAGTAAGTCAAGACAGAACAGCCATATGCCAGTGTGAGGCACAGAAGAAAGATGACTCATTTGAGACAAATATATCCACCATTCACAATGTATCCTGCAGCCGTGCTGGAATTGCTTCTAAGATGTAAAGAAAATTCTATGAATCAACAAGTAAAACAAATGATTTTCAAGCAAAAGGTTCTATTTTAAAGCTCAAAGGCCTTTAAAAAAAAAAGAAAGCATGTTTCATTCCATTGGCATGGGTTAATATTTAATTACTTTGATGACGTAACCAAAATTGTTTCTGGTTTACCTTAGCTGTGAGGGAGTCAGGCCCAATATTGGTGATGAAAGGGATCAAACCAATAAGGTAATGCTAACAGATTTAGTTGCAAAGGGATTTATCCAATTAGCACTCAAATCCACTGGGGTGATCACATGACAGGTTTTGATAAAGACTTGTTTTTCAATAAATTTCACTGAACTGTCAGATTACAGGTAGGCTCATTAATCATAAAATTGAAGTCTAAACAGGGGCAAAAGGGTTAAACTGACCTTTCAGACAGATATTGTATTTTAGAATTCTCTTGTTTACCTCTAGGGCAAATATAGTCAAAAAAATGAATGTACAAATACTAAGTGAGAGTTATAGACACATGCTGAATATCTGAGGATCAATAATACCTAAGTTCCAAGAAATCCTAGTGCCTCCCCACCTCCTCCCTGGAGTTTGCAAAGTATAGTGAAAAATTCATGACAATCTCTTTGGATTAGAACTGAAGATGCTGAAAGCACATTTGTCTCTTAAAAATTTCAGCTACCACAGGATGAGAAAGAGTTGTGTTGCTGGTAAAACCAAACAGTTCTGGCACATCTGAGCTCAGGAGCACAGAGAGAGCCAGTTGGACACTCATCTACCTCTGCATAGAGCCACCCTCTTCAGGGAAAACTTGAGCCCATGACCCATTATCCTTTGCATGATGCCTCCATTGCCCCTGCATTCTGGATCTGGCCCTTTTTTCTATCTTCAAAGTATGCCAAGAGGAAGAATTAATATTACGGCTTATAACTGTTTCCTTTTTAGGGATAGTCTAGTGATTAAAACCAGGACATGGCACTATAATATTTTAGTACTTTTCCTCACTGTGCAAAAATTGCTGTGGACTTCTCTCCTCGACTTTAAGATAGAAATAAAGACATTTAACTTTCTTCAGGAAAGATTTGTCAATTGTTAATTGCTCTACGGCAGGAAAGACTGCAATAGTTATAGCTGAAACAGCATAACTCTTTCTGCTTTAAATTAATTTAACAATTATAGCACATTCCGAGTTTCATCATTAAAGATCTTGACTCTGACAAAAGTGATTTATTTGCTTTTGAAGATTAATTTAATATAAGCTTAAAAATGGACCATTCTGGAAAAATAATCTGTTTGATTGATATTAAGCACATAGTATATGCAAGAAATTTCTTGCAGAAAGGTAATGAAAAACATTTTTCCATATTTTTTAGGTACAAGTGGAGAGAAAAAGAAGTAATTGATATGTAGAAAAATAATTTTTTAAAACAACCAGCAGAACAAACAAAGCTTTCTTGTTTTTCATTTTTGCATAGAAAGATAACACATCTCAGAAATGTACAGAATGCTCTGTTTAACTATCTAGAATACATGTCCTTATTCTAGTTGTGAAATTTGTGGTGAAGGTTTCTCTCCACTGGAGATCTGTACAAATCCTTGGAGTCAATGTACTACACCACAAAAGAAAGAGACTTCCATCTGCATGATTTATTTCAAGTATATTCTCATGAAGGAAATTGGCCCAAGAAAATTTTTTTTTATTATTTTTTTTTCCACAGGTATAGCAAATGCATAATGAACAGTATGGTTACATGAGACTAAAAATATATGAGGCAATCACAGGGAAGGCTATAGTATACAGTGTGTGGTCTCTCTCAGTTTTGTAGTGAGAATAGAACATGAATTTTCTACTCTACAAAGGCTTTGAGAGGGTTGCCATCACACTTTGTTAGGAACTTCAAAGAATGGATCCCTCCTAAGGATCCTTCCTCTTAAGGAGCTGCAAAAGCTAGAAAAGCTTCAGATCCTGGGGAGTACATCTCCATCTTTTCATGTTTGGTCTTTCTTTTTTCTGTCTTTTAAAAAAACCCATGCAAAATCCTATGCAATATTATGGTAAGATAGATGTTAACTTCAGGTTAAGCTCTCAAACTTCAGGTAGTCCCAGAGATAACAGTTTCTTGAGTATTCTTACCTACACTGTTAGGAAGAAAAATGATCTTATGTTTAAGACACATTTTTATGCCTGTGGGACAGAGCTCAAGTTCAGACTTCCTTTATGGCCAAGAGTAAATCACCTATGGGTTTGAGTCATGTCACTTAACTTTAGCTTGTCTAAAAGTTAGACATCCCATCCAAACTAGAGGGAGCATCTAAGCTCTGACCACCATTCAAGAGATGGATAGCTAAATGTAGAGCATGGTTCATACCTTCTTAGAATAGTTATTTTTCACTGACTTGATGAATGTGAAAGTCAGTTCTAAAACCACAAATTAATTTTAAAATAGGTATACTTCAGCAAGATTGTTTTAGGCTATAATCCCCCCCTCTCTCATTTACTTTACAAAATCAAGTATGAAACATTGTGTATCCCTTGGGGAAAGGATATTGGGACCAAGAATACCTTAAGGATTAAAAGATGTTCAGATACTCATTTCTAAGATAAATGTGAGATTTTAGTTGTGTCCTGCTCAGATCCAATTATTTCTCAGATAACATATATTAACAGGTTTTCTATGTGTGGACATGTATGAATGTTTCTGAACACTGTGATTTCTTTAGGCATAAAGTATTACAGGAGTTCAAAACTAATTCATATCCTGCAAGCCCATTAGTCCTTTTATATCTCCCTTGAACTCAGTTCCCCAGGTTCCTTCATGCTTCATGCCACAGATCCGCAATGCCATGGATTCTACATTGCACCTTCTTCTGGAGGGCAAATTTTCTTTCTCTGATCCTCTTTCTTTTCTCTGGGATGTCTAATCATTCAGGCGCATCTCAGAGGAATCCATGGGAAATGGAAGGACAGACACTCCACTATTGCTAATACAACCCAGAGGTTCTAAAAGTCTCAAACTGTTGTGGCAGCCTGAGACTAAAGTTTTGTAGAATAGTGATGTGGTAGTTCTAGTAGCTGTGCTCCTACAGCTTGAAATGTGCCCATAATATTCCATTTTTTATGAGGATTCAGGAGAGTTCCAAGAATACTGAGTTCTAAAGTTGCAGAATATGGCTGCTTCAAGTGGCCTGGGGTTTTTGTGGATTTTGTTTGAAAGGTATCTTTAGATCCAACCATGTTCATTCAAGGATAACCAAATTTCCAATTTGAAGCTTTTAGTTCTTTGATAGTTAAAAAGCCTTAGAGAAAGAAAAAAAAAATCCTCTAGAAAGGAAAACAATATTGATAACAATTCCACACTGAGTGAACTCAGTTTACTCTCACTCTTACATTGAATTACAGCTTTTGGAGTTTATGAGTTTCTAACATACAGTTTATTTCTAAACATTGCATTCACTGTTGAAAAAGTTTGGACACTTTTGATGGGAACATTTGCAAGGTATTATTTGAACATTTCTTTCAGAGCATTACCAGTGACTTATTCAAATACAAGAGGCAACAAGCTGAGTGATTAATATTATAGGAAAGCTGCCAGTCATAAGGTGCAAAATCCAGTCAGTACCTAGGCTCACTCCTGCTTTATTTTTCTCAGTATCAAGCGTTTGGATGCACTGCTTGAATGTTCTTTGTTACACTATGTCAACAACTCAAAGAAAGCATGGAGTATTTTCCTTCCTATTTTCCCTTTTTTTTTAGAGTACCCAAAGAAAATGCCTCTGACTTTTTTAGTGTCAATTTCTGCATGGTTATGAAGTTTAATAGCTGATGTATTGAAGAGATTTTTCTCATCAGGCATAAGAGAGAGACAGAGAGAGACTGAGTGCAGGAGTGTGAAAGTCCATGCTGTACAAACATGCTATTAATTTCTTGTCTGCATCACCCACAATATGCCTTGTGATAGTGCTGCAGCTGTAATGAGAAAAATAGATGTTCTCAAATTTTGTTCCTTTTAGCTTCTGCCCTTTGAAAGGTCACAATATGTAAAGAGTGAAAGACTTGTTCAGCACCAAACGTAGTTTGTTCTGGAGCAGCTTTACATTTCTGGAAAATCAGTCACTTTGTAGCCTCTTTCTAGCACAAAAGCTGCAAGAATTCTTTACTTCATTCTTTTGTCATCTTTCTACTGAGCAGAATGTGCCTTTGAGTTGTAATCCTATCTATACTGATTCTCAAAGCTGTGAAGATCTGCAGCTTCTTCAGTTACCTTCATACAGCAGAGTTACTAATCAGCATCTCAACATGCCCCATCAACATGTGTCCCCTTCACTTAGGACACTTCACAGGAATAAATTTTCAATGAACAATCATGTGAAAGCCCTGAATTCTCTACATTGCACACTTTCTGTTAGCTGAGGGTCAGTCTCTCAGAAGATAAAAATTATTGATGACACCATTCTGCATTAACTGAGCTCATATGCTTAGATACCATTTTCCATTAGTTACGAATATTGGGCTTTTAACTCTATTCAGCAAAATGGCAATGACATAGAGATGGTGCTACAGCTAGTGTAATTCGTAAAGCTGCATTCATTTCAACGTCCACTTTGCACCAGCTAAGGATTTGGTCCTTTGGGGTTTAGTATATAGTGATGACAAGAGAACCTAAAGAATAGTACTGAATGTGAGATTAGATGTGTTTGAAGCCATCTGCTTTCAGCACTGCTAAGGCACCCCTGGAATACTGTATAGAGTGACAGCCCTTCACAGTGAAAAGGTAACGATAAAATAGACAAGCAGAAAGAGAAAGAACAAACACAGTTAGAGATGAAAGCCGTGAAAAGATTAGAGTTATCTAACAAGTTCATATACAAAGAGGGAATATTCAGAACCTGAAATTTATCCTTTTGGGAAAGCAGTTTAAAAGTGATGGAGGTATATTTAAGAACAACTATTGTGGACAAGAGGTGTAGGGCTGAAGTAGAGAAAGGCAAAACTAAATTGGAGAGGAGGCTGCTGAAAGCAAAGCAATAAGACAACAAGAAAGTTGCTATTGAGGTTGCATCAGTAGAAAAGTTCATGAAAAATTCAAGCAAGTATTTTAAAGCTGAAATATCTTGCTATGCAACTATAGATTTTATTAGAAGAGCAAATGAAGAATATAAAGTAACTTTTTATATTCTTTCAAAGTCTCAGTGTCTTGAAGTATGGAGTACTATTAAAATCTTGAGTTTTACTGGTCAGATCTTGGACTTCAAAAATGCAAATAAAAACCTATCTAATGCAATACTTCTTATATTGTATCCCTAGCAAAGCCTTCTTCTGCTTTGTGTCTTGTGGGAAAACTCTTTTTTTTTTTTTCTTCCCCATACTAGATGAAACTGGAAATTACAGTTGATTGAAATAGGAACATTTATTGGAAAACTGTTGGTGGTGTTGATAGGTTCTTTCACCAGGCTTCTGAAGTCAAAGATGAGAGTTCTGGTCAAGGACAAAATCTACTGAAAATAGCCATTTGATGAGTGCTTCACAGAAAATGCAGTTTTAGATCTCTGTTCAGTATCAGAGAAAGCTGTGAGTCAGCAAGACAAGTGTTTCCCCAGCTATGAAGTTATTAGCTACTCTGAGATAGACTTGATCCCTGTTCCCATGAAAAATTTAAAAAGGTCCAGAAGTCTTTCGCTGCAGTGTAGAATGAAAACAAATGCTGAAACCTCATTTTTTTCCATGAACTGCACCTATTTTGCTTGAGCCCTGCTACAAACATAGAGTCAGTAAGATGTGAAAAAGAGTAACAGCTAAGACACTGTGACCAGTGGCAGATATGGAGAGAAAAACAGACAAAGAAATTGGTTCAAGCCTGGCTTCCACCTGGATTCCACAATATCTTTGTTTAGGCATAGCTTTTTTAACTGAATTTAGCATTTGTGAACAGCTGCACATCAATACCCCAGGACAACAAAATTCATTCCTTGGACCCAATCCAAAGCCAGTTAAAACAAATGGAAAACTTCCATGTGTTCTGATGAGCTCTTTTGTCCTTGAACTAGATGAAGTTTTGCCCCAAATGGTATAGGAGTATCAGGCTTCAATTCCTGACACTTAATTCAAAGACTTCAATTGTTTCTGAAGAGATAATCTAAATCCACTGAGGGGCTTGGGTTTGTTCTTTTGTGTGTGTGTGTGGCTTTTTTCATCTTTGGTTGTATAACTTAGTGATAACAGCATTAATAATACTTACAAAGTGACTGTGCTCAAACTCGCACATGATTTGCTTTAGGACTGGCTAACAGATGCTTAGGTTGAACTAACGAAACCCAGATGTTTCCATATCTGAAACAGTCTATATGTATGGGTCATTCACCCATACATACAGGTAGAGAATGTCAGCATATGCATGTTCACAAGGAAACCAGTACTACAAAGCCTGAGCTTGCTGTTCCTTAGAAGCTTTTGTTCTGAATGTTTTTCAAATCCTATTATTCTGTGGGAGAAAGCAGGTTCCTCTCATCTCTGTTTGCTAGAGGTATGGATGCATACACTAAAAGTATAGAAAAGGCCATCTCCCTGCATCACTCCACATAGTGCTATTGTCACAGGTAGAAACAGACTTGACTAATATCCCACAGAACTGCCTCCCCGGGTGCACAAGCCCCTGCTGCCTCAGCAGCCTCAAATTCTGAATAAGCAACTAATTTGTTAAAGTATTTTTATGCTCATAAATGGAAAACTGTGGGACTGTTTCCTAAGAGACAGTATTAAGATTTTCAGTGTAACAGCAGGCAGAATTTGAAAAGCTATACAGTCTAATTTTTTCTTCTGTCTTTATATTTATTTAATATTGTGTATTTAGCTTAATGGTGCAAAACATTTTTATTCAGGATTTCAGTAGGGTAATGTAGGTGGCTCTGATCCTTCTACATGCTGAATATGTGCTATTTGGATCTGACTTTAAACTGTGTTTCACCTGAGCCGCTGTGCGAAAGGAGTTTCAAATAAAGTAAGGATAAAGCAATAATATTTTACCTTTAAACACATTATTTGGTGCTTATTTTTCTGACTTTAGATCCTACAGAGTAATAAGATAATATAAGATGATATTTAGTCTCACAGTGTGTTGATTTGTAAACAATATTAGCCAGAGCTATGCTAATTCTCTGTTAAAAAAAATCATAGAGGCTATGATAGATAGGCTTTTATATAGGTACACCCAGACATACCCAGACATTGGCACTAATCAAGAAAGCCCTGGGAGAGAATACCACTACCAACTCCAAGGGTGGTTTTCTGGTTTATTGGCGGGTTGTTTTGTATTGTTTCCATGCAAGTGTAGACTGTTTCATAGGAAAGAAAACTGTGAGAATGCATACTGCAGTTTAATGCCTGTCCCTATCCGCTCTGTGTAAATTAAAGAGCAGCATGAAAGCTGCATTTTTTTTTTAAATTACATTGTTAAAATGCTAATATGATGGAGCAGAAAGCGACAGAGGTAGGGAAGGTGGAAAAGTAAGGGTTGCAAATACTTACTCCAAAACACAGATAGGAGTTCAAATGTGTGGTGTTCTAAGATGTCCTTTTCAAGCACATCATTTTTCTCTTTAAGAAAAACAAGTAGACAGAAGCTTAATGTCTCCTATTCTTTTATAAATGCAAACTGGCACTAAGAAAAAATCTGTCCATCACTGGCAGAAAAAGTCTTACCACACTTATTGACTTCTATATTGGCTTTTCTAAGGCAAATAAGGCCATTCAACCATGAAATGTCCTCTGAGAGTAAGGATATTGATAGCAGTGATGGTGGAATGGGATTTGTTTGTCTCCTGAGTTGTGTGGATCCAGACAGTGGTAACAGAGAGCAGCAGGGCACTCCCTGCACATGTTCCTGTTCTCCAACTTAACTTACCATCTTTTTCCTCATTCATGGCAGGCTGAGATAGTGCAAGCTTGTGTGGTAAAGTGCTACAGCTGTATTTTCACAGCACTTTTCACAGACTTCCCTTGGTTTTCCATCCCATATCACCTGCCACTCACCACAACCCTTTTCTGCATTGTATCTTTATACTTCCTTCCTTCTTACTGCCTAACTTGACTGTTCCCCCTTCCACGTTGGACTGTTTCCAGCTTTACTTTCCCCTTTCTCCCCACCCCATGCACACACATTTCTGCTTCCATAAACAAGTCTGACATCCTTTTCATACTTCTCATGACATCTGTCACAACTGTGATGCTCCCTTCTTTCCCCATCCTGTGTATCTTCCACACACATCTTTTTACCTCCTCCCTCCCACCACCACTCAGAACCTCATCCCCATGTCTCGGTCATTCCTCTCCTTCTTCTTTCTTGATATCTCTAGAAATGGCCATCACATGCCCACCACCACCACATTCGGTCTTGCTCCCTCCCATCTTGTGGCCTCCAAATATTTTGGTACTTTTGCTTGCCTCTTCAGCTGCTGTTGTTTACTGGGCCTGCTCTTTTTCTCATGCTCATTCTCTCTCTCTTCTCATAATTTTGGGTGTAGGTTTTAGGATATTTGTCTCCTGTTTCTGCTGGTTTTTCCACTTTTAATTTCTGCCCACACATTCCTTCTCTGCTGAAGAGCACTGTACACTGTTGTTTCTCTCCCATTTTCTATTACAATCCTCTATCCCCCATACAGCTCCTCCCTCTTTCTCTACTTTCACATTCGTCTCCAATGAACTTGACTTCCCTGCGTGCTTAGCCAAGAAACCACATCCTTTCTTTCCCCTTGTCTGTAGCCCTGATTCAATTTTCTTGTTCCTCCAAATTGTTTTTTTCCACTAGCTTAACACATTTTCATCTTCAAGGCTTTTGTTCGGAAGTTCAGCATCTTTTATTTGCAGTCAGAACACCAACGAAGGAAGACAGAGCTGATACTATTTAGGCAGGATCAACTGCTGCATTCAGGAAAAAAAAAAAAAAGAGTAGCTCAAAGGTTATTTTCCTGACATTGAATGCTTAATTCTGTAAAGCTTTGGCTCTCAGCAAAAGAACATGATAAAGCATCTGGCTCTCCCTTGTATATTCCACACATAAAGAATTGGAAAGCTGGCTGTGTATTGTATGATACCTCTTGTTCAAAGAGATAAAAAGGTATTTGGACACAGTTATAGTAATCCTTTGTGGCATTTAGGTCTCTTTATTACGTTATATTTTTGTATGATCATGGATGTTTTCACCTCAAATCTCATGAATTTACGTTACCTGGTATTAAGTCTCAATGTTATTAATTTAGTGAGGGTTTTATTTGCAAAAGTCATCTTCAAACTTCCATCTGTTCCTCTGAATGACAGCTACTGATATTAGCTCTGCTGAAGGAAACAACATGCCAAGAAAGCCCATCTACCCAGTTATCAGTATCTAACACTTTTCTTTATGAGAAAAAACAAGTCCCTGTATCACTGATTAAAAGCTTCCCTGCTCTCAGTACCCAGACAACTTTCTTTGAGAGGACCCTGAATAAGCCAAATATCTAAGGTGGATATACCTGCAGCTTTTCATTAAAGTGAACACACTAAAACTAACAAAATCGTGTTCTCAATATCTAAACTTATGTTTTACTAGAACACAAACACAAAAGAATAAAGTAAGTTTTTAAAGACAGAACAATCAATTCTGCTGAGGAGACAGATTAAAATAAAAGAAAACAAATCTCTCTTGCTAATGACTCTACCTGTGCTGGGCACACTTTTTCCTCTGGTGCTGCTTTCCAGTGCCCGTTCAGCTTGTACCAAAGTGATCACACCCTAGGGAGGTGCAATTTTTCCTTCCTCCTGAGGACTCCAGATTGCAGCAGGCACAAAAAGCAAATAGGCAGCCTTCCTGTCTGTTGCTCAGCCACAAATTAATACTGCATGACATACAATAATATAGTCAGTACATGGAAAGCAAACATATTCAACAGTTCTTCCATCCACTATGCAGAGCAGTGCTGGTTCAGTGCATCTATAGGTCCGTGAATTACTGGGACTTGTTATCTGCAGATCGTTCTATAATGTATATTTGTGCAACAGCTGTGAGGTGTTCTTGCAGCTATGCTCTTCCTTCCAAAAGAGATTCAAAGGGAGTCTGTGGTTGTCACAGATCTGTCTGTGCAGGGCTGAGATCCATTTCTCCTGCTGGTTTATTCCACCACCAACCAAAACTCCAGATGGAGGGGAGGATTCACACCTCAAAAGCACAGTTTTATTTTCTTGATCAAATATGCCAGGTATCATGTTCATTTAAAATTGAAGGACATGTTTCAAAAACTAAGTAACTGTGAAAGTCTCTTTTCTCTACTTTCTACACATAACCCCGACAAAGCAAAAAGGACAGGGAAGGGCATGCCTCTGGAAGGGTGTTCTGGAAGCAAAAAAACCCCTCCCTAGCATGCATTAGCTTGTTTATGAGTCTGTCATTATGAGTCATTAACTGTCTGCCACATGCTCTATCTGCCATTCTGTTGTGTATGAAGCTTGCTTCTGAGGGATAAACAAAAACAGAGCTGAAAATCAAGCAGAGAATAATTTTCTCATGGACAGAGTGTTCATGGACACTGTGGGGAGAGTCAATAGAATCTTGCAAATTATTTTACTGAAATATGGAGGCAGATGAATTAAAAAAACAGAGCAGTTAATCAAAATCCCAGCTATAGTTGCACATCTGTTAAGAAAAGTATTTGGTCATTGGATTTAAAATTTTAATATTGTTATTACAGTAACCATTTCTTTTCATTCTTTGTGTTTTATAGAAAAAATCTGACCAAAAAAAAACCCCAAAACCCAAAACACCCAAAACCAAAAAAAACATACAGCTTCCCTGAGGCAATGGGAATGACAGTGTCCAGTGTCAGGATTAGGGGAATGAAAATATAAGTATAGAAAAGAAGAGTTTATTTCCAATTTATATTTGAAAAGGAAAGGGAAAATTAAGCTAAAAGGAATAGAAGGTTTTTTCAGTCCGCCAGAGATGCAGAGAAGGTGGCCCACCTACCAGCAGTGAAGCGTTCAGTTGCAAAAAAAAAAAAAGAGTAACACATGAGGATTCTGGAGAGAGAATCTGTTGCTTATATAGCATTCATACACAGATACTACTATATTACCAGTTTATCCACAGAAACTGTACAGGATTAAATGAAATTGCAGAAACAAAGAACAGTCTGCTTTTCTCTAATGAAAGAGGTGCTTATGAAAAAACACGTCTCATAACCTCTGTTAGCGTAGTATAAGGTGCTAACAAACAAACTCAAACAAAACGTCTGAAATAAGATAAAGTACTGCAAAACAAACTTAACCAAAGAATCACACTGTGTACAGATTCCATGGGAAATGATACAGTGACATTAGTATAACAACCTTCTCTAAGATGAGAAAAATTAATCAATACATAAAATCAATATTCCCTTCATATTTACTATTTATTGTTAACATTACACTTTATTTTATTATATCCAGAGCTATCCTTTTTTTCTGCAACTACTTCAAGCGCAGGCATAACCACACTGTTACTACAATGTCTGCCTTTCCACTTTACTGCGGTTTCTTCTCCAGATTCCCACATCTGTCATGATGCACTGTGGAACACAAGAGACCTTACACTGTCCTGCTGTGAATTCTTCACTTCTCAGTGTTGTGAAGATGGAACTGGGGTCAGGAGCCCCACACTATGGGGGTAAAGAACCCGTGGGAAATCTATGACTGAGCAGGTGGGGAAGAAATTATAACTTCTCTGTGTAAGTCTGCTTCACCTAGTTAAAAAAAAAAAAAAAATTGGTTTGCTTATAGCTTTGCCAAACGTGCAATTTTGTCTTCAATTTTCCTCTGAAAATTATCTCTGTCTGAAAGTTTCAGTTCAAACAATTATTCCAAAGAATGAGGCTTAGCAAAATATGTTGATTTATTCTTACTGCAATATGGTAGTGATTTTTTCTGTGCTCTTCCAGTGTTGTTATTATTTGGAGTGAAGTGGCACTGATTTGCTTTGCTCAAATAACAAAAAATAAACTCTGTTAGTAAGTGAAAATATGAACAGAGGGGACAAGACCATACCTGAAGGGCAGAGAGACAATGACAAGATGGCAGTTGGAAAAGACATGCGAGAAGACCAGAGGTATGTTATAAAAGTACTTGGAGATGGAGCAAATGGCTACGTAGAAAAGAGACTGGGTAAGGAAGTGGAAACTGGGGGTTTGTGACCCCAAGAACCTTATACACAGTAAGGTAAATGGAGAGTCTGAACATCAGTTGGAGCAGTGACTGACAATAATCAAGTGAGAGTGATGAGAACTGTACAAGATTTGAGAATGGACCAGAATGCAGTAGAGAAGGGAAAATATGGAGATGCAAAGACAGCTCTGAAGACAACTCAGATTGTAGGGGTAGAATGAGCCTGACAGCAAGTAAACTAGAATAGACAGCTAGGAGAAAAGGAAATGGCAAAATGAAGGCACCAATAGAACCAGAAGTAAAAGGACTGAGGAGAAAAATGGAAATAAATGTGAGAGATGGGTATGTAATAACTGGAAAAGAAGCTGGGAAACACCCAAGGAGTCATGATATAGGAAAGACCTGTCTAGACAAGTAAAAGGCATGCACAACAAAAGGATCAAGCTTGAAGAGAACAGGCAGAAGGCTCTTTGTCCACGAAATCACATTCATTCAAGAGTCTGGAACAAAACCAATGATTTCTGCTTTTCTTTACTTCCTCCCCTAGTAACAACCACCTGCAGAGCCCAAGAAAAGTCTGACTGGTGCAGTAGGTGACTTCCTTCTGCTGCTGTTACTGATCATTTAATTGAAGTAGCAGGGATCTGGCAAGGAATCTTCTGCTAACCCCATGTGGATATTTTGCTGCCATTCAAATATTATAGGGTGTTGCTTCACAGTGTATTTTTTTCACTGATTAACTGCAACCAGCCAAACCAAGTTAAAAATACTAGTGAGTATACAACATGTACAAAATACCAGAATTAATGTTATACATACAACCTTAATCCCCCTCCCTTTCATCTCTTCCTTCTCGTACTCTGTATGAATGTGCTATGTATGGATTTCATATTACTTGGTTGTTCCACTATGTCCAGCAATCTCCCAGTTTAACCTGGGGCTGAATCAGGATTACAAAGGGAAGGAATCTGCTGGACTCATGCTTCATTTGGAGCAGCAGCAGAGGCATATGAGTAAATGAAAGAGAGAGCAAATTGCAGGAGCAAAAGGTATGGTTTCCTGGTTAATGTACTCATATGCCATCCTGAGAAAACAGACTGCATTCATCTCGGCAAAGACTCCATGAAATCACTTAAATATCTTCTTTTTTTTCCTTCCTTCTCCCCGCCTGCTCCACCCTCCCCCACCCCCCACCCCCAGTGACTGCTGGTTCTGTGTCATACAACGTTCCCTTTTGCCATAGCACAATAGGTCAAGATAGTACATGGTAGCATTAGGTGCCCTGTTCACGTGTCAACACATACATGATAAATATGGGTATCTTAATCTGAAACTGAATCTCACTCTTCGTGTCTTAGCTGCACTTAACTGTTCTTTATTTCCTCTTTGCATTATGCATTTAAAATGATAAGTAAAATTCTTTTTCTCTATAACTGTGAAAATCTTGTTAATTTAAGTTCTTTGAACTTTTTGTTTGAGAGCTCATATCTGCAGTCAATAGGAGATACTTTAGCACAGGGACATTGTCTTCCCTGACTGCCTGGGAATGGCGCCCACCAAGTATATCCATACCTTGAAGTAAAGGTGTCAAGCATCTTCCAGCCAAGTAAGAAAGTCAAGGATGGTTAAGAAAGCAGAAACAGTAGGATCTTATATGACAAATCACAATCAAGATAGCAACAATTTTCAAGAGCACACACCCAAAAATATTTCCCCAGACATTTGTAAACTATCCTTACATAGAGTAGAAAGTCATGTACAATTTTGTTTGCAAACTGAAGAAGTCAAATAGCTTTCTTTTTACATCCAGTTGTGCCAAATGCTAGGCTTTGTGAACCAAGAGAACCATGAAAAAATCACTAGCTTCTGAAAATACCTTAAAATAACGTGGTAAATAAGGAAATTCATATTCTTCAGAAACAAAAATGCCTACATAATATTGACTCAAAATAAAAGTTATTTTATTTGAACAGTGTGTCCAAAACTAATCATAAGGTAAATGATAACTTTTTTAATACAAGGTAAAATGCAGGAGATAGATAAACTAATTTGGAATACTGTTGAAAGTATATGCTAAGGTAACAAGATGCACAAAAAGCAGCAGTGCAAAGCAGAGGCTGAAAAAGCCATGCTAATCAATATAGTGTGTGGAAGGATCAAGGAGGATAAAGTCAGAACAAAACCTGTGCTGGAAAAGGTCTTATTCAAACACATATAGCTGCAAAAATAGTATGGACTACAGAGAATTATTGGCAACCCCAAATCAATTTGTTGAAATGTTCCCATTTATTTTAAGGCTGCCTCAGTATGGAAACCATTTTAATCCCAGTTCTCCATTCATGGCCATGAAGTGTCACACAAGCAAGATCTATAATATTGCTTTATTTTAACCAACAGTTTTCTTGAAACTGCTTAAATTCCAAAAAGGTGACCAAGGTTCCAGTGACCTAATGTAAACTACCAATCCTTGCTCTTTACCAAATGGTTTATATTGATTTATGAGAATGGGATAGACATCTTCTACAGTTCGTAGTCATTCATGCCCTTTCCAAATGCAACTGAACTGGTAGAAGTATGATTTACCTAAGCCAGGACTAGTAAAAGTAGGATTTATATAAACAGACTAATTTCTTGAAATTTCAAGTTTCATGACTACCTCAGAGTCAGAGTCCCTCAGACACTAGGGATAAAGAATTCTCCTTTTTCTTGGTCGAGGAATCATCTGCATTGGCACAAAAAATAACTGCTAGCTTATACTGACTATCTTCTGTTCAGCTGGTTGTTACAAAAATACTGAAAATACTCTCCCTGGTTTAAGGCTATACTCTTTCCTTTTGTCTCCACTGGTCTGTGGGCTTATTTCAGCTGGTTTCAAAACTCGAAGCTGAAAAGCTACATTAAATCTGGTGAGTTGGCATGGGCTTCTGCAGTCATCCAGCCACACAACGTTCATTGCCTGAGTCAGTATCTCCTCACAGTACTGTACGACGTCATTTCTCTGTACCAAACTGTTAAGCTCTTGTTCATGAATCTAATCTCCATATTCCATTTTACTATGTTAATGTATAACATTGTCTGTTACATTAAATGAGGCCAAAAGATAGACAAAGGCGATACACAAATCATATTATCCTCAGTAAATGAAAGTGTTCCCCTAACAAACCTTATTCTTACATTGCTTGGGAAATTACCTGCACAAGTCCATTTGTATGAATTCAGGCCTGGTCTTTGTGCTGAAGTGCATACAGAAAGCAAGATAAACTAAGGAAAAGCATGGATATTGCCATTCCTAAGATGTTGCAGCCTGCACCACTCTCAGGCTGCTCAGCTGATCATCCTAAATGTAAACTTCAGTGCTATGCATAGAAAATGCAACTTCAGCATTTTATTGAGCAGAGGCAGAGTGTAAATAGCCTTTGGATTAGTGTACAATAATGATTGGGGAAGCCTTCTTAAGCATCCTGTTCAAGGAGGCAGCTTTTCTTGATTAAAAATCACAAAATATGTTCTTCCTCTGACTGCTTTAAATCAGAACTTTCAACTCTTGCAGTTTTCATTAGTGGCAGCACCTGGCATTTTATTTATGACCTACCGATTTGTGATCATAATGACGTTTTAGTTTTGCCTTCATTTACAAATATCTTTCAGATTTCAGAGTTTTAGAAGCTGAAAAAAGAGAAGGCAAATAAGAAAAGCAAAATTATTCCTGCACTATATGATTTCAAGGTAGCCTCATACTTTTGGGGGCCTGATATGCTTATGAGCACAAGGCATGTATTTCAGAACTGTATTGAAACTATATCTGTTTCTGAAACAAAGATTACAAGTTATTGGCCATGTAGTACCCATTACCTTCTGTGAGGACAAAGTGAGACAAACTGACGTAAACTAAAATACTTCTATTCCTTTTCACCTGGGGGAGAAAGTCTTAGGGGTAACTCTGCTAGTGTAAATGAAAAGAATGAAGAGATGAAAAAAAATCCCATTAAAATATATTCCATAGTACTTTCTTCATTATATGTTTGCTTTTTAGCCTTCTAGTTGCTTGCATTTTTGATGATTATTCAGAAAAAATTTCCTCTTAGCTTGCTTGAATGTTATGACTTCCTCTACTTTGGATTTTTCTTGCATTTACTTTATTGTATGTGTGCTCTGTCAATCAGTGAGCTGATTTTATGTTACTTAAAAATATTATCCTCTTGTCAGCAGGTAATACAATTAAAGTCTCTCAATACTGTGGAAGTTAACTCTTCCAGTTTTACTTGCTTTATATGGAACAAAATGTTTTTGCAGGGATTGAAAAATGTCTCACAAGCAAGAATTAAAAAGTTGGTATCGTTTAGTCTGCAGTTTCCTTTTTGCTGCTTAAAAGAGCAAAACTGGCAAAAAGACCCTAGTAAACCACAATAAGCTTCTTATCCATGCTTTTCAGTAAAGAACTATGGAGATCTTACTGGAAATTTTTTGCATAGAAAGATTTCTTGTCAAAACTGATATTTTCATGGGAAACTGCTAGTAGGAATAAAAAAGTTTGCAAAACTAATACCAAAGTGAAAATTTTAAATCAACTGAATATCTTCTTTCTATTAAAAATAAACAAAAATTAATACTATATGTCAAGATATAATATACATTATTATTTCTATTTGGTCTAATGCCTTCAGAAAGAAAAAAGAAAAAATCATCTTCAAAAAAATGCAAAAAAAAAATTCAAAATAATGTTGGTGAATATTTTACTCTAATTAAAAATCTTTGAGTACAGAAATTCGCATGAACATTGATTTTATTTCATATCTGTGTGGGTTGTATTGTGTGGGTGCAGACTGAGCTAGAAGATACTTTAGGAATCAGTTTAAACTCTGCACTACAAAGCTGGGGATCCCAGTTATAAGGAAAGAATATATGAATGCATTTTAGCTTTGTTAAGTAAATAAAAATGCAATGTGTTTTTACTTAACAGAGCTAAAATATAATGTGTTTTCTCATGATTGTCTGAAACACTTCAAAAATTCTGTACTAGAGCAGGTCCTCTCTCCCTTTGTAGTATTTTGCCACTCTAGAGCTTGAAGAACTCTTTGTTTTCTCTATAGCTGTAGCTGACAGTAATGAGGGAAAAACAAATGGTACAAAACAACCATCGCAGGATTTTTGCAGGAGTGTCATCAGCCCTAATATTGAAGGTCTTAAGCTATATTTTTAAAAGAAAATCATCTAGATGACAGTAAGGTACACAGAAAGCACTTAATAAGAAATAAAGCTAAAGCTGCCTTATAATTTAAATCTTGTTTTAATGATGAAAAGCTTTTAAATATTAATTTTCAGATAGACTTGTATTCTTTTAACTGAATGTTTACTTGTTTTTTACAAAAAAGCGTCATAAAATATTCTTATGCAAAGTGTGGGATTTTGATAATTGCATATTTTCTTATTCCTTTCTGTTATGAATAAAAAAATATTTACATCAGAAAAAAAAATGCTTTGTTTATCTGTAAAACTTAAATATAATTACCACTGTTCCTGGAACAGAGCTAAACCCAATGCATTGTAATGGAGTATTCAGGTCAGTTTGCAGTTTAGCTCATGGAGCAGACAGGTAACCTGAAGTAGGCTCTGAACTTGGGGATCCATCTGTAGGATCAGGTTTGGCAGATGATCTGAAATCAGAGCAATATAATTGAAAGAATCCTCTTGAATTTATTTGGACCTTGGGCTAACAATTCTATTTTGCCGCAAAAATAGATATTAAAATAATACTTACTTGTTAAAATAATTTTTAATAAGATTTCCTTTATCATTTAACACTTCACAAGTTAAATTGAATATTTTAATTACAAAATACCTAAAGCAATTAATTTCCATTCTCTTTCCTAAAAATCCAGAATGCAAAATGATCAGTGAAACACTGAAAGATATAATTACATAAGCTGTTGGGTGATATTCTTAACTAGTGTAAATAGGAGTAGCAAAGGGAGTGTGAAAACTTCACTGGATAATCTTGCTAACCCCAGTTAAGAATGAGGTTAATTACCAGAACAGCTGAGGTTTTGGAAAGGAAATTAAATTATTCAAGTTGTTCATGACACATAAACAGAACTACATGCAAATTTTGTTAAAGAGCTATAGCTTTAGGAGCACGTTGCATCATTATGTACATCACTGCCTATTCTATCCCTTTTCAGAGTAAATTTGCAAAATGTATAAGGGGGCAAATCTTTCTCAGTACTAAGCCTAATCTGCATCGACGCTTCAGTTCCTTTAGAGCTATCCTGGCTGGCCAGCGATTAAAAAGAGCTTTGATGGCTTTGGGTACGCAGCCAAGGGAGAAAGCGTACAGCTGTGATGTTGGCATGGCTGGCTTCCACCAGCACCTCCTTTCAAGTGAAACGAAAGTTTCATCTTGTACTTCCATAAAATGAGGGTCAGTACATCTAACAGGAAGTAACAGAAAAATCATTTTTCTCCTCAGCACACATAGGACCATAATTCTTCTTCATCCGATTTTCCTAACCGATAGGAAAAAAATGGAAAAGGAGGAAACCAGTGTAATACGCTCAGACATTATGTTGAAGGGAAAGTCTGTCCTAATTTTCTGCCTTCCCTTTTCTTCTGTACAAATACACATAAATAAGATGATCTCATTTAGAAAAGGAGAAAGCCAGCCCACTTGTTACTTTTCACTCCAGTTTTCAAGCCAACAGATTGTGTATCCAACCCGCAGAATAAATGAAGAGCACGTGTGTGCTGCAGCACCTGGGTCAGGAGTCTCAATGTGGCAGGCAGTACTGCAGCAAGGCCGCTGCACTGGTAGGGAGGCAGCCCTGAATGAATACCAACCAAAAGGAGATGTCCTGGTGGAGGCATGGTTCCACAGTAAGGGCAATATGTTTTCCCCCAGCTGTTAGTCCTGCACTGCCTGGATTATGGATGTCATGCACTGTGCCTGCTCTGCTCTCCCCTGAGCAGAATATGCAATGTCCCTGTGACGCACATCTCAAAGGCACTCTGATTTGGGGGTAAATTTTCTGATTTTTAGATTTTTTTCAGGAGAAGAAATACAGATCACAGGAATGTTATTTGCTCAACTCTATTACCAGATAGGTCTCTTGCTTTCACAGAAACAGTCACTGCACAAGCAGTTGACTCTTGCAAGCAAGTTAGTTAAAAAGATCATGAGATAATTAAGAATTGCACTGGTGAATTAAATAAAAAAAATAGCTTATATAAAATGACTTTTTATCTTCTGCTTTACAGTCTAGTGATTATGAATGTGCAGTTTTAGCAGATTTTCCTCACCAAGGACATTGACAGTACAAAACATAAATATTGTTGTAGTGCTTTCTGCAATGAAGCATGTGTCCCAGCTCCCACTGCCACAAAAACACAAAAGGTGCTGATGGGCAATCATAGAATCATAGAATAGTTTGGGTCAGAAGGAACGTCTAAAGGTCATCTAGTCCAACCCCCCTGCCGTGGGCAGGGACATCTTCAACAAGACCAGGTTGCTCAGAGCCCCAGCCAGCCTGACCTGGAATGTTTCCAGGGATGGGGCATCCACCACCTCTCTGGGCAGCCTGTGCCAGTGTTTCACCACCCTCAGTGTAAAAAATGTCTTCCTTCTATCTAGTCTAAAGCTACCCCCCTTTAGTTTAAAGCCATTCCCCCTTGTCCTATCACTACAGGCCCTGCTAAAAAGTTTGTCCCCATCTTTTTTATAAATCCCCTTTAAGTACTGATAGGCTGCAATAAGGTCTCCCCAAAGCCTTCTCTTCTCCAGGCTGAACAACCCCAACTCTCTCAGCCTTTCTTCATAGGAGAGGTGTTCCATCCCCCCTGATCATTTTCATGGCCCCCTTCTGGACCTGCTCCAACAGGTCCGTGTCTTTCTTATGCTGAGAGCTCCAGAGCTGGATGCAGTACTCCAGGTGGGGTCTCACCAGAGCAGAGTAGAAGGGCAGAATCACCTCCCTCGACCTGCTGGCCACGCTTCTTTTGATGCAGCCGAGGGTACGGTTGGCCTTCTGGGCTGTGAGAGCACATTGCTGGCTCATGTCCAGCTTTTCATCCACCAGTACCCCCAAGTCCTTCTTGGCAGGGCTGCTCTCAATCCCTTCATCCCCCAGCCTGGATTGATACTGGGGGTTGCCCCGACCCAGGTGCAGGACCTTGCACTTGGCCTCATTGAACCTCATGAGGTTCACACGGGCCCACTTCTCGAGCTTGTCCAGGTCCCTCTGGATGGCATCCCATCCCTCAGGTTTGTCAACAGCACCACTCAGCTTGGTGTCATCTGCAAAGTTGCTGAGGGTGCACTTGATCCCACTGTCTATGTCATTGATGAAGACATTAAACAGTACTGGTCCCAATACGGACCCTGCAGGACGCCACTCATCACCGATCTCCATCTGGACATTGAGCTGTTGACCAGTACCCTCTGGATGCGACCATCTAACCAATTCCTCACACACCGGACAGTCCACCCATCAAATCCATACCTCTCCAGTTTAGAGAGAAGGATGTTGTGGGGGACCATGTCAAAGGCCTTACAGAGGTCCAATGATTACTGTTCCTTTATTATGTGCAACATAAGCTAAATAATTTATCAAAAGGAAAATGGATATGGTTATATATTCCTGAAATGCATTTTATCTTCATCTAAATAGTACATGGAATTAAAGACAAGGCTAACAGCACACATAGCAGCATATATGAATACATTGATAAAGACAGAGGATGAAGCTATGGAGTACATTCACGTATATAAAGTTCCAAGTCTACTGATGTGACTGTGAATAATTGTATTTTATAAAATAAAAAGGTTACAGTGTGGTAGTCAGCATTTATTTTGGGTTAAAATCTTGCTAAACAGAGCCTTAGACAGAGAAAATTTGAAATGACTACAACATAATAGAAAAAGCATTTTGAGATATAAATATTAAAAAAAAATAGATCATCTTAATAATACATTGTGGACCATGCACATATATTTCACATTGAGTATAAGCAATTTTAGAGTATATAAAAGTGTAGAAAATTCTTATCCTTGACAAGATTTCTTCAACTACCCAAAGAGTGGAAAGACTTCAATATGTATTTTAGCCTTTTCTCTCTAAATTTCTTACTATTTTTTGTTCTTTACATTAAATTACCACTGAGTTTTCCATCAAAACCCAGTCCCAAGCTAACATTTTTCATAAACACTTCGGTCAACAATCTAGTTAATATGCTATGCTACAGGAAAGGAAAATCTAGCACAAGCAACTATAAATCTAAATAAAAATAAAGCAGGTTTTCTAGTAAAGACTCTGAAGAGTAAATATAAATTATTTAGAGAACACCTTTTTCAGAAAATTTTGAAGCATAAGTGACAATTATTATTTTCTCAAATAACAGCATGCTAATGGGACTAAACCCACAATGGTGATTATCTTCCCAGATACCACCAGGACTGTCCCTAATGTTGCTGTGATCGCAATGCTGGAAAGACAAAGATGAAGGTGCGTCTGTATATATAAACATAGATGTATATACATCTTTTTATATACAGCTGCAAATACATACGTATATATACACATCTACATATACATACTTTTATGCCTATATGTGTATATATGAAAGTTGAGGTTTGAGTGTAAGTTTTACTTATGTATGACTGCAGAATCATTGGGTCTTTCAACTTCAAATCTATCTCCAAAAGTTCTGTAGGTAAAGTTGCAGCTCTTTAATGAAACAGCTGACCCAAAGTTCGATGTAAGTTCCATCACAGGCTTTGTTTGAAGACCCTAGGCAACCCTTTAATGTGAAGTATAAGGAAGACCCAGGGACAGTTTGCCTACATGACCTACCCTCACACCACTGACTACTGACACTTTGGCTTATGTTGTTTCTGTATGTGCAAACCCCAGTGTGATTCTTTGTTCAGTGTCGACCAACAGTGTAAGATGACAGCTTGCAGTGTCAGCACTGCTCTTGTAGGTAGTTGGTCTGGAATGACTGAGACTGAATTCAGAAGCAGATTTAGTATTTTGGAAGAAGCATAACCAATGTCAGAAGGTCAATAGCAGTCTTGAACAATTATTTACCACAGATAAAAGTGAAAAGAGTAAGTGCTTGGTACAACAATGAAATGCCAGCTATACAAAGATACTCTGCTTATGATGTACAGCTGAGATAGCCTTTGAAGCAATGAACAAAGATGATATCAGTTCTTCTTTAAAGTGAAATGTTATAGGGATTATCCTGGTAAAAGAAGTATTTTGAAATATTGTAAAAGAAACCAATATTTGTCTTAAGCTATGCAAAATAACCAAAGGTTTTTGGTGGCAGGAAAGGCAGTTACTGGGGTTTTGGGTAGCTTTTTCTGATTTGTATTCCCCTGCTTTTCAGTAGATGATGCACTGGGGAGTGAGTTGGGACATTTTTTTCCTGATGGTGTCCAGCAGTTTCTTTGAGGTTTATTAATGTATTTACTTATTTAGGTGAAGTTTTCTTGTGGGGTGGGTTTTCTGTTTGTTTGTTTTTCCACAGCTTTTCTCCGTCCTTCCCCCATACTGCACCCTGAAGTTTCTGTGGAACTTGTTCACTTATTTGTCTGATTTTTTTTTTCCTGGTTTTTGCTTTTATTAAAAAATGGGCTTTCAGTTACTTTTTACAGCTTCTAGGGGCTGCCACAACTGACAGTTTTTGTTAGCTCTTTCCTCATAGGCAGGTTTAAAAAAGGTCTGCACTCTTGGTTTTTCACTGACTGCTGCTTAGGGACTACCGGTCTCCCATCTGTCTGCAATGTCTGTCTGGACACCTCTTTAGCTGGTAAGTGGGAGCATGGCCAACAAAGGCAATTAATAGACAGAGGGGCAGTTTGCTCAGCTAAGGACATGAAAGGGACCCAGAAACTGTGCTCCAGGCAGTGAAGGGAATAATTCAGGGAAAATTTGGGCTCTGCCCTCAGTCTTCTGCATGCCAAATGATTGCCTTACAGCCTTGCTTAATTGCTGGGAAATAAGAGTATAACTAGAGAGTGCAACTTGCTTGTGAAAACCAAGCCAAAAAAGGGGTCAAATATTTGAGCCTTTTCCCTATTGTCTTTCATTAGATTGTCTCCTTTTCCTGGACTACTTTTTGCAGCTAGCATACCTGTAGAATCTCTTCTTTTTACCCTTCCTGTCCTTCAATCACCTTAGCTTCAGCTGAATTTTGTACTGATTTTGTCCCTAAATACCCAAGCAATACTCTTATGCTCCTCCCCCTTCTTTACCTGTTCCTGATTCTACCTTTTCTATGCTCCCTTTTTGTGATTCAGTTCATCAAGAAACTCCTTGTTTGGCCAACCAGGCTATCTACTGAAATTCCCAGTCTTTTTGTACAATGAAGTGGCTCATTCCTGATACCTCAAAAACAAACTATGTAAACCTTATGTAACATACGAAGGTACAAAATCCTAAAGGAAAAAAGAAGCAGGGATGATATTCAGCCTAGTTGGAAATCATGGTGTCAGGTCATCACTGTCAAGAGAGCTGGTGGAAAAAGGCAACTCAGCAACACTGCGGATCTGTCCCAGGGAGCAGTGGAAGCTCTTCTGACTGATGGCTGCCTGACCGACAAAGACCCTTCAGGTGTCTTAGCTGAAGTAATGAGCACACTAATGCTTAGGCTAATAGCTTCTTAAATTTTAGATATATGTTGTGTGTGAAAGCCAGTAAAGAATTATTTTATATTTTCTATGGTACTTTGCAGATTTTTCAAGTCCCTGAGAAATCTCGAATAGCACTCGATGCCCCTGTTTAGGAAACTGAACGGAGCCTTTAGATGCTATTTTGGTGGGGTTTATGGTGCTCATTTTAAGGATCAGGTCAAGCAATTCCAGCTCAAAGCATTACTTTTCTCAGAGGTCTTTCACACATGGCTAGGCTGACTGAAAAGATCCAAGAGAGCAAAATGGTAGTGCTGTAGTAGGTTAAGAATCTGATTAATCATTTGGTTAGAAGTTCTCTCTGTGGCCTGAAAATAATTCAGAATTTTTGTAAATAAAAGTTCTGGTTAGTGAGACTGAAAGAGACACATCTGCAGTAGCTACTTACTGAAGAAGACCACATCTTATAATATGGCAGGGAAAATTGACTTACCTCTCTTGTATTTCCAATGGATATCCCATTATCCATTTTTCTTCCACAAAAGTGGATCCTGGATCCAAAAGTGGATTTCTTTAGTGAAGTTTTGATAAAATGAGCTTCTTTCCCCTTCAAAATACAAAAAGATTCTTAAGAATAGAACTTTCCCATTGTAAAAATTTTATATAAAACCGAAAATATAAATAACTATATAAACATGTTATCAACTCTATCAGGGATCTGTATACTAAACAATGTGCTAAGGACAAAAAGAGGAATTTTTTTCCTAGGGCCCAAGATCCCTTCCCCTTTGCATATTTGTGCTGTGAATTCAATGAAATTTAACCAAATTACAGTAGAAGTTTTCTTTTAAGTGGGGAATCACCTAAATCATGCACAATAGACTACATGCATCCCTAGAGTAATTCCAGTGATTTTAAAAAGGTTATTTTAAGGTTTAATTTGCCCCAATACATGCAACAGCTCATAACCCTTTATGAAGATTATACTCACAAGTTTAAACAGTAAAGTGTCCTGAATTTCTTGGGAGGCTACGAATGGTCCCTCCGTGCTCATTAGAAGACTATGGTTCCCCCTAGCATGGGTTTCTGAAGGAAGAGCATTATAGTTTAATTTGCACATAATCTGCTGAGCTATTCAGGATAAACTCATATTTGGCATTAATTTATATATTCAGTAAGATGCAAGGAAGAAATGTTACAAAACAAGGAAAATAAAAAGGTAATAAAACAGTTTTTGTGTAAACAAAGAAAAAAATGGCATCGCAATGCAGAAGTGCTCCCCATATCGGCAGAAATAGCTGCAATCCTCAATACCTGAGAAAGTACAAGGCTGAGAGAGTGGCAGTACTGATGTTGCCAGTTCTGTGATACTGATTAGTCTTAAGTTTGTTGTAAAAAATTGCTAAGGTGTGCCACTCTCCTGGCTGTTAATGGGTTAGAACATGAACTGCTCATCTAAGACGTAAGTTACAAGAAGAATTAAAAGGTTGAGCATGCTGTCAGTGGGCAAGAGATTAGCGTTTAAAGAAAATGCAGCAGAAACTTTGTGAATTATTTAAGAAATTGATAAAATTGGTTGGACATGACATTAGAGGGATTTCCAGAACAGGGCCACAAAACATGCAGAGTCATGCTGTGGTGAGCACACTTGACCTGACCCATCTGAACATACAATCAGAGATGAGCTCAGGCGAGAGCTCTGCTCAATGGCTCCATCAGCTCATGCAAGATATCTCATGCCAGTTACAGAACGAGAGTGCAGTTTTTCACAATTTCCTGTTCATACTTATTTCTTACCGGGTGACTGTCTCCATCTATTGTATTTCTTTTAGTATTATCAGAGCCAGCACTATAAAATCTAAAGTTTCTTGAGAACAAAGTGTCTGTAATAAAGAAGTATGTCACAAGACAATTCCCTTAAAGGCAGCTAAACTGAATTCTAGTTGAGAAGTCTAGGACTTAGTTATTGCACTCGTCCTTCAGGGCCAGGCTGTAAGCACTTAAATTCCATGGAGACTGCTCATGAAAATAACTGCTTCCTGATATGAATATGGAGGTCACTATACGGCCCTTAAAGAAATG
Source organism: Aptenodytes patagonicus (assembly GCF_965638725.1). Lineage (NCBI taxonomy): Eukaryota > Metazoa > Chordata > Aves > Sphenisciformes > Spheniscidae > Aptenodytes > Aptenodytes patagonicus. The sequence goes on from NC_134949.1 coordinate 31,448,549, forward strand.
GGGGATGTATCTACAGGGTGCTATTATTGAATTCTTTAAATAGCAGCTGAAATCTGAGAAAATATTTATGATAATAAAATTATATATTTTATGATAATAAAAATTATGTATGTTTCAGTACAATGTTTCAACTACCTTGGACCTGATGTAGAATGCAGAGCAGAAATTTAGGTCCCTATTCTTTTTGTTCAGCAAACAAAAAGAGTTTAGCAGTTCAGAAAAGTCACTTAAAAACATAAGTTGAGCAATCAACTCAGACAGAAATGCTACGCAGAAGAGTGTGCCTGAAATTCTTCCCTCAATCTTAGCCACTTGATTATTTCAACTCCACTTTGAAATGGGAACTCAGAGGTCTGGACTATCTGTCAGAGACCTGAGAATGGCTTAGTGCTTTTCCTTTGAAATATAAATGATGGATGTGTTAGCCGCCCTTCCCACAGTTCCTAACTGAGGAGCTGTAACACTGTTTTAGCATCATAGCTAATGATTTGGGTTTTCATCCTCTTTGACCTCTGCAGTAAATCTCAGCTTTGTTTGGTGTGATCAATGTATTTGTGCCTTCATCTTCACAGTGAGCTTCTCTTGCTAAGGTGTGTTAAAGAAACTTTAAGATGACCCAAAGATGCAGACTTCTGTTGCAAAATTGTAGTGGACCTTTTAATGAACTTGTCTTGAAAAAATGCGTGTGTAATAGAAACTTCAAAGAATTTTTTTTTTGTTACTGTTCTCATAATGCTCATTATTGACATTTCTTCCAGTAAAGGTCTGATATATAGAATGTTCCTGACAGATTATAATCTACATCAATACATGAGCAAAATGCACACAATTGTCCCTCACGTACACAACACATTCATCACCAAGGCAACTAATGATCATAACTATATATTTGAAATGTAAAATAATATTGTATGAAGTACTCCATCAGGAAGAAGCAATAAGAACAGAAATAACAACATGAGTATTTTGAATTAGATACCAAAATGGAATATTCCACTAAAAGAAACAAACCAAAACAAAACAAATCAGCCAGTATGTTTTAGAAGGAAGTTAAGGAAGAAAAATTAATAGCACAAATTGGTGGTGGTTAGTCAGGTACTTAAGTGTAGACCATTTCACAAATATCTAATATAGGAAAGACTCAAAATATATGAATAATTAATATGGACACAATACCAACACAAAAATAGTGTTGCAATATTGTGGTCATTTCTGTGTCTAGAAAAATCTTGCTTAATAAAGCAACTTTGATTATGAGTGAAAATAATGTATATCTGGTAGAAGCAAAAACTGTCTGATCTACTGCATGTAATAATTTCCTATTTTCCTTTGAAACATTGTTTCTTGTAATTTTATCGCTATGTAGTTGTTTTTTCTCTTCTGTACTGGTTGTGGAATTCAGTCAACAAATGAACAGAAAGTTATTTTACTTAGACTATTTGTTATAACATTTAATTCATGGAATCACAGAATGGTTGGGGTTAGAAGGGACCTCTGGAGGTCATCTGGTCCAAATCTCCTGCTCAAGCAGGGTCACCTAAAACCAGTTGCCCACGATCATGTCTCTAAGAAATGTACAGTTCAGTGTAACATGCTGTTTTATAGCATACTGTTTTTCATTAATATTTTGGTGCTTCTAACTGTCACTAAAGCTAGTCAAAAATGCATGAAGAAAGTAATTTTGTAATGAACAGGATTATACATCAAATAATTTATATTACAAATATTTATTATGGGTATTAAACTGTTCTAGTTATGAATGGTTTCCCAGAAGCTACAGTATATACTGGGAAATGGAGTCACTGTATAAAATAAAAGCATAGGGCACACCGTGAGCACAGCAGGAGATATGAAAGACGCTTAGGGAATGGAAAGGCAGGGACTCTATGATATTAATAGCATTGAACTCAGCAAATATATGTCTGCAATATGAACAGCAAACAATATTTCAGACAGGCATGCATTTGCATTAATTTCAGAAATCCTCAGTTTAATAATGCAAAGCATGGCCATTAGGCCAGCCTTTTCAGTGCCACATCAGGTTGCCAGTTTGAGGACTCCCATGCATGCAGGTGTGCAAAACTCTTCCCCAGCCTCATTGTACTCCAGTTGGACAAATGTGATAGCAAACCTTTCTCATATTGAGGTGGTATTAGCTTGAAGGCCTGCTAAGCCCAGTGCTTAATATTATTTTGGCAATTTTTGTAGTAGTGCTTTTCTTATCTATAGCGGTACATAGCTGGATTGCAGCAATGAGGGACAGAAAAAGGAGACACAAAGTGTATTGCCAAGCCCAGAATACTTTAATTTTAGCTCTTTCTCAATAACTGCTGGAGTACTGACTTTCTTTGAAATGTTGGCCAGCTTATTCTACAGCATAGATAACAAGTGTTAAGCTAATCAGAGTTGTAATGTCAACTTCAGATAGTAAATCTGGAGTTACCAGAGAATGACAGCTCTTAACTATCATAAAAAGTCACTAAACCAGATGGCAAATGTGTTAGTGTTTACTTTTTTAAGTGAATACTGCAGCTGTTATGAAATAATTCCACATTTTTTATTAGAGGGAAACACAGAAGTTAAATGTAGCCATATAATTTTTCTTGTTAGAAAATGGGCAGATTCATATTCAGCCACTGAAGCAACATCAATAATTTGGATCCCATAATTGGTGGCACTGTATCTTTTTTTAATATAGATAAATTGCATAAAGATATTTCCTTGTAGCTCTGTGTATGTAATGATGAGTAAAAAAGAAACATATTTGAAGGTTAAGAACAAACATTTCATTTGCAAAGACATTTCCCACTTTATTAAGGCCCTACTTTATTAAAGTTATTTCTGAAATGTAAATATTATTTTATTTTTAAAGAAAAATTCTTACAAGTAAAAATAAAAAAAATATTTTCTCAATATGTTTCTGTAAATGACCCTAATTGTGCATTTTCATCAGTTCTGACTTTCTTTTTTACATAATCTTATAGTTGCATGTGTTGTGCTATTTTTCTTAAGGTCATTAGGGACAAAATCCTTAGAATTATGACTTTAAAAAAAAGAGAATATTTTCCTTTCATATTGCATAATTTTAATAAAATATTTACTGACCACCATATGCAATGGTCAGATCTTCTTTCCCTTTTCTTCTGTCCAGCAGAAGACATATTCCTCAAGGACAGTGTTTAGTAGTACAGACTGATATATCCCATATTTGTCCTACTGATGCCGTGTTAAATCGTGGATTCTCAGATCTTCTCTATGCAGAAGCAGAAAGCTGTTCTGTATAGAAATAGTGTAAAACACTTGATAAAAATCACAGGTGAGCAATAAGACTTAGGAAAACCAGCTATATTAGAATGTCTTAGAAAATTCTAGATGTTTTATGAACTGTTTAGAAGTTTAATAAGAAAAGTCATGGGTTTAGGAGAGAATCATCTGTCACCATCCCTCCCTCTTCCTTTTCAAAAAGGCAATTACAATTTGATTTATTATGAAAATACAGCTGTCTTATGAAAACAAAACAAAACAAAACCCCAAAAAACACATAAAGAAAGAAATATGAGATAGATTACGCTTTTCAAGGATGGTTCTTGTAACTTTTTTTGAAGTTTTCTGTTCATGGTAAGGTAAAGGTATTCCTTCTATATGCATGACTAATTTTTAGCTTTGTCATGGTTTAACATCAGTTGGCAACTGAGCACCACACAGCTGCTCGCTCACTTCCTCCCCCCCCCCCCCCGATGGGATGGGGGAGAGAATCAGAAGAGTAAAAGTGAGAAAACTTGTGGGTTGAGATAAAAACAGTTTAATAATTGAAATAAAATAAAATACTAATACTACTACTACTACTAGTGATAATAATAAAATGAATATACAAAGCAAGTGATGCACGATGCAATTGCTCACCACCCACTGACCGATGCCCAGCCAGTCCCCGAGCAGCGGCCCCCCCCGGCCAGCTTTCCTCAGTTTATCGACTGAGCATGACGTCACATGGTATGGAATGTCCCTTTGGTCAGTTTGGGTCAGCTGTCCTGGCTGTGCCCCCTCCCAGCTTCTTGTGCACCTCCAGCCTTCTCAGTCGGTAGAGCATGGGAAGCTGAAAAGCCCTTGACTAGTGTAAGCACTACTTAGCAACAACTAAAGCATCGGTGTGTTATCAACATTGTTCTCATCCTAAATCCAAAACACAGCACTGTACCAGCTACTAGGAAGGAAATTAACTCTATCCCTGCCGAAATCAGGACAAGTTTTCATCAGCCTTAACATTTCATTAGCTTAATAATTCTTTTTAAAAGATTTTTTCTTTTGTTAGGATAGTTTTTGTTCTATTTATACATCCAGATATAGTATTTTACGAATGTACAAAGAATATAAAACATGACCTTTAACACAAAATTTAGGGGAAGAAATATTAAGGGTTACAGCAAGTAGAGGAGCACACAATGATCTAGAATCTGATTAGACTTAATTCTTCCCCAAACACCAGTCTTTCCCTTTGTGAGGAATGTTCCCAATATCTTAAGTCAGCCACTGTACCCCATACCACTTAGTTGTAAAATACAGAATACCCTTAAACTTTGGAGACCACGCCAACACAAGAGAACTGAGAGGGTGTAAAGTTCCCTGTCTACAACCCATGTCTCTGTCAACCAAAGGATTAATGTAGGAGTTGCTAGTGGCCCTTCACTGAATTTTCACTGGTACTGGGCAGAGGAATTAATCCTGGAGTCAAGCTGCTCTTTACAAGTCTTGTCCTATACTTGGAGGCAATAAATGCTTGCAAGAAGACGAATTATTCAGTTTAGTAAAGTGTGATATAGCTAAATGAAACTGGAACCATTCAGAAGAGGTAAAATTTAGGATGAATGTCAAGAAACACTTCTGAAAAGGAAGCCTTATTAACCTGAGGGATTTGCTGTCCTAGCTGTCACAGTTTCTCCACATCACAAGCTCAGTTTCTGCATTATGTTTTTCCTTTTTCATATAAAGATTGATTTACTCAAGGTGTATTTATTAGTTCCAACTATTTGCCAAGATGATTAGAATAACTTTTTGTTTCACATTTGACTTACTCCTAAGCTCTTCACTGAAGCACTTTGCTGTTGTTAGTTATGTGATATTCATAGTTTCACTAGCCTGATCCAACTGGCCAATGTTTTGAACACATTATGGTTAATATCAGGAATAATAAATACTAATAATCATAAATAATAAGAATGCAAAACGTAAAGGAAGCCAATCAAGCACCACACCAATTACCACTGTATGACATCACCGAGACAAGCAAATAGCTAATTCAAATGAAGAGGTCTGATAATGGAAGGCAAACAGAAAATGCCACTTAATTTTTAATGAAGGATTGTCACTTCAAGACATCTCTGGAATGTCAATAGAAACTGATACACCAGTTGACCACAGCAACAATGAGGAGTCACTAAAGATGCTTATGTTGTACATCATATTCAATAGCAGAAAACTTTATAATGAAGGAGGTCAAAAGCACTTTCAAGAAAACAAAAATTTTGCTAGCGTCAAGCGTAAGTGTATTCCACTGTTTTTAGTTTGAATATTTTCCATGCTAGTGCCTAGCAAAACATTTTCAGACAATTTTACAAGGAGAACTTACTGCTGCATATGCACAGCAGAACAGAAGAGTGGAATCACACTCAACTTGTTATTAATTTGCCAACCTACTACAAGTGTCCCAAGGATATGGAAACAGCTTGCTTCAGTCAGATGAGATCTGTGACCAACAGTGCATGGATATTTGATGTGCTGAAAAAAAGAAATGAAAAATCCTATGACTGATTGGCAAGTTTATTATATCAACTATTCATTCCTGAAAAAAGACAGTTTATAACAATGTACATAAACTACAAAATGACCTTTGATCTGATTCCATTTTCATATTGATATAGAGGGAATAAGGAACAACAAGGAATTACAAGCAAATTATTTTATAAATACCTCTATGACTATGTGGAAGAGAGATCTCACTATTCAGATATCATTATTTTTCAAGCCAGGGTACTGTTTTTAACTATCAAGGAATGTTCCAAGAGAGCTCTTTTTCATGTCTGCTTTTAATCATTTGTGACTTATCATTAGTCATCCTTTGAGGAAAAAAAAGTCTCAGCTTCACTCTGCAAACTGTTTTTTGAGATACTTCTATCTGGATGATTTTGAGCTGTATGGAGAGTCAACCAAGACTCTCTCTGACAAAAATAGTTAAGAACTTTTTAAATAATATCTGCATGCAGTTTGGATGAGACATACGAGTTTCTGTACCTGTCAGTGAGGGCCAGACTGTGAGAGTGAAAGGTCTGTATTCAACACAAGAGGAAGTCACCAAACTCTTCCCTTTTAAGAAAACACTATTACCTTAGTACTTTAGTTCAGTAAGAAACAGAGAAATAAAAACAAAACCAAGTATATTTAGAAAATTTAAAAGGCTCCTTCAACTTCTGATTTCTAAGGTCAGTGCAAGCAAACTCCTCTAAACATGCCCTTCCTGTCATGTGTTACCTGTAGCTAATATTAGACTGCACTTTGAGAGAACTGAATGCTTTCCTAGGTTGACCAGGAAACAATGCACCTGACATTGGACTTCACACCCAGAAGCAGAGGTTGACAGATTGAGTGTACTTAGGCAAAAAGAAGGAAGGATATTGAAGAACAATGAAAACCTGTTTAAGGTCTACACAATTTTAGGAACACAGTACACTTTTTACGTATCTCAGGGAAAGTATTAAATCACATTTAAAAACAACAGTAGAAAAGAGAATGGCAGAAAAAAGCCATGAAGGAAATCCAAGTCTTATATGAAGACCAAAGGCAAAACATCTATGTATAAAAAGAATGAAATTTCTTAACAATATTGGTAAACTCGCTCAGTATTTTGCTGTGGATTGCATGATTGAAAAATGAGGTGCTGTTGAAAAGATACTTCCAGAAAATCTAGAGGAACAAGCAGCAGCTCCTCAATCCTTAGCAACTAGATTATTTTCAAGGATAGTATATATTGTTACTCATTAATTTAGGAAATGGAAATTAATTTAGGTGGCTTTGCTGAAGGGATAGGTGTTCTTGTGCTTTAACCTTGGTTCTTAAAAGTAGTAAGCAGATAGCTGAATGTAGGAAATGGATTCATTTATCCCCTGTTCCTTGCTCTGAACTTCTCACTGGGAGTAAGAATTCCAGCTTCTCTTGCAGCTGTTTCTCTCACCGCAAGATGCTGATTCCTGCCTGTAACAAAGAAGATGATTAGAGATGGGTAGGTGGCATGGCATTCCTGTGAACACGAGACTAAGGACAAGAGGACAAAGGTAAGAATAGAGCTGAAGTAGAGGAGGCTGCAAATAGAGATTTAAGAGTAGTGGGAGTCCCATCCTTAAGAAAGGATGAGTCCCATTCAGTGCATATACAGGACAGGATTTCTATTTTATTAGAAAGGAAGATCTAATGGTTGTGTGGCCTGAAATCAAATGGGAGTTGGTAAGCAGGATATCAAACTGTAACGACAACTGTAGTAAAATAGGAGTATTAAAAATCAGGCTAAGAATTCAATATTTTAATTGGATACAAATAAATAAAGAATACGTTCTCATTTCTCTTGAAAAAAATGAATGAGGTATTTTGTTTGATACTGAGATCTGACATCTTTTTCTTTCTGAAGGCAGATATGATATTGACAGTTTCACTTCAACATTGCGTTGCAGACTGAGGTTGGCAATACTCATCAATACTTGTTGATATTGGTATTCCACATTCAAGTATAAATTGATGGAAAACAGCTACACTGTACCTTCCATATTCATTCAAGCTTTGTAAGGTAAACGTTCCCTTTAGTACCAGTATACTTTGTCACTACACAGTATAATAACTGGATAGAAAAAAAAGCAAGACAAAGTAGACTTTAAAGACATGAAATTTTCAGGTAGGTGTTGTATTTGAACTACCAAGGTTAGGGTAGACTCATCCCAAATGTTGTACTTTTGTTGCACGGCAGTTGGACAGAACCGGTCACTTAGACTTCATTGTTGACCTACATAGCTAGTATCCTTGAAAGTACATGCTTATTCTTATACTGTATTGTTTTGTATCATATCCTTAATGGCTTTATTTAGAACATTTATTAGTCATGTTATACAATGTCACAAAATCCAAGGGAGTTAAATTATCACTTTTAACTCATATTTCTTAGTAACAAATTATCACTTGTATTCATCAGTGAGATTAACACAGAATTAAAAACAATACTTCTCTAAATTAATTCCACCAAAACAGTAATAAAATATTTTATATTTGACTAGAAGTCTGCCAGAAGCAATCCTGATATAGAACAGGCTTCTGCAGCTGTCATCATTCTTTATATTTGTTGCAACTTGTGTTCTTTCAATTTACTGACTAGGAAGTTGTGAGAAATCAGCACTTTTGCTAAAGAATGATTTTGAAGTTATGCATTCACAGCTGAGCAGATACATTTGCTTGGTTATCATTTATGCCTACAATATATGCAGCACAAATAAGATGCCTTAATGACCACATACACACTCAAAAACATTGATTCCATCATGGATTTGTGCTTGTACGTTCCCACTTTTAAATATTCAGGCTTTATTTTTAAAAGTTTTAAGGAACAGAAACATGAAGCAAAGGGGACCAAACAAGCCTTACTTATAATGTTAAGGAGGCACACTATTTTTATTATCATTAGAAAACCTTAAGATACTCTAGAGGGCCTGCCAGATTCCCACAGTTTGGTACTCAGCACTTTCTGGATACAGTTCGTTTAAGGCAATTTGAAAAATGACACCTTAGGTATTTTGTTTAGGTTTTGGCCCAATGTGCGTATTATATATGCAATTGTTCTCACAAAACCATTATATTCTCAAAGAGAGTTAATTTTTGTAGACACAATTTTGGTGGATACATTAATTTAATGCAATTAATCGAGTATAGACCAGCTCTGTAGCATAAATGATCAACATAACTGGGAATATTGTAAAAGTTGACGCAAGAGCTATTTTCAATTAATCTACAATATTTATTACAGTGTTAACAGTTAAGGCAGTTTATAATGAAAGTTGTAATTGCGTATATTGTACATGATAATTAAGTTCAAAGGTATAGAAATATAGAAGCATATATCATAGAATTGTTTTAAAATTATAGCAAATCACTTTATACCCTGTAGTGACATTTTAATGACTGAGTGAAAAGTACTGGTTCTTTTCTTAAAAAGGATTTCATTCTTAAACATTCATTTAAACTACAGTCAAACACTTGCAACAAAAAAAAAACATTTAATATTTTTATAAAGGATGCATATAATGTGAGATTTTTCATATAATTTTGCCTAGAACGAGAAGCATATATTAGATTTTATCAGTCAGTGGTGGTGTCAAGAAATACTTTACCTTGGATATATATCAAATATGTCTACTGCAAAAACATTTTCTCAGTGTTGTAATTTTAAGGATTTACAAGGAGAGGTGTATTATTTATTTATTTATTGAACTGAAGGGGTTGTAGCGCATGTTAGTGCTTGGAGAAGTGAAGGTTTGATATAAAAAAATAGAGCTCAGCATACTATGGATAGGTAAAGAATAAACATTTTTGCATTTCTGGGCATTTATTCTTTTTCCTCAACCAACCCTGGTGTTATAGTCTGGAATAGTTTAGAAGAAAATCTCAGTTTTGCCTGTCTGAGATTCTATGCCCTTAAGAAACATTCTGTAAAGCCTATGGTAAAGCTTTTTTTGACCTAAATTCTAAATTCAAATTTGGATTCATCTGCAGAAACAGGAAAGCAAATTGATCTGGATAGTCCTTACAATGTGGGGTTTTTTTTATTATTTTAGGAGCACTAACTACCATAGCTGCTATACAATTATGGACTGTTAATAAACAGTTGGTGTCATGCATGTGCGGTAATTAAACTTTAAATACACTGATGAACAACAATGAAACTTTTACCTCCAATTAACCTGCCCTTTCACCTATTAAATGTAATCACACTTTTACTTATAGGTCAAGCATAAACTGCACTATATTTTATAATCTTGTTAGTATTCATGCTTTGTTAATGAAATTTGATCGGTGTATTAAAGATGTTGAGTTTTTGTAGGTAGCTCACATCTGTTGTCAGAAATAATTAGATCAGGTGGCAAATGACAGCGCCTTTCCTGACAGATGCTTTAACATTGTAAGTAAGAATGCCCTAAGTGTCTCTTTGAATAATTCCAAGCTTTTCAGTTAGGAGTTTATTTGCCTTGAGGTTTCAAAGTGGAACTTTTGGAGCAATCTGACATTATCCCAGTCAGGAGTATGTGTGACTTTCATTTCCAATGTTACAGGAAAAGAGAAACTCCTTTCAATATAATTTTTAATAAAGTTTTGTCTTAGAAAGGTAGAAGATGATGTTATCAAACTATCCCAATATGCCTTCCTTTTAGCATATATATACATATTCCTGTTAAAACACAAAAGACATTACATTATGCATTTAAGCATATCTCAGACAATAAATTACTCTTCACTCTAATGATTCCATTATTCAAATAAATGTGCTGACAAACTGGGAAAGAGATTATTTTATGGCAGGGTTTTCATCAGACAGCCATGAAATAATGCTGGCTTTTTGGAAATCATGGTGTCTGCTACATATGCTCTTATTCCTCTGCTTGTGATACAGAGAACACACTTTTTTAGTGAACTTACTGCTTATATAAGCACTGTAAAATGCACTATAAAAATACCTCTTCCATCATTTATCCACAATGTAGGTAACACACAGATAACAGCAGTACGTGCTTTCCAGGTCTATTTTGGAAAGACATGTTCATGCTGCCTGGTCCATATGGTTCTGCATACAAGAATTGTAGGAATCCCTTCAACCAATTCTCTGCAGTGTTTTATCCCTACAAACTATAGTGGAATCATGAGTGTTCACCAGATTGACAGCTCCTGACCATGTGTCATCTAACCACTTGGAGGAGGGGTTCAAATGCACATGCTGACAGCCAGGAGGGAGGATGCTCTCTATTACTAGCACCCCATGCAAAGATGTGAATTTACGTAGGAATTTTGGTGGTAGGAAGAAAGATTGTTCTTTGTGCATGCTCAGAGAGTGGTCTTTCTCATGTCTCTGCCAGGTGAATGGCAAGGAATGATTCTCTTCTTGCTTTTTTGCCAGGCATCTGTCAGAGTACTCTCTGGGTGCATACAGTTAAAAATGCCCCTTAAATTTGATAAAACAAAAAGAAATCTGGTTTAATTATTGTAATTAATCCCCTAGCAATCTTATTGATGAGCAGAATGAAAAAGCACCTACATGCATTCTTATACCTCCTTCTGACTAAAAAGATGTGTTTTCTTACAACTCCTAATCCATCTAGAAAATATCTCAGCACTCCTGGTTTTTTTCATGCTGACATGCTTATTGTTTATCTGTTACAGATAATTATCTCATTACCTTTGAAACTTAGAATGCCACAGTTATGCTCTGATAACACCCCTCCGGAGTCAAGAATAACTTTTATACCCATTTGAAAGATGGGTAACTGAAGCATAAAGACACAAGGTAGTTTCTTCACATTAAGGCAGCTGAAATGGAACAATTGAATCTGAGGCACATATTCTCATCAGGTCATCCAGGTTTTCTCTATGCTAAGCAGAGAGAAAAGAGATACTTCCAGAGGTAATAAGCATGATAAGCACCATAAGCATGTGACTCTCTTTCCTCTGAAAGTAAAAGGGGTTGAGGTGGACACATTGTTTAGACAAAATGAAGTCCACTCCATGTAACTTCCTTAAAATTCCACAGGATGTCTTCAGTGGATCACAACTCAAGTCTTTTGGGTCCAGACTTCTGGATTGGTTCCTCCTTCTTTGTGCTTAATTATAACCATTTACACTTGGGAATTTGCAAAACAGCAGTCATAATGATTTTGGTTCACTTCCTTCTAAGCTGGAAGATTCTGATCAATATAAAGTGTAGAAAGAGTAGTAGCATTTGGAATCATATAGAGCAGAATAATCATCTGAGGATGATACTTATGTGACTCCATTTTTCTTTGGCTTCTTTATCTTTATTTAAGACAGGAATAAACATGAGAGTGGGCACTTATTGCAGGTCAGAAGCATCCTCCATGAATGGATATTCACAGTGACAACAATTTCCTGGTCTGGAAATGGGAGTAATTCTAGATGCCTTTTAGCATTGTGTTATGTCACATTTGGTTACACATATATTATAACACACCCCAAAATGACACCTCAGTGCGGCATACTGGCTTAGTGTGAGGAGATAAAGCATAAATGGAAAGTGACTGGCTAGGAAAGTCATGTATCATGCCCCAAAACAGAACCTGAAAAGAAGAAAAAGGACAGGATTCAAACTTTATCAGAACAGGCAGAAAGACGGCCAAAACATTTATAGGTGTAATCTTGAATGTAAGAAAACAGTAGAAGGAACCTCATTGTTAATTTCCAGCAGCATGCAGGAGCACAAACATAGTGCAATAGAATGTTGTCTATGCATAGATCACTAAAAACATGAGAATATCAGTGCATAATATTCCATATATCATCCACCTAATAAGGCCAAAGGGAGGAGAAAGAAGTGCAGTACGGTGTGTGCATATAGGGGTCACAGGATCAATATGCGCTTAAGTATGTTAGGTCATAGAGCAGGCTGCGTTAGACACTAGACTGCTGGCAGGGAATATGCTGTCTAGCTTCTCCTTTGAATGTAGAGTTTCATACTGAATGCTCAGTGACATGCCCAATTCCACTGATGGGCAGCACTGCAACCCCTCCATAGCTAAGGAATTATGCCAAGAAGCAGCAGCCGTAAGTATGAGAGACACTGTAGAACTGCCTAAAGAAGATAGAAAACACAGAGCAAATAGGCAAATGTGTGATTTTCCTACTTAAAGCACAAGACTTGACAGGTCAGGGTGCATGCTTCTCCAAAAGCTGCCAATACATTGTTAAGGAGAGCAGTAGGCAAGTCCTGATTACACCAGGAGTATGATTTTATTATCATACCTTGTGGTGACTGAAAAATTTGCAAAATTTGTATCATATCAAGTGACAGACCCTTATACAGCCAAAAAAACAAAACTAATTACCTCATCTCTGCATTTCTCTTTTGTTATTATTTTGTGGACTATTTATTAAGGATCCGTGTTTGAAATTATTATCAGAAACTATTTCAGTCTAATGAATTTCACTTTTTCTCCAGACTTGAAATACTGGAAGCTTTCAGTATCTTGGTTTATGATGACTGAATGATCCTCCCAAAGACTTACTGATGTGAGTGTACATGAGCTTTGTGTGGTTGCTGATCATTTTTCTATAATCAAACAATCCAGCTGCTTGATCAGTTTGAAAAGCTTAGAATTAAAAAAAAAAGAAGAGAAACAGAAAGAATAATTCTGGGTATTTCAATTCATATTTAGTTCACAGTCTTGTTTATTAAAACTAACAATTTTTCAAAAAAATTTCTATTGATGTAGTTCTAACCTTCATTCAGCGTAGCTTGGGGATATAGCCAGTTTCTGTCGCACAGAGCCAATCTTGACCCATAGCCCACATGCTCTTCCATTTCTTTCAATATATATACTTTATTATAGTAGAATAATGGGATCCGTAAGTTGAAAAAGTCTTATTTTATATTATTTTCCTTTTAAAAAGTATTCTGTAGGCTATTCTCTTCATTGTTGCTCTGCAAAATCTTACTCTTCCATATGCTGTCATTTTCACTCATGAAAAAAGCCATTTCATTTTTTTCATTTCAGAAGCATAGTAGAAATCCAGTATACTTCAGGATTATTTTTTTCCAAAGAAGTCTAAGTCATTCATTTACTAACTCTTGAAGTCAGACAAGTTGTGCAGAAGTATTTCATGCAGTCAGTATGATAAATTTCAAGCCGTACTGGTAGGGGAATGTGAATAATGGAAAAATTATTCATGAATATATTATCCCAAAACTTTAAAGAAACCGTACATATTAAGTTTTCTTACCCACTCCAGAGAAGGAATAAATGATAAATAAATATTTCAGGAGTAATTCATTCAAATAATTTATTTTAAAATTATCTATGCCCTGATCCAAAATCTATTGAAATAATTGATCTCACTTCTGCCTGCTCAGCTCCATAATGAAATACACAAGAAGCCCTAGTATTTTATAGAGTCATGCTCTTTTCACTTCTGTCAACTTTTAACCCCATTTAAAGAGTTCCTTCAGGCACTAAATATTCCCTTTTATCTTCAGCTCTCCCATACCTCCAGCTTTCCTGCCCAAAACTTTTTACAATTTAAAAAGATTAGAATTACAAATATATGTGGCACAATTATTTTTTAAATTATTCTGATGGTACTTTATACTTTTTATTTAACTGAATCAGTAGGCAATTAGATCACAATTGTCTATTTTGTGGCTGGTTTAGTAATTGATTTATCTTGAACATAAATATGTGAAAGTTTGTCTACTTTGCTTTTCCATAACTTTATAATTAAACCTTCATCACTGTAAAAACTGTGGGGTTAATTTTCAAGTGTGCATAGATTCAGATAAAAAATGAAATAGCTCTTCAATAGAGCACAACAGCAAAAGGCAGTAAAGTCCCATATAACCCAAAACCTGAGTAGATAAACCTTCATGTAGGATGTGGGAGCCTGGAATTAATTTCCTCTCTGAGAGGAACTGGAGAATGTCTCCCATCTGGTTCAGTCACTCTTCAGATCCATCTACGTTAGGATACGTACATTGCCTACACGTCATTCCGTTTTACTTGTAGGTCTATAAAGGGAATGGAGACATCACATCACAAAGTTCTGCAGCACCTAACTTTTACAACAGCCAGATTAGGCAGTAGCTTCTTTATGAAATACACAAAGAGTTTTAGGAATGGGAGCCACAAAAACCATTGTACAGCTCAGTACGTTAAGCTAGGAACTAAGAAAGACTAGGAAAAATAATGTGTTTTCACACCCCTTTTAGTGTCTTTCTGTTAGGTTTAAATGATTCCTTTTTTATTAAAAATCAAAGAAGGGGGGGTAGTAAGTTTTTAGGGAGGAGAAAGCTTAATTAACCAGCACCTCAAGGGCTAGGACATTGATTTAGGATGTAGGGTGCCTCCTTTCAGTTCCTTACTCCACTTGAAGCAATTTAAGCTTACTCTTTTTAGATAAACCAGGGTAGTATATATGTATGTATTCAACAGGCCAAAGAATGAACATGCATTGTTTTAGCCTAGTCAACAGAGCACTTGCCTAAGAGAGGTAAACCTGAATCCCATTCCTGATTCCAAAGGCCTGTATTTTTATCTGAAGTCTTTAACGGAGCAGGGGCCAGATGTAGAACCAGAGTATTCCCAAGTGATTTTCTTAAATGTATTCTAAAGTCATGTTCATATTCTCCGGTCCAATGACTGTTGAACTATTACATGTAATGTGTAGTTATCTTCAGGAAGGTATTCAGAATACCTTAGAGTGCAGTAATAAAAGTATTCACAGAAGAGATGTGATTTCAAATCTTTGCAGCCAGAAGAGGCAGTTATCCCCATTTCTCCTCTCTCTCCTTGCCTTGCTCCTTAACATGAAGCTATTGAAACACACATGATTAAAGAAAGAAAAAAGAGTTTGGATTTTTGTATCTTGATTAGAGACAACTGTTTCTCCTCAATCCATCTTAAGCTATTTGCAGGGCAACTCTACTTTACATCTGAAGACATAACTCCCTGGTGCACTCAGGGCATGTAATTAAGTGAGACTGTTCTGAGCATGCAGTGTAACTGAGCAGCACATCTGCACTAAGTCTGATTCATTGACCTATTGTGCTGGTGATAAGTCTCCTTTTAACTGGGAACTTCACCTCTTGCTTCAAGATGATGTTTCCCTCTTTGATCTGTAGAGTGAGTCATCTACATCCACAAGAGTGTCAGAGGCTGAGTCAAAGTCCTTCACTTGGCATTTTTTATAATCTATGTTAGTGGCTATTCATTCAATACTGTTTGCTGTTAGTTCCTTTATGTGACTGTCCCCAAACGTTTTATAAAGTGCTCTGTATCTAGCTTAAATACTTGCTGCACTGCTAAGTACCATGACACTTCTGTCTTTCTGTAGATTTAGCCCCAGGTGTTCCAGTCAATTTAAATATTTGATGTAATTTTCAACACACACAAAAATCCATGACTAATTTAAACCTCTCATATTCTTATTTCATCAAAGATGTAAATCAAATTTCATATGAAATAGAATTATGCTGCTTATTTCAGACTACTTCCATTACTGATTTTTTTCTGCATTAACAATTTAGGTCTTAAGAGTACTGTTGGAGGAGGTTGCTTAACACATTCAAACCTTAATCGGGGTAAACTGCCCAGAAGCAAGCATGTACCCTACAGGTATTGTTCAAGTTACAAAGAGCCTAGGGCAAGAAACAAGAAGAACGGAAGGATGAATATGTCCAAAGGTTCAGCATCCGTTCCTTTATTTATTTCTTCTTCAGAAATTTTTCTAGATTTAATGGCAATTTTAGTTCAGAAAGTAGGGCAGGATTCATGGAACCCTTTTTTTTGATTGAACAAAATGGATATTTGTGTCAAAGTATGTTTACATATACATGTAAAAGTATACATACAGATAAATAAACCTATGGATGAGTTTTCAGGCTAGAATTTGGTCAAAAGTGGACAAGGCAATTGTTCTGATATTCCTCCAGATGCACAAGAACAGAGTTTTATACTCTTTAACTCAGAATCTCCATATTCCACAATCCATTTGAGTGAGCTTACCATACCAGTAGTTATTCCACTGGTGGTGTTTCTCCACATAAAACTGTTCTTTATACACATAAAAAATAATTAAAAAAGGTTTCTGAATCCTGGTTGCTCATCAATCAGGTGAGCTAAAAATAGTGATGTGGGAATTTTCCTGTACTTCTGTTCAAATGTTTAAAGGTTTTGCATGATGCCAAAGTACCTTTGCACAGCATGTTTACAAAAAGATTGATCACTCTTAAAAATCAGGCCCTAAATTCTAATTTTATAAATTTATACTTACAATGATGTACAATACATTTATAAGCAGGAATGTAGGTGCCGTTTATCCGATAAATACCTCATCTCATTTCGGTTTCACCTTGGAACCATTCAGCTAACTTGCTCTCTTGATGACATTCTTTTTCAGCTAAGAAACTCTACATAAAAATTATTGAAAGATTACTATGGTAATTCCTTTGCCAGATTTTCTTTTTTTTTCATTTCTCTGGGATCTCAGTAAAATATAATTTAATATGTTTTGATATGACATGAAGCACAATAATGTAGGTGAGAAAAATGTCAAGGTAATTTTTCACCAAATTGTAATTTGTAAATATTTACAGTTAAGTTAAAATAGAAAAAATATTCACATTTCTTCAATTGAAATAATCATTTAACATTTTATAATAGTTATGATTACTTATTCTGTGCAGTAAAATATTTTTTTTTGTTTTTTTTTTCCCTTATATTCAATTTGCTGATTTCCATGGTATGGTTTAGGAAAAAAAAATAGAACCATTAAGGTGAGATTCATGGTTGGATACAGTTTTTTTAGACTTGTAGCTGAAACATTTTTAGTTCATAATTTTTTTTTTTTTGGGTACCAAAGGTATTTGTCATGGTGTAGAACATTTCAGATACTTTATCAACTCTCACATTCAGAATAAATTTCTTAGCTTCTCAAGACTTTGTTCTTTGGAGATGGTATAAATCAACATAGCTCCATTAAGTCCAGTAGAATTAAATGAATTATACTATTTGAAGTTCTGACTAATATGTTGTAAGCAAGGAGTTTTGTTTAAGTTTTCAGGCATCCTCATTGTAAATTTTCCCTAAGATTCCCTCTGTGCTTCACAGTTAAATATCTAGAAGTAGGATTATGGCCCAACATCTATGAGAGGGCATTTTAGATCGCTTTTCATGTGTAACAGGTTTTGTAGGCCAAGTCATTCAGTCATCCAGATGTTCAAGATAGCCACCTTAATAATTCCTCCTATCTGATAGGTGCCAATGTAAAGATAGTGATAGTGTAATTACAGCAAAAATAGCATTGTTCCTGGTTAGTTGAGGACAGAATTTCATAACAATATTCCTTAATAAAATTATGCTAGGCCACAAGCTGTTGTTCAGTCTTTTGCATCTGCTAAGGATGGTATCATCTGAAAGGGAAGAAGGTATAATGAAGTTCACTTAGAGAATTTTTCCATGCAGAACTAGCAAATAAATTATCATGTGTTAATTTTTTATCTACGGCATTTGAACTTCTTTAAACCTTAAACCTGAGCATAATTTTCTATGCTACAAAGATAGGATACAAGACTTCCTTTCAGAAAAAAAAAGAAGCAACAGGTTAGTAGCTGGCTTCTACAGCTCCCTCAGCACCTCAAAAATTCTTCTTCTCAGATACAGAGACCTTTGACATGTTTAAATTATAGTATCATGGACATATTTGTTCACAACCTTAGTTCATGGTTTAGTATTTCCACAATCAATAACTTTTCATTAAAAGTGGTTCTTCAGAACATTTTCCTAAAGAGGCAAGGATAACTGTATCTTAACTAAATGAAAACTCAGATAGATGTGCACAGTGGTGGGATACGAAAGTACATACAAACTAAATATCCTCTGCTGACTCCATCTCCTCATTCCTCCATAAGGAAAATGAGAAAGGAAACAAAGTTTTAGAAAAATGTGACAAGCACCTGTTTCATCCTCACAAGTTTTGAGTATAAGGTACAAAATTTATGATGCCCTTTTGGGAACTGTTGTGCATTTTGAGGCAGTAATTTATAGGCTCAATTATACAGTAATGAAAAATGCAGTGTCCGAAATCTACTTCAGTATGAAGCCTTTTTAAAGCCGAAGTCTATTATACAGTGCGATCTCAGTCCAATTAACATTGAAAAGTGGCTCCATTTTAATCAACAGCTTCCATCTGTTGGTCAGAAATGGTAAAATTTTACCTATCAAGCAGATTCATACACTTTGCACCTGCTTTTGTTAAAAAATGCAGTCACAAAATATTACACATTTCATAATAAGGCCAAAACATGGAGAAGAGCCAGAAAGACTGTCAAATAAGACAAATCTCATTATTTGTGTGAGAACCCAGATGTGACCTCATTTTAATGTTGATTCAGATGCTTCAGTACATACAAAATCCACATTAGCACTCCCTCTCCAACCTTCATTTGAAAACAACTAAATTACAAGAAATGAATTAATACTAAAACATAGAAAACCAAGCTGCAGAGCAAAAGTAGCCAAACTTATGTTGGCTGGGATTTACTCTCTGCCTAGTGTTGCCCTGGGGGCACAGATCAGCGTCAAGTCTCCATCACATACAAATGAACCACATTAAAAGGCATTACTCTCAGCCCTGAGAGGTGTGTAAAAATATACTCCAGTTTCAGACACTACAGATTCAACCTATCCACGTTTGGTTATGAATTGTCTTTCTTTTCTTTGCTTACTCAGTCTAGTTCAACACAGTTCATGGTTTACGGTCCCTACGTGTACTGGGAAAGAAATGTTGATAAAATATATCAATTATTTTAAAAATAGTTTTTCCTGGTGAAAAGAGCCCCCTTTCCATTTGTGACTCGGTACCTGGGACAGACACTCATAAGAATCAACATGCTTCAGGCTTCCAGTGAGTAAAAGACTACTGTAAGGTCAGAAGCAAGTCATAATAGACATTTTCAAGCATCCCCACAATTGATGTCAAAATAGAACAAGTTAATTTCAGCATAGGGAGCCTATCAGATGCATTAATGTTAATAACCTGTGAAATACACAGGTTATCATGTGGGGAAGCCAACGCGAGCAGTGGCAGCAGCAGCAGCAGCAGTTGTTGCCACGTGCTGAGAAGAGCCCCCTGGGAGTGCCTGAGGGGGTTTCTGCCCCCCCAGCGCCCTTGGGTTGTGTGTAAGGAGGGACCAGATAGCAGGCAATGTGTCTCATGAGAGTGGGGGGCAGGGGACAGTTGGGTGGTACCGGAGGTCCCCGTGGCCACTTCAAACCGCGGGAAGCCACGTATAACCAGCCACTAGGGAGTGCTGTGACCAGAGAGAGCAAACAGGGAGCAGAGCCTGAGAGGAGCAGTGCGGCAGTTTGTGTGGGAGGGTGTGAGAAGAGCAGCGCTCTCTGCCAGTTGTTGGGCCACTGCCTTCTTTGCTTACTAGCAGGCTTAGGCTACTGCCCCGACGATCACCTCAGCTAGCTGTTGGCTGTGCAAACCTACCCAGCAGCTTGAGGTCTTCAAGGAATTAGAAGGGCTTATTAGGCAGTGCTTTGAGATCGGCAAAAGCATGGTGGCAGAGACCAGGTGAGGGCTGTGATCTGCAGCAGCTGGGAACCATCTACCTAGCCAGTCTAGCCTGGGACAAGTGTAGGTGGCCACCCAGCCAGAGCTTCCTATCAGGGAAGCTGCTGTCCTGGTGGACAGCTGTAAAGTCCGTGCCCCAACCTCCTTGGTGAAGGAGGGTGGAAGCTCCACCTGTGCAAGGTGTGCTGTGGTGGAGTCACTCAGGCAGTGGGTGGAGGAGCTGCAGGAGGAATTCAGCAGGTTACACTGCATTAGGGAGAGGGAACAAGAATTAGAGTATTCAAGGCATTGCAAGAAGAAATATTAGGGCCCCATGGGTACTGACCTCCAAGAACTACCAGACAAAGAGTACCAACAGTGAACAGACAGCACCTTGGAGAATGAGGAGCCATGGTAACTGGTAACTCATGGCAGCAGGATATCACTTCGACCCATTATGCACCAACCAGCAACAGATATGAAGTCTTGGCAGTGGATTAAGCCAATGAGCAAGACTCACAGGGAGAAACCAAAGGTGCAAAGGAAGCAGCGAGTGCTAGTGGTGGGCAACACTCTGCTGAGAGGCACCAAGGCACCCTTCACCAGCCTGATATACAGTCAAGAGAAGTTTGCTGCTTGTCAGGAGCCAGGATCCAGGATGTCACAGAGCGACTGCCACAAGTGGTAAAAAGCACAGACTACTATCCCCTACTTTTTCTCCATGTGGGCACCAATGACACAGTACAGCATAACCTGGGCAATATCAAGAAGGACTCAGTGCCCTGGGGGCACAAGTGAAGGAGACAGGGGCCCAAGTTATCTTCTCTTCTATCTTGCCAGTCAGAGCCAGAGGTGCAGATCAACACCTGGCTTCATGGCTGGTGTCGTCACCAGGGCTTTGGCTTCTATGGTCATGTGGCATTCTTCAATGAATACAGATTATTGGGGAGAGATGGGATCCACCTGTCTAGAAGAGGAAGGAGAATCTTTGGCAGATTGGCTGACTTAGTGACAATGGATCTGGTGAAATCTGACATGGAGAAGGCTAAGGTACTCAACAACTTTTTTGCCTCAGTTTTCTTCCCACATCTCTTGAGTCCCTGAATCTCAAGGCAGAGACTGGGGGAATGACATCCCAGCCATCATAGGAGATCAAGTTTGAGACCATCTGAGGAACCTGAATATATACAAGTCCATTGGACCTGATGACATGCATCCCAGAGTCCTGAAGGAACTGGTGGATGTAGTTGCTAAGCTGCTTTCCATCATATTTTAAAAGTCATGGTAGTCAGGTAAAGTCCACAGTGACTAGAAAAAGGGAAACATCACACCTATTTTTAAATAGGGTAAAAAGGAGGACCTGGGACTTACCAACCAGTCATCGTCACCTCTTTGGTAAAATCATGGAACAGATCCTCCTGGAAGCTATATCAAGGCATATGGATGACAGGGAGGTGATTAGAGACAACCAATATGACTTCATTAAGGGCAAATCGTGCCTGACTAATTTGATGGCCTTCTACGATGGAGTGACTGCATTAGTGGATAAGAGAGTGTTGTGGTTTAACCCCAGCCAGCAACTAAGCACCACACAGCTGCTCACTCACTTCCCCCTAGTGGGATGGGGGAGAGAATCAGAAGGGTAAAAGTGAGAAAACTCATGGGTTGAGATAAAGACAGTTTAATAAGTAAAGCAAAAGCCGCGTGTGCAAGCAAAACAAGACAAGGAATTCATTCACTACTTCCCATCGGCAGGCAGGTGTTCAGCCATCTCCAGGAAAGCAGGGCTCCATCACGCCTAATGGTTACATAGGAAGACAAACACCATCACTCTGAACATCCCCCCCTTCCTTCTTCTTCTCCCAGCTTTATATGCTGAGCATGACGTCATATGGTATGGAATATCCCTTCTGTCAGTTGGGGTCATCTGTCCCGGCTGTGTCCCCTCCCAACTCCTTGTTCACCCCCCCCGCCTACTCGCTGGTGGGGCGGTGTGAGAAGCAGAAAAGGCCTTAACTCTGTGTAAGCACTAGTCAACAATAACGAAAACATCCCTGTATTATCAACAGTTTTCAGCACAAATCCAGAACATAGCCTCATACTAGCTTCTATGAAGAAAATTAACTCTATCCCAGCCAAAACCAGCACAGGGAGTAGCAACCGACATCATCTACCTTGACTTCTGTAAGGCCTTTGACATGGTCCCACACAACATCCTTGTCTCTATATTGGAGATATATAGATCTGATGGATGGACTATTCAAATAGATAAGGAATTGACTGGGTGGCTGCATCCAGAGAGTTGCAGTCAATAGCTCTATGTCCAAATGGAGATCAGTAACACGTGGTGTCCCTCAGGAGTCCATATTGGGAACAGTACTGTTCAGTATCTTTATTAACGATATAGACACTGCACCCTCAGCAAGTTCATGGATGACACCAAGCTGAGTAGTGCAGTTGATTCGCTAGAGGGAAGGGATGCCATCCAGAGGGACTTTGACAGACTTGAGGAGTGGACCATGTGAACATCATGAAGTTCAACAAGGCCTAGTACAAGGTCCTGAATTTGGGTCAGGGCAATTACCAGTATCAGTACGGACTGGGTGACGAGTGGATTGAGAGCAGCACTGCAGAGAGGGACCTGGGGATCTTGGTAGATGAAAAATTAGATATGAGCCAGCAACATGCTTTTACAGCCCAGAAAGCTAACTGTGTCCTAGGCTACATCAAAAGCTGCATCCAGCTCTGGGGCCCCCAGCACAAGAAAGACATGGACCTATTGGAGCAGGTCCAGAGGAGGGCCACAAAAATGGTCAGAGGGATGAAACACGTCTCCTATGGAGAGAGGCTGAGAGAGTTGGGATTGTTCAGTCTGGAGAAGAGAAGGCTCTGTAGAGACCTTATTGTGGCCTTTCAATACTTAAAGGGGGCTTATAAGAAAGATGGAGATTATAAACTTTTTACCAGGGCCTGTAGTCATAGGACAAGGGGTAATGGTTTTAAACTAAAAGAGGGTAGATCTGGATTAGATATAAGGAAGAAATTTTTTATGATGAGGGTGGTGAGATACTGGAATAAATTGACTAGAGAAACTGTGGGTGCCTCATGTCCGGAAGTGTTCAAGGTCAGGTTGGATGGAGCTTTGAACAACCTGATCTAGCAAAAGATGTCTCTGTCCACAGCAACGGGGTTGGAACTAGATGATCTTTAAGGGTCCCTTCCAACCCAAACCATTCTATGATTCTATGATTCTATGAAATAACAGAGACATGGAAATATAATGAAAGTTTGAAAGAAAATGAAAGCTGTCATAAAACTGTCTTTTAATTTTCCACAGCCCCTCATTGTCTGACACTCATTTACATTCTTCTGACATAAACTCATGAAAGCTTTAGATTGACAAAAATAGAAAAAGACAAATTTCTCCCCACCCAGAGTCAATGTAATCATTACAGAAAAGAGTACTAATGCAGTTTTATACCAGTAGATATGAATTCCGATTGAAACAATAGTTATTTTCCTGTGTAACTTTGTAGTGTTAACATGAAAATTGTACTATCTTAAAAGAAATTAACTATAACACTTTACTTTGGGCATGTTTCTTTTACTGTTTTCAGTCACTAAGTGAAGTTGTTTGTAAGAAATAAAGAAAACAAAGAAAAAATTAACAGAAAATTGTGAAGATTCAGGCTATTTATAGAGTGTTTTAATAAGCTTTGAAAATTGCTCAAATTTCCTCTTAAATTTTTTTCTAAGCAAGATACTCATCATATACATATCAGCCACATAAACATTCAGAAAAAAAACATTATTTTTCCCTTTATATAATTTGATTGTTTACTCATTAATCTATGAATAATTCAAATATGCTTAACCTATTTATGTGTCTAAGAAAAAATGAAAAGAAAAATAAAACCTTATCTTTCCTTCTAGAAGTGGATTCATGGATCTTTGCTGTCAGTAAGATTACTTCCACTGCCTTCCATTCATTTGCAGTGAGAATCTAAAAACAGAGGTTTCTGAACCTTCTCAAGTCAAATGTACTGCAACTTGATTATGACACCTAAATACAAGATACATCTCTATTGTATGCCATTGCTAAGAAACAAAAGAATGGAATTAAGATTTGGTGGACTTCCTGAGGAAAAACTGAATCCATGAAAATTACTGCTTTTGTTCCTAGAACTATTAACAAATTCGGGGTGAATTCACTGTATACCTTTGACAAGGGGAAAAATCAGTATAATACTGAAAAGAACCATCGGCAGAAGAGGTCGTCCATGGTAGCTGGTACTATGGATGGCATTACATCAGTAAGGGAGTCTGCACTTGAGAACACAATGCAGTCTAGTACTTTCAGGAAATGAGTCTAAAATCTCTGCTGCCACAAATGAGAGTGACACTAATTCTTCCATTTTTGGGGTGAGTGTTCTAGCCACTGTGGGACAACAGTAGCTGAGGTAATCAGACATTTTATTTAGGCTTTTGTGGTCCAGCCTTCCCTAGAGCCTTCTCCCACTCCTGCCCATAGCCCAGGAACCCATTTCAACTCAGTCTGGGGCCATCAGTCCCCGCCTGCCCCATGGGCAGCTCCTGCAACTCCCAGAACCCAGGCCATGGGGATCCACCAGCCCTCCCTGCATCCTGATACACACAGTAATTGAGAGAACTGTCTTGCCAGCTTAGGAATTCAAGTGGAAAAAGGCTGCTGTGAATCACATGAAATTAATTAAACCTTAGTCTGGCAGGTTATCTGAAAAACTGGGACAGATATTCAATTATTTGTTCAGACTGTATTTAGGCTTCAACAATAACAATAAATAGATTTAAAGGGAATATATGGGCATGCCAGTTGGAAAATAAGGAGTTTAGAAAGCAAGGGCATTTAGTTTAACAATAATGAATTTAACTCACACTCGCAGTATAGACTGCATCGTTTGGAGAAATAGCAATGCTGTAGATACAGTTCATCAGTTTCTGAGAGGAATAATTTCTTTCTTAGCAAGGAAAGGGAATAAGGAGTGGGATAAAATCACATTCTCTAGTTTAAAGACTTTGAACACCAGCTGTATACCCCAATTGTTTTTAATTTTACTCTCAACATCTTCCTGCTGTCATCTAGCATTACTTTAGACCAGTCCAAAGTATGTTGGTAAAGATGAATTGCTAATGATGGATTTTTATTTGTATTAGACTTGTTGGACATTATGCAATTCAGGAGCAGTAGCGTTGAGGTTAGAGTTGTTAGAAGAAAGAAAAAGTTAACACAAAAGTTAATACAGTCAATCTCATGAAAGTGTCTTATGGACAACAATCAGAGGAGGAAAAAGTAAGTGTTATCTCTCATAGTTTGCTAAATCATCTTGGAAAATATCTCACTGCAGTGTCTTAGGATGATATAAAATCAGGTGGTGACTTGATCTGCCTAACATGAAAATATTCCAGTGTTTGGAGGAATCTATTCTGTTTGGTTTTTACGGGGTCTCAAGAACTATGAAATTATGTTTTCAACTTACTTGAAGCACATAAAAAGTCCTACAGAGCAAACTTTCAATCATTTAGTCTTGTGACTTTGTAAAGTTAAATAAGGCAAGGGCAGAACTATGATAGACCTTCATGTCTCTGGTTTTTTCGTCATAGCAGCTGAAACATAATAATGAGTGTAAGTGATGAATAATATGACAGCTGACATGTCAATCAGCAAATTCCTGGACCTGTTTATTCCACTATAAATGCTGTCTGTTAAATGAATCCTAGAAGGACTGAGAATAGGCAACTGTCAGACTGTCCAAATTTTTCTCAACACAAACTTCATAATGGACAAAACAGGCCCAGGTACTTGCTGTGTTTGAGAGGTCAGCTCTTAATCTCATCATGACTAAATGCCTGCTGTTCAGACATACTTTTCCAAGCCAAGGTTTTTATAAGGTACCCTTTTTACATACACTGTGTAGCTGTCATGTGCATATATGTGTGGATGAATGTGCATAAAGAATTTGTAGTGCACTTCTCTGTCCAAAGAAGCATAGCTCAAAAGGCTGCAGAGCCACAGTTGGACATACACAAGACATTTCTAAAGTTTCTGACGTTGAAATGCCTATCCATTGTCATCAACTAAAAGAGCTCATAGAGAAGTACGTTGATGTCTTGGGATGGGATGAACTCAAAACTTTTCAATTATTAAGCAGAAAGTGATTTAAATAGCCACTCTCTTTTGGTCTAATCAGGTAAATAGCTTTCTTTGGACCTTGAGTCTGACGTGCTAAGTACTGCAGAGGACATGAAAGGCAGGTTTTCTCAGTGACTCTGAAAAACTATAGTTAGAATTATACATGGAGAAATAGTGAGACATGCAAATATGACCAGGTTAATCAGCACTAATTTTTAGGGAATAGCACGATGATGTGTGCTCTATTGAAAGCTGTATATCATAATGAGCAAGAGATCTTTCTTACTTAACAGATCTTTGGAGGTTATGAGTATGAATCAAATGTAAAAAAGGTGGTACCAGATGAAAAATAGAAAAGTCATAATCAGGTGAAGATGAAAAATGTCATGGAAGTCTCCCTAGAAGAAAGAGTGAAAATGTCAGTAGTATGGACATTTAGACTAAGAGAAAAACTTATCCTGAATATACTGGCAGAAGAAATGCATAGGCTAGGAAAATGAAATAAATATCTTCTTTCTTTGCCTTGTTTTTTAAGAACTATGCCATAACACATTTTGGGGAACACCTTGCAATCCCAAAATCACAGAAAAGGAAGTCTTAAGTATGTTTGAATAATAAACCAGTTCTCTCAGAAACTTCATAAATTTTCTCAGAATTGCCAGCCTAATAGATTACAACAGCACATTGAGTAGCACAGAAGAAAACTTACCTGGCTCAAAGGCAAATTTTCGTTACAGCAGAGTTATTTGTTATGAAAAACAGTCTTTACTGACAGATATGAAGTTACACTCTCTCCTAAATCTTAGAAGAAAATACCTTTTTGCTATTATATTATCATCATTCTTTCTGCTATTACTCTGTTTATTATTTATCATAGCACCTATGGACCTTCTTCATAATCAGGTCTCTGACTTGCAGAGCACTATGGAAGCACAAAACATCAAAAGCTAATGTTCCATAGAACTAGTAGTTTTTCTAACTCATCTAAGCAGAAAGAGGGAGGCTCTCGTCCTCTTTGCACACTAAGACAGGGCATGAAAAGATGGCCCCACTTGTCTAGCTGCGCCAAAAACTTCCATCCAAAACTGCTGAGCCTCAGCCCTGCTTTCCAGCCAAACCACAGCTCATCCCACTTGCTGCAGTCCAGACTCATGTCTTCAACACCAGGAATCTCATAACATCATTGATATAAAACATTAATAAGCTGTAGTGAACATAGCTTACTTTTTCAATTATTTAAATGTCTCTGTGCCTTTCACTTCTCCATATCTATTATAAACATGCTTACCATCTTCACACAACATGGCTATTTTCTTTTCAAAAAGACATATATCCAGTATCTAAAATCTTCCTGTGTTTTTCATGCACAACTGATAACTGTTATTATCATCTAGAGGCACAATTCACTGGATAGCAGTTAACCAACAAAGCACTTGGCCACATTGTCTGTCTGCCGCATCTAGGGCCTGCAGCTTCTAGGGACATATTTCAAAGTCAGAAATGCCTGTGATTTTTAGGGTATGCCATCTTCGACAGAGTAGTCACAAAGCGCCCGACAGTAGTAGTAGCAGCTAGCTAATCCAGTGTCTTGTTATTGTAACAGAATCACTGATTTTCTATGAATAGAAGCTTTAGACGCTTGTATTCGTGTCCCATGAAGATCTTATATGCCTGTGCGAACTTGCGTATGGCAGTTTTGTTCTGCCCTATATCTCTTCTACCCTTTCTAGTACATCTCCCCCTCCGCTCCTTGACTTTCTTATGTCTCCTTTCCACTCATAATGTTCATACAAGCAAATCCACTCAGGATATTTTGCTGAATTAAAATTTACTTCACATTAATGTGAATAAAGCTTAAATTAATCATTTATCCTGCAGTATTTACTGACTTACAACTAACAATCTTGCATTACAACTAACAGGTAAAGGTCAGTTTGCATGATCCACTGTTAATTTGTTTTCATTTAAACTCATTTACTTAGAATTTGTACAGCATTTGTTCCCTAAGGGAATACAGCAAAAACTATGACCTGATGACAAGCAGAATCATTAACTTATAACAGAATTATTAATAAAGGATTCTTTCTGCAATTTATTAAAAAATCTTGGGACATATTAGCAATTTATTTATGTAAGATATGGAAAGTACATCTGTGATATAATTGCATATAGATTAAAAATTTGCCTAGGGAGACTGTACAGTGGTCATAGTTTTAAAATGATTGACAGATACATTAACATTGCTTGCCTCAGGAGAAAGATAATGAGTTCCATGTTTTGCGGTTTTTTTCCCATTTCCAAGGACAATGTTGGTGTGTTCTTTTGTTTGTGATGCTTAACATTGTCATAACTAGTTGACTACAAAATGCAGTCACTTACAATACTGGTCTTGTTAATAGCTAACTGGGTTATTGTGGCTTTCCTTTAGCTTAGGAGACACAGAGCTAGGAAAAAGAATGGGTAAGAGTTTCAAGAAACAGAAGGAAATTTGTTTCAAGAAAATGCGGAAAAGATATTTTAAGTTTCATTCGATCTTTTATTAGGATGTAGCTTTTTCTTTTGTGGATTGGAAAACCAGAGACATTCTTTAATATGCTTTTTAAATTGGATGTCCTTGTTCTTTGGTTTATTTATTGCAACATGAGCAGTAATGCATTCATTAAAAAAATTTTGCAAGCAGATGATCTGACCTAGATGATCTGACTTAGATCATGTTGTAACCACCTGAAAGCTATCACTGATTTATAGTTTTGCATGACTGTAGCATGGGAATCACAGGTGGCCAAAAGTAGCCAAAAGTGGTAGCCTCAAACACTCTTTTATTTTCCATTAACAACAGAAACTGACATGTTTCCATCCTGCTCACCCATTGGGCTACACAGATATATTCTTCCTTTTGTTAAAATATTTTTTTTTGTTAATAAAGTCATATTTGGGCATATTATTAGATGTCACATCATGACAGTGACAGGTTATTCTCATCTCTACTGAAAAATGTATGTAGTGATTAGCAGTGTTCATAATAACACACAAGAGGATGCACTGCAGTATAGTGGGAAGAGCAGGAAACTAACAGTTAGGAGACCTGGCATCTAATTTCTTGGAACTGACACATCTTGAAATATTGCCTAAATCCCTTTTTCTTTCTTTTTCCTTTTCTGAAAAGTGATGTTAATTCCATCAATAGAACAATATCCTACATAGTAAGATTATAATAAATTTTCTGATAAAATTTCTCAGAAATGTCAAAAATGTCAAACGATATACTTGATTTCCTATTTTATCACATGCTTATAGAAACCAACATAAACTTGTTTTCCAAAGTTCTGATCTAAAGTGTACTGCAAGCAATGAGAAATCTTTCATTCCAGCTTAATAGTCTTTAAACACGCATATCTTGCCCCCTTTGTCATATAAACCCATTAGTGATAGATCCTAAATTTAATTCTAAAACAACTTAATAGCCAAAGTAATCTACTAACCATTAGAATAATAGCCTGTCAAATCTAAATATTGGGAACATCCCATAAAAGATGGATTATCTAATAAACAGCTAATTAAACATTAGTGGCTGTGAGACCTGGCTGGATGTGTGTCTATTCTTGTCTCATAAAGTTAATGGACTTTATGAACAGAACTGTGTTAAATATTAACATCTTTTTATGGAATTTAGTTGGTGGAGTGATCTAGCAATAATTCTCACATACAAGAAAGTTGCGACCACATTTCAGGTTTTCTCTGTCCGATACAATACATGCCAGGAAATTTTATGTTTTTATTTATCTCTCTGCAGCCATGAAAGGAAGAAATACTTGGGATTTGTTTTTTATTTTTTTTTTTGTACAGAGCTCAGTGATACGAATCTGTTCCCCAGCACAAGTTTCTATAGCTGGGAAGGCCTGTGGGAACATGTACATGAGCTGAGGTCTGGTGAGACTTCACTCTAGGTTACTAGCATCACCTGAGAGTGTGTCATTGTGCAGAACTCTTCACCACCTAACTTAGTTTATTAATTTCAAATTTAAACCACCTTCAATAAATGATTTTGTGCTGGATTACCTATTCTCTGCTTAATTCAATATCTTGTCTCCTTCAAGGGGCAATAGAAAATGTTCAGAAAAACATCCTTCCCCATCACCACCCAAAACCAAGAGGGCACTATGG
The DNA here is from genome assembly GCF_965638725.1 of Aptenodytes patagonicus. Taxonomy (NCBI): domain Eukaryota; kingdom Metazoa; phylum Chordata; class Aves; order Sphenisciformes; family Spheniscidae; genus Aptenodytes; species Aptenodytes patagonicus. The sequence goes on from NC_134949.1 coordinate 31,479,243, forward strand.
CAAAATATGTCCCCAGGAATTTTTGTCCTAATCCTACTTAGGTTTAATTTAAAGTCTGAAACAGGTATGATATTATGTGTTATAACTGTGGAAAGTCTTGGTATCATTATAAGGTTTTAACGTCCCTTTTAATCTTATTTCATGTCTCCCAACCATCCTGGACAATGAACTCCACAGTCTTAATATATTCGCTGGAAAAATTTATATCCTCTTGATTTTATGTTATTAGGTACACAGAGACTCCTACCTTACTATTTTTAATATCATTGATGACTGACTTTTACAGACAGGGAACATTTTAAAGATGGCAAATAAACAGTAAAATTATACAGATAGCTTTTTTATGGAACTACAAGGAAGATATTAATTTTCTGTCAACAGTGCACAGCTGTCTGCAACAGGCAGCTTTATGTCTACAGAACAGACCTACAACAGGTAGTATTTATACTATAAATACTTCTAATTCAGTATGGTAAATATTACTTCCTTTGCTATCTTTCAAATAAGTCTGTTTTGGTCTGTATCACTTAACTAGTACTCATATTTAAACAACAAAAAGAAGTTTATATTTCTCTAAAATTGTTCAAAAATAGAGACTATACAAGTAAAGTCATTTCACAGTATGTGTTTAGAGGCCACATGGTCTTTTTTCATAGTTTTGGATATCAAACTATTACGTCAATTTTTATTATGTGGCACTCTGTGTCACTGAAGAAGAGTAAATCTTGTTGATCAAAGTAAAAAGAGGGGACGGGGCAAAAGCTGTTCAACAGAGGTAAAACCAGAACAGTTTTTGTCATGATTTTTTTGCACACTGTTAAAAAAAATGCATGTCTCCATTGAGAAGTGTTTCTTCTGTTTCCTTGGATTTGGGTACTTACTTTTACAACCTCACTCTTCATTTTGATGATTGATGAGACTTCCAGCTGCAATAACCCAAAGAGGCTTTTAAGGCAAGACATTCCATCTTTAAGATGTATCTGCCTTAAATTATTCATCTTTCCTTTCATATCTCTGTATTTTATTTCAAAAGGTGAAGAAGTTTGTCCTGGTTTCGGCAGGGATAGAGTTAATTTTCTTCATAGTAGCTGGTACAGTGCTGTGTTTTGGATTTAGGGTGAGAACAATGTTGATAACACACCGATGTTTTAGTTGTTCCTAGGTAGTGTTTACACTAGTCAAGGACTTTTCAGCTTCCCATGCTCTACCGACTGAGAAGGCTGGAGGTGCACAAGAAGCTGGGAGGGGGCACAGCCAGGACAGCTGACCCCAACTGACAGAAGGGATATTCCATACCATATGACGTCATGCTCAGTATATAAAGCTGGGGTAAGAAGAAGGAAGAGGGGGACATTTGGAGTGATGGTATTTGTCTTCCCAAGTAACTGTTACGTGTGATGGAGCCCTGCTTTCCTGGAGATGGCTGAACACCTGCCTGCCCATGGGAAGGAGTGAATGAATTCCTTGTTTTGCTTTGCTTGCGTGCGCAGCTTTTGCTTTACCTGTTAAACTGTCTTTATCTCAGCCCACGAGTTTTCTCACTTTTACCCTTCCGATTCTCTCCCCCATCCCACTGGGGGGGAGTGAGCGAACGGCTGCGTGGTGCTCAGTTGCCAACTGAGGTTAAACCACAACAAAATTTTATTCAGAGATGCCTTACAAATTTTATCCTGTTTCACATGTCTTGCTAAAGAAAGTGCAGCCTTGATTGTCGATTTGAGTCTTTTTCGCAACAGGACTTCAGAGAATGGACAAGCTGGTAATATCCTTAGGAGTATTGCCATCATAAAGACCACGAATAGCTGGCATTTTCTGCACAGTTTCTGGTAAGCTGGTAAGGTAGACTTGGGTAGGTCAGGTCAGATTGAGAAGTGGCTGGACTTACAGAACTGCATAACTAAAAGGAGAAGAGACCTTAACCTCTAATATAGTAATTTTGAGCCATTAGAGTGAATGACAGACAGCTGTCCAGCATTGATCTCCTTGACCCAGTTAGGTCCTCAGCCTGCTCATGTGTCACGGACACACGTTGCCACCACTCTTTCAGGAAGTTCTTCTGCACTTTGGAGTTGCAGAATTCAGATACTCTGTTTGTTTTTCTTTTTTTAAGCCTGTACAATTACAGACACTTTTGTGTTTTAAATCCCTATCTACTTCCAGAATACTACCACCTCTTTGATATATGCACTGAATTTGGTAAAGCAAAAGGCATTTGTAAGGGAACCTGGAAGCATAAATGAAATTAAAAAAACCAAGCTAAATTAATATAAAGGGTGACAACATTTGGTAAGAGCAATGTTCTTTTAGAGTCCAAGACTTTGACAAAGCTTTTGAGGAGGAAGGGACAAAAACAGTTAGGAGGGGATTTATCAAAGGTAGGCCAAAGGGACACAGGTGAGCTAACTAAGTATTTCAGCTGAACCTAAATTGAATTTCTCATTTACTCTAGCATTTGCAGAGAGTACCAACTGAATGCAGAGGTGAATTTTTACTATACCACCCTGTCTTCACCATTCCCATTCATAAAATACAGACTAAATATTGTAGGCTTTATTTATAAAAGCATTACTAATCATTCATTAAATATTTCAGGTGTTTATCAGTTAAGCCTCAGGAAGAAAAAGATTATAGAAAAAATCTTGTTTGGAGGCAATTTGCAATTTAAAGTTCTACAGGAAATTAAAAATCATAGGTAGACATTTTCAAAAGCTGGGAAGTGAAATCCACTATTATCCCTCCATTCACACAACAGCAATGGTGGTGATCTGGCCAAATCCTTTAACTGATTCTGCAAAGTTCAACAAGAAGTCTTTGCTTCTTTAAAAAGTGAAACATACATTACACAAAACGTATCTACCTCAGGAATCCTACAGCAAATATAGCGGAGCCTGGAAAAGTATTAGGGGAAGTATCATATACCTTGACCCCACTCACATTCTTCCCTTGACATTTGCTTGCAGCACAGACAGAATATCAAGCAGACAGACCTTTGCTTTCATATTGTTATTGATGTTCTTATGTTCTTATCATGAGATAAGCTTTTTCTGTCTTTACTTTTTGATCTGTACTGAAGTGCCATATTGTTAAACTGTATTTCTGCAAAGTTCTTTGGAAACAATTGTTACTGTAACATACAATACACCAGAGTTTATGCTGATGTGGAGATTGTGACTGAAATCAGGTTAAAATGGAAAGAATAATGGAAAGACCACTAATCTTCATAAGCTTCTATTTAAACAGTGGTGGTTGTTATGGGATGTCGTTTTACTTTTGAATTTGTGGAATGGAAAAATTCTTTTGTCCCATCAACTTTCAACATGACTTAGACTCACAGTTCAAAATGGGACATAAAGAGAGATTCAGAATGCCAGTTTTCATAAATAAACCATATCATGGAAAGTTTAGTTATCTAATTCTGAAATAAATGAAGTAGAATGGTTATATACTACTAGTGAACTAACTCCAAAGAAGCCAGGTTGCTTCAGTAAGCTACAGTACATCCCCACAGACTCTTGTATCAACCCAAAAAGCAGTACAAGGACAGAAACAAACATCCAGAGATGGGTGAGATTTTCTAAATGAAATGCATATTTCAATCAGTGAAGATTACACGAAGGTATCTAGCCATGCAACATATTTTCAACAGGTGTCATTGTTAAATCAAGGTTAAATCACAAAGTTATTGTATAGCTCTATAGTAGTTATGGGCTTCAGTAAAAAAATTATCATCAAAACTTTGTCTTGTTTTTTATAGAGTACTTTTTATAGATTGTCAAAACAATCTTTTTAGGAGTTGGTGTTTAGGAATGTACTATAATTAGTAGTTATATTTAGGTAAGAGGATACTAAAAAACAAAATATGTATCCTTTATCACATACCAATACCAAGAATCCTCACCTAATCTGTCACTTCCTGAGAAAGGATGAAGGCTACTACAATGCTAAGGAAGCCTGCGATACTTTGATTATAATTGGACCTGACACTTAAGACCTCCCGAGTTCTGTTTGTTGTCTCATACACAGTATTATGATTGTCATTTACTGTATTTTCCTGAAGCAAGAAGCTTATGTGACAACTCTGAAAAACTGAGTTGCATTCCTGAGTGAGGCTGAAGATTAAACAGTGAAGGTATGGCCACAGTGAAGGATGAGCAGCAGCTCTGCAAAGCGAGGACCCATGCAGTGCTCGCAGAATAGAGCAACAGACTACAGCACCAGTAGTTAGAGGGAAAGATCTGTCACCAAAAAAAAATGGGTTGATGGAGGTTTTTGCTCATATTTATTTTCAGCAATGTATTTACTGTTCTGGATATGCACTAATTATTATTTTGTCTAATTCTGTAGCAAACAGCCTATAAATTGTAAAGTTTTTACATAGTCAGTTCATGGATTTTTAAGAATATGATTTTTTAAAGTTTTGCTGTAGCTAATAACAGAGTCATCTTAACTTAATTTTTAAAATTAAAAATTAAAAAAAAATTTGAATATCAGCTAAACAAAAAATTAAGACTGCACAAAACCAGTCCAGAAAGCTGAGAAATCCATTGATACTAGTGAATGGTGTTTGAAAGTTGACCCAAGAGTTAGGAACACCTATCAGCATTGACAAAGTACCCGGGGATAAACTGTTTAGAACTTTATTATAACATGTTTACAGGACTCATAAAAACCTTTCCAAATACCTTCCACCATATGTTTGCTTCATGTTACCTATAAAGCTAAAGTAATTTATAAGTCTGCCACTTCTCTGTAAATTGATGTTATGAGTGGCTTAAATTTGTCTGATGCTATGGGAAAAAGTGATTCAATTTTATGTTATCTATTTTCTGGATGAGCACATCTGCCAAAATAGGTTGCTCCAATGAGTTAATATAGCTTTCAGACAACTGAGGGTTGCCATTGAACACTTTTAATTTTGAGATGGACTTCACTCAAAACTCAAGGCTACTGAAGAGGAAATGGGTTAAGTCATTTAAATGTTACTCTGCACACTTTTACATTCTCTGATAAGCATTTTTTAAAGTAGTCTATTACAACAGAAAAATTGAACACAGACAAATGTATAAAATAAAAATAGGAACAAAAATAATCCTATGTAATTCCACTGAAATCAGGTGGCTCCTGGGCTATGAACTAATCACCAATGTCCAATTAACCGGTCACAAAAAGAGCGCAACATCGGGAGCTGAGTAAAACCAGTTTTGGAGGTAACAGAGAACAAAGAACAAGTATATAGCATGTGTAAAACATTATACATAGTGAATGTGGATGTGAATTTGGATGTACTGTGCACTTGCAAGCCAATAAATAAAGTGTAAAGCATGTCAGCAGAAATGATGCAAGGCAGATCGTGGAGTGGGGAGAAAGAAACCATCAACACAATATCATCCTCATCCCCGTGAAGAACCCGGGACGCACGCCAAAAGTTTGCCATAGCCCTTTCTCCCTGACTGAAACCATTGATCTTAAGTGCCAGAGGGGCAGTGGAAGGGTGAGCATAATAGCAGGATGAACTCTAGAAATTTTGAGCAGGTATATCACCTTACCTGTATAAAACATAACTGTTAGCATAATGATAACTGGTCTAACAACAACTATTTTATTAGATTATTAAGATTTTACTTAGACTAACAATAAATTCCTCCTTTGCATGCACAATGTCCTCCTTTTGGCCATAACAAGAGTCTGACTGTAACAGACTGGTTGGAATTGAGGCAACCCATTCTGTAACTTGGATTCAGCAAATTCATAATGGATTATTACAACATTTTGAACTAGAAAAAGCACACAATAATAGTTATTTTGTGTGTGTCCACAAAACAGTAGTTATTTTGTGTATGAGCCACAGAGCACCACATGGGAGCTAGAGAAGACCTGAGACAAGTGCCTTGTATTGTTAATGCACCACTCCACTTGAGGCAGAGGTAGCTCCTAGCAGTGTGGGCCCAGGTCACACTACATTACTTGGCCTGGGGGCCAGGACTCATTCCCTGGATGAGTGTAGGGGCAATGTACTACGTTTGGAGATGTTCATGTCATCCAGGATGGCTATATTTGCATGGTAAGGAAACCTACCTTTTTATTTTCAGATTCAGATCTTGGTCAATGAATCCACTCTCTCTTTATCCTGTCTTTTGACTATTCCAATTTTAAGTTCTTGTGAGAATGGGCTGTACTGCAGTATCCTTGGCACTGCTAAATTTTGATATGGGTTGAGACCTCTGAACACTACTGACATGGAAACAAATAATGACAATGAAAATATGAGTTTGACTGAGCCTTTCCTCTAAAATGCCACATCATTCCTATCATTAGCTCCTTTTTGTCACTTCCCTGCTTTCGTTTTTCAAAGGATGCTCCTGAGAGTTTAGCAAATTTTGCAAATGGAAAATGACACTCATGAAATCAAATCAAGCAGGTAACAATACAAATACCATGGCCACATATGAAAATACAGAAACTGCGGTTCAAGTATATTTTTTGAATGCAGTCTTTTTATTGTAAATCAATAAAGTTATAAGGAGACTGGTATGGAATCTGGAAAGAAAACAACACGAAACAAAACAAAACCAGAAATAAGAATCAGTCTTCCGTGTTCTGATTCTTCTTGTCAACATCTATGAGGTTTTTGTCATACGAGTGGGATGGATTCCATTTTTTTTTAAACCCTGACTTTTCAAAGGCTTTAAAGAGTAATTTCTACAAAACCCAGGGACTTTGTCAGTGTTACTGAGTATTTTTTCATGGTATTTTCATATCTTTTTTTTATTTGCTGTTTAAAAAGTCTTGTAAATGTAAACCTATTGCTTCCTTCCTTGTTCATTCTGCATCCTATGCATTTTCATTTTATGTTATATCCATTACTGTCTGGTTCTTGTTATTTTATCTATCTGAATAATTTCCTATACATATAGAGAGTTATAGTACATGTATTACATAAAATAGTTCACTTTCCATTTAAATGAGATCCACCTAATGGAACTTTCCATTAACAGTTAAGTTATGCTCATTAATTTATAGATAAAAGTAAAAATTTGTTGTAAGTAACAGTTATAGGGAATATTTTCTCAAAAACAACTGCTGTCTAGTTAGTTATCATACAAGACAAATAACATTTTTCATCTTCTTTCAACTTTCTAAGCCTTTTTGGTTTTGTCAATTGCTTGAAACACAGAGAATTACACTGTTATTGTTATGCTATTGTAATTGGTCCAACTCATTCTCACTTATGGTCAGACCTTGAAGGGAGGGAATCATTACAAATTCTTCTTCAGTGAATTTCTCCATCATCATTCTCAAGCAGGGAGCTGGATTTACTTCCAGAGGCATGAGCTGCAGGCTTTAAAGCATACATGGAGTCTCCTCCACGTACTTAATGGAGCTGCACTGCAAAAAACTCTTTTTTACACAACTTCTATAAGAATCCCAGGAGAAAGAGAAAGAGCAAAGAAAAAGATAATACAGTTGATTGAAGTAGTTCATGTTTTCTAAAATATCAAGGGATATTTGCAAATATTTGTCAAGGAAGAGACCCACTATATACCTTCCTAGTTAACTGTTAAAAAGTTAGGAGGGGAACTATTTCATGGAAATTAAGGCAAGATCTTGGAAGGAAGAGAATAATCATTTATGCTTAAGGTAGAAAGGGAGCCCAAAATGGAAAGACATAATGGGCGCAGGGAAGATTATGAGGGGAAAAGGAGTAATGTTGCTAAAGTATACAAAAGAGCATCTTATTGTATATTGTAGGAATGAAGGGATGAGAAACTTTAGAAGTGGTAAGATGAAATATCCAAGAATCTATGAAGGAGTCAAAATAATAAAAATGTCCATTAATTGTATACAAAGTATTAAACGTAATTAGTTTTTAAGGATAGAGAACCATGATATCTTTTGCTGCTGGAAAGCAAAAAATAGAATAACTTTAAGCAAACCTTGACAGCACATTAGTGTTTAGTGATGAGGGCTGCTTCCTCCAGCAGCTCTGGGGCTGGGGACTTCTCCTGCCTGGCCACTGAAGCCCAGCCTGGGGCACCTGGGGCACCTGGGGCACCTGGGGTCTCCATCCCAGGCCAAGGGATGCGGCGGCTGCTTTCCTGTTTAAAAGTTCAACGGGCAGTGAGGCTGAGAGTGTACCTCAGACATACACACACACACACAGAGGGCACTGACAGTGCCAGCTAGACAGCCAGCCATAGAGTGCTGCCTTCAACAACACCCACATACAGGACTGACATAAAACATAAGAACATACAGCCCCTGCTCTTTGGTTGGTCTGGACTGAAGGTCATTAGTGAAGGTACACACACAGCTCTCTCCCAAGTACCAGCATGGCCCTTCTGCCTGTCCAACATACTTGCCCAGATCCTGGGTCTCTCACCCACCCCATGGGTCCCCTACTCGCCGTCTGGTCCAGCTTGATGCTTGCTAGCAAACACGTACACACTCACACACTCATCTCATAGGCAGCCCATAATCACAGGTCTCCCTCAAATGCCAGCACAGATCTCTGCCTGCCCGATACCCGTGCTAGACTCAGGGCATCCTACTTGTCCCCGGTCCAGCTTGAGGTGTTTGAGTGAACTACACACACACCCCCAACACACACCAAGTTTGGGGAAGATACAGACACTTGCACCCCCTCCAGCATCCAGCACATGGGCTGTGATCCATGGACCCTCTACAGCCACCAGTGTAGAGCCTCTCACTCACCTCACTCACCCCAGCTCCTCCCAGCAGTTGACACTTGGGACATACTCCATTCCCACGCCAGTGGCTGGGCCAAGACCCCTACCTGCTCCCATGTCTAGCACTGAGACTCTGCTCCCTCTAACTGTTGACACCACAGGCCCAGGGAGCCCACATCTCGAATATCCCAAACCCTCATCTTCTTCCTGTTTCCCCCTTCTTATCAGTTATATAGTCCAGGTCAACCTTCTCCAGAGCTGTGCCTGGAATTTCTTAATGTCTCCTCAACTAGTGACTGGAGCAGATGAGGGGGGTCTTTGGTATTGTCTCTGTTATCCCTCATCTACTAGGTTTGTGCCTTTCTGTGTGGTTTGGGGTTTCTTTTGCTTCCCCCTTTACCTATTATACCCTTTGCAGTGAAAAGGCCCTTCCTTGGATAACCTTAATGAAGCACCTTCCTCTGAGCTTCCAAACACTTTCACAATTAGTTTTAAAAAGTGACTGGAAATACGTAGTTTATCAAAATTGCATATAAAACACTATGTATATACAGTTTGCTTTATATACAGTAGTTGAAAAAATCGTATGTACAGGAACATGGCAATTCTTGTTAATAAGTTCTTGGGGCCCTCTGAGCTACCCACAGAAGGGGGAGGAAAATTTGCAACTTTCATATCTTTTAAATATCGCTGGCTGTTAAGACCTGTTCAGCTATCACAAATGATCTTCACAAGAGGAAACACTGTGCACAATTTCCTTTTCTCTGTGCTGTAAGGTAGGCAGCAATAAAAGAGTTAACAATCCTAATAGTGATGCTACTTATAAGGTATCTGGGCCTCTTGCTTCCACAAATGTCATCTAAAATGGAAAGAAAATGACACAACTTCAGCAACATGCTAAGAGTGAAATACCTTTTATTAAGCTGTCTACAGAATGAAGCATCAGTGAAATGTTTGACAAAGAAGAATATGTGTTAAGCAATGTTGTCTGACTGATTTTTAAGGCAAAATGGAAATTATATTTCCACAGACAGCTGATGGGAAAATGTTCTCATAAACAAAGATCAGGACATGCCATTTTATTTGTCCTCCTTTTCCTCCTCCACTTCTTTCCATGCAGCACAATTATCTTTCTAGAGAGGAATTCTTCAGATTCAGCTTTGTTCTAATTTAAAATAAATGCTTACAAAGTAGTATATACTGGCAGGACATCTACAGTAAGAGTAGTACAAAGATAACTACTTAAGAGAAAACAGAACATAATTAGACCATGAACAAGATGTAACTAGTTTGTGAAGATGTAAATCATATGCCTAAAATTGCACCCCACATGAAAAAAAATCTCATTCTTCTGATGATGCATCTACTTTTAGCCTCTTGTCTAACAAGCACATTTTTCAATGTTCAGAAAAAAGTGTTGATGCTTTAATTAACTTATAGTCAAGTTTTAGAATTTGTCATGGTGTAAGGACTTCACTAATATCTTCTTTTAAAAATTTATGTCACTCATTTGATTCTGGTGCATTTTCTATTGTTAATCTTTTCGGGGTTTTTGGCTGCAGCCCTCCTGTCAATCATGGAGTGCAGTAGGGCTAGCAAATGTTCTGGAAAATTGTCAGACTGCTGCATCCTAGCTTTGATAGTTCTTTACAATATTGTGGTGTGACTGCTGGAAATGCGACTTCTGAGTGAACCAGTTTCTGTTAGGATGTGCTTTGAGATTTGCTCCACAATAACTTTCATGCAGGTTGATGGGCAGTATGAGCAAATGGATTTAAAGGGGTCAGAGGACATAAAAGAGCTGAAACAATGCAGTGGATACTGTGCTTTAGATAAAATATGATATAGTTGCAGCTGCATTGACCCTCTTTTTCTGCCTGATTTATGATGCAACCATACCCACAACTAATATATAAAGGTTTTCTTTTTTCCGACTTTAGTGTCCCACCTGATGTTATATCAAATTGTGTTAATTTTCCTTGAATTTTTGAAGGTAGTTTTCTCTAAAATCAATATTCAGCCATAGTGAATGATTGTGTGAAGGTCAGTAGCTGTGAACACTAAGCAATTTTAACAAGATTCCATTTAACAATGGAGTCCATTTAACTATTTCAGTCTATTGTTATATAGTCCATAGGCAATTTTATTTATGCTTTGCCATAGGGTTGTTATCCCAAAGATACTGCATGCTAATGCAAACTATGTGAAAACAAATGCCCTGATGAAAATCAGGTGAAATTACCCATGACCCCGGGATGGAAAAGCTCAGTGTATTTCTGTTTGTGATTAGATTTAACACTCCAAATGTAAGAAGGGCATTAGTCAGTTTTTACTTTATTAGAAAGAATTTATTCTCAAGTTGCAAAACCATAGGAAGCACATCTTCATTTATTTTGCTGTTCACAGGAGTATGTTTTACTCTTTCAACAATTTTTAAAATGTGGCTATTTATAATTTATTTAATATTTTGAATACCAAGTAAAAGTTTCACGTTTTCTTTAGTGTCTAAAACTACTTCCAGTGTCAATAAAGGTGTTATAGAAATAATGGTAAAGAGATGGAGATAATTGGATGGCGGCTAGGAGAAATAAGTACAAGTCATTCTTGCTTTTGAGTTTCCTCATTAGTCTGTACCACAAGTCTCACATATTTCTCCATCCTCACTGGGATACCAAAGTGGTTCTGGTGTTAACAGGAGCTGCAAGTAAGTACTGTGGCAAACAAATTGTGAATAATGCAAGTACAAATATGATGTCATTCGCCTGGCTTCCACTGTTTCTTTTTTTTTTCCCCCCACATGGTTTTTTATATAGTAAAATCCTTAAATGTGTAATTAAATATAAAAGTAGGAGATTTGCTGAATGAGGCTTTTGATGGTTAGCATTTGTCTCACCTAACCTGTTCTTCTAAAAAGCAAGTGTTTAATCTAAACTATACATTCCAAAGTTACTGGAAGGACATCTCCGTGTGACATCTGCCTTATGATGGCACAGATAATTGTCTGAAGATTCACATCTCTTTTTGATGACTATAGAAAAGATCTATGTTTAACTTAAAATTAAGTGTCAGAATTTTATTTGGCTGATGCAAACTCAAATGTTTCTAGAAGAAAGCTTTAATTAGCTGATGTAAATTATAATTTCCATTTTAATCTGGGAAGACAAGCATACATTTTGTGATTGTTCTTTGTGTCAAGATGAGACCCTTACAACTTAAGTAAGGTCTGGGCATGCATTTTCTTTGTAGGGAAAACCACAGAGAGTACAAAATCTTAGCACAGTACTATCATACACAATGGCTTTATTGATTCCCCCTGTTTTGTCTAGGCTTTAAATGGGAATGACAGTCATAGATGTCCACTAATAGCAATCAAAAGATTTGTTATCCCATATACAAAAGCTTAGGGAAATTTTGTGGTTTTCTGTTGGTCTTTGTTGTTTTTTCTGTTGCCTCTTTTTCATTTATACCAGTTAACCACCTTTCAATATCCACTGAAACTTTATATGGTTGGTGTCATTTTAACATGTGCAAAGATATGAAAAATACAGAAAAATAATTTTTAAACACAAATTGTATTGGATTATTTTAAGAAAGAGCACAGAATTCAAATAGTTTTCAAGTATTTCTGTGCTTTGACAAAATGTAGGTGTACATATGACCTTTAAAGCTCCATTCCATCTTCAAAACATAATATCTTGCTATCAAAAAATAAAGAAAAATAGAGAAAAACAATAATAGTAACAGTCATGTTTTTCATGTGTGTGCCAGAGATCAATACAATATTGATGCTGCAGGTAGGGTCTTTTGTTCAAATTTACTAGGAGTTTGTTCTACCAATAGTTTCTCTGATTAAAATGAGCAATAAGGAAGCCAAAACTGAACCTTTCTTGTGTTCTAGTATTTATCAAGTTAGAAGATGTAAAGACAAGTGAGCAGTTCATAACAGGCTGAAAAATTACTGCAATATTTTAAAAACTTAAATAGTCTGTCAGTATTATAGAATAAAAAGAATGCCAAGATTCATGCATGGTATCTGAAAATTTTTGTCAAATTTGAGGCTATGTGTACTAATCTCTATATACCATATTTGTTAGTAGCTCATTCAACACTACGTTTTCTTTTTTCTAACTTTCTTTGCAAACTTCTAAGATATTTTCACAGCCAACGTGCCTATTTGTCTGTTCTCTCAAATTACTTATTCATTTATATATTCACAAGGCCAGACAGGGCAGAAGAAGAAAACAAATTATTACAAAGTTCTGGAAAAGGACCTGAGAAGGAAAAACTTGTAACCAAATATACCTGAAACTCTACACATTCTGTTTGCATCTATTTTATGATGTGAAATTTTAATGTGGAAGTTCAAGGTGAATGCTACTTTTAATTCTTATGCTTAAAGCTGAGAACAAAAGTCGAATTCTAAACTTTTACTGAGCTGGGAAACAAATATTGGACCTGCAGATTATGTTAACCTTTTGTATTGCAAAGATCCCTTTCAGCTTGTCTATCTGATTTACAAGTTAGGCAGTTGTTGTTCATGTTCTGTGAGCCTTAGTGCAGCAATGTTTGGAGCGAAGAAAAGTGGCGGGTTTAGATTATGTCAGGTCAGGACAGGGCACAACTGACTTACAGGTGTGTGATCCTTCCGACTCTGATTATCATCTTTCCAGTTGTTATCTCTGCTTATTGTAAAAAAAGCTTTCAAGAAATTCTGCTAATCATGTTTCAAAATAGTATTACTAATTGGACATTAGTCCACACAATAAGAAATGTGGTTTGGTTTAGTGCTTTGTTTGCTTCTTTTAGTTCATTTTTTGGAGGTAGAAGGGGGCATGTTTTTGCTTTTAATATATCTATATTCAGTATCAGTGTTTCATCTTTATTCTTTTAGATATCCTTTTGAAGTCTCTCTGTTGGGGATTCTTTAGTTAGGTGGTTTGTTTCAATATTACAAGCCAGTAATTGACAGGAAGACAAAAATGAAGTCAATATTTCTCCAAGAGCAAGGAAACAGGATCAGTTATATTCTATCCACATTCACAATATAAAGAAAAACATTATTTTTACCAGGACAATATAGAGAAAGGGAAAGGTGACCTCTTTGATACAGCTGCAGTAACTAATAGAAAGTAGGTCAGGAGAGGACAGAAATATATGTTGCTTGATTAAAAATAAAATTAAGGGAAACCTAGCTAATATGTCAATGTACTGTGGGTTATATATTGGCATTTAGCCAAAGCCTTGAGTGAAGGGTATCATCAAAGAAGGAGAAAAATATAGCTCAGAATCACAATTCTTTTCTGTTCCTAAATTGTGAAGGTAGAAAAATACCAATGAAGTCAAAAGAAAAGCAATTTTCTCATGGCAGCTCTATATTCGGTGCAGTATGTTTTCCACCTGAGCCCAAAAAGCAACACTGGTGTCCAATATGAGGAAGACAGAAAAGGAAAACATTGACTCTGATGTGCTCATCTTGCTGACAACATGAAAAGTAATTACAGTACCACTGGGGATACCATGTGCAAAGAGCTACGTAGTAACATTTCAAAGGAGAATAAGAAAGAGGGTGGAGAAATTGAACTTGCATAGCATATACATTGTTACGCAGTATAACATCATTCTATTAGCGATGATAACTGAGAAACTTTAAAAAGATATCACTGTAAATATATTTATGAGTATAGCAGTAAATGTCCTCTCCCCAGCCTTAAATACCATTACTACCTCATTCCCTGATTATGGAAAAGAAAGTCACAAAAAACACATCATCTTGTTACAAGACTTTATTCCTAATTCACAGCAGTACCACCATTTAGAAAAATCACAGCAGTCTAACATTCCTAAGCACTAACTTTCCTAGTTACAAGTCAGCTGAGGCTTGAGACTATGTATTTTAATTTCCCTCATGTTACATTACTTGCTTCATTCACTGTCATGGACAAGTGCGTTTGCAAGCCTTTGGGGGCTGATGTGATGCAAGACTGCATCGCTAGACTCAAGCTAGCTTTGAACATACTTGCTTTAAAATGGGATAGTCATATTACTTATTGAACTTGCAAACAAGTAAGAGAAATAAGCCATGGCAGAACATGGCAAAAAGTGATTTTGCTACTTCATTCAGTTAGCAGTGTTACTTCATTCAAAGCTACTTCTACACAAACCTGTATTTTGCTTTTTAGAAGTACTTTGCTTCCTCTCATATTGTTTGGAAAACCTTTTTATTTCTTTTTCCTGCTGTGTTGGATAAGCTTCTAGACTTCTGCAAAGTCTATATAAACAAAACATGAGTGAGAGCATGATACACTCAAGACAATGTCAACATATTGTCACGTTTTAACCCCAGTAGGCAGCTAAGCAGCACACAGCCGCTCACACACTTCCCCCCTGTGGGATGGGGGAGAGAATCGGAAGGGTAAAAGTGAGAAAACTCGTGGGTTGAGATAAAGACAGTTTAATAGGTAAAGCAAAAGCTGCGCACGCAAGCAAAGCAAAACAAGGAATTCATTCACTCCTTCCCATGGGCAGGCAGGTGTTCAGCCATCTCCAGGAAAGCAGGGCTCCATCATGCATAATGGTTACTTGGGAAGACAAATGCCGTCACTCTGAATGTCCCCCCTTCCTTCTTCTTCCCCCAGCCTTTTTATTGCTGAGCAGGACGTCATATGGTCTGGGATATCCCCTTGGTCAGTTGGGGTCAGCTGTCCCAGCCGTGTCCCCTCCCAACTCCTTGTGCACCCCCAGCCTACTCACTGGTGGGGTGGTGTGAGAGGCATAAAAGGCCTTGACTCTGTGTAAGCTCTGCTCAGCAGTAACTAAAACATAGTCTGTGTTATCAACACTGTTTCCAGCACAAATCCAAAATATAGCACCATACAAGCTACAACGAAGAAAATTAACTGTATGCCAGCCCAAACTAGTACACATATATAAGTGATTTTATGTGACCACATGGAGATTGGCATATTTCTAGAATCACTATCCAGAGGCTTTCCCAGTTGTACTAGGATCAGTATTTTGGCTCACAGCTTAATTACTGTCAACAAGAACATGGTAAAAAAGGGGCCAGATCCTCAGCCCATGTAAACTGGTATAGCACCGTAGAAATCCATTACAGCTATACTGGCTTTGATAAGCGGGTAATGTAAGCATTAACTATCACCCTTTATTGTAGACAAACAATGTAAAATAAACAGTAAACTTCATTTTAGATAATTATAATATGCTAGAAAATAAAAGAAATAAAAACAGGTGAAATCAAGTAATGTAAATCATTCTATTCCAAGTAAAAGAGTTTTTTTGTTAATGAAAACAAAATATGCAAATCAGACACATTACAAAGTGAACAATTCAAATATGAAATCATATTAATACATGAAAATACATGTCCAGAATCCAGATTTACAGTTTTTAGACTGTATTTGTGAAGCAAGGTCCAAGTTAATAAAAGGAATACCACAGCTCTAAGTAAAACCCTCAGGTCTTACACTTTCTCACTGGATCTGAACTGGATTGGGGGCTGGTGCCATCAGCGGAATTCTGGCTTTTTTGATCATGGGGAGGTTTACACGGCACCGGGCCTGCTGGCGACAGATGGAGTCCAGCTGTCTCACAGGGGGAAAAGGATTCTCGCTCATGAATTGGCAGGGCTCATTGAGAGGGCTTTAAACTAGGTTTGAAGGGGGAAGGGGATAAAACCAGGCTCACTAGAGATGAGCCTAGGGGTGGCGTGCCGATGCCGGGGGTGAAATCGATAGCCCAGCTCAAGTGCATCTACCCCAATGCACGCAGCATGGGCGGCAAACAGGAGGAGCTGGAAGCCATTGCGCAGCGGGAGAGATATGACTTAGTCGCCATCACAGAAACATGGTGGGGTGACTCTCATGACTGGAGTGCTGCAATGGATGGCTATAGACTCTTCAGAAGGGACAGGCGAGGAAGGAGAGGTGGTGGGGTGGCCCTGTATGTTAGGGAGTGTTTCGATTGTCTAGAGCTCAACAATTGTGATGATGGTACGGTTGAGTGTTTATGGGTAAGGATGAGGGGGAAGGCCAACGAGGCAGAAATCCTGCTGGGAGTCTGTTATAGACCACCCAACCAGGTTGAAGGGGCGGATGAAGCGTTCTACAAGCGGCTGGCACAAGTCTCTCAATCGCTAGCCCTTGTTCTCGTGGGGGACTTCAACTTCCTGGACGTCTGCTGGCAATACAACACGGCAGAGAGGAAACAGCCTAGGAGGTTCCTGGAGTGTGTGGAAGACAACTTCCTGACACAGCTGGTGAGTGAGCCTACCAGGGGAGGTGCCTCGCTCAACCTGCTGTTTACAAACAGAGAAGGACTGGTGGGAGATGTGGTGGTCGGAGGCCGTCTTGGGCTTAGTGACCATGAAATGGTGGAATTCTCCATTCTTGGTGAAGTAAGGAGGGGGTGCAGCAAAACCACAACCATGGACTTCTGGTGGGCAGACTTTGGCCTGTTCAGGACGCTGGTTGAGAGAGTCCCTTGGGAGACAGTCCTGAAGGGCAAAGGGGTCCAGGAAGGCAGGACGTTCTTCAAGAAAGAAGTCTTAAAGGCGCAGAAGCAGGATGTCCCTGTATGCCGTAAGAAGAACGGGCGGGGAAGACGACCGGCCTGGCTGAACGGGGAGCTCTTGCTGGGACTCAGGAAAACAAGGAGAGTTTACCGCTTGTGGAAGAAGGGGCAGGCGACTCAAAAAGAGTACAGGGATCTCGTTGGGTCATGCAGAGAGGAAATGAGCAAGGCAAAAGCCCAGCTAGAATGCAATCTGGCCGCTGTTGTTAGAGACAACAAAAAAGGTTTTTACAAATCTATTAATGACAAGAAGAGAGCCAAGGAGAATCTCCATCCTTTATTGGATGCGGGGCGGAACATTGTCACCGAGGATGAGGAAAAGGCTGAGGTACTCAATGCCTTCTTTGCCTCAGTCTTTAACAGGCAGACCAGTTCTCCTCAGGGTACTTGGCCCCTCGAGCTGGAAGACAGGGACGGCGAGCAGGATGAACCCCCCATAATCCAAGAGGAAGCAGTCAACGACCTGCTACGCCACCTGGACACTCACAAGTCTATGGGGCCGGATGGGATCCACCCGAGAGTGCTGAGGGAGCTGGCGGAGGTGCTCGCCAAGCCGCTCTCCATCATTTATCAGCAGTCCTGGTTAATGGGGGAGGTCCCAGATGACTGGAGGCTTGCCAATGTGACGCCCATCTACAAGAAGGGCCGGAAGGAGGATCCGGGGAACTACAGGCCTGTCAGCCTGACCTCGGTGCCGGGGAAGGTTATGGAGCGGTTCATCTTGAGGGCGCTCACAAGGCATGAGCGGGACAACCAGGGGATCAGGCCCAGCCAGCATGGATTCATGAGAGGCAGGTCCTGCTTGACCAACCTGATCTCCTTCTATGACCAGGTGACCCACCCAGTGGATGAGGGAAAGGCTGTGGATGTGATCTACCTGGACTTCAGTAAGGCCTTTGACACCGTCTCCCACAGCATTCTCCTAGAGAAGCTGGCAGCTCACGACTTAGACAGGTGTACTCTGCGCTGGGTCAAAAACTGGCTGGACGGCCAGACCCAAGGAGTTGTGGTGAATGGAGTTACATCCAGTTGGTGGCCGGTCACGAGCGGTGTTCCCCAGGGCTCAGTATTGGGGCTGGTCTTGTTCAATATCTTTATCAATGATCTGGATGAGGGGATCGAGTGCACCCTCAGTAAGCTTGCAGACGACACCAAGTGTTGATCTGCTCGAGGGTAGGAAGGCTCTGCAGAGGGACCTGGACAGGCTGGATCGATGGGCCCAGGCCAACTGTATGAGGTTCAACAAGGCCAAGTGCTGGGTCCTGCGCTTTGGCAACAACAACCCCATGCAACGCTACAGGCTTGGGGAAGAGTGGCTGGAAAGCTGCCTTTCGGAAAAGGACCTGGGGGTGTTGGTCGACAGCTGGCTGAACATGAGCCAGCAGTGTGCCCAGGCAGCCAAGAAGGCTGATGGCATCCTGGCCTGTATCAGAAACAGTGTGGCCAGCAGGAGCAGGGAAGTGATCGTGCCCCTGTACTCGGCCCTGGTGAGGCCGCATCTCAAATACTGTGTTCAGTTTTGGGCCCCTCACTACAAGAAGGACATTGAGGTGCTGGAGCGTGTCCAGAGAAGGGCAACGAGGCTGGTGAGGGGTCTGGAGAACAAGTCTTATGAGGAGCGGCTGAGGGAACTGGGACTGTTTAGCCTGGAGAAAAGGAGGCTGAGGGGAGACCTCATCGCTCTCTGCAACTACCCAAAAGGAGGTTGTAGCAAGGTGGGTGTCGGTCTCTTCTCCCAAGTAACCAGCGATAGGACGAGAGGAAATGGCCTCAAGTTGTGCCAAGGGAGGTTTAGATTGGATGTAAGGAAAAATTTCTTTACTGAAAGAGTGGTGAAACATTGGAACAGGCTGCCCAGGGAAGTGGTGGAGTCCCCATCCCTGGAGGTATTTAAAAGACGAGTAGATGAGGCACTTAGGGACATGGTTTAGTGGGCACGGTGGTGTTGGGTTGACGGTTGGACCCGATGATCTTAGAGGTCTTTTCCAACCTTCATGATTCTGAGATTCTATGAACCAAGCAGCTACCTGCTAATGGGAGCATTCCTTTTCTGGTCATGCTACTAGCCCCAGAAAGGCCTCTCCAGCTCTGTGGGCAGGTGCCCCCATTGAGGATTCCCACTTTCTGTTGAGTGTTTAGCTCAGAGAGAGACATACTCCCTTAAGGAATTCATCATTGCCTGAGAAATTGTATCCCTAAGGAAATGCAGACAACCTGAAATAATTTTTAGTTCCTAGAAAAACTCCGGGATAAAAGTAAAATGAACTTTCTATGCTCAAAATAGAAGTTTAGGAAAGGGAAAGAGATTTTTAAAAATAAATAATTATACACCTTATAGCTACACCTACTCTCACTTTAATTGAAGGTAATCGGTTTCATTCTGGTAGCAAACTTTCAAAATCAGCTAATTCCCATGATGATTGACATAACCCGTAGTCTCAATTCCAGGTCTTCAGACAAGAGCCATTCTTTAATTTGGCTTTCCGTAAACAGAATCATAACTTACTTGCCCTTCTCTCAATTTCTGTCATGGAAAAATACCCCCTTCGTATCTTTCTGCTACTTTCCAACCTGAGAAATGATTCTGCTCATTTAACTCAAGTCAGAACTTCTGTGCTGTTTGCCACAGCTTCTATGTCTGTTATATACAGCGGTATTTGAAACAGCCCTAGCTGTTGTGTGGACTCAGGACTAATAGCTACTTGACTACAAACAAATCACTCATGGAATAGGATTGAAACATGCTAACAGACTCAGTATTTGACTGGGGCTCGAAACAAACCATTTATCTACAATGAATAAAGTTCTCTTTGCTTACTAGGAAGACAGTATCAATCTTCTAGAGTGACATAAGTGACATGTTATACACTGAAATTAATATCTTATGCAATCACAGAACAATATTTTCCTTTATGCAAACATAACAGCAATGCAAATAGGGCAGAACTAGCCTTCAGTAGAAACTACGAGTTACAACAGTTTGGAGTAAGAGTTATTCAGAGCACATGAATAAAAGCTAGCTGAAATTTGAGAAATACTGTGACAAGGACTTTGAAGTGTAAACTTCTTAGGTGAGACACAGGTACCCAGTTCTTAACAAAGCAGTTCAGAAAGCTGCTCACTGTCTGGTTTTGTGCATCTGTAATGATAGCATCTAAATTTTTCACCATGCTTAGTGCCTTCAGCCTTGCAACTGTTAAATCCCAGGAGTGCTGCCTTCAGATATCCAGAGAAAAAAAAAAAAAGCAAACAACAAAACCCCAAAAACCAGTATAGTGAGATAGCTGGAAGAGGACGAGTCAAAGGCTCCAGAGGCTGCTGTTACTGACTGCCTTACAGTGATATGAATGTAAATGGCATAAATCATTTCTTGACCAGGACCTACCTCCTGGGCAAGATCTACAAACACCAGATTATGCAAAAGGTGGTTACTACCCTTCACTAATGTCCTCATCCACAGGAGTTAGTTTGGTATCAAAGTCTGAGAAGAAACTGTAGTCTGTGAAGCAGTTTCACATAGCTAAGAAGTGAAGTGACTACGTCGATGAGAAAGGCAAGATTTCAGATAATCCCAGTTGGGAGTTTTGCTCAGACATCCTCCTTCTCCTCATTCCACAAGACATGCATGTGATCTCCTTCTTCACTATATAGAGAACTCGCATGCCTACTTCCATTTAGGGACTCTGGGTTAAATGCTTTTGTTTTGCCAATTTTGGTCAATTGTCTTAAAAGATAGACGTCAGATTAATCTGAAATAACCTTGGGGTAAATGGACATTGCATATTATTCCATTGCCATTCTGACTATGTGGTGAAACCTTCTTTAAGTATGAAACTTGCATTCATTTCATGATACCATTACACTGTAAAAAGTTTTCTGGAAGAGAACCCCAGCAAGTCTCACTGAGTTCCCAAAGAGACAGTACACACGCTGTACAAATTGTACAACCAAGGCAGCTGTTTACCATTCAGTTCAGAGACATGAATAAACAGCCTGCAGTCCCTCCCTCATGTTGCACAAAATGTGTGACACTTACAATTAACTGTCTCCAGTGTACCTTTTAGAGCGGGAAAATATTCATCATAGAAATGACATATCATAAGTATGTCACAATATCATTATACCTAAAAGCTGTAGAGAAAGGACAGTTCTGTTCTAACATAGACACCGTGACAGAAATTATCAAGTCAACTCCTTTATTAGGTATCCAGGGCTTCTTCAATGTAATTATTGTGTCTCTTCTTTTTTGAAGAACATTATAATGAAACTCTCTGGCAGACAGCTCATTAGACTGTAGCTATTATTTCTAAGAATATAAAGGGTTACACTGCACTAATTTAATTATTTATACAAAAAAATGTATATAGATGACAATGTAGAAGAAGTAGTACAAGTTAAGAAATCCTGAGTCCCTCACTTATTCTAAAAGCAATACTTTCCAGAAAGTATCATATTTTTCCCCAGTAGTATCTAGAAGCTGTGCTGTGGTTTTTGTCTTTGTGTCAGAGGCAAAAGGACCCAAGAGGGGCAGTTTGTGCATATTTTTGTCGGTTAACCTATTGCCTGTTGCAGCAGCAGAGTTCACAACTCTCCCTGCTCCGTATATGAGGCCTCTGACTTACTGTGTGGCTAAGGAGATGCCACAGGGCTGCATATGCTATATCTTCAAAGACCTTGCTTGTGTTGGTCTCCAAATAAAAAATATAAAAAATATATATATAAAAAAATACTCCAAAAGGAGTGTTGCACTTCTGCAGTTTTGTATGCTCCATGTGAGGTTGCCACAGCAAGGTAGTGAATTTTCAGGAAAGGTAATCCTACAGCACCTTATCAAAAAGAACAGAGTCCCAAATAAGTATAAAAGATCTTTATCTGCTTAGCAAGAGGCAGACAGCAGTCTGAAAGTGCATTCCAGCTCTCTGAAGTAAGGATCGTGATGGGAGGATTGCTGCTGAACTAGATTCATAATGAAAATTTTCTGTAAACTACAGTGTATTGCTTACATCCCCTTCCCACCCACAGAAGAGGGAAATCTTGACAGAAACAACAAGGAAGCAAATGAGATTTCTAGGGCTAAACCCAGTTCTGCCTAATCTATTAATTCCTGCAGGGGAGGGTTATAACAAATGCTGATCTATCTTCTATCGGGACTGAAACAAGTAAGGTTTCTGATCAGTGTAACTTAAAGGCTTTCTATGACAGCTTTTGCCATGCAGTGAGATAATTCCCAGTATCTAAAATGGGGAGCACCATAAGAAATATGTGACATCCTTTAAGCTTACACAGACTTTAGAAGAAAATCAGTAGATGACATTGTGCTCTGGCCTCAGGCCCAGCAGTGGCTATTGTTGGGCCATAATGGAAAACCTCACTTTTCTCCTTTATTTGACCCAGTGTATTACTAGTTTCCTTCAGATCTTAATGAATCAGTCCAGGTAATGGTGTAAGAATGGAAGGGTGAATGTTCAGGAAGGATATTATTAAGAAACCTTGTGGAGATGAATGGTGTCCCAAAGAATAACCTTTATGAGTCTGCTTGTCAGGAAGCAGAGAGCAAAGGGTAAGGAGTGATCCCATTGTGTGAATTTCTTGTATTCAGTCATAGCCACAGATGCATGGTGCCGAACTCTGTTTTTAGCTATATTAATAGCAAATCCAAATCCCTAAATAGGGAATTGAAAGACAGCTTTTCCTTGCACAGAAACATACTGAAAAATCATGCTTGCCATAGAAGAATAGTAATGTTAATGTGAGTTCAGCCAAATTTGAACAGATATTTCCTCTCTAAGGACCAAGGGAAATTTTATCACTAACTGAGCACATAGACTTTTCAGAAACAACATGAATAACACAGTGAATATTAGCATCAAAAATGACCACAACTTTATTATGTGAATCATTGTTAGAGCTACAAAGCTAGAACTGCAAGAAATCCTATGTGTGATGCTGGTCTTATTTTTTAGCATTTTAACGGTGCCATCCAGTCAACTTCTACAACTGCTTAAGGTGAAAATGACTTCTCATTGGTTTCTCAGATAAATGCATGCAAATTTCGTAGCTCATCCTAGAATGTTAATCAATACATATTCTAAATATTCAAATTTATTATTTCCAGAACATGGGAATAAATGTTATTGTCTCATTTCCTCCATGTTAGAGTCCTTAGGTAATAATTGAATGCTGATAAATCGCTGA
Organism: Aptenodytes patagonicus; assembly: GCF_965638725.1. Lineage (NCBI taxonomy): Eukaryota > Metazoa > Chordata > Aves > Sphenisciformes > Spheniscidae > Aptenodytes > Aptenodytes patagonicus. The sequence goes on from NC_134949.1 coordinate 31,502,714, forward strand.
GTTTTCCCTTTTTCCCCTTCTTGCATAACAGCTGTGCTTTTTACATCACAAAACCTTTGGGATTTGATTATAGCATGAAAACAACATACCTCCTAATGTGCTGTGTTATTTTAATATACTATCTACAACAGAAATTGAATTATATATATTCATTTTAAAAATGCACATGAAAATAATCTATTCAAATCATTATTTTTTATGTTCATCTAAAGCTGGAGGAAAATATAAGATGGGGGAAAAAAGTGAAATTTTAAAGATATGTTGTCCATCCAAAATTAACATTCAGAGGGTGAAATAATTGACAAAGATTCAGGCTGGGCACTGAGGAAAAGGGTTTATAGATAAGGACAATACAGTATTTTATGATTCCACAAAAGCTCAAGTCTGAAAGGGATTTTTTTTTTTTCTTAAATTTACATATTCATTGAATAAGTGTTTCAATACACTGAATAAGTATTTCAAATAATTTGAATTTAGCACTAAGATGTCGATAAATGGTATTTTTCATTTTCATTATAAAAGCCCATTTCTCTGTTTCCTTCAATCTCTTGAAGAAATTATTCATGTCGTTGTGGTTAAAAACATGTTAAAAACCTTAGCATTGTGTGAAGTATACCTTTAGTCCAATATCAATTTTAATAGAAACCCTCTGTAATTTATAACCTTGAAAAACACCTAATAGCTATTACTTGGTTTTCATCTCATTTATTTAGTAGTGCTTTAATTGAATATTTTCTTGGTCTACAATGAAATTAACATTATTCCTAGATACCAAATGTCTTGGCAAAGAAAATATAGTATCCTTATACTATCATTTAGATGAAGTTGCTTTCTCTAGGGATTCAATAACAAGGTGTTTTAGAAAGTGATTGTTTTACTGAAATTGCATTGTGGGAAGGGTCACATTGTCACTTTGAAATGCTTAGGATATAAAAATCAGATATTATTTTTCATTAAAACACAGGTGTGAAATTGTCTGAATTCTAACATACATATAGGAGAGAGATTTAGATTGGTATATTGCATAATGGTGTCATATTGAAATAAACACAATCATTAAAATATGCCAACCCTATTTCTACTATATATAAACTCTTGCTCACAATGGAAATGTCTGTTAAATAGAAACACAGACTTACTAATGGAAATTCATATTTTAAATAACAAAATCCTGCTTGAAATATTTCTAGTTGCCTTTCCGCAATTTTCTTTAGGTGAAAATTTCTTAGAAGAAACAACACTCTGAATGACTAAGGGAGTAATACTACTTATCTTCTACAAAAGCAAGGCTTTACAGAAGAGGACTTCTAAAAGAAATCTTATACAGGTTGGATGAAGGAATTCACACCTGTTTTGTGGACATCTAACAACCATTACTGATGCTGCCCCAGCCTATGAACTGCTCTAGCTCTATTTGTCCTCTATGTAACCTTACGTACAGTAAGTTAATTAGCGTTGCAGACCTACTTTGCAGAAGAGGTGAGTATTATAGAGGAAACAGTGCATGAGCAATGATCAAGTGTGATGAAAAACTGAAATGGTGAAAAATACTTGCTTATGGACTTCATGCTGTTTATTGCAGTGGGCAGAGTTATCCCTCTGCATGGACAGCCTTGTGATTTGTGTGGCAGCATTGTCATTCAGTTACATTTTAAGGTTTAGAAAGATCCTTATTAAGTGATTAAACGAAGCCTATGGATGTTTTAACCTTATTCATAAAGTAGCTGCAAATATTCAGTATGCTGTATTATCCAGAGGAGAAAGAGGGAGGAGAAGCAAGGAGACCCCATTGGAGAAAATGCCAGAGAACTGAGAAACATGCACAGAGCAGGTTAGTCAGATAGGCTGATCAAGTTTACATACAACCTCCAGCAGTAGATATTGCACAAAGGATGCACATCTTCCCCATTGTGCCCCAAAATCTCAGTCCAGTCTCCCTTTCCTCTGACATAATGAAAAAGTAGTTGTGAAGCCTGCATGACAGCAAAAGGATTTCCATTTTAAAAAAAAATGTTTTTTCTTTGAGCCTTCTTTATATCGGAATCAAAATTAGAAGTAACTGCATGATTCTTTGTTTTCGTTATACTCCTTTTAAAACTTCCCACTACTTCTTTTAAAATGTCTCATTATGAATTATTTCTTTAAGAAATTGAAAGTCCCTTGATTTTCAGAAAACATTTAGTGTAATGTGTGTGATGTGTGTATGTTAATAGTGAGAGCCTGGTAGCAAAGACGGACACTGTTAGTACCTCTTGCCCTGGCTCTACTTTTCCTTACCACTTTTAAGATTATGAGACTCAGAAAGACCTGCTGCTAAAACAACGTCTTTCTGTTTTCCTACCTGCCCAACAGCAGGTGCAATCCTGCTACTCAAAATCACCCTGGCTGGAACTTTGCAACGCTCACTCATTTGCTTCTGTGGGCTGCTCATAGATGTGCATTTTATTGTGGTCCTGGGATCACAGCCTGTGTATGGAGAATACAGAGCTCATACACAGTTCATCTTCAGGAATTTGTTCCCAAACATCTTTTCAGTACTCAAGGAATTAAATAATTCATTGATTGTTGGAGATTCCCTCATACTTACTAATATACCAATCCACGTATCAATAATAAAAACAAGAACAATAATAATAATAATAATGGCTTACTGTGGCTTTCTATATTATTAGTAGTTTGTGCAACATAAGAAATTAAGCATATTTGTGGTTTCAATTTTAGTGGTGTGTTTTCAGTTAAACAAAAAGTCTGGTCGGTATCTGAAGATAAATATCAAAACACACCAAGAGTAAAAACAATCTTGCTGAAAGCTGTGTGCTGGACCTTAATGAACTTTTGTTCCAGTTCTGTTTCTGATATTAACTTTTTATGTATGAAGTCTGAATATATTTTGGTTGGTGACTTTAAAACCAAAAAAAAAAAAAAATCCCAAGAAAATACCAGTTTTCTAGAGAAAGGGTCTGCAGATTACAGATAAGAAAGAAGCATGCAATCAATTATCTGCATTGTCAGGATTTAACTTGTACCTTTGCTAAATTATTATCCATATTTAAATATATTTAGATTTTTAAGTCATTTAACCTTTTCTCACTCCTTTTTCACTATAGGTTTGTTACAACTATTTTCACAGTTAATGTTATTCTTCATGGTTCCCCTATTATTTATAAATCATTTTTGGTCTTCTTAGCATATGTCAATAAAAATAGAAAACTGAGGAATGAGTCTGGATTTTAGGGTGTCAAACATGTCATACATGTGTGTGGTTAATTCCAGCTATCGAGGGACTTATTAGGAACATTATAACAAGGCATAGATTAAAGAAATTATTCTAAAATGAAAATCAGCCACAAGCTAAATAAGGTTCAAGTATGGTAAAGTGTATTTTGCAGAGGATTTCACAATTAAAGACAGGAGCTACATCTATACAAGTGAGTTAAAAAGGGCTAGGGCCCAGGCCCTACAGCTCAGCTGGCCATCTTGTGATATTGTGGATTAAGTACTATGTCCTGGTTTTGGCCTGGGCCAAGGGGTATTTTCCCAAAAAATGCTGAGTCATCACCTGGGGCTTAGCATGAACCAGTGACTATTCCTCAGTAGACTAGCCTCTTCCAGGGAATAAGGGAGTTTAATAGGATAGACTTGACAAGACTATGCCAGTTGGCTTCAGGATAAAAGGATGGACCCTGGCACTCCTTAGTTCACACACATAAATGTAGTCACAGGGTTTCAGCCTCCTTTGGACTGCATTTGCTTCTCTTCCGGTGTCACAAACCTCCCCTAGATTAGGGAGGAGAAAGTCGTTTGGCTTAAAAATAATCAAATGCAATTGAAACCTGTGTATATATCTTGATGTATCCCTCATCCTTTAGTGGATGAGGGAAAGGCTGTGGACGTGGTCTACCTGGACTTCAGCAAGGCCTTTGACACTGTCTCCCACAGCATTCTCCTAGAGAAGCTGGCAGCTCACGGCTTAGACAGGTGTACTCTGCGCTGGGTCAAAAACTGGCTGGATGGCCGGGCCCAGAGAGTTGTGGTGAATGGAGTTACATCCAGTTGGCGGCCGGTCACGAGCGGTGTTCCCCAGGGCTCAGTACTGGGGCCGGTCTTGTTCAATATCTTTATTGATGATCTGGATGAGGGGATTGAGTGCACCCTCAGTAAGCTTGCAGACGACACCAAGTTGGGTGGGAGTGTTGATCTGCTCGAGGGTAGGAAGGCTCTGCAGAGGGACCTGGACAGGCTGGATCGATGGGCCCAGGCCAACTGTATGAGGTTCAACAAGGCCAAGTGCCGGGTCCTGCACTTCGGCCACAACAACCCCATGCAGCGCTACAGGCTTGGGGAAGAGTGGCTGGAAAGCTGCACAGTGGAAAAGGACCTGGGGGTGCTGGTCGACAGCCGGCTGAACATGAGCCGGCAGTGTGCCCAGGCGGCCAAGAAGGCCAATGGCATCCTGGCCTGTATCAGAAATAGTGTGGCCAGTAGGAGTAGGGAAGTGATCGTGCCCCTGTACTCGGCACTGGTGAGGCCGCACCTCGAATACTGTGTTCAGTTTTGGGCCCCTCACTACAAGAAGGACGTTGAGGTGCTGGAGCGTGTCCAGAGAAGGGCAACAAAGCTGGTGAGGGGTCTGGAGAACAAGTCTTATGAGGAGCGGCTGAGGGAACTGGGACTGTTCAGCCTGGAGAAAAGGAGGCTGAGGGGAGACCTCATCGCTCTCTACAACTACCTGAAAGGAGGTTGTAGCGAGGTGGGTGTTGGTCTCTTCTCCCAAGTAACTAGCAATAGGACGAGAGGAAATGGCCTCAAGTTGCGGCAGGGGAGGTTTAGATTGGATGTAAGGAAAAATTTCTTTACTGAAAGAGTGGTGAAACATTGGAACAGGCTGCCCAGGGAAGTGGTGGAGTCCCCATCCCTGGAGGTATTTAAAAGACGTGTAGATGAGGCGCTTAGGGACATGGTTTAGTGGGCATGGTGGTGTTGGGTTGACGGTTGGACTCGATGATCTTAGAGGTCTTTTCCAACCTCAATGATTCTATGATTCTATGATTCTATGTTTTCCATCTACTACTTCCTATCTGTCTTTTGCTAATGCAACTTCTTTATATTTATTTATCCAAAGTAATCTCTTACCACTTCATCATCTGCAATTTTAACTTTCTTATCTATTTTCCTTTTTTTAAAAAATTTCTTTCTTCTTTTCCTTTATTGATTTTTCAGTATACTTTATAATATTACTAAAGGATACATAGTGGATCATTGAAGCATATCAAAACACTAACTCTAAAAAGACAGGCTAACATACTGGTAAATTGAAATTTTTAAGTAAATACCCTACCTTCTCCATGCTCACTTTGTCATTGGCTACTCCAACACTAGGCACAGTCTAGATAGTCAATTTCCATTATCTGCTTGCACAGCTCCCTGCTCCATATGTTTTTGCCACTGAAGAAGGAGCAGAAGGAGGTGACATCTATGGCAGCTATTGCTACTCTTAACCATTAATGCTATAACCAACATTTCTCTAGATTTCTTGCTTGACTTATTTAGAAAAGAAGGCACCTGGAAGCTTAATCTTTTGTTTTAAGTTACTCTTCCCTGATCTTGCCAATTCGCTTCCACATGGACTTGTTTTTGCATACAACAGACAGTATTTCTAATATTACATGGCTTGGTGATTTTACAGCACCACAACATTGTACACTGCAACTGATTTCACCCACTGTAAACAAACATACATATGACATTTTTGTGCTGGTGTCACTCAAATGTGTGTATTCCGTGGGCTGGTTCAAAGCTGCTAAAACTTGTAGAGGACAGTGCAAGGAAAGTCTTGCAGCTTGAGCAGAGCATCCTGTTTACAAGGTATGGAAGGGATCATGAAAATGGCTGTAGAGAGAATAAGTCAAGAGATTAGAAGTGACTTGCAAAAAGGAGGACAAAATAAAATGAAATAACAGAGTATGAACAAAATTCGGTGGTCTGTAGTCCCATAACAAAATTCAATGCCATAAATATTTTAATTTCAGATTTATTTTTGAATATAAACTTGAAATATCCCTTTTAAGATGCTGAATAATTTCTAATTAATGTTCTCCAGGTTCATTTGTACCACTAATTTCAGTAAGAAGTTTTCTGACAAAGAACTGCAGCATTGAGCCTCTGACCTTAGTAGAATTATAATTAAATCAGCTCTTATTAGTCATAATAAGTCATAAGTCATTCTATTTAGAGTAAATCTATAGTAAGAATTTGGCTCTTGTCCTGTAACATATAAACAACTAGTAAAACCAGTGTAATTTTCTTTTTTTTTTTTTTTTTTTTGAGCTGGTCTGAGATACAATACAGTAGACAAAGATCAGACTGCACCAGAATACTGGGAGCCTTGCAAAAGACCTTGTATTCAAGGAGTTAGTGACCTTGAACAGGCCACATGTGCTCTATTGGATCTTGTACATAGGGCTTGAGAAACCCTTTATTCCATACCATTTACATCATGCTCAGGTCTCACACTATCCAATACATCCTCATTAACCATGACCCCCCTTCTCATCCTTTGATATAATACACAGATATCATTCCCTTATTCTATGGACCACCCCTGTAAGATGTCCATAAAATGTTCACAAATGTCCACAAAATGTCCATTGAGTTCATTTAGTCCATGACTTTGGGCTCCATCTGTGATGGTGGTCACTCAGGACAGGAGACGTGGTGTGTTGCATAGAGTTATTGGGCACCAAAGCCAGCTCAGGTCAGGTCACTGCTGCACTTGCACTGCTTCTTGTAAGGCTTGTCCTCCATTGGTTCAGGTGGTTCCTGCTACAGTAATTCCTATAACATGCAACTCATATCCCGGGTTACAACAATTTAAAGGTATATCCATTACAATCTCCACCCCTGGTCCCTTTGGGCCAGGTTATAGGGTTTAACATTGCAATGAACTCCTCCCCTTGCTCCTAGCCTGGCTAGCAACAAGGGGTTCCTGCTATAGTAATTCCTATAACATGCAACTCAAATAATGGGTTACGACAATTTAAAAGTATTTCTATTACAATTTCCACCCCTGGTCCCTTTGGACCAGACCATAGGGTTTAACATTGCAATGAACTCCTCCCCTTGCCTCTGCTCCAGCTTGGACTTATCTACAGACTGCAGTCCCTTAGAGGTGTACCTGCACCAAATGGAGCCTTATCTGTGAGCCACGGTCTTTTTAGGGGTTAGACTTATATAGACTATACCCACAGCTACAGTCCCTTCAGAAGTAAACCTGCCCCAACATGGCCTTACCCATGGCTGCAGTCCCTCCAGGGGCGTACCTGCTCTGTCATGGGCTTATCCATGGCCACACGCTTTGAGGTGCTCCAGCATGGCCTCATGCATAGCCACTGATGCTGCAAGGTGTACCTGCTGCAGCATGGACTTATCCACAGCCACAGAGGCTTCGAGGTGTACCTTCTCCAGTGTGGACTTATCCTTGGGCCACAATCCCTTCAGAGGTATACCTGCTGTGGCACAGACATAACCACGGCCACAGACGCTGTGAGATGTACCTGCTCGGGTGTGGACTTATTTACAGCCACAGATGCTTCAGGGTGTCCTGCTCCCATGTGGACTCATCCACAGGTCACAGTCCCTTCGACTCGAGTTCACACTGGAGTTCCAGCCTGTCCAGTACAGCAGCACAGAAACAACAGTGATGCCCTGGCCATCTGCCAGCCCAGGCGCATCGCCATTGCTGTTATCAAAATGGTCCCAGGCACAGCAGAGTAAGATGATAAGCAGTACAGCAAGCAGTGAAAGTAAAAAGCAGCCACTAACAAGCACTAGACTAATATACACTAAGGCCAGAAAGCCTCATGGCAAGCACAGGAGCCTGTCAATTAATAGCTAAACAACAATAACAACTATAAATTTGATCTAGCACATTCCAATCAAATCTGCCATTATCTCAAACCCTTTGAGCCCCACGTTAGGCGCCAAAAAGGACTGTCATGGTTTAGCCGCAGCCAGCAACTAAGCACTGCACAGCCACTCGTTCACTTCCCCCCGGCGGGATGGGGGAAAGAACTGGAAGAGTAAAAGTGAGAAAACTTGTGGGCTGACATAAAGACAGTTTAATAGGTAAAGCAAAAGCTGTGCATGCAAGCAAAGCAAAGTAAGGAATTCACTCATTACTTCCCATGGGCAGGCAGGTGTTCAGCCATCTCCAGGAAAGCAGGGCTCCATCATGCATAACAGTTACTTGGGAAGACAAAACACCATCACTCCGAACGTCTCCCCCTTCCTTCTTCTTCCCCCAGCCTTTTTATTGCTGAGCAGGACGTCATATGGTCTGGGATATACCTTTGGTCAGTTGGGGTCAGCTGCCCTGGCTGTGTCCCCTCCCAACTCCTTGTGCACCCCCAGCCTACTCACTGGTGGGGTGGTGTGAGAGGCATAAAAGGCCTTGACTCTGTGTAAGCACTGCTCAGCAGTAACTAAAACATCCTTGTGATATCAACACTGTTTCCAGCACAAATCCAAAACACAGCCTCATACTAGCTACTATGAAGAAAGTTAACTCTATCCCAGCCAAAACCAGCAGACTCTGTTATTTACATAATCTGCAATAATATCTTTGGAAAGGTAAGCTGTATGTGGGTGAAGGGGTGGGATGTAGTGATTCTGACCTGGAGACAACTGTACATTGTGCTGCATTACGCTGTGTCCGGCGTGGCCTTCAGACTGCCTTGTGCTGCACAAATCCTTGGCTGCAGCATCAGTTCAGCCAGCTCACTCTAACGGAGGAGCCCAAAAGCAGCTGCCACTTGGTACCAGTATTTATGTCACCTGTGTGGCCTTGCCTTAGTAACAGTGCAGCAAGAAGTTCTCATGTGAACATCGTTTTTGTTTGACAGTAGAAATTATTAATAGAGTTGTTTTCTTGTAAGAAAATGTTGTGGTTTAACCCCATGTAATAACTCAAATAACCGAAAAGGAGGAACTTTCCTCCATGGACAGGTCTGCCATGGAAAGGTCCATCCGGGGTCCGACCGATGCTGCATGAAAGCAGGGTTCCTGGCATCTGAAAGGATGTAAGATTTACTTGTTATCTATATCACTCTTTTTATTCTACCTTATTACAACAACTATTTCATTAAGCCATTTGTTGGGCTTTTCTTATTCAGCTCCAGAAAGAACCCTGCACCATCTCTCTCTCTCTCCCCTTCTCATCCCCCACCCTGGTGCAGAACAACCTTCAAATAAATAAAATCATGCGTGAAAAAGAGTTTGACATACCTGAAGTGATCTAAACACAATATTGTTGTGTAACAATAAATGTTACTGTTACTGCTTTTTTGATAACAAGGAAAGAGAGGAGTAAAGATGCATTTAAATCAAGTATTTATGAACTTCATGGAATGTTTTTTTTATTTTCACTCAGGTCCTTCTATACAGGATAAAATATTTGTCTGTCAAATATTCCCACTCAAATGTTTTCAGTAAGTGAGTTTTCCCATACCTGCACTGATAGCTCTAGTACTCCTCCTAAACCAAATTTTTTACTACATCTTTTACAACTTTCATTTCCTATTTGCAGTTTACATGCATTAATAAAAATGTGTGTATTATATGAAACAACAGCTCATTACAATAGAGGAATAGACAACGAGTACAACTTGAAGTGACAGGCAGTGAAAAAAGGCATACAATGCGTAATAGAAATATGCTTCTGAACTGGCCAAAAGAATTGGTGGAAATCATCAGCTTCCTCTTCAAAATAATGAAAAATATCTCCTAGTTCCTTCACGCAATTACACTGTAGAAACTATAATACCATAATGCTTAGATGACAAGATCAATTAGTGGTAGGAGTCATGAGAAATAGGTTAACATCCTGAAGAAAAGGGTCTGTTTTCTCTCAAACTTACTAAATATTTTCTCAGTTTGACAGTCAGCAAAGCTGAAGATAACTTAACTCAGAAAGACTCAAATGTATACAAAGATTCACAGTTTGGAAGCTCTGTCTTCAGTGAGATAAATTACTAATATTCAACAAAAATCCTCAAGCCTCGATAATTGGATAAGAACCCAGCTGGCAAGGTTTAGGCCTGAGCACCTTAATAGTGGAAATAAACTGGGATAGCGATAGTCTTGCCAATGACACAAAATATCAGACAAGAAAATGGAGATCAAGTAAAACCTGATGTCATGCTCTCTGAAAGATATCTGTGGCATTATGGGAGACTGTCTAGAAACAGAAAGCTCTGGATATAAAAAGATAATGTTAAAAAAAAAAAAAAGTGAAAGAGAAAGAAAAAAGCTGTCCGAACCTCCACCTCATACATGGAACATATCACAGGAAAAGTATGTTGTCATTTTTATTCCTGTGAAATGCTGACAGACTTGACAACAGTGTTTCCTGAAAAAATATCAGTCAGATCTACATGGTTGCATTAGTAAGGCTTAGACATGGAACTAAGTTCTTTCTGACCTTCAGTGTGTCTCATTTACCATGGCATTTACAGTATGATATAGAAATATGCAAGTCCTTGAATAAATGGGGAACAAAGGATCTCCTGTGGGCATTTCAGAGTTCTGAAATGGTGGCAGTGTGGAAAGCATTTATTGTACTTGTCAATGCTTGTTTTTGTGTTATTGAATCTTTTAACTTGTTAACTAAGCTTTAAATAACTAAGTAGTACAGCATGTCAATGTATCAACCCAATAAAATAATTTTTCCATGTTATTTTAATTGAAGATACTGAGTTACGGGTTTCTGAACAAGAATTCTCTTTATACGATGGGTAGAGAAGGAAAAAACAAGTTTGCACGATCTAAAACATTATGCATTTATTGACAAAATTGTATCGATACAGGCTCAATATTATACCTGTCAAAAATATTTGCAGGAAAACCTAGAGAACTAGTTACAGGCTAGAAGTTTGTAAGTAATTTCTTTGTCGTGTCTCAAGACATTTTATCATTGTAAACTTCAATTTATGGATCACCACACTTTGTCAGTAAATTACAGTTCTTGAATAGTAGCTATAAAGTCTCTAAATAGATGAAGGATATGTTGTTCCGGATGAAGTATATCTAAGCACACAGTTGAACCTGCCTGAGGAAAGAATTCTTAAATCCTATCCTAGTCCTAATTTTAGTAAGATCAGAACAATTAATATACTGACTGCTTTGCATGACTTATAAATAATATAAGAAATAGAATGGAAAATAGAGGGCCATTAATACCAGTTTAACCAGCAGCCTGAATGTGCTTGCTACTCAGAGATACTGCATTGCCATTGCCATTACTGTGGCTTCTGAATCATTTCTGCACTAGCAGAAAATGGATGAAGATGAGATATCTAAGTTTAGTATATATACTAGAAACATGATCTAAAACACAGCTGAGCTGAAAATTATCTGCTTTGTTTGTATCTAAACCCCATGTTTTGTGCCAGGCTCTAAACAAGCCAAAGCAAAGGGGTCTTTGAACATGCACAGCCCAAAGCCCAGCTCGCCGAGGCGAGCAGCTTTGGTGCCGGCACAATCAGCAGCGGAGTGCTCTAGCGCGGTGCACGGGGGGGGGTCCTGAACTGGCGACAGACTTCAGGGCCTTGGGAAGACTGGTTAAGGGATCAGGAGCACAAGTAGTGTTCTCTATCATTCCAGTTGCAGGGAATGATGAGGGAAGAAACAGGAAGAGCCAGCAGATCAACACCTGGCTCCGAGCCTGGTGTCACCGGCAGAATTTGGAGGTTTTTGATCATGGGTTGGTCTACACAACATGAGGCCTGCTGGCAACAGACAGGGTACACCTGTCTCAAAGGGAGGGAGAAAAGGATCTTTGCACAGGAGTTAGCAGGGCTCATTGTAAGAGCTTTAAACTAGATTTGAAGGGGGAAAGGGATAAAACCACGCTCACCAGAGATAAGCCTGGGGGCAGCACACCGATATTTGAGGGAGGGTGTTCTAGTGAGATCCTTCGGTCTGCCATCTCAGTGGAGGTAGGGGATGGCAATCCATGCGGCACCAAAGACGCAAGGGTTATGGATGTGTTCTAAACCACGGAAGTGCCTGAGAATGGTCACGTAGGAATTAGGGTTTCTCCCCCAAAAAAGGTGGCAGGATCAATAGACCAATTGAAGTGCATCTACACCAATGCACGCAGCATGGGCAACAAGCAGGAAGAGCTGGAAGCCATTGTGCAGCAGGAAAACTATGATATAGTTGCCATCACAGAAACACTGTGGGATGACTTGAGCAACTGGAGTGCTGCAATGGATGGCTATAAACTCTTCAGAAGGGACAGGTGAGGAAGGAGAGGTGGTGGGGTGGTTCTGTACGTTAGGGAGTGTTTCGATTGTCTAGAGCTTAATGATGGTGACAATGGGGCTGAGTGTTTATGGGTAAGAATCAGGGGGAAGACCAACAAGGCAGATATCATGGGAATCTCTTCAACCAGGATGAAGAGGCAGACAAAATATTCTATAAGCGGCAGGAAAACTATGATATAGTCGCCATCACAGAAACATGGTGGGGTGACTCTCATGATTGGAGTGCTGCAATGGATGGCTATAGACTCTTCAGAAGGGACAGGCAAGGAAGGAGAGGTGGTGGGGTGGCTCTGTATGTTAGGGAGTGTTTCAATTGTCTAGAGCTCAACGACTGTGATGATGATACAGTTGAGTGTTTATGGGTAAGGATGAGGGGGAAGGCGAACGAGGCAGAAATCCTGCTGGGAGTCTGTTATAGACCACCCAACCAGGTTGAAGGGGCGGATGAAGTGTTCTACAAGCGGCTGGCAGAATTCTCTCAATCGCTAGCCCTTGTTCTCGTGGGGGACTTCAACTTCCCGGATGTCTGCTGGCAATACAACACGGCAGAGAGCAAGCAGTCTAGGAGGTTCCTGGAGTGTGTGGAAGACAACTTCCTGACACAGCTGGTGAGTGAGCCTACCAGGGGAGGTGCCTCGCTCGACCTGCTGTTTACTAACAGAGAAGGACTGGTGGGAGATGTGGTGGTCGGAGGCCGTCTTGGGCTTAGTGATCATGAAATGATGGAATTCTCCATTCTTGGTGAAGTAAGGAGGGGGTGCAGCAAAACCACAGCCATGGACTTCCGGAGGGTGGACTTTGGCCTGTTCAGGACGCTGGTTGAGAGAGTCCCTTGGGAGACAGTCCTGAAGGGCAAAGGGGTCCAGGAAGGCTGGACGATCTTCAAGAAGGAAGTCTTAAAGGCGCAGGAGCAGGTTGTCCGCATGTGTCGTAAGAAGAACAGGAGGGGAAGACGACCGGCCTGGCTGAACGGGGAGCTCTTGCTGGGACTCAGGAAAACAAGGAGAGTTTACCACTTGTGGAAGAAGGGGCAGGCGACTCAAGAAGAGTACAGGGATCTCGTTAGGTCATGCAGAGAGGAAATGAGCAAGGCAAAAGCCCAGCTAGAACGCAATCTGGCCGCTGTCGTTAGAGACAACAAAAAAAGCTTTTACAAATATATTAATGACAAGAAGAGAGCCAAGGAGAATCTCCATTCTTTATTGGATGCAGGGGCGGAACATTGTCACCGAGGATGAGGAAAAGGCTGAGGTACTCAATGCCTTCTTTGCCTCAGTCTTTAACGGGCAGACCAGTTCTCCTCAGGGTATTCAGCCCCCTGAGCTGGAAGACAGGGACGATGAGCAGGATAAACCCCCCATAATCCAAGAGGAAGCAGTCAACGACCTGCTACACCACCTGGATGCCCACAAGTCTATGGGGCCGGACACTACTGAGAGTGCTGAGGGAGTTTGTGGAGGAGCTCACCAAGCCACTCTCCATCATCTATCAGCAGTCCTGGTTAACGGGGGAGGTCCCGGATGACTGGAGGCTTGCCAATGTGATGCTTATCTACAAGAAGGGCCAGAAGGAGGATGCAGGGAACTACAGGCCTGTCAGCCTGACCTCGGTGCCGGGGAAGGTTATGGAGCGGTTCATCTTGAGGGTGCTCACAAGGCATGTGCAGGACAACCAGGGGATCAGGCCCAGCCAGCACGGGTTCATGAGAGGCAGGTCCTGCTTGACCAACCTGATCTCCTTCTATGACCAGGTGACCCGCCTAGTGGATGAGGGAAAGGCTGTGGATGTGGTCTACCTGGACTTCAGTAAGGCCTTTGATACCGTCTCCCACAGCATTCTCCTAGAGAAGCTGGCAGCTCATGGCTTAGACAGGTGTACTCTGCGCTGGGTCAAAAACTGGCTGGACAGCCGGGCCCAGAGAGTTGTGGTGAATGCAGTTACATCCAGTTGGTGGCCGGTCACGAGCGGTGTTCCCCAGGGCTCAGTACTGGGGCCGGTCTTGTTCAATATCTTTATCAATGATCTGGATGAGGGGATCGAGTGCACCCTCAGTAAGTTTGCAGACGACACCAAGTTGGGCGGGAGTGTTGATCTGCTCGAGGGTAGGAAGGCTCTGCAGAGGGACCTGGACAGGCTGGATCGATGGGCCCAGACCAACTGTATGAGGTTCAACAAGGCCAAGTGCCGGGTCCTGCACTTCGGCCACAACAACCCCATGCAGCGCTACAGGCTTGGGGAAGGGTGGCTGGAAAGCTGCCTGTCAGAAAAGGACCTGGGGGTGTTGGTCGACAGCTGGCTGAACATGAGCCAGCAGTGTGCCCAGGCGGCCAAGAAGGCCAATGGCATCCTGGCCTGTATCAGAAACAGTGTGGCCAGCAGGAGTAGGGAAGTGATCGTGCCCCTGTACTCGGCCCTGGTGAGGCCGCACCTCGACTGCTGTGTTCAGTTTTGGGCCCCTCACTACAAGAAGGACGTCGAGGTGCTGGAGCGTGTCCAGAGAAGGGCAATGAAGCTGGTGAAGGGTCTAGAGAACAAGTCTTATGAGGAGCGGCTGAGGGAACTGGGCTCATTTAACCGGGAGAAAAGGAGACTCAGGGAAGACCTTATTGCTCTCTACAACTACCTGACAGGAGGTTGTAGTGAGGTGGGTGTCGGTCTCTTCTCCCAAGTAACAAGCGATAGGACAAGAGGAAACAGCCTCAAGTTGTGCCAAGGGAGGTTTAGATTGGATATTAGGAAACATTTCTTCACCAAAAGGGTTGTCAAGCATTGGAAGAGGCTGCCCAGGGAAGTGGTGGAGTCCCCATCCCTGGAGGTATTTAAAAGATGTGTAGATGAGGTGCTTAGGGACATGGTTTAGTGGTGGACTTGGCAGTGTTAGGTTAACAGTTGGACTTGATGATCTTAAAGGTCTTTTCCAACCTAAACGATTCTATGATTCTATGCTGGCTGCCAAAACACATCAGTTAACTCTTCTATGGTAGATGAGTCCACCTGGGTTTCTTCCCAGAGGGACCCAATGTAGCATGCAGAAAGGTGTCATGAGAATTGCAGGTTCCTGGGCTTTTTATCTGCCAGGGGGCAGTGTTGGAGGGGTATAGATGAGGAGGCACATCTTGTGTCTTAACCCAGCAGTAGGGATGTGCTACACCACGCTGTCTACCTGCAGCCTAAGCATACCGACATCTTCAATCCCTGATGGTCACAACAGAGAAAGATGGTCTCTCTTATGTAAGGGTCAGGCTGTTATAGGTAATGCAGTGATTTGGCCTCAGGAAAAATAGTCCTGGTAAAGAAGAAACCCGAGTGACTGGAAAACAATTTTACATTTTCTCCTCTGATACTCTGGAGATACCACAGAGGAACCTTTTAACTGTATTTAAATATAGAGGGTTTTTTTCCTAAGAAGACTTTGAGATTTCTTTCATTCACACAGATCTCTGATAGAAACAGAAGTTACATGGGTTGTGCAAATGCCTGTGGTTACCTGCACATATAGCTTTTTTAAGTAAGACAATGGCAATATAAGTAAATAACTACTGTAACCAGTCAAGAGATGGCATTTTTTTGTTTACACTATACTTACTTACTGACTAGAACATCTATCTATTTAGCACAGTCTTCCTTAATCAAAAGCTGGCAATTAACTTGTGAGTTGCTTATAATCTGCTAAAGGTAAAAATGGGTTTATACATATTAATCACTTCCATCAAATTTCAAAATCCTGAAAAATGGAGAACTGAGACATTGTTTTAGAAATCCTCAATTCGTACATCTCACACATTCTTTCTGTAAGTATATATCATTATTTGTCAAAATAGAAATGCATTCTTTTTCAAAACACACATACATAAATACAAATTCATGTCACATCTCTCTTTTTCAGCTTTTGAAGATCATGTTTTCTCCTGTTTTAAAACAATAATGTACATATTTTGTATAAACTAATAAACAAGTTAGAAATGGCATAGCATTTTGTACAGTGTCCAGCTATAAATTTGGTGTGTGGGCCATAAAAATCCAATTTAAAGGGTGTTTGCCAGCTAATGAGGAATATGAGTTACTATTTGAGTTTCAGAACTACTTAAGACATGTCGTTCCTTGGGTGAAAATGTTCATTGGTAAATTGTGATATAGAGGTCTTCTGAGTACAGAGATAAGGCATGGGTGAATACAGAATTATTTTAAGAAGAAGTCATATTCTTAATCTTTAAATTTCACAGGTTCTACAGATTAATATTTCTTTTAAAGTTTTGCTTGTTTATTGAAGAATTTCTTTAGAAAAGCAAATGATGGAACTTTCTTTGGAGCCTATAGAAAACTTCATGTATTTAAGAATACATTTATAATCACTGAAAAACAGAGCTCAGATTTCTAGTTCCTGCATGGCTATTTTATGAAGTTGATTGTAGACTTATAAGATGGCAATTCCAAACACAAATGCCACCTGTCTTGGGACCTGTCAAACTCAAAAATGAAAATAGCATTTCTAAAGCAAGAAGTGTGCTTTATTTTGAAGGTCATGTAAATTAAATGCTTACAATCATGAAATATATATTACAGTCATTCAAAATTTAGGAGATTAATAAAAGGATGACTTGCTTTCCTGTCTGATTCAATTTTTGAATACGGCTACTTGGTATCTTCATAGTGCTAGCTAGGCCTGTATTTTAGTGTTTTCCATGCTGGAGCCAAAGTCAGCAATTACAGAAAGCTGCTACTGTGAAAATTTCCATGCGCAAAGGAAATTTGCACATTTCCAGGAGCAAAGCAGTACAGAAATGTAATCCGTATGCATAAAAGTTGCTTGCTATATGAAAATAAACAAACGTTCCCTTTTTTTTTAAAGTATCCCATATTTATTCTAGAGGGATCTGCACATACTTGGAAATACTGCTAATTACACATTAAGGTTGAAAACATGGAAATTACAGGACTAGCTGGTGGTGTATGTTTGCTCGATTTACAAGGGCATCCCATGCATATAAAGGTTTTCTTTACGTTCTCTAATCTACATAGTTTGATACTTCTTTATCATAATGTCTCTTTTTCAGTATTGGCCAATTTGCTAATCCATGGTCTCATTGTGTGCATGAACAAGACTTTATGGAGTACACAAAAAAAAGTGTGTTCTGTATGTGGTTATGGAAACAAGTCAAGCCATATATGGTAATCCGATATGTTTTAGTTCCCATAAGTCAGTTGTTCATCATATTATCCCTCAATCATTCCTCTTAAAGGCTTTGAAATTGGGTCCTCAAATATTAGACTCCCATAGGAGTTTGCTATGTACATATGAAACAGTCTTGCTATTACATCTTCACCAGACTTTCTTTTCTTCTCAGCATTTGTCCAGCCTTAAAAAACCTCTGTCTATTTCCCCTACAAGTGTTCAATGTTCTCTTTTGACTTTTTCAATGAACATACATTGCCCAAATTAACACAGAAAGTAAACACTTTTTCTTTTCAATGCCTTGGAATAACCCAGTCTTCTATCACATCTGCATATTTTTTAATGGTTAGGCTGGAAAGTAACTTGAGAAAATGGCATTTACAGGATTGCAGAAGAGAAATCCCAATTGAAATAAAAGAAGTCACTCATAAGCTTAAGGTTACATTCCTGCTTATGTACCTTCCCCAGCTATGTTTATATGTCTAAAGAAAATCACAAGGAAATAAAACTTATGCTTATATATCATTGTATATATAATCTTCACAATCTTCATTTCCGTCAGAGATTTCTTATTTACCTAAATTGAGAGTGCACTGTATACCTGTGTGTTTGCTCAATGACTCATTCAGTGGCATGATTATATACATCTATCTGATATTTAACCAAAACACTCAATTTAATCCAACCCAAGTATGTGACAATGCATAGGCACTCCCCTCAGTACTCACTGGAAAACCTCAACTGAAAAATATTTAAGACGACGACATTAAATAAAAAGGAAGACCATTTACTGCAAAAGCATTTTTTTCATCCTTGCAGAAGGTTATTGATTAGTTATTACACCTCAGCCAAATCAGATATCAAAACAAAGACTTGTGCTCCCTAGATCCTGCCTTTCTGATTAGAAGTTTCATGACTTTCTCGTCGCTTCTAGTTGAGTCAACTTGCAGTTGACTTCAATAAAACCACTTCAGGGAAGGCTTCAATAGAAATACTAGGAGGAAGAATATTCCTACCCCCATTAGGGGAAGGAATGTCAGATGATTACAGTATGTTTACATTAAATATAGGTTAAAAATATTCTGTGAGCAGTTTGCTCAGTGTTGCTGGGGTTTTTTCTGTTTTGTTTCTCAGTTCCTTAAAATGGCTTTTACAGATGAATTGAAAACACAGAACTCCTCTTTTCCATGAAATGTTTTGCCCTCATTATCATTTGAAACAAATATACTCCATTTTTCCATAATTTTCCATAAATTCCATCTTCTGCCTGTTGTTTTCCTGATCCCAGCTTTTTTATTCCACCAGCTTTGAAAGCTGCGTTTGATTTCTTCTTCAGAAGATGGAGATTTTCAAGTATTTTCATAGCATATTCCCTGATCAGAGACCAGCTCCAGTTAAAATACGTCTTTATTTGTCCAGTCAGGTTCTTATTATATCTGTCTGAAAATTGACAGAGCCACTCAACACAGAGGCTGCAGCTGCCACAATACCAAATGTGAGGAATGAACAAAAGATGCATATTTAGTTTCTTTCGCCAATGAACAAGACTACAGAGGTGATCCAAGATATTCACAGCAATCATTATGACATTAGATAACAACCAGGTAACAAGCTGTGGAACAATGAACAATTAAAGTGTGTGTATCAGCTCTGTGTACAGACAAAGATATACTGATAAGCACAAGAATAATATAGACTCAGTATAAAATCTACCAGTCAGTAAAAATCTCAAATGTGTGCATGGTACAGTGGTGGGTTCTAGAAAACCTCATTAATTTTATTAATTTTCAACTGATTTAGGCACCCCTTAGTACATGTATCACACTTTGCTAATCACCTTTATGTTTAACATGGGTTATTCACAAAGGGATGGTTAGTATTACATGGGCACAGCAGGGATAAGAACAAAGTGCTCCACAGAACAGATAGAACTATTTACTAGTTTATACAAAGAGCGACATGACTATGGGCTTTCTTTTGGACATAATGTAGTCATACAAAGTCAGTTCATCTGACTACATGGTGGTTTAACAGTAAATTAATAAAAAAATCAGATTTTTCTTGAAATCTTTGACCTTTCTCTTATTTCAGCAGTTAACTGAACCAGTACAAACAAATGTTGAAATTTGTGGTAATATACTACTTTTTTGCCTTCAGGAGAACCAGACCAAAGCTGCTGTAAAATCATCTAGGGGCTTTCCTTTATATGGTCGTATTATTTTGTTTTGGCCTCTGATAATACATCTGATATACCTCTGATAATAACACTACATAGATTTTTGAACAGGGTTATATTTCCACCTCTTGTGATAATTTTATTTTATTCAGTTTAGAGGAGGTGACTAATGGAATTACTTGGTATTACTCTGGCCTATTCTGCCAAAAAACAGAGGCCACAGGGAGATGGAGACTAAACTGGTTCAAAGCCATTTCTGCTGTGCCATTAGTGGTCCTCACCTATGCTCTTTGTGTTAGGAAGGAGATAGAAACTGCAATTAAACTGGAAAAATAATAGCTACTGAACACTAGTTTTCATAGTCTCTGTAAGCAGTGCAGTAATATTGTAAAAATACTGTTTGTATCTCATTGCCTTGCTGCCTGAGGTTGTCTCATTGCTGCACAGAGTTTCATATGGATCTTCGAAGGCCTGTTTTGAAACAAGTTTTTCCTTTTCTTCCTGGCTTAGGAAATAGCTTGGTTTGAATTTTGACTGACAATATAGCTGAAGATTTCACATTGACTGGCTCCCCTACAACATTTAAAGAAAATCTGAGAAGTCTCAAGTCAAATGAAAATCACAACTTTTTAAAATCAAAAGGGATATTTTGGAGGAATTTTTGGAAACTTCTACAATGGCTCTAGTGGAACAGCACTAAACAGTGGTATAAACTATCTTGTACAAAGCCTTAAGCTGTAGAAATTTTTCTCCAGACAAGTCTAAATGTGAATATAGGGGAAAGGGAGATCCCTTTGAAGCTGCAACAAATCTGTCAGATTTTATAAATGGACAGGGGTCAGACCTGGCCAGTATTTGAATGAGACTCCTTGAAAGAATTTGTAGATGTTTCAAGGAAGCGCTGTTTATAATTCAGTAGGTGCCTTTCTTTTTCTGACATAGGATTAAATCAAACCACTTGTTCTCTGGGGTTCTACATTGTACCTGGGATGCAATTAAACAGTAAGGGTGACATTCATCTCACCTGCTTTAACATCTATGGTACAGATGTATCAGGCTTAGTAAATCGCCAGAGGCTCCCTTAATAGACAATAGGGAAAAATAAATACTTTTAGCATAGGGTTCCTCTAGTGTATTTTAGATACATTAGGACCAGCTTAATCAACCTCTTATTTTGACTAAGTGTATTGATATTAAGTTCTAAGGAAACTTTTGATAAGATCAGGAATGTTGAATTTTAGTGTCCTGGCCAACTTCTCAAATGCAGCTTTATATGGTAGAGATTTATTTCTTCATCATGTTCAGTGATTCCACTTAATAGCTGTTACCAGTTTTCATGGAAAATCCCATTCAAACTCATTAAAATAAACTTTTCCTTTCTTATCTTAGTTAATCAGGTATTTGTAAATGAAAACTCAGATATAATTATTACAGAGCATTCATCTCTTTGCTCATCGGTTTGTTCTACTTTCATTTTTTCTGCTTGTGGATAGGAGGGATAGTCACTTGTATCAACTACTTAAGGTTACCTCTGGCTTCTCAGTGGAGAGCAGTTTAACGAGACCTGAAGCCAGAACCTTCTAAGCTGAAGAACACCTAACTTTGCCTATGCTACTCTTTTTTGATGGAAGAATTGAATTTTTACCCTCTCTTGTCTTGGAAAGGCTATGTTCCCTTCAACTACATCTATCACATCTTTCTGTCTGCAATTTAATTTTAATTTGGGGTTTTGCTTTGTTTTTCCTTTTGGTTTGTTTTTCATTTTCTTTCAGAAAAGGGAGATGATAACTGGGAATCTTGGACTTGCTTGTTTGTTTTTTTCTTGAGGAATTCAGAAAAATCTAGTTCTTTACTTCTTAATCCAAAGAATCTTGGAAAACCATTTGGAACTGCAGAAATTGTTACGAGAAAACTTACTGACCTTAATTTCTTTATTATTGTAGAACCTGAGATATGGATCTTTTTCTGAACTACAGCACATGTCTTCAGTTAACTTTATATGCTTAACTGTATAAAATTTATGGGCCTGGTATTCTTTTCATTTATGACTGACGTAATTTGGCACTTCCTTTCTTTTGCAGAGCTACTTCTGATTTCCATCAAAACTTGTTTTTGTAAAAGAGGAAGGGAAATAGTAGATAAGAAAACCTCTAAAGTATTCAGTTCACGTAGTCAGATAAATACTCCCTCTCTAAAATTATCCTGTATGAGGTTGAACAGAGGGTCACAGTTCTGCATTCAAGTGTTTTCACAAAATGCTTAAACATTTTAATCTTTTCCAAGTAGAAATAAAAAACTTCTTTCCTTTTTTTTCTTTTTGAACAATGCTGATTCAGGGATAAAGAAGGGTTGTCTCATAACCAAAAAGGAAAAGGGAAAGCCAGAAACTCAAAAAGCTGTTCATCATTTCTTCTAAGCTAATTAATGTTATGCTGGCCACTGTTACCTACTTAAATCAGTGATACTATAAAGAATATAAGAGGGATCAAAAGCATTAAAAAATAAGAAAGGCTGTTCACATCCCAATTCAGTTTTGATGATATAAGAAAGTTCACATGCTGATTATGGATTACTCTCAGGTGGGTATGGCTGTTTAGATAAATAGCATGGCCAAAGGCTAAATCTTAAGGCCTTATTTTGCTATTCAGAAGAAGTGCAATCAACTTACTTAAACATAAGGCAGACATAGAAGATTCCCTACTTCCACGTGACAAAGAACTACTTTATCTTCCTGGCTAGCTATTGTGTAAAGAGATGAAATTAACCACAATTAAACCAGTGTTCATAAATTTGTGGGAGGCACACAGAAGAGTCAACCAAGCATTATTTCCATCACTTCTCTGAAAGCCTGAAGAAATCTTGCATGTAAACACTATGTTATAGGGAGTTCTTGCTGTCTGGACAGATGGAGCTCTACACACAACCTCCCCCGGCAGAATGAATTAATTTCTTGATGAAGTTGATGTTACTCCCTTGTCCTTACATATGGTGGATGCAGTGGTAAATAGCACTATCCAGAACAGTAGTTAACCAGTGCTCTCTGTGGACTGTGACTCTGTGAGAGGCTTGTGACTAACCTGGTCAGATAGTCCCCACTGTGTCTTACAGCTGTTCCTTGCACAGAATTATAGAATCATAGAATTACAGAATGGTTTGGGTTGGAAGGGACCTTTAAAGGTCATCTAGTCCAACCCCCTGCAATAAGCAGGGACATATTCAACTGAATCAGGTTGCTCAAAGCCCTGTCCAACCTGACCTTGAATGTTTCCAGTGATGGGGCATCTACAACCTCTCTGGGCAACCTGTCCCAGTGTTTCACCACCCTCATCATAAAAAATTTCTTCCTTATACCTAGTCTGAATCTACCCTCTTTTAGTTTAAAACCATTCCCCCTTGTTCTATCGGTATAGGCCCTACTACAGAAGAATGATGCATGCACTGCACCCCTCCTCTGATCAGTATGAACCTGTGGAAGTGCATATGCATGTACCTGTATGACTGTGAATTGGCATCTGCAAGGTGCTCAGGTCTCCTGAGAGTAAAAAAAGTAAGCACAGGCATCTCCTGTGCTCTCTGTCCCATCCATTCTCCCATAATTTCCTAAGAAGAGTTTTGCATAAGCTTCCTTGCCAGCAGCAGATCAAAAACTAACATCAGCAGTTGGAGAAAGGACAGGAAATGGCTGGGTCCAAACCAGCCGTTTATTCGTAAACATTCTATAAGTGTGGCTTTCTTGAAGAAGGAGCTGAGTTAGCTCTCTGCAATTAGTTGGGAAATGACAAAGTCACTGGTGGGATTATTTATACATATGGGGTCTAATAGTACATTGTAACAATTTACAGCTATTCAAAGGATTTGTTCCTGTGTATGGCCTAGGTGGTATTCAGTTCTTGGTTACAAAATTAAAACGCGATGTCCAGAGACTCATCTTCCAGTAAATAACTTCATATTAGCCAATGTACATACTACTTTTCTCAAAAGAATTTACACTTAGGATTAGCTAAACATGCTAGGCAGAAGGAAAATATCACCCAGATAACAGGTAGCTATATTCCCACTCCTCTAGGAAACTCCTCATGTAAATCTTGGTCTGGGAATATCAGTATTAATCCAAGTACTTCTTACTTTGCTAGAACTGACCAAGAAAAAAGGGAAAAACACTGGAACCATTATAAAGATTCAATTTTCTGTATACTCTGAAAGTGTGATAATTATGTTTTCTTAATTGTTAATCCTTTGAAATTAGTCTTCCTAGCAACACTTTTCCCCCAGCTAAGCTTGATGTAAAGTGGGACAACCTTCTTAGTAGTAAATAGTGGCTGTCAAGGTCAGAACCATTCTCAAGGGTGGTACCACTGTCTAATAAGTATAAATAACCGTCTGTTCCAGGTGCTGCAGGAAAATGTCTCTTGTTCCTACTACCCCTCTTACATGGATATAAGAGTGGGTCTTCTGGAGCAAGCGCACTAAGTCACAACAAATCATTCTATGGTCAAGAGTTGGCTTGCAAGATGTCAACAGGTATATGCAGTTGAATTTCCTGCTTTTATTTCCATTTTTCAGCTCTTTATTTGGACCATTCTGGATTGTTCTTCATAATACACATTCCTTTCTTCTCATTTTGGAAATAGGCTTTGATATAAAGGGATAGTTCATGAATCCTGGTTCTGAAGACATTGGCAGGACATCCTCCTTACATAACTATTTTCTTAAGGAGAAACATTTGATATATTTCACATTTGCATATAGTTCTCCTGGTACACAAGTCTATCATTCCAGAGCTGAAAAACAACTGCTGCTAATTCCAGGGCTGAAAAACAACTGCTGCTACTTTTTTTAATATGTACTATAAAGATCAGACAATTCTTGCCAAGAAATATTCTAAGTTAACTTCAGTCACTTGCCTTTATCTGTTTCAGATCACAACATAATTCAGTTTAGCAAGTTTGTTGCTTTTCTAGGTATCAGATTTGAGTTCCATTGCCAACAGTTAAACACTCAGCTCTGATAACCATCCTTATGCCATTTTTCTGTCCTTCACCCTTAGTTGATTTGATTGACCTTGATATATCTGAGGAAGATGATGACAGTGCAGAGAGAGGCTGTAAGAATGCGTAAGTAAAAAAAATTACAGGGAGTGTTCAGTTTTTATAGACAAAGCATCTGAGAACCTTCTAACAGTGGTCCACATTGAAAAGCCACATGCCAAAAGGCCAACATCTTCTCTGTCTGATGATCCTGATAGCCCTGTTCCTGCCTCTCTGTTCTTTAAACCATATAAACTGTGCTGGTGTATTTAGATGGGGTGTATTTCTCAGCTATCTGCAAAAAAAACCCCTCCCTCCCCCTTCCCCCTCCCCCCACTGCATTATGTTGATACTTACAGGAAAAATTGCTTTGCTGCTGTTGAATTGCTAACTGTCACACTTGTCATGAATGTGATGGATAGCTGAGTATGGCTGTACTAAAAATTACTATGTTTTCATATACCGAAAGAGGTAAAGAAACCATATTGCCAATGGGCCACTGAGGGTATGAGCAGACACTTTTTTTGTTTTACATCTCTCTAGGTGCATTTTGTACTGTGATACTTTTATGGATGAATATATGAAAGCTCCAGCCTCCATAAAGTGTCCAGTCTAGTTCAGCTGCTTTCCACTGCAGCAATCCAGTTGCAACCCATTCATTTTCATTGCTGATGCTGCTGTAGCACCAGGATGACTGAGGATTTGCTTTTCCTTTAGCTAACTTTCAGCATGCATAAATGTACTTAGAAACAGAATAAAACCCTCTGCCATGAAACACAGAGGGAGTTTTTTCTGTGCTGAAATAATAATAAAGAACAACTATATAGAATAAACACCAAATGCATGCTGGATGATTATTGATTGAATATTTTGTATGAGAAATGTGTCAGGTGCTGAGAAATCAAGCCAAACACACTGATCTCTTAAAACACTTTTTTTTTCTGTGGAAATCGTCTGAAAAATACTGCAGAATGTTTGTTTTTTAATGTATTTTTGGTGAAAAAATTCTATTGGCCAGTCTTTTGTAATACATCTACACAAACAAATTACAAGCTAGTCTTTTTAAACTGAACAGAAGGAAAACATCTTCACTCTGGTAATAGATTAAGGTTATTTGCCCATCGCTATCCTTCATATTTTTCTTCTTCAACAGATAATAGGTACCAATAAGCCAGGAAAATAGGTATAAAGGAGGGAAAACAAAGAACTCTTCAGCTCTGATCTTTGCATTCTCATCACCCCATTTCATACCCATTTCCCATAGCATATACTGCATATACCGACCACTTCATACAGTCAATCACACCTAAGTCTTTCCTTTACCAGAATCTTCTGCAAACTATGGTGGATCTCACAGTACTGGAAACTGATTGTAACAGAGGAGTAATAGTATCCAGGGTGGTAAAGTTGGGTTGGAGATCTCATCAGGAAGGCTCAGAGATGACTTATCTTTTTGCTATCTAAGGCAATTTTTTATGTCAGAAAAACACAAAAGACAGGTTGTTTAGAAGTAAATGAGCTCAGTGCAAACTACACATCAGCAATCTCATAACTATACTGGATTTCTTAAAAAAACTTCTATGCCCAGGAGTCGCTAAAGTCTGTGTAGCACCAGTGTAAGCCACTCTGCTCTTCAGAAGGTACTTGGTATACCGAGTTGTTAAAACACCAAATAAAAGCTATTTTGGTCCATAGAGACATCATGTGTCGCCTGCAAATGAATAGAAAATGACCTACCAACTAAATATAGTTATATAACAAGATCCTTCTTGCATCTTCAATTATTTGTTTCAGATCCTATTGTGATTTCCTTTTCTCTTATAGAATCATAGAATCGTTTAGGTTTGAAAAGACCTCTAAGATCATCAAGTCCAAACATTAACCTAACACTGCCAAGTCCACCATTAAACCACATCCCTAAGCACTACATCTACATGTCTTTTAAATACCTCCAGGGGTGGTGACTCAACCACTTCCCTGGGCAGCCTGTTCCAATATTTGACAACCCTTTCGGTGAAGAAATTTTTCCTTACATCCAATCTAAACCTCCCCTGGCACAACCTGAGGCCGTTTTCTCTTGTCCTATTGCTTGTTACTTGGGAGAAGAAACCAACACCCACCTCGCTACAACCTCCTGTCAGGTAGTTGTAGGGAGCGATAAGGTCTCCCCTCAGCCTCCTTTTCTCCAGGCTGAACAACGCCAGTTCCCTCAGCCGCTCCTCATAAGACTTGTGCTCTAGACCCTTCACCTCTTTTGCAAGGTAAGAAAAAGATTACAGGCTGGAGAAGAAACAAAAACAAACTGAATAATATTCACCAAAGAGAAATTTGACAAATGTTGGTTTTTCATTAATTTGAGAAACATTTATGAGGCATGCAGATTGTCTGTGAACATACTTAGAATTCATAAGCATTTTCTGAATGCTCTGGATATGTTATACAGAGATGACAGATTGTTTACATTGGCTGTTCAGTTCAACTGATCTTACGGTATTTCTGTTCCTTTACTGGCTGACAAATATATTAGCAGGAGAATAGTGAGTGAAAAAATAGCAAATAATACACTAATGAAATATCTGGATTCACAAATTATCTACTGAAAGCATAATGAGCCTTAGCTATTCAGTTACCCAGTATTCACAAGTACAATACCTAGCCCTTTGAATAAAAAAAAAGAACAGAATTCAAACAGTATCCTCTCATCACTGAATCACCTTGTCATTTAAGCAGATCCTATGACTCAGCAAAATACAGAGTTTAATGCCCTATACAGAAAATCTAGATGTGTATTTGCATTATGAATACTACTGCATATATCCGAACCCATTTTTGCATAATCTCGAATGTTCTGGTTCTTCAAAGAGGCACATTTTTGGATAAATATTTTCCTCGACAACATCCTTTATTGTATAAAACAAATAAGTGCAAACACTAAATTACCTTGGAGGGGTTTTTTTTCTCAGAATTTAATAAAACGACTGCACTGAGAGTAACAGCATTCCGGGAACAAAGTGGGTGTTTTAGGCACTTCAATACTAGGCATGCTATTTATCCTCAATTCTCTTCTGTAGCAAGTCATCAATGGCTGGAAATAAAGGCAAGCATAGTTACTGAACCTCTACATGAATCCTGAAAAGCTGGTAGTGCTGCAAATGAATTAGAAGTTCTCTCAAAAGAAAGAATAATAGAAGCAAGTCACACACAAAAGTTTTCACAGTTAAGAGAGATACGGCAAGTACAAAATATCAGAGATTCTGCACAAGAGAGTGATTTAATCAATGTCAGTCTAACCAAGCATCTACATTGCCAGCTGGCATACATACAAGGAAATATTTTCTGTGTGGCAATTTTCTTTTTCTTTGTTTCTTCTTACTTTGGAAACACCCATTGTGCTGTTTACATTTTATACATCTGAATGACAGTTAAAAATAGGAGTAGACATGTTGGGACTTTGTCCTTAAAGTTTTCTGTAATGAAGCTAGGTTAAGTATATATCAGACTCTGTACTGATTTCCTAATTGGCAAACTTCCTCCTGCAGCTCAATTTATATGAGAACATGCAGAATGATATCTTTTTCCTTAAAGAATACTTCTGGCAATACAGATACACCGAATACCTTGTAGGAAATTTTAGGACTCTATGAAATTGCATGAGGCTACAAAGAAACATCCAGAGATATGTTCCCCAAAGTTGCTCCCACAGAATTATCAACCTCTTTGTTTCAAGGAAAAATTTTTATTAGAATATTTTATTACCTACTTGTATCAATCACTTTTCTTTATATTCCCTGTGTCTAGATATAAACATTATAATTGAAAATCACAGCCTTTGGTGTTGTCATAAATGTTATTCTGTCTGCTCCAAGAATGTGGGCAGGCTTGCTGCACTTCTCTCCCGGTTCCAGAGGTTATTGTGTCTACAGCCAGTAACCCCTTCCCTCACTGCTTTAGTACTCCGTTCCTGCAGAAAATCGCTGAACTGCTAATCTGTTGACTAAGACTCCACTGACTGCTCCCTGACCCATTCCAGCAAAATGGGCTTAAGTAAAATACAAAAGAAGAACAACTTAAATTGGAGACACTAGGGTCCCTTTCTGTCTCTTGCTCTATGGCCACATGGGTGTTCTCTGTCCTTTGTGTTGGTGCTCACCCTTGTGTGATACCATTTTCCTACAATTTTAAGTTTTGTCAAACCAAACTAGTTCCAAATGAGCACAGAGTAGCACCAGCGCTGACACCAGGGTGGAGAGAACTGCATGGTGGGATCCAGAGCAGGGGCATAAGCAAGGCTGATTTAGGATGACTCAGACTGCCGTGGCCCAGCTCTGACCCATCTGATTTTGACTGAAATGAAGGAGGGACTCACCACAGAAGAAACTCCTCCAGCAGATCTGTAGCAATCAGCTGCACCTGGGTTGGGTGTAATAAACTGCTAAAGAAACTGTAGCCAGGAAAGAGTAGCCATATATTATTTAAACTCACCTAAAGCAAGAGAGTGAAAAACAGCTGTTAGAGTTAAGCTTTTCTAGAACACATCTGTTGACAGACTTAGGCTTCGGTATTTATTTCCTGGCTCATTCTGTCTTTCATTTCTTCTCTGTTTTGGATTAAATAAGCCAAAACTTCTGATATGCTGTAGAAAACAGAACAACTTGGGAAATTCTGTCATTTTCTAAACAGCCATGAATGCCACAAACTTTTATTGGTTAATCATACTTTCATTTCTTCTCTGAATTTGATGAAGCCTGCCTGAACATATGATTTGGTAACTTAGCTACGCTCTGAGAACCAAAAGTGTGAGGTTCACTCTGTGTGCCTAGAGTGCAGTTGTTATGTGGCCTGTGTAATATATTATAAAACTACTAAATCATAAGGCCTCTGCAGAAAATTCTCTTCTAGAGAAACAAAACACTTTTTTTTTTTTGGTTAAGGTTTTACTTTGTATCTTTAGGACCAAATCTGTTTTTTGTCCTACTCTTCTAAACAAATGGACTTGATAAAGGTTGGGAATATGCTCAGAAATGTCACAAACAGAACATGGAGAATTGCTCACAAAGGCAGCTGTCTGTGAAAGAGAAAGAACTGATGCTCTTGAAATGAGCAAATCCATCCATCTCAAATCTCTACCAACAGCTAGACAGATCTTTTTGGCAGATCTAAATCTGAAAGGTTTTTTTTTTTTAAAAAAAAAGAGTAAGGAAATGCAAAAAAAAAGCCCAAACAAAAAACAACAAAAAAAACCCCACAACTTTGCTTTACAACCACTGTAACTGATTGTACCTATTATCCAGAATTCCCAATACCAATAATCTAATAATAAGGATGTAGCCTGAATATTGGGAATTCTAACTATTGTAAAGAACAGTAAAAAGTCCTGAACTTTCTCAAGAAAGCAGCGGTCAGATTAGTATGAAGCTTTAGTTTGTTTACAATGGAGTTTAACACTTGTATAAGCAGACTCTCCCATACTAACTCCCCTCAGCAAGAGGCACTTCATACCCACATCCAAGGTAATAAATGCTCCATTTGAAGAGGATTATCTCCTCCCTCTCCTCTTCTGCTTTGCCTGAACAAAGCAGGAGGTGGAGAGAAGGAGGGAGAAATAATCCGTTTAGCATGCAACACTTCACACCTGCCAGGTAAGTGATAAATGCTGCATTCCAGGGGGATTAGCACAGTAGTTCTTGTTTGGAGTGGAATAAAATATTTTCAGATACTGGACCAAGCCCTTGGGACTGAAGTCCAGCTAGAGTTCTGCCATTTAATTATTTCTTATATACCTGCTGCATTTGTATGTTTTCTGAGTGTGTTAATACAAATGTAGAGTGGAAATAACAAAAGCAGAGTTTCTGGGTTTGTGTACACGTCATGAGAAATACTAAGCATGTTGATAGGAACCAGTGATAATGAAAAAACATTTTATGATTTAAAGATATACATTCCACAAGAGGAAAGCGAGAGGCAGAGGAATCTTCATGAAGCCCACATCCCATACAATGAATGGTCCCTGAACTCAAGATATCTTGAAGGAAGTTCATGCTAGTCAGTATGATAGTATCTTCACAGTGCAACTCAGCAACCTGTGACATGCTCTGTTTGCAACTGACTCTTATAGTCACGCTTGCGTTTTTCTGATCTTCCCATTGTATTTTATTGCATAGAATATAATATCATATTTTTTATATTTTACATAGTATAAAAGCTGATATATATTTTGTTATTATATTTTAGTCATTCTGTCCATAATTGTTTTTTTGGAATTGCAGAAGTGGGTCTAATCTGAACAAGGGGGGGGGGGGGCAAGAAGAGATCCTGGAAGCTCCAAGCAACAGGAGGAACATGGTCTCTTATTCTCTACTCTTCTTTTTTCAGATTTTCTATTTCCTTGTTCCATGTAACTTGAAGATAACATTAGAGCTAGATTATATTACCCATGCCTTTCTTTATATCTGTCTGTGCTGCTTGAACACAGACATTGGGTAGATGCCAGGCAGGAAAACACAGGACATCTCAAGTGATACCAGATGCCCATGTCTGTCTACCTGAATCATGCTCTACGTTGGTTATATGTGGTAGGTTTCAGATTGAATCCCTGTTTTTCCCCAGGCTTCTAATATGGGCAAATAAAGAACACATCCCTTCTCTTCAAGACAACCACAGCTAAACCAGGTAATCTATTACCTTCTGTCTGCCCAGGGTGAATAGAGTTTCCCCCTCCTTAGCCAGAGATGTACTGTGAAAGCCCATAACGTCCTCAGGCTTGGTGCAGTCTCAGACGCAGGACAGCTGAGAGATTCCCCTCACTGGAGAGGTCTCAGGTAGCCCTGTATGACTCACTTCAGTACAAAGCTACCTCAGGAGTTCATAAATTTGAAGTAACTAGGTTTTACTCTTAGAATCATAGAATCATAGAATGGTTTGGGTTGGAAAGGACCTCTAAAGGTCATCTAGTCCAACCCCCCTGCCGTGGGCAGGGACATCTTCAACTAGAGCAGGTTGCTCAGAGCCCCAGCCAACCTGACCTTGAATGTTTCCAGGGATGGGGCATCCACCACCTCTCTGGGCAACCTGTTCCAGTGTTTCACCACCCTCAGCGTAAAAAATTTCTTCCTTGTATCTAGTTTGAATCTACCCTCTTTTAGTTTAAAAACATTACCCCTTGTCCTATCACTACAGTTCCTATTAAAAAGTCTGTCAACACCTTTCTTATAAGCCCCTTTAAGTATTGAAAGGCCGCAATAAAGTCTCCCCAGAGCCTTCTCTTCTCCAGGCTGAACAACCCCAGTTCTCTCAAAACAACCCCAACTTTCTCAACTCTCTCTCTTACTCTTTGGAGATAGCCAAACAGTTTCTGTCCAGACATGGTAAAGTCCCATGACTCTGTTAAGCTCTGTTACAGTTCAGTAAAGCTGAAATCTTAATAGGTAAGCTATGTAAAAGGATTTTTCATATCACTTTGTAAAGGGGAAGGAGGGAACATGAATGAGACCTGTTTTCATTAAACTCTAGACCCAGTATACTGAAGCCCAACTTCAAAATAATCATTTCTTTTTTTTTTTCATTTTAGTGTCTCCTTCTACAAGATTAGAAAAGAGAGATGTACAACAAAGACAAAACAGTTAATAGCAAAACCTTTTGTTGTTGTCCTTAACTCCCACCTTTTTGTTTGCTACACAGGGAAGTTATTTCTTGTTAGCTAGCATGCCTACTATTAGAGGAGCATTTCCGCAGGGAATATCACTATGTAAAGTACAACTACCCTTAACTTTGCTGAATGTTAGATGCTGGGTCACTTAACTCGAGCCACAATAAACAGGTAACAATTTTATTATATCATCATGCCTGCAGGAATATATACGGAGGACCATATATCCCTTCAAGTTTCTAATAGCCTTGCCATACTGACTGTACAGTCTTTTACCTAACTAGTGAGAAGAGTCATTATTTATACTTGATACATATGTATTTTTAAGTCCGTAATTCTTGATGGCTAGGGACATAATTCTACCTGCTATGGCAGAATATGGAGATAAGAGTATCTTAAAATAATATATTGTTGCTGTGATTTCCCTACTCACTTTCTGTCTGGGAGATGGAAAGCATTCCAGTGGCCAATTCAAATACTACTGTCCGTTGTTAATATTTTGCTTTCTTTTAGAAGAGAAAATAAAGAAACCCAAACAGTAGATAACCTAGTATATAAATATAGAGTAATAAATACGTTAAGAAAAATTTTAATGATACTTGTCCTGTCTCTTCCCTTCCAAAATAGCTCAGGGAAGTCTAGCTAGAAGAACATTATGTTTCCAAAACCCATAGTATAGGTAAGCATGCCCAGAATTCATGATTAAGTGCTGATAATATGTTCTCATTGTACAGGACATGAATAGAAAGTCAATCAAAAAACAAACTCAGAAAATATAAAAGGTCCTGTGAGAGCCGGAGGAGAGTGGGAACATACAAAGTTTGTGTTTCCTTTGCTTTTGTTGGTCTCATTTTGTTCTCTAAATTCAATAATAGGGAGGAGATACGCAACATGGGTTGCTGTTTGCAATAATCACTGTAAATGAAAGTGAATGAAAAGGAAAGCTGGCTATTAAACTATTGAGTTTGTGAAACTACTCTTCTGAAAAGTGGGGATGGGTGAAAGTACATCATCTAGGCAGTATAATAAAAATTGCAGATAAAGACAGGTCTTTACTGGCTCCTTTGGCTAAAATGGAGTTTGTAAGGAAGCAAGACTGTGTAGGGGGATTTGATCACAGAAGTGATTTTTAAATTTGTCTATTTCTCAATAAAATTGATGCAGTAGCTGTCCTACATGCTGCCAGATGTGACAAAAGTATAAATTCCACTATTTATACTCATTAAGTATAAATTGAGTTGATTATTAGTGAGACATGATAGAATAAAAGTCCAGTCAAGGTATCATATGAAAACAATCCAGTTCCTCCGAGTCAAAGGATCTGACAGAAGTTCCCCTTAAGTACAAGGCTCAACTAATTGATTTATTTTTTTAAAATGAAAATAAACATTTCCCAGTGGCAGAATCATCAGACTTATGTACTTGGAAATGCAAGAGCATGTGGGTGGAATGTAAAATGTAGTAAGTGCCTAATGCACAAGCCACTGTTACAGACAGTGATAAATGCTAATTAAAAAAAAATAAATAAACAACCCCCCCAAAAAAACAACAAAGGAAGAAAATACATTTTAAGAGCTAAATGATAAAAAATATGTGAACAAATTACAAAGAGCAATGAATTTGGGATAATAATTGCTTTCATTTCTTTGCAGAACTTTTAATTAGTTCATTTTCTTTGGTGCCTCTCAGGCTGTTGTCATATCTTTATTTCTCCTTTTATTCTGAAAGATTCTATAATAAAAATCCCCACTGTGACTAAATGACAGAAATCACAAAGTTTTGATAATTTTCTGTCTGCCAGTAGGGTTATGTTAAACTGTATCACATCTTAGCATCTCACACACGAAAAAAAAAAAAAAAAAATATCTGGGACCTTATCTATTTTGAAGACCTTTAGAAATAGCATAGAAATTATAAATGGGAAATATATATATATGAATGGAAATACTTATAATAGGACATATATACACCCATTCATGCATGCATGTATACATACATACATAAAAATACACACAAACACACACATTTAGTCATTTCTCTTGCTATTTTTTCCTGACAGTGTTTACCATGACTTTGTCCAATCTACGTTTAAACAACTCAAGTCAGGTGTCTCCTGTTTTTTACCTAGGGAGACTAGTGTCCACATAAATAAGTGATTTTTTTTTTAAACCTTGTTCATAGTTTTAGGTTAGTAATTCCATATACAGGAAGGACGTTGTATTTGGAAATGTTACCCTTAGTCTATATTTGTGAAGTAGTTATTATGTAGGGTACATTTGCAGAGATGAATTATTATTTTTTATGGTGGAAGGTGGTGGAGATTTCTGCAGTTCATATCAATCACTCATTGCTGTGTTAATTAAGTAATCTCCTGTCCCAGTGCAAAGCAAGCCTTATTTGTTGATTGAGAGCTTGCAATGTTTGCTTGCGAAGAGCACAATGAAACATGTCCTTAATAGGCCACTTTGGCTTAATTTTATCCCATTACTTTCTAGTTTTATCCTCACCACCATCAGAAATACATCCTTTCACATAATTATCTTTTCTTCCTCTTTAGTTAATCAAAGTCTTAAAGTGATAAAATGGTACATTATATCTCCTTGCATTCACATACTGTTAATTCTCCATGGCAAAAAAAACCCCCAAACCACTAACAGAAATTTTTAATGTATTGTCTCAGCACAAAGTTGATTTTATTATTATTACGTATTAACGTCAATTAATATAATGCACCTCTGTAGAGAAATATTGAGTTATACACTGGGGAAAAAAAAAGACCTGCTCTTCCAATCTAGTAGTCCAGCATAATCAGTAAGATAACTAACAAACAGAGTTGTTTACCGAAACCTCTGCGGTCTCAAAGCATCTTTGGAGCCAGGTTAAAGGCTGAGTGTAAGATAGATAAGAATGCCTGAAGGGGATTAAACCCATTTTTTGAGGCTGTTAATACAGACCAGAGAAATGAAAACCCAGCTAGGAAAAATACAGTGGGATTTGGAACATAATATCTGTGGGGAGAAGGGGCAAAGCTGCCAAGAAAAGAATATTTCACTAGAAGTGGAGGATACATTGGATTAAAAGGAAATCAGCCTAGTTACTAGAAAAAATGTAAACTCTTATGGAATAAAAAATCAGAATTAGAGCAAGAGAAAAAAACAAGAAAAGAAGACTAACAAGATTAGAGGTTGAGGTGTTGAGAATGCGGAAAAAAAAAATGAGCTCAAGGTGAGGGGAAAAGAGTTCCAGCGGTGGAGGAAACAAGGTGCTGAGAAGGTGAGATGGACAGGGAAGCAAAGCAAGCCAGGGCTGCTGGCAGCAGTGAGGCAGGGAGAGGAGGAGGCACAGGAGTGCTGGCTGCTGTCTGGTGGATAGGAGAGAAATCTAACTGCGATCTCAGCAGAGACAACCCAGAATATGACACTGTAGGTGAATGTGGAAAGTAAACAATTGGGCCAAACAGAATGGATGATGGAAGTAAAAGGGAAGTGGTATGCTTTGGATGATCATCAACAAAGAGCATGAATCATCAGGGATGGGAATGGAAGGTGGTAGTACAGTGAGTAGGGCACTTGAAAGATGAGGACGGAGAATTACAGTATGCTTTGGTATCAGTGCTCAGTACTTGCCTGTGTTCAGTCTTTATCTTTTACCCAACAAAATGATTTTGTTGTCCTTCATACTCAAAGGGCAATATGTCCCAGGCTCTTCTACCTCTTGGAAATCCTGAAGAAGCTAGTGCGTCTCAGAGACAGAAACCCTATGATTTTATATGACTAGGAAAGATGATTAACCAGATCAACTATGCTAGAATCTTAGGTAGACCAGATATCAGTCAAATGTATGTAATTTGTATATGAACTACTCTATACCCCTCTGTTCCACTTTGTTTTCTAGTGAGCACATCCTTGTCATGTGATCTTGCTATTAAATACTGATAGAAATATGCAGCACTGTTTTTTGGAATATTTATACAATGGCACAGAACCGTTGTAATTATGCTCTTCACCTTCTCAAATGATTTATTATCTTAGCAGGAGGGAGCAGCATTTAAACAGAAAAAATATATCTAAATTTCCACTTTACATGTAAGACAAAGTAATCATTCAAAGCATGAAATCTGAAATAAAAATTAAAGACAAAAAGATTCTAGATACACTCATAGATCGGTTCTGTTTGCATTAAAATTCAAATTACTTTCTCTGGTTCTTGAAATAGAGTAATATTAAAAACAAGTTTAGACTGAATGGAAACATGCCATGTAAACATTTGAATATTTCTTATATTGTGGCAATGTTTTCAAGTAGTTTCATTTTCATTGTTATGACAGTGAATACAGAGGAAATGAGTGTTATGCAAAAGCTCTGCCTTTCTGAACACTTCCAAAATCTTTGATGCATTTAAAAGTATTTACTATTTGCAAAAGTTCTCAAGATGCCAGCATTAGAAAGTAATTGTTTTGCAATTTCATACAAAACAATGTAGTTTATTATTCTTTAAAGAAAATTAATTATTTTGAAAAGAATTCAAGCTCAGATTCCCTAATTTTATCTTATGCATTTTTTTTTCCAATTTTTAGCATGGAAAAAAATCATAGTTTTACAGTGATGCATTCTGCCTGTAAGTAATCAGGAAGCTTGTAGTTATGCAACTAAATCCTCATTTTAATGTTTCTTTCTTTATAGCAGAAATTAAACACTGTTACTAAAAGTAACAGCTTCCTTAGTGCAAGATAAATAAGCCTATTAAATTATATTTTGCTTTATTGTATGTAATTTTCTATTATTTGGGATATTTTGTGGGGGTAATTAATTTTGTTTATACATCAGTGCATTAGATGTTACTTTCGTTGACCCTGTGCACTTCCATTTGTGTGAAATAACAGTCCTAACTGGCATGTTACTACATGCAAATTACTGGGACTCCTTTTCAGTTTTGCACAGAATTGCCAACGTCACCCTTGGAGTTTGACTGGATTCAGTATTATTCCGTATTATTAAAGAGGTTTACAAAATTATTTTGCAAGCTGTCAGAACAATACAAGCAGAATTCTTCAGTTAATCACAAATATTGCATTTCTTTTCTATTCAACTGAAACAAAATGAATGAATGAATGAATGAATAAATAAATAAATAAACCCCAAGCATCAAAATGAATGCATGAATGAATGAATAAATAAATAAATAAACCCCAAGCATCATTCAGCTTTTCTGCTGCCTAGCCAAAATCAGCACCTGTGTGTAGAATGGCTTGAAGCCCTAATGTCATAATAATAAAAAATGAAGCAGCAGCTTAAATACTTACTCTGCAACATGATTTTCAGTGAAGGTCACCGACTATCAAATTATGTGAACTCCAGCTTGGAATCCCTTGGACTTCCGTAGTGTTTTGGAGTACCAAAAAGGCCATGACAATAAAAGCTTTCCCTCCATCTGAAAGCGACCAGAAGACTGCAGCTGAAGCACCTGCTATGGCAAAATGCAATTTTCTGGCATCTTGTTTTAATAGCTACAAATTATTTCATTCTGCATTAAGCTACAATAGTCTCTTTCTTAATGTGATGAACCTAATTCAGAAGGTGTCAGTGAAAACCTTCTAGCCCTATGCTTCAGGAAGAGCTGTTAAGTATTTCTTCACCTTTGACTATCACCGTAGGCAGTTATGCTTCCCTTGAGTAGACCCCTGCTTATCTGCATTTTTTTATCTTGATATTCAAAGTCCATTATGGGACTAGCCCACCTACCAGATCAGTCACTCTCCTTTCATGTTATTATTTTCCATTATAGAGAGAGATCCATATCA
This sequence comes from Aptenodytes patagonicus, assembly GCF_965638725.1. NCBI lineage: Eukaryota > Metazoa > Chordata > Aves > Sphenisciformes > Spheniscidae > Aptenodytes > Aptenodytes patagonicus. The sequence goes on from NC_134949.1 coordinate 31,540,858, forward strand.
TTGGAACAATGAAACCATCACTAATTAGAAGGCTTCTTGCAGACGTAACTTAAATTAACTGGGCCTGAACTACTGGATTTGCTTTTAGTAAGAAATAACCACAGGCTTCAGTGTCCAGAAAAAAAAAAAAGGTCATAACTCATCTTCCCAGTTATTTTCCTTTCTGAGTAATGTTTTGTGAAGCAATCAAATATCTCCCTGTTTAAAGTGCAAATGATGATTTAAAAGCCTCTATTACTATTGTACAGAATCTGTCTTTGAGTGCCATACACTGCTTGTGGTGGAATGATAAGAGCTTCATCACAGACAGCCCACATTAGCGCTCTGATTAAAAGTATCCCTTTTGTCTCCATTTTCAGGACTTTTTCTCCACAATAAACTGCTATTCTAAGCAATAGCCCTCTGCTGCAATCCCCTTTAGAATTGTAAGTGCTGTATAATGACATTCATCAGCCAATCATCTGAGTAAAGTAAAATCTGTAACAATAGTCATTAGTAGATGATGCAGAGTCTCTTTCTCCTCTCACTTTTGAAACTTGAATTCCTTTGAAAGCAATTGTTTATTGTGCTTTATGTTGGGACTAGGGGAATGTGTTTAGCTGGATTACTGCAATTCACTGTTTTCAAAGCCAAACGTGAAAACAATTCATACCCTTCTGATGATACAGAGTGTTTGTGTCTACTCTGCCTTCTCTTCTTTCAGCCTCGAAGCATTCACCCTGTCTTAACTGCTGGTGCAACAAGTTCAGTCTGCATACTGAATGTAACAGTTTAATGAGAGTTTCTGTGTTAGGTAATGGAGTGATTCAATGGGTACAAACAAAGCGTGGGAATGTCCTAGAAGGACCTTGCCAAGGGTATGGTGAGGACGTTTCAGAATACTCTGTGTCTTACACAGTGTAGATATACTTGGGGCAATCTGCAGATGGCAAGGAGCTAGCTGTTGCACTGCAAATTATAGCCTAGGCTGCCTGTATTCTCCACGAGTTGTTGAATCTATATTTTAAGAGCCAGTCCACAGGAATGGGGTCCAGAGCAAACGTGGCATGCAATTTAGCTGGACTACAGAAGCCAAGAATTTATTGCTAGTCCAATTAAGGTCTCAATGGTCTAATCAATGAATTATTATTAGCATAGTTTCACTGATAATAACACTCATAATCCAAATTATCCAATTATTACAACTCATTCCCTATAATGACAAAAACTGATACACACAAATCTCACTTTTTCACTGCTTTTTTGATTCCCAAAGTTGTCCTCCTGAGAACATGTTTCCTACTGTAGGGAAAGGTGAGGCGTGAATTATAGCATCCAAATATCTTTGCTGAGAGAACTATACTGTTGATGTTGAAAGGAGGGGCATGTTGCTGGGAGTGGTGCAGGGAAAAACAAAAGGTGGAGCTGTACCAAGGCATATAGGACAGGAAAAGAACTGGTTCATGTCAGACAGAAAGGTGATTAGTGCTGGAGGGTAAATGCAAGACTTTGTCGTGTTACTGTTCTCTGCCTTGGTCAGTATCTGAAGTCTGCCTTACATGAAGAAACAATTAATTTTTGTTTCGTTATTCTGTCCCTGGTTGGGAGCCCTCTTTTCCTGTTTTATGTGCAGTTAGAGCAACTACTGTCAAATTGGGGGCATGATTTGTGAATCGAAGGACTTGTTAGAAAGTGGTGAGAACTGTTGAGTGAATTTCCTGGAAGTGGGTGACTGCAGTGCTGCCATGAGCTCCTGTGAGCCTATGGCTTGAGAAGGCTGAGGATAAGAAGAATCAGCAGGAGGGATTCTTCATGTGTAGAATAAGAGCAGGCTTGTCTCACCAGGATCAGACCACGTAAGCACAATGAATGCAGTTCTGCCAAAATTATTGTTTATAGAATTCCACAGCGCATCTGAATTCAGAGCATATCTAGATGCTACTATTGCACCATCTGCTCTAAGTGCTGTGCAGGAGAGTGGGGATCATGAGTCATATGTGGAAGGTTATGGATGTCTAGGTGACATGGAAAGTATTGTGCAGTGAGGTTATGGTGGATGCTACAACCTTATGGTAGTTCCAGTAGTGACCCAATTTTTTCAGTCCCTCATTGCTCTGCAAGAAATGCCTGGCTGGATAAATGTTTATCAAACAAAGCACATGTTTGTCATGTTTGGAAGCTTGGCAGCCCCTTCACTGTGCTAAGGATGGGGTGGATGACTATGTTGAAAGGAGGGACAGGATAAGAGATGTTTCTGGAGTATTCTTTTCACTCTTGACCCTTGTGTGCTGGCAGAGACCATCCACTGTTTTAGGTAAGTTTTAAACAGGCTTATGTGTTTAGAAGACATATGGCATTTGACCCCTCTGTCTTTCCTTTTACTGCTTCCAGCAACACAAGTGTCTATTTGATAGTCTGTTAGATAAGCATTCACACAGCCCCCACTCCTTCTGTAGACAGCATCTGGGCAGAAAGTCTCAGTGCTGCCTCTAGAACTCGCAGGGAGACAGAGACAATGTGGCTGCCTGGTGTATATGGCAAACCAGTGACCATGTGGTCTGGGCTTTAGTGGGCCCTGCTTACCCTCAGCCACGGACTTTTAGAGACTGCCTGGCCATCAAGATCCCAGCAATACAGGGAAGTGTGGCAAAAGTAATTTCTGATCCAAGGCCTGCAAAACCACCTTCAGCTTTTTTCTTTTGAATCAATACTAGTTCACAGTTAGAATGACACCTCTTATGTAAGTTTCCTGTACAGTGAATGCACAGAAAGTTTCCTGAATACTAAATAACAATTTGTATGTTCTTGGCAAATGTTCAAAAGGATGTGAGTTATCTAAGATTGGCTATATAAGTAACTATATATATATGAGCATCTAAAAAAACTGATAAGACAGATGTGGATTTAACCAGGGAATGAGAAGGCTGTTTCACAGATCACCAGCCACGGCCTTTCACAGTAACCTGCCAGTACTGAGCATGACATGACTGCTGAGGAAAGTGCATAGTTTGCTAGATAGCTTTGAAAGACTCCAGGCAAATAAAATAGAGTAAGGTCTGGCAGAGTTATATCCATATTACCAACCTTTATACAGGTTATACTACACCTACCTATTATCCATGCAGGTGTAGAACTGGGGTGTTATTAGTCTCTTCACTACACGCGAGTTTCCTCATTCAAGAAGACAGCTGGAAAGCACCAATGCAAAATACAAATGTGCCTAAACACGTAGAGGTTGTTGATGGTGGGGTGGAGGCAAAGGGACAAGATGCAAATGCAGAACTGGGAGTAGAATACATGACAACGTAAATATACTCTGTGTAAACATATCTCCTTCCAACTGACAGTAGAGGAACATGTTCCTTTACTTAAAAAATCACCAGGAAATCTGCCATTTCATTTCATTGTGATATGTGACAACAGGAATTTTTCAATGGCTTGTGATCCTATTCAGGCTGTCCAGTTTCAGCATCTGGTTGCTGGTGAGATCAGAGGACTGATTCTTGGATGTACAGAGCACTCAGAAAAGACTGCATAAAGCACTCCTCACTTCTGAGTTTTCCTTTCTCTTCACTCGCTCTGTCAGAAGGACTATGACTATAAATTGCATCAGTTAAAGTTTTGACTCGACTAAGCTCATATTATTCCTTCTTACAGCAACTGTTCCGTGAAATTAATCTAAAGGTGAAATCATTTGGTAAGATGCCTCCATGTTTAAAGCCACTTTTGCTGTTTATTACTTGACATTTTTAGGAGCCTTTCACATTCCTTTATTGCCACAGGAGCCACTGATTGAGCAGAGGCTGGATTCACCCCCATCTCCCACAATTTTTAGTTACAGAAACCATGGCAAAGGTCTTTTGCTGTAAGCAACAGCCCAGGATTAAAGTTGTGTTCTAGTCGAGTTGCAGCTTCACTTCCTTCAGAAAACCAAAGTCTGAGAAAAGCTGGAAAAGAGCAGAGATCTAAGGAGGTGGTAGCCTGGCTGAAAAAAACACTAATTGAAGTGTTTGACATTTCTTCTTAGAGATTGTTTTAAGTGCCCATAAAGTCACTGCTGAGAGTTAACCTGTGTTTCCAAGGCAGAGCAGTGATTAAGTTCAGCCTTTTGTGTGTGATCTACATCAGTAGTCCTTATCTGCATTCGTGTGGAAGGCAGCTGATTACAGAGTTGGTCCCTCAGCTCCCTGAGAAGCCAGCCAAACCAGACCCCACTGAGGCTCACCCACTAGTGCACTTCCAAATTTCTGTAGCAAAATGTAGGCTGTTTGCAGCTCTATAGGGAAAAAACGTCTTACAAATCTCTTGCACTAAAAAGTCCAGAATAATGGAGACCCGGCTGATAGTTTTGTAGGCTTCTCACCTACTGCGCCCTCCCTGAACCATGTAAGATGTAATAAAGCAGGAAGCAAACTTGCCTAGGAGGCAGAAAACAAAAAGTTGGATTAATGTTTGATTTTCATCAAGGCAAAAAGTTACCAGAAGTATGTTAGTAAGTTCTTCAATAAGGGATTGTTGTTTTGTATAAATATCTTAAAAAGGAAGTGATTAGAGAGCAATGGACAATGCACTTGCAGAGCAATGAATGTGACTTGGATTAATCTGAACCAGGGACAACTGGGGAATTTTAGAGATCTACATAAGAGATGTGCAAAGATAACAGGGTAACAATGAGATTTAGTATCAACGAATTCTAAGTATCTCTCACCACAGGGGAAAAAATAAATGGCTTGTATGCTTTAGAAAGTGATATTATCTGTCACTTTTCAGAAGGGATCTGGGAAAATGCAGAAATCTCGCTTCTGCTCAGTGTGCAACTGGTAGAGAAAATGCAAACGAAGTTGTGTTAAGAATGAAGTATTATCATGTTATTAGAAATCAACAGCACTGCCTCATTTGCATTGCAGTTGTGCACTGAGTACTCATCAGAAATATGTCTGTATGAAATAAAATGATTCTGAAAAGGGCGACAAGGCCATGAAAAAACTTTCCTATAAATGGCTATAGCAAATCTGGCTTTTTTTTTTTTCTTTAGAAAAGAGACAAATAAAAGAACACATGAAAAGTGTTTTAAGCGCTATTAGAAATATTATAATAAAATATGGACTAGTTAGCTCAGAGGCATCTGCATCTGCATTTCCTGAAGAAAGCTTTATCTCTCTTCTCTCTGGTACCCATGCTTATGTCCCTTGTCCTGCCATGTCCTAGAGGCTATGCCAGGTGAGGGTCCATGATTCACATACCTTAAGAGCAAGGCAATTTCAATTTTTCTCTTCACAACTTTATTGAACAAGTCAAACACCTCACACCACTTAATTGAAGAGTGAAATGTGTTGTTATATAGAGTGGCTGAGATCAAGGGTTTAGATTCAAAGGAGATCAGATAAAATCAGTATTTAAAGTTGCTATTAATAATAATAAATCTTATGGAAGGAATATATTAAAATTCATGTTTTAAGGTGTAAATCAGGATCTGTAGAGTACCCGGATGAAACCTAGGCATAGATGCACATATGATGCAGCAGTCTTCTTTCTTATTTGAACACTTATGCTATCATTGATCCTGCCAGATACAGGTTTATGCTGTTGTTCTTAGTGCTGACAAGTTACAGGACTAATGCGAATTCAAGTCTGATTTCAAATGACACTGCTATATTTTCGTCTTTTGTTTTACCTATCTTCATTTCTCTCTACCAATGAGATATTTCAGGGAGATGGAAATCCCTGAAATAATGAGTGAAAAGCATTCAGTTTCCTGGAATCAAAGTGATTTTTAACAACTGAGCAAAGTCAAGGCACATAGTCATACTCATGGGTGAAAAATATTGTACATATTGTGTGAAAATTTCATCTTCTAAAATTCCCAACAAGCCTGTCATTAAAATTACCAGAATTTCTCATCACAATTCATTTTTGTTACAAGAAAGTTAGAATAAAAATTGTAATAGACCTGTTTCCTTGGGACTGTAACTCATTTTGATTTGTACAGTATCTTCACACCAATGACCAATATGAATTTTATTTGTTTCTCCACTAAGAAACAGGACAGACTGTGTCTCTCAGGTCTACGTCACAGACTAATTCCACATTTGCAAACCTCAGAGGTAACCTGGCTTACTGTAGACACACAGGGCTGTGCTTCAGGACACAGCTGAAAGGACAGAAAGAAGGAATGAGCCCTCTCAGTAGAGACATATTTTGCCTAGTGTTACAACAGCAGAAAGTTTCTGGCACCCTTATCTGCCTTCCCCCAGTCAGACTGATAATACTGATGTGTAAATATACATGGAGATGACAGTGCAACAAGAAGTCCACTTTGGGGGTGAAATGGAGCCACCTACCAATACCATGGCTATTTATTTATAGGCTTCTCACTTAAAACTTTAGACTCTGAGAACATAAAATTAAGGTAAAAATACTTATGAGATAGAAAATTTTGTATTTTATATAATGAAAGGGCAAGCCAAGGACTTTGCACTATTGCAAGCAAATCTCACATTTATGTATATTTTGGTTGGTACTTCTCAGTGACTTTGGTGATATATACAGTAACTGTTTCTTATTTGCTGAGACATTTTAGCATTTTGTTTGGTAAACTTGCAAAGGTATGAAATTGGCTGTATTTTTGTTTTGCTTATGCAAAAGCCAAGAACTTTTCTCATTAACATTATCTTTTGCTTGAACTTCTCGTTTTATTTTAGCTCTCACAGTAAGTAAGCTTGTTAGGGAGTTTCAGCCAAACCAGCCAGATGTTCCTAACTCCCATAACATTTTGTAAAGTCCTCTTGTGGAGCCTTGAACAATGGGGCTGTATTGCAATACAACCAAACTGAACCTGAAACACCAAACAGACGATAAAGAAAAGACAGACAGAAGAAGGGAGGGAATATTTGGCACTTGAGACATGAAAACCCACGTGCTTATTGCTCACATTTTTGTTTCTACTACTGGCATCCAAATGTTGCTTTGATTACATGAGAGTTTTTAAGCAATATTTAATTCTGTGAACTCATATTGTTAAGGCAGATTTTTTTAGCCTACAGTTAATGGTATTCAAATGCTTTGGGGAAAAAAACCCAAACAATCTTCAACAGGAGTCTGAAACAAGAATTTTTCCTTAGGAAGGTGAAATAGGAATTGTTTTTCATATAGGAGAGCTATCCACCCACCAGTGTACCCAGATACGTCCCAGCCCATCTGCAGCAAGTGCAGGGTATCATCTTCATCCATGAAGTGGAACAATTTGGAGAGGGGATACAGCTGAAAAGCCAAGTGCAGATGCAGGTCAGGGAGAGTCAAATCTCTGGTGAGCCAGAGTTGGATGGGAACTTTGCAGATGTGTGTTGTACCAGGTACATTTTGATGACCACCATCGATCAGATTGAGGAAATGCAGTGGGAAATGTTAAAGGTAATATGCTAAATAGGTAGATACATAAGGTCTGGGTGCCAAATTAATTTTTTCTGTTTCACTTCCATCCACTAAGGTGCATGGGAAGTGCTGCCATCTGTCAATGTGATTAGAATTATTTTTTAATGCTTCGACTGGCTTGTGTCAGCATCCTAGGACTTGCATCTAATATGATCTTGTGTTGATTTAAATGGTTTCATAATGAAATGGAAGGGGAAAGTGTGCATAGTTAGGTTCAGCTTTCTGAGGATGTTAAAACAAGATACTAAGTACCATTAATGAATACCTTACTGAAATGTGATGTAACCGTGTAACCAAACACAGTATTACCATTGCTAGTAACAGGCCATTAGCACTGTATGAAGTTGGGAAGGCCTCAGGACTGAGGTTTGTCAGGCTTGCTATGTCTGAAATTTTCTTGACCTGTAACTTGGTTTAGCTGTGACAGTAATTTCTCTAAAATTGGTCAGGTGTCTATGGCTAATTTGTTTTACTTTTGTTTACCTCTGTGTGGTACAATGCTGGTTTTAGATATCTAACAGGAACTAGCAGTTATTATAGGCAGAATGAGGTATTTATGACTCGTAACACAATGACAGTGTAGAGAAATACAGGCCTGGTAGGACAGCAAAGGCTTTGAGAAGCAGAGACGTAGGATGCAGTGCAGAGGACTACAGGCATGGGGTGACAAGTGATGGGGGCCCTGCTTTGCACTGGAGACCCCACAGCTATAAACAACTCACCTGCAGTCAGTTAGAGAAATGCCAACCTGCATCTGGACAAAAGTGATTTTAGGGGTAGCAAAGAAAAGAAAGAAATAACATCTCACACAAGTAAAATGTAACATACATAGCAAATTAGGATGTTACCTGGAGCTGCAGACCAGTGACAAAAGAACAAAGGTCTAAAAGGGTGCTAGCAAGCATGGAAAAATGACACCAAGTGGATCGTAGAGCGAGGAAGAATCAACATCAACATCATATTCCTCCCAGTGAGGTACGCCAGGTGCTGGCACACCTGTCACCACAGCCCCTGGCCGTGAAGCCAGAGCCCTTAGGAGCCAGGACAGCCTGGAAAGGTTGAGCATTACACTGGGAAAAGGGCTAGCAACTACATGTGTGTAAAAGAATCTTAACTGCATTCTTCTTTTTCTGTAACAATTAGATCTGAACTAATAATTATTAGATATTAAGATTTCAGTTATATTAACTATAAATTTTTGGGTTTACTTATATATAAAGTGTGCTTCCTCTTTGCCCACAAACAAGGCTTTGAATGTAACGGTGTTAATATATTCCTTTATATCACAAATTCTGAAAAAAAAATAAATCCAAGCATTACATAGATAGGAAAATACATAACTGCTAAATCTAAAACAACTGAAAAAGCAAACAAAACTGTAAGAAGAACCACAAGAAATATGCAACTCTTCCACACTTATCAACCATCCTACAGTATGTATAAAAGATTTTCTTGCATGAATCACATAGAAACTGCCTCTCATCCATTCCAAGTTTGTCTGCTCACACATTTTTTTCCCCCACTATACTGTATCTGTCAAAGACCAGACCATTTAAGACGCTGGAAGATGTGGAGATGCTAAAATATTTGTTTACACACACATTCTAGTTTTCAGGAAAACTCGTTTTAGTACTTAATACTTTGGCTCTTTCTGCAAAACTGTCTGTGTTTTCCTGTAATGTTTATTATGTTCAAATATTTGAATATGAGGATGTTTGTGTGCAAAATAAACATTGAAAATAAATATGCAAAAATTCAGCTATGTCCCCCTAAAAATAATCTCAGCCAAACAGAAAATCAGACTAAATGGAAGGAAGAAACCTTTTCAGTCTTTTTCAACTAATTCTATATTGCACAACATGAGAACAAGGATATATTTGGGTTTGTATTGTGTGCCTGTATAGGAAGCATGTGATGATAAATACAATTCTAAAACGTCAGCACTGTGATAAAGTGTCTGAAACCTGAAAATTAGAAATTAATGAGGGTTAAAAATTTAATGAAATTTAGATGATGCTATTTAAATAGATTATAACTCTATCAAAAGTGTTTTACTAAGTTGAGTATGTTTAGACATGATTGATTAAATAAACTTACATGCAACAAAGTAGCCTTTAATAAAATACATTAACTTAAGATCTCAGATTGAAAGAAGAGTTCAAAATTGCCTTTTCTCTTTCAAACCCCCTAGAAGAAAATGAAAATCAAATCACAGCCTTCAATTTAAGACAGAGATTTGTATCCTAAATAGATTTTATTTTGGGGATTCAGGATGCCGTCATTATTATAGTCTGGCAAATTTTCTCTATTTTTTCTTCATTTGTTCTCACAATATAGCTAGGGGGCTGGTTGCAGGGGGAAAAAAATATCAAACAGAAGGTGAATGGCCAGCACTTTGAGAAATGCAGATCGGCACAAAGACCTGGATTCATTCCATATGCTTTAAATACTTAAACTGAGATAAGGATGTGAGGAGTTCTAGTTATTTTTTTTACACTCTAGTTTAATTAATTATTTACAGTTATTATAATTAATTACAGTAGTTATCATAAACATAATTTAACCTTGTAGCCCTGTAGTGCAGTGTTGCCATGACTAGTAACAGGCCACAGTCTAAATACTGGGTTTGCAAGCCCTCAGGACCAAGGCTTGTCAGGTTTGCTCTTTCTGAACTGCTCTTGACCTGCTTACAGATTTACTTTACTTGGTTTAGCTTTGACACCTACTTTTGTAGTTGGCAGGTGGTACCACCATGGTACCACTGTGGTTTTAAGACTCCAGTATAACCTAGTGACCATAGGACCCAGGTGAGCAGGGAAAGGGTGCACATAACATCAGAAAAAGGGGTAGAAACTGTGTGCATAACATTTTTAACCATATTGTTATTATTTTTTATTATTGAAACTGTTCTGCATAGACATATTCTTTCTTTTTCTCTAATAACAATTCTTCAATTAGACTGTTAAGATTTCAGTAATACTAACAATAATTCCTGTTTCCTCATTGTCCATAAACAAGATTCTGAACATAACAGTAATAATATAGTATAGTAAAATAGTTATACAAATTTACTGCATGTACTTTGAAGATGAAATATGATGGATAAATATGTGCCCCACATACTTCTGGTACCTGCAAGATGCAATGTTATTTTCCATGTTATGTTTGGTAAATAGTAAGGATTATATAAGATACAGTTATAGAAAGTCAAATTTGCATCCAACCATCATGGTTTAACTTAGAACTATAAGCAAAAACTCATTCTGAAGTTAAGAATTTGTGTCTCAAACTTAGAAAAATTAAGGGACCTAGTTACTAAAGTCAACTGGACTTAAGAGCCCAGGCGGAGACCTCTTTTCTGACTTCTTTGTGTGTGAAAGGTATGTGTATACCAGTAAGGCGAGAAAATGCATAAAAGTCTACAGAAAGAATAAGAGTCTATAAACCCCTTGAGAAATAAGAAATTATTTGCAAAAGCTGTAGGAGGTAAAGAGTGTTTTAAAGAACTGGTCATTGAAAAAAGACATCTATATCAGGAAGCATGGAAAAGAGATCAGAAATGTTAGCTGTAAATCTATAGTAGGCCATTTGAGAAAATTAAATCTCACAGTTTCTTCACTTGTACAAGTAAAGAGAAAAAGGAAAGAAGATAAGGTTGGTATAGTGAACATGGGATCATGACTAAAGATAATCTAAATGTTACTAATACTGGACAAATCGTTTGTCTCTGTTTTAGGAAAGGAGGTTGAGTATGGGGGTGAACACACGACAGCAGTTGTTAGATTGTTCAAGCTAAAGTGAAATTAAAACATCAGGTTCTTAATATACTCTAGCTAGATACTAGGTAACCACAGTCTCTGAACTCATTCAACCTGAAAGTTTGGCATTAATGTTTTCCTTTGTCTACTGCAATGATATTGCACCATTGGACAATATTTAGCAGAGTACCTCTATGAAAGAAGAAGAGAAAAAGTGATCCAGGCAACTATCAAACTGACCCATTTTTCACCAATAGAAGTAAAGATTTAAAAGAATATTTTAAAGGAAAACCTGATTAAATGCATGCAGGTAAATGAAAATATAATCCAACAATGGATTAGTGATGGTATGTCATGCTAGACTAATCTTACAGTTTTATTTGTTAAAATTATAGGATTTATAGAAAAAAAATAAATACTGTAAATTTGTCAGGATTTCAAAAGACCAAGTGACCTGATTCTCTGTGAGAAATGATTTGTTAGGGTGGGGCACATGAGACTTAGTAGAAGACACGCAGAGAGAAAGAAAAAATGCTAAAATAGTGTTAAAAAGGAAACTATCAGACTAGAGGAAGATTAGTAGCAGAGTTCCTCAAGGACTAGCCCAGCAACAGATCTTTAATGTTTTAATTAATAAATTTGGCACAAAAATAAAGCCTTGATGAAAATTGTTTATGACAGAAAGTTAAGAGGCAAGTAAATATAAAGGACAATTGACATATCATACAAAAAGTATATCATGATCCTGAGGACTACAGTAATAAAAATGGGATGGAATTTAACTGAAGCATGAAGCCCTGTGAAGAGGGACTAATAATAAAATTTTCCACCATTAACTGGAAATTTACCAATTGTCAATGACGTAGAAATAGAAAAGTCTGACATAGTAGCAGATTCCTGTGTTATTAAAAACTAACAGTATGATGGGCTTATGAAAAAGTAGATGTGATTTTAGGTGTTTTATGTGGGAAACTGTGTGCTATTGGACAAAACACTGTTTAGAGAGTTTTGCCTACAATATCTTGTACAGTCATGGTCACCTGTGTTAAAAAAAATGAACTGAAACTGAAAGAGTTGCAAAATAAAACAGGCAGATAATCCAGGTAATGGAGAGGCATTGAGAGAAGACTTAAAGAGTTTTGCTGCACTGAACAAACCAAAGTCCTAAGGATATAACTAGAAGAAGGAGAAAAGAATCAAAGAGAGGCGAAAAAAGCATTTAAATAAAATAGGTATATGCTGGCCAGGAACAGAAAGTTTTTCAATGTTGGAAAGTTTTTTAAGCATCAGGGAAGCAAGGTCTTGGAGTAGATTCCTGTGAGGAGTAAATCTCTTGAAGATCTGGCTAGTTTAAGGTAGAACGTAATATTTTATTAAAGCGATTTTCTGATGTTGCTTCCTGCTATCATATATTGAATGATCTGCTACATTATTTTTGTTTGTCGTTTCTTACATCTTTCAGGTTTTCCTGTTTGTAGCATTAAAAGGAAACTTCATCTGAAAGAAGAATTTTGCCTCCCCCCCCACACACTATGGGGTTTATTAGTACTGTTAGATACATATTAGCATTATTAAGAATGATTTGTGGTTTATCTCCGTATTTTCCACATTCATTGCAGGTTCAAACCTGTAATATTTGCACCGCAGTTAAACTCAGACTAGGATCAATTCCTTCTAAGTATTTTATGTTGGAATTTTTCCTTCTTTAAATTATGCCTCCAGAAAGTGTTTGGAGTATCTCTTAGTACTATTGCTCACCTTGCATGCACAATTAGTCACCTCAGTACTTTCTTATTATAGTGAAGAAGAATAATGTGGAAGTTAATGGATGATTAAGGAATATTCTTAGATCTAATGACCTTGATTTAATGTGTCCTTGGGAGCTACAATTTGCTTTAGCTTGCAAGTTGTACTTCCTCTGTGAACCGTATCTTCTTTCTCATGCTTATGGGATCCATAAGACTGCTTCCTCCTATTAGTCTATCAACAGACTTTGAGGGTTAATGTTAATAAAATCCTTTTAAGACCCACGCACTTTTCACATGTATAAAAGAGATTCACTGCCAGATATCATACAGAGCTTGATATAAACTTCCTCTTTCTGCACCTCTCAAGCTCTAAAGTCAACATATGTATCACCTCATAAGTAAATTTGCTCATTTTAAATTCTTTGTCTTGGTTTCAAGAGAACTGCTGCTATCAAGGAGACTCATCTTACTATATCTAGAAACGATCTCCCAGTCCTCTGTCAGAAAAGGCGGACACTGTTATGAATGCTAAGACCTGTTAATGCTCCCATTAAAATTGAGGCAAGCTACCAGCAGTTTGAAAGTGTGATCAGTCAAGGCCTATGCAGAAAAAAAGACCTTGTTCTCAGAGCTAATAAAATGTCATGGTCAGGACATCAGCTCTTGAAAATTTTTTGCTTCACTACAATTAATAGATTCTTTTTCAATTTATGTCAAACAAGGACCTGGGTTAGGTTGGTGGTGGTTGTTGTTATTATTCATTTCAAGAGGTTTTTATTAATAACTGTTTTAGTCATTTGGGATACTGCAAATAAAGATTTAATATCATTTTCATTCATAAAATGCAATATTGTTTAACTTCACTTCCATTACTTTTCACTGGCACATTCTAAACATTTAAATTGAGTAGCTCTTTGATGAGGTATTGCTAGTTTTCTCTTGGAAAAACTTTCTCTTTCTCATAGAATTCTATTAAGTAGTTGTGTTCTTGAACAAATCCAAAGGCCACTCTAAGGGCAAGCAAATTAAAGAGTTAGGATATGGGTCAGATTTGTTTCCACTGATCAACAAAGGAAACTGAAGGCACAAAATATGTACAAACTTCAAGATTCCTTTCCTCTGGCATACCAGGTACTGGCTGAGGGAATTAAGATCATTTAGTGTTTTCTATCTGTGCTGGTAACCCGGATGAACCTAAGCCACACCCTTCTGAAATCACTTGAAAAGTCCTTTCCCAGAAGTATTTTAACTTAGAATTTGTGCCTAAAACCTGCTGCTGCTTTATCAAGTAGGAATCAATATTCTTGTGCCCTCCAGACTCAACTCTAACTATAAGACTACATAAAAATTGGCTGTAGAAGGGCAGGAAGCCAAAATATTGTGTCACGTGCTGCTGACTTATTATCTTTATAATGCATGGGTGAACAATTTAAAGCCTAGCTTGAGACATGTGAATGTAAACCTACTTGATCCTAATCCACTCTCCATATAATTTCCCTCTGTTTCCTGTTGCCCTTCAGTTGTTGAGTGAGCTTTGTGGTTTAGGGAGTGGCATTTAGGCAATGACATTCCAAGCCTGAAGTTTACATGTAGCTTAGAAAAGGTTGGCCCAATTAGCTTAAAAAAAAGCACTACTTACAGTGGAAGCAGTCTAGAGGAAGCAGTCAACGACCTGTTACGCCACCTGGATGCTCACAAGTCTATGGGGCCGGATGGGATCTACCCGAGGGTGCTGAGGGAGCTGGCGGAGGAGCTCGCCAAGCCACTCTCCATCATTTATCAGCAGTCCTGGTTAATGGGGGAGGTCCCAGATGACTGGAGGCTTGCCAATGTGACGCCCATCTACAAGAAGGGCCGGAAGGAGGATCCGGGGAACTACAGGCCTGTCAGCCTGACCTCGGTGCCGGGGAAGATTATGGAGCGGTTCATCTTGAGGGCGCTCACAAGGCATGAGCGGGACAACCAGGGGATGCGGCCTAGCCAGCACGGGTTCATGAGAGGCAGGTCCTGCTTGACCAACCTGATCTCCTTCTATGACCAGGTGACCCGCCTAGTGGATGAGGGAAAGGCTGTGGATGTGGTCTACCTGGACTTCAGTAAGGCCTTTGACACTGTTTCCCACAGTATTAGAATCATAGAATCATAGAATCATTGAGGTTGGAAAAGACCTCTAAGATCATCAAGTCCAACCATCGACCCAACACCACCATGTCCACTAAACCATGTCCCTAAGCGCCTCATCTACTTGTCTTTTAAATACCTCCAGGGATGGGGACTCAACCACTTCCCTGGGCAGCCTGTTCCAATATTTGACAACCCTTTCAGTGAAGAAATGTTTCCTAATATCCAATCTAAACCTTCCCTGGCACAACTTGAGGCCAATTCCTCTCGTCCTATCGCTAGTTACTGGGGAGAAGAGACCGACACCCACCTCATTACAACCTCCTTTCAGGTAGTTGTAGAGGGCGATGAGGTCTCCCCTCAGCCTCCTTTTCTGCAGGCTAAACAACCCCAGTTCCCTCAGCCGCTCCTCATAAGACTTGTTCTCCAGACCCCTCACCAGCCTCGTTGCCCTTCTCTGGACACGCTCCAGCACCTTGACGTCCTTCTTGTAATGAGGGGCCCAAAACTGAACACAGTATTTGAGGTGCGGCCTCACCAGTGCCGAGTACAGGGGCACGATCACTTCCCTACTCCTGCTGGCCACACTATTTCTGACACAGGCCAGGATGCCATTGGCCTTCTTGGCCACCTGGGCACACTGCTGGCTCATGTTCAGCTGGCTGTCGACCAGCACCCCCAGGTCCTTTTCCGACAGGCAGCTTTCCAGCCACTCTTCCCCAAGCCTGTAGCGCTGCATGGGGTTGTTGTGGCCAAAGTGCAGGACCCGGCACTTGGCCTTGTTGAATCTCATACAGTTGGCCTCGGCCCATCGACCCAGCCTGTCCAGGTCCCTCTGCAGAGCCTTCCTACCCTCGAGCAGATCAACACTCCCGCCCAACTTGGTGTCGTCTGCAAACTTACTGAGGGTGCACTCGATCCCCTCATCCAGATCATTGATAAAGATATTGAACAAGACCGGCCCCAAAACTGAGCCCTGGGGAACACCGCTCGTGACCGGCCACCAACTGGATGTAACTCCATTCTCCACCACTCTCTGGGCCCGGCCGTCCAGCCAGTTTTTGACCCAGCGCAGAGTACACCTGTCTAAGCCGTGAGCCGCCAGCTTCTCTAGGAGAATGCTGTGGGAGACGGTGTCAAAGGCCTTGCTGAAGTCCAGGTAGACCACATCCACAGCCTTTCCCTCATCCACTGGGTGGGTCACCTGGTCATAGAAGGAGATCAGGTTGGTCAAGCAGGACCTGCCTCTCATGAACCCGTGCTGGCTGGGCCTGATCCCCTGGTTGTCCCGCTCATGCCTTGTGAGCGCCCTCAAGATGAACCGCTCCATAATCTTCCCCGGCACCGAGGTCAGGCTGACAGGCCTGTAGTTCCCCGGATCCTCCTTCCGGCCCTTCTTGTAGATGGGCGTCACATTGGCAAGCCTCCAGTCATCTGGGACCTCCCCCATTAACCAGGACTGCTGATAAATGATGGAGAGTGGCTTGGTAAGCTCCTCCGCCAGCTCCCTCAGCACCCTCGGGTAGATCCCATCCGGCCCCATAGACTTGTGAGCGTCCAGGTGACGTAGCAGGTCATTGACTGCTTCCTCTTGGATTATGGGGCGTTCATCCTGCTCGCCGTCCCTGTCTTCCAGCTCGAGGGGCCGAGTACCCTGAGGAGAACTGGTCTGACTATTAAAGACTGAGGCAAAGAAGGCATTGAGTTCCTCAGCCTTTTCCTCATCCTCGGTGACAATGTTCCCCCCTGCATCCAATAAAGGATGGAGATTCTCCTTGGCTCTCTTCTTGTCATTAATAGATTTGTAAAAACCTTTTTTGTTGTCTCTAACGACAGCGGCCAGATTGCATTCTAGCTGGGCTTTTGCCTTGCTCATTTCCTCTCTGCACGACCTAACGAGATCCCTGTACTCTTCCTGAGTCGCCTGCCCCTTCTTCCACAAGTGGTAAACTCTCCTTGTTTTCCTGAGTCCCAGCAAGAGCTCCCCGTTCAGCCAGGCCGGTCGTCTTCCCCTCCTGTTCTTCTTACGGCATACAGGGACATCCTGCTCCTGCACCTTTAAGACTTCCTTCTTGAAGATCGTCCAGCCTTCCTGGACCCCTTTGCCCTTCAGGACTGTCTCCCAAGGGACTCTCTCAACCAGCGTCCCAAACAGGCCAAAGTCTGCCCTCCGGAAGTCCATGATTGTGGTTTTGCTGGCCCCCCTCCTTACTTCACCAAGAATGGAGAATTCCATCATTTCATGGTCACTAAGCCCAAGACGGCCTCCAACCACCACATCTCCCACCAGTCCTTCTCTGTTTGTAAACAGCAGGTCGAGCGAGGCACCTCCCCTGGTAGGCTCACTCACCAGCTGTGTCAGGAAGTTGTCTTCCACACACTCCAGGAACCTCCTAGGCTGCTTCCTCTCTGCCGTGTTGTATTTCCAGCAGACATATGGTAAGTTGAAGTCCCCCATGAGAACAAGGGCTAGCGATTGAGAGACTTCTGCCAGCCGCTTGTAGAACGCTTCATCCGCCCCTTCAACCTGGTTGGGTGGTCTATAACAGACTCCCAGCAGGATATCTGCCTCGTTGGCCTTCCCCCTCATCCTTACCCATAGACACTCAACTGTACCATCATCACAATCGTTGAGCTCTAGACAATCGAAACACTCCCTAACATACAGAGCCACCCCACCGCCTCTCCTTCCTCGCCTGTCCCTTCTGAAGTGTCTATAGCCATCCATTGCAGCACTCCAGTCATGAGAGTCACCCCACCATGTTTCTGTGATGGCGACTAAGTCACATCTCTCCCGCTGCACAATGGCTTCCAGCTCCTCCTGTTTGCCGCCCATGCTGCGTGCATTGGGGTAGATGCACTTGAGCTGGGCTATCGATTTCACCCCCAGCATCGGCATGCCACCCCTAGGCTCATCTCTAGTGAGCCTGGTTTTATCCCCTTCCCCCTTCAAACCTAGTTTAATGCCCTCTCAATGAGTCCTGCCAATTCATGAGCAATGATCCTTTTCCCCCTGTGAGACAGCTGGACTCCATCTGTCGCCAGCAGGCCCGGTGCCGTGTAAACCTCCCTGTGATCAAAAAAGCCATAATTCCTCCGATGGCACCAGCCCCTGAGCCACGTGTTGATCAGGTGTGTTTTCCTGTTCCTTTCAGTATGCTTCCCTGCCCCTGTAGGGATTGAGGAAAACACTACCTGTGCTCCCGGTCCTTCAACCAGTCGCCCCAGTGCCCTGAAGTCCCTTTTGATCACTGCAGGACTTCTCTCTGCAACCTCATCACTGCCAGCCTGTATAACCAACAGCGGGTAGTAGTTGGAAGACCGTACCAGACCAGGGAGCTTCCTAGAGAAGCTGGCGGCTCACGGCTTAGACAGGTGTACTCTGCGCTGGGTCAAAAACTGGCTGGACGGCCGGGCCCAGAGAGTGGTGGAGAATGGAGTTACATCCAGTTGGTGGCCGGTCACGAGCGGTGTTCCCCAGGGCTCAGTTTTGGGGCCGGTCTTGTTCAATATCTTTATCAATGATCTGGATGAGGGGATCGAGTGCACCCTCAGTAAGTTTGCAGACGACACCAAGTTGGGCGGGAGTGTTGATCTGCTCGAGGGTAGGAAGGCTCTGCAGAGGGACCTGGACAGGCTGGGTCGATGGGCCGAGGCCAACTGTATGAGATTCAACAAGGCCAAGTGCCGGGTCCTGCACTTTGGCCACAACAACCCCATGCAGCGCTACAGGCTTGGGGAAGAGTGGCTGGAAAGCTGCCTGTCGGAAAAGGACCTGGGGGTGCTGGTCGACAGCCAGCTGAACATGAGCCAGCAGTGTGCCCAGGCGGCCAAGAAGGCCAATGGCATCCTGACCTGTGTCAGAAATAGTGTGGCCAGCAGGAGTAGGGAAGTGATCGTGCCCCTGTACTCGGCACTGGTGAGGCCGCACCTCAAATACTGTGTTCAGTTTTGGGCCCCTCATTACAAGAAGGACGTCAAGGTGCTGGAGCGTGTCCAGAGAAGGGCAACGAGGCTGGTGAGGGGTCTGGAGAACAAGTCTTATGAGGAGTGGCTGAGGGAACTGGGGTTGTTTAGCCTGCAGAAAAGGAGGCTGAGGGGAGACCTCATCGCTCTCTACAACTACCTGACAGGAAGTTGTAGCGAGGTGGGTGTCAGTCTCTTCTCCCAAGTAACTAGCGATAGGACGAGAGGAAATGGCCTCAAGTTGCGCCAGGGGAGGTTTAGATTGGACATGAGGAAAAATTTCTTTACTGCAAGAGTGGTGAAACATTGGAACAGGCTGCCCAGGGAAGTGGTTGAGTCCCCATCCCTGGAGGTATTTAAAAGACGTGTAGATGAGGCGCTTAGGGACATGGTTTAGTGGGCATGGTGGTGTTGGGTTGACGGTTGGACTTGATGATCTTAGAGGTCTTTTCCAACCTTAATGATTCTATGATTCTATTAACTGGCTTTTTTATTGCTATCCTGATTTTTACTGAAATGGAAGGTCTATTTTTGGAAAAGTATGGTAAAGGTTGTTCCTTTCTTTCATTCTTTTCTTAACGTTTATTCTCTAATCCATTTTTTTCTGAACCTTTCAACCTGGCTTACATTTTTGTCTTGTTCTTATTGATTCAATCATGTATTATGTGAGCTGCTGAGTTACTGCATTTCGAATGGATTATGGTTTGGCTCTAATTGATTTACTTCATGTAAAATGTATTGGATAACAGATCAATTTTCAATTTGCTGTGTAAGATTCAGATCACGTCTTCAAAATACTTTCTCTTACATACATATACAAAGGCATGTACTGCCTCAAAGCAGGGAAACTTTAAAAAATAAAGAGATCAACAAGTAAATTAATGAGATCAACACGGAAATTTTTTAAATTTCACTACAGCTTGATGGTAAATAGGGATGGGTAAACTAACATGTGTAAGAAGGAAACCAAGACTTTATGCAACACACAGCAGCAAAAGTGCATTTCTGAGGGGAGCAGTTATTTTAAGTATACCCAAGAACTATTCCCCACCTGTTTATATAGAAAAAACATAAAATTCTGAGTCTAGAGAAATTAATGGAAGAAGTCCCAATCTCTTCCAAAGCACAAGATCTCATCCAGAGGGTCACAGGATCTTCATCCAGATAGGCAGACCCATGTAAACCCATTTAAACCAACACAGAGCACTGAGCTAAGCAGTCTGGCTCTCCATAGGCCTAGTTCATAGGCACACATATCAGCTAAAATGTAGGTTAAGAACATAGTCACACTATGCTGCTTCTGTAATCAGTAAAGTAAGAAAGGGAGAAAGAGACATGTCTTCAGAGAATAATTCCTATTTTTTCCCATGGAGTATCTATCTCTTTCCACAGACTACAGTAGAAATTGAAAGTAACTATTTTATTAACTTAAGAGAGGTACTTCTGTTAGGTACCTGAAGATAGAATAATCTACACTTTCTGACCACAGATCACATGTTCCCATTTCACTTCATCTATGTTAGAACACTACAAAGATCTCTCTAATCAGATTTCTAAGCTTAAGTACACTTAATTTGTCCAGGAAGTAGGACCCCGTGTTATGTAACTAAAAAATCTAAATATTTCAAAGGACCTCAGCTTGCATTTGGAAAAAGACATTCAAAAATCTTTATGATCTTAATGGATATCTGTATTCATGGATAATATCATGGAAAGATACTGAACATATTGCTTCATTTTACATCAACTGGCTCAAGTTATAACCCAGCAACTGGGCTTTCATTTCTGGGATATTGGTACAAGTGCTGCCTGGAATAGATGTGAAATTAGTCATGGCAGATGGTCTCTGCCTATGTCCTGGTGGGTGGATTTATCCCCATAAACTTTCCAGAAAAATAACTAGAAAAGAAGCAGGTCGTAACAACTAACAGCTGTCAAGTGGGAGCAAAATAGCTGCCACACTCCACTCCGGGGTGGCTGTGCTTCAGTGGTGTCACACTGGCAAAGTTGTGCCATATTTGTAAAGCACTGTGAGAGTCTGGAACGAAAGGCACTAATAAATGTCAGATTTCTATACACCTAGTCATAGTAGTAAAATATTCATTGTGGGCTGGTAGTTACCATTGCATGTCATTCTGGTTTCCTATTTTAAAAATAACACTTCTTTATCAGGCAGGTGAACTATAACATTGGTGTTCTATAATTTTAGAAAGCAGAAATGGATTATGTGAGGAACTGGATCCATAGTAACAGCACAGACTGGAAAAGAAAATAAGTGATTTCTTAACAAAATGGGCAGGATTCATCTCTGGCGATCAGTATGCGTTCATCATCTCAATTTAATTATGGATTTTTTTCAGAAAGTCCTTAGTCATACAAATGACTTCTGCTTTTGTGTTCAAAATATGATTGCTCATTTCAAAGTCAAAATGTGTCAATAATAGATGATATTGTTGGGTAATGTGTTTAACAAAACATACTCGGACTTTGCACAGTATGTTGCTGCAGATGTATTTGTCACAAACATTTGTTTCCAGTTTGGATTGGGAAGAACATGCTAATTTGGATAAACTTCTACCACTGAGATTTAAACAAATCCCTAAAACAGATTACTGGTCTGGTATTTATGAATTAGTCATGCAGCTTTTTGGAAAGGCATCATTGGCCTTTAAATATATAAACAGATGGAAAATAGCCATAGTGATTTAAGAACTTGTCAAATGGCTTATTCAGAAGAAGTGTTTGTATGTGATCTGGCATGTTAGTTGTCTTCCACCATTTCAGTATTTTCCCTAAATAGGCTGTGAGAAGGTAGAATAGTTTATATCCTTTAATTTTGGATAAGATTAATTAAAAAAAGATAATGCAGTTTAAAGAGGACAAGTGCAAAGCAAGAAGGACTGATCAGCTGCACACATAAGAGACAGAAAATGACTGGCTCGACAGCAGCACAGGCAGAAAGAATGTGGGGTTCATCACAGAACCCAAATTAAACATGAGATGGCAATTAAAAGGAGGCTTTTAATTTTGATTCAGACATTGTCATGGATCTTATCATTGTGAAGATGAGAGAAAAGGATGAATCAAGCCCAAATATTATTTATTACTTGATGAAAAAATGTCTAACAAACAGAGGTCAGCAGCATCAGACAGGTCTGTCCTCCCAGAGCACCCCTAAGCCCTGGAACTCCAGGAGTGCTCTCTGCAGCTGACACCAAGACACCACAGTTGTATAAATACTTCATATTGATTCAATGAGAAATGCCTACACTTTTTCTCAACGCTCCTGCCATTTAGATTTTCAACAGTGAAATAAAAGGAAGCATTTTGATTGGATATTACTCCCTGACATAATTTCCCTCCTGCCTATTCTGTGGCACATTGGTTGAAAGGAGTAACAATTTTTGAGATATCATATATTATATTTGCTATATCAGGATGGCTCACCTGTATAACTGCGGGAGGGGGAAAAATCACTGTGTGCCTAACTGTATGCTTACACTTAGGGGCAGGACTAACCTAACTGACTTTAGCTGCCTAAATGTAATCTAAGTATGTATCTTATATCTAATATAAGCAAGTAATCTAAGATAATCATCATCAATCTTCCCTACAGTCAATGAGAAAAAGAAAATTTCCACAGGGCCATTCATTCTGTTTGGTTGTACAAGGTACAAAAATACTTTGTGGAACAAAGTTGGGTAAAGCAGATTAAATTCTTACTGGAGATGCCTATATCTCTTCCTCTTCAGTAGGGAGACCCTAGATGACCAGTTCAGAAACCTGCATTGTAGATAAATAAAGCTAGTTGGGATGAATAACATTCATACCTGTAATATAAGAATAAGACAAGAGAGACATAAACACTAAACTGGTCTACAGATCACTGGGTGTCTGTGGACTTATTCTAAGGAGGTCCTGAAAGATAACCAAGTGAATCTACTGTCAGTTTGCTTACATTTCTACAAGATGCTGTAACACAAATTTTAATTTTGCATCTATAGGCATCTGTTTAGATGACATACTGCTGTGTGACTGTTTCTGTTCTATTGGATCTACTTCATATAAAGTAGATGAAACTTCATTAACAGGACATTATTGTGGTAAACAGAATGGCACTACAGCAAGCAATGCTGCTACAGACTCATGCTAAATGCATGAGGTTTCATCCACAGGAAGAAAAAGAACACGTGTCCCCCACACCAAAGGTACGAAGAATAACTAGTATTTTTTTTGGAATTCAATTAAATTTAACATCACAAATGTACTTCATTCAGAATTAAGTGTATGTAACAAACATACATTCAAACAGCTCTTACGTTTTAAACTCACTTGGCAATTTTTCCATAATTATTTCCAGAGGAAATGATCCCCAAATGTTTGCACTATTTTTGTTGAAACTACAGTAACTTTTCATGGTATGTCCCACAGTCCTGGTTTACTAGTTACCATCTCGGTTGGAGATCATTACATGTCCTACACTGCAGTGGTGCGAAATGGTGGACATTGGTACCTGATCCTCACATGAAGTTTGAATGCAACCAGTCCTCATTCAGGATGCAGGAAATCTCCCAGATATGACAGTCAAGATGTAATCCCTCAAACCTAAATTTTGTTCCATATAATAGCTTTCATCTGAAATCTTCAAAATATAATTACCACCCAGAAGGGAGTGGATTTTTCTTTAAAAAAATAAATCTAGAATTTTTCAAATATTTTGAAACCACAAGATACATAAAAGACAGCAAGAAAAGTTTCTAGAGATGTGTTACAAGCAGAAGGAAAACAAAGAAAAGTATAGTTCCAACACTTTAAGGAGAGAAAAATAATCAGTGGTAAGCTGAAGGCTGAAGTATCTTCTTTACTTCTGTTTTCACAAACCGTTAATAATGAACAGGTATATAAATGTTAACTTCAGCGAGGATGATAGGCAAATACACCAGAATAGAACAGAGGTAGGTAGGTTAAACAATATTTAGATAAGATAGATATATCGAAGTCAGCAGGGTCTGATGAAATTCATCTTGGGATACTTAAAGAACTAGCCAAGGAAAGAACCATTAACAATTATCTTTCAAAGATGACAGGGAAGATCCCAGAGGACTGGAGAAGGGCAAGTATACTATCCATCTCTATAGTGGAAGAAAGGAGGCTTTTGAAGGAGTAATGTCAGCCGGCTAGCTTTGATCTCACTGGATGTTTTAAGGAAAAAACTTATTAAACAATCAATTTACAAGCACCCAGAAGGTAACTAAAAAGACAACCAATTTGGATTTGTCAAGAAACCTCCTGCTAAAGCAAACTACCATCTTTTCCTAAAACAACTCATACAGCAGATAAGGAGAAAAGCTGCATTTTCATTTCAGGAAGTCCTTTGAATACCCTCACATTGTCATAGCATGTGACTAGGAAAATATAGTTTAGATGAATGCATGGTAAAATGGGAATGTATTACTTGAAAGATTGCTCTCCAGCACTAGCTAACTATGCTTTACTATCTGCCTGCAGGGATATTTAAACTGAGGCTCCAAAGAGCATGTCGTAGGTTTGGTTCTGGGTATTTTCTCAACTCAGTATTTTCATGAAGAATGTGGGCAATGCACAAGGAAGTTTCTTGTAACTTGTGGCTTAAAACCTGAAAGAGCATGCATTTCCCTGGTAACTGGTGTCAGTGAACAGAAAGAGCAGCCCAGCACTGCCTTGGAAGGTGGCCCTGCCCGGAGCCCCAGGGACCAGGCATCCCTCAGCCAGCACCTACTGCTGAGTGAGGATGGCAGACACAATAAACCAGACCTCGCAGCCAGGAAGTCCTTTGGGACATTTTTTTAAAAGTTGTCTTTTTTTAATAAGTTTGGCAGTGCTATGCTTTTTTTACTTTTGCGTGATAATAACCGGAAGGGAATTATGTTAAATGTGCCAGAGGAATTGTAGCTGGTCTTTGCAGTAGTGAGGTGAAGGAGGAAAACAAAAGGAAAGGAAAAGAGCTGAGTTATTCTAGAAGTGGAATTGAAATGGAGGTGATGTAGAGATGCATATGTGATGATGAAGAGTAAACTAAGTTAGGTACTTCACTGGGGGCTTTTCTGCCCAACACCAAACATGTAATTCAGTGGAGATGACTACACATCCCAAAAGAAAAAGAGCTGAATCTGCCAAAGTTGAGCTCTTCTAAATTGGTCGATGACCTGTGTGTAATACAGTTACATTAATACTATTCAGGTAAGGTAATGGCCATTCAGGATGAGACGAAAATGATGATACTAGGGTTTTTGATTTAAATAAAGCGCTCGAGAGACAATGCTTTCACTTCATACTGTTTTATTCACCTGTTTTTCCTAAGGATATATTCCATTTTCATTCCTTTCCTTTTCCCTCCTCCCTATACCCATATGCTATGAAATAACATTCTGTTTGTTTTCAGTCTCTAGGTTCATTGATTATGAGTACATGAGTATCTCTTATGAGTATATATTATCTATTACTTTTTGCATATTACGTAATCTGGGTATATAATTTAACTCCTCAAGCTTTCAGGTAGGAATTAACAGTCCTATTTGCATTTTGTTTCAGAAGAAACCACTAGGTATTTAGCCACACTCCAACTGTACCTGACAGAAGGGTGACACGTCTTGCAGAAAATTTTGAGATGGGAGGTATTGCAAGCACTGCTGAAGACCTGCACAGAACTGAAAATGGCTTCAAAAGCATGCACAGTCCAAAAATCACCAAAATTATATAAAATAAAAGACAAACCTAGACTTAGGAAAGAGAAATCCACTAGCTGACACAAATGGAAGATTACTAGCTGTAGTACCTATGGCTGGTATGGCAGGAAAGAATCTGACACTTGGGCAGATCATAAAGTGAACAGGACACAATAAAAGACAAGTGTCCTTCTACAATATAAAGCCAGGATGCTGAATGTGAAATAGAGATATTTCTGCTTGGTAGTGAAACAACCTGAGCTGGCATCCTGGATTCACTGACAACTGTCCATTAAAGAAGATGCAGAACAAATGAAAGGAATCTTGAAGTCAGCAACAAGAATGATATCTTAAAGGTTGTCCACTTTGCCAACATGGGGAAGAGTATGGAGAAAATAAGGTTAATTTGCTGCTAGGTTTTAAATCAGATGTTAAAAGAAATCTTCTAAGCAAACATTCAATAAATGTTGGGAGAGAGATGTTATGCAATCCCTCCTCTGTCAGTTTTCAGAACAGCTTACTCAGCACAGAGCTTTTAAAATATTAATCTCTAGTGACTGATGAAAAACTTCCTTTTTCTAGTTTTCCTTCTATATCTCTGTCAACACATTGCTAAAACACTTCTTTAGGCAAAGACTGAGCATGAATGATCTAGGCAAAGCTAGGAATCTGGACTAAGTGATCATCTGTGGTCTTACTTTTCTCTCATTTTATTCTAGGTCACAACACAATGGTCGTTAGAAAGTATGACTGCTCATAGTCTTCTATGAAGGCTGCAAACACTGTTTATATTCTTTCAAATACTGGAAAAGTTAACATTTATAGTAGGTTCCGGTGAGTCTGAATAAAGATAAATCAGGCTTTTCTTTTCCTAAGCATACATTGTTTTTTCTTCCGCCTCCTAATTCTATCATCCTATTTGGCAAAAAAGTCATGAGAACTCATAATAATGATGCTTTAAATACTCCTAAAAAGTGTAAAGTATGAAACCTCTCTAAAGACTGATATAATATCCAAGATAAATGTTTCCATTTCATTTAGTGAATATTAAGTAAGCTGCTTTTGGTGGTACTTCCATCAGTTTATTTCATTAACTCAATATTTTAATAATATTTTCATTAAATATTTATATTAAAAATCACACATTGAAAATGAAACACATATCCCTTGATAGTCAAGATGGTTTCTAGGCTCATATCAGTGTTTTCTAATAATCATAGAGCTCATTTGCTGTAACTTAGAATTTCTATTATCTGCAGAGGTCTTAAATCTGACCTTACATTCAGTTTTATTCAGGGTGCCTTTTCCTTTTTACGTGATTTTTTTTTCCTTAATGAATATTTAGACACTGCGTTAACTACAGAATATCAAATGTGATTAAACTTCCCTTTTTTTTTAAACATAGTCTAATATGCTTTGGGTAAGACAGCACAAATGTGTTAAGAAGACGAGTACCTATGAGTCAGATCATTAATTTAAAAAGATGATAAAATTTAGCTAGTTACTGGGAAAATCTGTTACTTGAAAAGAAAACAGCTTTAGCTAGATTATATTTTTTAAAAGTTTGCTGTTTGATGAATATAAGCTAAAAGATGGTGCTCAGTACAATATTAAAGTGCAATAGATCAGGTTAAACCATATTAAATGAATACATACATTACATAATTTGGTACTCAACAGTTCATAAGAATTGACCAATTATTTATACATTTGCCACTCAAAATATGTGAATCATTTTTTTATGATCAAATTTGTCAGTATTTGACAGCCATTTCTTCCAGCTTATAGTGAGGATTTTTTTGTTATCACTGGTAATCATTTCAGTTTGGCCAAGGATTTGGCTTTTTTACAATAATCCTTATGGTAATATTTTATTAGTAGTAAAGGTGAAGAAGCACTTAAAGGCTTTAGAGTTAGATTCATAGCTAACATTTTCTAATGTTCAAGTACAGTTAGATAGGGTAGTGGGTATAAAATGATGGCTTAGTCAAAGGTATAAATGATTTGAAGCCACTAACCCTGAAGACATTAACAGTAGTTCTGAGGCAGTTTCTGTCTGCTGCACAGCTGTGTGAAAATAGCGAAGATAATATTAGTATGTAGGGAATAAACACAGACAGCAAATGACAGGCAGTATAACTCACCGTGTTGCATGAGGGGAAAAAAATCACACTGTGAACCATAACAATAATCACAAAACTTGAAATATTTCAAAACAACTGTCAGTCATTGTGCAAGCAGGCTACGTGACTCCAGTGGTAGGGTTATGTAGACTAGGGCAAGAGTTCATAAACAAACAATACTAGTCATCTATACAAGATTTTTACTACTTCTTTAACATCTTATAGTTTTCCATATCATTAGACTCATTTTAAGCAATTTTTTTTTCTTTTTTTTTTTTTGAGAACAAAGCTCTCAGGCTTTCTCTTGCAATATTACAATGTTCATCAGGGAATCAAAGCAACATTCAATTTTTGTGTTTCCCACATTATTTTGGTATTTCATATGAGAGAGTACATTGCCCAGAAATACCAGTTAACACTCTACACTATTATTTTTATCTTCTTTCCTGCGGTCATTTCTCTTTTTAGTTTTATATATTATCCTAGCAGAATACTAAAACTTTTGGCTTTGATAGGGATCAAAGGTGAAGCAAAGCCTACTTAATAACTTAAATTTTGAGTATTGAGTATTATACTGTATACACAGTTCCAAAATCACAGTAATAATTAATAGCAGTGCAGAAAAATGTCAGAAGTATCATTCAGTTGAATGAATATTCCATTAATCTTTTTCTAACCTAGTTAAGGCTTACACAGGCACACATAGTCATAAACTCACATTCTGTTGCAAGATACCTCTTTTCTGTGCTTCCTGAATGAAATTTTTTACGACATGAAGACCTTTAAGATATACTTAACTAGTTTACTACAAATCCCACTTTCTCCTCAGTTTATTGCAGATCAAGGCATTTCTCAGCATCTTTGTCCCAAGAAAGTTAGGCAAAAGTAACGCAGCCATTCTGGCACAGCTGGTTTCTTCAGCTTTTTACACTGACTTAATAATAGCCTTTTCCAGATTTCCCTGAGCACCAATTACAAAATTTGCAAGGCTTTCAGAATAATCACAACCTGCTTTTTTCCACTTGTCCCTATTTTACTCTTATGTGGACAAGATATATGGTTTTCAAGCTTGACCAACTAGGCTTTTACCGATCACTGTCCAGAATCTCATCGTTCATGAGGTCTTTGATGAGGTCCAACAGAACACTGAAGTGCAAGTTCATTATTAACTGAGAATACTGTTTTATTTATGGGATCCACTCCAGCACTTAACTGCTGCTGTCTGTAGTATTACTTTTCTGAAATTCTGATTTGTGTCCATGTCTTTTAAAAGCCAGGGGGAAAAACTCAGATTTCATAACAAGTCCTGCTGTTAGTCTTAGCCTGGTAAGGAGACCTTACAAGCATTCAGCTGATACAAAGTGCTGTTATTTATGACAGAAAACAATTTCTTGTTTTTCATTTAGCTATATGACATAAGGTGCTACATCTTCTCGACAGGCCTGAATAAGCAAGAAGAGTTAATCAGGGCTCCTGCCCTTCTGTCCTCACAAAGCCACACTTTTACTGGTATAGCAGCTGGGTGAGTCCAGGAAGGCAAAAATTATAAGCAATAGCTTTGTTTTACTTTACTGTATTTTTAGGTATTCCAACAAGTAAAAAAAATGCAGTATGGCATTATTTAAAAAAAAAAAAAACAAACAAACCAAAACCACCAAAGCCCACAACCCTGAATAATTTATAAGGGAAAAATATATTATGACCTTTATTGACATTATTATTTAATTATTACTTAGGTAGCTTTAATTTCAGATGGAAATGTTTTACTGGCTACCAGAGAGAGACTTGTGGACGCTTCAAGTGGAATCAGACATCCTTTTACCACTGTGCCTGTGAGGCCTTTGAAGACACTGCTTTGATCAACAAAGCTTTTTAGGAAGTATATTTTTGCCTTGTGTGTTTGAAAAGGGCTTACATCTTGGGTGAAAGTTGCTATGGGCTGTAGTCTAAATGATGCTGGTTGCTGAGCCCCAGCTGTTTACATTTTTTTCCATTTTGTAGTATACCTGTTTCTTTCTTCAGATTGCTTTCTGCTTGTTCTGGTCAGCTAAATCAACACACAAATGTCAGCCTTGTGCGCTCCAGCTGGCTCAGTCCCATCAGTGTTCAATGCTAAACAAAAAGAAGGCCTGTCTTCAAGAAGCTAACCAGTTTAATTCCAAGCGAAACTTGTTATCATAAATTTGAAGCCACAGATACTTCTTATTCTGGTTGCTATAGCAGATGAACAACCAAACCCACTTTTTTGCCCCATCTTGGGCTTGTTTTGTTTTTCTTCTCTCTCACCTGCAAGAAGTAGAAAAAAAGTAGTCTAACAAAGTGGACTATTTTTCCATGTGGTTACATTTTATTGGCATTTGAAAATTCAAAATAATACGATGTTTAGCTGATCTTTTCCATGTGACAGCTTCCATTTGATGCTCCTAAGTCCATTGCCAACTCCATTATCTTTGTGCCGTATGCCCTTTAGTAGCCAGAAGGTAGAATTTATTATGGTATTCTATGATTCAAACAGATAAAAATACCAATTATCACAACTGTGAGAACAGCTTCAGCTACCTGCCTTCTTCTGCTTGGTAAACTGCATATGCAATCACTCTCATTTTGATTTCAGTTTTAGGCAGCAACCAGACACTTAAGTACTCAAATAACCAGGTAATTTCCTTCAAACAGGTGCAGAAGCAAAACTGTACCCCAAACTATCTGTGGCCACAATTTTTTTCAGGCAAAAAACAAAAAGAGAGAAGAAGGTTTTAGAAAATTTTGTCTGGTGCCACATGTGCATGAATATTCAGAACCAAGGACAATACATCCCTTACCCTTTATCTATGATTACAGTTAATAAGCAGGCACTTCATCTATAGCACAAATATTCTGGTAACACCTATCTTTTGAATTTGAAAACAAATGCACATTTTTAAAAATCATGTCTAATTTGTGAGCAGTTTGCTGTCAGAAGAAAATATTTCATTGGTTAAATTGCTTGAAATAAAGAGCTCAAGCACAAGAATTGTTAGCATCACCAATCTTTTCAAGCTGTTTCAATTTCTTTTTCTTTTACTTTTATTTACTTTTTTTTACATATTTGCTTTCATTGAAGAGAGACATTGTATAGATATTTGATTTCACCCTGGAATATCAAAAGGAAGTGAGTTGATTATGAAATATTTTTGCAAGTGGAAGGTTCCATGCAAACAAGTGGAATGTAAAAAGGAATACACATCGTAAACATGTATTGAAATAAACTTGTCAATAAGATACCAATATTTAAAATATCAAAACACAATTCTGGCTGGAGCAAGATTTCCAAGGGTGACTATGAGTGTATATGCTTTGGTCCTTAACTGTTACTTTTACTCCCTTGACACAAAATGGAACTTTTAGGTAAGGTTATGTTGTGTGCATTGAGTGCAAAAAACCCGTGTGCTGTATGTACATAAAAGCAAGGATGTAACACAATCATTAAAGATATTTCAGGTGAACTTCAAATAGCAAGAATATGAAGGAGAAACAGTAAGTGGACACTTCAGGACATTGTAGCCTTTAAAAGATTTTTTTTAGAAATCTAGCCTGATATCTTCAGTGTTTTTGTTTTCCCTTGCAGATAGTATAGCATATTGGCCTAGACTCAACCCTGCTGCAGTACATTTCAGTCTGGCTATACATAGGATACATTTGTTTTGCTGTTTGTTTCTACTCGTACCCAGTAATGCAGCACATAAAAACAACAAAGCTTTATTTCTCAAACAGAAAAAAAAAAAAATCTCTTTTATCATTTCTCTCTGAAGTGTACACACATAACAGCCATTTCAGTAGGACAGAAAAACATTGGGAACTACAATAAAGGAAAACAAAATCAGCAGTCTGCAATAGCTTATGTGACTAGATCAAATTGGTTTGCTTTTGGCCTCCTTTTTTGTTTTTGTTTTTGTTTGCAATCATTGCTTTTCAACAAGCTCTGTGTATCAATGTTTGTATAAGATTATTTTTTTGTAGATTTCAAACACTGTTGTACCTGAATGACTTGCTGCAAAACACACCAAAGTAATTGTTCGTACTGCCAGAATGACACTCCTTTTTTGTTCCTTGTACAATTCCTTTTCAGCGCAATGATATGACACTGTTGACCAGAGCTCTCTCCTGGTATCTTTTGAATGTGAAACATCTCTGAACAAATGCTTCATCAGGTACATGTACAGTGCATAATTTTCTAGCACAACTACATCCCAGGGGAGAGCCTCTAGAGGCTGTCCTAACTAAATTTGATCCTGCTTGAGAAGATTTTTTATTTCACTGTTAAGTGTAATGTGGAGTCTTTTCTTTTTAAGAGATGTTCTTGGAAAGACTGCATATTTCTCCACAGCCAAATTTTTTGCCCTGCAGATAGAGCACGGGTATGCAGAGCCGAAGCAAAGGCCGCAGAAGGCGGCTGCTTTGGCATCCATGAGGTAAGCGAAGGCTGAAAGCCCTGCAAAGCTGCCTGACAGCCTCCCACGGACAAGTTCTGCAAGGTGGCACTCCAGGACTACAGCAGAGTCGAGTTTATGATAATCTGTTTGCCAGACACTCACACTGACAGACAAATCCCTCTCATCTCGTTAAGAAGACCTTGCAAGTTTCTCAACATACCCTCTCAAACAAGTTTTCTACAAACAATATTTTTTTTGTGTCTCCATTTTGGGGCAGGTCATCTGACTAGGTACAGCAACTCTTGACAGAAATAACTCCGCTTCTTATCTTTGTTTGACAAAACCTCCATGCAAAAGCAAGTGAAGCTTTATTCAAACTTGAAAATTTAGCACATCAATGTCCAAACCAAGAGAAATCTGTGGGCATAGGACTGTTAATCATAAAGTATGTTTTATTTACTTTGAAGGTGCTGAATCGTGTTTTAAAACTAGAATACTGATTCTAAAAATACAGAATATTGTCTCTACTCAAGGTCTTTTCATAAACATTTTTCCACACTGCTGCTGAATGACAAAGGTAAATCCACATATGCTCTTCTTGCCAGGCTGCTGTCAATACCCAATTAAGCTATTTTTCAGTATGTTCAGGTGTGTCACCATTATAATTGCATCATTTTTATAACTGTGCTGTAAGAATATATGTAATTTTTTTCCAGCTTTCCCTGCCACATATGAATATATACATGTGGATACATATATATGTCTATACATGTGTATGTTTAACATATATATATATTTTTATATATATGTATACTTTTTTTCTGCATATGTATAGCCTAATTCTGCCATCAACTGACGTTTTGACAGTGATCTCAAATGAATCAGAACATCATCCTTATTTTCAGCTTCTGGTGCTCCTTTTGTGCTATTCTTGCTTTTCTATAATCCTATAATGACTGGACATCCTCTGCTTTCTGTCTGTAATTTGCTTAATCTTTGCTTGTCTGCAGTTCTGCTGTATTATATCTCAATCTACTGTTTTGTTCACGTCCTACATTTCCTTAGCCTGCTTTTTTTGTCCTTGCCTTTCTCTATTTTTATCTTCTGTCTTTAATCCCATTTCATGTTTCCTTCAGAGATTTTCAAAATGTTATACTGACTTACCAGAAAATCCCTGCAGGATTTCATTTTCTCACAACATCTTGGGAAACAGTCTTTGTGCTGAATTCATGTCACTTGAGAATTTCTGGCTAAATAGACAAGATGTTGAAGGACTGAATGTGGAACAATTGAAGGTAATAGCTAATTTTAATCTGGTTCTGTCAGATATTGTCTAATTGTACAGTAATGGATAAGGGAAGAACCCCTGGCATGAAATCCCCAACATCTTTCAGGTAAATGGGGAAGCTCTGGTTGTAGTTAGCTCATGTATCTAAATGGCTAAAACTGACATGAAGACATCTTCTGTTTTTCTTTGGGGAATTCCTCTGGAAGCTTCATCTCCCTATGTTATTTCCCACAGAAAATTCAAAAGGGTGACATTGTAACAGTCATCCTCACTGACAGACTGATTGTGCATTGGTCCGTCAGGAGTACAAGGAACATCACCTTGAATTACACGCAGAGAGTGGCCAGGTGAAAGTTCTTCACTCCTGCAATGACAACCTCTTGTGTTTCTTCAGAGCTGTAGGTTTTCCTCTGAGTGTTCTGGTTCATGATGTATCAGAAGGTTGCTCCTTAGAAAATATCTAGAAAGATCTATACATATAAGAATACATATCTATATGTATAAGAAATTAAGTCTAATTTTCTTTTGGAGCCACCTTATGACTGGATTTACAAATACTGCTGAAAATAGGAGGAAATAGTCTGACAGAACAGACAGGTAATTCAGAGATAAAGGACGCCATGATTTTGCACATTACCATAAAAAAAAAGTAATTTTCTTTGTTCTCCCTCCCAAAAATGCATGTTTACTTAGTATCTTCAAATGTTTGAAATCTCAAATCAATGATTACATTATGTCAAAGGAGTCTCAGGAATTCTGGTGAGAAACCTGTTTCTCATCTGGAAGTGAAATCTGCAAACACTTAGAATATGATCATCAGGTTCAATATTCAGAGCATTATCTCCTCAGCTGCTAAAGGTAATGGGAATGGGAAATCAAAGGCACTTGTTAATCAGAAACAATACTGTACACAGGTACTATTCTGTGGCTTACATGTCAAATGTGAACAGCTTATATGTTGAATGAAGTTAGCCTGGCAACCAGGAAAAAGACGGCACTTCTGTCAAATTACAGAGAAGAACCTGTCTCAGATCATTTAATAAATCAAAGTTCTCATAAATCTGCATAAGAGTGGGAGTACATCTATAGTTTGGAATGGAAGACCTTAACAAGAAGCAACCAAGAAGTTAATGTGCTTTCTTTCCTCAGTTTGCTCTAGGAAGGAAGGCAATTGTAACTTACATCTCTCCTCATTTCTCTTCCTCTGCTCTGTAACAGTCAGGAAAGACATACTACTTTATGGTCCTGACTCCACACTATTCTTTTATCTTCTGAATTTGGTGATGCTGTGGAGCCATGTGACTGGATCCTACAGGTCGAAGAAAGAATGACTGATAAAGCTCACTCGCTTGAGCAACTCTTACAGGTTTCTTGTTTCAGCATGTAATTCAAGTATTTCCCTTGATCTCCCGAAATGCTGAGCTAGTCTCTAGTTTTGTATCTGAAAGGGACTTTTATTCTGTAGCAATACTAGCAAACTGTCTGGAGGGATTTTAATTTCTACACAACATAAGAGCATTTTAAGTTATACTTTGCAGAGTTTGATTGCCTTTTTTACCGGGGTCATAATGAAGCAGCACCTCCTGATGCAAAACACGTCAGTCTCCTTTCTTACATGTAGATATTAAAAAAATGATTCTTCTTCAGTTAGTTATTATCATGTCTGAGTGGCAGACTTATGAAAACTACTTTTTGTTGGAACTGTGCTAGTTCATTTGGAACTCCAGGATGATGTGGCTGTGGATCCACTGATCCCAGTGTATAAGATACCTGAAATTACACTGTCTGTCTCATTGCTCTGCACATCTCCTTCAGTGAAAAAACTTCTAGAACAAACAGGAGGTCCCTGTGGCATAAATACCTCATTGGTCCTCTTTTGTCTTATACCAGTTTTTCTGGCCTACGTTGTAAACCTGAAAACCTTCGGTGAATAATTGAGCCTAATGTGCTCAGTGCCTAGTTAAATAAAAACATTTTAAAACTTAAACTCCTTTTCCTAACATCATGGAATGAAACATGGCACTAAAATGAAATCCTTTGAAGCTGAGGCAAGATTAGACAGCTTCAGGCATCCTCCCACTAATGTGGAAGGAAAGTTATAGCTGAACACAGTTCATTTGCTGTTCTTGTGGCCAACAACCTCCCAGTTTTATTTAACTTGGTTATGCTGGAGTACCTTGTTGTGTGTCTTTATATGACAATAAAGATATTCAATTAATTGAGTATTTAAACACTTCCCTGACCCTGCACAAAGGAGGCTTGGTACTTCTTTATGTAAAGTGTGCTGAGTCTGCCAGGAACTGATACTCCAATCTCACAGGGGAAAAACATGTTATAAATTTTTCTAGTTCCAAGTGAATGAATAACTGCTTCCAGAAAAAAGCATTGCTAAGAAAAGTAGAAAACCTATAGGGAATGTGCAAGATGTCCCTCTAATCTTGTTGAGATAAGCAACGTACTGTGGCATATCAAACACAGTGGGAAGACAGGTATTCAGAACGCATACTGTTTGGAAGAGATTAATTTGAAGGTAAAGATGACAATGTAGGCTTAGGAGAACCCCATGATTAAATAGAAAGTACCTTTAAATTGCTAGCATTGGGAAAACATTTCTGTGATTTGCTCTATGCTTCTTTCCTAAAATGTGCAAAAAGACTAAATCCTTCAAGTTTGTCCAACTCTCACTGAAGCCAACAGGAATTTTTCATGTTTATAAAAGAGTAAAATTCTTTCCAGTGGAGAAAATTAACTCATGTTTAGTAGCATATAGAGATTTGTTTTGAATTATAGCACTTAGCACAACAGGTAAACACTAGTAAATCTCTGTGTAACGAATGGTCAATAAGCGTCATTCATTGAGCTCCCATGATATGGTGCTTCTTTACCTTTTTTCTGACATCTAAGCACTGACTTATTTCACTGACAAGTAAGGTGACAAGTAAAGTTATGTGCATGTATTCTTTATTTTTGTTATAGTTTTTTCTTAGCACCAACAATATAGTTAAAATTTTCATTATAACTTCTCTTTTTGTATTCTATTAAGCTTATGAAATTAACTTTGGGCCTGAAACTTCATAAACTTTGCTTCAGTCTAGAGGTGCATTTTTTGACAAAAAAATTCAGAAAACTCATTCAGATTTTTCTGAGTAATAGAAGAATAAAAGTGCATAACGATTAGCATTTTACAATACTAATGAACAGTAATAACTGAAAACCGAGGTGAAAAAGGGATTATGTATTTTGCATACAAAAAGTTATTACTTTTACTGAAGTGACCTGAGCTAAGTTATAGGTTTGTTCTCATATATGCAATATGTGAGGATTTGAGGGAAAATTGAGTCTATCTTAAAGCTATTAAAAGGACTGTTAAGAAGATGCATTGAAATAGATAGTTTCTAAAGGCTATAGGCTATGCAAGAATAACAGCAGTTAAAGGGATGAAAATTGGAAGGGTCTTGCCACTTCTTTTGACTCTAAGCCAAGTAGATTGAAAACACCATCATTCTGATGACAGATCTGAGTACATACTTGATTGTAAATACTTTGCTTGCATGCACACTGCAGGGATGCAAGTCACCATTAAGATTCCAGCCTGAGATGACATTCAGAGAAGAACTGGGTGGGGGAGTCTCAGCCAGGACAAAACCTGCCCTTTTTAGGTGAGGGGCACACCATTTCTGGCACAGCCATCTCGTGGGATCAGCTGCCTTTGCAGCAATGTCACGTGGTTACCCGATCTGTCCCGATAATTGTATTGCTAAGGTATTTGAATTGTAGGTAACCGAATTTCATCTGGCTGCCTAATGATGTAGACTGCTGCTATATCCACCCTCCAGCAGGAAACGTAGGTGTGGGGACCAGGGTCAAGGAACAGTCTGGATGTGATCCAGCTCCAGTACCTTACTGCTTGACATCTGTGTGGTCAGAGATTAAAATAGTCTGAGGTGCACAGTTTCTTGGTAGTAAGCTACAGCTACCTGTAGGTGTGGTCTTATACATGGGAAAGCACTGTCCACTCTGACCTTAGCCAAAGTCTTTCAGCAAATGGATGTATGGGATCCCATACAGTTGTATATGGGATTCATCTGAGAAGTGCAGGCACCTATTGCTGATAATCATCTACACTGAAAAAGTCCTCCTACACTCCCTTCATAGCTAGAGAGAAATAGCCACTTTCAGGGCACAATGACTCTCACTGTAAGGTGGATGTCTAAAAGAGGTCTGATGAATCACTCTTCAAAAATGCTCAGTCCTCTCCACCAACTGTGAAAGGAGCTCAGCTTGGTTATAAAACTCTGCATTGTAGACCTCTAAAGAGAAGTACAATGTATCCTACCTCTGGTGTCCAATTTATTACAGTCTTTATTTATGGGAAATGGTAATATTACAGAATATTACAGAATATTACCTAAGGGTTTTTTTTTTTTTTAATAACTGTACATATTTCATATATACCTCTTAGCAGAGAACAAGTCTATCATTACTTTTAACAAAAGAACATGACAGGCCTTTTCCCATCAGTAGCAAAGAGCAAAAGCCTTTAAAAATGCCTCGTAGATGCTAGCTAGTATATTCAAACAGGTGAGACCCTGCTTGTAGGTATGAGCCACAGCCATAAATTATAGTAATTTTTAGTTCTATAAAGTAACATAAAACCAATTTTTACATTATCCCTCATATTATCTTTTCCTCAGCTAGATGCATTCCAAGTTTTTGGCTTACACACAGAAGCCAAAAGAGAAACTGAGGATAAGAGCAAACAAACATATTATGCATGACTTAATTGAAAGGTCACCAAATTATTCCGATCTCTCTTGTCTACAGAAAACTTACATTCACTAATATTTGTACTTTGACTCTTGACATCTAAGAAATTTCCTGGCAGACAGTTCTGCTTGCATAGAGACAGGACTATTGACACAGGAATCAGAATAGAAGGTTAGAATTAGTTTTCTGCATAATCTTTCTTTTCAGAAATAAAAGTTTTGAGTTTTATTTTAAGTCTGTAGCAACAGAGGTTAGTGATTCAAATGCCAAAAAGAGAAAGCCTCAAGAGAAGACCTAGGATTGATTTATTTCAACATTTTAATTAA
The DNA here is from genome assembly GCF_965638725.1 of Aptenodytes patagonicus. NCBI lineage: Eukaryota > Metazoa > Chordata > Aves > Sphenisciformes > Spheniscidae > Aptenodytes > Aptenodytes patagonicus. The sequence goes on from NC_134949.1 coordinate 31,579,478, forward strand.
TTCTCCTCAGAAAGAACAAATCACAAAGCAAAACAGATGTGAACTGTGGCTTATTCTGCAAGAATAAAATTTCCTTTTATAAAACCAGGAATCTGTTATTGTGTTCAAAGCTTGTCTACAGCAATGACCTGAATCTGAGACAATTTTCTACTACTACATCAAGTGCAATGTTAGACCCAGTGACTGCATTCCTGTCTTTTAAGACAAAAACAAACACTAGGAGGTTTGGAACAAGATCCAGACCACTGAGGGGTTTCCATCCCAGCAGATGACTTTTTAGATGTCATGGTTACAGATTAGGAGTGGAATATACAATAGTCAGTTACCATACCTGGCATACTAGTGTGGCAAATATTTCTCTACCTTCCTTCTTCTATAAATCTAGGTTCCATTTTTTAAGGTGTCCTGGTTTCGGCAGGGATAGAGTTAATTTCCTTCCTAGTAGCTGGTACAGTGCTGTGTTTTGGATTTAGGATGAGAACAATGTTGATAACACACCGATGCTTTAGTTGTTGCTAACTAGTGCTTACACTAGTCAAGGACTTTTCAGCTTCCCATGCTCTACCGACCGAGAAGGCTGGGGGTGCACAAGAAGTTGGGAGGGGGCACAGCCAGGACAGCTGACCCAAACTGGCCAAAGGGACATTCCATACCATGCAACATCATGCTCAGCATATAAAGCTGGGGGAAGAAGAAGGAAGAGGGGGACATTCGGAGTGATGGCATTTGTCTTCCCAAGCAACCATTAAGTGTGATGGAGCCCTGCTTTCCTGGAGATGGCTGAACACCTGCCTGCCCATGGGAAGGAGTGAATGAATTCCTTGTTTTGCTTTGCTTGCATGCGTGGCTTTTGCTTTACCTATTAAACTGTCTTTATCTCAGCCCACGAGTTTTCTCACTTTTACCCTTCCGATTCTCTCCCCCATCCCACTGTGGGGGAGTGAGTGAGCGGCTGTGTGGTGCTTAGTTGCCGGCTGAGGTTAAACCACAACATAAGGGAATGTCAATAACCAAAATTACATTAAAAGATTTTTTTTTTCTAAATTGGAACAACTTTTTAAAAAATCTTTTTCTGGTTACCTCTGAAGTAAGATGACTTAGTAGCAGAGAATCAAGCCGAGATTTTCTGACTCCCAGTGACTGTATCAGAATTTCCGCAGCTAAACAACATCTTTAAAGGTCTCATTGGTTTTGTAGCTTAAGAATATGCTTCTGTTTTCTAAACAGTCCTGCTTGTAAAAAAGAAGTCAAATATTTCCTCTTTAGCTCTAATAAAAATGATGTTAACCGATGAAATACACTGAAATTCCCAGTCTCTGAATCCAAAATGTAACTCACAATAACTGTAAATTGCTGCAGTTATTATATGTATGTTACTTTAAGATATCTCCATAAACCTATTCAGAGCTGACTAATGTTCTATTATGATATGCCCTACGAAGGAAAACTGTTCACAAATTCACACAAATGCCATACATTTTGCTTTTAAATGTTTGAAGTATCATTCATGTCCCTTTTGCAGAAAATACTCTCCATTTATTCTTGATATCTTTTGCAACTCTATTTCAGATGCACATATATCTCAAATGTTAAGAAATACAGTTAAGCTCATGGCAAAGCTTTCAATAATCTTCACTAATATAATTCCATCTACTGTGTGATGTCATGATGCTGATAAAACCTGTTTTAAGGTTTGGCCAAGATCATGACTTCTGGGTTCTTTGACATTGACATCCTTTTGAACATGGATCTCACAGTGTCTTTGTGGAGACAGTAGGACGCATTTATAGAGGTCTCTGTGAGGTGCAGAGACTGAGTGTTGTGAAATAGGGATGGGCTGGTAACATAAGGATGAGAAAATAGATTCCAAGAAATCCTTACTTTAGAGTTGTCAAGAGCAGCTTTTGAAATTGTGAGTGAAAATGAAAGTGTCTTCTAGGAATCTCTATGTTTTGTGGAAGAGTTTTTTTATTTTTACAATACTTTTCCCAGTCTATCTGTTCTTCAGTGCCTTTTCTCATAAAATATTTTAAGGCTTTCCAAAACAAGACAATTAGGAAAAAATGCACAGTTTTGTGTGGCTGAAATTCATAAATGATAGGATAGGGAGACTGATACATCAGTAATCAGCAGAGATTCTGTTACTGTTTTAGACACAGGGAAGAAATACAAGGAAAGTTAGAAAAAAAAATCTTTTATTAGATCTTTTATTATTACACAGGTGAAATACAGGCAAGCTTTAGGTACACAGTTCCTAACCTGGACAATTATCAATTGTTCCTACATTATCTTTAATGGCATAAACAGAAATGTGTGCATTGAAAGACTCTACTATTTGCATGTTAAAAGGACTGCTGGAATAAAATAAGCTGTTCACAACACTTGATTCATTTCTTACTAAAATGGGAAATACGGTCTTTGAATGGCTCGCTGATTTCAAAAGAGCATGTAATTATTTTAGATAGTAAGAGTCCATAGAGAGTGTAGTAGCACAGTCTAACCAAACAGGACAATGTGCTGTTGGTTTTTGACCTTCTAATGTTCCAGACTGTCAGAAATTTTCGGAGTGACCTTTTATGCTGCAATATATTTGCCACTTTGTGTCAGCCTCTGATTTTCCTGGCTATGCGAGTCGGCACAACCGCTGCTAATATAAGGTTTTCACCTGAGAAAATTATTTATGCACGTGCCTGCACACACACACACACAGAGTAGCAATGCTTTGCCAACATTCAGAGAATGACATCTGTGCTGTGCTACAGATTACATCTCTCTGCTCCTCTTTCTCATTCAAACACTCACTATTTTTGTTTAATAAAAAGCTTTTGATGTTTGAAAAATATTTTGCAAGGAATTGAAGAATGTTTTTCAGACAAAAAGAGAAACCATACCTCAAAGTTCAGAAAGAATAACAACTAATATTTCCCTACTATATTTTTTTATGTACTTAGAAGAAAGGCGTTTGCTTTCAAAGTGAATAAAATCTAATGGTAAATGTACAGTAGTCTCTAAAAATGTGTATTATTTACCTTCACTTCTTCACTACACACATAAAAAATTCATCCTTTCAACTTCTGGCCTCTGGAGACTTTTCAATCATTAATGAATTGCTTTCAGAGGCCTATCACATTAATTCTCTGAGGCAAGAGGGGTTGGAGAGGTATGGGATAAAGAATTTAAATCAGGCCTCTGACAGATTTGCGGAGGCAATTTAAAATTGAATGGTGGGACTCTTGCCAGCCCCAGCCCCCCTGATGAAGGCCAGCTTCCCCCGTCCACTCCTGGGAGAGGTATTTAATCCAGTTGTGAACCAGGTTGAAAGGAACTGGCAGGCAGGAGGATCAGAGGTCGCTGCAACCTCTGTTGGAGGGGCAGGCAGACAGCAGGGCTCAGTAACTTGGATTTTAATCTTCCTCCAGAAAACTGTCAGATCATTTGCAGAGCCAAACAAGAATCATGAACAATATTTGCTTTTATGTGTGTAGTTACGTAGGAGAACTCCACCGCTGTAAGAAGTCACGTTGAATTCCACAATACTAAACAAGAAATTTCATTTTCCTGGATATCAGTCAATCACATTTCAGATAAGTGACATTCCAGACAACTTCACTCCTTCATTGTAAAATACATCAAACAACTAAGAGAATATTCAGATGACCAAAATGAGTTTATTAGTGCTAATAGGCCAAAACTTTCCCCAGGAAGAAGAGAATCTAAAAATGACAGGCATACCTTATTGACCATGATTCCAATTTATTATTTCACAGACCAAGATGGAGCCATCTTTAGTGGGTTTTGAGTCCAAATTCATACAAAATCTTATTTTGTTATGTAAGAGGTTAGAAGCTTACTGTAATCCCTTCTCCCTGTAACCTTTCCCCCTCCACAGAGGTTTAGGTGCCTGGGACCAAGGTTCAAAGCTCAAACTGATATGGCCCAGTTGTATAACTTTGGCTTGGACTGCTGAGAAAATTGCAAAGTTATGAGAAGTTGCTGCAGAAAGATCTCTGGAGCCATGCAAGATCAGAACAATACAATTATAAAAAAATTCACATCAGAGAGAAGTTTATTTTCATTATATGTTTCAGTGTAAGTGTTATCACTGGCATTATTCAGGAAGAAATCAGACCTTTGCAGAGGTGGATGCAAAGTAAGAAATCAGGTAAAGGCTGCATTAATTCCAAATAAATACTTCAAAGTTGTGATGAACTGCTATTCATGAGTATGTTAAGTTCTGCACAAATTCTCCTTACTTGCTGGGCTGCACACACCAGGATCCCGGTCCTTTTCTTATGTCAATATGGTCCTTTTTGGAAAACACCAGCTGTCCCTCATGCCAGATTTAATCTCCATGGAAACATGTTCACTGAGGAATAAGTTTACTGGGAAAAGGAGGAGTGGGACTGGTGCACCGCTCAGTCTTGCCCCAAGACTGAAGCCAGAACATAGCTGGGACATACAGAAATGGAACCGCAAAGGGCTCCCAGATTCCCAAGTCCATAATGATAGCAGTCAGGGACAGAAGAGCTATTACTGAGGAAAACAAAACTGGCCCCATCCTGGATGGCACAATTGGGAGAACATATCTCTTTAGACTACTTAGCTGGCTGTGGCAGAAATCAAAACAGGCAGCTAACACACAGCGAGAAAAATGAATCTGGTTTGGGAGGCTTCACATGCCAGGACCTCCATAGGTACAACTGAATGGATTGGAAAAAAATAAGGCAAAATGTCAGAATAAATCAAGGAAGTAGTGACATTTGATTGAAGAAATACTGCATTGTTGGTTAAAGAGATCATGGGTGTGCTAACGTAACACACTGGGCTTCCATACACTGGTCAAATCATATATGATCCCTTAATTCTTTAAAAAGCTTTCTTTACACCTCTGAGGCATAATGGGAAGGTCTATCCAAATAGTGTTTGGTCCTGAAATGAGTAAGGATCTACAATGTTGTAGGCTGAAAGCCTGAGAGAACCTCTGTCTCACACAAGCACAAGCATTCGCCAAACAAAACACTAACAGCTAATCAGAAAAATTACAAAAGAAACAAGCAGTATAAATTAACTATATTCCACTAAAAAGTTGATTTTCAAAATTGTGACCAAAAAAAATTTTCCATTTGTCAATCAGAATTTCTATGGAAAGACAACAGCAACATGAAGGGCTCATTATATCAACACTTATATTTCTTGAAGAGGGTTCATAGGTCAAGGGTAGTGTCAGGGGAGTGTGTATATTATATGACACTGGAACTGAAGAGAGAAAAAGGCATGAATAACAGAGCTATATACAAAGCCCAGAGGATTTGATTTTAATTATGTATTATTACTAGTTGTGCTGACAGAACTGTTTGTGCATATGTCACTGTACAGAGTGAAAACAAAAAGTTTCAAAGGGTGGTTTTAATGTATGTCCATTACCACATGAAAGTCATAGGAAGACTTAAGTTATTTATTTATTTATTTATTTTGTCCGTGCGTGCAGTACAGATATTTAGGTCTAGTAGGCAATGCCATTATCTACCACTGATATGAGACCAATCAAGCTGAAAATTTGTAATTAATATCTGCAGTTGCGTAACCCAAAATTTATTTTTCCTTAAAGATGCAGTGAATGAGATACCTATGGTCAGTTTCCCAATTAGCAACATAGCTCAGAATTAATATATTTTTTTTTGTTGAATATCGGCAAAATGTGCAGTAAGCCTCTCAATGTTAGGAGTGTCATCAATTCGCTGCAAGGAATGTCACACAATCTGCAAGGAAACTTCTAAATTTACAATTGTAAAAGAAAGGAAGGAAACACTCCCATTTTGCACATACACATTGATAAATACTAACCAGGAGAAACTGCATAATACCTCCCCGCAGATACTAGTTGCTGCTTTTGGAGGCAGAAGAAAGAAAATTTTCCACAAACTTACCTAAACCTCGCCAAAGGTTCAACACTTATCTCATTATTCTTTCCAGTTTTGTTAAACAGTTTTTGTCTTGAAAAAATTGGCAAACACTGAGGCCTCTGTATCATTGGCAATTTGAATTCAAGCAAAACCTTTCATTACAGTCTGAAATTAATCTATGCCTCATGAATTCAAGTTGGTCCTCATGCATTAATTTACCTATATTTGGACTCTGTTGCTAAATCTTGGCATATTTCACTGGAGTTCATTTAATTATTTAAAGAGGCCTGTAGTTTTCACAAGTGTTGCTCCTCCGTTTTGAACGACTAACAGACTCGTTACTCACAGTGCAAGAAGGCTTGTCTTGCTGTGCACCTGAAAGAGCTGAGGCTGTGACACCACCTTGTTTACCAGTTCCAGCTACCTGGTTGAAGAGGTTCCTGACCCATCTGCACTCTGTCTCTCAACGACAGCTCCTCCTCTCTGCTAATGGCAGAATACTTGTGAAATCTCTCCCTAATCCACTCCCATAAAAATGAATCAGGTGATATTACAAGATTGAAATATGATATCTCACCAAATCTCAGGATCTCTTGAATGCAAACAGCATTCTGGGACCGGTAAGCAATGAGCAGCTACACCCAGGAAACTCATCAGTTTCTTTTAAGAGAGTGTATGTCCTCCAGCTTGGGATAAAGCCACACTTCAATCAGTATATAGAAATAAAATCTATTGGTCTTGTGATGTTGTGGCTGGGTTGATTCCTGAAATGATTTTCTTAAACTTATATACATCTTTATAAAAAGAATGCTTGGATATATTTGCCAGATTTAAATGATTAGGCCCGAAAGTCAGACAAAAATTTAAACTGTCTACCCGCTACACTGCTTTAGCATCATCACAAGCAGAATAAACAAAGCCCAGATCATTTATTTGTGCACTGGAAGGCAACTATGTAGAGAGTCTATGGCCTCCTGTGGTGTGTACAACGCTAGGCTGAAGAACTCAAACAGCAAAGGAATATTTGTTTCGAGGATAAAAGGTGATGATCTAAGTGCCAGAAAGCATCCTTCTCTTTGAATACCGAGTACAAAATGTCCTGGGATCAATGTTTGCCTCCCATCAGCCACAAATCCATGTTATAACACTTAATCAAAAGAAATTGTTAAAGACTTCTTCACAGAACTTGAAGTAGGAACAGGAAACATCCATACCATTTCTTCAGCAACCTGATGGTTAGCTATACTGTTCTTTAAGTGGTTTAACATCATGCTTATTCTATAAGCTTATCACCTTGCAGGTCTCTACTCTATGGCGCTTCAAAGCTCCACAAGAATCTGGCCCTGTTGACTCTAACATAAGTTCTTCTAACTAGTGTGTGCACTTTCTAGTCTTTCTAAGTAAGCAGAGATTTTTCAAGAATGGCTGATTTAGAAAGACTCCTAACGAATGTAGCTCTGGCTTTTCTAAAGCCATTCTTATAGCTGGAAATTCCTAGAAACTGAAATATTTTACTTGTTATATTTTTGTACTGCAGCAGAATGTTCTTAGATATTGAATTCTTAAATGCTGGGGCAGGGTGGAGATGGAACAAAATCTCTTGGAAATTGTCAATATCATTGTAGGCTTAATTTTCATACCTGTTTTTTTTCTGGATTTATTCCATTTACTAAACAAATAAGCTAAACTGGCCAGTGAGAATATGTAAGAAAAATTTATTAGTAGTCTCCAATGTCTTGTAACAATGTCAGAGTTAACTTGCTTGGTCTAACTCTAACTTTCAAAATAATTATCCTATAGTCTGGGGACACTTCAGCTCCATATTAAGGACTAACTGAAGTGAAGATGAAGGTAAGAAGAATTTGGTATGGAACTAAGGCCTCAACTTTACCTTTTTCAGGAACTACTAAGCATATGCTAAAATAATTTGTAGAGTAGGTATATAGAGGATTCAAGCATCAGTGTGCAGTGGAACATTGGACATGAGGAAAAATTTCTTTACTGAAAGAGTGGTTAAACATCGGAACAGGCTGCCCAGGGAAGTGGTTGAGTCACCATCCCTGGAAGTATTTAAAAGACATGTAGATGAGGCACTTAGGGACATGGCTTAGTGGGCATGGTGGTGTTGGGTCGACGGTTGGACTCGATGACCTTAGAGGTCTTTTCCAGCCTTAATGATTCTATGATTCTATGGTACTCAGGGGAGCAGTGAAGCCAGGAGTTGGTAAATAGCAGCATGCTCAATAAAGCAACAGAGAAAAACACCAATGAGCAAATGGAAAAGAAAAGTGAAAGCAAGAGGATAGAACACATTTTGAGTCAGAAAAAATTCTTCTCTATTGAAATAACAGGAGTTACACAGTGAACTTCATTTGAACCAAAATTTCACACCACAATAGGAAAAGAACAGTAATCACAAAGAACAAGGAAGTGCACTAGGAGAAATGAAAGCAATGGAGCATATATGGATACTCAGGTCCTTGTAACACTGTTGCACTATGTGGAAGGACCTCTAACACTTGTTCTGCACTGAGCGAATGCAGTTATTGGGTTAAATTGAAGATGTAGAATGTCTTTTGCAGTACTTAATATTTCCTGGAAAATTCCTCATAATATTGTCAAAGGAAATTGTAATAATTGATGGTGGTTTTGCAAGAAATATTTCCCCCAATCAAAAAGGAGTAAAAAGTGATTGTCTCAAAAGCTTACAGAAAAATATCATTTCTGACTACAAAGTCATCCCAATCAGAATAGACAAAATTTTCACATAAATCTATATGAATCAAAAATGTTATTCTTTTTCTTAAGTTCTAACAGTAGCTATGTTTGAAGAGAATTAACCTTTTTTTAAAAAAATGAAAAATGTATAATTTAAACCTCTCTATATAATAATGTATGTTTAATGAATACAAATCTTTGAAGCAGAGAGCCAAGTCTATCTGTTTATTACAAACTCTACAATAGCTTTAGTCCATCACTTATTGTCCTCTGGGTGGATGATTAAAGTTACCTTTCTATGAAATGTGACGTTTTAACTGAAATATTAATGATATGGTAGTTCAGTATGTATTAATTAAAATAATGTTCTAATTGTTAATTGTAATCTGAAGGCTCTTTTGGCTTTGGATGTAGTTTACTGCCACAGATGTGTTTTATACCTGCTTTCATGAACATTTGTTGATGTTATATTTTATATGCAACATAGTTCTTAAACTTATTTTTATGCTGCATTTTTAATCTTTGTGATTTTGTCTTTACTTTCTTTCCCATGTAAATTCTGTTTTAAAACTTTATGGCGTAGCAACTGGATTTCCCACCCAGCTTCAGTTTCTTCTGTTTTCTAGTAAAACCATCTTGATCGCTGTTTCATTGGATAAAAGTATTCTCTCTGCTGGAGCTAAACTTCCATTCCTGGGGTTATTGTCCCCTGTATGTCCTGAAGTCACATTCACTCACTTAATAGGGACCAAGACTGTGGTAAATTTGAGCGTAGGTTCTCAACCGGAAAAAAATAATTCCACAGAAATCTTAATTTTTTACACCAATGTCTTTTTCCCCTTGCAAACCCTTTGTCTATGCTTGTTTCCATTTTCTCAGTTCTTTTTACACTTTCTTTATCACAGCAATAGTTTTATTTATGTAGAATAGCTAAGAAAATAAATTGTAAAAAGAGAAAAAACCTCACTATGCAAGACAGGAATCCTAAAGTACAGGGCTTTTTACAATAAGAAATATCTTTTGACTGAAAAATAACTCATATGTGAATTTGCTAGTTTTCTTTCTTTTTTTTCTTAGGCCAGGTTTTAACTGTTGCAAATATAAGATAAAGAACATTGCCTATACTTTAAAGAAATTAATGTTTTGTGACAGAAGATGAGAAAATGGAATTTCTATTAAGTGAGAAGTCCTGATATCCACTATCTTTTCTGAATGAGCTTCCAAAATTTCCTACAGAGAAAAAATTCCAAAGCATTTCTACTCAGAAGCAATGAAACAGCTTGAGGTTTTGTTTCGGAATGTGTGATTGGGACAGTATAAGATTAATCCATTCTCCTTTCTGTCAAATAATAAAGTAAATAGAAATAGAGTAATGCGACTGCAGAGAAAAAAATAGGTTTTTTTTTTTATTATGTCCTTTGCTTAAGTTCATAAATGATAGAAAAGACAGATTAAGAAAACTCTTAGCAAGCAAGACCATTCATCAACCAAGAAGGGACATGTTACAATTAAAGTACTGTAAATACCCATGCTTGGCCAAACTGTCTTAAATGAAGATGTTTTCACATAGACCTTTTCATAGTGTTCCACAATTTTCTGTTTTAAATTATTTGTATCAAAAGTTTGACATCTATATCTAAAAGCAAGTTAGTCTTGATGAGGATTGCTGTTGGTAATGCATGTCATATTTTTCAGCAAATATTCCAGTTGTAATAAAACTACTTTAAAATTTTTCCATCTTTTCAGAACAGTGAGAAAATATCATGAATATTAGAGTTAGCATGAAACTGATGAGCAGCTACTTCCAGTTTGATTCACCTCATCTGTGTAAAGTGATAAAAAATGTGTATAATGGTAAAAGTTGAAATGCAAGATGAAGCTCGCAGGCACAGCAACAGATATATTTTAATTTTCATGCAATAAATATAATTGTGTTTTCTGTGAAGGAACGCATGGACAAGTGATAATGTATAAGTGACTTAAGTCTGTAGACTCATTAATTACTGTATTATAAATTTCTTTCTGTATACTGTAGCATTGTCATTGCTACAGATAGTGATGATACCTAATTGTATCAAAACATTTCATAAGATATTTCTGAATATTTGCTATTCTGAAGCATTGATCATACAGGTTGATAAAGCAGAGATCCAGTTAGGCACTCTTTTCCCCCATTCCTTCAGCTTTTAAGGTATTAATTATTTTCATCTTTAAGCTATTTTTGTGGTTTAACCTGGCAGGCAGCTAAACACCACACAGCCATTTGCTCATAGTGGGATGGGGGAGAGAATCAGGAACAAAAAATAAAATTTGTGGGTTGAGTTAAAGACAGTTTAATAGGACAGAAAAGGAAGGGAAAACAATAATAATAATAATAGTAATAACATACAAAACAAGTGATGCACAATGCTCACCACCCACCGGCTGATGCCCAGCCAGTTCCCTAGCAGTGGTTGCCCTCCCCGGCCAACTCCCCACAGTTCATATACTGAGCATGATGTCACATGGTATAGAATATCCCTTTGGGCAGTTGGGGTCAGCTGTCCTGGCTGTGCCCCCTCCCAGCTTCTTGTGCACCTCCAGCCTTCTCAGTCAGTAGAGCACGGGAAGCTGAAAAGCCCTTGACTAGTGTAAACACTACCTAGCAACAACTAAAACATCGGTGTGTTACCAACATTGTTCTCACCCTAAATCCAAAACACAGCACCGTACCAGCTACTAGGAAGAAAATTAACTCTATCCCAGCCAAAACCAGGACAACTATGTAAAAGCCTATATTTTAACTGGAAAAAAAATTATGTTGAATTATAAACCACTTCATGGGGCTGACAATTCATCACACTGTTTTCTGAACAGCAAAGCCACAGAAGTCTCCATCGTTGATCTTTGTGCCTAGGAAACCACCAGCTATAGAAATACAATTTGGAGGAGAGAAAAGAGAAGAAAAGGAAAAAAAAAAAAAAAGATGCTCAGTAAGGTAAGACTATTTGATACAATCACTGAGTGAGAGGCTGGAAGGACCTCTGCGCAGATGTAGTTCACCTTCTACCCAAAGGTGGGATCAGTGCCCCATAAGCCATTTCTGACAGGACTTAATCGAAGTTGTTCCTAAAAATTTCTGTTTTCACATTTCCTGGCATTCATAATATTCCATTCCAGAAAGTTTTCCTAATGTCTGCTATAAACCTCATTTGCTACAGATGAAGCCCTTTACTTTCATAGCTGGATTTTCCCTTTCCCCACACAGCTCCATTTTACATAGTTGAAACTGTAACCACCAGGCTCTCCTGCCTAAATTACAACTTCTTCAGTCTGTCTTATAGGTCACACCAGTGTTGGTTCTTCTTGCTGTCTTCTCAAGGCTCTCTCAGTGGCCCATTTCTTACTTAGAGCAAAATCCGAACAAAGTATTCTACCTGAAGCCTTATCAATAATGCCTTGAGCAGAAAGACTGCTTGACACATTGACAATAGCCCTATGCCTGTTTATCACAGTGTAACACTACTCAGTCATGATCAGTTTGGATCCATCTTCATCTCCAGATCTGCTTTTGCAGTTTTGTTGCCCAGATGTATAATTCCTATTCTATATTTTTGGACCTGATCGTCCCTACCTGCATGTAAAAGCCTGGTGTTTCTCCTTAGTGAATTGCAATTTTTTTTCCTAATAACTTCTTCAGTTTCTCAAGATCATTTTGTCTTTCAATTCTCTCCTCAAGCATGTTTGTAGTTCCTCCCAACTTGATGCCAGCTCCGATTTAAGAAGTAATACTTTCTTCCTTTTTCTTTAATATATATTTTGCTTATACACATAATACTCTGTATCAGTTAACTGCACATTTATCTTAATTATGTATAGAATTCCAATTAATGTTTAATGCATTACCTAGGAATCAAATCAAGCATTCTGCCTGTCACAACAAAAAGAATGTAACTGAAAAGTAATAAAGTCTACACTATGTATTAGTGCCTAATCCAGCAAAATTTAAATTAAACTGTTTGTATGAGTAAGGACTACATAAACAAGGAGTCTGCCTAATCAGGACCTTGGTTTTCCTATCTGTCAATTTCACATTCCTCAAAATGCTTTTAACCACATTTTGGAGGGCAGAGGCAAGATATTGCATACATTGCTTTTTTGATATATTACTTTCCCAAGATTTTTCCATCTCACTTAGGATTAAACCACCCATGCATTTCAAAACACAAGAGCGTACAAAGTATCAGAATGTTTCAGCTGTAACGAAGAAAAGAAAAATTAGATATGTTTATGGATTAGCTTTGATTTCTAAATTAGTCAGAAGCTGGCACTGAACATGCAATAATGAGAGAACAGAATCATGCTTTATCATATATCTGCTATACATGGAAGGAATTATTTCATTCTTTCTCCTCAGCTACAGGACTGGCATGCATTGCCAGATAAGAACTCGTTGCAATATTTGCAAATTAGGACATGAATAATTAAAAGTGTTTGGAAGTGACTCTGTTCACTGGGGAAATGGTATAGAACTTATTCAATCGTCTGCAGTGAAATTTAAGTATATTTCCTTCATGTGCTGCATAAATATTTGATTAACCACTGTGCCAAGCATTAGTAAAGCATCTGCTCAGCATGAGACTGAAACCTGGTCGACACCAGTAAATAGGAGGAAAAAACTTCACCCAGTGGGAAATGTCAAATACAAGTCTGAAAATTTCAGTCTTTCATATTTTGATCTATTGACTTGAAAAGAATAAGAAAATAAGCATTTAAGATGATGGAACCGAAACAAAAAGATGTAGGCACTTACATTCACATATTACGGTGATGTGTGAACTCTCATGTTTTGTCATCATATGGTTAATTCGGAATTCATATTTCCTTGTCAGCTTTCTGAATCACCAGTTTACCAGCAAAAATAAAAAAAAAAATTACTTTCTGAAAAAATATGTTCCCCACTTGGTGAGGTATGACTTATAGTTAAAGTTCCATAGATAACTTGTCATTGATTAGAGGGTTACATAGCTTGGACCAAATAATTTGTGCAAACTGATATCCACCAGCCCTATTTTGTTTGCAGAGGAGATGTGGGTAGTCTCTATTAAGAGTTATTGTTCATAAGAGCCTTTAAGAAGTAGTAATTTCATGGGTACATAGGAAAAAAAATCATCAAACAACTGAAGTAAAAACTTCAATTTTTTGTAAAAGTTCAGAAGTGTTTCACTCCAACTTTTTCAGCTTAATTTCCAGAAATAAGAAACGCTAAGAATAGTTTTGAAAAACATGCTTCAATCTTATCTGTGAAAAGAAGTGATAGTGCCAGGAACTGACATGAAAAAAACTAACAAAACTATTTCTTAGAGATTTTCACCCCAGTATTACAGACTAAAGATTCTGAGAGGTGAAGTGACTCTGGAAAATCAGGAAGGTCTGAAAAATCAAAGCAATGCTGTGACCATATTGACATTTCCTGCTGATCATTGCTACAGTCCTGTCGTCTCCATGGTGTTCCAGTATAAGGAGAGTAAGTTCATATATTTGTCAAAATGGAGGTCCTGAACTTGTAGACACAGGACAACAGAGAGGAGTAATTATTCTGCTAAAAGTAATTCTTTAAGAAACGGACAATATTCACATTAGTGCCATTAGGATTTTGACCATTAACAGATATAGTGAGATTACGGCACTATATATGTGCCTGTGGGACATCATATATTGAGACATTCCTTTTTATTGCTCTCTCCAGCTCAAATCAATCTGTAAGTCTCATATAAAAGGTATCTTTAAATGTCTTTGCCTCCCTATATTAAACTGACAATTCAAAAAAGGCAATTTTGCCTAATACAAACTATGCTCTTTGTCATACGAATTTTCACTTCTTCATGAAATTGGCAAAGTAAAAGCTCATCACTTTTCAATATTTGTCTTTATTCTGTCATGTTATTGAGTTATATTCACTTAATTGACCTAATGGAGCATAATCCAATTGAATGCAGTGTTTCACGTATTTTGTTATATTGCCAAAAAAAATCAAATTTATGAAACAAATTAACCCACTTGAATTACCTCATTTGTTTTTAGAAGAGGTTATGTTTGAATATGGTCTTCTGTTTGATTTATTACACTGAATCCTTCACTCATGAATTAGAGCACAGTAAAAGAAGAAAAAAAATCAAAGGGTGAAAGAAGACGGAATTATCTTCACAAGTTTTTTCTCCAGTGTTTACAGAGTCGCAAGTAAGAGCTGAGAATGAAGAATTATTGCTGAAGCATGGAAAGTTTCCTTTCTGATTTTTCTTCACCTAAAGTGAAGCTATTCCATAGGTCTATTCCAATTGTATTTTAAGTTTATTTTTGTTCTCCCAAATGGTCCTAGTGCTTTTGTATAATGTATGATTGCAGCTGTATCTTGATGTAATATGAATGAATGATGAAATATCTGGGATGGTAAAAAATTAAAGCCCTTTATACTATTTTCAACTTAGGAAATCTCTCTTGATTTATAGTGTGACATTCTGACCCAATATTATTTATGGGATTTATTGAAGAAGAAATGGATTTCTACAGCTTCCAGCCCATGCAACCTTCATGAGAAAAATGCATGATACAATGAAAGAGAAAAAAAAAAAAAAAAAGTTTTAAAAACCTCTGTTTGGCAGTCAGCAGCTAAGGAACACAGTAATACAGATTCTGCACCATAGCCTCCTTGACTGCATGTCTTTCCGTTTCCACAAAATTTATTACCAAGTATAACATATTCAACAACTTCCAGACACACCCAGAGGTGTATCTGCACACACTTGCTCTAAGCAAGGTGAAGCAATTTCCTTTACCCTCTGAACTGGCTGTTATTGTACCTGAGATACTAAAATAGCTGGTCTTGAACTGTTTACACTTGAATGTCTCCACTTCTCAGCTGCATCCCGTTTATCTCAACCATTGTGTGGTATCTTCACATGTTCCCCCAGGAAAGGGGAAACTGAAGAAGTAACAAAAAAGCAGCCTAAATTCCCTGCCTATCTCACTTTATTTTAATAATTTAAAATTAATGTAAGCTTTGTTATTTTTATAAAGATCCTGAGCACTTGTCTAATTTTCTTCTTCGGTATACTTCATTGTATTATCAAACAAGAGACTTTCAAAAAGAAACTAAGATAAATAGAATATTAAAAAAGCTGATGTCTAGAATAAAAAACAGTTTTAACCACTGCAAAATGAAAAATAAAATAGAAACAATGCAAATACAGCTTTTTTGAAACAAGATAAATATGAAATGGAAACAAAACTGTATTAAGATAAAGTTATTTTAAAAGCATTATTTTGAAGAAATTAAAATGAAGCTTCAGCAGTTTTGAATGCAGTCATTTCACAATCTATTTTGAAAGGGTTTCTTAAATCAACATTAAATGTTCCAATTTTCTACTAAAAACATTTAGATTTTATCCCCCAAAATACATTTTTAAATACCTCTCCTATACAATAGTTCAAAATTTCTACTTTTTATTACAAAATGGAATGAAAAAAATACTCTGACATGTTTAATTGAAGAAAAATTCTGAATTTGAACTAGCTTATCTGGTATATAAATCCATGTGGTCTTTTTGGTAGTATTTTGACTGTATAATTTAAATCACTGGTTTATTCAATCACTTTTAGAATCATAGAATCATAGAATCATTAAGGTTGGAAGAGACCTCTAAGATCATCGAGTCCAACCGTCAACCCAACACCACCATGCCCACTAAACTATGTCCCTAAGCGCCTCATCTACTCATCTTTTAAATACCTCCAGGGATGGGGACTCCACCACTTCCCTGGGCAGCCTCTTCCAATGTTTCACCACTCTTGCAGTAAAGAAATTTTTACTCACATCCAATCTAAACCTCCCCTGGCGCAACTTGAGGCCATTTCCTCTCGTCCTATCGCTTGTTACTTCGGAGAAGAGACCGACACCCACCTCGCTACAACCTCCTTTCAGGTAGTTGTAGAGAGCGATGAGGTCTCCCCTCAGCCTCCTTTTCTCCAGGCTGAACAGTCCCAGTTCCCTCAGCCGCTCCTCATTAGACTTGTTCTCCAGACCCCTCACCAGCCTCGTTGCCCTTCTCTGGACACGCTCCAGCACCTCGACGTCCTTCTTGTAGTGAGGGGCCCAAAACTGAACACAGTATTTGAGGTGCGGCCTCACCAGGGCCAAGTACAGGGGCACGATCACTTCCCTACTCCTGCTGGCCACACTGTTTCGGATACAGGCCAGGATGCCATTGGCCTTCTTGGCCACCTGGGCACACTGCCAGCTTATGTTCTGCCGGCTGTCAACCAGCACCCCCAGGTCCTTTTCCGACAGGCAGCTTTCTAGCCACTCTTCCCCAAGCCTGCAGCGCTGCATGGGGTTGTTGTGGCCGAAGTGCAGGACCCGGCACTTGGCCTTGTTGAATCTCATACAGTTGGCCTCGGCCCATCGATCCAGCCTGTCCAGGTCCCTCTGCAGAGCCTTCCTACCCTTGAGCATATACTCTCTTGGTTTTATTTCTAGTTGTTTCTTTTATTTCAGTGTCTTTCAGTACATTATTTTCTGTTTCTTTTCTTCCACACATTTCAAAGCTCCCTGACCATGTTCTCACTTATGACAATCCTTATTCCCTTCCTGTCCAATGGCATCATGATACTAAAAATTAAGGTTCCCAACATGATAAATTTAGGTTCCATATCAGAGAATAAAACTGCCAGTGGCCCATAGGCACCAATGCTGCATGTGTCTGGGAAATGTAAATTGGCAGGTAAAGGATTCTGCAAACAAAACTGTGATGCTTATGGGCACCGAATTCCTGAACAGTTAGATGAAGTGTGTGTGGGTTGCCTGGTAGCAGGTAAGCATTGCTGGAAAAGTGCCTGAGCCTTTTTGTGGATTTCCCTGCCTGTGTCATCCTTCCCTTCCCTCCCCAGGTTCTCCCTGCTCCTATGGTTGAGGTTTTCTTGTCCACTGCTCCCCAGGCTCTCACTTCTCTCTTTTATCTTCAGCCATTATCTATTGCAGTCTACCTAAGACCGTGTAATGCACCCAGCAGGGTTTCTGTAATTGCTGTCCTTAGAAAGCACCTCTTTCCTCTTTGTTCTTAGCCTTTGAACCTCTCATTTCACTAATTTCCATTCCTAGCACCTCAGCTGGTCTTGATGGAACTTTCCCACCCGTTCACGCATTGTTCACCATCCTCTTTAATTTCACCTCACTTTGCCGTGTTACTTTACCTGTATGCCAGGATTGCAGCCGACCTGAGTGCATAGCATTTCTGCTCTCCTTTGCTACTTGTTCTTCTGATCCTAATAATAATAATAATAATAATAATAATGTAACAAACTTTACAGATGGAAAACACATAAACAAATAAGCAATATTCACTCTACCTCAAATAGAGGCTGCTCAACAGATAACAGAATAAATCCTATCCTTGTGAAACCACCTAAAGAAGCTATATTTAATATTATATTTTGCAATGATAGATCTTCTATAATATTTACAGAAGCAGGTTAAAAATCAACCCAACAACCCTCGATTACAGTATAGCAAGTACAGCACTTGTAAAAGTATTACCAGAAAGTGGAACATTGTACAGATGCACAAAACAGAGCTCGAAGCCAATATTTTTTATATGTGCACTATAAAAAGTACCGTACCTAATGATTCAATCCTCTGCTGTGCGGAGTGCCTCCTGGAGGGTGCCAAGTGCCTTCAACTCCTAAGTCTTTCTGTCTCTCTCCAGAAGCATTGGAAAATTGAGCTATAAAGCAGTAAGGTACTTCTTTATAAAATAATGCTTTCCATCTGACTTGAAGAGAAATCATTCAAAGAAGGAATGAAAGCTACTGCTGAGACATTCTTGACAGAAAAGCAAGTTGATTCAAGTGGCCAGTTCTTATGTTTTTGTGATAACAATTCATCAAATCTTGGTAATCAAAAATGATGGAAAAGGAAATAAAAGGGAAAAATACATGGCAGCTAAATGGAGCTTTGAACCAACCTCAGACTTTGTGAAGTTTGACAAGATGTGAAAGTTTGATCTTTTATAGCTCTTAAAAAAGACTTCTTTATATACTGAAAGCCATTGTTTCCATAATATTGATTTTGCAGAAGACCATTTCATTTCTTGGTTTTCAGATAACATTTTATGATGATCTATCACTCCCAATTTCACCTTTTATGTCATGTTATGTTACCTTTCAAATTTCATAATAGAAATGGTTGAAGAGGAAATAACAGGGAGAACTTCAAACAAAAATCTTCAGGTACGTAAGGGACTGGGCTCTCTGGCATGGTGCAGGCACTTGCCACCCAGCTCCTGGCAGCCCCTACACTGGCATGCCATGCTTGAATCTCCAAAGCGTTGGAAAGAAAGGCCTGGTTCAAGAGGAAAACTGCACTAACATCCACCACCCCATCAGTTCTGTGTGTAGGAGATAGGAACTGAGGAGAAAGGGGATTAGCAGGCAGAATGTATCCCTTAGGATAGGCCAGTGTGCCCAAAATCCTGAGTACCATAGCTCCCTTTTAGGGCATTGTATATACACACATTACTTCACAGATAACAAAATCCTAGCCTCAAAGCCTTACTCCTGGAACCTGAGCCATTTATTTTTTCTTCTTACATGCCATCTCCACCCAAGCACTTGTAACCCAGAGAGCAGAGAAGGAGGAACGTATCATCAAGAAACTTGAAAAAAAATCCCAAACCCCCAAAACAAACAAAAATTTCCCTGCATGCGTTGGAGTCTATCAAATTGTAAAAGCCAGTTATTTTCTGCAGACATCTACTTTTTAAAAGTATAGAAAGTGGAAAGCTCAACCACTCGATCACACCCTGATCTGTTCTTGGATAATTTCCTTTGCTGGATCTAGCTCTGCTTGACTTCTGGGTTCTGACTTCTTATCTTATTTGAATAATTTCTTACCTTTAAAACATTACTTTCTTTGTTGAACAGAGTACTTTTCCCATTCTTTTTTGGTGTATTGCTTATTCCTAACATCATTTTAACATGAATAATTATCAGAATGCTTCTGTGTGATTTCCGTCACCTCCCCACCCAGGGCTGGGTGTAGGTTCCAGATAATATTGTATCTTCAGCTTCACAGGTATTTGGAAAGTTAAGATAGCTCATGATTCCCAAATATTCCCAGGAATATTTGTTTTTAATAATATTAAAAAGATTTTTATCTATACAAAATGCATTGTATATAACAGGTCTGTTACAGATTTCAGCAATTTTAAAGTAGAACATCCATAATTCTTTTCCAGTGTTATTTTTAAAGTAACCAATTTCTTCTTGTCTAGGATATCACTTATCTCTCTAGAATAATCTAAAGTGGAGATCATACTACAAGATGATTTTAATGGAGGATGTGATCCAAGTCAGAAGATACAATACAAAGAGAGAATTCACAGTTAGGTACAGTTATATTCCAACTATTAAAAAAAAAAAAAAAAGTTTTGACCTTAACTGACAGGCATCTAATTCTGCATAAATATAACATCTGCAGGAAAAAAAAAAAAATCTATTTTTCTTAGAAATATTCATCCTTTTCCTTCTCATATAGAGATCAGCAAAACTTTGCTGAGTATGACACCTCACTTGTAAGCACTCGCTTTTCCCAGAGCCCCTTCTGGCCAACAGGCTATATTCTGTATTAAACCTCAGTCATTTGTCTAGACTTGACTTTCTTCTATATATCTTTTCTAAATGGTCACCAGAAGGTACTTTTTTAGTCTCAGCAGGAGCCTGAAAATCCTGAGAAACTAGTGGTATGGTAAGCAGAAATCCTGAGCTAACAAAAAATTCTGTGTGAAAAAGGTGGCTCATATTTTAACAAAACTTTATCTAAAACATATACAGTTTTGGATAAGGAGAAGAGTACAATGCTGAATGTTTTTATTCTCATGGAGGAGAAGGCACAAGGGGATCCCTTAGCACCTTATAGAAGATTACACGCTATAGTTCCATATTTGGGGAATATAAATGTTCACATTTTATGTTTTCACTGAATGAAATATAGGTCTGTTTTTGTACACCAGAGTGAATGTGGGCATTAGTTTAAAAGGAAGCTTCTTATTGGCATACCCAATCTGCAAGCAACTAGCTTCTTAAAAAGTACACATATTGGAGATTTAGTATTTTAAGCCCCTCAATCTTTATTTCACAAGCAGTCAAAATTAAATAATAGGTCACTTAAGAGTCGCAGGAACAAATCATAATAAAAGACTTTTAATATATTATTGGCTAAGATAATTTTGTCTTTCAAAAATCAGAAAATATACCACCCACAGCTGCTTTCTCCAGCAGTGCTTTGGGAATGTTTAGCTTGATAAATTATATCACACCCCTTATTAGGGTTGAAAATAGCAAAACCATTATCATATAATAACAAGTTAGCTTTAAAGATAAATCATTCTTAACGATTTTCCAATATATGTCACTTCTATGCTTCTAATAGAGAAAAATAACACACTAATATATGTGCTAGATTTTTGTTTTGCATTTGTAATTAGCATGATAAAGTAGTATGTAATATACTATGATTGTCTAAGGACTTATAGATCAAAAAGTATTCTAGAGGTAATTGCTGAGTGCTGACAACTACTGACTGAATAAGTAATTTATAATCCAAGGACTTTGCACAACTTATGTCTAAAAAAGAAGAGAATATGAACTAAACATAGTGCATGCTACTAAAGATCATGGTTTGAGAGTTCTCTTTCTCATTTAACCAAAGGCAGATCTTGTGTGTTTCTCTGCACTCGAACAAAACTTTGGGTTATAAAAAGAGAAATTTTAATAAGGGACTTGAAAGCAATACGGCGAAGACATAAAATGATGCAGCAATCATCACACGCCAAAATATACTTATAGGAATTCCACATTTTATTGACAGGTGTGTGACATCTGTAGCAGGAATGACTAGGATTGTTCAGCCTAGGATGAAGGTGGTGGAAAGAAGGTATGATAGAGATCAATAATATCACTGTCCCTTTCATTTCTGTCCCAGGGGATTTCTGAGCCACACCACAGAAAACTCAGAGAAAATTCTGGGGGGAAAAATCACTCTTTGCCATCTGATCTTCCCTGAGCATTTCCTGCTGGCCACTGTCAGCGATCGAAGGCTGGGTTGACCATCTGACCCATATGTGCACTCTTCTACAGATGTTTATTTAAAGACATACAGGCATCAGTATATTGTGTATTAAAAATCACAGCATGAATATAACCTCTATGTTATGAATCTCAGCTGTGGAGGAATAACATGGGAAGAGAGGCAATGTATCATATAACTCTAATCCTGCATCTGTAGTGAATTCTCCAATATTTTTTTTTACTCTTATCCTCAGGTCCCTCTTAACATTTTATGTACAAAACTCTTTATAACCAATATTTCTATGAATTTAAAAATGTCTAGTTTTCCTCTGATGAATCTCTGAAGAATAAATCTGTAACATTATTTACTACAAATTCATCATTAATTATGTCCTATTCATACCCATCTCCCTTATGGTGACTGGGTGAAATAAAGTATTTGGTGTATCATAAAGACAGTCCATCCCAAAATAATCTACTCATACCCAGCAAGAACAGATGGGTGTAAAGAGTTATTGCTGGTCGCACAAAGCTTTGTGTGATATTAACTAACAAGATTGGTATTGCTCATAATGACTAGAGATGTTCCTGGATTGCTTGCTCATCACCATCTGCCAGGCTGAGGGTTGACCAAGTAAGAGCAAAAAGGTAAGAAATTTAGTGCAGCTTTTCTTATAAGTTCAGTTATAGGTACATATAATATACATATATATTGCCTCATGTAGGCAACAAATCCAAGAAATCACCACTGATCATCATTGGTGAAGCTTCCGTCCCCAAATCAAACAATAATTCTTTTTTTTTTTTGTTCTAACATCTTTTCTTCTTAATTGGTTCAAGAAAGATGATTCCTGCGATTGTGAAAGACTCTCTAATGCACTGTGTCACCAGTTCCAAACTATCAGGAAAAATATATGTGAACTGGTATTACAGTATTATTATCTGACCTCCTTCCTTCCCGAGTGTGTTTAAGATTTTTTTAAAAATTAATTAATGAGATGGCAGAAAGTAGAGTATGTAGAGAAATCCCTTTCTTATGCCAAAATCTGTTTTGAAGAGACAGTAAAAGTGGCATGTTGTCTTATATCCGACAATACTATAACATCTGGAAGAATGTTTTGCAAATGGAGTTAAAAAATAAGAGTATTTTGTTTCCACAGCAGGCAGACATACTTCTTATTCAGAGCTTTAGAATTCCTGGTAAGCGGATGTTGTACAAAAAGAAGAAAATAGAAGCAATCACAGAAAGGTTAGCTTGAAATGTGTGTGGTTTTCTTTTTCAATCATCTGTGTTTAAAGTCAAACTCCATGAAGTGTTTCGATCTTGAAATCAGCATGACTTGTGGGGCAGTGAGCGTAAAATAAATATGAAAATAATGTGCTCCTAGAAATGACTGCACAGTATAATAGATTTCACTGTTAAGAAGTTTGTCTCAATATTCAAAATTTTCTCATCCTTATTTTTATCCTGTTACTCCTATTAAGATTTCAACTTCTATAACTACAGATTATATTGCCAGTAATAAAATTATTCATCCCTGTAAAAATGTATTCCCAATATTTGTCTTCAGGAAGCAATAGTGGATGGTCAAATATTGTTTTAAGATGATAATTATTAGTCATTTTGTGCGTCATTCACTAGTTTGTGGGTATGAAATTTATCATCTTTTTTTTAAACAAGAATTTTATATTCCTTTTGAAGAGGTTCATCTTCAATTGCGTCAGTCACCTTTAACAGCATTTTATAATGAATTGTATTTTTTGTGGAGAAAGAAAAAGGGTGAAAATATTAGAAAGAAAGAATTGAATGAGTCCATGCTGTTAATAAATTATTAATCAGAAGATGATGAAGTGGCTTTCTGATATAAATCTCTACAATGGTGCTTTCGTTGAGTAAACAGTAACTTTGCCTCTTATTTAGGTCTATAAATCTGATGATGTTGTCTCTATAGTTAGCATAAATCTTCTCTAATGAAGATGGCAAAGTGTCAGGTAATAAGTTCATTTTGCTTCAACGGTCACCTACTAGTCATTTTCCTTATTAGCTATTGCCAGTATTCATGGTGGTGGCAAGACATCAACACTGAGGGCAGTTAAGATGAACGTCCCTCATCTGGTCAAGACGTTTTCTGTCAGCTCAGATTAAGGCTCACTTGCAAAGCTGAGCAAACAAAGGTGCAGCTTTCTGGCACAGCTGAAATCTAGAGCAGAACTCCCATGCCCATCTCCACCCTCTGACAGCCACCTCCTCTTGGGACATAGGTCTACCCCATTCCTAACTTTGAATTTGAAGCAAAGGTTCTGGTTTCTGTTTTTAGTATTATCTTCTCATTGCCAGTATGCCCTTGACTAATGCAGACATGCTGCATTTTGCTGTTTTTTCTTTAGAACAAACTGAATATCGCTCGTTTTTTGTGAGACTGAGTGAATACTCTAAATTTATGCATCCTACCACCTTGGAAATATTTTCACATTACACTGAAATAAAGCATTAACTACTGAGTCACTTCAAAAAAGGAAAATCTAACTGCAGCCTCTATTTCCAAAGTTTATCCCATTTTCTCCATGGTCATATTATATTATGCCATAGTTGATTATAGATTAGTTAATGTCTGCAGAGCCCATGAACATGAGGAAAAATCTCTAGCTATTACTGTAACAGTGTTATCATTGCAGGGCTTTTTTGCTGGCAAAGGTAAAAACATTCTGTAATGCCACTGAATAAATTCTGCTATAACATAGTAGCAGGTGTCTTTTGTTAATTATCTATAAAGTTGGCATTTTGCTCCATTGCCTCATAGCTGATCATTAAATATTGTGAGATTTAATACATTTGATTGCACAATACATTGGAGAAATTCTGCTTTGTCCTTTTTATAGAACAACTTAGGATGGAAGCATTTTATAGAAAATATAAATATTAGATCATAAAGTTAAATAAAGTTAACTATTTATGACATCTTAACTTCAGGCATTTAAATTTCTAATTGTATCCCAAAACCTCATGTTAAGGCTTAAGGTAACTGAAGTCCATTGGGATGTAAATTTCCAACATTAAATTTCCTTAGGTGCCTAGAGACCTTCTGATCACGCCTAAAACTGTTTCAGACCTGTCTGCCGTGAGTACTTTAGCAAGACAAGTATGCTAAGCACTTATCTACAGAGCTTAAGCAAAACATTCACCAAGAACACTTTGCAGATTAGGTCACATAGAGAGCAAAATTAAACAACTGATGATAGTGCCTGGAAAGTCTTTCAGCTAACAAGTAAACAGACAGTGTTTTCAGGATACAGAAGATCTTGTTCCTTTCCATTCTCCATCTGTGGAGTCTTAGACTTTATTTTTAATTGAGAAACCCCACATACTAAGTACTTGTAGCTGCTAGTAACTGCTAATAACTTGGGTGCTCCCATTTTTCTTTTTCTGTTGAAGTTATTCCACTTACACAGAGTAATTAAATATTGACTCAGACAAAGACCATGAGAAAATGATTATATAACTGGTCAGTTCACACACAGAGGTGGAGGGAAACGTAGCTTTTCCTTTCCAACATAAATTAGCAAAATATTAGTGGAAGAGGGAACTGGAACCCTGATTCTTTCATCGAGGATGAGTGCTCTAATATGAGCAATAAAATCAATCTCTTTGGAAGATACTAATTTTCTTATGCAAAGTGAAACAATATCAAGAAGACAGATTGAGGGTCCCTCAGCTCATCTTCCTGATGGAGCCTAATGATTAAAACACTCTTTTGGGAGATATGGCTTCCAATCTGCTTGGAGGGATGAAACATTTAACACAGGTCCCCCCAGACTGAAAGGAACGACATTCGGTATTTAATTACAAATTTGTGTTTAGACCTAGAGTCTTGAAGGTGGGCTGGTACTTAAGCTGTAAGGAAGTGAAAGATTTATTCCCCTGTCCTCAGCATCGTAAATGATTCTTTAGCCAGTATGCTCGATTTTGTGAACTTAACACAGGGCTATGAATCTCTTTTTTCTTCTCTTTGTAGCTAATCAGTTCAAAATAAAATTTGATTTTTAGACTTGGTCATAAAAGATTTGCCCAAGTTCACAGAGCCATTATAAGATCAGGTACTCATGGTCCACTCTGATGACTCTTAGGTTACTGTCCTTATGTCATCTTTCTCTTTGCTGTCTCTGAGAAAGAAGATGGAAGTAACACATATATGACAGTCTAGGTAGAAAACTGCTGGAAATTTAAGGAAAAAAGGTCGAGTTCATGATCCATTATTATTTAATTTTGAATAATATTAAGCAATTTTATTCCATCACAGCATGTGTTAATATATTTTCAGCAGTATGAAACTGAAATCCACTTAAAATTATCTTTCCTAGTGCAGAATAAGTGACTGAGGAAAAGAGAGAATGTAGTGTCAATGTTTTCTCAAACAGCTTACTACTCAATTTATAGTATGACTGAGTTCCTTCATTTAGAAAGGAAACTACTGTCTCTTGTAAATAAAGTGTTAGGAAACCTCTCTTTTATTTCCTACGTATCTCTCATTGGTTTGACAAGATGATATGCTGTTTCCTTTGGGCAGCAAGGCATAAGGCAAAGGCAGCAGATGGAGGCTCCACGAGAAGCAAAGGATCCCCTGCCTTCTTGCCACCAGGTAGAAAGAGGGGACCTAGGCGACGGGGGGGAATGGAAACAGGTCTCTGCTCGGGGTGCCAGGCGAACCCCCGCCTGGCCTCCCTCACCTTCCTGGTTGCCTTTACACAACAGATATGGGGCCCTGGAACTTGAGGGCCAGGCAAACGAGGATGTAGACGAAGGTCCATCCAGGGGGTTGCCTAGGGTGAGGCAGTCAGCCCCACGCATTACGACTGCCGCTGCTAAGAAAAAAAGGAGGGTAATTGTTGTAGGCGATTCCCTTCTGAGGGGAACAGAGGGCCCTGTATGCCGACCGGACCCGTCCCACAGGGAAGTCTGCTGCCTCCCTGGGGCCCGGGTCAGAGACATCACTAGGAAGCTCCCTGGTCTGGTACGGTCTTCCGATTACTACTCGCTGTTGGTTATACAGGCTGGCAGTGATGAGGTTGCAGAGAGAAGTCCTGCAGTGATCAAAAGGGACTTCAGGGCACTGGGGCGACTGGTTCAAGGATCAGGAGCACAGGTAGTGTTTTCCTCTATCTCTACAGTGGCAGGGAAGGATATTGAAGGAACAGGAAAACACACCTGATCAACACGTGGCTCAGGGGCTGGTGCCATCGGAGGAATTTTGGCTTTTTTGATCATGGGGAGGTTTACATGGCACCGGGCCTGCTGGCGACAGATGGAGTCCAGCTGTCTCACAGGGGGAAAAGGATTCTCGCTCATGAATTGGCAGGGCTCATTGAGAGGGCTTTAAACTAGGTTTGAAGGGGGAAGGGGATAAAACCAGGCTCACTAGAGATGAGCCTAGGGGTGGCATGCCGATGCTGGGGGTGAAATCGATAGCCCAGCTCAAGTGCATCTACCCCAATGCACGCAGCATGGGCGGCAAACAGGAGGAGCTGGAAGCCATTGTGCAGCGGGAGAGATATGACTTAGTCGCCATCACAGAAACATGGTGGGGTGACTCTCATGACTGGAGTGCTGCAATGGATGGCTATAGACTCTTCAGAAGGGACAGGCGAGGAAGGAGAGGCGGTGGGGTGGCCCTGTATGTTAGGGAGTGTTTCGATTGTCTAGAGCTCAACGATTGTGATGATGATACGGTTGAGTGTTTATGGGTAAGGATGAGGGGGAAGGCCAACGAGGCAGAAATCCTGCTGGGAGTCTGTTATAGACCACCCAACCAGGTTGAAGAGGCAGATTAAGCGTTCTGCAAGCGGCTGGCAGAAGTCTCACAGTCACTAGCCCTTGTTCTCGTGGGCAGTTTCAACTTCCTGGACGTCTGCTGGAAATACATGCAGAGAGGAAGCAGCCTAGGAGGTTCCTGGAGTGTGTGGAAGACAACTTCCTGACACAGCTGGTGAGTGAGCCTACCAGGGGAGGTGCCTCGCTCGACCTGCTGTTTACAAACAGAGAAGGACTGGTGGGAGATGTGGTGGTCGGAGGCCGTCTTGGGCTTAGTGACCATGAAATGATGGAATTCTCCATTCTTGGTGAAGTAAGGAGGGGGGCCAGCAAAACCGCAACCACGGACGTCCAGAGGGCAGACTTTGGCCTGTTCAGGACGCTGGTTGAGAGAGTCCCTTGGGAGACAGTCCTGAAGGGCCAAGGGGTCCAGGAAGGCAGGACGTTCTTCAAGAAAGAAGTCTTAAAGGCGCAGAAGCAGGCTATCCCCATATGCCGTAAGAAGAATGGGCGGGGAAGACGACCGGCCTGGCTGAACAGGGAGCTCTTGCTGGGACTCAGGAAAACAAGGAGAGTTTACCACTTGTGGAAGAAGGGGCAGGCGACTCAAGAAGAGTACAGGGATCTCGTTAGGTCATGCAGAGAGGAAATGAGCAAGGCAAAAGCCCAGCTAGAACGCAATCTGGCCGCTGTCGTTAGAGACAACAAAAAAGGTTTTTACAAATCTATTAATGACAAGAAGAGAGCCAAGGAGAATCTCCATCCCTTATTGGATGCGGGGGGGAACATTGTCACCGAGGATGAGGAAAAGGCTGAGGTACTCAATGCCTTCTTTGCCTCAGTCTTTAATAGTCAGACCAGTTCTCCTCAGGGTACTTGGCCCCCTGAGCTGGAAGACAGGGACGGTGAGCAGGATGAACCCCCCATAATCCAAGAGGAAGCAGTCAACGACCTGCTACGCCACCTGGATGCTCACAAGTCTATGGTGCCGGATGGGATCCACCTGAGAGTGCTGAGGGAGCTGGCGGAGGAGCTCGCCAAGCCACTCTCCATCATTTATCAGCAGTCATGGTTAATGGGGGAGGTCCCAGATGACTGGAGGTTTGCCAATGTGATACTCTTCTACAGGAAGGGCTGGAAGGAGGATCCGGGGAACTACAGGCCTGTCAGCCTGACCTCGGTGCCGGGGAAGATTATGGAGCGGTTCATCTTGAGGGCGCTCACAAGGCATGTGTGGGACAACCAGGGGATCAGGCCCAGCCAGCACGGGTTCATGAGAGGCAGGTCCTGCTTGACCAACCTGATCTCCTTCTATGACCAGGTGACCCACCCAGTGGATGAGGGAAAGGCTGTGGATGTGGTCTACCTGGACTTCAGTAAGGCCTTTGACACTGTCTCCCACAGCATTCTCCTAGAGAAGCTGGTGGCTCACGGCTTAGACAGGTGTACTCTGCGCTGGGTCAAAAACTGGCTGGACGGCCGGACCCAAGGAGTTGTGGTGAATGGAGTTACATCCAGTTGGCGGCCGGTCACGAGCGGTGTTCCCCAGGGCTCAGTTTTGGGGCCGGTCTTGTTCAATATCTTTATCGATGATCTGGATGAGGGGATCGAGTGCACCCTCAGTAAGCTTGCAGATGACACCAAGCTAGGCGGGAGTGTTGATCTGCTCAAGGGTAGGAAGGCTCTACAGAGGGACCTGGACAGGCTGGGTCGATGGGCCGAGGCCAACTGTATGAGATTCAACAAGGACAAGTGCCGGGTCCTGCACTTTGGCCACAACAACCCCATGCAACGCTACAGGCTTGGGGAAGAGTGGCTGGAAAGCTGCCTGTCGGAAAAGGACCTGGGGGTGTTGGTCGACAGCCAGCTGAACATGAGCCAGCAGTGTGCCCAGGCGGCCAAGAAGGCCAATGGCATCCTGGCCTGTATCAGAAATAGTGTGGCCAGCAGGAGTAGGGAAGTGATCGTGCCCCTGTACTCGGCCCTGGTGAGGCCGCACCTCGAATCCTGTGTTCAGTTTTGGGCCCCTCACTACAAGAAGGACGTTGAGGTGCTGGAGCGTGTCCAGAGAAGGGCAACGAGGCTGGTGAGGGGTCTGGAGAACAAGTCTTATGAGGAGCGGCTGAGGGAACTGGGACTGTTCAGCCTGGAGAAAAGGAGGCTGAGGGGAGACCTCATCGCTCTCTACAACTCCCTGAAAGGAGGTTGTAGCGAGGTGGGTGTCGGTCTCTTCTCCGAAGTAACAAGCGATAGGACGAGAGGAAATGGCCTCAAGTTGCGCCAGGGGAGGTTTAGATTGGACATGAGGAAAAATTTCTTTACTGCAAGAGTGGTTAAACATTGGAACAGGCTGCCCAGGGACCCTGGAGGTATTTAAAAGACGAGTAGATGAGGCACTTAGGGACATGGTTTAGTGGGCATGGTGGTGTTGGGTTGACGGTTGGACTTGATGATCTTAGAGGTCTCTTCCAACCTTAATGATTCTATGATTCTATAATGCAAAGCATTTTTTTATTTTTCTTTTATATACAAACTAATTTCCTTTTGTCTAAAAACTACCTCTTTAGATTGCCTAGGACACAAGTCTACACCCACTGAAGAAGTCTGCTTCATTGGTCTGAAGAGTCATGGATTTAAGACAAAGGTTTTTAAGTTACGTTTCCTTAATTCATTCTGGACTTCAAAAATATCCCGACAAGGTTGGGCTAAATACACCTATTATTGTAAAATAACCGGACCTGGGTTGCCTAGTGTGAGATTGGATATTATATTGAATCATTAGGTAGAACGGTCACTTTTATCAGAAAACTTAGTGATCATGAGGTTATAGAAATTAATAGGTAGGTTTATTGCAAATAGTAAGCTGGGGATGGAGAAAAAAGCGAGGAACAGCTATTTTCAAAGTATTCTTGTCCCTTGCCTTTACTTCCCCGCTGCCCGTCCCATCTACAAGCCTTTTTTTCCCCCAGCTACAAGCACATTGCACAACATAAAATTTCTATGTCAGCAATGAACTTTTGGGAAGTACAAAACTCTTGGATTGCCCAAACAGGACTTTTAAAGTATTTTATCTGTTATGTATGGTTATCTTATACCATATTACTTTTAGAACCAGTTATCAAACTGTCAGTTTTTTTTAAACAAACAACGACTTTGATAGGATTTGTATCTAAATAGTACAGAATCTTCCTCTACAGAAGAAATATTCTGGAAGCTAAAGATAGTTTTCTTTTTGACTGAGCTTGTCAGTTTGCTTTGATTTTGGATTTAAACACATTAATGCAAAGTACATTAGAGCTGCTGTAATTCAAGATTAGGCTGACACTAAAATTAGTTGAAAGTTTCCTTTGAGGTAAAGGTAAACACTAATCAAAAATATTTTGAAATAGTTTTAATGGTAATGGCGCATATTTTTAAGATTGACTATTTCACAGCTCTAATAACAAAGGAGTAAGAGGCTGACAAAGGTAAAAAATCAAAGCAGCATGTAAATGGGAGTATGACCATCAGTAAAATGGGAGTATGCTGAAGGCCAGGACCCATAAACATTATTGAACTTATGACTTCAATAAATCAATATTATTTGAAATACAAAGAATATAGCTCAAAGAAGAAGCTGCACTATACTTACATCTTCTGATCTCTCCCTATACAATTTTCTATTATGTATTTTAATTCAGAGCATTCTTCTTTTGGTCAGCTTCTGGACCTCTGAGTCTGTACTAAAATTATGTGCTGATGTAAGAGAGATGACATATTGGATGAAGGCGAGTATTTGGGGGAAATTAAATATGGTACCTGTACAAATTTTAATCAGAATAAGTTTGATTACCTTACTTCAGGTAAGGTTTTTTGCCTACTTGCTTGGTTGAATCTTGTTTTATTCCCTTTAGCTAGTGTTAAATTTGTTTCAGAAAAGGAGAAAGAAAAGAAATGTTGCCAAATATTGTCATGGTATAGTTCTCTCAAAATTCTGATTTTTTGTTCTATTGGTATTTTGAAATATAATGATGGCCCAAATTAGCATACATTTCTATACCCTCCTAAATATTTGAAATTTCTCTCTAACTGTTTTTTAAAAGAAGTCATTCAGATCAAAAGAAGTATTTGGTTTCAAATTTAAAAATTTTCATTAATGAAATATTAAATATAGAGAAGAATAATTGTTTTGAAGAAAAAATATTTTGAAGAACAGAATTTGTTCCTCAGTAGAATTTCTACCGAGTTGTCATATTCCTATGTAATGTTTTGATTTTTATGACCTTGTTCCAGATATTTGGCCTGAAACATTTATAGTAAGTCTTTAAATATTTAGGGTTTTTTTCAAGCCCCAGTTCTTCAAATATTGTAATCAGATGCACAATTGAGCTGTGGAAGAGACAAACTTCAAATTCTTACTGTTATGAAATGAATTTTAGTAGTGTGATCAAATTCCACACTGAAGGCCAAAAATTCAGAAGACAAATACAGCAGTCTCATTAATGATCCGGATCTTTTTAGGCCTCATCTGTGTTTAAATAATTGCATTTTTGTAGGCCAGCTTTTTATGGAGTCAGATACAGTGCACAAGAAAACTGTTCCCAAGCAGTAGCAAGGTACACTGAGCAGGTCCTCCATCTTCAAGCAGGGAGACTCTCTCACAGCAAGCTTGGTGGGAAGACACAAGTGGAAGTTTAGCTGGGAGAAAGGAGCAAAAACATTTCCTGTTGAGTTCATTGAGTGAGACTCGGTGTGTGAAGGGTGTCCTTGTTAATCTAAACTGCAGAGCCCTCAATTTCGGAAGCTTCAAGAGGAAAGGTGAGTTGTGAAAATGTTTAAGGTCATTTGAGTTTGGACCTGCCTGAGGTAAAGAAGCTGACATTTTGTGAGTTGTGCCACTGCAGGAGGTGTGTTTGGACATTGTAGTTTATATCCATGATGAATTTCTTATACAAGAATCCTTAAAGCTGTCTTGAACTTGAAATGAGGATTCTTTTAGAGTTTTACATGTTGAATTTGAAAATAATTCAGTCTGAAATGAAATAAATGTTCAATATTATAGGTCTGCTACTTTCAAAACAAATTATTGGCAATGAAATTGAACTTGAATGGTGACTAATTCAACTGATCTGTTTTCTGAATGTATTAGCTAAATGTAATTATTATACTTTAAAATTACTTAAAATTATTTTCTTCCCTTGACAATGCTGTTTACATCTGTATTTATTAGCTATAACAACTTAAAACTTGCAGTTACATTATTTTTTCTTTTCTATATAAAGAAATGGTAAGCAGCAAAAAAAAAAATCTGAGTTTAAAAAGCATTTTAAAACACTTTACAGAATGACAGTGTGAGGTACTTAAAACATCAGCTGAATCTGCAGGGGGTAAATTGTCCTTGAAAGACACAAAGGCAGCTTAAAGGGGAATTTATAATCTCTCTCTTGGGTTTGACAATATTAATTTGTCTCAACTATTTTAGAAGTGCCCTGGCCATAGTGACACTTTCCTAGGTGCATTCTAATAAGGTGATACTGTCTCATTAAATAAGACAGCATTCAGCAGAGAACAAGACAATAACTCAAAAGCAATTGTCATGGAATATAAGGTGATCCGATATTAATAAATGACAGTTGCATGTAGTTTATGAGATCAGAATAAATATCCTGTAAACAAACCACAACACATTGTGTGTAGAGGCAATGTCATATTTCAAACCGATATATAGAACTACAGCATTGTTTTCTCAGCTAGGCTAGTGTTTTTCCACTGTCTATGAACTGCTGAGAGGTCATGTCGGTCATCGAATTTCCAGCGTTGTGGGTGTTATGGTGTTATTCTTACCTGTAGGCAAGTATTACCAGGCTGGCTATTGTCATATTCTTAGAAGCAATCATTTTACGAAGCATTGCCATTGTTTTCAAAAGTTGTATATATCACTTAAACAGATCTTGGCAGCAAGCAGATTTAATTCTTTCCTTGGGATGCTGGAGGAAAATGATTCGTAGATAGGCTGAGGGTTTGAGATATTAAGGAGAAAGAAGATCAAGAAAGTGTAGTTTATTATCTCTCCACATGGTAGAAAGAAACAAAAGCAACCAACAGCCATGCTTTGCATCAAAGTGAAAGGAGGGCTGAGTAGAGTAATTTGGTGAAAGTTATTTTTGCCCAGCAGTAAGGAGAGTAGCTGCCACATCCTGAGAAGAACATTTTTTCTTTTGTTGGCTGCCATAATGCCAGCGTACAACTCTTCATTTATTAAGGTTTTCTCAAGGCCATTTCTACAGGGTCATTTCAGTCCTAGGATAACTGGCGCCATTTGATTCCACAGAAAATCATTCATTAGAAAATATTCAAGCTGCTAGGTACATAGATAATCCACGTATTTCTTTTAGGAACCCAACAGTGCTTTCATTGGACTGGCTCAGGACCAATCTGGGAAGATTTTTGTATTTATTGTGCTACTTTTACTCTAGCATAAAATTGCCAAGTTCAGTGGCAGTAATTCTGACTTAGAGTGTGGTACTGCAAGGAAGAAGAGAATTACTCCCAGCTGGATGAAAGAAGTTTTAGAACAGTATTTGAGACAGTAATGGTTTTAAATGTTTTAAACTACTAAGGTAATTCAGGGACAATACTTTTTTTCTGATTTTCTACATTAGATCCTATTGACCATGTACAGGTGCTAAAGAGCCCGTGAAGTCCTTTATGTATCACTGAACCGGACCTGTGCTCTCCAAGAGCTACAAAGCATCCTGCGTGCTAGATTACTGACTCCTATCATCCCAGGTAGCAGAAAGCTTTGCATGCACTGTCGTTGTAAGATGCCAAACACATACAAATTATGGTAATGATGTATTTCAGTCCATTGTGACCCAAGATCTAAGTTTCTTATTTTACTGGGAAAAGTTGACAATGGCCAATGATAGTGAATGACATTAGATTGACTAGAACAATATTAGAAACGATCTATCAATGTCAAGGTTGTTCATTCTATTTCAGGTACAGATTCTGGGTAGCAGTTCATGCAGGGAATAAAAGAATTTGTATCTCCTATATAGTTGCAGAAAGTTCAGGACACCTGCAGCAGGCAGAGATACAGCTATGGAGTTCACAGGCATGTCCTTACTCCACTTGAAAGGAACAAACCAGTATTAACTACCATTTTGGTCTCTTCTCTTCCCCAGTCACTTCTTTTCAAATGCTCCTACTTGAAAACTGCCAGTGATCTGAATTATGGCAGTACAGTCTGTGAAGAAAGAACTTCTTCTAGGAAATCAAAATCACTTTGGCACTTCTGGGTCAAAAGCCAAGTGTTATATTCTATTGGAAAAATTATCAGAAGTTCACACACTGCTTGCAATATCAGTGCTATCAGTGTCAGAGACCTCTCACCAAGAAGCCAGATTCACTCTGCACTAACTTGAAATTCCAAAAAATTTCAGTCTTTGTGGTATAAACAATTTATTCCTGTCTAAGGTACGAATAAATTTTAAATTTTAAGGGAAACCATAATTTTTATAAAGCACTATGCCACAGTAACTCCTATTTTAACATTAATAGCTGTGATTGAATTAAAACCCTCGTTTCAAAACATATTTTGTTTCGATTTCCAGATTTTTTTCTAACAGAGTCTGCTTTATATACTTTCAGAAAGTTGTTCCTTCTTTACAGTCTGAATGTGTCTTTTATTGATAGGATGCATCCATGATGAGTGCTGAGGGACCTGGCTGATGTCATTGCTAGGCCACTCTCGATTATCTTTGAAAATTCACGGGAGTCAAAGGAGGTTCCTGAGGACTCAAAGATTTCTATCTTCAAGAAGGGCAAGAAAGAGGATCCAGGGAACTACAGGCTGGTCAGCCTCACCTCAATCCCTTGGAAGGTGATGGGGCAAATAATCCTGGAAGCCATTTCAAAACCTATTAAGAAGGTTTGGTCACCAAGTCACCAAGAAGGTGACTGCGAGTAGTCAGCATGGACTGACTGGGAAGTCAGGCCTGACCAACCTGATAGGTCAGTCAGTGCTGGTGTACCCCAGGGGCTTATACCAGGGCAAGTACTGTTTAACGTCTTCATTAATGACCTGGACAATGGGACTGATTGCACTCTCAGCAAGTGTGATGATACAAACTTGGGAGGAGTGGCTGATAGTTGTGCTGCCATTCAGAGGAACATCAACAGGCTGGAGAGATGGGCTGACAGGAATCTGATGAAGGTCAACAAAGCAAAAGGCCAAGTCCTGCACCTGAGTAGGAATAGCCTTGTGCATCAGTATACACAGTAGATGCCAACCAGCCTGAAAGAACAGAAAAGAACTGTAAGAACAGCTGTTCTTTCTTACAGAAAAGAACCTGGGAGTCCTTGTGGACAACAAGCTGGCCAGAAGCCAGCAATGTGCCCTCGCAGAAAAGAAGGTCTCCTGGGCTGCATTAGGAAGAGTGTCACCAGCAGGTTGAGGAGGTGACCCTTCCCCTCTACTCAACACCAGTAAGACATATCTGCAGTGCTGGGTCCAACTTTGGGGAACCCAATACAAGAGTCATGGACATACTGCTACAAGTTCAGTGACAATTAGGGGCTTGGAGCATCTGACATACAAAGAGCCTGTTGCCAAAGGTTACCTCTTGTCCAGCCATTTCTGGCTTCAGTTATCAAGAACTTTTAGCTCTGGAACCTCAAG
Source organism: Aptenodytes patagonicus (assembly GCF_965638725.1). Lineage (NCBI taxonomy): Eukaryota > Metazoa > Chordata > Aves > Sphenisciformes > Spheniscidae > Aptenodytes > Aptenodytes patagonicus. Next base: position 31,615,668 of record NC_134949.1, read on the forward strand.
ATCTCCAGAATGTGCATTTTCCACTTGTTCCTCGTAGGTATGTACATAATACTAGTCTTTAAAATATGCTTATAGGACTATGGGTTACCTTTATTTGATGCTTTTCAGGCTCTTTACTTGTTTTTTCCAGTATGTCTGGGTGACAGGATGTAAACCAGCTATAAGCCGTCAGCTAGAAGCAGATGTGTTTGTGGCCATACTAAGTCAGACACAATAACACAATAATGCAGCTGCATGGCTTCTGATTCAAGACCTGTCAACTGAGGTCCTGCACAACTGCATAGCTGACTCATACCTGGCCATCTAGGTACATTTTTCTGCAAAAGACCAAGTAGATCTACTACTCCCTACGCATGTACAGGCTGTAAATGATAAATGAGTGATGTGATATAGCATACAATTGCTGCACAGCAGCAATGTCTAGGGAAACAAGACTTGATTGTGTTTGCAAAATCCAGTGAACTTTAATACAGCCAGAAGCACTCACATGGAAACACCAAGGAGCTGCTGCAAAATAGTGCCATTTATTTTTGTATCTTTCAGATTGTGCCCACCTGCAATATAGCTAGGATGGGAGACGAAACTCCCCACAGTAGTTTGTTTATGTCAAGCAGATCTCTTATTATGCCTTGTGGATAGCAGCAGGTGAGAGAGGGCAGAGTCTTTGGTCCAGGAGAGGATGGCTGTATTGTAAGTCAGTTAAGGAAAGAGTTTCAGCCAATGCGTGTTCCCTGTGAGCACGAGTCCCTGAGGAAAGCGAGCAGATCAGATTAAAGCTGGCAGCTATAGGAAAGGAGCTAGTGCATGAAGCGATAAGAGATCCCCTTTCCCACCACAAAAAAACACAGTAAGAGAGTTGAGGAAAGAAAGGTAAATTTAGACAAATAAATCACCACATAACCCTTCCCCAAAGCGTACGGCTGCGCTCAAGTCACAGTGAGACTGTGTTGCTCCTAGGAAAACATGGTTACAACCAATGGTCAGGCTGTTCAGAAAGCATGGAAGTGACGGTGCTACAGGCACACGCTGATTAAAAGAACTCTATAGAAAGGTAGTAATTAAACTAGCAAATTAATCATTCAGAAAAGCTGACATTTAAATGCAAAGGGTTGTATCTTTTAGTGTGCTTTTTTTCAGTTTATTCAAATATCAGTGCTTTGGTGGTTTGGAGAATTTTTAAATGACCCACACAGTCTGTAAATGTCACATCAGTACATTTATGCCACAGGTGATTGTTGTGGTTCAAGCTGAAATACATCTCTCCGGAAACTCCAGAAACCCTCCAGCTTTAACTCTGTTACTGTTATTAACCTATTACCCCAAATAGTTTTACCACTCTCCTGGGAGCACAAAGAAATTGAAAACAATATGCATGCTTTATTTGGCAAGTAAATTGTCATAAACTATAGAACAGCTCTGAGCACCATGATAAATCAGTAGATAATGGGTTTCTGTATTTATTAACACGATAAAATAGACTAACATACTCAGCTCTAAATGGCCACTTAATTTCATGAAATTGAATACAACTGCCCAGTACATAATATCACAACTGAACAATGGTAAACATGCCTAATTCACAAATTCCCTGTGAATGTTGGGGATGACAGAACCCCAAATGTTTCAGATGTTTGTTTCCAGAGCTAGAAGCCAAACCTGTTTTTAAAAACTCCCATAGCTCTAGGTCTTGAATTTGCATGTTTATTGCCCTGACTTAATCTGGGAACCCGTCTGAATTTTCTGCTAATGAGCAAGAGGACTGTATTTTGGCTGGTTTGGGGCAGCAAGGAGCATTAACATTTCTGACTTCTCCTGAACTTGCTGGAAAAAAAGTGAGAGACACTACTAAGGCATGACCATTCAATCCCAGCATATGTTAGCTTCAATTTGACCCCTGCTGGCTGATCAAGAATGGCAGAGAACTCCTGCTCCACAAGTAACTATGCATTGCAAAGTCAGAAATATGTTTGTAGTCAGGGACTGTTATATTTTAGAAAGAGTCATGCAAGCAGCTGTGCCTGCACTTTCAGTGCACACCCATCTCTCAGGCTTCCTCTATTCCCTTTCCCTCAATTGCTCAAACATCTCTTGACTAGAATTCATTTTTAGTTGGAATGAGAAAAACTTGAAAGAGGCGAAGGACAGATAGCAGGCCAGATGAGGCAAGATACTCAGAAACACAGTCAAAATATTACAGGGTATTTCATCACTGGTGAGAACACTTTGCTATTGAAGAAAGTATATGTAAATACTGGATTGATTTTCTGATAGTACAGAACAGACCTCGCTTTGGCCCCATTAAAAAAGAGAAAAATATCTTAAATATGACTGTGGAACAATTGATGCTTGTTATTTGACAACACAAAAAGCACTTAAAAATACGCCTGTGAAACTGAGCAGCATCATTAGGTTCAGTGATGACATATATGTTTAAACAAGCCTCTCGGAAACCGCTGGGTTTTGCAAAGTATTTCCCATCTATTAGTGATGCCAGAGTAAAACATTCTGCTCATGCTGTCTTCTATTTCAGTCCACGGGAAGTGTTTCCATTTTAAGCAGGGTGAGTATGTTTTTTTGAAGACTCTGAATCATTTGACCAGCACCTACATACTAGATTGGTTGATAAATTAAAAAAAAAAAACCTTGAAAGAACATTGAGGTATAATGAGGAATGTTATTGAGGTGTTATATAAAGGAAATAAATGTTCCAAAAAAAGAAGAGTGTTTGTTTAAGCTCGCTACTCATCAGCATTAACCAATAGGTATAACAAAATGGTATTTAACACTGTCCATTTATTCTCTGTGTGTACGGAATGACTCCATCTAAGGTAACTATCTGTAGTCACTGCCTCTTTAACAGCAGTCATTATATAAAAAGAGACTATGGTTGTAACAGCATGAGTTGCACAGGGAGAAAAGAGTACCAGCATAAGAAAATAACATGAGATAGCCATGCCCTCAGATGAAGGATCCATTTGTTCTATTTTCCTGCCTCTGATAGTGCCCTACCTCTGACAGTGAACACCTGGAAAAGAGGTTAAAGAAAAGATAAACGTGCAGTGATATGGGATTTGATACAGTGACAGTGGTCATGGAGGTGCTGAAGAGCTGGCTAGAGGATGATAAGGAAGGCTGAAATATGTTAGATGGCACTTAGGCACGCCTGTCTTATTTATGCAGCACTAGTATCCTCAAAATCCTCATTTACCTTTTGCTTAACCCTGTAGGCATACAGCCCTACTCTTCAGTGGTTCTAGTGACCAGTTACAGATGTAAACCAATAGGACTGTATCAAGAATACAGTTTCCAGAAACACATACCACGTGTGTCCCATTGAGGCACTGCTCTGTCATGAGGAGCACGGGCCATTTAGGTGTGAAATGCTACAGGCAGTGCTAACAGACTAGTCTTATGACCATGAAATTTTACTCCATTAAACCAATCTGCATTTGCTTGAAAGCAGAGAAAACAGGAATTCAAACCAGACACTGTAAACTTGCATACTTTCCCAGTGTACGGATGTTATTACTTTATTTTCTCTGTAATTCATTTCTTGGAAAAAAGTAAAGAAGAAATGTTCCTATTAGGTTATTCTGAGGTATTTTTTTCCTGTGAATGAGTGATTTTGTAGGGTCTCATCTTTATTGCCATAACTGAGTTCACCAGAACACACTGAACAGATATTTCCTTAAATGAGACTGCCTGCATCATTAGCAGTAATATCTTAAACTGAGACACCCTAAGCTGCATGGGTCCTTAACGAAATGTCTTGCCACAAGAGGCTTTCATTAGTATTCTATATTTCAAAAGCTCTTAATGAGACCTCTTCAGCAGAAGGTGTCCTTAAAATTGTATCCTTGACAAACATCTTCTTAATGTTAATTACATTAGGAGAGAGAGTAGGAGAATGAAATATCTAAAATGGCAAGGATTAAAATTATGTACTAAGCATGTTCCAAATCATGTAAAACAATTAATGTTTACTGAGCATTTATGACCAACATTAAGTCTTCAGCCTAGTCCTTAAAGACACTATTTCCAATGAAAAAGAGTGCGGTGTTTCAGCCCAGCAGATCCAGTAGTACTATTAAAATGGGAGCATGAAGTTTCTACCTTAGATCTATTTGAACACTAAATGACTTCTTCCATTACATGAGTTAGAAAAAAGTAATTTCTTTCATGCATCAGAACACCTGCTTTCCAAATAATTTGGCTTAAGAATTTAAACAGAGCTAGTAAGAATGGAAAAGTTTGTTATAGCCAACAAAACAGGTTTTTATGGAAGAAAAGAGTGAAGTATTAAAACTAGTTGAATTTTACAGTGTTTGTGGTTTGCATTTTACTGTCTAGGTTTGTAATACCCTATTCAACACAGAAGAGAAACATTTAAACTTAAGGGACCGAAGCAAGAATATAAACCACAAGTGCAACGCAAGTCTAAAATGTCCTTTGAAAGACTAGAAGGAAAATATTATGGTTTGAACAGAATATACAGAAATGTGAAATGCATGAACACCATAATAAATGGCTGGAAAGGGAATATATGAATTAGATTGCTCTGAAGCTGATGCATTTACAGTGTCGTTATTGAGCTTAGCTGCTTAAATTGGCACTGAGGTGATGCCTAGATATGTTATTCATTTTGTGGTTTTAGGCACCTCAATTTAAGTTTACCATGCATGAAGATAAAATTTTATCTTTCTCTGCCAATAAAGTTCATCTGGAATGAATCCTTGACTGACAGTAGGCAGTGTTCTATCTCCAGTCTCTTCAAAGTATTATTCTAGGAAGCAGCAACTTTGATTCCATCCAGAACACTTGATAAATACCTACTAGTAGCTACTCTGCAGGATAAATTACCCAATGCCTCATTTACCCATATTTATTCTTACCCTTCTATGCAGTTTTAGGACAGATAACTTCCTGATTTGGGGACAAAAATACTCCCTTGTACAGATGTAGTACAGGCTTTTGCTTTATGTTAGAAGTTGCTCTAAAGGAGGACTGGCAATGTTCAATGTGAGATCAGGCACAGGAATGAGGCTAACACTGCACTCCAATAATTTTTCTCTGTCAGTTCCACAATATACCTCAGTTAGTAATCCAGTGGAAAAGAAAAAAAAAAAACCAACCCGGAATTTTTATGCAATCACCAAATAATGAATGTGACCCATTTTTTTATTCAAGGAAAAACTGTACTAATGCCATCAAAAAAATGGAAAACAAAGCACATTAGTTATCCAGTTCCTTTTACAAGACTGTGTGAATTTCTCAGAAAAAAAATAAGTGCTATTTATGCGTATTTCCTTGTCAAGATTCCTTCTTTTCCCAAAGCTTGTGGTCTTGTAATGCCACTTACAATTATTGCAAGAGGACACATATGTTTACATATGTATAAACATGTTTATTTATGCCTGAATATGTCTAAAGCATAAATATTTCTTTTTAAGCAGTACACCAGGAAAAGAAAGCAATAGGCAATAAAAATAGCTTGGATTTTAATGTAATTGTGTTCTTATTTCTGTGATATCAGTATGCATATATTTTCAGTTTGCAGTTGGCAATTGCAAGGATGTAAAAGCTATTTGAAAACTAGCAGGAAGCAGAATTATGAAAAGAAGAATAGGGCAATGGTAAATAACATGTTTCATTCTGTAACACAATATATGCTGACAATTCAACTTTATGTATATATTTTAAGATGGTTTCTGTGATATAAACAATTATCCCAGATGGATTTAGAAATTTATTAATTGCACAATACTTCAAGAAAATCTAGTAGCACGAAGATGTTGGAGCAGATTATACTACTTGTGGGTGGAATGTGCTCGACAGTCTTAAAAAAGGATAAGGCTTGGCAGAAATTTTGACGCTGTTTTCAGTTAGCAGTAACAGAGATGAGGAGCAGGATATGAAGTATTTGGTGCTTTGTGACCATTTTAGGCCATCGATAGGCTTTTAGCATCATCCAGCCGCAGAGTGTTCTGGTCTTTGACAATTTTGATGTCACAATTCCTTTCCAGTTAAAGGAAAAGCCCACCCAAAAGTGACCAGGTAAAGCTATAGGCAAGATACATCCATACCTAGGGCTCTTGGTATATTATAGTAAGAGATCAAAAAATTAGTTTAAAAGAAAAATTATTGCTTTACAGATTTTGAAATAAAGTATGAAAATTCAATCCAACTGTATCTTGTGCAGCACAATCTGTCTGAATTTGCAAACAGTGTAATTACTGCTGAGAGGTATCAGCAGCACTGGCTTTTTCTCATGAGGTGCCACTGCAAAGTTTCAAACTTTGAGAGGCTCCTCAGTGTCACAGTAGCAACACATGCCTGACTATGGAAGAGTGTTTGAAAGAGAACAGTGCTGCAGATCCACTTGACTTTATTCATGTAATAGTTAAGTTCAGGGAGGCCTTGCTGACATTCCTGTCTCTCTGAGAATGCCTTACTGATACTTAAAATAGGAAAGTGAAGACATTTATACTGTTTTTCTCCACCTCTCAGCAAAGGATGAGAGGGGGATGTAGCTACCACATGCCCAAGCTGAGAGTGTGAGCCTCAGAGGGAACCCACACAGTGCCATGTTTATGGTCAAAGACTGAACTATCCCTCCCCTCTCCTGAATCCTTTCCAAAAGAAACTCTGGAGACATTCACAGAAAAAAAAAATGTTTGTAAAAGAGAAGCTGATGGGTCAGGTGTCCCTAACCCCTCTATTCCCTACTTCCTCTCTGCTGTCCCTCAGCACCACCTATTCAACAGCATTTACCATCACACAATGATTTAAATGATCAGATGGTTGCCTTTTGCTTTGTTTCCTATAGATGAAGTTGCAATAGACAGAGTTCCAGTTAAGTCCATTGATTTTAGTCATCTCAGTAGCAGAGGTTGTTAAAGTCATTCAAACACTGCATTCATAACCATGAGAGTTACCTTCAATTCTGCAAGACATGGCTAATGTAGACAGTGTATTTTGGGAGTCAACACAAGTGCTCATTTGCTTTTCGAGGTTCAGAGTAGTGAATGGACAGAGACACCAGTAAAGGGTCACTATCTGAAAACTGCCAACAGTTTTGGGTGAGTTTTGCTGAGGTTCAGTCCGTAAGGAAGAGACAAAGTGCAAGTTCTGAACTGTAGGAGAATTTGGCAGTACAACTGGGTCAGACCAATTGATAGCACAGCAGGTGTGCAAGAAGTCTCTTACTCTCAGCATATGAATCAAGAAAGCCATTTAATCTACTAAGCACTTTATATAACAACTTGAAAGCCTTCAAAAAATTGTAAATCTTGCTTTTTCTTTAAAGACTGCCAAGTCTGCCTCTTTGCTGCTGAAGCAAATGTAGGCTGAGCAGTTAAAGTTTGGGGTTTTTTTATGAGACCTGGAAAAGGATCTGGAAATAAAAATGCAATGCTTTATTTGGAACAGATTTAAGTATTTCAGGTATAAATTAAAGAAATGAAAATTTGTTACCAGCACATAAGACAAAGATGGCTGGAAAGCCAGTTCAGGGACTCTGAATCCTAGGTTCCATTTTCTAGTTTCATAGTTGATGTTCTAAGAGAAACACAAGCCTGTGTAATGCTCATATCCACGACTGTATACAAACAAGCACTAATTTATATACAGAAAGCTGAACAGAATGCATGCTAAGCCTTTCATTAGCTTTTCTGTTCCTTATGGCCATGTGAGTTCAGTTCTCTAAAGGCATACTATCTAATTTCTTAGGAGATGGAGTTAAGTGATAGGATCCATTTGTCTTAACACAGATGACTAGAGCCATTGGGTACATGCGGAACATCTACAAGGGGCTGACAGCTAGGAGCTGGACTGCGGGAGTTCTGCACCTCCGGTGTGGTAACTGTAGGCCAACAACACCTGAAATTATATTATATACATATGTTTAAAACATTGACACCCTGCCCCTTGACACCCTGCCCCTTGACCAACATTGACATGTAGGCAGGATGCCACCCACATCATCCAAAATGACGTGTAGGGCACGATACTGCTGTGTAAGGTATGATTCTCTCACATCACACTACCACTGGTGGACCCAAGGGATGGCACAACTCTTACCTGCATTCAAAAGGCATTTGTGTGATTGGCTGTGGCTGTCAGTTGATCAGACATTAAGTGTCCCTGACAGTCCACTGGAGTCATCACTTACAATCTTGTGTTTGCTGTCAGTGATCTGGTGAGTCAGCATGTGGGTGCATTGTTGCTCATCTCTCTTACTGCCTTAATAAAGTTTGGCTTATAATGTGTTGTCAGACTACATGACCATTCGAACCACAGCACCCTAACTATGGTATTGCTCATGAACCCACACATGACCTGAATATGATGAATGTTCCTTTGGTATGACCAAACAAGAAGCTAAGGCTCGACCGAACTGTGCAACTGGTCACGTGGGGAGAACAGTCAAGAGGGGTTGTGGAGTTGTCTTTCCCATGCGAATTTTCATGTAAGAGGAATTTGAGTACAAACAACCTCTCTTGCTGCCTGAAGGCTGCAGAATCTGCAGGGTCAAGCACCCAAGCTACGATCCTCAGAACAGGATCTTCAAACCCCTCAGCCTGCTACCTTACCTTTGCTCCCTACCATTAAATGTTACAAGGAGATTTTTTTAAAAAAGTTTTTGGTATCCACCTTTACAAAATATTAGCTGGCTATTCCCCCATTCATGGGCTGTGCCATTCATTGATTTATAATGACAAAACAGGAATTACACTTTGAATTACTTCCTAAAGAAGACTCCTTCCTCTGACTGCAGAAGAAATCTAAGAAAACTAGCCAGTGAATTCATTCTTAAAGATCAGCCAAATCTGGAACCATATGGGCCTAGAAATTTTGCCTCCACAAATGTGATAAGACCCCTGAACTATTAACTTCCTGGAGTTTACTTTAGATGTAACAGTAAGTTACTTGACCAAAACCTTTCTTCTGGTTCAAAAACACACACACAGTGTCTTTTTGTCCCTGCTTTCTAATTTAATGTGTGCCCCGATGCCTCAAGCCAAGTTTAGCAATAGCATACAGTCAAGTTTGAAGCCTCTGTGAGTTTCCAGCCAATCTGAAGCAGAAAGTGCTCCAAAATTCATGTGATATTAATCTCATAAGATGACATTGCAATATTAAAGTTTCTTAGCTTTTTTTCCCTAGGCTCCTGAGAACTGAAGTGTTACTGTATGAACTTGCAGAGTACTAAAAAGTCACAGCTGTAACTGGATTTTATTAAGAAGTTTTATATTTGCAAAATGAGTAATTCTTGTAAGTGCCATATTTTTGTGTGACTAACCTACAGGTTATCTGTCAAAAAAAATTTAATTTGTCAATATTGAAGGTTATACATATGGATGGGTAATACAAGGCAAATTTTATTGAACAGAGCATTTTCCCTGGCATAGAGCAGAGTTCATTCATCTCTCCTTCCCTGGCACAGAGCAGAGTCCCTTGTCTCTCTGCAGCACAAGTGAAGCTAATGGCAATGGACACTTTTTCACTCAGTGTGGGTATTGAGAATGTGGTTTGTCAGTGCTCTTTTCAAGGACCACTACTTGTAAAGGGAGTGAGGCTACATGATGGATGGATTCTGTGTGTGAAAATATGGTTTAGCCTTAACATTTTATTTCTGATATTTCCTGAATAATACTCTACTCTTTAGTGAATCACTCACTCCCTGAGTTTTAGAAGATCTACCCTGTTTCATTGTCAGAAATGGTCTATATCATTTCAATTCAGTTTAGACAGTTCCTTTCCCAAGATGATTACAATCTAAAATGCGGGCACATGAAATGCAGGGCAAAGTGGCTGAAAGTGATCAGGATAGCATACTTGTTGCTAATTTTTATGTTGGAATCTAGACAAATATTCAGCTCGTTTGGATGTGTGAATCATATAAATGTCCTCACGTTTAGCATTTCAATATCTGGTTAATCACTAATAAGCCCACAGCCTCTCAGATGATCTAAACATCATCAGTTCTTTGATCCATCAACTGAGCAAGCATTTTAAAATGTATTTTAAACCATAGTTTTCCCCCCTGCATTCTCCCTCATATTCTACTTACGTAAAGTTGGGCTATATTTATGCAAACTCAGTTTTGTTGCAAGAAATATAGTGATTCTGAGTTTCCTCCTTGCATTCTGGAGTGCAAATTTCTTTGAATTAATTATTTTAATTCAGTCACTATAATCAAATTCAACTGACTTTCATGATTTATTTTAAGGATTATTCTGGTTAATGTATTCTTTACCACAGCAACTAACGCTGGTGGATAGGTCTTAAAAGTTTCAAATGTCAGAAGACTTTTAAATGTTCTAATATGCTACTTTGAAAGTTTGACAACAATCCACAAATTCCCACTGCTCTTATTCAGTCTTCTAAATGCCAGAGAGGGATTTTTTTTTTAAGATTCTCCAAATCTTTTGCCACAGAATTACCTAATTAACTTTCAGACTTGTTGCTGAGATACTTTCCCACCAGAAAACATTTTATTTAAATGAAATGAACAAACATGTTATGTTTGTCTTTCAGTTCTATTTCAAAATGTCTACTGAGTTTTCTCTTTAAAGGGAAATATTATTGCAGAAGGATTCTGTAATAAACAAACAAACAAACAAAAACAAACCAACAACATTATATTGCAACCTTTGTTTTAATTATAGTTAATATGACCAATTTTCAAAAACATGTATAGGGCAAAGTAAGTGTCAATAGCTAGGAAGAGAATATTACTGTATTTAGCAGGACAGAACACTGAGAAAATAATTGTCAGATAATAATTCTTAACAGGTAAAAGTAGAAATTGTATTTTCGTCTAACTGTATGGTAGTAAGCCTCCTTAACAAATTCACATCCAAACAAAAGTAATTCAAATGTGTATTTGAATCTCTGCACCTTTAGGAACAGTTGAGCTTGCTTCTAGTGGTTTAGAAAAACTATTCCACATATTGGCAAATTTTTATATGTGGAAGCACTGAACAGGAGAGATTTACTTCAGCTTCTGTCACTCTAGAGCTACTTTTCCAATGTCTACCCTTTGACCATCTGTATGGTTTAGAAGGTCACGTCAGCCAATTGAATGAAAGCCCAGGTGAATAATTTTAGGGAAATGAGATCCAAAGTGTGTCATTTATATAAAGGACATCAGATAAGAGTGGAGAATCTTATGAATGAATCCTTGCCTGTTCATATTGAAGGCAACCTTAACTCTCTTTGCCCTACAAAGCATAAGAGGGAAGATTAGGGACCAAGATCTTTCCAACAGTTTCTTGCAGTATCAGACACATAAATGACTGCAAGACAACATGCTGGACAGACTCCCTTCTGTCAACAAGCAAAGGAGACTGGAGTGGAAGAATTGAGGAAAGACTAAGATGATGTGCTGGGAGAAGTCAGCACAAGCTGGACAGCCTGTGAGAGTTCAGTCTGTTACCTTTAGGATTTGTATTTTTCTTCAAATATGTTCAAGAACCTAGAATTCCTGCAATCCAGCAGTGTCCTTCTGTCCGTAAACACTTATGAAACTCTTGATTCCACCGCTCCCTTCTGCTGACTGGTCTCCATGGAAGGTAGCAAATCGCTGAAGAGATTAGCTCTACATAGTTTATCCCTGTCATTGAACTGTGTAAGGAATCATTATGATGCCAAATGCATTTTTTAAAATTTTGTTTAAAAATCCCAAGCTCAGAAATTGTATACATTAAGCTACATTTTTGAAAAAGCATTACTGTATAAAGTCAGATGCTCATCAGGCACTCACCAATCAAGCAATTCCAAATTCAATGGCCAGATGTGAATATTTTAGTCACTATCCTCTTTTCTGGCAAAATTTACTCCTCACATGCCAGAAAACTATGATTTCTTAATAGACATCCTAGAACTTGAAGGCAGTGTGAGATGGGACAGTATGCCTGTCTTCAAAAGAACAGCATCTTTAAGTCATATATAATGAACGAGAGATGCTTCTATCTGGCCTTATTCTCAAATGCTAAGCCTTTTTGTACACAGTGTACACCATCCCAAACTAGTAGTTAAATGTTACTTTTTCTTGCCTTTGTCAGAAAATTTTCTGTTGAAATACTATTTTCACAAATTCCACAGTAAGTCCCAAAGGCCTGTGAGCTCTCTGCTGAGAATTTGCATGTTAGGATACAAAATTTGTGCTGATACAAAAATACAGAAATTATATATACTCCTTTTGGAGACTTTATTATACCTCTATAGTAAGATTTAAGTCAACTTGTGCCCCTCTGGATGGCTGTAACTACTACAGTGAAAGCTTTTAGGATGTAGATAGATAGATAGATCATGGAATTCAAATTTCAGACCAATGCAAAATAATGTCATATAATTTAAAATTTCCATATCCCATTTATTTTAATATCACTTTCACTGAAGCATCCTCAATATTTCCAGCTGGCCTTGTGTCAAAACCACAGTAAAGTGAGTCAAGGTTGTCCCTGAAAAGTTAGTCAGACACCCAAAATCCTGACTGATTTTTCATATTACGGAAAACTCTACTCTCAGGTGAGAACTTGGAAAATTTAAAAAAAGCCTTGAAATGTAGCAAGTAATAGAGAGTAAGCAAGGAGTTTAATTAATATTTGTAAGCCCAAAACCATGGTGAAAATACGTGGTGGGTAGTTGTTTTTAAACTCATTTTCTCAGCGACAAGTGGTTTAGGTGACCAAGTTCTGTCTTTCCACCTGCATTTTCCTCTTGATTTCTTTAGAAACTTTGCCAGTCTCTGTCTAGCTCTACAGAGGAACAGAGGTTTCAAAAAATGTTACGATCCTACAAGTTTCACCACTTTTGGTAAAACAGAGTCCTCTGTAGCGTAGACAAAGGCTGTAGGGCAAGCTCCCGTCTGTTTAGACAACAAAGAATCTACACAAGGCAGAGCTCTTCTTCTCCCAAATGTAGCAATAGTTTCAATAAGCACATGTAGGAAATGAAGCCTCACTGTTTCTGCCATTCCCTGTCTTATTAACCCATCTCTTGTAGAGGAAAGGCAGACAAATTAAATGGAAGGAATCAGTGGAGATTTTTGAATCCCCAGATCACAGATCTATATCAAATATAGAGAAGAAAAGGAAAAGAAAGAAGCTACTCATGAAAAGAATCATAATTACCTTCCCTACAGGGTTCTTGTAAGGATAACTGATGTATGAAGAGAGCATAGGGAAATCGCTTGTGGTGTTCTCTGCTGAATCTGTACAGTAGATGTAGCCAAAATAAGCCACATGTGAATCATTCTGCTGATCCGCCACCACTGGAACAGCTTCATGAAAGATTGGTCCATATCCCAGCTGATTCTGAACAAAAGAAAAAATAAAGCAACTGGCTTCTGTTGCTGACTGACCCTGTACGAAACATCATTTAACTAGAATGAAAAATCCGGCCCAGTGAACCCAGAAGAGATTTAAATAGTCATTGTTTCACTCTCTGAGGCAGATCACTTTTTGACTTGTAGAACAATTCCTATCAAAGATGGGATTTTTTTTTCAGTCCTTAAATACTTTATTTAACATTTGTAAGAAGTATTGTTTCAGATCTGATATTAATTTTTACATTTGCTATAAAGATATCAAAAATTAATGTGTCAATTAGCTTATGCAATAAATGATAAATTACCAGTTTGGTATACCACTGAAATCTGTAACAATGTATTGGAAACACAACTAAAGCATTTCTACAGCGCTTGATTAAAATTAATTCTGAGTCCACTAACAGTATGATAACATTTAGTGTCAATCATTTTAAAAGTATTCTGTGTCATAGGGGAAGAAAGCTATTATCAAGTCTAGGAATTAGCAGAAGTGTCAAGCAAAAGAATAGCCTGTCATACTGCTGCTAATACTGATTAAGATCTAAGATGCCTTCCCCTTTCACATACAACTTAACAGCAGATAGGAGCTGAAGTGTGTGCATTTGGGACCAATGAAAGCTGCAGCCTTTGATGCTAAAGGATCATGTAATTGGGTACTGCAATTGCATCCTTTCATTTGGTCCCATTCTTTCCCTTAATCTCTCTTTATTATATTGTCATGTATCCCTTCCTTTCTTCACTCTAATAAGTTCATAGACTTAGTCCTTCTGCTTTATGTCCCAGATTCAAGGAAGTTCTCCTAATGACACAAATATCTCAGCTTGTGGCATGTCCTCCAAGCCGGTCTTCCCTCCACTTTACTAACACCTCATCAAGGCATTGTTAACCTGAACATTTTCCATCTACTATTCCTTTCTTCTTTGCTTGTGGAGAATCTGAGCCAGTTCCCATACATTCGAATGCTTCTCTCTTTGCCATGACATCCGTGTTGCAGCACTGTCTGGCTGCTGGGACAATAAAAGGCTGAGTTTTAGCATGCCAGAGTACTGGCAGCCTTCCAAAACACTCTCAAATGCATTTTAAGATGATCTTTGGATATTTCTTGTGAGGCTTTTGAAGACAATGTGTAATTACTGAAACAAATTTCTGTGAATCTTGTGAGGAATGAAGTTGTTCATATGGTTCCTACTCATCTATCAAAATGCAGCCTTGATAATATTATGTAATATTTTTTCGCCATACACCATTGCCCCCACTCTCCTGCATGCCTTATCCGAGATCCATCAGAAGGAAAACAACTTTAGAGATTTTTCTTGTTTAGATTAATTCTTATTACTTAATATCAAATGTTATTTTGTTAAAGAGGAACATTAAAAATATCATCACTTTTTAAATTGACTCTTTATTACTGCTAAACAGATTTTAATAAAGTGTTACAAATTGCACCAGAGAAATCTATCACAGCATATCTCAAATAGAAAACATATGTTTTAACCTCTTACTACAAATCGTGGAAGCTATCATAGAAAGTGGGAGACTATGTAGCTATTGACTGTTTAAACCCTTACTGACATACAGCATTTTTGCCAGTTCTGAAAAGTCAAAAAATTTCAAGGATGTATTGTTAACTTTTGTTTTTGTTCTTTGCATTTTAGTGTCTTACACTGCATATTCATCTCAAAAAACTAATTCCATTCCTTTATGCTCTTGCAATGGTTTAACCTCAGTCGGCAAGTGAGCACCACACAGCAGCTCACTCATTCCCCCCCCCTCCCCCGGTGGGATGGGGGAGAGAATTGGAAGAGTAGAAGTGAGAAAAACTCATGGGTTGAGATAAAAACAGTTTAATAATGGAAATAAAATAATAACAATAATAATAATGTAATAATAATAATAATAATACACAAAGCAAGTGATGCACAGTGCAATTGCTCACCACCCGCTGACTGATGCCCAGCCAGAGGCCCCCCCGGCCAGCTTTCCTCAGTTTATCGACTGAACATGACGTCACATGATATGGAATGTACCTTTGGCCAGTTTGGCTGTGCCCCCTCCCAGCTTCTTGTGCACCTCCAGCCTTCTCAGTTGATAGAGCATGGGAAGCTGAAAAGCCCTTGACTAGTGTAAGCACTGCTTAGCAACAACTAAAGCATCGGTGTGTTATCAACATTGTTCTCACACTAAATCCAAAACACAGCACTATGCCAGCTATTAGGAAGGAAATTAACTCTATCCCTGCTGAAACCAGGACAGTTCTTTCTCTTTTAACCTTAGTTAAAGATTAAAGTGAGGCCTGCTCACTTTCAGGATCCATTATATCTTGGGGGGGCGGGGGCATTGGGGTTTTTTCCTATTACATCAGTTTTAATTTGTTTTTTTGGAGGTTGGGGGGGGGGGTTGTTTTGTGTGTGGGTGTGTTCAGCATGGAGAAAAGTATGACATTTCTTATCATAATGAAAAGGCATATACAAGACTAGACATACAACACACACATACCTCACAATAGATGAATGTGGTTCTTGTATTAGTAATGATGTTGTGTCATCACCTCCTTCTTCTCTCTGGAAACTGAGATGCTAGAGATAAACTTTCAAGAGAAATTTTTGAAGCAGACAGAGTAATGTTATAGTGAGAACATTTCTAACCCTCCCCTTCCTCACCCCTTCCCTTCATCCTTCATAATATTTTATGTGCACCAGCAATGTGCGCTCGCAGCCCAGAAGGCTAATTGTATCCTGGGCTGCATCAGAAAAAGTGTGGCCAGCAGGTCGAGGGAGGTGATTCTGCCCCTCTACTCTGCTCTGGTGAGACCCCACCTGGAGTACTGCGTCCAGCTCTGGAGCCCTCAGCACAGGAAAGACATGGACCTGTTGGAGCGGGTCCAGAAGGGGGCCACGAAGATGATCAGGGGGGATGGAACACCTCTCTTATGAAGAAAGGCTGAGAGAGTTGGGGTTGTTCAGCCTAGAGAAGAGAAGGCTTCGGGGAGACCTTATTGCAGCCTATCAGTACTTCAAGGGGGCTTATAAAAAAGATGGCAGCAAACTTTTGAGCAGGGTCTGTAGCGACAGGACAAGGGGGAATGGCTTGAAACTAAAGGGGGGTAGATTTAGACTAGGTAAAAGGAAGAAACTTTTTACGCTGAGGGTGGTGAAACACTAGCACAGGTTGTCCAGAGAGGTGGTGGATGCCCCATCCCTGGAAACATTCCAGGTCAGGCTGGCTGGGGCTCTGAGCAACCTGCTCTAGTTGAAGATGTCCCTGCCCCTGGCAGGGGGGTTGGACTAGATGACCTTTAGAGGTCCCTTCCAACCCAAACTATTCTATGATTCTGTGATTCTATGATTCTCACTCTTACAGTTAACTTTTCCAAACTAAGTTTTATTTCAAAAGTTAAATCATTTTTGTCTTTTTTATTTTTTCTTCACCTCCAGAGGCAAAACAGTGGGAGAGAGAAAGATAAAGTGTAGGGATTAAAGTACTCTTCATTGTACAGAATCTTTGAATGATTGGGTAAACATTGATTTGTATTTAGCTGACATTATGAAGAAGGCTGAGTGAAAGTCTTCAACAAACAGCAAAGTCCTCCAAATGGTTTGGAGGTTTCATGGTGAACTAAATCACTTAATCAAATTACATTTGCTAAACTCTTTTTTTGGCTATGAAAAATTTAAGGAAAGATTGTGAAAAGGACTGGTTTAGTATTTTTTCAACTAATGTTCTACGTATTGAAATATTTTATTTAAAAGTGAATTTTTTGTCTTCTGGAATTTAAATTTTGGAATTGTGCTTTTTACTTATAAATGGGTACAATTTAAAAGAAAGAAGATTTTTGAAATGGCTAAAAACATGAAATGAATATTTTATTTCTATAAAACATTTATTTCTATAAAACAGTATGACTTCAAACTAATGTATGCTTTAGATTGACCAGAAACAAATTTATTTTTTTGATACTCTATTTTGGCACAAAAATGGAAGACATATTCTTCATTCAGAAATAAGCTTCTTGAAACTATAAACATTTCATAAATATTTGCAGCTTTATGGAAAGTACTTTTCCATTTTCATTTGTTTTTATTTTAAGATGAAGCTTGAGATGTTAAAGAAAGCAATACTAAACATGGGCATGTGTGTATGATATTGAGAGGCTGTTTGGGGAACAAAACAAAGACCTTTATGTCAGTATCTGCAAACCTTAAGTGATAAAGGTTTTTTTCCTCCCCCCATCAATCTCTTCAGGGTCACAGCAAGAACAAGAAAAAGAGACAAAAAATAGAAAGAGACTTTCAGATTGAAGGAGCAGAAGTTTTACTAGAAGGCTTCCTAAGAGGAAGAGAAAATAAGTTCACATGGAAAGTATGTGCATAAATCCTTCTGCATCCCACATCAGAAGGGTTGGTGTCATATATAATTCGCTTCAACAATTTCAGCAATTCCTCAGTTTTAGATTTTAATAGACTTTCATGTGTATTTGAAACTTTTTATTTATAAAACATGTAATGATCTTAATAGATGTCCTGGTTTTGGCAGGGATAGAGTTAATTTCCTTCCTAGTAGCTGGTACAGTGCTGTGTTTTGGATTTAGGGTGAGAACAATGTTGATAACACACCGATGTTTTAGTTGTTGCTAAGTAGTGCTTACACTAGTCAAAGGCTTTTCAGCTTCCCATGCTCTACCGACTGAGAAGGCTGGAGGTGCACAAGAAGCTGGGAGGGGGCACAGCCAGGACAGCTGACCCAAACCGGCCACAGGGACATTCCATACCATGGGACGTCATGCTCAGTACAGAAACTGGGGAAAGCTGGCCGGGGGGGGCTGCTGCTCGGGGCCTGGCTGGGCATCGGTCGGCAAGTGGTGAGCAATCGCATCGTGCATCACTTGCTTTGTATATTCTTTTATTATTATTATTATTTATTATTACTCTTTTACTTTATTTTATTTTAATTATTAAACTGTTCTTATGTCAACCCATGAGTTTTCTCACTTTTACTCTTCTGATTCTCTTCCCCATCCAACCCACCAGGGGGGTAGGGAGTGAGTGAGCGGCTGTGTGGTACTCAATTGCCAGCTGAGGTTAAACGACGACAGTCCTTTTTGGCGCCCAACATGGGGCACGAAGGGTTTGAGATAATAACAGATTAACCAGAGTGTATTAAGGAATTTATAGCTGTTAACAGTTGTGGGTCACAATGTTGGTTCCTCTGTTCTTGATATTAGTTTATCTGATCTACACCATGCTCTTTTTTTTGCTGTACATGTTAAAGCTTGGTGTTGTTTTTTGCAGTTTGCTGTGCTCTGCAGTGATTAGTGATGCTTTGCCTGGGAGGTTTGTTGTTAAAACACAGGTCTCAAGCTTAATCTGGTATTTGAGCTTTGTAGTGAAGCCATTACTGTACTTCGGGTACTACCTCGTGAAGACAATTAGCAATTATAGTTCTTCCCCTGAGAGGTCTTTTATGGAGGAAATACAGAATGGCACCTTTGCTACCTTCTTCTATGATGTTTCCTCCTTCATTACAGTAACTTTTCAGTATCTTAAACATCCTTGGGTAGTTAAGATACTTGTATCAGTATTTCTTGGGAATATTGTTTCAGTTTTGTCTAAGGTTAATAAGCAATTTAAGAATATCATCCAGAGATCTGCCCCAAGGCTGGATAGTTATGAGTGGCAGGGTGTGTGGGATAACATGGGCAAGTACCTAGGCCAATGGGCACCCCCAGTGTTTTGGAACTTCACCCCTGAACAAGTGCGGAATCCTGAAAATTAATAGAATATTTGGAAAAAGTATGCTATTACCCTGGCAACTCCAGAGAGACGCAGATCACTGCAACGTGCCCAATGGGGCCTGGCCCATGCCTACCGAGCCCTGTTCAACACTATTCAATACCCTCAAGGGGAAAAGAAGGTCTTTGGATCTGACGACAAAATGACAGCCACTGCAGCTATTCCAACCCCAGCGACAGGCACTGCGGTTACTCCAACCTCCGCGACAGGCACTGGGGGTACTCCAACCTCCGCAACAGGTACTGCAGCTGAACCAGAGAACCAACCTGTGACGGTATCAGTCGCCCCTATACACAAGAAGAAATGTTGGAAGCGAAAGTCAGCTCATTAGTAAGGGATGATGAAAAAGCAGGGCCATCAAGAGAACAGGAGGAGGAAGAGGAAGAACTCATAAATGAGATGGAAACCACTTGATCCCTATCCCTGAGTGAGGTGCGAGACATGCGAAAAGATTTCAGTCATCGTCCAGGTGAGCACATTGTCACCTTGCTGCTCTGATGCTGGGATAACAGGGCCAGTAGCCTGAAATTAGAGGGTAGGGAAGCCAAGCAGCTGGGATCCCTTTCCAGGGAAGGGGGCATTGACAAAGCAATTGGAAAAGGGGCACAAACCCTCAGCCTCTGGAGGCAACTACTGTCAGGTATGAAGGAAAGATATGCCTTCAAGGAAGATGTTATATGTCACCCAGGCAAGTGGACCACCATGGAAAGAAGCATGCAGTACCTGAGGGAATTAGCCATGCTGGAGGTGATTTATGGTGACCTGAACAATGAGCAGTTATCCAAAGATCCAGATGAAGTCCAGTGCACACGACCCATGTGGCAGAAGTTGGTATGGAACTCACCAGTGTCGTATGCCAACTCATTGGCAATACTGACCTGGAAAGGGGAAAAGGGACCAACCATGGATGAATTGGTTGGCCAACTCCGGCAATACGAAGAAAGTATCTCTTCCTCCCTCATCTCAGCTGTGGAGAAACTGTCCCAGAGGTCCAGCAACTCACAGAGGATAGGTCCGACTCCCCACCTGTATGGACCAGTATGTCAGCCATTAGGAGTCAGTGTTCTTTTGCTCAAGAGAGAGGATATAAAGGGTACACACCACAGGCCACCCTGTGGTTTTACCTGCATGACCACGGAGAGAACATGAGGAAGTGGGATGAAAAATCTACCTCGACCCTAGAGGCACAGGTATGTGAGTTTCAAGGAAAAACAATCACAAAAGGAGGTTCTTCCAGGAAAATTGCTGCCCCAGTTTCCAGAGGGCAGTTCCCCAGACAGAGTAGAAGGGCTGATCTTACTCCTGATCTTAATGAAGAAACTTCTGACTCATGTTTACAAGAAGTGAGTAACAAACACTATGATGAGGACTAGAGGGGCCCTGCCTCCAGCCAGGGGGAGGAAAGGGACAACCAGATTTACTGGACTGTGTGGATTTGATAGCCTGGCACATCAGACCCACAGGAGTATAAGGCTCTAGTGGACACCAGTGCACAGTGTACCCTAATGCCATCAAGCTATAAAGGGGCAGAACCCATCTGTATTTCTGGAGTGACAGGGGGATCCCAACAGCTAACTGTATTGGAAGCCGAAGTAAGTGTAACTGGGAATGAGTAGCAAAAGCACCCCATTGTGACTGGCCCAAAGGCTCCGTGTCCTTGGCATAGACTACCTCAGGAGAGGGTATTTCAAGGACCCAAAAGGGTACTGGTGGGCTTTTGGTAAGCTGTCTTGGAGGCGGAGGAAGATAAACAGCTGTCCACCTTGCCTGGTCTCTCGGATGACCCTTCTGTTGCGGCATTGCTGAGGGTCAAAGAACAGCAGGTGCCGATCGCTACCGCAATGGTGCAATGGCGGCAATATTGCACCAGCTGAGACTCCCTGATTCTCATCCATAAGCTGATTTGTCGACTGGAGAGCCAGGGAGTGATCAGCAAGACTCGCTCACCCTTTAACAGTCCCATATGGCCAGTGCCAAAGTCTAATGGAGAGTGGAGACTAACAGTAGACTATTGTGGCCTGAATTTGCGCAGAGGCAAGTCTATCTGGGCTGCCGCATTGTGGCAAGATATTGCTGCCCAGGTAGAGAACGTGGTTGTAAAAGTCCATCACATAGATGCTCATGTACCCAAGAGTTGGGCCACTGAAGAACATCAAAACAACTAGCAGGTAGATCAGGCTGCTAAGATTGAAGTGGCTCAGGTGGATCTGGACTGGCAACATAAGGGTGAATTATTTATCTCTTGGTGGGCCCATAACACCTCAGGCCATCAAGGAAGATGCAACATATAGATGGGCTCGTGATCGAGGGGTGGACTTGACCATGGACACTATTGCACAGGTTATCAATGAATGTGAAACATGCACTGCAATTAAACAGGCCAAGTGGTTAAAGCTTCTCTGGTATGGAGGACTGTGGTTGAAATATAAATATGGGGAGGCCTGGCAGATTGATTATATCACACTCCCACAAACCCTCCAAGGCAAGCACCATGTGCTTACAATGGTGGAGGCAACCACCGGATGGCTGGAAACATATCCCGTGCCCCATGCCACTGCCCGGAACACTATCCTGGGCCTTGAAAAGCAAGTCCTATGGCGACATGGCACCCCAGAAAGAATTGAGTCAGACAACGGGACTCATTTCTGAAACAACCTCATAGACACCTGGGCCAAAAAGCACGGCATTGAGTGAGTGTATCACATCCCCTATCATACACCAGCCTCCGGGAAAATTGAACGATACAATGGACTGTTAAAGACTACGCTGAGAGCAATCGGTGGTGGAACATTTAAACACTGGGATACACATTTAGCAAAGGCCACCTGGTTAGTCAACACTAGGGGATCTGCCAATCGAGCTAGCCCTGCCCAATCAAAATTTTACATACTGTAGAAGGGGATTTATTAATTCTATCACATTTTAAAAGAGAATTTTTAAAGATGTTAATTTTAGTATGATTCAATCTCCTTCTTATTGGTTAAAGTTCAAGTTGGTTCAAGTCCCTGATGTTCTATTCATATTTTACATTAGAATAAGAGAAACTGTTCATTACGATTCCCACACATACAATTTGATATTACCAAGGTTACTTCTAGTGCTAGATCATTGACCTCAGCAGTGTTGGTTGTTCCTTTTTTAGGAGAGTAATGTTTATCGTAGGCAAATATCTATTATTTAAAAGTTTGCTCCTATGTACTTATTCCCATTGCCGTTTTTCCCCACGTCCTTTTCTCCTTCTTTATTCTCTCCTCCTGTCCTTCCTCTCCCACAATATTTCAATGGTGTTGAAATATTCAGAAACAAAAGAAGGGTTCATAAAGTTCCCAAGGTTTAATGCCTTTTAAAAAAGTTTGTGATTTTAAGCAAAAACTGATATACAAAGGAGGTCAAGTGAACAAATCCCATTGAAATTCAATAGAATTGGGCACTTTATTTTCCTTCTTTAAAAACTCCAGTGTTAGTTAATAGGAATTCCAAATCTTGATGAATTAAAATACATATAATTGTGCATCAGTTGGTAACTTACATAATTAATGTTACAAAGGAGATTTCTGATAATGCATTTTCACAAGTCCAATGACTAAAGTTACGTCATTCAAATTATTACATATCTTCACTATATTTTTATTGCTTGGCTCATATTTTAAAAAGCCATCAGCACACTTTACCCCAAACTGCTCTTTGAAAAGCATCTCATATTCTGCTCATATTGAGATTATGCCAGTTGCATTTAAACACCCTAACGTTATCTATTCATCAAGCTCTCCACTGAGCGAACTGTCTCTGCATTGAATCTTAGTCATTTTGCAGCACACAAAACCAGAATATTAGTTCTGGTTTTAAAAAACGTGAAAAAAAAAACCCCAACAACCAAACTCAACCTCCCATATTATTTAAAAAAGATCTTTCTCTATATATTTCTTTCTCTTAATCTGTAGGAAAAGCTATACCCTGCTTCTTGCCTGGAGCTACACTATGATCCTAATAGAAGAGCTGGCCCTGAGTAAGCTTACTATTTTCACTGGATTTCACACTGAAATAAAGAAGGCTTTCAGCAGTGGTCAGCCTCATGTCTGACCTTGTAACAAATGTAGAGAAGTTACACAGAGCTCAGAGAAGGAAGGAAGCCTGAGTCAAGATCTAAAAATACCAATTCAGTCCAGCTGAAGTGTGTGAAACGAGTGTGTCAGAAATGTGAAGATCACTCAGCCTCAGCATGAAAACCCACCAGGCAAGTGGTTGACTAGGGGAAGGATCACTCAGCAATGGGAAGAAGGTGGGCCAGGGCTGAGAACTGACACAAGCAGAAGCTATAAAGTAAGCCTTGAATGTCAGATGTATTTCAAAGGAAAAAATCAGTTAGGAAATCCTATTTATGTCTCCCTAGTCAATAAAAGCACAAAGGTAAGAAGCTAATACATAGAAAACAGCATGTACATTGCTCCAGTGTCAAGATGCTCCTGTGAGCATCCTAATAACTATCAAAGTATTTTTGACAGTTATTGTGCCAAGTTATTAATCCAGAGTTATAAGAGTGATCAGAACAAAAAATCAACCTACATTGTACATCACAAAGAACAGGCTATTCTGTGTTCTTTGAAGGAAAGACATCACTAGGAGATGGACTGAATATATGCTGTAGACAATCATCCAATTTAAAGATGGAATGAGGACTACAGACCCTTCACAGTGAGGACAGCAACAGAGACATCTTGCTGAAAGACACTCAAAAAGAGCTATATTACCTGTGGAAGAAAGAAGCAAGAACAATGAAGCTACCACTACACTAGCTCATTGGAGATGATTTTTTTTATCAGGTAATGTATAGGGCTATTCCAAAACATCTGGAAGGAAGAAAAGGTAAAAGCAAAGCATAAAAAGTCAATCCTAAAGACACAGCATGCATAGTAAGAAAGAATATCAAGGACTAGCCTTTTAAGCAAACTATTTTGTTTTTTCTCTTTTGTTTTATGTTTGTTGTTGTTGAACAGGATGGTTTCTGCAAAGAAATATGTATAAGAGACAAATTCTTGTGATGACGGAGAAATAAATGGATGGCAGAAGTGATGATACACCTTATGATGTCAGACAAACAAATGGAGAGCAAAGGCATGTTGTTTGATTTAATGACTTAAAACACAAAACGTGTATCTGAGTCAATGTTTGTTCTGTGGCACATTGTCACTTGCCTTAATCATCCTACATTTCCACCATATAATCCTGAAGTGAGATTCATCATGGCATCGTAGCCATCAACATCTGAGCAGACATCCTTAGCCTTCCTTTCCAGTTGATGGAGAAGCATAGGTACTTCAAAAGAATTAGTCTATTGATTTATTCTAGAGTCTACATTAGGGTGAGATGAAATCCTAAAACTGCCTACCTCAGTTGACAACAAAGGTAGCATAAAATTGTTTAACTTTACTATAAGCTTGTCTAAGTCTTTAAAATGTCTGAAGTTACATGAAGCCCACCTTTCAGTTTTGCATAAAATCTTTTGTACCCTTCCAGTGAACAAAACTATATCCATTTGACAATGCACTTTGATGCACACTTTAAATTCTGTTATTCTTGTATTTAAAAGTTTCTTTTTTAATAAATAATTTTATTGATCTGTCATTCATAAAGATCCATGGCAGAGGTTATTAAGCCTTACAGAAATACAAAGGAACAGAAACAAACTAATGTCTCTTTTTTTTGTGTGTACATAGTATACATCTTGTAAAGAAAACTGGATATCTATATGTGGAAGGGAACATATGTTTACATATCCATTTCCATTAACTATTATCCACTTAATATGCAAAAATTGGCTCCGGCTTCTATGGAAGTGGGTGCATTAATTGAAGCATAAAAATTCACTCACAGAGACTGCTACTAGAATTTAAATCCACTCACGATATATTTATCAGAACTGATTTAAAATTATACTTTCACTTCCTTTAATTTTCTTTAGGTTTTAATTGTCCATGTGAACAGTGGCTTGAAGTTGTGATTGATTACTTATATAGACTAACCACTTAAAGAACTATAAAATAGGGAAAGGGTATTGTAATTACATGGTTTCAACTGCAGGTATTAGTATTCAAGAAGAGTGATTTTTCAAGGGAAGATCAAGCCTCACAACCATGAATTAGGAGTCTTTCTCAACAAAACTGACAGAGTAACTGTCATTACCAGTCTTGAAAACCACAACAGCTTTAAAATACCCTAGCTGTAATTGTGAAATGGTTAGCTGGCTGTCGGTTGCTCTATTGCTATATCTAGATTTACTTCCATATGATGTTTATTTTGTATTAGAAAAGCATTAAAAGTCTTGACAGTTATAAGGTACAAATTTATTTACTTCTATTTATTTTTTAACTGTCCAAGGCAGAAACCGATTTCTTTCAACATGCTTGAGTAACACCTTTTAAAGAGGACCTAGATCACCCCTGAAAATATTTTATATTATCTCTACAGAAATTATATGCAACTATTTTGTTACCATTGTATTTTATTTCCTATGACCCTTTGACATATTATGGATAGCATGTATACAACCTGAAAGTTTATAACATGGATTGCAAACAGAATTTCATCCCAGGATGAAGGACACTTTGCCTGGACCGATGCAGGAAAATAAGGTCTTTTAAGGGTCATCATGGCCTGTTTCCTGACCCCACCAAAAGGCTGGAGACATACAAACGGTATTGTTTGAACAAGAGGGCAAACCTGAAATTTTTACAAAAGTCTTTCATCAGAGCCCTGTCTAATACCCGAGGTTAACACTGCAACTATATCGTTACCGATATTATATGTAATTATATAACTGTACATAGCTACACTGTTAATAATCCTGCAGGGGAATTTGACACAACCCCTGTTTGTTCCAGGTACAGATCTGATCCCAGAGCCTGGTTACAGCAATGAGAACTTCTGGAAATGGTCTGTAGATCCCAGCAGAGGCAGCTGCACCCCCAGCAACATTGGCAAGCATCCAGCTGGCAAGTGAGGGCAATTCTCATGTTGGAGAATTTTCCTTTCCTTCCGATATGTCCCTCGGCTGGTTTCTACCCTGGCCAATATTTAGGCCAACCTCAGCTTCCCAGTTTATCCAGAGCAATGTAGCCAGAAGGAAGGAGCTGATACTGCCTGGTAAAACAGCTCTGGCTTTGTTTGCATTGCTCACAATCTGTGAATATTAGGCACACTAATCAATAAAGCTTTGCACTAATATAGCTCATTTGATTAAAGGTTCTGAAAGTGATTTATGTGTATTGATTGTTGCAACATCATGCTTGATCCTCAATATAGGCAAGCATTACATCTGTAAAACAATACAGGAACAATAGTGGTTTCAGTCTTCTGTTACTTGTGGAATACAATCTGACAACTGGAAAAAGTTTTACCATAGATGTTATTTTTTAACACCAATAAATTGTAATTCATAGCTGTAAATTGAAATCAAAATGTTGTAACCATCTTTTTTGCCCCTAAAATTAATGTGGGCACAAGGAATAAATACATGACTCTGACAGTGCAGCAGTGATTACAAGGAAGTATGGTCTTAAAACAAATGTTCTGCCTTTTTAACATTCCAAGATAGTAGAATGGAACAACAAATATTTCAAGCTTTTTTTCTTCATTGAAAAATTATATACATACATACATAGGTATGTATACACATAGTACACGTACATATTAGTTCCTCTAAAAATGAATTTTTCTCCTTAATTTTTCTGGCTTGTCCACTATCCTAAAGATCTTTTGGTCTGCAGTCCTCTAAGAACTTTGACACATTTGCAGAAGCATCAGCCGAAAACCTCCATTAGCTATCATTTTATATTTACATCAAACACTGGTGGTCAGAACAGCAAACTTTTCAAGCCAAACCTCACATGCAAGGGAAGCATGCTTTCTGAAGGTTTAGTTCCCAGGCAGAAAAGGAAAATCTCTTTATCATCTAGAATATAACTTTGAATTTCTCACTTTGATTACTGATCTTTGTGATAGGATGAAGAGGATTTTTTTTTTTTCAACTGAGACTTCAGTGCTTGCCATTTTGTTGATCTTAGTAGATTAGAAAGATCTGAGTTTTCAGACAGCTCCAGCCTATGGCAGAGCTGACTGGTATGATGGGGCTTTTTGCCTGATGAAAAGGATTAAATCCACTCTTGCCCGGACATGCACAACCCATCTATTTTACACGCTCAATTTATCTGTACTGTTACAACCCAGATAGCTAAAGCTAGGACCATGGTACCCTTGAATGGTGTTAGAGGTCAATAATTTCAAAACTAGGAACCAGTTATGATGCTGCTCTAGTCAAAAGTTAGCAATAAGTTGAATGAAAAATACTATTTGTTTTATTTTATATAGTGCAGTTGTTTAGATATAAGTTTATATGAAAGGTAAGACTCAGTGCCTGAGAACAAAAATGCATGCATAGACATCCTAGTATCATCCTGACAGGAAGAAAACATTTAACATGAAAAATTTCTTAGTTATTTTATTAAGTCAGGCAAAAAACAGTGAGAGAAGAGTTAAAATTATTTCCCGTCAACAACAATCTCCTAAGAAACCAAAGAAACTTTTAAATATGAGAGGGGGATGAAAGGAAGGGATATGAATTTCAACTGAATGTCAAGTAGTGTGTAAAAGAAAGAGTGAGAAACAGTGACTGCCTAAATAAACATGTTCTTTTGTGACAGTGTACTGGCTTTATAAGCCTGAGCTCTTAGGCTTACAGAAGATCTCAATCCCTAGCCACTTGCAAAGGTACGCATTGCAAACAGCATGTCAGCTGGAAAACGCAGGATGAGAGCAGCCTCTTTGATCTAAACTCAGGACAGGCAGATACAGGTAGAGAGTGCAGATACAGAGAGATGCTTAGTATGCTGGTGATCCCTAAAACTATGCCCATTTCCACATCTCCATGTAAATATAGCTCCAGAAGCTGTCCAAAGGCACCTGCCCGGGACAGTGTAAAAGCTGGCTGAAGTAGGGGACTGAGGAAAGAGAGTCCTTCCAATAATCAGTGTTATCCCAGAAAGGTCCTTGGTATGACTACTTGAAAAACAGAATATGAGAGAGGAACAACAATACACTCTCTAATAAATCTGTAAAGACTGATAGGAAGTCATAACAGAAAACTAAGGCCAAAATAATCTTCAAGCACATGAGTAGAAAACTGCAAACACGAGGCATTATGTATGACATTATCACCATTTCACTCTTTGCTTACCTAAACAAAACTTAAAAATCTTGGGAAAGCCAGACACACAAATTTGTGACCTTAGAAAGTTTATCTGAAGTCAGCAAAGAAAACTTAAAGGAAAATAACTCTACTTATATAAGGGGTTTTATTCTGAGCTTACAAAGCCTTTTTGCCCTCAGCATGGTCTCTGAACAGCTGAATGTCCCATACTGTAGCTATCAGCTTGGTTTTTCAGCATGAGTCATCTCTCTTTCAGGAGAGGCCATCATTTTCTCTTTCTTACTCTGTCAGTTTTCCAGAAATTGTGACACCCTTTTGATTCACTATTGGCCTTATATATAGAAGATCAAAGGGAAGGAGAGGATATGCTCCATAGATCATGAAGCAGTGGTGTAAGCTCTTGTCCCCCATCTACAAAAACAACAATTACAATAAGATTGAGAGATCAAATTCTCGGTTCCTTCTCTACTTGTTTTGCCCTGTGGTGGCTAAAAGAAAGTATTTTTGGTTATTTGTTTTGTTTTGTTTTTAAATACTGTTATTCCAGTGGCTTTCTGCTGAAAATAGGTTACTGTGAAACAGCTGCTGTCTTTGTCATTGATTAGTTTAAAGGTATTCTGACACAGAAATTGGATATTCAATCATCTTAATTTGTCCATGATGCTCTGTCATATTGCAGGAAGATATCAAGATTATATTCAACAGCACCTCTTGTTCCTATCTGTTTCCAGGTCTGCAGTTTTTTGGATTTTTTTTTTTTTTTTGTTTACTGCACTATTTGTTAGCTCAGTTTCACGTTCCTGTGAGCACAATTCAAGTTTCTTTCCTCTGCAAAGCAATTTAGAAAGTTAAACTCCCTGACAAAAATCCCATGATTCACAGAAAAGAAAAGGCCATGAGGTTTGCTTCAATTTCAGTAATCAAAGGAGGTCAAGAAGACTCCTTTTAACTCTCCAAGAAGAGTCTTACCGGTTACTGTGCGGCAGCATTGAGCTAATTCTGTTCTTGCTAAGGCTTTAATATCAGCTCTTAAGCAAAATATTTCTTCCTTGATCTTCACCTGCATGATCATTAATGTATAGGACTACACACTATAACAGCAATGGGACACAACATAAACGTAATGTAGATTGTCCTGCAAGATATTTGAAGGCAACTGAAAATTGGCTTATTTTTAATGGACAGTAATGAGGAAATAGAAGAATTTTTTTTTCTTAGCTTCATTTATAACTACAGTGCTATATAGTTACAGTTTCATTGTTAGTGTACACAAAAGCACCACTTGTTACAGACAGATGTTTTCGATTTATGAACTGTTCTTTCAGATGTATTATATCTTCACAAGAAATAACCTCACCATTAATATTCACAATGAATAAAATTCAGTCTATTTTCTAATTAGAATCGATACATTTATGACTGTCAACTTCAGATGGTTGGAACTCTTCATAAAGCTAACCTGACAATTTTTGAAACAAATTCATAAGACTTTCTGTAACAGAATCACAGAATCACAGAATGGTTGAGGTTGGAAGGGACCTCTGGAGGTCATCTGGTCCAACACCCTACTCAGGCAGGGCCACCTAAAGCAGGTTGCCCAAGACCACATCCAGACAGCTTTTGAGTATCTCCAAGGATGGAGACTCCACAACCTCCCTGGGCAACTTGTGCCAGTCCTCACAGTAAAAAAGTGTTTCCTGATGCTCAGATGGAACTTCTTGTGTTTCAGTTTGTGCCCAGTGCCTCTTGATAACATATATTCAAAGTATGTTTAAAGTCTTTGTGTCATATAAAGTTTAAATAAAACATAAAATTTGAAATACATACCTCAAACAATAAAACAGTCCAAAGAAAAAGATAGGCTATGAAAGGTGTCTAGGCACTCAGAATTTGTTTTCAACTGTATGCAGCTCCTAAAATACTAATACTACAAAAAACACTCTTTCATTCTTTTCATCTACAATTTGGCTTGTTTTATACAGTCATTAAGGCTCAAACCAAGCTAATTCTCTCTGTACTCCTTATGAGAAATTTTTAGTGGCATTAGAAATTAAGAGAACACATATGAAAATGGAGGAAATGAGAATCTGGTATGTATCAAAAAATGTACCAACAAATATATACCCAATAAAACAGCCTTATACATTTCAAGTGCCATTCCACAAACAAACAGACCTTTCTGAAAACAGAGGTCATAAAGTTAGCAGACCGACAATTGCTCAGCACATTCATCCTGTGCTGGACTGTCTTTCTCAGACACATCTTAAATAAAATCATTTGATGCTGAATAACAGGATTATTGGCTTTGTACATCTAAGACATTTAGCCACAAATATGAAAGTTAGCAAATGGTTAAATTACAATCTTTCTAGCAATCAAGGCATCTAAGCTTTTAGGAAAAACAAGCTTGTGTGAGTTCATAAAGAGATAAATCGGTGTAGTAAAACAATAAAATAATGCAAGAATTTTTTTTTTTTTTTTTCCATCAGAAAAGGACTTGCAGGACTTTGGACTTCTGTGAGTGAGTGAGTGAGGGAGTGAGTGAATTACACAAAGCAGGCAAAGCACTGATAAGCTGTACTTACCGATTGAAGCTTTTCAGGAATTAAATCTTAATACTGAGTCACCAAATCAATATTTAAGTGTTAATATGGAGATTAAAAATCTAAATTTAGATTTCTACTTTTTAAAAAATATGTACCTGTGTAAATAATTTGTATGATTAGCAATGTTTACAAAATATCAAAGCAGTTTCCAAATCTCTACAAAACTATCAAAAAACTGTCACATTTCAGAGTAAGGCAAGAAAAAGTGATTGAGTATCTTTAAAAACAATATAAAATTAGTAATATAAATTTTCATTAAGGTGACACAAAAACAGGATCTGAAAACAACAGTTTCCATTAGGTTTAGTTATAGAAATCAGTATGTACTGTTAAGAAAAACTCCAGTTATTTTTCTTATTAAATACTTTTTCTGAAATAATTAGTTTCTCATGGAGATGTTCAGATTATATTCCCTGATATTCAAGTATCTGTTAATATGAAAGTGTATGAATGCCTTCTCACAAATGTTCTGGTAACCATGGAAATGTAGTTGCAAACTTATATAGGGTCTCTTTAAATGAGGGAGTATAAATGAGGTAGAATCAACTGATCTATAGCAGAGGTATATGTTTTCTGCAGATTAATTTTCTCTATTTCCTGATTTGGAAAAAGAGCAAAGTTAATTTAAAACAATTATTTCCACTGACAAGCAACTAGCATAAATCTTCAGCAAAGCCAGACAGGAGCAGGAAAATCAATTTATTCAAATATGTGGGCAGATTTGTGTGATAAAAAGGATAAACCTAATACAAGCATTTCAACAGTTGGTTTTTCCTGAGAACAATTTGGCTACTGCTCACTGTCTCTTAACAGAAGTAGCTACTAGGTACTATGCTGCAAGATTTCGGATTATTTTTCAGTGACTAAAACCACAGTGTGATATACGGAAGTAAAACTCCAAATCCTTCTGGATTCCCAGTCAGGTCTGTGGGACTGCATACGGACGAGTACCTTCTAGCATGCCGATCACAGCGGAGCTCCATGCAGGCACAGGGCTGTGCTCCCAGGCATCACCCTCTAGGTCAGACTGGTCTCACTGCGGCGTCTCTGAACCTCTTCCAGGTTGAAATGAAATTTCTCTTCAGGGACCTTTCCTGGAAATGGATTTAACTTGAGACAAGAAATATGCTGCTGGGGGACAATCCATGAATTTACAGAGGCTCCCACATCCAACAGAGAGGGTAGTGGAGGAAGTGTATAATCGTAACCAGGAAATTAGGGTCCATGAGGTATGAGGGGGAAAATTCAGTCTTTTCTGCCCTCTGGTTAGTACTTCTCACACAGCAAGTTCTCTGTGCTTTGTGCTGAAAATTTCAGCTTAGGGAAGATATAGTTTCAGTAGCAGTCAATGGTCTTTGGGGGGTTTTTTGTTGTTTATTTTTATCACAGCTAGATACTAGACGTGGCTTTCTGTACAGATATGTGTCATTAACATTACTCTTGTTTATCAGGAAAGTAAGATTCACAATATAAATTGGGTAGGAACAGTAAAGGAATTTATAGCTTGGCATTTTTTTTCAATGACTAGGCTTCACTGTCATTAACAAAGCCATCTTTAGCTCAAAGTGCAGTACCAAATAAAAGCTGAGAATGAACACTCAGCACAGCATGTCTCCAAGGATGGACCAGCAGTGTGATTCAGTGTGTAAAGGGGGCTTTTCAATTTTTTGCTTGATTAAAGAATCTTTTCTCTGGTCTTACTGTCGTACCACTATATGTTCATTACACTAATGTAGCTACTGCAGACTCTGTCTCAGTTTTGTTCCACTGTACTTAACTAGATGCTTTGCAGGGACCAGTTCATCATTTGTTGGTGTAAATTAGCTCCAACAAAAATATATTAACTAATATTGGCTGTGTGTGGATTATATCCTACTATCAGGGTAGAATCTGAAAATCTGTTAATGGTTATATAGCTATGTTATGTTAATGAAAATAGTTATTTTTCTATTAATTTATCTTCACATATTGTGTAAGTCTAATCATTGTCTCAGAGACTGTAATCTTATATGTAATATCCATTTTAAAAATAATGTTCATAATGAATATTTAGAAATATACTCAGAAGACAGTTAAATGCAAATAATCTTTTTCAGAGTACTGACTGAAAATCACTGAAAAATACAACTGGCAGTATGATTTGAAGAAACAATTATACAATAATTTTCCAGACAAATCCCAGTCCTCACATCAGCATAAACACGATACAGACAGTCCTATTGTCTAACTCAGAGATTATTTCACCATTCGGATTAGTAAATTATCATAGGTTTTGACATTATTAGAGCTTGGTGTAGTAGTTACTGCAATTGAACATGATGTTCTTGTAAAATGGTACAGTATTGCAGACTGTATGGCTGTAACTGGGCCTTCTGACAGTTCTGGTCAAAGTGAACAGAATAATCACAAATCAAACTGGTGTCCTGATTTTCATCTGCATCTCCAGGGATGTCAACCATTGTCAGTCATCTGTTCTGATACAAACACTTTAGTCTCACCAACGCAGGTACTGAAACTCTGAGTTTACAAATACCGTAAGTGTTCTGTTGTCCTACACTTGTTGACAGTCTATCACTCACCTTGTCTCCTCTGGAGGCACCACCTCTGCACTTCCTGAAACTACTCATATAAGACAGTTTTCTGCATTACAGATGGAATCTACAATCATTTTTATAAGTTGTGTTCATAATGTTTCCTCTTTGTATAATGTCTCCAATTCAAGGATCCTATAATAATCAGTTAGACCCAAAAATTCATTTTTGGAACAGAGTACATTTTCCTTAATGAAGGCATTTTGCTCAGGAGACTTAACCTATTCGGTTCCCTGGCTAAAATAATACGGTCTGAACTTCTAAACATCATTCTCCTTCTATTCCTTTTCATAATCCAAAGTTTGCTGAAATTACGTTTTCCCTCCATTGAATCCACTGAGCTTCAGATCTGGAATAGAGTATTTTTATATGGGCAGATACATTCAACTTTCACCTGAGACTGAAGATCTAAGTAAGAGAGATTTTGCACATAGTATAATCATTTTTAAAAGCTGTGAACTCTTCAGTTGTTCATCCAGTTAGATGAATTTGACCTCAACACAACAGTGAAAGTTTTCTTGAACAACAGGTAACAATTACTGAATGCATATGTCCAGTGACTTCAGCAAGGTATCATTCTTCATTCTGCTGGTGAGCTTCCCTTTAATAGGCAGAAAAGATTTACGATTGACAGAGAATACATCCAAGTGATGAAATATTATTCTGTCATTGCAAGCCACTTAATGGCTCTACTGGGAAACAAAGAAATGAACAAAGCAACAACAAAAATGCACAATCTAGCCAAGCCACTACCACATCATTATAGATCAGTAATAGTAATCTGTCATTTTTTTTCCCCCACAAAGAGCTAGATTTCATCAGCAATAGCAAATGATCATTTATTCTCTCATTTGCATATGGATGTCCTTAGTGTTCATGGTACTTTATAAGACAGGGAAGACTACACCCCACGTTCACAGTGGAGAGCTACACAAATTGTTCTACTGCAAACCTTGCCTAGGGGAGATTACTAGGAAGGAAGGCGGGAAATCAGGGGATGTTTTTCACCTAATCACTTAACTATACATAGGTAAGAAGCAGAGTCAGTTTATAGGGAAACTAAAATGATACTCTAGCATAAGATGCCAATATTATTCTTGGTGATATTAATTTCTGGGCTTTGGAGATAAAGTCCTTAATTAATTCATTTAAAAGATATCTTGTGAAAGAATCTTAATTAGATTAAATCATTATTTCAGGAAGCAGTGTGCCAAATTATGCAAAGCTAATTAGGGTAGTCAGGAAATTGGCCTATCCACCAGTTTACAGGCAACGTGGGTAGTCTTTTATCTGTAACTATCTCTTTGCCAGCAGGAACAGCATTTTATTTGAATTTATCAAAGGCTTGGGAATAATTCCATTAACAAAGTCTCTGAAAAAAGCAAGCAGAAATAGTCTCCCTAGCATAGTGAGAATTGTTTAATTTATTTACAGTAGTGAATCATTCAAAAATACCTGCTAAAACTGTTATGAACAGTGACATGTCAGAAAAAATGTTTTATTTGAAACATTTGTTTGCCCTTTTATTCCAGGGAAAAGACTAAACAGACCATCTTTGTCCTATTAAATATGATTTTAACACTAATGGTAGCCATTAACTTGGAAGACAGGATGGAAAGTTTTCAAATTCTTATTTGTTTGCACACATTTTAACAACTTGAAATGATTTTTCTATATTTTAGCTTTTCAGTAAACTAGAGCTGTTCTATTAATACAGCAGCACTAGTGCATTATTAAGCAATAATTAATTGTGTCTCATCAGAAAAGTCATGCTGTTAAATGAAATTTACTAATGTACTTTTATTTCATTTGTAAACACCAAAGCAAAATCAGTTTATCACCAGACATTAAAAATGAAGTGATTCAACATTAAAAAAAGACACAGCCAATGACAGTATCTTGCTCACAACCATGTGAAGTTCTCATAACAAGTAATTCAGAAATCATCTACTTGTGAATTTAAAACATTTAATTTTTGTTACCCAGCAATGAGAAAAAAAAACCTTTAATGCTGAAAAGGAATAATATATGAGGCATATTTCTTACGGGCTAACCCCAGTAGACAGCTAAGCACCACATGGCTGCTCGCTCACTCCTCCCGCAGTGGGATGAGGGAGAGAATCGGAAGAGTAAAAGTGAGAAAACTCGTGGGTTGAGATAAAGACAGTTTAATAGGTAAAGCAAAAGCCACGCACACAAGCAAAGCAAAACAAGGAATTCATTCACTCCTTCCCATCAGCAGGCAGGTGTTCAGCCATCTCCAGGAAAGCAGGGCTCCATCACGCGTAACGGTTACTTGGGAAGACAAATGCCATCACTCTGAACGTCCCCCCCTTCCTTCTTCTTCCCCCAGCTTTATATGCTGAGCATGACGTCATATGGTGTGTGGAATATCCCTTCTGTCAGTTGGGGTCAGCTGTCCCAGCCGTGTCCCCTCCCAACTTCTTGTGCACCCCCAGCCTACTCGCTGGTGGGGTGGTGTGAGAAGCATAAAAGGCCTTGACTCTGTGTAAGCACTGCTCAGCAGTAACGAAAACATCCCTGTGTTATCAACACTGTTTCCAGCACAAATCCAAAACACAGCCCCATACGAGCTACTATGAAGAAAATTAACTCTATCCCAGCCAAAACCAGCACACATACACAACAGCATAATAGTTACTTGGGAAGACAAATGCCATAACTCCAAACGTCCCTCCTTCCTCCTTCTTCCTCAGCTTTTATTGTTGAGCATGGCGTCATATGGTCAGTTGGGGTCAGCTGTCCTGGCTGTGTCCCCTCCAACTTCTTGCCCACCCCCAGCCTACTCACTGGTGGGGCAGTGTGAGAAGGAGAAAAGGCCTTGATGCTGTGTAAGCACTGCTTAGCAATAGCTAAAACATCCCTGTGTTATCAACATGGTTTTGGTCACAAATCCAATACATAGCCCCATATGAGCTACTATGAAGAAAACTAACTATACCATAAAATTAATTAACCCAGCCAAAACTAGTACAATACTGTATATTCCATACTGACCCAAATGAAAAACCGGATTTTTGTGAAGCCATTATACTAGGAGGAGAAAATGGGGGGGAAACAAATCACAAAAAAATACGAAAAAGTTGTTTCATCCACATTATACTCACACTTTTTCTTGGAGGTGGATTTACTACACTTTGCTTTTGAAATCCCAAATTATATCCTCTGGTGACCCAAGCCTGTTTTGCAATTAAATGTCTATTAAAATGTCATTGCTGGGCAATAGCCCTTCTCACCTTTCCTCTCCTAATAGCATAGCGGACTGCAGAATGTTTTCACAACTCTGCAAGATGGATCCTTCATAATTAATGCATACGTTACTAATAATACTGAAGCACAAAATTCCTCCATATCCACAAAAATACAGACAAAAGACACAAAAGCATCTAAATAATCACAAGCAGAAATGCTGTAGTCTTAGCTAGACTACATATTCTACTCTTGATCTCAAAAAGAATGCATGTAATCCTAGGGAAATGGTACAGAACGTTTTCTTTTACAAAGTAATAAAAAGAATGGTTTCAGATGTCACTATAGAGAACACATTTTTATATTATTAACTGTTCTGTCAGTGTTTCTTTCCATTAAGTAAGTTTCAACAACTGGTTATATTTTAATATAAGTTAATTAAAAATGGATTTAGTAAAGTAGCAATATTTCACTTGCTCATACAAGCTACCTGAAATATTCATAGAATCATAGAATCATAGGATAGTTTGGGTTGGAAGGGACCTCTAAAGGTCATCTAGTCCAACCCCCCTGCCAGGGGCAGGGACATCTTCAACTAGATCAGGTTGCTCAGAGCCCCCTCCAACCTGACCTGGAATGTTTCCAGGGATGGGGCATCCACCACCTCTCTGGGCAACCTGTGCTAGTGTTTCACCACCCTCAGCGTAAAAAATGTCTTCCTTATATCTAGTCTAAAGCTACCCCGCTTTAGTTTAAAGCCATTCCCCCTTGTCCTGTCGCTACAGGCCCTGCTAAAAAGTCTGTCCCCGTCTTTCTTATAAGCCCCCTTTAAGTACTGATAGGCTGCAATAAGGTCTTCCCAAAGCCTTCTCTTCTCTAGGCTGAACAACCCCAACTCTCTCAGCCTTTCTTCAGAGGAGAGGTGTTCCATCCCCCTGACCATTTTCGTGGCCCTCTTCTGGACCTGCTCCAACAGGTCTGTGTCTTTCTTATGCTGAGGGCTCCAGAGCTGGACGCAGTACTCCAGGTGGGGTCTCACCAGAGCAGAGTAGAGGGGCAAAATCACCTCCCTCAACCTGCTGGCCACGCTTCTTTTGATGCAGCCCAGGATACGATTGGCCTTCTGGGCTGTGAGGGCATATTGTTGTCTCATGTCCAGCTTTTCATCCACCAGTACCCCCAAGTCCTTCTCTGCAGGGCTGCTCTCAATCCGTTCATCCCCCAGCCTGTATGGATACCGGGGGTTGCCCCGACCCAGGTGCAGGACCTTGCACTTGGCCTTGTTAAACCTCATGAGGTTTAACACACACACAGGCCCACTTCTCAAGCTTGTCCAGGTCCCTCTGGATGGCATCCTGTCCCTCTGGCGTGTTGACCGCACCACTCAGCTTGGTGTCATCTGCAAACTTGCTGAGGGTGCACTCGATCCCACTGTCTATGTCATTGATGAAGACATTAAACAGTACTGGTCCCAATACAGACCCTGCAGGATGCCACTCGTCACCAATCTCCATGTGGACATTGAGCTGTTGACCACTACCCTCTGGATGCGACCATCTAACCAATTCCTCACCCACCGGACAGTCCACCCATCAAATCCATACCTCTCCAGTTTAGAGAGAAGGATATTGTGGGGGACCGTGTCAAAGGCCTTACAGAGGTCCAGATAGATGACATCTGTAGCCCTTCCCTTGTCCACTGATGTAGTCACTCCATCATAGAAGGCCACTAGGTTAGTCAGGCAGGACTTGCCCTTGGTGAAGCCATGCTGGCTGTCTCGAATCACCTCCCTGTCCTCCATGTGCCTTAGCATAGCTTCCAGGAGGATCTGTTCCATGATTTTCCCAGGCACAGAGGTGAGACTGACTGCCCTGTAGTTCCCCGGGTCTTCCTTTTTTCCCTTTTCAAAAATGGGGGTTATGTTTCCCCTTTTCCAGTCAGTGGGAACTTCACTGGCCTGCCACAACTTCTCAAATATGATGGATAGTGGCTTAGCAACTTCATCCGCCAGTTCCTTCAGGACCCGCGGATGGATCTCATTGGGTCCCATGGACTTGTGCACCTTCAGGGGCGTTAGATGGTCTTGAACCTGATCTTCTCCCACAGTGGGCGGCTCTTCATTCTCCCAGTCCCCACCTTTGCCTTCTGCGGCTTGGGCGGTGAGGCTCGAGCACTTGCCGGTGAAGACCGAGGCAAAAAAGTCATTGAGTACCTCCGCCTTCTCCGTGTCCTGGGTAACCAGGTCTCCCGTTCCATTCCGGAGAGGGCCCACATTTTCCCTCATCTTCCTTTTACCCCCGACGTACCTATAGAATCTTTTCTTGTTGCCCTTGATGTCCCTGGCCAGATTTAATTCTATCAGGGCTTTAGCTTTCCTAACCTGATCCCTGGCTGCTCGGACAATTTCTTTGTATTCCTCCTGGGCTACCTGTCCTTGCTTCCACCCTCTGTAGGCTTCCTTTTTGTGATTGAATTTGTCCAGGAGCTCCTTGTTCATCCATGCAGGCCTCCTGGTGGTTTTGCCTGACTTCCTCTTTGTTGGGATGCATCACTCCTGAGCTTGAAGGAGGTGATCCTTGAATATTACCCAGCTTTCTTGGGCCCCTCTTCCCTCCAGGGCTTTGTCCCATGGCACTCTACCAAGCAGATCCCTGAAGAGGCCAAAGTCTGCTCTCCTGAAGCCCAGGGTAGTGAGCTTGCTGTGCACCCTCCTCGGTGTCCTAAGGATCTTGAACTCCACCATTTCGTGGTCACTGCAGCCCAGGCTGCCTTTGAGCTTCACATTCCCCACCAGCCCCTCCTTGTTGGTGAGAACAAGGTCCAGCATAGCACCCCTCCTCGTTGGCTCCTCTACCACTTGGAGAAGGAAGTTATCATCGATGCATTCCAAGAACCTCCCAGATTGCTTATGCCCTGCCATGTTTTCCCTCCAACAGATGTTGGGGTGGTTGAAGTCCCCCATGAGGACCAGGGCTTGTGAGCGTGAGGCTGCTCCTATCTGTGTATAGAGGGCCTCATTCGCTCAGTCTTCCTGGTCAGGTGGCCTGTAGCAGACCTCCACCGTAATGTCACCTGTCCCTGCCTTCCCTTTAATTCTGACCCATAAGCTCTCGGTCGGCTCCTCATCCATCCCCAGGCAGAGCTCCATGCACTCCAGCTGGTCATTGACATAGAGGGTGACACCCCCTCTTCGTCTCCCTTGCCTGTCCTTCCTAAAGAGCCTGTATCCCTCCATCCCAACACTCCAATCATAGGAGCCATCCCACCACATCTCCGTGATGCCAATAAGGTCGTAGCCCTGCAGGCGTGCGCACGTCTCTAACTCCTCTTGTTTATTCCCCATGCTACCCGCATTTGCACAGAGGCATTTAAGTTGGGCCCCCGATGAAGCTGTCTTACTGGCTGGAGTTCCTCTGTGCTGCTCTT
Source organism: Aptenodytes patagonicus (assembly GCF_965638725.1). Taxonomy (NCBI): domain Eukaryota; kingdom Metazoa; phylum Chordata; class Aves; order Sphenisciformes; family Spheniscidae; genus Aptenodytes; species Aptenodytes patagonicus. Next base: position 31,655,828 of record NC_134949.1, read on the forward strand.
CAGGTGCTCTCCTGCTGACCTGTGTTCCTTTGCCAGGCTCTGGGCACCTCTTGCTGGCCCTGGCATCAAACTGGTAGGAGTGGGATGGATTGAGGTTCCCCTCCCCCAGCATCTCTAGTTTAAAGCCTCTTCACCAGCTTGGCAAGCCTATGACCGAAGATGCTCTTCCCCTCCTCTGACAGATGGACCTCGTCAGCCCCCAGTAGACCAGGTTTCTCAAAGCGAGTCCCATGGTCTAAGTAGCTGAACCCCTGGCTGTGGCACCAGTCCCGTGACCATTTGTTGACTCGCCAGATTCGACTGGCCCTTTCAAACCCCTTCTCTTTGACCGGCAGGGTTGATGAAAAGACTACCTACCCTCCTGAGTCCCTTACCGCCGCTCCCAGGGCTCTGTAGTCCTTCTTGATAGTCCTCAGACTGCTCCTGGCTGTGTCACTGGTGCCCACGTGAAACAGCAGCAGCGGATAATAGTCAGTGGACTGTACGAGGCTCGGTAGCCTCTCGGTGACATCCCTGATGCAAGCCCCCAGTAAGCAGCACACCTCGCTAGAGAGTGCGTCTGGTCAGCAAATGGGTGCCTCCGTACCTCTCAGAAGAGAGTCGCCTACTACTACCACCCGTCGCCTTTTCTTAGTGGTGCTGGTTGTTATACGGGGGGCAGATCGGGCTGCATTACTCAGCTCCAGCGCTTCTCCTGGTGTGACAGGACTTTCCCCTTCGGCCTGCAGAGCAGTGAAGCGGTTCTGCAAGGGCACCTCAGGCTTCCGGGGAAGTCTCTTCCTCCTGCTGGTCTTTGCCTTTGCAACTGTCCATTCTTAGGTGCTGGAGCGTGTCCAGAGAAGGGCAACAAAGCTGGTGAAGGGTCTAGAGAACAAGTCTTATGAGGAGCGGCTGAGGGAACTGGGGTTGTTTTTTAGCCTGGAGAAAAGGAGGCTGAGGGGAGACCTCATCGCCCTCTACAACTACCTGAAAGGAGGTTGTAGTGAGGTGGGTGTCGGTCTCTTCTCCCAAGTAACTAGTGATAGGACGAGAGGAAATGGCCTCAAGTTGCACCAGAGGAGGTTTAGATTGGATGTGAGGAAAAATTTCTTTACTGAAAGAGTGGTTAAACATTGGAACAGGCTGCCCAGGGAAGTGGTTGAGTCACCATCCCTGGAGATATTTAAAAGACGTGTAGATGAGGTGCTTAGGGACATGGCTTAGTGGGAATGGTGGTGTTGGGTCGACGGTTGGACTCGATGATCTTAGAGGTCTTTTCCAACCTTAATGATTCTATGATTCTATGATTCTATGATTCTTCTGCATTATTGGTCCCCCCGCTCCCTTCTGCATATGCCAGTGGGGGAGTTTTTGGCTGTTTGGCTGTGGGCTGCAGGTCCGCTGCAGACTGCGCTTGGAACCAGCTGTCTAACTCCTTCTCTGCCTCCCTGATGTTACACAGCCTTCTCACGGCCTCCTGCAGCTCAGCCATCTGCTGCAGGAGGTCCTCCACCTGGGCACACCTTTTGCAGGCAGGTCTGCTGCCTGTCCCTGCCCCAGGAGAGAGGTCTAGGCACTCCCTGCAGCCTGAGGTCTGCACCGCAGCCTCTCCCTTCAGCAGTTCTGTCTGCGTGGAGGCATCAGCCACCGCTGGGGTAGATGGTGCAGAACCCCCAGCTGGAGCCGCGGCCTTTACCTTCAGACAAGTGCCCACCATTCTGCCTTGAGGGTCAGGTGGGATGAGTGCCCTTGACCTGTGCCCAGTTGCTGGGTTATGTGTACGCCGAGTCCCCCACTCGGCCTGTGGAATGCCTCTCCTTCGAAGAGGTGCCCTCCCTGCACGCCGTTCCATGCAAACTGCCGCGCCACGCCCTAGCTGACGCACCACTCCCTGTTTGCCCGTCCTGGTTGCAGCACTCCTGGTCGCTAGCGCTCCCTGGGGCTGCCTTTAGTGGGAGTGGGGGGTGGCAGCCATTACTCCTGGTCCCGCCCACGCCTCGTCAGCCGCCCTCGTGAGAGCTGCTGGCTCCTGGTGGGTCTCTGTGCTCCTCTGTGGGTTCCCCAGCTCAGGAAAAACCCCTGTACACCGCAATCCACTGCTCCACTGCAGGACGCGCCTGCACCAGAGATGATCGCCTCTGTGAGTCAAGACCTTCTGGTTCCACAATATTATAGTCTGGATTACTCTAATGTTAGTACCAAACCAGATAAATCATTAAGGGAAAAAAGCTCTTATTGTGCATTTTATTGGGACTCAGACAAAGAAAAAAAATAATTTGCAATATTACTGCAATGTTTGTAATCACTTCTAAAGAGACAAGAAAACCAGGCTTTAAGTAAGCAAAGTTCCTGAAAACTTGTAATGAAACCCTCTTCACTATTATTTTTTCCACTCAGTGCCTGGATCACCAGCTAAATTGTACCTTTATGCCCTGCTTGTCTCTCCTCCATTTACATGACAGTAGATGCCAATTCACTTAATATTTTTATATACTGATTTTCAGTCAGTGCCACTCATGCTTATTTGGTTGCTAGTTTTTTAGTGTAGTGGTGTAGCTTTCTTCAAACCTTCACTTATAAACTCCATTAGCTGCTTAAAAAAGCTGTAATAGCTGTAAAGCATTGATACTTAGCTAATGTGCATCGGGTCACTCAGTCAGGCCCAATATAGAATCAGCATGAATCTCATTGTCTAGTAGCATGTGAACCTGTGACTAGCAAGGGATAAACTAGTGTAGGAATATGCTTGCCATAAGTCACGCCAACTAGGAGATAGGCAGCAGAAGTGGTTATGAATCTTGGGGCATTTTGGAGTGCCTTGGAAGAAACACCTTTTGGTATCAAAGAGAGATTGTATTTCATATGCTTTATCTTTCAACAAGAGCAATTAAAACAATGGGAGAATTCATAGAAACTTAAATATTCATTGCCTATTGTATATATATTGGTATCTGATCCTCAGTTTATACAAATACCACTGATGTAGGTGTTCAGTATTGAAAACAGAAAACGTAAAAAGTATGTTTTGCAAAATATGAAATTGCAAAATCAGATATGGCTAACAAATCGTAATGTGTAAGATTAATCAAATGAATTATAAATATATAGCTTCCATAAAGCAAGTATGGATCATGGCAGAGAATAAAAACCTTGCATAGTTCTGCAATAATAGGTATGTATTGTGTCTGCTACAACATTATAGCTATTAATAATATATCTAGATCACTGTGTATCAATTAAAAGGTGGCATTCTGGAATGAGCTTGAAACCAAAGTCTTCTAATTAAGGATGACAAATTCTGTATTTATAGTACATTCACCTTTCCTGTGTTTATACTTGAATTCTTTTTAAAAAAGCTCTGTCATGGTGAACCCTTTTGTTTTTCTTTCCTTTACTTGAAAGTACTATGAATCTGCATGGCTTACTCAATGATTTTGGCTTTCCAGTTACATTATCATAGCAGCATTTTCTTTAGTTAGTTGAATAGGTACAACCTGGCCAATAAACAGAGCTGATTAGTACAAAGTTCCGTTTTCCCCTGGGTACTCGTCAATGTACATCAACTTCTTGCAGTGTCATTTCTCAAAGTAAAGTTCGGTTATTGGCAGAAAATGTCAGCTGTCTTTTCTAAATGTTGCGACTTCATTTTATATCAGTCTCCTTGGTAGCAACGTCATTAATGGTGTTCAAAGTCAGAGTCTGGTGGTCAACAAAACCTAGCCATGAGCCTCATGAACATTCACAGGTAAATTCCACTCACGGGCTCAATGGTAGTATGCAAAGCAACCCCTGCTTTTCAAAGGCTGGGTAAAAGTCTGCTGAGCCGAAGAACCTTCTTCCATCAAGTGTTGATTTTAATGAAGTGGTCGATTTCCAAGAAAGGCTTAATACGGACAAACAAGCATTCTCCAAATGAGTATTTTTCCTACCACCTCTACTGTTTTTCATCCTGGGTCAAAGGAACTCTTAACTATCAACCCAAGTCCATACATCTAAGCGAGTGCAGTAAGAGCTGTCTTGTTATTCATCTGTTCTTCAACCCATTCTAGCTGCACTAGGTCATGCATTAGAGGACCACAATGGAGCACATTGGAAAACTAGTACATTATGACAATCTAGTTTATAATATTTTTCATCATTATTATTCTGCTACTTTTATTCTTACTTTTATTCTCCTCCATTTCTATTCTCCCACCTACTTGTCTCAAGTAAATTATTTCTCTGTGTGTTCATTCAATGTGTTATGTTGAATAGGACCTTGGGATACAGCTTTATGGAGGGAGGAAGGCCTGATCATTAATTATATTAATTATAGTGCACTCAGCACAGTCAGCATGCTCAGGCTTCTGGAGACATCTAGTGAATATTTAGATGCAGAATATACTCACTATTGGCATTGGCATTAACACTTCCACAGTAGCACTTCTGTACCTGCCTGACGTAGTCAGATTTGATGTCTACCCTTTTAGAACCATATTTTGAGGATAGGTGTGGATGCTGAAGAAGACATTATGTATGTCTCAACCTACTTGATCTAATCTTTGTAAGCAGTCAGTTGGCTTCTCATCATCTTATGAGTCAGAAGTATCACCAAATTCTTGTATAATGCAATGGGACTCTCGTGATTTAGTTCACTGAACATTAACTAGAGAATCTAGGAACCCAGGTTTCTCACTTGTGTTATGTATTTGACACATTTGACCTTGAATCATTTACCCTTATACCGTATTTCACTCCGAGATCAGCAGAGAAACAGCACCATCTAAGCACTGTTATTAATTATAAAGTCAAAGGTTATTCAATGCTTTGTTTAAGCTCTTTAATGGTGAAGTACACATTTTATCAATTTTTCATGTGCAGTACTGTTTTTGTACTCCCACCAGCTCCTTTGTTACAGCGCATCATGGCATTAAATGTAATTTCAGAGAATTGCAGTTATCCTATGCTTAATTGACTCCAGGACACAAAATTAATCATTTCACAGGCCATGTTCATTTTATTTCTCTCTCGCTCTCTCGAGTATAATTATGTCTTTATACTGGATAGACACATGATCTACTGATAAAATTAAGAGATTAATTACTTTCTCTGATTTCTTTAAGATCAGATACGGCATTACCGTAGGACAGTCTAATAAGATCAAGGCAGATAATTACAAAGCTTTAAAAAGTATTGTTTGCTGCTTTCACTTTTGGATTATCAATAGACAGAGTATTGTGACTTCATTTTTAGGGCATGCTTCATAAGTTATGAAAAATTTCAGAGCCCCACTTTAGGCGGCAAAAAATCTTTGGTCAATGTCACACAAATCCTGTACTCTTGAATGGACAATACACTGTTTCAGCCAATGGAAAGGTGAGAGGTGACGATATGGCACAATGTCATGAAGCACTCAGATCTCTGTCTATGTGCATGAGACACAGTAATAAGTTAGGAGGAAAAGCAAATAATATTTTGTTATTGTTAAATTGTTTATCATTGCTAATTTTTTTTGTTAATAATATTTTAACCTAATTACAGTATAGATAGAATTATTTTTATCATTAAATCTAGTCTTAAAGGAACTGTTTTAGACAAGGAAATATTTGGGTTCTTAAACTTCTATACTGTTCCTGCCATAAATTCAGTCTAGAAATTTTTGTTTTAAGTTAAAGTGCACATTTAAATGATATTCTTTTGCAGCAAGAAGTGTGTGTGTCTCTTTGCAATGCTAATCTAAACAGACTAGAAAACTTAATTTTCTTGGTATGGAATATTGCCACTGCATTTGGGAAAAAAAAAAAAGGCGATGTACCTTATAACCGGTAAAGAAAATAACTCAAAGAAGAGAGGTTTGGACAATTAATTCTATGTGCCCTGGCTTGCTTTTCCAACCCTCACCCTCTAGGCTGCTGCATATAAGGAAGGAAGGGAGGTCTTCTTGGTTCTCAGTTTCTCCAAATCTCTCTTCTTCAGTAAAGCAGAAATAATCTATTTTACAAGATGTCAGAATACACATCTTATGAACAAAAATGAAATAAGAAGAGTCAACTAATATCATTTTCTTTTCTCAGGAAGTGACAGACTGATGGTCATTTGGAATGAAAACCTTCATCTCACTCAGAATCTGCAGGTCAATGAAAACCCATTTCTGAACCGGTGGACCCTCTCCCATGAATTCAGAATAATTCAGAAACTGTTCTTCCAGTTGAATTTCATAAATATGAAAATAGCTGCACCAATCTTCAGAGTGTTACTGGATCATTACTGGACAGCTATTAAATAATACATTATACGGTAATAATACTCATTTTCCCATAGCTTTGAAATAGGTCTGCTGCAGTTTGCTTGTGTCTTCAAATCTAAGGTTGAGCCTGAAGGTGAGCTATCTATATAATTTTCAAATGATAGAAAATAGGATCATTTAAGCCACAATGCTGCTATATTTTAAATATGTATTCACCCTATATGACACTGTTCTTCATTCATCACCCAGCCTGACTGACCAGTTCCATCTTCTTGCGTTTTCAGGAGCCTCTTATATAGTAACATCTGTGCAAAGATCTGCATGCAGAGAATGGCTGAAGAATACAGAAATCTGCATATGAAAATAGATGAACATGTTACATCTATGTATCTATCACATAATTTGCATATATAGGTATAGTCCTTTCAATACATGTATGTCTCTAGAAAAACTTTTGCATGCAGCTCTGAGAGATTTACATTTTGAAAAAAGTTATACTACCAATGCTTATGATTTATATTTATTCCCTCTTAGCAATAGAAACTTTTCAGAATCCTCTGCCTTTCCTACTCAAGTTCTAACACCATGTTCTGTAATGTTATACAGTTTTCTAAATCATGATCTAATGAGATTTTTGTTAGTTAATGCAATGAAAATTGAGCTTGTGGGCTCCAAAAATCAGTTTCAGTTACGCACTTCCTTCATTGCCTTCTGGTGGCTCTCACACACATTTTGCCCCAGTTGAAAACACTGTAGTTCAGCCAGAGACCCCTCCATTTTCCATTCTGTCCTTCTGCTCTGGTGTACTTGGCCTTCAGCCACTTAGCTTTCCTGAATAGGTCATCTCTTAAGCCTTGGTCATGGTTTTTCCATTGTTCATGTTCATCTCCTGTTCATGCTTTTTTTAAAAAAAAACAACTAGAGAGACTAGAAATGCAAGCCTTGCAGCCTGAAGCTCCAGGAGCTAACAACCTTTTCCTGTGCACAGGTACACAGAGAGGGAAATGGCCACAGAATTGCTTCACAAATGGGGACAACATACCTAATTATTTACTGGAGTTCTAATGAGAAAGGCATGAGTTCTCTGCCAGACAGTAAACAGTGGGAGATGTGTGTGTTTTTCTACCCAGGGAATATTTGGGAGTCGTCATGAACATAGAGTCAGATAATTATGGAAACTGAACTGAAGAAGGAATATGACGCGAGGTATTTTAAATCTTGATAAAGACTTTGTAAAAGATCATTTCTCTCCTGTTGATCCTGGGCTGCTGAGAAGACTTCAGTTGTGGGTGAGACAGTTCTCAGACCACAACTCAATGCTTTAACAGACAATCAGCAGAAAGGCTGTCGGTGAAATCTCCACATTACTTAAATAAAGGATGTTATGACAGCTGTACTAGATGATGATAGGATGTGACCAGGCAGATCTTCACCAGGAATAAGTGCTAGGCCTGCTTGGTTGCTTATCACACCTGTAGGATTATTATGAGGTTCGTGGATATGAATTGCTAGGTGGGTATTACTAGACTGGAAAAGGAGAACTATGAGACAAAAGTCCTTTGAATGTTTACACTACTGATGAGAGGGTGAGATAAGCATGAGTAAATCACTATGATGAGTGCTTTTCATATTCATCTGCTGGTGCAGTGTTTTCTTCTTGCTGAAGAAAACTTTTTCGTTTCACACATGTACTTGGAGTTTGGAGTGGCCAAAGAAGATTTTTAAAGGTCCCAGAGGTTCTGGACAGGGGCTCAAGACAGACATACCTGTGGGTTTTTTTCTTGTTGTTTTTTTTAAGAAAGATTCTAGAATGATGCCTAGTTATTGGTGCTCCTTACAACAAGAGACTAAAGGGTTGCAAACAACAGGACAGAAAATAATAAAATATACATAAGGGAAAAATAAACTAGATAAATATTCTGACATGAAAATCAATAGCCATGAGGCAGATCTTAGGGTAAAGGAACCAGAATAATAAATGCTAGTCAATGAGACAGATGAACATAAAATATCTACATGGTAATACAAAGTAGTGAAATAATTATGCATTTCTACAATAGTACAACAAGTTATAAACTCACAGAACAAATCAAGTGAACATCTGTGTTACTGAACCGTACGGCTGCATGGCCATCACTTATTGGAATAATAAATGCTGAAGGGACATACTATTTAACATGAATATTTGGGTATAATTTATATAAATGATAGAATAAAATTTAATGAGAACAAAATGTAGGCTGTCTTTCAAGAAAGCTTCCAGAGAGCAATATTTAGCTTACAGGGCAAATTTTGAAGAATAATAATCAAGAACTACTTCTTTAGCCTGAATCATACAGTTTTAACTCTTGCTGCAGTCAGGTTTTCTGTCCCAATACCTAGGTGCAGTGCTGTCCAGTGATGACTACTCTCGTTCTATTTAGTCTTGCAAGGAATTGCAATTTTTGAATCAGATAAACCTGTGCTTTATCTTTTAGAATGCTCCTAATTCTCAGGTGTGGAGGGGGGAGGCTTGAATATGTAGGCAGAGGATACCCTAAGCATTCAGAAGTAGAGTTTTAAAGGCAAAAATTTAAAAGTCAAAATGTTATTTTTAATATCTCAATATTTTGAAATATCTAGTTTCAGAAGACCTGATTTGTTATTTCTGATGTCTGCAAAATGGCTGTATTAAGATACTAGGAAGAGGCCAGTGTCATGGTTAACTCCATATAACCTACTGCTCTCAAAGCAATCCAACTGTAAGTCTTCTTGGTCACTATTCTTGTCATTTGTTTGGTTGCTTCCTGTGAAGATACAACCTCTCTTGACAGAAACTTCTGGTTCCATTTCATTCTCTTTTATCATTGCTACAGCAGTTCAGTTCAGTTCAGGGTTACATTATGGCTTGATTTGTGCTTTCAATTCTGATGGAAATGAAATTTAAAATGAAGGGGAAATATTGATGCTGCTTCAAACTGGTTTTCTACCTGAAATATTGTCTGGTACCAGTGTGCTTGAAATTGAGCTCAGGTGTGAAATGTAAAATGAAGAAGGTGGCATATACAGCATATAGTATTAATAAAATACAGCAAGTTTAACAGATTTAATATTATTTGGAGTTAATATTTCACTTCTGTCTATGTATGTGATCCTTTATTATGCACGTCTGAAGAGTCCAATATCCATTAGAGTCATTATAAATGCCTTAAGGACTCAGAAAATCTCTGCTGTTTCTCCCATAATCACTCTCAAAGTTATTCAAATTCTTTAAAATACATTTTAAACAAAAAACTTAAGTACTTTCTGAATATAGAAACTTCTTATCAAAATAGAATCAAAGAAATAACTGCTGGAAAAGGAATAAATCTTGGTGGCCTTTAACATCAGAAGAAACATTCTCCTTCAGGCTGCCCAGGGGTTCTGTGACAGTAGTTTAAAACAAACAAAAATAAAAGTGTCATTTCTGTACATAATGTTGCTAATGAAGTACTAAATTTATTTTAGTGCATAAAATTCCTTTGAAGAGAAATGTAGGCAATTAATAAAAAATGCATTCTGCCCATAGTCAGCTATGTTTATTTCAAAATATTGAATCTCTCTGATTTTTCCTGGTGCCAGAAAAATTATAAAAACTTGTCAGATAATTTTAAAGCCTGTACTTTATTTCTCTAAACAAAATATAGCTCAGATTCAGGTTGGCGGGGGGATGGGCTTGGGCTTTGGTTTGGGGAGGGTTTTGCACATTTCCAAATGGGGATATTTCTATCACTTATTTTCTATGTTGTAATATGACTTTCATTTTAAGTAGGAGAGCTATTTTTTTCCTGTTAAAACATAAAAAGATTTTTGAAAATATAATCATTGTGAAACTGTTTCTGGAGAGTTTGTTTTGTAGCTCCTTTGGTAATGTGCAAATCCAAGTTAGTTTAATAACTCAATAGGAATAGCTCAATAGGAATTGCAGACAACTTATCAAGTGTGTGGTACTCTGCAGATATAAATTGTCTAATCTTTCATGGCAGAAAAGGAAGGCTTCAGTGTAGGAACTAAGCTGGTTTTTATAAACATCTTTGGACACGAGAGAGATGATGACCATTTTGCATGAAAGAGAAACCAACGCAGAGATGCAAAACGCTTCCCAAGAGCAATGGCATCTTAGCCAAGCTTGAGTATCTGAGAGAGGACTTTGAACTTCATGGTTTATATTCTTGGGTTCTGAATATTAATCTCTGCCCTTAGGCACAAAAATTATACTGAAACACATACTTAGCTCCTCATTTCAAAAGGGAGTAGAATCAAATCTAGTTTTCTGGATTCTGCTAAGGCTGTTTTCCAGAATGCAGCAGTACAGAAAATTTATTTATCTGTAATAGAAAAGTGCAGGTTATTTTCTTATTGACTGTATGCTTTGTTTAGTTCTTTGCTTTTGCTTGCTTGTACTCATGTTATTATGGAAAAATAAAATTCTGAAATTATGAAAATCTATTTTTTGAAAGCTTTCCAAAAAAGAATTTCATCCGAGTCACTATTACAGAATGCCAGCCAAGGGACTTGTCTTTGTGTGGAATTAGCTACGTCCAACTGCTTCCTAACAAGTGACATGGAGGCTCTGGGGTTTGATATGTGGTTCACTGCCCTTCTCATTCTCCATAATAAACGCTGGGAGTTTTATTTTCTCAGAAGGGCTTTTGTTACCATTGCTGCATCAATCATTCTCATATTTCCAATTCAGTTATTCAGGATCCTTAGGGCTCTATTGTTAATCTTCATTAATGTATTTCCAACTTTCATAACCAATTTAATTTGAATTCTGAATAAATCAGAGCTGCTTGCAGAGGACATTCTTCGTTCTCTTTCTGCATGCAACTGATTTAGACTCTGGGAAGATCATCTGCAGTTACTCAGAATTCCTTGAAATTCTGGTCTTGCCATGATAAAATATGCATAATTAAAAAGGAAAAATATCTTAAACTTGGAAACCCAATTTACCTGGCTTTTACATCTCTCTGAAGAGCTGTGTGAGGTGTAACTGCTTAAACTCAGTGATTTGTACCTCCCTAGCTTTTATTATATAGTCAGCAGGTGAAATCTTATGTAAGTAGTCACTTTACTCACATAATACATTGCCTACACCAAAACAGGTTACATTTTTTGCATTTCACTTTGGCTGGTGAGCTGAAGTATGAACTCTGGGCTGCACACTGGGCTGTTGCCAGGCAAGGAACTGATGGCCCCGGGCTGGGTTGAAATGGGGTCCTGGGCCATGGGCAGAGGTGGGGGGAGGCCATGGGAGAGAATAGACATGACCAGGAAAGCCTCTGAATACCTTCAGGACCTTGACACTTTAGGGCAAATTCTGTTTGTTTTCTTCATTTTGCCTGTAATCATGACCCATAGTGGTCTGAGTACAGACAGCCTATGAAGCGAGTAGGAATCTCTGGTTTTGACTCAGCAATAAAAATAGAAGCACCTGCATGCATGACTCCAGCTGACTTCAGGTGGATGTCAGAAGTAGAGAACTGGTTGTTCAGTAACGCTTGGAAGCTGGTATTTTCATGCCAAATTAGTTGTGGCTTCTCTTTCAGCTAAAGATAATTACTATGTAAGTTCCTGTATTAAGTTATATTAGAAGATTATTTTCTTATTATTTTCCTGCTTTTTTGCTCTGCTGAGTATGTGGTTTTTTCCTCTGTTTTTAAAGCCTATTACTAATACACTGTAAAGGAATGTGCTCTATCTGTTCACGAACAAGTCATAATTTTGCCATTTACAGTGGTTAATAATAATTAGTTAACGTGCCTTTTAGTTACTTTTCAGAAATTGGGTGTTTAGGTCGGCAATGTGTAAGTCAGTGATGTTGTAAGGATGGCACAGTGATGAAGAGCTCATTTTTCTTATTTATTCCATAATCAAACATGCCTCAAAGTGTCTTTTTAAGTTTGTTCATTCTTATTTGCATTCACTTAATGTTTGCATAGATAAAAACCTCAGCAGAATGAATAAATGTATAATTTGACATCAGCAGCATGGGAAAGCATATTAAGGCAACGTGAAGAATGAGTCATGAATTAGTCTATTATGAAAAAGTGGCCTTTTGCAGTTTGTTACACTACAAGAATAGCAGTGATGTGATCACTCCTGAGACCAGAATTCTCTTCCTTCCAAGCATCAGTTGCCAGATCAACTTTAAAGTTGTATTTGGAATCAGATAGTTTCTTTCCTGAATCAAGCAGAAATTGCTCTTCTCTCTGCTAATGATGTAGAGCAGACTTCAGCAGTGATAGATAGCAAAAACGGTTGGGTCCTGATGGCTGCTCTCATGTTACCTAAATCTTGCCAACCACTCTCTCCTTTTTTGGCTTGGAACTTCCTGCTCAGATATCAATTGTTGAAAAACCCTCCAGCAGCAGTGTTTCCACTGATAGTGTCATTGCCTTGTGATAGGCAAAAATGGCCTTGTGAAAGATGTAGGGATACATAAGGTAAAGTTAATATTTTATAGCAGATAAATGAAGAAGTTAAAATTTGTTAAATTTTCTTTCTTTGATGGCAGTTTTGCTGAACACAGAAATACTTAACTCTGAAAATCAGCTGATGGAAGATGATCTGTAATACACGAGAGACCAATTTGGCCTTTAGAGGAATGATTTAAACCAAATGCATTTAGTTCAGCAGAGCACAGAGGAATCAGAGTACACTATTCCTAAGAGCATGTACTAACAGAAGAGGGTGTAGAAAACCAGGGAGAATTGCTGGGAGAACTGCTTCAGGTATTGGATGACTTCCCATGCTGAAGATGAACAGCAGTCAGGTAAACTCCAAACTTAAAAGGCATAAATTTGTCAGGCAGGTTCCTCTTGAGAAAACACCTAGCTTGAGTGATGAATGGCTTCATTGGTTGTGATAAGTTTCTAGGCTCAGTGTCAATACTAACAGGCTTGAGGATAACAACATTTATCACAGTAAAAGTAACCAGGAATGGTCAGATCCCATCTCCCAGCTTGCATTCAAATTGGTGAAAGTTGGAATCACATGTAGGTTTAAGCTCATATCTGCTCATGACCCTGAAAGCCAGGTAGAAAGCTGCTGGACCTGGTTGCAGCCTGTCTGTATATAGCATATGTTGCACCTGCAGGCGCATATTCAAAGGCTAGGACTCCTCTCTTCATGGTGACACACAGCTTTTCTTTCTCTCAAACTCAGATGCAGACATTTCCTTCCTTTAAAAATGTCTGGGAATGCTAATTAGCTTCGGAGTCAACATGACAAGACTGAACTGATTTGTGGGGAAGACAGCATGAAGCACAGAGAGGTGCAGCAATTCTTCTTCTCCTAATTATGTCTTCTGCTCATGGTCTGTAGTTATCATCAAGATAGCCAATGCCTTTTAAGTCTCAGGTGATAGAGGAATGCATAATCACCATTTGTATCCAGCCATATCTCCAAAATAGACCTCAGCATAGCGATCCATGACTGTCATTCCAATGATTCACAGCTGCTTTACTAGGATTCTCCCAAGTCAATTCAAAAAGTTTCAGCTCAGGAACAATACTGCTACCTGCACATTAGTAGGCTATTTCAGTGGTACTCCAAGGTTTCTGCTGCTCCTACAGTTATTGAAAACCTCCACAGTACATTAAAATTAGGAGGAAAACTGAGAATACAGTGACTTTGTCACTGACTGAAGTGTCTTAGGTACATAGTTACAATTCCTCCATGGAAAGTTAACCGTAACTAGGGTACTGTGGGGTTTATTTGTATTTTAAATATCAAATAAATTCAATTTGAAATGTCCCTTTAAAAACCAAAGTGGTTTCTGGTGTAGTAGATGTCATCTTCCACCAGTGGACTATTTCCAGAGCTAAAGTCCCAGCTAATGAATGAAAAAGTATTCTCAGCTATAAGACCCCATTTCAGAAATGTTTCTTCTAGGAAAGGTTTGGCATCATCTGAAAGATGCACACATTCACTTGAAGAAACTTCAGTCTGCAGATATCTGAATATAGTCAAGATCTCTATTGATGTATCCTTTGCTTACCAATCCAGTCCACCATTTCCTCACTTTTTGTTGTTCCTCCCTTATTGTTCCTAGTTTAAAGCTCTCTTCACCAGGTTGGCCAGCCTGTTGGCAAAGATGGTTTTGCTCCACTTGGTTAGATGGCTTCCATCTCTTCCTAGCAGTCCTTGATCCTCAGGTGAGCAGATGGGAGCCTCCGTCCAGGGAATATTCACTGCTATCACTCACCACTTCACCTTGTTGCTGCTGCACAGTTCAGTTTCAGCCAGCTCTGGTTCTTCATTGGACATATTTCCCAGCCCCTCATCTTCCACTGGGGCACTGAATCTATTCTGTAGTTGCACATCTGCAGGTGGAGGAGAAGGAGCTTTCCTGCTGTTGCCAGAACTCACAAGCTTCCAGTCTGACATCCAAATGGAGTCTCCATTTCCCACCCCAGTAAGCACAGACTCCGCCTGCCTCTCCTTCAGTACACGAAACCTGTCTGAAAGCTTCTTAGCCTGAGGAAATTCAGACACAATATAGACACCTATATTTCTAAGATAGGTGTCAAAGACACCTATCTTAGAGTGTCTTTTTGCAAAGTTAAGCCTGAATCATTCAATCACTTGAAGGTCATAAATAAAATGTATAACAAGATCTTCCACCTGAACTTCTAAGCCCTTTTTCCAGCCACATAGCCATGTAACCTATAAGGCATTTAGCACAATAGAGAGAAACAGAGTAGTTTGCATTGGAGGTGGCTCTTTTCAAATGGAATTCCCAACCTAATTCTACAGAAGGAAACTGATGGTCTAATGGATCAGCACAGGTACTTCATTAGTCATATGCACATGGAATATGGTGGCTAGTTTTTATAGTCAGGTTGGACAAGGGAACAGTACAGAGGAGCATGTATTTCTCTCAGAAGAAAAAATTAATAAACAAGGTGGATTGGGCTAGTGTAGATTTTCTCTTCATACTTTCAGGAGAACTGCACAATTTACCTGGAAACCTGTCTTACTAATGCAACTTCTAATTACAGTTTGCAGAGTCACAATAACAGTCTTCCCATTCTTTCCTTAGTTAAAACTACTTTATATCAAAACTTTTAATGTGTGGCTAGTCATTTTCTTGAATAAATTAAACTCCAGCTGTCATTTTCTGAGCTATTTTTGCTTCAATAGAATCAGGTTTTTAACTGTTTAATGATGCGTATTACTGCTTTAAAAGGTTTTGTACTTTTCCTGTTACACTGAGGAATGGTAATGCTCCACCGAAGCTGGGCATACAGCTGTTTTCAACCTGCAGAAGTGTGATTGTTCTGCTTTTGGGAAGAAATAACTGAAAACATGGGAATCATTCCCCAAAACACAAACAACAGTCTGTCAGCTGCCCTAGGAAAGTAAAAAAGTTTTAGTTAACACTTTTAATGAGGCTATGTGTGTTTGAGGAGATGGTTAGAGACATTATAGAAAAATTCTCATCACAGTTTTTAAACACGGGGGAACTTTCTAGGCTGAGCACTGACAGTTAAAATAGGATGTCCAGGATAACAAACAGAGATACCGAACTTTGATGTTGACAAATGAGGAGACTGCATAGTTTTGAAAATAAGTAGGACTGCATAAAGCAATAGCCAAATTCAACTTCTATTTCTCCCAAAAGGAAACAGTCTCCAGTAAAAAAAACAGGGCAAAGAGGCACAAAATTGTTTATTAGTTCAGTTTACCTCCCCTAAAAATGGGTACAAAGTTCAGGATCTGGCTGAAATCTTACTTTTATTAATTCATGTCTACTTAATTATCCTGAGGACTGATGCTGAAAATGTTTTATTGAAAGAAATCTTAGTATTTTCTACCAAAAGAGATTTTGGATTCTACCAGCCTTTAGGATCAATTCTGCTCTGATTTGATTACCCAAAATTTGATGGGCCTAGTGACAAGCACAATGTATTTAATTCTTAGCATCGGTATAACATCCCTCAGTAAATTATTTCTTTCTATAAAGGGCAAAATTGTGCTTTTCCATATTTTCATCAGGCAATATAAAGTTCCTGTTCTGCAGAGCACTATGTATACTGTCTTGAAACAGTCCGTTAGTCTTTCCTATTTGAAAATCAATGATACACACTGAAGACGAGACATTACAATATACATGATAATAAAATCCCCAAAGGATAGTGGGCAATTTTGCATTGCTTTCACTTTATTTTTTTCAGTGGTGTTGCCTCCAACACAATGCAAATAACTCTCACACAAGGAAGTGAAGTGTATCTTTAAAAGTCTTTAAAAAAGAAACAAAAATTGCTCTTTCTTTTTACTATATATAAAGGCTACATTCATGGAAGTTCATTCCTTACCAATATTCTTGCTAAATAAACCTTACATGAGACTGAGATTTTCAGTTCTCAAACAGAACTCCCAAAGAGAAGGTAATCTTCAATTCCATAAAAATACTAACAGAACTTTTCAAAAAGCAAGTGTTTTTTCTTACAGGGGAGTTTCTTTTCCAGGTAAGTTTCCTAATTACCAGTGTCTTATACCAATTATTTCACTTCAGAATTTGGAATGTAAATGGAATTTGTTTATTGTTCCATTTACTATGTGTGAAAGGTTTATAAATTCATACAGCTGCTGTGTAAATCAGGGGCTATAATCCAGAGATCATTTTTACATTGGAGCATAGCACTGATGAGTGATTTGTGAACAAATAAACTAGGGTGAGTTTTACTTTAAAGGCAGTGCAAATACAAATGGCACTGTTCGCACGGTGAAGTGTGGTTACAGTGTAAGGGCTTGATCCTTTCAAACTCCAACTTCTCTGCACTCCTATTGGCAACAGTGAAAAAATGAGAGTATTCGTTATCTGACAAAGTTACACCTGAAATCCTCACCTTGTTTCTTCTTTATTGCTCTCTTCAGGAATAGCCAAGCTGACGTGAAATTGTTATGAGCCTTTGGAAATCCAAATTTTTTTCCAAATTCAGTGATATAACTTAGAAATTCATAAGAACATATTTAATACTAAACTAAACCAAAGGTTCATCTAGGCCTCTGTCCTGTCTCTGGCAAAGCCCTGTAGCAGATGTATAAGAACAGGTCAAGCAATACATATTAATTCCCTAACATTCTCCCAGCATCCAGTAATTTGAAATTTACTGATATCTTAAGTGAGAGATGGTATCTTTATGCTTAATAATCCTTTCCAGACTTTAGTTACACAGTCTGGTTGCTTTGGGGTATAAGTAAAATTTAGCAACACCATCCTGAGTGGAATAATTAAACTACTTTAAAATATTCTATCACCTCATCTTTTACATTTTTCAAAGTCTTCTGAAAGATTTTCATCTGTGTTATTAAAACCAAGGATGCAAAACACCTCATTCATGGGAGAAGATGAGCATTAGAGGTCCCTGGGACTTCTGATCATGCCTCACTAAAGAATTTTGGAAATTTCCACCTGCACTCAATAGCAATTAGCTCATCTCTTAACCTTCATCACATTTATTCATACCTGGATTGGAAGGGTGATGGAAGGTGTTCAAGGAAAGGCTCTAGTATGACAGAATACAAAAATGGAAAAGAATAGCCTTATAGTAATTATTTATTTTCAATGTAAAGGCAAAAATCAAAGACATTTTAACAGTGACATTTTAGCCTGATATAAATCACAAGGAAATTATTAATGTGAACACATCCCCAGCAGCATTCACATTCTTACAGGTTTGCAATTTATCACTTCAGATATCAGAAACTGAATAGAGTCTTTTGCAGTCACAGGTTTACAACTGTGACCTCATCAATGTCTCTGGGATGTCCGAACTGAAATGAAAGTTCCAGTTTGGCATATCTATTATCTTAAATGTTTTTCACCTTTTTTTTCTCCAAAGCTGCTGCTGAAAGTGTACAGACCTTCCTATTCAGGCAGAAGAACTGACTTTGCCTCTAGTTACATATCCACCACGTTGACTATGCAAATATGATAGCTGAAGTTGCTTCATTGTAATACTGTAAACTCACATACCATTCATGTTAATACAAAATTAAAAAATATTCTGATACCATAAGTGCACAGGCTTGATCATCTGAACTATATTTTTCCCCCTGCCTTGGCTTCCATTAACAATTCATTCTCCGCCACAAAGTAAAATGCACAATTTGGAAAAGGTGGAATTACAATAGGGTTTAAATCAGTAGTCACAGAGGTGAGCTTTCAGCAGCCCATCTTCCTCATGGATCACATCCAAATAATGCTAGTGTTCTAAGCCCTGAAAATTGGTAATATTCATCTACTGAAAGAAGTCATTTCCTGGAATGAATCTGTTGTGTTTAAGTCTCTTGCCTAGTTAAATGCTTGATAATGCTTTTAAAAATTGATCCTTTAGGATAGCTTCTGATCACAAAAAGAACATTAGTTCATTTTTATCTCTTCTTGGTTATGTAGGGCAATTAGCACAAAGTCTTGGCAGACAGTTCTCCTTTTCACAGTGATTGTTAAAAAGGTATCATGGGAATATAACCAAGCTTTTACAACACATGCCTGATGCAAAAAGCCATTTCATCACATACAGCAGCAAGAAAGCATTTATCACCAAAGCTGTCTGGAAAATGTTCAGCAACCATCTGCCAATTAGAGAATAATCTGCTGTTCATCTGCAGCAGAGAACACCTATTTAGCTGGCAAGCAGGCATACAGCAGAGGCAGCTAACAGGTACTTTGGTAGTTAGCAGGGCAGTTAGCTCAGCTGGAGACATGAAAAAGACCCAGAAACTCTGCTCCATGCAGCATGGGACTGTATGACTGTGGTGGTGACATGCTACAGGGCTCTGTCCCCATGACTGGCTGGAAGAAGCTTTCCCAAGAAGTCAAAGTCCTTGGCCCTGGTGCACTCCAGAGGAGGGAGGCTGCCACGCAGGACTGGGGCCACAGGGAGTGCCTGGTGCTGCTCCCTGGGGCTGGAGCTGCTGGTGGCCTCACCTGCAGGAGCTGTGCTGTGGCTGAGGCACTAAGTGACCAGGTACAGGAGCTGTGGGAGGACGTGAGCAGACTGAATAGCATCAGGAAGGATGAAGAGGTGACAACAGGGTCTTCAAAGTGACATTGCAGAGCTACACAGTGCAAGGAAGGAGGGGCAGGGACAGTCTAGTCGTGGATGGAGACTCCCAAGATGCTGAAAGCTTGTGACTTCTTACATCAAGAAGAAGGGTCCTTCTTTGCCCTCAGATCTGAATTTACAGAATCAGTACAGTGCCCTAATAGCCAAGGAAGGGGAACAAGTTCCCTGGGGAGAATTCAAAGTCAGCTGAGCCTGACTCACACATTAGCACCAAGAAGACAGGCCAAGTGATGGAGGTTCCCTTCTGCAGGGCAGGGAGGTACTGATCAGAGTTGCTGTCATGGCATTCTTATCTCTTGCTGGCAGCCTGGATCAAAGATATTGCAGAGAGACTCACAACGCTCTTTTACACCTCAAATTGTTCTCTCTCATTGTTCATCCATGTGGTCACCAATGACACTGCAAAGGGAGACATGGAACAAATCAATGAGGGACTGCAGAGTTCTGTGGCCAAAGGTGGAAGACATGGGAGCCCAGGTGCTGTTGTCCTCAATTGTACAGGTGTCTGGGAAGGGTTTGGGTAGGAGCTGATGTGTTATGCAAGTTAACAGCTGTTTGCATAACTGTTGCTGTAGTTAGTGCTTTGGCTTCTATAACTATGGTCACCTCTTTGGGATATGGACTGTTTAGCAAGAGATAGGCTTCCTAGAGTAGGAGACCCCCTAGTGTAGAGACTTTTCAGGACAAATTTCTGATCAAATTCCAGCTCAAAACTCCAGACCCCAGAACAGTTTGGCCTTTAGAGTACTTATCATAATGCCCTGTGATACACAGAAAGCCCAGTTTCAAATCACTCCGGCTCTACCTCACATACTTACATTCTGTAAAACTGCCTCTGGATGCAGAGTTAGCATCTGTTTCCTCAGGGTTATTTGTTACTCATACAAAATAGAACAACTGAAGCAGGAGAAATCAAGAAGGCAACAAATACTGAATCTAATCTTGTGGTTACTGCCTGCACCTAGGACAAGAGACAAGTGTCTGTCTCAGGACCTCAGTTATTTATACAAAATGGAACAGCTCAAACACGAACACTTGAAAAATCCTGGATATTTTGAATCCCCCCTCTCTCTCTCTGAATATTATTCCGCCCTTCTCCTTAGTCCACCTTCTTTCTTCTCCCCAAATTATATAGCTGCCCCAAAAATTTTTGATCTGTACAAATTCAGATAATGAGAATTTTGAGCACTTAAAAAAAATTCTATCTCAGAAAAAGTTTCTTGCCATATTCCTTATATAGCTTAATTTAACTGAAAAACAACATGCATAAATCTCTCATATTTTAAAATATGGAAATACTAGTGCAGAGGTGGACTATGAAGACATAGAAAGTTTTAGAAAATGACATATGCTGATCTAGCTAATTGGATGCAAACACTAAAATGCCTTCTGCAAAGCACAGGTGAAGGCAAACATAGGTAATCACCACATTTTGGTTCCCATCCCTGTAGCTATAAAATACGTGTCATCAGTACCATGAAATTGGAAAACAAACATGTTCTAAATCAAAGAAACAGGGCTTGGTCTAAACTCCACTATTTAGAAGACATGGTATCACAAACAACGTTAATGTTCTTTGACAATGTTCACAACCATTAGAAAATTGAAGTCATAATGAAACTGCAGCTAACTCACAATCTTCTGGCCCTAGGATGTACATTGTTGATGCGTGTATTCTGGAAGCCCCATCTGTTAGGAGCCAGGCTTTATATACTGAATAATTGCTAAATTCCAAGGAGACCAGGTGGCAGGGCAAATTAATTTGGAAAGAAATAGAAAAGTCATGGGGGAGGGAGCAGAAAAATTGTAGGAGAAAGTTAATTCAGCATTTTCTGAATGTACTGAATGATGACGGGAATAAAGAAAGGAAGAAAATATGCAACAAAATGCGGAGAGGAAGGGGGAATGCAGGAAAAGAAGGGACACTTTTACATCAAGAGGTGTTTGTGGAGATATTTCTGGGACTACAAGAAACGAGAATGTAAGGGAGATGCCAAAAGCTGAAGATACTGCCATGAAAATTTCTATTCGAGAATATTCATGCTCTCAATAATTACTCAATCATATATTTGTAAATCAATTCACAATGCCATGTATAAACCAAAATAAATTTAATCTTTCCCTTTGTGAATTGTTGAAAATAGCTCTAATGTGAAAAGAAGAGAGGAGGGGAAAGGAAGAAAGCCAGAGGTATTTTAGCTTCTTAGTTTGAGTGGCACATTCCCAGTTTTTCATGTGAGAAGCACTCAGAGAAAACTAACCAGATCGATACAAACACCACAACTGCTACTATAAACAGAGGAAGCCTTCTGTGCAAGAAATCTCTGACAAGAACACAGGGGAGCATAAAGCTGCATTAAGGTTTCTTTAAAGAGCAGCTGGTGTCACATACGGTTCTGCTGTCCTAGTCCTCACATGCTCCCATTGTCAGCATTAGATGAGACAGGGTAGTTAGGCTAAACTGATTTCATTAAAATTTTGATTACTGTGGTAGTCTTTTGGCTATATATATATACAAAATCAAGCAGATTGCCTAAATTCAGAAGTAAATCGGTAATATATTGGTATAGCCAGTGCAGAGGCCTATGACACCTATAAATTACAAGTGCACTACTCAGAATATAAATAGTATTAACTTGCATTGAATCCAAATGTAAGCATACAAAAATTGTGAAATCAACAACAGCACAACATAATTTATTAACACAGTGACATCATAGCAAAATACAATATATACTTAGGCTATATAATTTTACCTAAGTATTTGAGCAGTGTGACCACCAAAAGGGCAAAGAAAGAGGTACATAGGAGACACCCAAGTAAGAGAAAGTTACCAGGCCGAGGGCAAGATAAGCATGACTGACTCCAGATAGGCAAGACATCCTGCTGAATGCACAAGGATGACTGGCAAGACCAAAACAAAAACAAAAGCCAAAAAGAAAATCCCAAAGACAAATAACAAGATTAATAGTATCAGGAGCAGAGGAGACTCCCTTTTTTGGGAGGCAGGAAAAGCTGTCTCAGTCCTGATCACCCCTGACTAAGCCCGTCAAGGACAGTAGCCTTCAGTGCTAACTGTATGGCATCAGCTTCATGGCTAATTCGGGATATAATTATTGAACACTAACAGTTTCGTATATGTAGTGGTGTTGTAATCATATTGCATAACAAGTAACAATGAGAATGAAGTGTGTCATTAATTAATTTATTTAGCAAAATTTAGTTTTGAAATTTAAAACTGATCTGGTTTATGGGTTTTCTAAACACTCCCATCGCAGCAATCTCTACCGATCTGACACATATATTCAGTTGCAATAATGGGCTCCTGTGGAAAAATGTGACTCAGTCTCCAGTTCTAGACCACCTGTTTCCAGGTTTTCTACAACCAATTTCTTTTTCTTTTTTTTTTCTTTTTTTTTTTTTCTTTTTGTGCAGTTCAGAACATCAGAATCTGTCACCACACAGCATTCCTAGAATACATGAGTTGTCAACACAACCAAACATGCTCAGCTTGCTGTCTGTCAGGACCTTCATGCCATTTTCATCAGACTTGCTCCCCAACAGTTAGTTTTTAGTTTGTACAGTGGAAGAGTTTAGTCCATCCCAGATGCAGGACTTTATATTTGTCCTTGCTGAATTTCATTAGATTCCTGTTGTGCATTCCCCCAGCCTGCTGTCAAGCATATCAACTGGCTCCCCCCCAATTTGTTGTAATCTGTAAACTTGATGAGAGTACATGACTTATTCTCTTCCACATCATTGATAAAGATATTACTGGCCTCTGGATAGACTATAACACATTAATCACTATCCTCTAAGCTAAATCATCCTAATATTTTTTCACCCCCTTGGTTGTCTACCCATTCAGACTGTAATATCAGAATGCAATGCAATAATATTGTGGCAGATAGTGTTGAAAGTCAAGGTAAATGACATCAGCTGTTCTTGCTTCTTCTAAAAACCTGTTACTTTTATCTTCGAAGATAGTCAGGTTGGTAATGCATGGTTTACCCTTGGTAAGTCCATGCTGACTAATCCCTATCACCTCTTTCTCATGTGCCCAAAAATGTACTCCAAGAAGATTTGTTCCATGACTTTCCCAGGGACCAAAGTGAGATTGATCAACCTGTAGTTCCCTGGTTAGTTCTTCAGGTCTCTCTTGCACATTCTTGATGCAACATCTGTTTTCCACTAGTCATCAGGGATCTCCCATGATCTCCATGACTTCTAAAAGACAAGAGAAAGCATCCTTTCATGGACATCAGTTCTCTCAGCACACTTGGATTCAGCCTGGCTGGGCCTATGGACTTTTACGGGTTGAGTTCTCAGTAATCCATGACCCAATCCTCCGTTTAATTCAGGTATCTCTCGTTCTCCTCACAGGAGTTATCTCAGGAAATCGGTTTTGGTCTGGTGGTTTAGCCTGGTTTCACTATTACTTCACTGATGGAGTTATCTGTGTGTGTCTGACATACCAATTCCCTCAAATTGTTGTCCAATTTCCAACATCCAGGGTAAAGGAGAGAAGCAAAAATTAATCCCCACAACTGAAGAATGCACTTCACTGTGAGCGTGACTATAGTACTAGTAACCAGAAAGTCTATTTAAGAGGCTGGCCCTGGAGTTTTCCTTTGAGTGCCCCACATACCTCATAGCCAATTTATGCATGGGTTTTTTTATTCTTATTTCTCATTTTCCTCTTCCTCTGTGCAATCATTCCTATGTTAGCAAAACGGTTAATAGTAATACCGTCTTTCTTCCTCAAAACATCCTAGTTCCAAAAGCAGCTTAGAGCTATCTCATAGTAGAAGTCCTCCTACAGTGGCTTTGTGTGATGCCAGCTTGAGGAATTCTACAGTCTTAGCAGAAGTCTGCTCCCTTTTTCCTACTCAGCTTTTTTCTTCCTCAGTAAACCTTAGATTAGATACTCTCCCTGCCAATACCTGCATTACTGACTGGAGTTTTAAGAATAAGGCATGTGGAATATTGTATTTGACTTTTGAGACTTAGCTCCACCCTTACCATAACAGAAATACATGTGTATTGTCTTAATTAAAAGTTCAGTTTCTCTTCGGACATGTGTAATGGTGTGTTCTTATATGCAGGCATGTTCTTTTCTGGACCAGAAAGATAGATATCAAACAGCAGGCAAATATCTGATTTGTTAGGTGCAGCTGAGAGTAGGTAAAAATACATGAACGACCACACTAATTCAGATCAAGGGCCTATCCAGCTCCTTATTCTGTCTCCGACAGTGGCTGCAAGTGGACCCTAGGGAAGAAGAAAACCAGAGAAAACATATAGACATAAGTATTAATTTTCCTAGCTTTTTACTATTTTCAGCTCAGGAGATTTCCTGAGTGTCTGATTGCTTGTCCATTTAGTAACTCCCAAAAGATGCCTCTTCCAAAGGCTTGTCAAATCTGCTCTTGAACACAAAAAAACTCTCAGCATAGACAACATCATTTAACAAGGAGTTTCACAAAATTAGTGCTCATGACATGAACAACCTCCTATTTTGTTTTAGAGGATCCTAAGGGCTTAATCTGATAGCCCCTAATTCCTATATTAGAAAACACAGTGAATAATCAGACCCCTTTAAGTCTTATCTTTTCACGTACAGGAGTACCAGGCTGCTCAGTTGTTCTGTATATTTTTCATCAACCACGTTGCCCCCTCTGAACTGTTTGCAGTTCTGATATATCTCCTTTGAGACCAAGGACCCAGAACTAAATACTATACTCAAGGGGAGGGCGAACCATGGATTTTATATAATAACATATGTATATTCTCTGTATTGTCTTCTACTTCTTTCCCATTAATTCTTAAGAATAAGTTCTTAACTAGGTGCAATCTTTAAGGAGGGAAATAATACAAAGAGGGAAAAGACTGACATGGAGAGAATAACCAGCCGATACTACACTGTAGTATAAATCAGGGACATTCCCATGTCTGGAAAACTGTTCGGTAGTTGTCATAGCAGCTTGTAAAACATCTCTGCTTTTTGATAATTTTAATGTCTGGAGCCTAACAAGATCCAAAATAAGTTAGATATCTATACCGATATCTATATTTCAGGTAATTTTTTAATGTGCAGTTTGTAACTAACCAGTGCTTATTTAGGCATTTCTCCTGTGCCCAAATTATCCTATTGTGTTCTTTGGGCTGTGTCTAGCATCTTTGTCAAATGTGTCTGGAACTGATCACCACCAGATATAGGATATTAGAATAAATGGACAACAAGTCAATTAGATATGACATCTCAAAAATGGATATGCAAGTTCTGCAGGATGGCACATTTATTTATGCCTTCAGCATCTTCAGTTAACTAAAAGCACTTTAGGAAAAGGACCAGTCCATACTAACTGCACTTTGCCTTCCTTCATCTCAAAGTAAATTTCCAACTGTAAATTATTTTATATCACTTTTATTCAGAGTTGGTGGAATATTAAAAAAAATATTTCTTAGAAAATACGGGAAATAACCTGCTGTCGGAGGTTAATGTATATCACACTTTTGGATAGCTTTCCTGTCACAGCCTGAAGACTAGTCAAATGAAATCTTTCAAGAAGAGAATAAGAATGAACTTATAGGGCAAAATTTGAGGCACATTTTACATGCCAGGAAAACATGAAAAGCTGATGATCAAAGAAGAAACAACCAGTGAAGAAGCACATAAAAGTCATTGTTTCAACTTATGCTTTCAGCAAAACCTTTGAAAACAGTTATGGCATTGCTGACCAGATAACTCCCCTTTGACATCAAGAAGTTGAGCAATACTCAGGTTATTTAAAACTCCCTGCTTCATTGCTAACATTAGTATCAGTTGTACTTAGATGTTGGAGTTAATGTCAGGAAGAACTGCAGTTACTCAAACTTCCATATGAAACTTATGTGCACTCTGCTTGCCTTTTTGAAACAAAACAGACGTTCAACAGAAGCCCAGAATGTATTTCCCATACTTTTACACAGAAGCTTACTCATTATGTATGCAGCAATAAAAAAAAGTTAGAACTATGAATGTGATACAAATTGTAATTAACCATGTAGCAAAGGATGATATTTATCATTTTGCTGAAATAGACTCATCTGACTTGTGCTTATTCTTTTAAATCACACAGTCTGTATTCAATTTGAGAATTCTGCAAAGGGCCTAACTCAGCTATGACTGTAAAAATCTGAAATTTTTTGTCACAGTCAAAACTATATTACAGACAGAACAGCAAGTTCTGAAATGGGACTACACTGAAAAAGCAAATAATGTAGGAAATTAATGTAAGAGTTTCCTTTAACAATCAAGGGAAGATTTATAAAAACTGAGAAGATGAGAAGTTTAAAGGAAAAAAAACAAAACTGAAGCAAGTAACTGTCTTTTCTGAATTAAGAAACCAAATATATTGCCTCTGAGTTTAGCTCCTTCCAATCAGGTAATGCCAGCTTTGGAAAGTAATTCACATTTTTATATAGCTATATATTATTTGTATGTATACAGGTAGTTATGTATATGTATAGCACACACAGACACATATTTTAAATGCAGATCGAACACCAATTTAGGCTCTTGCTGACAAATGACTACTATATTAATTTTTGCTATACATCATACTCCCTTTGCCCATAAGTACTGAGTATTTTTCCATTAATGGCAGTGACCCTGTATTAAAGGCCTTTTATGTAACAGTTTTCCTGGAACAGTCCTGTGTTTTCATGTTATGTCATAGGAGATTTTTTCCAGAATGCTTGCAATGTTTCAATTGACACATTTCATTCAACAAAACAAACAAAAAAGGAATGATTCTGAACATGTCTGTAAGGTCCTTGTTGGATCAGGACCAGGGCATTCAGTCCAAACAAGCATTATTATCCTTTTGAGTTAAATGAGCATAAAAGTTCTGAGAAGCCTAACAATAAAGACATTTCTAATAAATGTAGCAAAAAAAGAATGAGAGACCTTAAAGAAGGATAAGGTGATTTTCTTTGAAATGAAATCTATGTCCCTCATTCCCACTATTTTGTCCACATACTCACAAGCACCAAGTGATCTGTCCCGAATTCAGACACAAAGATGTGTATGTCAAGGTGATCAGAGGGCATTCCTGGTTTTAGGGTGCCTTTTTGTTTTGGATATCCTGAAAAGCTGCAAGCAGATTTGATGTTAATCTCGATGCCAACAACACCTGTCATTCTTACAACCCTTCTGCCGTTCATATTTTCATTCTGACTGATAGATTTAGCATTCTGTCATTCAGTGCCCTGACATTCATACCAGTCTTAACATTCATCAGATATTATCTGTGACAAAAGCCTCTCCAATAATTATCTAGAAAAGCTAGCCCACAGCTCTAGAATGGCAACTTCTTGTTCACCCGGGTGTTAGAGCATGGATGCATATAGCTAACAGCCAACCACGCATTAGTTCTATCATATTAATGCACAAACTGCAGACGTTCCTCAAGTCAGAAGATAAGCATTCAGAGACGAATCAAGGGCTTGCACTCTAACTAGATTATGGGTTATATATTGCAGCAGGATCCCTGGGTGTCCAGAGCTTTGAAATCAACATGCTTAGACTTTTTTCTTCTAAGAATGTCTCTCAAAATGTCAGAGGGATTTTAAGTTCAACACAGCTAAGTTGTATTAGAATAGAAACTGGAATATTTAATATTTTAAATAGAGAAATCTCAAAGTAATTAGGTAAAAAATATTGACACCAAGAAGGACATATGAGTATGTCTCCTTCAGCTTTCTCCCTCCTTGCAGGAAGATGCTTGATGACAGGATTTGTTCCAGTCAGTTCAGTGGCTCTCTGAGCCACCACTAACAATGCACACTACTTCCAGTTCCTGGAAAGGTTTCTTCTGCCACATAAGGCCAGGTTCTCTACTCTTTGCTCCTTTTCACAGTCTCACAGGGCAAGCCTGATCTGCAGGTTCCCATCTCATTGCTCCTGCTCTCACTCTCCACTTGCCTTTGCTACCTTTCATGCCTGGGATCTTTCCCTTAGGCTGGGTCCGTTTCACAAGCAAAGGAGGCCCCCACATGCTCCAGCTGATCCAGGAAGGAGATGTGCAAACTAACAAACAAATAAAACGGATACCTTCTGCCACAAAACCCAATTTTAACTGTACTTCTTACCTAAAGAAATGCATGGGTCCAAAGCACTGACACTGTTTATGTACAACCACTCCTTCATAAGTCACAACTGGCTTCAAATGAAGGCTGCGTTGTGATAATCAAGTCTGGGATTCCATAAACATGGTAAAGAGCAACAAGGCCAAACCTCCCGCTTTTTCCATGGCTGAGCTGCTCAGAGAAGAGCTTAATAACACAGACAAGCAGTAGCCAAACCAAGGACGCACACATCTTTTAGGATTCGTTTGATTTCACTCACTGTGCAGTTTTCTCCTAGTATGCCTAGCTTCAAGGAACCTTACTTTAAAACATATGCTTGAAAACAGTAGCCTCCAGGAGCAGCAGACAGAGGGAAGGCTATAGCAGAGGAGGAGAGGTGACCAGGGAGAAAAAAGGTCAGTTTAGTCATTTAGCTACAGGTATTTGTCCATGCCGATTAAATATGGAGAAATTATTACCAACCGGAATTATCTTTGTATGAAGCATAGGGTGACACATACTATTGTGTATTGATAACAACGAGGGAATTCAGACCATCACAGAGTCTTTATAAACATGTATGCAGAAATCTTTCATGGATGGCTATCATGCTGATGAAGGTGAGATTAAATCTGAGAGGTTTTCCTGATCATATGCCCTAACCTATCACAGAAAAAATGTATATTCACAGCTCTCTGTTTGTCATGATATTACGTATGTTCAAGCATTAATGGCAAAGTATTTCACACATGATTTCAGTCTTATATCTACAACCAGAATCAATTATTTTAAATATTCCCCATGCCTCGAACAACTTCAGAATAATCCTTTCCTCCACTTGGTAGTAGAGAGCTGCTATTACAGAGCAAGGTGAGAATTACAAAAGCGCAGCATCTTGTCACTGTGGTTTGTAATCCTTTTGCAAGACCTAGTGCAGGAAAGAGGTCAGAGCAGAGCTGAAAATGAAACAGGGACATTGTACTGCATAGGCTCTTAGAGAAGCCCCAAATACAAAAGGAGAAAGGCAGTTAGAATCTTTTTTTTTTTCCCCTCCCAACCGGAACAAGCTTTCTACATCATCTCTACAAGTTCAAAAAAGGAATGGGATCAGGGATTTCTTTTTACATCTCAGACAGAGTTTCCTGTGTGTAGCTATAATGAACAAAGCTAAGAAACGCTGAAAGCCCACTCAGTCGGCAGTCAGCTTGTTTCAGAAGGCTGAGAAATCGGACCGACTAGATATTTAGTTTCCAAAAAGTCCACAAAATTCTTAATTTCAAGACTCCGTCTACATCATCTTGGTGTAACAAGAACAATGACAAAAGCTAATAATAATTCAACAGTATGAAGAGTAATACTTGATGTGTTTTGACAGGAACAATTCTCATTAATGGATCTACTTTTGTTGCTCTGTTAATATCACACCTTATTGGGTTCTCAACATTATTTTGGAAGTTTGCATATTTACAGTTTGAGATAAGATGATGATACTGTAATAGTGGTTTGAGAAAATTAGGCTTGTATATCACTACAAATTGCCAAACAAGTCAAAAGCTCTTGTTTTCTACAACTCATAAATATAGATGGCACTCCAGGATATAATAGAAAACGTGCTCTCCACATTGTCATTGGATTCGTTTATAATGCTAATTTGACTTCACATTTTTATGTTTTTGCAAAGTGGAAATATTAACCTGAACACACAAATTAGTACTCAAAGTAATATTTAGCTACCTGTTTTACTTAGAGGAAATTAATACTACATTAATGTGTATCCTAATGACTCAATGTATTATAAGAGATAGAAAAAACAGATGCAAATATAAATTGCATAATGTTGAAAAAAGATGCTGAAATTATCGGATAAAACGAGAACTAAAAAAAATAGAGAAATGGGAGCTGAAATGTGCAGTGATTCAGTTTTAAATAATACAGATGTATTAAGCTTCCAGAGTATATTGGCGATCCAAAAGAGCAGGAAGAATAGTGTAAGAAAAATCAGAATATATCTGAAGATAACAAAAAAAATGCACTTTTTTTTTCCCTGTGAATCCTGTTCCTTTATTTAGGGAGGGATCTGGACTAGTGCAAATTTATTGTATTTTCCTCTATTGTGTTCCAAAAACACTGGTTAGAAAATTGCTGGTAGAAAAATTACTTGTATCAGAATTTGGTGTGACACAACCTTTGGTCATTCCAAAATATTAAGGCGCATTGGGAAAGAATATATGAGCAGAAAATACGGAAAGCCACCCTTCCTCCCCTTACTCTGCCACACTTTTATCAATATATGCCCTGGGCAGTTCTCACTGCAGGTTCCTCTAAGCCTGAAATTCAGCTTTCCAAACACAAGGGATAAGGAGCTGGACCATTCAGAATGGATCAAACAGAACTGTCTTGTTGATCAGCAGCACATTGTGATTGTAACACTGTAATTCATCAAGGATCGATTTTCTTAATCTCGGATTGCAGTCAATTTTTTCTCTACTGGTGACCTGTATATTTCAGCGCAACTCTGAAGTTCCTCTACAGTTTTCTCAACTATCCCCTTGCTTTCTATGTAATATCTCCCATAATCAAAATGCCAGACTTTCTAATTAGTCAAACTTTAAAATATATATTAGTTAAAAAAAAATTATCTGGGCACAAATGAAACTAGCAAAAGCCTCTCAAATAGATTAACAATTGTAATTCACTTCATTCTTAGATTCAGTCTGCAGTCTGGATGCAGTAATTTCTAGCTGACAAGACTTTTTTTACTTCCAGCTCAGTGTATTTCAGCTTTTAATTATTCTGTAATAACAGACTTTATGAACAACAGGTTTTAAAGCACCAGATGCAATGACTTCTACATTTACTGCTATTAGCATGCAAATGAATCTAAAACAGAGCCAGCAATTTTCTGGCATTTTCTATATCACTTGACATCAGACTACTTAGTGCTTGAAAAGATGGAGGGAACAACGTTGTGTTCCATATCACTGCATGTCATAAATGAGCTATGTGTAATGACTGTGGACCACATAATCAGATGATAATTTTCAAAACTCCTATCATACTATCCATAACTTATCCTTGGATAAACTCCTCAAAACCTGTTTATCTGAATTGAAAACAGAAGGGAAAACCACTGGATATCTTTACCTTAATTTTAGGTTTTCATTACTTTCACATAAAATATGAACCTATCCTTTATCAATTCAAGGCTCACTGTGTTAAGTTGCTAGAGGCTTCTTCTCACCTTAAGTCATGGAAGCAGATGTGTCCAGCTACAGAAAATGTTGTAAGCTATGCGATATCTTTCCGATATGAATATCATTGTGCTAAAAAATAACTCCTGGAGGGAAGTAACTCCTTGCAATTAATGGAAAGAAATTGATGTTTACAGGGCAAGACTCATTTGGCCAAATACAAAGAGCTACAGTTCTTCAGACGCATACAACCTCTGTACCTAGACAAGCAAAGGAATTCTTGCAACAACGAGCTATTAATTTAAATTTTAGTCTCACAAGCCTACCCTGAGAACAGATGTGCCGCAATTCTATTTAATTATCTTCTGGCTAATTTTGTCTTGTTTCTGCTGTTAAAGCTGAAAATTTTTAATCACCAAGTCTGGCTCCTGCTAAGTATTTGTTTGTTTTATTTTATTTTTTAAAACTCAAAAATATATGTAATCAATTAGCATTTAAAATTTCTCCTGAGTCACTCAAATCAAACCAATTCACAGTATTAATCTATACTTCCCTGTTCAAAAATTATCTTTAGTTTAAGAAAAAAACCACAGTTCTTCAAGAATGTAGCATTGCAGAAGGACTTTAAAGAGAAACGTTTGTGATAACAGCTATGTGAAAAGTGAAGTAAAGGTAACTGAATATCTTAATATTTGGTTTAGTGACCGGAAGCGGGTAAGTATTTTAATTTAATCATTTTGCCACTGGGACTTTTCTTTTAGATCTTAAATTTCCATCCTTTTTCAAGAGGAAGACTAACTCATTTATTGCCATCAATATTTGAGAGTTTTGTATAAGGAACAGAAGACAGACATTTCTGTTCTTTTGGTCATTCACTAGTCCCTAAATAACTAGTTTTGTGTAAGAACACAAGAATATCCATACCAGTTGAAACCAAAGAGCTGCATAGCCCAATATCTTATCTCTGAAAACTGCCAGAAGTGGAGCCTTAGGGAAAAGATATAGAAACACTTACTGCCTTGTATTCCTTTGGCAAATTAAGCAATAAGTTACATATCTCAGTTAATACTTTGGTAATTTCCCATTTGAGTTCCTTTAGCAATCCCATGTAAATACCATCTGGTTTCAGCCATTGTTCTAATCTGGTTTTGGCAATTGTTATTATTCATTTTATTGACTTGCTCAGAAATGTTTTCTTCTGACATTTTTATTTGAGACTGTTCCTCCAACTTTTCCAGAGAAAAGAAATGCTCTACTGTAGGAAAGTCCCAGTGATTGTCTGTGGTGAATGGACCTTTATGTTCTCTGAGTGCTTCCTCAGGAACATCCCAGTTAGCTATGAACCCTGCGTACTCTCCTCCTTGCTTCTGTTTCTGTTCTGCTCAAACAAAAAGCCTTATGGTTAGTTTTAACATCCATAGCAAGTGGTATTGAAAAATATTCCTGGCTGTTTTATTATGATTTTACATTTAACTTGCCACAGTTTACATTCTTTTCTATTTTACTCACTTTGACACACAAAGCCCCCTCATGTTCACATATATAATATAATACAAATATAATCTCAATACAATCTCAGTATTCTTGGGGATGGAGTAGATTGTTTTGCTTCTTGGTTTAACATGTTTTTAACGCAAGAATAGCACATTCCTCTTAGGTTTGAAACAAATTGTGTCTTTTCAATTTCCTTTTTATTTTGTATGTTCCCTTAGTGGAGACAGGATCCCTACTCTAAGCCACAAAATTTACCCCTTGTTATTGTGGCTGTTGATGACTTCTTTAGGAAAATACATATAATGGAAAGTGCACCCCATTTCATGCCATCCACTTGCTTGAAAGGAAATGACTTTGTGTGAAAAGAAGTGATTCTAAAGATAGATAATAAAACACTAAATGCAAGTCAGTTAGTAGACCAGAGGTACAAAAAGATATGGAAAATTAGTATGAAAAGAAGGAAAATAAATACATTCAACCATGTTATTTGTCATTTGCTATAAAGAATTAATTTATTATGTCTCATTTTACTATTAAAAGCAGGGTTTGCTTTTGTTTTTGTCAGGACCAAACAATTATCAATTATAACACACTATAATTTCATTTGTGCAGCTACTGAACATCACATAGCAGATCTTGTAGTTTTTCATCACTCATGATCCTATGCAGGAAGCTATACTCAATGAGTTCATTGCTCTTCTTCCACCTGTTGGATATAAGTATCTGCTCTGACTTAACCTAACAATAAAAAGTTTCCCCTTCATTGAGTGCTGTAAATGCTGAACTAATTTGAGTTTGAGAATGCTGTTCTTGCTTTGTTCAAGTTCTGCTTTATGCTCTTTGAAGCCCATCTCCCTCCTGTAACTGGAAAGGGTAACCAACCCTTTCAACATTCGCTAAGCCTCTGTCTTGCTCATCGTTAGGAACAGTGGTGCAGAACTCCTCATTAGGGCAGGAAGCGTTCAATGCATCATGCTGAACTTTCATTTGCACTGATCTTTGCTAAAAAAAGATCAGTTATTATTTGCCTATAGTTCATCTTTGCATCGCAACAGGAGGACTTCTACCACTGGAAAGACAACTTCAAAAATTATGTCCCCACTTTGTTAGATCCTCCCATCTCCCACTGTTGTCCTAGAGGATAAATTTGGCTGGTGATTAGCACACTTGCCTAAAGATCAAGAAACCTGAGTTCTACTCATAATTCTTCTGTGTATTTACTGTGTAACCCAATCTGTTCCTCTGCCTATAAAAATCGCGATAATAGTACCCACTCCTGTAAAGTACTTTAAAGCTTCAGATAAAAAATGCTGTAAAAGCTAAATGCTATTATTAAAGCTTTCTCAATAAGCTGGGTATCAGCCAGAGGAACAGAAGGCTAGACACAATCCTTTGCCATCAGAAAGACTACACTAAAATGGAGGTTACAGTAAATGACAAAACATTTCAATTCTCACACAAACTTTTAACAAATTCCATCACCACTTTGACATGCATGTCATAGTGCTTTTTATAAATAGACACTGTAGGAATCTCTCAGTCTTCAGAGAGGTTTTCTATTTTGGAAAAGAAAACTCTATTCAATACAGCTCCAGGGTTTGCAGAAACCTGCCTGGTCACTAACACCTCAGTTTTAGAGAAGGATATCCTAGTGGAGCATCCCATGGGATATAAATTAAAAGCTCAGTTGTTGGTGTGGAAGGCTACAGAGTTGGTAACCTTACACAGGCTCCACATCACCTAAACTGTGACTAGCTGAATCTCCCTGATCAGCCTGAAAAGAATGTTTGCCCAAAAGGGCTGTGTTTAGGAGAAACTGAACCTATCTCCAGCATATGGTCTACTGCAGTCTGGGAGCTCAGACCTTTCTGTGGTTGAGCCTGTATCTAAAGTCTTGCCTGATAAAAGCTGACAACACTGAGCTCAAAACAGCACACAACAGCTTTGGCCACTTTTTCTTTGAAAATTTAGAGGAGAAGGAGCAGCATTTTCACATAACAGGATCCACCCAGAAAGTGGATGACCTGGATTCGAAGAAAGCAAAAAGAAGTGGCTGTTCACATGGTACATGGTTATGCTGTAGTGCTCCTTGCCATACAACATTCTGGATGACAAAAGTTTCCATAAATTAAAGGGGAAGTTGGATGGTTCAATGCAAAACAATGTACTGAGGCTTACCAAATGTACAGAAATCACCACTGGATCAGAAAGTCCCTGTATTGCAAATTGCTGGAGGCTGAGACAATGTTTAAAGGATATACCACAATATGTCTCCTCTACATTAGGCATCCACTACTAATTACTGTTGAAGACAGGCCACTGGACTACACATACCTTTGGTTTTGGCTACAGGTCTGCTCATAGGCTGTGTGCTAGATCTGCTGAAAGGGTCTCTATTTTATAATAATCAATGGATTAAAAAAAAAAAGCTCCTGGAGACATGTGAAGTTTTCCTTTAGCTAGTTAGGAAAACTAACCAGTAGCCTAAAATCAGACTTTCTGTAGCTTCTTACTTTAGCTACATTATTCTTATATTCTTTGCCTAGCTTCAACCAAGCCAGAAAGCAATTTTGATGGTCAAAGGCCTCTCTCAGTAAGGGAGACCTTCCTAAGGGCAGGAGGGACTAAAAATCTGTTCCTGCTTCCCAAAGGGTATTTAAATTATTAGGAGAAATTCACCAGAAAGATGTGTTCTTTATTTCTCTATTATAATTTCAGTGACTATGAAATATTTAGTTTTCCTTTTTATCTAAGAGTGCCTTGTTCGCTGTGTTTTAGACCATTAACTGATTTATAAGTAAACAACAATTCACCCCACACAGCTAGTAAATTCTCACAGCTTCTCTACATAGAGTTAGGACATGCAAGGGGAGAAATGGAAACCTGCACATAAACTACAATAATAGCTGTCTACTTTTCCTGCCTCCATAGCAGAGGTTATTCGAATGTGAAAGATCTATCAAGAACCTAACAACTCTTAAAAATGACTTCATCAAGTCTAAGTCACTTATATCCAAATGAAATAGTATTTTGAATTTTACAAAAGCTTTATATTGACAAAATAGAGATAATTTTTTTTCCAGTAAATAAGTACAGAA
The DNA here is from genome assembly GCF_965638725.1 of Aptenodytes patagonicus. Taxonomy (NCBI): domain Eukaryota; kingdom Metazoa; phylum Chordata; class Aves; order Sphenisciformes; family Spheniscidae; genus Aptenodytes; species Aptenodytes patagonicus. The sequence continues at coordinate 31,692,024 of NC_134949.1, forward strand.
AATCTATCCTGTCCTACTCTACAATATTTCCCTTGGAATTATTCCATTTTCAATGCACAAAATGGACAGCACTTACTGAATGGACCACTACTCATTTTTTTCCTCTCCTTTTTCATTGCAGGATACCATATCTCATTTCCAGGGATATATTCAAGCTTTATTCTAAATGCAAGAATAGTCATTTTCTCCAGAGCCTTCCTAAAGGATCACTGCACTGATCACTGTACTGCACTGAGTATTACACAAAAAATAATGTTTTTTTTCTTCAAAACTCTTCCACTCACCCCCTCCCTCCCCCCGCAAGGAGTGGTAGTACTTACATACAGCAAAAAAGCGCAGACTAGGAATCATCTATCCTGGATGGTTTAGGCAGTCAAGTCTCCTGCCAGAATGGCTTTACTTCATTGACCAGTCAGAACAGTAGCTTATTAGCAGCAGTTAGGAACCGCTCATCTTTTGTTCTCCTGGGTGAGTTTTGGTAACCTGCAGGCTCTCCAAGCAACCACTTGATTAAGGCAAGGGAGGCTCCTGCATCCAGCTCTTACTGTTATCTTGGGATGCTCAATAAGCTGGCAAAGCTCTCATTTTATCTGTTGAGTTGCTCTGCCTGTTCAGCAGCCTTTTCTGGAGTTCTTTTATGCCTCTGAGTCAAACACGGAGATATAATAAGAGGGCTTAGGTCTGTAAAACTGATTCTTCTCTACCTGTTTAGTTCCTCAAATCATTAAGTCAAAGGAAAGTCCAGTTTGGAAGGAAACTCTGGAGATCACCTCGTCCAACCTTCTGTTGGAAGCAGGGTATTAGATTAGATTATCCAGGGCCCTATCAAACTACATCTTGAATATTTCCAGAGAGGAGATTCCACTGCTCCTCTGGACAACCTACTCAAATATTTAATTGTTCTCAGGCTGGAGAACTTTTTTGTTTTACCCATACAAAGTTTCTTATGAAGCAACTTGTGTCCATTGCTTCTTGTCCTGTCACAGTGCTTCCTTGTGAAGAGAGTACCTCTGTTTTCTCTACAGCCACCTTATAGTGGAAGACTGTGATTAGATCCCTGAGGATGCTCCTCTTCTCTAGGATCAGCAAACCCAAGTCCTTCAAACTTTCTTTATACATTAAGTTCTCCAGATCTCTAATCATCTTGGTAGCCCTCTGCCAAATATTCCCCAGTTTTTTATATCTCTCTTGAACTGGCACCAATGCTGGACACAGTATTCCAGGTGTGGTCTTGCAAGTACTGAGTAGAGAAGAATAATCACCTTCCTTGATCTGCTGTCTATTCTCTTGCTGATGCTTCCCAGAACACAGTTTGCTTTCTTTGCTACAGGCCACAGTGCAGGCTTACAGTCATTTTTCTGTCTACCAGTACTCCCAGGTCTTCTTCAGCAGAGCTTCTTCCTAGACAGCCAGACCTCAGCCTGTACAGTTATTTGGGATTATTCTGTGCCAGGTGAAGTACTTTAAACTTCTCTTTGTTAAACTTCATGTAATTCTTGTTGGCCCAACCTTTTACCCTGCTGAGTTCTGTTCATATGGTAGCCCTTCCTTCTGTTGTATCAACCTCTCCTCCCAGCATGGCATGATTTGCAAACTTGATGAGTGTGCCTTCAATCCCATCATGCAGATTGTGAAACTATTGAATAATATCAGTGCCAGTATCCACCCCTGAGGAACTTCACTAATGACCAGTAGCTCATTGTTTAACCAAAGGGAAGTCTCAATGCCTCCTCTAAAGCCTGCTCCTGTGGTGATTGTTGAAGCCTTCTGGCGCCAGGTATAAAGATAATGCATGAGAAATATAAAGCATTTTGAAATGGCCCCAAACCTTGCTTTGTCTCTACACTGGCAGAAGAAAGAGACAGAAAGAATGGGGAGAATTACAGAAGGAATGGGTGACAGTGACAGTGGTTAGTATTCACCACTGCAGTGTTGATGTGCAGTCCTGGAGGGTCTCCAACAGTAAATGACCACTGTTCTCAGTGCCAGGCCTGGAATAACAGTGGCAGCTGGAGAGAAAGAGATCTTTGACTCCTTGATCTCAGTCAGGCCTTGAGTTACAGCATTCCCTTATGGGAGATAATTCTTGCTGTACATGCAATTTTTTCTAGGACCCCATAATACATGAGAGTCAGCAGACACAGACCAAACATCTATGCATCCTAGTTCATTTGAAATGAACAGTGGCTGTTATGGTGAGTGAGTGATGGGCTAGACAAGGTGTATGTAGGCTGGGAAGTATTGGATTTGACATATTTTGACAGCACCTTGCAGGCCTTTGCCAGCCCTTGTCATACTGAAGAAAACCAGATCACACAGGGTGAAGAATATTTCTAAATCATTTAAAGCCACAGATATATATGTCAACTGATAGTCTGACCTAGGAGAGTTACATTTCAAGAAAATGCATCCAAATTATTGGAGAACCATCTGAGTGCAGTTTGGATATCTAAACTCAAGACAAGAAGATGAAGTGAAAAACAAGGTATCTGTGGCCTTTTTATTCTGTATTTATTCTGAGTAAGGCTTACATTTTACCTCAGATACAGTTTTGATTAAAATGAGCATCCTGAAATTACCAATAGTTTTATTCAACATTTTATGAGCTAGTACTTGACCTATCTGGGTCTCATTGTGCTTAAATCTGTAGAAATATGTAGTAAATGATGATCACTGCTGGGAACATTTCATAATCTAGAAGGGGAATGGAAAGTATGCCTGAAAGCAGATACAGATTAGATTCTGAGGACTGAGAGAATGTAGCAGAGTGTTTAAAGCTGTGGGGTTGATTTGGAATGGGCAATTTACTAGGGAGAGTTAAACAGTTGCACAATTGCCAGGAACCCAAGCTTTGTCAAATGACTTTCTGCAACAGTAAAAGATGCTTCAAGCAATGTCAGCCTCTTTAAACATCCATTAGTGCCAGCAGGCTGAAGCTGAGATATATATCAATATAACCTTTCTTCATATTTTATACAAAAACCTAAAATACATGGCAGAATTTGTGTATTCACTACCAGTGAAACAACAGGGACTCTGTAGGGGTTACAAAATACTTAAATGCCACCCTGTAGAAAGGCAGCTGTCCCTAGAAGGCCAAAGGTAAATTGTAAGGATCAAGTGATAGTACTTAAGTCCTACCAAGTTAATGGAGAGGTGTATATACAAACATCAGACTTTAATCCAAATAGCCATAAAGAGATTCAAAATAATACTCTGTGACTTTATGTCTAGACATATCTTGTTGCACAGATGCATAAAGTCAGAGGAGGAGACACCTGGATGTCGTTTACATGAATATTTTCCTGGGTATTTCTAATATTATCTAGAATGAGTTTTTCATTTAAAATCATATTTTCCCCTGCTAGTAAATAGACTTGATGGAATGAAAAAGGGGATCACACTCATTAAAAAAAAAAAAAAAAAAGGATGACAAGCAGAAATAATAATCAATAACCTATCTACAACTTTGTGTCTTGTGGGCAGTGCATAAAGGCTGAGACAAGTTTAACAGTCCAGATAGCATGAGCTGAGCCCTTCTGACTGACCAGACAGGCATTTTTAGTCCACAGCATATGTAATGTAGAGCAAATCAGTGACAGAAATTAATGAAAACATGCTTTTGCTCAAATTTGCAATGAGCTTGCATGACTCAGGTGACACGTGGGAATTTATTATGTTTTAGTTGTTTCATCACATTGTTGAAACTTATGTTTTTCATGGATATTTGAAAGTAAGAAGTACTTGTTCTACAGATAAGTCATTACTGAGATGAAAGACAAAGATGACAACAGTTTTTTAAAGCAGTCTTTGTTTTCTTCTGATCTAGAATCCGTGAAAGGCTTGATTTTCTCATTTTTTATAGATGCCTGACAAACTGTGTCAGAGTTTATAGCTCAGTGTTCTGAATAAAAATTATTGAGGGAGTAATAATACAATGTTATAATGGAAAATGGGCATAGAAATTATATTGGAGGGGGTTTCTACATATTTTTAATATCAGAAGTCAATGTAATTCTGCGGTATTTGTCAGACTTAATTTTGACGTCAGTTTCTCGGTGATTTTTAAAGCACTTTCTCTATTTCCTACATAGAGATGAGAGAGATTATTTTAGACACAGGTAATAAGCTTTGTAATCACCATACTATTCTTGTATGATAATGTAATGAAACTTGGGCTTATGCAACCTCTGACTGTCAATTATGCTTTATTCCTTGTTTACACCAAACACAAGAATCCATGAGTGCAACACAAGATGTTGATCCTCCAGCTGACTGTGCCTAAGCTGCCTATGGGACTCATCCAGAACACCATTTTCAACTGTAGCGTCAAGCTAAATATCCTGCAAGAAGGTGAACTGATTTAATTTCGTATTATGAAAGAAATAAAAAAAAAAAAACATGACACTGCACTCATTTATACTAAGACTCATTTCTACATCACCATAAAAGGATTTAAGTGAAAGTGAAATGAATTTACCCAACCAGTCAAAGAAAAATAGTTTTGGGTCTATATCTCCAGAGGTATTTAGATACCAATATCCTACAAGCTAGAACATCTTAAAGCAGTGCTTTAAAGTGTGCAGGTTACCATATCATATGGCCCTGCTCATACATTAGATATTTTTGTATCCTACTGGGAGGAAAATTCTATATAAACATCACTCCCTCATTGCTATTTTCAAATTGCATTGAAAAATCTTCATGAAAAGGTATGCAACAAATATTATTGAGTTGCTTCTACATTCAGTTATAAGTACTATCCCAAAATAACCTTTGCAACCACTACCCACTTTTAAATTCTATATTTCTTCAGCTGTCTTCATTAATTCTAACACGACCATGATATTCTGACATGTTGCTAAGTCACGGTTATATAAATTGCAATTACGTAAAAAGCTTATATACTCTTCTAGAACTCTTGATAAAAAATTTTTAGCCATTATAGAGGAAAGAGGAAGTCTTCCTTTATGTAGCTCTCAGAAGGGTTTAGTGCCACTTGTAAAACCAAAATTAACTGATAAGCACCAACTTGGACATTTTTATCTAATAAACAAGGGGAAAAAACAGTTGAAATGTGTTATTCTGCACTGTTTAATGGCAGAAGTGGCTTTCCATTCTAATTAAATGTAAACATAATTAAATCTTGTAAGGTAGATCATAGATAATATCTAAAAATTAATCATTAGCAAGTACTCACTGTCTACTTTTCATTCATGATGGAAACTTTTAGTTATTTTAGCTTTCATTCACCTGAGATATGCTGGTATCCTATCAAAAAGCTACTGTAACTTTTTACTCCTTTTGACATTGGAAGAGGGATTATGGAAAAAGAGAGGATCAATGTATGCCAATATTGTTTCATTTTTCTTTTATTGGATCCAAAGGGTAGGTTTGGGTAAAATATTCAATTGACTCAAATGGAAGTGTAAGAGAGGTCAGGCAAGGCTAGAAAAATCAAATATTAACATAAAGAATTGTATTCCTTAGCAGAGAGTTAGCAGAGCTATGATTCCATCTTATTATCTCTAGAGTATGTGGTTCTGCCAATACCCTCACCTGTATAGCCATAACTTAGAGTAGAATGTTAACTTTGAGAAAGTTACCGTGTAAAAGTTGTGTTATTTCAGAAAGTAGGAAGTTCCCTGCGAACGTGTCATTCCCTGCCATTCTTCCAGTAACACATGAACATAAGCCAGTTAGAAAGTAATATCTTATCTTTATAAACACTAATGCAACTACATACTTTATTCTGAAGCTCACACAGAGTTAAGCTGAAGGGTATGATGCACACACAGCTCACTGAAGTCAAGGAGACTATTTCATTGGCTTTGCATCAGACACAAATACAGGCTCATCTTGTTTCACTGTTTCACTACCAAGGGCATGAAAAAAGAATCAGAGCTGTCTGTGGACACTGTCCTCCCTCACAATTAACGCTGTTGATGTCCTGTAATGTTAAACAGGACTGCTGGCCATTTTTAAAATTGTAAGATGTATCTGTAGTAGGAACTCCATTTCATATTATTTGCTAACACCTGTATAATTTGCACCGGATAGCTTATTGAATTGCACTTCAAACAGCTACTCTGACCAAGAAAAGGGTTTAAAACTTCAATAAAGACTATTTTTGAGAAATTGTCAATGCTACAATCAAGGACAATTGGCTGTTTGTCTTTTAGCTACTGGTTTATTTCCATGGAACACTGAATCTTTGGTTCAAGGAGCCTTTGCAGAGAAAAGGGAAAACTTCCCATACAAAAGACGTGGATGAAAAGGTGGGAACCAATTTTGAATGGATATTGCTAGCATGAGTGGTAGGAATAAGCATAGAAGACAACAAAATAAGCATATCATGCAAGAGGGATGAGGGCAGGATGAGCTCTCCAGTCTGACATGTTGAGAGTCCTCAAACTCACAAAAGGTGAGACCAGAATGGGCAGGGAATGCATCACAGAAAGTCTGATACTTGGTAGTGAAGTCATAATTTCTGAGGACTTAAAACCATAAAGTGACGGTTGTAAGAAAATTCTTTGCTAGGTTTATATTTTTTTTCCCCAGAACATAGTCACTAGAGAGTTTAAACTAGAGGATCAGAAAACTGACAGGCTTGTCTGGAGCGTAATGGGGAAGTGACCATGGCAGTCAGAAGTTTCAGACATCGATCTCATGACAGAGCAACTGGATGGCAGTGTGCATGTACAAAGTACTCACCAGCTGGGCTGAACCCCAGGAACACACCCTAGAGCATAAAACTAGACTGTGTGGACCTTGTTATGTTAGGAACATGTTATATCTAATATCTAGCTTCCTTGCAAGAGAGGGGTGGATCATGCAGTGAGAGTCCTTGCCAAGTGGGAACAAAACAATCCAAAACTCTGTAGAGCCTGAGGCTGTGTAATGGATCCCCGTCCATTGTTCAGACACTGACTGACATCCAGAGAAGCTACCTTGCAAGAACCTGTTTCTTACGCAGAGATATTAATTATTTAGGTTAAATCTGTGTCTAAGTAACTTCTCCCCTTCTTTTTGCTGAAAATGGGAAAGACTAAAGGCTTTTTTATAGATGAAATATTATTATTTGTACTTATGCATCCAAGTGACATCTTTCCTTTTCATATGTAAAAATCAATGATGAATTGAAATTTAAAGAATCTAGCAAAAATTGTAAAGGGTAAGTTGTTGCTTCACTGGAGCATTTGTTGTATTATACATTTGGTGCTCAATCAATCTGTTTGAATATAATATGTCAGTGGCAAATATTGTAAAGCTGGAATTACTGGGGAGAAGAACAATGACCACAAACTTGCAATGTGACTACCATCAACCCACAGCTCATTACAGGTTTAAAACCAATGCCTGCATTTAAGCTTGGACTTAAGTCCCGCTTAAAGCAATAATATTTTAGCATATCTTTAAAGTTAAGCATGTAATTAAGTGCTTTGTTGTAAATAAGCTTGTGTGCTGAGGCTACTCAGTGCCTTGAGTGATCAGGCTTTAATTATAATTGCACTAGATATACAGGCTTTGATACTCCCGGTTGAAAAGAGGATAATGATCCATAATGTTCTTTTAAAGTATAGATAGTGAACATCTGGAAGAGTTAAGATGAAATCAGGTAGCTGACTATGATAAATCTTTTGATTTATGATGATCACATCTGCCAAAGAGTCTGCAAACCGAGGTACTATATATAGGTAAAATGAGAAAGTGTTAATCCCCATGCTATGTGAATACAACAATTTGTGCATCATTTTTCACTTTTATTACTCCTTGGGTTAACTTCAGATTTAAGGAGTTCTACATTTACTTTGATAAACTCAAAAAATTGTCAGAATAAATAAAAATATCACATCCAGCAATATTTTGTCACTAATATATTATTTGGATTATATTTATTGTTCTAATGTATCTTTCACAGGGCTTTAAATTTTATCATACTCTCTGCATAGCAGTAAAGCCATTTCCATTGCAAACTTGCAAGAGTAATGGATAGCAGCCTTCCGGGGATAGGCTTCTGAGAAATTTATTTCACCTCATGTTGTTCAGCCACCCAGTGAATGAATTTGTTTCCATGACAGATAAGGATTGCACAGATCACTTTTAAAATTATCATGGGACACCACAAATCAGTAGCAGGGAAAAAAAAAGAAAATGCAGGATCTTATTATTTATGTTTTCTTTAATCCTCCCAGTTCATGCTGTAGAAGTGTCAAATGTGTAATGTTTTATTAGCAGTCATTAAGAAACCTGAGAAATACAGTTTAGATAACCTTTTAGTTCTCCGAAGTCTGGGTGGCTTTTTATTTATTATTTTTTAAGAGGTGAGTTGAGCCTTTTCTTCTAGCCGATATGCGCTGAAATCAATAAAGCTGGATTTCTGCAAAATGTATTTCAACATCAGCATTGTTAATAGAGAAAGAGTTACAACTCAAAGCCTGATTAGTGCATGCACCTCTACTGCAAAGATTTACAGAATAGGTTTATTTTGACACACTATGAGCACCTATTGACTTGAGTGGTCTACTCAGAATGCATGAGATGAAGTATAGATGCACTTATGGGTTCATGTTTACAATATAAACAGGTTTGTCTCATCAATACAAATGCAAAAGACCACAAAGATGAAAACATCTCTAGACCTGGGGATGCAGTCAATTGGTTAGCCTACATTAAGAGATTTTTACACAGATGTGGCTTTCATAACACTGTATGTGGGCTTTTTCTGCCTTTCTGAGTTGGCGGTTGTGCTTCAAAGCCCATTTTGGCAGCCATGTATTAATGGCTTTGTGATGCTGTGTTGAACCATTGATCCTGCAAAGTGTGCAAGCTCTGTGACAATGAAAGAGGCATCATGTTGCTTCTTTCACACTTTCTCTTTTCAAAAACAGAGAAAAAAATCTTTAAGAAAATATTTTCAGTATTTTCACTGAAGCACTTTTGAATAAAAACCTTGAGAATTGTCCCAGAGAGCACTAGGAAGGTGAAAGGCATCCCCTAAATTTCATATTACTGTTGACATTTAAAATAGTTTTTAACATCTACATGCCAAAACTCGTGTGCATTAATTTAAACTGGAGTTTATAATTGTAATAACAACCCTCAGCTTCACAGGAAACAAAGCGTGAGGTGATGTAAAGAAGCAGATTGTTAAGAATACTTGTTGCCAAGAGGGAAAACAAGACTCCGTTCTGTCTAGTTTTAAGTAATGAAGCAAGCATAGCCAGCCGCTGCCTTTGTTCACCTAGTGAACAGGTCAGCAGGAGGGACCGGCTCCTCACAGGCGGTTTGAACACTGGCTCCACCTGAGCAGCAGTAAAAATTTCACTGATTTTGATTCCTGTCAGAAAACCTAAAACCCAAGAACAGAAGCATTATGTAGATAAGCTTTAACACCATCTAGCTTGACCCATTTTCTAACCCAAGAGAATTTTGCCACAGAATACAGTAAGAGTGTGTATGTGCATGTCTATGTAAGAGAAAAATTTAATCTTCTTTCCTTCAGCTGTTCAAGTGCTGCAGGCCTCCTGTGGTATTACTCTTAATGATTAGCCTTAGTTGTTCTACAGCATTTCTAGTAGCACAGAAGAACCCTGGACCTAAATGAAAAGCTGGACTCCGCTCTAGTGTTTGTATATGTGTATGCCACTTCAGTGATACCAGTGAAACGGGATTTGCTTATGTTACATGGGCAGGCTGTGCCAAAAATCTCTAATGATCGTTCTTCCCATAAATCTTCTTTTGCAGCATTACGTCGTGCTATTTGTTTTCAGTTCCAAAATAACAAGATGATATTAGACAATATTTTATGTATGACTGCATGGCACTCACCCTAGCTAATGAACTCCTTGCAAATTTGAAAGTGTGGAGGAATTAACCTCACAGATCTTCGGAACGTGAATGACTGGCATATGGGAAATGATGGGAGAAAGGGCACCTGTCCAAGTTCACATGTAGGGCTCTGTCCTAAAAACAAGGGAAGAAACCTCCTGACCTCCAGTCCTAGCTTTAATTCCCAGGTTGTACTTTGGTTTTGTACCAACAGCACCTTGTTTGCTTTCAAAGTAGTTACTCCAGTTCTGTTTTCCAGTAATATTTAATTGTGCCATTTTATAAAGAATGTATTTGTCTGAACACTCTTTTTTTCAAGACAGAAAAGGGTTCCCTTCAATAACTTCTTGTCATGTGTTCTGAGGGTACCTTTGTACCAATACTGAAATATTACCTGAAGTTCCACATATGCAACATGGGAGAGGTCCCACAATATGGAAATAGAAAAATCACATTAATTAGTTGTAAAGGCAACTAAGAAGTTTTTAAACATAATACCTGGAGAATATATTTGTAATGGTGAAGGCAATGCAATGTATTGCTGTGTCAGTGTTTCACTCCGTGTCAGCTGGGCTGCAGCAGTTGCCTTTGCGTTTAAATGAAGACCTTTGCAGAAATGAAGCAAAATGCATTCAGCTCTGTAAACTACTGTGGTTCTTACTCTCTTTGCAACAGCTAAAAGCACGTGCAGTTACTTCATAGACCTCATTAAGACTCAGTTCAGGCTGTTATTTGAGCCCTAAATCAAAGTCTAATTGTAATGCTATTGTCTTTCCTTTGCAGATCTGGCATTGTCTCAGCCCTTGCTAGATATTCAAGGAGCTTTCTGCACAGTTTAGTACATTTATCTTCAATACTGGCTCTTTTGCTGCAGTTTTGCACGGCTGTGCTCCATTAAAAGTCTATTATGTGATATTCATCTATTCTAATATTCTCCATTCCCCGATTTTCTGAAAACTGCCCGAGTATGTAAAAGCCTCTTCTTCTCCAAGAAATCCAAGTGACATGATTTAGATGGGAGACCTGCAAAATGAAAACACATTGTTCTGTAGTTTATTAACATAGCTGATCATTAAGCATTGTTCTACAGTTTATCTGTTTTGCCAACGGAAACCTAAAGTGCTTGTGGTTATTAGGTTTGGGACTCCTGATCTGTTAAACCTCCCCTTACCCAGCTGTACTGCCAGGAAATTGTGTTTGTTCTTTTCAGAGTCTGGTTGAAATTGTAACCACCAGGATCAGTCAGACCTATGATCACTTTTGATAAGTTCAACTATAAGATGCTGATAGCATATTGATATCTCAGCTTCAGCAAATACCTTTGCCATTTTACGTCTCAAGTCTTCAAAGTTTTTGTGAAGACAGACAATCATTCCACCATTTATATTCTGCAGACACATTTTTCATGCCATTTTTTCCTCACTGTGCAGTTGCAGTTTCTCTGGTGACCTTAGCTTAACTCCCTATACTCATTCTTTGCTTGCACTGATCTTCTTCACCCTCCATACTCCACGTAATTAAATTTAGCACCAATTATGCTCTGAATTTCTGTTCTAATACAGTTATCAAGGATTTTAAGCTCTTTAAGCTTCTTTTTTTTTTCTTTTCCTTTTTAGTATACGAAGGATGGGATCTTAGATGTTCTCAGGACTTAGATTACGAACCTTTATCAGAGAAATGTGAAAATCACATTAGATTTAGAGATTCTCTGCTTATTTTGAAATGAAGAGATGCTAATGCCTCCTGTTTATCACAGATATTTCTATAAAATACATCCTGGACTATATTTTCAGCAAAGTATATCTTTCTGGCTGTTTTGAATGGAAATGAAATTATTTGATTCAGGAGTCTGTAAATAGCGTGATATTCCTGGATTTTGTCCTGGTTTAATTTTTTTCTTTCTGAAATATTAATCACCTTACCTTATTCTGTGTGTGATAATGTATTCAAACAAATAATTATTTTTCTACAGATTCAAAATTTACTAAGCCTGCCAATTTTTCTACAAATCACAATGTTAGCGTTTAATTTTCATAACTGCAGGCAATTTTCCAATATATAGGGCTTTAATTAAATAGGTATTTCATATATAACATCACAAAAATACACAAAAATAAAGGAGTTATCATATTAAAAGGTTAGTCTAAGCAAACAAAAGCAAAAAAAAATTCTAAGCTTAGCTCAGTTAAGGATTCCTGATTCACTGTTTTAGCTAAATGCCCACTTCTGTTATTCTGCTGCACAAAGACATCTTTTGATATCATTGACAATCCTGTGTAAGAAATGAATGAAGGATCAGAACCCTATCTAGATAGGGACCTGGTCCTTCAAAGGTTTATGTCTTCTATAAGGCCATGAGCATTATTAACTTTCCCAAGTGTTTTGCATGACCAGAATCTTAGCATATGAAAACAGCATTATCAGAGCAATTTCATTTTCTATTTTTCTAAATGAGTCTAAATTAGCTTAAGACAAACTTAAAATAAAGGATTCTGTAAAGAAACAACTGCAGGATGCTCATGGCATTTAAGAAAAATTTTGCAATTAAAACTCAAGTTAGAGCATGGAGATCTAAAGACTTGGAGATAGATAATATACAGCTTAAGTAGTGTTGCAACTGAGTCCCAATTAATTGGAGAACTAGAGACCTCTGTGAAAGGAGTGTTTAGAAGACCCATAAATCAGACCAGTTTTAAACTTGAGAGCTAAACTTTGCTAAATTTATTCATTCACACATCATGATAGTGGTCAGTTCTTATGCAATATTAAGCATCTTCGCTACATGTACAAAACCACTAGTTCTTAACACTGCTAACTAAAGTAGGTGTGAGTATACACTACCACAAAGCTGATACCATATATTTAGCACCGATGTGTACAGGCCTTGATGGTCTTAGTCATGGACATCAAGGTGATCGGGTTTGAGAGTGCTTTAACAAAAGAAGTGTGAACTGAAGCAAATTCTTCTGCATCTTTCTTCATGCTTGATGTTTTATGCTATTGTGCCCTTCCCCCAAAGGGGTCTCCTTTGCTACCATACTGCTTATTTTCCTTTTTTTTCTTGCCAGTCTGAGCCGGATGTCCAGCTTGATCCACAGTCTCTTGAGCTCATCTTGCTCTTAGTCCAGCAATTTTTGTTACTTGGATACCTCCTACATGCCACCACACACATTTTTGTTGCCCCTTTTGGTGGTCAAATTACTCACATGCTTAGGTAAAATACTTACATATTGTGTCGCGTTATGACATCATAAATAATGTTTATACTGTTGCATGTATACAACATATACAACATGTATATATGTTGTTGTTGTTTACACTATTATAGTATCTGTTATATCAGGCTTTAAGGCAAGACATTATTAATTATATCCTGTTTAGTGTACTTATAAGTGTCACAGATCTCTGCTTTGGTTACGGCGGTGAGTCATTAGTAAAAGTAGTTCAGTATTAGGTTAACAGTTGGACTCGATGATGTTAAGGGTCTTTTCCAACCTAAATGATTCTATGATTCTATGATTCTATGATTGGTTGCCCTATATGTTTTCCCAAAACATATATATATAATGACTTCCCAAAATATGTTAGTCCATATGTCCTTTCATCAGTATCATTCCTTTAAAAAAAAACCTTCTACAGATTACCTGCCTAATGAAGTATTGTCATACATAAAATGAAGTAAAACGGTAAAGCATTTAAAGCAATAATATTGTGGCACTATTAAAAGCTGAATCTGCCCCTGTGAAAAGCATTTGCTTTTCATTGAATTATGGAAAATGAGACTGGATCAGGATGTCAAAATATCTGGTCTATCTTCCTGCAGCAAAACCAGGACCATTTTTATTATATAATTCAGAACAGATGCTTGTCTACTCTTTTTTAAAGATTTCAGTGATAAGCCATCCATAGCATTCCTAGGAAAAGTTCTCTAGTATTCTGTACACTTCAAACACTTGCTCATACAGTTAATCTTGCAACTTAAATCAGTTACTTCCTGCTTTCACCAAATTCAGTCTGGGAAACAGTTTATTATCTTCCACTTTGTGGCTACCTCTGCAAATTTCAAGACTACTATTATGCTCCTTGTTTTTTACTCTCATTATCCTCTCATTTTTTGATTGTGTGACAGCAGACTTGGAAATGATCACCCATTGTTCTGCCATTATTCATTATTAAAATTAAAATATCTTTCCTTTTTCTATAAGCTTATTTACTTAACCAAGTGAATACTTAAAAAAAAAAAAAAAGCCACAGCTGAATGTATTGTTTCACCAAAAAGTTTAAAGCAAAAAACCAAACAAACAAACCACTGACTGTTTTGAGGGGGTTTGAATGTAAAGCAGGAGCAAACAATTAGGGAATAAATTTATCAAAAAAGAAATAGTGAATCAAACCAAATTCTATTCTCGGTTAATTTACAGATATATCTTAGTTAACATGGTAGTAGAATCTTTCCCAGTATGTAGCAGTGAATCTTAATCAGGTGGATTAGCAGAGACAAACATACAGCTGTGTCTTTCTGGCATCTGTGTTTTCTGGATTTTTTATATTGGTCAATACAGCATACAACTGTATAATTTTGTTTATACTTGAAAGTTAACCAAACATTAGACTAGATCACTTATATTTGTTCCAGAGAGTCAGTTTTCCTTTGATCCTAATGGTCTTTGCCTACAGGCATCAAGGGCCACCTTGATACTTATTCCCTAACAAATTATCTACCATGCTTAACAGCTGGGACACAGAAAAAGAGACAAAGGTTTCTGAAGTTAGAAATAAACAATTGCACATAGCAGGGACACCCAATTTAATTTTTTAGAATATCTTTTTAAGAAGTTGTGTCAAGTTATCTATAAATACCGACAAAACTCTTTCCAATGCAGTATTCATAAAAGAAATGTTTAGCCTGGTTTTTAATAATGCAAAGCATCAGCAGTCAATTGTAAATTTAGCTTGCATATAAAATATCTGAAAAAAAGGTATTCACATACACACTGGGAAATTAAAGAAAAATTCTTTATGGATTTGGTGCTATCTCCTATAATGGTAAAAACTCAGGAACAAAAGAAGAAGGAAAACAAGATAAAAGAATTAAAATAATCATGGAAACGCTATATTTTGACATCACTGCAGCAAATTTTCCTCGGCTGAAAAGCTCAGCAGTAGAAGATCCTATAAAATGATAAATGGGACACTCAGTAATGAACAGATAATCTGAAAGCAAAGAATTGAGTCTTTTTTACAACTCTGAGTTATGCAAAGTTTCATACAAACTTCGTGAAATGGCAAAGACATATTAACAGAAATGAAACTCAGAAATAATTTCTTTAAGGTTCTATTCCGTCCTATTATTCACTGGAGAGAATCTGCAGAAGTTTCAGATTCTTTAAGAAGTATTTTACAATTTATTTTACCAAAATATGTGGAAATACCTGTACTGATTTTGGCTGGGATAGAGTTAGTTTTCTTCACAGTAGCTAGTATGGGGCTGTGTTTTGGATTTGTTCTGAAAACAGTGTTGATAACACAGGGATGTTTTCGTCACTGCTGAGCAGTGCTTACACAGAGTCAAGGCCTTTTCTGCTTCTCACACCACCCCACCAGCGAGTAGGCTGGGGGCGTACAAGTAGTTGGGAGGGGACACGGCTGGGACAGCTGACCCCAACTAACAGAAGGGATATTCCATACCATATGACATCATGCTCAGCATATAAAGCTGGGGGAAGAAGAAGGAAGGAGGGGACGTTCAGAGTGATGGCATTTGTCTTCCCAAGTAACCATGATGCATGATGGAGCCCTGCTTTCCTGGAGATGGCTGAACACCTGCCTGCCAATGGGAGGTAGTGAATGAATTCCTCGTTTTGCTCTGCTTGCGTGCGCGGCTTTTGCTTTACCTATTAAACTGTCTTTATCTCAACCCACGAGTTTTCTTACTTTTACCTTTCCGATTCTCTCCCCCATCCCACCGGGGGGAAGTGAGTGAGCGGCTGTGTGGGGCTTAGCTGCCTACTGGGGTTAAACCACGGCAATACTATATCCCAAAATGACAAAAATTATGAAAAATATATATCTGTGGAGTGCCTGCAAGTCATGGTCATGAGAAGCAAGTGAGACTTGTTTTAAATTACAGTGTTGGAACGGGAAGTAATTTCACCCTCAGCAATAAAGCTGCCATTCCCTTCTACTAATTTGGATTTAGTTCATGACATACTTTAGTCTGATGGTCCTGGAGTTTGGAGTCTATTCACAGAACAAACACAAAACAGGAAATTGCAGTGCATAGTGGAAAATTTCTCCCAATATGTCTCAGCTAAGATTTACATGAACTACCTCCAAGGGTTATAGAATGGTTGTTCTCTATACCCTTTCAATCAGCCTGATAGTCTGCAGTGAATACCAAAATGACTACAAAGGATGGTTTTGTTTTCATAATTAGGTAGTGAACTGATATTGAACAACTGCTTTTAGTAGCACATACATATATACATGTGTGTGTATATATATATGCACACATATGTACATAAATATAAATACGCATATATATATATGTATGTTTGGGGCAAATACATACACACATGCACACAAATATGCACACAAACGCGTGTGCACACACACACACATATGTGTAAGAAATTACTGGGAAAATAAGAAACATAATACCGCATCATCCTAATGGGGTATTTATCCTCAACGGATATCAGGGGTACTTGTCAAAAAAATATCTATTTGAGACCGCTATAGAGGGTACTTGTCAAAAAATTACCGATTTGAGACCTGTATAGATAAACTTTTACTAGTGTTCAATGGCTGAAGCACAGCAGAAATGTCTTTGTGTAAGACAGCTTTGATTAGAAATGCTGGAAAATGCTGGACTCTAAAAATTATTTCAGTTATCTATCACATTATTTATCTTTATTGGTAGGCAAAGAGTCATTAATTGGGAACAAACTAAAAGCCCAAGAGCAGGTCCAGTCTAGGCTATACAAGCTTGCTATTGAATTACACACACAGTGCAGGCAAACTAATATCTTTCACATTACATGACTGAATGTGATGGCAAGTAGTTACTGTACCTTAAGTTGTGCTCCCATGATATCCTCATGAGATGCAACATCTCATTTTTAAGAGGGCCTCGAGGACAGCAGATAAACAGAAATATGTGCTCATAAAAGTTATTCACCATTAGTGTCCGTAAGGACTACAACACCATTCGCCTATAATCATTATGAAATCTCCAGTTAATCAGTAAAAGTTTGATGCCAGTTGTGATTGTTATTTTCAATGGCTCAAGTGCCTGAAGTTTGATTTGTTGCTTGTTTTGACTCCTTAGTGCTGAATAAAATGCAATCTAAAACTAAATTACTTGCCTTCTTGACTCAGGTTTCATTAAGCAAGTATATTAATGACATGAATGATCAAAATGGGAAAGAATTAAGCTTATTTAGCAACAATTTATGCAGTAGTGTAAACATTCAGTTATTTTTACTTAACAAGCTCAATAAACAGGTCAAAAATATATAGGCCAAACACACAGTGGAATTAACCTGTATTTCTTATCACCCAGATCTAGAAGGCCATTTGTCTTGAGAAGACTGATTTTATTCTGTTCCATTATTCATTTGGCTGTCTGAATAGAAAGAAAATTGGATTTCCTTATAGAATTGCTGATTTGTTCAGAGATTAAGTTCAAATATTTGGTTAAAATTAAACCTGGAGCATAAACATTATTTTTCATTTCAGAAGACTGTACTTCTTGCTTTTTTGTTAGTGTAATTTATTCAGAAATACTGTATTATTTCTTAGTAATTTGAATGTATTTTCACCTCCTAGAGAAGAATGGCTGAAACTTTACAGTGATGTAGATTATTGTTGAGTCTGTAGCCTCTTTACGTACTCGAATACCACTTTTTACAAGAACGAGACTCATTATCCTTTTATCATGCTGTTCAAGAATGCCCACATTGCTGTACTTTGCTGATACCTACCTCAAGGGAGGGATAAACAGAGGGCCTGTTGTCTGGCTCCTACCCTTCAGCTTACTGAGCTTGGCTTTGCTCTATGACACAAAAAAAGTTTCTTCTTTCTACTAGTTAGACAAATGGCTTAAATGTAAGTGTCAGCCTTTCTGTTATTACTCAAATACTGATGCATTGATAACAAATTCCTAACATCACGTTTTAAAAATAAACAAGAAACTCTGCTTCATCTGTTGAAAATTATGCTCTGAGGGGTTGTCTGTGCCCTGGGAAAAACTAGACTGATGATGAAATCAGTTTACTGTGGTCTTTTTTTCTTGCCTGAAATGTTTCCTTGATCACAAGAATCCCTAACAGGAGCTCTGTTCTCTAATTGCTGATTATTCTCTTTTCTAAACTGGGAGATGGGCTGACCCCCTTCCCTGGCCAGCTAGTTTACATTCTTTTTTTTCTTTTTTTTTACAAAGTCTCTGTGCACTTTTCAAAAATCTGAACTAATCCAAAAAGGATCAGCAGGAAGGGAGGGGTATTGATTTCTCCTCTCTTATCCATCTACCTTTTGTTTGATGGGGAGATTCTTACACATTGTTGTACATTCAAGAACTCTCTTTGCTTAAGGATAGTTCTTACAATGAAGGTGGCATGTGCATTGTTAGAAGACTTTAGAGGACACATTCTCTGAGCTTGTCACGAGTTAGAATGTACCATCTTTCTAGTTAGCTAGAATAAAGGTCTCTTGAAACAGTTGGACTCCCACAAATTGCTTCACAGCAGTCTAAAGTTTCTCTCAACAGTTGAAGAAATGTCCCTATCTGTGTCAAGGTGCAGTCCTTAGAAAGGGCAGTACCTCTCTGCAGAGTATAAAGGGCAGTACCTCTCTGCAGAGTACTGTACTGTCAATTCTTCATATCCAGCTACCTGGGCAGTAATCTTGTTCTCCTGGACAGTTTCTGATAGGAGGAAAGGCTTATTGCTGGGAGGAAAAATGGAAGCTAGAGACAGGCATTTCTCTGCAGTGAGACCTATTAACCTTGCAGACAGCACCCAAAGCTTCCTAAGGAAAGGACATAAGAACTTCCAGAAGGGGTCAAGCCAAAGATTGATCTAGCACAGTATCCCACAGTGGCCAACAGCAGATATTTAGAGAAAAAATTGTAAGAAACAGGGCCAGTAGAGAATGTTCTTCCGTCTGCTGAAAGCTTCCAGCAATCAGTGGGTCAGTGTTAATAGTCAAAACTACAGGTCTTTGCTCAAAAAAATTATCCATTACATTTTTAAGCCATTTAGACCTTTGACTTTCTTCATACTCTGAGGTAAGGAGGTCCACACTGTAATGACTTGTATGAAAATGATATTTCCATTTGGTCTTCCTAAAACTTCTGCCTCCTACTTGCATTGGCTGAGCCTCACACCCTGCATGTGTTAGGAGTAACTAGTGAGTAGTCATTCCCAATGCCCCTGTCATTCACCAATGATAGACTTCCATCATATCAGCTTCCTGAGGCTACAGGTTGTACAAAATGAAGTCACATCCTGTCTGCAGGCCTCGATTTCCCCCTCCTTATTCATCTATGACTGAGAAGATTTTTTTCTCCTTTTTAAGCCTCTCTTTATCTGCATTGGCCATATATCTTGCAGTGATCTTACTGGTTTACTTCATTATTCTCCCAGATGTTGTATCATGTAGCCTATGTTAGTTGTTTCCATCATTACTTCTTCTACCATTTATATATACTTCCATGCTTGCTTGCTTTCTGCCTCTATATCTCCTTTTTATCACTATGCTCCTTGACTAGCAGATCTGTAGAACTGATCGCTGTATGATCCACTGTTTTACGGATTTCCCACATATTATTGACTCATAAACTTGAAGATGTCTCTGTTGTTCTCCTGATTCTGTTACCGTAAGTCAGCAGATGATGAATTCTCTAAGACTCAATTTGGAGTTTTAGAAAGCAGGCATTCTTTATTACGGCCAGGTGCAAGGTGGAATTCCACAAATCAAGCACACCTATGGCTAGATCACCATTACATGTATACACAACAATTATAAGGTAGTACACTCCCAATTACAATGATTGGTTAATGATTTACATATAATTATATACTGGTTATGTCATTCTCTTCTGTTATTACGCTTGCGCGGGGGAAGGGTCTTCACCTGGGCAAGGGTCTTCTTGACCTGTGGGTGTGGTTTTTAGTATTATAATGAAGGCAGTTCACTTCAGGACACCTTAAAAGTAGGTTTTGTTGCCAAGTTGGCCAGCTAGATATCTACCTTGCCAGGTTGTCAAATAACTCATCCCATATACAGTAGAACCTAGGGGCTCTGTTTATGGTCTAGAGAGTCCAGAGAATAGGGAATAGGGACTTCAAGCTACACAGCCTCAAATAATAAGTAACACAGCAACCTATACATAACACTACCATAGGGGCTAACTTACTGGAATCAAAATGTTCTTATAGTCGATTATTTCACAACCTAAGGATTCAGTAAAACTTAAGATACTCTTCAACAATTCTAATATTGACAGATTTCAGTCAGTTTAGCTTATTATTTTCCACATTGCTTGGTTCTCTTCTTTCTTCCTAGTATTTCCATCCGCATAATGGCAAATTGAAATTTCCACCCTCTAGTTTCAGATGTGCTATCTTTCAGCAATTGTTAATGCAACTAGAAAAAAAGTTTTAAAATTGTATTTTATTTGCAACATCCTGCTCTAGAACAGACATTAGCAAAAGCATCATATAAATTCATGACTAAATTTAGATGAAAAATGAAGTAGTCCAAAGTACTCCATTCAACAGTTATGCTATTTCACCTACTTTGCTTCATGGTTATTCTCCAAGAACTTCTTTGCATATTCTTGGAATTAACAATAAAAAAATGGAGCAGAAATGTACAGGTGTATCAGTTTAAAAGCATAAAAACTACTACTAACAAATCCTTTTCTGTCATGTGCCTTTTCTTATTATTTCATATAACTTTTTCAAAAGACAGCCAAGCTGCTTTTGGTTTTTTTTCTTCTCATTTTACAAGCTATATAAATAATTGAGCTTGAATGTAAAAAAAGCAACAAAAATGAATAAATTAACCTACAAGAGTGTTAATGTAAATGTCGACAAATTAATTTCACTCTCAAAATGTATTCTAAATTATGGAACTATGAAAGCTGACTGTAAGTACTGTAAAAACAGTAAGTGTTGTGCACACAACCCCCCAAAAGAGCACGTTTGTGTCCCAGGCCTGCATTGGATTGTGCAGAGCTGGACTCCCAATCTGCACGCGAGTCACTGAGCTGGGCCAGAGAGCTACCCGTACCACCACCTTTGAACTGGGCCCTCAGCACTTCCACTCTGCTTGGAGAAGCAGTGCACCAAAAGAAAAATGTAGCATCATGTCTGTAGCAAAGACACAAACTGTTGCGTGCTTCCCTTGTTTTGGATTTCATACATGCTGTGCATAAAAGAAAGTCAAGGACTCCGCAAGAGCAAGTGAAACCACTTAGAGTTCCTCTTCCCTTTGACAAGATTTTTTCTAATTCACTATGCAAGTGTAACTCAGAAGGAAACTTAGACATTCACATATCTTTTCTGGTAAGTATGTCACATAGAGGAGAGCTGATAAGAGCTTGATTTGAACTCCTAGGTCGTATTTGCATTATATATATATATAAGATTATAACCTCTTCTAGCAGGGTTTGACATGTCTTGGCTTTGATTGTTATTTTACACTATTCACAATGTGAAATATATGTCCCTTTTCTCTGTGGGTGTGTAAAAGTGAGACTTAACTGACACTCCTTGATGAGTGTCTTACAGCTATGATAGCTGTGAGGAAGTAATGACATCACCTGGAGCGCTGGTGTTCACAAGTCCTGGTGTGTTACCCAAACAAATAAACAAGCATGACAGGAAAAGCTTTGTCGGGCAGTTTATTGCTGACACCCTGTGAATATGACCCCTTTACGCCTTATTCCCACAGGCATTCCTAACCAAAAGTCGCTTCTTTCACTAAATTACCTATAAACACTCCTAAGGATGTGTCTCACAATATACTAGTTCAGATAGTTCACAGCGATAATGTGAGACATACATGCTCCAGCCTCAGCGGCAGCTAATTTTAAATTATCGTGCTCCATTACTTTCCTAACAATGGTACAAGATGACCCACTTCTCTGCTGTGTTTCTCCATTTGCAGATTGGGGAGCATGGTTGTGCCTTATTAAGTCTTCTCCATTCTCTGTCCCACCACTGCTAAAGCCGGTAGCACCCTGCAGTCTGTCTCTACTGCTCACTGTGAACCCCAAGACTTTCATGGACCTCCCTATGTTTGGCCTATTCCCAACTACGGAGCAGATCAAGCAGAGCTTAGAAGCAGTCTTTAATGCAAGACATCATCGTCTGCCTCTGCATTTTTAAACAATGTGTATCAGAACCCTTATATTAAAAATATTAAGATGGTTGAGGACAAACCATTCACGCTTGGACCTCTAACATCTTTTGTTGTGTTGCACTTTTATTTTAAGCAGTAGAGGTCTCAATTAGCATGAAAACCAATTGACTGATTGATTGTTTTTCTTAAGTACTGAGGAACAGCTTACAAATAACCACAATGCAATAAGAAAAATGAAATGCACTACCTGGAAAACTGGAATATACTACCTGGAAATACAGGTGGAGATGTTAACAGTTAAAACATCACCAGGAGACACTAAGCTCCCTACTGTCATAAATGTGGTATCTTTTCTCATTTTATTGCAACAAAGATGACTGTGACAGGCTAGCTGAGACTTTAAAAGTTTGATAAGGAATCCTTTTTTTTTTAAATCAGAAGGATTGATAATCAGTTGAGATAGTGCCAAATGGTAATAATGAACAAAATAGTTATTAATGTTTCATTGGTATTCTCCCTATTTCCAACTTTTTTGCATTTGGAGTCAAGTTGTTACCGTAAGTCGGCAGATGAAAAACTCTCTAAGACTCAATTTGGAGTTTTAGGAAGCAGGCATTCTTTATTGCAGCGCCAGGCGCACAGGGGATCGCTCCACCTACTGTGCACGTCGGACTGCTCAACTATGGGAGTTATGTACAATCAGAATATACATATTCATTAAATTTCTAAGAAATGATTAGCATATTCATGTTATTTCTTGGAACTCATTAACATATGCAAAAGTCTTTAACGCATGCGTGCTTACGTTCATTGGTGGTCTTCCAGGGTCCTCTGGTGGTCGTCGATAGTCTTCCTCTCTGTGTCCGCTAATTGAACTCAGTCTTTTCACCTAGTTGCAGTAGCTGATTTCAGCATAACTTCCTTATCCATTCCACCTCTGTACACAGAGCTTCAAGGATTCCTTTTATCTATGGAATGTCCAGTCTGCAGAACATTTAGTTACTTCGCTTCGACAAAGAAAACCGTATGTCTCCTTAGTATTTCGGTATCAAAGTGATTACCCTTTAAAAGTTGCAAAGAGAAATAAACATGTGTAATACATAACAGTAATAAATTTTTTGAATTTTCTTTCTCAGATGTCATAATTGATACATTATTCATTTTCCTTCAGCTCTTACTGATTTTTGCCAGAATATTAGTTCACTTTATACCGCCTAACATAAGATGTGGAAACACAGCACTGTTAATCCTGAATATCTTCTTTATACAAAAAATTTATTAGCATTAGGGTAGAAACAGTACACAGTGACCCTGATTCAAATTAATGACTGTTATTAACAAGTAGCCCTGTGAGTATCTGAAAATGGACAGCATTTTCCTACGGATTTCTTTCTCTGGCTTCTCAGAATATTCGAGCTCCAGCTGAAACCTTCTTGCATTTGGGGGACACAGTTCTCCTTCATGTGGATTTTCTGGTGAATTGATAAGGATTAAACACACAAGCCACCTTTTCACATTAATAGGATATCTTTTCTTTACCTGTAAATCTGTTCTCATTAAAATTCTAAGTTGGTTGAAGCTATCAAATAAGTTCAAAGACTAGTAGGGAAGACAGAGAGACATCTACACCATGCTTTTATATACATTTCCTTTGGAAGTGGGGTTAAAATTTTACTTAATGAGAATTCTCAATAAAATTGAGTATAATATTCATCTGTACATTTGTTACTACATTAAAATTACTCTCAGATTTGAATAAAGGTAAATGTATACACATTATTTTACTGAGAGACAACAGAATTGTGTCATACAAGGCTTTAGTGTTTGAGATGAAAGTGATTCTCCACCTGAAGGAAATAATGAAGACAAAATCTTTTGAAGTGGGATCTATGCTGTATTCTTGTAAATGGGTCAAGGAATTGAGAATTATTTCAGAACACCAGAAAAACACATTACAAATGGGAAGCCATAAAAAGGGTTTGCATGACGGAAAATTTGTCTGCTTTGTTCCATATACCTGTTGATCCTACATATCAGCTTTCTTTATTTGAGTCCTCAGACCATTACCATATAATTACAGGTTTTGTTTTTGATACTGCCAGAAAGATTATATGATGGGAAGAAACTTCCTGCAAAAATAACACCTTCCAAAAATTATCTTTTTTTCTTACTGGATTTGTAGCTTTCAGTAGGAGGAAAAGAAAAACAAAAAAAAGACCTCTGGGTCTCTTGCTGTGCATGTTTTTTCCATTAGCTTTGTCTGCATCACATATCCCTGCTCAGACAGGTCCCCTAGCAATCTACATCAGACATGCTATGAAGGGACCAGACACTTTGGAACACAGGAAGAGATCATTACTACAGCACGCATACCTTCCAAAGGTTACGTCTTGGTTACTGATGTATAACTGTCACAAAAGTGCCTTGAATTGCAAAGTGAAAGGAAGCAACTCTTCCTTCCAAAACACCCAGGAGGCCTCATTTTGTCAGATTTGCAGATAGCTGAGCAGATTTTACCAGCACATAAGTGAAAAACAATTAGAAATATAAGAAAAGAATATATAGTGCAAGTACAGAATCTGCTATTTATTGTTATTTATTTATTCTAAACAGCAGAATCTGCTATTTATTCAGCATCCACTAAGTTAAGATTAGAAAGACCAACCATACTTCCAAATATTTGGGAACTTACTCTGGTCTGTAAAATTTCAGCAATTTTTATATTCTTTAGGTTTTGCGCCACGTAAATTCTAGGTATTAAGAGCATATGATGGATTGGTTTTCTTATATCAAATAAAAACAAAGGAGAAAAGTAAAATGCATAAGACTACTTTTGAATTATTAACTGATTCTTACTGTGAATGTTGAAGAAGAAATACTCCAATCCTATATCAGCTATTCGCAGAATTCGTAAGGTATTTGTGCTAAAATCCGGTGGCATCCAGAAGATCCAGGATCTCATCCAGAAGATCTCATGTTGCACTGCTTGCTTTAAATCAGTCAGGAAGGGGATTTGAACACAAGAAACTGCCACTTATCTTGCATCTTTTTCTTTTTACGTAATCAAGAAATACACGGGTAGCTCATAGCAGATGAAGTAACTGGACAGAAAAGGAATCCAGAGTGGGTCTCTTCCAGTATCATAGAATTTAACTGTGGCTCATGCAAAGAAAAACATCCCACATTTCCTCTGTACACATTCTTCCTATTACATTATGGGGAGAAAGGCAAGTTTATGGCATGAGTCACCTTCTGGTCTGTATAATATGGTGTCACTCCCACAGCCTAAATCCCAGTTTTGAGAACCTAATCCTCTTCTGTTTTCTTTCAGCGAAAACTTTGTAATCAATTTGATTTGGCATTACAAAAAAAACCCAAAAACCCAACCCTTCTTGAGGAAAACAAACAAACAAACAAAAAAAAACCTAAAAGCAAAGCAAAGCAAAACAAAAACTTCAGGCAAGTTGCAACTTTTCAATCAGACTTCAAGGAGGTCAGCAGGCCTGATTTTCATTCAGACGGTGGGTCACCTGTCTGTCAAAAACTGTCTGTGAACATTGTGACATTAAATTAAGCCTCTACTGACTGAACATATTTATGAACAACTACCACTGAGCCTGAGAGAGCAATTTTACATGCCGAGTTAAAAAGCAGGGATTCATAGACAGGAATATTGTGGTTTATAAGACCCTCTCTCATAATCTACAATGCCTTCAGAGTAACAGAAAGAGAAGAAATGAAATACATTTGTTTCTAGGTTATATTGCCCAGAGAGTCCCAGCCTTCCTGAATCATGGGTAAAATCTTTTATTTTCTTTCTTTCTTTCCAACATACATCTTCAGGGCTTTAGAACAAGGTAAAAGACAACTCCAGCCAGAAGGACAAAAAAAATACAGTCCTGGAGTCTTTTGGGACAACCCATAGATTTGAGCAATACCTTCCCCTCAAAAGCAGTTCGTAGCAACCTAATAGAGAATTTCCTTCAAGCCGCCATTTTCCCCAACTCAAAAGGGTAGGAGGGGAAAGCTGACCTTTGGTGAAGTTGCTCTCTATTTTATTCCTTTAGTTCAAACAAATACTCCAGGCCTTTGAGCTGCACCAGTTTCATTTTTTGTTTGTGGAAAATGAAGATATGAGGCAAGTAGAAGGCATACAGAATGAAAATTTTGCCAGTTATTTAAATTTTGGGGCCTTAATAATGAAACAGTTGTGACTGAAGATGGCTCTTGCATGTTTTAAATGTGTGTATGGCATAGGTGGATAAAAATTGAAAATAAACAAACAGATACTGAACTGCAGACACTGCAGCGTTTTACTTTGACAAACGCTGGAGATCTCAGCAATGCACACTTTAGAATGGCTACTGCTCTTAAGTAATTAATAAGTAATTAGATGCTGCTAATGAAATGAAAATTATGAGCAAATGATTGGATACATTATCTTACATTTGAATGTAATTATTTTTTATGGAACATGCTGTCAATATGAAAAAAAAAAAGCATTTAACTTTCCAATGACCTTGTCATTCTGATTTGATTAAGTCTGTACTGCAGTTTTATTTCCTGTGGTGCCCATTACTGCTAGGGAAGACACGTTATAATTACCTGACAGTACCAGAATCATTTTAAAAAATAAATTCTTGCAGTTAACTGTAAAATATTACTTTTAACTCATCATGGAAATCTGTGTACTGTAGCAGAAACTAAGCAGGAAAAATCAGCCTTTATATTCAACCAGCAGTGTAAATGACAGAATATAGTTATTAAGAATGCACATGGCTATATTAACTTAGCCTCTTAATTTTTTTGTATAAAAATGTGGTACTACTGAAAATGACAAAAGGTATTTACACCAGCAGCCTCACAGGAATGTTAAACAAAGTACGGTCACTTGGTTGGAGCCTCTAAAAATCACAAAATGTTGCTTCAGTGCGACTGCTTCTCATCAGGCAGAGAAATCAGAAAAGAATTATCCTTATTTAAGGGAAGTGTTTGCTAACAGAAAATTATTGCAATTAGCTCTGCCTCTTACTGTGCTCACGGCCCCAAATCCTCTGGAAATGAGGACTGAAAGGTTTGAAAACATGTTTCAGAACTGTAAATAGGAAATGAGGAAACACAGATGAATGATGCCTTACTGAAACTAGGTGGCTGAGGATCAAGAGACCCAGAACCAGCTCCCAGCTTCTGCCTTCTTTATATCTATGTGGATTTGGAGTATAGGAGAAACGTGTCCAAAATGCATAATGGGTATTGAAATGACAGTGTCATCATATCCTTACAACTGAAGGAGTCAAAGTGGCTTTGGAAAGTGCTCCAGCATAAGGTAGCTCATGGGGAAAGAAGCAGGAAGAGAATTGATTGCAGGTCTCTCATCGTTTACGTGCTTAAGCAAGTTCCCATCCTGGAGCAGTTAAAGAAGATTCTTGCTATTAAGAGGGATCTAGAACTGTGCTTTGCTGGTTTGTGTTGTTTTTGGTTTTTTTGTCTTGCAACTTTATTTCCAATTTCATAGTCAAGAATTTAAGCCTTTATTTTGCTAGAATAAAGATATTTTCTTCTTTAATCATGTTTGTGTTTAAAAAGATCTTGGGTACTCTGGCAAGCACAAAGCAAATTATTTCTCCAGAAGCAACAGCAATCTTTTTTTTTTTCATAAACAGGCTGCAAAGTGCAACCATGAAGAAAAAAAGAAAAAACTTAATCCTTGATTTGACAAGGAGAAACTCTGTAGAGAGACAGTTTCTCCTCTGTGCAGAGAAACTCTGACCAGATTTCTTCTGCTCTGCAGCAGTGTATATCGAAAATATTCTATTGATTTATAGCAGCAGAAACAAGCATTTGATGTTGGTCAGGCATGATATCTGTGCTATATTGATGTCAAGTTTGAAATTTTGCTGAAGAAATCAAAATATGTGCGTTTGTCCTTTTCTCTCTGGAGACCAGATATCGCTGTCCCATGTGTTATAAAAATTGTAATCTTCAATAGAATATAAACTTTAATGTAATCTAGATTTAACATCAGATTGTAATCCAGTCACACTGTTATACCATACCTGATAGCATGGCTACGTGCAGATATGTTTTTGTATAGCCTTTTTTGAGGATTTCGGTCATTTCAAATCATATCAGAGTTACATTTTCTCATGCTCATTTTTCACATTAAATACTATTCAAATCTATTAAGTTATTTGGCCGGAAAGATCAGTTCTGAATAATCTAACTTTGAATTATGAAGGGATCTTTTTATTCTGCAGCATTTATATACATTACTTAGACCCTTTAATGCTCTTGAAATGTAAGCACTTCTGTTCTAGAAAGAGGAAAGCATTTAGTCATGCATAGCAACATTAGACAAATAATTAGGACACATAGTGAATACTATACCCTTACACCCAATAATGCCAACTGACAAGGAATTTGTGAAAAACAGTATGCAGATATCCAAAATGGAATCTCATCAGGACAAACACACTCCCACTCCTCACTGAAAAAAAGGTGTAACGTCCCCCAGCCTACTTAATTATTATACATATCTATTATACATATATATTGTATATATACAATATAATATGATATTCTTGATATCGTTCCTGAAAATACAAGCCTCCTTACAATGATACCCTCACCTATACTGCAAAGGCTTTCTAAAGGTTTGACTTATAGACACTGCTGTAAAACACAAATAATTCTATTGATTTAATACCTCTGCAGCATCACATGGGCATAAATTCACTGCAAGTAAAAGCCTGGTGGGTACAGAACAAAGAGAGATCAGAAAGCAGCCTTGAATTTTCTAAGCTTTCTGCTTCATCCTTCCTGCAGTGTCAGGCACAACTCTCTGGGTCTCAGGCAAGTGCCCTTCCTCCCCGTCTAGCTGAGCACAGCACTGTTCTTGGTCACCCTCCTTGTCCAACAGCTATCAGGGGGGTTATTAATGCCACAGTTCGGCCAGCCTGTGCAAGCAAACAAGTGCTTCCCTTTCAAGTGTTGTCAGCTGGATCTCGTGAAACTTACTTTCAAGGGTGGGATCTACCTTCCTTGCGGCAGACTGGGAACACTCATTTGTAGTGGGGGTAACTGCTGGCAGAGAGCTGTGAAGAGTGCAGCAGGCAGCCTATTGCCTCAGGTTCCCAATGGACCAATTTAGGGAAAATAAATAAATAAAAAGAAAACTTGAAAAACATTAGCAGTTGGACACTTCACCACTTCTCCACTGGTGTTTCTTCATTGACATCATTAGCACTGATCCTGATCAGAACCACGTGGCAAGTATTTCAGCTGGCTGTGTACATCTGGGTTGAATGATAAAAAGTGTTTTAAACAGTAGAAACACTAAAACGCTGATCAATATTTTAGCAACCCCATCACTTATCTGTGGCCTTGACTCAGTGTAGACTTATCCTAAATGAAGCTGGCGCACAGTTTCAAATCATGTCAGTTATTATCAAACGTTTTACACACCAGCTTATGCAAAAATAAAGCAATAATAAGTGGCAATCATTACAGTCAATTAATGACAATTTAGGGGAGCTAAAGGCCCAATGCTTGAGCCATAAGATGCAGTCATTAACTGCTTTGAAATTCCTAATCTAAGATTATTAAGATAAACTATGTGAAAATAATGAATGAAGATAAAATAATTGTTTGATCCATTCTACTGTTTAATTAATGATGTAATCTTATTTTTATTAACAGCTTAATACATATAGTATCATGGGATAAATCAGGTTGGATGGACCTCTGGAGGTCATATAGTCCATATAAATAGCTACAAATATATTTAGCATTTTACAATATAATTCTTTCCTTAGCATTTAAACACTATTACAAGCAAGACAACCTTCAAAGGAACCTAGTGAATTCATCACACATAATGCTTTTCACTGGAACCTGTACTCAGTTCCTCCTGGTTTCTTGTGATCCCAAATCCTATCAGAACTTCTGAGTGCATTTCCTGAGCTGAGGGACTGGTCTCTCCACTGAATTTAGTGGAATATTGACACTTAATAGTCAAGGAAAATGTGCTGTTCTGTGTAAACCTGAAAAAGATTATACTAATATCCTTAAGTATGGAATAATAGTTTAGAAGTAGCTGGTATTGGTGGTCTTTTTGTACCCTTTTCTAAAATGACCAAAGAAGTACCTCTTCTGAGTTGACTGGTAATAATAAGGCATTTATTTTTAAGGAAAGCGTAAACATGAAATATTAAGAAGTTGAAAGTGTACAGGAGCTCTTACAGTTTATGAAATAGATTTTCCAATGTGGAAAATGATTAATTATCTTCATTTGTTTTACCGACTGTAAAGTCAGTAAAAAAACTATAGAGACACCACTATTTTTCTCCTCAGGATTACAAAACAATCATTACAATGGTACAGTGTCATTTTCTCCAACTTTTTCTTACCCAGGCTAATTACTATAATTTAATCTTATTCTTATAATGATCTCATAGTGAAGAATTATATTTCCTCTGTATATTAATACAAAGAATTATTACCATAACCGACCAAATATAAAACATATCATCTTAAATTATTTTACATTTTCTTAATATCTTCTTGTATTTGTGCAAAATCACTTCTCTTGGAGCTTCCCACTAACTATAAATTTTGACACAAATTAGGCTAGGTCTTCATTGTCTAACTTTGTTACCACAATGGAAATTACAGTATGTGTTATAAGAATGTTTACCCTATTTAAACAGAAAATATGGACATATAATTCTCAGCATACTTTGCTACTTCTGCCATCCCCAAATAAGTGCACACACAAACAAGTAACTGCTCATAAGTCAATCCTGCTGTGTGAAGTGTGAATTTATTATTATATCATCTGGCTGTAGGGTTTTTTTAACGTAACTTCTACAGCAATCCTGGAAAAATGTTGGACAATTTTGTATTCAAACAATGTATAACATGCTTTAATGCTCTCATTTGTTGAGGATCTGATTAAATTTCAGGAATGTTATTTACTGCCTAGAAAATGTGAAAAAACTGAATTTGTCACACCAAAAAATGAAAAGAAGATTAGTTTGCATATGAGAATATGGAGGCAGTTCCAAGCATATATGATAATATGAAAGACAATTAATAATCAGGAGGGGATATAAAAGGAGCTCGTAGAAGGAAAAAGAGGGCAGAATAAGAAGAATGCACTTTGAGACTATTACAGGATAACCCTCTGGTTGTGCAAGGCTTTGAAAATGAGAAGAGGATCTTAGCTGTGGAGTAGAAGGAGATAAAGACTAAAAGAGGAAATAACAAAGTGGGTTGTCTGACATGATCAGAATGACAAAAGGAAGATATCTTACCTTTATTATTCTCAACCACGGAGAAGGTTGACATTTTTGACATTGTGCAGTAAGTTCTTTAAATACACACTTAGAACTTGTAGGAAATGAGTGCAGACTTGAAAAAAACCCAGCTGTATTGGTAAAATGTTCAAGTCTGGTACTAACTTCATCTCATTTAAGTATGAAGCATTTCTCCAACATGCATCCTAACTGCTCTGCATTCTCATCAGAGGTAATACGAGGAACACCACCAACTAGCACTTCTCCAGGGCAATGTTACTACAAATTCATCAGCATAATTAAATATATATTTTTCTTCACAAATTCTGCTTAAATAAGACAAATAATTTGGCTGACAGTAACCGTGACCACAGTGTTTACCACATTAACATACATTTTAAAGATTTTAGTTTATGTTCTTCGAAACCACCTGCAACAAATAATGTTATTGTTGACCTCTGTTTCAGCAGAAAAATGTGCTACCACAGAAACACAGAACAGGGATGTCCAAAGTCATTTTGCTTGGAAGACTCGTGTTTTCTACAAAAGACATAGTAGTTGGGGTACTTATTCTATGGCCTCTAGGCACAGGCATTATATCAAGTCATTAGTTGCACATTTTTATGAGCAAAAGTCACTACAAAAATTATATTCCTTTTTCTGTTCATTTCAGTTTTCATGGTAGCCATTCTAGTTATATTTTATTCAAGTAATGAAAGTTAAAAAAATGGCTTCACAGTACATTAATTTAATGTTAAGGGTCTAACGCGAACTGACAAAAGCAAAGAAATTCGAGCTTAAACTGTCATTCCACTCACTCGAAGTGACAACTTACACTACAAATGTCCTTGTTTTGGTTTTAATTTGTATCTCTAATATTATTTTAATGTATTGGCTGCAACTGCGTTATTTCAGAGCAATAAAAGAGGCAACTTTAATGGACATTTAGATAATGAGATATATGTTTAAAACATCAAGCAGAAAATAAAAGCACCACAGCCTTTATTTGCTTGATGGGTTTGATGAGTGATATGCATAATGCTTTCAAAAGGATGACGGCACTTGGCTGTGAAAGTTCCAAATAATCATTTGCCATTAGCTTTGAGAATACCTTAGTGCAAATTTCATCTCCATTAATTGACTGAATCACACTACTAGCACCGGGAATTATAAAGATGTTCTAACTTCAGATTGATATTTCCCTTTGACAAGAAATGTATATGAATTACATCGGAATAATATGCATAAAACTTGGTTTTGAATTGGGATGAGACTATAGCTTTGCCAGTTAACAGAAAATTTAAGTGGCACAGATCAGGTTTTCTTTGATGTTGAACGAAGGTTTGCTAGAAATTTTATATCTTAATTGGGCAATATACTAAATACCTGTAAAAAAATATAATTGCTACAAATAAGTACTAATAATAAATAATAAAAATAATTTGTTCTTGAACTTTGCCAACCCAGGATATTGCCCTTGGCACTTCTTCTCACCCAGACACTGAGCAACACTGAGAAAGAGAACAGCAACTGTGAAACCCTGACTTCGACTCCGGCTCGTCAGGTGAGAGCTGCTAAAATGATTGATAGCTTGCCCTTTAGACTCTGTAATGGTAAAGTGTATTCAAAATTTATGCAGAGTACAGTCCTTTAAATAATGTGTGAGTCCTGTTTCTATTCAAATGCCGAATTGACAGCCCTGAAGACTTCAGTTCTCTATTCCCAGATCATACTTACAGAACTGGCAACAGCCTGGCTGTCAGTCTGGAAACTCAGCTCTAAATTCACACATACAACGCAGTCAGAAAAGAAGACACTGATTATTTGAATTATTAAAACCCCCTCTCTGTGTTCTCCAGTTCAAACAGGACTAAGTCCAGGAAATGTTAGGACATTAGTTAGTTACTTTTCTAAACAAAAAGCAAATACAAAACATGGAACTGAAAACATCTCAAGAAAGTCCCTTTAATCAGCTATCTCCAGCTCAGCTTCAAGATTAAATGGTTCTGTATTACCCAAAACACCATTAGGGTTTGTTTTTGTTTAGGGGAGGGTGGGTTGGTTTTTAAAATTCCTACGAAACACTGTTTTGCCCCTGGAATGCCCCAAGTGACACTAGCATTTAAGAGTCTTAAAATTAAAATAGCATTGAATTTATAGACACTTCTGAAATTGGCACAACCAGCTGTCAGTACAGTCACAGCATGCTTCAGCTGAAACTACCTTAGCATCTCTTCTGTCAGTCATTCCTGTTCCCTTCATAACCAGAATCCCCTTTTCATGTTTTTGGGACTGTTACAGAAAACTGAAGACCCTTGCCAGATCTCAGAAACACCTCTAGTCCCAATTAGTGCATGTAAGCCACACAGGCTGGATAGGCAAGTCTTTAATTGTCTTGAGGGAAAGAGAATTTCATTCATACAGCAAGAACAGATAAGTTACTACAGTATCTGAGGCGTGGTTTGAAAAGTGTTGAATTTCTGTTCCAACACTTTTATGCTTCAAGTGGAAAATAATTCCACTAGTGTGTTTAGAACATGTTTGTTATAAATTCCGCTAATCAATGAAAATGAAATGTTGGCCACCAACAGTAGTCAGATACATTGGTGATGGATGCATAGAAATGCATAGCTAAATAGGCTTTAGCTTTATTTGTATTGAAAATGTTACATAAAATATATTCTGCACTCCCTCTGGTCCACTACTATTTTAAACTCTAATAAGGAATTTTCTCAAGGGGGAAAAAGGAGCATTTATTTCTAAAACAAATTAGTTTCTCCTGTGGTAGAACAATTAACATTTTTAATACTTGCTGTATTCAGTTCGTGCTTTGAATACAGTAAGTGAGATATTTCTTCATAATGTTAAGCTTTACTATTTTTTTCAGAAACCATGGAAATTCTCTCTGCCTATTATGTGGTTTTGGATATATTTATGACACCCTTATTGAATTTATTGTTTATGTCGTTGTTTTTATTAAAACCCCCAACATTTGGTAATTAGAGTTAAAAAGGCAGAAAAAAAAATCTATTATCCTGTTGCTACACCGGCTGTATTCCTCTCATAGATAACTTTGTACCCAACTATTTGTAGAGCAAATAAAGCAAAAGAAAAATTAAAATTGAAGAGTTTCCATTTCCGTCAAGTAATGTCTAGAATTCTCCATAAACAGCAAAAAAAGTTATTTCATAATTGAAACTATTTCATCATAAAGGAATAGCAACTGTATTCTTGAGCAGCAGAGTCCAGGACTTGTGTGTGGAGGAAACTCTCAACCCAAAAAACATTGGATCACAGCATCTCTGCCGGGCAGACAGCCTCCACCGAATCCTCAAAGTCAGACATCTCTGAACTCATTTTCTTTTTTCATTGCTGCTTACTTGCTTCTCCTTCCTCCCTTATATTCCTTCCAGCCTGTGTGCTGTACCTTACATCACATATCTGGTTCTCAGGTTAAAAAATAAATAAATAACTAAAGAGGAAAGAAACATGTTTTTAGCCAGCTAGAGGATGGCTAATCACAGGCTCAAGGCTGCCCTGGAGACATTTCCATCTGGTTTGGTAGAGGTTCATAACTGGTTCCCAAACCAGCTGTTATCCATCACTCACAAGGTTTATGCCATGTCCTCTGCTGCCCTTTAAGATTTCTCAAGGCCAAGGGACTCACAGCTGTGTTCCAATCTCTGCAGGCTCCTAAAAGGACATCTGCTGCTGACAGAGGCTGATAAATCAGCCTGAGGACACGTAAGCCCCAGGTAGCACTCACTGAATCACAAGGTCTCAGGCACCCACCAAGACATCCTACTACCTTGGTTACCTGCAGTCAGGGGGATGAATTTTTCTCCTATTACTTGCTCACATTCAGAGTCATCTTTCCCCTATTCTGTTTCCTTCCTCACACTCACAGCTTGTGGAGCTGGTTGTTAGCATAGCAGTAAACTCCAGATATATATCTCTGCAGAACTGAGAGGTTAAAGAGCAGGTTGTTTGGGCAGCTTCTTTATTTGCAGGGTTCCCATTTAAGTTACAGCTGCTGCAGAGTTCGATAGACTCTAATAACAGTCCAATACTTCAGACCTCATGCACCTTATAAGCCTCACGTCCAACTTTCCAGACCCAGACAGTATGAACTGCTTCTATTTAAGCAGGTGAATGAAGTCCCTAAAGTTGGCCAGATGAATTGTGCTCTGTAGGCACCTCTTTTGACATCATTACCTGTATAGGCAGTTATAGGTAGCTAACACAGAGACATCTTCCTTCGGTCAGATGAGCTGCACCCATCACATGCTCATAGCCTTTTCTGAGATGTCAGCAATTCCAGTGATTAAAGGATGTTAAAGACACCAGCAGACCCTTTGGACTCATACTAGAGCATATTGGGTCTAGCTGGGTTAGAGCTAAATTTCTTTTTGTGGATAAAACAGCATCAGGTGGACAGTTTGACTGAGGCAGTACACCTGTGAAACTATTAGTAGGCTGGGAGGGGACACAGCCAAGACAGCTGATCCAAACTGGCCAGGGGGATGTTCCATAGCATGTAATGTCATGCTCAGCATTAAAAAGGGAGATAGAGGATGGTGATAGTGGCTTCTGAAGTGACTATCATTTGGAGGCTGATTGTCTGATTGAGGTGGGGGTGAATGATTTTTTTTTCTCTCTCTCACCTTTCCCTCACCTATTAAACTGTCTTTATTTCACCCATAAATCTTCTTGCTCTTGCTCTTGCTCTTCCTATTTTTTCCCCTGTCCTGCTGCAGGTGGGAGAGTGCGAATGAGTAAACAGCTGTGTGGGTGCTTGTCTGCTGCCTGGGGCCAAACCACTACACAGAGACAGAACAAACCATTAGATGTACTAGTTCAAAAGTTGGAGTATGTGTCTGCCTGAGAAGAAGTACAGGGTGAAGAATAAAAGAAACAAAAAGCATTCAGTATGTTCATTTCATTGAACCTTAATGCTTTTTTTTAATATTTCTTTTTTTTTTAATATTTCTTTTTTCTGAACCACCTCTTTATCCTAATTTACATTATTGTGCAGTAAGCTAGTGCTTTGAGTGACTAATCCTGTTTGTGAACAGATATTTTCAACCTCTCTAAGTAAATAAAGCTATACCCACAATAGTTAACTCTCAAATGTGAATAAGCTGTTGAGTGACTGATTTATCCTGTCTAGTGGGAAAAGACACAGCTATGAAAAGAAATGTGCCAAGTCTCTGGCATACTGGCAACTCCAGGTTTGAAAATGGTACTTATCTTTAAGTTACCTTTAAATATTTTCTTTTCTATTTCCTAGCTGACTTAAACAGTCCAGAGTTGTAGTGATTTTTGTCAGTGAGCTTGAAATGTAAACAGATTAAAATCCAAAATTTTAGTCAAGTGTTTATACCATCTCCCAAACACTGGGAAAAGTCCTATCTGAATGTTGCAGCTTGTGTCCACCCCTGCTCTCATTTCACCAATATTTGCTTTTATTCTGTTATCTCTTAGCTGCATCTGCTGTACAACTTTACTTTTTAATGGAGATCTTCCATAGGAAAGAAGCATGTTGGCTTCCTACTGTGGACAAAATTGCTTGTCCAAGGCAGCCAGCTGAAAATGGTGTGAGAACAGTTCAAAAGGCTTTGATTTTATGAATTAATAACTTGAAATAGAACTGCTACTACCTATTTCCTAGCTGTGCAATCCACACAGAACAAGAGGACGATGTGTCCATTGTGCAATGTGAAGCAATTCCCAGTTGCACTGTGGCAGCAGGTCCCGTTACGTGCTCACACAGCTGCCAGAGTTCAGCTCTTCTGCTGCATGTTCTTTGGGGTTGAACCAAGGAGCTCAGCTTAGATTTTAGTACGCCAAAACATGGAGAGTCAGTTTAAATACCCAAAACACCAAGGCTGGATGTTATTTATTCACTACAAATTGGTATTGCAATACTGAAGGCTTCATAAGAAAGTCGTGAATTATAGACATAGACTTGCTACAGCATTTTGGTCATATCGCTGCTCTGGGATACTACATAAGGAGAAAATAATTTTTCCTTGCATTTTGAGGTGAAGTGATATTACCTGAAAACAAAGCAAGGGAAACATGTTGACACCTGTTTGAATTATCTTTTTAGTATCTGACATTTAACCCGTATAGCTGTGATTTAGGTGTTGAGATTTAAATCAATGGTGGTATGTTTCTGACTGTAGCACTGAGAGCAATGTTCATACTGTGCATATCATTTTCAAAGAGCCTTGGTATTTTCTTCATATTAATGTATCTCACTACTTAGAACCTGATCTTTCATATTAGTTCTTGGGGCCACCTGTTGGGGCCACTACAGGTCCACCAAATCCCACCAGTCCGTAGGGACAGCATGCAAACAAACTGGACAGCAGTGTAATACCAGGTGGTTCTTGGTGGCTTAAAATCTGGTTCGTGCTTGTTAGCAAGAAAGTAGAGATGTTTATCTAAATAATGGCAACAAAGACATTTTCACATTATTTGAATCCAAATTAAACACTGGCCTGTAGAGGAAACAAGATAGAAATCAAAGTAGAAAGAAGTCAGTCACTGTGACAGTCTAACTTGCTCTCCAGTAAATATTCAAAAGCATAACTGGTGAAAAATCATGAAAGAAATGAGATTTCAGTGTAATATTTGACAAGTCATACAAATTATAGAATACCAGCAAAGCAGATGTTTCTTATGTTTGTGTGATAGCTTATCTTGTTCCAATTGCAATTACACTCAGGTGTGAGCAGGTCCCTTAGTTGCATGTCATCTTCTATCTTTTCATCCTTGAGTACAAGCTTGAAAATCTTAGCTCATGATGTGGTATTACTTATAATATAAAATCTTATCTATTTTCTTTTTAATTGCACCAGCTTATCTCTTTAACCTGTCAACTTTGACAAGAAATTTCTGTCTATGTTTATATCTCCGCTATGCTTCTTATGCTGGGACTAAAGCGTATCAGCTAGACCTCATAGGAATCCTACAGTTATTTTATCATTTCTTGTTTTCCAAAACCAATTAAAAATAAATTATAAACACTAATTGGAAAGCAAATTTTACGGTACAAAAGGACATACTTCTACAAAATCTAGGGCACGTTTCCTTGAAATAAACTCAAAGTAGAATATAGTAAAGTTAAGTGAGCTAAGTTTTGAGCTGTATTCCTGTCATGACTAGTTCGTTTCTTGTTATCTGTGTTAATGTGGCTTTGAAATTACTCATGTCAAACAAGATTCAGTGCCCTTCATAGATTTAAGATAAGCCAGTTTCAGACTTAGTTATTACATCGTTGCACAACTGTTATTTTTATTTGTTTAAATTTCCCTGTAACCTAAGTCTTGATCAAAACGGGGTACAATTCAAAGATTAAACTCAAAGTTTACTTGAAATACCTGTCTGTTTATTATGATAATCGTATAACCCAACAGTTTGAGAAATGGTATATATCTTATATCACAACACTGCAGGGCTGTAGATAGAAAGCCAGATTAATCTGCTGTAACAAGGTTTCTGTGGAATCAGAATTTCTTTCTGTAAGAAACAATCATATAGCACCTAGCCATAGGAGGATTTCTGCAGAAAAATGAAACACCTTGGGTGTTTAACTGCCAGTGTCTGAGATGAAGAGAATATGATCCTTCTGGAAGGCTCCCTGGAACAAAGGACAGTGGGGAAAAAATGCTGTTCTGGATATCCTGCTGTGGTACCAAAGGTGTACATGAACACCACTGTCGAGATTCATCTGACCAAAAATACATGCCCATGTCTGTACAGTCTATTTACATTCCCTGTATGTGAATGCAGTGAAATAGCCCTTTTACATTATTTCACCCTAAAGGTGTTCACCTTAGGATACACCTATGTCTATGAATCCCATATCTCAGACTAATCTTGAAGAGTCTTTACATGAACCTTGAGCAGTTCTGGATCTTTAAGCAACACGGGTCGTTAGCCTCTCTGCTTTGCAGTTTTTTTGAGGGTTTGCCTGTTAGCAAAGTTTGGCAATTCTTTCTTGTATGCTGACATAGCACCTTTAGATTAGCTTGTTTCATTTCTTTTTACATATATTTGATATACTCTTTGGGGGAAAGATACATTCCAGGAAAAGGAATAAAAAAAAAAAAAAGCAGCTATCCTAAGCAAGAATCTTTCCTATACCAAATGTATACATGGACTCTAGAAAACCTCTTCATATTCTCAGCCTTGTGTAGTCATTCACAAAATTCTATCCTTAACGTTTCTGAAATACCCTGGAGGCTTCAAAGCCTGTTTATAGGATATATTCAGGAGAAACACACAGATTCCTAATCTTACCATCTGAACACACAACCCAGCACTAGTCTAGAGATCTGCAGCTGTCTTTTGAGGAGGGGAATACCTTGATGATTCCCTCAGATATTTCTGAGATTTGATGGGACGTGCTTATCTTTGCTTCTTTTCACTTTAGAAGCTTCCCCCCCCCCCCCCCCCACTTCTCATTGCAAAACAGAAACTGTATAGGAGAAGAAGCCTCCTCTCGCTGTGACTGAAGAAAACTTGTCCTAGGAGCTTAATTTCTTTATGGCTAGAGGAGGTAAAATACCCCTTCTTAAAGATCCATCTCAGTCAGACAGGACAAGTTGATCCTCCAGGCAGAGGCAAAAGCATTAACGAAGGAGCTTTATCAACTTAAAATCCCATGTTTAAGGTAAAGCAAGACACAGATAGAGTGAGTGACAGGACCCAAGGTGGGCAAGAAGAGACTGCTTCAAAAGACTGTTCACAGACAGGGGAGAAGTGCAAGTGTCTGAGGAGCCTCATCTTCTGGTTAAGACATACAAAGACCTGCACAAAACACTTTCTCTGCCTTGTGTTTCCAATTCTTCCATCCCTGCATCACTGTGGAGAAAAAAGAGTTCTCAAGTGGACTCTCCTACCCCCAATCACATCACCAGAAAGTCTTTTAGGAAGGGGTCTTTTCCTTCCCCCCTGCAATGCACAGGTAAGGGCTAAACAGCAATCTAAAGGTATATCAACCTAATGCCATATTTTAGTGACAAATCTCTGACTCATCCTGTTGGAACTGCAAAAGACCAACTGAGACCACACGCCCACCTGAACTAGTATCTTGTGTCTGACAACAGAGTAGCAAATGCCTCAGAAACCTTATAAAAACAAGGCATCCACAGTGCAAGTGGTACTTCCCTAGCCTATTTGCCCAGATGCCAGCAAATTGCTCAGAGGAGGCTAACAACACTGGTCCAAGCACGTAGGAACTGCAAACAGCATCTCATCCTCAGGAAAGGGTTGTAAGCACAGAAAAACTATCTCCTTCCTCTATAAGGAACTTCAAAGAAAACCAGAGGTGAATGGTACTGTAAGGAGGGAAACATCACCTGTCTGCAGGATCAAGAAACTGAAATTATTTATAGGCTGAGGAAAATACAACCTTGAGTTATGAGGAGGAACAAAGGACTAACATTTAGTCAGTCCACTGCCCCCCACCCCTCCCTGCTAAAAAGAAAGAGAAAAACATCCAGAACAGGTTGAATATTTGACGGAAAAGTGCTTACCACACCAGAATGGACAGATTAGATGGACCAGAGGTGACAGTCTCATCACTTCTTAAGCATTCAGTGAGAATTTTGTTAGTCCTTGCCTCCTTCTCCTGAGTTGCAAGATGAGAGACTGAACAATCTTGGAGGGAGGGCTTGGAAGCAGGAGGAGTTGGATGATGCCTGATTAGGAAGTGCCCTATGAAATCCATAGACATATGGATAATTTCATGCAATATATGAAAACAAACAAGACTAAAGGAACTGAGCCATATCCTGAGCTCCAGTTTTAAACAGCTACTAAGCTTTGCATATAGTTCGTTTCAGGTTTTAGTTCTAATCTGATTTCTAACAGCCAGATTAGAAACTATGCAGTTAAGCATTTAAAATCTTCCAACTATATCTTCCCTTAAACTACAGAACTAGTGAAACTGGCTGGGCGTAATTCCAAAAATACATGTAGAAATACAAGTTTCTTTAAAAAACTCTCCAACTACAAACTTACATTGGAGTTTATACAGAAGTAGGACATTATCCTCCAAGGATAATTAAGATATCACCGAAGAAATACAGGAACTGTAGCTAATGAAAAAAATGCAAATGTGGTTCATTACATGTTAGTATTAAGTGTTACACTGAATAATGTCCCATAGATGTGTTCTGCAAATTTGGCAAGCATTATAATTTGCTTGTAATGGCAATAGAGAAAAATTCATTCTTAATTGTAATACCTTTGGCTAGGAGGGCAAAGCAACTATCAACCATCTTGTAAAGGTTTTTATTGAAGCATAAATAACCTCAATCTTATTATGTTTGATTATTCCTGCTCATGAAAGTGTAAATGTTTTTTTGTGTGTGTGAATAATCCGTGTAGTGTTTCCTGAATGAACCTCCTAAAGCAGTAATATTTAAATACAGGAGCAATGGGGTTTAAGTGATTATGTCACATGACCCACCAACTCAGTAGATGAGGAAACTCTGAATGCTCCGTTTTACAAATACACAGTCCAATGCAAAATACTGGACCTAGATATAGTGGTTCAAATACACAAGGTTACTGGATACCCCAGTGGATTGATAATGCAGCACAGCGCACTTTAACTTTTTCTTGTTAACAGGGTAAATCAATGCACCTCATTCACTTCACTGATGCTTGAGGACCTGGATAAGAGATTTGATTCCCATTAGGATATGCGCTATAAAAACAGACTGTAAAAATGAACATTGTATTTCACGTCAGAACACTGGTAACAGGACAAAGTTTTGCCCAGCCTATGAGGGTAGATTCAGACTAGATATAAGGAGGAAATTTTTTGCGCTGAGGGTGGTGAAGCACTGGCACAGGTTGCCCAGAGAGGTGGTGGATGCCCCATCCCTGGAAACATTCAAGGTCAGGTTGGACGAGGCTCTGAGCAACCTGGTCTTGTTGAAGATGTCCCTGCTCATTGCAGGGGGGTGGGACTAGATGACCTTTAAAGGTCCCTTCCAGCCCAAACTGTTCTATGATTCTATGATATTTGTGACATGATTTTCTCATTTACACTAGAGGATTCAGCCTTGGGACAGCTAGTGGTTTTCACCATGTTAACAGAAGGATTAGTCTGAGCTGCTTTTGTAAACAGGATTGCATGATGTATAATTTATTGAAGATCTTTCTCTCCTTAAATCAGTCTAAAATTTGAAATTAGGGAATTACCATTTTGACTTTGCAAAAAATCTGTTCTGGATTTCCTAATTTGCAGATTAGGAAACTCAGTCTTTAGCCTTATGCTTCAGTTGTGAATTTTTAAGTTTCATTTTATAATCTCTGTCTTACACCGCCAAAAGTAGGGGGGGGAAGTAACTGCTGTACACAAGAATCAAAAGCACAGAAACAACAAAGGAAATTAACAAGTACTGGAGATCAGATTAGAAAGCTATGATTTCACATGCATTCAGTGTGGAAAATGAAAGATTTGAAGAAATTAGCAGGATGGATCTTAGAAGCATTTTATCATTTTAATTAATCTTACTGAGGCACTAAGCTCCATAAAATTGTTTGGGACAAAATACATTCAAAGAAACTCAAATGTGTCTGCCCATCCAGAATAAATGCCATGATTTTTAATTCAGCAAAAATCTCATTGAGGTTAACTAGTTACACATGTTCTGTTTCAATGAACAGTGTCTATGGATCATTTAGGAAGTAAAAATATTCCTAGTCTGTGACTTCATTCTCCAAAAGAGCCATTTACACACTACTTTTGTTTGCCTTCATCATCGTGGCCATAGCTGTAATTTATTGTCACAGGTGTAATTTACATTATCTTCTACATATATTTATAGTGTATTTAATATTCAAAGGATGCTGTGGCCTGCATGTATGCCAAAGAAAAGCAGGCTGCAGAGTGAAAGTAGCTAGATGCAGATAGGATGTGGAGCTGAAGAGACTGCAAATCCAGCAGGTCACATCCAGGGTTCCCCTAATTTAAACACTTTGTTTCCAGAAATGGTATGCATGCCATGATGTCCAGTCCCTATCAGGATCCAGTAATGAGCTGCATTCCTTATTCTCACTAATATGTTGGTTAAGGATTAGTTCTACGTAGGCGCACCAGAAACTACGTGTATGAGCTTATGTAAAATTAGGGTGGTGTAAGCCTCCCTTAGTTACTGGCTTTTGGGAGAGAATATATCTACGTTATACAAATGAACTTTTGGAGAATCAAGCTGTTTCATCAGTTTGTCTGGGTTCAGTAGTGTGAGGCTGCACTACAAAAGGTTCCCCATGCGACAGGGATTGTGGTGGTGGCAGAAGCAGCCCGTGAGAAAGGAGATCCAGCTGATACTCTGAGTAAAAGAGACATCACAGTGGAGTGCCTAGGATGGAAGTTACAGCCAGAAGAAACACAAGTGAGAATGGAAATGTAAGAGTTTTTTCATCCAAATCCAGTTCCCTTTCATGAAAAGCAACATGCAGGGAAGAATCTTGAGTTGAAAACTGGATCCCAGCTTTGAGAGACAGGAAGTGCCCAGGGGGTTACAGAGCCTTTGTAGTTAATAGCTGAATAATACACTAATACCTTAAAGTCAAACTCAATTAGAGTTATTAATACTATTATTTTCTTTCTCTACACCTCTTAAATGATTAGTTGCAGTATAATAAACTCAAGTTTCCTTTGATCTTATAGGCTGTCCAGCATTATGAGTGATTTCAAGGTTGATAAATTTCCAGCATCCTAGACTCCAGGGAGTTATGAGTTCCTATAAGAATACTGATTTCTTTTAAAAAATCCTGTCATTCAATAGTCAGAGATCCCCAGAGGTGTAGGGGATTCACCTTCCTCAGCTGCAAAGTGCCAAGTTTTCAGATGGAAAACCAGAGCTCGAATCCCCTTTCTCATAAGGAAGGGCAATGGATGGAAGACCCCAAACTCTTTTCTGTGCCAGATTATGAAAGAAGGAATTTTGGCCAAGGTCAG
Organism: Aptenodytes patagonicus; assembly: GCF_965638725.1. Lineage (NCBI taxonomy): Eukaryota > Metazoa > Chordata > Aves > Sphenisciformes > Spheniscidae > Aptenodytes > Aptenodytes patagonicus. The sequence continues at coordinate 31,736,514 of NC_134949.1, forward strand.
GAATACAAATCCGCAGCCTTTGTGAAGTGAATTAAAACTTAATTGCAAGTTGATCAAACCAGTCTGCTATGGCCTGATACAAGTTCACCTTCATTCTCTTTGGTTCTTTTCTCCTTTCGCCATTAACATAAAATATGTGTAAGTTAACCAAACGCTCTAAAAACACTTGCAAGCAACTTTCTGATTTCAGGTAGTGTTCGTACTTTCATGACTCTTAGGGTCATTTATCTCTCTCCTCCAGTTCTCCATAACTCATTCAGAGTTAATGAATTTAGCATTCACTTCTACTCTCTTTCAACTTATCAACCAAAAAATAATAAAATTCAGTATTCTCAAAACCTGTAATTAAAGCATTAAATCAATTAAAAAAGAAAAACATTTAATTGATGCTCAGTGTTCTTTGGTCAATGGCATTACGGACACATAGCCAGATCTGATGTTCATTGGATAAATGGAATTTGATAAAGGTTCTGAAAGACGTAGATATCCAATATATTAATGGAATTAGATCATTGCAGTTCAAAGTGCACGTCAGAAGACCTTTTGACTCATTTAATATTTTTCCCCAAGAAGGCAGAAACAAATTTAGATAAACTCAAAATCCAGTCAGAGTAATAGAAAACTCTCACCAAGTCTTGAGCAAGTCATTAATCCTACACATTTAATTTAGAACCCAGTATGGTGCTGCTACTCTCAGCCATCATACAAATAGAGGTGTGAGTTTCAAAGATGTTAAACTTATATGTATCACAATTACAGACAAAGTTATGACAAATGTTTTTTTTCTGATCTGCAGTGAGACCACAGTATTCAGTATCCCTTAAATATTTCATTTCGATTATGTAGTGTGGTGGTCTAATGTTTCATACTGGAGAGATAATGAAAAACTCAGGGGAATGAAAAGGAAATTAAAAGGAAAGGATGTGCCAAAGCGAAAAGGCATACAACATGATGTAAAAAATCTTTCTGGCTTGCTTGAACTGAAATGTCAAATACACCATTTCTAATGCTTCTAGGTTCTCCTGCTGTTTCTGATTCTGATATTCCTAAAAGCCTAGGCTGTAAAACAAAAAAAAAAAAAACTTTTTAAAATTTCAAAAGCACCAAAAGCTCAGGAATATTTAAGTTTGTTTTAATATGGCCATTATATAAGTGTACACATACTTCATTAGGGAAGTATATTAGCTCACACAGTACCTGGACAACAAACCTGCTAGTAGTTTGAAAATCAATCCTTGTTCCCATAATATGAGACCTAATTTTCCAAAACCATTGCTACTCTTAGCAACTGCTAGAAGGCCTAACAACTGCAAGATTTTTTTTTTTTTTTTAATTCACCTTCATGGAGTAGATTCTTATGTGTGATTGCATAAAGAAATAAGAAACCTTTAGAGTCTCTGGAGGTGGTCTTTCTCAGCTCAGTTTTATGGAACTGTATTATGTTTGGATAACTATATACATCTGCTCTATACAGTGCTGCTACAGTACATTACTGTAACCCAGAAGTACTTAGGCAGTTGAAAGGAGTATTCAAAATGGATTTAAGTTTGAAGTTCTGCATGTGCAAATCCTTACAAAGAAGAGATTCCAGTCTGTCCCTCATGGCAACCCAGGCAAACTCCTGGGCGGCTGGCACCCTCTTTGTTTCAGCAGCTAACAAACATCCAGAAGCACCAGATGTGTTTAACAATTGTAACATGTATGTCTTTTAAAGGGGGAAGAACTGAGTAAGGTAAAGACGACCCTACCAAGCCAGAAGATACTCCCCGAGACACAGAATGGTACAGCCACAAGGAGAACTACACAGCCTCTTCAGGTCACTGCTTGGATATCTACACGGAAAGATGCCTAGTCAGAAAAGAATGGTACAGGTAAGCTGTATCTTCTCTTGAAGTTGTTCTTATCCTGAAAGTACCAGAATTCTAGCACAGAAACTTTCATAGGTTCCCAGAAGACAGCAAATGGAGTGGAAAGACTATTTGTTGTCATCATTACAGCAAAGCTGAGGGACAGCTAGAAAGCAGAAAAGGAGAGTACTAAACTACAGTCCTAAGCTCTCAGACACTGTACAGAGCCTAGATCTGAATGTGACTCCACATAGGCCATAGAGATTTCAGTCTTTTCCATATACACTCTGTTTTAGCTAATTTCTAAATTAATTATTTTCTATGTAAACTATACGAACTCAGCAGATTAAACTGAAGGAATATAAAATGAAGATGAGTTCTCTATAGGGGTAAATGAATCCATTGACTGGATGGGTACTGCTTAAGAAGGGGAATGAATTCTGAGAGTGTTCTGAGGGCTAAAATATAGTGAGAAACTGAAAAACAGAGTTTCTCCTAACAAAATATACAGTTTCACACAAAGGACACGTATCCTGTTATGTCTTAGCTTCTGCACGCAATGAAGCAGCGTGCTTCCTGGCTTTCCAATATCTGTCCTTTCTTTTCATTATAAAGCAAGGATTGTTAAATGGTTTTCCTAACTTTTGCCATTTTGTGTCATTCATACACAAATATGCAAATTAGGGACCTCTAGTCAGCACTGTAACTTAGGAAGGCTCTACAGGAGTTTTCTAAGGGATTTCATCTACCTAGCAATTCAACATGAAATAGATTGTCAGTATAAAAGTCCCTTAAAAACATCCTTACATGTTTGTTTTTTCCTGATTTTTCAGTTAGGGACGTATCTGCTTTTTGTTCATTCTGGTCTCGTTGAATGAGTCCTTTTTGTGTTATAGGATGTCTAGGAAAAAAAAAGACTGAAGAGTGTCCCATGTATTCTTTCTGGTTTTGAATTCAGTCCTCTCAAATGATTCAGACCTCTCAAATGGTTCTCTGTTCACTTTCAATCCTTATTTTGAAAAACTTTTGTTCTTTATGCAGTATATGACTATGTACTTAATTCCATCTATGTATCTATCTATCCACAAAAAATATAAACAGCAAAGCAATGTTTGAGCCACAAAGTTCCAAAAGACATACCAGAACAATCTTATCCCACATAAATATTGGTAGAATACTCACCTAAGTATAAGGATCTGACACATTTTTTTTATGAGAACAACTTTGTGATTAGGTAGAGGCTATAAACTGGTCAAAAAAATAAATAAAAAAGGATAACTTTTGAAATATATCTAAGTAAGAGAGAACAATAGGTAATGACAATTGCAATATGGTTTTTGAAGTCTTTTCATACCTACAGAAAAGAAATTACTAAGAACCTATTGTCTATTACCTCAGAAAAGGTGAGTTTGGGTCTCACAGTCTAGCATTACTGCAATACTTTTTACCACATCAGAAAAGAAAGCTACACCTTGAAATATAATGAGTAGTTTCACTATTGCAAATCACTATTATCACAAAGAATGGGTCAGTGAGTTTAATTCGGAATGTGGTTTTTTTCCATTACAAAGTGGAATGGGGTATGGATGCTTTATCTCATCTTCATTAATTCCCAGGAAGAGAAGCCCTGGCAGGCTTGAGAACATATCCTACAGTTCTTGAAGGGATCATGAGTAGAAGGGAGATTTTGAATAGCCTTATAAGCAGATGATGTTTTGCTGTCTGTCTCTAATCTTATAGTGTCTGTCTTTGCTGAGAGTCTTTGACATTTTGAGAGACTGTTGATTAGATCACGCTTTTTTTTTTTTTAAGGTGGACATTCCATTAAAGGGATGCACCGTACTGATAGGAAGCAAAAGCTGTCTGTGCTGCCTTCTGCATCTGTACATTCAGGAGCTGGCAAGACTCCTGCACAGTTTTTTCCTCCAAAACCATGGAGTGCACCTGCAGAAATCATACATCAACATTAAATTCTGATAACATCTCACAGTTGTTCATTTTGTTTTCCACCAGAAGCCTGTAAATACAGAGCAGGGGTCAGGAAAAAATGTATGCACAACAGAGAGAACACATAAGTCATGGAGGGAAGGAGAAACTGAACCACTGGAATCCCAGAGTGGAAAAGCAAAAGATGCTTAGTAGAGGTGTGTATCTAAGATTTTCATGGATAGGCCCTGCTAACAGTGTAGTGGTTTGCCATTCTGCCATCATTTACTTTTATCTAGGCAAACAGCTACTTCTGGTGAAAGTAGCTGTGGAGATGCCTTCAGAAATTCAACAAAAGCTGCTTCCCTAGATAAGGTCCTGCAACCACCATGGACCAAGCTGTCTCTAAATGCAACAGTCTTTTTAGCAGCAATATGCCCCTGATCACTGCTATACTGTCTGGTACACTGCAACTCTGAGTCACAGCTTCTTTTTTTTTCTTTTTTTTCTTTTTTTTCTTTTTTTTCTTTTTTTTCTTTTTTTTCTTTTTTTTTTCTTTTTTTTTCTTTTTTTTTTTTTTTCTTTTTCTCCCTGAGCTCAGCAGGATCTGGGAAATCTTATCCAGCATGTAGAAACCTTTTCTTTTGCAGAGCCGTTGCCTACACAGCAACTACAGACTTGCAACTTCTGCTGAATATAGCTAGAGCATGGCCCACACTCAGCTTGTAATCACATCACACCTTTTATCACTGTATGTAAAGACAAACAGCCAGCCTTAGAGAAGTGTGTGAGGGTGGAAGGATGTTGTCTGGTATTTATTATCCTGCTGTTAGCTTGTGCTCATATTGTGCAGTCCCATACTTCTAGTGAGGAAGGAACATATGCCAGTTATTAAGGAAGAGAACTACGTATCAGGAGAGATCAATTCAGTGTTTTGATTATCAGTAGCTTTTCTGTATTTCTGGAATCAGATCCAGAAATGGACATAGGCAAGGATGAAGTGTTTAAATACAGAAACTTCATCCTCAATGTCCTCCCCCACCATATACTTCCTAATCTGTTTCCAGAATGAAAGCTTCTCAGATACCCAAAGTTTTTTCTGTTTCTAGCACTCAAGAAGCACCTCAGCTGACATCTAAATCATGTAGATTCTTAGCAGGATTGACAAATGACACTTCACCAGTTTATCTTCATTAGAAGTATACTCTTGTGGGACAATTTTAATAATGTACTAGTAATGTTGTCATAACTGGAAATATTGGTAGCAAGTGGTTACCAAAGCATTATCTATATGCATGTAGGCCTTCTAACTCATCACTGTATTCAGAGTGTGAAGTATTAATAACCGTCAAACCAGGATGTGTGGTATGAGGAAATCACAGCCTGAAGTCTGTAGAAGAAAAATAGATGATTGCTAGAGAATGCCCCAAAAGCACAGATAAAAGACTAAGAAAGTGGGTTTCAAACTGCAGGCACAGAATGATAACAGGGCTGGAAATAAAAAGCTCAAGTGGTCTCTTATTGTTCATTAAAGGAACAGAAAATTGTTGCTGGGTAAAACTGATTTTAGGGATAACAAAGAGAACAAAGGTCCCGTATCCATCCTAAGTAAGAGATGTCATATATAGTCAATTTAGTTATAACGTTGAATTGCAAACAAATGAGCAAAGAACAAGTGAGTGGACTCTGTTAAGAACTATCCAACCCCTCTAGTTAGATGAAATTTGCAACTTTGGTCATCACTGGTCCTCAGTGGCCTTGCTGGCACACAAGGGTATGTATGAGATTTGTGTCATACTGGCACTCACCCTTCCCTCATTAGCACTATCTCAAATTCCAACCCTTTTCATGTCCCTACAAGTGATGAGAAATATTGGTCATCTCCGGGAAAGAAATTTTGTTGTTTGAACACTTTTGCTGACTGTTTTTTGTTCAGCTGCAATTGGTCCTTTCACTTGGATTTTTGGCCTTTGATGAAAAGAAAGACTGGGGTTAAAGAGGGGGAAGGAGATGGAGATAAAGGGGACAGGAGTTCCTGTCTTACTGTGGAAGAGAATGGGGAATATTTCCTTGGCAAGAGGGTGCCTTGGGCATAACCACAGCCCAGGTCTCTGAAGAAATTTCTAAGCTTTGAGAAGGAGTTGTGAGAAACTCTGTAGAGTACAGCCAGGCAAGATAAGAAAAGTAAAACTGCAGACAGAGGCAAGATTGTCAAGAGAGGAATCATCAGGAGAACCAGGATTTGGGAAGAGAAGCTGCAATATAGAAATATACAAATACTGAAAGGAAAAGAGCAGAGTCAGAAGATGGCAACTCAGCATTATCAAGGGATAATCCCTGCTGTTCCAGGGAGCAGCAGAAGCAAACCCTTGCCCACATTAATCCTAGAAGCTCATTAATCCTAGCTATCATCTGCATGTACTAAAGAATTAATAACTGCTTTGTGCTTACAAGTTGTGTGTATCTTGCTTACACAGTCTTTTTGTGCCCAACTAAAGATGACAGATGAAGTGACCAGTGAGGGAAGGTTACACCTGAGCCACAGTAGCTGCTAACACAGACAACATTATGCTTCTGTCCCTTCTTCGGTCCAGCAAAGCAGAGATCAAGCAACCCCCTTTTACCTCTTTCTACCTTGTCCCAAACCATACGATGCTGTTATTTGTAAGCTACATTTTTCCCTAGCTAAGCATGGAGGCCTAGGCCCATGAGTTTCCCTGAAGGCTGCTGACATGGGAGCCAGAGTTACTTGATACAAGAAAGGTCAAAAAGAACATAGAGGACATGGCAACACATAGCTGGGGTAATCATGCTTGCCCAACAGGTGTAATGTCAGTGAGCGTATGCAGGGAGAGGATTAGACAGATGACACAGGCTGGTATTCAAAATCTATCATTTCTTATCATCACATGAGACTTGGCTCACTGCAGAAGTCATCAATATGTCATAGCATTTACCAACAACAGTCTCAGTCTTCTCCTGGATGTTCAGCGTGTCGAGACTTCAGCAGATGCCTCCAGTTTGGAGGACACTGACAATGCTGCCATGCAGTCTCCTGCATAGATGTCACTATCCTGCCACCAGGCATCAGGCTGGAGTCTGCATCCCACAAGAGCATCCACAATGCAGAAGCCATAGAAAATGAAGGTCCAGCTGTGCTTTTCAGCATCTGCTGCCTGTACTATCCAAAAGTGAGAGTTCAGTGGATATTCTTTGAAACTTCAATCACAACTTTGCACACCCTGTAATGGTTAGCCACTGGTAAGTCATGAGGTTCCGGAAGCCATTAGTCACTATCTGGTTTATGAGTATGGGGTCCTGAAATTTCGTCTGTCGTGTCAGTTGGTAACAGAGGGCCTTGGTGACTCTCCACTTCCAAAAGTTCATTGTCTGTTGTTCGCTGTTCCATTTCCCAAGCATGATGCTGTCCCACCAAATTTAGCTGATCTTCTGGGCACAGAAGCTGTGGCTTACCAGAGGCAAAGCTGTCACAACACTGAAGTTTCTCAGAAGTCATATTTTTTGTCAGGCAAAAAGAAGTCCAGGAGGGCAGGAGTCAGATCATTCAGAGTATCCTCCTAGAGTAGCTGCCACAAAGGACTAAAAACACACCATTTTCCTCATACTGAGCCTTTGTTCAGCCAGTGGAGGTTTGGTCAGCAGGCACCAGGAGGTCACCAATAAACAATCATCAACAGAATGGGCAGAAACAAAAATAAGGCTTGCTTCCACATGTGAGTTTTATATAAGCCATGGGGCTGGGAAAAATGACGCATGACCATCATCTCCAGGGTAATTCCCAGCTGAGCAACTCATACTCCAGAAGGAAAATGTTTGTGGGAAGCTTTCCTTCAAGCAGCTTCGAATGCCATACGCAGTAACAACGTGTAGTCAATGTAGGTAGACAACTTTATGCAAAGCAAACCATCTAAAATACGCACACTGTAAATGTAGAGACCTCAGCAGTACCTGCTTTAATCCACCCCTATAGAGGTGCATTACTTGCTAATATGGCTCCATTGCCACTAAGAGCCAGGAAAGAGAAGCACAAATTATTAGCATTAAGGACCTTTTAAAACTATTTGGAATAAAGGTAAAACCTATCACCATTCTTATCAGGAATTATAACATTAAGAATGTGTGTTTCACCTTGACTTCTACAGTGTTTGTGGTTCACCATTTATCCCTGATAATAGAATCCAAAATATTTATTGCTTTGAGGTAAAAGGAAACTACCAGGCTTCCAAAGAAATTACTGTATGGCCTATTTAAATGTATCTCTGAATCACGAATTGGCAAGAAACTTTCAAGATTAAAATGGAAAAATTATCATCTCTATTAGTGGACATTGTTAACGTGCCCATTTATTAGAAAAGACAAGTGGAAATTAAATAAAAATGGTTTGCCCTTGGGTGAAAATTAAAGTGAGTTTTAGGAGGAATTAGAATAAAGGAAGGTGATTTTTTTTCTCTCCCAAGATCAATTGAATTTTCTGGTGGCTTCAAGGTGCTAGATAGGTTATGCCACAAAGATCAACTATTGCTTCAGGGAGGAGAAAATTGATAGATTCATTAATTCACAAAGAAAACTCCAAATCCTCCTAACTAGTCCAAGAGGAGGCTAAAATCATCATCACTTCTAAGGCAATATACCTCAAATTTAAACACTTATTCACAACCACTTAAATGATTTGATATGTTTTAAAGCATAACTCATAAAACTCTCTAGTATGTCTTCAGAAGAGTGATTAAGTAAGTCCTGCAAAATCTCTTCCATATTTTTAAAAGAAAAAAAGACAACAGACCATCAAAAATTAAGAGATTAATATATATGCAATAAAAGAAGAGTTCATCTGATGGAGATAAATCTTCTGGGAAGTACTGTCATTTATTAATGCACTAGAAATAATATGATTTTCTAGAAAATTATTACACAGTTAGAGCCAATAATATCTCACTCAGGAAGTCCTTATGCCGATTGACTCCAGGGGAATTCGTGATGAGAAAGACATTCCAGGCATTTGCCCTGAATAGAGTCATCCAATCTCTAAGGTTTCCAAAGTAAGGAGTCCATGTTTTTAAGGACAACACATGCAGAAGCAAAGCATCTAAGGCATCATTCCAAATCTTGATTTTCATGGCCACCTGAAAAGGGCCACTGCACAGACAGTGGGTCAGGCAGAGACCTCTGGTTCTAGCTCAGTCCCTCTCCTGCCACCGCACTTCCAGAAAGGGAGGGAAGGACAGAAGTTCTGCAGCTGGAATAGCTGCACAAATATACCTCTTTTTATATAAGTGCATGGAACCTGACACTGAGAAGAAATCTGACAATTTCTAACCTGTTAATTTTGTGTCAGGTGAAAGAGCTGAAACGTCCCAGGCTAGAGTAAAGCGAGGTCAAGAATGTTTTGCTAATGTTGAGCCCCAGGTGCAAGATGGTCTTTAGAGAGAGAGAGAGAGAGATGAAAGAAGGTTAAAACTATTTGTTTGTGTGTTTTAATGGGGAAAATATTTCCTTAGTGTTTCCATTGCCAAGCAGGGCACTGAAACCTGTAACCAGAATGAAAATCCAACAAGATGAACAGAGCTTTGTGGAGTTAGGGATCATGAGATGTAGCATCCATTGCAACCACTTTAAGAACATCCCTGACAAAGAGTTAATATTTGTAATGGCTTATAAAAAGTATTGCTTATTTACTCTCTGATTATGTGCATCCAAAGCTAGAATGTGGTCATTATTCATACATACCAGGTCCAGAGCCACAACATCCCCCCTTCCAAACAAATAGAAACTGAAGAGAAAAACCTTTTGAGTTTCAGAGCTCTGGTCTTTCATGTACACATCTAGCTCATACTATTTAACAGCATGACAACACAGAAAAGTTTGCCAGCTGGGCTTCATTTACTCACAAATGCAAGGTAATGCACATTGGAAGGGGACAAAATATGAGGAGTTCATACCCACTATAGGGCTCTAATGTAACTGCAGGCATACAGAAAGAGAACCCCATCATCACTATCAATAGTTCAGTGAAAATTTCAAGTCAATGCTCACCTTGGCTAAAGAAAGAAATACTAGGTGTATACAGAGCAAGATAAAATATCCTCAAAATATTGGTACATAGTAATATAGATAAATAGTAGCATTTTATCTGGAATACTGCATTTAGTTCTTGTCATGTCTTCTCAACAAAAACGTAATAAAATAGGAGGAAAAGATGAGTAAATGTAAAGACTCTGAGAAAAACATCTAAATTTCAGGTATCTAGTCTTGAGGGCCTCCCTATGCAATCATGTAAGTTTCCAGTGTAGCTGAATGAGAGAGAAAGACAAACTGAAGATCTCCAGTGAATAACTTAGTCAGAGCCTAGATATTTATTGCTGAATTGAGTGTATAAAGGAACAGTAGGGAATATTTAGTTCATCCACCAGGAATCTGTTCTGGCAACTCTCTCTTGAGCAGAGCTACATAATGGAGTAGACTTCACTCAAATTAAAAAAAAAAAAAAGTTGATGGTAGTGATAATGTCTGTCCTTCTCTTATTTCAATCCTTGGGAAAGCAATGGAATGAGTCCTCCTAGAAACTATTAGAAGCCAAATGAAGCAGGTGATTGGGAAAAGCCAGCACAGATTTACCAAAGAGAAATCATGCCTGACTAAACTGATCACCTTCGACAACAAAATACATCTTCTGTCAACATCAGAAGAGTAGTGGATATTGTTTACCTAGACTTCAGCAAAGTGTTTGACACTGTTTCCCAAAGACTTCTTCTGGACAAACTGGCAAATTACAGATTGGATGAGTGGTCTGTGAGATGGGCAGGAAATTGGTTAACAGGCCACACTCAGAGGGTGGTGATCAATGGTTTTTACTCAGGCTGGCAGTCTATCACAAGTGGTGTCCCCAGGGATTGACAGTGGTCCCCACACTGTTCAACATCTTCATAAATGATCTGGACAATGGGATTGAAAGTACCCTCCCAAGCTTGTAGATGACACTAAACTGGGTGGTGAGGTGGACATGTTAGAAGGGAGAGCCATATTACAGAGAAACCTGGACAGGCTGAAAGAACTGTATGAAGTTAAATAAAGACAAGCGCAAGGTCCTGCACTTGGGAAATTTTTTACAGTGAGAACAATCATTCAACGGAACAACATCCCCAGGGACGTGGCAGAGTTTTCAGCACTGTAGGTTTTCAAGATGCAATTGGACAGGGCACTAGATAATCTCATCTAGGCTCCCTTTCCCACAAAAGGTTGGACCAGATAATCTATTGAGGTCGCTTCCAACCTGAGCTGTTCTATGATTCTATGATTCCCTAGATTTTGTATTATAGCCTATACAAAACTGGTGTAAGAAGTGTATCCATGGTCTGAGAGGACTTGGACCTTCCTCACAGCAGATGGCTCACTCTCCAAGACTGCCCTATGTAGGCAAGAATGCTTAGGCAGGAGGAAGCCATGTTCTCGGACAAGGGGTAAGTGGTAACCCAGACTCTGCATTTTGGAGCCTAAGGAGGTTACATTAGACCTTCACTTCAGTAACTGAACAAAACTCTAGCAATATTTATGGGATCACAGATCAGAAGTACAGGTCTTCCACATTCCTGGTTGATTGTCTCAAACACAATGTAAAGTTAAGTTCTGTCTTGTCTGCTCTTCTTCTGTTCCTGTAACTCCTCTATCCTTGACTGCATGTAGCTCAGTTTCAATAGGAAAATGAAAGGTGCACCTGCCAGAGTACTCTAAAACCCAGTAGGTAGACCATGGGATTAGAATGACAGGACACAAAGCTCAGCCTACCTAAGACTGGCATGGTCTTAAAATCAAAACTTCCTTCATTTTGGAAAAGCAGTCTGAACACTTGACTGCCATACAGAAAACAGAAATCATGGCTAACTTAGAAGTTGCTCCATGAGTATTGTGTAGTTTAGGTGAAGAGTTCTGATTTAGATTGACTAAACAAGAGTATAACAAAGATATAAGGAATAATGAATATAATCTAGAGAAGACAAATGTGCTTAATAAATTTCTTTTATAAAACAGAGGAACAGGAAAATAAAACAAACAGCTAAGTAATAAAAGTAATTGAATAAGAGGAAAGTGTATTTTATTCTTTCAAGCTGAAAATCTTGAAAGAGTGTCCAAGGATGGAACGAGTTTAAAAGATTGCATACACACACTTATGCATATATATGTACAATACATTGAAAACATCCAAAATTGTATCAGGAAAAATGTTAAAGAATGTGTTTTAGGAATAATCCAAACTTTCTGAGAGCATCAGGTAGACTCCTCTATAGAGTATTAAACTGCCATCCACTTCAGGATTGTGCATACATCCTTTTGAAGCAGGTTGTCCTGCTCACTGCGAGACAGGCTATTAGACTGGAGAAATCATTGGTCTGCATCAAAATGGCAATTCCTGTATTTTTCCTTGTTTCACATCTTCCATATGCTCTTGACAATTATTAAAAAATATTATCCATTGAAATAAATGTGCTGCATTCACATATGACTTATAAAATTGTTGTTGCTAATGTAAAAATTAAGATTAATCTCTATTTACCATCAGATTTGTATTTCTAATATAAAATAGTTATCTGCAAGTCTTCATATATCTGTCATGCCTCATTGATCTAAATTATACTCATAGAAAGCTTTCCTCAGTTTTTCCATGGAATAACACAGGCTTTTTTATCTTATCTCTGTAAAGTTGTTGCAGGTTGCATTTTTTTTCCTGTTGACTTAGAAACTCCTGCTGTTGCAGTTGTGGTTCAAACTGAAGTTTGGAAGCATCAGAACAAGCATTATTTTAAATGTATTTTCTCTCTGAAAGGTCCTAGAGGATTGCCTTTATCTCCTTTGTAACACAAAATAAATGAGAAAGAAATTAGCATCACCATAACTGCACTTGTCTGTCTTTGCTGTTATTTGAACATGAGCATCACCCCATAATGTTCCAAGCAAGGCAGCTTATGAGCTGTCTAGAGAAAGGAATATTACTTCCTCTATGTGCTAGAATCACTCCTGGCACAAGGTGAAAACTGCACTACTTTCCACTAATAAGGCTTGTCACATGACGAAAGAAACTAACTCTAGTTCTGTCAGGAAAGCAGCTTTAATTTCCATCTTGAACTCTAGATGGGAAGAGTGCCAAAGGGGTATCCTGTCTCAGAGCACAATCTCTTCCCAAGCGTATCCATGCTGTTGTTACTTTGAGGGGCAATGCTGGCTCTTCTGTAGAAGTAAGATAGCACATTTTCTACTTTGGAAAGTTTGTTTATGATGAAGAATATAAGGATAAAATATCTTTGCTTTTCATCTTTTTGATCTGCAAATGTTGCCTGACAGCATGAGCCTTTTAGCCTTTGCCTATCCTTGGTGCTCCAACCTGTTCTATGTACTGTGGTTAGGATAAGTATAAGTAGAAAAGCAGGGAAAGAGGAGAAGATGATCTGAAAGACGATGGACAGGGAAAGTGTTTGTTTTCTTAGTCTAACTACAGTTTTACACAATCCCCTCTTGTAGAAGAGTTATAATTCTCTGCAGCTAATGGTACATATTTACCTTCTTGCTTGAAGACAGATTCATTCACAACATGCAAGATGATCATTGCATTAGAGAAAAATATTCATAGTCTTGAAGGGCTTGCTTTTTCAGGCATCCACACAGACAATATCCAAGACCCCACCAAAAACTAAGAGAAAAGAATAAACTTGTAGCATATGATTAGAATTCAAATTCACGCAAGCTAATGTTTTATGAAAAAAAAAAAAAGAATAATTTAATCCTTTTAAGCTCTTCCTGTAATGAATAGAAATAACTATGCACCTTGAGAAAGCAATGTAGACTGCCTAAGTTCTGAATCCAGGTGGACATGTCTAAGGAATAGAAAAATATTTACACCCCAGTAGAAGACTGGGTAGCCCTTGGCCCAGACGTTCAGATGAAATTCATAGTTTATGGATCACAAAAATCATGTAATATTAATATAAACAGCTAAGTTCTTTAGCCTCCAAAACATCAAAACATGGTTTTTATGAGTATGCACTATAATATTAAATTTTTATATTCACTAATGAAAAACTTAGTCACAAGCCTGGCCAGTAACTTAGTGTTATTGTTGTCTAGAGCATAACCAATATTAAATTATATTAAAGAGCAGAAACCCTAACACAAGCCCATATATCTGTGTATGACTGTGGAGCCAACATTAGTTGCTGTTAGGTGACAGTTATTGTCATTATAACTGCAGTACCAGGGAAAAACTTAGTAAGCAAGTTCATAAAACAACCTTCTCCCAACAATTCCATTTTTTTGTCTCCTTATTATGTAGGAACAGGGAACAAAGAGACAAAAGATATGATATATATTTGACAGTTATATAACACAATTTTCTTGTCCTTATGGTCATTCCCACTGTAAATTCATCTTTTTATGTCATGCTACTAGTGACATCAGCACAGAAACAATGTCTTTTTCCTTTTATCATGTTCCTCTTAACATTTGGGACCAAACGCTTTTGTGGTATACAAATCAGAGGGGGAAAAAAAAAGCATACTGAACAACAAAACTAAGACCGAATTTGAATCTGCTGACAGTGTAGTTGCTCCCCTTAGCTTGATCCATAGCTGAAGGAGCTGTAACAGAAGAGGAGAACACCATGCCTTGACAATATGGAAGTATGATCTTGATCTTCCTTGACATGGAAGCATAGTGCCAAGAAGATGAAGGGCAGCCAAACAAAAGGTCTTTTGTCTAGTGTATGCCACCACTGTGCTTTCCACAATGGCTCGCTCTGCCACTGGAATTTGGAAAATCATATTGTGGGAGGCACAAGCAGAATGACTACAGGATGTAAAAAATCATCTCCTAGAGGATGGGAAATATCTGCACCCCATTCCCCAGAACACATATTATCAAAAAATAAACAGCTCCAGTACTGTTATGGATTGATTGGGACCAAGGAGTCTCTTTCTCCCATTACATCTCCAGCATATGGAACAGAGTACTTGGTCACAAAGGGCCTGATCCTGAACCTGTTTAAGTCAGTAAGGACTCATGACTTCATTTAATTTGACATCACCTATATGTGGGGTTGATGGAATACTTATAGCAAAGTTTGCTGTGATTTTTTAGTTTGAGACTCACCCCTGCCTCTTATTCTTTAAAATATTATAATTTAGGGCTGAGGCTTCCAACCCCTTTGGAGCTGTGATCTGAATTATCACTCAGAAAAAAAATAATCTTGTGACCTTCATCCCCTCAATTTCAGTGAGCAAATTAAAAATATATATCACTTCTATTTGTTCCTATTACTTCATAATTCTCACCATTTTCAAGGTAGAACATTTACTGTTGTATATTTTACTTTTCTGAATGTGTACTGCAATTATGAACTAATTAGATATTAAAGCCAATTATGAGAAGTAGTTTTAAAAGAAACTAATATAAATGTTGTGAGTAGGATGCTGGTACTTGTCAGGCAAAGGTAAACTGTTTGATAATTACAATTGCTAAACTCAATATATCTGATGTACAAGCAAAGTTCTTAAGCAATGAAATGGGTCAGCTATCTTTTTGCAGGTAAATCATCTGACAATCCACCTCTAGGGCAATGAAAATGTCCATGTTATACTAATGATTCATTCAGTAGCTCAATATTCATTCTATAAAACCTGAATTCTTTAAAGCTTTGTCAGAAAAAAAATGATTACATGGTCTCATAATTTCACCAAATGTATGTACCAAACATAGACATATTTTCATCTTCTTCAGTAAAAGTGTAATCCATCAAACTCAGAAGACCCATTGCAGAGTTGTTATATCAAACCTTACGGACATGGGCCAGTGGTTTGCTTATTGTCTTCAGACACTGAGTCACTTTTTTATTTCAAAAATCTGTAAACCAGAAAACGGTTTTTAATCTAGATATTTTTTTATAATATTGTCCTAAAATCAAGGTTCCCACTTGCAGATAGAATCATCATATATCAGATCACTAAAACAAAACATACATTTATCAGAGAGAGACATGTCAAGGAGAGGAACAGGAGGTCACAGCAGCTCCAAAGGATGCTGCGTCAGAACTCCCCACAGCTCTTCCAGAAAGAGAAAAGAAACCTTCAAGGTGTACTGACTAGCACTCAACTATACATGTCTTATAAAATGCTTTTCATATCTTAGAATGAAAGGCAAATATGAAAGATGAATCGGCATCAGCCTCATTTCTCCAAACCTTTGTTTTAGCAGAAAAGCTTAAGTAGGATCCTAAGCATATATATACATATATGCTTTTCCAAAATGAAACCCTGATAAATATGGATTATGGAACTGAAAGTACCAAACAGTTTCTATCCTCAAAGCAGAAAACTAGACCTTAGATTCTCCTCCATGCAAGAGGCACTGAACCTGTACCTCTGCATGCGAGAGAAGGGCCTCATCTACCATCTACTCATCTATTCACAGATAGTCAGGAATGAGAGATTCCTGGCCCAGATGGGGAGCAGAGGGAGCTTCAGGCTACACTAGCAATTGGAGAACTCCTTAGGAGAGCAATGATTACGGGTGCTTTTGGCCTTATAAACCTAGGAAGAATTTTACTTGTCTCCATTGTCACAGCAATGTGAAATGCATACATATTATTAGAAGAGTCTGAATTCCTAAGGCATCTCCCAGGCAAATGAGTGGCCCAGTCACTGAAAAAATTCAGATGCCATTTATCAACAGAGACAATCATTGTTATAAATGGCTTTCACAAAAATTTCCTGTTTCATATTTTTGTCATATACACACTGTCATACACATTGTTGCTCTGACTTGCTGGCTTCAGGAATTTTCCTTCTAATTTAGAGTTCATAGAGCATTCTTTTTAATCATTTTATGTTCATTTATTTTCCTAGTGCAACAGTAAAAAGATTAGTTGTGAGGAAGTAGAGAAGAAGGTGAGAGAAGTATCAAAACGGTACCCCACATTTGACACCTTCCATTCTGAGAGTGGATTTTCTTGAGGGAGTTTTATTTCCTTAGTGGATGTTCCAGGTTAACTATTTGAACTCACTGTGTAATTGCTCAATGAAAAGAAAGAATGTCTTAACATTTCTAAGCAAGGCCAAAATTTAAATTCCCTTTCCATATCACATTCCTGAGGAAAATGTAAATTAATCTTCAAAGTTATGGAGCAGATCATCTTGAGAGCCATCACACAACATGTACAGGACAACCAGGTGATCAGGCCCAGCCAGCACGGGTTTATGAAAGGCAGGACCTGCTTGACTAACCTGATCTCCTTCTATGACAAGGTGGCCCGCTTAGTGGATGAGGGAAAGGCTGTGCATGTTGTCTACCTAGACTTTAGTAAAGCCTTTGACACCATTTCCCACAGCATTCTCCTGCAGAAACTGGCTGCTTATGGCTTGGACGGGCGTACTCTTCACTGGGTAAAAATCTGGCTGGATGGCCAGGCCCCAAGAGTTGTGGTGAATGGAGTTACATCCAGTTGGCGGCTGGTCACAAGTGGTGTTCCCCAGGGCTGAGTACTGGGGCCAGTTCTGTTTAATATCTTTATCAATGATCTGGACAAGGGGATCGAGTGCACCCTCAGTAAGTTTGCAGACGACACCAAGTTGGGCGGGAGTGTTGATCTGCTCGAGGGTAGGAAGGCTCTGCAGAGGGACCTGGACAGGCTGGATCGATGGGCTTGAGGCCAATTGTATGAGGTTCAACAAGGCTAAGGGCCAGGTCCTGCACTTGGGTCACAACAGCCCCATGCAGCGCTACAGGCTTGGGGAAGAGTGGCTGGAAAGCTGCCTGTCGGAAAAGGACCTGGGGGTGTTGGTCAACAGCCAGCTGAACATGAGCCGGCAGTGTGCCCAGGTGGCCAAGAAGGCCAATAACATCCTGGCTTATATCAGAAACAGTGTGGCCAGCAGGAGTAGGGAAGTGATTGTGCCCCTGTACTCGGCCCTGGTGAGGCCGCACCCTGAATGCTGTGTTCAGTTTTGGGCCCCTCACTACAAGAAAGAAATTGAGGTGCTGGAGCATGTCCAAAGGAGGGCAACAAAGCTGGTGAAGGGTCTAGAGCACAAGTCTTATGAGGAGCAGCTGAGGGACTTGGGGTTGTTTAGTCTAGAGAAAAGGAGGCTGAGGGGAGACCTTATCGCGCTCTACAACTCCCTGACAGGAGGTTGTAGCGAGGTGGGTGTTGGTCTCTTCTCCCAAGTAACTAGCGATAGGACGAGAGGAAATGGCCTCAAGTTGTGCCAGGGGAGGTTTAGATTGGATATTAGGAAACATTTCTTCACAGAAAGGTTTGTCAAGCATTGGAACAGGCTGCCCAGGGAAG
This sequence comes from Aptenodytes patagonicus, assembly GCF_965638725.1. Taxonomy (NCBI): domain Eukaryota; kingdom Metazoa; phylum Chordata; class Aves; order Sphenisciformes; family Spheniscidae; genus Aptenodytes; species Aptenodytes patagonicus. Next base: position 31,754,634 of record NC_134949.1, read on the forward strand.
TGGTTGAGTCCCCATCCCTGGAGGTATTTAAAAGACATGTAGATGTGGCGCTTAGGGACATGGTTTAGTGGTGGACTTGGCAGTGCTAGGTTAACAATTGGACTTGATGATCTTAGAGGTCTTTTCCAACACAAACAATTCTATGATTCTACGATTCTATGATTCTATGATTCTATGTCCTTGGTTCTCCAAGTGATGAAAATCCAAAGAGCCATTCATGGCTTAAGCTTTACAGGATGCTCCTTCTTCAGCCTCGAGACTGATTAAGGGAAGAGAAAGATCCTCCATTCTGCTGGGTAACATCTTCCTCCTGAATGTTCTGGGTAGAATGGGGTGCTACTGAATATGTGTGTAGACATAGCTATATAGGGATTTAGGGAATTTAGGAGATTCTCTTTAGGAAATCAGAGGAATTTAGGAAATTAGAGGTCAAGAATTAGAGGGGAATTTAGGGAATTAGAGACCACTGTGTTTAGACTTTCTAGAAGACTGATAAGTCCGGCCAGTTTTAAACTTTAAAACCAAATTTTGTTAGATTATATTCATTAACAATGCATATTTTACTAAATTATTTCTTACATTTTATCAAAACTATTCTTTCCAATTAAGATGCCTAAGACTCAGCACCATCAAAATATTAGACAGCCACATTTTGTACCTATTTTGTACTTATTTGTACCAATAGCATCACGATAGTGAAGAATTAGTCAACCTGTATGTAATTACTAATAAGGCAGAATGGAAATTAGTGTAAATAAAATGTCTTTATAACATTTATATAACTAAGCACAACAAAAGAAGGCCAAACTAGAAACATGCTGAGTGTGAGGACAATGACACTTTATCAGCAGGCAACAGTAACTTCAAGTGAAGAGGTACATTTTATGCAGTATGCTTAAACAAGGCGACAAGTCTCTGGTAAAAAGTGCTAGCCAATTAGCCCTTGTAATGTTTATCTGGATCAACAAACTTTGGCAAGAACCATTTCCTCACCTTTATAACCCAAAATTTCTGCTATTTAAATTAAATACTTTATAAACCAATTTATATATCTCCTATAATCATTGATTTTTAAAGACAGAGAAAAATAGTTTTATTTTGTTTTTAATTTTTGTTTAATATTGATTTAAATTTTCTACAACTGAGGCAGTGGAAAGCAAAAATCAATTTATTTTTGTTTTAATTTGTTTTAAGGTAATTGTCTTTTAAAGTCATATTCTTGGTGTTGCATCATTTGGGATTCAAAGACTGCAAGAGAATCTTCGTCTACCAACATGGGACCATTCAAATATTTTAAATTACAAAAACTTTCCTGCAACTGTTAGATTTAATTAAATCTTCCTTTTTGTTAAATTTAAATCTAGGGCCAAATTCAAGCTGACAATGACTCTTTAATTCTTGGTCTCAGATGGGGAACATTTCATTTCTGTGAAGCCAAAATCAGGAATGAATTACAGCTTAAATAATGTAAACTAAAATGAAGGAAAAGAATTATCTAGGTAGCCCTTTATTTACCTCCACATTTCCTTGCTTTTCCAAATTTTATTACATCTCACCTGAATAAATAGCACGATAATTTAAGGCACATAGACAGAGGAGAGGGCACAAACAATAATTTGTTGCAGTTCCAATTTCAAATGTTGACCCACTACAACAAGAGGAAAGGCCTGTTTGTGTTTAAAGTTAAAATCTACTTCAGCTCATCAGTTTTTGTAAAATCGTGTCTGTATTCTTGAAGGAAACAATTACATAAGCACACTTTTTCTTTACAAGAGAAGTAGCTCAGTCTTAATGTATCTTGAACAAACATAAGGAAAACTGAGGCAGCAAACCATTATCTGAGTGAAGGCCAGAATTATTTTCTAAAATTCTTACAGCAGATCTATTTCTTTCTCCAGTTCTTTCTCTGTTTCTTTTATTCATGTGGCCTTTACATCTTCACTAGAAACTGCTATTCACCATTGCCATTTCCACCGAGTTTTCAAACCTCTACGCCTCCTGCTGAGAAACTTCTCTAAAAACTTCAGGACAGTTGGGAAGAGTAGCCTATAAAACTCCTTTAGTGTACAAAATAATGGAGGATGACTATTTATTTTTTCCTAAACCATTAGATACAACTGTAAATATCTATTTATATATAAAATAAACAAAGCCTTATTGATTCTGTCAGGATAATAGGTAGTGGAAAGGACAGGATACAGACAGAAAAGCAAATTTTTTCACCATTTCCATTTAAAATATACCGAAGTAAGGTATATTCCTTGCTTGGTGTCTCTAGTGCTTTCTAGAAGTAAAAAAGTACCTAGAAGGAGTCAAACACCCATTTGACAGGAAAGGGTAAGGTGTAACTTCAGTTTGTGCCAACCAAAGTTCAGCTGGTTCTCAGAAGACCACCTGATACCTCTTCTACATGGTAAACACCAAACCTCCAACTGGGTAAACAAAAAATGTATAGTTGTATTGAACTTTCTAATGTAAAAGGATCTGAGTGAAAGATTATCTAAGGTTTCTATAGGTGGAGATTAGGAGAGCATGATCTTCTATAAATAACAAAACTCCATAAATATTCACATGCTGTTTGGACATTGGTTGCTTTTATGACTGACCACTTCATACACTTCTGCAGAATTGCAGAACTTTTTTAATCCTCCTGAATTCAATCAAAGGTAGCTAGTAAAGCTGAAAATACAGGCTTTTATTTAGGAATCAAAGCAGAAAGGGAAAGAGTCAAGAAAGTACAATACACAGGGTTTATTCTTTCCTCCACATATCCTATTCTGTCCTATTAAAAACAGTCTGAAAATAAAAATCTCAAAAAATCAACAGATACTTAAGAATAATTATACTATCATGTTATCAAAATCACTTTAAGAAATTTCTCAGTTGAAACAGGGGTATATACCTGACTGAAATCCTCTTTTATTCTCCGCTTTCAATATTTGCACCAAATGCCAATCAGATGTAACAGAAAACTCCATATTTGCTGCCTATTTTCTGCTACATTGTGAAAATTGCAGAATTCTTGATTATCTACCAATTCTTTTTATTCTTTGTATTATTGTCATAGCCTTTGCATTTGCCTCAGCCAACAGAAACTTTGCAGAAGAAATACTGTAATATGCTGGGTAGTACAGTATAACAAGTCTCCAGGTTTCTCTGCTTAATTCTGATTAAGCTAAAACATTTCACAGATGTTCTTTCAGTTAGAATGAAAAATATTTTTTTGCATTAATTTTTTTTAATAAAAAATGTAGGTTTCAATTAATCAAGGCATTCTGTAAATTTGTGAGATTGCTTCCATCAAAAGGAAGCAAAACTGTATAACAGACACATTTTTTTCCAGAATGCATGAGCAAGGAGAAAAGTGAGCCGTATGGGCCAAGCAGGCTGATAATGTGGGCAGGGTATTATCTCCTGTAGATATCATTAACTGTTTATTTGGTATAAGATATTTCTTCATGGACAACATCAGAAACATTTCTGTTAGCCCATTTCCTCCTGTTTATCCCTACTCTCACTTTCCTCTAAGTTTGGGACTACCACGCTGAAAATGAGTGAGTCCATGATGTGATTACTAGGTTTGAGAAATGTTTGGAAGAGCCAGCATGTAACACCTCAAAATCCTGAGCCCAGCTATCTAAAGGCAAATCAGGAGTTTCCTGGGGACAGTAAATTTCTTTTACTTGATTAATGGTATTTGATCATGAACAGGACATAATCACAACGTGCCAACAGCATAAGCCAAGCTATTGACCCTTTGTATTATAACTCTGTTTCAGGAATTGCTGAACTAGGACTGTTGAGTTTAAAATGGCATAGGAAAATCTTAAAGAGAAAGTTTAAGCTCTGTTTAACTTCTAACATGGTTTAAAAAATGTCCTGAAATATTCAGAACCATATCTTTGCAGGTTTAGGTTGATTTGAGGGGTAACAGAGGCCCTGAGTTGCATGACACAGAACAAGCACAAGGCACTATCATGACAGGGTTGAGAAGAATCAGCACAGACGTGGGCATTTCACTTTCACAAATTCTCTGAGAATTAGGAAAAGGCACATGCCCTACAGAACAGTTACATACACACACACACACACACACATATACTGGTTTTGAAATTTGCTGTATTTTAGAAACAAATAGGACATTGAATAATCTGAATGGCTTTTTATTTTTTCTCCCTACAGGATGCCTAAGGGAAGAACTTGTGATAATGTGGAAAGGAACTTGTGTCATCACCGCGGGAGCATTTGTTTAATGGCATTCATTTACATAGAAATATGTACACTAGTAGGAACAATTCAGAAATTCAGCAAACAGCTTGTGATTTCAAGAAACTGTTGACAATGCTAACAATTTGCAGTGGTAAAATACCTTCTGAGTACATTATTTACATTATTATTTGTTTGCATAATTGTCACACTGAATCATTCCTTACCCACTGTTCTCCTATTTTCTGCAGTGGTCATTTCCTCATTTTTGTTCACTCACAGGCAACCTCTCATTTCATAAGTCACAACTAAGTTTTTTAAAAAGTTTATTATTAGTTGCTTAAGAATTTAGAACAAATAATATTAACTCTGCAAGTTTATGCAAAAGTAGAAGATAATTGGGCTCGGGTGGGAAAATCTTGGAACTTCTGCTCAGTCGTTGTATGCACAGAGACACACCAGTGCTGTGATGATCAACACTGCAGTGCCCAGAGGGCCTCAGCTCCAGAAGTGCCGTGGCAGTTCCTTCTATGGTGATAAAGCCGAAGTTCATTGTTATCACATGGGATTTAGGCATTTATAAAAAGGCTTCACAGTCGGCTGTACAAAGGGACATATAAAACAGCCAGCAGGAAATGCCTAAACCATCCAACAAGAAGCCCTGGCTTGCTCCTGGAGCTGGTCACTTGTCTGGAAGCTAGAGTGAAGCACCTCCTTGAAAGCTGTGTTTGGGACAAGAAACCATTTTCCATACCTAGGTTCTTAAACAGCATGTTTTGGTCATGAAAATTGCACACTTTCTTTTCTTCTTCTAGATGACAGTGTTGGTGATTTCATCATAATGATGATATGACCTACATTGCCTTCTAGGAGGTAAGATACCTGGAGTTCAAGTGCTTCCCCAGTCAGAGAAGATTCAAAAGCACTCTTCCTGAATCTTAAAAGACCCAGTTCCCAAGCCATTAAGCTTTATATCCATGTTGGAATCGGGAGCCTGGTACACTGTATTGGCAGTGGGAACTTATGTTTGGTCCTGGGAAGTAAAATTCTCTCTTTCTTTATCTCCTCCACAGCTGGAGTAGAAAGGAGGAGGAAATGGCTAGCCACCTTTTACAGTTCCTGTGGATACTAGAAAAGCAGTGAGCACAAAGACCAACATGACTTTGTAGGGCATGGGAACTCACCACATCCTGCTCCCTGATACATGTATTCTTTTTACATTAGAAATAAAACCAGGAGAAAAGACTGCATCCCAGCTAAAAGGTTAAAACTTTGAAAGTAAACCAGTATATTCTAAAATACCAGTTAGATCCACTACAAAGAAAGGATGGGTTTTATTTTGCATGAGAGTAATGAACTATGATAATTATTACCTATATTAGAGCTACAGCGGGCAGTAACGTTGAAAAGAGCTTGTTTGACCTTTAAAGAAGAGAACTGCTGGACAAAATGAATAAGCAAGGAAATATTGAGCAGATTAACAAGGCAGTTTGCAATAGAAATGAAAATGTAATTTTCCTTATAATTGCCCTGGTGTCTAGACACAGTGCACACATAACCAAGAGTTCAGTGCCTTTGTTTCTACAAAACGAAACATATCTCCAACTTGTCAAATCAACTTTATGATGTGCTATTGACCAAAATGCCCACAAAAATATTAGTGAGGGATAATTATAATTTCTTGAACTCTCTGTTTATTTCAAGGCCTTAAAATATACTTTATGACAACATCATTATGTCTTGGCATTCTAGACCAGACCTGTGTTAGTTATCCTGTTTACTACCGTTTCTGTGGTAGTAATTGTACAGCTTGATTTTTGTGGGTTTTGAGCCCAAGACACTGTGTTTTAGCGGAATGGGACTTCTCAGTTCTAAAAGTAGTTTTGTCACTGCTTCCCTATATGAGCTCACACAATTTGCTTCTTCCCTAGTTAAGTCTCCTCTCCTGTAAAATGAAGTTACTAATCCTTACCTACCTCACTGAGGTGTCATGAACACCCGCTAACATTTACACAGTGCTGGGAAAATGTGAAGCACTGTGAGCTACATTGTGACTTGGCCTATACAGCAAAGCTGAGAATCCTCCTCCCATCATTGCGTGAGCTACACTGAAAACATGGGCTGGGGCAGAGACTGGACTCAGCACGGATGCTTCCTGTCAAATTCTGGCTAAAATTATGTTACAATTTACTGTTTAAATTGTTGAACAGCCCATTTTCAGGTGGGAGAGAAAATCTGAGGAGTAACTGCATCATATAAATTCTCCTGTCTCTATAATATACATTTCAGAAAGATGTGGAAAAAGCAGAAGCAGGGCTAAAAATACCAATCTTTTTTGAGAAACCAAACACCACAGAATAACGTGAGTTTAATTCCTCTTTGAGCTTCTCTAGTGTTGTACAATATGCACATCACAACCTTTTTTTTTTCATTTTGCTCTTGTTAAGAAAAACATATATGGCCATATGCCCAGAGGGTTTTATTTGTGTTTTATTATGTTACTGTGGATAAACATTTGGACTACAACAAATAAAAAAGAGAATATTTGCCTTATTTGAAATTATAGAATATTCATCCTAATGCTACACAAAAGGAGATTTTGTGAGATTTTCTCTGACTTATTTCATCTGATTCTCTCTACTGGCCTGATCCTGCTGCTTTTACACATGTTGAGTAGCTTTAAATACATCCTTCTGAAACCAGTATGCAAAATTCTTAGAGGAAATGCTTTGCAATATTTCATATTCCTGTTCCATTAAAAACACTGTAGGGAGGAAAAAACATCTTTTTAACCTCTAGCCTTCGAAAGTAAGGAAGGGAAGAAAGCCTCTTTCTCTTTTCCTATAATTTTCATATCCAAACATAACATTATTAGATTAAAATGACCTTGAAGTATAAGTATGTTTTCTATAGCCAAGGCTTACAAAAGTTGAGATCCAAAAATTGTACCACATGGAAGTAGTTCAAGGAGGGATTCTGAACTGTGCTTCACTCTGCTTACAATGCCACTCACTAAACAATGGCCATCATATAACAGTGATACATACCTAACAATACATATACCTTTATAGCAGTGCTCATCAGATAACAACAGCCTCGAGAATAAAGCTGTTTTCCTTCTTCCTCATAGTATCAGTGAATACTGAATGAATACTGTGGAAGTCAAAGATGAACATTTCCATAAATTCTAAGACGGTCTAGTTTATTCTGAGCCATATATTTCTATATCATCAATCACTGTACGAAAATATACAGTTATTTTGTCTATTTTCTGCAGCACTGTTGGCATGTGGCCTCCAATATGAAGAAACAGCAGAGTTGAATGGAACATTTCACGAATTTCACTCCCAGTACAAATCACTGAGTGATGCTGAAATAATAGTTTATTGCAATCTTCCCTAAACACAATATAATTATAATGTACATGTAACAAGTACATTTGATAAAATTTCAGAAATCCTGATGACACAGTATGTTATTTCTTGGTATTTATATAAAAACATAACATAAAATGTAGTATTTCCAAGATACATATTTTAAAGCAGATTCCTTTATCTGTGGGAACAAATGTCCAGAGAAGACTAAAATATAAAAAAACCACTGTACTAGGAAAGCAGATATGTACAGCTGATACTAAAAGGCTGCTTTTATATGTTATTTGGCTAACTGAGAACGGAATGACCCCGGTGACCACTATGTAGCTCAAAAGATAAGCTCTATCCTAGCGCTGTTTATGCTCATGTGTGCATATTTATAGAACTTCCACTGACTTAATTCAAGTTATTCTGGGGAACAAAATAAGAACATCTATGTGTATTTGCAGGTTCAGTGAGTAAAGTAAGGTTTTCTCCAAACTGGGCTATAATGGTTTGGCATAATGAAGTGCATTGTACAAATGTTAAGACATATCAGTATGTCTTCATTGAACAATTAGGTATGGTAAATCCTCTAGCTATGAACATAAATGTGTCCTGAGACAATAAAGTCCCTTTGTCTCAGAATCCTACCATACCCTGGCACTGCAACAAGCAGCAGCTGGCACAGTCAGTGTCAGAGTCTGTCTCCCCAAGATGTCCATGGATTCAGTATATGTGACAATATAGTCTGTGCTTTAAATGCAAACACAGAAAGCCTTGCATAGAAGTATGGAAGCATTGAGCTGTAAGAATCTATTCATCCTCTCTTAAAATTAGTCAACTTCATTTGTGTGATAGAGATACGATTGCTACCTATTAGGTATTAGACCATTTGACAGCTTCTCATGTCATATAAAGACAAGGTGTCTTCTTAAAAACACTGACAATAAACCAAAAAGATTTCAAATATAGGCCAGACCAAAATGCCTTCTTAATTTCTGGGCCTTGGAAGCAATTTTGCAAATAATAAACACTGAAGATGCTCACTGTATTTTGTACTCCCTCCACTTTCTGTTTTGCCCAAATGAATGTCCCTATGCCCATCAAAAATGATCCTTCTTTTAGGACCATAACAGCCGTTGCTCTATATGAATATCAGACATCAGATCAGTGGGCTTACAGAGACGTTATGCTGTTTTAGAATCATTGCATTGCATCAGAGGAAAAGGTTTAGTTCCAACTTACTGGACATCTCTCTCATCAGCTCTGACAAACCAGCCACTTGAAAAAGCCACGTATCTTGATTGTTATTGCTTAAAAGGGCTCACAGGCATTAGTATTATGCATTTTTCAAGCTTCCTATTTGCAAAGATTTTGACTGGACACTATTTGTTACGAGCCTTTAAACGCTGTAGTTATTAGCTTGTGAGGCTTGTATTATTGGCAAACAAATGCATATAAAATACTCTAATTAAGAAGAAAAAAGGACTTTTTTTTTCCTTCTTTTGGGGCATTTAGCAATCATTGTCTATTGGGAAAGGTATTTTTTCCTGTTTCCTTGAGTTTTGTATGATGTTTGAGAACAAAGCCTTCCTTTCCCATGCACCTGGAGCTCCCTCTAGTGATTCAGCAAGCAGAGTGAAACCTCTTCGTGACACTTCCTCAGTAACCAAACTTTAATGAACACATGCATTTCTAAGCAGCTCACCAAGTCATTTTAAACGTGAAGCCCAAACTATTATCAAGGAATATGTGTTGATTTCAACTGGGAATAGATTTAATTGGGGAAATGTAGTCAGTCTCAATAAAAGAAAAATATAAGGGAAAATGCTATACAAATAAAAATTAATATACGATCAAGAAGTCATCAGATTCATGACAGTTGGGAGAGTGGACCAATATATTTAATAGCTTTTATTGTTTATTAGGGTTTTTTTTACTTCAAAGGAGATAATCGGGTACTATAATCATTAGCTGACTAAAGGTTAAATTTTCACAGACTAGAAGTACCCAACAATGTTCCCAAATGTTTTCTGTAACATGGAATAACTTTCTGATTTACTATACCTGTCCTCCCAGTTCTTTTCCTCCTAGATCTGTTGGCTTCCTATACAATCAACATCAACGCTGCTGCATAACTAGAAAAGCTGAAATAGCTCCCAGGAGATCCATTGCACTGGATTTGAAACTCTTGCACAGCCTGCCAGCTCTAATTCACAAACTGGAATTCATGATTAATCCTCAACCAACCTCAGAGCTGCATCAGCCTTATTTATTACTATATTTTGTAATATTGAAAATCGCAGCATGTTTTTACAAGCAATGAATTAATCACATTCCAGAATTGGGACCTGACCCAGCAAACTTTTACTCTGTTGATTAATCCTTAATCATGCCAGGCGTCCCTTTAGAACAGTAAGAGGAACAAGCACATGGCTGACAGTTGCGTGACCGGGCTCTCAATTCCATCTGGAAATGTGGCCTTCTAGGAAGCACTGATTCTTGCAGCTGAATCCACCCCAACAAAGCTTTTGATAAACAGAGCTATGGGGCTTCCCCATGGATACAGAAATCTGGCCATACATAACTACAAGTTCTTATAATAAAAGATTTCTCGGGAAGAACTACATAGTCATCTCAATATGAGTATTGGGCAGCAGAATTATTTCTGTGTTAGAATCTCAGACTTGCAGAGAAAAATGCTTTTTCAACATATAAAACACTTCTTCAATGCAGCATACTCAAATAAACTATTTTGCTAATGGCACCCAAGTGATAGGCAACTTAACATTAACTTAACTCTAATTTTGCACTTTACGTTTAGAAATAAATGACATCCGCTGTGGTTCCCATTCAGTCTCATAACAACTCAGTACAGCCATATAATAGAGGTTATTGCTTAACACTGTATAAATAATGTCTTAAAGGATATATAGCACGCTTTAAACTGCACTAGAGGATAACGTCAGGGGAATAACACTGGTTATTCAGTATAGTAAACTGCCTAGCTAACTGATCAACAGCCTTGAAATGGCCTTTCTTACGTATCTCGTATGTTTAATCATTACTTTTCAACACAGCAGTGGCTGAATTATTTAAAATCCTACATAGTCCAGGCATATTGCAAAAAGTAAAACCTATTTAAAATAAAACACTTTATAAATCAAAATCATTCTCCAACATACCTCTCTATGCAACTGACATCCTTTAAAGTCTCAGGAAACTGAGCCAGGTATACAATGGCTCTTAAGTAGGTTTGTCCTTTGATAGCTTAACTTATGGTGCATAACTTTTAAGTGGTCATTGGTAATAATACAGGAAGTAAGAAAAGTTCTGGATTGTAGACAAATCCTAGCATAAAATACATGGAGTTTTTGAAAGGGTACACTTTGGACATATTGAAGACGGAGAGCTATTCAGCATCAGAATGACAAAACTGCTGTATTTCAACTACCAGAATGCTCATAGATGTAAAGTAACCTGGTAACCTCTATTGCTTTCATAGGGAATCCTGCTTGCTGTCACAATGCATCTGGAATTACAATCATAACAGCATCTGAAACACCACTTAATCAATGTCTGTGGAGCACAGGGCCACCACACACAGGCCACCCTGGAAACACTGCAGCGGTCCTGAATTGTCTGCAGTTTCTTTTGCATGAAAATGATAACATCTCTTTAAGAATGATCATTAGAGCATGTGCTGCAGAGACATTTCTTGGTGCTCACGGGCTTTGAGCCTTTCTCAGGAAAGTTAGGGGGAGCTGGTTCATGCCATATACAGAGTGGCAGAAGCACTCAGACTAAACACTACCTGTTTTAATGAGTCCTTGTGGCAAAGCAGTCTTGGACTTTGCCCTCAGCTGATCTGAAAGAGCCCCGTGCTGGCTGATCTGAAGGGCAGAATAACACTCAGAGCTATATTCTCTTGTTTCTTGAGGAGGTTATGAGCCAAAAGAGAACTGTGTAGTATCTTGTCTTTTATAGCATTGCAGAACTATTGGCCACGGTTTGGAGCAGATTTCAGGTTTCGTATTTTTATTGTATTATTTGCCCTTGCTTTTGCATTATTTGTAAAAGCTCCCATGACAATTTGGATATTTTATTTTAAGTAACCAAAACAAATGTCTTCATATAGCCCACAACAGAATATTGCCTCATAATTGCATTGTACCATAAAATACAACAGATATGAAAGCTAAAGGATGACATAAAATCGTTGCTGATAAACTTTGTAAATGACATAAATTTTGGTGGAATAGTAAATAATGAGGAAGCTAATCTACTGCTTCAGAGTAATGTATTCCCTAGTTAAATGCTTATAACCCACTGAAAGTTTTAATACAGTTGGCATGAAGACTAGAAGTATCTAGGTAAGAGGCTGCTACTGTTTTAGAAAGTTGTGACAGCAAACTTAGAGACATCACATCACCACTTCAATGTGACATCTGAATGTAACCAAAAAGAACTAGGAAGGCCTTTCAGATAACAAAAAAGGAGCATATCTAGGACTGTGTTGAAGGTGGTGTTGTCCAGCTCACCTGACTGGATGTTGAAATCACAGCTTTCTAATGTTTGTGTTGAGCCAGCAGAGCAGCCCCAGGGTTCTGGGTTTCTGGGATGCTTACCTCCCACCTCCATCCTTGCAGCCATAGACCTGACTGCCTGTCACTGTTCCTTCCTTCCTCCCACTACAGCTGACTGAGCCATATCCTCCTGTTCAGCTTGTCAGAAAACTTTTCCTCTGCCATACCTCAATTTTCTTCACAAGGAAAGCACAAACACTTGCTCAGATTCCTGTCTGGAAACTCCCACTTCTATACATATGAGATAGAGGGGAGAAAAGATACCTATCTTATCAGCATCCAGCCCAGGCCCTGTCCCTAATAAGATGATCCTGAAACACCAGCACACTCCCGAGGAGCACTGCAGAAAAATAAAAGTGATCTGGTGCCATACACAGCCTAGAAAGCAGCTGGTCTATACAGTGAATTAATAAGGACATAGAAATACAAACAAGAGTTCAAAAGAGAGACATAAAAATGGCCCAAGCAGGAAACCAACCTTTTAAATGTGAGGATTAAAGAACTCAACCAGTTTAACAAAGAGACTGTGAAGGCACGGCTGGGTGACCACACTTGCATACAGAAAGGCTTGCAGGGGTAGGATCTTTTTCCACCTTGCTAACAAAGTTGTACGTAGTCCAGCAGAATACAGCTGAAAGTCAGACAATTTCAGTCTTGCAGCAAAAAACAGTTTGAGAAATGTGAGGTAATTTAACATTGTAACAGCTTTACCAAGAGTGCTAGTGGGCTCAGTGTGCTTATATCCTTTAATATTTTTTCAGTCTCTGTGTCTGGGATTCATTTGGCTCGTCATAGTGGTCCCCATGGGGTGTACATGTACATAGATGTTTCTGTTTCTCTCCTGGACCACAGGAAGAGCCAGATTCCCTGCATCACCTCAGAAAGCTGATAATATTGGCAGCTGTACATTAACAGAGTGTTCAAACCAAGCCGCAGGTCTCTTGGCTCATGACCTGAAGTGGTCAGAAAGAAATTTTCTACCTATGCTGTTTCCCAAGTGTATTCTCAGTGTAATTTTCAGCTTCATCTGAAGTGCCAACAGTTGTCCAACAAAGGGACATTGACAGGAGCCAGAAGGATACTTTCCCTAGACACGGTCCTTTTTTTACCCCCCTCAGAGTAAAAACAATCCATTTTCCTATGCTGAGAATTATCCCTTGCTGCCCCCCACCAACTCTTTTCCCCACGTGCTTTGGTCCCAAGATCCAGACCTAAATGGACTGGAGAATAGGAGGAAACAGTATGGTCACAATGCTGATACCATGCCCTTTCTGTTTTGGGCCAGACTGATGCTCATATATATTACTGACATCACCATCTCTGGATTGGTGCCACCCTCAGCATCCCAGCTACTATTTCCTTTCAGTGTGTGGCATAGAGCTGCTCATATGTGCCAGTCCAAAACCTCTGGGATCCCACGGAAATTCAGGAGTGCTCCTGGGGAGCTCGTGAAACACTGTCTTTTGGATCATGAACTCAGAAGCTGAGTTCAATGTGTGGAACTCCACCAGTTGCTGGGGCTGCTCAGCTAAATCTGCATAAGCGTTAGAAAGGTCTTTGTGATGTTCTTATAGTATTTGTTATTTGTCAGAAGACATCTGGGATTAGTATTGTCCTTTTGGAGTACCACAGTGTTTCTTCTCCAGTAAAATGGTCCCTGAGAAAAGGTATGGCAGCGACTCTTCCCAGTTCCCCTCCACCCTCGAGTTTGTGGCCCCCAAGGAAGTTTGGGGATTGTGGTTTTGCATTCCTTTCCAGAATGCCAAGTCCCTCTAATGTTAACAGAGCTCTGTTCACATGTGACTACTTGCAGACTGTTCCCTGCCATGGTGAGCACCGAATACAAGACTTTCACCAAAGCTGAGCGGAATTCAAAATGGAGCAGGGCAAGTGTTTCATTTTTCAAATTTCACACGGTTCCTTGTTCCTCAGCATCTATTTCTATCTAGGCCTGTTTCTCTGAGGGATGTGGGGATTCTGCCTCGATTTCTATCCTAACACAGCAAAGACATTTTCTGTGAAACAGAACAAATTTAGAACAAATTCTAAAAAATGTATTTCTCCTCAAAATCTGGGTTTCAAATACACCTGTTAATAAAGTAGAACACTGTTCCATGCTTCCTATCTTATACTAAAAATGATTTTTATGTAATCAAGGAGGTGTCAGCAAGCTAGCATTTTAACTTCAGCTTAAGCTTAAGTGTATCCTTAAGAGCTTTCCTAAATGGAGACAGATGCAAATACATACTTATTAACATTGATGAAGTACTGTGAAAATTGTGATCTAGCCCTCTGTATGTCACCACTGATCATATATGTCTTGTCTCTTATATGCCATGATTTTTTTATTGTAATTTATATCCTCTTTGCAACTAGAAAGCTCAACAGGGGTCCTCTTTTTAAAAACTAGAATTTGCCAGCTGTTCCAATGAAGTTAATTGTATCAAAGACACTGCAGTTATTTTTTATAATAAGTGTGCAGCAAAACCACATTATCAGAACACTTGCTATTGGACAAGGGCTCTGAGGACAGCTGGAGCCTCCTTCCAGTTTTAATAACAAAAAATGAACATACTTCAGAAATCACAAAGACGTTCTTAGATAGAAGGGAATTAGTTCTCATTTTTCATCTCCCAGCACCTTGCTCTAGCTGAAACTGCTCCTGCAGTTTCTGAATATAAAAGTACTCACTTTTCCTTACTTTTGTTCCTCATTTTAATGAATAATTAAATCCAAAAAGTAATTGGATAACCTTCAAACAGGGATCCAAATGTCACCAAGCTTATCTGAATGAAACTTTTGAACCTCCAGAAGTTCACCTGAAACAAGCCCTGTATTTTTTGTTGCTGTTGTTGCATGGCAGGAATATCAACAAATTGATCCCTCACTTAATACAGGCTATGGTGAGTCATAGTCATTGGCTTCTGATATATCATGCTTTGTTTTGGTATAGGTGATAGGTCCAAATACCATCACTTGCATAATGGGGATCTAGCATAAATTTTACTGTTTCTTAAAATTATGCAATTTCAAAAAAAACTCAGATAAAATATCTGAAGTATGTTTTATTTGGGATGGACTATATGGAGTTTCACTCTGTATAGGCCCAGAATCAGAAGAGGCAGTGAGGGGAGGGAATAAATACAGTAAGAAAACTCTATTAGATACTGATAAAATACATAAAACATACTCTACGTCAGTAACAGTGTTTTTGTACTCTGCCATATAAATGCTAAAAGTTTTATGAACTACAAGCCAGGCCATAGTAAAAAGTACCAGTAAAATAACCCAGAAATGTGCAGTCTCTAAACATATTGCTGTTACACAAGTTGTTTTTAGTTAAAGACCGATGGTACAAGGAGAAGCACAGAGATTCATAAGGGAAAAAGACTGGGAACAATTCCTGCATTTACCAATATCAAATGAAAGTGTGACCTCAAATGAAAGTGTGATTTATTTCCCAACAGGTAAGTATTTCAAAAAAGGGTAAAGCACAAGTCAAAATGAGAAAAAAGAAAATACAAAGTACTGCTGAAATAAATTTTGAATATATGAACTCTATAGATAACAAAATTATGCAATAGCAAGGCTACTATAACTTCAGAATGATTCATCTTTCTATGGAAAACTATCGCAAAAAGCCGGCTTTCCTGACAATAAAAACAATTTTACCACTAACTTTAACAAGATGAGCATTTCACCCTGACTGGAGATGATCCGAGCTCTGAGGTCAGGTTTGACTACTCTGAGGGCCAAAGCAGCAAATTAGCAACAGCCACATAACCAATGTCTGATAGAATTTTTGTGGTTTTCAACTCTGTTAAATGTCTGCACTTTTGTAGATTATGACTGCCATTGGAACTGCTGTTTAAATTCTCTTCTGGCACACAGGCACCTGATCTAATTCATGCAGAGATTATGGACAAATCACATTTACAAGCTTTTTGGCCAAGATGTTGCTTATAAATTCAGGTAAAAGCATGAAAACTCCATAAGCAGTAAAATGTCAACTTGTTTTCAATAAAAATAATTACTTACAAGCAAGTCCAAAGGTAAGTAAACTATTTACCAAATTCAGCTTAGCCACGTGTATCTCCAACTCAAAACTGATGTAGCCAAGTACCATTAAAGTACAGCATAGAAAATCATTCATCATCAGTGTGACTTCAAAACATTAGTGGCATAGTCATATTTGGGTAGCTATTAATGAAGTGTCAAGGTTTCTTTTAGTTCTGGATCATGGATTTAAATTATAGGGAAAATTATGTTTTACTATATTCCTAAGGAACACAAAAACTTTCCTGAAAATATTTTTGCTATGCTTCACTCTATGCTTTGAAGCTTCCCCACCAGCAATCTTTATACAGGAAGAGAAAGATTTTCTTATTCTCATTCTCATGAATGCTCCAATAAAAACTGCTTGTACTGCTTTTTCTAATCATGCCCTTTCTAGCTCATTAATGCACTTGATATAAAGATGACCCTGTAAAAAATATATTAATGATATCAATGAGGTCACATTTTCCCAGGCCTTGTCTACTTACTAAAATGAGTTTTAAAAACTTTATAAACTGGTCAAATCACTCTGGACATTCTTAAACTAACTTTTAATTCAAGGTAGTATAACATACATTCTTACCACAAAAAGCTGAAGTGGTTAAAATGGAGTAATCTACAAATGGCTTGAATCAACTCAGCTGGGCCAAATGGACTTGAGTATTCAAGGCAAAACTTTTTCAGTTCAAGGCAAAGCCAGATAGCTCACCTAACACTGCTCATGAAGTGAGCCAACTGATTTAGTCCTGCTGCATGAACTGGGGGCTGGTAGACAGGGATATGCAAAAAGTCGTTCCACCTCCTCCTTTCCAATGCAAATCCTGCCATTTACTGGAGATCAATCATCCAGGGAATTCTTGAGCTGGAGACCATTGGGACCATGGTACCTAATAAGCCTGAACAAGTCTGTTCTCTTGAATTTGCCTCATCTTTTTTGTATATGCTTATACTTTGGATACCACAACACCTTGCAGAAATTAATCTCAATTTAATCTTTCACTAGTTATACTGTCAGTTTGTTTTAAACATGCTGCCCAATAATTTCAGTCAGTGCCCTCCCTTTCTTTCACTGTGGTAATTACTGAATACATTCTCTCTCCATCTTTATATAAATTTCAATTTTATTGGTATTTGGATGTTTTTTCCCCAAACTCAAAACTCTTTGTCTCCTCAGCTTCTGTACAGAAATTTTTCCATGCTTCTGGTGACTTTTGCTGCCTCTCTTAGTATTTTTCTATTTCTACTCTATCCCTTTGAGATACGATGGACGGAACTGCAAATAGCGCTTAAGCAGTAGGGACATCTTGGATGTATGCAGCCTCATAATGTTGCTTTCTGATTTATTCTGTTTATTTCCAAACAATACCTAAAATTCTGTTTAGCTTTTTTATCTACCTGTTTTGGTGCTAGATAGCTCTGAAAGTAACAGAATGGGGTAAAGGAGGGAGAAGATGGTTCGGACAAAACACTCCTCAAGCCTGTGTCAGTAAGTAATAATGGGTTGTGACGAGTAGCCCTTGTCAAAAGCTAAGGCCACAATGAAGATTATTAATTTAATAGAACATATGTACAGCTAATACTTGTTATGATATGTAATTTGCAGAAGATTGAAAAAGGCTTCCAACTGTAATAACCCAGAAAGTGCTTTAAATAGCAAAGTTAATTTTTGCCTCTGCTGCTAGATAAGCTATCAGTGCTCTGTTTAGATTGAGCAGCACTGCACTCAGGTGTGAGAATAAAGGGTGGAGAGGGAAAGGAAGGATGATTTATTTTGAACCTAGAAGATGTAAAAATAATTTAGAGGGGATCACCTGAAAGGGCATGCCTATGGGGAGCCTATGTTCCCACCTGTCTTTAACTGGGTGAAGGACTGGGGTCTGATGGGGTTAGCTGCTGGGAGGAGAGACGGAAGAGGGGTATTCTTTGAACTCTGAGGTCCCAGATTTTTGATAAAATTGAACAGAATGTTACTAAAAGAGAATGTTTTCCAGCTCTTTAATAAAATGTATGATCTAAAGTTCTACTTAATAAATACTGTCCTTTTTATCATTCCACCTGCTCAGTGATGTTGCAGTATATGGAGTGGAATGAAGATGTCAGATTGTGGGTGAATTGTCTCCTCAGAAACAGAGACTTCAGAGGCAGCAGTGTGGATTTGTGTCTTGGATGGATTTGGGAGAGGTAGGGGCTTATGCATGGGTCATGTCAAACTGCAAAGACCTGTGTGGTCACATACTTCAGGGTGCCGGGTTTTAGGATAAACCTTCCTTTTACATTTACAGACAAGCGATCTTTCTGCAAACTCACATAGCACTACATTTTCCTCTGCTTCGAAAGCCCTTCACAGGCTGTCACCTCATACGCAGAGTTCCATTCACAAGATACCTGCAATATTCAGTGTTGTTAAATCTTCAGGCAAGCGCTATTTTCCACCTCTTCCCACATGTCGCCTTGTTTCTGGGATGAATAGTCTTTAAATATTCACCAGTCTTGCCTTTCTCAAAGCTCACTTTTGCTATGATACCCACAGGGTGCCCTACGTTGGGGTATTATGACTATTCTTACCTTGGATGCATGGTCTTATTTATGTTAGCACTGTTTCATCTGTCTGTCTGTATTCATCCAAAGGAATAATACATCTGGTCTGATACAGACTTTTACAATGTGTATGCGCATATGTGAGTACGTCATCCTAGTTCCCTTTACTCAGAGGAGCAAATCAGCTACTTCAAAAATAATCCCACCCAAAAATGGAAGTTTAAAATGTGGCAAAATGAATCACACTCTGAAGGGTCTGCTCATTTCAAGTAACTGTACAGGGAGCCCAGAGTCACTAGCTCAGGCTTTCACAAGTCCAGTGAAAAGAATCCCATCCCTCCATTTCTTTTCTCATGGGTGAGCATCCGAAAACAGGAACTATCCTTTTTTCAGTATATGTATGCACATGAACACTCACAGGCAGCACAGCAATATCATAAAAATAATAGCAGAATGCTATCCTGGGTTTAGATGATTTTTTTTCTTACAGTCTTAATAGCTTCCACTCTTACCAATTTCTGCAGCGTCTAGTTTAAGCCAATAGGTCCAATTCCATTCTAGTTGCTCTCATAACAAAAACTGCAACATACTTAACTAACAGAAATACATTTCTTGTAAACTGTTATATGCTGTGGTTGAAAGCCACTCATACCCCTTGTCACAGCTGCAATCATTGTAATTATGTTGTTAGTGCATTAGTTGTCTTCAATCTGGAGCACAGTGTTTGTTCTCACTAGATGTCGTATGGTTGAAAGGCACCATTTAACTATGAGTCACCCTTTATTGATGTAATCATTCTTACTTTATGAACACAGATAATTAATATAAAGCTTGTCTGTATGCAGCATTGGCAATCTCACTTTGGCAGAATTTTTTTTTGAGCAGAAACATCTTTCCGAAACACTCATTTAATGTCTTTTTTTTTCTGCACTTATCCAGTACCATTCCATTTAACTCTCTCAGCTGAGACAAGGAAACATAAAAATTTCTTACTTACTTTTATCTGTTGTTATCGAAAAGCTTGTGGTCTTTATAGTGACCAGGACCAACATCTTCCTCTTTGACTGTTAAATGCCCAAGGAAATCCTTATCTTTAAACCCACAATTATATTGTATTTTTGTGACTGTTCCCTTCATTCTTAGCTCAAAACCAGAGCTGACATAGCTACAATTCTCTTGATGTTGGGGACTACATTTAGACCTTAACACACCCTGTAATCTGCCCACCAGAGAGAACACCTCTTCCTCACTCTAGAAAACCAAAACTTCCTTCATGATAAAAGTAAAAGAGGTCTGTTAGCATGGGGGTACTAGCAATAGCTTAGCACTTGAAAACTTGTGTCCTGCATTGTTCCAAAATAGCCTGAATAACTTTCAAGTATGGTGCAAAAAGCCCGGTGTCTAGAGGCTCTACGGCAAAAAGGAAGGTAAATTGCTGGGTGTGTTAGGGAGAGTGGCTGCTCCATGTCAAGGAATAACTAATTGTGTAGCTAGCTGAGATAAATATTTTTTCTCAATTCATTATTTAACGGAACTGGCCAGTAAAATGTTCACACATTAGTTTTAACACCTGCTAGCCAAGTTAGCACTTTTTGGAAGGCTTATATAACATCAACACTCTCAGTACATTTTTTCAAAAATGCTAAACCCAAGGAGAGGAAGAAAATAACATGCACAGTTTATCTCTGTGTGATTCTGTTTTGAGTCTAGGACAGATGTGAACTCTTTGTTCTCTCATGTGACTTTAGCCAGCTGACCCTAGATGTGAAATTCAGCCAAGCAACCTGACTGCTCTGTTGCTTAGCTCTTCCTCCTCCTCCTCACACCCCTTTTCTTGCTTCTTTACTTGCTGCTTCACATCTGAATCTGAGCCACAGTTTCTCAGGGCAGGAACCTTGTACTTTTAATCTGTTCCATAAAGCACTTACGTAATTTTGGGAACTCACTAAATAGTAATAAAAACATATGTAACAATAAAATATAATGGATAGATAAATTTAGGTTATGCAAGGAATCAGAATGTATCCTCATTTTTATCTGGGCAGTTTGCCTGTTGTCAGGTATTCTGCTGTGAGTTTGGGTTTAGATTTTGATGTTTGGGTTCAACTCTGTTGTCATCATTGTGGTAAAGTAAAAGAAGCAGGAGACTGACTTTTCAAAGCTAGCTGGTTCTTTCTATTCGGCAAACAGTCCATTTCATTTTGCTACTGCTACAAAAGAAGCAAAAAAAATTGGAAAAAGAGTAGAGCAGCATTCTACGACAATCATAATCCACACAGACAAAAATGAGAAAAGAAAGCCCCGAAAAGTCATTTTTACCTCCTGTCTTCCTTTGTTCAATTCTAAAACACAACAGCAGCAAATCCTTTAAATTAATATCTATAAAGTGCATGCAGATATTTTTTTAACTTGTTTTGTTTGTCCATTCAAGATTAGTATTAACATTTTATCCTCTCCAAATTAATAAGGTAATATTCATCCCTGGTGACTCATCCCTAAATCCAGTGCTGTGACAACAGGTCATCACAGTATATGAGACATCATATTTCTTCCTACAGCTTCTGTGTTCCATAGGCTTAATTTAATTTGCAATGTCTCCTGATTTCCCATGGTCTCATTTCTGTCCTCCTTCCCTAGCCTGCAACCTGCCATTAAATCACCTTTTCTTTCTTTATATCCTTTCTAAAATGCATGTTTTCCTCCCCAGACTTCCAGCTAAATCTAAATTATCTTGTCTACACTTCAAACTCTCCATTACTGCCACTGAGCCATTGCTCTACCCTGCAGTGCTAGCCATGGTACCATCGCCTTTTGCCCATCAGTTCAATTTGAAATTCCAGCCCATTTGCCTCACTGTGTATCTCTTCAAATTTTTCCCCTGCCAGCCTCTCACCTTTCTATTCTGCTTTTCAGAACTGATTGGCTACTCCTTTCTTTTTTCCTTACGTTTCCCTTTATGTCGTCTTCTACACAACCCTTTGCCAGTCACATGCCAGCCCCAGTCCTTGGACCAGACTCTCCTTTCTTTTGTACTAAGTAATTTGCTTCCTCTTGGTCTTTTTGCGGTCACCCTTCAAACACAAACCTCCATCCGCCACCCAGTGCTCCTACTCTGACACCACACCACACCACCAAAAGCTAAAAAAGCAAGATATCCAGAAATAGAAGGATCATTGCTAAACTGGGGAGGAAGTGAAAGGTGTTGATTTTTTATGAATGCCTGGAGTTCAAAACATATTAAAAAATATATAATATTCGATAAGGTTAGAGAGAGAAGGACTGAAGGACCAAAGGAGGGAGGGAGGGAGGGAGGGAGGGAGAAAGAGAGGGAGGAAGGACGGAAGGAAGGAAGGAAGGAAGGAAGGAAGGAAGGAAGGAAGGAAGGAAGGAAGGAAGGAAGGAAGGAAGGAAGGAAGGAAGGAAGGAAGGAAGGAAGGAAGGAAGGAAGATTGCTCAGCTACTTTTTTGCAAAGAGAATTCCAGCCTAGCACGAGTTAAACAAACACTGAGGTCCTAATCAGATTAAATGAGTAAATGCATTGAATGAAAGTCAGAGGTAACGTGCCAGAAGAAGAGAGTGTGTTCAAAAAAGGAAAGGTAAAAATGCAAGAAGAAAAATAATAAGAGGAAATTAGGGAAGTTTGGGAAGAAGTATGCTAAGATTTGGACAATTCTCACTGAGGCAGAAGCAAGGTATGAGAAAAGAACATTGATGCCATGCCTGTTTAAATGTTTGCTTCCTATTACTTTTTGTTATTATATTCTTTGACCATCTAATTTCTCTCCTATGTAAACATTCCTGGTTTGTTTGGTTGGTTTTTGAACAGGCTCATGTATTTCTTAACTTCTGTATCGGAATTCCAAGACAGATCAGGCCAAATAGTATTCCTAGTCATGGCCGTGAAACACCTCTAAAATAACAGTAAAGGAGAATTTGCCTCATCTCATGCAATTCTATTTGGCATCTTCAGGATACATTGAAGATAATATATTCATTCCTCAGAGTGCTGATGTTTCTCTATAACTGTAATACATTTGTAACATCTGTCCTGCCATCTGCGATTGCAAAGTGGTTCAGCCTCCATGTCTGTTTTGCATATACAGATTGATTTCTGGAGATATATTCTGATGAGTCAAAAACAATAATTTCAGGAATTGTTTCTTGAAGTGTTGCCAGCCCATGTAAAAAAAAATCCTGAAGGAAGACTTAATTAATTAATTAATTAACTCGCATGCAAACAAAAAATATGAGGATATTGAATTCATCTCCTATTCCTGATTGCACAAATTAGCACCCAATAATAACAGGGGCAATGAAACAACAGTTTAAAATTTGCTTCAATATCCTCAAGGTATTTCTACCCTAGAAAAATATAAAATAAGGTTAAAAGTAGTAGTTTGAGGAAGTAAGATGAAGACTGAAGGGATAGTTAATGTTGAACGGAAGAAATACTTGCCAAAAACCCGATTGCCCAAAGGAAAATTTTGACACAATTTAAGAGCAAAGTAAAGTTCAGAATGTTCAAAGTTGGAACACATAATTTTGCTATGGGAAATTGATGACAGATTAAAATGAAAGCATTTAAAAATGTGTAATTAATAACAATCATGAATTTCCATTAATAATAA
Organism: Aptenodytes patagonicus; assembly: GCF_965638725.1. NCBI lineage: Eukaryota > Metazoa > Chordata > Aves > Sphenisciformes > Spheniscidae > Aptenodytes > Aptenodytes patagonicus. The sequence goes on from NC_134949.1 coordinate 31,778,005, forward strand.
AGCACTTTGTTCCGAGAATAATGTAGGTTCATTTAATGAAAACTATAAATTATCCTTATTCACCCATTTTTTTGTCTGTATGCATTTATAACATTAGCAAGTCTTTGCCCTGGATTTAGAGTGGAGCCTCATTTTAACAGGAGTACCAGCCATTTCTAACCCAAGACTAAAATGCAGGAAAAAGAAATCTATGGGATATAAACCCACTTTGAAAAGTGATTTCCACAAATACATGCTGAAAGTACTCTCCAGGGATTTTAGAGCCATTCGCTGTGATCTCTAATTGTAAGATTAACCCAGCTTCCAGAATGGAATATTTTTGACTCCTACTTTTCTAAGAAGAAAGAGGAAAAGAGTAACCTAATGTACTTTAAGTGCGTGTAACTCCACTGATATACACCATATTTTAATTTGGCGAATCCAACCTTTTGTCTACTCTGTTGCTTCCCTGTAGCAGTCAAGTATTTATACACATGCAACACAGAATGTTCAATTTAGCAAAATTGCCTTTTCAAAACTGTATAGTCAAACATTTAACTAGAAGTGTTTGGGGAACAGATGGACTATTTAATTGTTGATTTTTTAAAAAGTCTTTAAAACAAATAAACAGCCTATTTGAATGCAGTTTTGCTTGAAATATTCTCAAGGGTATAACTGTTAATGTATGAATAAATGTATCTACAACTACATTTTTACTGCTTAGGCAAACTTACAAGCAATTGAAAGAAAGTGTAAATATCACTGCATTTAACATGGTTTCTTTATGTTACAAGTGAATACAAATTCTTGTTACAAAGAATACAAATTTTAATGTCTTATATATTTGTGACTGGTATATGTGCTCCTTGCATGAAACGCTCTGGGCTCTAGAGGACTGCAAAGTCTCCTGTGTTCACTACCGTACTAAGAAAATATAGTAGAAGAGCACAGGAACATAGAGGAAAACATCCCTACAGCAATGCAAAGACTGTTTTTCTCACAGGTACCAAGGGCTACCGTAATGTAGCTCTGAACATCAACTGTAAGACTGAAATAGAGCACTGCATCTAACTCGACTCAAGGTAGATGTCATCTGTGAGATGTTTTAATCTGTGTCATGGGTATAAATTAGGGTAGAAGTAGACCTGGAGTAAGTCACGATGGTCGGTACTAGATCTCTGTACCATGTTCACAAAACATCTCCTCCAGGGACTGCAACATACTTGTAAGAATCTTTGAACATGTTTTACACCCGCTTCACCCTCACCCCCCTCAGTGAATTTGGGTAAAGTAGAACAAAATGAGGTTTAGACTGGGGAAGGAGACCACTTTATTTGCATAAAAAGTCCTAGAATCTTCAACCAAAGATATCAGGTTTGTATAAATAACTTTTTTACAGCACAATTCAGAATGACCCATAACATTTTGACAGGACTAGAGCAGTAACTGCTCTGGGAGATGCAGCCCAGCAACCACTGGTATTTATAGTGTGAGATAGGGTAAGATGTGTCATTTAGTTGTAGGTGAGTTACCTCACTTGTCCTATTCCCAGTTCGATTGCCTCTCTCATAGGCAGCTGCTCATTTCCTAGCTCAGAGAAGGAGCGTTACTAGGCCTCTGGGCTTCTGGAACCAATGGGATTACACACTTTCAGTATCTTTCTTTTCTTTTTTTTTTTCCCAAAACACTTGCCAGGATTTTTTTATTTTTATTTGAACAACTTTTTAAACAGTTTTATCAAGAAAAGAGGCTCATCCTGCCAGGAAAGCCATTCTCAGAGATGTAAACATGCTCAGCAGAATCAAATTTTATAGCCTGTTTCTTTCTATGCACATTCATGAAGTTTCTATGGCATCTCAGAGTCAATTTTTAGAGGAATGTTATTAAGTCAATGACTAGTTTTATTTGCTGCTAAAGAAAAAGCACAAACTATTCTAAATGGACTGCTGTATAGTCCCGTTTTTCTCCGCAACAGAAACCCAAAGAGTTGCATCATGCACATAATGTCTGTTAGCATGTGGAAAAAAATCACTCAGTCTTTTAAATCATTCTTTGCACTTAAATCATTCCCTTTCCCAAAGTATCTTGCTGTTTTAGAATAGAATAGAATAGAATAGTTTAGTTCTAGTTGGAAGGGACCTACAACGATCATCTAGTCCAACTGCCTGACCACGTCAGGGCTGACCAAAAATTATAGCATATCATTAAAGGCATTGTCCAAATGCCTCTCAAACACTGACAGGCTTGGGGCATCAACCACCTCTCTAGGAAGCCTGTTCCAGTGTTTGACCACCCTCCCGGTCAAGAAATGGTTCCTAATGTCAAGTATGAACCTCCCCTGCCGCAGCTTTGAACCATTCCCACGCGTGCTATCACTGGATACTGGGGAGAAGAGATCAGCACCTCCCTCTCCCCTTCCCCTCATGAGGAAGCTGTAGGGAGCAATGAGGTCGCCCCTCCTTTTCTCCAAACCAGACAAACCCAAAGGCCTTAGCCACTCCTCATAGGACATGCCTTCTTCCTTCTGCCTTCTTCATGTTTTCTTCCTGAACACTCTGCCTTAAGAAGATACCAAATCAAGATGATCTGCCAAGCCCTTGACCCAGGCTAACCCAGCTAAGATCCTCCAATGGCCATCATTTCTTTTCCTTGAAGATGATAGGGATAGGATTATCTCCACCTAATTTAATATATCTTCAGTGCAATTAGCTACCTTTCCCTTAGGGTCCCTCTATAATTAACAAAACAGCTCTATCTACAGCACAACCTGTACAACCTATTTTGCACATCAATATTAAGAGAACAAACATGTCTTAAAGTGCCTATTTCTCTCCCTTGAGAGTTTAAAGTTTACAAAACTGATGTGACCTATCTGCCAAAGTCTGAGATTTACCTCTTTCTTATGTCCCTGCTTGTAGGTTGCCTAATTCAGCTGCTTTTAATCCTTGGTGGACAGCCAACAACATCCAGTCTTAAGAACGTGTAGACACCCCTTGAGACTGTATCAAAGAGATGCTTCATTGACTCCACATGGGAAGCAGTCATTCACCAGTTAGACTGCGCATACGTGCCAGAGTTCAAATTAGAATGAGCAGGAAAAGCCAGGTAACCATGGCTCCATCTTTGTTTTTTCTAATTGCCCAGCCATTCCTGTTTCTTTAGCATTGTAAGTGACAGTGACTAATTGCTTTTTAGGTGAGCCACTTCCTATCAGTTACCTGTGTTACTCAGCCTGTTAAATAGCAGGTATGCTTTTTACTCTTTTTTATTAATATATGTCCCTGTTGTCAGGCCTGGGGTTTTTTTCTGATTTCCTTTGTTTCCTGTAGTTATGCTTGGTAGACTATCTTAAAACAAAGCTGGACAGTGTCATTATTTTCTTTAATTAAAATTGTTGTGAGCTGGGTAAGAACAAGCTCAGCAGTGAAAGTCAGGGTGAGTGTAGAACAGATAAGAACAATCATGTTCTCCAAATAGAATAAAAGTCATTCTGTGCAAAAAGGAAGATGAGCTATCTACCTATGGACAAGTAATAAACTCTTCACTTCTATTTCTCCACCTAGTGCTGAGGAAACTTGCTGTTTCCTGGAGACCACATTAACCTCCTTACTCATTTTTCCTACCAGCCTCCACAGAAGCTCAGGTTAACACCAAGACAGCCTCGCTCACCAGCATCCAGCACCAGCTCTAAGAGGTGGCTCAAAGACAGCATCAACAGCTCTGCTACTGACTGCAGTTAGGGCAAGTTGATCCCCCAGAGGACGTTGCCCAGTTCCCTCTCCATGGACCGCGTGAGACTCCAGCCACTCTTCCTGCTCCCACTACTTCCACAAGTCTTGTACAAACTGTTTTACGTCCTACAGAGCAATTGCTGCTTCCACCTGGCCCACTGCTGGAGGCTTTCAGACAGGGGCTGGGGCACTCTGGGACTCAGTGTGTCTGCACAGAAGAAAAGTCTGTGTTATTTCTCTTAGGTCTGTAACCACAGGATAAGGTGCAGTTTGCTACACCCAAACTGTCAAAGCATCCTCCTTCCAAGGCCATGCCTTGCTACTTTTTAACCTTCAGGCCACGATTTCTTCTTGGAAACCTGCCTTCCCAGAGAGTCCATGGGAAGGAGTTGTGGATGACCTACATGCCAATGGCTGGGAGCCCTGCAAGGTGGCAAGGTCTTGGTGCCAGATCTGGAGACCTCTTCAGTTATAAAATAGGGAGGTTAACTGCATGCAGAAGGGGGCTGGTAAGCATGAGGAAGAGAGGGGGGGAGAGGCATTGCTGGTCTGTATCTGTGACTACAAGTTTACACAACCTCTTGTACACTGCCCTAGAGAGAGATGTTATCCAGCCAGATGCAGCCTGCTTTACCCTAGCACCTCATTACCAATATGAAAATAGTTTAACACTATATTTTCCGAGTACACACCTTTGCTCAGAGTGTGAACTAGGCTTTGCACTGATGCACACACTTATTCAGCACCAGCTGTAAACTCAGAATTCCTGATACAAAAGTAAGAAAATGCTGTAATTTATGTAACCAGCCAAAAGCTGTTAAAAAGTGTAGCAACAGTTCAGTCAAGGAAACAAAAATAATTACCAATTAAACAATGCAGCCTCAGCATATCAGAGAAGATTAGTGTAGACTTCATAAGAGCAGGAAGGCAATTCAGCAGCTCAGGTATAGCTTCCCACAATTTAAAAAGGGGTGCATGTAAACAATTCATCCTATATACCCTTCAAGAACCCTTCTGGACCAAAAAAAGAACACCAAAGATATCAATTAAACAATTAAAACACATAACTTGCTAACTGACTTGAATTTTCATTCTTCCCCACACCCTACAGGAGCAAAGGAGAGCTCCGAGCAGCACAGAGGTTTTGAGAGCACCTCAATCTCTGCAAGGTCCCTCTCATCCATGCTGCCTTTTGAAAAGGTAGCTGTGGGGCAGCAATGAAGAATCATGCAAGCTGCATTGATGCATGGCAGACAGTGATACCTATGTCCTCCATGTCAAATCACTGGAGTGAACTGCTGATGTGAATACACTTTGAATTTTTCACCACAGTAGCAAGAAAATATCTCTATCATAAGAAAACTTGAAGTTTTATACAACAGTGAGGCAAAGGACAAGTACACTTCTACAAGGGAGATATAAATAGGATTATGTAGAAGCCTATAGGTGTGAGTGCAGATCTTCCTCTCTTTTTTTTTCCAGTCCCCACTCCCCCACCCCACTAAATCTGCTATTTCAGTAGGGAAGCGTTAAAGATTCCAAAAGCACTCTAACAGTTTTGCATAGATTTTGCTGAGAACACAAGCTTTAAAATTCTTGCCCATGGCAAACTTAAATAGGCATGGTGGCAAAAAAAGTACTACTCTGTAAAAGCAATTTTAAATTAAATGGGTGCCTTAATTTAGTTGATTGGATTGGCAGAGAAGATTTTCCATTAGAAATCACTGATTTCCATTTTTGAAAATCAGCAAAATTAAATTATTACCTAGGAAGCTGGTTTGAAACATTCATGTACAAAACAGCAGCTGCCCTCCAGAACTTCATGAGCTTGTGTAATAGCCCAGAACACAAGTGCATTACTCCTGCTGTACACAGCAGTGGAAAGACTGAATTGCTGCCAGAAATGGCTGTCAATTCCCAGAAGGATTCTGAACAAGAAAAGAGCTGTTAAGAAGTGAACAAGGAGAAGTCTCTCACGCTGTATCGTTTCTTAGCATCCTGAACAGCAACAATGAAACATCACATACAGGGAGATGTTCAGATGTACTAAAATTGATTCCAGCTATCATCATCCAAAGATGTGTCTGTCAGCTCATGAGAAGTCTCTGCTGTATTGCCTCTTGTTTGGGAGACCTCTTCTGTCCTACCTTCCATTTTCTTTTCCTTTACTTTATTTGCTGCGTTTGTGATTCTATCATTTTCACTCAATTTTCAGTTTCTTTCCTTGCAGGGGAAGGGGGCAGGTTTGCTTTTTGTCCTTCTGTTCTCTATCTTTTCAGTATGGTCACTCTGAGCTTCTGCATTTGCCTCTTCATTTTATTCAGTGATATTAGCTTCAGTTGTTGCTTTGCTTCTTTTATTGCATAATCCAGTTTCTGACCCAGCAACATCTATCTGTCCTTTGCTGAAAGGAGTTTCTGTTTCACCTGTCCTCTGAAGAAATGTCTCTGAACTGTCTGCAACCACTAGTAGATATTTTTCCAACTACTTAAGATGCTGCTTATCAGGACATCTTTTCTGAAGCAACAATAACCCAGTCTGGTTCTCCTTGTCTCCTTTTTTCTAGCTTCTGCTTTATCTCAGCACGTATCAGATGTCTTGTACATATAAACAAATTTTACTTCTTCTTTGTTGGGGTTGAAACACTTAGATTTGTATGAGGATCCAGTTTATCCAACTGAGGTCACTTTTTTGTGTAAATGGTCAAAAGTCCTCTTAAATTTTTAATTCGCAGTGAGTGCAATAGCTCCTGCTTAGAAAGAAAAGCTAAAAAATGCCCCACCTAACAAACAACTCTCTAATAAACCTTAACAAATTTATCCCTAAATGTAACTAGAGAGGACTAGGAGAAAGAGAAAGAGGAAGCAAATTGCCCCCACTGCCCTTTTTAGGAGGCTGTCAAATTTCACTGCTTTAATGATAATAAAATTTTGCATTTTCAGACTAAATTATACCTGGGTAAACAGTAGCATTCCTTGCCAGGGCAAAATTCCTATTGATTTATTGACTGTTTGTTATAATGGTTATGTGTGGATTCTTCTGATAGATCTCACTTTCTGATGAATTTCAATAAATAAAACCCGATCCTATTGCAAATATTAATTTCATACTACCTTAGATATTCAGTTCTGTGAGAATCAGTGGAGTAAAACATTTAAAATACCCAGGTGCACAAATGATTAAGCTGTATAATGAGATCCCTAAAAGAACAGAATAAGATATCAAACTAGAAAGGAGGCCAAGGGATTAAGATGACTCAAAGCCTAGATGCATTATAAGAATAGTGAGTCTCTGGTTACACAGATTACAATAGATAGCATTTTTTAAAAAAAAAAAAAAAAGAAAAAAAGCTGGGATACAGATTTCATCTTTAAGTGTATGCATTAGATGGGATAGGAAGAAAGTCCTCCTGCAGAAGGTGAACCTGTATTTGTCCCCAGGGATTTCTTCCTCCTCCTTTGATACATACAATATTGACCTCCAAAGCCAATGGCTGAGGGACCTCTGGAACTTAGCCTCTCTCTTTCAATGGATGTAGTTCAAGCATTAACAGAAAGATTTGCAGGAGGAAGGTCTCAGCATGTCCCAGGAAACAGGGGACCAATGACTTTTCAGACCACATGGCAAACCAAAAATGTCAAGAGTCCATCACAAGTGCTAACAGGATAGGAACATGAAGTGTGAAGGAATGATACACAAAGTGGCATAAAGGAGGACACATTTGATCCCAAAATGGCTGGAAGACTAACATTTAAGCAGACTGCTGTGCTGACAGTTTTGTAAAAGACTTTGATGAGGTGACAGTTTGCCTGACTGAAATGCTAAAGCTAAGGAATGTAAGCATTTTCTTCTGCTATGCAACTGCACAGTTTGTGCCCATCTAGATTAGTCTTTGCCATGTGAAGTAGAGGTTGCCACATGGTATGGGAGGAGGCGGGACATGATTCTCACCTTACCAAGTGTTGTTTATCTTCAGTCTACACAGTCTTGCATTCTTCATTGAATTTTCTTCGTATTCGGGGTTGATATAAAAGTATCTATCCATGAATGTACTTGTTTCCATAAAATTTAAAAATTGCATTTTATTGCAAGTTTGAATAAGGACTGCTCTCTATAACGAGTAATACCTAAAAATGGTTGCTCTGCCTGGACAAGCTAGAGCACATTCAATTAAAAAATACCTACACAACAGAGCCTTATTCTCTTGGAATAAGTGAGACTGTTATTTACATTGAATAACAACTTATACTGAGCATTCAGCTAGGCAGCTTGTGAATTAGATTGTAACATATAATAAATAGCTATAAAGAAAACTGCAAAATAAAATAAAATAATTAAAATGAAATAAATTGAAGTATGAAAAAAGATAAAAACTGCCACACTGGTCAAATATCTTCTCCTGGAGGAGGGAAACCAGTCATTCTGCTAATGCTGTCAAGACATTTCAAACACCATTCATTTCCTGCAGATGCTGGTTTGAGGCTCCTCAGAAAGTACTGTGTTTTTAAGAGAAATCAAAAGCAATGTATATAATGGGCTTGTGTCAAAGACAGACATTGATTTTAATTGCATTTCAAAGAGTTTCATTATTCCAGATGAATGCTTGTCACAAGCCCAGAGATCCAAAGTTCAAAATAACATTGTTTTAAAAAATCAATCTATGTACAAAACTTTTAATTACTTATGGGTTGACTTTGGTGGATTTTAGTTTTGGTTTTTGTTTCATCTTTTTAATTGTTATTCATTTTCCAGGCATAATCCATTGATTCACTCAGAAACCAGGAACTTGCATCCTTGACTCACAGAGTAGTTCCACCTTTTCTTCTAACAGTGTTTTGACTATGTTCCACATTTTTGCAATTCTGTATTTTCTCACAGCTCAGTTTTAACTTTGCTTTATACTATGATCAATTACTTCTGCTCTTCACTAGTATAACGAGATTTCAAGGCACCAGAGATGGGATTTTCAAAAGTGTTTAGTGATGGATTAGCTCTATCCCCAAGCAAAGCAGTAAGAGTTTTACAACTGATTTTCATGGGAGCAAAATTAGGCTGACACCACAGGTTTAGGAATATCCTACCAGTCTGATGGGTTTGCTTGTTTATACCAATACTGCTTTCACATATAAGTTTTGTTTCATACATACAAATCCTATAAAAATAAGGTGACGTGACCAGAAAACCACAGCTGGGACAGATACAAACTACAAATGCAATGACAGAGTCTCAAGTTGTGACCACATTGCATCCTTTAGTCAAGGAAAAACAGAGGTTAAAAACAGTATTTACACATGCTAACAGTTGTATCCAGTTAAGAAAGGGAAGATTTTTTTTTCTGAGGGAGGGAGGTGCTGTACATTTCAGTAACTAAAACTCATACTTCTTGCTACTGTATCATATATCCTTAACCAGATGTTTAAAAAAAAAAAAAAAATCCTCTTTTTAACACACTTCCCATTGCTTTTAAACTGATGATTATATTCTCAATATCAGCAAATGGGCTTGTACAGTGTGCCTGGCAAAGAAAAACAGGAATAATATTAGTAGATGGTTATCAACAGGGGTTGTGTGGTTGTTTTTGTACTGTTGGACATTTTTAAAAGAACTATGCAGAAAAGAGCACAAAACACACCACCTTTTTCAAGCTTTGTCCCTTGTTTAAGCTTCCTTTTGATGAGGTACGCTTTGCTGTTCATTAAAAGCAGGTCCTTCTGTATCTCCCTTGACAAATCTGCCATCTCTTCTCCTCTCCTTCTTTGAAAGCAAGTGGTCACCCCAAGACACTGAGCTGTTGCAGCCGGTCTTTTAAAGAGCAAAGCTGGAGAATCTTCTTCAGTTATTGATACCAATATATGGTCTTTGTATGTGATGCGGGGGTATAAGGAACTGTGAGAAAGTCTACAAACATTTAGTTCATCCCTACCATGGGAAGGTTTAACTGCCACTCACTTTCTCCACTGCATTAAAAAGTTTTACAAAGAAGAGGTCATATAAAAAGTTATGAAGACACAGAGAAAAAGAGAATCAAGGCTATGTTCATTCCCATGCTGAGAATGCGTCAGCCTTTTTGCCTAGACTGTTTGCCTTTGTTTGTATTGATAAAGATTCTCCCCTTTTTAATAGAGTCTGCAGCAACGATATCACTCAGACATCTCATGAGCTTACAGAAACCTTAAAAACACTTCATTAACTGCATGATATTTGGGCCAATTAACAAGGCAGCTCTCTGAGTTTCATCCCTCTTTAATTGAATGCTACTGCTCTGTCTCAAGGGTTGTAAAGCCTCTGAGATTGCAAATACAATAATTATTAGCGTTCAGTTTTGATTCATTGAACTTAAAGGATAGAATTTAACATTGACTGAGGCTTAAACAAATGCTGAAAAATGTCAGTTCGTTCCATGTTGTCACTATCATCTTCAGAGGACACTGGGGAGTAATCTGCCCATGTATAAACACTCAGCACTGTCGTCAGGAATATCACACACATCTGAAGATCTTTGTAGCATAACAGATTTTGACAGGATGGCATGAAAAAGCCTGGGGCATTGTTTTTCTTTGTTTAGAAATTCTTCCCTTTCCTCTGCCAATAATTATCTACATTCCGCCACAAGGGCCTTCCGCCTTGAAAGATAAACAGATAGATAAACCTCATAACTATTGCTTTAACAAATAGTGAAAGCTGTAATTGAGAATAAGAATTGAGTTCTACACAGGAACAAGTAAATACATACACGTAGGCTCAGTTTCACAAATAGGTTCATGTTCAGCTGTGATCTCAGAATATAAGGTGATTTATTTATTTTTCTACTTCAGTAAACTAGGTCAGCTATTTTGGCATTACATGTTTTGGTACTGTGAAAGTGGATCATTTTGCAACACTCTAGTTCAAGTGGCTGATATTAAGACTTCACAGGAAATTAGTTTTATTGCATCCAGTGAAAAAGATAAACTACCCAGGCCAAACTTTTTGTACTTCAGATATCCAAAGCCAAAATGACCAGGTATTATGAGCAGCAGAGCCTCCTCCATTTCTGCAGAGGTCCCTTCTGAGGATGTTTTGTAATTAGATTGATTAACTTCTGGCGCAGGGGTTAGGAGTCGTCAAAATACAGCTCATTGTCTGTGAGCAGCCCTAGCTTGCCCATTGTGGAAAAAAAAATCTGACATTTTACATTTGGCACAAGTTATTACTTTTTGCTAAAAACACTTATATTTGCCATTGCACTGGAGAGGGAGGTAGGAAGAGAGGTGATTCTAAGAGTCCACACCGTGCCTCTGTGGGAGCAGAAAGTTCTGTGACATTGCTCCTGTTCCAAATACTTGTCCATGGAGCAGGCAGCCTATGGAAGGAAGTAAGTAAGGATCTAATAATTGGAGGACGAAGGTCAAATAAATTAGGGCAAAAAAATTACCTTATTTCTACTTATGAATTTGCTGTATTTTCAAAGAGAACTAAAGAATATGTCAGTCTTTGTTTTGGGACTAATGTAATTAGAAGTGCTTACAAGGAGCAGTAAAGCTATTATAGACACCAGTCATATCTGACGTATACTTTTAAACTATGTAAATTTAAGTACTGCCAAGTATGCAATATTATATTGCATGTCAATAATCTAAATGCAGGTTAGGACTACATCTTTTCATACCTTCATCTCTGAGTTTAAAAAATTTAGAGGAGATTAAGAAATCATGAAAAAAAAAAAGGAAGTTAAAACAATTGGTACTTTCCTTTGTAGCTATAATCTAAAGAATATGAAGCAATGAAGACCATAGTATAAACGAGTATGAACTGATAGTCACTATCAGGAAAGATAATGTGGATAACTGTAAGAGACAATAAAAATGAAGTGGCAAAGGGAAAACCACTATATCAGTTTAAAAAATGAACTGAGATAGGTTTAAGAATGCATAAAGCATCTTAGCTACTTCAGTTTTCCCAGGAGTGAGACAAAAATCCCATTCATGTAGACAGTCTTCAGAAAAAAATTACCTACCATGGTTTTAGCTGATCTATTTATACATATACCTGATCTGTCGGTTTACTGAGTATCTTGTTTTATGTTCACTTGTATAAAGACTCAAGGCATTTTGAAAACTTTATTTGATATACCATATGGCTAAATACACTTAAAATAAAAAGAGATTCTTTAACAGCTTTATCACATCAGAAAAAAATGCACCTCTCTCTGTGCTGCAGGGTGTACCAGATACGTAATAACAACCATTTTGATTTAAGTATTTAGACAAAATGTCAAAAGGATGCCATGCTGTAGACATGAGGAAAGAAAAATAACAGCTCAGTGCTTAAATATATGGCTCCTTGTATTTATGGGAGATGTGAGACACAGATTAGAGCTCCCTCCTTCAAAGGAAACCTGAATTTGACATATCAGATAAAGTCACTGTCCCATCTTGCTTATTATCTTTTCTTGGGCAGCAGCCAGTATTTAATGTTCAGAATAATAGAGGGGAAAAATCTTCCTGCTCTGCACAAGCAATTTACTTATATTATAAGCTATAAAGTTTAATTACATGGCACTACTTTCTTAGTTTGTGCAGTTCGATGAGAATGATCCTTTTCTTCCTCTGTTTAAATAATTAAAACTATAAAAATATATGAATCAGAAACTTTCAAAATCCTGTTTCACAATTTTTTAAAATTATGAGTTATGTGAAACAATCTGAGATCACATGTAAAATAGCCTCACTGGTGAATAACTGAGTATCACAAGCACATGGACAGAACTGCATATCAAGTGCTTCAAATGGGATCCAGTCTTAGCCATCTGTGTCATCTATCTACTTGTCTGCTTTCTGGGACTGCCACATTCTCCGGGCAGATAAGTTATTTAGATGACATTCTATTTATGAGGGCCCTATATGCCAACCGGACCCGTCCCACAGGGAAGTCTGCTGCCTCCCTGGGGCCCAGGTCAGAGACATCACTAGGAAGCTCCCTGGTCTGGTACGGTCTCCCGACTACTACCCGCTGCTGGTTATACAGGCTGGCAGTGATGAGGTTGCAGAGAGAAGTCCTGCAGTGATCAAAAGGGACTTCAGGGCACTGGGGCGACTGGTTGAAGGATCGGGAGCACTGGTAGTGTTTTCCTCAATCCCTACAGGGGCAGGGAAGGATACTGAAAGGAACAGGAAAACGCACCTGATCAACACGTGGCTCAGGGGCTGGTGCCATCGGAGGAATTTTGGCTTTTTTGATCATGAGGAGGTTTACACAGCACCGGGCCTGCTGGTGGCAGATGGAGTTCAGCTGTCTCACAGGGGGAAAAGGATTCTCGCTCATGAATTGGCAGGGCTCACTGAGAGGGCTTTAAACTAGGTTTGAAGGGGGAAGGGGATAAAACCAGGCTCGCTAGAGATGAGCCTAGGGGTGGCATGCCAATGCCAGGGGTGAAATCGATAGCCCAGCTCAAGTGCATCTACCCCAATGCACGCAGCATGGGCGGCAAACAGGAGGAGCTGGAAGCCATTGTGCAGCGGGAGAGATATGACTTAGTCGCCATCACAGAAACATGGTGGGGTGACTCTCATGACTGGAGTGCTGCAATGGATGGCTATAGACTCTTCAGAAGGGACAGGCGAGGAAGGAGAGGCGGTGGGGTGGCTCTGTATGTTAGGGAGTGTTTCGATTGTCTAGAGCTCAACAATTGTGATGATGATACGGTCGAGTGTTTATGGGTAAGGATGAGGGGGAAGGCCAACGAGGCAGAAATCCTGCTGGGAGTCTGTTATAGACCACCCAACCAGGTTGAAGAGGCAGATAAAGCATTCTACAAGCGGCTGGCAGAAGTCTCTCAATCGCTAGCCCTTGTTCTCGTGGGGGACTTCAACTTCCCGGACATCTGCTGGCAATACAACATGGCAGAGAGGAAGCAGTCTAGGAGGTTCCTGGAGTATGTGGAAGACAACTTCCTGACACAGCTGGTGAGTGAGCCTACCAGGGGAGGTGCCTCGCTCGACCTGCTGTTTACAAACAGAGAAGGACTGGTGGGAGATGTGGTGGTCGGAGGCCGTCTTGGGCTTAGCGACCATGAAATGGTGGAATTCTCAATTCTTCGTGAAGTATCTGGGGGGCTGGGGGGCCAGCAAAACCGCAACCATGGACTTCCGGAGGGCGGACTTTGGCCTGTTCAGGACGCTGGTTGAGAGAGTCCCTTGGGAGACAGTCCTGAAGGGCCAAGGGGTCCAGGAAGGCTGGACGTTCTTCAAGAAGGAAGTTTTAAAGGCGCAGGAGCAGGCTGTCCCCATACGCCGTAAGAAGAACGGGCGGGGAAGACGACCGGCCTGGCTGAACGGGGAGCTCTTGCTGGGACTCAGGAAAACAAGGAGAGTTTACCACTTGTGGAAGAAGGGGCAGGCGACTCAGGAAGAGTGCAGGGATCTCGTTAGGTCATGCAGAGAAGAAATGAGCAAGGCAAAAGCCCAACTAGAACACAATCTGACAGCTGTCGTTAGAGACAACAAAAAAGGTTTTTACAAATCTATTAATGACAAGAAGAGAGCCAAGGAGAATCTCCATCCTTTATTGGATGCGGGGGGGAACATTGTCACCGAGGATGAGGAAAAGGCTGAGGTACTCAATGCCTTCTTTGCCTCAGTCTTTAACAGGCAGACCAGTTCTCCTCAGGGTACTTGGCCCCCTGAGCTGGAAGACAGGGACGGCGAGCAGGATGAACCCCCCGTAATCCAAGAGGAAGCAGTCAACGACCTGCTACACCACCTGGATGCTCACAAGTCTATGGGGCCGGATGGGATCCACCCGAGAGTGCTGAGGGAGCTGGCGGAGGAGCTCGCCAAGCCACTCTCCATCATTTATCAGCAGTCCTGGTTAACGGGGGAGGTCCCGGATGACTGGAGGCTTGCCAATGTGACGCCCATCTACAGGAAGGGCCGGAAGGTTGATCCGGGGAACTACGGGCCTGTCAGCCTGACCTCGGTGCCAGGGAAGATTATGGAGTGGTTCATCTTGAGGGCGCTCACAAGGCATGAGCGGGACAACCAGGGGATCCAGCCCAGCCAGCACGGGTTCATGAGAGGCAGGTCCTGCTTGACCAACCTGATCTCCTTCTATGACCAGGTGACCCGCCTAGTGGATGAGGGAAAGGCTGTGGATGTGGTCTACCTGGACTTCAGTAAAGCTTTTGTCACTGTCTCCCACAGCATTCTCCTAGAGAAGCTGGCAGCTCACGGCTTAGACAGGTGTACTCTGCGCTGGGTCAAAAACTGGCTGGACGGCCGGGCCCAGAGAGTTGTGGTGAATGGAGTTACATCCAGTTGGTGGCCGGTCATGAGCAGTGTTCCCCAGGGCTCAGTTTTGGGGCCAGTCTTGTTCAATATCTTTATCAATGATCTGGCTGAGGGGATTGAGTAGACCCTCAGTAAGTTTGCAGGAGACACCAAGCTGGGCGGGAGTGTTGATCTGCTCAAGGGTAGGAAGGCTCTGCAGAGGGACCTGGACAGGCTGGATCGATGGGCCCAGGCCAACTGTATGAGGTTCAACAAGGCCAAGTGCTGGGTCCTGCACTTCGGCCACAACCACCCCATGCAGCGCTACAGGCTTGGGGAAGAGTGGCTGGAAAGCTGCCTGTCGGAAAAGGACCTGGGGGTGTTGGTCGACAGCCGGCTGAACATGAGCCGGCAGTGTGCCCAGGCGGCCAAGAAGGCCAATGGCATCCTGGCCTGTATCAGAAATAGTGTGGCCAGCAGGAGTAGGGAAGTGATCGTGCCCCTGTACTCGGCACTGGTGAGGCCGCACCTCGAATACTGTGTTCAGTTTTGGGCCCCTCACTACAAGAAGGACGTCGAGGTGCTGGAGCGTGTCCAGAGAAGGGCAACGAGGCTGGTGAGGGGTCTGGAGAACAAGTCTTATGAGGAGCGATTGAGGGAACTGGGGTTATTTAGCCTGGAGAACAGGAGGCTGAGGGGAGACCTCATCGCTCTCTACAACTCCCTGACAGGAGGTTGTAGCGAGGTGGGTTGTCGGTCTCTTCTCCCAAGTAACTAGTGACAGGACGAGAGGAAATGGCCTCAAGTTGCGCCAGGGGAGGTTTAGATTGGACATGAGGAAAAATTTCTTTACTGCAAGAGTGGTTAAACATTGGAAGAGGCTGCCCAGGGAAGTGGTTGAGTCCCCATCCCTGGAGGTATTTAAAAGACAAGTAGATGAGGCGCTTAGGGACATGGTTTAGTGGACATGGTGGTGTTGGGTTGACGGTTGGACTCGATGATCTTAGAGGTCTCTTCCAACCTTAATGATTCTATGATTCTCTTTAGTCCCACGCTTTGCTGGGCTTTGCCTAACTTCATTTGTACACGCATGTACAGAAATACTTATTCCGGGAATACTAACACCTAAGTTCAAATACGATCCAAGCTTAGGTGGGATCACTGAATTGCCTGGCAAACTTTAAAAAGAACTGTGGTAGGGTCAGAGGCCAACAACTCTGGTGCAGCAGACTATGGAGATATGAATTCTGGGCTTTCGACTAATTGGCCTGAATAAGTACCATCTTCACTCCTTTTGCTAAAACTCAAATTTTTAAAAAGCAGGAGGTCAGTAGGAGGAAAAGGAGTGGAGAATATGATTAAGGTCAAACTGAGAAATTGAGTTCCTGATAAAGATGCCTGGAGTGCGTATGCATTTTATACTTAAAACAGTCTTGGATTAAAAACAATTTAAAATCATCCTTGGGGTAGGAATCAAAAACCTTCCTTCAGTACTACCCTTGATGAATTCAGTCAATAAACCATTTCAGCCCATAACTCCATTTCTCTCAGTCTAACCCCATCATTCAGCCTGGAGCTCTCCTATTCACAACAAAGAGTTGTTCCCTTGGTCTTCTCCAAGTACCTTTTTTTTTTTGTTGATGATTTCAATCCTCTTACTGTGACACCAACCCCCCCTTCATGCCTTGGCACATTATGTTTCCTGATCTCAAATTTTCCTCCTCTCCTCTCCTCTCCTCTCCTCTCCTCTCCTCTCCTCTCCTCTCCTCTCCTCTCCTCTCCTCTCCTCTCCTCTCCTCTCCTCTCCTCTCCTCTCCTCTCCTCTCCTCTCCTCTCCTCTCCTCTCCTCTCCTCTCCTCTCCTCCTTTTCACTGATGGAGTTGTTCATTCCCTTTGTGCTTTAAGTCTCCCCTTGACTCTTTTCCTTATCTTTTCTATTGCAATATTTGTTTTGATAGTTTTAGATGTGGCTCACCTTTGACATTACTTCCTCCATTCCTACTCCTATATTAGGAAATATCTATGGCAGAAGTTCTGAGATCAGATGAGTTTATTTTCTCCTCCTTCAGTTTTGCTATCTTAATTTTTTGGGTCTGTTGCACAAGGCTGTCCTTCTGCCTGTCATTTGTCTATAGTCTTTGACTCAGGCTTCACTGACAGTCCTAGCTTTCACACTACAAACCTTACACATTCTGTCATCTCTAAGATCAGTATTTTCTATGCAACCACCCACCTTGTCATACAGCCCATATTCTCTTAACAGTATGTGGAGCAATGGTGCTCCAAAGATGATTAATAAAGTCATCTCTCCCTTTGAGTCCTGCTATTAGCTGCCCCTTCTTCATGTCAAATACAAGTTGATAGCTTTCACTGTCAAAGCCCTTTTTGCTGTACACTCACCCTATCAACTCTGGTTTGAAATAACACCATTGCCTCCCCCCCCCCCCCATCTGACAGTTTTATTACATTTTGGAACAGATACCTCTGGGATTTTACATGTTTCTCTTCATATGTGGAAAGCTATCCATCAAGATGTTTTATTGTTTTTCTCAAATTCTCCTTAAACTTTCTCTTACTGTACTATTTAGAAGTAAAAATGGACAACAGCTGGGATCAGCTCTTTGTTTCATCCTACACCTGTCTATCTACATCAGCTGAATCTTGTGTTGCATTTCACCTGCAGGCTATTTGAAATAAGATCTATCATTATAACCTTATATCTACATCAGCTGAATCTTGTGTTGCATTTCACCTGCAGGCTATTTGAAATAAGATCTATCATTATAACCTTATATCCTTTACTTACATAACACCTTGAATGAGCTTCTGGGCACTGGACTAATACAAATAATTTTAATAAAAGAAACAAGTGCTAAGGAAGTTTTTACTCCAATTAAAACCAATTAAAGGATTATATGGGAGTTCTGAAGTACATTTCAGGGTAGGAAACATGATATGACCACGCTATCCCACCAGGAGCACGTGGGGCAGAGCACAGGCACAATGCCTCCTGTAGACCAAAATGGGGGCTTGGGACTACTGTTTCAGCAGTAAGAATGCAGAGTGTGTTTCCACCTCCTTTGCTCAATATGAAAGCCATTTCCCACCTTTTGCTGTCAGTGCAATACCACTCTTCACAGCAATCCATGCAGCTGGGGCAAAGCACGACTCTTAGTTACACCTGTTCCTGGCTCTTGGTTCCTGGAGTTCTCCCATCCTTATGTATATCTCTGCCCTGCTGGGTGCAAGTTAGCCCAAAGCTATTAGTGATTCAGTGTAATGAGCAGAACGTACACAGGGTACTTTCCTTATTGATTGTACAGAATTAGAATATTAATTAGAGTTTGGATGTATACACACAACTAAATCGTAACATTATCTCCAGAGAAATACAACTCCCTAGCTGTCTCAATCCATCTAATATGCCAAAAAGCAATTACTCCCTACAGCTTTCCAAAAGCACTTTATCTTTCTTTGAAGATGGCATCAGAAAAAATCCAGCAGCTTTAATGGCCTGGCGGTGAGTTTCTGGCACCTCTGAGTCAAAAGCTCTGTAGGACACAATACACAAGCATTCTCAATGTGAATTCAATGTGCGGTCAAGCGATTGCATATTGAAATGTCTTTGTACAACAGCGTGGTCACTCAAATATAAATCAGAACTGGGATTGCTGCATTTTATTACAGTGTGTCGGGATGACTATGGGAAGCAAGCTTATAGTCTGCTCCCTTTTTGAAAGTGCTGGCAACTTTTCCCTCCCTGTTGCATTTCAGCTGTGCTTACTGAGCTGTACCACAATCAAAGTGATTCTTTATGTGCTGAGTATACTAAGAGTTAATTCAACTACATGGCTTTCTTTCGAGAAGAACGCACTCAAACATATCTGTGTAATGAGGATTTTTATATTACACAATGCCACAGAGCTATCCTCTTTATAACAATGAGCTATCAAAAATAAATCTCTCATCTCTGTTATTTAATTCAAGCTGAGAAGGAGAATGAAGACAAGATAGGGCAGAACAGTAGTTGTAGAAATGAAATCAGTTTGGTACTGCTGAAAGATCATTAAAGGGAGCAATATGGAATAAATTAATTGTGGTATAGCTGATATCCTGGCAGGTTTTGGCACTTACCTGGAGCCTGCAGAGACCACTCCAGGACTATGGGAGCAGTATATTATATCCAAGGCCTTTGTACTTCATTTTGTTGTCAGTCTAAGCAGCCAAGAGCAGGAATACATGTTTCAGGAAATTAAATATGAAATATTCTACTGCCAAAGCCTACAGTATAAACTATCATTCCTACTTTAGCTGTTCAGAGTGCTCAGAAAGGAAAGTTCACAATTCTTTGTTGCAGAAGGGATTTTTTTCCATGTGAAATTATATAGATTAATTCTTGATTGTATAGTAACTCATTTAGCTGCTAGCTGAAGTGGTACAGAAAATATCCAAAACAGGTAGGGATTCCAGGGGTGCAGTAGAGCTGACATTAGGTTTACTTATCATCTTTGCTCCCAACCAGAGGCAATATAACAGAGAAATGTGGGCACTGTATAATAGCCAGTGTTTCTTTCCCAGGATCTGAAAGTTTTACCTTTCAGTAAAAATCTTTAATCTTTATTTTTATTCTTTTGCAGAGATAGAAGATTGTTCCTTTTTCTGTATGTCAGTGAATATGGTGTGAACAGGGAAAAAGACTTTAAATAAATCATTTACAATAAACAATTCAAGAATGCCTATGAGCATAATGGCTCCTACAATAATTTCCTAAATCTGCAGAATATTTCTGTATATCCTTAACTTTAAGCACATAGAAACCCCATTTGAAGCCAGCATAATGGAATGAGTCTTACTCCACCATAAAAAGAAAAAAAACCCTACACAGATAAAAAAAAAGGAAAAAAAATCAAATTCCTTTGAATCTTAATCCCTTTCTCTCTGATGTCATTAGACTCTTTGAAAATGGAAATGAGAAAGAAAATTAAAAGAATCTTAGATATGACCTTTTGTATATTCTTTATTAACAGTAGATTGGAGTGGGATTGGATTGTTGTCTGAGATTCTTGAAGAAATATAAAAAGCCATCATATTCTCTACCATGCAGTAGATTTGGATGTAAAAGCTACCTTTAGTAATAATAAGTAAAAATAAACAATTCTGACCATTTCCATAAGGTCACCAGTATTTCCTAATATCTCAGTATGGGTACAGTGAAGGAAAATGGTAAGAATCAAAGTTTATTCTTAACAGCTTTATTGTTGGCAGAATACTCCTTTCTTAAGAGGAAACAGACAAATATACTTACAGGAATGCACCATATTCCCCAAATCCATGCAGCTTGTTTACTTCCCCAAAACAACAGTTCCATAACTGGATTTTTTTTTATTCTTATGACAGAGAATTACAAGTCTGCATGCTACAAGTCAAATCCTACCCTCAGAGTTTTGAATATTGAGACCATGCCAGTGCTTTGCTAGCTTTCTACATCTACTCAGGAAGACAAAATTTCACCAGAAAGCTTCCAGCCAAAGCCCAGGCTTGGATGACATTTCCTTCAGCAGCCCTTAGGATCAAACAACGGGCCAGATTCATCAAAGCATTTGGAAATACACTTAAACATGTCTAACTGCATGCTTAAATGTTCTGCCATGTAGGGATCAGCTGTTCCACCGATCTGCACAGGGATGTTTCTCACGAAGTCTGCAACGTAAAGTGGAGTGCTGTTCTTTGGAAAGCTTTCTTTGGAAGCATCAGTGAATTTTAACCAGAGACGAGCAGGAGAAAGTGTCAATTACTGCAAAGCGACACAGAGAAATTGGCAATGACACACCAAGGGCTCTACTGCCAAAATCCAGTCAGAGCACCATCAAATCCATTTCTGCCTTCAGAGCCATATTCTAATCCATCTTCAATGCTGAGCACACGTTTACTACACCAGCAAACTGGTAAAAATGAACAAAGCTAACAGCTCTATTTTATGTGGGATGAAAAATATCTTCTAGCTATTGGTCCCCATCTTCTGCTTCCTGAATCCACACAGGAATCCCTGTGATTCTGGGAAAAACTGTAAATATCTAGTTCATTGCTGCCTGGAAGAAAAAGAGAAGGGGCAGCTACCCATATAACCTCTCTGTGGTTTTGATTACTGGTGTTATCTGTCCCCTCTAGGAAGGATCGACTCCTCCTCCTGCCCATCTCCTGCTCTCCTCTCCCCTTGCAGGCTGGCACAGCTCCAGGGCTCTGCTGAACCAGCAACGGGAGTGGTGAGGGAGACAGAGATATGCAGGGGCGATGGGGAGGGCTGGCTCCACTGCCAGTAGTCACCTCTGGAGCCTGACAGCAGGAGCTGCCTTTCAGCAGAGGCTCTTCGCTCCAAATTGCTGTGCAAAGAGCAGCTACTTATTAGATCACGGGCATCCATTAGAGTCACACGAAAGTGAGGGACTCATTGCAAATTCAGCAGGCAGCCAAATTCTCAGTTGTGTAAGTCAATTTAAATTTAATTAATTTTAAGGGAGCTATGTACCTTTACATCATCTGAAAGGCAGGTCTGCAGAAGGTAAAGCTGCCTTGCCCAAGCAGAGGTTGCTTGCAGATTCTGCAGGATAGCACACAATGGGTGAGGGAAACAGGCCGTCAGCCCCGATTCTCCCTGCAGTGATCTCAAAACAATTAGTAGCAAAGGGGTTTCTTTCTACATTGAAAAGAAGGTTATGAATAAGTGAGGGGGAAGGCGTGTCTCACATACCCCCTCTCCTCCCTGCACTGTGCAGCAAGAGGGAAGGGAGCAGCTGGGCAGGACAAGAACCACTGGACTCTCCTGGTGAAGGGCAGGTGGGAAGATACAGAGAGGACTTTCAATGGACCAAGAGCATGTCTCATAAGAAGTCTTCTGAGATACTGAAATCTCCCAAGTGCCAAAGCCCAACACCATCTGGAAAATAAAGATGTAGATTTCAATTTAAGAATAAAAGGACAATGGGAGTCCTCCCTTCATTAAATTAGATTTGAGAAGAAAGCCCACAAATTACTTCTTGAGACCAATGCACTTGATCAAAGGCAGAAGGAACAAAAGTCTTGTTTTGTTGTGTTCCAACACAACATGAAGTTGTGTTTAGCAAATGTGTCTAAGCACTCTGCAGGCTCTTAAATGAGCTATTCAGGTGGATTATGTGCTAATAAGTAAATTACACTGAGTTTCATGTAATATTGCTTTGTCTTTTCCTGCCAAAATCCACAGTGTTACCAGATCTTTCCAAGAGTACATATTCCCTTCATTATCCCATCTGATCCTACTGCAATACTGTGAACCTGCTGTGAATATCTTTTTCAAATGGAGAGTCACTGCAGAATATTTTCATGGAAAGAAAAATACTGTACCAACATTTGAAAAATATGTATCAGCTTAATTAAAAGTTTAGCACAGTAGCACAGACTTATTAAACCCAGCAGGAAATTTAAAGAAAATCCAGCAATGATGACTTTCAGTGCTTGCCTTGTTCCATAGTTTCCAGATGAGAAAGAGACCCTAGATACTGAGACATTATTCAGTCAGTATCAGGAGACCCTGGGGATCTAATTAGCTCAATACTCACTACCAAGTCCTCTGTTCCCTATAAAAGCAAAGATAGTATACAATCCATGTGTGTGCAGAGCAGACTTCTTGCTTACAGTCTTTACAGTTGCTAATACCTTTAGGGAAGCCTGGTTTTACTGGCAAGAGATAATTGATTGTTTTTATTTCAGAAGGGATACTGTTTTTTAAGCAATGTAATAAAAGTCAAAACAAATATGAAAAACATCTTCCAGAAGGAGAGACAGGAAGAATTATATGCAGTCCTTGGATAGCTTTGTTATTAACAGAGCTCTACTTCTATTGTGGTTGTGCTGGTTTTGGCTGGGATAGGTTAATTTTCTTCGTAGTAGCTAGCATGGGGCTGTGTTTTGGATTTGTGCTGAAAACAGTGTTGATAATGCAGGGATGTTTTTGTTATTGCTGAGTAGTGCTCACACAGTGTCAAGGCCTTTTCTGCTTCTCACCCCACCCCACCAGTGAGTAGGCTGGGGGTGCACAAGGAGTTGGGAGGGGACACGGCTGGGACAGCTGACCCCAACTGACCAAGGGGATATTCCATACCATATGACGTCATGCTTAGCATATAAATCTGGGGGAAGAAGAAGGAAGGAGGGGACATTCAGAGTGATGGCATTTGTCTTCCTATGTAACCATTACACATGATGGAGCCCTGCTTTCCTGGAGATGGCTGAACACCTGCCTGCTGATGGGAAGGAGTGAATGAATTCCTTGTTTTGCTTTGCTTGCGTGCGTGGCCTTTGCTCTACCTATTAAACTGTCTCTATCTCAAACCACAAGTTTTCTCACTTTTATTCTTCCGATTCTCTCCCCTATCCCACTGAGGGGACGTAAGTGAGTGGCTGTGTGGTGCTTGGTTGCCGGCTGGAGTTAAACCACCACAGTGGTCTTTAGGAATTTACCACAAAAATCAAAGAGAATGCTGCACTGTATCTCAGTAGTTTCTCTACTTGGTAAGTAATTGTAGTCTGGCTTTCCAGCCAGCGTCTGGGGACATTGTGCTGCTATAACACATTCAGGGAGTGGGAATTGGCAGGCTATTTACTGTCATCACAGAATCTAACATCATAGATTTTATCCCCTTTCATCCAAAATCAGTTATAAGTTGCAAACACGTCTTAATAATAGTGATGAAAAAAAGCTATATTTAGAACATAGGTTGCTCTGCATTGACATTCTATTCTCCCTCTTCTCCCAGTTCCCAGGACAAATTAAAAGAAATATTGGGCTGCAAAATTGCTATTTAATTCTATACCACTATTAGTCAAAAGATACAATATGAAACAATCCAATGCAAATATTAAAGTATTCGATACATATGTTTTATTGATCCTAGAAAGGACTGATGAAAATAGGTATGTATTTTTTTGAACCAGTGTTTATACTTATTAAGAAAATGATAAAATCACATTGTTCTGAGCTGAAACCTGTATCTGTAGGCTGGATTCAAAGTAAGTAGCTGCAATGCAGAATTTTCAACTTTATCCAACCATTGACCTTAGCTCAACAAATTGCCTTTTCAAAGGTGAGAGACGATCCTTTTCCCCTGTGTGCATGTCCAATAGTCCCTGAGGTAAAAGGTTGTGGGTTTTTTTTAAATCTTTGGTCTTTCTGATCTATGGATTGCAGCTTTTTCCTACTGATTTTATCCAGTTGTGGATTTTTTCCAAAAAGCTGAAAATAGTTAAAGGACTCATTTCATCCTTCACTCTGGCTTGCTTATGTAGGTGAACATTGCTCCTTTAGGATTTGTTCAAGAAACTATCCATATTATTTAACAACGTAACCAAAAAATAGAGCAAGTTTACAATTTAACAAAGTTCTTAAACACATGCTTAGGTACATTTCTATTCATCAAAATACACAAGGACATGATAAACTGTACCTAAATAAGAACAGAAGATTACAGATAGACTATTCCTTTAAAAATGGTCATATGAATGTATCTATAACCAATATGCCATTGCAATTCAAATCCAAGGATAAACAAGAATATTTCACAGGTTCCCTAGAAAGTGATATTGAATAAATTCTTTATAACCTCTTTTGTATCCAGTGCAAAACTATGTTCTTTTTTCAAAAAAGAAATCTCCAGAAGAACTTTATTTCCACATAGATTAAGCCTTTCATGTAGACCTCTCTATAGTGTGGTTTCCAACAGCATTTGAAATCTTGTTTTTACTTCCTAAACTCAAGTTCATTTCTTTTATAACTCAGTTTCTGACTTAACTGTTTTACTAGTGAAAAGCTCTCTCTTGTTAGCAAGGAGTTCTGCCATCTGTGGACTATATTAGTTCAGTGGGGCAGAGGTGAAGGACATCTGTAGTAAGAAAAGCTGCCCTGAGGGAGGCTTTTTTTGCAAAATACAGTCACCTCCTTCCCTGTACAGAGATCTGGTGGCTTTCTCATAACATGGCCCAGAAGTGGGTAGCACTAGTCATGAAGCAAATTCTTCTGAGCCAGCCAAATTCTTCCTACATCTTTCCCATCCTGAGAAGACCTCAGGAAGACAGTCAGTAGTGTTCAAGCTGAGTATCCTTTGAAAATAGTAATTATTGTAGCCAGTGGTTCCAAAGATTTTAACAAATGCCTTTTTGTACAGTTCTGATCCCCATACCACGGAGGAGCACAATTTGTTCCTCTGTATATGAGGAAAACTGACAGTACTTTCAACTCCATATTGAAAACCTTAGACCAGATCTCAGGGGAACATGAGTGTGGCTATTTGATGTGGAAAACGTGATGCTACTACCTGACCTTTTCATTAAAATAATGTGCTCTAATGTTATCCTAAAAGTCTTTTGAACCTTTTTCTTGAAAGAAGTTGTGTCATTCTCCAATGGTTTCTGTTTACAATCAACATATCTGTTATCTGATCATGGCTGAAGGTCTTTACAGTATAAGTTGAAAGAGCTATCTATGTCTGTGCCAAGGTCAGTGCCAGGGTCTGGTCTCTTGCCAGCATCCTTTTTTCTTCACTAGTTTCCACGTTGCTTGTCTGCTGCAGAACCTGGGTGAATCTGGCTTGCCTGGAGCATGTCTCTTCAAGTCTGGTGAGACCACACTAGACTGTTCTTAAAGAAAGGAATATCTACCAGACCTCCTGCAATGCTAGTGTCTTTATAGAAAATGAAAAGCAGGTTAAACAGCTGCTCATTACCTAAATAGAAATATCCAGTCGCCTTCTGATAGAGATGTCACCCAGTGTCTCACCTCCCACAGAAACTAATCTGTAACAGAATGGCCATTGCTGAGAGCTTCCAGGCTTTGGCTCTATTGTGTCTTGAAACCCAAGAGAATTGGGGTCACTGGAGGGGATTGTGATCCTGTAAACATAAAAATTCTCTCCAGACAGTTTGTTATCATTCAAGGCAGCCGTCTCTCAGAGAATTTGTGATTGCAGAAATTGAGCTAAGAACTGGTTGGCTCCCATTTGCTCCTGCTGCCACACAGATTAAGAGAAACCTGAGCAAAGATGATAGACTCCCTAGCCTTCAAGTTCTTACCCAACACTATGGGGATGTAAAAAGGCAAACAGAAAATGCACAGCTGTAAGGTTATTTCAGAAAAATAGCATGTCCATCTACTCTCCTACCTTGTGAATCACTGTCAGTTGGATCTGTTTTAGCACAGACCCATTTGGTCTGTTCCAACAATGACACTTTATCCTTTTAAAAATAAATTTCCAATCATACGGCAAGGTTTCTTCATCAATGCTTTGTTCTCCTGGCCGTTGGAGAAAACTACTGTAAAGGAGATTTTGCTTTCAAAGTAGCTACAATGAAACTTACCTTCCTGAAAAAGTGTGTGTTTATACATCTCCTATCATAATGGTATCTTCAACCCACTGCCTGTCACAGAAACTTGGAAAGGTTTGCCTAAAACCAATCTTCCATCTTTCATTTTCTTGACTGGGAAAGTTGGAAACAGGTTCTCCTACCTCTAAAGATATTTGCTTCTCCAGATTTTTTTATATTCTTCTGTCTATAGAATCAATTACTTGAATGTACACAGTAAGAGACATCTAGATAAATCCAAAGTTTATCAGAAATCAAGAAGTCCAGAAACATCAACCAAAGAACTGTCAGAATATTTTTATTGACTCAGGACTACAATATTGGAATATATTACTTGCAAAATCCTAGTACGAGAACACCTTTTATCATTAGGCTAATGGAAGTCTTATTAGTCTAATCAAGCAGTTATTAGTCCAATTACAACAATCCTAACACTCATAGTTCAAATTATCGAATTACAGAAAAGCCTCATTGGTAATACAGTTAAAATTGATATACATAAACTTCTTAGTATTTTCTCTAGTGCTATACTCAGCCTCCCAATATCCCTCTGCATCCTAAGGCTCACGCTTTCAGTCTTCCTCAGGAAGAATTTGTATGGCAGGAGGGGAAGGGTAGGTATTAAAAGTCATCAGTATGCTTAGTTCTTCACCACGAAACCTATGATACTAATTGGCATGAAAAAGTTATTTTTAGTTCCACTACTCCAAACCCTAGGTAGCCTTGAGGTTACTTTTAGGTCTTTGTAACACAGCCATCTTACTCTTTATTCACTGCTTCCCAGCTAAAGTTTCCATATCATAGCAGTATATTATTAAAGTTATGCAATAGCCTCCACCAGCTTTAAAGGCCTAATGTTTGTTTCTAAGTGCGTATATAGGATTTTTAGATCTTTACAATACTCAGAGAGCTAAACCAAAAGAAAGTAGTCAACAGTCACCTCACCTCTAGACAATTGTTATCACAGAGAAAACAACATAAAATCAGCTCCTGCTAAGATAAGCCCACACCAAGCCTAAAGTGGTGAGTTAATACAAAGTCAAGTCAGTCTCTTCATAATATTGGAAAAATACTATTTACTGGGCCACGGTAGCTATGCCTGACAAAATGTAAATACAAAAAGACTACTATACTAATGAAAACAAAATGTAAATTAAGAAGCATTTAATCTTCAACTGGATATGAGTCTGTTACTGAAAATTGTCTAGGTTCATCCAATTTGATTTTATCACAGACTGTTCCTTAAGAAACAAATACAACCTCCTCCCCCAACTGTTACGGTGAGTTAACTGTAAAAACCCAGATATGGGCTTCCTGGAAACTTTTAATTTCAGAGAATGCGGAGCAGATTAGAGAACTCTATATGGTCTGTAAAGACCTACAGGGCAACCTTAAAATCAGATAATCATCAGTGAAAATGTAAATACCAGCTTTTATTTCATTTCACTGGGTTTTATATAATTTTTTGGCTGCTGCCTGCATCCTGCTGTGCTTCCACAGGCAAGCAGCTATATCTCTCTCATTTCAGTGACAATTTAATATGAAATCACAGTTCTGCTGCTGGACATCCTACAAAGAAATGCTCTTCATGATAAATTCCAGTCATTTTTGACCCTCAGCTTTCCTCAGAGAGCCATATCAACAATATTGATAAGACTTCATATTACCATCTCAGGAGTATAACAAGGTTAAGACGATTGCTGTGTCAGCAAGATGCTGAGCTTTTGATTCATGCCTTTACAACAACAAGGTTGGATTTTTGCAATTTATTGTTGGCAGCTCGCCCAGACTGTTCACTATGTAGGTTGCACTTCACACATAACTCAGCAGCCTAAATGTTCAAAAACTAATACAAAAATATCCAAACATGACTAGCAGTAACATCACCACCAGACACATTATGGTGAAATCCTGATCTGATATAAAAAAACCTGTGAAACAAGTACTTGCCGTGAAACCTGTGAATAACCAGGAACTATTTCATCTAAGTGTTATCTGCTTGTCATTTTAGAAAGTAACTTACTGTTTCTACAGTAATATGTCTCTGGCAATACTTTGTCTCTTTCATCCACTCTCTGTGGAATGTCTTATTATGCTGAGCTCAAAGCTTCTGTTTCATTTCATTTTCAATTTGAATATCTTAATAACAATATCTTGGATGGATTGGTCATTAGTATAACCTAATGCTTATTAGGCTGTGCATTTTTAGATAAAATGCTATAAAAACAATAATAAAAAGATGTGCAAGTCGCACACTGGTTTTTAAGTAGGTGACCTTTTGCTCGAACACCATCAGGTTTACAAATACTAACTCAACAATAGCTGAAATACTTTAAATCTATTTAGCACTTTCCATCTCAAGCCTTGAAAATGTTTTACAAATAGCTATATATGTACCTACACGTACTGTGTGTTTTTGCAAAACAGAGCAGATAATAATTCCCTGATTCAATTATTATTATTTTAAATAGCAGAAACATTATTAAAATCATAAAGGTCTAAAAACAAGAGGTGCAAGGTTTTGAGCAGCTTATTTAGTTGAAAATGAACAAAAGCTTTCAGAAATATTGTCTTTTCATGGCATTTGACATAGCAGCAAACTTAAAGCTCAGTGAAAAGAGATCATTGGTTTTGGTTTAGAGGGTTAATACAATGGCATTGGCTGGAATAGCAGATTGTGAAGACAGAAAAGATACCTGTTTAAAGCCCAGCTGCTCTATTTTGCCTATACCAGAGCTTGGTAAAATGATGGAAAATGGTTACTACTGGTATTGTGAAGGGAGACCTTAGTGCTTCCCTTTCCTATCAATAGGAACACCATACCAAGTTCCTAGGGATCATAGAAACAGAATAATTTATGTTGGAAAGGACCTCTGGAGGTTATTTAG
The DNA here is from genome assembly GCF_965638725.1 of Aptenodytes patagonicus. Lineage (NCBI taxonomy): Eukaryota > Metazoa > Chordata > Aves > Sphenisciformes > Spheniscidae > Aptenodytes > Aptenodytes patagonicus. Next base: position 31,807,240 of record NC_134949.1, read on the forward strand.
TCTGACCTCCTGCTTAGGTCCAGTCTAGCTAAGGTTTCTCAGAGCCTTGCCCAGTCTTTTTTTGATTATCTCCGAGTATGGAGATCCACAACCACTGGGCACCTTCTTCCAGTGTTTGACCACCTTCATGGTGAAAAAGTTCTTCCTTATTTGTTGTCAGAATTTCCCATGCTCTACCTTGTGTCTATTGTCTCTCACCTTTTCACTCTGAGAAGAGTCCAATTAGGTAGCTGAAGAAGCAGAGAGATTACCTTTTAGCCGCCTTTTCTTTCAGCTAGACAAACCCATTTCTTCCAGCTTCTCTTTGTACATCTGTGCTCCATGCCCTGATGTTGATAGCCCTCCACAGGACTCACTGCAGTACACTTTTCTTGCACTGTGGAGTCCAAAACCGGAGACAATACTCCAGATGCAGTCTCACAAGTGCCAGATAGAGGGAAACAATCATTTCTCTTTACATCTTGGCTACACCTGCTGATACATCCTAGGATACACCTGACTTTCTTTGCAGATGCTTCTTTGATTGCACATTAACTCTCTGTCCCATGTTTGCCCTTCTATTCACTTCCCTTTCCACAGCCAGAGCAGAACCACTCTACTCTGGACTCTACTCCTCATGTTGGGATGATAACTTTAAGTTTTGCCTGTACTGATAAGAAGCATCAAACTAACTCTGAGTTGGAAAGAGAAAAAGAGTATACTGTAAAACTGGTGTGTGTCTTGAGTTCATACATTTCAGTACTCATTGGAGTTATGATTTTTAGTCCCCAGGTTCTTCTTGTGAAGGTCTTTTGCAGACTCCCTGAGGATCAGGACTGATAGGTTAGTGGTTATTTTTGAAAAATATTCTCCTGTCCTTTATTGACTGTGTGTGTCAGATCCTTTCGGGTGCACAGAGGCTGTATGATCTCATACACATATTTTCCATGAAGGTATTTAGTATAGTGTACTACCTTAGGTAGTCTTGAGGTTACTTTTAGGTTTTTGTAACACAGTCATCTTACTCTTTATTCACTACTTCCCAGCTAAAGTTTCCATATCATACCAGTATATTATTAACAAAATATACCCGCTATTGGTTATACAGGCTGGCAGCGATGAGGTTGCAGAGACAAGTCCTGCAGTGATCAAAAGGGACTTCAGGGCACTGGGGCGACTGGTTGAAGGATCGGGAGCACAGGTAGTGTTTTCCTCAATCCCTACAGGGGCAGGGAAGGATACTGAAAGGAGCAGGAAAACACACCTGATCAACACGTGGCTCAGGGGCTGGTGCCATCGGAAGAATTTTGGCTTTTTTGATCATGGGGAGGTTTACACAGCACCGGGCCTGCTGGCGACAGATGAGTTCAGCTGTCTCACAGGGGAAAAAGGATCATTGCTCATGAATTGGCAGGGCCCATTGAGAGGGCTTTAAACTAGGTTTGAAGGGGGAAGGGGATAAAACCAGGCTCACTAGAGATGAGCCTAGGGGTGGCGTGCCGATGCCAGGGGCGAAATCAATAGCCCAGCTCAAGTGCATATACACCAATGCACGCAGCATGGGCGGCAAACAGGAGGAGCTGGAAGCCATTGTGCAGCGGGAGAGATATGACTTAGTCGCCATCACAGAAACATGGTGGGGTGACTCTCATGACTGGAGTGCTGCAATGGATGGCTACAGACTCTTCAGAAGGGACAGGCGAGGAAGGAGAGGCGGTGGGGTGGCTCTGTATGTTAGGGAGTGTTTCGATTGTCTAGAGCTCAACAATTGTGATGATGATACGGTCGAGTGTTTATGGGTAAGGATGAGGGGGAAGGCCAGCGAGGCAGAAATCCTGCTGGGAGTCTGTTATAGACCACCCAACCAGGATGAAGGGGCGGATAAAGCATTCTACAAGCGGCTGGCAGAAGTCTCTCAATCGCTAGCCCTTGTTCTCGTGGGGGACTTCAACTTCCCGGACATCTGCTGGAAATACAACATGGCAGAGAGGAAGCAGTCTAGGAGGTTCCTGGAGTGTGTGGAAGACAACTTCCTGACACAGCTGGTGAGTGAGCCTACCAGGGGAGGTGCCTCGCTCGACCTGCTGTTTACAAACAGAGAAGGACTGGTGGGAGATGTGGTGGTCGGAGGCCGTCTTGGGCTTAGCGAACATGAAATGGTGGAATTCTCCATTCTTGGTGAAGTAAGGAGGGGGGCCAGCAAAACCACAATCATGGACTTCCGGAGGGCGGACTTTGGCCTGTTCAGGACGCTGGTTGAGAGAGTCCCTTGGGAGACAGTCCTGAAGGGCAAAGGGGTCCAGGAAGGCGGGACATTCTTCAAGAAGGAAGTCTTAAAGGCGCAGGAGCAGGCTGTCCCCACACGCCGTAAGAAGAATGGGCGGGGAAGACGACCAGCCTGGCTGAACGGGGAGCTCTTGCTGGGACTCAGGAAAAAAAGGAGAGTTTACCGCTTGTGGAAGAAGGGGCAGGCGACTCAAGAAGAGTACAGGGATCTTGTTAGGTTGTGCAGAGAGGAAATGAGCAAGGCAAAAGCCCAGCTAGAACGCAATCTGGCCGCTGTCATTAAAGACAACAAAAAAAGCTTTTACAAATCTATTAATGACAAGAAGAGAGCCAAGGAGAATCTCCATCCTTTATTGGATGCGGGGGGGAACATTGTCACCGAGGATGAGGAAAAGGCTGAGGTACTCAATGCCTTCTTTGCCTCAGTCTTTAACAGGCAGACCAGTTCTCCTCAGGGTACTCGGCCCCCCGAGCTGGAAGACAGGGACAGCGAGCAGGATGAACCCCCCATAATCCAAGAGGAAGCAGTCAACGACCTGCTACGTCACCTGGACGCTCACAAGTCTATGGGGCCGGATGGGATCCACCCGAGAGTGCTGAGGGAGCTGGCGGAGGTGCTCGCCAAGCCACTCTCCATCATTTATCAGCAGTCCTGGTTAACGGGGGAGGTCCCGGATGACTGGAGGCTTGCCAATGTGATGCCCATCTACAGGGTGGGCCGGAAGGAGGATCCGGGGAACTACGGGCCTGTCAGCCTGACCTCGGTGCCAGGGAAGATTATGGAGTGGTTCATCTTGAGGGCGCTCACAAGGCATGAGCGGGACAACCAGGGGATCCAGCCCAGCCAGCATGGGTTCATGAGAGGCAGGTCCTGCTTGACCAACCTGAACTCCTTCTATGACCAGGTGACCCGCCTAGTGGATGAGGGAAAGGCTGTGGATGTGGTCTACCTGGACTTCAGTAAAGCTTTTGTCACTGTCTCCCACAGCATTCTCCTAGAGAAGCTGGCGGCTCACGGCTTAGACAGGTGGACTCTGTGCTGGGTCAAAAACTGGCTGGACGGCTGGGCCCAGAGAGTTGTGGTGAATGGAGTTACATCCAGTTGGTGGCTGGTCACGAGCGGTGTTCCCCAGGGCTCAGTTTTGGGGCCAGTCTTGTTCAATATCTTTATCAATGAGCTGGATGAGGGGATCGAGTGCACCCTCAGTAAGTTTGCAGACGACACCAAGTTGGGTGGGAGTGTTGATCTGCTCGAGGGTAGGAAGGCTCTACAGAGGGACCTGGACAGGCTGGATCGATGGGCCAAGGCCAACTGTATGAGGTTCAACAAGGCCAAGTGCCGGGTCCTCCACTTCGGCCACAACAACCCCATGCAGCGCTACAGGCTTAGGGAAGAGTGGCTGGAAAGCTGCCCGGCAGAAAAGGACCTGGGGATGTTGGTTGACAGCCGGCTGAACATGAGCCGGCAGTGTGCCCAGGCGGCCAAGAAGGCCAATGGCATCCTGGCTTATATCAGAAACAGTGTGGCCAGCAGGAGTAGGGAAGTGATCGTGCCCCTGTACTCGGCCCTGGTGAGGCCGCACCTCGACTGCTGTGTTCAGTTTTGGGCCCCTCACTACAAGAAGGACGTTGAGGTGCTGGAGCGTGTCCAGAGAAGGGCAACGAGGCTGGTGAGGGGTCTGGAGAACAAGTCTTATGAGGAGCGATTGAGGGAACTGGGGTTGTTTAGCCTGGAGAAAAGGAGGCTGAGGGGAGACCTCATCGCCCTCTACAACTCCCTGAAAGGAGGTTGTAGTGAGGTGGGTGTCGGTCTCTTCTCCCAAGTAACAAGCGATAGGACGAGAGGAAATGGCCTCAAGTTGCGGCAGGGGAGGTTTAGATTGGACATGAGGAAAAATTTCTTTACTGCAAGAGTGGTTAAACATTGGAACAGGCTGCCCAGGGAAGTGGTTGAGTCCCCATCCCTGGACGTATTTAAAAGACGAGTAGATGAGGTGCTTAGGGACATGGTTTAGTAGGCATGGTGGTGTAGGGTTGACAGTTGGACTCGATGATCTTAGAGGTCTTTTCCTACCTTAATGAGTCTATGATTCTATGATTCTATGGAGTAGATCATACCTAGAGATAAATCTGTGTAAGACTTTTAGATATTAATGGTCTTGTTCTAGAAGAGCACTGATGATAGTGACTTCAGTCCCCACTGACCTCTCTGACACGGATGCTAACAACCCATTTTCCCTCTGTCATACAGCTCTAACAGTCTGTTCCCTGCTGGTACCTGGCTCTGCTCCACTGGTGCTGATCACTCACTTTCTCTCAAGTTGTTTAATCAAGAAAAAGAACATATTAAACCAAGAGCATCCAACTGTAAGGTAACATATATGTCCATAAAATGTGTTCTTGACTTGAAATAAAGCATTGGCTTTCTGCTGTATCATAACCCGAAAAAAACAAGTCCTCCAACTTCAGCAGTCTTATGATTCAGTTCTTGGTTTAAAGGTGAGGGTATGTGCCTGTCTTTCATCCACCAGTAAAGTCTTTTTCAATGAGGTAATGTTTAAACAGCTTCTGAAATGGAAAAGATTTCCCTTTTAGGTGCAGATCGAACTCAACACAAAGCCATTCATAAAGGTTCAGGCTTGAATATTTACTTACAAAACTCTGCCTCATGCCCAAATTGGTAAGGATACAAAAATAAATTTCCAGTCATGGCTGGAACTACTAATATTTCCAGGTGTTCTTCTACAGCCCAAATGCAGAGATATAAACTCTGTATCTAAAGATTCAACACAGTAACTCCTTTTGTCCTAGGTATAGAGTGACAGCAATTTCACGTTTGAATTATTTTAGTTAATTTTATATAAATTATCACAATACTAGAGAATAAATACTTTTAAACCCCCTTGACAATATGACTTTTTAATACTGAAGTTGTACAGTGGCACCTGTAATCATTTACATGGTAGCAGAAAAAACTATAGGGTAATCCTTTTATCAATGAGATATTAATGACCTCATTAAAAATAAGTTTAATTTTAAAAGACAGCCCTTGTTATAACACAAGTGGAAGAATTTATATGACAAATTTCTGATGGATAATTTATTCTTTACAGAAGAAAAATGCTTGAAAATATTGGATAAATCAGAAAAAAGTAATGAAAATTTAAGTACCTCCACATATGTCTGCATATTTCTGAAATGTTTCCTTCTTAATGACAGAACATTTAACTGCATGAACAATTACAAAGATTACACAGTTCTCCTGTTTCTGTAAATTTGTTGACTTGTGTAGTTATAATAGCCAAAATAAAATATGTGGTTATTGTGCAGCATGAATTATTAAGTATCAAGTAAGGATTTTTCTCAATTAAAATGAAAGATGTTACTAAGATCAGTCTGGTTTTCAATTTTGTGGGGAATTTCTGTTGCCTTGTGTCTAGATAGTTTTCATTCAGAATATAGAAAATAAGCTGATTTCTTTTATGTGTCTAATACACACAGACCTACTCTGGATGCTGCTAAAACTACAGTGTCTCTCCTTCGCATACAAACCACAGGTAATTCATAAAATTTTGTCTCTACCTATTGAAGAGACAGCAGTAGTATTTGGATGGGTACCGTCCAAAAACTTATTCACTACAAATATGAAAACAGGTTATTTGATGGTAAACGTTTTTCTTTTCTTAAATAATGAGAGCTCCTGATACCGAATCTTGTAGCTGTGGTCCATCTTATCATAAATCTAGAGTATCCTGTAAATAAAAAGAAGCTCTCTTCACCCTTTTATACCTGTGAGATTTTCTGAGATTTATGAGAAGTTAGAACAGAAACATCCAGATTTGATATTCGATCCTTCTCTGACTCAGATGTATTTAGTAGGTCTCTCAATGTCTTTCAGAGTTACGTCATGTCATCCCTACAGCAGCTTTCCACACCCAACCAGAAGTATCCGCTTGATGCAAGCTAAAAGGCAAGACAATGAGAAGCAACTCTTTGACCATTGCTGAGCCATTTATTATACATATTGCCCTGACAGGAATTTCAGTGCATCCTCCAACTGCCTGGTGTACAAGGTCAGAAACTTTACATTAGTGCTTCACCTTACCAAGGACCAAGCACCAGTCCTTGGACTTAACAGAGCTCTGTCACTGTCCAAATAAATCATTTGTACCCACATCACAGGGGAATGTCTCCAGATAATAAAAATGTAACAACAGTCTGTGGGTTTCTGTTTATTGTCAGTAGATATTAACTGTTAGAATCCTAATCCCCCCCAGATGATCAACATAGAAATAAAATAAATAAATTGCAAGTGATATGATATTAAATGATGTTAAACTAAATTATTAAATAAAATAAAAAAATAAAAACAACAAAAAACCCCAGAATCTTACTAGTGTCCCTGCAGATGAGGTACTTTCTGCGGTTCTTTCCGCATAACTGAGATTGCTGGAACTCTTGATTCATATAAAGTGCTGAAGATAATCTGCATTCTGAAGCATGATGTGACCTTTTAACTGAGACCGTGTTTGATGATTTTGTTTTAATCTTTAAGACAATTTAGTTTTACAACAGTAGCCATACTGTTAGACCAGTCAGCTGGTCTCTAAATTTATTTAATATGATCTTTTTTAACCATCTGGACAAGTTCAGTTTTTATTTCATTTCTCTCTGCTAATGGGACTTCCTTTAGTGCATGCAGTTTTGGCAGGATACCAGTGACTATATCCATGTGGCACATTCTGTCCAGAATGCTCAGTAACCTGTTAATCATCTCACATAATTGTTAAAGACTATCCTATGAATCCTCTTCAGAAATTATGTACACACTCATCTGCTTATCTGTGTTTGCAGACTGCCCTTAAGTCAGGCTTAAGGTATGTGAATGGTGGGTCCCCACAGGGAATTTAATTTAATCACTGAAGTTCAGGGCTATCTTTATAAAATAATGGTTGATGACTGTCCTACGTACACTACTAGGAAAGTGAAAAGATCTAAAATCTAAAATCATGTACAACAGGCAATACAAACACACATATCTAAATGGCATGTTTGTGCTATTTAAGTTAAAAATGTCAAGTGCATAACTTCTAAAATATTTATTGCAGTTTTTAGCTAATGTGTTTAAATTACACTAATTACAGTCATCTCTTATTGGGCCTTAACACTGTGTTGCAGTTGGCATGATCTAATGGCACAACTAACAATTTATTATGTACTGTAACCCAGCTTGGATTTAAAATACTATTAGTAGGGTAATAAAACTGGGGGTTTTGCTGTGACATAAATCTGTATTTTATGGATAAGAGGTGTATCTATTCTCTTTATAGTGTACTAAAATATTTAGAGTAGAACTCATGAATATGTTTATGACATTCAAAAATTTACTAGCCAACATTTATTCCTTGTGTGAAATTTGTATTTGATAATGAAAATATAAGAGACACTGCAGGCATTAGTTGATTTACACAGTGGAATTGCTAGGGCATATTTCTTGTGTGTCATCATGACATTTAAGATATAATAAAAAATTGCAGTTATTTTGTTGTAAATTATTCAATTTAATCTTCTGAAGTGATTTTTATTGGCAATGTTTGGAAGCTGACCTTTGCCTGCATGACACTTGAAACCAGAAATGTCTTGAAAGTTTACAATTATTTTTACAGCAAATTAATAGTTTATAAAATTTATTTTGGATCATTTCAGGAAATCCATATACTACATTAGCACCCTGCTATAACACAGGTGTTTGACACTTCAGAGCACTACTGAAAAGGAATTTGACTTCTTTCAGGCCATAAAGGAATATGAGTAGTAAGGGCCAAACTGTGCCACTTTACTTATTTTAAATTGATCTTCACTTTATGAATACACGCACCTAGTATAATAGAACAGCTAAGGAGTAAGATGCTGTTCAGCATGAGGCATCAGGATGTGCCTCCAGGTGCTTTATCTTTCTCACAAGGAGAGCACTGACTGTACCAAACGTCTTGAGAACTTGGCTCATGAAAATACTTCTGTGCATTCATTTGTGAAAAAACTCAGATAAAATGGATCCAAAGCAAGGCAGTCGAGAAGGGTCTAACTCCATATTTCTACTTGTACTTATTTCCAAGTCTGACAGCTTTTCTAGAGAAGTTTTGCCAGAGATGGAAGTAGAGGATCTAATTCTGGGCCAGAAAGGTTAACTGTCTGGGATTCATTTTTTTCTTTTAAGTATGTTAATAGTGAGAGAAGGTCTAAGGAAAATACTGGACCGATACTTGATGAAGATGGTGACCTGACAAATAGAGATTAAGAAAAAGTGGAGGCATTCAATGCTTTTTTTGCCTCAGTCTTTAATATTAATGGTAGACCTGGGGCTGCCCGGTCCTCTGAGTTGGAGGACCATGACTGCAGGAACAGTGACTTTCCTTTTGTGTACTCTGAAATTGTAAAGGACCAGCTGTATCAGCTGAATGTTCTCAAGTCCATGGGACCTGATTCATCCCAGAGTACTGAAGGAGCTAGCGGATGTTACAGCAGGACCCCTCTCAATCATCTTCCAAATGTCTTGGGAGTCTAGGGCGATCCCTGCTGACTGGAAGCTAGCCAATGTTATTCCAATTTACAAGAAGGGCAAGAGGGAAGACCCAGGAAACTACAGACCTGTTAGTCTAACCTCAGTTTCTGGAAAAATTATGGAGATCATACTGGATGCCATTGAAAGGCATTTAAAGAACAATGCAATTGTCAGGCACAGTCAACATGGCTTCACAAAGGGAAAGTCTTGTCTAACTAATTTGATATCCTTCTACAATAAGGTCACCTGCCTAGTGAATGAAGGGGAGGCAGTGGATGTAGTTTTTCTAGATTTTAGTAAGGCTTTTTATACTGTTCCTCACAGCATCCTTCTGGACAAGTTGTCCAACTGTGAGTTGAGCAGGTACATGGTGCTCTGGGTGAAGAACTGGCTGAACGGCAGGGCTCAAAGGGTTGCCGTGAATGGGGCTACATCTGCCTGGTGACTGGTCACCAGCGGTGTTCTTCAGGGCTCAATTCTAGGGCCAGTTCTGTTCAATATATTTATCAACGATCTGGATGCAGGAGTTGAATTCACTATTAGCGAGTTTGCTGATGATACCAAACTGGGAGGTGCTTGTTGACTCTCTTGAGGGACAGGAGGCCTTGCAGAGGGATCTAGATAGATTGGAGCATTGGGCAATCATCAATGGCATGAAATTTAACAAGACCAAATGCCAGATTCTGCACCTGGGACGGAGTAATGTTGGACACAAGTATAAGTTGGGAGAGGGGTGGCTGGAGAGCAGCCCTGCAGAAAGGGATCTGAGGATGCTGGTTGTCAACAACAGGCTCAATATGAGTCATCAGTGTGCCCTGGCAGCCAAGAGGGCAAACCGCATCCTGGGGTGCATCAAACACAGTATAACCAGCCGGTCAAGAGAGGTGATTATCCCGCTGTATTCAGCGTTGGTGCAGCCTCACCTTGAATACTGTGGGCAGTTCTGGGCCCCACAATTTAAGAAGGATGTGAAGGTCCTTGAATGCGTCCAGAGGAGGGCAACAAAGCTGGTGCAAGGGCTGGAAGGTATGTCCTATGAAGAGTGGCTAAGGACTTTGGGATTGTCTGGTTTGGAGAAAAGGAGGCTGAGGGGTGACCTCATTGCTCCCTACAGCTTCCTCAGGAGGGGAAGGAGAGAGGGAGGTGCTGATCTCCTCTCCCCAGTATCCAGTGATAGCACACATGGGAATGGTTCAAAGCTGCGGCAGGGGAGGTTCATACTTGACATTAGGAACCATTTCTTTACCGAGAGGGGGGGTCAAACACTGGAACAGGCTTCCTAGAGAGGTGGTTGATGCCCCAAGCCTGTCAGTGTTTGAGAGGCATTTGGACAATGCCTTTAATGATATGCTATAATTTTTGGTCAGCCCTGACGTGGTCAGGCAGTTGGACTAGCTGATCATTGTAGGTCCCTTCCAACTAGCTCTAAACTATTCTATTCTGTTCTGTTCTGTTCTGTTCTGTTCTATTCTATTCTAAAAAATCACTCAAGGTTTTTCTTTGCAATACTTGTTTTTTAGGTGTCTTCTTTCTTGTTCTCTTGGAAAGAAGTTCAATTGCTATATTGATTTATTTATTAGGTCAATGTGATTAGATAGTATGTATTTTTAGGAAATATTATGTCTCCTTCATGCTTTCTCTCATTTACTTCAGTGCACAACTCCTGTTTTACTGCATTTAAATAATTCTTCACGCACCTATTTTATTTCCTCTCAAGTATTGATATGACTGTTCAATAATCAGCATGAAATATGATTCTGAAAGAGAAAATGGCACTTATTTGGCTTAGCACAGCAATCAGAAAGTTCATGGGCAGCGTGTCTTTTATTTTTTAGTATTTATAAATGGTAGAATTATAACATTTTTTATTCTAATTGATCTTTTGAAAAAAGTGCTGGTTGTGGCATTCCCCATGAAGAATAACCCCATTTATAGAAGTGCTTTAAGCCTAACATCAGTGATCATAAACCAGTCTCCCTTTGGCTTTACTGCTTAGTAAATATCAAGAATTTTCCTTAAAATTTAATGTTATAGACCAACTAATGGAGAAAACAGTCAAAGCAAATTTGGGCTGAATATGCAACACTACACCAGAAGCAAAATACCACATAACTCAAATGAAAACAGGTATACAAAGCCTGTCACCCTTGTTTGCAGAAATACATAACGAGTAAAGTACTTCTACTTAATGGAAAGAGTGGGATATGCTGGAACTAGGATAATTTATACATGAAAAAATATTCTGAAAAAACAGAAGGAAAGTTAAAATTCTTTGTCTCGGTTTAGTTCAACACATATCCAGTACCACTAGGGTGTCCACTCTAAACCTAAAAGAGCGGTCAGAGTCTCTGTGTTCACACTTTAGAAATACTTCATCTGTTGCATCAAATGTCTTTTGTGGATGAAACCAAACAACTCCTGCAAAGCAGAATAAACTCACAGACTGGCAATAAAGGACAGAAACATCTGGTTAGCAATAGGGGGAACACTTTCCACTAAACACCACCACCATCTCTGACCTTTCATTCCTGATCTTCAAGGAAGAGCAATAAACTTAAAACAACTTTAACCTCAGAGGAAGAGGCTGGGAACTACAATTCTTTGCTCCACTGGACACCAAAAATAGTGGATTTAGTAGAAACACTGGTTTCACGATATGTTATAATTTGTGCTGCTTCCAGATGCAGGAGGTAATGACGTGTGTCTCTGTCTCACAGTGATCCAAACATTGTTTCTTCCCTTTGCTGTCATGCTCTTATGTCTCATAGGTACCAGACATCTACCTTTAGTCTTGGATTGTCTTATTACCATAATTAAGTTAAACTGAGAGTAATTATTACCAGCCTATACTTCGTCTGAACTATGTTGCTTCTACATCTGACCTACATCTGGAGGGCTCATGTGCCTGAAACCTCGTCTTTTTTCTTCCAGCTACAGCCATGTGTCTAGTAAAGGATACTGCTACTTTATACAGCTAGTTCTTTCACTGTATCTTGAAACTTATCATTGTTACACCACTATTGAAAAATGCAGTTATTCCACATTTTTAAAGTGGAAATAAAATATAAAAAAATCACAGAGATGGTTATGGTGGATTTTATGGTAAAGTGGGTTCCTTTTGAAGTGCTGTGTTTGATGTTGATGTGTATGACATTTCATTTTTTGAATACTACAAAGAGAGGCTAAAGGTTGCTCAAAACAGCTTTCAGTGTTCTCTGCTCTTAGAAATCCACTCCAGGATTATAATCAAGCATTTCTTTATAAACCACTAAGGTTACAGTGGGATGATTTGGCATTTGTAAGCAAGACTCTTGTTTGCTCAATTTTATGTGTGTGTATGTGAACACCCAGAGAGTTTACACACAGGATATAATTTCCAGAGGTGATTTTTGGCCTGTGTAGAATGGGAATTAATTTAGTATGGTAACTGCCTTTTCCCAGCAGCTAGCATTTCTACAGCTGGTTGCTGTTTCACTCACCCATAGTATTCCATCGCATTCTATTCTTTCAGCAGCCTTCTTTTACATCCCAGAAGAAAGAAAGTATTTATCCACAACAAATCAAAGGCAGTGAAAAAATGCCACTGAAAGCCTGTTGTTTTCTTTTGTGATTGGAGGAAGCTCACACCTTTACTCTTTGGACTTCACTGACCCAAAATAATGGTTTTAAGACTTTAAGGATCAAGAACTTTGAATTCTGTTTATTTTGACAAATAATATCAAAATTAAATACTTTATTATGGTAAATAACACAGCTGTTTTATTAATACACTTTAAAAATAATTGTTTTAGATAAAGTATTTTTATGCTTTTATTTTTTTGTTTATTGGAATTTTTAGGAATACCTGTAACTGAATCATAGAATCATTAAGGTTGGAAAAGAACTCTAAGATCATCGAGTCCAACCATCGACCCAACACCACCATGCCCACTAAACCATGTCCCTAAGCGCCTCATCTACACATCTTTTAAATACCTCCAGGGATGGGGACTCCACCACTTCCCTGGGCAGCCTGTTCCAATGTTTAACCACTCTTTCAGTAAAGAAATTTTTCCTCATGTCCAATGAGTAGCAGAGTGCTGTCTCTCCAAGAGAAAGATGACATTATTTCAACAGAGAAAATGAGATTAGAAGGAGCTTGAGAAAGCATTTTTGAGATAAAGCTCAAATGTCAACACACAGAAGGGACTCACTACCTCCTGCTGTTGAATCCTACAGAAAAAATACTTCTAATAGTTTTTATAAACATTTTTGAAGGACTGAAATGATTGACAATTGTATTAATGTTTGAAAAAGTCCTGAATGATAAATCAAAATGAGGGCATTTAAAGCTTTTCTTCATTCTAATTAACTGATGATAATGATAGATGTAAACTCAAGGCAATGACATTGTCCCTTCAGGCAAGGACAAAAGTTGTCTTGTTTGTTCCAGTATAGGTGTTGTGGTTTAACCTCAGCTGGCAACTAAGCACCACCCAGCTGCTCACCCACTCCCCCCCAGTGGGATGGGGGAGAGAATCGGAAGGGTAAAAGTGAGAAAACTCGTGGGTTGAGATAAAGACAGTTTAATAGGGAAAGCAAAAGCTGTGCACACAAGCGAAGCAAACCAAGGAATTCATTCACTCCTTCCCATCGGCAGGCAGGTGTTCAGCCATCTCCAGGAAAGCAGGGCTCCATCACACTTAATGGTTGCTTGGGAAGACAAACGCCATCACTCCAAACGTCCCCCCCCTTCCTTCTTCTTCCCCCAGCTTTATATACTGAGCATGACGTCCCATGGTATGGAATGTCCCTTTGGCCAGTTGGGGTCAGCTGTCCTGGCTGTGCCCCCTCCCAGCTTTTTGTGCACCTCCAGCCTTCTCAGTCGGTAGAGCATGGGAAGCTGAAAAGTCCTTGACTAGTGTAAGCACTACTTAGCAACAACTAAAGCATCGGTGTGTTATCAACATTGTTCTCACCCTAAATCCAAAACACAGCACTGTACCAGCTACTAGGAAGGAAATTAAATCTATCCCTGCCAAAACCAAGGCAATAGGTAAAGATTTGATTTGCCTGTTTACCATAGTAGAATTGACACAAACTTTAATCATTCAGCTGATAAATTAAGAGATGCAAAGCTATAAGAGGTGCATCATTTTTTTTACAAATTAATAAATGTCATAAGCATTGAAAATCACCCTGTACCAAACAGCCCATAATGCTTTCCAAACCATTTTGATCACTAAGAAAGTGAGGATAACAATGATTCCTCTGATGTATTATACAGGGGCACAGACAGAAAAGTGCTTGTGAAACCTAAGGTGTCAGCCCAAGGAGTCTCTGGCTCCTTCTCTCAGAAATTACTCCCCCTGCAATAGAGTCAGCTGGAAGGATTTTGTGCCTGTGCTTCGGGTGTGTCTGTACACCATCCTGCAGCTTAACAGAGGCATGCAGAGATGGTTTTAAGATTGATGACAGACTCTGCACCCTACAGCTACGGCACGAGCAAGGCATTTTGTTCTGTCTCCCCTCCTTGGAGAGCAGTAAGCTCCAGCAGGAGGAAGGAGCAGGCAGTCAAGGATAGGTATTTCAGGAAGATTGGTTAGATCTCCCATCTTAATCCCTTATCTTTCTGCATGTGGCACGTAAGACTACTTATGTCGGCAATATCTTCCAAGGAAGAAAGGATGAAAGGGAAAAAGATGAAATTTGAGCAGAATATTAAAAACACTCGAAGGGCTATGTTTATAGCTCTTTTAGTATCCAATTCTCCTAAGAGTTGCCATTTAGCATTAAGTATTTCGAGACCATCTTTTGTATGGTAATGACTGTCATTGGTAATAACTTTCACTGGTGTCCTTGCCTTTTATGTCTCAGATGAATACCACTGCCATTACACATTTCAAAGTCTATAGTTCCTGTGATGAAAGTGTAGTGGGTCTGGCTGGGATGGGGTTAACTTTCTTCACAGCAGCCTATATGATGCTGTTTTGAATCTGTGACTAAACAGTGTTGATACAGACCAATGTTTCAGCTATTGCTGAGCAATTACATCAAGGCTTTCTCTGTTTCTCACTCTGCCCTACTACCGGCAAGTAGGCTGGGGCTGGGCAGGAAATTGAGAGGGGACACAGTCAGGACAGCTGACCCAAATTGACCAAAGGGATATTCCAAGCCTTATAACATCATTCTCAACAACAAAAAAACTGGGAGTTCGGTTTTTCCAAACTAGCCATTGCTCAGAGACAGGCTGGGCATTGGTCTGCTTGTGGGAGGTGATGAGGTGGTTTTTTTTTCCCTCTTTCCTTCAGTTATTAAACTGTCTTTAGCTCAACCCATGAGTTTTTCACAAGTTTGCTCTTCTTATTCTCACTCATCTTGCTGGGGGGGTGGGGGGTGGGACTGAGCAAGCAGCTGGTGGGTGCTTAGTTACTGGCTGGGGTCAACCCACCACAGACAGTCATAACCAAAGTCAGTATGCCAGTTCATATCCTGGCAGAGAATGCAGTACATCATTTAGATCTACCCTGATATTAGTAATCATTTCCAGCCTCATGACAAACATACAAATAGGAATATGCTCCAAAGATCTCTATGCAGACCTCCTACTTTTTTATGGAAAGCTTTCATTTTTAACTAAATGTATTATTTCTTTATTTTTAGAATATTCTTAAAGTATAGACTGCACTAGTTGTAAATACCTCTAAACCATTCCGTTATTTTTTTTAATTATTTAGTACTTTTCCACTTATATCAGCAGTGGTTCTGACTACGATCCAAGTAAGCCCTTATTAATAAAGCTCGATCAAAAACAGCAACGTGGTTAGAGATGCAGCGTTTGATTTTAACATTTCTGGTAGAAGTATAATATTAAGAAAGGTTCATTAATTCGGATTACTCCAGATTTTCATCATGGTTATTGATAGGACACTTCAGACTATTAACTTTTTTCCATGCCTCAAATTTTCTGAATTCAATGCTTTGTCAATCTTTACTTTTAGATTCAGGAATGCAGCCTTACTCTCACTTAGTAGCTGATTCCTAATAACACTAAATTTTATTTATTTGGCACAAGTGGAGATTAATCAGTCTATGCTTTAACTTATAAAGCCAGTATAAATTCTATAATGTTTTTCTCTGTTCATCTAATGGTTCCATTTCAGTGTATGTAATCCTAGCACATCATTTTCAGGCGTAGGTCCCTGTTTTAAATCCATCTTATCTGTACAGAATAAGATGCTTTGAAGGTTTTTATAATTACACCAAGTAAGGTTAAGATCAGTCTAAATTTTACCTGTCCCAGTAATATATCTTCCTTAGATCAGAATGTGTTATTCCATACTGTGTTCTATCCCGTCATGGGAAATGAAGTCTACCTGTTAGCCTCATAATCCTTCTGTTGATGAGACAGATTCACCACACTTCCCCATCTAACCTATGTCAGTTCCCTAATCTTTATTTTCTCAGAGGAGAAAAGCTGTACTTTCAGTATTATGTTCTCCATCTCGTAATGCTGCATTCTGAAGTTTTCTCCAGTCTCAAAATTACAAGCCACTTTCCCTAACAGTTGTTTAGTACCGTCTTTCATAGCTCAGTTTCTCAAATTCCCTTTTATGTTTCACATTTTATTCCAGTATCACTAGCAAGGATCAACAGACATTTAATATTTTCCCCCATATTATTCCTCCTTTCTCTTTCAGATTTTGTGATTCTACACTTGAATTTTCCACATTAACATTCTCCTCCACTCTCTGCTTCTACTCCAAAGATTTGGTAACCATGCCATTCCTTTCTTTGCCTGCCAAAAAGTAACTACAAAAGTAAATTTCAAGGAACTGAAAAAGAGAGCTAAGAAAAAGCATCGTACATATTAATAAGCCTGAAACAATATTCTACTACCAACCTACTATTATTCCTTTACATCAAAAGAAAATACAGAATGTGAGCCTGAGAAACTGCAAAAGTGAAATTGAAAATCACACAAATACTGTCTGGCAGAAGAGAGTTCAAGGAAATAAGTCAAAAGAAAACAACAACAACAACAACAACAACAAAACCAGAACAAAAAACCCAAAAGAACACAAAGTTAGAAGCATTCCACAGTGGTAAGTGATATATACCTGTAAATGGGTAGCAGATGTATCTACACTTAAATGATAGGTGCGGAGGGCTGCTCAGCCTATAAGCAGCCATTATAATCATAGAATCATAGAATCATAGAATCATTGAGGTTGGAAAAGACCTCTAAGATCATCGAGTCCAACCGTCAACCCAACACCACCATGCCTACTAAACCATGTCCCTAAGTGCCTCATCTACACGTCTTTTAAATACCTCCAGGGATGGGGACTCAACCACTTCCCTGGGCAGCCTGTTCCAATGTTTCACCACTCTTTCAGTAAAGACATTTTTCCTTACATCCAATCTAAGCCTCCCCTGGCGCAACTTGAGGCCATTTCCTCTCGTCCTATCGCTTGTTACTTGGGAGAAGAGACCAACACCCACCTCACTACAACCTCCTTTCAGGTAGTTGTAGAGCGCGATGAGGTCTCCCCTCAGCCTCCTTTTCTCCAGGCTAAACAACCCCAGTTCCCTCAGCCACTCCTCATAAGACTTGTTCTCCAGACCCCTCACCAGCCTCCTTGCCCTTCTCTGCACACGCTCCAGCACCTCGACGTCCTTCTTGTAGTGAGGGGCCCAAAACTGAACACAGCAGTCGAGGTGCGGCCTCACCAGGGCCGAGTACAGGGGCACGATCACTTCCCTACTCCTGCTGGCCACACTATTTCTGATACAGGCCAGGATGCCATTGGCCTTCTTGGCCGCCTGGGCACACTGCCGGCTCATGTTCAGCCAGCTGTCGACCAGCACCCCCAGGTCCTTTTCCGACAGGCAGCTTTCCAGCCACTCTTCCCCAAGCCTGTAGCGCTGCATGGGGTGGTTGTGGCCGAAGTGCAGGACCCAGCACTTGGCCTTGTTGAACCTCATACAGTTGGCCTCAGCCCATCGATCCAGCCTGTCCAGGTCCCTCTGCAGAGCCTTCCTACCCTCGAGCAGATCAACACTCCCGCCCAACTTGGTGTCGTCTGCAAACTTACTGAGGGTGCACTCGATCCTCTCAGCCAGATCATCGATAAAGATATTAAACAAGACCGGCCCCAAAACTGAGCCCTGGGGAACACCGCTCGTGACCGGCCACCAACTGGATGTAACTCCATTCACCACAACTCTCTGGGCCCAGCCGTCCAGCCAGTTTTTGACCCAGCACAGAGTCCACCTGTCTAAGCCGTGAGCTGCCAGCTTCTCTAGGAGAATGCTGTGGGAGACAGTGACAAAAGCTTTACTGAAGTCCAGGTAGACCACATCCACAGCCATTCCCTCATCCACTAGGCGGGTCACCTGGTCACAGAAGGAGTTCAGGTTGGTCAAGCAGGACCTGCCTCTCATGAACCCGTGCTGGCTAGGCCGGATCCCCTGGTTGTTCCACTCATGCCTTGTGAGCGCCCTCAAGATGAACCGCTCCATAATCTTCCCCGGCACCGAGGTCAGGCTGACAGGCCTGTAGTTCCCCAGATCCTCCTTCCGGCCCTTCCTGTAGATGGGCGTCACATTGGCAAGCCTCCAGTCATCTGGGACCTCCCCCGTTAACCAGGACTGCTGATAAATGATGGAGAGTGGCTTGGCGAGCTCCTCCGCCAGCTCCCTCAGCACTCTCGGGTGGATCCCATCCGGCCCCATAGACTTGTGAGCATCCAGGTGACGTAGCAGGTCATTGACTGCTTCCTCTTGGATTATGGGGGGTTCATCCTGCTCGCTGTCCCTGTCTTCCAGCTCGGGGGGCCGAGTACCCTGAGGAGAACTGGTCTGCCTGTTAAAGACTGAGGCAAAGAAGGCATTGAGTACCTCAGACTTTTCCTCATCCTCGGTGACAATGTTCCCCCCCGCATCCAATAAAGGATGGAGATTCTCCTTGGCTCTCTTCTTGTCATTAATAGATTTGTAAAAACCTTTTTTGTTGTCTCTAACAACAGCGGCCAGATTGCGTTCTAGCTGGGCTTTTGCCTTGCTCATTTCCTCTCTGCACAACCTAACGAAATCCCTGTACTCTTCTTGAGTTGCCTGCCCCTTCTTCCACAAGTGGTAAACTCTCCTTTTTTTCCTGAGTCCCAGCAAGAGCTCCCCGTTCAGCCAGGCCGGTCGTCTTCCCCACCCATTCTTCTTACGGCGTATGGGGACAGCCTGCTCCTGCGCCTTTAAGACTTCCTTCTTGAAGAACGTCCAGCCTTCCTGGACCCCTTTGCCCTTCAGGACCGTCTCTCAAGGGACTCTCTCAACCAGCGTCCTGAACAGGCCAAAGTCCGCCCTCCGGAAGTCCATGGTTGCGGTTTTGCTGCCCCCCCTCCTTACTTCACCAAGAATGGAGAATTCTATCATTTCATGGTCGCTAAGCCCAAGACGGCCTCCGACCACCACATCTCCCACCAGTCCTTCTCTGTTAGTAAACAGCAGGTCAATGCATAAGGTTTAAAAAGATTAAAATAAGTAGTTTCACCCACTCTTAAGAATGAGGGAGGGAAAAAGGGATAATGGCAAATTCAGAGGAATGCAGCAGGAAAAGGTATCATTATTCATGGAGCTAGCCAAAAAGCCAAATACCAGTACCTCATATAGGCCAAGCCATTCTACACTCAGGCTATGAAACACTATGGCACGTTACTCCACAAGAAGTTCCAGTGGACAAAGAGCACGTGTAGAAAAAAAAATGTGGTCTCAGTGTGGTTAAGAGTATTGCAATCTGGTCCATGGTTTGTTAGAATATATTTAGAGCAGATTGAGGACATCACCTGTTCACGCTACCCAGAAGCTTAGCTAGTAACTGTAGTCAATATTAATTTTAATGAAAAGTGTTAGGAAACAAATCCCTCTTTGCTTGTGGACATCTTGTAGGGTCTGTAGGGTGATGCAGTGATACTGGAATTTCTGCCTGGCAAAAGTCATCAGGGTCAGGGCCCCAGTACAACACAACCTGAAATCAAATGGGGTCATTGCTTTATCTGAAAAACCTATTAGATTAGAATCAATGCGAGATAAAAGCCTAGCAGGATACAGTGGGTCTGCAGCTCATTGTAGAATTAAATCTGATTCTTCATTCCCTTATACCACGACTTCACCAAATCACACTCGAAAAAACCTGTCTGTGTTGGTTTCAGCAGTTATTTTGGTAAAAGACAAGACTGACACAATGAAGGCTTGGCTTCCATAATAACAAATGATAATATTGAGCACCCTCATCATACCAACTTCTACTTGTGTTATAAAAAGCTGTATTTACCTGATTTTAGCTGAATTATCTTTAAACCTCATGTATTTCTCTAACTTCATCAAATCAGATTTGGAAGTAGTAAAACAGAACTAAAACCCCTTCTTGCAAGAACTCTGTTATAACCTGTAAGGATGAAGCATCAGAAGTGGTTTTGGAGACCACACCTGAGAATTCTCCAGTTCAATCCCAGAAGAGCTAAAAAGTATGTTCAAGAATTAAAATTCTGGGTACATATTCATGAACCTTTTAGGTCCAAGATAGTCCCATTTCCAGGGTGAAATGCATGAAATAATCAAACAAAAACTAGCTGGTTTAGAAATTCTAAAATCAGTGTAATCTTTAATAATTCTGAATCAAACTATATGCTTGCATCTATACTACTTTAATAACATTGGAACATAATTAATAATCACACAAAAGAATGATACAGAGATATGACTGGATGCATCATGAGTATCTAAACCTGAAACAGTTACCAAACCACAGAAATTCATGTTTCTATGGTAAATATAATGTTTAATAAAAGAGATCCACAGCTATTTATAAACTCAGAAAAACTGTGCCTTTTTTAATGGAGAAATACAGAGCATTCCCTACTGACTCCATTAAAAGTAAGTCCCCTAAGGCACTGCAAAGCTAAATAGTTTTGTACAACACTTCATAGTCAGAGCTGTACAGTCTGTGAAAATAGGCCTCAGGGCAGTAACACACATCACCAAATTCCCCTCTATGAAAGCAGGTTGGAATTGTGCTTTCTGGCATACAGATAAAACAGAATGATTACTCTTCTATTCAGAATTGAAGCCATGTACTGTTTTCTTTTTTTAAAGGTACATTCAAGATGTTGAGGTTGTTTTTATAAATGATCAGCTAATGTCAGCATCAGTAATCTCATATCAAAAGAGCTCTGCTTAGATCTGACAACAGAAAAGGAAAACTTGATGGACATAATGTTTGTCGAGTGGTATGCAAAGAAATGCAGATCTTTGCTGTTCTATTCCTACAGTCAGCTACAAAAACAAGTCCGAAGAAGCTGCACTAACTCCAGAAGCATCATACATATTAATCACACTGAATCAATAAGGACCTAATCCTGCTTTCCTTTAAGTAAATGGTAAAGCTCCCGTAGATTTCAGTCACAGCTCAGTGTAGGTTTTCTAAATACAATGAAATGAAAGGGCTTTTAAAGTGGAGAGATTTACTGTATGTCTTCTTATATAAAAAATAAGACTTTGTTTACAAATGGTATGCAGAAATGAGCTTATAGAGATGTCAACAGGACAGAAAAGGAATTTTATATTTGTTGCAAAATACATGAACAAATTACATCTCTCTGAAAATAAAGAGATGTTGTGGGTGGGACTGTTTTCTGGTTTCTTTACCAAAGGATTATCTCCTGTGCTCCAAAGTTCCTGCTCTTTCATTTTTTATGGGTCTGAAATCACCTTGAGGTCTGTAAGCTATTCTTTGCCTAGTTTCAGGAAAAACACCACAGGAAAAAAATAAGATGATTCTACATAGAGTGTGAATGAAATGTTACATTTGACCTAGCGGTCTCTATTTGGAGAAGAGTTTCATAAGAAAACAGCCTGTAAGTAATGGTTTATTCTGACCCATGAAGACTATTGTCCCCATCTTCCTTTTCCTTCAAGTTATCAGCCTGGAAAATGTAGTAATCCCGAAAAAAACCAATTCTCTTTGGGCCTGATGTCCATTTTTTCCTCTCCTTTTTTTTTTTTTAATAGGTTTTGGATCAGACTCTAGGAAGAGGATTATCATACTACATCTGTTTGGACAACAACCTTAGCTGATTGAGTTAGGATACTGCTATAAGGCCACTTAATATAACCCCCCAAAAAAACCTTAGTGTCTTTTAGGAGTCAGATTAAATCAGGCTACATATATATACACGTATGGGACATGGAAGGGCCTTAGAAGTCCTGACTTGGATGTGCATACAGATGTCATTTTGACATACATTCAGACTGTCATCAGAGTGTTCATAGAATCATAGACTCATTAAGGTTGGAAAAGACCTCTAAGATCGAGTCCAACTGTCGACCCAACACCACCACCCACTAAACCATGTCCCTAAGCGCCACATCTACATGTCTTTTAAATACTTCCAGGGATGGGGACTCAACCACTTCCCTGGGCAGCCTATTCCAATGTTTAACCACTCTTTCAGTAAAGAAATTTTTCATGTCTCCTCTGGCCCCACTTCAACTGATTTCCAATGGCAGAAAATAATGTACATAGGCAAGACAGGAGTAAAAACACTTTCCAGAAGCTTTCCTTATCTGGATGAACTGGGAAGCAGGACTATGGGGCATACCATGCAGGGCACCTGCCTTATAGGTTAGACACATTATAAGAGCAAGTAAATTAAAGCTCTGCCTAACAAATAATTTCATCAACCCAAAAGTGTCCATAGAGAGATTAGCTTCTTATACTCAGTTAAAGGACAAATGTTAGCTGGGGAAAGTACCCCTCAGTCCCTTAAAAACCATTAAATACCACTGGGCTCCCTTGGAAACCAAGAGTTGAATCCATATATTTCAAAAGCTTCAGATCGAAATTATACACTCCTCCTTTTTGCCAGCTAGAATTGGGGCCACCTTGGTTGAGATCTATGTGATTATTAATATATAAATATTTATGGTGTATAGCAAAGTAATAGTTAAAATTGTTCTTGTGGTGCTGGGAAGAGACTTGTTTAAATTTTATGGTTTTGCCACTAATTTTTGGGTTAAAAAAGCTGTCTCTAGAGATTTCAACAGACTAAAAAGGACTAAGCTCATGGACTGTTAAAGCAGATTTTTTTAAAAGAAGATGAAAGAAGAGAATGTAAAAATGATCAGGCTGGATCAGAAAAAATGTTAGTCTATCCATAGACTTTGTCTGTGATAGTAGACAATAGCAGATATCAGAGACAGATATAAGAACATGGCAAGCAGTAGTGATACTTTCCCAATATAGCCTCTAGCAATTAAAGTTCAGGAATCCTGACCTAGAGGTGGCATTTTTTACCTTAATAGCTGGTGAGGAATTTTTCTTCTATGAATTCGTTCAACTAATTTCACAATCCACATAAAAATTTTAGCATCCACGGTGTAGTATGTCAAAAAGTTTCACAGCTATATTTTGTACAAACTTGTCCTGAATCAGCTTAATTTCATATAGGTTCTTTCTGGTTTATGATGAGGTAGTTAAAAATCTCTGTTTAACTTCATGAACTTCTTCAGGACTCTACAGACTTTTCCTATATTCTCTTTGTAACCATTTTTTCCAGGCTAAATGCTGTAATTCCCTTAGCCACTCCTCACACTGAAACCAGTCTGTCTGTCTGACCACCCTTGCCATCCTTGTCTGGGGAAGTAGTAGTGCAAAGAGTACCCAAGATGCAGACATTCTTCTTCTACAGTGGTAGAATGCCATTTTCTGGTTTGTTTTCTGTTCACTTTTTCTGATGCAGTTTATTTTGCTGGCCCCTGCTCAGCATGGTATGTTTCCATTGAAATACTCTAGCTATTTTTCCTAAATGGAAATCTTTAGTTCATGGTCTAGTATTGTATCTAGACATTTAAGAGCTTTTTCACATTTTTTATATGCATTTACACTGAATTCTATGTACCATTTTCATTCTCTAGTTACTTATTATCATGAGGTCCTTATAAAACTCTCAAAAATTGGGTTTTGGTTTTGTTACCCTAATAACTTCGCAGCACTACCGTCAACTGATCTTTCAGTTCCTTTTCAAGGATATTTATAAATTTACTCCTTCATTCTTTTAGCTTTGATATATAATGAATCTGTAAATCAACCATTAAATTTTATATTAAGCAATACTGGGTTTAATATTAACTGTGGATTTGACAATTTTTCATCATCCCATGTTTAAGGAGAGAAGGCTTCTGCAGTTTCCTTATTTGCAGGTCTTCCACATCAACTTCTTAGTAAATTATTAGTAACTACTAAATTCACTGGCTGACTTAATCCCAATTTAACACAGATTAAAGTCTTCAAAGTAAGGTTCTTTATAAGCTTGTCAGAAAATGACCATCAGAAATTCATATCCTTAAAAAGTCAGACAGAAACATAGTCACATCTGAAGTGTACTTATCATTTTGCGGAATAAAATGGTGAGATAAAGTAATGCCTGGGTTCTAATGCATGTGGCTAGTGTTCCAAAATCAACTTTAGTTGGAAGGAGAAGAAGTGCAGAAGAAATGCTGTAATTATTTCCAATGGCTTGTAACTCATTAAACCTATTGGTCCTTTTACAAGTCCATGAAGAGACAAAACAGAAGAAGAGAAAAAAATCTTTAAATCTTAATGCCTGTAGTGTTGTGCCTTAAAAGCACACAAGTAATGGGAATTAATGTGTGCACTGAATGCAGTCCAGATTCCTGAGTAATGAGTAATTAGTACTAAGCTATACTACATTAAGGACCATTAGGGGATAATACTTCTCTGTAGCCCAGTTTTACTGGGGCATTTCTTTCAGATTAATTTGTTCTGTTCCCAGAAAAAAAAAAAGGAAATAAATTAAAGATGATGGAATAGACAAAAAACAACAACAAAACAGTAGGCACAAATGACTTCTTTATATTCCTGTGCTAGTTGCCTTAAAGTAAGCACCAGTGCAAAGTGGAAAGCCTGTGCGCTAGAAGGATTAGCAGAAGGGGGAAGGGAGAGGAAAAGAAGGTGCGTGGATGACTGGTTGCCTTCTTCACACATGTTGTTAACACAGCTGTACCAACAGGCTGAGAAAGATACCCTAAACTGGGTGGATATCTCTCCTCATAGAAGAAGTCGGAAAAAGACTGTGATGCCCTGATGCACCATTTCTTCTCTCACCACCCCACAGTCTCTAGCCCCTTCCTTTGGAACTGTGAAAAAGCGACAATACTGTGAGATAACTTCATATGTTAAAATCAGCTATGAGCTACATGATTGTTTTGTGGGGACACATTTTATTTTCATCTCTCAAATTTGTTACAAATCTGTTTGGACTGTTGTAGCTCCTTTTTTGAGTTGCCTATGCCTGAAGCTTCCCATGTCCTAAAAGAGCAATAAACTCTCCCAGTTTTGTGTAACTGTGGACAGATTGTAAATTCCGTAGTGCCTTTCAGTTGAATATCAAAGCATGAACATAAAATATGCGTTTGTGATTATTATTTTCTAGTGATGGTGTCATCTTAAAGATTCTTTGGTGGCTATCAGGGCATAAACTGACGTATACTGTCAAAGTAATTCACAAGTTGACAAGTACTATCTCTCTTTAACCTTATCATCAGTGAACAGCCAGACAATTCATAAGAGGATCTTTAAGACCAGAAAAATCTGGCTTAACTTGCTGTGGAACCTGCCCATCAAACACGTGAGGTCTTTGTGCTAGTGCCAATGTGCCGCTTCAGCTAGCCAATACCTGCTGATATGCCTCTTTTTGGAACAAGAAACTCGCTGCCCTAGACCCACTAGGACCTTTATTTTGGGTAAATACAAAGCGTTTAGGTACTCTAAATTTATCCATTGTACACATGGATGCTCTCCACTGAGCTGTGAACTTAGATTTTAATTTCTCTCCCCTTAAATATGTACTGTTTTGATATCTACTGTAACTAGGTTGAATACTTTTCTTCCAGTAACTAAATTTCTGAGTATATATGTATCTATATACTGTACATATCCATGCACTGTATTTATCCATATATGTATCTCTGTTCCACAACTAGGAATTACAGACAAGAAAGTAAAAAAAATTGTATATGCTATACTGCAAATGTGCTTTTTTTGAACAATTAGAGGATCCTGAGTAACCAAAGAAGAATAAAGAAGTGTGAGAAGGAAGGTTGATATTTTCAAATATGCCTGAGTAATTCAAAAGCCTAAGACTTTCAAGAGTGGATAAATGGGATTTTGAAACTTTCAAGACTATTTTTGTTGTCACTATTATTGCTGGAGTGGAGGAAAAGGTGAAATTACTAGTCCCAATGTATAACATTCACACAAACTACTGTGAAACTTTGTAAAAAAAAGAGACTTCGTGCTACTTTGCAATGTCATCTTTGTATTCACTTAGGCCTCAAAAACAGAAAATTGACTTAGGTTAAATGTTCTACTTATGTCCAATAAAAAGTAAAATGTCGAGTGCTAGAAAATAAGGAAGCTAAAATTTCTCTTAAAGTAGGTTTCACATTTCATACTTTCTCTTAATGGAGGTTTTCACTTGTCCTAGTGTGGCTTTACTAGACAACTTCACTCCTAGCTCCCTGCGTTTCAATCTTAACTGAATTTGGATTTTACCTAGTGAAGATGAAGAGGATGTACCATAAGTTCAAAAGATCACCTTTTATTTTTCAAAACATTAAGAAAGCTCATTTCATCAGTTGCACTGAAAGTCTGGCCATTCTCCCTATTGAAAGGTACTTGGAGAAGAATAGGTGATGCCCTTCCTGTGTGACAGCCAGCTCAACAGTTCAGATGGAAGAAGTCATGAATATCGACACCCAAGCAGGTATCTAAGTCAGAATTGGATGGAGTGTCCTCCTGCAGGGCCAGCATCTCTTCTCAGAATATAGATGAAGCCAGGAAAAGTGCTATATGCCTAACATTTACATGGCTCAAGTTAGGTGAGATCAATAATTCCTGTCTGTGGCAACTGGATCGCTGTAGAGAAAACGTGACTCTGACAAAATTCCTTCCCTGGTTTTCTTCAGAGTTTTAGCCTAGAGCCAGTTTAGAAGCTGCATTTCAACTTTCAATGTTTATACAGGTAAGATTTCTGTAATGGAAAGTATTTCCTATTCTGCTTTCATACTCAGATGAAGAAATCTTCCTGATTTTCTGAAACTGAAAATTAAAGTTAAGCATCAACTTGAATTACCTTAAATGTAACAAGCAGTTGAGAAAATAGTAGGCAATTTGGTGTTATCTCTCTCTCTCTGTGATATCTGAAAGGACCACCTTTTGAGGTACAATTCCCAATGAATTCAGAAATGTATATTCTTCTGGAACTATGCTGACAGATTTCATGCTTCCCTGTCACCTGAGAATGTAGAAGACTTACACTATAAACTAAAACACGACTTCCCACTTTTTTTTATACATTTCTTTATGCCAGGTAAGTCAGTGGGAGCGTATGCAAAACTTTCCTGTGGACTAAACAGAAGTCCTTGTTTAAATGAAAGGTTAATGGCTTGGTACGTATTACCTTTTCCTATACCTATTATTTTTAAATAAAATGATCTGGAAATATTAACACCACTTCTTCAGAAAATGAATGTTCATTCTTTATTCCTATTCTTTTTGGTCTATGCTTGTTTTCTTTTTTACTGTGGTAGCACACTAACATGAAGAAGGCTATCAATGACACAAGTCTGTGATCCATGCCACAAAGAAACAGCATCTAATCCATTTTATTTATACCAAATTCTGGTGACTCACTTTGCAGACTTACTGTAAACCACTGAAAAAGTTACACATCGTACAGTATATTGCTAGGACCTCTGAGCTAACTCATCACTTTTCAAGCAATATTGTTTATTGGCTCTTTTGACCCTTACATTACTATTTACAAAATTATTGATCTCTGAGGGAATTTGAATCCTCCACAAATTCTTAAATTTTCACACCTTTTGTTATTTTTCTTACATTTTAGAGTTCCATATCCTGTAAAGAAAGGATGGAATAATAGTATGAATGGCATAATAATGGAATAATATGTGCTTTGCAATACATATTGTCACGTATCATGAGATATTTATTGATAGCTACTGACAGAAGAAGGAAAAATTTTGGCACTACTATCTGATATTGTAATGGTTAAATCTACTCTCAACAATACCTAGGAAATATCTGTTGATTTGCTAGGCTTGACATTTTGGGGATATGTGGCCCTAATTCTTCATCTAACATTTCTTCCAGACTGGAATTATAACCAGTGTACCATGTACTTTAGTTGTCATGTAGAAAAAGCTCCAGAGCTTGTATTGTCTTCCTTTTATATATCAGCTATACCTCTGCAAGGTGGAAGGGTGGGATTAGTTATGATGATAATAACTAAAAATGCTATGAAAAACTACTACACTAAGACAGAAATATTGCATGCCAACTTCATTCAGAATAAAGGAAAGTTAAGGGATTAGGAATTGAATTCAGTCAACATTATCTTTGTTTTGTAGACTAAAATCTCTTCTCAAAGAGACAGCCTACATATGGTTACTGCAAAATAAATGTTCTTTACATAGAGAAGTATAGTTGCTTTTATTCTTTATTACTTAGAAAAATAATTATGTGATCTGATTAAAAAAATTTGTATACCTAAATATGGAGATATCAAAGACTTATTTTAAACAGACTTGAAAGAAAAGCTCAAGAAGCAAATTCCTTTGATTTCCTTCTGGGCTCAGTTCTGCACTGCCTTATGTGCCTTTAATCTATAGTAGTTGTACTACAGGCTTCAGTGGCAGCAAGGTAGCCTCTAACAACTTCTGTCAGTTATGGAAGGGTATGGCTGAGGTTTAACCATTGCAAAAAAAAAAGTTAAGTGACTGAGTGTTAAAAAGCAGTTATTGCACATGCACTATGCTTCTTACTGACTGAGACTCTGAGGCTGTACCTACTCTGCAAAGTGGAAAGCACAAGAAACGTTATGATCAGTTTCCTTCCTTTCCCCTTTTTGTTTTCCAGCTTCTTAGTCTATTTATAGTTGGGGCAGAAAGCACCCATACTCTGCTAAGGCAAAGGATAGGCACTTGTGGACTGAGCTTTGTCCTTCAGTGACACTTAAAACCAAAATTAAAAGTTTTCCTAAAAGGCATGTTCCCACGCAAAGAGGAATTCAGTCAGAGGAATACAAAGGCCTCATTACATGAGACCGGCTGCAGCAGTGAGGCTAACATCCCACACCATTCAACAAATATAAAACTGAGGCAGATTCACAAAGGACCATTTCCGCCACATGCTGATGCAAAGGAGCCTAGAAAGTTTTTGTAATTGCCTACAAAGCATCTTTTCAGATTTACAAATCTTAATGTCAAAAAGACCCACTATAATCATCTAACTCAACATCAAACAAAACATGTAGCTTTTCTCACAGAAATTTCTGGAGAACTTGTGGGTGATTAAGTGTTCTTGCTTTCTGTAGCA
Organism: Aptenodytes patagonicus; assembly: GCF_965638725.1. Lineage (NCBI taxonomy): Eukaryota > Metazoa > Chordata > Aves > Sphenisciformes > Spheniscidae > Aptenodytes > Aptenodytes patagonicus. Next base: position 31,836,522 of record NC_134949.1, read on the forward strand.
TCAGTATGCTGAGGCAGTCTTGCTTTTGAGCACTATGGAAAGAGCTGGCACATTTTTAAGACCTAATCCAAAGCCCACTGGAGCCATGGAAAGCAAATGCAGATGTCTACATCTGAGCTACTGATTTTGCTGCCTTCACAGTTAATGAACATAAATAGACACTCTGATGGCAGTTTATCTCATGCCAAAGTCGATATCTAAAAACTGTTAAATGAATCACACCTGGAAGTGCCTCTTTCTTTTCATCAACTGTAAAAGAAGCTTAGGATGAATAGTTCAGATATATACATCCACACTATACACATCAAAAGTCAGATGAAATGAAATCCTCACAGAGAATCTTTTTGCAGGCTGTAACTGAATTTGGTTCAAACCTGTCTTTGCATTGCTATTGTATATGATAGGACTTCGCAACACAACAAATGTTGTAATAATTCTCTATATATGGAAAACATAAAAGGTCACCTATAAATATAGGAGTTGATGGTTTCTGCTTCAGATAACTTTTGAAATTAAAAAAAAAAATCACTTACTTAATACGATCATACCAGTGAAGATACTAGCTAATACAACCCTACAAATCTGTTTTAGTGTAGAACAGATAACAAATATGTAGTATACAATATGCATAAAAACTGCTGATTTGTAGCAAGTTACAACATAATAACTGATCTTTTACAGACTACAAAATATTTGTGCTTATGATAGCAGTATGCTTTGAAGCAATATTTAGTATCTTGCAAGAAGTAGAAATGAAACTGTAAAAGACATAAATCACAACTGTAGCATTTCATCTGTTCAGGTAATCTACACAAGTCAGTTCTCTAAACTGGAATGTTTTTAATTTCTTCAAGATATTGACTATAAATGCTATGTGAGATTGATGATTTTACAGTCAATGGCCTACACCAAAGATAAAAAGCATGCTGATATGGCATTCTGCTCAAGAAATCATTTTCATCTCCCTGGTGTTATCAAAAACTTGACTTGCTTTAAAAACTGTTAAAATTAACTACAGTACTTCCTTTGTGTACTCACATCTTCATAATTTACAGTCTACCTGCCAAACTGAGAAAGTAATTTCACATCAGGTTTAGCTTGTCTAGATGTTAAAAACAATCTCATCTGGTTTTATTAAATAAAACAAGCTTGTGCAAGACCTCCAGTTAAAATGAAGTAAAGGATGTACAGTTTCAGAGTAATGCTAATAATGTCTGTTATTTGTATTTATTGATTGGAGGAAAAATCACTGCTCTATTTCAGAACCGCAGAGGAATGAATTTTCTTAAATCTCAGAGCTATATTTTTCATGAGTAATGTATGTGGCTAAAGCCAATACTGTTAGATTTATTAGGAATGTGATGCTCAGTATTTCTAAGAGCTTAAATCAATGATATTAATCCCATAATGTTAATTACAGAGCTATTTTGCAAACTCCCATAATTATTCAGGATCAAGAGTTAGTTATACCACGGTAAGTAATTTATTCTTCTGTCCTTTTTTAAAAAATAATTTTGAAAGGATCACCATAATATAAAATGGCCTTCATAACTGTTAAGCATGTATGTTGACCCAGGGTAAAAATCCTATTTTTAAGAATGAATTAGGGATTTAGGAGTATGAAACACATTCAGATTTACCAAGGCTTATTAGTTCCAACTCAGCACTATACTAATGCCACTATACTGTTTCTGCACAGACCTGGCTTGCATCCAGCCAGCTCAGAGCACAGCAATCAGGAGTGTCTGCAGCTGTCCATGGAGATACACAGTTCAGCACTCAGTATCTAAAGGTCGCATTCAGACCAGCCACCACACCACCGAGGATGGATGCTGGCTCCTACTATAGCGTGCACATTCAGAACAGAGATTAACAGTTTACATTGCCCTGTTAGCCAGTCTGTCAGGTCCTTTACGCATTTTTCTCAGCCTTTATAAATGATGCACCTCCTAACATTTTTGGAGAAAACACATGCAGTACCCTGCGTTCCCCTGTTTGGTGACTGCAGGAATAAGGCTGGTAGACAAAATACCTAGCACGTAGCTCAATGAAGGTTTTGGTTTTGTTTTTTTTTTTAGAATACAATAACTTTACTGTTAAAAAGAGGATATGCAATCCATGGAAGTCACTGGTGCTTAAATCTTCCTGCCTCCACTAGGATTTCCTGGGAAACACAGTCTGTATGGTGGGTTTCCCTTCCATGGACAACTTTGAATGGAGAAAGATCACATTCAGAAGACCTCCAGTGGGTCCCTTGCTTTGGTGTCACGCCTACCTCCCCCTTTTAAGTACCAGGGTCCTACTCGACTGGAGGCAGCCTGAATTGCTCACTGCTCTCTTAAACACAGATGCCTCAGCAAGCATGATAACAATTGGCTGAAGGTGGTCATAAATTTCTTCTGAAATGTGGTTGACTAAAGATGAAAACCAGCATCTACAGGGATCAAAAGCACGAAGACAAGGTCATATCTCTAACTCCGCTTAGTCAGTCTGAAAACCATATATCAGTGTTGTTTTTTTTTTAATTCAGAACTAGAATAAACTGGTAAAAAGGCTAAAATCTTGGGAAAACTAAAGCAAAACCAGTAGGAGCAGTTTATCCAACTATACCATAGTTCCAAGAAGAAATGAGAAACCATTGGAAAAGAAAAAGTGTTTAGGGGCTGAATATCATTGGTTTACCTGCATGAGTCTTTTCCTCCGCATGAACCAAATATATTTTTACGTAATGACAGAATGAAACCTACTTTTTATGTCTTTCTTTGAAGGTATAGAAACCTTACCAATTCAACATGAGATGAATTAGTTGTGAAAGAGAAAGATGACTTTGCCACAACTGAGGAACTGGATTAGTGTTTTAGGGAATTAGCCAACTCCATCTTTTGCTTCAGCTATACTGGGAAATATCTCCTCTGTACTATTGTGCTGGTTTTGGCTGGGGTAGAGTTAATTTTCTGCATAGTAGCTGGTATGGGGCTGTGTTTTGGATTTGTGCTGAAAACAGTGTTGATAACACAGGGATGTTTTCGTTACTGCTGAGCAGTGCTTACACAGAGTCAAGGCCTTTTCTGCTTCTCACACCACCCCACCAGCCAGTAGGCTGGGGGTGCACAAAAGGTTGGAAGGAGACACAGCTGGGACAGCTGACCCAACTGACCAAAGGGATATCCCATACCATATGACGTCATGCTCAGCAATAAAACTTGGCAGGGGGGCCACTGCTCGGGGACATGCTGAGCATCGGTTGGTTGGTGGTGAGCAATTGTTTTCATTTGCATCACTTGTCTTCCTTGGGTTTTATTTCTCTCTCTCTGTTATTTTCCTTTTCATTACAATTTATTATTATTATTATTATTATTATTATTATTATTATTATTATTATTATTATTATGTTATTTCAATTATTAAACTGTTCTTATCTCAACCCACAAGTTTTCTCACTTTTACCTTTCCAATTCTCTTCCCCCCATCCTGCTGGGGGGGGAGAGTGAGCGAGCAGCTGTGTGCTTAGTTGCCGGCTGGGGTTAAACCACGACAACTATAAATCAGTAGAAGATACTTTGTTTTAGCTACATGCATAAAATATGAAATATTTCAGGCCAGTTCCTGCTACCCCAAACAATAATAGAAAATTTCCTGAAACATTCAGGGACTAGTACTATGAGTTATTAAATGCCACTGTTTGACACATATTAATTGAGACGACATTAACTACTAAACAGAAAGAATGCTAATTCATGGTCACAGAGCAGGCATTTGAAAGCTAACTCATACTGAGGGAGTGTGGAGAGAATTTCTTTAAATAGTAAGGTACACAAGAAGAACGATTTTAAACACCAGTATCCTGGTCTTTCTTAGGAAAAGAGATGACATCTGGCATATGCTGGCAGTGTTAATGTTTAAGAGGAAGAAAGTGGTAATATTGGTACTCTTGGAACCTAGAAGAAGTCTTATGGCCAGAGTCTTTAAAACTGTGCTGTAATGCAACTAGCAGGGATGAAATAAGCGAAAGCGCCTGGTACCTGCCATCAGAGGACTGATCCCTTTCTCCGGGTAATTGACAACTCCAGCCAAGGGTTTTGAATGTTTATGGATTATTGATCTAGCTGCCACAGCACAAGCTAAGTTTCATGTAAAAGTCTGTACTTAAATCAAATTAGAGAATAGGTGAGTGACTCATAAAATACCTATCAGCTCTAGTGTAGAGAAAAAAGGAATTGCATCAAAATGGGATGTTTTAATAAGAGGCCATACCTCCAATCATGCCAGAACTACTTCTACACTAGCGTTATTTATTCGGCACTTCTACAGATTACTATTTTCTACTACTACAGTGAAACAATTTAATGGGAGAGCTCATTCTGGTAGGAAAGAGGAGCCAAACCACAGCCAGTGGCCCAGACCACCTTATATCAGTACTGCGCTAACAGAACATATTTCTAACCAAAACACAGGAACACTGACCCATGAGGATCATTTTGTAAGGAGCAGAGTCGAAAATAACAGGTCTAGGGATCAGGGAGGGAATCCATGGAGGAACTACATTTTCCCAAATCTCAAATCTGAGATTCATCAAATCTCTCTTTTCTCAAGGAAACTCAATTTCTGTGTTGCTTACATGTTTCCCAACAATGAAACAGCAATTCTTCCATGCTAGGAAAAAAAAAAAGAGCAATCATATTTCAAGATACAGCCAGCAGAAAATTTCTATAAGGGTTCTGCAATATTTAAACTTTAATCTTTGTATCACATGACAGACTTATCTACTTTTTGGTATTATAACTAAATTTCATACATTGTGGATCTTGTACTAAGTAATCTGGCTCCAAAAAAAGGAAAGAATTTCAAATAATATGGTATACAAATATGTCAGAGATTTACACTTGTCAACACATGACCTGCAGCCTGATAAAGTAGATGGAAATGAAGGTGAGGTGAAATTTAAAGGAAGCTTATCAATATTTGATACCAAACAGAAGTGTTAGGAAATTAATATACCAACAACATAGCATCTTAATATTTTAGTAGAATGTTATCAACACTAAATTGGCTGTGGTCTAAAAGGCTATGACATTTCAAAATATGTTAGCACATATTAAAACAATGACTATATTTCTCATCTCAAATGCATCTTACTTTCATAGAGCACCAGAAAGTCATCATCCCTGCTGTGATCATAGATTACAGAAAATAGAGGATGTAGATTGTCATGCTTCATTGAATACATTTTTATTACATTTAATGTTATTTAAATTATTGCAGAGCATACTTGAAAAATTGGTGCTGCATCCTTGCCCAGAACCCTTAATGAAAGGCTGTGACTAGAGCAGTGAAATATATGCTAAAGGCTATCCAATTATTGGCATAAAAATTGCAACACTTTTTTCTATTATTATTGTAGTGTACATTCAACTTAATGTTTAAGCAGAAAAGGCCTTGTAAGCACTGCTCAGCAATAACAAAAACATCTCTGTCTTATCAACACTGTTTTCAGCACAAATCCAAAACATAGCTCTATATCAGCTACCATGAAGAAAATTAACTCTATCCCAGCCAAAACCAGCACAACAGCCAAAAAAATAATTAAATTAAAATTATGTTGCATAAATCTTTTTTTTTCCCCAAAAAAATAAAAAATATATTTTACAAAGTGAATATGTGAGTATTGAAGATAAAATGTAACAGAGTCTTTCCTATAGACTGTTTGGATTTTTCAGAAATTTTCATCTCAAAAAATAGAAAGAAACGGCTACACTTTTTAATGGGCACAGATAATCAAAAGAATAAAGGCCTTTACAGGCACCTATCATTATCCAGAATGAAGCCTCCTGCAAGGCACAAAAAGGTTGAAGAATTTCATTGGCTTTTGCTTTGCAAAGTTTAGATAGCCATGAAAGGAAACCTGAAGAGATCAGAGAGGCTGTGAGAAAAGACAGCAAGGAAACAGGTTCTGAGCAGACAGGTGACGTACAGTAGGCAAAAGCAGTTGTGTGTTTTAGTGAAATAGGATTTGGGGCTGAACAAATATAAACACAGATGTCATTGAACCTCTGATACTGTCATGAATTTCACCTAACAGAATCAACCTTTACCACCTTGAATCACTAATTATGAAAACAGAGCAAGAACATGCTGCTTGAGCATATGAAATCTTTTCACATCTTCTTTTAAGTATAGACATATCTGCTGAAAGTCCCCAGTAAGTTTACAACATCCCGTTCATATGTGAAAACAATGAAGAGGAACACATTGTTTTAGGTATGAATACAGCAAATTAATTCTTTGATTTTAAAACCTATGTTTTTAACTGAGATTTTTAAGTAGAAATTTGCATTTTTCATGTTTGCATGAAAAAGGAATGACATCTAGTGGCAGATTAAATTAGTTACTACTCTGTAGTGGTAGTGAAGGACACTGTAAGGAAATCCATCATCTGGTTGCAGTGGTATGGAATTAAATGGAATAGATCCATTTATCAGTGTGATTCACTTTGCACCTATCAGAGCAACTACTGACCAAGTCTCTTTAGAAAAGTTAAGGGCATACATGCAGGACTGAACCTGAGAGAAAATAAAATACAAAAGGAGTATATTGTCAAAACAAAATATTTAAACTATACTAGCAAATATGACCGCAAGCAAAAAAAACAAGCATAAAATATGTCTTTGTATGTGTAAAAAAACCCTACAACAGTCCGAGCAACTCCCTATCTCTTTGCAATTTTTGCTTATTTTTGTTGGGTTTAGGTTAGCCCAGGTACCCTTTTTAAAGATAGGGTAGCTAGGACTGCTTTCTGATTCATATAATTTTTCCAAAACAAGGTAATTCTTTCCCAGCCCCATTGTGCAGTCTAAATAGATCACTTGGGGAAACTGCTACTTTTGTACTATCACTTAGTGGTTTTTTTTTTAATTTATTCTTTAGATCATAGAATCATAGAATCATCAAGGTTGGAAAAGACCTCTAAGATCATCAAGTCCAGCTGTCAACCCAACACCACCATGCCCACTAAACCATGTCCCTAAGCACCTCAAATGACGCAATAAAAAAGAATGACCAAAGCAAAGAATAACATCATCCAAAGATATTGGCCACTTCCAAAAATTTAGATCAGAATATTGAAGAGATCAGGTTTTCTTCAAACCTGATGTTTTGGGAGCGTATGCGTTATTTTAATGAAACTGTATTTGTGGTCTGTTCTCAAATATGCAGTGATTCACTGGAGCAGGTCTTGTGTTATGACAGAAAATATAGGCTACTGGGTCACTGCCATTTCAGATAGGAGAAGGAAAGGCAAAAGAAAATTTGATGGAGAACCAAACCACAGGTAAATTTGTCAATTTATATTCTGCTAATTTCTTCTGCAGTATTAATAGGCAAAAATCAGTCTTCAGTTGATGCTGAATGAAACATGCTGTGAATAGAGATCAGGTCCCCTCAAACCTCATTTATTACCAAAACTTGACTTGTGTTGCAGCTTTGATAAATTACAGCAATTTCCAAATGCATGATTGGGATTCTGGGAGATATGGCATGTGTTATCATGACTGATACACAGCTGAAGACTGTCAGGAAGATGTAAATTCATAAATGCATTACTTTTTGTTCTTGAGTTGATTTCTATGTAGAATATTGGCAGGTATATTTTGCTTGTCAGTTTAATCTCTACTTTTAGAAATATGAAGTTTTATGAATGGTTCTTCTGTACTTGGAAAAAAACCACTAATCAAGGCACAATGACAAGCATTCCAGTAAGACTACCGGACAAGCATTCTGTTTGCATTGCATTTTATCTAAACATTATTAAACTTTTACATTGAAATTATGTCAATGTAATTTCATCTATAAGGGTCCAGCTTCATAAAATAGACTGGATGAAAACTAACCATTGATTGGTCAAAAACTGCTCCGTTCTGATTAATGGGCAACCTGTAGACTAGGACAATACATTCTCTGTGTCCCCCATACAAGTGTCCCACTTAATAAGTACGTCAGTTCAAGATTTCCAGGTCATGAGCCCACAAAAGCTCAGGATTTTTTTGCAAAAGTTTGATAACTCACCTTAAAACTGGCTACTGGCTGCACATGCAAATCCCTATTTCTGCCCTTGTCCACAGTATGAATGCCTAAATGGAGAGATCTGTTAATATCGAGTGGTCATAAATAATATATACATAACAATATCCCTCCAATAGAAGCCTTCCATAACAAGTTTGGAACTATTGTTTTTAAGTGCTGTTTCACAAATAATTGAAAAATTTGTCTTAAAAGTTAATCCACAGTCTTTCCTCAGGTGTAAGAGTTCTTGATGTCACCCTTACATTCATTGGGCAAAGAGGACTCCAGGATCTCTCTGTAGAAGCAGCTATAACTTCATCTCCAGCCACTGCCTCAGTTGCTGTTACAGATCTCGGGTAGGGTCCTAAATGTAAGTTTTTCTAAACACAAGAACCAGAAAATGGAATGAAATTCTGAAGGTCCTTATACACTGACACATTATTTTCACGCTAAGTCTCTTTCCTGTCAAGCTTCATTAATTCTTTCATGCCCTTGGTTATCTACTTTTGTCTCCTTATCACATTCCTCCTAGCCTTCCTTCCTTCCTCCATGCTGATATAGTTCTAGTCTTTTTGCCTGCCCTCCATTTCTCCTCTCATCATGTCAGTTTGAATCTAAAAATTTTTCTCAGAAAGCACATCATATTTCTAGGTGCTTCTGAAGTCACTTCATTATAGAAGACCTATTAACCTGGAAGGATGAGGGCGTAACACCTATTTAGGTAAGTCATTTACCAAACTTCCATGTGTTCCATTATTGATCTGATGAGCCTCATATGGCAAAACTGTCTAATTCTCATCTGAAATGAGAAAAAGAAATGCAGATTTCAGAAGGTGAAGTCTATTATATTAACAGAATAATATCTTCCCAGTCTCAAATCAGAAATACACTATCTAAAGGTTTGATCCTCTCTGGCTGAAGTTAATGCCAAATCTTCTCCAAAATTTAATGAGACAAGAATAGGTTTCAAATTTCAAATGTTGAAGAGCATAGATGACAAAATTAATCATCATCTCTTTTAATTTATTGCAGCAATTAACTGTTTTGCCAGAGCAGATGAATCCAAGTGAGATATTTGGCTGCAAACCTTTGGTCTCAGCTTAGTACTGATAAAGCTTTCATTGCACAGCAGTGCTAGACCACCATTTAGTATACTGGCATACATGTTTTGATGAAAGTTAATCCTACACATTTATTTTATCAAGAATTTCTTACAATAGAATTAGACATTACACAAACTACATCAGAAATGTGTAAGTGGCCCACACCCCAACTTTGTAAAAGTAACTGCCTCCGTATTTTCTCCCAATTTCCAAATGTGCAAACAGCAACACTGGCTTAATTTCAACCAGCTGACAGAAGCAAACTGGCAGCCAGACTTGCTGGAAATAAAAGTATTTATATAATGAATAGCATGGACTTCCAGATGCTGGAAAGAGTGCACTTCAATAGCAGTCACTAACATGGGTTTTTCAACTGACTTCAAACAGTGACTTCCTTGACAGACAAGCAGGGAGCTGCTAAACAGCTCTTTCCCCCCCCCCCCCCCCCCTTTTTTTTTTTTTGTTTTCAGCTGGAGATATAGACAACACCTGGAAAACAGCTCTTTTGTTGTTATTCACAACTATTGTGCCAACTGGTGAGAAACAATCTATTTCCACTATCACATTTTTTCGTGTTGCAAAGACATTAGCTTTAGAATATCTAAATAGATACATACCCTTTCCCCCTAGAGGTAAGACTTGTCCCGGATACAATTATGCTGAATCTCAATGATGTATCTAAAAGAAGATGTAAGCATCTTGTTTTTGCAGTAGTTAGCATATTAAAAAGGCACAGATAAAGTTCTTCCCTGTAATGTTTCTGTGGTTACTGCGCTATTTCACACACAGAATAAATGAGGCACATAAAAAAAGAATAGTTTTCATTTGGAGATAATGTGACATAGGAACAATCTTCAGGAACTAAAAAAGCATTGGGGTCTATGGGATGGAGCAACAAACCAGATGCTGAAAGACCTGGATTTTATTCTTGGCTCTGCTGCTTTTTACTCAGCTGCTTAACTTCAGCCAAGTTACTTCACAACTTGTGACACATCCCATCTGTCTTGGCTCTTTTGCAGATATTCTAAAGGGCTGAGATTCTGGGTTGCTAGAAAGAAAAATCACCTTTGCCATACATGCACCCAGAAGAGTGCTGTAACTCTTGGACAAGGGAAGTTTAGTCACACTTCTAGACTTCCTATTTCCTCTTGGCTAGCTATAAAGCAGCTTACTTCCCCACATAATGGCTTCAGAGCAGGGCTTCAAAGACATTTAACTTTCTCCATTAGGGAACCTACACACCATAACCTCGGTGCTTTATATCAACTTGCTGAGACCAGGTGTCTCACCGCTAAGTGTTGCAAAACATAAGCTGCAGGCTCTTTAGAGAAGTGCCCAAAATCTCTCTTTTACTTACGTCATAAGTAGCATACTCTACTTCTGGTACCTCTCTGCTGGCAACTGAGGCTGACTTACGGTCTTGACACTGTATTGGTTCAACAAAGTGTTTATCCCTTTTTCAAAGCTTAATTGACTTCCTGAATGTGAATTTTCACTTATTGGGTCTCTCAAAAGATCTGTAAGTCAACACCCAGAAGCTGTTGTATGGCTGCTGTCACCTGTCCCTGTGCGGATTGCTGCAGGCACACTCCAACATGTAGGCCTGTTGCACAGCCACCAGAAATCTGCAGTAAACTGTTCGTCCTTCTCCTGAAAACATCGCCTGGATATTCAGCTGGAGATCACTATCTTAAAGCACAGTAATTCAATAATAATACAATGGCTCCATCTGAGCTTTATAGTTTATTAGCTACATGCATATTCTATGTAGAGACTTTTAAAAAACACATTATTTACCTAATAGGCTATAATGACTCCTTCAACGCCTTTATAGTAGGTTATATAATTTCTTCTGACTTCATGGATCATTGACATGATAGATGCATTCTCCTTGCATTCTCCTGCAGGCACATAACTTCCATTATCATTAATGAGACTAACAAACACATACTGAGAAGAGAACATATCCCTTATTGGTATTTGTTACCCAAAGCACCACATTTGAATTAACCTCTCTGCTATGAAGCAGCCAAGGACAGATACTAACAATCAGATTGTTCCATGATCTCCACTATCCATTGTGTATTTAGTTTGTTATTTATTATCACCATCATACTTGAAAAAATGAATAGTGAAAGAATCATTAGAACACAGGGCAATTAATTTCTAATTCCATGTCTAGAACTAAATTGCTGTGTGACTTTCAGCAAGTTGAAACCTCTTTATTATTTGTATAACAAGGATAATGCTACTTACCATGTCTCCTCAAAGGGGCCTTCTGATGCTTAATTAATATATGTTTGCAGACCTCTATTAGATCATTAAACAGAAGGCAATGTCTATGTGGTAAAAGAGCTGAACTACCCCTCATAGGCATTTTCATAATATAAATACAAAGAAACGATGATTAAATAAAACATTGTTGCCTGCATTAACACTTCTAATAACATAAACAGAAAGGGAGTTGTTGAAGAGGTTTGCCATTTAGATAACAGAAATAAAAGTAGGATAGTATGCGATGGTTTACCTTTGACATAGAAGAGGTCAAATGATTTTGTTAATGAAGTAATAAAACTTTCAATGCATTAATTCATTAGATTAAAATGAGGAATAGATAATGGAGCTCTTTTAGCACCTCAAGTCCTAAAAATATAAATTTGAAGCTTGGCTTTGTTGACACTAAAAAAAAAAAGGTGCTTGCAATGTTAAACACCCATAGAGCTCCTGTTAATGTTAAAGTGATGTAAATGTGATATTAACAAACACAATTAGGGATCTTAAATAGATTATGATGGGGCACATAACTGCACATAGCTCACAAGCAAATGTGAGTTTGTGATGGGAGAACTTGGATGAAGGAGGAAGGTAAATGGAGTTTTTATCTTGGAGCTGTTTTCTCAAATCCATAACTATTATTATTTATTTTGTTTCTACAGGACCAAAGAGTCTGTTAGTACTATTACAACCTGCTAGAGATGTTATTTCATTAGAATGATGATTTTGTTTTGTCAATAAAACATGTTAATCTTATTTGTTGTTTGTTTCTGATGTGCAAGTGTACCTTCAAAAGGTAAAAGAGAGGCTGATTTGCTTATGGAAATTTCGTCTTGCTATTTTGTCAAATTTGGTAGAAGTTATGCCCTTCTCATTTGAAGTATAAATAAATCACATAAATTCTCTCTTGTTACATTCCAAAGTAGGAAGTGTCTTTAATTTTTTTTGTCAGTAAGATGTAAGCAAGAGAAGGGAGCAGAACATTTAAAAAGTCAAAAATAACGTGTCATGATTCTAATATTTCTCTTTGACATATATTAAACCTGAAATATAAGTTTTATAATCAATGCACTTCTTGAATTGGACTAATAACACTGCAATAGTCAGTTATTGCATTAAACAGATCATCCAGGTATAGTAGGGATCTAGAACCACAGCTGTGTATCAGAATTCCCCGCAAGACATCAACGGCAAGAAAAGTTGAAAAGTTAAAACATAGGCTGTTTTTTTCTAATCATGTCAGGAGAAGGATACAATAAGAGAGTGATTTACCGCATAAGAAAAATCAGTCCAGGTTGCTTTTGCTGACTAGTAAGTACACATGGTCAGCTTGGGAAGTCAGGGAACTAGAAGACATATAGAATGATATCACCCACTTGACCTCATGCTAGCCTCAGATTCAAACATAACTTCTGAAATATTTTTCAAAATTTCCATGTGAATCCAGCAGGTGCAAATATTTTTGCAGCCTAATTTAAAATAAACACATTCATTAAAGTAAATAGATACACAGAAAATTGCTGAGGCCCAAATGTATCACTAGTTTAATAACAGGACAACGTACACCAGGGATGTTGATTGACAAAGAATACATGTAAGTCAATGGGAAGAGGTGGCACTTTAACTTTAATATAAGCTTTAGAAAGAAAAGAAAAAGGAAGGCATGGAAACCCACATGAAATTAGCTTCAGAGAACTGGATCCTGAAAAGCAGGAGTGCATTCTTGAGCAGAATTCTTCACGGGACCTTCCAACCAGTTATGCACCCTCACTAAAATCATTCCAGAGGGTGGCTGCAAAGGAAAAATAAATATTATTGAATAGGTTGAAAAATTAAGAAACAAGATACCATCTCTTGAATGGTGAAATATGGTTTGCACACGCTTCACGTAACAAGTAGTCTGAAGATAGTTTAGGGGATGGAATAATTTATTTATGTGTGGCAGAGTGCCTCTTGCCTCCTTTTCAAAGCTCCTGGTAGGGAAAGTACAGCTAATGTAATTCTTTGTCCCTCCTCAAACAGCAGTCCTAACCAGCCTCTGGGATAGAGTGTGTGTACGATGCTCTTCATTTCTTCTCCCCTTTTACCTCCAGTTCATGCACAGATTGGGAATGTCCACAGCCTTATCTGAAGCGAAGAGAGAAAAACTGTATTTTGTAAGATCTGACATTTATTTAAGATCCAAGTAGTTAAAATGCCAATTTTCCCATCAGGGAAATAACACAATTGATTTCAAGGCATTCAGTATACGTTCCTGTTTCTGCTGAGTCTTTGCTAAGATACCTATTAAAATTACATTGGTCTAAAAGTGATATCGCTAGGCACGTGTAAGATTCAAATGAATTGATATTTAATTGGTTGAGACAGCCTGACGCTCATGCTACTTTACTGAAAGAATGAAAGATAAAATACCATTACCACTGCAGATCCATCTCCCAAGAAAGGAACATGACTAATATAAAAGCTTTTCAGCCCTGCATTAAAGTGTCAGTGACACACAGAATAATCCAGAGGCATTGTGTGTCTATGACCAGTCTGAAAAGTTTGCTCATTTATAATGAAATACTCATCAAATGAGCATCCATCTTATACCCATGTTCAGAATAAAAAAAACAGAGTGGCTGATACTGTGGGAATGAGTAGAAACATAGATGGATTTCCTTGATTAATGGGGGGAGTAGCTGCATTGCCTCACTTGTTCCTCAAGCACGGCTACTCTGCATAATGCCTAGTTTTCCATGTCAGTATGTTTGTGGCATTTATGATCTTAGTTTTGTATATGCATGCACCAAACATGGATTAAACAACATTTAAATTTTACTTTTGTTCTCTAATTACACTTAAGCATACAGGCAAAGTCTTGCATTTTCACTCTCCAGCAGTTTTTCAAGCTTTTTTTTTTTCCTTAATAATAAGCAATATTAGTTCTAGATGGCTCTGACATTTTATGTAGGCAGTAAATGGAACATCTTTATTACCTCCTCAGGGATGCTGCCTTCTTCACATATGCTCTTCTACCTCCCATTAGCTTTAATGGGATTTCCCCGTGCCAATCCACATGAGAACAAATATATATCTAATATACATAATCCTTTGTTCAAGGGCCACAAGCTTGAAGAAAAATTATTCTTAAGGGCTTTCAGTACTTAAGGATATACAGTAGCATATCCTTCAGATCTAAACATGTGTTTTGGCACCTTTTTACGTGTGTTGAAAAATCCTGAGGAGATACAGGATCAAACCGAAAGTGGAAAAAAAAGAAGTTATTTTAACAAAGACTAGTTCACAAAAAATGCTAGAAATGAAAGGGGGAAAAAAGATGTTAATCTACCCCTCTTCAGCACTACAGTATTACTCACTACATCTTTCTCCATAAGGAGTCACAACAAATCAATGAGATACATCAAAACACTAACGTGGAAACTGGTAGAAATTGGCCATATTTCCTCATAATTATTTTTAATACTAATGATAATAATGATTCATTCTTATCCAGAATCTTCCATCCATGGACTCTAAGCATTAATACATTAATTCTCACAGTCCATCACTGAAGTTGGTATCAGCATCCTCATTTTACAGAGGAAAGAGGGGTGTGCTGTTCTGTCCTTGAGCTACCTAAAAAGGGCACCTGAGTATTGAAAAGCTCCCACAGGGATTCACTCGTATGCTTTTCCACTGATTAATCTGCTCAAGGCAGGTCTGCATCTACAGAATTGTTTCTACCTTCAGCAAAATGGTAAGACTTGTAGAGATTTGCCTGACAGAATAAAACTGAAGGTGGCTTTTATTTATGTGGGATAATGTGCTTACAAAGGGCACTATCCCACTGTGTAAGGGAGATATTGTGGCATTGATTAGGCACAAGAGAACAAAAAAGTTCTTATCTCAAACTGTAGAGATTTCTTCTTTATAATACATGATTGCAAACCACTAAGGGAATGACAACTTTTTGTCATTTTATGTAGATTGGCTAAATACCATGATATTTTGGTAATAGCATTATTACAGAAAAACTGAACACTAGTATGTTAAAGGTAGTCTTATCAGGTTTAACTAAAAGGAATAGCTAACTGCTATCTGATTTACAACTGCATGACAGGAAGGAGAACTCTACTATAGCCAAAACAAAGCCTCACAAAATAAATCTATAACTTTTTTTTTTTAGACCAACATAATTTATAGACTCTTTCTTTTCTTCCTTCTGTCAAGAAACAGCTGCAAAAACTTTCACAACTGCAAAACTCTGTAGCAAGCTAAACAAGGTAGCTCTCCAAATCAAATTTGTTTTTAGCTATTGACAAAAATCCATATTTAAACATATTTTTATTTCTAAAGAAGATAGAGCTTCTTAAAACAGAGGTTTTGTCACCTCTGGGTAAATACTAGAGATATTTCCTAAATTGTTTATATAATTTATACCCACATCTCATGGATATGATTGTAAATCTACTCCTAGTTGCTATAAAGACCAACATAAACTGGAGAATGTATCCTATATGCACACACTAGTTCTGAAAATATTTCTAGTCATTGTATTTTACCATAAAGCACTTCTCAGTGTTTCAATAGTCAAAAAACCCTAAGCTTCTGAAGTTTTTCAAGCAAAAAAAGTACATTCATATAACTACTGGCTCAACAGTGCATTGATATTCATGAAAACACTTCTGGCATGTTTAACATTGGGTTTGTTCTTAAAGCCAGATTATGTAGTCGCATTGTAGCATTTTTATGAAATTTAAGCATTTTTTCTTAATGGTTTTCTGAACTGAGGTCACAATCCTTAAATGTTACTAATAACTGAAATTTTTAAATATACTTTCCATTGCTATTCTGCAATAGTCACTTGCAATCAGTTATTCCTATGAATGTACCTGCCGGTAAACTTAAATTGAAGCATTATTTAGAATGCACATAAAAGATTTCGAATACAATCACTGTAAATCTCTTAAGTTTTTAAGACTAGAATTGCATTCATGCAGAAACAAAGTAAAAACTATAGTCACAAACTAAACTGATTTCTATGAATGTAAAAGCATCAAGGAGCAGAGAAAGCATGTCATCATGGTTTGATGAGCCCACACAGCAGGTGTTTTGAAACTCAACATGATTTTCAACTCTACACCTGTGCAATGACAAGAATTCAACAGTATAATGTTAATGAGGCCAATCATATTGGCATGGGAAGAGAACTTATAGATCAGTCAAAGCAATTTGGCACAGTGATAAGTGCTTAGTCCTCTAAATTCAGACTATAGCTCCACTGCTGAAAACTTCAACATTTAGATAAACACCAATATTATGATATTTCTAAAGTAGTATGCCTCACTATTACTGTTTGAGGAGAGTTTTAGGAACAAATGTTTTACATGCAAATACATACATGCAACTTTAGAAGTAATAATTATAAACATTGGTAGCAGTGGCAATTTAGCTACTAAAAGCTAGTTCTGATGGAAAATTTCCATCCAAATTACTCTTTGATTAAAAGTGCATTTTCCACTGAATTCAAATGTTCTCATTCGTTTCCTATTCCTGCCTGAATCCAATACTCGGTGTGAGAAATCCTGGTGATATAATTTGGTTTGCATCAATTCCGTATTCTTGTGTTGCATTAAAATGTTGCATTTTAAGTTTCCTCTGTCTTAATCGCCTCTTTTCTGATCTGCTGTAGTGCTTCAGCGGAATAGCATTTTGACTTTGCCACTATTTCATTCTTCCATAAAAGTAAAGATCTTCATTTAGATTTATACACATAACAGCGTACTGGCATTTTCCTCAGTCTGCAGTGAAATTGCCACATCACTATCTATCACAGACAACAAAGGTTGTCCTGAGAGCCCAGTCCACAGAGAAGAGTAGGATCATGAGATATTCAGAGGAAAACTCAAGGTAGCACAATGCATCCACATGATTTCTCTCAGAAATACGTGTGCTAGATGACCACTCATGCCATGCTAAGTGCTCAGGTGTCTGTACCGCCACACATCAGGGTTCCTCTAAAGGCTGGCCCGGTGTCCCCAGGGAACACTGGCTCTCCTCCTTTCACTGTCCTAACCAGCCATGAGAGCAGGGTGTTAATATTGCAGCAATGATCTGACTCAACTGGTATTTACACAGACAAGGAGGAAAGACAACTCTTTGAGCAATGTCTCACTGGAGTGAACACAGTGCTTCTGTGAGATGATGCTGGGCAGAAAAATCTTGCTAAAAGTACAGTACCTGTCAAATGCTAGAATTTAAATTATATTTAATTTAATTTTTTTACTTTTTTAAAATTTTTAATTATATTTAACTTATAGATGCTTTCATTCTTTCTGGATTACCCAGAAATCTGTAACTGAAATATTTAAAATAATTAAAATATTCATTTTTACTATTCTATACAATCCCAGGGAAATTTAAAATGTGAGACAGAGAAACACAATTAACTTAACGCAGTAACACTGTGATTTTGACTACAACGTTAATGTCTTGACTGCAAGTTTTCACCCAACAAAAAAATAGAAATGCAGAAGGTACGTCCATTTGCCTTGTTCATTGAATCCAGATGGGGATTCAGTTCATTCATTCTGAAACAAAGGAGCAACTCCTTTCAAGGCTGGCCAACAGAGTAGGAGAGAAAAAAAACAGAACTTGAACTGCTAGACCCCTGGTACACAAGTCAGAGTTCACACCTTGAGGTGAGGCAACTGAAACTTATTCCTGTAGCCTAAACCCATTCTCACATTTTAATTAGCAGTGGTAAAGGCAGAGCATAGATTTTTTTCTCCCACAGTAGCACATGGGTCTCCTTCACCTTCACCTTTATTTAGGGCCTGCAGAAACCCAGATGACTAAAGATTTCAAGCATAGTTGTTTAAAATCAAAACAAGATACCAAGCAGGGTTGCTACACCTGCAAGATTCTATGAATACCTCATCTCCATGAATACAGCAGAAATATTTCTTTCTTATCCACTGCCAGGATAGTCACAGAACTGAGATTCAAGGGAGCCAGAGCAGACCTGGCTGTCTCCTTCCCAGTTCATATCAGGATGAAAAAGGAGGGAAGAGTATAGTTTCCAGAATGACTCAAGAAAAGTCCCATAAAAGCATAAAAGTCCTCAGATGAGGTAATTCCAAATAAAGCACATTCTTTGCATCTTACCCAACTGCATAACCAAGACAAAGCTAGGTAACCACTGAAGCATTCTGTAACCAATTTATCTATGCCTTATACTATATATTGATGTAAAATACTGTAATGTGCAGTTGGTGAATTATGGTTAAAGACAACTACTTAATATGAAAACTTCAATTAAAATAGTGTAATTAATAGTGTACTTTACTGCTTCTAGTTCTCAAAGATGGAATTCTTGGAAATGCAGTTCTTGCCTCCTTTATATATATGGCAATAATATATCCTGATTCAACAAAGCATTAAAAGTTTTCCCTGTTATGAGAAATGGGTTACTTCAGTCATGCTTAAAAGATGTTCTGGTAATCATTAATCCTTTTTCAGAGAGCGTGCTATTATTTCCCCCTATTGCCTTTTCAAAAGAAGTTTATTCCATACAAAGGTGGATTTGAATGTACTGGCTGGGAATGCCAATGAACCTGTAGGTCGGTTTTAGGCAGATTTCAACTTAGAAAGTTATGATGTCCAAAAACAATTTAAAAAAAAAAGTTTTCCCAATACTTAATACTTGTTAAAGTATTAAGGAGGTGGTTTTACAAGAGTACAGAAGTAATTTCTATCAAAAAGAAAAGAAGAACCTGAGGCTAAACAACCAGTTTTCCTTAAAGAAATTTTGCAGTGGGTTTGAAATCAAGAAATGTTTGTCTGGATTGTCTTTGTACAGCCAGGTCCATTTATCCCTTTCTTCCTCCTTCAGTTGCTTTAAGATTTCGCCACAGTTAATTGTTTTCTTTTGGTAGATGCCTATAATACCTCACTACCTTTCCAGGATTTCATGTCTCTTCATTAGTTGCCCCAATATAGTGAATGAAACAGAGGACAGATGCAAGTTCAGATGGAATTCACATCAATAAATTTCGTGAATCAACTTTCAGACTAAAATAAACCTGGAATTCTATCTTGGAAAATAGGGACCCTATAATTTTGAACCTTATTTAAACTAAAATAATAAGCAAATACTTTAAATAATCTATTAAAATAAATTAAAAAATAAGCATTATGTAGATTCAATGCTCTGTACAGATGGTATCATCTGGATGCAGCAAAAAAAAAGAAAAAATATTTAATAGATATTTCATATAATGAAGCAGAATTATATATTCCCTTGTAGCCATAAAATAATGAAGTATCTCTATCTCATTAGTTACAGCTATTGAATGAATAAATTCTAATTTGCTGTCATTAACAAAAAAACTACTAAAAGGTAGTTAACCTGAAGGATCAGCTAAACTAAGAATCAAGGGTATTAAAAAAGGTCAAAAAGCTGTCTGAAACTCTATTGTTATTTTTTAAACCACTTTGAACACTGAGAATATTCTTATAAACATAAAAATGGCAATTTTGTAGTGATTCTTCAGAAAAGTAAACAGGGCAGATAATAAATTAACCCCAAATTTGCCCACCTCATGGCCAGTAATGAGTTCTAACACAGGATGCAAGCAACAGTGCATTCAGGGAAGATGACACAATTAATGTCTATCTGTGTGGTCTTGTGGAAAACAGAGCTTCTCAAACTTGTTTTTTACAAAAATATCCCAGATTTTATAGAAGAAAGTATCCATAACACAATTTACATCTGGAGGTTTCAGAACCAGCAAAGGAGGTTTTCTTGAGAAAGTACTGGATTTGCATGCAGCTGACCATGATCCAGGTACAACCCCCAGGTTCAGCTCTCTTTGCCACATCATCATCATCACCATTATTATTATTATTATTAAAACGACAGCCAGGATATCTTCCAGATTCAGTGTCACTGACTCCTTTCTCAACCTGCCCTTCTGCCATGTAAGAAAGAGAGAGAGAGGGGATCTTCTCTGTATTCCACCACCCTGAGACTTCCAGACAAAAGCTTCCAATGAAGGAGGACTGAGGAAGTTTTGAGAGATGTCTTTGGACAGACAATCTCCAAAGCCATTTCCAGGAGGCAAGAACCACTCAGCACTACTTGTCCAAGGTGGCTGTGGTTTGCTTCCTGCAGTGAATGCATTGAGCAGCATAAAAAAGCCAAATAGCTCTCTGTGAAGCGGTTTGCACAGCTTCTGGATAACAAAAAGGCACTGAGGTCATGAGAGTGCTGTGTTTTGAGTAAGTTCTTTGGTTGGCCTAAATTGTTTGCCTAAATTGTTTGCCAAATTTGCTCTGTAAATGAGAAGAGCAAAGACAATTGGTTTGTAAAGGTAAAATAAATTGAATGATAGCTAGTCTATTGCTTGCTGACTGACTGTCCTAGCAAATGGTCTTACCTAAATCTATTCATCTTTAACTCAGGAAGGCTCCTCTTTTCCTATTCCAGATGTGTTGGCCTGTGCTGCACAGCTGGGTACTTTTTGGCCAGGCATATGGGATTCTTCCAGGGAGAGGGCAATCAGAATGCTCTCACTGACCACCAAGAACATGGTGGAGGGATGCTCTGAGGTCTGATCTAGCCACGTAGCCTTGAACGAAAGGGGTTGATTGTCTCTGCAGACATTCACGTATGCTGAGCCTGGTTAATGTGAGGTGTCTCATACAGGCCTGCAGGGTCAGTGGGGAATACCAAAAGCCACATGGTCAGTATCTGGCCACTGGGCTCCTTGAGTAGATGCTGGCCTAGGATCAGAGACGGCAGACGAGTTGAGGGATATGGCAAGTGCTGAAGGGTCTGGTAAGGTGTCAGGGCCCTGAGGGCACCCACTGGCTCTGCAACCACTTCTTCCTCCCAAGAGACTCAGCTGTTGGTGCTCATGGTCAGCTCTGACCTCTGACTTGGCTTTTCCTCAAGGATTCTGGTGAAACAGATGTAGTAGTGAGAGCAACTAAACAGTTCACAAAGTATTTTAAGGGATGCAAACTAATTTCTGTGTGTTACAAATCTAATACAACTATGCAACGGTATGTCACAGAAACATCTCATGCTGCCAGTTTTTGTTACTGAAATTACAGTTATTGGCACTTGAGCAGATTAGTAAGGACATTTTCTCTTTTCATTCTAATTTTTACTAAGAAAAATAAGATGTCAGATGTTCTTCAAAATATTAATGCTTCATTAGATAATAGTCAAAATGAAGTTTATAAAGACTTTTCTATTATCTTTTTAATTATATGGCTTATGATTGGCTGCATATTCCCACAGTTAAACTTAGTACTATACATCAAGAA
The DNA here is from genome assembly GCF_965638725.1 of Aptenodytes patagonicus. Lineage (NCBI taxonomy): Eukaryota > Metazoa > Chordata > Aves > Sphenisciformes > Spheniscidae > Aptenodytes > Aptenodytes patagonicus. The sequence goes on from NC_134949.1 coordinate 31,858,274, forward strand.
ACAAAAAAAAAGTCAATTATAATGAAAAACATGTAAAGAAAATTCCTAAAACCATTACTACTTTACATCAATAAAATCCAATTTAAAATGTTCTTGAAAGCTGCTTTTTACAGAAAATTGCATTTTAGCTAATAATTTTTCTTTTCTCTTATTCAAAGAAGTATCCAGAAAGAGTGTTTCCATGATCCGGGGAAAAGAAACTGATAGGGAAGACCATTGCACAAAGGCTAGTTAGAAAATGTGAGGGCAGCTGGGTAGCTCAACTCTTTTCTCTGGGCAACTGAACGCCAACCAAAAGACGTATGTGCAACATACAGGCACTCCTTAAGGCTGAAGTTACAACATTTTTAAGATGGAAAAAAAGATAACTGTTTATCAGGAGTGGCATCCACTATCTGAAGATTAAAATTTTCTAAAGGAAAATCTTGAAGTTGTGTAAGGTTATTGATTAAAATAGCCAAAGACACTTCCTAGAGTCTCAGTGTTACTGTGTGTTGAACTTTTGCCCACCTTATAAATCAGGACTCAATACTCTAGGTAATTAAATTACTGCGTCCACTGCTTCTCTGTACCAAAATGTCCTACGTTTTAATATAACAGTCTTCCTACGTTTTAATATAACATACTCTTCCAGCGAGATGAATACACTGGGTGTAAGGGGAAATAGTTCTTTTCATATTTGAGCATTTCGGAGTCTAGCAGCTAAAAACTGAAGTCTATTAGTATTGCACAGCAATAAAATCTCTAAACAGACAGGTCTTGTGGGGAGAAGCTATCTTTTATTAGACCAACCAATACAAAGAGGAACATAATATCAGTAAAAGATACTGCCTTTCATCTCAGACCTTAACTTGTTTATATTCTTTGACAGCCACAGCTACCATAAGAATACATGTCTGTGGCTGAATGCTGAAGTCTCTAAAAGGACATTGCCACACACAGTAGTGCTCACGCCCACCTAGTATATTTGGATCCACAGCACAGTAGCAAGGGCTACTGTACAGGACGGTATTAAAAAAAGAAAAGAAAAAAAATCTTTCCTTAAAGATATAATTGGAAGATTAAAAACCCTTGTACTACACATCACTTCACTCCTCCAGCCGAACTGACTCCCTATTTTAGTTTTTCCCAAATCGTGCATACAATACTAGGCTTAGTAAAATTTCTTAGTAAGATAGTATGACCACTTAGTAAGATAGTAGCAAGCAAGTATTTCTCCTCTCCAAAAAGTTGATCGAATTGGGTGGCTTGCCCAGTTAGTCAATCAGAAATAACTATTGGAGGGCGTTTAAGGAGGAATTCCTTATTTTTAACTATAGTGGTAAATAAGGAGAGGGTTGCAATTTTTCATATTTATCTAGGAATCTTAAGATAGCCTCAATAAAGGGATTTCTTGGTGTGAATTTATCTCTTATTCAGAAGCCATTTGAGAAATCCATTTCCTCATTTTAATCCACAGTTCTGAATAAGCTTTCACACTGTTTTGTAACAACCTTCACCTGAATTGCATGATAATATGCCACTGTGTTGCAAGTTGCAAGACCACCTAGCTTGGAAAGCCTATTTAATACTGATATGCAAATCCTTGTACTCTGTTTTCAGAGGAGCACTGTGCTGAGTCTTTGTAGTGTGTGATAAAAATGCATGTGAACATGGATATAGAAAATTAAATTTGGGGAGTGTATACATTTTAATAGTAGCCTTTCTACCCACTTAAAAAGTCTCCATATTCCCTACTTTAAGAGCTTTTGTTTTTTCACTCTAGACTAATATATAATTTGCTTTAAAAAAAACATTATATTCTGTGGGATTAATTTTTTTTTTATCATTTATTTCACTTTTAACCCATTTAAGCTAATAGCATGTTTCATAGACCAACTGGACTTTTTCAGAAATTAGGATTCCCAACAACTGAGATTTAGCTATTTATTTCCCAGGGCAGTACAAAGTCCACATGCTTGGAATGCTGTTCTTTTTAAGAGGGAAAGCATACAAAAATCATCTTATCAGAGAGTTGTCAAATGTTCTGTGGCTGCTCTGACCTTTATTCCTTTAATTTGAGGGCTCCTGTGTGGCCAGAGTTGCCCTGGCCGCAGCTGGCAGTGGCGGTGACAAGGAACATCCCTCCCTGGAAGCCCTCCCTAACCTACAGAAACACGGGAAAGCACCTTTCCAGTGCGCCAAAAGCCAAAGCGCCTTGTAAAGAGTAGGAATGCAACAGCTCAGCTTCTACCAGAGGTTTCTGATCAATCCTCACTCTGTTTTAGGCACTGGCTACATCAGAAGGTTGTTAGCCCACAAGCATATCTTAGGAGCGTCACCGATCTCAGGATCTTCTTTGTTAGCCTAGAATAAATCTTGATTAATTTGGATGTTCTCAGCTAAATAGACTCCTTAGTCCACCAGCACTTTGGTAAGGACCTCTGCATCAATGCTTATCACTGTAATGGGTCCCTATAATCAGTAGTTCGTTCAGTCTCTTTAGGCACAATAGCCTTAGTTTCCTTCCATGAAAATGAATTTTCTCCTTCTCACATGATCTTATTGAATGTCTGTTATGTGTAGTATGCAATGCTCTATAAAATTGTCTGAAACTCTCATATTTCTTCTGAACTAGCTATCATTTGTCATTTTCTATTTCTGACTAGTGGGGTTGCTAAAATACCTATTTTCCCTCAAGCTTTTCAGCTAGAAGCATATCTGCCTTGGTGCCTTTTGGAGTACTTTGTTATATTTATCTTAAAGCTTGTTCTGCTTTACTGACTTGTCATAAATCCAGTTAATCTCAAACCTTCTAAACCGTTGTGTAATTTATTTATTTTTCTTAATCTATCAATTTATGTTTGAATTCCAGGCCTGAAAAGATACTGTCAGATAGTGTTCATCCATGGATCCTAGGTTGTTTTCTTTTTTGTGGGTAGTTTGCTTTTTACGGCTGGGGAACTTTTCTAAAACAATCATCTTTATCACTGCTTTGCCTGAATAGGATTTATCTTTTGTTACTTTACATTTTCTTTAATATATTTTTAAAAATTCACACATAATTCTTTTATTCTTAAGGAAACCTAGACCACCATTTCAGTTTGTCTCTGCAAGGACTGTATGTTTTGATTCCCGGTGTTTTAACACTAAATATGCTATCAAGTATTCCAGCTAACTGACTACTTCTATGGACAGAGGTAACTTGATTTTTCTGAATATTGGATTTATAGGATAAACCAGTCCTAGAATAAGTCATGATAAATAAGTCATGATAAATCAGCCCTTGAAGTTGAATCATATGACACAGAATCATATGACACAGACTAGTAAATATATTCCATAACTTTCAAATATAATTTGGCTATTCCCCTGCACTTGAACCAAGAGTAATTTCTTGTCTCAACATTTCCCAAGAATCCTAAAAAGCTACAGAAAAGTAAACAACAAAAAAAGACAGACAATTGTGAATGTACAAGATCAGGGTTAGGGTGGCTATGGGTATTAATTTTCACTGTGAATGATTCTGGATTAGAATACGGCTGCTCTCTTCATCTGTCTTTTAAAACAAAATAAATATGTTTAACCAATAAAGCTGCTATTTGACTGCCTTGGAGAACATTATGGTGCCTGACTCTGTTACGTTCAGGTACTTTTCATCACCATCCCACAAATAGGTTTTTTGCAACAGTTCAGTGAAACATTCATCTTTCTTTACTGGTTGTAAAAAACTTTATTTTGACAGAGACGGTCAAGCCTTTTAATAGTTATAAAATATTTTTTATCGGTTCACTGATTCCAATCTAGTTTACCATATTCTTTCATTCTTTTTATTTTGGGACTATAATTCCGTTCTTGTCACATAGGCCCTGCCAATATTTTCATGGACTGCTAAGTACTTATCATCAGTTGTAATAACATGTGTATTTATTAACACTTTCTTCACCTCTTTTTCAGACTTTTTCACTGAGATTTGTTTTTTTAAATGTGAAAACCATGAACCTTCTCATGCACACTTGAGACTGCCTATATCTCACCAATGTAATACACAACAGAACTAAGGTCTAGCAGTATCCACAAGAGAAAGGTTTTGCTTAATAAGGAGCTTTTTTCCCCAGAGAGATACCAAGTAAAATATTCTGAAATATTTCTGAAGTTCAAAAGAGAAGAATTTCCAGCTTCACTGACCTTAAACATTAGAAAATCCAAAATCCACAACCAGTGGATTTCAGAAGCAGTTTTATTTTACTTTTAACAATTTGTTTAATAAATTTCTGAATAGGTTTTGACTCTGTAAATGTAGAAAGTGACTTCATGCATATCTGAAAAATATAAGAAATGCCACTTTGCTTTCTACTTAAAGAATTTATCGCTCTACCTTTTGTATTGCAGTATTTTACTACCTAGTATGCTGTGTAAAAAATAAAATTAAATCCTGGATAATATGTCTTTGGATTGAATATGTCTTAAAAAAAAACCTTTCCAGCTAAGATATGATTTTCCAAAGCCAAAACAAGAAATTATTTCTCACCAGATTATATTTTTATCTTAGCCACTGTGTTTGGGATCTGAACAGAGGGGTACTCCACTATAAAGATTTTTGATTTATCCAGTTTCTGTAGTGAGTAGAATAGTGTTGAACATATGACTTTTTGTAAAAGAAAATCCCAATGTTATATCTAGGGGTTTCATTTCCCTTAAACTTCTAAAACTGTTGTGTTTTAGGGAGGCAAATGGACCATTTCATTTAGCATTTGCTGATTTGTAAATAGGATCGTTTTATTAATGAACTGTAGTGGTATCTCCACCTTGTCCCAGTCTTCAGAGGCATAACGCTTCTTTTAACTCCCAAGCCAGACAAATGAGCCAAAGGGTACATTCATATTGCCTATTCTGTCTTGATTTCTATTTTAACTTCTGTCTACTTTAACTTTTAGAAATAGCCCTGCCAATGTACTTAACACAAGTTCCAGCTGTTTGACTGTCATAAATGCACCTTAAGCATATACAATTATGGCAAGTCCACTACCTACTGTGCAATCTATAGTGGCATTATAAAACGTCAGAAAATTAGAAACATTTTGTTCTTTCCAGTGACAGTCTTGCTTACCTTATTAATAAATTTATCAAAGAAGATCCCCATCAGACATTGTGGTTGCTTTGTGCTACCCCATAGATATTAGAACTGGACTATCCTTAACAAGGAAAACTAATAACGGCATAGCTAGAGCTATTTTAAACCCAGCAAAAGAATTTATGCAAAATTATTTATGCTTTATGAAAAGAAAACAAGTTAAGTAGAAAGGAGTAACAGCATAAAGAATTTCCTCACTTTCAGGACTGGGGAAACTGTGTGTTATGATTTATTTTAGAGTAAAAGTATGCTATTCCTCCTGCTCTTTCCACAATAAGCACTTTTGTCACCTCAAGAATGTCCAATATTTTTACATGTATTGAAAATCATGGCTTATTGAAAATCATGCCATACAACCTATTGAAATTTTATTGATTCAGGTGTAGTGTTTGGCATTAAGGGCACTATTTTCATCTATCAAAGTGCACAAGTCATACTACTTAGCACAATCAAAAGTAGCATTAAACTTTAAATGTTTAGGATTTCAAGATTTTTTTTTTAGGTAGGTAATTTCTGTTCTTCCAATAAAGAAGACTCATGTGTCTACAACAGCTCCATTTTGCAGTACTATCGTTCAGTCATCTTCCTCTACCTTTGATCCAGTCATCACGAGAATGTGTATTTCTCTATGGTAATGCAAAATAAGTCTTGATGTCAGTTAAATAAGTCCAGATTTTTTTATTGCTGTGCTGTCAAAGTGGTGGATAGAAAGACATGGATCAACATTCATCTTTGCTGGTTAAACTCAGAAAAAAATTAAGGTGCCTATGATTGTTACTCACTCTCAGCTCTACTCATATGATATATAGAGCATGAGAGAGGTTCATTAGCCAAAAATCTTGCTACAGTCTGATTCCGAAATGTAACCTGAACAGTGTGTTTGGCAGATTATTAAGAATATGCATTATCCTTTCAAAAATACTGGCAGCCCTTAGAAATGTTTGGTTTTGTCTGATTTTTGAGAAGCCTTTTTATGCTTTTTTCTCCTGTAAGCAAGACATATTCACCAGTGTACTTGAGCAGACTAAATTCTGAACGGCTTCATCATACAAAACCTTCCCTTTAAAAATTTTTATTGCTGTGTGATGAAATGCACATACCAGATTCTTCCAAGTTAGGTTAGTACTACTGGTAAGGAGTAAAACACAAAACTTTTTAAGAATTCTGAGATAAATGCAGAAATTTGCCACCTGACAGAGTCCTTAACTAAAAATTATTAATTAGTTTTAAAGCATATTCCATTCAGGTTTCTTTACTGCTTGCCTTTACTAAGGATGCCACTTAACAACATTCACTTTTGAAAGCCATCTTTACAGTGGAGGTGGCTAGTTTAATATCAAAGTGGAAATGTTTACCAAAGAATGCAGCAGTCAAAAAAACCAAGCAAACATGAACAATTAGAAACACAAAAATTACCAGTTCAGAGAAAACAGATTTTATATCTTCACAGTTCATATAATATTTGAAAGAAAGGAAACCACATTGTGCAATTCAAAACAATTGTAAGCCCACAGCCAAAAGTCTTCTTGCAAAGCGATCATAAATCTCTACCCAACATTCAGACTGTAAATGTACATCCTCCCATCTGTTCACTTCTGTCCTACATACCTTCGAAGTACAGCCAGCCCTGGACCCTAAAGGCAGACAGATCTCCACTGTGAACCAGAAACATCACTGCTTCCTCCTATGTTTACATGGAGAATTCAGCTTTATGAACCCTGAATTTCAAGAAGATTAATCACCACATATCTTGAGCACCATTTTCCCCATAAGCCATTAGTATTTCCTGGTGTGTGTGTCAAGACACAAAACTCAAAGGTTGACTGACAAACTCGTCCCAAAACTGTCCTTGGTTTATAAAAATGACCTAGATAATCTACTGCAACAGGACAAACAGTTGCATATAGACCATCACCTGGTCCTTTTCTCAGACTGCTCATGTCCATCCAGAACTGTCTGTCTCTCCCACCAGCTTTCCTTCTCCTGACTTTTTTTTTAACAATCCCACTTGCTCGAGTGACTGAGATAGGTGACCTGCACTGCCACAGAGGCTATTAAGATGATTTTGGCAGATGTCATCTTTGTACTGGTTTTCATATGTATCTGAAAGAAATAGTAATAACATAAAATTCCTCTCTTTTTTTTCCAGAAAAATATTCATCTTTCAGAGTGTCGCGAAAGAGTGGAATGCACCTCACTCCAAAGAGAGAAGCAGCAATATGTTTTATTGAGGTAAAATAACAATTTGACAGAGTTCAATGAATCTGATGGAATTTGACAAAGTTGTTTAACAGTGGTTTACCAAGGTTCAGTAAGTTTGATGGCAAGGTTCACTCTATTAATTACTGCATGGAAGAAACATACAAAGGAAAATTGAGTTAGAATCATGTTAGAATAATTCGCACAGAGACCGGAGATGAAAAGGGTAAGGAAGACCCTCCCATTGAGTCACGAGGTTCAGAGTTGACCCCTTTGTTTTCTAAACTCCTGATGCAGCTTAGGTGTGGCTAGGTCCAATCTTAGTCTCAGACTTGGACAACAGTTTATGTCTAATGGAATTATCTATACAAAGTTTATAGTAATTAATATTTAATAGCTACATGGATTAGTAATGTTTCATTAGTATTAATTCAGCATGCAACCAGTCACTTACCAAAGATCTGCCATTGGTAAAAGGTCTCTCTGCCTCAAGGAGCAACCTTGAGAGGCGTCCCAGCTCAAGGGGAGATCACCACCATGCAGCCATGCTGCTTAGTGGGGAGAACTCAAAGAAGGCTCACTTAGGCTGTCATATTTATGGAATAAAGTGGTTGGCTCGTAGTCAAATGACATGCGATGGGAAAGGTATGCATGAGACTCCTTGTACCCACAACTCTCTTTGTTTCTTGATAGATGAGTCTTGGAAAAGCCATCCGCTATTAATGTGTTAATCGCATGATCGGTGTTTCAAGCTCATATGCATCAATGCTCACTGTGTCACTCTATTCCTTTGTGGGTTTTTAGAGAACAGATTGAAACTAGAGGATTTCTTGGCCTGGCTACAGCTCAGGCCTTTACCTCCTTTGGAGCCTGTACCAAACTACCCCTAGTTTGGTTAAGGGGTTGAGTGAATCCGTCACACAGAGTAATTCTGGAAATGTTTTCTGGCTAATTTTCAAAATCTAAGTTTGAAAGTAACATGAGATAAAACTTAAAAGGGAATAGTCTTGCAATCTTAACAATGGAACAACAACAAGGACTTCATTAAAAAGCAGTGGTAAAGTGTATGTCATTGTAGCCTAACATTACTGAGTGTGATGCCCTCATTTTCTTCAGAACTAAATAACACATCTGTTTTCACATCTCATTTGAGAACATATTTCCCTCTATTGCATTTTATTAAATTTGATAGTGTTGTTGCACAGTGGGATTACAATGCAAAGATACTACACAAAACAGAGCTGTCGTTGCTCTGCTGTGAAGCAGATGTCAAGTTCAGTTTCTTTCTTGATAAATTCTTGATTTTTCATTTTTTGAGGGAACTGAAACACAGACATTGCTGCTGTAAAATTCTGCTCATGTAGAAATAAGGTAGCATTAAGATGTTTGTTAACAACCTGCTTCCCTTTTACAAAAGAAAACTAATGAAAAACTAATGAAAACTAAAGAAAACTATCAAGAGGAAAAGGTTGGAGTGAGTCTGCTTAAACAGCAGTCTAAGGAAAATGATGGAGTGTATTTTTTGTTAGAGTTTAATTCTATTCTCCAGTTTTTGATCTCACTGACACCAGTGTTACTTCATTGACTCCACCATTTCTCTTTATTGAAAGGCCAATTTAGCCCAGCTCTATCTATTTAAGCATGCTGTTGTCCAACAGTCATTGGGATCTAAACATTAGCTTAAACTGCCCTGTTGAATAGAGACATGCACATTTAGGTGTTCTCTGGAACTGAAGCTGTATGCAGGAAGGAGCGGGAGGAGAGATGGAGGGAAGAAGGAGAGACAAAAAAAGAGAGGTCATAGGTCCATGAACAGTAAGAAAAATCCAAAGTTTTTCCTTGTAGTTTTTTTTCCAGTTGAAAAAGCCCAGCATAATTTTTCCCAGCAGAGCAATGAAAAAAAAATTCTCATCTCTGTAACACAGTGCCACATCAAATTTCTCATTGGATATATTTTTTTCTTTTAGCTCCTTTCCTTCTGTGGATGTGCTAAGAACCTACCCACAGCTTTCAACCAGAGCTGTAGCAGCCGTCTCTCAGCAAGATACGACCATTGCACCTGGGGGAGCAGGTGGTTTCTCTTTCAATGGGAATTTCAGGATTTAAAAAAAAGTTCTCTCTAGAAGTTAGCAAAGCCAAAGCCTTTTGAAAGGGGAGACAGAAAACCAGCCTGTTCCTCACAGAAGAACTGCTTGCCAGGCTAGCTGTCTGGAACAGAGAAGACCAAGATGCAAGCCCTCGCTCCATGTAGCCCACACCAAGGACAGGAACATCAATGCTAGATGAGTAGCTACTCTGTCTCTAGTTGGCCTAATTAATAGTGCCAACAAATGGACAGTGATACTGAGATCAAGATACTAGCTGGATTGCCACAGTCAGGTCTCTCACTCAGGATGCACAAGTTTGAGAAATCAGTCTGAATCTGAGAAAAAACAGTCTGAATTTGTTTCCTGGCATCCTGGTTTCTTGTACCACACCCTGGTATTATGTTACTGGCCACACTGGTTACACAAGTCCTCAGTGTGACCAGAAATCCTACCCATCCATTCCAAATCTGCATATGATGACAACGAAAAGTTTCTGTCTTTGACTTTTGTTGCCTGATTTTCACCTGAAAACTCCCAATTAGCAATATCTACTGCACCAGATACATACTGCTTGCCTGACATCTCCAGCTTGAAAATTCAACGAGTGCCTATAAATTCCTTAAATCTGGATATGACACAGGCTAAACAGCATACCTGTCACTTCTTTATACATTCATGTGCAATCACGTATCTTACTTTCCACAGAAATGTTCAAGATTTTTTGAAAGTGACACTTTCTACAGAAGCTTCTGTTTTCCAGTGAGCTATTTAGAAACCCTGGATCAGTTGACTTTCAAAGTTAGGCAAACTATTACTGTCAGAGTCTTGAATGTCTCTAATCTCATTCTGCTTTGTCTTCCTTCCAGAAGTCATTAATTAAGGACATTATTCTGAAGCACTAGTGTCTGAATACGCCAATGAAAATTCATTTAAATGACTCAGCTTCTGAGAACAAATTTGTTTCTTTTTAAACAAAGAAACACTAGGCCTTTATGAATGCAGAAAAGCAAAAGGTTTAGAACAATCTGTTCAAATTTTGTGAGCTACTTCCAAGTTTTGCTTGCTGCCAGTTAGTCTGTGGCTTTCTCAATCTGCTGAAAGCTAAGCATAAGTCAAACTCTTTTGCTTTTTATCCTGAGAAGTTCATAAATCACAACTTTGTCGATGGCTTTTGCCACTGTAACATGCTGACTTCCTATAATACTAATTGTCTCTCATCTTCCTGTGAAATACTTACATTTTCAGGAAAAAAAAAAAAAAACAGAAACTTTTAGTGGTGGAGTCATTTCCATCTAAGTAGAAAATATGGCTAAAACAAACCATTAGACAAGCTTTGTAACAACTGCTGCAATCCATGGCAGGGACATAAGGAAAACAGATTAGATCCACAAAGCACATCTCTTGTCGCTGTCTGCAGAGTCTAAAGAGAATGGATTGTTTCATTTCCTGGATTCATGGATCCCTAATGAAGTATAATTGTACCTCCGTGATGGTTTCATGCTAATTGAAGGAGCCTACAGAGGAAACCAGCTTCTGAAAGGAATTTTTTCAAATGGGCCGTTAGCATTAGTCTTCTTTCAAGGTAGTTACTGCTATTCTTCTCACCGCCATTTCTATCATCAGTCTCATCTTTTCAGAGAACACAGAGACGTAGGAATAACGAGCACATAGTATAATTTTTATAATACATAAATAGTAATCTTTTAATATCTTTTTGCAAACAAGTCATGTTTTTAATTGGATTACAAATTTTCATTAGCTTTCCTACACCGGCATAAAGTCAGCCTCGCATTCTCATGCTACACAGTTCTAGGCCATATTTTCTATACCCTCTCTCTTTCATTTTCTTCCTGAGCCTTAATACAGTAGGGAAGTTCCTGTGTTGATCCAGACTGGGAGACCACTGTACATCAAGGACCTAGTGACCCACACAACAGTTAATCTGAGCGGGCACAGGTCTGTGCCGCGCTGTGCTGTGTTCAGCGTGGCCTTCAGGTTGTGTCGTGCTGCACAAATCCTTGACCAGAGGATGAGCTCTGCCAGCTCACTGTAATGGAAGAACCTGCAGGCAGCTCCCACTTTCTGCTGGCAATTACACCACCTGTGTGGCCTTGCCTTCATCTAAAAGTGCAGCAAGAAGTTCTCATTGAAACATCCTTTATGAATAGAGTTGTTTTCTTGGAAGAAAATTTTATAAAAGCTCAAATAACCAAAAAGGAGAGGCTTCCCTCCACGGATAGGATCTGCACAGCGTGCCGTGGGAAAAACCATCCAGGGTCCATCCAATGCTGCACGAACGTGGGGTTCCCAGTAGCTGAAGGGATGTAAGATATACTCACTATCTATATTCCTCTTCTTATTCTGTCTAAACTGTTATTTCATTAAGCCATTTGTTACTGAGTCTTTCCTGTTGAGATCCAGACAGAACCCTGCACCGCCTCTCTCCCTTTCTCCACCTGCCTGGTGCAGAGCAGATCCATTTGCTATTTCTACTTCTGACCTCTTTTTTCATTCCAAAATTGTTAATTACAGATGCAGAGAACAAAGCCAGGCCCTTTCCAACTATTTTTCCTCCATCTCCTCAGACAAGCTAATTATTCTGGCACTGAGGCTACACCACAGAGATTTTGGAATTGAAAAGAAGCTGCAAGGCAGAGGTGGTGTAAGCTAGGTTGCCTTCTACATGACAGTGGAGGGTTAAGATCTGACACACTCATTTCACTTACTGTGGCTCAGACACTGAATAGTATCTTCTTATACTGTGACAACGTCATCCATTTTCATTACATCACTGTAACCTCAGACCCCCTTTATACTGCTGAGGCAACATAAATTAGCCTTAATGTGGATGTACATATAATTCACAAGGGTTTTGAACTCCCTTTACTTGGCCACAAAGTACAAGCAGACCCTAATGTAAGCCAAAGCCTATCCCGAAACCTCTTCTAACTGCATGCTTTGTTTTCCTCTGCTGAGGAAGAGTTCTCACAGTATTGTGAATAACCGCAGCCCTTCCTTCACATTCCTTTTAGCATGGAGAAAAGAAGGCTCAGGGGGAATGTCATCAATGTGTACAAATATTTGAAGGGAGTGTGTAAAGAGGACAGAGCCAGGCCCTTTTCAGTGGTGCCCAGTGACAGGACCAGAGGCACTGGGCACAAACTGAAACACAGGAGCTTCCCTCTAAACATCAGGAAACACTTTTTCACTCTGAGGGTGACCAAGCACTGGCACAGGTTGCCCAGGGAGATTGTGGAGTCTCCTTCCTTGGAGATATTCAAAAGCCATCCGGTCATGGTCCTAGACAACCTGCTCTAGGTGGCCCTGCTTGAGCAGGGGGGTTGGACAAGGTGACCTCCAGAGATTCCTTCCAACCTCAACCATTCTGTGATTCCTCATCCTTGTCAGAAAGCCAGGCTAGTCCCCATCCCTGTTTTATCTCCCTTTTTTGAAGCTGAACTGAAGAGCCTCAACAAGCCACACTCAGCAGCTTGTGAGAAGGAGAAATTTCAAAAGTCTGAAATTCAATGACTGCTGGGTTATAACAGTAAATCACAAACACATTTAGGAAAACTCTATATATTTGGTAATTGTTACTAGTTACTGTACCCAAGTTTGCAATAAGTTCATCCCTCTTGTCGTGAAAAACAGCTACCTACCCCCATCACAGTAAGCACTTTCTCATTTACCACCTCCCAGGAGCTAGATAAACCTGCTGGCTATTTCAGGGTGATAAAATATTTGCAGGTTCTAGGAGATGATTCCTCATGTCACATATTCCAACATGTGCTTATCTACCTCTCTTATGTACAAACCTCCCATACACCACTCTTGCTGACAGTCTTCAGAAGTGTCACAGGTTAAATGACCATATGAAAAAGTATGCTCACATCCCCCAACTATTTGTTTAGGTTCTGCCCTGGAGTGATTGCCTTTGGGTACATAAAAGCACTAACAAAAAAAGCATCATCAGTCTGGCAACTTACAGAAAATACATGCATTTAAGAAACAGCCAGTGTTTAAGAAACTCTTTCAAAATCTTTTTTCTTATACAGCTATCCCCGATGACCAGTTATACAGAAATTCTTGAGTATATATGGAAAAAAAAATACTTTCAGACATCATTTTGTTACTTCAACTTTTACACTGACTTCTGCAAAAGAATGACATTTTAGTCCTGTGGAAAAACTATGCACACTAACCATTCTGTTCTTTACAATACTTCTTTGGAAAGTATATCTTGCCTACGCCTCCCCAGTTGACTCCGTAGCAAAGTTAAACTTCACTCCTTTTCAAACACTTTGGAGTTTTCCTTATTTTTGTAGAGAATTATGGAGGTGGCTCTGACTGAATCAAATTATGCTCCAAAATCTTTTGAAGAGAAGTTCAGTCTCTCCAGGCATTCACAATCCTCTTCTCTAGGCTGAAAAAGCTGATGGAAAGGTTTAATCAGGTCTGATCAAAGGATCTCTCTTCCAGGATCCAGATTTCCCTACGTACAGTAGAACTGGAATAATGAACATTAACACAGTCAGTAATGTATATGTTTAAAAGGAAAATAATTCTAGGATTTTTTTAATCTTAGAAAATGTGTATATAATCTACATTTCTAAATCTGCAGACATAATTCAATGCCACTACACATCATCAAATCACTTAATGTTTCTATAAATTATTACAATTTCAAGAAAATGTCACATTTAGAATTTACAATTCAAAGACATAAAATGGAAAATAAAAAAAGTCGATAACATAGATAACCAATCATGACAGTTAAAAATTAGAACAGGCATTGAGGGGAAAATAAACACCGTAACTGTTTATGAAGGGAATTTGTACATTTCCATTTTTGTTGGCTCAGATGTTTTTACCATCCCTGGAGATGCTGTTTCACTTCATCAGCTCCTGATTCTACAGTTAAGATCCTACCACAGAAAGCCCAGAACCCCATTGAAGTCAACAGAGCTCTTCTTGGGCACCACAGCTCAGCTCTTTTTTATCAGCTTGAAGAGTTGGTATCTTTTGACTGCCTAGCCATACAAAGCAATTCCATTAATCTGAAGGAAAAAGCTTCTCAGGACTGTGGTGGTTGGAATTATTACTAACGATTTATTAAAGAGCTGAAATTTTGTTTTGAAGGCTCCAGAAATGTCTGAAACAAATGTTGCTGAAACTTTCCAATTACATATTTCATACATCCATTAATCCGATCAAAAACATTGACATCTTAATGTTCAGGTTTTTTCTTCAAAAAATTGATATATTGTCAATCCAAGCTTCCACTGCAGGCCTACTCTCCCCACAGAAAGATCACTACAGCTAAGTCCAAATTGCATTTGTTCACCCTCAACCCTTCAATGCTATCAATTCACCTCTATACCACTGCCAATTATTTGCACTGAGACATCCATTTTCAAAAAGCACATAAATTAGGTCCTCGGATTCCCTGTTGCAGCAAGATCTCTCTGGCTATGTGCGGGCGATGCTTCCACTTTTAGCCATCTGATTTTAGAAATGTCTCAACCTGAGGAGAGAACGAAAAGCTTTATTTTGAGTCACTGGAGACCATAAGTTTGTAACAAATGCCGAAAATTAGTTTCAAGATAAATCTCAAAATTTAGCTACCAAAACTGATATCTATTCTATTACCACATTATTGGCAGGTGTATCTTCTTAGTGAGATGAACTGTAGTCTGCCTGCCTTTACAAACCAGTGTGAATGTAAATCAAGCCTTACAACCAGCTTTGAAATTGTACTATAGTATCCATTGTTATATTGGTCTTCATTTTACACATAAATTAGTGTGCCCTAATAAGCTGCTTTTGGCATTTAACACTCCCATCCAAAATATTAAGTAACTTCAGCTTCTCTAAATTATTATCAAATGCATCATATTCTGTAAATTGGTGGGCCATATTTATAATCTTGATCTTTCCCTTTCAACTGAAGCAATTGATTTCCAGTTTTTCAAGTTCTTATTCACCTGACTAATTCACTCTTAATTATTTAAGTAATATCATGAATGCCAACAAATTACATGTGGTGGGGAAGAAGTCCAAACACTTTTCCCATCACATTTAGTGATGTAGTCCAATCAAATTTGTGTGAGCAGGGCTGGAGCGTGGCATGCATAAAACATAGCTGATCAACAGGGCTCCAACAACACCGGCTCTGTGGATTAATCGTAAGGCTGGGACCTAAGAGAGTATTTTCCACATGGCTGTTCATTGTTTGTTTGCTTAAGTAATGTTTCAGGGATTTTTTAACACCCATTTCTTCAATTCACATGTTGTGGTTTTTTGGTTTTGGTTTTTTTGTAGTCGAGATGCTTTGCAGGTGATACAGAATAACTTTATCTACTAGGCCACACATTTTCACTAATCAGCCAAGGAACTTGAGGCTTTTGAAGTAGCCACAGGAGGGTTCTCCTACCATTTCTTTATCACAATGGTAAAATAGATGAAATTTTAAAAAAATATCCCATGTTTCCTATTGTTTCCTGCCAAAAACATTGTGTGTACAAAGATGCATGCAAATCAAATGTAATGTTGTATACAAGAAAGTTATTTTCATTCTTCTAAGCTGTAGATCTAACTTTGTGAAAGACTCTGCCTTACTCGGGTTAACACTTAACCCTGCCAATGGCAGGATTTCCAGAGAGTTGTCCATGGCTATGAACTTACTCAAATATGCTATGAACCCAGAGCAAAAATATCACTGACATAGTGATGATCTAGTTACTCCTGGGAAAGTGGCAGAGCCTACACAAACACAACCTTACCCAATATCTGATTGAATTAATAAACTTAGCTGTTAATCATCTGTTATACTTTACAAGAACACTGTTCATTATCTGATTATATAACTCCAAAAGAGGTGTTGTTCCGTTACATTATATTTATATATTATTGTATAAGGACATTTTTATACATTGTACAAGTATAAACTAACTCCTTTTTGTCCATAAATTGTTAGCAGTTCAGATGCGTATAAAATATTTATAGATGCAACTGATACTTCATGAAAGCTTTCTGAAACTGGCAAATTCTTAACTCCTGAATGCAACTAATTTCCATATTTGGTTCAATTTGCATTGCAGCTGACTTTTCATTGAGTCTTGAAATTAGTATGAAATGTTAAATTTGCTGGATTTTTTTAAAGATTCTTTTTTGGTGTTTCGACTAGGAGTACTTAATTGTGTTTGCAATTAAGTTAACATGAAAGGCTTAATAATCAACCATTTTGTCCTCTGAATCAGAAAATGTTAAGGTTTTTTTAGTAGAAAGGTTAGATTATGAACCACTAAAGGGTTTGGGCTGTATTGAGCTCCTTTTCAACTCATACACACAGCTTGCTCCTGGAACATCAGGTAAGGTACTTTTTGGATGCTCACCTTATTACCTTGAAACATCTGTACGTGCCAAAAGTGCTTCTATGTAAATATGTTGCTTTAATATTTAGTAAAGCTCCTTTCTGTCAAATGGGGCAACGAATCCAGATTCCCTTGGATTTTAAGTGGTTCTCCCCTCATGTTTTTAATACTGGAAATTCTATGTGACATTAAGTTATGTGAGGCTTTTTTCAGCTGAAACACGAGGAAGAAAGTGACAGTCACTGGAACTGCAAAAAGCTGAGTGCAATGACTGCCAAAAAAGTCATGTGTATTGCAGGCTGGCTAGAACATAAAGTCTATCTAAAGGCCAATGGGGATGAGATGCTTAGCTGTGAGAAAGTGGAGTTAAGTCTACACCAAGTTATTCTCATCCAAGTCTAACTGAATTACCAAATGTATCTCTTTATCTTCTATTATTGTTTATAAAAATGTGTTATCACATCTTTATGATTGCATAAATTCATACCATAAATGTTTTTACAAGTGCTTAAATATATAAAAATTGGATTTTGTGTGTGTGTGTATATATATATACATAGTAAAGGTGTTGTACCTTATCTGAGCTTAGATCGCAATCCCATTAATAGGATTTCTTTATTGTTACTAGTAGTTTAGCTGAGTAAAGAGAACTGAGGCACGGAAAAAAACCTCTCAGGATATAGATCCAGAACCTAAATGTTTGTATTTCTTTCAATCCAAGAAACCTTGATATATTTGAGGTAAACCAGAGAATACATCTTAATAACAGGTAAGAAAGGAAAGCTTTGGCATCAGCTCTCTGAGGCAGAAGCCAGTCATGACAATACATATATTTCTATTCTATGAGTTCCTGCATTTACTGAAGAAGGAAATTTTCAAAGGTAGACATCTAAGTAAGTCCCACTGAAGCTGAGTGTTCAATTCCCGTAGACTATGGGAAATTCTACCCACAAATGAAAATATTTTAATATAATCATTCTGACTTTATATTATGAAAATAAGATAATACATTAAATTCTCACTGATGGTAGCTAGTAATATTATTCTTCACTTTCTGTAGTTTATCAATTCTCCTGATTACTCTTAAACATAAAATATAATAAAAATTCATAGATTTAAAAAGACCTGTCATGATATAGAAAACAATCAATGAAGCAGGGGAATGAGCTGTTTACAAATGCAGCTGAAAATCAAGAAAAACAAATATTCTGTTTGATAAAAACCAATCCTTGCATTTCATTTTTAAGCAAAATAAGTGAATCAGTGTGGCTGAACTGTCAGGCTTTAATTGCTCCAAAACTCTAATGACAAAGGGGGAGAAGTGCCAGAAATTCACATGATTTATTATCTTCCTACACTTCAGTTTCAAGCAAATGCATAATCCCAGAGGGATTCTCAACCACTTCCTGACAGCCCCTCAGCATTGAGTTAATACACAAGGTAAAAGAAAATTTAATGTAGAGTATCAGAACTGATTAATGGAAGTCATGTCAGCTGTCAGTCCTCTGCAAGCTAATTAGACAAAGCACTCAAGAAAACTCTGGTGCTGCATATGAAGGTTGCCATAAACTTTAAGGGGGAAAAATAACAGTAGATTATTATTTAAAAAAAAATAAAAAATAAAAAAGGAAATTTTACCTTCAATGTATAATATGTATTTATTTGGCCAACTGATTCCTGCAAAGAAACTAGGATATTAGTCCTACAAATTCATTCTAAAGATTTCTGTTTGAGTTTTTTAACCTCTGGAGTAACTTTTTACTTCGAGGCCTTTGTTTGTTTCTTAAAGAGAGTTCTAAAACACTACTGAAGTAATAAAGCCCAAACAATTCTAGGTAAAAATAATCTCATCCACAGTGTAAGAATTGATGTCAGTATGAACTAATTCATCCTACTGCATGCCAGGACTACTGAAGACTGAAATATTCTGTCTTGAAAGAACCCCCCTCTAAGCATGCCCAAAAATCAAACTCTATAGACATTGACATGCTCTTGGTCTTGAACCATGTTGGAGGTGTCATGGGAGAGGACATAGTATGCCAAGGGAAAACCATGTAAATGCTTCATATAGGACAACCTAGAACATCTTATCAAACAGTCTGAATGTCCATACACCCAGGAACATCTACAGCTGCTGCTGCTTTTTTTTAATATTGCCTATCCTATAAAGCATCGATGAATCCTCCTCATCACTGAAGCCTTTAGTCACAATAGAGGGCATTCGTGAACATTATTCTGTCAAAAATATTGGGACTCAGTTCAGCCCCTCCATTTGTTGAACAGTTCGAGCTATTGCGCTAGTACCAAGTACTTCTATGGAGTGCCATCACCTCTATTACAGAACAATATCGCCTTACAGTATTTTCTCTATGGAAAGCATGGCCATGTGGAAGCGTCAGAAGTCAGAGCTCAATGCAGCTCCTAACTGTGAGCAGAACTGATAAGTCTACTCCATTCACATTGCCTTTATTTTGTGATGTATGTCCTACACATCATCCCACATGGGACCTTTACTGCACTACTGGAGATCAAAAGCCAAGCCCAGTGTATCCATGCAACTTATATCCTTTTTCATGCCATGTTTTCCCAGTGAAAAGCAGTTGAAGCTTATAGGCATCTTGAGCTAGTGAGGCAGATGTCCACAAGCCACTGGCATCACTCTGAAAATGCTTCTTGGTCTGCTTGATAATTGCTCTTCCTGGGGTTGGGTCAGCTCAGCCCTTCAATAGCTGAATCCATTACTTTCCTAGTGTCATCCACCACTATAGAGTATTCCCAGCTTCATCAGCCTGTCTTCAGTCCTTGTCCATGAACCAGATCCCAGCTGAGACAATGTGGCAGGCATATGTGAAATCACACATGGCCCTGCTATGCTTAGGGACTCCACCTCGTACTGAAGTTTCAATGCAAACATGCTTGACAGCCTAGTTCTTGCGTAGTATGCCAAGTGCCATTTCTGCTTAAACTTCCCTAGAGTCCACACTTTCCCTAGAGTCCACACACATTTGGAAAAGCTATAAACATAGAGAACAGACCTCAATGAATGAGTGGAAGATTTTCTTGTAGCTGGTTTTGTCACACCTTTTCTTCATCCACAGATCCCAATCCCTTGTTTGTCCTTTTACTCCTTTACGAGATCACTACACCATCTCTCAAAGCTACAGTTTGCAAGTCCAGCTCTAAATTCATCAGTTCCAGGACAGCTCAGACTCCCAGTCACTGGAGATGCCACACAAGAGCAAAAGAGAGGCTCCAGTTACAAGTTTGTTGTTCTGGGATTCTCAAGGGAATTTCTTCCACAGAATGGGATTTTCAGAGCTTCCACAAGGGAGACTTTGGGGACACATCCCTTCTGCCTATAGACATTTCAGTCCATAGAAGGAGTCTGGGGATGACAGATTAGGTGTCCATTGTGTTTTGTATCCACATGTCTGAGAAAGAGCCAGGGAGGTGTCCTGTGAGGGACTTTTCTTTGATCGTGGTCTCTATGAATGAGAGGAGGAAAGTCCTGGATAGTAACGATTGGGGCAAATTGTCAGAATGAAGTCTGTGGCGTCTGATATGCTACATTCTCAGGAAATAACAGACTCAAATTCATCTACCCACACAAAATTAAGGATCAATATCCAAGCCAGCCAGTGCCATATCCATGGGTGCTGGTATGCTCCATTCAGACACTGAAGTGCCAAGCTGATAGGGGCAGATGTTTCCCAGCATGTTTTATTTTGCCCTGTAGAGGAAGAGGGGGTTGCTGCATGAGCAGTGGAGAAATGTGGTAGTTCAGGTTTCACAGTGCCACAGCTTTAAACCTTCTTCCTCTCCTCTGCTTATCCTCCCACAGCAGTTCCTTGGAAAAAGAGGAGCTGATAGATAATTGCCCCTGATTTAGGACAGTGGAGGGGAGCAGGCATGATGCAGGTAAGCTGGACATAGCTTAATGTTTAGGAGCAGTCAAGGGGCCTCAGAAGTCTTGGCATAGCCAAGGCATCCCATGGGCCATGCAACATGCATGTAACCAGAGCACTCTGAGGGCACCCATAGCCCTCCAAGATCAAATGACTTAACAGGTGCCAAAGACCTCTTCAAGAGCTTAGGTCTATGATAAATTTAAACTTAATTAATCCCCATAAACTTTGTCTCTAATTCCTCGCATCTTTGTGGCAACTACTATCTAATTCTAGCCAAAATACACTCTAAATAAAAACTGCCTAGCATGGTCACAAATGTGTCAGTTTGAAAAATTAACCCAAACAGCAGAGCAGCTATTAGTTATATAGAATCATAGAATCGTTAAGGTTGGAAAAGACCTCTAAGATCATTGTGTCCAACCGTCAACCCAACACCACCGTGCCCACTAAACCATGTCCCTAAGTGCCGCATCTACACGTCTTTTAAATACTTCCAGGGATGGTGACTCAACCACTTCCCTGGGCAGCCTGTTCCAATGTTTAACCACTCTTTCAGTAAAGAAATTTTTCCTCATGTCCAATCTAAACCTCCCCTGGTACAACTTGAGGCCATTTCCTCTCGTCCAATCAAGTTCCATCTGCTGATGGATATTCTTCATTAATATTAAATATAAAAATGTCTTGGAGTTACAGGCAGGCCCTGCCCTCTCACTGTGGTTGTCATATTTTGCCAGTGCCACCTGACCTCTTTATGGTTCTCCTTGGTTGTCCTTTGGAAAAAAAATGACAGATCAAAACAGCATGGCAACCAGGGGCTACGGCCTGCTCCTATTTTATGATTGATTGACATTGAATTTCCTGGAGAAGAATCAGATTCATGCTTGGAAGAGAGTCCCACACATCCGGTCTGCAACGGCAACTTAGCAGGCAGAAAGAGCTCCTGTTTGACCCCAGGCATCCTGGTGAAACACCATCCTGTTAAACCACGAGGGCCAAACTTCAGCCCTACAGCTCTCAGTGTGCAAACTCAGCACAATGGCTTCCTTAAACCTCATGAGAAGTTCATACTCCTTTTGCACAGGGAGGCTACTACCACTGTTACAGCCCTTAAGTCATGCCTGTCGCTGGCAGAGGCTGCAGGACAATGGACTGTGACAGTGTGCTCCCCCGCCCAACCTGGTGCGCCCCCCCAGCCCAACCTGATCTTTATCTCCTGTAACCCTCCTCAAGCAATAACTACCAGGGGCAGTTGTTAATGGATGCTGATAGTGATAGCTGCGTCCATTCAAAGTGGATTCCGGAGACAGATAACAACACAATAACCAAGGGTTATCGTGAGAAATATGCCCACCTAACCACAGTTATCAGTATGCAAATATGGCTATGAGTTAATCAGCTTACCCACATAAATAGTGAGCAGCCCAAGAGCCCTTTGAGCTCTCCTGCACGGCAGCGGGCTGCACGCCAGGATCTCCCCTTGAGTAGGGACGCCTCTCAAGGTTACTCCTCAAGGTTGAGAGATTCCTTGATGCAACAGATCCTCGGTAAGTGACTAATAGCATGCTAGACTTTGAAATCTTAGCTAAGTGATATAAAGGATTGATTGTGCATATATAATCCTTTAGACATAAACCATTGACCAAGTCTGGGACTAGGTTTGGATCCAGCTTCACCTAGACTCCTCTCTGAGAAGGAGTTTAGAAAGCAAGGGGGTCCTTTCTGAGCCTCATGACTCAATGGGAGGGTCCCCCTGACAGTTTTGTCTGACCCTGTCCTCTATGCAGTAAATAATCAAGTGTACCTTGCCATCGAATCTTGTTAAATCACTGTCGCATTTACCGGTGAACTCTAACTCACTGTTATATCAGTAAAGTGTATTGTTGCTTCTCTCTTACGAGTGAAGTGCAGTCTCACTCTCCACCCACGACATGGACATACAACTGTCGTATGCCTGCGCCTCAATTCTGATTTCCATGAGTAAACCCAAAGTACCACCCTAAATATCCTGCCAGACTTGCTCTTGCACATCCAGGCATGTTATATTCTTCAGCCAGCACATCAGATGCTCTCAGGGTAATTATGTCAGTGAAACTAAGCAAACACTTCACAGCAGAATGAACTCACCGAGGCAATCTATAAAGGATTAGGCAGTTGCCAGTGGATGAACATTTCTCACAGAACAATCATTCTATCTCTAATCCTCAGCCTTGTAGCTTAGGGAAAACCCACAAAATACCTTCCAAAAATGAGCATGGGAGCTAAAATTTATAACTCTACTGGGTACAAAAAACATGGACTCAGCAGAGCTAGCAGTTATACCGCACATAATATGATCCCTCCCTCCAGTAATGCAATCAACAGCCTGATAACTGTCTTTCTCTCTTTCAAAGATACAGATATCTTATCACCTTTCTCCTTTTACCCTTTCTTTCCAAGATGGTGTACCTGCTACGTAAACTAACTGAACTCCGAACAGGTGTTCTCAGATTGTGTTTGGTTTCAAAGTCTTCTGCTTTTCTTTCAGACCTGAAGTGTGACCAAATGTTTGTCTAATTTTTCCAAATGAGGAAAGAAATTGGCCTCTACCATATTGACTAGGAAGCAACACAGTGAGGACCCGTAGACTTCTATCATTTTAAGCTATTGCAGGATAAAAACAGGATTCATAGAATGTTTCTTCAACAAAAGGGAAAGAAGGGGCATTTGCTATCAAAATTTTTTTCTGAAACCATAATGTCCAGATGCAAATGAGCTCTGCAGGGATTTAATTCCTTACCAGGCTGGATTCTTGTCATTATTTCACCTTATACTGACTTGAGAGTGGGCTGTTATCTTGAAGCAATCTGTCAAGGAATTCAGTACGAATTTTTTCTTCTCTGTTGCACTAGTGGAAAATTTTCTATCCTGACTATTTTAAAGGAAAAATGGATTTTTTTACTAAACAAATTCTTTCAAAAAAAAGAGTGAGGGTGCAGCTGCTTGCCTTGCAAAATGTCAGCTTCTACCAGAAGCTCCTGCAGCTTTCCAGACAAATACTTTCCAAGCAACAAGTGACAAATACTCAGCTTGTGGAGAGGTCTTTCTTTTTTTACAAAGATTTGAAATTTCTTTGGATTAAATACTCCAAGCAGTTCTACTTCTGCTCTTGGCCATTTTATGAACTTGTATCACACTGTGGAGGAATACCTCCCAAGTTGTGTATTAGTGTAATTTTAAGATACCTGCACAAGCCAGTGAAATGGCATAAATACCTCTTACACAGCTGACCTGCAAAAAAATGAGCATGTTACAAACTGCGGATGCATTTGGCAGCATGACTCTCAGTCAATATAAAACGCGGGAGAGTGCCTAATGAGCTGTATGAGAACAAGACTTGAGGGGATATGTTAACTAACACAACATCAGCCATGACTCTGCAGTCAGGGCTGACAGAAACAAGTCTGTGGTTGGTGACCGGCTGACTGCTACCCTGCTGGTTGCCGCAGGCGTGTCTTCACCGGTGTTTCTGAGCCAGGGGTCAGCGTGTAAGGTAAAGAGCAGAGAGATGCAAGGCTTGCACGGCTAACACAGCACCGCTCTCTTTCCTTCCTATGCGCAGGGAGGGTGTGCGTACCCAGCAGCCCCAGAGCCCACTAGCCTCAATTTTCTGACACTCTCTTGAGCTTAATAGGCACTTCATTTCATCCTTGACATGATAGTAAGAGACCTCAAGCAGAGTTTTAATTTTATCTTCTGCCTGCTGGCCACTTAGGATGTTTAACCCTCCTGCAACTCCTAATGCAGCTGACTAAACCAGATCATAGTACCAAGCAAAATGTTTCTTTTCAGGCAGAATGTGTAAAACACTTCTTTATCCATGTTTTTAATTTTGCACCCAAAAAAACAGTGAGATTGAAGGTCTTTGAAATTAAATAAAGGCACAGAATATACGAGTAGAGTGACAGATGACGGAAATACACTCAGCTGCCCTGAATTTTGCTAAGACTTGGCTCTGGAAAAGCTGTTGAGTTGGACAGGGCAGCCTACAAAGCAGGAAATGAAATGGAATTTGAGTTAATTTTATTTCATCATCTGCAGCAGATGTTCAGATGTTCTGATGCAGAGGTTCAAGCAAAGATGTTTAAAGGAAGTTTATCACAGAAGTTTATCACAGAAGCTCATCACAAAAGGCAGCTAAAGGTGGTAAAATGTATCTAAATAATGAGAATCAAAAGATCCAAATGAACAGAGTAACTAAATGATTCTCTCTTCATTAGTGAGACATGACTTCCACCCCTGCATTTTATCTCCACTTATCTCAGTCTCATTTATCTCCTTTATCCTAGTCACTAGAAGAGAGGAGAATATTTCTTTCTGAAACTATTGGCTCACTTAATATACAACTACAAAAATATCCATAATGAACAAAGACAAGGACAAGACTTTTGTTCAGACATTATTTAACAAAAGTCATAGTATTATGATATTAGGAAATAGGAGCAGTTTGACTACTGAGATTACCCTATTCACTATATTCCAGTGCAGCCACCAAAACATAGCAAGCATATCTATTATCCATAGTGCTATGATACTTAAAATTATAGGTAAAGCATGTATAAATTAGTTCCATGGTAAATAAAATAGGAGCATTTGTATATTTCTTTTTTTATCCTCTGAAGGGGTCTTTTAATACTCTACATTGAGAAAATTTAGCTCTGAAAAAAAGCTAAATTTATTGACCTAAAGCAAACCAGAAATGTCATCTTTTGCTGTTCCTTTTCCTACTATAAAACCATTTACAGCAAATTCTGCTCTCTGATCTTCCTGGAACAAGTGAACACTGGTGGGAGTTCAGCATATTCAGGAGGAACAGAGTCAGTCAAAACTGGCTACACAGACCTCAAAGGAGAATCCTGACCACAAACAGTAATTGCAAAGTTTGGCTGGTTGGTTATTTTTATTGCTCAGTTTATTACAGGAGATCATGTCAGAAAAGACAGGTTGGGTCATTTAGCCTATCCTCTGCATTCTAAACTTCTCCCTACATCATTCTCACTAACACCTTGTTATCTAACATAAGTAGCTTCCCTGGCAGAGCTGCAGCCATCCCAGCTGTCGCCTGATTTCTTCCTTAGTGCACAACTTCAATGGCACTCTCTGCAACCCCACAGCACCGCAACCGCGGGAAGGGACAGCACGTGTCCCTCGCCATACCTATGAGCCTATAAGCCCCGCTTGGAGGTATAGTCAAAATGAAAATGAGACTGATCTCTGCCACGGGGCTCTGCAGTTTCATACTATCACACCCTGAGAGGCGATGCACAGTCCCTTGTGTCCTTCACCTTCTGCCCACATGTATGCTCTTCCCCTATATTCTCACCAGCTGGGCGGAGCAGCTGCCTTTTCCAAGTCAATCTACACATTTCTCCATCCACTAGCTTTAGATCATAGAGGAACAAACATGCTGCCCCAACTGAGAGGTTTCATGTTCAGTACATTACACACACGTTGATACAGGAGCTTTACACCACCGAAAACACAGTTCCCCTTTCAGTACAACCTACAGCATTTGTTTTCCTAGGTGAAGTGACTAAGTATCAATACATGGAAAGCTATTTAAATCTTTTTAGAGATATTTTAAATACCTGTCAGGTTTTATTTCACTCTTGTTCATTTGCTACAGGTAAAATCAGAGGAATTGAGTTAGCTAAAGTTATGGAAGAAAAGATGCAGAAAAGAATACTGCACATTTTTTAAAACAAACTGATCACTTACATGTCTTACAAAAGTTTTATTGGCCCTCAAATAGAATGAAATTAGAACTCGGTAATAGTTAATGATTGCTCTCTAATGCAAAATAGATGTGGAAGAGACCTCCAGAGGTCGTCTAGTGCACGTCCAGGCAAGATTAACAACACTCAATGGTTTTAACCCATGTTTGCATTGAAAGGTTGTGGTGTCCAATACCTTCTTAGTACACAGGTCCACTGCTTAGCAAGGCTAATTAGAGATTTTTTTTCCTGATGTAGAGCCAGAAACCCCCTTCCTAGGATCTAAAAACCACCACCTCTCTTCTTCTTACTAACACACATGGAGACGGTTAATTCCTTTTTTCTTTGTAGCCTCCTTTGCACATTTGAGGAGTGTTACCATGTCGCCATCTCTTCTCAGCTTTCTCAACTCTTCCCTCACGGGCCACGTTTCTGTTCTTATTGCTCTATCCTTGACTTATTGCATTTGTCTACATCAACTCACACCTTCAGTATTTTTCAGGCAATGTACCCAATTTGACAGTTATTCTGAATTCTAAATACTGTCCACCATAGTTCTTCCAGCTGCTTCCAGTTTACCATCTGCACGTGAAATAAATATACTCTTTAATAATGTCACTGATGGAAGTAGTGACTGACACTGGAAAATCAGTTTAGAACACAATTTGAAATATTTTCTCGCTTTTAGATGTATTTTGTGAGCACAGTTCCCCAGTCCCTTTTTTCATGTCACAGCAATTTCATCAAGCCAGGTTTTGCCTAGGGTTTTTTAGGAGAACAGGATATGACAGAGAGCCAACCAGCTTACTAAAGTTAGTTGTTTTTTTCTCTATCTCCATAGAAATAAATTTAGTTGATGTGACATTATTTTTTTTTCCAAATCTATTCTGGCTGTTATTTGTAATTTAGCTATTTTCCAAGCTTTTTGATTATTTCTTCTGTAACCATTCTAGACATTGAAGTTGAGCTGACTGGTCTGTAATTTCCTTTTTCTTTTTTACTACATTTAAAGACAGGTAATACGTTTGCCCTTTCTGTAATGTCATCCTATCTGAATAAGTTTACAGAATAACAGTTAGTGGCTCTGACAGTGTTTCTGTTTGTTCTTGAAGAATTCTTGAAGAAGTTTCAAGTCCATTCAGTGTGAAGACACTAACCTATCCAAACATTCAAACATATTCTTTCACCAGTCTGCTGTTCTGGGCTGTACCATCTCAAAGCTGCCCACTTCAAAACAAATTTGGCCTCTCACACAATCTGGAAGCCTCTCCTGCCTAGCAGAATAGAAGCAAGCTGCATATCCAGTGGGCTCCTTCATCAAGAGATGTGCAACTTTTACTTCTTGGAGAAATGTTAGTTTTAGGAAAAAAAGACTAACTGCTTTACCTCTTTAAAATGATCATCACAGCTGACCCTTGTAAGGACTGTTGTCTCATTCTCTCCTCCTTTTACTGTTAGCAGAGACTTTCATTGGTGTTTGTTTATGTTTGTCTCCTCTTTCTCTAGATATTCTTAACTGTAAAGCAATATATTTTCCTTCTTTTATCAGACCAAACTTCTTGAGCCAGCTATACCCCTGTATATCAATATTGCAGTCATGTGAGTTATTCCCTAAAGCCTCTGCTATGCCAATGAAGTAGTAATTTTAATTATGTGCTGAGATTTCTATGCCTGCTCTTCCTAGAGACACGGTATTGATCAAGTGCATCAATAAAGCCTTCTGTTCAGTTTTTCAGTATTTTAGCTTCTCTATTTTTATTACATTTTTGCATTGCCCTTGCCTGGATACCAGCATCTACACCATGCACTCGGTCTGCTCTAGCCCTCTAAACATCCCTGAATGAGAAAACTACACTGTAAATTCATTAAAATTACATTTTAAATTGAAGGTGGCAGTTACCATACACTTTAAAGATACGTCAGCCCAATAAGCTTTTTTGTATTTGCTATAAATAACAGAACACAGACTCATATAAAAATACCAGAGAATTTTGCTTATGCAAATTGAGTGGCTGCATGTCTACTTTAATACAGCAGTCACTCAAAGTGTTAAATTCAGTTTCCTGAATAGAAAGCCACACTGTTGAGAGGTGAGGGGGTGGGGGCTGATGCTCAGTTTGTTATATTTTTTACTGGCTTCCACAGTGCTAAATCAATTTAGACCAGTTCACATTCTGTTCCTAGGTCACTATTGCCTTCGTTGTATCCAATTTCCAGGCAGTCAGACATAAGGATTTTAAGACATAATGTGTTCTTTAGCCAGCAATCTCTTTAGTGTCCACTAGTGCCTGAATAAAAGATGATGTTGCAGGATAAGACACTGTTGTAATTCCATTTCACTTCTTTTTGTTTAATTTTTGACAAGCAATGGTTCCTGATAAAGGCATCCTCTCCGCACATTTTCCCTTTAGATTTTAGCTGTAAGATTTTCACTTGAAATAAACCAGCATTATACCAAGGAAAATTCTATAAGTAGTAGTTACAAATGAAACACGGAAAATGAGAATAAACATACAAAATACCTAGGGCCAAATTCTGCTATCAGTTCTCTTCAGTGAGGTTGGATCAGTACACCAAAAAAAAATATACAACCTCAGGACATGTAACAAAAAAGGGTTATGTCAAATTGAAAAAGCTAAACAAAAAGATGAAGGGTTTGATGTTTCTGAAATGGTATCTAAGGTGTTATTGAAGCCATTGGGGTTGTAGGGGTACTACTAAGAGAAGTGCAAGTCAGCAGTAATGAATTACATAGGCTGCACTGCCAATATTTATTACATGAAAATACACATTCAAGCTACTTTTACTTGTGTGTCCTCTGCACTGATTCCAACCCTATCTTATAAGAGGTCTCCTGTGATTCAACCTAACAACTTTATCCTGCTCTTCTAACTCCTTGTCTTAAGACATTGCGCAAATTATAATAACCCAGATTTTCATACAGCAAAATAATCTTCTTAGTTGATTCTCCACAGGGATTATTTATTCAGCTTTCTTTTCCAGGTCTTGAAATAATGTAGGCAGTAACCTTTTTCCTACTTCTCTTCCACTGAAAAAAATGGTATTTTTTTTAACAAGAGACACCGAGGTCTGTGCTGATCACACAAAAATCCTTTTAAAGAATGCATATTATTTATTCAATTTTCAGATTCAGCATACACGTAAGATATTCAAACTGTACTATTTAATACTGATCAGTCCCTTTTAGAAGGCTCTCTAATCTGTACAGTTATTAAGTATAATGGGATTTACTTCAATGAAGTCTAACACTAGGAAGGAAAGTACATGTGGTAAATCCTATTACAGCTAAAGAGATGGCTTGCATTTCCTTGTTTATTTTTTAATCCTCCTTTGGCAGGAACAACAAATTTTCAGGTGTTTGGGGTTTTTTTCCTTCATTGTCATTTTTATCACTTGAAAGGAGGGTGAAGGTTGAACATTTCCCTCTGGAGCGGGCAAACAGGAATCTCATGAAGTTCAACAAAAGGAAGCGCAAAGTCCTGTACCTGGGCAGGAACAAGCCCAGGCACCATTAGAGGCTGGGGGCGAACCAGCTGGAAAGCAGCTTTGCAGAAAAGGACCTGGGAGTCCTAGTCCTGGTGGGCACAAAGTTGAATATTAACCAGCACTGTACCCTTGTGGCAAAGGCAGCCAACAGTGTCTGGGGCTGCATTAGGAGAAGCATTGCCAGCAGGCTGAGGGAAGTGATCCTTCCCCTCTGCTCAGCACTGGTGAGACACATCTGGAGTGCTGGGTCCAACTCTGGGCTACCCAGTGCGAGACAGACGTGGACATACAGGAGTGAGTTCAGCAATGGGCCAAAGAGATGATAAAGGGCTTAGAGCATCTGACGTACACAAAAGGCTGACAGAGCTGGGACTGTTCAGCCTGGAGAAGGCTTAGGGAGATCCTATCCATGTGTATAAATACCTGATGGGGGTAGCAAAGAGGATGGAGCCCAGATCCTCCACAGGGGTGCCCAGTGACAGGACAAGAGGCAATGGGCACAAGGTGAAATAGAGGAAATTCCATTTAAGCATAAAAAAACCCTTTTACTGTAAGAGGGGTCAAACACTGGAACAGGTTGCCTAGAGAGGCTGTGCACCCTCCATTGTTGGATCTACTCAAAACCCAACTGAAACATGTCCCTGAGAAACCTGCTCTAGCTGACCCTGCGATGAGCAGGGTGTTGGACTAGGCGATCTCCAGAGGTGTCCTCCAGCCTCAGTGGTTCTGTGACCCTGTGAAATCATCCATTAATTGACTGCAAATCTAACATGAACTAATCTAACAGAATCTCACTCTACACCACTAGTTTCAAGCACAGGAAGGCAATCTGTTTCTGTCTCTACTTAAAGAATATATTAGGCTGATTTTTCAACCGTTTACTCTACCCAAAGACAGGTTCAGTTTTATTAGAAAACAAAGTCTCCAGTATTGATGCTTTCTGTTCCATTACCACTTCTGCACACACAAAAAAAGAAAGAGAAAAAGAAAAAGAAAAAAAAGGAAAAGAAGACACAACAAGACGAGATGAGACGAAGGGAAAGCAAGGCAAGGCAAGGCAAGGCCGAAACATCAGTGCACTTGAAAAAGAATTACAAACTTGAGACACAAATCAATGTTTGATGTTGCCAAAGAGGGATCTCAAATGTTGTTCACTGAAATGAAAAGCAATATGAAAAAGAAAAAAAAATAAACCCCGGGATGTTTCAAAGTTCTAGTTATGCTCACCAGTGGCAATTTTACTTTTTAATGTTGCTCATTATGTCAGCCAATAGAGAGCCAATGAACAAAAATGCTGCCACCTGGAAGGGTGGGAAAACGATTTCTTCTTGGCATCCATTCAAAGACAGGAAATTCAAAACCTGACTTCAATAAGAAATGACACTTAATTGGGCAGCTTGTGGTCTTAGACACCAAAGAGAATAAAATGTAACATGAGACATACAGCTGGAAGTGAATCAGGATGGAATTCATTTTTTTAACACACCAGGAGGGGGTGCAGGTCTTTGGCAGTGAATGCAATTTACATTTTCCAGTTTGACAGTTGTCTTCTATCAAAGTCTTCTGTCTTAAAAGACTTAATTCTTAGTTTCAGGTAAACGTACCTGAGAACCCCACTTAACAGCTCCAGATAGGTAAACACCAAACACATCAAAATCTACAGATATGCAACTACATCCCCTGCGGTCTAGTTTTGGAAAAATACAGCTGGAATCAGTTGTCTTACTGCAGACAATGTTCAGTGCAATGTACACCATTTGTGTACTAATGTATATTGCACAGACTGACAATTCTAAGACAATATACTTAAAAATAAAATTCTCCATAACTTCAGAGTAAGGACATTTGTATATTTCCTGGCAGCAGCATGCCTACAGCACCAATCCCTGCTAATCACAGACCATATTTTATAGATATAATTATATCAGTGAGGTTATATCCTCCTATTCATCAGATTTTGATCTGTGTAGTTTTCGTTTCAGTATTTGGGGAGTGGGGTTGGCTCATGTAAGATTAAATCTGTATGATTTCAAACGTTGTTCCCAACAGCGGTTTTTAGACAGTTGTCAAAAGTAGCCTTTATTCATCGTGTGCATACCATCACATAGAATAGCTTGCCTGTGGCTTAATTTAAAATACAACATATAATATAGCCTTTATATGGAAATCTTGAAACCTTCAAAAAATATTCCTATGTAAATATTAAATTAGATAAAACATTGTTCCTAGATTATACTCGATACCTGGTATGGTTTCTCAAACAATTTTTGGAGAAGAAATTAATGGAAAATGCAATGCATACATGAATAATGGATGCAAACTACTTTAGAAGTAACTCATTTTGCAAAGAAATCACTGGACTGTTGGAGTAGAAATTGATATTTGCATGCAGTATCACAGTATCAGGAGGAAAAAAGTGGGCTTTGGTTCCACTAGCAATACAACCAGAGACAAAATACCACTTATTCCCCTTTTGGTGCCATTTGCTTCTGTGCTTCTGTCAGCTTCTCTCAAGTCCCTGCAAGCTGAGGGGCCTCAGACAAGTTCGGCTCTTTGCTTCTGCTTTTAGCAGAGGCTCTTGTTGAGTTGAGTGCCTGGGAACTCGCTCCCCAGGAGGCACAGGGCATGGTCTCTGCCTTGTAGCACAGCTCTCCACTTTCCATCTGAGAGCAGGAGTGCCCATCCACTTTGATCCCAACCAGGCCATTTTGGCATACCAAAATTTTTGTATGGCAAATATCATACACACTGGAGAACTGTGATGAGGGAAATTCCATGTGTGGCTTACAGGTGGGGGTGACAATTACTCCTTTGAGGTCTCACTTGTCCTTTTCAGGACAAGGTGTGCAATTGAGTGACCTCAGCTGCCTGTTGAGTCAGGCTTACTCTAAAGCCAACGCTACTCTGGTGCCGATCATGTCACCTTGCCCCACTCTTAAATTGTTGAAAAGACATAGGTTAACCTTATCATAAAAGCTCTAATGTCAGCTCCATGGCAGTAGGCCCTCTACAGAGGTTTAAAAAGGGAGATCTTGCTCTATTCTTAGTATGTAATAGAAAAAAGTGAATAGAGGAAAGGAGGTAAGACAAGGCAAAAATAAAATAGACATAATTAGTATAAAGAAAAGAAGTAAACTGTGCTGAGCTGTGACTTCCTCTCCAGACAGCTCTTCCACCCTGAATTATTGGGTGGATATGATAAAATATCATGGAGGAATATATGATAAATATGGGTGGATATGATAAAATATGATGGAGGAATGATAAAACCAAATAAACCTGTCAGCATCTTCACATGGGAAACCATTCTGGTACGTTCTAAGCTATCAGCTTAATAGTACACACTTTCTACACTGAGGATTATAACCTCCTGTTGCAAAGGGAATGAA
This sequence comes from Aptenodytes patagonicus, assembly GCF_965638725.1. Lineage (NCBI taxonomy): Eukaryota > Metazoa > Chordata > Aves > Sphenisciformes > Spheniscidae > Aptenodytes > Aptenodytes patagonicus. Next base: position 31,891,600 of record NC_134949.1, read on the forward strand.
CTCTCTCTAATTGTTTTTTCCATGCATAATTATTACATTCTGTGTGTCGGTGACCTATTGAAGTATAATAGCCCTGGAGAGGAAGCTTCTATATATGCATGACAGAATGTGTACACACACACACACACACACAGTTCAGACACTCACATGTATAAAGACATACTATTTTTTTATGGCATATATTACACAATGGGGTCCCAATACTGCCAATAGGAAAACTAGTGTTTTGCAAATTTTATTTATTTACCTTTTAAATTGGAACCAGACAGACCATTGGAATTTATTGGTACCATTTATATTGCAATCCTAAATGAGGTACTTACATTTTCCAAAATTAGCACTAACACCTGCAGTTTGGAATCCTAATTCCTGCTCTGTAAAGAAAAATCACTGAATTAAAGCCTGTGTTATTGTCATTATTTAGGAATTCATTTCACAAGATAATGTATGGAAAATACAGTGCAAAAGAGAGCAGGGTGAGATGAGAAGAAGCAGCATTCCCTACGGCACTATTTTGTTCTACTTCTGTTGTCAATATGGCACATCAGGAAGTTTTCCCTGTATTTGTATTCTCTGTATATAGCTCCCCACTGATTATCTACCTGGCTTTGGCTAATTGTAACATTAGCAGAATAGAGTGCTTTACTTTGTGTATGGCAGTTGAGGATTACTTAAAAATAGTTTTTAACCAATGACTCATTTCTGAGTGGGCTTCATGATGAGTGGGCTCTGTCAGGAACGGAGAGGGTGTCACCGTCTCTGAAAAGATCATCTTATCAGCCTGGGACTCCTTGAATACCAACATGCCCGGGCAGAGGCAGAATGACTGGTGAGCTTGGTGGATTAATTCCTCTTCCTGCAGCAGAAATATGAGTCACTAATACAGCAGGAACTTTTCCTCCTTTGTAATGATACCGCCATAAGTTTGAGTGACAAGTGGAAACTTAGTTGTACTGCTACAAATCTCTACTAGATTAGTACTGCTAGTACTAGCAGTACTGCTAGTACTGCTACAAATCTCTCTGGGTTATTTAATGGCACTAATCAGAAAATAGCATTCAATAGCTGTTGCATTCCTAAAGTACTCTTCGCCATTTACCCCAGGAGCAGCTGTCATTACCTCTTGTTAGCAGAAGGCCTACACAAAGAGGGTCTTTAAGGCAGCAAAGATGGTGCTCAGTCTGATCTTCTCTTCTGGCAGTGCCAGAGCTGTGTGTGTGTGTGCTGAGCACACCCTACTCTTCTCACCTCTTCCCTCAGTATACTATTAACCGCCCAGCTTCACTGAACAGAAATACTTCTCAGTAGATAAGTATTATCAAAGGGCCAGATGCTTTGCAATCACTTTGTGGATGGGTCTGTTCCCATGCATTGGACCCACACACAGGCTGCCGTTTTCCTTGCATTTCCCACATCACAGCAGGAGGCAATGACAACCAGTGAAATGTAACAACATAAAGCAAGCAAATAGGGCATCAGTAGAAATCCTGCATCGCACAAGACAATGTGCCTACATTTGTACTTTGCATAGTTTTAGATAAAGTAGAGGAAACCCCCCTATGTGATTAGCATTTTATATACAAGTAGAAGCATGTTTAACAAATGAAATCATTTAATAGGTTCATGAAAAAGCATGGGAATTTGCTGTGAGTCACACTGAAACACTTTACAATAATCTTTATGATTCTTTTTATATATGCTGTTATAGGTACAGTTTAAGATTTATCTCTGTTTTAGTTTTAAATCTTTTATTTTAAGGGAGGCAAGTGACCACCCTGGGGAAAAAAATAAAATCCCACCTGCTGCTTTGGGTTATATGCCTTCAACCCTGCAACTTGTTTCCTTACAAACAATTTCCAGAATGTAGCTATGTTCATAATTTTATATCAGCTTTTTTTAAGATAAACTTTTCATGCAAAATGCCAATAAAATTGAATGATATTTTCTTGCAAAGCTTCCAAGTCAGAGAAAAAGTGGGTTTAGGAAAAATACTTTGGTAGTTTGAGACTTTCCAGTATCTACAAGGAACAATGACTATCTCACTTTGGAGGTTCATGGTCAGCCCAAAATTTGTTACTTAAGCTTTGGGATGGCTCCAAAACCCAGTCAGGAGAGTAAGTTTGACAAGTGAATCAGAACTATATTCCTGATTCAAATTGAAACAAAACCATATATTCACCCCTTGTGTAGTAAAACTGGATTCTCGGGGATATTCGCATAGGTACCTTACTCTTTGGGCATCCAGATTCACTATTGCTGCATCATGGTGGTTCTCAAGAACCTTGTCCTGCTATTACCATGTCACACAGGCCACTAGGCACAGCGAGGCCTATGTTTTCATCATTCATCATACAGAAAACTGTTGAAGTGTAACATTGCTTAATATATTACCTGAAGATCCAGTGCAAGGCAAAGCAGGAGGGCCTTTAAGTAAGATAAAATCCCTGGATGTCATTAGTAGGACCTACCCTACTGTTTGGGAATGCTTTAAGCAGTAAGTTATTAGATATTACTGGGTCTCCCTCTCTCCCTTTCCACTACTGAGAGGAAAACTGGGCTTAAGCAGCTAGGTCCAACAGAGGGTACGAACAGAAAAGGCAACTGGGAGTAACTGGTATGACTGCTCTGGCAGATGTTCGTATGCTACAGTATTGTCTGCAAACTCATGATATTCTAGCTGTCCATACATGTGAATGCATCCTAGGCTCTAAGAAAACCTGTGGTTAGCTTTCCGTGTGAAAATTTGTTGTTTCTTTTTGTTTTGTTTTGTTTTTTTCCTGAGCACTAATATCAGAGATTTTCCTGTTTGCCATAGCAAGCCTCTTAATCAGTCTGGCATGCTGCCTGGCTGAGACTGTTTGGAAGGTATGGGACAACCATGGGTCTGGCAGATCTCTTTCTGGCTGCAGCCTGAGAGATTAATCATGTGGAGTGGTCATTTGGTGAGACTGGGAAGCTTTTCATGATTGATGGATCTGGGCGAGGCTGGAGGAAGCAGAAGCTGAGGAGGAACCAGATATGATTGATTTGAAATGCCACATTATGGGTTAGGAGATTATGGTGCTAGTGACAAATTCCTCCTTCTCCTCAAGCATTTGCTAGCATTTCTACATCAGGAGAAAGAGCAGTGAACGGCGTTACCACTGTTTTATAGACATGGCCTCTGATCTTCCTTATAAGGAGAGAAACTTTCACAAACCTATGTGGCACTTGTACCAGTGCTACAGTACAGGGGTAGGTCAGCAAAGAAACCATACCTGTATGTAAGTACATGCTGTCCTCTACACAGATTGGTTAGCCCGGAGTATAACTTGGCTCTGGCCAACCAGTTGCAAAGCCAGTTGTCAGAGTGAAGGTTTGTGTGGCGGTGTGCTCCCCCCACCCCACGTAAGCAATGACCACCAGTGGGGGTCATGATGGCTGCATCCAGCTTATGCTGGACTTTGGGGACGGATGGCAACGCAGTAGACAAGGGCTGTCTGGAGCAGTGATCAGACGTCTTGTTGGTGTGCAAATATGACTATAAGTCAATCATCTTACTTTATAAGATGATCGCCTCGCAGAGCCGTTCAGCTCCGCAGAGGCGATCAGCTCTGGTGCAGGCGCATCCTGCAGTGGAGCAGTGGATCGCGGCGTACAGGGGGGTTTCCTGAGCTGGGGAACCCACAGGGGAGCGCAGAGACCCACTGGGAGCCAGCAACTCTCACGAGGGCGGCTGACGAGGTGTTGGCGGGGCCAGGAGTACTGGCTGCCACCCCCCACTCCCACTAAAAGCAGCCCCAGGGAGCGCTAGCGACCAGGAGTGCTGCAACCAGGACGGGTAAACAGGGCGTGGTGCATCAGCTAAGGCGTGGCGCGGCAGTTTGCGAGGAAGGGCATGCAGGGAGGGCACCTCTTCGAAGGAGAGGCATTCCACAGGCCGAGTGGGGGACTCGGCGTACACATAACCCAGCAACTGGGCACAGGTCAAGGGCACTCATCCTACCTGACCCTCAAGGCAGAATGGTGGGCACTCGTCTGAAGGTAAAGGCCGCGGCTCCAGCTGGGGGGTCTGCACCATCTACCCCAGCGGTGGCCGATGCCTCCACGCAGACAGAACTGCTGAAGGGAGAGGCTGCGGTGCAGACCTCAGGCTGCAGGGAGTGCCTAGACCTCTCTCCTGGGGCAGGGACAGGCAGCAGACCTGCCTGCAAAAGGTGTGCCCAGGTGGAGGACCTCCTGCAGCAGGTGGCTGAGCTGCAGGAGGCTGTGAGAAGGCTGCATAACATCAGGGAGGTGGAGGAGTTAGGTAGCTGGTTCCAAGCGCAGTCTGCAGTGGACCCACAGCCCACAGCCAAACAGCCAAAAACTCCCCCACCGGCACAAGCAGAAGGGAGCAGGGGGACCAGTAATGCAGAAGAATGGACAGTTGCAAAGGCAAGGACCAGCAGGAGGAAGAGACTTCCCCGGAAGCCTGAGGTGCCCTTGCAGAACCACTTCACTGCTCTGCAGGCCGAAGGGGAAAGTCCTGTCACACCAGGAGAAGCGCTGGAGCTGAGTAATGCAGCCCGATCTGCCCCCCGTATAACAACCAGCACCACTAAGAAAAGGCGACGGGTGGTAGTAGTAGGTGACTCTCTTCTGAGAGGTACGGAGGCACCCATTTGCTGACCAGACGCACTCTCTAGCGAGGTGTGCTGCTTACTGGGGGCTCGCATCAGGGATGTCACCGAGAGGCTACCAAGCCTCGTACAGTCCACTGACTATTATCCGCTGCTGCTGTTTCACGTGGGCACCAGTGACACAGCCAGGAGCAGTCTGAGGACTATCAAGAAGGACTACAGAGCCCTGGGAGCGGCGGTAAGGGACTCGGGAGGGCAGGTAGTCTTTTCATCAACCCTGCCGGTCAAAGAGAAGGGGTTTGAAAGGACCAGTCGAATCTGGCGAGTCAACAAATGGTCACGGGACTGGTGCCACAGCCAGGGGTTCAGCTACTTAGACCATGAGACTCGCTTTGAGAAACCTGGTCTACTGGGGGCTGACGGGGTCCATCTGTCAGAGGAGGGGAAGAGCATCTTCGGTCATAGGCTTGCCAAGCTGGTGAAGAGGGCTTTAAACTAGAGATGCTGGGGGAGGGGAACCTCAATCCATCCCACTCCTACCAGTTTGATGCCAGGGCCAGCAATAGATGCCCAGAGCCTGGAGAAGGAACACAGGTCAGCAGGAGAGCGCCTGAAGAGCAGCACAAAGGAACTCCAGCCAGTAAGACAGCTTCATCGGGGGCCCAACTTAAATGCCTCTGTGCAAACGCAGGTAGCATGGGGAATAAACAAGAGGAGTTAGAGACGTGCACACGCCTGCAGGGCTACGACCTTATTGGCATCATGGAGACATGGTGGGATGGCTCCTATGATTGGAGTGTTGGGATGGAGGGATACAGGCTCTTTAGGAAGGACAGGCAAGGGAGACGAAGAGGGGGTGTCAGCCTCTATGTCAATGACCAGCTGGAGTGCATGGAGCTCTGCCTGGGGATGGATGAGGAGCCGACCAAGAGCTTATGGGTCAGAATTAAAGGGAAGGCAGGGACAGGTGACATTACGGTGGGGGTCTGCTACAGGCCACCTGGCCAGGAAGACCGAGTGGATGAGGCCCTCTATACACAGATAGGAGCAGCCTCATGCTCACAAGCCCTGGTCCTCATGGGTGACTTCAACCACCCTGATATCTGTTGGAGGAACAACACAGCAGGGCATAAGCAATCTGGAGGTTCCTGGAATGTGTCTTCCTAGAAGGAATAACTTCCTTCTCCAAGTGGTAGAGGAGCCAACGAGGAGGGGTGCTATGCTGGACCTTGTTCTCACCAACAAGGAGGGGCTGGTGGGGAATGTGAAGCTCAAGGGCAGCCTGGGCTGCAGTGACCATGAAATGGTGGAATTCAAGATCCTTAGGGCACCAAGGAGGGTGCACAGCAAGCTCACTACCCTGGGCTTCAGGAGAGCAGACTTTGGCCTCTTCAGGGATCTGCTTGGTAGAGTGCCATGGGACAAAGCCCTGGAGAGAAGAGGGGCCCAAGAAAGCTGGGTAATATTCAAGGATCACCTCCTTCAAGCTCAGGAGCAATGCATCCCAACAAAGAGGAAGTCAGGCAAAACCACCAGGAGGCCTGCATGGATGAACAAGGAGCTCCTGGACAAACTCAAACACAAAAAGGAAGCCTACAGAGGGTGGAAGCAAGGACAGGTAGCCCAGGAGGAATACAGAGAAATTGTCCGAGCAGCCAGGGATCAGGTTAGGAAAGCTAAAGCCCTGATAGAATTAAATCTGGCCAGGGACATCAAGGGCAACAAGAAAAGATTCTATAGGTACGTTGGGGATAAAAGGAAGACGAGGGAAAATGTGGGCCCTCTCCAGAATGAAACGGGAGAGCTGGTTACCCGTGACATGGAGAAGGCAGAGGTACTCAATGACTTTTTTGCCTCGGTCTTCACCGGCAAGTGCTCGAGCCTCACCGCCCAAGCCGCAGAAGGCAAAGGTGGGGACTGGGAGAATGAAGAGCTGCCCACTGTGGGAGAAGATCAGGTCTGAGACCATCTAACGCCCCTGAAGGTGCACAAGTCCATGGGACCCGATGAGATCCATCCGTGGGTCCTGAAGGAACTGGCGGATGAAGTTGCTAAGCCACTATCCATCGTATTTGAGAAGTCGTGGCAAGCCAGTGAAGTTCTCACTGACTGGAAAAGGGGAAACATAACCCCCATTTTTAAAAAGGGAAAAAAGGAAGACCCGGGGAACTACAGGCCAGTCAGTCTCACCTCTGTGCCTGGGAAGATCATGGAGCAGATCCTCCTGCAAGCTATGCTAAGGCACATGGAGGACAGGGAGGTGATTCGAGACAGCCAGCATGGCTTCACCAAGGGCAAGTCCTGCCTGACTAACCTAGTGGCCTTCTATGATGGAGTGACTACATCAGTGGACATGGGAAGGGCTACGGATGTCATCTATCTGGACCTCTGTAAGGCCTTTGACACGGTCCCCCACAACATCCTTCTCTAAATTGGAGAGGTATGGATTTGATGGGTGGACTGTCCGGTGGGTGAGGAATTGGTTAGATGGTCGCATCCAGAGGGTACTGGTCAATGGCTCAATGTCCAGATGGAGATTGGTGATGAGTGGTGTCCCTCAAGGGTCCGTATTGGGACCGGTCCTGTTTAATATCTTCATCAATGACATAGACAGTGGGATCGAGTGCACCCTCAGCAAGTTTGCAGATGACACCAAGCTGAGTGGTGCGGTCAACACACCTGAGGGACAGGATGCCATCCAGAGGGACCTGGACAAGCTGGAGAACTGGGCCCATGTGAACCTCATGAGGTTTAACAAGGCCAAGTGCAAGGTCCTGCACCTGGGTTGGGGCAACCCCCGGTATCAATACAGGCAGGGGGATGAAGGGACTGAGAGCAGCCCTGCCGAGAAGGACTTGGGGGTACTGGTGGATGAAAAGCTGGACATGAGCCAGCAATGTGCACGCGCAGCCCAGAAGGCCAATTGTATCCTGGGCTGCATCAAAAGAAGCGTGGCCAGCAGGTCGAGGGAGGTGATTCTGCCCCTCTACTCTGCTCTGGTGAGACCCCACCTGGAGTACTGCGTCCAGCTCTGGAGCCCTCAGCATAAGAAAGACATGGACCTGTTGGAGCAGGTCCAGAGGAGGGTCACAAAAATGATCAGGGGGATGGAACACCTCTCCTATGAAGAAAGGCTGAGAGAGTTGGGGTTGTTCAGCCTGGAGAAGAGAAGGCTTCAGGGAGACCTTATTGCAGCCTTTCAGTACTTAAAGGGGGCTTATAAAAAAGATGGCAGCAAACTTTTTAGCAGGGCCTGTTGCAACAGGACAAGGGGGAATGGCTTGAAACTAAAGGGGGGTAGCTTTAGACTAGATATAAGGATGAATTTTTTTACGCTGAGGGTGGTGAAACACTGGCCCAGGTTGCCCAGGGAGGTGGTGGATGCCCCATCCCTGGAAACATTCAAGGTCAGGTTGGAGGGGGCTCTGAGCAACCTGGTCTTGTTGAAGATGTCCCTGCCCACGGCAGGGGGGTTGGACTAGATGACCTTTAAAGGTCCCTTCCAACCCAAACTCTTCTATGATTCTATGATTCTATAAATAGTGGACAGCCCAGGGCCCGCTGAGCTCTCCTGCACGGCAGCGGGCTGCACGCCAGGATCTCCCCTTGAGTAGGGACGCCTCTCAAGGTTACTCCTCAAGGTTGAGAGATTCCTTGATGCAACAGATCCTCAGTAAGTGACTAATAGCATGCTAGACTTTGAAATCTTAGCTAAGTGATATAAAGGATTGATTGTGCATATATAATACTTTAGACATAAACCATTGACCAAGTCTGGGACTAGGTTTGGATCCAGCCGCACCTAGACTCCTCTCTGAGAAGGAGTTTAGAAAGCAAGGGGGTCCTTTCTGAACCTCATGGCTCAATGAGAGGGTCCCCCTGACAGTTTTGTCTGACCCTGTCTTCCATGCAGTAAATAATCAAGTGTACCTTGCCATTGAATCTTGTTAAACCACTGTCGCATTTAGCATTGAACTTTGTTAACTCACTGGTTTATATCAGTAAATTGTATTGTTGCTTCTCTCTTACAAGTGAAGTGCAGTCTCACTCCATCCACGACAGTTGACACAGTCACCTCAAAGCCCGCGTAGCAAAACCAGCGTGTTTGACGAGTCTGTGGCACCCTACGTGGTGCCTGTGGAGCTGCAAGTTGCTGCATGAAGCAGAGTGCAAAAGAGCACTGATAGATTGGTTGGTCAAGTCACACATACCCATAAAACAACCACAGAGGCAATATGGGAGCAGGAAGGAGGGAGTAGGAAAATAAGACATGTCGAACATTCAAATCCATGCTAATGGTCATGGCTAATCACCCACAAGCTCCTAAGCTATTTCGCAGGTCATGTCTTGCCATCACCAAGGGCTGAGCCTGTGCTGTTGTTCACTGCTCAGAGCCCTGGCTTCGGTATTACCTCTACCAATCCTGCACATAATTTTTCTAATGTATCTACAGCACATCTATGCTCATCACAAGTATAAGCACGTACTCCTGATGTTCCTGGCCTGCCTCTCCTTCCATTTCTCATGTCTAAATCTAGCCTCTTAATTCCATCCAGTAAATCTTACTGCTCCCATGTCAAGCACCTTGAGCAGATTTTGGCTTTTGACATATTTCTTTCCTCAGAGGGCTTCTCCTCTGAAGCAAAGTCTATTACCCCCAACCAAAGCCACAGTCCATAATTTCACACTGACTGGGCATATAACAGCATATCCCCTCCCTGACCAGCTCCCACATCAGGGCTTTCCTCAAAAGCAGAAAAAAGAATGGTGGGCAGGAAAACTGAGTCTGGTTCCCTTTAATCTAAGCTTTCTGCAAGTCAGAGTGCTCCTACAGTGTAGTGAGGGAAAGCTAGTTTTCGAGACTTTTTGTATTCACCTCTTTCTGCAAACAACAGCATACCAGATGAATAAGAGATGAGGTGGGTACATATCCAATAGCTGAGTAGTTCAATAAATAAGTAACAAAGCACATCTTTACAAACATCTGTCTGTCCCTGAAAACAAATCCTACCTGTAGAAGGTCAGCTCCCCCTCATGCTTAAACACTGTCTGTGCCTTTCTCTGTAGTAGTTTAGGACTCTGCTCATCAAACTGATCAGCTTTCTCATCTCAGCACCAGACTTCTCCCTGGGAATCCTGGATGGTGAAGTTAGGCAGAGAACTTCACCCAGGAGCAGGACGCCTAAATACTTTTAAGGATCTAGCCTTGAAGATCAGTATCAAACTTGGCTGCAGGCAAAGGAATTACACTTGAAACCTTGATTTCAGAGAAAATGAAGACATTTTCATGTAAATCAGCATATAATTGATCCAACAGATATTGTATTTGGGGAACAAAAGTGACAGGCATACATCAGCAGCTGTCACACACTCTTATGTTCAACCTCCCCTCCACATGTCCTTTCCCCAAGAGCTTCACTCCACTAACCACTATGCAATGTCAGAGCTGTCTGAAACTACATCTCCTGAATATAACAAGCAGATACATGAAAATTCAACCTCAGTGAATATTATTTTCTTTGTTGCTGCTTTTATTTGTGAAAATTCTCAGCTTTTAAATTCTGTGGAAACTCTGTGACCTGGAGGCAGAGGAGAGATGGTAATGGAGTAGGTCAACTTTTCTGTTTGTTGCTTTTAAGAAAAAGTTCTAGTGCTTATTGAACTGATGAAGTCTGGTTGCCTATGGTCTTTTATCTTGTGGTTGATTGCAAACTCTAATTAAAGCTTCTTCCAGGGAAGGGGCACTGATAAGAGCTCTTTCCAGTGTGGGTTCTCTAATATATGAGCTCATGCTTCAGCTTCTCCTTTAGTCAGGGCACTTCAAGAGTCTCCAATCTATCTGGCTGCCTATTTCCACAAAATTTATAAGAACATAATTATCTTTGAATTCATGTAATTCATCTTTAATTCATCCAACAAATTCAAAAGTTATTGCTGGCAACAGAGAAGCACAGTGTGATTATGTAAGGGACTGGGCTAAAAACCACCACAGGCCTTCCCTCCTTCCCTCTCTCTCATGCGCATACACATACACACATGCAAAGAGGGAAGAAAATGTGTAAAAATGCCTTAACATATGTGAGGAGAGAAATGAACCCCAATAGGGCAGGGTCTCCCCGGTCTGTACTCTCGCCCCTGAACTGCAGTGATCTCTGAAGATCTTCCTGCCAACCTGCAGGCTGGTGGGAATTGCTTCTGCTGCTGCTTCCCACCCAGTGACTTCCTCTCCGCTGTCCTTGAGTGAGGAAAGCATCTCCACTGCAAACAAGACATCCACTGCAATCATTGCTGGAGCAACCTCAGCTGTTACCAGCAGCATTGAGCCCTCAAGACCAGATCTACAAAGCTGAAGGATTGTCCTGTCAGGAAAAATATACTGTGACCTGGGAAAAGATAAAGAGCATTCTAGAAAGCTTCACTTTCTTCCCTTGTTTCTTGCTGGTCTGTTTCATCGCAGCTTTGTGTGTATGTAGAGAGAAGTGGGATTAATTATTTTAAACTAAATCTCTTCTCAGTGTAAAAATAGGTCAAGCACAAATCTAAAGGATGTTCCTTCAATAACATTTTCTGCCATAAATCTAGCTGGTGTTTCACTCTTTGTTGCTGCAGTGTCTACTAATATATTCAATCTCTTTATCGCAAGGGATTTCATTGCAGTCCCATTAGTAATTACTCACAAGTTTTAGAGTGCTGTCTCCATCCAGTGGTGAAATGTTAAAAATGCTGCTTTCCTAGAGTTTACAGCTTTTCAGACTTTTTGCAAAACATGAAATACATTATGACCTGATTTTAAATTGTACAACTAGTAAGTGGATAACGACATTGAAAGACCATATATGAGACCTAAAAATGTCCATTCCATCTGTAACAAAATGTCCTATGTTTTATCATAAAAATCTCAAGAGCAAATGCTGTGTGTTTTAATTCTTATCCTCCTTCAGTTTTCAACTTTCACTTTGGAAGCTGATATTCTTCTGCCAATATAACTGTGTCTGGAGACAAGAAAGCAGAGTCTCACCCACCTCCCTCTCCCGTTCCTCCTCAGTTTAATACAGCTACATCAATAACCTCCTCTTTGCTAATGTAAGAGTAGAATGCTTCTGGCAGTTCACATTTTTCAGACGTGGCAGCGGCAGAACTCCACTACGGAGCGTGCGGGGTTAGACGAACTAACGTGGTTTCGCCAGCAGAGACTCAGTAATTAGTTAAGCTCCTGCTTCATTGCCTTTCTTATGCCATGTTTATTTTAGCTGCCACAGACAGAAAAGAACAAAACAGAGTACCCAAAGGCATGCCAGGTTTATTCCTCACTGCAGCAGCTTGTGCTTTAAGTCTTTCAGAGACAGGATGCCCCAGCTTGACTCCTACCTTGCCCTCCAGGAATACATTCTTGTTTTCCCTTCTTTTTGTTTTTGGCATGGCCTCAGCAAACATTTAGTCCCAGATTCTCCTCATAGAGAAGAGAAAAAATGATGCTGTCTCAGTAGGGCAACAGCAACTTTATCAAAAAGTGGTGAAAGGTTAATTCAGACGATAAATGGCCTGTGCCAGGCTCTCAGCAATGTTACATTGACCTGCTTTTTGTTTTGTTTTGTTTTCCCTAATTGCTTTCAAGTATGCCAAGGTCTGGCTGATCTTCAGAAACGAGGAGCAGAAAAACAGTGCAACTCCATTTCTAACCCATCTCCTTGGACTATCCTCAAGGCAGTGCTGGCACAGTTCAGACTGGGGGTCTTTATATTCTGAGGACGCTGCTGAAACTTGTGCAGATGCACTGTATGTTCTCTGTGTGCGTGAAGCTGCAGTATGGGATTGGGAAGAAATCAATTTTTTCAATGTTACCTTTCAGCATTTTAAATCCATGTATGGTCCCTTGTTTTTTGAAGGTATCATAGCTCTGAAGTTGATAAAAAGAGTTAGCAGTAAAGCTGTCCCTGAGACATTTGAAGGGTTTGCTGCTGAATGCTCAGTTGCTATTCCCATCAGCTGCCAGGTCACACCCTTGATTCCAGAAAGTTTTGAAATTAGTCTTGCCAGAAAGTTCAGGAGTGTTTGGACCACCTCCTTGTTTTCGATCAGTTCCTAGGTTACAGCCTTAGCAAACAACTTGATTCACTCAAATGGTCCTTCTAAACTGAACAGGATTGGCAAGCTACTAGGAACACACGAAGTTATGTATGAAAATATGCTGAGAATCTAGTTTTAATCTCTCATTTAGGCTGGAGTGCAAATCTGGAAGTACTGGGGATAATTCTTTCATTGTTGAAGTGCTAAGGAAAACTTTTGATTTTTATAGAAGGAAATCTACCTCCCCAGGAAAAGAATTAGGTTATAATAAAACTAAGAATTAAACAATCTTCCGTTTTATTTCACACAGATTTCTTTAAAATAGATAATCCAGTTCTTCAAAAAGACATGACCTTTTGAAAAAAATTTCTCCAAGTCTCTGGGACTTTTTCATATCTTTTCCTTGCCAGCTGTACACCCACATACAACACCTCCCACCCTGAGGCTCCGTTGTCACGGAAAGCATTCAGGCTGGAACTGGCTGGTTTTACTGATGTCTTTCTGATGATCCTTTCTCTGATCTCCTTCTATGACCAGGTGACCCGCCTAGTGGATGAGGGAAAGGCTGTGGATGTGGTCTACCTGGACTTCAGTAAGGCCTTTGACACTGTCTCCCACAGCATTCTCCTAGAGAAGCTGGCGGCTCAAGGCTTAGACAGGTGGACTCTGTGCTGGGTCAAAAACTGGCTGGACGGCTGGGCCCAGAGAATTGTGGTGAATGGAGTTACATCCAGTTGGTGGCCGGTCACGAGCGGTGTTCCCCAGGGCTCAGTTTTGGGGCCGGTCTTGTTCAATATCTTTATCAATGATCTGGATGAGGGGATTGAGTGCACCCTCAGTGAGTTTGCAGACGACACCAAGTTGGGCGGGAGTGTTGATCTGCTCAAGGGTAGGAAGGCTCTACAGAGGGACCTGGACAGGCTGGATCGATGGGCCCAGACCAATTGTATGAGGTTCAACAAGGCCAAGTGCTGGGTCCTGCACTTTGGCCACAACAACCCCATGCAGCGCTACAGGCTTGGGGAAGAGCAGCTGGAAAGCTGCCTGGCGGAAAAGGACCTGGGGGTGCCGGTTGACAGCCGGCTGAACATGAGCCGGCAGTGTGCCCGGGCGGCCAAGAAGGCCGATGGCATCCTGGCCTGTATCAGAAATAGTGTGGCCAGCAGGAGTAGGGAAGTGATCGTGCCCCTGTACTCGGCCCTGGTGAGGCCGCACCTCGACTGCTGTGTTCAGTTTTGGGCCCCTCACTACAAGAAGGACGTTGAGGTGCTGGAGCATGTCCAGAGAAGGGCAACGAGGCTGGTGAGGGGTCTGGAGAACAAGTCTTATGAGGAGCGGCTGAGGGAACTGGGGTTGTTTAGCCTGGAGAAAAGGAGGCTCAGGGGAGACCTCATTGCCCTCTACAACTACCTGAAAGGAGGTTGTAGCGAGGTGGGTGTCGGCCTCTTCTCCCAAGTAACTAGTGACAGGACAAGAGGAAATGGCCTCAAGTTGCGCCAGGGGAGGTTTAGATTGGACATGAGGAAAAATTTCTTTACTGCAAGAGTGGTTAAACATTGGAAGAGGCTGCCCAGGGAAGTGGTTGAGTCCCCATCCCTGGAGGTATTTAAAAGACGTGTAGATGAGGTGCTTAGGGACACGGTTTAGTAGGCATGGTGGTGTTGGGTCGATGGTTGGACTCAATGATCTTAGAGGTCTTTTCCAACCTTAATGAGTCTATGATTCTATGATTCTACTGGCTCTTTGAGGAAGACAGTAGATGCTGAAGGACATCTGCATACCTTAAACAGCCAGATGAGGGCACCCGAGAGCAGTCTCCTCTACTCGGGAGACGTTCTGGAATTAAGTCCAGAAACAACGCTACTGGAGCAAACCTGCCCCTAGACAGGGGCTCCTGCCCCTACTGCTATTTAGGTGGGTCCCACATGAGCTGTACTGCCTAAAAAGTATGTTTCTTTTTTCATTAAAAGACCATCAGAAAGGAGACAAAATTACTTTCCTTGCCATTCAAGGAGGTAAGTATGGTGCCAAGGAGGTGGTTTAACTATCAGTTAATCTGAGAGCTACCAGCAAGTACAGGTAGAATGCAGACTCATTCCTGAACAGTTTGTATTCAGTGGGGACGTGATGTCAGGCTCTAGCCCCTCCTCATCACATTTACTGCCACCCTCACCTCCATTTTTCATCTTCTTTAACAGATGCATTCTCCTAAAACCTTACTGTAAGGAGATACTTGTAATCACCTACCTGCATTTCCAGAGAATTACAATGTTCATAGATATATACACTCCTGTTGATGAGACAGAGGCTGACTATGATATTCAGGTGATTTATCAGTTCCCAACCTTGCTCCCTGTGACACAGAAATCTTCTGGCCCCATCAGCCTGCAATGACCTGAGAGTTCTCCACCATACTTTACACAGAAGTAATTCTGGCAAATTTACAATGCCTTTGAGAAAAGACCCTGAACTGCCCAAACTCTCATGTAAGTCCTTCATTGTATTTAAATCCTCCAGTATATGGAATTATTCATGTTCCCTTTGTCCAAGGAAAGAAATACTAGATCATAGAAGTCTTTTCATGGAAAGTTTCCTCTGTCTGTTAAACTAAAACAAGTCAAGGCAGCCATCACCCATTTCTTCACTCTGATTGAAGAGTTTCCAGACTCCCACAGTTAGTTATAGTTCTATGACCAACCTTGCAGGGCTTTTCTTAAATTGTACCAGTCTTGTTCTGAGTAACCAGAAGAACTAGCAGTCACCACGAATCACTGGATCCTTGCCTAGTTTTGTTTCTCAGTCATCTCTCTTGCTCATTCTTGTAAATAGCTCCAGACTGAAGGATAAGTAGAGTTGAAGAGTTTACATACCTACTCCCAGCATGCAGACACTGGTGACCATCACTCTTTCCAGCAAACCCCTTAATCCCTGCTAGGGAAGCCCTCTAGAAGCCATTGTTGATTCCTCCCCTAGTCCAGATGATGACTTTGAGGTTGAGTCTCTTAAAAAGACAATAAAGAGCAAGCAATAGCAACCCTGAAAGAACTTCCAAAGAATCCCTCCCTTGGAGCTGGCTGCATATCTAAAGCAAAGTTTGCTGTCTGTCTTCCAGGTCTGTACTGTGGTCACTGTGCTATTCTGTGCTCAGTAAAAATATTCTGAGCCCTTCCAGTATATCATTAACTACAGAGTTGGTAAACATTGACTTCCCTCCCATGTCTAGAGGATTAACTTCTTAGAATTGCAGCTTGTGATAAATAACTGAAACTTGAGGGGAAAAAAAAAATCTGTTGTCAGAAATCCTTCCTGACGTGGCATTATTGCACTGGGAGCTGGAATTTCTCTACCCCTGTTCCAGCATTCCCAGGTTAGGACATATCCATGTCTGTGGGAACTCAGTTCACTGTTGTTCTGCTGCTCTCTCAAAACAAACACTAATTCTGGACAGCAAGGAGGACAGGACACGCTTTGATTTGACTGCACTCCACATATCTCACAGCTATGCATGGCTGTATCAGTGCTTACAGTTCTCCGTCACAGAGGTGTAGACTCAGAGAGCGCAGTGTTGCCCAGTAACTAGAAGGCCTGACAGCAGCCATGTGGCAGCACAAGGTACTCTGTGTGTGTATGCATGTGTGTATATGAGTTTGTATAAGAGCAAGTAAAAAAGAAGGGACAATCTCAGATGTCCCTGAAAAATCCTCAGGCTTTATAAATCTAGCGAAATAGAAGAGAAGATCATTTACGAAAGGGGATCTGAAACCGGGGTATCTTTTCTGAGAAGCTTTTTTATCCATATATTTGGTTTTTCAGGGAGAATGTAATATGTATGTAATTCTAAAGGATACCTATGATAAAGACTTCTGAAAATACCTAATACGTTAACTAACTGAGGAAGCTGCGGTTCACCTTAACTGCTGGCCTCTGCAAATTAGCTGAAGTCATTTTAGGTAAGTAATAGTCCATTGACCAAACCTTCTCAATGACAGTTTAACTCCGCAAGCCAGGACTGGGTGTCAAATTGGCACATGATATATAACAAATCTCTATTCCGGATTTTCTATACTCCTCTATACATTTTCATAGCAAACTGTAAAAAAAGATGAGGAATGCAAATAAGACTCAATTTCTTATGCCGTTCCTTTAAATATATCTGCCTTTCTTTTATCCTGATCTAATTCATTAATTCTTTCTTTAATTCTCATCTGTATAATTCAGATTGTGTAACTTATGGTTAGCGATTGATTTTATAATCTAGCTCTCAGAAGAGCAGGCATAGTAGTCCAGGTCATAAGAAATTACCAACATGGGTGAAAAAGAGAACAAGACTAAAGTTCTTTCTTCTAATGAAAAATAACATTAAGTGCGCAGTCAGGATTTGCCCTGAAAAACCACAGTATGGAAAGAGAATTAGGAGTGACAGAAAACAGAACCGAAACCTGAAGTCATACGATGAGGCTGTGAGAAATGACTGTTAGAACTGTATCTGCACAAAGAACATCACATCAAGCTGAGCAGGAATGCACCTGCAGGACTACACTCGCTAGAAGACATACTAACAAGCTGGAAGGTAATCACAAAAAGCAACAGAATGATTAACAAACTTAAATATAGTATGGGATTTTAAGAGTCCGTTGTGGTTTAACCCCAGTCAGCAACTGAGCACTACACAGCCTCTTGCTCACTCCCCCCGGGACCCTGGTGGGATAGGGGAGAGAATCGGAAGAGTAAAAGTGAGAAAACTCATGGGTTGAGATAAAGACAGTTTAATAATTTAAATAAAATAAAGTAAAATAGTAATAATAAAAGAATATACAAAGCAAGTGATACGCAATGCAATTGCTCACCACCTGCCGACCGATGCCCAGCCAGCCCCCGAGCAGCAGCCCCCCTGGCCAGCTTTCCCCTAGTCCTTCAAGTCTTGTACTCCTGCCTCCAACCATTCCAATAAGTGAACACCTAGGAAGGTTAGCACAGGGTAAGCACATTTGGTGTTTTTCCCTTCTGCTTCCCCATCTCCAAGTATTTTCTGCTCACGGAATTCCTGAGCTTGAAGAGGTTTATCGGTTTATTAAACCCTAACAGAAAACTCTTCCAAGATTTGCCCAATTTCACCTTGAATCTGTCTCATAGTCTTGTCACCACTCTATTTTTTTGCAAGTTCTATACGTCTACTCTCTCTTGCGTGAAGAATTGCTTATTTTCTTTATTTTCCTGGAACAGACTGGTCCTCATAGCCCAAAAGACAGTGAACAGTCAATCACTATCCACTATCTCATTACCACTGATGATTCTGTAGGCCTCTGCATATCCCCCCGTAGCCACCTCTTCTCAAGGCTGAAGAATGCTAATCTGCTCAGTCAATCCTCATATGGAAGCCCCTTCATCTAATTATTCTTACTGCCATTTTCCAAATCCCTTCCAGTTCTAACAGAGCGTCTTGAAGACAAGAGGATCAGAACTGACCCCAGGAGTCAAGGGGTAGGTAAACCA
Source organism: Aptenodytes patagonicus (assembly GCF_965638725.1). NCBI lineage: Eukaryota > Metazoa > Chordata > Aves > Sphenisciformes > Spheniscidae > Aptenodytes > Aptenodytes patagonicus. The sequence continues at coordinate 31,909,761 of NC_134949.1, forward strand.
TGGATTTATATGGTGACGTAACTATGTGCTCTTTGTTGTTTACTCCGTTCTAAAATCTGTTTTGCTTTGCTCATTGCTCCTAAGCACAGAGCTGATGTTTTCCTGGACCTATTCCCTATAACTACAATAACTACAAGATCTTGTTAATGGTAATGGTCAAAGCTAGGCCCATTATTTTTCATTTTACCCCATGCACATCACTTTACATTCATCTATTTTGAATTCCATTTGCCACTTAATTGTTCAGTCATCCAGGCTTCTCAAAAGTTTCTCAAAAACACTCATAAGAAGTGAAGCATCAGAATTACTTACCACGTAATAAATACAAGATAAACCTGACAGCATCACTGATGTCGTTAGTTTCAGCGTATTACAAAAGATACACCCGAGAACCCTGTACAGGGAAAAATACCTAACTCAAATAATTTTTCCACAATCATATGTGCCTCAAATGGCAAATTTTGTTCTTTACTCTTTCAAGATTTTAATATTGGTTTATGTCCACTTTTGCTTCATAGAGCTCTACAGATCAGTTGAGCAAATACGACAGGTTTTGTTCCCTAGGACACCACTATATTCACAAGAAGTTACAATATTCACTGATATTGCCAAGTTACTTATGCAAGAAATAACTGCGAAGAGATCACTCTTACAGCTGTTCTTTCACATTTTTAATGCAAGAAAATTTTGGAGGCTTTTTTCCCCCCCCCCCTCTTACAACCATTCTTTATAACAGTTCCAGCAAGAAGAAATATAATCTCTACATAAAGACCAGCATGTCAATGGATTTCTGAAAAAAAAACCCAACACCTTTCGAGGCAGAATAATCTCCCAGTCACCGTTTTGGGTACATGTTTGCTTGCTGTTTTTTGAGATTTGAAATGGAATAAAACCTTCAAGCGTGTTCAGAGGAAACAAGCCTGTATTTCTAGAATGTGTTAGGTGACTAATCTATTTTCTGAACCTAATTTGTGTATTTATTTGCCTTGACAAAAATTGTATGGCTTACAAAAATGCACTAACAGGTGGCTTGCTGTTTATTTCATAGGGAAGTACTGCTATGCGATGCAGCATTTCTGTGGTCCTTAGGCTTCATGGACAGCAAGTAAACAGATTTATGATATTGTTAGAACAGACTGTGGTTCTCATGAGGTGTGACAGCTGTTATTTTATAGTACTTAAGCCAGTGTGAAGTGACAGTCAGCTACCTACTGGAAACGGTACATACAGGCAGAAATAACGTGTATCCACATGATTCCTGCAGCATGTAAATGCAATAACATAGTCATACTCCCTCTTTCAAATGCACTCGCCTTGGCACATCGAGATCGCTTATTGGGCAGCTGTGATGCTCCGTGACAAACTGCACATTCTCCATGCTGACCCATTCTTTACGGCAGGATCCACCCTTTTTCAAATGTACAGTCTTGTTGCATTTGCAGTTTTTCCCCATCTACATCCTTCCTAATACACAGACTGATTGAATTACTAGTAAATCCACAGACGTGAAAATAACCACCTATGTCTTCTCCACTAAAGATCCACCTCTGAAAAAAATATATTACTATCAACATAAAACAGGGGTAGCTCCTGATCCACCTTCATCACAACAGAAGAAAGATGTTTCGATAGAAGCACTGCATACACAGGACATGCTTTGTAACATAGCCAAAAAACATTACCTGATGCAGCATGTTAATTTGACTCTGATTCAGGCAGGACCTGATTGAGTCGAGCCAGAATAACCTCAGGATAAGGGTACAACATCAGGAGCCAAGAAACCTGGCCTCTCCTCGTGTCTCTATCTCAGATTATTTATGTAACCATGGGTAACTCAGGTCAGGGCTCATATGCATGACTGAATTATGAGCATCTAATAAGTTACTGTGTGGCTAAGCAGCAATAACTCACGGTAACTACTTGCATTCTCCTAGCCAGTGAAGGACACGTTAAGTAGATCCAAATACCTTGATCTGGGCAGACCTAAGACAGTACTTAGAAATTGTTAACAAAACCCAGCTGACAAGGGGATAACTTCTTGAAGTGCCATACGTTGCTTTTGTTAGCTGCCCGTAAGTTGAAATAAATCATTGCTTTTAAGCAAGCGTAAAGCTAACTGTGGAGGTCTAAGTGCTCCAGCCACTTCCTTACAGTATCTCTTACAGAATCCTGTTTATTTATCATGTGTTAAAGTTTTGTTTCCCTCAACACCAAAGGAATTTTATAAGAGAAAACAGCTACGCTGCTCAAGTTAGTCTACACACTCACCAGGGTGGGGATTTTGTTTTGATTTGGGGGGGGGGGGTGTTTTTATTTTTTTTTTTTAAAAAAAAAGGTTATCATGCAAAGTGCTGATCAGACATAAATTCATTCTGCCAGGTCAGGGGTTTTTTTCAAAAACATTTGTAGGTTAAATTTATATCAGCAGATTTTATGTAAGATATCATCTGTCAGCACCTGTCTAGCTTTATGCAAGATTGGGTATCATTTGTCCTCCCACAGACAGAATAAAAGCAGAAAACCAGTAAAAAACCCCATGCTGTGTACTTGGCTAACTCAAGAGGATATGGGGAAAGAGACAGGAGGAAATTAGGTTGCACTGAAATGGTTTGTACCATTTCACGAAATGTCATTGGGTTGCAAAACACGTTTCATATGCACAGACCAAAATGACTTGATAGAGACTTGCAAAGCAAGTAGAAACATAGTAACTACAGCCATTGCCAAATGGGAAAAGTAGAAGGGCTGGAGTAAAGCCCAAGACACCAAAAGGAGAAAAATTAAAAGGGGTGGGAGGTGTAAGAAGAGGAGGAGAGAATGTGTGTTTCTTGATTTTAGTAACATTTCTACCAACAAGCCAGGAGCTCTACATTCAGCTCCTAGCAGAAGCAAGCTGTATATATGCTCCATCTGCACAGGTAATTATTTCATTTATTTGTTGACGGTTGGACTCGATGATCTTAGAGGTCTTTTCCAACCTTAATGATTCTATGATTTCCCTAAACATTCCTCAGCTTGTCTCACTTGCATCTGCAAGTCAAAAGAGCCTGGGGCAGTATTTGCAAAGCCCAAGCATCAGACCCGCACAATGGGCAAACCCCATGCATCTCCACTGGAGTAGACAGCTCTGAGGTCAGGCTTGCGCTCCCACAGCAGCCAGACACCGGCACCACTGATCAAGATTACTGTCAGCACCCCTTCCTAGCTGCCTGTGGCTGGAGAATGGATGTCCGGCTGAGCAAAGATGGGTCAAGCACCTCCCTCTTTCTCCTCAGGGATACCTTTGAGAAGCGCGTTGGGTTTTGGCAGCCTAGAAAAAACACACAACTCGGACTCCCAACAGACCTGCAACACAAGTCAAAATAAGTAAGTGAAAACCCCAGCCCTCCCCTCCCCCCAATAAAACCCATGTATATGTTGATACCAGGTGTGCATTCATTCCTTGGCTGGACATCTCCAGCTAGCATCTCAAAGTCTTGGTAGAAAACTGCAGCCATCCCCAGTGACCTGAGCTCCTCCACAACACCTTTTGGTGCAACTGCAACCACAGTAGGAACGACACAAGCAGTAACATTCATTTCAGTGTTACCGTAGTTCTTAAAATAAATGCTCTTAATCAAACGCCACTGCTTAATAGGTAACGTGCGCCATATAAAATGTTGTTTTCCACCGTGCCTAAGTTTTGGAGCACATCACTTATAGCAGGTTTTGTTGGGGTTTTTTTTTTTGGTTGGTTTTTGGTTTTTTTTTTTTTTTTAAACAAACTGGAATCGAGGATGAGTTAACCCAGAATTAACCCAGAATTGATTCAGACTTATGCTAGGAGTGACTGACAGGTCAATTGATAGCACAGCTGCTAAGTGGCCTCTACAAAGCTGGTCTCTGTCCAGTCCCTAAAGAAACAGGTGCCCACGCTACTGAAGTCAGCAGCATGGCTGTATGAATCCCCACCCGAGGGCAGGCCTGTCAGTCTCAACCACATCAGCCACCAGAGCCAGGTGATCCTCTGAACAGCATTTTATTCTGAAATGAGCCCCATACACGGAACAGTCAAGGTACTCTACACAAGGCTTTTGTTTCAAGTCCAACAGACACTCCTGATTTTTCGATTTACAAATAACTAAAAAAAACCCACCCCCCAGCATAAAAATGTAACACAGATCTTCCATTATCTCCAACATATTTAGTCCTCAAAATTTGGTTTTGCACTGTTAAGATGGCAGATTTGCTTAGGTTCCAGGGAAGACTGTTCTAATGAGAAATGGCCCAATGAGACATACCCAAATCTTTTATACTCTCCACCTTCAAAGGATTAGGTCCAGAAAACAAGAACTCGCAAGCACAGTCATGGAGTCAACTTTTGAATCAGCACAGCAGCATCCCAACCTTGGCTTCAGAAACTGCGCTTTGCAGTGGCAACCCAGGCCAATTAGTGTTGGTCGTACTGCTCTCCCGCCTCTCAGCAGGGTGGTCAGAGCACAGGCAGCAGGCAGAGACCCCGTAGTTCTCAAGGCAGAGGCTTTCTGCCTCTCAGAAAAAGGCCCTTTTGCCCAGGCTTCTTTGTCTGCTTGGTTTACAGGCACAGTGCCTAAACTCTGACCCATTCCCAACACCTCTAAGAAAAACAGACCAGGTAAAATTAAGTCAGTTTCTTTCAGCCCCACTCCCTTCTCCCTGCCAACCCCATCATCCCATTCAGGGAAAAGGTAGTGGTCCAAATGTCCCATAAAACACAAGTGCCACACAACCCACTTGAATCCGGCTTCCATATACATCTTGAAGAACAAGAAAAAAAAGGGGGGGGGGGGGGGGGGGGAAGGACTTCACACACAAACAATTTTCACACTTTTAATGTAATGGCACCCTAGTTAAGTTTACAGTACTTTCATCTCCACTAGATACTGTGTTTCAAAAGTATAATGGGAAAAAACAAACACGAAAAACCCACTATTTTTTGTAATTTTTTAGAAACTCAACCATTTGGAGTTACATATGCATAAATGCCTTTCAAAAAATTGTTAAGAATTGTATTTTTCACCCTCACACAACAAAAAATAGGTTTTGCTGGGTCTTTTCACAAGATATGGAGATCAAAGATGGCACTTAAGAAAATTCTGAAGTCAGGGGTGCCATAAGGTTATATCAGGACTTCCGCTGGAGAGCCTGCCATGAAGCAAACACTATAAATAGGAAAAGAATGTGCAAGAGCTCTGAATAAGCGAGAAGCACAACATGTTTTGCAAGCTTGTGTTCTGATAGCCATGGAACTGAAGACTGCTGGCTGAGGAAAGCCTGCCTGAATTTCTTCAGCTAAAGTCTATTCAAAGCATACGCATCATAGGAGGTCATATGGATAGCAATACACTAGACTCTGCAATACCAATGACGAGCTCACCTTTGGGTTTTACCTTGGATCAACAACTAGAACAAGCAGGTCACTTTGAGAAGCCATAGGAATAACAGGAAGCATTTGTTGGTTTTCCTATGACAAGTAATTAAGAGAACCAATACAGAAGCAGATAAACTAGGTAGAACTCTTTTTAAGGTACTATCAGCTAGAAAACTAGCAACCCTATCGTTTTATTATCCATTTCATATTCTGACTTTAAAGAGTTACGGAAAACAAGTACACTTTGTATGAATAAAGTCTGGAGCATCCTTAAAGAGGGGAAGCTAACCTAGAAGCAGCCAAGGACCCTTGATTTTCACCTAAAAGCTTAGCCTGAAAGATGGTCAACTCATACAGTCACTTAAAACAGACTTATGTTTTGGGGGTGGCTGTGTTTTCTACAATTTACAGTGCTTATTTTAGCTTTTATTCCTCTAATTCAGGATTACGGAATGGACCCAAGTTCATAACCAGAGAAAACTACCTTTGGAGAAGTCAATGGTTTGGTTCTAGTAGGAACTTTAAATATTCCTTCTCTCATGCCTAAGAACTGCTCATTCCACTGTTTCCTTTTTTTTTTTTTTTAAAGTAAGAAAATATTCACTAGGCTAAGAAAGGCATTAACATTTTACCTTTGCATCCTGCTTCTAGAGTTGCCTCCCACCTCTAAGTTCCAGCAGTTATCATCCCTAAAGGACATTCACTAATGCTCTCTTATATTTAATACTAAAGGCCGCATCCTTCCAAAGTCTTATCAGTGTGAACAATTCTCCTCAAATGCAAACAGAAATGCCCTCAAAAAAACCTTGATATTTGTGAGAGAAAGTAATTCAGAACTTTAAGTTAATAATTTGTTCACTTGGATGCCCATATGATGTGAATCAGGCAGATAATTTGATTCATGCACAGGACTGATGGAGTATGTTAAAGAAAAAAATGCAGAAATCTACATGAATTACAACTTTTGGTTGAATCATATATTAATTATACAGAAGAAACTAAAAATCTCTACTTACACAGAAAAAGGGTGGAAATAACACAAACACTCACTCCAGCACTTGTCTACTAGAAGAATATTGCACATTCCGATAATGTTGCACAAATTACTGGCTTTTTATAAAGACCATATATGAGGTATTAGTCTATTAATAAATAAAGAAGAACATGGAAAACGAAAAGCACTTAATATAATGCAACAATCCATTCCAAGTATTTAGTGAATGAAAACTGAACAAGCAGTAATACATACCCTTGAGGGGAAGGTTAAGGTTACTTAGCAAGTAGGCAGCTTCAATATCCATCCAAGAAGCGAAGGGTTAAATCTCTTTTGATAAAGATTTTAAGAACACAAAGCCTATTTAGAACACGGCTGTTTAAAATGCTCACTTTGCTCATGTAATCAATCTGAAAGGTAAATTCTTATCTCACAATTCTAAAGGGACAGCAATATGTGGGTGACAGCAATCTTATCAAGGGGAACCAATTTACTACACTAAACCTGTATTACTAGTTAAGAAATAAAACAGAACTTTTGGATTGACATCAGTTAAAATATTCAGGAGTTTTGTTGTGGGGTTTTGGGGTGGTTTTTTTTTTCCTTTTTTTTTTTTAAATAGTTTAGACTGGTTATGGATTTCCATGGTGCTGAAATTGATAGCCATTAGCACTGTCCTTGTTATCAGACAAGGCATTAGATGAATACAACAATTGTAATTTTCAGTTTTACTCTGTGTCTATGCTAAGAATTTACCTTTCAAATCACAACACTGAAAAATTCCTGCTGACAGGTAATAAATCTGTCAATCTAAACACTATCTATTTTTTTATTTAGAACCTTCCAGAAACACTAGGAATCTGTAGGCAAGTTTATCTTGTTTAAGTTCACAACAGCACAGAGGAGTATTTAAGTTCAATAAACTCAGCTATGGAAACTACATTGCACACATGGTAACACAGTAAGCATAAATCAAGAGTGTTTTCGGTATGTTCTTCCAAACCTTGTTAAAGAGATATTTGTATTTTGTGGGGGAAAAAAAAGGCACCTTGTGTGCACACAAACTTACTTACATGAATACCCCTTAAATAAGTCAAGGGTTATTCAAATCCTAAAATCTTTTCAGGCCAATGAAAGGCTGTTTGGAAATAAAAGTAATTCGTACATCACTCTCCTAGGTGAAGCACTATCTTAACATATTCCCTCTTGTTATTTTCCAACTTTAAAAAGTGTTTCATTATTAATACATTTGCAATGCTGGACAGAGTAACAAAGATCCAGGTAAGTCATATTTCTGCTGCTATTTTGTGTAAAGTATTTAATTTGCACAGTAAGTCCATATCAGGTAAAAACTGCAAGTGAAAACTTGGAAAGATGTGACAAAAAAAGCAGCACTTCAAAATTAAAGTATCTCCTCTGCTGCAATCCATGCACCAGTAACTCAAACAGTCCTGAATTGGCATATATGAAAAAATATTACATTTCTGAAATTAAAAATATGTATCTTGTGTTGAAGTTCAAATTTACGTAAAGCGTTTACTAAGCTGAAATACATATAATTTCTCCTGTCACGAGATTATTTCTCTCCCATTCTAAGTAGTTACTGAGACATCTACTGCCCAAATGCATGTTGTTTCATCTACAATTTCTTTATAGCAGTTAAGTGGTTTTTTAGAACAAACAGTTGAAAGAATTTTTTCCATGTTAGCACAAAACCAAGAAATATTATGAAGATGTTGAAAGAAGAAGAAAAGAGATGAAAAGAAAGGAAACATTATTGTCCAGAACAGTCTGTATACGTGGTAACCATGTTTCCTCGTCTCTGAGTGACAGTCCTACAGTGCTTGCTGGATCCATGAAACCTGCTATCAGTTCGCACTGCGTGTCGGTGTGCATTTTCAAAGTCACTAAACGAAAACATCTTTTCCATATTTTCAAACACATCATCAAACAGTCCACCTCCAAAGGAGAACTCTTGGAAAGAACGTCTTTGCCGATTGTGAGCTTCCCGATGACTTCGGAAGTGATTTTCAAAGTGCTTTTTTGACCGTGAGTTTTGACTGAAGAGGTCAAAGTCTTTGAACAGATCGTCAAAGTTGAAATTAAATGACTGATGGAACGGGCTTCCATTATTTCCTTGTCCTCCATGATGGACAAACTGATCATATTCTTTTCGTTTATTCTCATCTGATAATGTTTCATATGCTATTTCCATTAAAAAAAAATTAGAAAGTTTATTCACATTACCATTTAAGGAAAAAAAAAAAAAGAAAAAAGAAACCCATACACAAATACAAAGAAGAACAGCTCTCTCCCACTCCCTCACCAGGACAAATTTCAAGCAACTTTCATTCAACATGCAAGCGCAATCAAGCTCAACATTTGTTTAACTTTCTCCAAGACAAAATAAGCTGTCTCAAAATAAATAGTTATTTATTTATAATAATAAATATAGCTATACTATGACGATAGATTATATCCTCAAAATTTTAAATTCACATAATACAACTTAGTTTAACTAGCAATAAAGATTAGTGTTTATATTTGAAAGAAAATAGCAATGGCACATGGCGATCAGAAAGACCGAAGGAGAGAGGATGAGTTAGGAGCTCTACCTAACAAAATGAACTGCCTGCTGCATTCCCATCACAGAAACACAGTGCGATGTCTGCAAAACTACTTGCCAGCCAGCCAGCAAGTTCTAGCTACACCGCAGTTACAACCGAGCAACAAGATAAACATCAAGGAGATAAAATAAAGGGAATGAATTTCCCCCATGCCCAAATTCTCGATTTCTCAAAAGTCCAACAATAAACATAGATTTTGTGATTGGATATACCTGAAATGGAATTAGGTTTCCATCCGATCTTTGATCCAGAACTACAGCTACTGGTGTTCCAAGGCAGAAACTCTGACAGATGATATACCCATTCTGATAACATTAAGCATTTTAAACGCTTCCATTTTCTTACCTATCAAAGGCTTGCAACTATTCTATATACTTCAACACTTACTTAAGAGTTCCCAATTCCTTCTGTAATAGGTGCTAACAACTACAGTAAGTATGTAACAAGACTGTCCCTCCCTTTCACTATATTAATAACTACCCTTCTTTCAAAAGAACTTTTCTGCAGACAAGAGGGTAAAACCCAGAAATCTCTTATTAGCTTAGTTAGGAGAACTACACAAACAGATGGATGTTGTAACAGAGTCTATGGGGAGCAGAACTAGGAACACCTTATTTTTCAGCAAGCCTTTTTCTATTCTCGATTATTCACTTCTGCTATTACATTTTATCACAAAACACTTACGAATGGTGTATTCCTAGGATCACAGGCTAATTCGGGTTGGAAATGACCTCAGGCGGCCTCTAGTCTAATCTCCTGCTCATAGGGTCACTTATGAGATCCGACTGGGTTACTCAGGGCTTTATCCAGTCATTCCTGAAAAATTGCCAAGAATGGAGACTGCACAACCTCTCTAAGCAACCTGTTCCAACACTGGCCTATACTCAAGGTGAAAAAGTTTTTCCTTATAACCACTCTGAACCTCTTGCACCTGTTCTCTCGTACTCCCACCATGAACCACTGAAGCACCTTGCTGCGTTTTTTTGATAATCTCTCCGTAGTTACTGGAAGGTTGCTGTTAGGTCCCCCTGAAGCCCTAGCAATCCCGAGCTGGATCTTACTAGACAGATCAAAAAGATAAGAATTAACCTCCTAGGGCTAAAGTTGTCCTACTGCCAAGTATTTTGTGTGACAAAAGGCATAAGCCAAAAAGCCTAATAAGCAGGAAAGCATAAACTGTGTAAAAGGCCTGCCTCATGTGCAAGGACACAGAAATAAGTCAGATATTGATATTGGACATTTGACACCACAAAGGTAGAATTAAGAAAAAAAAAAATCTTTTTACCTCTTATTCAGTAAAAACAGAGCATACTTAAGTTACCACATTTGCTCACAGTTATAAGCCATGTATCGAATTATTAAGACTAAGGTTAGCATATATTACCTTCAGCAATTTCTCTAAACTTTGCTTCTGCACCAGGACTCTTATTTTTGTCTGGGTGGTATTTCATAGCCAGCTTGTGAAATGCCTTCTTGATCTGGCGGTCAGATGCATTTTTTGGAACTCCTAAGATATCATAATAGCTCTCTGTAGCCAGTATTAATTCAGTTATCATTAAAACGCAGAGAGCAAATGTGAAGACAGATTGTGTATTTGCCATTTCTCTGGTTCCTAGAAAGAAAAAGAAATATACTTGAAGAACAAGTTATTTCAGGTTCCACAACAACTTAAAGGTACAACTATAAGCTGAAAGAGGAAGACCTGTATGTTTCAAGAGTCACTCAGTGACAGACAGGTAAGCACTTTGTTTCATTCCTGTCAACAAACTCCATTCCCCCAGTTTCATAATCACAGAATATGTAAATGAAAATACAGCAAATTCACATTTCACGTACATCACAAGCACGCTTCCATGTTCATCTTTGGTTTACACCTATCTCTAACTGCACATTCTCCCACAGAGCTGTGAAGTAAATATACAATATGTTTCACTGTATCAAACAGTTCATGCTGGCATACCTGAACTAGCTTTAAACTAATCCTTGAGTTCTAGGACCATAAACACAACAGCTCTAAATTAAGCACAGGCTGCAAAAACCCACTCAATTCTGGAAGACCAATTCACTGATTAGCTTGTGCGACAATAAAAGCCTGAAAACACAACTGGCCTGGAGATCGACTGTGAGGTGCAGGAAGACAAGACTGTTAGACACTCATGCTCAGCTTCAGGAGGTCATTTAACTGACCTAAGGAGAACATGATAAAGAGTAAAACACTCATTTAGAGTAGAGAGTTCAGTCAAGTAGGGCACATTTTCCTTTACTTTACAATGGGCTGGGATTAGCTTACTTTCATATTAGATTGTACTAGAAATAAAAACACCTACCATAACTATGATAAAAAAGAATTCATCTGATAAATTCCACTGCATATAAAGGTTTACATATGAAACCCTCAATATCTGAACTGAACTCAAAAAAGAAGTCTTCTATACAAGACAAGCAGCTTCAACAATAATTAAAAGTTGTAACTATTTTTTTCAGCAACATATTTGTCAAAAAGTTACATTTTAAAACAAACTGATGCTAGAACTCAGGGAAAAAGCTGTGGCATCAATAACTCATAAGAAAAATCAGTTCCACGTAGCCACACAATCTTTCATGATTTTTATGAACGACAGGGTGAACTCTTCCTAACAGAAGAAGAGATCAAGTGATTTTCCAAGGCCTGTGCATATTATATTTAAAACACAGAGTATAGAAACATGAACGTTCAAAGACAGAATGCTGGCTGCCACCTAACCAGCAGGATGTACAAGGCCCCGAACATGCCAGAAGTAACGTGTCCCCCTCACCGGATTACACTGATTTGAGTGTACCATAAGTACAACTCAAAGAGATGAAGGGTATTACTTTCCTGAAAGTTGAATAAACTAACCTTACCATCTGAGTAACTTAAAGTTCGAATACTTTTAGACCGTATGTGGCCCAAACATTTGTCATGCACAGTTCAAAACCTTTGAATATCAAGTACATAAGACAATTAAGCCTTTAATAGAAAGTCCATATCCTCTAAAGAAAATTAACACCCAAGCACCAAAAACGGAAAAAAAAATACCATTTCTAATAGGTAAGTCAGGGGGCTAAAATGAACGTTGCGAGGCAAGAGCAAAAAGCTCGTAAGATTAACGTACCCATGCCCTCTTAAGCATTTATTTGGCTAGCAGCCTGCATGATATCAAGTGTTAAGGAACAGCAGTTGAAACAAACTGTATTTTGATCAGCGCACTTAGATACCAAACTGACAGTTCTTTTCAGTATTCTTTATGCATGATACCAGACATATTTTTAGTACAAGCCTTTCCACATATTTTCTCTCACCACTTCACTAACTTGAAACTTTGCCACTTGGGCACTAAGAACTACACACATGTACATCCTTCAACACTTTTGGGGCTTTCTTCCTGTTTGTGCTTTATAGATTCAGATTTATGTCTGGATCTCAAACACAAGATTGTTTTTATTATTTTACTTCATTTCCCCACACCTGCATCACACTTGTATAATCTCTCTTAAGGCTAACCTTCCTGCTTCTACTATTAAACACTGAAAAGAGCTAAAAAGAGCAGTTTATGTCCTTCGTTAAGAGCCAAATCCTCTTTTATAACTCCCAAGCTCATCGCAGCCTGAGAACATCAAGTCACTCCTTTAAAGTTTTCTGCTCTGCCTATCTGAACTTCTATTATTCTTGATAATGAATTACACCTAAATTTTCCTTTTTCTACAGTTTTACATTAGGATTCCTGTAATGCAGCTCTATGCTATACTGCCCCTAGTTTTATCTGGATTTCTCAAGCATATTTAAAAAAAAAAAAATCAGTACTTAAGTTTCACTTTTTTTTTAATAATGTACAGATTTAATGCTGTCCTTGAACAACTCAATGAAACTCAAATATAAGAATAAAAGAAAAATCAAATACAAATGAAACTCCAATATAAGCGGCATTTTAAACTTGTAAGTTTATCACAGAGACATAGTAAGTCTTATGTTTAGACAATATCATCAATTATTGAATTTACTTTTTAGAAAATACCTATTTTATATGCTGTCAGCATCTTAGCATTGCTATTGCTAACTAAGATATTAAATGCCTGATGTCTGCCCTGCCACCCCTAACTATTTTTACAATCCCTTTCAAAATAAAGTATCTTTTAAACACTTGTGCTGCTTATGTCCCTTCTCCTTCAGTTTCTCAATCGAAAAGGGACAGATAAGTTTCACTTTCCAGGCTACGCACAGTAGTTACTTAAAACACATTCCAGAATTCGTTAAGTTCGGTATACTTCTTGACATTATGCTCATGCCACAAAACAGTCCTTCCTAACAATTATGAAGAACGACATTTTATTTGGGTACATCTAGCAATAAAGTCAGAGATTTTATTAACACAGATTAACTATTTAACTCTGTTGGATAAGTAGTTACAGAGCTCAACTATTATTAAGCTTGGTATAAGAACTATACCATCTAATGTTTATCAAAAGTATTATAGAGGTGATAACACTCAATCGGTTCTCTATCAGTTTATCAACATTTATCAATAGCTGCACGATGAAGTGATGTTTAAGGATGATGTACCTGGAATAAAATCTGCCATATATAGAAAGTAAGGAGCTACTTCCATCTTGCAATGCAAATGCCCTATTCCATCCCTCTTTGAAAGTAATTAGCAAAGATATTAGGTAAATGCTCATATTCCTGAAGTCTCACATACTCAGAAAATCCACAGCATCACTACTGCTCTGATTACACCAATTGTGATGCACTATCCAGTGGAATCCTGATGTCATATAATTATTTCTGCAACCGATTTATTAGTAGTAAGAAAGTTACCGAAGTTTTCCATTGGTTCTCATATCACCACTAACCCGATGAGTAAGCAAGTCTCCTAGACCACAAGCAGCTACAGGAAAGTCCGTCAAACTCCGGGGCTTGGACTTTTCTTTTCTTGGCCTCCCCTATACTGACCGGAGAGCTAATCCAGGAGAAGGCTCCTGAATCTTGCTCTGGAGAACAGGGAAACGAGACAGAGCCTCCCCTGGCATCATCCTCCCTAGCCAGACCCCTAATGAACCTCGCTAGAGCCGTACCACAAATCAAGGCCGAGCCAGAGCTCGGCAGATGATACCAGCGACACTAAGCGACGCTGTCACACCTCCAAGTCGGACAGGCTTGGTAAAGACCACAGCAGATGGGCCTAGCGAGAACTGAGAGCTCAGAGGGGCCCAAAGGGCAAATAAATCCACCAGAACGAGTCCCAGTGTCCCCCCTTTCCCACACCGTCCTCAGTCCTCCTCCCCCAGCCACCCCAGCGACCCCTAACCTCTCCGGCCCCTCCGCGTCCGCCTTCCCTCCAGCCACCTCAGGACCCCTCCCGCCTTCCCCAAGCCCTTCCACAGCGGCCCAGGCCCTTCGCTGCCGCCCCTCTCCCCGTCGAGAGAAGGCCCGGTCCCCACCGCGCCCCTTACCTCAGCCCTCGCTCGCCGCCGCCGCCAGCACAGAGGCCGCTGCCCCTCAGCGCCCCGCGCGCCGCTCCCGCCCAACCGTCGCCAGCGCTCGCGCAGGCCTTCCCCCCGCGCCCCAACAGCGATTCCTACACGAAGCGCTGCGCCATTGGCCGCTCGGCCCCACGTGACGCGGCGCACGCGGACGGCCGCTGCCGCAGCTGCCGCCGCTGGGCGGGGCTTCGTCCCCTGACGCGAGGGGCGGTGGGAGGAGGAGGCGGGCGTTGCCCCCGTGACTCCCGCCCCCCGCGCCCCCGCTGCCGCCGCGCGGATGGTTCCGCCCCGCGCCCGGTCCGCTCCGCCATGCCGCGGTACTGCGCCGCGTCCTGCTGCAAGAACCGAGGGGGCCAAAGCGCCAGGGACCAGCGCAAGCTGAGCTTCTACCCGTGAGCGGCCGGGGAGCGGGGCAGGGTCTGGGTGAGGGCTGGCCCCGGGGATGGCGAACGCCAGAGGGGCCAACCCCGAGTGAGGCGAGGCCCGCAGCGGCCCCTCAGGAGCCGGGCGGGGGGGGGGGTGGGGAATGGCCGACAAACTAACTTTGGGGGCTGGTAGTCGCCTTTGAACCCTGCCTGGTCCCCAGTGGCTAGAGGGAAATAACGCTGTCATCTCGGGGAGGGGGGGAAGGTGTAGGGAAAAAGGGTCGACAGGCTGAGTATTTAATCACACCCCCCCGCGAAGACGGACGGTTCTTGCTTGGGGGGGAGAGGTACAGCAGCGTCGAAGGGCTGTTGAATAGGTGCAGAGGATTCATGAAGTGAAAACCAAAGAGGTTCGACTGAAAAATAAAATTTGCGCTTACAACGTTGAGGCTGTGCAGCTGTTAGAGCTAAGCAGCACCGGTTACCCCGTTTCTTTCAAGCGTGGCTGCCTTTGTGGAAGGGGTGTTTCAGCAGGGCAAGCGTTGGTGGAGGCATTGGCTTAACGGTGAAGGAGCTGAGTATCCTCTATCTGACAGCTTGCAAGCTAAGCGAAGGGCGTAACAGAGTAGGAAAGTAAACATATATTGAGTCTTTAAAATTAAATATTGCCATTAGAATTACTATCTTGCCTACGCTGCGAGCAGAGGCATTGCTGGTTTGCTTGGAGGCAGCTGAGCTAGCTGGAAGCTAACTGGCTTCGTTGCCAAAAAACAGTTTATGGTGGCTGCATATTACTGTCCAGCCACCTGATTGATTAGTCGCCATCCCAGGCCCACAGTAACCTCTGTACTGTTGGGTTTATGTGGCTGTTGAGTCCGAGAATGGTGAGCTAAAAACAGTGTTTCTCAACCCTGAGAGTAGCACAGTGCAGGTAACTAAATATTGTTTTCTGTTGAATAAAAGTATGATAAGCGTTTGTCAACAGAAGGAATTTTGTAGCGTTTAAGAAAAATTTGAAGAATAAATTTCACAACTAGCCTCAAAATCTGTTTTGGTAAAATTTATACCTCCAACTAAGTTGGCAGTTTGTTTCAGTTGCTGAGCAGTCATTGTTATTCCAAGATCAGGAAGGCTATGTGGGAAGACCCACAGGAACACTGCTTTGAACGGCATTTTAGTTTAGATTGAAGGAAAGCTCTTTTCCCAGCATGTCTCTTAATATGTGATTTATCATACAACAATCATGAAAATGAGGGGAAATAAATTATTTATATTGCTTTAGAGAATGTGAGTGCCACGTGGATGATCAAAACAAGTTTGAGTGCTGATACATATTTATATTCAAACGTATGGCATCAGTATAAAGGTGATGGCAAAAATACAGCTGTTTTATCTAGCCATTGAATTGCGCTGCATTACAAGTATCATGGTCCTGTAGAAGAGGTGCTAAGATTCAATTTATAGAGATCTCTTGCCCTACATTAGCAACTACTTCTGATGAGAATTGCAAGTTTTATTCCCTTGCCTCTTACCACCCCAAAGAAGTCCTCTGCTGCTCTGTGGTTTTGGGTCTGAGCCCCTTATGAACTTTTTAACTATGACCTAATCTCAGCTGACCTGACTGCCCTTCTTTGTTTTATTTCTTCACCTTTCTGACTTGTGCAGCGGTGGCAGCTCCTGAATAAATTCTGTTCACTTCCTCTTTCCATTTTCCTTTTTTTGTGTCTCGTTTACACCAAAGAACAGATTCTGATGATGAGTAAGGGGATATTGAGAGCAGGAGCAGGTTTTGGCAAAGTTGCCCTTAAGCTAAAATAATAAATTTCTCTACCAGACATTGGCTTTCACTACAGATTATTTTATTTTCCTTCTGAAGCAGGCTGACTGTGGGGAAGGCAGTGAGTGCTGTGTTGCAAGGGTAACGGTGGTGGAAGCAAATGTTCTCAGGCTCTTCTTGGAGAGGGTGCAATTGGTGGCATGACCCTCAGTTGAAAGAAGCCATCCTCTTACTGAGAGCCTTCTTTGGACCTATGTAGTAACATCCCAGGCTAAGCTTTGTTACTCATGGGGCATGCTGTATAATATATGTAATGCTGCTATTGGGTTTAAACAATTGAAGTAGACAGGATTTGAGAAGGCTGAATCTCTAACCTGTCCTTGAGAGGTTATTGTGTTCTTGCTAGCGTTATTCCTTGCATTCCTGCAGACACTCAGAGCCAGATGCATCAAACGCTTGCTCTGTTTCCTTGGTAACTTCAAAACTTAAATGGCAGCAAATTCAAAAGATTGGGGAAGGGGTGAAGACATGCACATTTATCCTGTGAATCTCAGGTATCTTTCTCTCAAAATCAGCTAAGTTTGCAGTTTTGGAACACTGTGGGCCTGCGTAAGCGAGTCATTGCCACGTGTGGCTTTTGGGAGAAACCTGCAGCTTCGGGGGTTTGAGGGTGGGATCTAGGGTTTGCCAAGAAGTAGCCCAACTGACTGGTGTCTTTTGTAGCATTCAGGTGACACTGGCCACTCCAGGCTCTCTCTCCAGCTTCTCTTGTGTGGGAATACCTCACTGCAGAACCAAATATTTTGTGCATTGAAGTTCCATTAACAGATGGTAATAAACATTACCAAAATAACTGATTGTTAATTAAAAGGAAAGAAGAGCTAAGGGAAGAGAAATGGAGTTAGGAATGCTCTATTTCTATTTAGGGAGTAAAAAAAAACGGCTCTTGTAAACAGTCTGTAGGCACTTGTTCACATCTGGATGTTTCTGTTGTCCATCGTACTGCCAACAGCTAATAGTTTTTACATCCTACAGTTATGGTCAGGTCAGGTTTAATGGCCACATGAATCTCACTCTTACAATTTAAAAATTGAAAGCAGAGATATTTTTTTAAAATTATTTAAATTTAAATTTTAAATTATTATTGCTCATGATTCTAAGGAATATTGCTTCCTTAACAGTAGTCATTTAACAGTGCTCAGAATTCAAGTTATGGTTTATGTATCGTATGTGGTTATATGCTACAGTTGAAAGAAACGTGATATGCACCAGAGAAATCTGTAAGCACATTTCAAATACCCTGATATCTGTCTGGTAACAGATGAGAGCCAAGAGTGGTCTGAACGTTCGTGTTGCCATTACCATAACTGCTTGACTGTACGTGCATCATAATGAGCCTTTAATTTCCCTTTAATTTGTGTATTGCGGATTCATTAAGTAAATTACATCTCTTCACCCACTTTCTTTTAATTTAGTTCTCCTTCCAATGTAATTTGTCTGACCATTTGCATATATTTTCAAAATTGATTTAATTTTTTTCTATGAATGTGTACACTCTTCATTTTCCTTTTCAAGTAGGTTAGATGGTTGAAAAGTTAGTTATGGATTACATAATATTGGGTGGGCTCTCAACACTGTAAGAAAGCTTAACTGCTGAAACACAAAATACAGAAATTCTTTGCATTTGTGTGTATTTACTTTTTGAACAGAATTTAAATCCTGCACTGGAAATATCCACATTTCCAATTTATCAGATAATCCAAAGTATGACATATATTAAGAGGTACTCTGTTAAACAAAAATTACTAACAAAAGTTTCTGTTACTAACTGTGTCTAGTAAGACAAAAAAGCTCCACAAATACTATTTCTAAAATGAGGACCAGACCTAACTTTTTTTAAATGAAGTCAGAGTATTTTGTCTGACTTCAGCAGAACTACTTTCTGAGCAAGTGTTGCAGGATCAAGCCTTTTAAAACATCTTGGCCATGGGTTCTGAAACCCTTGGCCAGCAGAAATCCACAGAAATTCTGCTGCTGAACTCTGGAGCAAATACCCAACTGGAAATAATTTGGATAATTATTGGAATAACGTGTAAGTGACACCCTGATTAGCATTTAGTATTTAAAATTTTTTAAAAAGGATTATTTTAATCTTTTTGTAAGGAAAGGCTACCTTGTAAGGAACAATGAGATATTCTTTATTTGAAAAGAAGAAAGAAAGAAAGAAAAAAGTTGTTTTTGTTTGTGTTTTTGTTTGTTTTTTTCAACTGCTTTAAAAAAGATTTCCACTTCATGATAAAGAGAGACTTGAGAAATGGCTGCGGAATATGAAACGAGATGCATGGACTCCAAGTAAGCACCAGCTTCTATGCAGTGATCATTTTACCCCCGATTCCCTTGATGTGCGATGGGGTATACGATACTTGAAGCATACTGCTGTACCAACAATTTTCTCTTCCCCAGGTGATGAGGTAATGTATTCCTGTCTTTTTTATTGTACAAAGCTAACCAACTATTTATGTAATACAGATGTTCTAATTATCTGTAATATATTCGTATTTTATTTTAAAAATAGAATTCCCATCCATCAAAATATTTTACCAACAGGACTGACACAAAACAAGTATGTGATTCCATAGTGTAAAGGAAGAACAACTTCCCATACTTTGACTGGAGGTTCAATATCTTTTTTTAACTGGAAATTACAGAAGCATTTCCTATAGGAAATTTTCCATGGGAAAATGAATTTCCTATGACAATATTATGATTCTCAATATTTTTTCCTGTGCAATTACTCTTAATTAATATTTTAATGTTCTTTTAAGGCCTTTTATTGACTGTACATAAATACTGGCTTTGGAATGTATTAGTTTAAAACGACACGTTTCTCTTTCCTGTCCCTAAACTCTCTAATACCTAAGAACTCAGGAGTGTAGGCTGCTGAAGATATCCCACAAAGACTATTCCATCTTGCCTTTCACAGAGTTGTACTATTGGTTACATAAAAATACTGTGCTACACAGGCACCTAATCTTGATCAAAGCTATGCTAATTCTCTTCTGGCACATAAGTATCTTCCTCAGGATCATCATGTTGGAGGTGGGAGAAATGGAAGGACTGGAATTAAGGCTGAATTGCTGAAACCAAAATGTGTGGCTAATTAATTTTACAAAACAGTTTCTTTTTAGTCATGAAGTTCTCTGTCTTCTTGGATAGCTGCAAGTGTTGTCCAGACTGCTTGTGACTCTGTAGAGTGAAAAGCAATCTTGATAAATCTCTCAAATATGAAAATAGAATATCTTGCAATTTATGGCAGTAGTAACTTAGCAATAAATATCTTTCCTTCCAACCCCCCCACCCCGCTTCAATATATCCCTCACTTCCCTGTGCTGTTACTGTAAAAGGGAGCCGTAGCTTTGGAACTGGGCTTTGCTGCCCTGTGCTTCTGTGCAATTACAGATAAACTACGTGATTTCCCCCTAAAGAAAAATTGGCTTTTCCCCACCTCTTCATTCTCTCATTTTGCATGTGACCATAGACCAGTCATAGTATACTTACAAAGATGGACAGTGGAGTTATGCAGGTAACAAACTTTTTATGCCGTGGTGTTGCCAAGAACATACCAATGGCTTCTCTAAATTATTTTTGCATCAGCAATATATATCTGGGAAATCCCAGGTAGATTTATCCAGTTTGGAAGAAGAATATTCTGTGCTTCCTTTCAGTGTATCCATCACTTCCCTGCTATCAAAAGAAAAGACATGCCAGTTCTTCGTATCCATGATACTGTGAACTTGCTTTCCTGGGGTCTCACTCCTCTCTCTGGCAATATTTATTTTAATCTCCCGCTTCTGACTGCACTTTTCTTAACATCAAGACATATCCTGTCAGTGACCACCTCGGCAAATCAACAATATCCATTGACTTGGCCACTGGTTCTGTAGTTGCCCCAAACCCTAATTTTCTACATAGACTGAATATTCACAAAGACATGGGAAAGAGCTCTACTAATTCTGGGGGAGAATCCCTTGTTAGTGTGTTCCTGACTTACTGTAGAGGAACAAGAAGCTAAGGTCCCAAGCTGCCTTTCAGCACTCATCTGTAAACCCTTGGTCTGGTAAACTGAAAGCGAGGAGTTGCAATGTTTGTGTATTGTTCACCACCACCTTGCTTTATGTATTACGGAGCAAGTGAAGGATGTCTTCCCAGAAATGCTTAATGACTCTTCAGGAAACATTTCATATTATTTCTTCCTCCAAATAAAGAATGTTTGTGTCTCAAGAGCAGTGTTAGTTGCTTGCGTTTCAGTATTGGTAACCATTCTACATTAGTTTGCAACGATTTTTATTTTGAAGACTGTCGTAAGAGTATGAGGGCAGGGACCGATGGACAAGAAAGTTTTTCAATGAAAGTAAAGGTCTTTCTTCAAGCAGCTCTGTCCTGAGAGGTGTTTTGGTGCCTTTCCTTCAGCCTTAATGGCAGTTCTGATAGGCAAGGATTTGGGGGACATTTCCCTAATTTATTTCATAAGAGTTTTGTCTAGTTAAAAGATTTAGGCTGAGAAGGTCTTTTTCAGCTCCTGATAGAACAGAGAAAGGGAAATACTTCATTCTCTCAAAATCCCTAAGATTGATGTGATGTTAAGCATCACCTTTAAAAAGATAAAGGTAACCAAATGAGTTCTATTTTTTTATACATTTTTTCAGTCCTTTTAAGACTGAAGTTTCATCTAAAATCAAATTACAAAGTTTAATGTATTTATGATACTTCAGACTACATACATACTTTTATGAACATACACTTCAAAATTATCTTTTCCATCATAATTGTTTTTTTCAGCCTGGCCTCTTTTTTTTTTTTTCCCCTCCCTTTCTTTTTTTCTTTTTCTCTTCCCCCCCCTCTCCTGGGTTTTTTTTTGCCTGGCCTGTATTTAGTTAACAAAGTTAAAGTTGCTGCTTGTTCTGTTTGTTTGTTCTGGGCAGCTTTGGTCTTGTTTTTCAGTCTGTAGGCCTAACGCGAGTACAAGTTCTGCAGCTTGGTCTCTTCAGAATCAAGCCTACTAGAAAAAAATAAGACACTCACTATTAGTGTATTTTTGTTTTACTGACTGACATACTAAAAAGCTTGTTTGGATACTGGTCTTAAATCTAATCATGTGGTGATGTAGTTCACATGGAGGAGGGGAAAAGAAGGTGGCTAAAAAAGGCTATGCTTCAAATTGTCCCTCTTTCAGTAACAACTTCTGTTTAAAATCCTATTAAAATTGTATTCTTCTGCTAAGATTTCTATCCATCCAAAAAAAGGTCTCCATTTTTATGAATTGCGAAGTTTAGTTGTCAGAATTGAATTGCTCGTTTTAAAATCAGCCTATGTGATTGTGCATGAATATGTTTCACTATTCTGCAAGCCTGTGTGCGTAATCTTTTGTTGTTGTTGTTAAATTCTCTTTGGGGTAGACTGCATGACTAAAAATTTGCTAGATCTTTCTAAAACAACTTTGTTGCATCTTTAATGCAAAAATCTTGTACTGTGTCTATTTAATATACATACATTTAATACAATGTTTCAGGTGGTAATGGGAGATGCTAGCCAGTCTTTGTCAGACAGATTTGTGTAGCCACTTCTCTTCAAGTGCTTTTAAAATTATGACTCATGTAAATCAGTAAAGTTCCTTAGAGTTTGAAAAGGGAAAAAATAAAAAAAAAGTATTATTGCCTTTAGAACTTTAAAACAGTATTTTAACATTTAGGACCTGAAGCAAAGTTATGGAAGACGCTTACATGAATTTTCAGGTCTCTGGTGTAATTTTTAAACAGTGCTCACCTAAATTACTCCTTATGCAGTACCATGCTATAGAAAGAGATTTGCCCATTTTTTTTATGCTCAAGTGATTTCCTAGTTACAAGGTGGTTGGTTTTGTTTTTTTTCCCTCCAGGAAAAAGATTCTTCTCAGAACAGCCCACAAGAGATAAAGAGAGAAGACCCGGAAGAAACAAATACAAATGTAGTGTCAGAGAAAGCATCTGTATCACTTGAACCTTGTACGCCAAAGAGAAACCCTGTAATTGCAGAAAACGTAGATGGAAAAGTAGATGTAGTTTGCTCAACTGCATTGAGTAAACCTTTACAAATTCAAAAACTGCAACTTCAAAATGGAGAAGACTTTCAGGCAGACGGTGTCGTTGTTGACAGTTCATCTAAGCAGCATATACATCAACCTAATCCTATTTTAATGGCAGCAGCAGTCCAGAGCATGGAAGCTACCAGTGTTCATACTTCTGCAGAGGATCCACTAGGTTGTACAGCTACAGTCTTGCAATTTACAAACCCTAACTACTTGAATTCATCTCTCAAACTGCAAAATGCTTTAGGTTCAATTACTGACTATGCAATTGAAAATCCTAACTCTCATGTTGTAGGCTGCTCTGTTGAAGTACAGCCAACAAGTGAAAATGCAGTTTTACTGAGTACAGTCACACAAACTATTGAACAGTTCAGTGGAAATGAAGAATCTGTCATTGCTATTATTGTGCCAGCCGAGAGTCCAGAAAAGCCTGAAATAGTAAATAGTTCTTTCCTGCCTATTAAGCAAGAGTTTCTTGACACAGAGGAGACAGAAACAGATAAATCTGTGTATATGAATGCATATAGTGGAAGTGAAGTATTACAAACTGAGCATTCATACTGCAAACAAGACATAGACAGAGATCACCTTTGGCAAAAAATTTCAAAGCTCCACTCTAAGATAACTCTACTTGAAATGCAGGAGATAAAAACTTTGGGGAGGCTCAGGTCCTTGGAAGCTCTTATTGGACAATTGAAGCAAGAAAACCTGCTTTCTGAAGAAAAGCTGAAGATTGTAGAAAACTGCTTTACAACACTTGAAGTGACTATGATACAGTAAAGGCTTTCGATCATTGTCCTAAAATATCTTTTTAGCCTCTTTGACTGTCCTTTTGGACAAATTAACTTTTGTTTCAGTCATGGTATTTTAAACATCTAATGCAAATTGTGTGAATAGCAAATATTCTTTAAAATGTTACATCAACCACTACCAAAGCTAGATGGTAGAATATTGCCTATAAAACATGACTTGCAAGTAAGCTTTAAAAAAAAATAAAACCTGTTAAAGTTTTGTTAAAAAGTCTATGAATTGAATCAGTAAAGATAAGTTCAACCTTTCTAGCTGCAGGCTCCTCTGAAACATGCAACTCCTGCATTTGGGGCAGCGGTAGAATGGACAGAATAAGCATGTAGGATGGACAGTTATAAAACTGTTGTTTAAGACAAAAGAAGTGTCCCAATTCTCTTTCAGATGAGTAACGAGGTATGTAATACACATTGTCCAGTGAGGCCACAATTACTCTTTAATCGTCTGTTCATCTAACATTTGTTCTGATAGGTTTTTGTACACTTTGACCTTATTAAAATTGTTTCTGCAATAAAAGGTGTTTACTTTCATTTAGTTCTAGAAACAAAAATTCTATAAGAATATTGTTACAGCGAACAGCTCCATCTCTTTTTTTGGATGATTCAGCTCAAATGGAAAGAACCATCTTAAATAGTGATATTTTTGCTGGTTAGTAAAAGGGAAAGCTCTGACTATTCAGTGAGTGCTATCTGCTCAGCATTGATCCTCTTACGATCTATAGCTGGGTAATGCATATACCCTTAATAATACACTGAAGAAAACAGTGTTTTGCAGAGCATATTGCTAGTGAAAATAGCAGAATATCGCTCATTATTTTTCTGTATCTTTCTTGCTCTTCAAGAAATGGAATTACAAGACTAAAAATCCACTCCCCTGTATTGATTTTATTGTTTCTAAGTGCACAGGATTCTGCTACAGTGGAAAGATACTGACAATTCATTTTGAGGGAAATTATTTGCTTAAATACTTTCTGCTTATTCTGTCTGCGTGCCACCCCTTAGATCTAGAGTTCACTGTACAATCTAGTACAGTGAACTAGTATTAGATCATCTAGTCCCAACTGTACATCGCAGTTGGAGTAGATGATCATTGTAGGTCCCTTCCAACTGAACTAGTCTAGTTCAGTCTATTCTACAATGATTAGATTATTTGATGGACTTGGATGTATTTTCCTTTATTCAGAAGTGTGTCACCACCATCAGTTCAGTCTAGGACTGGAGTAAATGGGTTCCTTTGCAGTCTGTTACTTGTATTCTCTATCAGACATGTTCTAAACTGGTAATCTTTTCATAAGGAATTGAGGATCAAGCAACACCAATTACAAGATAAGTTGCAAACTAGTCAAATTTCAAAAAATTTTTGAGTCTCAGAGTAGCTGCCTGGAAGTTGGTCTGCTAAAGCACAGCGATGTAAGAGGTTAGTCTGTATCAGTAACCACTGTAGTAGGCTTGTTTTGTCCTTCAACTTGTTGACTTCTTTCAGGCTCTAAGCACAGGATGTGCTTGGGAAAATTCCTGAAGAAGATAAACATAAGTTATAATATGATGTATTATTTACTGGGACTCTGTGACACACTCATTTCTTTCCCTCTTACTAGAGAGTGCTGTTCCTGTAACAAAAGAATGTGCTGTTCTGCCTTGTGTGCTCTGAAGTCACAAGGGGTGTCCTGTATCCTCTAGACACATTGCTGCTATACGGGGTCCAATCTCGTGAACGTTGTCCAGGTGGCCTCTCTGAACTGCACATTTTGTAATTTTTTATAAAGTAAGAGATCTTTCAAAGTGATTTACAAAATGCTATATGAAATTGCTAAATGATTTGGCAATTTTAGAAATTTCATGGATTTTGCTACAAATCCTCTGCTAACACTGTATACTTTAGGACTTACCACCCAGTTCAAAAGTCCACTGTAGGCCTTCAATGGCAATGAGAGCTCAGACATGGCGAAAGAGTTACAACACTTTAAGCTGTTGTCTCAGCAAAGCTCTATTCCTGAAGAAAAGGTGGGGGGGTTTAACATGGTATTTACATTTCTGATATATTTTTGCCTTTACTAACACTTCCCAGTATTGAAATCGAGAATGTTATTTGTGGCATAGATTTCTTTAAACCTGGGAAAAAACAAATGCTCAATTTTCCTTTTTTGTATGGAGTTTCTTGGGACTATAGCAGAAGAACTCAGTAACTTTACAGGCCTGTCACCAAGTCTATGAATTTCCCTGCTATAGGGTGATTTGGTCCAATGTGCCTAGGTGGACGTAAGAGGCCTCTGCCTCTCTTCTTTACACGCAGCTTTTTGTGCCGAGTAGGTCATTATTAAGGCCTACAATTAGCACTTCTCACCTGGGCCTATTACCTGACTGTTGCCTAAAGTAACACCTGCTCTCTTACCAAGCAGGATATTACAGCTGTTAAGCAAACATGTCTAACAATAGATGTTAAATAATATGACAGTGTATTAACCTGGTGTTTTCAAGTAGAGCTTTACAACTTTAGGTTTAAGTTTACCAGTTTTCCTTAATTCTAAGTTTGACACGTGGTTGCTCTCAGTGTGTCGGATCATAGTGTGTCCATCCCATCCAGGTTCATGGTTTCTGCAGCGGCCAGCATCACCAACTTCAAAAAAAAAAAAGCCAGAGATTGCCTGAAAACAAGATGATTTTGTATGTAGCATTTCGCAGGACCAGTCTTGTAGTGATGAAGAGGTTGAAACTCCACAAAGCAGTTTGAAGGTAGACCAGAATCCATGCTGTGTTTTTGTAGGTGACTGTTGCAAATTGATTCCAATAAATTATTTTGGGCAGAGAACTTTTGTATTCATTTTAAAATATTTAGTATTATAGCTGGCTATTGTTGCTTCCAGGAAAATATGGCTAGGTCCTTTGCTTCAAAGGTACACTGACACGGAATTACTCAGGCTAATTATTACGAGGAAGGAAAAATACCGTGTTGGAAACCGCCACACCCCACCGAATTAGGTGCTAACATGTACATGTTGTTTTCAGTGTTTCCTAATCATAAAGCTGTACAGCCTTTGCACACAATTTTATTTCACTAAACTTCATGGACTCTCGAAGGTGCTCTATTATTCCTTGAGATCCAATGGAAACTGCTTTGGTGCAGTTGCAGCTCAGCATCAAAGTAGTACACTGAATCATCATTCCTTCTGTAAGGGATCAGGCTTATCTTGATCAAAGTTAAATGTTCTTATTTATCTTCTCAATAATTTTGCATTTGCATCAACATTTTTTTTAAACTTTTGACTGCCTGTTTCCACTGATGGAATTAATTACTTCAACACTTTACAGATTTAACAGATGTGGACTCTTTTCTTAATTCACCTCTTGAAAAGCTGTATTTCTTTTCCACTGGCTACTGTAGGAATTTGGCATTTGGCTTTCTCCTACATCTTCATTTAAATTCCACCAATTTTATTAAACTTATCTACAAGCAGTGTAGTTGCATCTGGAATAAACTGGTGTCCATTTCCCCTGGTTCTCCATCTTCTTTACAAGGTGGAGTGTGAAGGTTTATTTAGCTCATTCTGAATGCAGTGCCAGCTACAAGGGATTTTTTTTCTTTCTCCCAGACTCATAAGTATCTGGGACTTCTGTACTTTCTTGCGTCGGTGGTACAAATACTGACTGCACTCTTGCATGCTTCACAAGCATTCATTAAAAGTCTGTCTAGATCTCTCATTAGATGCCTTTGATATCTTTTTACTCTCCTTTACCGCAGTGAAGTTGTAATTATTCTTCCTTTCCACTTAAACTCTCTCCTACTCTGAGACTTGGCTTCTGCATTAGAAAAACCGGCAGCAGACGTGGGCTCACTCAAAATGCCATCTTTGTAATAATTTATCTTCTTTGTCGTCTTGTTTTGCCCAAGCTAGTCTATGATGATGGGTGCTCTGGGCCGGTGCCATGGGGACCAGCTGTGCCCACCTTGGCCACGGGGCAGTAACCCTCCTGTGAAGGGACCCCCCCACCTGACCGCTGGGTTCTAATGACACAGTTCATAAATTCATGCTAGATGCTGTCTTCTCGTCAGTAAACTTGAAGCTACATGTTGCATTTTAAAAATTACGCTTCCCTCCATCTCCCAACTTCTGTAATAGATTGATTTCCTTCATACCTAACCACACTTTGGTCCCAACTGCCTTGTGTACAACTTGATGCCTCCCCTCACTGGATAATGCTGCTTAACTGCAGGCTAATGTCATACATGCAAATCCGCACTCCTGCCCTTCAGCCTGTACCCAGCGCTGCCTTAGCAAAGCACGAGGCACAGCCTAGCCCAGCCCTTCCATGTCTTGGTGAGATGGTGTAACACCCAGGGACCCCATCACGGCGCCAGGTGAGGGCTCGTGCTGGCAAGGGTGGTCTGCACGCTGTGGATTCCTACATCCATAATTAGTTAATTGTGTCAATGACAGTGGTAGGCTCTGCTTGGCAGGATGTTTTATTTCTAAACCAGTTGAGGTAAGTGCTGAAATTCCTTTACCCTTAGATGTTTTGAACTTCGTAATGACAGTAAGGCAATCAAACCCGGAGCCTGCTTTTGTGAGACATTGTGTCTGCCCAATGAGAGATACCAGGAAAGACCCACCTGCTTTCTGGGCAAACCCAGGAGACACTGTGAGCAGCAGGCTGACAATTTTTTAACCACCCAGGCAGAACTAGAAAAAGTCCACATCCAGCCTCGAGGAAAGGCTTAAGACGTAGGTTAGCGCTGAGTGACTCAGGCTGCTCCCCTTCCATAAACTCCACAAGCAAGAAGCCTTGTGCTGTGTCACAAGGCTGGAGGGCCCCTGCACACTGGGGCCTTGTGAGAGATGCTCAGGGTCGTGCATGAGGATGGGGAGGAAGGAGTGAGTTTTGGCATTTAGGGTTGTTGCCTGGAGAAAGTGCCTTCCTGTTGGGGCATCTCTTTGCGCTGCCGCGGCAGCATCAGTTGCAGCAGGTGCTGCCCCTTCCTTGGGATCCCACATGCCAGGCACAGCTCAAAGCTACAGGGAAAAACCCAGTAATGCACTGGAAATGCATGAATTACCAGCACCAAGGTAAGAGGGAAGAAAAACAGAGCAAGAGAAAAGGACAAATTATATAAATGGACTTAGATTTGGACAAAAAATATGTTTTTCTTTTCTCATTTACCAAAGAATTTTATGACTTACTAATGCAAGCTGATTTACATTTCTGCAACCTCAAGTGGATCACTGCTTTATTTTCTCCTTCACTGAAATTAGTGTAACGGCTTTCTAATTTACCAGACCATTTACTGCTGCAGAAGATGTGAGTTTCTGCCTAACTATTTTCCACAAATAAAACAGTAAGAATAAGACCTCTAAACAGACTTTTTCCAGTAAATATGCCTCTTGGCATTATTCAATATTATGGAGTACATTGCAGAAAGTCTATCACTGTTTAAATATCTGCCTTTCTTGCAAATGACACTTAGAATGGCATTTCTGAAACATAAAAGCAATTTAGAAGCCTGTGTCTCATCCATTCAAAAAGGTTAAACTGTACAGATGCTTTTGGAATATATACATATATATAAAATGTTACCTATTGCATATCTATAAAACAGCAGTGCTCCCTATAAACAGCAGGTGGTGCTACTGGATCGCTCTGTAGAAATCAGACTAAAGACCTACATTTTATTTTTATTCTGTTGTTGAAACATATGCAACCAGATTAACTATGCAGGGTCTTTTTTTTTTCCCCCTTATATTTCAAATGTATCTTTAATAAAGAAGGATAGTATCTGAACAAAACAGTATGACTAATTGTCTTCAATCTTACAGAAATAATGCTTCAGACAAGAAGAAACTCATTTATATTCTGAGCATAAAACATGAAATTCGAGAGCCTTCTGCTCAAGTGGCAAAAGAAGATGCATCCACTGTCCTTATGTGGAGCGTGATTGCATTCCTCATTTGTTGAAGTGGGTCAGTGATTAAAGTTTGAATCCCATAAACAGTTTAGTATTGCTTATATGCATATTTGTCAGGGTAATAGTGTGAGTGTTTAATCACACCCTTCATCAAGGGTGTCTGGTTTGCTACTCAAGTACTGCAGCCATGGTTTTGAAACTGGGAAGATAAGCGCACAACAGCTTCATGCATGGCATAATCCCCTCTTAAAATGTCGCAGGACAGACTTTGAGAATACACAATTTCAGATGATACGAACAACATTGGAATAGGGGAACGCTGGTCCTGCACATTCAAGCAAGTTTCTTCTTGCTTGTTCCAGTGTTACTTTCAAAATACAATAGATAATAGGGCGTTACAGTACAGGTTAGAAGTATCCATGTGATTTTCTGAATGAATGGAACAGGGCTGCGAAACAGTGGCATGGCAAAACCAGATGGTGAAGAGGGCCGTGTCAAGGTAAACGCTGGCTTCAGAGGCATAAATTAGCCTCACAGCTGGTGTGGCCAGGCATTGCAGTTTCTCTGGGTACACAGAAAGTGGTGTTCAGCATGTTGTTCACTGATCAAATCCAGCCACTCCACCACAGCCTCCTGAAAGAAGTCATCTCACCTGATTCTGGATGTCTCCATCATGAGGTGCACCTCAGTTAAGCGATATTTGGTGTGAAGAAGAAGAAACAAACTGAGGAAATCCCTATTTATCTACTGACTATGGCCCGGGGGATGTTCTAGACAAATATTTCAGATTTAGATATGTATGTTATAAAAACCCGAAGTTACCTAAACTGAATCTCACCTTCTGTTTCAAAAGGTAAATCACTTCTAGTTCTCAGACAGGGACAAGTTAGGAAGACTAAATGCTAATATAAAGGAGCTTGGCACAGTAGTCCTTCCAAACTGTGCCTTAATTTCCTGTACAGCCAGTGACAAGAAGAAGATCTTTCAAAGCTTCTGGAGGGGATTCTGCTCAGATATTTCATGTATGTAGTTAGAGCCCTTTTTTTCTGAAGATTTTGGAAGACACTTCTGTCTCTGTAAGAAACTTGGACAAGTAGGAAAACTGATTCACCAGGTGCCTGTCTTAGGCAGAGTACATCCAAGGCACAATCCTGCGCGCTGCAGAACATCCTCACAAGGTGCACATCAGACATAAGAGCTCTGCACTGCTTCATGAAGAGCATAAATTGGCAGCAGTCAGACACATTTGCCCTCTTATAGCCCCTTGGGACCGAGAACAACCTTGTGGCTGCTATAGCTTCCTTCTGGAGTGGTAGCAAACACCACAAAGAGGTTTTTTTCAGCCATGTCTGCTTGGGTAAGCACATTATAGATCATAAATACCAGCAGTCTGACCTCCGGTCTGAGTCAATAGACTATGAGGCCACATAAGAATAGGCTCCAGGAGCTCTCAATGACCAGAATAGCTACTGTTTGGAAATGGGGGATAATAAAGACATGAGAGAGAGAGTTTCACAGCATGCAAAATACATCAAGCCCTTCAGATCTTATACTTATCAGCAGATATTACTAAACTTACGTCAAAGCTCTTTTTTCAGTGTTTTATGTGGTGAGAAATCCTGTACCATGTAAAGCTGGCTTTGGCTAGAGGGCAGGTATGGAGCAATGACCCCATATTGCCTCAGTGCCTACTGACGGACTATGAATACTCTCACAACACTGAATTAGCCTCCCCGGGGCTGGCTCCAGCAGACTGACTAGGCATTTTCAGGCAAGAGTGGATGTTCTGCCACTAGTAAGGGTGAGTACAACAGCAGGTTCTCTTTCCAAGTCAGAGCCCCAACCAACACCTGTAGAAAGGCGTCCGCACCTCACTACCAGTGCAGCAGCCCCTCTCCACAACTCAGTGTAGATCCTTAAAAAGGGGGGGGGACTCACCCCCAACGGGCTCAGCACCCCACCTGGTACAGAAACACTGAATTTCCCCTCTGTGGGAGAGCAAATATTCAAGGTTTGGCTGGCAGAGAGGACATCAGCTTTGAACTGAACCATAGCTCAGGCCTCCAGCAGGGACTCGACAGAGAAGCAAAACGTGGACTGATGCTGGCTTTTATCCCGGTTTTCCTCCCCCTTAGTGTAGTGAAAGAGGGACCAATAAACCAAGCTCCTGAGACTTACTGGGGTAGGAAATGCTGCAATAAGAAAAAGATGCAGATAACGAGCACAAAACTACGTTTCATATGTGGAGATTAATTAGAAGCAATAACAAATCCCAATTAGATTTTTAATTAAAAATATATTAGAGACTGACACTTATCTGAGAGTTGCTACAGGAACATGAGCTCACCACAGCTGTATTTGAGATGACTAATTTCACAACTTTTAAACATATAATTCACCATAATGAGACCACAGTCATAAATCCAAATGAAATTGTATTTTACATCTTTAGCATTAAAACCATCAATTTACTTCTTCAAGTATCCATTTTGTGAGATTTCAATAAAAATATTTATACATTTTTTTATTTGCATAGCTTTGGCTATTTTATTCCATATTTAACATCTGAAATGAATTTACAGCTTTATCCACAGTTTTTTACGTGTACTGAGGTATTGCAGACACTCTTTGCTTACCTTTATTGTTGGTTTTGTTCACCTTTTACACTAATCTCATTTCAGGACTTCGGGAACACAGCTTCCTACTGCGAAATCCCTCGCCAAACTGCCAGGTGCCTGTGGCTTGCAACAAGCATTGCTTTCAGCCTACATCTCTTTGTCTTACCCCAAGCTCACACATTGAAAGCATGGGGTATGGACATGCACATGGCTTATTACACTGAATTCCTCAGCTTTCTTTGACTGCACCTTGGCTGGTAAGGTGAATTATTTTGCACCAGCTAATGTAAATATGTCAGGTGTCGTCTTTTTTAATGAACAGGATATCTTTTTAACCTATTTCATTTAAAAGGAGCTATCCGTTATGTCTGAAAGGATTTTGCTAATAATAATCTGCCACTGTGGGGTCTGCAGCTCCAGCTCCCGTGTTGTTTAAGGAGATAATATATGGGAATGGCAGAATAAAAGGCAAATAATACAAAATAAAAACACAACTATGGATTTTTTTCTATTTATTTGATCTGTTTCTTTGACAAATACAGATTTTGAAAATTGACATATTTCCCTTCTCCATCAACAGCTGTAGAAATAATATAATCATGGAAATCATTGGTCTAGTCCCCAGCATAAGAGACCTAAAAACTGGAAAGCTTTTGGGAGTCACTGTGAGACCTGCCTGTTCTAAACACCAGCAGGTTTGTTTAATTTTCTAGTTACTAGTTACATACTCCAGGAAAAAATAGTTCGACAGTTAAAGAAATATGGTAAGCTTCCTGAATGATGTCTTAGCTAGCCATGAAATTTGGGGGGGGGGGGGGGGGGGAGTATTGCATAAGTATGTTTAAGAACAATAAAAAATATGAGTGTATAACATATGTTTCACTGCAGATGAAGTGATGCAGTGATTGTCATGCATTGATATGAACACAATGCAGAACTGATGTGAACTGATAGGAAGGCAGGGGACTTTTACTCTCTCTCACACACATGCACACCCACAAAACACTCAAGATACTGTACTTGCATTAAAAATAAGAAAATTTTGAAATAATGTTGCTACAACAAGTCCCAGATATATTACCATCTTCTCCCTCTGAGCATAAAAAACCCCAGCATATTCTTGCTTCCTAACATTTATGGTAAAAATTCATGTTATTCTTTCTACAAAGATTTTTAACAGTGGAACATGAAGCAGTAATGAAATGTTATATGACAGAATAATATGTCCTGCCTTTTCTCGCAGGACTGTCTCTAACACTGTGCAATGTTTGAAATCACTATTTTACGTTACCTTAAAATTAGACAGGATCAATAGCCTTCTGGGAAATTCCCTTTACTGCATTCTAATGAGCAAATTGATGGCTTCTGAAACAGAAACAAGTTATCTTTCAGACAAGCTATAGCTGTGAATGGCCAATTTGAAATTAATATTGACCCCTGCGCAACAGTCCATGATTCTGCAGCTCTCTAGAGAAAAAGCAGAAGCCGATATTTAAGAACTGCAGGGACATTAAAAGCATTAAGTGCCTGTTCATTTTGCTTTTCTTCCCAGCAGATTTGTGATTTTCAAGGGATCTGAGTGAAGACTATAAACAAAAGTAGAGCCATGAATTTTTAAAGTTTAAATCAACCTTGATATTCTTTGTTCACCACACAGACCATTTCCTGTCCTTTACAGCACAAGTCCATTTCTGCTCTGAAAGAAATTCCCTGAGCCAGGCTCAGGCAGGCAGCCCTGTGTTAGACCCCACAAACAACGTGAAGATGCACTGGAGACCTAGTTGGACTTGGGAAACTTGTCATTGCTGTTCCTAATGCATGGCCCTGTAACATCTCCCTTATGCAAAATAAGGACTACAAATTTTCACTGCCCTTTCCCCCAGGCCCCTTGCACAGAGCAAGATGTAGGGAATGCCAAACATACAGTTTTTCATACTGTTGCCCTTTCCTCAAGTATTTATATTTCTTAAGCTAAAGACTAAAGGTTGTATTTTTAAAGGTATTTAGGTGTTACGCATCACACTGCCTTTACAAATCTGGCCACTAATCTTTTTTATTCTCAGCAGATCTGAGATGCTTGGCCGGAGGCGGGGAGTGGTGTGCCAAGGCTGGTGGTCTGTGCCGGTGCCTGGAGCCACAGCAGCCCCTCCAGGCATGCCTCCCCCCCCCCCCCCCCCCCGCAACCGCCCCCCACCCAAAGGGAGAGCAATAGCTGTTAAGAGAAGGTAACACAATTTATACCGCCTCAGGGCTGGGAAGACGCTAAAAGAGAGAGATAATACCTTTGTCACCTGACACGATGTAATATCAAAGCACTCGAGCACTGTACTCATGAAAGCCTTATGTAGATCTGAAACAACAAGAGAACTGGCCTCAATATATTCAGTGCTTCCTCTGAAAAATGCTACTCTCTCTTCTCCCTGCAAATATATCAGAGCCTGCATTCCCCCATGAAACAAAATTCCCGGTGAAGTCGTTATGCACCAGAAGCTGCCTCCCAGCCGACTGTGATCCGTGCTTGCTGCAAAGGGCTTTGGAGCAACCCCAGCGAAGGACAAATATTTGCACTCTGCCGAGTTTGGTGTCACATCTGCTGCTGAAAAGAAATCACTGTAAAGCAGCTCCTAGAGGAAGAAATGCAAACCTTTCCTTCCAGAGTGAAAACATTTTATTCATTTGAAAAGAGAGAACAGTAACCTACGATACATACCATACACAAAATGCAGCTCTGTAAGAACAGGAATCCTGGCAAAGATAACACGCAAGTTTGGCACCATTTACAAGTTATACTATTCCCTTATTGCCAACTGCTTACTTTTCGACCAGCTCCACAAAAAAACCATGTACAACACGCATGTTGGCATTTCACTTCTCTTTTGCCTTTTTTTAAAACCCCTAAATGGGTAGTATTTTCCTTCTACATGTAATCATTAATAATAAATATTCAGATGATTTAATTTCATGCATAACACATTTCTGTTCTAAATGTTTGATGCAAAGAGAAACAATACTCTTAAAACTGATGAAAAGCATTATAACTGAAAACATTTATTTAAGACTTGAGCCAAAACATAAATCTAATATGAAAAACGTAAGAGAAAAGGAACTAACTCATGATCCTGAAGGGACTATAAAACATGCCGTAAAAATAGTTTGAAAGTGGTTTAAGAGAGATGAGGGCCAGAGTAACATAAAATATCAAACCTTGATCCAAATTCCACCTCCCACGACCCATCACAACCGCAGCATAACTGCCCGCTGGCTTCATTTTCATTACTATTACGAAGGAAACATATGTCTCAGGGGTGATGGGCCCTGCAGACATACCCAGTAATGAATCCGACAGAAGAATCAACTAGCACGTAAAAGAAAGATTACTTTACTACCCCTATTCTATAGATCTAGAGCCACGCAGGGAGGTGGATCCCCTTAGGAAAGCTGGGAAAAGACTCCAGAGCTTCCAAATGCCAGCTACAAATCACAAAACCACAAAATCCCAGAAATGTTGCTTCTACCAGGCCTCTGGAGGTCACTTAATGTGGCTTCCCTCTCAAAGCAGCTCTACCCCTCCTACCTGATGCAATGGGACTCTCTGAGCTGGGCAGCTCCCCACCAGGAGCAGAGACAGGACAGGGGCCCCGGGTACTGGCGTGGCCCGCAGTACCACACCGAAACGCTCTCTGTTCCACAGACCAACACTGCATGAAACAAAAGGCAGGTGTTCCTGGTTATAATTCCTGAATCTAATATTGGCACAAAGGCATGCTTGTGTTCACACAAGAGTGTATAGACCAGGCAATCATTTTTTGGTGGAAGACTTTTAAATGACTTTTTCTTTAATATCCTTTGGTTTTGCTACTGGTGAGAATTTGTCATCAAGGAAAAAGAAAATAACATGGAGCAAGAATGACAATGGTTTCCATCCATGTCCCAGCTCTACTACTTTAAGGCTGAAAAAATGCCATTTTGATTTTAAGATGGCATGCAGAGATCTGCCTCTGCTGGGTGAGGAGAGCATCATGATGATGCAAAACACATCAGAAATATTGGAGAGACTCCCATGCACTGTCCTGTACCTGCTCCAGTTAGGGAAAAATGCAAAGAGAAAATGTGCTCTATTCTTTGACACAGCTTCTCAGAAGTAGTACAAATACTTTGGCACTAGCGGTTTATTTTTGCTAACACATAGATACTTACTGCTTTATAATTTGTTCACAATTCCTTTGTAAACCTTCCCATTTCCACATTTAGCAAGAAAAAGAATGAAAAGCAGGTGAAAGGCTGGAAAACAAGGGGGCAGCAGAGTCTCTTGCAGGCCTTGGAGTTATGATGGCATTAGAGACATCCCAGCATGATCAAGGGAAAACCAGGAACATCCATTTGAATCAGTGGCAGTGGAACAGCATAATCCTCCCATACTAAGCCCTGCTTTGTTTTCAGATTGTGCTGCTGATCCTGAAAGACAAATATCAATGGGAGAGTAAAAAGGGGCCTGAATATCAGTTTATATTCTTTGGAGTAAACAGTGTCATTCCTACTTCTGATAGCATCCCCCAGGGCTGCCTCTAAACCCTGCTTTTATCTGCCCGTTTCCTAATTCAAACTCAGAAGTCCATCACCAAAATCTCCACTGATGATTTGTAAGTATATCTGTATATATATTTATGTACAGGTTAAAGTTTGTTTCCTTAAAGGTAAAAATGCCAAGAAATACAAAATCAAAAAGCCAACCTGCCACTACCACTTTCCAGGCTTTATTATGTATTTTGACATACTCCTGTGATTTGAGGTAGTCTCAGCATATTCTGGATTAAAAGTGTGAAAACATTCTCAGGGGAAGGAAAAAAGGGTCAGATCCTTTCCCCAGGGAAACTGAAACTAATTAGCACAATATTTGCCAGAAATGACTGAAACGTACTGGAGAACTTAAATGATGGAAAGAGAGAGCAAGATCTTGTCATTGATAAATCCTCTTATTTCCCATATGCCATTCCGATTATTTCATTGGGTCACACACCCGCAACTGTTAATAACTTTGAACACTTGATTTTAAAGGAAATCTCTGATTTTAGCAGCATGGATGTTATTATATGCAAGCTGTCTTGTTTGACAGCCTGAGCTACCCTTATGAAGCCTGGTAGGCTGTAAATAGACACTATTTTCCACACAAAGAGCCTTTCTGCTTGAGCGGCTCTGCTCAGACGTCACCACCAGCAGCACAACGCGATTTCCAAGTGAGCAGCTGCCAAGCTCATCAACAAGACATGGTAATACTCAAGCATAAGGAGCAGACGGGAGCTTACCACCTCCAGCAGACTAAGGGATCTGTGCTGGGATGATGTGGCTAGGGTTAAGCTTTTGAGAATTTGCGAACCCCTGGGAAACGGTGTTTCAGTGGGCACTAATTATATGGTCTCTTTTGGTTTGTGTTTTCACCGGGAACAAATTGCCATGCAGATACCTTTTCCCCTTCTGTAAGCTTTCACTTATTTTCTAGAGTTTTCCTCTATTTTTTGCCGTCGATATTTAAGTGTAAATCAAGTTTACACCATGATGGAGGGTACCTAGGGAATACCCTTGGGATGCTATTTTCTCCACCATCTCAAAACTGCTTTCCAGGATCAAATAGGAGTTGCCGACTTGCTAAATCTTATGACTACTACATTTTCGACTAATCTTCTTATTTGGTTTCCCCAGCTGTCGTCATACTCAATGGGATTTAATTTTCGTAGCAACTTGCTTATCTTTGAAGTCAGCGTTATTCCTTCGTAAAATCCTTTGTGTGCCAAAGCTTAGGGGAGCCACTCTTCAGCATGCTCAGCTTTTGCAGCTCCTATAGGCAACCTAGATAGTCCTAGCTAACCACTGTAGCTAGGATCATGTTAATTCTGCTCCCGGGATCAAACATGTTGTTCAGCAGCCCAGCTTAGCTGGAAAGGCTAAAATGAAAACAGTTTTGGACACTACTGACAGCCAGCAATATTTTTTAGAACCGAGGGGAAATGAGGATCCCCTTTGACTAACCGGACCGAGGTCATTCTGATCTCATTCAACAGCCTGAACTAATTTACTTATTTGTCTCAAAGTTCCTAAAAAAAAAAATCCAGATATTCAGATAGCACTTTTCAGCATTATGGGGCCTTACTCTTGTTTTAGGGTAACCCATGTGCTGTAGGACCAGAAAATAAACAACAGTTTATTTAATATATTTTCATTCTAACATCTAAAGGCAGATTTGGTATTGAAAGAGTTACTTTGTTTATCAGTCTGGCTTACAACCAAACAGTTTCACGGCTGCTAATCAGACTGGAGCAGCTGCCACCTTCAGAAGAACATGTGTGTGCCAGGATGTCTGGTGCTTGCTTTGTAATTTCCCAGTACAGCTCCACAGGCCGCTGAGTCCTTCCTCTCACATCTGAATCTTCTGGCCAAAGAATAACAATTTTCTGAAATGAGAGTTTGTAGATCTACAGTGCTATCCACCTGGAAAGAGGATGTTTTGTAGCATTTTATAAGTTTTTCTATTAATTCCAGCACCCAAGTTTTCTCCACCCCTGAAGAGCCACAGCACTTGCTGGCAGCAGCACCTGCAAGGCAGAAGCCAGAGAGGGATCCAGTCCTTGTCATCTGCACATGGAAGGGAGAAGCCCACCAATGGCGACCTGCTCCCAGTGGTGTAATAAGCCATATCGGTTATTTCCACATGGGTCAAGCCTTGCTCTTGAGTTTAACCTCGCCCATTTTGTTTCTCCTTCTAAAAAATAGGAGCTGCTCAGATATTATGTTGGCCATGGAGATCCATACTGGATTGGCTGTCAAATCTGCAGTGTATGGTAGGTTTCGCTCTTACAGGTGTCATGCCATCAAGACAGATTACAACCGCCAAATACATAGACACATACTATAGAGGAAAACAGGAGATTACTGACTTTTTTTTTTTTATTTTTTTGTAGAGCAGGCATTCTCTTCCATATCTCACAAATGTCTGAATTAACCAAAAAGAGGTTAGTGTTTCCTGCAATGGGTAGATCCTTTTTAGAACAGGCAGTTTCATGAAACTTAGTCAGAGGACACTGTGGGTGCAACTAGTCTACTTGGCTCAAGAGGAGACTGATGATGAACTGGAAAGACACCCGCTGGGCACCTTTCTACTGCTTAGACTCACTAAGTAAGCAAAATACATCCAGGAGGGTGGGTGGGAGGTGTCATATACATTTGCCATGCTCTTGCACTTATGACCACTGTTGGAGACAGAATGCCAGGCTAAGTGGACCTTTGGCCTGAGCTGCTACAATCATTTGATGTTCTGACATTAATTTATGATAATTATGGTAACTTTTTAATTATTATTCAAATGTAAGGCATTTGAAAGGACTTTGCATACATTGATACTAATAATTATTAATAATGCATTGTTAATTACATTTAAGGATGACTTCAATGGGACCATTCGTGACAATACATACAAAGATTGAAAGAATATTTGCAGGACAAAACTTTTGGGCATTTGCCATGTCTTCTGTGCTTCTTAATGAGAAAAAATAACCTTGCTTTGTAAGTGTTGTGTGATAGCAGTAATTCTGAAGCTGCTTTGTTAAGGAGCCATAAAACACAGCTTTCTTTTCCGCAGAAATAAAAATTCAGTCTTGATTCACATGCTTTAGAATATGGGAAAAGAGGTTTGTGTGCGCAGAACTAAACCCATTGTACGTACTGTCATAAAGTCTCTTCAAACTGTCAAAACAAGTATCTCTTGAAACTTGAATCAGACTACAGGCAGAGAAAAAAATTGATGCCATGAAATTGAACATTAATAAGCTCATATCTATGTAGTCTGCTTCAGCACTTCCCATGTAACTTTAAGAAATGTGCACCCACTAGGATTAAGATTTTTCTTTCTCCCATAGGGTACACTTGTCAATTTTCCATTTATATCTTGTTTTCAGGGAACAAACTCAGTGAACTAAAGTATCGTTTCAAGTTTCCTATAGTGACTTGTAAATTCCAAGTTGCGTTTTTACTACCCTTTGCTGATACAGTCTATCATGAGACTGGAAGATATTAAAGACTATTAGCTAATCAAAACTGTTTCTATGATAAAACTCAATTTCCCCAGGACAAAAGCTTACCCTTTCTTCCTGAACTTGAAACAGTGCAAATACAGACCATGAATTAGTTGTTCTCAGGGAAGAAGGTAGCCCCTAAAATCTGCTTTAGCTGATTCCTTTTCCTAATGTTCATTTTATACTGACAATAATCTTGAAGCTATCAATTACAGACATAAAGAAAGTGAATTGATGCTCATAAGAATGGGACCGTCACCTTCTTTTACCTTCCAACCCCAACCCACAAGAAACAACCAGAAAAGTTTGCACCATCACCACTAAGCATCGCTCGAACACCCCCCTCCCGCCGTAGCCAGCTACGCTGGGCATGACGGCGACTGGCAGTGTGCCGGATTCCCTCCTGACCCTTCTCTGTTCCTGAATGGCTTCATCATCTCAGTACAATCTTCACCATCTTTCAGCATCAAATGGCCCTGCTCCCTCATGCCTGTGGGTCTCTCCATGTGTCCGTCAGCTAGCTGCAGGATGTGGTACGGTGAGGCAGCGTAGCTCCGGGTAACACAGTGCAAAGGCAGCAGACCCTCCGTGCCGCCTGCGTTTACACTCTCAGGGTTTCTCAGCTGCAGCTTATGTCTCTCCCATACTTGGTTAAACTCCTTTCCTTTGGTCTTTACTTTAAATATAGCTTTTTAAAGGGCTTTATAAAACTGGAACAAAGCAAAAAAAAAAAAGTAGTAATGCTTTTTCTCAATTTATTATTCTCGTCATTTCTTCCTGTCTGATAACTCCCTAGCAGTTTTTGCCATTTGCAGGGAAAGGTCGGGCTTTTGCTTTGCCTCTTAATACCTCATTTTTAGCCATTGGTTTATGCAACATAAAATGATCTTGGAGATATTTTTCCAAGAATTTATTTTGGCCATAACATGTAATCTTTTAATAAAATGTCCTGTGTTCTCATGTTTAGAAGTCTGGATAAGTATTTTTCAGCTTTGAGGTGAGTCTTCATTTCAAGCTGTGGAAACCATATCGTACCTTAAAGAGATACGGCCAAAGTTTGTCATTTCAGTCAACACTTTCTTTGATGCTCTGAAGCGATGACAGGTGCTGCCTTTGATCTACCATCCTTGAAAGGGTGGCACAGCAGCCACTTCTTATTCGAGTCAAAATAAGAAAGTTACTCTTTGTTCAGTAATTAAACAGTAGAAGCTACCACCCAAGTGATTGAGAAACTAGCTTTGTTTGGCAAAATAGAAGGTGAGGCAAGCAGGTAAAGATGTTTCTATGGGATCAATTGCAAAAAAAAAAAAAACAACACAGAAAACTGCCTCCTGCTGCTCCTTCCGTCTCCGTTGCGGGAAATGCACTGCTGGCTGCATTTGTGTAGATAAAGAGGGTTGTGCTGAAGAAATACTTGAATCTTAAAGAATTTATCTTCCAAGGAAAACCTTGCTAGCAAGGCCCTGAATATTTTGTGCCAAGTGGCAGCGCTTTTATCAGTCGTGCAGAGCTGACTGCATTTTGCAAGAAGGGAGACCACTAGGACTGTGTTTCTAAACATCACCAACAAAGTTTATTTTCTCTGAGGAAGCAGAGAGGCAGTTTTTACATGGCTGTATGTATTTTTACAGCATAGTAATTTTCCTCCTCAGAACACCCCAAAAGAATAAGAGTATGTTTAAAACAATACAGAAGTGCCATATTAACTTGATGTGCTGCTGATAATATTCTACGTAATATACCTGCAAACACCAACAGGAAAACGAGATATCAAAACTCAAATGAGAATTCAAAGAATTGGGAGCACAACATATGCCTGGCCTACATTTTAATTTCTCCTATTTTTACATAGCTATGACCAAAGTGATTTGGTAGTGATTCTCTTAACAGTGTGACCATCCAGATCTTTTAGACCTAGAGGAAACACATACCAAGCAGTCAAGGGCCAAAGACAACAGAGGGAAGCAATCTAATACAGTGGGTAAAAATGACTTTATCTTATGCATTTGTTTGCTTGCTTGCTTGCTTGAAGTTTGGAAAAATGTTAAGTAGGTTTTTAATAGGGAAAGTCTTGATTGTTAGAAACTTCTAAAATAAAAATAAAAACTTAATAAACTGCCGTAAGTTCTCTCTAGCTATAGTAGCGTGCAGAAGATTTTAGGCATGGGAACCAGCTTGTTCTACCCAGTCTGCCCGTGCTCCGCATGGGAAGCTGCCAGGGAATGGCCACCTGAGGAATATTACAAATTACCAAAAGTAAGTTCCTCACCCAGAGGTCCTAGACTCCTAAAGGACACGCCGGTGTCCTTTCTTTGATGAAGCTCAAAAATATAGGGGATAAATTGAGAGGGGAAAATGCAACAGAAGCTTCACAGATGTCCTCATGTCTGAGTTATTTTCCTCTTTCGTTTTCCACTTTGTTTTCTTTTTCTGCCAAAAAAGAATAGATCTTCTATCTCATAACCTGATATGTTACAGTTGTATCAAACTACTCATATTACCAAAAGCAGAGTGTGGGTCTAATCGGAGTGAGCAGCAAAACTCTGCAAAGGAGATTTCCTTGTTTCCCACCAGAGTCTTGTGTTTCTGGGACACAGTTCAGTGCCTGGACGTGTGGATGCAGCTTAGCATTCACCTTGGGAATTCCAGTATTTGATTTGCATGTATCTCTACACAGGCTGATTTTGGCAATGCAAACGCACATATTTGAATGAGACAAAAAGCTGGTTCAAAACACCTCTCCAGACTATAATAATCTGTTTTGCAATTTTTTGTTCCCACTCACAGATTTTTAACATCCTTGCAATCAATTCTAACAGTTCAACTTTTAAGAGATATAGCGAGTGCCCTTTATTAACTCAGTGTATTTCAATGGGGTTTTTTTGTTTTCTTTTTTATAACAGTTTTCTCCAATGTTTTACCTTTTTTACAAAATAACAGCAGCTGCTAATAAATGTAGTCAACTGATTAAATTAAATTCCGCTCTTTGGACTCTCAGATCTCTAATCCTCTAGAGACAAATAAGAACCATATCCAGAGGCCGTGTGGATTCTCCCACCAAACAGGGCTCGACAAGATACTGTTCCTTATTATACCTATTCACTGGTAGCGTAGGGACAGTACTTTGTGTCATATAGGAGGTTAAGGTAGTAATGTCATGTGCCCTGGCTTTCTGTTTGACGATTTGTCATCAAAACAAATTGCTGCAAATACCGTAAAAGCATTTTATATATAAAAGCATTTGAACAGATTTGTATCCAGGCAACAGTTGTAAGCTTCTAGATAAATTGCCTATTACTCATTGCTTGTAAATTAGTTACAGCTAATTTCTCCTAGCAAACGAGGTCTGCATAGACCTGATAAAGGGAAGGGATTAAAGCAAGTTTTAGGAAAGTTGACAGAACAAGTATTGTTTTACCAGTCTCTGGCCCTGCTTTTCCTGTGGATTATGAATCCAAGAAGGACCCCGGTGTGATTCTTAGCACTGTTGCAAATTCTGACCATTGCAGAGTTGCTGACGAGGCTGCATGTTTCTTTTCTGTAGATGGAAATGCTGCCTATTATTTGCATTCCTAAGAATTATAATGATAACATAAACAAAGCATAAACTAGGCGAAAAAGCATCCCAATAGAAAAGAAGTAACAAGGTAAGCGCAGGCCCCAGTGGCTGCAGGAACATGCCCCGGTGATCCCAAAACCTGCTGCTAGCTACAGGCACGTAACAGCAGAGTTCATGTTTTTGTCATAAACTGACCACAGTTATCTCTAGCTTCAGGATCTGGTTTGTGGCAGATGCCTTCAGAAGTTAATATAACCCGCAGCAGTTTAGATACCACTGCTCTGCTTACGGACCAGTTGCTGGGCTTTGTGGTCACACCTATATTGGTAAGTAAAATGGAGTGGGAGCTGCTCCTCGGTTCTGAGACAAACGGTACGGCACAGCGCAGGTATACAGCTAAACCCTCTGATCCCCTTAAACAAAGCAGTTATATTAGCATTATATAGAGAGTAATATTAATATATTATCATATCATCTCTAATTAATATTAATACATGGATACATTATTATATTTTATGTAATAATATACTTAAATCTATATAGAACATATAATACATTATCTATATAGTAATTATTAATAATATTAATTGATTATTATATTATTATCTATTAAACTAATATTAATATTTAAGCATTACATACATACATTTTATTTATTAAATGTATTCTATATGGTAAATTAATGTGCTAATATTAATACAATGCATAAAATCCAATATATTAATGTGGCTGTTTGGGAACGGTCTCTGGCTTGTGCTAACCACCCCAAGCCCAGAGACTGTTTGGGAAGCACTAGCTGACTGAGGCCAGAACTGGGCCAAAGTCTGTGCAAATGTTTTAGCAGATGGTGAGCACATACCAGAGCTCAGCCCTGGCCCTGTTAACATACTAATGCGTGCAAAGCCTATAATGCCTTCAGCCTTAGACAAATGCCTTATAAAAGACAGATCCTCAGTTTAATCCTGTTGGATCGGTATGGCTTTCAGGACACCGGACACCGCCAGAGGAGGAGGCGTTGCCTGGACAAGTGGGTCTGGAAAGAGAGGCAGAGATGAGGCTCCTTCGAGTCTCCCCATATAGCGGCTCTGGGGCACAAATGGCATGAACGGTGCCAGGGGTGAAGCATGGTACATCTCACGTGCCTCCTGCCCAGGGAAAGCAAGGGTGAGGATGCTCACCCCGCGGCTAAATCTGAAATACAATCACTGCCTTATTTGTGGAGAGCAGATCAGC
Organism: Aptenodytes patagonicus; assembly: GCF_965638725.1. Taxonomy (NCBI): domain Eukaryota; kingdom Metazoa; phylum Chordata; class Aves; order Sphenisciformes; family Spheniscidae; genus Aptenodytes; species Aptenodytes patagonicus. The sequence continues at coordinate 31,954,714 of NC_134949.1, forward strand.
CCACTGAGATCAACAGCCGGTCTTGAAGACCTGCCACAACCAGTTTTTTTAAAGGAAGATGCAGGGAGCCACATAGGCAGACAACAGCTTGAAATCAGAATCCTCTTGTCTGGGGCTAGTGAATGTGCATTTGACGCTGTTAGAATTTCAAAATACCTGAGAAGGAGCAACATAGTGCTTCTGCATGTTTTCAGCCTTTTTTTGTTTTCTCTTGTGCTTAGATACTTTCAACAGTAAGCTCCCTAGGAAGATTTTTTTTTTTTATATTGAAAAATGCTAATTTGTAGAAACTTTTGATAAAAACAAACTTCCATGACAAAAAAAACCACTTCAATCCACATTAAAATTAACTCATGAAGGATGACAAGAATAAGTGTCTTTAAAGCACTGGGAATCTATTTATCTCTTTGCTTCCCTCTTGAATTAATATGCATTACTATGCACAATGTAATCTAACAGTTCATATCTTCTCTATTTACAAACATTTGCCCATTGCAATTATTCAGGTATAATTCTTTTAGATATAATCTATACTTATGATCCCAGATAAAAACTCTAAAACAGGAACTGTAAAGTTTACAGTAAGCTGTTAAAATACAGAAAAAGTATTCACTCACACACATGTATTGTCCCACAGTAGCTCTGATTGCAATTAAGGCCTTTTAGTGTTTAATTAGAGCAATCTAATTTTTAAAAGCTTTATTTTCTATCAACCCTTCAAGGTGTTACACCTTTCTTTGTCATCTCCTACTAGTTTTGTACAGGACTGTAATAGAAAAATACCTTGATTTTTACAAAGGCGCTTTTAAATATACCCCAGATCTTGTTCCTGAATGTGAGTTGATTTCTATATTCTCTTCCAAGCCAATCTTCTCAATTATGCAATAGATACTTACATCTAAGTCCTCCAGTCAGAAGTATTTCCATTGGCCGTAGTAGGATTTGGATGAAGCTTTAAGAAGGAAGACAGGAATAAATTTTCTATGTAAATTGTCTCTTCACCCTTCTTTTGTCACCCAGTGAACACATGCATAACAGAACCAATTCACCTGTCTCCTTCCTTAATACCGCTGACAGTTAATATGCACAAGAATGTCATTGAGCCATTGCTCATGGGCAACTGTATTCTAGAAAGGGGGACTATCAACATTTAAAAAAACAACATGCATAATTCACCTTCTTAATCAGAGACACAGCAGTGCCATGTGTCTTGAAGCTCCCAAGAGCAAAAGCAAAATCCTGCTCCCGATTTCTTCCATCAGTTTTAATGGGACAAGAATCCCTTCCTGGCTGTAGACTACTATTTTAAAGCTATTTTTCCTAGCTGGAACCAATAGATTAGAAGTACCACTTCTACTTTTTACTTGTTACCTTTCCCAGCCAGTGAAACTTGGTTTCCTGTTATATACATTTATAGATAGCTAATGCATATGTAGGGACATCTTTACCAGAAACATTGACTCAGTTGATTAGCTTACCAGCTGTTACTGCTTACCATGGATGTTCAACTTCCCCCATTTGGATATCTATCCTCAGAGCTAGATTTGCCAAAGAAGAGAGAGAAAGTAAAAATAAATGCTTAATTAAATAAGCTATAATAGTTGAACTAAATAAGATCCATTGTGCTTTGGAAGAAATATATTTCCTGCTCTCACATTCTTCTATTTCAGTTCTTTCCACTCTGCTTAGATATATACCTATCAATCAGTCAGCTGTGTTTTCTTCCTGTGTTATATATTATTTCTGTTGATATCATTAGTTTGCCCTTCTTATTCATCAGTGTATCTGTAGGGCTTCTGTGGCGGTTATTAAGCTTCTTTAGAAAATCCCTTCCCTTAAGCCTCTTCACAAAAACAAGAGAAGTGACATATATATGGATGCTGTTTTTTCCCCTCAAATTTTCTTTGGGAGACAAAAAAGACATTTTCATCTTTATTTCAATAGCCAAGGCAAGAAAACAAAAGAAGGGTAATTATAGGTATGAGCTCCAGGCATCAAACCACTCGCCAGGGAATAGTCAGGGCTGTTGATTTCACTTGCGCAAAAAAAACCATTTTTTGCTAGAAAGGTCTATCCCTAAATCTGTCAATATGCTTCCAAGGAGCATATTGTTTGCTTCTGAAACAGATTAAAGATGGCAGGCTTTGAGGAGGAGGTGAGGAAGCTGAGGAGGAATGTTAGGACAGTTGACCTTGAAATTCACATTTCGGGATTTTCAGATACCCACTCCATATACTTCAACATATGAAGTGTGACATTCTAACCTCCCCTTGGCATTCTTTTTTTTCCCAATTTCAGCATACACACAGAGAAACACCTCTACAAAAATGTTATTTCCAGCCTCTGCAACTTTCTTGAAAGTCTAGCAATAAATAACATGTTAAAGCCCAGGCTGCTGTATTTAAAACATTGCATAAGAGCCTCAGGTAAGTTTCTAGTTCTCATATTTTCACAAAAAAGAACGATAAAATGACTTAAGCACGCACTAAATATTTAAAACAAAACCAAACAACTCCACCTCCCAATATATATTTGTTCATTGGCTTAAAATTATGTTTCATTGCTTTAGAAGAACTTATGATTCTGTTCATGTTTTAAGCTGGCAGCATTATGAGTGCTACACCTCTACAAACAGTGAAATAAATCAGTAGCAAAAAATTACTAAAGTAGCCCCCTTCAGCAGTATACCACAGTATGTTTTTTTGTAGTTGGCCATAAGTCCTGAGTAGAGCTAGCACCCTCCTCAGGCTTGCAAAGAGGGGCAGAAGGAAATGTCAAAGCTGATGTTTGGCTCCTCATTATTTACGAAGAAAATTCTGGAAGACTTGCAGTCTTATCATACCTTTGGGATATGGTTATGGGATGTACAAGCAACTGTGCAACCACATCGAGCCTGGCTTTGAAGGTCTCAGTCATGAGGATACGAGGAAGAAGTGAATGCTGGAAGCTGGCTGCGCAGGAGGCCTGTTTATTTATCTTCTTAGCCAGACTTTCCCAGGATACCTGAAGCATCTATCTCCTTAGGGTTGACAGAGAAAATGCCTCTAGATTGAGTAGTCCTAATCTTCTGTTTGTGTTAAGTCACAGACAACCCTTTCACTATGGTTTTGAATGGGGGCTAGACAAAACCTGAAGCCTAGCCAGAAAGGAACTACGGAAGCTATTGCTTAACCAGAGAGGAGTTTTAGTCCATTTTCTGGGTGGAGTTTTCCAGCAAGTTCTCACTAAACTGAGACCCTTGCAAGTGTCTTGTCTCTCCTATTAAATGTTCTGTCCAACCAACAAAAGAAATTCTTAGACACCTGAACAAATATGAAACTATGAAATTGAATAAAACTGCTCTGGACTGCATTCTCTTTAAGTGAATGATTGTTAAATGGTATTATTTCTAAAGATTAAGTGGCAGCTATGGAGATTTCATTATCACTAGACTAAATTGGTCTCACTTGGAAGACATCCAAATAAATCAGTTGTCTTGGATTAGCCAATTACAATTAAGTGGAGAAATGGCACCTTCAAATAAATACAGAAAGTGAATTAAGTATAACCCCAATGGGGAGCTGTACCTTTAAAAGACTCTCGTAGAAGTTATTCAGGTGAGTTAAGGACATTGAACGAACTATACTTCTGTTCAACCTTTGGCTGTTAGCGATCACTGAACCCACGATCAGGCGTGTCAGGCATATGATGTAACAGGAATAAAACCAAGATAATTCCCTAAGTGGAAGGCTAGAACAATTAAAGCGTCTACAGAAGTGAAGTTTTATAGTATACTGAAGACATTTAAAGAAGGCTTCAAGATACATTAAAAAAAAGACATTAAAAATGCCTGAGAAGCCAGTGAAGTTTTAGCCATTCTTCATTTAATCAGACAGAACTAAACACTAATTCACCTGTATCTGAGTAGTTTGACACATGTGGCGTTGTATGCCACAACAGTGTCTGGGCCTAGAGTAGGCTGAGGTGTGAGGTTGGGGTTGTAATATTATCAAAATTCCTGTTAAACCCAGTATTTCAGTAAAAACATAAGGCAGGGGACCAAATGGAACAAGATTCAGGGTGTGTGTTAAAGAGCAGTTCTCCAGCAGCAGTTGAGGTATTCTCAACAAAGCACAGAGTAAAGCTGAAAGAGCCCTTGAGCTGTGTTTCATTCTACTTGCCCTAACACAGAGTTAGAAGACAAGATGAATAGGTTAATTGCTCATGAAGTTGCAGAGTAATTCCTTATTTTTTCTTCTGTGGAAAATTCTTGTATCTTTGAGTGGAATGACCTGCAGTTCTTTCCCTGTACAAACCTAGGGCTTGTAATAGTACTAGTACCCAGTAACATTTCTACTGTCTTATTTCCCTGTTCAAATAATGTCAGCACACACATGTATGCATTAGAAAAGGAACTTTGTGCACCTGCTACTTACATTACTGAACACTAGGAGAATTTTGAGTAAATTCACTAAAACGTCCAGCAGGAATAAATAGACTCTACTGTGCACAGGGTCACTCTTCAATGCTGTGTGATTTGTGAGTATGAAGCTTCACAATCTGAGCAGAAAACTGAACCTAAGTGTCCCCCTTCCTGGACAAGTATTCTCACCATTAGACTATAATTTCAGAACCAGACACCACTAATAGCCCACCAGATAAGCCAGCCTTTGGCACATTTGAAAAGGAAACAAATTAAATATTAGTTCTGTTCAGTTCTCTGTGTTTTCTGGAGGGAAAAAAAAAAAAGAAAAAAAAAGAAAAAAAGAAAGAAAAAAAAAGAAGAGAACCATCTCCAACAGAAAACTCAGCTTTGGAGACAAAATCACAGAACAGAAGAATTTTAGGTCTACCTCTTTCTTGAGTATTTGCTTGTCGGCTTGTGTGGGCCTTGACACCTGTCCTCTGCAGCCTACTGGGTGCGTAGGCACCTCATATCGGTGCTCCAGGGTCCAGGCTTCTTCCAACCACCTAACTCATGGCAAGGTCCACAAGGTCCCTCGATGGATCTTGCTCTTAATTCCTAACTCCACTTGTTAAAATGAGTGCTCTTTTTGTATATTCAGCTCACTAACTCCAGTGCATTTATACAGCCATAACAAAACAACTAGACAATGAAATTGCAGTAACCCCTGCTGACATAAAGTACAGAAATGACATCTCTGATCTTCCTGGAACTATTAGTTATATATGATTTCTTCCAGCCATCCTTCTGTATATTTGTCATGTCTTTACTGTATACCACCCACATTTAAAAGCACTCATAACAGATATGAATTATACCATCTGGTCTAGATGACGAAAACATTTTTAGATAAGAGCATTTGCCATCTAATGGATATTAAAAGACCTAACTATGAGACCGTTGTTGTCAGAACGGCACCAAAGTTTACAAAGAGTTGAAGCAAATGTGAAAACAAAATGATGTATGTTGTGCAGTTCAAATCCTTTGGTACCTGTGAATGAAGTCACATCTTTTTATCCATCCTGAGCAACAAGAGGAACAGACGAATTTAAATGAATTACTGTTCCTAGGGTGCACTTCAGCATAGGGCAGGATCCCCACTGCATTTCTAGAGTTGGCTTGAGCTTGCTCCCAAGTCCAAATTTGCTTCTCACCACATTTTTTGCCAATCAGATTGTGACCAGAGGCATACTCATACTCACTTGCAGGGTGATGGGGCAGATGTTACCCTCTTCTGAAGTACAAGAAAACACGTCCGCTCTCAAGGAGTGCTGCTGAGTGTACACATTAGCTTCAGCCTGCCAGTCCCTAATGAATCGAACCAGATCATTCCAACGGGAAAGACTACATTTACATCCTTGTATATCATCTGTCTTGTAAAAATACCATCTAATGATACCGCTGCACCCCTTCTGGAAGGACTCAATATTTCTGCAAGGATTGCACATGGGATTTCTCAGCAAAGGAGATATATGTAGGTTAAATTTCCTTTAAACAAAGCTATAAACTAATAAAAGAGTATGCTAGTGATGCCAAGCAGGATTCCTCTTCTAATGAAATATATGGCATGGTCAGAGATGACTCTTTAGTTCTACGTAATGGAAGGAAGATATACCTCAGAAATAAAATATGTCACATTTGAAATGGTGTCAGGAGTTAAAAGGGATACTGTTTTGGTTCATTTCCATTAGTGTCTGCACATGCATTATAAAGTTGATGTGTATCATTGGAAAGTCTATGCTGCGTATAGTTGCCAACCTACTGCTCCCCCTCTACTCAACAGGCTGGTGTGGAAAGCTACAACAACACCCTGAGATCAATGTCTTATCTCCAACGCATGCAAGAGTTGTCGGTCTGTCCCACATTCTCCTACTGCACCCATGGACAATTTCCTGTAAATAACCCTGACCCAGACTGAATATGGAGTATAACATAGTTTTATTGTTGTCAGACAGCTCTTCCAGTATGTCATTTACACACATATATGGCAGAAGCTGTGAAGGAAAGTAGCTGGAAATAAAAATCAAGTTGTGGTGTAGTTTACTTACTTTCCTGTAAGCAGTTTTGTCCTGGAATACCTTTAGCTATCCTGAAGGGCATACATCCTTGACTGTATTGTTTTATATATCACTTTCAATATACCTGTTCCTAAAGCAATATAACTAATGCACTACCCGCCCCCTCCCCCCCCCGCCCCGCCAAGGTGTGCACCTCAGCTCTATGAATCATAGAATCATTAAGGTTGGAAAAGACCTCTAAGATCATCGAGTCCAACCGTCGACCCAACACCACCATGCCCACTAAACCATGTCCCTAAGCGCCTCATCTACACGTCTTTTAAATACCTCCAGGGATGGGGACTCAACCACTTCCCTGGGCAGCCTGTTCCAATGTTTAACCACTCTGTCAGTAAAGAAATTTTTCCTCATGTCCAATCTAAACCTCCCCTGGCGCAACTTGAGGCCATTTCCTCTCGTCCTATCGCTTGTTACTTGGGAGAAGAGACCGACACCCACCTCGCTACAACCTCCTGTCAGGGAGTTGTAGAGAGCGATGAGGTCTCCCCTCAGCCTCCTTTTTTCCAGGCTAAACAACCCCAGTTCCCTCAGCTGCTCCTCATAAGACTTGTGCTCCAGACCCCTCACCAGCCTCGTTGCCCTTCTCTGGACACGCTCCAGCACCTCAACGTCCTTCTTGTAGTGAGGGGCCCAAAACTGAACACAGCAGTCGAGGTGCGGCCTCACCAGGGCCGAGTACAGGGGCACGATCACTTCCCTACTCCTGCTGGCCACACTATTTCTGATACAGGCCAGGATGCCATTGGCCTTCTTGGCCGCCTGGGCACACTGCCGGCTCATGTTCAGCCGGCTGTCGACCAACACCCCCAGGTCCTTTTCCACAAGGCAGCTTTCCAGCTGCTCTTCCCCAAGCCTGTAGCGCTGCATGGGGTTGTTGTGGCCAAAGTGCAGGACCCGGCACTTGGCCTTGTTGAATCTCATACAGTTGGCCTGGGCCCATCGATCCAGCCTGTCCAGGTCCCTCTGCAGAGCCTTCCTACCCTCGAGCAGATCAACACTCCCGCCCAACTTGGTGTCGTCTGCAAACTTACTGAGGGTGCACTCAATCCCCTCATCCAGCTCATCAGTAAAGATATTGAACAAGACCGGCCCCAGTACTGAGCCCTGGGGAACACCGCTCGTGACCGGCCGCCAACTGGATTTAACTGTTTAATAAACACTTTCCAGCTTCATTGACCCCACACAGATGCACAGTAAGCAACTCCTTCGTAAACTCTCGATCCAGCCTGTCCAGGTCCCTCTGCAGAGCCTTCCTACCCTCGAGCAGATCAACACTCCCGCCCAACTTGGTGTCATCTGCAAACTTACTGAGGGTGCACTCGATCCCCTCATCCAGCTCATCAGTAAAGATATTGAACAAGACCGGCCCCAGTACTGAGCCCTGGGGAACACCGCTCGTGACCGGCCGCCAACTGGATTTAACTGTTTAATAAACACTTTCCAGCTTCATTGACCCCACACAGATGCACAGTAAGCAACTCCTTCGTAAACTCACTTTTACTGAAGCCGCAAAAGATTACCCCAGTGCCCTGTAGTAACTGTCCCTTCACTGTGAGGATTAGTCTGGTGGTATAATAAATGAAGGGCAAATTTCCAATTTTCTATGTTCTTTTAAACCATCTCCTATGCCTGGGACAGGCTACTGGCTTTTTAAGATCAGCTTCTGTGATCTCAGTCCATTTAGGTTAGCAATCAAATTGTCTCTGACAGCTGTCCCAAGCAAGGGAGAGCCAAACGCAGAATATATAAATTCTGCCTTGAATTAAAAGGGTTTCCAGCACTAATTTCAGTACAGTTTCAAAACTGAAGCTGTAAGGAGAATTTTGCCAGTTTGGGATTACCAACTGTCATTACACAATACAGTGTTGCTAACAAAGCCTCCAGCTAACACTGTAGTCAAGCTATGTATTGATCTGTTGTCAAATGAGAGGGGTGCAAAACCTAAAGCAGCATTTTCCTCTGTGCTTAAAGGTGCCACTCCCTCTGAAGCACACCACAATGGCTCCCTACCAGTCCTGCCTCCTGGCATCCTTCTTTAAGCCTGCTTTGTAAATGCAGCAAGTCATGTCTTGACTATGGACAGACATACACTGCACAGCGACCGAAAGGAGGAATAATATGCCTTCTGTTCAGCATCTGTATCCCCCTCTTCTCTCTGGCTAGAAAGGTTAAGGCTAGAAAGGTCGTTAATCTGATGATTGCCTGTGTTTCATTTCATTCAACTCAGGGAGGTTATCTTGCATTTGTCACAGATATCTTAAACAATGTTCTTTTACTTTCCTTAATTGCATGTTAGAATAAAAGGCAAAGAAGAAAGTGGTGGTTTGTTTCTTGGTCCAGCTCCTCTAGACACAACCTTTTAAAATCCTTAAGAAATCCTCCAAACTCAAAAGGCTGCATTCTTTCCCTGCATTCACACCTAACATTAACTTCTCCAAAATATGATATATTTTCCACAAAGGATGATGTAAAAATTATACACCCCATCCTCAGACCTGCTACAGAGCTTTGTTCAGAGTCATTGCTATAGTCTTCCACAGCAAAACAAGCTTATTCTTATTCCTGCTCTTATTTACTGCAAACTGGACACAGCTATCTGAGAATGATCTGAACCTCACTGTATGTCAGTGGTTATTAACAACAAAATGGCTTATTCATGCCATGATTCTGTGTCAGTGTGCCTTTTTCTTTTATTTCTCTTTCTTTCTTTTTCTTTCTTTCTTTCTTTCTTTTTCTTTCTTTCTTTCTTTCTTTCTTTCTCTTTCTTTCTTTCTTTCTTTCTTTTTCTTTCTTTCTTTCTTTCTTTCTTTCTTTTTCTTTCTTTCTTTTTCTTTCTTTCTTTTTCTTTCTTTCTTTCTTTCTTTCTTTTCTCTCTTTCTTTCTCTCTTTCTCTTTCTCTCTCACTCTTTCTCTCTTTCTCTTTCTTTCTCTCTTTCTTTCTCTTTCTCTCTTTCTTTCTCTTTCTCTCTCTCTTTTTCTTTCTTTCTTTCTTCTTTCTTTCTTTCTTTCTTTCTCTTTCTTTCCTCTTTCTTTGAACATCAACAATCAGATTTTCAAAAATGAAAAAAATGGTAGTTGCTTTGTGCTGACCAGACTACTCAATTAAGGGACTAAATGAAAACTTGCGGACTTTAGCTTCAGGATCTTATTTATCAGAACTCATTTTTTCAGTTACTCCACAGTATCCTCATTAATGACATTATCCTGCCGCATCTGAGTATGCTGTTGGAAATCACCAAGGCTCCCTGGCTGACACAAAAAGAACAACACACCCTACAGAAACTTTTTGCAATTGATGCTGGTGATACTGATGGTGATGAGTAAGCAGGAGATCTTCCAGCTTATTTTTACTTTTTCTATCTTTAAAGTATTCATTCAAGTACATCTGTGTGTCTCTAAATGCACCACAATGTTGGATGACGAGCCTGTTGCTAGGCTACTAACAACATGTCCTTTTATATGTCTAAAAATACATTTAACTTCTGTATTTAATGATGATACTTCCTCTGTATTCTAAAGCACACATGATTATTGCGGAGTACCTTGAGGCTTTGGGAAGATGAGTGTTTTATTCCCTGACACCCTATTGTTAAGATTGTTACAGAAGCTGGGATGAGGCATGAGTGCTCCTGTTTCCTAATTCATATATGCTGTTCCTTTCTTGGCAATCATAAGAAATAGAGCTGGAAAGGACTTTAAAGGTCATATTACTTATCTATCTATATAGGGCAGGATCAACTAAATAACTCCTGGCAGACATTTGTCAAACAAGAGTCTGAAAGTTTCTAGTGATGGAGATTCTTTGACCTCCCTAGGCAACCTAATCCCATGCCTAAATATCCCCACTAGAAGGTATTTCCCCAATATCCAGCCTAAATCTCCCTCACTGCTCTTTAAATTCATTACTGCTTTTATGAAATGCAGTTCACGGGTGTTGCCTGACTAGACAGATTGAAAAAACAGCCAACAACAGCAAAATTAGGTACCAGGTCTTTTTCAGACTACAAAAAGACAGTTATTTCCAATAAATAGAATAAGGGCAGCTGCTGCTCCTGTTTCAGACTGAGATGCAAGTCTCTAAAACATTTTAGAAGGGGAAACTTCCATACATTCAGAATTCTGTATCTGGTTTCTTCTCTTCCCAATGGAAAAAACACCATAGAAGAGGTCTGATATGTTTGAGGGATTGTTGAGGGAGGTCAACATGGAGGTTATACTGAAAACTTACTTGCAGCCTTACGTTCCCACTTGTCCAGATTGCTCCACAGAAGTACCAGTGAGTAAAAGTGAGCGTACACGTAATTCCCTACAAAGTCAAGGCCTTGGCTGTTAAGGGCTGGAGAACCAAGTCTTTGATGATGGAAGTGGATAGTGGACGGGGTCCTACAGTCCTGTATGAGTAAAAGAGCAGATTTTCCCTGTCACAATGAGGAACACCGCAACAACCTGCTTCAAAAGGATAACTGCACAAAGCCCAGGCATGTGCAGGGTGGTGGTGGATTTCTAACACTGTCACTGTGAATAACATATTTTGAGCAAATAATGGGTATTTTGGTCTAGCTGCTGAACCAGAAGAGGAAAAGATCAGAAAATGAAGCCAAAAATACACAAGTGGTGGTATCAATGAAGTCTGGTGCCTTATAGATTTGTATCTTAAGGGTGATCTCAGGCATGGATTCTCCACAGCCTATCCATCAGGTCACAAGAAGGATCTCTCTCCTCTGTCAAGCTACCGACTTTCATGAAACATGGAAGACCCTATCCTGCTTTCAGGTTTGGCCAAACAAATACCAAGTTATTTCCATGACAGACACAGATAGTTCACACGCTCTGATCAAGAAGGCCTCCAAAATTAGGTCAATGTTAAATAAAGTTATTGCTCTGAAGTAAAGAATAAGCAGCATTTTGAAAATGCCATAATGAAATGGTATGACATTTTAAAAATGAGAATGACAACCACAGCCTCAGAACACATAAAAAATGTTAAACTGAGTCCTTATTAAAAAAAAATTTAAGAATACCAAATTAAAAAGCAAACTACCAATAAAATGGCACTGTCTAGCTCTCGGCAGACTGTCTGCCCTACCCTGGAAAATGATAAAAGAAAGAATGAGCTTATACAGTACCAGACAACCTGAGAGAGGACAAAAAAGTACCACAAAAGAAACCAATGTGTTGGAAGATTTGAAGAGGTGAACGATCCTTTGATGTGACTTACTGAGGTTTTTTTCCTTTTTAACAGGGGCTGGATGGAATCTGCGCCAGAAAGGGTTCAGGATTAATTGGGGTTTCTACTCAGAAAAGGCAGCTCTTCCCAGGAAAAAGACATAAAAAACTCGAAGCAGTGACCTTTTCACTCTTAGCATAGTACAGATCTCTTCAGAGCTTCTCAACGCTCACACTCCCCCACAGCTATGCTTCCCAGGCAGAAAGCAGCATAATCCCTAACTAAGCAAAGCCTCTTCTGTTTGTTAACAAATTGCCCTTCATACAGCTACCTGAGCTAGAAATCTGCCTGTATTTTGCTAAAAAGCAGAACCCTCCTACAAGACAGTGATTACCAGAGGTGGCAGAAACGAGAGCACTGGAAAGAAACAAGACTTTGTATTTCTTCTATGTATTCTCCAAGGTGCTCATGTCAAAATCCTCTTCCAGGATAACTGATGCAGTAATTAATTCAGTAATAACAACTTCAGTAGCTCTAAAAAAACTTCTGGCAGACACAGAGACGTGATCATCCCACTCTAGTCAGCGCCTGTCAGGCTGCACCTGGAGTACTGTGTCCGGTTCTGGTCCCCACAATTCAAGAAAGATGCAGACAGACTGGAGAAGGTCCAAAGGAGGGCCACAAAGACGATCAAAGGGCTGGAGAACCTGCCCTATGAGGAAGGACTGAAGGAGTTAGGTCTCTTTTCCCTGGAGAAGAGAAGGCTCCAAGGGACCTCATCACAGCATTCCAGTACTTAAAGGGTGGCTACAAAGAGGACAAAGGCTCTCTCTTCGCAAGGAGAAGACAAGGTGCAATGCATACAAGTTGCACCAGGAGAGGTTTCATCTCAATATGGGAAAGAAATTTTTTACAGTGAGAACAATCATTCACTGAAACAACCTCCCCAGGGACGTGGTAGGGTCCCCATCACTGGGGGTTTTCAAGATGCGATAGGACAGGGTGCTAGATAATCTCATCTAGGCTCCCTTTCCCATAAAAGGTTGGACCAGATGATCTTTCAAGGTCCCTTCCAACCTGGGCTGTCCTGTGATTCTATGATTCTAGGAAAATATAAGTTTACATTAGAATTTCTCCTGTTACTTTGGCTGAAGACATCAGATATCAATTGCAGCCTTTAGCTGTATGTTTGCACATACAACAAAAAGGACGGTCTCACCTGTAAGGCCTCATTTGACCATGATTCAGTCTAACTAAACCAAGAGACCGGAGTCTCCTTCCTTTATTCCAGCAGAAATAACCAAACATCAGATTAGGGGCTGTGCTGATGAAGAACATATATGTTCTTTGGGCTGCCATGGCCTCAAGCAGGCAAGGTATTGCAATTAAATAAATTGCTTTCTCAGAGAAAGAAGTTTGCCAACTCGTTTGGTGGATCGCAGAAGTAGAGTGACCAAAGAGAGAAGAGAGCAGAATGCCATCTATACATGCATTTGACATACTCAGGAAACCTTTTGTCCCATGACCCGTTGATGCTGCTATTGTTACAGAAAGATCTTGCTTTAATTGTAACAGGAATATTTAATCTGTCACATCTGACTGCATTTGTGGCTTATTGATTGTAAGAGCATTCCTTTGCACAAATCAAAACTGTAATAATAAGCAGCCAAACCAGTGCTTCCAATTTTACAATGCAGTCATGACCCAGATGATGTGATAGGGCAAAATACTGCTTCAAAAGGTGTTGTCGGTGCCCGGTACAACTCTCTCCAAGAAGAAGAAATCATATATGTGAAAGACACTCTTCATGCACTGAGCAGCACTATATGCCCACAAAGGTACATTCAAAATAACTTTGATGGCTAAATATTTGTCATTGGTCCCTTGTACTCAGAGTGACTAAATTATTTTTCTTTCTAATCAACAATTTTCCTCCTAATTTAATTCCTTATCTAAGTTGTCATAATAACATAACAAATTCTAGAAGAACATGGCAATCAGTGGTAATAGACCAAGCTTGTCAAAGCTGTAAATAAACCAGCAATCTAATCTTTTCAACAACTACCATCATCACATATCAATTTGCAAAATAAATATTTTTTTTATATTTCCTGAAAGTTTCTTCGCTTTACAGAAATTAGATTAAGATGAGATGCATTCAGATAATGGTATGGACTTAGAATGTGATAGAAAGAATTTGTCAAAGGCTTATGAAAATGTGAATTAGTGGCAGCCCAGAACCAAAATCTTGGATAAACCACTTACTTAAACTTTTGGTAGCTAAAATCTTAATGTTAACTTTTCTGCGTCTAATTTTGGGGAGCTAAAATTAAAATGCCCCAGAGCTTGGGCATCAGGAACAGTTGGTGCAAATAAAAGCAGTTCTTTTTCCTTTTGAATCTGTAAATTAACAGCAGCATGGTTCACCATTGGCTGTGCCTCCAAAAATCACTTACACCTGTGCACAGGACTGTGGCAATAATTTAGCTGAAGACAATGTGAGGTGCAAATCTCTGAAGAATCACCTTCCATTAGCATTTAATTTTCTTTGATTGCTGCTTTTCACAAATGATGGTCAATGCTGGCATACCCTATAATATCTTCTCAGAAGTACATTCAAAGACACGTTTCAGATGCAGTAGAAGGGAAGGCTGCATGCAAAATAAAGAAAGGATAAAAAATGATGGTCTCTGGGATTCATCTCAACCCATCTTTTGATGCATAAGTCTGAACTAGTCATCCCAGGCTCACGTTATAATCACTTTAAAATAACAGAGACTTCCAAAGAGGGTTTTGCATAACCCATCATAGACATTTACTTAATGATGAGATGAACTGCCTTTTGGAGATGCCCACTGACTGGAAAAGAGACTAAAGGGAATCTGGTTCAATATCTTCTGACTTTTAGATGCCCAAATTGGAGTCTACATGTCACAGCCTTAAGCACATGAAAGAGGAATGTGTCCCTCTATCCATACTTAAAATGGACCCCTTGATGATTGGCACCTCCTTTGTCTAAATGTTGCCTTGTTGTCTGCGGCTGAGGTTCAGCCCTGTGCAAATGTCCAGAACTGCTTTGGTTGAGGAGCCAAGCACGTAACCTCCCAAAAATCCTATTAGTTTCCAAAAATAAGTCCTCCGAAGGGATCAATCTTTTAGAAAACAAAACAGTACTATTTAAACATAGTACTTCAAATAACACTGGGTCTCTCACTGGACAGTGTAAACAAGTTTTGGAAGGAGGGGAAGAATGTTCCCCGGAGTTGCAGCATTTCACATGTAACCTTGTGTCTAACTGACTTTTATTAGCATGCTGGAATCAGTTCCTGGATCAATGCTTGGATTTTCTGGATTGCTTCCCTAAATCAGCTAGTCTTTCAGGACTGTGTAAAAGCCCTGGCATTAGTGGACTTTGTACTACACTCTGGAGGATCAAACATCTCACATGTAGCAACTGCCACAACTATCTTGCAAGAATTTATAGGTGGGATCATAGGAGCTCTTTCAATTAAATTACAGCAGTCTAAGAAGTAGATGTATCCAGATATTCATTTCTGTCCTTGGACTAGAGATTACAGCCCCTACAGGAGGGCACTGGGATGGAGGGTGGATCCGCTTTAGTGCACACTCACTGAAATGTGCACGTTTAGTTTGAATCACCTTTAGCAGTGACTTAACATCACTGGAATAGATCAGGTATGTTGATGTCTCTAATAAAGTCTTGTGTTAGCTGGGAAGTACTTTTCAGCTGAAAGGGGCTATTCCTAGAGCCAGAAGCTGCTACAAAGGGTGCAGGTGAAGCTCGACAGCCACACAGCCTTGTAACATCACTTAGAGGGTGTGAACCGCACTCAGTAGGGCATGTGATGAGCAGCACTCCCAGATACCCATTCTCCCCTGCACTTCTCAGTAATAAACAACTGGAGTTGGGAGAAAGATGTAATATTTTCAAATCCCACAGCTGTTTCCAAAGTGATCATGCCTTTAGCACATCAAATTGGGCTTTAAAACTGTGGAGATCCAAATTTAAGGAGCACCTTATCATTGAATGGCGCTATTGCACAAATGATGTCAAGACAGTTTCATATGCACGAAGATTTATTAGGGTGGTGCATAGCTGGTGGCATACATCAATTATCAGAGTGCAAGTTACTTCTCATACAAAATAAAAACTAAAAGAAAGAGAGAGAGAGAAAGGGAAGGGGAGGGATAAAGGGAAAGGATGGAGAGAGGGAGAAGGAGAGGGAGAAAGAGGCAGGGGGAGAGAGGGAGAGGGAGAGGGAGAGGGAGAGGGAGAGGGAGAGGGAGAGGGAGAGGGAGAGGGAGAGGGAGAGAAGCTGTCCCCCATAGCCAGCCAGGAAGAGCAGCAACAGTGCTCCTCTGGATGCTCTCTCCAGTGCAGCAGGTAGCAATACTGAAGACCTCAAGGAGGATGATTTCCATCCTGCTTTTCCCCTCAGTACTTTCCATTGTGATTTGCTCCAAGTCCCTGGTACTTGTTCCAGTTTATGATGCTGTTAGCACTGATTGGAATACACTAATTAAGTGTAAGTGCTGCACATCCACTGGCTGTTAAGTTCCTGAGCACAAGTATTATTGGATAATATTTATCGCATATTTAAATGACTGCTATTTACCTTGCTGTGCTCTGTGTTTGCTTTTTCTCTGCTATAAACTATAATCTGCAAAACAAGAGGTGAAGGAAAGAGGGGGAAAAGGGCACAATTCTCACGCCAGTGGTAGTCACCTCCCATGAGAACCCACCCTAACAACAATATAGAGGTTTGCAAGCACAAGGTGATGAGACCAAAGGCACCAGAATAACCCATGGGGAAAATACTGCCACAGTGACTCTGGAGAAACAGTGCCATGGCACCTCGGGGGAGAGATTGCATCAGTAAGGCTGAGATACAAAGGCACCTAGGGCACCATACGACAGCGCTGTGATACTGACCACCTTCAAAGCAGAACAGGATTAGCAGAGAAACGATTGCTTTTCAATTTCTTCTGTGAGAAAGTCTCACCTAATAGCATGAACACAGCCCTGGAATACACATATAAAGTCAGCAAACAGACCTGAGACAAGTCTTTTCTTCTCTGATGGTAAAAAAAAAAAAAAACAAGCAAGCAAAAAGTAATAATAAATTAACTCACTGGCATACATCTGTGGAGTGATGCAGATTAAATAGTGTCTATGAGAAGCAATCATTAATATTAATAAAGAATCTCAGCAGCAGCTGCCAAAGGATGAAGGGAATCTTTGGAAAATTTTAGACTAGCAATAAAACAAGTTAGGGTTATAAGAATGACAAGTTTGCATATGAAAGCAAAATGTATCAATTTACTGAAGGTCTTGTAATATACGTTCCTCCATGGTTCCAGTATTCCTACACTGAGAGAGAGAAGACATTTTTTAAATAAACCATTGCACTGAGATCCAACAGGTTTTGGTGACTTGGGAAATCAGTACTGAGAATCTTTAGTCAAGTCCTGCAAAATATATCAAGAAGTTCAACTAAAACACAGTCAAAATGAGTCCGCAGACAAAGCTTTCAAAAGAAAAATTACTCTCGCAGTAAAAAAAATGTTCCATCTTTCCTACAGAACTGCTTCTTGTTACAGGCACAGTTGCTGAGTGCTCAGATGAGATTCCCACAAGACGAGCAGCAGAGGGAATATTTGCTTCTATAAATTGGTCCATGCAGTAAATTTTGTGTGTAGAAGTTTTATAAACTGAAAGTGCCTACAAGCTTTTGCTTGTGAAATGCAGTGGAAAAACAATGTTCTGGGGTAGAAGTCTGTAAAAGAGCAACAAAGGAAAGCACCTAACACCAAAGCTGAAGAAGGGGTCACTTCCTCTCGCTGCTAGCAGCAGCGTGCGTCCATGCTAATGCGTTACTACACTTGAGTCTCAGGGGCCCTTTTATTCATAAGAAATTCAGTTCTGTGTAAAAGGCTATCACTTGTCCTACACAAAACTTTCATTTCCATTAAACTTGTCATACTAATAACAAGCTGCAAGTCATGCATAGGCTTTCCACCTTGGAAACAAGCTAAGAACATTGACAGAAAAATGTGCTTTTATGTAGCCTGACATTTTTCCTGCCTTACAAATTTCCATACGCCATGTTCATATTGTCTGCTTCAGGCAACCACGTTTCTGTCAAAGGACCATAGTTCTCACTTTGCTCTGTAGCCATGTTTTGCCCCGAGCATATCCCCTCTCCAGACACAGACCTCAGGCTTCCCCGACTGCACATGACTGGGTCCAGAAAGGGAGAATACCGCCAAGGAGGTCAGAGCAAATTTCTCATTCCTTTTCAAGCAGTGATGAATGCTATCAAAACTCATGTCTGAGAGGAATAATACAGGGCTCTTCTTAAAGCATATTGTATTCAGAGCTAGGGTCAAGCAGAAATGAAATTAGATAGATTAGTGTTACAAGAAGTAC
The DNA here is from genome assembly GCF_965638725.1 of Aptenodytes patagonicus. NCBI lineage: Eukaryota > Metazoa > Chordata > Aves > Sphenisciformes > Spheniscidae > Aptenodytes > Aptenodytes patagonicus. Next base: position 31,972,854 of record NC_134949.1, read on the forward strand.
TTCAATAATGAGCTGCTGTGACATGATCTTTCCTTCAGAGAGATTTCAAGCAAAAATAATTTTCATATCTGGCTAAAATGACTGTTCTGGACAGCACACAGTTTATTTTGTTTCTGGGAGACCATGAACAATGCCTTAAATATCATAAAAATAAACAGAAGCAGACCCAGAATAAATGTGCAACTAAGAGATATGAATAAAATTAAGCTTTTATCTCCACAAACAAATGGTAGGAGGTAGGGGTTGTAATTGCAGTAGTTTTAGACAGATGGGATTGCTTTGTTTCCCTGTAAATGGTACACCTGAAGTACTTGAAAAAGAAAATATAATACCACTCTACATTTTCAAGGTCACCAGCAAATAGCACCCAATGCATTGACACCCAGAAGGATAAATGATTGCATTAATGGCACAGCGACAGAAGCAAAGTAACATCTTAGATTTTGGTAGATGCAATGTCAGAAAACCAAGAAAATGCTGCTCCATTCTTGACAGGCATGAATATGAAAAGATTTATACATCTTTTCAGGATTAAATACACCCAAGCAGAGAGGCATTTGACCCCTTTGTTACAGATCTTATGTTCCAGTTTCATTCATTTCATTTCTCCCACCTATAGAGGACATTTTCAAGTAAGAGCATGTGAATTCAGGTATGTGTGTCCTGTCAGTATCGGTGCATACTTTACTGATAAATCTTCCTGTGCCATGTGAGAACGGCCACTCCAGTCTCAGTGGCTTGGAATTGATCATATTTGACCAGAAAGAACATCTCCAAAAGAGGCTACAATAAGTAATATCTCAATACTTATGATTCGGTGATTTGTTAATCTGGTGAGATGGAAATATTCTATGAAAACCTTTGCTACAGCAATAATAATTGAGCTAAACGTAAATGAAAGATCCATAGCTTATAACAGAAAAGATAAAAAAATAGATAAAATACAAACATTACTACAGGCAGAAAATCATCAGGCTGTGAATATTGTCCTTTGAAGACTAAGCCATATTTGGCCAGGGATTCTGGTAATGGTGAGGATAGTCTTGAGGCAAGCTGCAAAAATGCAAAAGAACATCCCATCTGCATATAGTCACTTACGTAAAATGACCTAAATTTTATTCCACTATACACACAGACATGAACGCTAGACTACAAGAATGTTAGGGCTTCAAAATCAAATGGTCGAATGGACTAGCATCAACCATATGCTAATCTGGATAATCATAATGCACACCACATCGCATATATTGGTAGACAATGTAGAAGCCCATATCTTCTCTGTGCCTACAATAGGGATTAAATGTAATGCCTGATTGCTGCTATTTTTTCTGAGATCTTTGTGTCATTCAGTACATAGACAAACAGAGTTCAAAACCTTCTCTTATTGTTCCATGATCAGCTTAATGCTTTAGGTGTTGCATGCCAATCAAACTTTGCATTGAACATGGGAATTCCTCATGGACTTCCTCTATACCATTTGTCTTTCCAATATCTGAGCATTGCTTACGTATAAATGCATTTTCACAGCATCCTGTTGAGATAGTGGGTGTTACAAGCCCTACTTTACAGGTGAGGAGCTGAAGCACAAGGAGAACACAGCTATAAATAGACACTAATTTTCAGAGCCTGGTTTAAGTGGCACATCACCTTATTTTTCAGAGTATTTATCCTTATACAGAAATTTGTACCTATAAAACATATAACACACTCCTTTTTATGCCATAGCATACAAAGAGGTAAAGATGTTTTTACTCTCAAGCTTTTGATGATATTTCAGACTATCTAGACTTAGACTTTCAAATGTAATGATACAAGAACTGAAACCCTGCGCTCAGCTGTGGCAAGCT